>NC_083714.1:86739951-89239951 GCF_033118175.1 Dama dama
TAGTGTTTTTTTTTCTTGTGATAAACACTTTCAAATTTACTCTTTTAGCAACTTTCAAATATACACTTGACCCTTGAACAATGTAGGGGCTGGAGGAACCAACCATCTAGACAGTTCAAAATCTGCATGTAACATACAGTAAGTTTTCTATATAGACATTTCCTCCATATCCATGGTTTGGCATCTGTGGATTCAACCAACCACAGATTGTGTAAGTGTACCCTCACAGTTCAGACCCTTGTTGTTTAAGTTAATATTATAAAATACAATATTATTATTTAAAGTCACTATGCTCTATTTTTTGTTTCTTCCTGATAAGTCTTGGTAGATTTAATGTTTCTAGGAGTTTATCCATTTTTCTAGGTTGTCCAGTTGGATTGGTTGGCATATAACTCTTATGATCTTTTGTATTTTTGTGGTATCAGTGATAATGTCTCTTCATTTCTGGTTTTATTTGGTGTTTCTTTTTCTTGGCTAGTTTAGCTGAAGGTTTATCAATTTTGTTTTGCCTTCAAAGAACCAATTTTTAATTTTGTTAATCTTTCCTATTGTTCTCTTCTTCTCTATTCATTTTTGCTCTAATTTGTATTGTTTCCTTCTTTCTGCTGTTTGGTCTTAGTTTCTGATTTTTTTATTCCTTGAGGTGTACATTAGGTTGATTATTTCAGTTGTTTCTTTTTCCCCAATGTGTATTACTGTAAACTTGCCTTAGAACTACTTTCACTGCAGTCCATAAGTTTTAGTATATTGTGTTTTCACTTTTGTCTCAAAGTATTTTTTAATTTTTAAAATTGAAGTACATTTGCTTCATGCTGCTGTGTTAGTTTCTGCTGTACAGCAAAGTAAATCAGTCATACATATACATATATCCCTTCTTTTTTGGATTTCCTTCCCGTTTTGGTCACCATAGAGCATCAAGTAGAGTTCCGTGTGCCATACAGTAGGTTCTCATTAGCTATCTGTTTTATGCAGTGTACTGTATGTATGTCAATCCCAGTCTTCCAATTCACCTGACTTATGCCCTCTCCCGTCCCCGTTTGCCCTTGGTATTTGTGTGTTTGTTCTCTATGTCTGTGTCCCTAGTTCTCCTTTGCAAATAAGATCATCTGTACCATCTTTCTATATACAACATGCGTTAATCTATGATATTTTTCTTTTTCTGACTTGCTTCACTTTGTATGACAGTGTCTAGGTCCATCCACATCTCTGCAGATGACACAGTTTCATTCCTTTTTATGGCTGAATGATATTCCATTGTATATGTACCACATGTTCTTTATCCCGTTCCTCTGTTGATGGACATTCAAATTGCTTCCAAGTCCTGGCTATTGTAAATAGTGCTGCAGTGAACGTTGGGATGCATGTATCTTTTTGAATTATGATTTTCTCCAGTATATGTCCAATAGTGGGATTATTGGATCATATGGTAGTTCTATCCATACTGTTCTCCATAGTGTTCTGCATAAGGTTCTCCATAGTGGCTGTATCAATTTACATTTCCATCAGCAGCATAAGAGGGTTCTCTTTTTCTCTACACCCTCTCCAATTTTTATTGTTTGATGATGGCCATTCAGACCAGCATGAGATGATAATTCATTGTAGCTTTGATTTTTTTTTTTCTGATAATTAGTGATGTTGAGCATCTTTTCGTGTGTTTGTTGGCCATCCGTATGTCTTCTTTGGAGAAGTGTCTGTATAGGTCTTGGGCCCATTTTTTGATTGGGCTGTTTCTTTTTTTGATATTGAGCTGTGTGACCTGTTTATATATTTTGAAGGTTAATCCTTTGTCAGTTGCTTCATTTGCAGATATTTTCTCTCATTTTGAGGGTTGCCTTTTCATTCTTCTTTGTGGTTTCCTTTGCTGTACAAAAGCTTTTAAGTTTAATTAGGTCCCATTTATTTGTTTTTGTTTTTATGTTCATTACTCTAGGAGGTGGGTCGAAAAAGATCTTGCTGCGATTTATGTCAGAGAGCCTTTTGCCTATGTTTTCCTCTAAGAGTTTTATAGTGTCTGGCATTACATTTAGGTCTTTAATCCCTTTTGAGTTCATTTTTGTGTATGGTGTTAGGGAGTGTTTTAATTCCATTCTTTTACATGTACCTGTTGAGTTTTCCCAGCACCACTTGTTGAAGAGACTGTCTTTTCTCCATTTTATATTCTTGCTGCCTTTGCCATAGATTAGGTGACCTAGGTGTGTCAGTATATCTCTGGACTTTCCATTCTGTTCCATTAATCTATATTTCTCTTTGTGTCAGTACCATACTCTTTTGATGCCTATGGCTTTGTCATATAGGCATCAAAAGGCAGCTTTTCTGAAGTCAGAAAAGTTGATTCCTCCAGTCTCATTTTTCTTTCTCAGGATTGCTTTGGCTATTTTGGGTCTTTCGTGTTTCCATACAAATTATAAAATTTTTTGTTCTAATTCTGTGAAAAATACTATTGGTAATTTGATAGAAATTGCATTGAATCTGTAGATTGCTTAGAGTAATATAGTCATTTTCACCATATTTATTCTTCCAATTCAAGAACGTGGTATATCTCTCCATCTGTTTGTATCGTCTTTGCCTTCCTTCATCAGTATCTTAATTTTTCTGCTTACAGGTCTTTTGCTTCCTTAGGAAAGTTAATTTTTAGTTATTTTTGTTGTTGTTGCAGTGGTAAATGGGATTGTTTTCCTTAATTTCTCTTTCTAAACATTCATTGTTAGTGTACAGGAATGCAAAGTATTTATATGTATTAATTTTGTATCCTTCAGCTTTGCTAAATTCATTGATTAGCTCTAGTAGTTTTCTGATGGGATCTTTAGGATTTTGATTTGTAGAGAATCATGTCATCTGCAAACAGTGAGAGTTTTACTACTTCTTTCCCATTCTGGATTCCTTTTATTTCTTTTTCTTCTCTGATTGCTATGGTTAGGACTTCCAAAACTATGTTGAATAATGGTGGTGAGAGTGGGCACCCTTGTCTTGTTTTGATCTTAGACAGAATGCTTTCAGTTTTTGACCATTGATAATGATGTTTTCTGTGAGTTTGTTATATATGACTTTTATTGTGTTGAGGTCAGGTCCCTCTATGCCCACTTTCTGGGATGTTTTTTTATCATAAATAGGGGTTGAATTTTGTCAGTTTTTTCTGCATCTATTGAGATGATCATATGGTTTTTCTTTAATTTGTTAATATAGTGTATCACATTGATTAATTTGCATATATTGAAGAATCCTTGCATCCCTGGGATAAACCCCACTTCATAAGGGTGTATGGTCCTTTTAATGTGTTGTTGGATTCGGTTTTGCTAGTATTTTGTTGAGGCTTTTTGCATCGATGTTCATCAGTGATACTGTTCTGTAATCTTTTTTTGTGATGTGTGTCAGGTTTTGGCATCAGGGTGATGGTGGCTTCATCGAATGAATTTGGGAGTGTTCCATCTCCTGCAGTTTTTTGGAAGAGTTTGAGAAGAGTAGGTGTTAACTCTTCTCTGAATACTTGAGAGAATTCACCAGTGATGCCATCTGGTCATGAACTTGTGTTGGTTGGAAGATTTTAATCACAGTTTCAATTTCAGTGCTTGTGGTTGGTCTGTTCATAATTTTTTTTCTTTCTAGTTCAGTCTTGGAAGGTTGTACTTTTCTAAGAATTTGTCCATTTCTTCCAGGTTGTCTGTTTTATTGACATATAGCTGCTTGTAGTAGTCTCTTTTTCACTTCTTTTTCATTTCTTATTTTATTGATTCACGTCTCCTCTGTTTTCCTTTTCTTGATGAGTCTGATTAAAGATTTATGAATTTTGTTCATCTCCTCAAAAAACTAACTTTTAGTTTCATTGATCTTTTGTTATTGTTTTATTTCTATTTCATTTATTTCTGCTCTGGTCTTTTTTATTTCTTCTGCTAACTTTGGTTTTTTTTTTTTTTTGGTTCTTCTTTCTCTAGGTTGCTTTAGATATGAAGTTAGTTTGAGATTTTTCTTGTTTCTTGAGGTAGTATTGCATTGTTATAAATGTACCTCTTAAAAGTGCTTTTGCTGTATTGCATAGATTTTGCATCATCAAAAATGACCTTTTGTTTCTAGGTATTTTTTGATTTCTTCTTTGGTTTCTTTAGTGACCTTTTGGTTATTTAGTGTCATACTGTTTGGCCTCTATATGTCTGCATTTTTTTTAAAGTTTTTTTTTTCTTGTAAATTCTAATTTTACAGTGATATGGTCAGAAACTGTTTAATATGATTTTAATTTTCTTAAATTTATGGAGGCTGGATTTGTGTCCTCTAAGATGTGATCTATCCTGGAGAATATTTCCTGTGAAGTTGAAAAGAAAGTTTATTGTGCTGTTTTTGCATAGAATGTCCTATAAATATCAGTTAAGTCTACCTGTTCTAATATGTCATTTACCACTTGTGTTTCCTTAATTTTCTGTCTAATCTATCCATTGGTATAAGTGGAGTGTTTATGTCCTCCACTATTATTGTATTACTGTAGATTTCCTCTTTTTTGGCTGTTAGTATTTGCCTTACATATTGATATACTTTTATTGTGGGTGCATAAATATTTAAATTTGTTCTGTTTCTTCTTGGAGTGGTACCTTGATCATTATGTAGTGTCCTTCCTTGTCTCTTGTCATAATCTTCATTTTAAAGTCTATTTTATCTGATGTGCAAATTGCTACACCAGCTTTCTTTTGATTTTCATTTGCATGAAAGGATCTTTTTTCTATACCCTTACTCTCCATCTGTATGTGTCCCTATGTCTGAAGTGAGTCTCTTGTAGACAGTGTATAAACAGATTTTGTGTGTGTGTGTGTGAGCATTCAGCCAGTCTGTGTCTTTCTGTTAGAACATATAATCCATTTACATTTAAGATGATTAATGATAATGTATGTTCCTGTTGTTGTTCACTTTCTAAGTTGTGTCCAACAGTTCAAGACCTCATGGACTATAGAATGTCAGGATCCTCAGTCTTCCATTATCTCAGAGTTTGCTCAAATTCTTATCTGTTGAGTTGGTGATGCTATCTAACCATCTCATTCTCTGTTGGCCTCTTCTCTATTGCCTTTAGTCTTTCCAAGTATCAGAGTCTTTCCCAGTGAGCTGACAGTTTGCATCAGGTGGCCAAAGTATTAGAGCTTCAGCTTCAGCAACAGACCTTCCAGTGAATATTCAGGGTTGATATACTTTAGGGTTGACTGATTTAATCTTCTTGCAGTCCAGGGGACTCTCAAGCACAATTTGAAAGCATCAGTTCTTTGGCATTCACCCTTCTTTATAGTCCAACTGTCACATCTGTCCGTGATTACTGGAAAAACCATAGCTTTGACTATACGGACCCTTACCAGCAAAGCATCTCTACTTTTTAAATACACTGTCTAGGTTTGTCATAGCTTTTGTTCCAAGGAGCAAGTGTCTTTTAATTTCATGCCTGTAGTCACTGTCCACACTGATTCTGGAGCCCAAGAAAAAGAAAATCTGTCACTGCTTCCACTTTTCCCCCTTTTTTTGGCCATGAAGTGATGGGACAGGATGCCATGATCTTAGTTTTTTGAATGTTGAGTTTCAAGCCAGCTTTTTCAATCTCCTTTTTACCCTCATCAAGAGCCTCTTTAGTTTCTCTTCACATTCTACCATTAGAGTAGTCTCATCTGTTGAGACTTCTGGCAATCTTGATTCCAGCTTGTGATTCATCCAGCCTTGCATCTCAAATAATGTGCTCTGCATATAGGGATTCCCAGGTGGTGCTAGTTGTAAAGAATCTGCCTGCAAATACAGGAGACATAGGAGACATGGATTTGATCCCTGGGTCAGGAAGATCCCCTGAAATAGGGCATGGCAACCCACTCCAGTATACTTGCCTGGAGAATCCCCATGGACAGAGGAGCCTGGTAGCCTAGAGTCCATAGGGTTGTAAAGAACTGGACATGACTGAAGCAATTTAGCATGCACTCTGCATATAAATTAAATAAGCAAGGTGACAATATACAACATTGTTGTATTCATTTCCCAATTTTGAACAAGTCAGTTTTTCCAAGCTCGTTTCTAACTGTTGCTTCTTGACCCCTATACATGTTACTCAGGGACTGGTAACATGTTCTGGATACTCCCATCTCTTTATGAATGTTCCCCAGGTTCTTGTGATCCACACAGTAAAAGGCTTTAACATAGTCAATGAAGCAGAAGTAGATGTTTTTCTGCAAATCCTTTGTTGTCTTCATTATCCAGCGAATGTTGGCAGTGTGGTCTCTGGTTCCTCTATCTCTTCAAAACCCAGCTTGTACATGTGTAAGTTCTTGGTTCACGTATTGCCAAAATATAGCTTGAAGGATTTTCCTATTACAGTTTTCTTAAATGTTTTTGTTTTGTTTTGTTTTTCTCTTCTGTTTCCTGCCTTGAGAAGTTGCATTATCATTTGTTGTGAAGTTGTGTGGTGGTCCTGATTCCTCTTCGCTGTTGCTTGTCTGTAAGGCAGGTGGTGATTGCAGCCATGAAATTAAAAGATGCTTACTCCTTGGAAGGAAAGTTATGACCAACCTAGATAGCATATTAAAAAGCAAAGACATTACTTTGCCAAGAAAGGTCCATCTAGTCAAGGCTATGGTTTTTCCAGTTGTCATGTATGGATGTGAGAGTTGGACTGTGAAGAAAGCTGAGTGCCGAAAAATTGATGCTTTTGAACTGTGGTGTTGGAGAAGACTCTTGAGAGTCCCTTGGACTGCAAGGAGATCCAACCAGTCCATCCTAAAGGAAATCAGTCCTGGGTGTTCATTTGAAGGACTGATGCTGAAGCTGAAACTCCAGTACTTTGGCCACCTGATGCGAAGAGTTGACTCATTGGAAAAGACCCTGATGCTGGGAGGGATTGGGGGCAGGAGGAGAAGGGGACGACAGAGGATGAGATAGCTGGATGGCATCACCGAGTCGATGGACATGAGTTTGAGTAAACTCCGGGAGTTTGTGATGGACAGGGAGGCCTGGCGTGCTGCGATTCATGGGGTTGCAAAAAGTCAGACACGACTGAGCGACTGAACTGAACTGAACTGAACTGAAGGCTTTTGATGTCTCCTTTGAATCTGAATGAGATCCTTGCTGGGTAGAGTATTCTTGGTTTTATGTTTTTCCATTTCATCACTTCAAATATGTCCTGCCACTTCTTTCTGGCCTGCAGGGTTTCTGCTGAAAAATCCAGTGATGATCTTATGTGGGTATCATTATATGTTAATTTGTTGCTTTTTCCTTGCTGCTTTTATCATTTTTGTTTGTGTTTAGTTTTTGTTAATTTGAGTAATGTGTGTCTCTCCTTCAGTTAGTTCAGTTAAATTCAGTCACTCAGTCATGTCCAACTCTCAGACCAGGGATCTAACCTGACTCCTGCATTTGGAGGCATATTCTTAACCACTGAGCCATCAGGGTTCAGTTCAGTTCAGTTGCTCAGTCATGTCCAACCCTTTGCGACCCCATGGACTGTAGCACACCAGGGTTTCCTGTCCATCACCATATCCCAGAGCTTACTCAAACTCATGTCCGTTGACTTGGTGATACCATCAAACCATCTCATCCTCTGTCATCCCCTTCTCCTCCTGCCTCCAATCTTTCCCAGCATCAAGGTCTTTTCCAGTGAGTCATTTCTTTGCATCAGGTGGCCAAAGTATTGGAGTTTCAGCTTCAGTCCTTCCAGTGAATATTCAGGACTGATTTCCTTTAGGATGCACTGGTTGGATCTCCTTGCAGTCCAAGGGACTCTCGAGTCTTCAACACCACAGTTCAAAAGCATCACTTCTTTGGCATTCAGCTTTTTTAATAGTCCAATTCTCACATCCATCCATGAGTACTGGAAAACCTATAGCCTTGACTGGATGGACCTTTGTTGGCAAAGTAATATCTCTGCTTTCTAATATGCTAAGTTAGTCATAGCTTTTCTTCCAAGGAGCAAGCGTCTTTTAATTTCATGGCTGCAGTCACCATCTGCAGTGACTTTGGGGCCCCGAAAAATAAAGTCTGTCACTGTTTCCATTGTTTCCCCATCTATTTGCCATGAAGTGATGGGACTGGATGCCATAATCTTAGTTTTCTGAATGTTGAGTTATTTTTTAATTGGAAGCTAATTATTTTACAGTATTGTGGTGGTTTTGTCATACATTAATGTGAATCAGTCAGTGGTGTACATGTGTCCCCTCATCCCCAAACCCCCTACCAGCTCCCTCCCCATCCCATCCCTCTGGGTTGTCCCAGTGCATGGGCTTTGAGTGCCCTGTTTCATGCATCGAATTTGGACTGGTGATCTATTTCACATATGGAAATATACATGTTTCAGTGCTATTCTTTCAAATCATCCCATCCTCGCCTTCTCCCACAGATTCCAAAGTCTGTTCTTCATCTCTGTGTCTCTTTTGCTGTCTCACATATATGGTCGTCGTTACCATCTTTATCCATTCCATATATATGTGTTAATATACTGTATTGGTGTTTTTCTTTCTGACATACTTCACTCTATATAATAGGCTCCAGTTTCATCCACCTCATTCTAACTGATTCAAATGCATTCTTTTTAATAGCTGAGTAATATTCCATTGTGTATATGTACCACAACTTTCTTATCCATTCGTCTGCCACTGGACATCTAGGTTGCTTCCATATCCTAGCTATTGTAAACAGTGCTGTGATGAACATTGGGGTACATATGTCTTTTTCATTTCTCGTTTCCTCAGTTTGTATGCCCAGAAGTGGGATTGCTGGGTTTTATGGCAGTTTTATTTTCAGTTTTTTAATGAATCTCCACACTGTTCTCCATAGTGTCTGGACTATGCTGGATTCTCACCAACAGTGTAAGAGGATTCCCTTTTATCCACACCCTCTCCAACATTTATTGTTTGTAGACTTTTTGATAGCAGCCATTCTGACTGGCATGAGATGGTTCTTCATTGTGGTTTTGATTTGTATCTCTCTGATAATAAATGATGTTGAATATTTTTTCATGTGTTTGTTATCCATCTGTCTGTCCTCCCTGGAGAAATGTCTGTTTAGTTCTTTGGCCCATTTTTTGATTGGGTCGTTTATTTATTAATTTTTTTTTGGTAGTGAGCTGCATGACCTGTTTGTATATTTTTGAGATTAATTCTTGGTCAGTTGCTTCGTTTGCTATTATTTTTTCCAACTCTGAAGGCTGTCTTTTCACCTTGCTTATAGTTTCCTTCACTGGGAAAAAATCTTATAAGTTTAGTTTGTTCCCATTTGTTTATTTTTGTTTTTATTTCCATTACTCTGAGAGGTGGGTCATAGAGGATCTTGCTGTATCTTTATGTCACAGAGGGTTCTACCTATGTTTTTCTCTAGCAGTTTTATAGTTTTTGGTCTTACATTTAGACCTTTAATCCATTTTAGTTTTGTGTATAATGTTAGAAAGTGTTATAGTTTCATTCTTTTACAAGTGGTTGACCAGTTTTCCCAGCACCACTTCTTAAAGAGATTGTCTTTTCTCCATTGTGTATTTTTACCTCCTTTGTCAAAGATAAGGTATCCATAGGTGCATGGATTTATCTCTGGCCTTTCTATTTTGTTCCATTGATCTATATTTCTGTCTTTGTGCCAGTACCATACTGTCTTAATGACTGTAGCTTTGTAATATAGTCTGAAGTCAGGCAGGCTGATTCCTCCAGTTCCATTCTTCTTTCTCAAGATTGCTTTGGCTATTCGAGGTTTTTTTTATTTCCATACAAATTGTGAAATCATTTGTTCTAGTTCTGTGAAAAATACCATTGGTAGCTTGATAGGGATTGCATTGAATCTATAGACTGCTTTGGGTAGTTTAGTCATTTTTACTCTATTGATTCTTGTGATCCATGAACATGGTACATTTCTCCATCTATTTGTGTTATCTTTGATTTTTTTTTCATTAGTGTTTTATAGTTTTCTATATAGAGGTCTTTTGTTCCTTTAGGTTTATTTACTCCTCTAAGTATTGTATTCTTTTTGTCACAATGATGAATGTGATTGTTTTCTTATTTTTTCTTTCTGTTTTCTCACTGTTAGTGTTTAGGAATGCAAGGGATTTCTGTGTGTTAATTTTATATACTTCAAATTTAGTATAGTAATTGTTTTGGGGTGAAATGTCCTATAGATATCAATTAGGTCTAACTGGTCCATTGTATCATTTAAAGTTTGTGTTTCCTTACTAATTTTCTGTTTGGTTGACCTATCCATAGGTGTGAGTGTGGTATTAAAGTCTCCCACTTTTACTGTGTTACTGTTAATTTCTCATTTAATACGTGTTAGCATTTGCCTGACATATTGTGGTGCTCCTCTGTTGGGTGCATATATATTTATAATTGTTATATCTTCTTTTTGGATTGATCCTTTGATCATTATGTAGTGTCCTTCTTTGTCTCTTTTCATGGCCTTTATTTCAAAGTCTATATTTTATCTGATGAGTATTGCTCATCCTGCTTTCTTTTTTTATCTCCATTTGCATAAAATATCTTTTTCCAGCCCTTCACTTTTAGTCTGTATGTGTCCTTTGGTTTAAGGTGGTTCTCTTGTGGACAGCATATATAGGGGTTTGTTTTTGGATCCATTCAGCCAGTCTTTGTCTTTTGGTTGGGGCATTCAGCCTATTTACATTTAAGATAATTATTGATAAATATGACCCCATTGCCATTTACTTTGTTGTTTTGGGTTCGAGTTAATAAACCTTTTCTGTGTTTGCTGTCTAGAGAAGATCGTTTAGCATTGGTTGAAGTGCTGGTTTGGTGGTGCTGAATTCTCTCAGCTTTTGCGTGTCTGTAAAACTTTTGATTTCTCCTTCATATTTGAATACGATCCTTGCTGGGTATAGTGATCTGGGTTGTAGGTTTTTCTCTTCCCTCACTTTCTAAGTACGTCCTGCCATTCCCTTCTAGTCTGAAGAGTTTCTACTGAAAGATAGCTGTTATCCTTATGGGGATATCCTTATGGTTGTATCAGGTGGTGTATTTTCAGGTGTCTGTGATCTTAGTGTGACTTCAGGCAACCTGTCTGCTGATGAGTGTTTGTTTTGAATGAGGTGTGCAGTGCTAGAATATGCAGGGTCTTTGGTAGAACTGAATCTTTGGGTTGAGATGGACACTTCCATCGCTAATTAATATTTCCTGGGTCTCGAAATCGTTTGGTGGTACAGTGTCCTGGACTTGGCAGCCCTCCACCAGAGGACCAGGCCCCATGCCTGGCCAGGGAACTAAGAGTGCAGAAGTGCATTGTGACCACAGGAAAAAAGAAAGAAAAGGAAAATGTAACACAAACAAAACCCATGGCAAGTAGCAAGCAGAAAAACAACAGTACACACACAAACAAAATGATAAAAACAAAACCAAAGAGGAACAAAGAAGCAGACAGAAAGGAAAAAAAAATAACAAACAAATGAAAGGACTCAAAAATTAAAATAAAGTAAGGAATAAACTGAGAAAAACAATGCATGAAAAAAACAAAAACATAAAGCAGACTAAGGAGAAACACAAAGAAAATATAAAACAAACAGAAAAATGAAAAACAGAAACAGTAAAAACACTAAACAACAGAAAAATAAAGTCAAAATGGAAGAAAAATTTTTAATTAAAAAATGAAGCAGTACCAACAAAATCAGCTTCTTCCAGGGATACTGGTTTCTTCTTTGAATCATTTTTTCTTTTTTTCATACTACCTGGTTGCAAAGAGATTTTTCTTGTCTTTTTAAGTGTGTCTTACACTAATATTAAGCAGGTGCTCTCTGAGAATGGGTTTGTTTGTAGACATATTCTTTATGTGCTTGTGAGAAGAGATGAATTCTGCATCCTCCTATTCTGCCAACTTGACTGCGGTATTTTCTAATTTTGCTTTTAATATTTTTCTTTTCATCCATTGGTTGTTTAGGAATATTTTAGTTTATATGTATTTTTGAGTTTTCCAGTTGTCTTCTTGTTATTAATTTCTAGTGTTATACCATTGTTGTATGAGAAGATACTTGATATGATTTCAGTGTTCTTAACATTTGCTAATGTTAATTTTGTGGCCTAATGTATGATTTATCCTAGAAAGTGTTCTGTGTGTACTTGAAAGTATATCTGGGTGATACAGCTATTATTGTATCACTGTTTCTTTCTCCTTCTAGTTCTGTTTGTTTTTGCCTTAATATATTTCAGTGCTCTTGTTTTCAGTTCTTTTGTGTACATATCGAGGAGTGTAATTACAGGGTCATATGGTAATTCTGTGTTTAAATATTTTTAAGATCTGCAAAACTGTTATCTGCAGCAGTTGAATCATTTTGTATTTCTACTAGTAATGTGAGAAGGTTTCAGTTTCTTCATATTTCTTTTAACATGTCTTATTTTCTGACATTTTTGGGGGAGTAGATTTTAAGTATAGCGATCTTAATGAATGTGAAGTCATACTGAATTGTAGTTTTGATTTGCCTTTCTTTAAATGACTAATGAGGTTAAGAACCTTTTCATGTGTTTATTTGCTTCTGGTGTTTCTATTGCCTAATCTGAATTATGATGATTTCCCTTTATATTTTCTTCTGAGTTCTATGGTTTCAGGTCTTCTTTTTCTATATGATTGAGGTAGGAGTCCAGCTTCTTCCTTTTACATGTGGATATTCAGTTGTTACAGTATCATTTTTTTGAGACTTTTTTTTCCCTCATGAAATGCACTTGACTCCCTTTTAAAAATTAGTTGCCATCAGTGTATGGCTATATTTCTAGACTCTGAATTCTATTCCATTAGTGTGTATGTCTATCCTTATGTCAGTCCTGCACTTTCAGTTGTTGTTAAGTTTAGAGTTGATCTTGAAATGTGTGTCCTCTAACTTTCTCCATCTTCAACCACCTTCTTTATCTTTTCTAATTGCTTTGGCTAGAACTTCCTGTACAGTATTGAGTAGCAGTAGTTAAAAGCTGTCATCCATGTTTAAGGAGAACACTCAGTTTTTCACCACAAAGTATGATGTTAGATGTCATTTTTATGTGGTTTATCATGCTGAAGCAGTTTCCTTCTGTTCACAGTTCTCTGAATGTTTTTATCACAAAAAGGCATTGGGTATGTTAGCTGGTTTTCTGTATCAGTTGTGATGATCAAGTTTCTTTCCCCTTTATTGTACTAGTGTGGTGTAGTGTGTTTGTTGATTTTCTTGTGTTGAACCACTGTGGCTTTCCTGGGGTAAATCCTACCTGAATATTGTATGTAATCCTTTTAACATACGTTTTGACTCAGTTTTCTAATATTTTGTTTAGAATATTTACCTCTGTATTGATAAGGGATTTTGGTATTTCGTTTTCTTCTAAGGAGCTTCCCAGATGGCTCAGTGGTAAAGAATCTGCCTGCCAATGCAGGAAACAGAGAAGACGCAGGTTTGATTCCTGGGATGGGACGATGTCCTAGAGGAGAAATTGGCAATCTACTCCAGTATTCTTGCCTGGGAGACCCCATGAACAGAGGAACCTGATATACTATGGTCCATGGGGTCATAAAGTGTCAGATGCAACTGAGCACACACGCATCTGAGTAATGTTAGTTTTAAGAATGAGATTGAAAGTGTTCCTTCCCTTTCAGTTTTTGGGGAAGAGTTTGAGGAGGATTTAAATTATTTCTTTTTAAAGTGCTTTGTGGAAATCACCAGCAAAGCAATATAGTCTAGGATTTTCTTTGTTGGGAATTTTTGTATTACTGATTCAGTGTCTTTATTTGTTGTGAATCTCCTCATATTTTGTGTTTCTTCTTGGAGTGATTTATGTTTGGTATTTTCTTATTTTTATTTTTTTTCCCATTTATTTTTATTAGTTGGAGGCTAATTACTTTACAATATTGTAGTGGTTTTTGCCATACATTGACATGAATCAGCCATGGATTTACATGTATTCCCTATCCCGATCCCCCCTCCCACCTCCCTCTCCCCGGTAACGATAACCCTATATGCAAAACAGAAAAAGAGACACAGATGTACAGAACAGACTTTTGGACTCTGTGGGAGAAGGTGAGGGTGGGATGTTTTGAGAGAACAGCATCGAAACATGTATATTATCAAGGGTGAAACAGATCACCAGCCCAGGTTGGATGCATGAGACAAGTGCTTGGGGCTGGTGCACTATGTTTGGTAATTTTTATCATGAGAGAAGTTTTTCCTCATTATCTAGGTTGTCTAATTTGTTGGCATACAACTATTTGTCTTTGTTATTTCTGTAAGGCCTGTAGTAATGTTCTGACTTTCATTTCTAATTTTAGTTACTTGTCTCCTTGTTATTCTGACTAAAAGTTTGTCAATTTCATTGATGTTTTCAAAGAGCCTACTTTTGCTTTTGTTGATTCCCTCTATTGTTTTTTTTCTTTATTTATCTCCACTTGAATTTTTACTATTTCCTTCTGGTATCCTTAGGTTTTTACTTTTCTTTTTATAGTTACTTAACACATAAAGTTAGGTTATTTATTTGATATCTTTTTTCATTTTAAAAATAATTTTACTTAATTAATTTAGTTGCACTGGTTCTTTGTAGCTGTGTGGCAGGCTTTCTCTATTTGCAGTGAGCAAGGGCTACTCTTTATTGTGGTGCACAGGCTTCTCATTGTGTTAGCTTTTCTGGTTGTGGAGAATGGGCTCAGTAGCAGCCCACAGGCTCTAGAGAGTGGGATCAGTAGTTGTGGTGCACGGTCTTAGTTGCTCCACAGTATGTGGAATTTTCCCAGACCTGGGATCAAATCTGTGTCCTGTGCATTGGCAAGCCAATTCTTATCTACTGTATTACATGGGAAGTCCCTTTCTTCATTATTAATGTGTACTTAGTGCTGTAGCTTTGTTTCTGAGCACTGTTTTCACTGTATCCTATAAATTTCTGATATTTTTAAAAAATTTGGTTCTTTTGTACTTCCCTGGTGGTCTAGCATTTAAGACTCCACAGTTCCACTGCAGGGGGCACAAGTTTGATTCCTGGTCAGAGAACTAAGATCCCACATGTTGCATGGTGTAGTTCCCTTCTCCAGTTGTTTTTGGTTATTTTTTTATGGTTAAATATATGTAACATTAAGTTTCCTACTGTGACCATATTGAAATGTACCCAGTTCTGTTCCATTTAGTATATTCATATTGTTGTGCAGTAATTACCACCATCCATCTCCAGAACTTTTTCATGTTCCCCAACTGATACTCTGTACCCACTAACTACAGACTAACCCCCTATTCTCCCTGTTTTCCTGCCTCTGAAAGTGAAAGTTGTTCATTCGTGTTCAACTCTTTGCAGCCCCATGGACTATAGAGTCCATGGAACTCTCCAGGCCAGAATACTGGAATGGGTAGCCGTCCCCTTCTCCAGGGGATCTTCCCAACCCAGGGATCAAACCTAGGTCACCTGCATTGCAGGCAGATCTTTACCAACTGAGCCACCAAGGAAGCCCTTTCCTACCTCTGGCAAGTACCATTCTATCTGCATACCTTGAAGATACTGCATATCACCACAGTTCCAGATCACCACAATAAAGCAAATATCACAAAGCCAGTCACATGAATTTTTTATTTTCTCAATGCACATAAAAGTTATTATTTACACTATACAGTAGTCTGTTAAGTGTGCAATAGCATTATGTGTTAAAAATGTATATGTCTTAATTTTAGAAATAATTTATTGCCCCAAATCCTAACCATCATATGTGCCTTCAGTGTGTCATAACCTTTTTGTTGGTAGAGGGTTTGAAATATTGTGAGAATTACCAGCGTGTGACACAGACAGATGAAGTGAGCAAATGCTGTAGGAAAAATGGTGCCAGTAAGAGTTGCTCAATGCTGGATTGGCACAAACCTTCAATTTGTTTTTTTTTTTTTTTAATTCTGTGAAGTGCAACAAAACAACATGTGTTTGTCCTTTCTGTCTCTGAATTTGCCTACTCTAGGTACCTCATATAAGTAGAATCATAGTATTTATATTATCTTATTGTGACTGGTGTTTTTTCACTTAGTATAATGTCTATGGTTCATTCATGTTGTAACATGTGTCAGAATTTCCTTCCTGTTTAAGGCTGAATAACACTATTTTATGCATATACTACATTTTGTTTATCCATTCATCTGTCAGTGTACACTTAGGTTGCTTCCACCATTTGGCTGTTTTGATTAATAATGTTATAAAAATGGATGTACAAATGCCTGAGTCCCTACTTTGAATTGTTTTAGTTATATACCCAGAAGTGGAACAGCTGGGTTATATAGGAACCCTGTTTTTAATTTCTTGAGAAATTGCCATAGTATTTGCATCAGTGACTGCACCATTTGACACTCTCAGCAATAATGCACAAGGATTTCAATTTCTCATTGTCCTTCCAACACTGGTTATTTTCTGGGTTTTGTTTGTTTGGTTTCTGTTTGCTTGGTTTTTAATAATAGACACCCTAAGGGGTGTGAAGTGGTATCTAATGGTGGTTTTCATTTACATTCCTCTAATATTTCCTGATGTTGAGCATCTGTTCATATGCTTATTGCCCATTTGTGTATCTTTGAATAAATGTCTATTGATGTCTTTTACTCAGATTTTGATTGAGGTGTTTGGTTTTGTTGTTGTTGCTAAATTGTAGGATTTCTTTATTCAGGATATTAAACCTCATCACATATATGATTTACAAATATTTTCTCAGTTTGTTTATTTTTTCTAATTAAAAAATTCTTTGGCCACCCCATGTGGCATGTAGAATCTTAGTTCCCCAACCAGGGATTGAATCTGGGCCCCTGGCAGTGACAGACCTGAGTCCTAACCACTGGACTGCCAGAGAATTCCCTCTATTTTTTAAAAAAATGTTCTCTATTTGATTTATTTCTGCTCAAGTCTTCATTATTTCCTTCTTTCTGCTATTTTTGGATTTAGTTTGTTTCTTTGTCAACCCTTGAAGTGAAATTTGAGGTTGTCTGAGTTGAGGCTGCTCTAATAAAATAGCATAGATTAATGGCTTATAAGGAACAGAAATTTATTTTTCACATTTCTGAAGTCTGGAAAGTCTAAGATCAAGGTATCCAGAAATTCAGTGTTTGTTGAGGGCCCACTTTCTGATTCATAAATAGCTGTCTTCTCATTGTATCCTTATATGGTAGATAGGTCTACCTATGAAGACTCTCTGGAGTCTTTTTCATAAGTTCATTAATTCCATTAATGAGCACCTATCTCTGAGTAATCACAATATCAGTGTTTATCAATCCCTTAACATTAAATTTGATATTTTAGTTTAAGCTGGCACATAGGATAGAAAAACTCTGACTAGCAAGTGATAATGCTTTTTTAGAGCTAGTGTGATTTTTAAATGATTATTCAGAGCACATACAATCTTGGTATGTTTTATTTCATTATATGATACAAAAATATGTGTAACTATATAATGTAGTAGTAGTTCAGTTGCTCAGTTGTGTCCAGCTCTTTATGACCCCGTGGACTGCAGCACACCAGGCTTCTCTGTTCACCACCAACACCCAGAGCTTACTCAAATGCATGTCCATCGCGTTGGTAATGCCATCCAACCATCTCATCCTTTGTTGTCCTCTTCTCCTCCTGACTTCAATCTTTCCCAGCATCAGGGTCTTTCCCAAAGAGTTGGTTCTTTGCATCAGGTGGCCAAAGTATTGGTTTCAGCTTCAGCATCAGTCCTTCCAATGAATATTCATGACTGATTTCCTTTAGGATGGACTGGTTGGATCTCCTTGCAGTCCAAAGGAACTATCAAGAGTCTTCTCCAACACCACAGCTCAAAAGCTTCAATTCTTTGGTGCTCAGCTTTCTTTATAGTCCAAATCTAACACCCATACATGACTACTGGAAAAACCATAGCCTTGACTAGATGAACCTTTGTTGGCAAAGTAATATTTCTGCTTTTTAATATTCCGTCTAGGTTGGTCATAACTTTTCTGCTGAGGAGCAAGCATCTTTTAATTTCATGGTTGCAGTCACCATCTGCAGTGATTTTGGAGCCCAAAAAAATAAAGTCTTACACTGTTTCCCCATCTATTTGCCATGAAGTGATGGGACTGGATGCCATGATCTTAGTTTTCTGAATGTTGAGTTATAAGCCAACTTCTTCTCTATGCTCTTTCACTTTTGTCAAGAGGCCCTTTAGTTCTTCTTCGCTTTCTGCCATAAGTGTGGTGTCATCTGCATATCTGACATTATTGATATTTCTCCTGGCAATCTTGATTCCAACTTGTGCTTCATCCAGCCCAGCATTTCACATGCTGTACTCTGCATATTGTGGCTCAGATGGTAAAGCATCTGCCTGTAATGTGGGAGACCCGGGTTCGATCCCTGGGTTGGGAAGATCCCCTGGAGAAGGAAATGGCAACCCACTCCAGTACTCTTGCCTGGAAAATCCTATGGACGGAGGAGCCTGGTAGCCTTAGCATGCACAGGGTTGCAAAGAGTTACTTCACTTTCACTTTCACTCTGCATATAAGTTAAATAAGCAGGGTGACAACATACAGTCTTGGCGTACTCCTTTCCTGATTAGGAACCAGTCTGTTATCCATGTCCAGTTCTAACTGTTGCTTCTTGACATGCATACAGATTTCTCAGGAGGCAGGTCAGGTGGTCTGGTATTCCCATCTCTTTCAGAATTTTCCACAGTTTACTGTGATCCACACAGTCAAAGGCTTTGGCATGGTCAATAAAGCAGATAGATGTTTTTCTGGAACTCTCTTGCTTTTTCAGTGATCCAGTGGATTCTGGCAATTTGATCTCTGGTTCCTCTGCCTTTTCTAAAACGAGCTTGAACATGTGGAATTTCACAGATCGCATATTGTTGAAGCCTGGCTTGGAGAATTTTAGCATTACTTTACTAGCATGTGAGATGAGTGCAATTGTGCAAAAGTTTGATCATTCTTTGGCATTGCCTTTCTCTGTGATTGGAATGAAAATTGACCTTTTCTAGTCCTGTGGCCATTGCTGAGTTTTCAAATTTGCTGGCATGTTATGAGTGCAGCATTTTCACAGCATCATCTTTAAGGATTTGGAATAGCTCAACTGGAATTCCCTTACCTCCACTAACTCTGTTCATAGTGATGCTTCCTAAGGCCCACTTGACTTCACATTCCAGGATGTCTGTCTGTGGGTGAATGATGACACCATCGTGATTATCCGCGTCGTGAAGATCTTTTTTGTATAGTTCACAGACTGGTTTCAAATAGGAAAAGGAGTACGTCAAGGCTGTATATTGTCACCCTGCTTGTTTAACTTATATGCAGAGTACATCATGAGAAACCCTGGGCTGGAGGAAGCACAAGCTGAAACATTACTTCCACTTTATTGACCACACCAAAGCCTTTGACTGTGTAGATCACAACAAACTGTGGAAAATTCTTCAAGAGATGGGAATATCAGACCACCTGACCTGCCCCCTGAGAAATCTGTATGCAGGTCAAGAAGCAACAGTTAGAACTGGACATGGAACAACAGACTGGTTCCAAATTGGGAAAGGAGTGCATCAAGGCTGTATATTGTCACCCTGCTTATTTAACTTATATGCAGAGTACATCATGAGAAATGTCAGGCTGGATGAAGCACAAGCTGGGATCAAAATTGCCGGGAGAAATATCAGTAACCTCAGATATGCAGATGACACCATCCTTATGGCAGAATATGAAGAAAAACTAAAGAGCCTCTTGATGAAAATGAAAGAGGAGAATGAAAAAGTGGGCTTAAAGCTCAACATTGAGAAAACTAAGATCGTGGCATCCGGTCCCATCACATCATGGGAAATAGATGGGGAAACAGTGGAAACACTGTCAGACTTTATTTTCTTGGGCTCCAAAATCACTGCAGATGGTGACTGCAACCATGAAATCAGAAGACGCTTATTGCTTGGAAGCAAAGTTATGACCAACCTAGACAGCATATTAAAAAACAGAGACACTAGTTTGCGGAAAAAGTCTGTCTAGTCAAAGCTATGGTTTTTCCAGTATTCATGTATGGGTGTGAGAGTTGGACTATAAAGAAAGCTGGGCACTGAATAATTGATGGTTTCGATCTGTGGTGATGGAGAAGACTCTTGAGAGTCACTTGGAACTGCAAGAAGATCAAATCAGTTAATCCTAAAGGAAGTCAGTCCTGAATATTCATTGGAAGGACTGATGCTGAAGCTGAAACTCCAATACTTTGGCCACCTGATGTGAAGAACTGACTTATAGGAAAAGACCCTATTGCTGAGAACAGTTGAAGGCAGGAGAAGGGGACAGCAGAGGATGAGATGGTTGGATAGTATCACCGACTCAATGGACATGACTTTGAGTAAGCTCCGGGATTTGGTGATGGCCAGGGAAGCTTGGCGTGCTGCAGTCCACGGAGTCACAAAGAGTCGGACACGACTGAGCAACTGAACTGAACTGAAGTCAGGAAGGTTGATTCTTCTAATTCCATTCTTTTTTCTCAAGATTGTTTTGGCTATTCATGGTCTTTTTTGTTTCCATACACATTGTGAAATTCTTTGTTCTAGTTCTGTGAAAAATACCATTGATAGTTTGATAGGGATTACATTGAATCTCTACATTGTTTTGAATAGTATTGTCATTTTTACTATATTGATTGTTCCAGTCCAGAAACAAGGTATATCTCTCATTCTGTTTGTTTCATCTTTGATTTCTTTCATCAGTGTTTTATAGTTTCCTGTATACTGGTCTTTTGTCTCTTTAGGTGGGTTTATTCCTACCTATTTTATTCTTTTTGTTGCAGTGATGAATGCGATTGTTTCCTTAACTTTTCTTCAGATCTTTATCTGTTTTTGTATAGGAATGCAACGGATTTCTGCATATTAATTTTATATCCTGTAGGTTTAGTACATTCATTAACTCTAGTAATTTTCTGGTGGATTGTTTAGGGTTTTCATGTCATCTGTAAACAGTGACTGAGTTTTACTAATTTTCCAATCTGGATTTCTTTTATTTCTTTTTTTTTTTCTCTGATTGCCATGGCTAGGACTTCCAAAACCATGCTAAATAATAGTGGCGAGTGTAGACACCATTGTCTTGTTCCTGATCTTAGAGGAAATGCTTTCAGTTTTTCACCATTGAGAATGATGTTTGCTGTGGGTTTGTTGTATATGGCCTTTATTACATTGAGGTAGGTTCCTTCTAGGGCTACTTTCTGGAGCATTTTTATCATAAATGAGTGTTGAGTTTTGTAGAAAGCCTTCTCTGCATCTGTTGAGATGACCATTTGGTTTTTATCTTTCAATTTGTTGACATGATGTATTTCATTGATTGATTTGTGGATATTGACGAATCCTTGCATCCTTGGGAAAATCCAACTTGAGCATGGTGTATGATCATCTTAATGTGCTGTTGGATTCTGTTTGCTCAAATTTCTTGAGGATTTTTGCAGCTATGTTCATCAGTGATAGTTGCCCATAATTTTTTTTGTGGTATCTTTGTCTGGTTTTGGTATCAGGGTGATGATGCCCTCCTAGGATGAGTGGGAATTTTTCTTCCTGTTTAATTTTCTGGATGAATTTGAGCAGGATAAGTTTTAGTTCTTTATACTTTTTTGTAAAATTCATGTGTAAAACCATCAGGCCCTGGGCTTTTTTTTATTGGAAGATTTTTTAATCACAGTTTTAATTTTATTGCTTGTGATTGGTCCATTCATGATTTCTGGTTTTTTCCTGGTTCAGTTTTGGAAGGTTGTACTTTTCTAGGAACTTGTGAATTTCTTCCAGTTTGTCCATTTTGTTGGAGTATAGTTGCTCACAGTAGTCTCTCATGATCCTTTGTATCTACATTGTCTGTTGTTATTTCTCCTTTTTCATTTATTTATTTTTTTTATTTGAGTCCTCTCCCTTATTTTCTTGATGAGTCTGGGTGTGGTTTGTCAATTTTGGTTATCTATTCAAAGAGCCAGCTTTTAGGTTTATTTAACTTTGTTGTTATTTCCTTAATTTCTTTTTCATTTATTTCTGCTCTAGTCTTAACAATTTCTTTCCTTTCACTAATTTTGGAGGGTTTTTGTTGTTGTTGTTGGTCTTTTTCTAGTTGCTTTAGGTGTAAAGACAGATTCTTTATTTGATGTTTGTCTGGTTTATTGAGGTAGGATTGTATTGTTAAACTTCCCTCTTAGAACTGCTTTTGCTGTATCCTATAGTTTTGGGTCATCGTGTTTTCACTCTCATTTGTTTTTAGGTATTTTTGATTCCATCAGTGACCTCTTGTTATGTAGAAGTGTGTTGTTTAATCTCCATGTGGTTGTTTATTGCAATTTTTTCCATGTAATTGATATTTTGCCTCATATCATTGTGTTCAGAAAAGATGCTTGATACAATTTCAGTTTTCTTAAATTTACTAAGGCTTGATTTGTGATCCAAGATGTGATATGTCCTGGAGAAAGTTCCACGTGCACTTGAGAAGAAAGTGTATTCTTCTTCATTTGGATGGAATGTCTTGAATATACCAGTTGGGTTCATCTGGTCTAATGTGTCATTTAGTGCTTGTGTTTCCTTATTAATTTTCTGTTTTGATGATCTGCCATTGGTATGAGGTGTTAAAGTCCCCTACAGTTGTGTTACTGTTGATTTCCCTTTCAGTGTCTTAGTGTTTTTCTCATGTATTGAGGTATTCCTATGTTGGGTGCATAAATATTTATAACTGCTTTGTCTTCTTGGTTAGATACCTTGATTATTGTGTAGTGTCCTTCCTTATCTCTTTTAAAATCTGTTTTTCCTGATATAAGTATTGCCGCCCCCACCTTCTTTTGGTTCCCATTTGCATGGAATATCTTTTTCTATCCCCTGACTTTCAGTTTGTATGTGTCATTACACCTGAAGTGGGTCTCTTGGAGGCAGCATGTGCACAGATCTTGTTTTTGTCAGCCAGTCAGTGTCTTTTGGTTGGAACATTTATTTGTTTACATTTAATGTTATCAATATGTGTTTTCCTGTTGCCATTTTTCTTAATACTTTAGGGTTTTGTGGATCTGTTTCTTCCCTTGTGTTTCCTGCTAGAGAATTTCCTTTAGCATCTGTTGTAAGACTGATTTGGTGGTGCTGAATTCTTTTTCTTTTTTGTGATGAATTCTTTTAAATTTTGTTATTCTATAAAGCTTTTTATTTCACCTTTAAGTCTGAGTAAGGTCCTTGCTGGGTAGAGTAATCTTGGCTGTTGGTTTTCTCTTTCATCACTTTAAATATATCCTGCCACTGCCTTCTGGCCTGCAGAGGTTCTGCTGAAAAAGCAGCTGTTGGCCTTTTGAGGACTCCTTTATATGTTATTTTTTGCTTTTCAATGTGTAGAGGGGAGTCCTGGGTGGTGGAGGGCCAGTCCAGCAGGCAGAGAGGGCCTCTGGAAGGGTGAAGGGACCTGAAGAGGATGGGGACCTAGGAGGCAGGAGGAAACCAGAGAATAGAGGGAGACCCTGGGTCTGGAGCTCCCAAATGGCAAAGGACTGGGCCTGGAGGAGGGCCCTGGAGTGGGGAGGTGGCCCCAAAGAGTGGAGGTGGTCCAGAAGGGCAGAGGGCTCAGCCTGGGGGCCTTAGGAGGCTCCCCAGGGCTGCGTTCAGGGAGTGACACTAGGCAGTTCCCTGTTCCTGCAACTCTGCACGTGACTTCCCAAACCAACAGGCATTTTTCTCTCCTTGCAGGAACCTCCCCCCTCCCTCTCATATCCATTGGGCCCACCTAGGTGGAGAGGTCCCTGAAGAGTGTAGTATGCCCCAGAGGGCAAAGGGCTCTGCAGGTGAATAGAGAGGGCCCTGGAGGGCAGATGTTCAAGCCCCTGGGCTCCAGAATGCATCCCAGGGCCAAACGAAAGGGGAACAACTTGGGCTTGCCCAGTGGATCTTTCTGTCCCCTCAGAGATCTCTCCCCCTTCTAGTGGAGCAGATACATCTTTCAGTACCTAGTAGCTTCCAAACTGTTTCTGGTGCCAGAACTTCTGCCCCTTCCTCAGCAGCCCCTCAGTCACAGCAAAGTTAAAGGGGAACCCAGGGGCTTTCCCCAGTGGATCCTCCAATCCCCAAGGGTCCCAATCCCTCCCAGGCGAGCAAGCGCACTGCTCCTAGAGTCCAAAGGTGCCCAAACTGCCCCTGGCGCCCAGACCACTTATGGCATTAAAACTACTCCCCTTCCCCAGCAGCCTCTCACTCCTGCAGAGTGAAAGGGGGAACGCCTTGGGCTTTTCCCAGTAGATCTTCCAATCCCTAAGGATACAACCCTTCCCAGGCGAGCAGACAGCCTGCTCCCAGGGCCCAAAGGTGCCCAAACTGCCCCAGGCACCCAAATTTCTTTCAGCACCGAAACTGCTCCCCCTCCTCCAGCACTCCCTCAATCTCTGGTTCCCAGGCCTCGAGCTTCTCCACTTCCTCCTACCTGGTACCTGTTCTCTCCGGGTCTCTTCTGGTCCACTTGTCTTCAGGAAGTTTCCCACTGGCGCCTGTTAGGTATCCTAGGTGTGGGGAGACACAGATTCCGTGTCTTCCCTCACTGACATCTTGGCTCCTCCCACCTGTTGATTTTCATATGAAATTACTTTGGCTGAGATTTTATTTATTTTTTTAATTTATTTATTTTAATTGGAGGCTAATTACTTTACAGTATTGTAGTGGTTTTGGCCATACATTGACATGAATCCACAACGGGTGTATATGTGTTCCCCATCCTGAACCTCCCTCCTACCTCCCTCCCCATCTCATCCCTCAGGGTTATCCCAGTGCACCAGCCCTGAACATCCCATCTCATGCATTGAACCTGGACTGGCGATCTGTTTCACATATGATAATATACATGTTTCAATGCTATTCTCTCAGATCATCCCACCCTTGCCTTCTCCCACAGAGTCCAAAAGACTGTTCTATACATTGTCTTTTGCTGTCTCACATATAGGGTTATCGTTACCATCTTTCTAAATTCCATATATATGCGTTAGTATACTATATTGGTGTTTTTCTGACTTACTTCACTCTGTAATAGGCTCTGGTTTCATCCACCTCATTAGAACCGATTCAAATTATTCTTTTTAATGGTTCAGTAATATTCCATCGTGTACATGCACCACAGCTTTCTTAGCCATTCGTCTGCTGATGGATATCTAGGTTGCTTCCATGTCCTGTCTATTATAAACAGTGCTGCGATGAACATTGGGGTACACATGTCTCTTTCAGTTCTCATTTCCTTAGTGTGTATGCCCAGCAGTGGGATTGCTGGTTCATATGGCAGTTCTATTTCCAGTTTTTTAAGGAATCTCCACACTGTTCTGGCTGAAATTTTAGAAGGAAGCTTGGTTCAGCTTGGTTTTCTAACTTGGCGGAGCTTTTTTAAATTTTTTTTTCACCTTTTTTTTTTTTTTGGTGATATCTGGCCTCTCTTTTCCACTGTTACCTTTGTCTGGGTCTTCTTTTCCTTTCTGCCCTAGCCCTGATCAATTTTAATTCCACTTCATGCAGTTTGTCCTCAATGTGTCTTTTTTAAAATTTATTTTTTATTTATTTTTGACTGCACTGGGTCTTTGTTGCTGCATGCAGGCTTTCTCTAATTGTGGTGAACAGGGGCTACTCTCTAGTTGTGGTGTGCAGGCTTCTCATTGTAATGGCTACTCTTGTTGCAGAGGGCAGGCTGTAGGTTATGCCAGCTTCAGTAGTTGCAGGCACATGGGTTCAGTAATTGTGCCTTGTGGGCTCAGTAGTTGTGGCACATGGCTTAGTTCTCTTGCAGCATGGGGAATCTTTCTGGACCAGGAATAAAACCTGGCTCCCCTGCATTTGCAGGTGGATTCTTAACCACTGGACCACCAGGGTAGTCCCTCATTGTGTCTTCAAAAGGAGCCTTTGTTGGTCAGTTTTTAGCATTCATGGGATTAGGCTCTTCCACCTCCTTTAGAACTTATTATTGGATACTCTTTGCATTCATCCACTAGTGGAATGGACCAAAGCCCTTCCAGTTTCACCTATTGTTCCTTATTTGACCGATGTGTTTTCTGGTGAGCACTGTTTGGGTATATTCCTGGTCTAAGGTCTGCATATGGTATTTGCTTATTGCTATAGAATTGCCATTACCATGCAGATCATGTTGCTGAACCAAACTCTCCTTGTGGTTGTGTTATGAGGTGCAAGGGGACTTTGCAGTGTCCTAATTTTGTTGTGTATTTTGTTCATAAGTTCTGTTCTTTGTTTTGTATTGTTATCTGTTTGTAATATGAGAATTCAAGATGAAAATATTATGCTTCTACTGCCTTGTGATCTCCTCCATAAGTTTTTATTTTTTCCTCAATCGTGATTTTAAAAAAAAAGACATGTAGAGTGAGATCTACCCTCTTAAAATTTTTTTTTAGGTGTGTAGGACAATACTGTTAATTTTTGTTTTGTTTTTAAAAATTTTTTATTGGAGTATGGTTCTTTACAATATTGTGTTAGTTTCTGCTATACTGGAAAAGTGAATCCGCGATACGTATGAATGTATTCCTTCTTTGTCACCAGAGAGCGCTGAGTGGAGTTGCTTGTGCTATACAGTGAGTTCTCATTGGCTTTCTGTTTTATACATAGTAGTCTATAGATGTCAATCTCAACCTCCCAATTCACCCCACCCATTTTCCCCGCTTGGTGTACATACATTTGTTCTCTACGTCTGTCTTTCTTGGAAGTATATTGCCAATGTGGTTTTTTTTATCTTTTAATGATTCACACAGAAAATTTTTATTAATACTGCTCGAAATGTTATGGAAATAACATTAATGCTAAATAAGCATCCATATAACAAACCCCCTCAATGGATTGCAGTTCCAGGGTAGTTGCTTTTTTTTTTTCAGATTTAGTTTATTCGTAGTGTGATCTAAGATTACTGTCCTTTCTAGATTTTTTTTTCATTTATTTCCATTAGTTGGAGGCCAACTACTCTACAATATTGTAGTCGGTTTTGTCATACACTGACACGAATCAGCCATGGATTTACATGTATTCCCCATCCTGATCCCCCTCCCACCTCCCTCTCCACCCAATTCCTCTGAGTCTGCCCAGTGCACCAGGCCTGAGCACTTGTCTCATGCATCCAACCTGGGCTGGTGATCTGTTTCACCATAGATAATATACATGTGTTGATGCTGTTCTCTCGAAATATCCCACCCTCGCCTTCTCACACAGAGTCCAAAAGTCTGTTCTGTACTTCTGTGTCTCTTTTTCTGTTTTGCATATAGGGTTATCATTACCATCTTTCTAAATTCCATATATATGTGTTAGTATGCTATAATGATCTTCATCTTTCTGGCTTACTTCACTCTGTATAATGGGCTCCAGTTTCATCCATCTCATTAGAACTGATTCAAATGTATTCTTTTTAATGGCTGAGTAATATTCCATGGTGTATATGTACCACAGGTTCCTTAACCATTCGTCTGCTGATGGGCATCTAGGTTGCTTCCATGTCCTGGCTATTATAAACAGTGCTGCGATGAACATTGGGGTGCACGTGTCTCTTTCAGATCTGGTTTCCTCAGTGTGTATGCCCAGAAGTGGTATTGCTAGGTCATATGGCAGTTCTATTTCCAGTTTTTTAAGAAATCTCCACACTGTTCTCCATAGTGGCTGTACTAGTTTGCATTCTCACCAACAGTGTAAGAGGGTTCCCTTTTATCCACACCCTCTCCAGCATTTATTGCTTGTAGACTTTTGGATAGCAGCCATTCTGACTGGCATGTGGTGGTACCTCATTGTGGTTTTGATTTGCATTTCTCTGATAATGAGTGATGTTGAGCATCTTTTCATGTGTTTGTTAGCCATCTGTATGTTGTCTTTGGAGAAATGTCTGTAGTTCTTTGGCCCATATTTTGATAGGGTCATTTAATTTTCTGGAATTGAGCTGCAGAAGTTGCTTGTATATTTTTGAGATTAGTCCTTTGTCTGTTGCTTCATTTGCTATTATTTTTTCCCAATCTGAGGGCTGTCTTTTCACCTTGCTTATAGTTTCCTTTGTTATGCAAAAGGTTTTAAGTTTCATTAGGTCCTATTGGTTTATTTTTGCTTTTATTTCCATTATTCTGGGAGGTGGGTCATAGAGGATCCTGCTGTGATTCATGTCGGAGAGTGTTTTGCCTATGTTCTCCTCTAGGAGTTTTATAGTTTCTGGTCTTACATTTAGATCTTTAATCTATTTTGAGTTTATTTTTGTGTATGGTGTTAGAAAATGTTCTAGTTTCATTCTTTTACAAGTGGTTAACCAGTTTTCCCAGCACCACTTGTTAAAGAGGTTTTCTTTTTTACGTTGTATATCCTTGCCTCCTTTGTCGAAGATAAGGTGTCCATAGGTTCGTGGATTTATCTCTGGGCTTTCTGTTCTGTTCCATTGATCTATATTTCTGTCTTTGTGCCAGTACTATACTCTCTTGATGACTGTGGCTTTGTAGTAGAGTCTGAAGTCAGGCAGGTTGATTCCTCCAGTTCCATTCTTCTTTCTCAAGATTACTTTGGCTATTCGAGGTTTTTTGTATTTCCATACAAATTGTGAAATTATTTGTTCTAGCTCTGTGAAAAATACCATTGGTAGCTTAGTAGGGATTGCATTGAATCTATAGATTGCTTTGGGTAGAACAGCCATTTTGACAATATTGATTCTTCCAATCCATGAACACGGTATGTTTCTCCATCAGTTTGTGTCCTCTTTGGTTTCTTTCATCAGTGTTTTATAGTTTTCTATGTATAGGTCTTTGGTTTCTTTAGGTAGATATACTCCTAAGTATTTTATTCTTTTTGTTGCAATGGTGAATGGTATTGTGTCCTTAATTTCTCTTTCTGTTTTCTCATTGTTTGTGTATAGGAATGCAAGGGAGTTCTGTGTGTTAATTTTATATCCTGCAACTTTACTATATTCATTGATTAGCTCTATTAATTTTCTGGAAGAGTCTTTAGGGTTTTCTATGTAGAGGATCATGTCATCTGCAAACAGCGAGAGTTTCACTTCTTCTTTTCCTATCTGGATTCCTTTTACTTCTTTTTCTGCTCTGATTGCTGTGGCCAAAACTTCCAAAACTATGTTGAGTAGTAGTGGTGAGAGTGGGCACCCTTGTCTTGTTCCTTATTTTAGGGGAAATGCTTTCAATTTTCCACCATTGAGGGTAATGCTTGCTGTGGGTTTGTCATATATAGCTTTTATTATGTTGAGGTATGTTCCTTCTATTCCTGCTTTCTGGAGAGTTTTTATCATAAATGGGTGTTGAATTTTGTCAAAGGCTTTCTCTGCATCTATTGCGATAATCATATGGTTTTTATCTTTCAATTTGTTAATGTGGTGTATTACATTGATTGATTTGCGGATATTAAAGAATCCTTGAATTCCTGGGAAACAGCCCACTTGGTCATGGTGTATGATTTTTTTTAATATGTTGTTGGATTCTGTTTGCCAGAAATTTCTTAAGGATTTTTGCATCTATGTTCATCAGTGATATTGGCCTGACGTTTTCTTTTTTTGTGGCATCTTTGTCTGGTTTTGGAATTAGGGTGATGGTGGCCTCATAGAATGAGTTTGGAACTTTACCTTCTTCTGCAATTTTCTGGAAGAGTTTGAGTAAGATAGGTGTTAGCTCTTCTCTAAATTTTTCGTAGAATTCAGCCGTGAAGCTGTCTGGTCCTGGGCTTTTGTTTGCTGGAAGATTTCTGATTACAGTTTCGATTTCCTTGCTTCTGATGGGTTTGTTAAGAGTTTCTATTTCTTCCTTGTTCAGTTTTGGAAAGTTATACTTTTCTAAGAATTTGTCCATTTCGTCCAAGTTGTCCATTTTATTGGCATAGAGCTGCTGGTAGTAGTCTCTTATGATCCTTTGTATTTCAGTGTTGTCTGTTGTGATCTCTCCATTTTCATTTCTAATTTTGTTAATTTGGTTCTTCTCCCTTTGTTTCTTAATGAGTCTTGGTTTGTCAATTGGTTTATTTTTTCAAAAAACCAGCTTTTAGCTTTGTTGATTTTTGCTATGTTCTCTTTAGTTTCTTTTGCATTTATTTCTGCCCTAATTTTTAAGATTTCTTCCCTTCTACTAACCCTGGGGTTCTTCATTTCTTCCTTCTCTAGTTCCTTTAGGTGTAGAGTTATGTTATTTGTTTTGACTTTTTTCTTGTTTCTTGAGGTAAGCATGTAATGCTATGAACCTTCCCCTTAGCACTGCTTTTACAGTGTCCCATAGATTTTGAGTTGTTGTGTTTACATTTTCATTCATTTCTGTGCATATTTTGATTTCTTTTTTGATTTCTTCTATGATTTGTTGGTTATTCAGAAGCATGTCGTTTAGCCTCCATATGTTTGAATTTTTAACAATTTTTTTTCCTGTAATTGAGATCTAATCTTACTGCACTGTGGTCAGAAAAGATGACTGGAATGATTTCAAATTTTTTTGAATTTTCCAAGACCGGATTTATGGCCAGGATGTGATCTATTCTGGAGAAGGTTCTGTGTGCACTTGAGAAAAAGGTGAAGTTGATTGTTTTGGGGTGAAGTGTCCTATAGATATCAATTAGGTCTAGCTGGTCATTTAAGGTTTGTGTTTCCTTGTTAATTTTCTGTTTAGTTGATCTATCCATAGTTGTGAGTGGGGTATTAAAGTCTCCCACTGTTATTGTGTTGCTATTAATTTCCTCTTTCATACTCGTTATCGTTAGCCTTACATATTGCGGTACTCCTGTGTTGGGTGCATATATATTTATAATGGTTATATCTTCTTCTTGGATTGATCCGTTGATCATTATGTAGTGTCCTTCTTTGTCTCTTTTCACAGCCTTTATTTGAAAGTCTGTTTTATCTGATATGAGTATTGTGACTCCTGCTTTCTTTTGGTCTCCATTTGCATGAAATATTTTTTTCCAGCCCTTCACTTTTAGTCTGTATGTGTCTCTTGTTTTGAGGTAGGTCTCTTGTAGACAGCATATATAGGGGTCTTGTTTTTGTATCCATTCTGCCAGTCTTTGTCTTTTGGTTGGGGCATTCAACCTATTTGCATTTAAGGTAATTATTGATAGGTGTGGTCCTGTTGCCATTTACTTTGTTGTTTTGGGTTCACGTTTATACAACCTTTCTCTGTTTCCTGTCTAGAGAAGATCTTTTAGCATTTGTTGAAGAGCTGGTTTGGTGGTGCTGAATTCTCTCAGCTTTTGCTTGTCTGTAAAGCTTTTGAATTCTCCTTCATATCTGAATGAGATCCTTGCTGGGTACAGTAATCTAGGTTGTAGGTTATTCTCTTTCATTACTTTCAGTATGTCCTGCCATTCCCTTATGGCCTGGAGGGTTTCTATTGATAGATCAGCTGTTATCCTTATGGGAATCCCTTTGTGTGTTATTTGTTGTTTCTCCTTTGCTGCTTTTAATATTTGTTCTTTGTGTTTGATCTTTGTTAATTTGATTAATATGTGTCTAGGGTGTTTCGCCTTGGGTTTATCCTGTTTGGGACTCTCTGGGTTTCTTGGACTTGGGTGGCTATTTCCTTCCCCATTTTAGGGAAGTTTTCAGCTATTATCTCCTTGAGTATTTTCTCATGGCCTTTCTTTTTGTCTTCTTCTTCTGGGACTCCTATGATTCGAATGTTGGGGCGTTTCACATTGTCCCAGAGGTCCCTGAGGTTGTCCTCTTTTCTTTTGATTCTTTTTTCTTTTTTCCTCTCTGCTTCATTTATTTCCACCATCTTATCTTCTACCTCACTTATCCTATCTTCTGTGTCTGTTATTCTACTCTTGCTTCCCTCCAGAGTGTTTTTGATCTCATTCATTGCATTATTCATTTTTAATTGACTCTTTTTTATTTCTTCTAGGTCTTTATTAAACATTTCTTGCATCTTCTCAATCTTTGTCTCCAGGCTATTTATCTGTAACTCCATTTTGTTTTCAAGATTTTGGATCATTTTTATTATCATTATTCTAAATTCTTTTTCAGGTAGATTCCCTATATCCTCCTCATTTGTTTGACTTGGTGGGCATGTATCCTGTTCCTTTACCTGTTGAGTATTTCTCTGCCTTTTCATCTTGTTTAGATTGCTGTGTCTGGATTGGGCTTTCTGTGTTCTGGAGGTCTGTGGTTCCTTTTTATTGTGTAGGTTTTAACCAGTGGGTGGGGTTGGACAATTGGCTTGTCAAGGTTTCCTGGTTAGGGAAGCTTGTGTCAGTGTTCTGGTGCATGGAACTAGATTTCTTCTCTCTGGAGTGCAATGGAGTGCCCAGTAATGAGTTTTGAGATGGGTCTTTGTGTTAGGTGTGACTTTGGGCAGCTAGTATGTTGACACTCAGGGGTGTGTTCCTGCGTTTCTGGAGAATTTGCATGGTATGTCTTGCTCTGAAACTTACTGGCTCTTGGGTGATGGTTGGTTTCAGTGTAGATATGGAGGCTTTTGGACAGTCTCTTATTACTTAATGTTCCCTGTAGTCAGGAGTTTTCTGGTGTTCTCAGGTTTTGGGCTTAAGTCTCCTGCCTCTGGATTTCAGTTTTATTCTTCCAGTAGTCTCAAGACTTCTCCAACTATACAGCAGTGATAATAAAACTTCTAGGTTAATGGTGAAGAGATTCTCCCCCATGAGGGACACCCAGAGAGGGTCACAGAGTTACATGAAGAAGAGGAGAGGGAGGAGGGAGATAGAGATGAGCAGGAGGAGAAAAAGGGGGACTCAAGAGGAGAGAGACAGATCTATGCATTTGTCTGTTCCCAGAGTGTTTTCTGTAGCCCAGATACCCACAAAGATTCACAGAATTGGATTGGGAAGAGAAGAGGAAAGGAGGAAATAGAGGTGTTCTGAGGTAGAAAACGGAGAGTCAAAAGTGGGAGAGAATAATCAACACACTCCTGAATAAAAATGGGAACTGAATATTGGATTCTTAAATGTCCAAAATTTATATCACATACTGAAAAACAAAGATTGAAAATCTAGAGTAGAGGTTAGACTCTTTAACAATACAATATTAAGAACAAATACAAAAACACAAAATATTTTAGAAACATATATGAAGTTCGGTTTAAAAATAGGGCTTCTCTCTTTTTTTTTTTTTTTGCAAGGTTATAGTGAAATGAAAATGAAAATTAAGGAGTAGTAGAGGAGTAATAGAGGACTTTAAGTGGAAATAAGAGAAAAAGAAAAAGAAAAAAAATTTTCCTAATTAAAAAAATCGTAAAAATCTATGAAAATTAAAGTTAAGGAGCAATGGGGGTGTAATAGGGAGTTTTAAAAGAAAATAAAAGAGAAAAAGAAAAAAAAATTTTTTAATTAAAGAAAAAAAAAGTAAAATTATATCTAGGAATTTCTCTGGAGCTGTTGCGGTCAGTGTGGGTTCGGTTCAGTTTCAGATAGCTCCTCGTTCCAGCTTACACTTCTTGATATCTACAGGACCCTTCCGGTGTAGTCGGTGTTCTCTACAGGGATTTTAATCTGTTGCACTGGTCCCTTCTGAAGCAGTTCCCTTTGTTTATTTGACTTCTGGTTGCCGGTCTCTTCAGTGCCTAATATCTGCCCTGACACAGGCGGGCGGAGGTGGTCTCTTGTTCAGGTTCGCTAGTTCCCTCACGCTGAAGGGGGGCGCGGGGCTGTGGATGGGCGCTACTTTCCCGTCTACGCAGCTCAGGCTCCCGGCTGCTCTATATGGAGCGTGCCCTGTGCTGTGCGCGGTTCCAGCCCTCGGGTGTTCCACAAAAGCGCGTACTCGGCTGCGCCTGCGTTTTGTGCCTTCCCTGGCCCAAGCAGCTCAGGCAGCCAGGAGCTTGACGGGAGCACTCTCTCCGGGCGCGGCGCGCCTTCTCCCCTCCGTGGTCCCAGCCTCAGTTTCTGCCCGTGCCAGTCGGGTGCGTGCGCCTTCTCCCCTCTGCGTCCCTAGTCCCAGTCCTCGCCCGCGCAGGTTGGGTGCGTGTGCCGCGACCCTCCCGGCAGATGTCGACCATCTAGAATCTCAGGAAGTCTTTGGTTAGAAACTGGAGGCCTGCTTGCGGTGTGGTAGGGGATGCAGTCCTTGGGGCTGAGCCTGCCCCTTTCCCCTCCCTGCTGCCTCCTGCCTCCGGCGGGGCTGGGCCAGTCCACAGCTGGCTAGCTCCTCTGGACTTGCTTGGTCCCTTTGTTCTGCGAAGGGCTGGCAGTGTGTTCCAGCTGGTTAATTTTCTCTCTCTCTTTTGCTGTCCCACAGTTTAAGTTGGTAACTCACAAAAGCTCCCTCCGATTGCCCTCAGGGCAGTCAGGTCCAGTCCTTACCCTAAGCAATGCCGCCGGCTCCTCTCCGTTCCGCCCCCACTTGCTGGTGGCGGATGCGGGTGTCTGGGGTACTTTTCTGCTGGGAGTTGCTTTTAGGCACATAATCTGTGGGTTTTATTTATTTTTCCCTCCCAGTTAGGTTGCCCTCCAAGATTCAAAAACTTCCCCCAGACCCGCCAGTGCGAGGGTTTCCTGGTGTTTGGAAACTTCCTCTATTAAGACTCCCTTCCTGGGAGGGATCTCCATCCCTAGCTCTTTTGTCTCTCTTTTTATGTTTTATATTTTGTCCTACCTCCTTTTGAAGACAATGGGCTGCTTTTCTGGGCGCCTGATATCCTCAGCTAGCGATCATAAGTTGTTTTGTGAAGTTTGCTCTGTGTTCAATTGTTCTTTTGATGAGTTTGTAGGGGAGAAAGTGGTCTCGCCATCCTATTCCTCCGCCATCTTGGCTCCTCTCTCAATACTGTTCATTTTAATCACACTGTTTTATGAGAAATCTCTAGGACTTTTTCATATTGCATAAGTGAACCTCTTCTGTGTAGTGAGCATCAACTTTCCATTTCCCACTTCTCCCTGTCCATGGTAACCACATTACTTTCTGCTTTTGTGAATTTGACTACTTTAGATACCTCATATAAGGAGCATTATGCAGTATTAGTCATTCTGTGACTGGCTTATTTTACTTAGCATGATATCTTCCAGGTTAACTAATGTCACCACATATGACAAGATTTCTTTCCCCTTTTTTGGCCATGCTACATGGCTTCTGTGATCTTAGTACCCCAACCATGGATTGAACCCAGGCACGAGGCAGTGAAAACATGGATTCCTAATGAATGGACTGCTAGGGAATTCCCAGTTTCGTTTTTAAGAATGAAAAATATTACACTGTTTGGATATATCATATTTTCTTTTTTTTAAATTTTTTTTTTATTAGTTGGAGGCTAATTACTTCACAACATTTCAGTGGGTTTTGTCATACATTGATATGAATCAGCCATAGATTTACACGTATTCCCCATCTAGCTATCTATCTGTGAATATTTAGATAGCTTTCAGAATTTTGGTAATACTGAAAATGCTGAAGTGAATATCGGCATGCAAATATAACTTCAAGTTCCTGATTTCAATTTTTATGGATAAATACTCAGATCTGGGATTGGTGGATCATATGGTGGTTTAAAAAAAGATCTTCATGACCCAGAGAATCATGAAGGTGTGGTCACTCACACTCACCTAGAGCACATCCTAAGCAATGCTGCCTAAGTCAGGTGGGCCTTAGGAAACATCACTGCGAACAAAGCTAGTGGAGGTGATGGAATTCACCTCTACTTCAATATCCTAAAAGCTATTTCAAATCCTAAAAGATGATGCTGTGAAAGTGCTGCACTCAGTATGTCAGCAAATTTGGAAAACTCTGCAGTGGCCACAGGACTGGAAAAGGTCCGTTTTCATTCAAATCCCAAAGAAAGGTAATGCCAAAGAATGCTCAAAGTACCACACAATTGCACTCATCTCACACGCTAGTAAACTAATGCTCAAAATTCTCCAAGCCAGGCTTCAGCAATATGTGAACTGTGAACTTCAAGATGTTCAAGCTGGTTTTAGAAAAGGCAGATGAACCAGAGATCAAATTGCCAACATCCGCTGGATCATTGAAACAGCAAGAGAGTTCCAGAAAAACATCTATTTCTGCTTTATTGACTATGTGAAAGCCTTTGACTGTGTAGATCACAGTAAACTATGGAAAATTCTGAAAGAGATAGGAATACCAGACCACCTGACCTGCCTCTTGAGAAACCTGTATGCAGGTCAGGAAGCAACAGTTAGAACTGGACATGGAACAACAGACTGGTTCCAAATAGGAAAAGGAGTACGTTAAGGCTATATATTGTCACCCTGCATATTTAATTTATGTCTAGAGTACATCATGAGAAACGCTGGGCTGGATTAAGCAGAAGCTGGAATCAAGATTGCCAGGAGAAATATCAATAACCTCAGATATGCAGATGGGTACCACCCTTATGGCAGAAAGTGAAGAACTAAAGAGCCTCTTGATGAAAGTGAAAGAGGAGAGTGAAAAAGTTGGCTTAAAGCTCAACATTCAGAAAACTAAGATCATGGCCTCTGGTCCCATCATTTTATGGCAAATAGATGGGGAAACAGTGGAAACACTGGCTGACTTTATTTTTCTGGGCTCCAAAATCACTGCACATGGTGATTGCAGCCATGAAATTAAAAGACACTTGCTCCTTGGAAGGAAAGTTATGACCAACCTAGAAGAGGAATTACTTTGCCAACAAAAGTCTGTCTAGTCAAGGCTTTGGTTTTTCCAGTAGTCTTATATGGATGTGAGAGTTGGACTATAAAGAAAGCTGAGTGCCAAAGAATTGATGCTTTTGAACTGTGGTGTTGGAGAAGACTCTTGAGAGTCCCTTGGACCTCAAGGAGATCCAACCAGTCCATCCTAAAGGAGATCAGTCCTGGGTGTTCACTGCTTTGCCACTTTCCATCATTCTCAGCATTCGTCAGGCATGCAAACTATGCTGGTTCTGTCAGAGCTTCAAGTGAGGAGAGATAGAAACTAGTCTCTTGGGCAGCACTCTGAAAGTTGTATATTGAACACATGTTTCTTGCACTCCTCTCCTTCACTGTAAGAAGGGAAGCCTCAGGATGCATGCCTCTTTCCAATTACACAAAGCCATGCCAGCTTTCCCTTGTTCATATCCGCCTGCAAGCATCTAAACTGTTCTGGCCCATCAGCATTCTGAGTAAGCTGAGAGAGAATCCAATACCTTGGGCAGCACTCTATAGTTCTGAGATGTGGGTGACAGGTTGCACTCCCTCTTTTCCCCTGAAGGAGAAGTTGCAAGTCTGAGTAATCTTTCTTGGCACTGAGCTCTGCTGGGTTGGGGGAGGGGCTCCTGTAGATAAAGTGAATTTGGTCATTTTGTTTCACTGCAGCTGTTCTTGACTTTGTCCTTCTTGGGGGTTACTTCAGCTTCTTCATTGTAATATGTAATTCTCATAAAAGTGTTTTGGTCAATGTTGTTGTTCATTCACTCAGTTGTGTCTTAGTCTCTGCAATCCATGGACTGCAGGCTTCCCTGTCCTCCACTGTCTCCTAGAGGATGCTCAAACTCATGTCCATTGAGTCTATGATGCCATCCAACCATTGCATCCTCTATCGTCCCCTTCTCCTCCTGTGTTTAATCTTTCCCAGCAACAAGGTTTTTTCCCATGAGTCAGCTCTTTGCATCAGGTGGCCAAAGTATTGGAGCTTCAGCTTCAGCATCAGTCCTTCAATAAACATTCAGGGTTGATTTCCTTTAGGGTTGACTGGTTTGATCTCCTCATAGTCCAGGGGACTCTCAAGAGTCTTTTCCAGCACCACAGTTCAAAAGCATCAATTCTTTAGCAGTCAGCCTTCTACACGTGATCTTAGCCAAAAGGCCGAGAAGCAATCAGCCTTCTTTTTGGTCCAGCTTTCACATCCATACATGACCACTGGAAAAGCCATAGTTTTGACTATATGTACCTTTGTCGGCAAAGTAATGTCTGCTGTTTAATATGCTGTCTTGGTTTGTCATAGTTTTTCTTCCAAGGAACAAGCATCTTTTAATTTCATGGCTGCAGTCACCATCCACATCATATTAAATAATGTTAATATACTTTTGTGTTCCTTTATTTATCTTTCATTACTTTTTAAAAAATATAACGTTTCTACTCTTAAGAAGTCCTTATTTTCCCATGTACCTCCTGCCCCAGACTCTCTTCCTAGACTTTTATTCTTTCTCCTGCTTGCCCCATTATCTTTTGCTCCAGGCATCTGCAGCTAGTATGTGTACTTTATATACTTTACAACAAACAACATTAAACACTTCCAACCTGTAGAGAGTTCTGAAGGATGCACAACAAGGTAAGCCCCTGAGCAAGGTGTTTAGGAAGCTGCCAGACAGTTTAAAAAACACAACCACAATTCTTTGAGCAAGGAGCCTCACATTTCCATCTCTGGTAGCAGCCAGCCATAGGAGGAATGAGAGATGCCATTGATCACCATGGCTACCTCTGATCTGGGGAATGGGATATGGTAGGTGGGTATGCACAAATGTTATAATGCTCTCTGCTGAAATTTAGCAATTTCTTTCCTCATTATGCAATTCCCTGCTTGCTATACATTTTTTTTGGTTGATTCCAGAAGTTTTAGAAAAATTGTTTTTGTCAGTTTTTGATAGCTTAATCATTGTTTTAGTGGAGGTACACTTTTTTGAAGTTTCATATTCTGCCACTTTTGGTGATGTTGCCCTTTATGTTTAACACACAGTTGTGTTGTTATTTTTTACCGAAAAAAAAGCAAACAAACAATGGAACGTCTTCCTACTTAACAACAGAAAAATTAACCTAGGCATTTCAGGGTTATCAATCAGGAAGGGTAAATTCAGTTCAGTTCAGTTACTCATTCATGTCTGACTCTGTGACACCATGAACTGCAGCCCGCCAGGCTTCCCTGTCCATCACCAACTCCCAGAGCTTACTCAAACTCATGTCCAATGAGTCAGTGGTACTATCCAACCATCTCATCCTGTGTCGTCCCCTTCTCTTCCTGCCTTTGGTCTTTCCCAGCCTCAGGGTCTTTTCCAGTGAGTCAGTTTTTTTGCGTCAGGTAGCCAAAGTATTGGAGCTTCAGCTTCTGCGTCCATCCGTCCAATGAATATTCAGGACTGATTTCCTTTAGGACGGACTGGTTGAATCTCCTTGCAGTCCAAGGGACTCTCAAGAGTCTTCTCCAACACCACAGTTCAAAAGCATCAGTTCTTCAGCTCTCAGCTTTCTTTATAGTCCAACTCTCACTTCCATACATGACTACTGGAAAAACCATAGCTTTGACTAGACAGACCTTTGTCAGGAAAGTAATATGTCTGCTTTTTAATATGCTGTCTAGGTTGGTCATAACTTTTCTTCTAAGGAGTAAGTGTCTTTTAATTTCATGACTGCAATTACCATCTGCAGTGATTTTGGAGCCCAAGTAAATAAAGTCTGTCATTGTTTCCATTGTTTCCCCATCTATTTGCCATGAAGTGATGGGACTGAATGCCATGATCTTTGTTTTTTGAATGTTGGATTTTAAGCCAGCTTTTTCACACTCCTCTTTCACTTTCTTCAAGAGCCTCTTTAGTTCTTCCTCATTTTCTGCCATAAGGGTGGTGGTTATTGATATCTCTCCCGGCAGTCTTGATTCCAGCTTGTGATTCATCCAGCCTGGCATTTCACATGATGTACTCTTCATATAAGTTACATATGCAGGGTGACAATATACAGCCTTGATGTACTCCTTTCCCAATTTGAAACCATTCTGTAGTTCCATGTTCAGTTCTAACTGTTGCTTCTTGACCTGCGTACAGATTTCTCAGGATGCAGGTAAGATGGTCTGGTATGTCCATCTAAGAATTTCCCACAGTTTGTTGTGATTCACACAGACTTTGGTGTAGTCAATAAAGTAAAAGTAGTTTACAATTCTAGTTTTTCTGGAATTATCTTGCTTTTTCAATGATCTAAAGTAAACTCACTAGATCCAATGACAATGTTGATAATTGTTAGTATTGATAATGTTAGAAATGTCCATCTCCATTCCACCACTTACTAGCTGTATGAATTTGAGCATGGTAGTCTTTCAGAGCCTCAGTGTCTAGTTTGTATAATGGGAATAGTAATAATAGTAGATACCCTGTAGGATTATAGTGAAAATTAAATGAGATAATGTAGTATTAGACAAAAGGCCAGCCAAATAATGATTGTTTAGTGAATGGTAGCTGCTGTGGTTCTTATTAAAAATTATTATAGTAAAGCTGCTTCTCCCATCCAAGTACTATCCAGGCAGACCCTGCTTAGCTTCCAATATCAGACAAGATCAGGTGCTGTCAGAGTGGTATGTCTGTAGATAGTATAGCTGCTTCTAATCCATGTTGCTTCATAATGAAAAAGTATCTCAGCAAACAAATCCAAATTAAAATACAAAAATAGGATAAAATGCTAACTACTCTGGCCTTCAGCTAATCTGTTGTTCTCTTCTGGCTAAGGATCTCAAGGAATGAACTAAAATTTAAGGGTATTTTTGGGTGGATGATGGTGTAAGGGTGATCAAGATATATTCTACCTTTGCATTGGTCTTTCTGTGATATTTTTGCCCATATCTGTTAGCTTTAGCTTATAAACTTTGAAAACGTAATGAACACTTATTTAAATTTGTTGTGTACAGTATGTAAGATAAAAACCTTTTTGTATTGCAACTGTGTATCCAATTTAAAAACGTTAATATGGCAATTTGCAGCAAGGTTTGTTTACTCTTGAAACAGTTTTAGAATGATTTTAAGGCTCTAGGTTGCTTCTCTTGAAGACATTTGGAAAAATATGCAGCTCATAAAATACTTGTAAGAGAGCTGTTAGTTTTCTTCCTGACATTGTATGAAAACAAGTGTTTTAGCCGTTGTATGAATTATGGTCACCTTATGAATTTTCAAAGTGCAATTGAGAAGAAGAATGGATAGTTTTAGAAAAAAAACTCTTAACGGTTTTCAGGGCTCAGAGAAATGAAAGACAGAAAAATTAAGAAATTTTTGTGTATATATTTCAAAGGGGTGCAGTATCTTTTGAAAAGGTTCCTTTTTTTTTTCTTTTGTGAAAGTAAGTCAGTTGTTTTGGACAATAATTGTGTTATGAGAAATATTACAGTTGTGTTCTCCATCTTGTCTGTGTTAAATAAGACCATGAGGAGATAACGGAGTAGAGGCTAGCAACCTTCTCAGGTTTGAGTGCGACGAGAAGAACTAAACTAACAGTTAAAAAAATAAGCAGATAAAAAAAATAGGCAGATAGAAGAGAAAGAAAAATCTACTAGCACATTATTAGAGAGAAAAAGGAGGTAGCAAAACGATAAAGAGGAGACACCCATGTTGAAGGGAATAGCAGATTGCTATCAGCTCTAACTCTGCGTGTTTACCAACCTCTATAGGGATTTAAAATTCACAAAACCAAATACCTTCCTTAAAATGCCTTTTTCATCTAGTGTTCATCTGAAGCCTTTTAGGTATCATTTATAAGTCCTGGAGTTGGTTTTATGTTTATATCAATATTTTAAATCTTTACCTATGTTATAAGCGAAGATTGTCTTTTCTACCAAAGGACTGCCTGTTATTAGATTTTGTTGGAATGCATATAATCTTTATATTTTGGATACGACCTGCATAAGTGAGCCTTGCAGAATGACGCAAGTAAATGAAAACCCTATCCTGTATGAGTTTAGGGTAATTATCCCAGGTAATTTGCTCACCAGTGGCAATCTGATATATCAGTAAAAAGCAGCAAACATAATGAGAGCATTTATAGAAAAATATTACTAAACAAAAGTGTCAGATTTGCTACTGATTCAGATTGTCCGCAATGAAACTTAGAGTTAAGAAATGTACTTCAGAATTTTCTCCAAAGTCCATATTAATAAATATACAAAATGGAAGTTGAAACTGTAAAGTAGCAAAAAATAGGTCCAATTATACTTTCTCAACTTCTTTCATATTATCTCAGCATTCCAGCTGCACTCTGTATAGTAATGTCTCCATTCTGTGCACAAACACAATAGGGCTAGGAATCTTAGAAGCACAGAGATTTATACCAGTTTCCTAAAGTTCTTGGAAGACAGCCCAGAGAAATAATCCACTAATTAAATGTCTCTAAAATATGCCCTTGGTGAATTACTTTTAATATGATGAGGTTCTCTTCATGTATTTTCTCCCTAATTTCATAATTTAAAATGAACTGGTTCTGAAGTTTTGTGTGTTTTTTTTTTGTTTGTTTTTTTACCTTTTAACATTGAGTCATTAGTTTTTATTGCCCTGAATTTGGCAAATACCTTGTAATTCTTTATTACTTTATTAGCAAACAGCATGGAATTTCCCAACACTTAGATGAAATATATGAAACAGTTAACAGGTTTCATGATGACAAAAATGTGATGACAAAGAGTTTCTTATATGAATGGGAATGAAGTCTAAACTTTCTTCACAGAAGTTGCCTAAACAAACATATGAAGAGTTTTTGTGCAAACTACTAAATAGGCCTGCTGCTGATGTTATGCCCTCAGAGATGTAAAAATTGATAGATAAAAAGGAAAATTGGTTGAGGAAAAGGGGAATTCTGTGGATAATTTTTGTTCATGAGTTTATTTTTTGTGATAGTGATTTTTTTTTGTGGAAGTGTTTTGTTTTGCTGTGTCATTATGAGAAACCTTAGAAGCTGCAGGGATTTTAGAAATCATCCAGAGCAGGAGGCAGCTGAAGGGAATTTTAGAAATCATCAAGAGCAGGTTACCAGCAGTTACTGGCCATTGGGCCAACTCCAGTATGCCATCTATGTTTGCAGGGCCTCTGTGCTAAGAATTTTTTTTAACATTTGTTAGTGGTTGGGAAAACAATTTGGATGCATGAGACAAGTGCTCGGGGCTTGTGCACTGAGATGACCCAGAGGGATGGGATGGGGAGGGAGGTGGGGGGGGGGGTTCAGGATGGGGAACCCATGTAAATCCATGGCTGATTCATGTCAATGTATGGCAAAAACCACTACAATATTGTAAAGTAATTAGCCTCCAACTAATAAAAATAAATGAAATAAAGAATTTTTTGACAGATGACAATGATTTGAAATTCACATTTCAGTGTTCATAAGTAAAGTTTTATTTGAACATAGCCACACGTTTATTTGTGTATTATCTGTGGCTGTCTTTATGCTACAGTGACAGAGTTGAGTAGTTGTGACACAGGTGGTATGCCTGCAAACCCCAAAATATTTGCTCTCTGACCCTTTAGAGAGAAAAAAATATTTGATAACCCCTATTCTAGAGTCATCAAATTTTATGGTGATGTAGTTCGATGATTTTGTGGTTTAATGAATGAATACTTAGGTGATGTGAGCTGCCCATGATCCTTGAGCTATGTTGCCATTTATTCATTCATTTAACACACGTTTATTGAATATCTAACATAATGAAGGAAATTCTTTATCCTTCAACTTACAATTGAGAAATACAATTACAAAATCTAAAAAGTCACATTTTCTTTCCTCTTCTTCTTCCATTCTTACCCCTCAAATCCTCCACCCACCTCTCTACTTCCTTCTCTCCTTTTCTTCATCCACCCCTGCCCCCTGCCACTCCCAGCTAGTTTTGAAGAAATTGGGAAGAAAATCAAGTTCAAATAGCATTTATCTCAGACTTTTAAACTTTTAAAGTGAGATAAATGTAATTTTAAATATGATAGTTTCTCCTTAAAATATATTGAGAGCTTAATTTTAAATGTTTGATGTTTTTTAATGATCAAATGATAACAGTATTCATGCATGACTATTTGATATTGTTAAGCAGTACATGCATCATGGATGGATAGTTGTAAACTTAGTTTTGTTTGCAATTGACAATTTATATATTGCTCTCTAACCTATTATTAGGTATTTCTTCAGGTGTCATAAACACTGAACATAACTTGTATTATGAAAAATAACTATTCTAAAAAGGATACATTTGGGCTTCCCTGGGGACTCATTGGTAAAGAATCCGCCTGTCAATGCAGGAGACATAGGTATGATCCCTGATTGGGATAGATATCGCCTGCTGTGGAGCAACTTAGCCTGTGCACCACAACTATTGAACCTGTGCTCTAGAACTCATGAGCCACAACTGCTGAGCCCATATTCTGCAGCTACTGAAGCCTGAGCACTCTAGAGCCCATGCTCTGCAACAAAAAAAGCCACTGCAACTAAAGACTGTGCAGCAAATAAATAAAAAGGATACAGTCATATTTAATAATCACTAAAGCATTATATAATAGGATTATTTTTAAGTTGAGTTAATTTATTTTTTCACTGTGGTGGGTCTCCATTGCTGCATTGGCTTTTCTCTAGCTGCAGTGAGCAGGGGATACTCTCTAGTTGTGGTGCGCAAGCTTCTCATTGAAGTGGCTTTTCTCGTGCAGAGCTTGGCTTGGTCTCTAGGGCGAGTGGGTTTCAGTAGTTGTGGCACGGTGACCTCTAGAGCAGGGGCTCAGTAGTTGTGGCTCCCAGGCTCTAGAGCACAGGCTCAGTAGTTGTGGAGCATGGGCTTAGATGCTCCACGGCTGTGGTATCTTTCCAGATCAGGGATTGAACCTGCGTCTCCTGCATCGGCAGGGGAATTCTTTACCACTGAGCCACCAGGGAAGCCCAATAGGATTATTTTTTAGTAAAATGTAGTTTTTACCTTAAAGGAAAAATGTAATTGGGATAGGTTTGCTTGCTTGAGTCTTAGTCTCATTACGTGCAGTAGTTCTGTCTGCTAGATTGATGGTTTTAGTGTTGATAATATTTTTGTAAGTAATAATTGAATGTCTACACATAGTAAAATATTGTGCCTATGCAACTGTCTATCAAAGATTAATATTTATATTAATTAGTGGACAAGTGTTGCTGATCAGAATGAGAGCATACATTATTATGCTTGGATGCCACATAATCTTTGACTTTTAGGCTCTGCTAGAATTTCTTCTTTTTAGGTAAAATAAACATGACTCTCCAGTGTTTTAATCTGTCTCCCTCTTCAAACAGACTGGCAGATTGTTACTTCCAGTATATTCCATTTGTATAGTATCTGTGTACATTGGTTGTGCCTATTATTTTCAATAATATACGGTTTATTTCTGTGTGTGTCTTTTGAGGGGTGGGGTTATTAATAAAATCAGATGCTAGATTTGTTGAAGAAAGAAGTATAATCCCAGTTAAGAGTTTTAAAATCCAGTTAATAACTGCAGCATTATTTTATTCCATAAAAATCACAGAATTTTAGAGTTAAAAGGGACCTTAGAGCATCTAGTTCAACCCTCTAATTTTCTAATCAAATTTTAAAGAATTAATCATCTTGTTTTCTCTTGTTGCCCTCCTTCATTTTTTGACTTTTTAAAAAATTTATTTATTTTTTAATTGAAGGATAATTGCTTTACAGAATTGTGTTGGTTTCTGCCAAACATCAACCTGAATCAGACATAGGTATACATATATCCCCTCTCTCGCCTTCTCCATTTTTAAGTAATTTTTTTTTTTTTTGCTATAAACTCCTTCCTCCAGCATTTTAATAGTAGAGGTAATCCCTAACTTACAAATACATTGTGTTTCAGAAGTGTTTGTAAGTCTGTTGTTTAGAAATCAGAGCATTTTTTTTGTAGAAATTACATTTTAAGTAGTGATGGGACTAGCCCTCAAAAGGAGTTAACACATTATGTGACCGTCGTTTTTGCTTTTGCAATGAAAGATGTTTTAAATGATTTTCTCTGGGGATCAGGAAAGAGATGACATTGTAGAGGAGCATGTCAAGGTCTTTCTTTTTATGCGTTATTTCTTAGGTGGGGTAGTGAATACATATTGTATTCATTATTTTCCGACCTTTTTATATGCCTGAAACAGCTCATAATTTTACAATGCTATCTTAGTATGAAGTTCTTTGTGAATATGAATATTTTAAAATTATTTACATTGAATCCTGATGCATAAGGGAAATATGGTTTGATTAGAGAAGGATAAAGAGATAGCTAGAAAATTTGAAGGGATTTTATGGGTACTTTCAGGGGCTTACTTAGATTTTATGGTAAATTTTCTTTATTTTGACTAATGTCACTTTAGAAAGTATGTTTTTGTTGTTAATTTGAGTGTATCACCAACATTTATCTTTTACCTATTGGCAGTACAGAGGCAGTGTTTTGAGAGAGAATAAAGAAGATGGATAGTCATCATGAGATAACGGGGCAAATTTTGAAAGGCAAAGAAGATTAAATTGTATATGCATGTGTAAACATGTGCTTACTTGATTTATAGTTACTTGAACTAGGGGGTTATGAAAAATAGGAAAATGAGGGAGTAAAGTTTGTTCGAGGTCTTAGCATGGTGAAAAGCTGTAAGGAGAACAATTGACATAAGCACCAGAAAGGCATCATTGACAATAGAAGTCTTGTAGAGATTTGAGGGTACATCACATGTTGTAGGAGCTTGGGCTTGGCAAGACAGTGCAAATAGCTATTAGTATTTTTGAATTTTTTGTAATTTAGGGAATGCCTATATATTGAGAAGTATGTGCTCAGTTGTGCCCGGCTCTTTTCGACCCCCTGGACTGTAGCCTGCCAGGCTGCTCTGTCTGTGGAGTTTTCCAGGCAAGAATACTGGAGTGGGTAGCCATGCCCTCCTCCAGGGGATCTTCCTGACCCAGGGGTTGAACCTTTTCTCTTGCATCTCCTGCATTGGCAGGCAGATTCTTTACCACTGCACCACCTGGGAAGCCCCTGTTTACAAGTATACATAAGCAGAAACTGCTCCCACTGGTTACATTCTAGAAAGCAACTGAGTTAATTTTCTCAATAATTTGGTTAGCTTTTTTGTATGTATATGGAGATTGTTTTCTTGGTTGGTTTAATGTTTGTTCTTTTGCAGTGTACAGCATTGACTTTTATATGAAAACATTAATCATTTCTACAACTCATTTGTGGCTTAGGGAAAGCCCACGTATTACCTGCTTTTTGGGAGACTCTTAACCTAATATGCAAATTTTTTTTCACTAATATGATGGTGCATTTTAGAAGGATGTATGCCCATTTTAGAGATGTCTATTTTTTTCTGCTTTCTTTCAACTCCATTTTTGGAATATTATCAACACAATAGATTAGCCCAAGAGTCCATCACCTGGTTATAAACCTTGACAAAACTGATCTTATGACCATTATCTAAATTTAGCATTCAGAATTAAGACTAAAGAAGGAGCGCATAATAAAGTGCAGTAAAGGGAGGAGTGTTTGAAAAGAGCAGAGAAACCATTTAAGAAAGAAATGGATTTGAAGACTTCAGAGGCTTTCAGAAACAAAGAGAATCCTAGGGAGAAAGAGGGTAAATGGAAAGTACAATTTGATACTTCTAATGGGCAATATAATTTATTTTATATCTGGACCACGTATTTTTTGCTGTTTTAGATATGTGTTAGAAGCATCTTTCTCATATTGACTATGGTTTTAGCTTATGCATGTTCATGAACAATAATTCCTCATGGAGCCTGGTAGGCTACAGTCCTTGGAGTCATAAAGAGTTGGACATGACTGAGCGACTAAGCACAGCACAGCACCTGGACTATAAAAGAAATATTTGAATATTAACTGTCCACTCTGAAATTTCTGACCTCTTTTTTTATTCTCTTCTGCAGATCTCAGAGTTATTAAGACATACTACATGGCAGAGACTAGGAAAAGGCAATTCAAGAGAGTTATTAGATGCTACAAGGGTAAGATGAAGCATACATTTCTTCTGCATATAGCTAGGAAAAATGTGTTAGCCCTTTGAGCATTTTCTAATTTACATTACATATTTTCCAAATAGTTTTAATTTTTATTTTTTTTCTAAATACTGGCAAGATGAATAACAAGATATATTTCTGCTACTGGAAATGGAGAAAGAAATCTTGATGTTTTTCTACACCTGGAGAGATATATTTGAATCTTTTGAGATCAATGCCAACAAGAGTAATGCTTTTAGAAAACTTTTATAAGTGTAATGGCAGCTTGTTGATGCTTAAATTTATCCTGTAATTTGTATGTGATGTATGGAATACTGTACATTTTTTAAGTGAGTAAAGTTTCTTTTTACCTTAGAAGATGTTCACATAGCAGAATATCAAGGGACTCTAAGCTTATTAGAGTCCATGGAGTAGGTAATGCTGAGTTTACCTATTAATGAGGGTTGATTTTCATTGCTAATGTAAGTGAAAGATACCTTTAAAAATTCTCAGTGCTTTAAAAGAAACAAATAAATCTCTTAAGATAGAAAGACAAGAAAATTAGAAGACAGTCTAGCTCCTGAGTAGTAAGTACTTCCTTTATTTTTTCTTTCTGTTTAACAGTTGTTTCCCATTAAGGTACAAGGCACTGTTCTAATTTATGCAGAAGCTGTAGAAACGAATTAGGTTTGCCATTATTAAAGTTTTAAGGGAGAATGTGCTCCATCTTCTCATTATTTATGACACCACTGTTTATGTATATTTAATAAATATATAAAATATTTTGCTTTGTTGATGACCTCATTATCTTGTGAGTTATTTACCAGACCCTTTGATATAACTTATCAGTCTTTTAAAGGGAAAAAAATGTCACAAAATGACATTGTCACAGTAAATATTACTTTTTGATGTTTTTCCTTTAAAAATGCTTTACCATTGTTGATCCAAAAATCAATGACCCATTTATGGCAATTACTTTTTGGGTCTCAACTGATGAGAACAAGAAGGTACTTTTGATTTCTGTAATTCCACTTTCATAGCTTGACCATGAGCTGATACTCTTAGGATTCAGTATTGATACACAGTTGTGATTGTAAAGAACTATGCCCTTGTTCACTAATTATTATTATGGCTACTGGAGAAGCATTATTATATCCATGTACTTTATTAAGTATTTTTTTGAGGAAACACTTTCAAATTAGCAAGACTAAAATTTTAAAAAGCTTAATCTTTACTATCTTTTCAACTATTATATATTTTCCAAAAGATTTAATTTTTGTTTTTTTAAACTGATCAGTAATATAGGGCCTTTAAAAAAATTATAAAAGGCAAGATGTTTGGATATTTTCAAGACTAGTTGAGAAATTTGTAGATAGCTTTGTTTTATAAACTAATTCAACAAGCCCATCTGGAAGACACGGTGGTATGGGCCATAGGAGATACAAGGATTTGAGAGACTGTCCCTAATCTTAAGAAATTTACCATGTAGGAGTAAAAACAAAAGATTTATACAAATTACTGTAACATAAGATAGACTGTGACATAGTTAAAGATACTTTGTTTCTATATATATATATGCAAGTCAGAATAATAAGAATGAGTTATATAAAATCAACTATATTGAATTATAAAACAAGAATGTTATACACATGGAAAGCAAGTGGGATACAGTTAATTAACTGTATTATATATTTGCCAGTAATAAGAGTTAAGGATTACACAGTACTTAGTAGCAAATGACAATAAGAAAGCTGGTATAAATCAAATAGAAGTACATTACAAGTTAAATCTTTTAAATACTAATTTTGAAAACTATTTAGAGAAAGTAACTTATGTATGAGTAATTTGTTATATCTCAATATTCTTTGTATAAGTGTATCTGTAAGCTTATTATGAAGGTATTTTACTTAGCTACACTAGGCTCAAAGCTATGCCTCTGAATTTGTTGGGGCGACATTCATCAGATTAGACTGCCTAAGTCAAATTTTTAAAGATCTGAGATTCTTTAATAGCTAATGGATGGCTTGGTATTATCTTCAACTAGGCTCTCCAGGCATGGCCACTGATAGAAAAGAGGACATGTTGGCATGGTCATGCAGGAGGAGGACTCCACACAGACCCGAAAGAAGGGGTAAGAGACAATAACAAGTACCTGAAAATTCTTATAGCTGATTGGAAGATAGCTATAATTATATATATGTATATATATATATAGTTATTATATTCCAGAATATTTTGATTGACTCATGTAACTGCAGATTTTCTAATACAAAGCCATATGGTTATGTAGATGAGTTTTTCTCAGGCTTAAGACAAAAAATGTCATGATTGACTAAAAAATAAAAAAGTTAGTTACCGACCTAAACATTATTTTAAGTAGTATTTGTTGAGGTTATGTGTTATTATCATCTATCCTTATGAGATAAATTACATATTACATTTAGCTCTTACAAGTAGTGTGTGTGTGTGTGTGTATGTTAATGATAACATTTTCCCTTCTATATTCTTGGTTTAGAAAGATTCTAGAATGTGCCCTAGCTTCATTGTAAATACTCCATTTACCAGATCCATTTATTTAATTATCCATATTCTTTATCATTATCATTATACAGACAAGATTAAACATTATATAGACAATATTAAACATTATACAGACAAGATTAAACAGTAGGGTCACTGAAATCAAAAGATTGAAATTGCACTACACTTTTTTCTAAGTGAGTGGAACTGTCATTGGAATACTGTTATACAATTCTCCATCTGGCCCTCTTTCTCTAAGTTTGCCTTTATTTTCTTCCTCTAACTTCACCCAACCAGTATATACATGGTATCTCTAAGTAGAAATGATATTTTCAGGGTTAGTGGCAAGTGAACAAATTTTATGTAAAAGCGCTCTCTAAATTTCAGAGAGGTAAATAAATTTACTATTTTATTGGTGGGAGGTGATTGATAAGAAAACCTTTCCAGTGCTTTTCTCCCTGTTTCTTTAATCCCCCATGTAACTTCTCTCACAGAATTTAAAACACATCACATTCATGTTTCTGTCCCATTTTTGCATATTAACATTTGTCCTGGTTGTCTTTAGAAACAGTGCATTATAAAATAGAATTTTAAACAATAATATAAATACTGACATTTATCGTATATTATTGATATATGGATATGGCATGACACCATGTTGTTTGCATCAGTCTGTCAGCTTTCAGGATTGTCAGCAAGGCCTCTTAAGGATAGTTTATAAGTAATGCTCTAAACATACCAAAAATATGTTGAATAATGCAGGAAAAGCAGTCATGTCTCTTAGACTCAAGCAATGTAGACTTTAAGATAGATTCTTTGTTCTCCAATAAAATAAAAGCAAAGCAAAACTCATTGTAAATCTTTATATTTGGTCTCTTTTTCCTTTGTTCCCTGCCATCTTTGTGTTACTTTAGCCTCATTAGCTAAAAGTAATCATAGAACAATAAAGCATGAAGGCACACCAGAAAAGAGGCAGTGTTATTGTTGTTGATCAGTCACTAGGTTGTGTCTGATTCTTTGCAACCCCATAGACTGCAGCTTGCCAGGCTCCCCTGTCCTTCACTATCTCCCAGAGCTTGTTCAGACTCATTTCGGAAGAGGTGGTATGGAGTTTTACTTAAGAGCTTGAGCTGTGGAGACTGTCTGCCTAGATTTGAATCTTGGCTCCATCACTTGCTACTGGAAAGACTTTGAGCAAGTTACTTAATCTCTGTATGTATCAGTTTCTTCATCTTTAAAATGGGGATGATAAACACAGCAAAGGGAATTTGAATGATTCACCCCATTCAAAGCTTGAATAGTGCCTGTCACAGGAAATGTTCAGTAAATATTATCTGCTGTTACTACTATGTGAGATTATTATAAGTCCTATACTCTACTATTATCCATTCATTTTAGATGTATGTATTATTGAATACCTGCCTTGTACAAAACTATGTTAAGTAACTGGAGATACAATAATGAACAAGACATAGTCCCTGCTATTGAGAAACTTAACAGTTTATTTTTTAATTTATTATTTATTTATTTTTGGCTGTGCTGGGTCTTCATTGTGGTGCATGGGCTCTTCGTTGCTGCTTGCTGGCTTTCTCTGGTTCCAGTGAGCGGTGGCTACTTTCTAGTTGTGGTGCATAGGCTTCTCATTGCAATGGCTTCTCTTGTTGTGGAGCATGGGCTGTAGGGTGTGTGGGCTTCAGTAGTTGCTGCACACGGGCTCAGTTACGCCATAGCATGTGGAGCCAGGGATTGAACCTGTATCTCCTGCATTGGCAGATGGATTCTTAACCACTGGACCACCAGGGAAGTCCCCAGAAACTTAACAGTTTAGATGGCAGAATATCTACAGTACCATATAGAAATTTTATCACTCTACAAACTATAGATTTTAACTTATAACCAACTGAAATTCTTATCGCTTTACTTTCTGTGCATTTGTACTTGTATGTTCCAAACTTTTAATAAACATTAATAATTCTGCTCAGAAGGCATTTAAATCATTCCTTTACCCATTGTGGCTATAGTAAAGGGGTTGTGAAAAAAAGAGTGGCAGTTTCACTATTTGCAAGTTCCTCTTTTTAAAATAGATGAATTAAAGAATTGCTTGTTTTATAATAGAATCTTCAAATTTTTGAAGGATTTTATGACTTTATCTCTGCATTTAAACTTTTTTATGTCCCACTTTTAACAAAGCATCTTTTAGTATATTTAGATAAACTTAGTATATTTAGATAATTAGTATATTTAGATAGTATTTAGATAATATTAGTATATTTAGATAATCCTATACTGATGTAGGGGCTTCCCTCATAGCTCAGTCGGTAAAGAATCTGCCTGCAATGCAGGAGACCTGGGTTCAGTTGCTGGGTCGGGAAGATTCCCTGGAGAGGGAAATGGCAGTCCACTCTAGTATTCTTGCCTGGAAAATCCCATGGACAGAGGATCCTGGTGAGCTACAGTCCATGGGGTCTCAAGAATTGGACACGACTTAGCAACTAAACCACCATACTAATTTAGATACCTAAATTAGTATATTTTGATAGATACTAGATATTAGTATATTTAGATAAAGAAGCATCTATTAGTATATTTATTTTTATAATCTTGTACATGCATGCTCAGTCATGTACTACTCTTTGTGACCCTGTGGACCATAATCTGCCAGGCTTCTCTGTCCATGGGATTCTCCAGGCAAGAATACTGGAATGGGTTGCCATTTCCTATGCCAGGAAGATAATGCTGTATTAATAAATACATCCCCAAGAAAAAGAAATGCAAAAAAGGAAAATGACTGTCTGAGGAGGCCTTACAAAGCTGTGAAAAGAAGAGAAGCAAAAAGCAAAGGAAAGATATACCCATCTGAATGCAGAGTTCCAAAGAATAGCAAGGAGAGATAAGAAAGCCTTCCTCAGTGATCAGTGCAAAGAAATGGAGGAAAACAATAGAATGGGAAAGACTAGAAGTCTCTTCAAGAAAACTAGAGATACCAAGGGAACATTTCATGCAAAGATGGGCTCAATAAAGGACAGAAATGGTATGGACCTAACAAAAGCAGAAGGTATTAAGAAGAGGTGGCAAGAATACACAGAACTGTACAAAAAAGATCTTCATGACCCAGATAATCACGATGGTGTGATCACTCACCTAGAGCCAGACAACGTGGAATGTGAAATCAAGTGGGCCTTAGGAAGCATCACTACAAACAAAGCTAGTGGAAGTGATGGAATTCCAGTTGAGCTATTTCAAATCCTAAAAGATAATGCTGCAAAAGTGCTGCACTCAGTATATCAGCAAATTTGAAAAACTCAGCAGTGGCCACAGGACTGGAAAACGTCAGTTTTCATTCCAATCCCAAAGAAAGGCAATGCCAAAGTATGCTCAAACTACCACACAGTTGCACTCATCTCACATGCTAGTAAAGTAATGCTCAAAATTCTCCAAGCCAGGCTTCAGCAATATGTGAACTGTGAACTTGCAGATGTTCAAGCTGTATTTAGAAAAGGCAGAGGAACCAGTGATCAAATTGCCAACATCTGCTGGATCATCGAAAAAGCAAGAGAGTTCCAGAAAAACATCTATTTCTGCTTTATTGACTTATGCCAAAGCCTTTGACTGTGTAGATCACAATAAACTATGGAAAATTCTGAAAGAGATGGGATTACCATACCACCTGACCTGCCTTTTAAGAAACCTGTATGCCAGTCAGGAACGAACAGTTAGAACTAGACGTGGAACAACAGACTGGTTCCAAATAGGTAAAGGAGTACATCAAGGCTGTACATTGTCACCCTGCTTATTTAACTTACATGCAGAGTACATCATGAGAAAGTGTGGGCTGGATGAAGCACAAGCTGGAATCAAGATTGCCAGGAGAAATATCAATAATCTCAGATATGCAGATGACACCACCCTTATGGCAGAAAGTGAAGAAGAACTAAAGAGCTTCTTGATGAAAGTAAAAGAGGAGAGTGAAAAAGTTGGCTTAAAACTCAACATTCAGAAAATTAAGATCATGGCATTCTGCCACTTCATGGCAAATAGATGGGGAAACAGTGGAAACACTGGCTGACTTTCTTTTTTGGGGCTCCAAAGTCACTGCAGGTGGTGATTGCAGCCATGAAATTAAAAGACACTTACTCCTTGCAAGGAAAGTTATGACCAACCTAGATTGCATTTTAAAAAGCAGAGAGATTACTTTGCCAACAAAGGTCATCTATTCAAGGCTATGGTTTTTCCAGTGGTCATGTATTGATGTGACAGTTGGGCTATAAAAAAAGCTGAGCGTCAAAGAATTGATGCTTTTGAGCTGTGGTGTTGGAGAAGACTCTTTAGAGTTCCTTGGACTGCAAGGAGATCCAACCAGTTCATCCTAAAGGAGATCAGTTCTGGGTGTTCATTGGAAGGACTGATGTTGAGGCTGAAACTCCAATACTTTGGCCACCTAATGCGAAGAGCTGACTCATTTGAAAAGACCCTGATGCCGGAAAAGATTGAGGGCAGGAGGAGAAGGGGACAACAGAGGATGAGATGGTTGGATGGCATCACCAACTCAATGGACATGAGTCTGGCTGGATTCTGGGAATTGGTGATGGACAGGGAGGCCTGGCATGCTGCGGTTCATGGGGTCACAAAGGTCGGACACAACTGATCAACTAAACTGAATTGAACTGAATAAATACATGAATAATGCAGAACTTAATATAAGGACTACTTCCCAGATTTTCCTTGACATTTTATCCCCAATAATGTGGGAAAAGTCTTCCAGTTACTTTGTAAATTTTTCCATTAGATATCTACTCAGCTTTTTCTTATCTTTTGACCTAGCTTTTTATCAAGCTACTGTTATCCCTAACAGTGAAAGCATTAGCTCATTTTTGAAGTGTAAAGATATCTTCATTGATTGAATGCTGTCAGAAGCTAGTAGTATTAAAAGAGAGATGAGCATTTACTAGAGCAGTCAGAGTCTTTGATATAAATATTGGTATAATCAAGTGAAGTAGCAACTTAGGATATTAAAAATTTGAAGATTGGGGAGAGAATGGAATAGTAAGCCCTCAAACTTGTTAAAATGAGTTGACACACCGACCAGTGTACAGGAATACCTGGATGACATGGAGAGGCTGTTTTGCAGCTCTGATAACATCCATCATCAAGCAGCCTTGTGATCTTTATTTGATTTCTCAAATTTACCTCCTTTTGGGATAGAGTTTTCACTTACTGGCCATTGCGAATATAATTCAACTTCATAGTTTTTTTTTTTTTTTTTAATTATAACTATTAAATTGACTTGGGTACAACTCCATCTCATAGAATAAGCCATTTTTTTCCTAGGGCCTTTTCACTGCCAGATTAAGTTCTTCATTGCAGCTTCAGACCAACAGAGCCTAGAAAACAAACCTTGAGGTATAGAGAAAGTAACAATAATTGCAAAGCTTTTCCTGACAATTAATGTATCTTTCCCCCTCTACCTGTAAATTCATTATACTTATAGCTCCAATAATGTGGGAAAAGTTTTCCACGTACTTTCTAGATTTTTCTGTTAAATATCTACTCAAGTTTCTTATCTTTTGCCTGGCTTTTATCAAGCTACTGTTATCCCTGAGATTATTAGTGGTTAAAATTATTCCTTTAATTGCAGTTAGTTATCTTTAGCTTGGATTGAAAAGACAGTTCTTTGGACAGTTTGCTTCCCCTCAAAATTGTGGGCATTTCCAAATTCTCTGCTTAATTAGTTTTTAGGGAGAAAACATTCAGCCTATGACCCACATTTATACAAAACAAGTAGCATCCAAAAATTTTTGGTATATTTTTCTTCCTTTCCATAAGTTTTACCCTAACTCGTTTCCTTCTAAACAAATTCCCTTGATTATGTAAGAACATTTCTTGCTATTGAAATTTAAGAATGTCTCTAAAACTAGAATTCACATATAAATTCATCAACTAAAGAAAAAGTGATTCTGTTGTCTTTATCAACAGATCATTTTCTCTTTTCTTACTCTTTCATTTTCCTATCAGAGACCAGATTGCTCCACTCCCTTTAAACAAATGGACTTTTGGTAGAAAAAAAAAATGCTCTTGCTTCAGTGCTGGACAGCCTTTTCTGGTGAGAAATAAGAAGTTACTGACTTGAGAAGCAAAATGTATTCAATTTATCAATATATGGTTATCTTTAATATCTGAAATTCTACCAGGTGAGCTACTCCAGGTGTGTTTTAATTTTTTTTTTTTAATTGTCCTTTTTGTGTCCTGTCTACATGGTTGTTAGCTGTAGGTATTCACTTACAAGAGCTTCCCTGATAGCCCAGTTGGTGAAGAATCCGCCTGCAATGCAGGAGACCCCGGTTCAGTTCCTGGGTCAGGAAGATCTGCTGGAGAAGGGATAGTCTACCCACTGTAGTATTCTTGGGCTTCCCTTGTGGCTCAGGTGGTAAAGAATCTTCCTGCAATGCAGGAGACCTGGGTTTGATCCCTGGGTTGGGAAGATTCCCTAGAGAAGGGAAAGGCTACCCACTCCAGTATTCTGGCCTGGAGATTTCCATGGACTGTGTAGTCCATGGGGTTGCAAAGAGTTGGACACTACTGAGCGACTTTCACACATAAACATTCACTGACAACACTTATGACTGTGAGCAACTGTATCTTTCCCTCAGGTCATCCTGTTGAATTGAGCACTGCTGCATATAAGCAGTACAATTTGTGGCTTTCTAGTTATACCCTATTGGGTCATGTGCTTCTGATGTTTCGTTCATGTTTGTTTTTGGCATACTGTGCTATGATTGCAGTTTCAGCTCCCCCTGTACAAGTAGATATTCCTTTTATTATTTTTCTTATCTGCCCAGACTCATAAAGCTTATTAAACTGTATATTAATACCAAATAAGTAAATATTTATAAATCTGTGCAAAGTTGTGATAACTTAATAAATCAAGCATTTAGGTATTCAGAATTTTCAGATATTAAAGATAACTGTATATTGATAAATTGAATACATTTAGGTATTCTTCTTGGAACTTGTCCTTATGTGTTTAAGAACAGTTAATTCATTAGTTAAATAAATATATATGGACTTTGTGTCTGTTATGAATTAAGCTTCTTTCTCTGACACCTGCTGTTTTGTTTTTGTCCAGCTTGTTTTCACTTACTTTCATCTCTTCTTTGACAGCTTTTTGATGTATCCAAACCTTTTCTTCCAAAAATGCTTTCTAGGGAAAAAGAATAGGTACAATTTTGTTACCATTCCAAGATCTTAGTGAGCCAGTTTGAATTCCTTCTTTTGTTACTCTTGTGGTTTTATTCTGAATCTAATTGTTTCTCTCTATTATGGCTAGCTAATGCCAGTATATAGTTGAGACCTTTCTAAAAACTTTTATTCCTCATACTAATATAGTAGTAGTTTTCTAGTTTAATGGGGCTTAAAATATCAGGTTTGTGTTTTGAATTGGAGGCTATCTAGCTATGGCAGGAAGGCCACATTGCATATGTTAGCAGGGTAGGAAAGCAGATTGACTGCTACTTTTACAGGCCTTTTTAATATTTCTATAGCATTCATTTTAGAGAACTTTTGTTGTCATGATACATAATTATCATGGTTATGTTTTTTAAATGACTTTTAAATTGTATTTATTGTAAAAATTATAAACAGAAAAGTTAAAGAATTTCATAAATAAACAAGGTTTAAAAAAAAACTACATTGATTACTTCAGGAATTTTGACCCTTGAGAAAGAATTTTCTTTTCTTAAGAAAATTGGAGTTTTTCCCCCATACTGTAATTACTCTTCACATGGTGTGTTTTCAGATAATTCAGTTTCTTATCATTCTTCTTGACCATTTCCTACATTTTCACCTTTCTTTAATAATTTGATCTTAAAATGGTGTATATGCTATTTGTGTTGCTCAGTCTGAAATGAAAAGATTAGTTGATGTGAAGATTATATCTGATTCAGTCTCTAAGCTGTGACTAGTCTTTTTTTAGCTTAGATAATCTTTTGTCTTTCAAGATTACCATTGGGTGTCCAGTATGAATTAACTGTGGTAATTTTGAAAGGTGGTGTATTTCAGGATCCATATTGAAGCCTTCAGTTTTATTTTACTCTTGTGCAGCAGTAATAAGTTGGTTTAAAATACTTTAAAAATATGCCTCAGCCTCTGAAATGGTTGTTTGAATTGGCCTGTCCTTAAAAAAAGACATTATTTTCCAAACTTTATAGTTGATTATCTACACTGCAACTGAAAGGCATGTACTTATAGCCTAATGGACTCATAATGCATGATTACACAACTTCAGAACCCATTTTGTTGAATGAAGTGGTGACATTTTATGCACTATTAAGCCAACTAGGATAATTTTCTTGCTCTTAGCCATAACTTCTCTGTGTCCTTATTGAAGAAAATTTTGGGTGTGTTGTAGAAGGTTTTTAACCTGAAAGAGTGTTTCTAAAGATATATGGAAACAAGGCCTTTTTTCCATTATTCCACCAAGAAAAATACGACAGATGAAACTTGTGAAATGGGAGAGTGGTTGAAATGTCCCAGTTTGTGTTATAACACATTAAATTATTTTTATTTAGTAGTAGTTCAATTTGAAACATGAATTTTGAAATTACAGCCTTATTCCATTTTTAAAAATACCCTACCAGTTATGAAAGCTCATATGTGTGATTATATATGTGTATAAAATAAAGCATTAAGAATTATACTCTCAGCATTTCCTGTCTTTGTAATACAGTTTATTTAAACCAGCTTAAAAAGGTAGTCTTGTTTTCAATAAATATGGACAGTTTTGCTTCTTTTACTATTTACTCCATAAACTGAATAAAAGAGACTAGAAAAATAGTATACTGAGCCTTGGATAAAATAACTATAATATAAAAACTGCCCTGTCTAATATGTTGTCCTGGGTTTATGTTGACAGTTTCCCCTGATTCTTTGCTGTGCAGATCTACTTGAAATTATCTAACTCTTCACTCTCAAAATGAATTACATTTTCTTCTTATTGTATGTGAACTACGGAAAATAAGAAAGCAAAAAGGAATATAAAAAATCGTCAATGATTCCATCTACTCAAGCTTCTAATGTTAACACTTTAAGGGTATTGCTTTCCAGACCCACTTGTATGCATGTGTAAAACTCATACACATATAACATTTTTTCCACTGAACATACATTTCGTACTATGTTTTTTCACTTAACATGTTTCTATTTCACTGTATATATTTCTGAATGGCTATATTTTGCTGTATGCATTCACTGTGACTTATTTACATAATTCCCCATTGTGATCATTTAGTTTAAACCCAGTTTTTTCCCTATCAAAGCAGCATGCAAATAAACATCCTTATAGCTAAATTTTCATGTCTTTGTTCAATATTCACTGACTGCCTACTGTGTGTCAGCCATTGTATATAGTATTGAGTTACAACACTGAGTAGGAGGAGAAGAGGGTGACAGATGATGAGATGGTTGGGTGGCATCATCGAGTCAATGGACATGCGTTTGAGCAAACTCTGGGAGATAGTGAAGGACAGGGAAGCCTGGTGTGCTGCAGTCCATGGGGTCACAAAAAGTTGGACCCAACTGAGCGACTGAGCAACAACAGTGAGCACAAAACACAAAGTTACTACCCATGTGGAATTTACATTCTAGCAGGAGAGCAGTTAATCAGGTAATCACATTTGCTATATATATAGTTTATAACTGAAATGGATTCTCTGAAAGAAAAGGAATACTGTTCTGTGAGAGAATAGAGCCAAGGATCCTGACTGGGATTAAGGAAGAAGACCTCATTGAGGAAGTGCTGCGTGAGCTGGCAGTTTTAACTAGTTGGAAGGAGTTGAGGGCGAGTTGGTATTACAGAGAGAGAGAGAGATTATTCCAGACAAATTGAAAGGTATTGTGCAAAGGCCCCATGGCAGGACAGATTATAGTCTATTTTGGGAGCTTGAAGAAAGGTAGAATGTGGCATGAACAATGATATCAGTTGTATAAGATATGACTAAAGAGGTAGCTAGGGGCCAGGCCAAGCAGAGCCTTATAAGCCATGTTATGGACTTTGATCTTAATCCTAAGATTGATAGGATGCCATTGAAGAGTTTTAAACTGAGAACAATATTTCTTTGCAGGCTGAACTAATTGGACAAGGAGCAGAGTGGATGGGAGGAGATCAGTTAGGAGATTGTTGCAGTGGTTTGTGTGAGAAATGGTGATAGATTACGTTTGTGGTGGAAATAGAAAGAACAAGACAAATTCAAGAGATTTTCAGGAAGTAAGATTGATTCAACTTGGAGAATATTCATATGTTTTTAAAGCATTAAGTTCCCAGAAGTGGAATTCTTGACATAAAGGGCAGAATTATTTTTCAAAGCTTAATGGCAGATATCAAATTACTTTGCAGAAAGATTATTTCAGTGCACTCTCCCATTAACAGTTATTAGAGTACCTATTTCCATATACTTTCACCAACAATGAACATTAACTTACTTTTCTTTTTTAATATGTTTTTGAGAAATTGAGTAGATACTTCAAGTTTTAAAATGGGGACTATTTCACCAACTAAAATAGTAGTTTGAGAGTGTACACACACTGATCTTATTTTGGCTTTGGAAAGTGTGATTTTGATTCTTAATATTCTGTTTCTAAATGCTGAAACTAAAATAAAAAGATTTATTAATGGGAATGTTGCCTTGGAAACTTGGGAAAAAGAAAAATGTACAGTAGATTTAAGTCAGATTAAGTATGACTTGAAACATATGGTTTTGTTGAATTTTTTAAATAATCCTAACCCAACTTCTGTTCTATATAGTCAATCCCAAGACTCGTACTTTACTAAACACTGTATTGTAACTTTGCTCTATCATGAGTTTGGACTTAGGGTTCCAAAATATTTTATATAAACATACAGATAAAGAGTGTGTGTATGTATGTATGTGTGTGTGTATGAGATTTTGACCACAAAGATGAAAATATAGAAATGTTTCTTAAATTTTATATAATATTTTGATAGCTTAGTAGATAAGAAGTAAATGTACAGTACATGAATAACTTTTTGGCAATATGAGGATGGCTATAGCTGAAAGTAAGAAATAAAGAGAAATAAGTAACTTTTGAAAATCTGTTGAATTAGTTTCAGTTTAAAGGATATTGACCTTAGATTCAGAATAAAAGTTATATTTGTAATGTTTTTTGTATTTTCCTCAAATATTTATATAATTCTACATTACTAAACTATACTTATATTTGAATGACATGTTATACTCTCTGCTTTGTTCTCTCTTCCAACAGTTAAAAGATGTTGATACTCGGAAAATCATAAAAGCAATGCTCTCTTATGTATGGCCCAAAGACAGACCAGATCTACGAGCTAGAGTTGCCATTTCCTTGGGATTTTTAGGTGGAGCAAAGGTAAGAATAAGAATTATGTTTTGTTTATTGCTATAGCTATGAAATACCATGACATTTTCTAATAATGAAACTCAGACTGATATAAGCCACATTTGGAGTAGTATTTTCAACATTTAGGACCCTAATTTATGTAACTCTTCTGTGCAGTCAGCAGAAAATTATATGCTAATGTCTGATTTACCTATGGATCAGACTTGTAACAGCCTCATTTTAATGGAATTCACTCCTGAAACCACTGTAAGATGCAAGATCATTGGATGTAACAAAGCAAATGAAACTATAAAAGAAGCTCATCAGAGTCCTTTGGCTCTTATTGATACATATTTCTGGTAAGCTTAGTTCTCAGTTCCTAGTAAATTGAGAAGAGGATGAAGACATTTTAGGTACATTGATAGTCATAAGTGATAAACAGCAGTGTGACATGAAGGGGGGAAAAGGAAAAAAAATAGAAAAACTTAAAAAAAAAAGGCCAAAAAGCCGGGCATTTTGGTACAAGACCTTGATGCAAGGAATGATCGAGGGCAGGAGGAGAAGGGGAAAACAGATGATGAGATGGTTGCATGGCATCACCAACTCAATGGACATAAGTTTGAGCAAACTCCAGGAGATGGTGAAGGACAGGGAAGCCTAGCATGCTACAGTCCATGGAGTCACAAAGAGTTGGACAAGACTTAACGAATAAACAACGACAAGACGCCTCAATTCATCACTGTGCAGTAACACATTTTAATAAGGCAAAGTTAAGATAATGACTGGGTTTTTAAGAAAAACTCTCAATTAATTCAGATTTTAAACTCAGTGAAGTCTATTATCTTTAGGTACAATAATAGTCATTTGTTGTTCAGTCTCTGATTCATGTCTGAGTCTTTATGACCCCATAACTGTAGCATGCCAGGCTTCCACGTCCTTCCACTGAGTCGGTGATGCCATCCAACCATCTCATCCTCTGTGGTCCCCTTCTCCTCCTGCCTTCAATCTTTTCCAACTTCAGGGTCTTTTCTAATGAGTCAGCTCTTCGCAGCAGATGGTCAAAGTATTGGAGCTTCAGCATCAGTTCTTTCAATGAATATTCAAGGTTCATTTCCTTTAGGATAGACTGGTTTGATCTCCCTGCAGTCCATGGAATCCAAGTCTTCTCTAGCACAATAGTTTAAAAGCATCAGTTCTTTGGCCTCCGGCCTTCTTTATGGTTCAACTCTCACAACCATACATGACTACTGGAAGAACCATAGCTTTGACTAGACGGACCTATGTCAGCGAAGTAATGTCTCTGCTATTTAATATGCTGTCTAGGTTTCTCATAGCTTTTCTTCCAGGGAGCAAGTGTCTTTTAATTTCATGGCTGCAGTCACCATCTGCAGTGATTTTGGATCCCCCCCAAAATAAAGTGTCTCACTGTTTCCATTGTTTCCCCATCTACTTGCCATGAAGTGGTAGGACCAGAGGCCATAGTCTTAGTTGTTGTTTTTTTTTTTATAATGTTAGTTTTTTGAGTGTTGAGTTTTAAGCCAACTTCTTCACTCTCCTCTATTACTTTCATCAAGAGGCTCTTTAGTTCTTCTTCACTTTCTGCCATAAGGGTGGTGTCATCTGCATTTCTGAAGTTATTGATATTTCTCTCAGCAATCTTGATTCCAGCTTGTGCTTCATCCAGCCTGACATTTTGTATGATGTACTCTGCATATAAGTTAAATAAGCAGGGTGACAATATACAGCCTTGACGTACCCCTTTCCCAATTTTGAACCAGTCTGTTGTTCCGGGTCTGGTTCTAACTGTTGCTTCTTGACCTGCATACCAGTTTCTCAGGAGGCAGTTAAGGTGGTCTGGTATTCCCATCTCTTTAAGAATTTTCCACCATTTGTTCTGATCCACAGAGTCAAAGGCTTTAGTGTAGTCAGTGAAGCAGAAGTAGATGTTTTTCTAGAATTCCCCTGCTTTTTCTATAATCCAGTGGATGTTGGCAATTTGAACTCTGGTTCCTCTGCCGTTTATAAATCTACCTTGAACATATGGGAGTTCTCAGTTCATGTACTGTTGAAGCCTCACTTGGAGAGTTTTGAGCATTACTTTGCTAGCATGTGAAATTACTGCAGTTGTGTGGTAGTTTGAACATTCTTTGACATTGCCTCTCTTTGGGATTGGGATGAATACTGACTTCTTCTAGTCCTATGGCTGCTGCTGCATTTTCCAGATTTGCTGGCATATTGAGTGTAGCACTTTCACAGCATCATCTGGATTTTGGATTTTAAATAGCTCAGCTTGAATTCCATCAACCTCCACTAGCTTTGTTCATAGTGATGCTTCCTAAGGCCCACTTGATTTTGTACTCCAGGATATCTGGCTCTAGGTGAGTGATCACACCATCATGGTTATCTGGGTCAATAAGATCTTTTTTGTATAGTTCTTCTATGTAATCTTGCCACCTCTTAATATCTTCTGCTTCTATTAGGTTCATACTATTTCTGTCCTTTATTGTGCCCATCTTTGCATGAAATGTTCTCTTGGTATCTCTAATTTTCTTGAAGAGATCTCTAGTCTTTCCCATTCTATTGTTTTCGTCTATTTCTTTGCATTGATCACTTAAGAAGACTTTCTCATCCCTCCTTGCTATTCTTTGGAAGTCTGCATTCAGATGGGTATATCTTTCCTTTCTCCTTTCCCTTTTGCTTCTCTTCTTTTCTCAGCTATTTGTAGGGCCTCTTCAGACAACCATTTTGCCTATTTGCAATTTTTTTTCTTGGGAATGGTTTTGATAAGCGCCTCCTCTGCAATGCCATGAATCTCCATCCATAGTTCTTCAGGCACTCCGAATATCAGATCTAATCCCTTGAATCTATTTGTCACTTCTACTATATAATTGTAAGGGATTTGATTTAGGTCATACCTGAATGGCCTGGTGGTTTTCCCTACTTTCTTCAATTTAGGTCTGAATTTGGCAATAAGGAGCTCATGATCTGAGCCACAGTCAGCTCCTGGTCTTGTTTTTGCTGACTGTATAGAGCTTCTCCATCTTTGACTGCAAAGAATATAATCAATCTGATTTTGGTATTCACCATCTGATGATGCCCATGTGTAGAGTCGTCTCGTGTTGTTAGAAGAGGTTGTTTGCAGTGACCAGTGCGTTCTCTTGGCAAAACTCTGTTAGCTTTTGCCCTGCTTCGTTTTGTACTCCAAGGCCAAGTTTGCCTGTTACTCCAGGTATCTCTTGACTTCCTGCTTTTGCATTCCAGTCCCCTATGATGAAAAGGACATCTTTTTTGGGTGTTAGTTCTAGAAAGTCTTGTAGGTCTTCATAGAACTGTTCAAGTTCAGCTTCTTCGGCATTAGTAGTTTGGGCATAGACTTGAATTACTGTGATACTGAATGGTTTGCCTTGGAAATGAACAGAGATCATTCTGTCATCTTTGACATTGCACCTTTGACCATTGTTTATGGTGATTTTACTTTTTCCTTAACTTTGTTCTTCCATGTCCCAAATTGTACCTTTGGATGTTAAAATTAAATGATTTCAATTCCCTAATGATATACAAATCTCTGTGAAAATTCAGGAGTTTAGCAGATTATATATATAACTTCAAGTTTTTCATCTAGGAAAGAAAAAAGTTTTGTGAGAATAAGTTCCTTTATTTCTCTTGAACTTAAATTCATGGATACTTTGTAGTTATTTCATATTCATTTGTCATATGGTTATAATTTAGTAAAAATAACTAGTTTCTTAATATGAAAGTTCATATTGAGTCACTTTTTATGAAATACAATATCATCTAGCTTTATTTTTAGATAATTCCAGCCCCTAAGGGAGCTGGATGTAGTGTGACCTGTGATACTGGCTTTATTTTTAGTATACATGCAATAAAATATACTCTGTTTGATTTATAGATCTATGATTTTTACCAGGTATATATTTGTATAATTACTGTCACAGCATGGCCCAGAAAAGTGTTATCATTCCAAAAATCTCCTTTTTGCAACCCATTTGTAGATATATCCTCTTTAGACCCCTAACTGCCAGTTATCACTCATTTGTTCTCTATCACTATAGTTTTGTCATTTTGAGAATACCATATAAATAGAAAGATAAAATATATAAGCTTTTGAGTTGGCTTCTCTAATTCAATGTAATGTCTTTGTCATTCATGCAAGTTGCTGATTCTATCACTAGTTTATTCTCTTTTATTAATGAACAGTATCCCATAGTTTGGATATACTTGAGTTTATTGATCCATTTACCTGCTGACGGACATTTTGTTTCTTTCCACACTCTTGGCAATTATAACTAGAGTTGCTGTAAACACTCAAGTACAGGTGTTTGTGTGAATCTGAGTTTTCATTTCTCCAATATAAATACTTAGTAGTGGAATTGCTGGGTTATGGTAAGTGTATTTTTAACTCTATAAGAAACTGCCAGGTTAATTTCTAAAGTGGCTGTTTGTCTTTCCATTAGCAATATATGAGAGTTTCAGTTGCTTCACTTCTTTTTATTGTGCATGCATGCTAAGTTGCTTCAGTCGTGTTCAACTCTTTGCAGCCCTTTGGACTGTAGCCCCCCAGGCTGTTCTGTCCCTTGGGTTCTCTAAGCAAGAAAACTGGATTTGGTTGCCATGCCCTCCTCAGGGCATCCTCCAGACCCAGGGATTGAAAGACTCATGTCTCCTGCATTGGCAGGGGGTTCGTTACCACTGGCACCACCTGGGATGTTGTTCCTTAGGTTGGTGCAAAAGTAACTGTGGTTTTTGCATTGTTGAAATTTACCTTTGATATTGGAATACATTCTTAAATAAATGTGGTTATGTTATACATCATATTAATGCACATCTCTCACTTTATGTTTTTTGCTGATAACTTATTACTTGCTGTTTATTTTATATTTACTTTAAACTATGGAAATGATGTTAGACAAAAATCAAATTCAAGTGATTTTCTTATTCAAGTTCAAAATGGGTTGTAAAGCAGTGGAGAGAACTCAAAACATCAGCAATGCATTTGGCCCAGGAACACCTAATGAGTGTACAGTACAGTGGTGGTTCAAGAAGTTTTTGCAAAGGAAACAAGAGCCTTGAAGATGAGGAGCATAGTGGCTGGCCATTGAAAATTGACAGTGACCAGTTGAAAGCAGTCATTGAAGCTGATCCTCTTACAACTACATGAGAAGTTGCTGAAGAACTCAGTGTCAACCATTCGCAGTCATTTGGCATTTGAAGCAAATTGGAAAGGTGAAAAAGCTCAATAAGTGGATGCTTCATGAGCTGATCAAAAAAAAAAAAGTTGTCATTTTGCGTGTCGTCTTCTCTTATTCTGTGTAACAACAATGAACCATATCTTGATCAGATTGTGACACGTGATGAAAAGTGAATTTTATATGACAACTGATGATGACCAGCTCAGCGGTTGAACCAAGAAACAGCTCCAAAGCATTTCCCAATGCCAAACTTGCACCAAAATGAGGTCATGGTCATTGTTTGGTGTTCTGCTGCTAGTCTGATCCACTACAGCTTTCTGAGTTCTGACAAAACTATTACATCTGAGAAGTATGCTCAGCAAATCAGTGAGATGCACCAAAAACTGCAATGCCTGCAGCCAGCATTGGTCAACAGAAAGAGCCCAGGTCTTCTCCATGACAGTGTCTGGCTGCACGTTGCACAGCCAGTGCTTCAAAGTTTGAATGAATTTGGTTATGAAGTTTTGCCTCATCCATCATATTCACCTGACCTCTCATCAACTGATTACCACTTTTTCAAGTATCTTGACACCATTTTTGCAGGGAAAATGATTCCACAACCAGCAGGCGCAGAAAATACTTTCCAAAAAGTTTGTTGAAACCTGAAGCACAGATTTTTATGGTATAAGAATAAACAAACTAACTCCTCATTGGCAAAAATGTATTGATTGTAATGGTTCTTATTTTGATTAATAAAGATGTATTTGAGCCTAGTTATAATGATTTAAAGTTCATGGTCTAAAACCACGATTACGTTTGCACAAACCTAGTACTACCCTTAGTATCATCAGGCATAGTGCTTTCTTGTGGCTTTAATATACATTTCCCTAATGGCTAATGATGTTGAATATCTTTGCTTGTGCTTTGTTGCCATCCATATGTCCACTTTGATGAAGTGTCTGTGCAAATGTTTTGTCCATTTTTATTTGGACTGTTGTTTCTACTGTTGAGTTTAGTGAGTTATTTATATATTCTGTATGAGACCTTTCTCAGATATATAATTTGCAAATATTTTCTCCCAGTGTATAGCTTGTTTTTCAGTTCCCTTAATATTATTTTATATAGAATAAATGTTTTAAATTTTAATAGGTTTCAGTTCATCATTTTTTTCTTTATGGATTATGCTTTGGTTGTTATGTCTAAGAACTATTTGCCTAACTTAAGGTCATTGGATTTTTCCCTGTGTTTTCATCTAAAAGTTGTATTTACATTTAGATCTATGTTCCATTTTGCATTAATTATTGTTTCGCATTTAAATGAAGTTTCATGGTTTTGTCTGGTTGTTCCTACATGAAGGCTCTCCTCTCCCCATTGAATTTTCTTTGTTTCCTATTGCTGCTATAACAACTTTTCAAAAATTTAATACTTAGACAACACAAATTTATTGTCTTATGTTTCTAAAGGTCAGGAGTCCAAAATTAGATTTCACTGGATCAAAATAAAGACATTTAGCAGGATTGTGCTCCCTCCGAGTCTCTTGGGAGAGGATCAGTTTCCTTGCCTTTTCCAGCTTCTGGGCTTCCCTGATAGCTCAGTTGGTAAAGAATCCACCTGCAATACAGAAGACCCCCATTCAATTCCTGGGTTGGGAAGATCTGCTGGAGAAGGAATAGGCTACCCACTTGAGTATTCTTGGGGCTTCCCTTGTGGCTCAGCTGGTAAAGAATCTGCTGCAGTGTGGCAGACCTGGTTTTGATCCCTGGGTTGGGAAGATCCCCTGGAGAAGGGAAAGGCTACCCACTCCAGTATTCTGACCTGGAGAATTCCTTGAACTGTATAGTCCATGGTGTCCCAGAATTGGACACGACTGAGCAACTTTCACTTTCACTTCCAGTATCTAGAAGTCACCTGCATTGTTTGGCTTGAGGCCCCTTCCTCCATCTTAAAGCTAGCAGCATCTTCAGTCTTCTTGACTCTTAACTCTTGGATTCTATAGTCATATCGTTTTTTTTTCTTTACTTTGGCCCTCCTACTTCCCACTTGTAAGGACCTTTTTGATTATATTTGGCCCACCTAGATAATCCAGAATACTCTCCCCAGCTCATATTCTTTAGTTTAATCACATCTGCAAAGTCCATTTTACCATGTAAGGTAGCATCTTCTAGGTTCTGGATATTAGTACATGGAGATATTTAAGGAGCCATTATTCTTTCTCAGATAGATAGATAGTTGTATGTCATCATTTTCTGAATTCTGTTTCTTTGATCTATGTGTCTCTCCATTCATCACCACCACAATGCCTTCCATATTGTAGTTTTATAGTTCATCTTAAAGAGAGGTAGTATGGTTCTTCTGATTTTTTCCCCAAAATTATTTTGACTTTTCTAGTTTCTTTTCTTCAATCATTGCTACAAACAAGCTGGATGGGACTTTTAAATGGATTTTTAATAAATCTCTAGAGCAATTGGGGAAAATTGATGCCCCCTACTATGTTGATTCTTACAGTTGATGAACACAGTATGTCTCCCCATTTATTTATTTCATATGCATTTGTAGCTTTCAACATATAGATACTGTACATATTTGATTAGATCAGTGGTTCAAATTGGGGTGATTTTTGCCCTTCAGGGTACATTTGGCAGTATTTAGGGCTTCCCTGGTAGCTCAGACAATAAAGAATCTGCCTGCGGTGCAGGAGACCCAGGTTCAGTCCTGGGTCAGGAAGATCCCCTGGAGAAGGGAATGGCAACCCACACCAGTGTTCTTGCCTGGAGAATTCCATGAACAGAGGGGCCTGGCAGGCTACAATCCATGGGTCACAAAGAGTTGGACACAATGACTGAAACTTTAACACTTTAGAGGCATTTTATTGGTCACATTAGCACAGTGCTGGGGAGTGCTACTAGCTTGTGGTCAGTAGAGGTTAGACACTAAACATCCTGAAGTATACAGAACAGCCCCTCCTATAAGAAAAAATTATCTATCGAAACATCCCACCCTCGCCTTCTCCCACAGAGTCCAAAAGTCTGTTCTGTACATCTGTGTCTCTTTTTCTGTTTTGCATATAGGGTTATCATTACTATCTTTCTAAAGTATGACAAAACCCACTACAATATTGTAAAGTAATTAGCCTCCAACTAATAAAAATAAATGAAAAAAATTAAAAAAATAAAAACCAAAAAAAAAAAAAAGAAAAAATTATCTAAATGTTGGTAGTGCTGAGGGTTGAGAACTCCTGGGTTTATACTTAAGAATTTTTTTTTGTGGCAGGGGGTGTTGTAAATTTTTAAAAATGGTTTGGTTTCCAGTTGTTCATTGCTTGTTTATTGATACATTGATAATTGTTCATTTATATTGCTCATTATAATGTTAATTGTATTGGTAATTACTGATGTATTCAGAGTTTGGGCTACCATTTTATTTTTGAGAGCTGACCTGAGTTGAATTTGTTTATCTTATTTATTTTTAATTGGAGAATAATTGCTTTACAATATTAAGTTGGTTTCTGCCGTATATCAACATGAATCAACTATAGGCATATGTATGTCCCCTTCCTCTTAAACCTCCCTCCCACACCCCACTCCATCCTCCCTCCACCCGCCCCCCCCCCCCCAAGTAGTCAGAGAGCCCCAGATTTGAACTGCTTCTTTGGGAACAGGGAATTCCCTCCAGCTATCTGTTTTACATGTGGTAATACATATGTTTCAATGCTGCTCTCTCTATTTGTCTCACCCTCTCCTTCCCCTACTGTGTCCACAAATCTTTTCTCTATGTCTGCATCTCTGTTACTCCCCTGCAAATAGGTTCATCAGTACCATTTTTCTAGATTCTATATATATGTATTAATACATGATATTTGTTTTTCTCTTTCTGAATTACTTCACTCTGTAAAATAGGCTCTAGGTTCATCCACCTCATTAGGACTGACTCAAATGTGTTCCTTTTTGTGGCTTAGTAATATTCCATTGCATATATGTACCATGACTTCTTTATCCATTCATCTGTCGATGAACAACTAGGTTCCTTCCATGTCCTAGCTATTGAAAATAGTGGCCTTCCATTTTATTATTTGTTTTCTGCTAGTTGTCTCTTTATTTTGTTGTTTCACGTTTCCTACCATATTTTGCATTATTTGAACAGGTTTTGCTATCCCATTTTATCTATTGTGCCTTTTGGTCTATCTCTTTGTATAAGTTTTTAGTAGTTGCTCTAGGAATTATAATATACTTTTCACAATCTACTTAGAATCAGTACATTATCACTTCAAGTGAAATGTAAAAAACCTTACCACCCTCTAAGACCCCCTTTATGTTTACAAATCATTTTATGTGTTACATCTGCATACATTGAAAACCCTATCAGTCAGTGTTTTAATTTTTGCTTTAAACCATCAAATGTATTTTATAGAACTTAAGAATATGCTACTATATTTGCTTAGATATTTACCATTTCTGTTACTTTTCCTTCAATCCTAATGTTCTGGGATTCATACTGCTTCTATTAGCATTTCCCATGAGTATGAAGTCTGCTGTTAATGAATTCTTGTTAGTTTTCTTTACTCTGAGAATGTGTTGCTATTCCCTTCATTTATGAAGGCTAATTTGTGGTGATAGGATTTTGGTTGACAGTTCTTTTACCACTTGCAAAATGCCACTTCCTGCTAGCCTCCCTGGAAATCTTCTGTCTTCAAATTGTTTTTCTCTTATACTTAATGTATTATTTGTGTCTAGCTCTTTTAGTAGTTTTTTGTCTTTAACTTTTAGAAGTTTAATGTTGATGTGTCTAATTGTGGATTTCTTTGGATTTATCCCTATTTGTGGTTGCTCAGCTTCTTGAATTCTTGGGTTTGTTTTTGCCAGATTAGAGGAGTTTTTGTTTCTTTGAATACATTTTCCAGTTTCACAATTTTTCTCTTATTCTTCTGGCACTCTGAAAAGGAATGCTAGATCTTTTCTTATGGCCCCTTAGGTTTCTGGGTCTTGTTTACTGGCTTTTTTTAAAGTCTGTTTTCTCTCGGTTGTTCATATTTGGTAATTTCTATTGTTCTATCTTCAAGTTTACATATTCTTTCCTTTGTTCTCTTCATTCTGCCATGGATCCCATCCATTCAGGTTTTTTTACTTCAGTTATATTTTTCAGTTTCAGATTTTTCATTTGCTTCTTTTATCTCTATTTGCTGAGACATTCTATTTTTGTTGATTTAAGCATGTTTATAAATGTTCCTTGAAGTACTTTTATGATAGCTACTTTGAAATTCTAGTCAGGTAGTTCTAATATTTCTGTCTATTGCATTTTCTTATTCAAGTTGCTATCTTAGGCATTCTTGGGATGATGAGTGATTTTTTTATTGAAACCTAGGCATTTGGGGTACTATGAGACTGAATCTCATTTAAATCTTTCTGTTTAGCAGGCCTCTCATGGCACTGCTCTGCAAATGGGTTTGAAAGTCCTGGTTCTTACCTTGGCCTCCATTGTTTCCTAGGGAAAGGGACTCCTTATGACTCTAGGTGGGGTAGGAATTCAGGTGCCTCAGTAGGATGAAAGACAAGCTATGTACAGGAAGAAAATATTTATAAATCACATAACCAACAGAGGGCTATATCTAGAATATAAAGAATTCCTAAAATTCAGTAGCAAAAAACAATCCGAATATAGAATGTACAAAAGACACAAACATATTTTATCAGAGAGGATATATGAACCGCAGAGAGTACATACAAAGATGTTCAACATCTTTGCTGTTATGGAAATGCAAATTAAAACCACAATGAAATATCACTATACACCTATTAAAATAGTTTCAAAATTAAAAAAAAAAAAAAACTGTGATGATACCAAATGTTGGTGAGGATGCACAGGAATTGGATCATTCATACTTTATAGGTAGTAATATAAAGTGGTACCAGCCACTTTGAAAGAGTATGGCAGTGTGTTAAAAAGTTCAGTGTAGGCTTACCGTATGACTTAGCAATTACCCACTTGGGCATTTATCACAGAGAAATGAAAACATATGACCACCTGTATGAAAATGTTCATAACATCTTTATTTATAATAGCCCCAAACTAGAAGCAACCATAATATCCTTAAGATATGAGTGAGTGGTTGAATAAATTCTGCTACATCCATGGACTAGTACTCAGCAGTAAAAAGAGATGAGCTATTGATAGATGCATCATCTTTGATGAAGGAATATAAATAAGTAGCATAAGGAAGTTCTTTTGTGGTGATGGTACAGTTCTGTGTCTTTATTGTTGTGATGATTACATGGATCTGAACATGGGATAAAATTGCATAGAACCATATAGATAACACATACAAACCACACATACACTAATACACATTTTAAAATGATGAAAACTGAATGAGTTCTATAGCCTAGTTAACAGTAATATGTCAATGTACATTTTTGGTTTTGATATTGAACTACAGCTATATAATAGATGCCATCATTAGGAGATGCTGGGTGAAGGGTTATGAGTCTCTGTACTACTTCTTCAACTTCCTGTCAGCCTATAATTTTTTCAAAATGAAAAGTTAAAAAATCACAGTTGTCTGAGATGATTTAAGTCTAGTTCTGCTGAAGGCAGAGTATTAGGGGGAAATCAATATTTGCCATCACCACCACCCCCAGTCCCAGAATCCACCTGCCAAAGAAGGAGACCTGAGAAACGTGGACTTGATCCCTGGGTCAGGAAAACCCCCAGAGTAGGAAATGGCAATCCACTCCAGTATTCCTGCCTGAAAAATTCCATGGACAGAGGAGCCTGGCAGGCCAGCCCATGGGGCCACAAAGAGTCAGATATGACAGAGCAACTGAACACATCCTCAAAATATCACATTATCAGTGGAAACCACATGTAATGGTATACTAATGGTCTACATGTAGATAACATCTACATGTAATCTTTTTCATTTCTTTGGTGTTTTTCCTTTTCTTTTAAAAATTGCTTTTATTAGGAAACTGACAGTAATCAATAGTTATCATTACAGGTAGTGTATGTTCTTAGCACTGTGCTAACTGCAGACAGATGACATTCAAATTCTTTATATGCTTATAAGGATGCTCCCAATTTGACCAAATGCAAATATGTTTTCAAAAAATTAAAATTGCACAATTTTCTTGGTGATACATTAGTTTCAGTGACGATTTACTCTAAGTATGGCAAAGATATAATGGGCTATGCATTGTGAGAATTGCATGCTAGTTGTAACTATCACTTTTTCTTGCACTCAAAAGTGTGATGGTGTTTTAGTTGCTAAGTCATGACTGATTCTTACAACTCCATGAACTTTAGCCTGCCAGGCTCCTCTGTCCATTTGATTTCTCTGGCAAGAATGCCGGAGTAGGTTGCCATTTTCTTCTCCAGGGGAAGTTCCTGACCCAGAGATTGAACCGTGTCTCCTGCATTGCAGGCAGATTCTTTATCATTGAGCCACCAAAGAGTCCCTGGTATACTGGAATGCAAGTGAGGGGATTTAGCCTTATTATACAGAAAACCTGGAATCTGTTCAAATTTATTTAAATTACTTGTGCAGATTTATTTAAATACTTTTCATCTGTTACCAGCTGTAACTGGTTTAAGCATTACACTTAAGAGTATCCATTTAGGGTGGTGGTGGTGGTGGTTTAGTCATTAAGTCATATCCGACTCTTGCGACCCCATGGACTGTAGCCTGCCAGGCTCCTCTGTCCGTGGGATTCTCCAGGCAAGAATACTGGAGTAGGTTTCCATTTCCTTCTCCATTCATTTTGGGGTACAAAAGTAATTAAATACTATTGGCCCTGCTGTATAAGCTGCTGATATGCTTATGGTATACTGCAAAAAATTCTGAATTTCAGAGTGGACCTGGATTTTAATTCCAGCCCCGCTGCTTACTAAGCAAGTCATTAAAAATCATAGAACCTGAGTTTTCTCAATTTTAGAGGTAATACCCATTTCATTCAGCTCTCACCTTTTTGATAGGTACCTAGGCACCATTGCTGACTTGTATAGCTATTTTTACAAAATGTTTGTTGCAAAAGGTTTCCACTGAGTTATCCATACACATGCACCTGGAGATAAAGTGAGTGATAAATATATGATAAAAATTATAAATGCTGTGCTTTAAACTATAAAAAAAGAAAGGTCAGAAAATAGAAAGTGCCAAAAGGGCTGAAGATTTTAGAAAAGGTGTCATGATGGGAATGAGATTCAAAGTGAATTTTGAAGAACAAAGTGGAGAGGTAAATTGAGCAGGGAGACCATTTCAAGTAGAAGCAAAATGCCTAAGAATATATGATTGTATGGGAATCAGAATTTAGAAATTTTTATGTTACTTGAAACCAACTGTTTATTAGATTATATTTGGGAAGTTATAAATCTTAAAGTTTTAAGCAATTTTTTCCATAGCATTGAATTTTAAAAATATTCCAACATCTGCTGTCTATTTTAATAATATTAAATGTTACAGTACCTACTTGGTTGCTAAGACACTTTTATACATTTGAAATCTTGATTGGTAAGGTTTACGTAGTTCTTGTCAGTTGTAGCTAATCTTAGGTTTATTGACCATATTCTTTCTATTTATCTAAGATGAATGATATAATAATGGAACTAACGAGAACTGGGATTTCATTGTTTTTGTTAAGTCTTATAAAATTGTTTTCACATTATTAATGTATATGAATTTAATTTCTTCAAAGAAAACGGCCAGCTTTACCAACTTCCTTTTTCTAAATGATGGTTAGTGTTTTTAACAGTTTATAACTTTATAGAAAATTTGAAATATGAGTGATTGACTAACTTATCTTGAATATATGAAAGCATTGTACCCCTAATTTTTTTTTGGTGTATTCTCATGGAGAAATAGGTTGGTGTTTGAAAATTTAGTTTGGTATTCATTGGGTTTTGTTTTATATGGTATTGGAGCAAAGGGATTTTTTCTGGGGCAAATATATCTATCAGTGTTGTTTCTTTTTCCCCTGCCAGTGGTGAATGAATCAGCCACAGATGCTTATAATTTATCTGCTTTTGAGATCCTTTTTGCTGTGTAATTTCAGTTTTATCATTGTTTTGGTGAATAAATAATTTTACACATATTTATTGAATACCTTCTACCTACAAAGCATTGTACTCAATGTAAGTGGGACAGAAAGAGGAATATGATATAGACTGTCAAGAATCTGGTAGAAAAGAAAAATATATACACAAATAACTATAACATAAGGCAATTTGCTGTATGTGCCATGAGCTCTGTAGGATTTTAGATAACAAAGAAAGCATTTTTGAGTGGATGATCAGGGGTGATTTCATGGAGGCGGGAGCATTTGACTAATGCACATAGCTTGTAAACCAATATTAACATGACAGTCAGTGTGAGGTAGGAATCCTGAAATGACGGCTCTCCCACTGCCAAAGATTTTATCTTTATAAACTGGGAAAAATGATTCCATGGTAAATGGTTAATATCTAAACATTCCCATAAATGCTAGTTTAAGGTAAATATTTGTACTTTTGTAAAAAATATAATTTGTATATGATGGATAATTGCTACTTTTATGTTTTTAGGCCATGAATATTGTGGTTCCCTTCATGTTTAAATATGCTGTAGACAGCCTCAACCAGATGTCGGGAAACATGCTGAACCTGAGTGATGCACCAAATACAGTTGCAACCATGGCAACAGCAGTTCTGATTGGCTGTATGTGTGATTCTTTAATCTGTCTACAGGTGTTGACTTTCTTCAAGAGGGTTTCATCATACTTGAGCATATGACCTTTTACCACAAACACAACTTAGCATTTTGGATATTTGTGTTATGTGCAAGTTTTTTTTGATAGGTGATTTTTAAATGTTCTTTGTATGATATACTTTCCAAAAATTATATAATAAAAGTTTCCAAGTTCTAGAAAGCAATAACATGAAATAAGACATTAAATTCATAACAACCACTTCTAATAGACTCCCTATAAGATATCTTTTTAGTAAGACTATAGTTATATTCTTGCTGCTGTTGTTAGCTTTTAAACAGGAAATGGCTAAATAATGATATATGTGTATTAATATGTTTTTAAATTATATTCAGTAGCCATGACACAGATCTGCAATTTATAAAGAATATAATGCTTTGTGTCCCCTGCCATAGAAAGGATACTCTGTGAGATTCAGACCTGAGTTGGGGCATGCTTAGTCAAAGCACTTGGATTTTTCAGGATATCAATTTTATCATTTGTTTCTTGGGGGAATTGAATTAGATCTTAAAACCTCAACAGATACTGTGCATTTATCTATAATAAGACCTTATGGGCTCAGTTCAGTTGAGTTCAGTTGCTCAGTCATGTCCGACTCTTTGCTACCCTGTGGACTGCAGCACACCAGGCCTCCCTGTCCATCACCAACTCCCAGAACCTACTCAAACTCATGTCCATTGAGTCGGTGATGCCATCCAACCATCTCATCCTCTGTCGTCCCTTTCTCCTCCTTCCTTCAATCTTTCCCAGTATCAGGATCCTTGGGGTTGCTATTTAGTAAAAGTATTTACTTGGAAAAAATCTTTCAACATCTGGAACCTTATGGGGGTAAATAACAATGAAAGATTTTCATAGTGGTGGAAATTAATACTCACTAAGCTAGATGTTTTCTAGGTTTCTTTTAGTGTAAGTATTCTGTGATATGCTCATTCATTGTAAAAACATTTTCTGAGCCCTTGCCATTTTTTGCACTGCAACAATTCTGATGTTTTTGCACCCCATTCTTTCTTGAATGTATTGTTAGATGGTGTATCAAGAGCGGGAGCTGCCTTTTTTAATGAAGTTCGAAATGCAGTATTTGGCAAGGTAGCCCAAAATTCAATCCGAAGAATCGCCAAAAATGTCTTTCTCCATCTTCACAACCTGGATCTGGCTTTCCACCTGAGCAGACAGACAGGAGCTTTATCAAAGGCTATTGACAGAGGGACAAGGGGTATTAGTTTTGTCCTGAGTGCTTTAGTATTTAATCTTCTTCCCATCATGTTTGAGGTGACTCTTGTCAGTGGTGTTTTGGTAAGTAAAACATTTTTCATGACAACCTTTTATCATACATTCTTGTTAGTAGATGTTTAGTACTTGAAGCTTTTGTACTGTTGCATGCTGATAATTTTAAAGCAAAATTCCATGATGCCAGAAGGATTATGCAGTTTAATTATTTTGCCATAAGCTTCAAGGGACTGTATCTAAAGTCTTTTATCATGTTGTTATTGTAAAGAGTTGTTCAGTTCTACACATAGATCAGTCATTTAGCTAATGCTTGCAGTTTTTTTGTTGTTAGCAGACATTATGGTATATGACTTTGGACTGGTATGCTCAGATTATCTAAGTTTCTTGCTATTCACCATTCATAACATTTTAGGCATAATGATTCACCATTTCATATTTTATAATAAAAGTATGTATATAACTTAAAGTTGGTTTTCTAAGGTATTTGTTTTCTTACTTAGTTTTCCATATATACAGCTTTATACCAACATATTTTTAATTAGAATATTTGAGGTTTGTTATTATATATTATAAACTGTTTGACAGGAATAATGACTAAGCTCATTTCTTTTTTTTTTTTTTTTTTTTTGCCTTTTCCAGTATTATAGATGTGGTGCCCAGTTTGCATTGGTGACCCTTGGGACACTTGGTGCATACACAGCATTCACAGTTGCCATCACACAGTGGAGGTAAGGTATTCCCCAGAGGTCAGTCAAGGTGAAGAAATTAGTTATGCTTCTATAGCAGACATTCCATACCTATGCACATCTTTGTCTTACAGAACTAAATTTAGAATAGAAATGAACAAAGCAGATAATGATGCAGGCAATGCTGCCATAGACTCGCTGCTGAATTATGAAACTGTGAAGGTAATATGTTTAATTTGACTTTTTCTTCCTTTCACGCTGCACTAAGATTTGTTCTGCCATTTAATATTATAGGTGCTGTAAGTTAGAGCTGCAGATTAGGATAGGATCTCTTGGTAGGATGAAATAATAGTACTTTATTGTTTTTCTTTTATTTAGGAATTGCCCTTTCTTTCTACTTCATTTTTTGTGTGGCACCATCAGAACTTTACCTTCTAAATTAATTTATAAGTGGTATAAATAATTTATAAGTGATAGTATAGTTAGCATTTGATTCAGAATGCACACTGAAATTTGACTCTCTATCCTTCATAGTGCCTAGCATAGTGCTTTTCACTAATTCTTTCATTTATTTGTTCATTTTTCCATTTAACAAATATTACTGAATGCCTCTTGTATGCAAAGCACTATGCTAAGTCTTGTAATGAGGAGGGCAGTAAAATCAATGATTGCTGTTTAATTCTTGCCCTCCCAGAATTTGCTAAGCATTGGGAGAGTTAAAGTATGCAAGTGATGACACAAAAAGGCATAATGTGGTGGGGGCAATGAAATTGTGAATTCAGAGAGTCTCAGGGGATCAAGGGAAGGCTTTGTGAAGGAATTCCCTTGACAGCTTTTATAGATCTGGATTTAAATTAACTAGGCATTCTTTAAATATTTCGGGGATGAATTTTATGCACTTTTAAAATACTGTCCATTGTGGAAAACTGCAGGCATAGGCATACCATAGTCCAACGTAGTAAGTCAGTTTTTAAAATTTCCTGTGCAATACAAAATTGTATCCATAAATGAAGTCTGATTCCAATTATACTTGTATGTAATTGCTATTTTTATGTATTTTGTAGTATTTTAATAATGAAAATTATGAAGCACAAAGATATGATGGATTTTTGAAGACATATGAAGCTGCTTCATTGAAAAGTACCTCTACTCTGGCTATGCTGAACTTTGGTCAAAGTGCTATTTTCAGTGTTGGCTTAACAGCCATAATGGTGCTCGCCAGTCAGGGAATTGTGGCAGGTAATAGATCTGTGGTTTTCATGTTTGTCAGTGTTTTACTTCACCTTTATAAATAAATATTAGTGAAAGGAATATGTACTTTAGTCTTAAATATAAAGCATATTTAATAAGGTACTATAACATCCTTGGAGTACTTTCATTTTTGTATCACAATATGTTTTCTTGATGGTATGTTGTTTTCTTTTGTTTAATGCTACAAATTTAGCACTGATTTTCTCATTGATTGGGATTGCTGTTTGTGGGGCTTCAATCTGATTCTTTTAGGAGTAACATACTTTTTAGCATCTAATATTTCTAATTTCTCTTGTGGACCTGGAAAGAAGTGTAATTAACTTAGTGTTTAGTCCAAAGGACTAAAGCGTGAAAAGTCTTATAAAAAATTATTAGTAACACTTTTATCTATTGGCTGTTCATTTGTAAAACATTTCAAAAATAAATAATATCCTTGCCTCTTTTCTGTAACTTGCCTGCTCAGTTAGGATTCTTTCATTCACTATGACCTTAATATATGATTGATCATTCCCAATCATGATATCCATTTGCTCCAATGTTTTAATTTATACTTTTAAAAAATTCTACTTTATATTATGCTAGTATCTTAGGAAGAAAGGAAAGATTTTCAGCCTTCCATTTCAGTCTGCATTTTTAAACCATTCTTTCTGTTTTTTTAAACCATTCTTTTTTCTTATATATCATATGTAGTGTATGGGTAGGCTTTTCCCATTCCACTTAGCACATATTTAGTTCCCTATATTCCTAAATCATGGGGTAAAATGCTTTGGAATTAGAGTAAGCCTTACCATTACTGATTATGTATGTTTTGAACTGTATTCCACAGTAATAAACTGTAAACTTCTTTATCTTAAACTGGAAAGTTCATGACATCTAAAGTATTTTTTTTCTCTACCAACTGCATATTAAGGTACCCTTACTGTTGGAGATTTAGTAATGGTGAATGGACTGCTTTTTCAGCTTTCATTACCCCTTAACTTTCTGGGAACTGTATACAGAGAGACTAGACAAGCACTTATAGATATGAACACCTTGTTTACTCTACTCAAGGTAGACACCCGAATTAAAGTAAGTAATGTATTTAATACCTTTTTTAAAGCATATAAGCATCATCCCATAATGGTATTATTCTGGGATAACAGTCTTATATCACCATGTTAGCAAACTAATTTATCTTTTGCAGGAATTGGGACTATAATGTATATTAAAAGGCTGTTACAGCTTTTACTTCTATGTTTAGAAACCTTACAACATTAGCAAAGAATTTTATACCTAGACACTAAACTTTGTTAACTTCAGTTATTTGTATTTGCACTTGATTTACTTTTGCTAATAATGATACAAAATGTTATTGCCTCTCCTTATAGTCTCAACCTCCTTTCTCCCCTGCCCACCATCTCTCTTCCTCCCCAAAACAAATTGATCAGAAATCAGAGCATTCAGGATTTTTGCCTTAGCAGTGAGGAAAAAAACAGATCTTTAAACGCATGCATAGAAGTGATCTAACTCCACTTATAAACTTTCTCCTTTCCCATTATTTTCCTTTTTATCTCTGTGAATTAGAAAATTATCTGCATAGCAATACTCTAGGCGGTGTATAAAGTGGCTTTTTTTTTTTCTTCCCTGCTAGGACAAAGCGATGGCATCTCCCCTTCAGATCACACCACAGACAGCTACGGTGGCCTTTGATAATGTGCATTTTGAATACATTGAGGGGCAGAAAGTCCTTAATGGAATATCTTTTGAAGTCCCTGCAGGAAAGAAAGTGGCTGTTGTAGGAGGTAGTGGGTCAGGGTGGGTAATTTAGTTGCTTATAAAATTTTGCATCATTGATGATTCCCAATGTAATATTTTTTCTTTGTCATAATAAAATGATTAATATAGTTTAAAATAGGGGTTCCTTAATGCCAGTTGGAGCTATATAACCTTTCCTTGTTTTCCATTTCAGGAAAAGCACAATAGTGAGGCTATTGTTTCGCTTCTATGAGCCTCAAAAGGGTAACATTTACCTTGCTGGTCAAAATATACAAGATGTGAGCCTGGAAAGCCTTCGGAGGGCAGTGGGAGTGGTACCTCAGGTATTTAAAAAAAGGAAAAAAACCTATTTGGGGGAATATTTGTTGGGTTGCTGGATCTTTTACTAGAATAATTTGGATCCAAGGAGTCAGTATATGTTAATTTAAGTTGGAAGCGTTAGGCCCTACAGGCCATATTCTATTACCAAAAAACATGAATTTAAAAATCTTCATAATGGGAAGATTTTTTTTAAGCCTTAGGAAGAAAACTAAGGAAAGAACTCAGACTGGAGTCAGAACTGGATTCTAAGCCCAGCTTTAACCCTTATATGTTGTAAAGTTGTGGGCCTCAGTTTCCTCATCTGTAAAATAAAGATATCATTTTTCTTATAGGACAGAATTAATATGGATTAGAGATATATGTGTAAAGCACCAAGTACAATGTCCCTCACATAACTGTTCAGTAAATGAAAACTATTATTTGAGCAGTTTTTGACATAATAAATCTATAAAAATTATAAAACAATTTGGCTTCCAACTTAAAGTTGGTATGCCTTATCCCCAAGTACCAAGCACAGTGCCTGACCCATAGTGAGCATTTAACAAGTATTTGCTGAGTGACTGTAGGGGGAAACAAGTTCAGAGTAAGCTCTGAGAAGATAAGGAGATAGCCTTATAGGTTATAAGTTTTTCTGATGCTGAAAGCCAATAGAAAGACCTGGGACTTAGTTGTAGCATAGGTGGTTAAGTTGCTAAGTCGTGTTCAACTCTTTGCGACCCCATGGACTGTAGCCTGCCAGGCTTCTTTGTCCATGTTATATAGCTAGTAAAAGGTCCTCAAGTGATCTGACGCATGCCACTCTGCCCTGTCCTCCCTTTCACTGAGAATCCCAAATTTGGAGTGCATGAGTCACCTAGGGAGATTATTGAAATTCCAACTCCCTTTCGCACACTGTTTATGAGGGCAGTGTGAGCCTCAGAAACCTGCATTTGCGAATATGCCTCCTAGGTGATTTTGATTTAGGTGATTTGTAGACTATATGTTGAATTATTTTGAAAAATAAAGCATTTTATTCACTAAGGAAAATATACATGGTCAATAAATGAAAGAAAAGATGCTCATCCTCATTAGAAGTCTTAGTAATTAAATCAGCAGTGGTATACCACTTTTTACCTATCAGACCGGTAAAGATTTAAAAACTCATGATGTCTAGTTTGGGTAAGGCTATGTGAAATGGCCAGTCTCTTGCTGGAGGAAGCATACAGCTTTCCTGATGAGCAAGTTGGCAGTATATAACAAGAGTCTGAAAAATATTTAGTCTTTATTACAGTAATTCTGTCTCTAGGAAGTTTTAGTAAGGAAATAAACAGAGAAGTGAACAGATTTTTATATGCTAAGCTGTTCATTATAGTTTGTTTATAATAGCAGAAATTAGGAACAATATAAATATCATGTTTGTAAAGAGTATTGAGTATCATGGAAAAATACTCAGATACAAAGTTTGTTGAAAAAGAATTTCCAAACAAAATGTAATATCTCCATTTTATAATATTAAATAAATACATGTAACAGAAAAAAATTGGAGAAAATACACCAACATGTTAATAGTAGTTATTGCTGGTTGGTGGGATTATGTATTGTTTAATTAACTTTTATTTTACCATACATTTTGTATTTTTAACATTTCCAGTTAGCATTTTTTTTTTCTAAATAGAGAATATTTCAAAATAAGCATTTTCTCTTTGCAGAACTTTAAACTCATTGGATTGAACTACCACCTCCATACAAGAAAAGTTTATATTAGTAGTAGGTGTAAAAGTTATTAAAATATTATTTGAAATAATATATGTAACTCTAGGGCTGATTATGATATTAAAGAAGATCTTAATTGAGTGTATTGGTTAATGTTAATCAATAGAATCATTTTGTTTCATCTTACTAACTGTTGCCTTACAACCATTGGATACTTAAAGAAAAGTGGGAGGTAGATACTTGCATTAAGTAAATTAGCTTTAGTGTGCCATGGCAGAATAAATTGAAATATCAAATGAATGCTTGCAGTGAACTTTCTCCCCCCAAATATCTATAATGCATAAATTCTTTGCTTTTTGTGCTTTAAATCCAATTGAAAAGCTTCTGAAATATTAATATATGAAAATATATTCAGTTTCATTAGTAATAAGAGAAATGCGAATTTAAACAAAAACCACATTTTACCCATAAAAGTAGCAACAATGAAAACTTATTAATATCCAGGGTTGTTGAGGATATGGGGACCTGGCACCCTCATACATTGTTGGTTGGAGTGTATGCTGTTGGAGCGTTTTTGGAAGACAGTTGGGCCATACTATCCAAGGGTAAATGTATGCTTGTAACCCATCAGTCTGCTTCTAGGAATCCTTCTTATAGAAATACATGAGTATGTATAAGTCATTATACAATGATATTTTATTTCAACATTGTTTACAGTAGCAAAAGTTTTAACTAATATCCATCAGTATAGGAATGGATAAGATAAATATGATACATCCTTAGTATCACAGAACTGTTAAAAAGAATGAGGTATGTTTCTGTTATTGACATGAACAATCCCCAGAATGTGTTAAGTGAAAAAAACAACTTATACAGTATGGCCCCACTTTTGTTGGGGGGGAAAAAAGGTGTATGTTTAAGCATATAAATGTATCAGAAAAAGTTTGGAATGATACACAACAAATGGTTCATGGTGATTAGCTCTGGGAAGGGAAGTGGAGTGGGCATGAGGGATGATATTAATAAAAGACCCCTTTTATCACATTTTTACTCTTTATGTCTTTACTGTTGTTTGAATTTTAAAAATATGAAACATGCGTATCTATGTGTGTATATATATAAATCTGGTCCAGGATGCTGTCCTCTTCCATAATACCATTTACTACAACCTCTTATATGGAAACATCAGTGCTTCACCCGAGGAAGTATATGCAGTGGCAAAATTAGCTGGACTCCATGATGCAATTCTTCGAATGCCACATGGATATGACACTCAAGTAGGGGAACGAGGACTCAAGCTTTCAGGTAATCAAAGATTTTAGACCTGGCCCCCACTTATATTCACCCCTCAAACTTTAATTTGTCAGAACCATTTACTAGAAAATGTAATGACAGAGTACAAACCTAATGCTTATCTAGTCTCTTTTGGCAAAGTTCCCAGTTTCCTGTCTATCACTGTAAATAAACAGTTCAACATGCTAGAAGTAACTGTTACAAAATCATGCAGGTCTCTTTTTTTTTTCACTCACAGCTGCAAACACTGTAAGTGCTTAATAGTAAGTTACTGATACATGGTGAGATCAGTGTTAACTTATTATCTTAAAGGAAAGCCAAGATCATTATTCACATTGGAAAGAAGAGTAGAGACAAGTAATTTGATAGTAAATAGTGTATCTTCTCATAGCTCAGCTGGTAAAGAATCTTCCTGCAATGCAGGAGACCCCAGTTCAATTCCTTGCCCACTCCAGTGTTCATGGGCTTCCCTGGTGGCTAAGATGGTAAAGAATCCGCCTGCAATGTGGGAGACCTGGATTTGATCCCTGAGTTGGGAAGATCATGGAGGAGGGCATGGCAACCCACTCCAGTATTCTTGCAAGGAGAACCCCCATGAACAGAGGAGCCTGGCATGCTACAGCCCATGGGGTTGCAAAGAGTTGGACACGACTGAGCAACTAAGCATAGCACAGTGTATCTCCTCATAATTTCTTAGATTATTATGGGATATTTTTGATACTTTAGACTTCCTTATACTTGGTATACTTTCTTATAGCCAGCTTCATTTTCCTGTCTTTGTTGGTTCAGTGACCAAGTAAATTTTAGGGCTTCTTCATTTTAAGTGTTTAATTATGAGATGATTATTAAGTTTTATAATGGATTATCCTAAAATGAATTTTCTTGAGGATTCATAAAAATGTTTCTTTGCCCTGAATTATTTGAATTCTGAAAGTATGATAATATCTAGTGCCTGAAAGTATTAATGTAACTCATATAAACATGCTACACTCTTTGCATTTACTCTTCATTCTAGCTTAGTTTGGGGGGGGCGCTTTGTAGATTAGGGATGAGGGTAAGAAAAAGAGAATGAAGAATATCCACATGAATTTTAATGAATCTTATTTCTCATGATAAACTGGCATCACAACATTGACTAGGTACATTCTGTGTGCAAGCAGCTTGCAAGAATACTGGAGTGGGTAGCCATTCACTTCTCCAGGGGATCTTCCTGACTCAGGGATCGAACCCTGGTCTCCTGCATTGCAGGCAAATTCTTTACTGTCTGAGCCACCAGGGAATCTTTTATACTTCCAACCAGAGTTTTATGTAAGATTGATGGCCTTAGACCTATGAGAGTCCCAATGAAGAAAGAAAGGTTTCTTTATTTTCTTTAGAGTATATTTAGGAGTAATTGTGGGTTTGTACATTGTGAAAGAAAAAGCATTGGACTGGGAATTAGTCGAGTCTTGTTCAGATTCTACCAGAACTTGCTCTGTGACCTCGAGCAAATCACTTAACTTTTCTGGGCCTCTGTAGTCTTTCTGTTTTAAAATTCTGCTGTGCTAGAGCCCTATAGCAAAGAACTAAGGTGAAATAAGAGGTCCTAGGATACAGCCTTAACATTGAAAGAGTGCTGTGAAAATAATAGCTTTCTGTAAAAAAAAAAAAGTCTTTCAGAATACTGGCTGAATGGTACTTTGTTATATTAAGAATTAATTTAGATATTCATAGTTTCATGTCTTCAGGTTTTCAGACTTCATATATTGAATTTGCTTTTGGCTTTGTGGATTCTGTCATATTGGAATTTTTCTATCTGAAGTCACTGTTCATTGGGAAGTAATATAAAGTACATATAAAATAATGTATGTCATGAGCATATTTTTGGTGAGAGAAGTAATTCTAGAATCGAAATTGTCACCTCCCCTCTTTGTTCTTTTTGCCTGCCATGAAGTCAGAATCCAGAATTACATTAATGTTCCAGGGAATATAGTTTGTCAAGGGATATTATATATGAACATAGACTCTTAAAAATGAGTAAAATGAATAATCAAGAGTAAAAGTAAATATTGAAGGTATTACTTGGTGGTTATGATTAATGGAAAAATACTAGAAATATAAAATATGTCTTTATGTTATACTCTGTTAAAATTTTCTTTACCAGGAGGAGAAAAGCAAAGAGTAGCAATTGCAAGAGCCATTTTGAAGAACCCCCCAGTCATTCTGTATGATGAAGCTACTTCATCATTAGATTCAATTACTGAAGAGGTAAATGATGGTGAAAACATAAAACTCTTCAATTCTCATTGCTTAACTCTTTTCCAGGGAAATTTCAGTAAGTAGCTACATTCTTTCCCTTTTTGAATGAGCTTCAAAAGGAGGTGCTTAGCCCTTTTCTCTGATAAAGGAAGTGTTGATAGTAAGAATGCCAGATTATCACATATTTTAAGTCTGTCTGCAAATATATCTCCTTTTGAAACTATGTGGCACCTTTTGTTCTTATTGTATAATGCTTGCATCTTGCAAAGCTCTGGGAATCACCTAATCTGCCACATATCACACATTGAAACAAGTCATGTAAATGGTTCTGACACAGTACATACCAGAAAAACTTTCACTTATCATGGAGCAGCTCACTAAGGTGCAAACTTGGCACACACAGACTACAGTGCTGATATCAATTTATGTTCATTTTACAACAAGTATTGTGCTACAGTGCTGGTATCAATTTATGTTCATTTTACAAGTATTGTGAAGCTCTAAGATGTTATGAAATTGATGTCATGGTACTACCCAGAAACCACAGTAGACTTCATAACATTTTTGTATTAAACTAAAGACTTGACGGCAGTCATAATATCATAAATGAATCCCCTTAATCTAGAACTGAAGATTGTGTCCATGGGATTTCCCAGGGAAGAATACTGGAGAGGGTTGCCATTTCCTTCTCAAAGCACTGAAGATAAGAGTGATGTAATTTATCAGTTGCCTCCATTCACCTACATTTTACTTGAATATATAGTAAAACCATGTTGTTGAAGGATAAGGCTGAATTCAGCTTCACAACATGTATGACATATATTGATATTTGCATATGGAGTTAAGGTTCGGGGGATACTAGTTGTTCTACCATATGTTTAAAACAACTTAGTTTCCAGGTCAGTTGTTTAGCATGAGGATTTGTTCTATTTATTTATTTTAAAAATTTGAAATCTTATTTATATATTTTTTAATGGAATGACTTTTCTAAAAATTATTTATTTTTGGTTGCACTTGGTCTTTGTTGTGATGTGCAGGCTTTCACTAGTTGTGGCAAGCAGGGGCTGCTCTTCAGTGTGGTGCTTGGGCTTCTCTTATTGTGGAGCACAGGCTCTAGACACATGGGCTCGGTAATTGCAGCTCACAGGCCCTAGAGCTCAGTACTTGTGGCATGCAGGCTCAGTAGTTGTAGTGCACAGGATTAGTTGCTCCATGGCATGTGAAATCTTCCTGGACCAGGGATCAAACCAATGTCTTCTGCATTGGCAGGCAAATTCCTATCTACTGTACCACCAGGGACATCTGACATTTTATTTTAAATATAGCATTGTGTACATGTCAATCCCAAACTCCCAATCTAACCCTACCCCCATTCTGCATATAAATATCATATGATGTTTATCTTTTTCTGACTTACTTCACTTAGTATGATAATCTTCAGGTTCATCCACGTTGCTGAAAATGGCATTATTTCATTCTTTTTAGTGGCTGAATGATATTCCATTATGTACATATACCATATCTTCTTTATCCATTCATCTGTCAATAGACATTTAGGCTGCTTCAGGCCATGACTGTTGTGTAAGCAGTGCCATAATGAACACTGGGATGCATATATCCTTTTGAACCATTTTATTTTCCAGATTATAGGACGGAGTGAGATGGCTGGATCATATTGTAGCTCTGTTTTTAGGCTTTGAGGGAACCTCTATACTGTTAACCATAGTGGCTGTACCGTTTTACATTCCTACCAGCAGTGTAGGAAAATTCTCCTTTCATCACACCCTCTCCAGCATTTATTGTTTGTAGACTTTTTGATGATGGCCATTCTAACTATTGTGAGGTGATACCTCATTGTAGTTTTGATTTGCATAATTAGTGATGTCAAGCATCTTTTCATGTGCCTCTTGGCCATCAGTGTGTCTCCTTTGTAGAAATTTCTCTATGTCTTCTGTCCATTTTTTGATTCAGTTGTTTGTTTTTGATATTGAGCTTCATGAGCTGTTTGTAAATTTTGGAGACTAATTCCTTGTCAGTAATATCATTTGCAAATATTTTCTGTCTTCTGTGGGTTGTCTTTTCATTTTGTTTATGGTTTCCTTTGTTGTGCAAAAGCTTTTGTGTTTAGTCAGGTTTCATTTACTTTTGTTTTTATTTGTATTACTCTGTGAGATGGATCAAAAGAGAGATTGCTCCAATTTGTGTAAGCATGTTCTGCTTATGTTTTCCTGTAAGAGTTTTATAGTATCTGATCTTAAATTTGGGTCTTTAATCCATTTTGAGTTTATTTTTATGTATGGTGTTAAAGAATGTTCTAATTTCATTTTTTTTACATATAGCTGTCCAATTTTCCCAGCACCACTTATTGAAGAGGCTATCTTTGCCCCATTGTATATTCTTGCCTCCTTTGTCAAAAATAAGGTACCCATAGATGCATGGGTTTATCTATGGGTTCTCTGTCTTATTCCATTGGTCTATATTTCTGTTTTTGTGCCAGTACCATAACTGTTTTGATGACTGTAGCTTTGTAGTATAGTCTGAAGCCAGGGAGCCCAGTTCCTCCACCTCCGTTTTTCTTTATCAAGTTAGCTTAGTCTATTCAGGGTTTTTTGTGGCTCCATACAAATTTTAAGATTTTTTTTGTCTAATTCTATGAAAAATGCCATTGATAATTTCATAGGGCTTGCACTGATCTCTAGATTTCCTTGGGTAGTATAATCATTTTGAAAATATTCTTTTAATCCAAGAACTTGATATCTATCCATCTGTTTTTGTCATCTTTGATTTCCTTCATCATTACAGTTTTCTGCGTATAGGTCTTTTGCCTTCTTAGGTATGTTTATTCCTAGGTATTCTTTTTTTTGCAGTGGTAAATGGGATTGTCACCTTAATTTCTTTTTCTGATCTTTTGTTGTTAGTATATGGGAATGCAAGAGATTTCTGTATCCTGCAACTTGACTAAATTCATTGATTAGCTCTAGTAGTTTTCTGATTGCATCTTTAGGATTTTCAGTGTATAGAATCATGTTATCTGCAAACAGTGACAGTTTTACTTCTTTTCCCATTTGGATTCCTTTTATTTTTCTTCTCTGATTGCCATGGTTTGGACTTCCAAATAATGGAATAATTCAGTAATTATTGAATAATAATGGTGAATGTGGGCACCTTTGTCTTGTTCCTGATCTTAACAGAAATGCTTTCAGTTTTTCACCATTGAGAATGATGTTTGCTCTGGGTTTGTCATATTTATTGTGTTGACGTTATGTTCCCTCTATGCTCATTTTCTGGAGAGTTTTTTAAATCATAAATGGGTGTTGAATTTTGTGAAAATCTTTATCTGCATCTATTGAGATGACCATATGGTTTTTATTCTTCAGTTTGTTAATATGGCTTATCACAGTGATTGATTTGCATATATTGAAGAATCCTTAAATCACTGAGATAAATTCAACTTGATCATGTTATATGAGTCTTTCAATATGTTGTTGGATTAGGTTTGCTAGTATTTTATTGGGAATTTATGGATGTATTTTCATCAGTTATATTGGCCTGTAATTTTCTTCTTTTGTGATATGTTTGTCTGGTTTTGGTATCAGGATGATGGTGCCTTGTAGAATGAGCTTGGGGGTATTCCTCCCTCTGCAATTTTTTGAAAGATTTTGAGAAGGATTGACATTAGGTTTTCTCTAAATATTTGATAGAATTCGCCTGTGAAGCCATCTGGCCCTGGGCTTTTGTTTGTTGGAATATTTAATCACAGTTTAAATTTCAGTGCTTGTGATTGGTCTTTTCATATTTTCTATTTTCCTGGTTCAGTCTTGGAAGGTTATACTTTTCTAAGAATTTGTCCATTTCTTCCATGTTGTCCATTTTATTGGCATATAGTTGCTTGTAGTAGTTTCTTATGATCCTTTGTGTTTCTGTAGTGTTGTAACTTCTTTTTCATTTCTAATGTTATTGATTCTAATCTTCTCCTTTTTTTCCTGATGAGTCTGGCTAAAGGTTTATCAATTTTGTTGATCTACTCAAAGAGCTAACTTTTGGTTTCATTGATCTTTGTTACTGTTTTCTTCATTTCTATTTCATTTATTTCTGCTCTGATCTTTATGATTTCTTTCCTTCTACTACTTAAGAGTTTTTTGTTCTTCTTTCTCTAGTTGCTTTAGGTATAAGGTTAGGTTGTTTATTTGATATTTTTCTTGTGTCTTGAGGTAGGATTGAATTGCTGTGTAAACTTCTCTCTCTGAACTGCTTTTGCTGTATCCCAAAGGTTTTGGGTCATCATGTCTTCATTGTCATTTGTTTCTAGATATTGTTTGGTTTCCTTTTTGATTTCTTCAGTGACATCTTGGTTATTTAGTAACATATATTTTAGCCTCTGGGTGTTTTTTACAGGTTTTTTTTTCTTTTTGTAATTGATTTCTAATCTCGTAGTATGACCAGAAAAGATGCTTGATATGATTTCAGTTTTCTTAAATTTACTGAGGCTTGATTTGTGGCACAAAATGTGATCTATCCTGAAGAATGTTCCTTGTGCACTTAAGAAGAAAGTATTTGCTGCTGCTTTCAGATAGAATGTCATGTAAATCTCAGTTAAGTCTGTCTTGAAGCTTGTATTTTCTTATTAATTTTCTGTCTGGATGTTCTGTCCACTGAAGAGAGTGGGGTGTTAAAGTCCCCCCACTATTATTGTGTTACTGTTGATTTGTCCTTTTTATGGCTCTTAGTGTTTGCCTTATATATTGTGGTGCTCCTATATTGGATGCATATACATTTATAATTATTATATATTCTTCTTGGATTGATTCCTTGATCACTATGTAGTGTCCTTCTTTGTCTCTTGTAACAGTCTTTATTTTACAGTCTGCTTCTTCTCATAGGAGTATGGCTACTCCATCTTTTGATTTTTATTTGCATGGATTACCTTTTTCCATCCCCTCACTTTCAGTCCATATGTGTTCCTAGGTCTAAAATTGGTCTCTCATAAACAGCATATAGAGTGGTCTTTTTTTGTATCTATTCAGCCAGTCTATGTCTTTTGGTTGGAGCATTTAATCCATTCATATTTGAGGTAATTATCAATGTGTGTGTGTATGTGTATATATATATATATATATATATATCCTTATTGCCATTTGTTCACTGTTTTGATTGTTTCGGATTTTTTTTTTGTAGGTCATTTTTTCTCTTCTTCCTCTTTTGTTCTCTTGCGAATTGATGACTAACTTTAGTGTTGTGTTTGGATTCCTTTTTTTGTTTTGTATGTGTATCTGTTAATATTTTAGATTTGTGGTATGCAGTTACCATGAGGTTTTGGTATGTGTCATGCTCAGTTACTTCAGTCGTATACAACTTTTTGTGATCCCATGGACCATTGCCCACTAGACTCCTCTGTCCATGGGATTCTCCAGGCAGAAATACTGGAGTGGGTTGCCATTTCCTTCTCCAGGGGATCTTTGCAACCCAGGGATTGAGCCCGAGTCTCTTGTGTCTCCTGCATTGCAGATGGATTCTTTATTGCTGCGCCACCAGGGAAGCCCAGTTTTGATAAAGCAGTCTTTATATTAGCAAGATTGTTTTAAGTTGTGAGTCTTTTAATTTCTCATTTGTTCCCAATACCCTGCATTTGTGCTCTCCTCTCCTCACAGTTGCTGGCTTTGATATCATATTTTTGTGTAGATTGTTTCCTTCCTTTAATGTATATTTGCCTTTACCGGTGAGTTTTTCCATTCATAATGTTCCTGTTTCTATTTGTGGCCTTTTCTTTTCTGCTTAGAGAAGTAACAAGTAATTGTTGCAAAGTCAGTCTAGTGATATTGAATTCTCCTAGCTTTAACTTTTCTGCAAAGCTTTTGATTTCTCCATCAAATGTGAATGAGAACCTTGCTGGGTAGAGTATTCTTGGTTGTAGGTTATTCCCTTTCATTGCTTTAAATATATTGTGCCAATCCCTTCTGACCTGCAGAGTTTCTGTTGAGAAATAAGCTGATAACCTTAAAGAGTTCCCTTGTATGTTATTTGTTGTTTTTCCTTTGTTGCTTTTAGTATTTTTTTGTCTTTAATTTTTGTCAAGTTGAATACTATGTGTCTTGGTATATCCCTCCTTGGTTTATCCTGCCTGGGACTCCCTGTGCTTCCTGGACATGGATGACTGTTTCCTTTCCCATGTCAGGGAAGTTCTCAGCTATTGTCTCTTCAGAATGTTTTCTCGCGTCCTTTTTCTCTCTTGTCCTTCTGGGACTCCTATAATGTGAATGTTGTTATGTTTAATATTGGCCCAGAAGTCTCTTAGACTGACTTCTTTTCTTTCTTTCTTTTTTTTTCTTTATTCTGTGATTTCTACCATTCTGTCTTTCTGGTCACTTATCTCTTCTTCTGCCTCAGTTATTCTGCTGTTGATTCTTTCCAATGTATTTTTCATTTCAGTTATTGTATTATCCATCTCTGTTCTTTAGTTCCTTTAGGTCTCTGTTAAACCTTTCTTGCATTTTCTCGATCTTTGGTCTTTTTTTTTCTCAGGATCTTGGATCATCTTCACTATCATTTCTGAGTTATTTTTCTAATAGGTGTCTATCTCCACTTAGTTTTCTTCTGGGGTTTTATCTTGTTCTCTCATCTAGGACATATTCCTCTGCCATCTCATTTTATCCAATTTTCTGTGATTATAGTTTCTATTCTGCCAGCTGCAGTATTGTAGTTCATCTTGCTTCTGCTATCTGCTCTCTGGTGGATGCGGCTGTCTAAGGAGTTTGTGTAGGCTTCCTGATGGGAGGGACTGGTTCCTGCTCTGTGGTGAGTGGATCTGGGTCTTGTCCTTCTGGTGGGCAGGGCCATGCTCGTGGAGACTTGAAGCCACTTGTCTGTGGTGGGGTGGGGTTAATGGTGGCTTCCTGGTAGCCTCACATCAATGAGTACTCCACAGATATGCCACTGCCAGTGTCTTTATCCCCATAGTGAACCACAGCTGCCACCTGCCTCTGCAGGAGACCCTCTAGTATTAGCAGATAGGTCTTGCATAGTATCTTATGAAGTCACTGCTTTTTTATCCTGGGTCCTGGTGCACACACAACCTTGTGTCTGTCCTCCAAAAGTGGCATTTCTGCTTTCCCCATCTCTTTGGAACTAGGCTGGGAAGCCTGATGTGAAACTTAGGACTTTCACTCCTGTGGAAGAACTTCTGTGGTATAATTTTTATCATGTTGTGCCCCTCCTACCATCTTGTTGTGTCTTCTTTGCCTTTGGATGTAGGGTATCTTTTTTGCTAGGTTCAAGCTTTTTTTTTTTTGCCTTTGGTTGTTCAGTAGTTGGTTGTGATTTTAGTGTTTATGTAAGAGTGAGCTCATGTCTTTCTACTCTGCCATCTTAAGCTAATCTGACAATTTGTTATATTTAAAGAGAACCTTAAGCTGCATTAGACCCCATTCACGAGCAGACTAGGAATCTGCTTACAAGAACTTTAAATCTAAAAATGTGTCATCCACATGTATTGCAAATTTGGAGTCCCCACAACAGTCATTATTTGAGGCACATACCTTTACTATCTCAAGGAGCATAATCCATTAATTGCCAGCAGAAAAGAGTCCCCTGCTGAGGGAATGAGTTATCAGAAGATTTAGTAAGTTTGAATTGACCTTTTAAAAAGGTCCAGAGCATCATTAGGATGGCAGTTTAAGTTTTTGAGTGTAAGATATGATGCCTCGAGCATCATAGTTTTTCTTAGATTTTCAGTCTGCACTTGATTTTCAGTCTGCCATAGTAAAGTTTAAGGTCTTCTTTTCCTGGGTAACCATCTACTCAGGTATTTTTATTCCTTTAATAAATACAGTGATTAGATATACCTATAGGAAGACATTGGTCCTATCCCCATCCCCCACATTGCTATTTCCATCTAGCTAATTGTACTTAGACCCAGGTTTCCAAGTATAGCTGAATATATATACAACTGCCTTACTTTTTTGTTATTTTTGTTTAGTGGCTAAGTCATGTCTCTTTTGTGACCCCATGGACTATAGCCCACTAGGCTGTTCTGTCCAAGGAATTTCCCAGGCAAGAATTCTGGAGTGGGTTACCATTTACTTCTCCAAGGGATTGTGCCAACCCAGGTGTCAAACCTGTGTCTCCTGCCTTGCAGGTGGATTCTTTACCACTGAGCCACCAGGGAAGTCCTCACTTATATTTTATAGACAGTAAGCAAAAAAAGTGTATTTTCCAGAATACCTCAAGAAGTCAGAATACTTCTGAAAAAGAAGTTTCTTCAAGTTAAACATGAACAGTTGTCCTTGTCAATCTTTCTGTCCTCTGAGTTAGAACTAAGGAAAAGCAAACGCTCCTGTGCTCTTTGAGTCTTCTATCTTTTCTTGATTTTTTTAAATTTCTCTGCATCATATCATTTGGTTGCCTACTTATTTTGTTTTTGCTCTCTTTGGCCAGATAAACATCATACCTAGCTATTCTCCTGCCATCAGTGGATTCATTTTATTTGTTTGTTTTTAAGTATGGGAAATATCCACCTTAAAGCTAATTTAAAGAAGTGGTTGCCTATCTTAAAGCTAGCTTCTTCCATGATAATGTGGTCATGTTTGCCTTCTCTCTTTGATTGATTTGTTCTCTTGTTCGTAACTATTAGATTGGGGAAAATATTTGGTAGTGGTATAAAGTTTATATAACAAAATTAACTGGCATTTTATATGTTCTTTTAAGAAATATATGGTTATTTTAATTTACATTTACCTAATAGATAAATCTCCCCCCCTTACTGTTCTTGTTGTCAAACTTGCAGACTATTCTTGGTGCCATGAGGGATGCAGTGAAACATAGAACTTCTATTTTCATTGCACACAGATTGTCAACAGTGGTTGATGCAGATGAAATTATTGTCTTGAACCAGGTAAGACATTTAACTTTAAAGTTTAATGTTTGAAGTATATTAGAAATTGTTGCAAACACAGCAACTTACAGTTTCTAAAGAAATTTTTAGAATTTGTGTTCTTTGAATAAGATTGTATCCTGATAGGATTCCATTTTTATCTCCATTGATAGGAACAACCTGTGCCACTTACAAAAATGAATAAAATGTATTAATTCACTCTTTTTTTTTTTTGCTGAGACATGCAGAGAATTTTTATTTATCACATTTGTTAATACTTAAGTTTTACTTGCAGAACAGATTCACCAATAGAAGAGCAGGCTGTTAGTAGGTATTAGTAGGGTTCAGTCAGGGATCTAGTATAGCATCTAGGAAGCACACAAGAGGTGGTTCAATAGAGAGGGGTCATAGCTCTCAAATGCCAACTTTTGGTACAGTAAGCTGTCAATCACTGTTTATTTAGATGCTTTGGTTGGTTGATACACTACATATTTTTCAGTTAGGGATTACTTTTGTTGTTGTTTTTTGTTTGTTTTTAAAATTTTTTTTCAGTTATCTTTAGAGGTTAGGTGTTGGGGCCCATCCCCCAACAACAGAATAGTGTTCTTATTAGAAGTTCCTAAAAAGGACTGATGCTGAAGCTGAAACTCCAGTACTTTGGCCACTTCATTCCAGGAGTTGACTCACTGGAAAAAACCCTGATGCTGGGAGGGATTGGGGGCAGGAGGAGAAGAGGACGACAGAGGATGAGATGGCTGGATGGCATCACCGATTCAATGCACATGAGTTTGAGTAAACTCCTGGAGTTGGTGATGGACAGGGAGGCCTGGCGTGCTGCATTGGGAGTTGGTGATGGACAGGGAGGCCTGGTGTGCTACGATTCACGAGGTCGCAAAGAGTCAGACAGGACTGAGCGACTGAACTGAACTGAACTGAACACTGGCAGTTCCAGCATGTGAAGTGTGATAGGACATAGCCAGGAAGATGAGAAATTGAAGCCATCATCTAGGGGTTATATAGTCCATCCCTGTTGCTCCTTGCATCCTGCGGGTCCTCTTTGCTACCCTCTCCATTAAACCCATTAACATGCAGGATCCTCATTTGCTTCACAATGGTGCTTTTACCAGATTCACCAGCAGCAGCAGATGGTGCATGGTCCGGTAGACCTGCTTGTCCTTCTGCAGCTGCTTCTTGATCTTCTTGTTGGCCTCACGCTGCTCCTTCTCCTCGTTGTGCTGGTCCTCAGTCTTTTCTGTTTTCAAGACAGCCCGTGGCAGCGGGGCCAGGCATGGGCAGCCTCACGCGGCCTGAGAGGGCCGGGGCAGCGCCGGGCGGACAGGCTGGCCCGGCGCAAACTCGGCTCCTCGGGGAGGAGCACCAAGGGAGGGCGGTGTCGCTGTGGCCAAGAGGAGAGAGTGGCTCCCAGCCCATCGAGCTGGAGTGCAGGGGGTCTAATGGCTGCTGCGGAGTGAGATGGACCTGAGCTGGAGCTGCAGGCGCTACTGCCACTGCGGCCACCACTCTTATTGGCAGAGCTCCTCAGCGGGTGCAGGGAGGTGGAGGCGGAGGCTGTGAAGGGGGTGGAAGGAAGAGGAGGAGGAGGAGGAGGGATGAGGAGGTTAATTCACACTTTATTAACATTTTAAGAGCAAAGTTAGATGAGGAAAGCATTAAATCCTATTATGTTAGAAACAGTTTTAAAGGGTTTGTATTTAAAACAATTTTTCTGCATTCATTTTTGCTCTGTACAGAATATTTGCTTAATGTCTTCAGTGTATTTCATATTTTCATTTTCCTAATACCTGCACACACCCTTGATGTTTAAAAGAAAATTACCATAAAATAAAGTGGTCATTTTCAAACATGGCCATTTTTATTTTGTATTTTTCCTCATGAGGAAAGTAAGAAAAATGACAGCCTACTTTATTTCTCTGAGGGAATTACTGTAAGAGTGTACTCTCTAAATATTCTGAACAGATCAGAGTGCCACTATTGCAATTGGTAGATTTGAAAATTGTAATAGTTTTACTTTTCTCCTCTCTGTAGGGATATGTTATCTCCACCCACCTTTGTACTTGATTATTTCTAATGATGTTCTCTATGTTTATTTTTACCATCTAACAAGTAAACCTTCAATTCTTTATCATTTTGAAAGCATAAGTACTGGGAGTTGAGAGCAGAAGCATTCTCCTCTACATTCTGTACTGAGAGAGAATTTTTTGCATCACTAAAATTTCTTATAGAATGTTTACTTCCGTGATATGGATATTATTTCTTTTTTGTGTTACCACTTGCTCAAAAATGCTAATATTCACTAAAGAGTAAACTGATTTTTTTTCAGTATAATTGTCCAGAATGTCTAAAATGGGAAGTTTTATAAATATACTTTATTATCTCATTGATGTTTAAGTATCTGAAGTAAAATCTGCTCTTGTGCTTTTTACTGAACTTTTCAATTGTATGCCATCATGTACATAGAGCCTTTTCTTATAAATATAAAACATTAAAAGTACCTTAACAAGTATAAGCCATAGGACTGGAAAAATGTCAGTTTTCATTCCAGTCCCAAAGAAGGACAGTGCCAAAGATTGTAAACTACTGTACAGTTGAGCTCATTTCACGTGCTAGTAAGGTTATACTCAACATCTTTCAAGCTAGGTCTCAGCAGTGTGTGAACCGAGAACTTCCAGATGTACAAGCTTCATTTAGAAAAGGCAGAGGAACCAGAGATCAAATTGCCAACATTCACTGAATCATGCAGAAAGCAAGGGAGTTACAGAAAAACATCAACCTCTGCTTCATTAACTACACTAAAGTCTTTGACTATGTGGATCACAGCAAACTGGAAAATTCTTAAAGTAATAGGAATACCAGACCACCTTACCTGTCTCCTGAGAAACCTGTATGTGGGTCAAGAAGCATACAAGACATGGAACAACTGGTCAAAATTGGGAAAGGAGTATGACAGTCTGTATATTGTCACCCTGTTTATTTAACTTATATACAGAGTATATCATGTGAAATGACAGGCTGGATGAATCACAAGCTGGAATCAAGACTGCCAGGAAATATATCAACACCCTCAGATATGCATATGATACCACTCTAATGGCAGAAAGTGAAGAGGGACTAAAGAGCCTCTTGATGAAGGTGAAACAGGAGACTGAAAAAAACTAAATTTAAAAAAATATATGAATTTAAAGCAAACGGAAAAAAATAAAACTATCTGCATAAAGAATTGATAACATAACCATGAAGAAGAAAAATAGCATGCAGAACCAACCCAAGTAATAACTTTTGAACACATTACTCTTATTTTTTAGCCTTAGTAGAATGTAAGGATAAATATAACTCAGATTTGAACTTAGTAAGTTTGTTGTTGGTAGTATGGGAGTATCTATTTTGAAACTATTTTCTGTATATCATATGACTGAGCATATGAGTTAATATATTGATGTTGTTGAGAAATAAAGGTCTTACTTGGGAGAAGAAAGATACAAATATGGAATAGGAGAATGGGAGGAAGAACCTTGTGATGTTATATTGGAACAGAATTATCAATATTAGTTTATGATGAAAAGTTCCTAACTCTGTTCAGGGAAAAGGTCTAGAAGCAATGAAATCCCAGTAGTACTGAGTATAACTAGCACCTAGATCTTACACAAAATGCTATTCCTCAACAAAAAGAATCAAGGAGCATTTTGAGTGGATTCCCACTGGCCAAATGTGGGATAATTTGATCATTAAAAAATGATACTTATAAATTACAACACACTGAATAAAAAGTAAATCTATAATTCTATAGTAATGCTTAGGGAAAGCTCTTCTTTAAAAATAAAATCTTGCCACTTACAGCAACATTAATGGACCTGGAGGGTATTATGCCAAGCCAAATGAAAATACATCAGAGAAAAATATATACCATATGATTTTACTCATATGTGGAGTCTAAAAAAACTGAGCAAATAAACAAACAACAGAAACAGACCATAGATACAGAGAACACACTGGTGATTGCCAGAGGGGAGAGAGTGAGGAGATAGATGTAATAGGTGAAGGGTATTAAGAGGTACAAACTAAGTCATAGGGATGTAATTTACACATAAAGAATATAGTCAATAATATAATAACTTTGTATGGTGACAGATGGTAACTGAACTTAGGTAATCATTTCATAATATATAAAAACAATCACTGTGTTATACATCTGAAATTTATATTGTATGCTTTCTTTTGTTTTAATCAGGGTGTAGTTGCTTTACAAAGTTGTACAACAAAGTGAATTAGCTGTATGTATACATATATCCTCTCCTTCATGGCCCTCCATCCCACCCAATATTGTATGGTAATTGTAACTCAATAAAAAAAAAGAATGTTAACACACATATAAGGAATGATACATTTAGAAAATCATTTTACAGCCACCATTGTAGTAAAAGATTTAGATAAATATCATCGTTTGCTAAAACCATATGGTGAAAAACTATTGGGGAATAGAATAGTCACTTAACCCATAGATTACTTTACTTTTACAAAGAAAAAAATACCTTTAAAATAGAGAAATCTGGTAGACACTGCCTTAACCAAATGATCAAACTTAATATCATTAATTATGGAGGAAACTGACATCATATATCTCCTAATATGATACACTGAGGATGTATCATCACCTATATTGTATTTCAGCAAAAATGTTTAGCCTAGATCTAAGAATCAGGAAAAACTAGAGAAATATAACTTGAAGTTCATTCTTTAGAAAATAAGCCTGGATATTTTAGAAATGTTATTGTCATATTCACACAGACTAGAAAACTTATAAATTCAACATGTTGATCCTGATTGGATCCTAGATGGAAAATATATATATGTGTGTGTGTGTGTGTGTGTGTGTGTATTATTGGGATCATTGGTAAAATCTGAATATGGACTATAAATTAGATGAATTTCTTAGGTGTGATATAGTTGTATTCCAGTCATATAGGAGAATGTCCTTGTTTTCAGGTGTGTGTGTGTACATGCTCAGTCATGTCCAACTCTTTGTGACCCCATGGACTCTAGCCCACCAGGCTTCTCTGTCCGTGGAATTTTCCAGGCAAGAATACTGGAGCAGTTTGCCATTTCCTTCTTCAGGGGATCTTCCCAACCCAAGGATCAAACCTTTCATCTCCTACATTGGCAGGCAGATTCTTTACCACTAGTGCCCCCTGGGAAGCCCTTTCAGGAGACACATGCTAATGAAATACTTAGGGGTGAAATGTTATGATGTCCACAATTCACTCTTAAATAATTTAGCAAAAAGTAATATAAATTTAGAGATAGGATCAAGTGAGAGAAAGCAAATGTGGAAAAAGTAACAGTTGCTAACCCAGGAGAAGCATATATAGGTGTTCATTTTTACCATTCTTGCATCATTTCAAATTTGAAATGGGATGGTAAATAAATAAGGAACAATTGGAGAACAAGAGATTTTGGAAATCAAAACTGTCATTGCTGAAATAAAGTCAAGGAAATCTCTAAAGAGTAAAACAAAAAGAGAGAAAATAGAGGAAAGATTTGAAAACAAGAAAATTAGTCTAAGAGGTCCAACATTTGACTAACATTCTAGAAAAAGGGAGTCAGACAAAGGAAGGGTATATCCAAAGACTAATATCCCCCAAATGTCCAGAACTTCAGAGCATGAGTTTCCAGATTGAAAGGGCCTAGCAAATAGCCACCACAATAAACAGAGGGAGGAAAAAGAATACACAAATTATCATAAAATTTCAGAATTGAGGATAAGGAAAACAGCTTAAAAGCTGTAAGAGAAATATCTTCTGGTGGGGGGGGTGCTAAATAATAGATTATATAACATAGTTGATAATGAGAAAAACACTGTTCAGACAAGCTTAAAGTTTAGAGTGGATTACCAATAGTGACATAGAAAACTAAGCAAATGAAATAATAAGGCAATTACTAAGTCCAGGAAGAATAAGAAATTAAGAGAAAGTATATGTAAAGTCCTAGTACCTGACAACAGGTAATACTTACATAGTTATGATAAAGCAAACATTGTATATTAAATAACATTTATGATATAACAAATGTTATTAGGAGAGTGAATTTGACGCATGGGAAAGTGGAATAGTTGAAAGTGCTGGATCTCATTAATTAAATGCTAGAATAAATAGCTACAAATTGGGGGATAAGAAGGAGGTATTCAAGGGTAGAGAAGGAGGAAACAAAAGAATGTACTTTTTATCAGCTTTGTAATTACTATAAGCTATGTACATTTATGCTTTAATACAAGTAAAATAATTTAAACTACACATTTTTACTACAGGATAAATTTTTATAATTTATTTCATTACTTTTCTGCAAAACTAGTTCCATTCTTTCTAATATTTTTTGATGCAGCTTTCATAGAAGATTTTTTTTAATTGATGTATAATTGATGTATAATTGATGTACAATGTTGTGTTAGTGATTCAGGTTTTTTTTTCAGATTATATTCCATTGTAAGTTACTATAAGATATTGAATACAATTCCCTGTGAGTGAAAAGAAAGTGTTAGTTGCTCAATCATGTCTGACTCTTTGCGACGCCATGGAATGTAGCCTGCCAGGCTCCTCTGTCCATGGAATTCTCCAGGCAAGAATACTGGAGTGGGTAGCCATTCCATTCTCCAGGGGATCTTCCCAACCCAGGGATTGAACCTGGGTCTCGTGCACTACTGACAGATTCTTTACCGTCTGAGCCACCAGGAAAGTCCCTGTGCTATTGAGTAAATCCTTTTTGCTTATCTATTTTATATATAGTAGTTTGTATCTATTAACTCCATACTCGACTGTCCTTTTCCCCTCCATGTCCTCTTTAGTGACCATAAATTTGTTTTCTGTATCTGTGCATTGAGAATTTTATTTTGTTTTTTTACAGTGGTAAATAAAAAAGTATAAAATATGTAACCTTGGGGACTTTTATGCCAATGAAGTTGTCCACACACCTTGGGGTTGAGGACTACATGCAGGATCCAGAGGAATTCAATTAGCAGAGGAAAATAATTCTCAAGACTCTCCAGCCAGGAATCAAGGAGATGCTTAAATTAACCACTCAGAAGTGGGCACATACAAATTTCAGTTATTTAGCTTAAGGTTATATTTTTAAAGGTCTTATCACCAGGAGCACCACTGAAAGTGACAAAAGTACTTTTGTCTTCTAGTATGTTTAACAGTAGCTCTCAAGAGACAAATTAATTGCAGATATAAGAGTTTGGCATCAATACCAAATCTATGCAGTGTTAAGTTTAATAGCTATTGTTAAGAAAAATAGCTACTGGAAGAAATAAACATCATGGAGGAATCTTGTTTATTTCAAAGTACACATAGGGTTTTGGCATATTATTTTTAAATCCTTTAAATCTCTGTATAACTGTGCTTTTGATTTAAATATGATTTACTGATTACAGAAAATACCACCTTTAGAAAATCTTCACCTTCCTTTTCTGCTCTTCAAAATGAAAAAAAAAACATTCAGACTTTATTTTCTTTAAGTGAAATACTTCATGTTATATAGAATTTCATAGCTTTTTGGTTTTTTATCATACTGGTAGCTCAACAATAATGAAGGCATTCCTACCTTGAATTTTCCCACATATACTGTAATTAAGAAATAGGGAAAATTATTTTAATGAATGCAATCTTTCACAATTCTTACTTGGAAAGTATTATGTGTTTTCCGTTATTATGCTAGTTATATGACTTTGTCTATGTTTCTCTTATTTTTGCTTATTAGGGTAAGGTAGCTGAACGTGGTACCCACCATGATTTGCTTGCTAACCCTAGCAGTATCTATTCAGAAATGTGGCATACACAGAGCAGCCGTGTGCAGAACCATGATAACCCCAAATGGGATGCAAAGAAGGAAAATGTGTCCAAAGAAGAAGAAAGGAAGAGACTACAAGAAGAAATTGTCAGCAGTGTCAAAGGCTGTGGAAACTGTTCCTGCTAAGTCATATGAAACATTTTCTTTTCTTCCTTCATCCTTCCCTTACTCACTCACTCCCTCCCTCTCTCATTTCCTTCCTTCCTTCCTCTTTTTACCTTGACTACACATTTGCACTGAAGCAGAATTGTTTTATTAAAAAAAAATCAGACATTCCCATTTTCTATAGTCCTTCTTTTAGATAAGATTTATTTGAAAAGGGAATTGAGTTTTACATCTTTCACAATCTACTTGATGTGGAATCTGTATTTATCTCCTAATTATTTTCTTGTTACTGCCTTAGTTGTGGTCAAAGCATAATTGTTGTTACTACTTGACTATACCCCATTTCCATTTTTGAGGCCTGACAGTCATTTGATATCAATAACCAGATAAATCAGCTTGATTTCCAAAATTTTTGTAGTTTTTCAAACCTCCTTTATGCTGACAAATTAGAAGAAAAGTATCTATTTTGTTTTTTAAAAGTGTAGATTTTCTTTCTCCATTGAAATACTTGAATGATAGATAACAATACTTAAATTTTTAGAAATAGTTGCCACCATATATCTTTAAGAGGAAAAACCTTGATTCTCATGTTGATATATAGAATGTTCATCATTAATCAGCATTATAACTGTCATCTAGTGCTGGGAATTTTATTTTTCCACCAAATGAGATGTAGCTTTTGTTTTGGACAAGAAATCATAATTTGTCTTAAAAGATTTGCAAACCTTGTTATAGTTTGAGACTTACTATACTGGGAGTGCACGACTGAGCAACTTTACTTTTACTTTTCACTTTCATGCATTGGAGAAGGAAATGGCAACCCACTCCAGTGTGGGTTGCCCAGTCCCAGGGATGGTGGAGCCTGGTGGGCTGCCGTCTGTGGGGTCGCACAGAGTCGGACCCGACTGATGCGACTTAGCAGCAGCAGCACCAGCATACTGGGAGTGATCTAAAAAGCTTAGGATGTTAATTGGGTTTTCTGTTTCCATCTTAAATGCACTGCTTTTGCTATCTGAAGTTATACAAAGAAACAACCGAATGGGATGTGTGCACACACACATGTGTATAAAGCAAAATCTATTTAACAATTATTAATAACCTTTAGACAAATAGAGGATTACAAAAATATTTAGATGATCAAGCCTCTAATCTGTGTTGACACTTCAGAATTACTTTATTACCAGATCTTCCCTTCCTTTTTCAGTAGTTTAATGAGTTTAAGCTTGAAATAACAAGGAGGAGCCCAAATAAGATAATTAAGTTTTACTGGTTAGGAATAATTAATAAAATGTTGGTATATATTCACTTAGAAAGTTCCTTTCCTTTTCCAACTTGAATTTGCTTTAATTTGTTTGGTAGTAATCATTCAGCTTGAAAAACTGTATATAATAAGGCTTTGTTACTCATAACTGTATATAATGAGGCTTTGTTTCTCAGAAAAGGTGTTAAAATATCTATTTTATTGGTCTGTGGTTTTATTGTCTTTTAAATGATAATTTGGTATGGATGAGACTAAGTTTTTTTTTCTGATTTATGTTGTTGTCATTAGTAGGTAGATATCTAAGCTTATCTAAGTCTAGTCTCCAGTTTTGTTATATAAAGGTGATGAGATAAGTAGCTTGAAGCTAGTATTTTGTGGTTAGTCTTTGATACCAGAGCAAGTGGTAGGATCTTGCTTTTGGAGTTGAAGTTAACACTGAGATGCTTAATCAGCTGCAATATGAGGGGAGGTTTGGGACATTTCTTACTCTAATACCATAGATGTGATTGCTTTTCTGAGGAACAGCAACCAAAAAAACATGTCCTTTGAATAACCCAGCTGCATTACTAGAAATAATGGTTAGTCTAGGTAGAAATTCTGCTTCTGTTAATTCCTTCTGTACATTTTTAATGTTGCTGATAGAAAATATTTAATTTTATTGCATAATCAAGCAGGTAAAATTGAAATAATCATTAGTAATATTCATTTTGAATGTGAATAGTGGTATTCAAAGTAAGTGATTCTGTGATATGGGAAACATATAGTCAAAGAAGGACAGGAATGTTTTTAGGGTGGGGATAATTCCCCCACTAAGAAATTTGAAAGTACTTTCATGTGGTTGGAGGTGGTCTCTAGACCATTGGGTCACTGTGGTCATTAACCAGTATTTTCAGCTAATAAAAACTTTAATTACCTGAAAAACACAGTTACTGTAGGGGCTACAACTAAGTCTTAATTTTTTTTCTCTTAACTCCATCTTATTAAGGTGGTTCTATACACTGACATAGTAGACAAATTAAAATGAAAGAAAAACTTCCTAGGATTATTCACTCAGAGGAAGTTCCAAGAAAGGGACATTTATCATAACGTACTAATTTTACATTAAAATATTACACACAAAAGTACAAATTTCAAAGTTAACATCACAAAATAATATTTTTTTAAATGTCTTGGGATGAATAAGCTACAATTTTGGCATATGAGCTCTGAAAATGGAGCAGGGGATAGGGTTTTGTTTCTTAATATCCCTTTATTTTTAAGATTGAAAATTTTACTTTCTTCCTAAGGGAATCCCAGTTTACAAAGATTAAATTGAAGCCAAGGTAATTTGGGATCATAAAAACTGGGCCAGATGCCTTCCTGAAGGTTTTAACATAGAAATATTTTGGTGAGGAGATGGGCTCCTTTGGAAATTTTTGAACAGCTCAAGTCTGATGGTCACTTGTGAGAATCAGAAAGAGGCCTTAGCATTTGGATAAACTCAAAATATGCATTTACTTCTCCTCTGCAGGGATTTGAACCTTTTCTATACCTTTAGTTAAATATTTTGCCTTTTCCCTTAGATGCTAACAAAGCTCAGTGTGTGAAGATGGTTAGTTTAAAAATATGTTTTGCTTTTAAAGGTAAGATATTTAAAATTAATATGATTCCTTATTTCTGGATCACTTTGCACACACTGCCATCTTGCTCCTATCCTTCTTTATTGCTGGTTGTCTCAGGAAATGCAACTTTGACCAGTATATACTCATGATTCTCTTACCTTGTAACTTCATCATAGGATATTCTACTGTGTATTGGTAGTTGAAAGCATTTAAATATGTTTACAAAGGCAGCTTTCTTATAGAAAGGTCCCTTCTCTCCTGCTTTGAGTATATAGATTTTGAATATAAACTGCATAATAAATGACAGTATGAAGTCAAATCAGCTGCTTAAGATTGGTTAAGATAAAATAACTCAGTGTGGAAGCTTATTTACCACAGATGTATTGTTGTAACAATCTGTGCAGATAATCAGTACTAAATAAACTATGTCTTTGTGGCTCAAAATGGGTGTCCCATTGAAGCAACTCTTCTGCAATGCATAGGGAGAATTAATATTTTGCTATTCACACACTCCAAATAAGTACAGATTTAATAGACAGTCTGGGAGTATGGCCTTACAGCCTTATGCAAAAAGTGAAAACTTGAATTGTCTCAAAGAGAAAGTAATTGTTTCCAGTGCTCATAATATGGGTAAAATGGTAGCAAATTACAGTGCTTTCACTTAGCATTAAGCTGTCATACTTTTAATGACCAGTCAGTGAAAGGCAGCCTTCTATTGCCCCCAGTTTCTCAGTTCTAATGACTAAGAAAGAAATCTTTAGGGTAGAAAAATGCCTTAACTGCAAACCATGCATTAAATTAGTATTTTGATTAGCTAGGTAGAATTGGAAATGTACTAGCTTTAACTAGAAATGGGTTGGAACATTTTTGGTTTAAAACAAAGGCAATGGATTGTTTGCATATTTCCTGTTCTTACACAGCTACACTAGAATGTTTTTCCACTGATGACTTTCTGTTTTATAATATCATTGGATTTTAGAGCTGGAAGGAATTTAGAGGTCCTTTAATAAAATTTCTTCATTCTAAAAATGAGGAAACTATTTCAGGAGAAGTCACTGAAATTACTATTAGCCAAGTGGATGAAAATTCTGGGTCCTGACATCCAGTCCATTTCTTTGTTGTTGTTGTTGTTCAGTCACTCAGTCGTGTGCAACTGTTTGTGACCCCATGGACCGCACACGCCAGGTTTCCCTGTCCTTCATCATCTCCCGGGGTTTGCTCAAACTCATGTCCATTTAGTCAGTGATGCCATCCAGCCATCTTGTCCTCTGTTGTCCCCTTCTCCTCCTGCCTTCAATCTTTCCCAGCATCAAGATTTTTTCTAATGAGTCAGCTCTTCACATCAGGGGGCCAAAGTATTGGAACTTCAGCTTCAGCCTCAGTCTTTCCAATGGATATTCAGGGTTGATTCCCTTTAGGATTGATTGGTTTGATCTCCATGCAGTCCAAGGGCCTCTCAATAGTCTTTTCCAACACCACAGTTCAAAAGCATCAATCTTTGATGCTTTTTGCTGAACCACATTTTGACCCAGAAGTTATGTCTTGAGGCTGAGACATCCAGCATGGTAAAGTAAGGGGCTCTGTAGACCTTCAACAAAACAACAGCCTAACTGGTAAAAAGTTATTTTTTAAAAAATCATTTGAAGTATCTAGAAATTATCCAAAGGCCATAAAGCAAATGGAAAAACATTCATTTGAGAAACCTATTAGGTCTCAGTAAGAACAGCAAGAGTCTGGCATTTGAGGAATTACTGACATACTCTCCACTTCACCAGGTCTTTGTTACAGAAGCTCTTCTCTCAATGCTCTATTCTTTTCAAGTGTGAAGATATTAGGGAGAGATAGGGCTCCTCTTTCCCCAACTCCTACTGTGGGGCTACAGTTTCACCCTGCAAGGTAACTGCTTGCATTTCTCATCTCCCCAACCCTGTGCTGCAAAAAATGTATTCCAGGCAAGCACAAGCAAGAGGACTAGAGATCCTTTCTACCACCCCACCCCCCACTCTTAGGGTGGAACCACTCCATGCACAGATTGAGAACACTGGGACCCTGATTTTTTCCACCTCAGCTAACTCAGAGGTTTCACTCAAGGATCGAAAAACCAAGAGTACCATGGACTGCCACCATGTCCTGGTGCCTTTTCATAGAGTGGTGGTTTCACTCAGGGCCCTCTGGCCCCAGCTCTGGTTCGTTGATGCAGAGGTTCTTTCCAAAGGGGAAGGCATTCAATGAATACAAAAAGTTCCACAGGTCTACCTGAGGGTACTGATTTCATTGAAACAAAGCATGGAGAACTCCATCCCTAAGGGCATTGTCAAAAATAATGGAGATCTTGGTGGAGAGCTACTAGGAGGCGCTGGTACAAGCAAATCAGTAGGGCAGCCAGAAGTTAAACCAGAGAGAGCCCAGAAGTGCCTCCTGGGAACACAGGCAACTCTGAGAATTGAAAAGTCTGAGTGCATGTGCTGGGCTGCACTCACTCGGGACAGTCAGAGTGGAACGTGGGACAGACTTAAAAGTATTTCACAATACATGCAGACCGTCAACGCATGGGAGAAGTTTGACTGGCACATGGAACTAGACAAAATACTGACTAAGCAAAAAGTTGCTCTCACCCAGATGTGACTCCTAGGAACGCAGACTTAAAAATAAAACCGCACGCATTCCTGGCAATTTGAAACACTGTATGTCCAAGACTGTGCCCACTCAGAACAGAAAAGGAACCTCAAAGTACTAGTCTCTGGCTGAACATAGGTCAAAAGTAAACTCTATACTATGGTAGCACCCTCCAAGCACACACACATCCAATGGTAAAGGGTAAAAATCTTACCACTAATTGCTTTATGCCAACCCAGGGGCAACACTTGGGTACCTAGACTAAAAGATAGAGAAAGCCTAATATCAGACTGCACACTGCAGGGAAAATAACCAAGCAGATAACAGTCCCCCAGAGGAGGTGGATCATTATCCACAGATATTATAAGATACTATATAAAATGTCGAGTTTTATGCAAAGAAAACAAGAAAGTCACCCATTTGCACAAGGGAGGAGGGGGCAGGAAGCAGGCAATAAACATTGCCTTAGGTAGGACCCAGATGGTGGATGTAGTAAAGATTTGTCAATAAAGAGGAAAAAAAACCAACTGGAAATTATGAAGTTGAGAAGTACAATAAATAAAAAATGTACTAGAGGAGCTCAGTGCAGTATGTCTCCTACATGTGAACAGGTTCCATTCCAAGAGCACATTCATAAGTCCAATTTGTTCAAATATGCTGTCTATAGGAGAAATACTCCATAAAGTTACAGATCAAAAATAAAAAGATGGAAAAATATATATACCATGCAAGCACCAACCATAAACTTTTTAGAGTGTCTGTACTAATATCAGATGGAATAAACCTTAAATAAATGTTACTGAAGATAAAAATACTTTGGCTACCTGATGCAAAGAACCGACTCATTGGAAAAGACCCTGGTGCTGGGAAAGACTGAAGGTGGGAGGAGAAGGGGACAACAGGATGAGATGGTTGGATGGTATCACTGACACGATGGACATGAGTTTGAGTAAACTCCAGGAGTTAATGATGGACAGGGAAGCCTGGCGTGCTGCAGTCCATGGGGTCACAAAGTCGGGCATGACTGAATAACTGAACTGAACTGAAAGATAAAAATGGATATTTTGCAATGATTAAAGATTCAATCTGTCAGGAAGATATAACAATTTTAGGCATGTATGCACCTAAGAACCTGTCAAAATAGATGAAACAAAAGCTTGATAGACTTAGAAGGAGAAATAGACAATTCAACAATTACAGTGGAAGATTTCAAGACCCCACTTAATAATGGATAGAAAACTATAGAGAAGATCAAAAAGAAAAGTGAAAAATGCAATTTGCTGAAGTGTACATGGACCAGTCTTCATAGACCATATGCTGTGCCATAAATCAAGCTTCAATAAGTTTTAAAAGATTGAAATCATATAAAGAGTGTTCCCTGACTATAGTATATTAGAAATTAGTAATAAAGGAAAAAATCTTGGGGACTTCAGAAGGCAATCAGACACTTTAAATATGGGTCAAAAAATTACAAGGGAAATTAGAAAATACTTTGAGATGAATGAAAATGAAAACAACAAAAACATGGGATGCAGCTAAAATTTTTGTTAGAGATCAGTTTATAGCTGTAAATATCTATATTTTAAAAAAGGAACATCTCAAATCAATAACCTAAACTTCTGCCTTAAACTAGAAAAAGAAGACCAAACTGAACCTAAAGGGAGAAGAAAAGAAATAATATAAAATTAGTGGGGAAAATTAACAAAATCACAAGCTTGTTCTTTGGAAAGATCAACACAATTGTTAACTCTTTTAACTAGACTGATAAGATTCATAGTAGTAAAAAAAAATGAAAGAGCAGATATCACTACTGATCTAACAGAAATAAAAAGATTGTAAAAGACTATGAAAAATTGTATGACAACAAAGTAGATGACTTAGAGGAAATGGGCAAATTCTTAAACTGACTGAAGAAGAAATAGCCAGGCTGAATAGATCTGTAAGCAGTAAAGAGATTAAATTACTAATCCAAAACTAATCAAAAAGCCTAGGCCCAGACAAAGCCCAGTGCTTTGTCACTGGATTCTGCCAGAGAGTTAAGAAAAGATCAATACCAATACCTCACAAACACTCCCCCCCCAAAAAAAAATTAAAGGAGGGAATTCTTTTGCACTCATTCTGTGAGACCTGTATCATCCTGATACCAAAATAAAATATATCACAAGAAAACTAGAGAACAATATCCCTTATGTGTATAGATACTAAAATCCTCAAAAAATACTGATAAACAATCCAACAACTGTACAGCATAGTCAAGTGGGAGGCATACAAGATTAATAAAACTTGCACAAATCAATGTAATACACCATCATAATAAAGGGAAAAAAAGCATATGATCATCTCATTAGATGCAGAAAAAGCATTTGACAAAATCCAATACCCTCTCATGACAAAAATGCTTAATAAACTAGACATAAAAGGAAACTTCATCAACCTAATAAAGGCCATCTATGAAAAACAGTTAACATTATACTTAATAGTGAAAGACTGAATGCTGTCCTCCTAACATCAGGAATGAGACAAGAATGTTTGGTCTTTCCACTTCTATTCACTGTTGCACTGGAGGATCTAGTCAGGGCAATTAGGTAATAAAAACAAAGCTAGAGGACTCAACTTTCCAAACTGTAAAACTTACTCCAAAGCTACAGTAATCAAGATGTATATATTACTGACCTAAGGCTAGAAATATAAATCAGTGGAGTAAAATTGAGAGTCCAGAAATAAACCATTACATTTACAGCCAACTGATTTCTGACAACGGGTGCCAAGATGATTCAATAAAGACTGAACATTCTCTTCAACAAACGGAGCTTCAACAACTGGATATCCACATGCAAAACAATGAACATAAACTCCTTTACAGATATATAAAAATTAAGTCAAAAGTAGATCATAAACTTAAATGTAAGGAAACTAAAACTCTTAGAAGAAAACAAAATAAACCTTCATAACCTTGGATTAAGCACTTGTTTCTTAGATGAGACCTAAACAGCACAAGTAATAAAAGAGAAAAATAGATGAGTTGAACATCATCAAATTAGCAATTCAACAACTCAACTTTTGTGCTTCAAATGATACTATGAAGAAACAGACCCTTAGAATGGGACATAATATTTACAAATCATATCTGATAAGAGGCTGTATCCAGAATATATAAAGAATATAATTACAACTCAATAATTTAAAAATCCAATAACCCAATTAAAAATGAGCAGAAGAGCTGGATAAAAATTTTCCAAAGAAGATATACAAATGTCTAATAAAAACACGAAAAGATAGTCATTAGAGAAATGCATATCAAAACCACAAAGAGATACCACTTCACACTGACTATAATAAAAAAATAATAATGTTGCAAAAATGTGGAGAAACTGAAACTCTCATACATTGCTAGTAGGAATGTAAAATGGTGTGGCTTATATGGAAAACAGTCTGATAGTTCCTTAATAACTTAAACATAGAGTTACTGTCTGACCCAGAAGTTCTACTTCTAGATATATATTACCCAAGAGAATTGAAAATATATGTTCACACAAAAACTCATACATGAGCATTCATAGTAACATCATTCCTAACAACCAAAAATGTAAACAACTCAAATATACACCAATTGATGAATGGTAAATAAAATCTTTTCTATCCAAACCATGGAATATTTTTATTGTCATAAAAAAGAACAAATCTGTGTTACTTATGGCTGCTTCCCGCATATTGTAGGCTTTCATTCTAGAACATGCAAATCTATAAAGATAGAAGGTAGATTAGTAGTTGCATATAGATAGTGTGGTGGGGGGTAGATGGGAAGTTACTGATAACGGATACAGGATAAGTGTTTTGACTATACCCTGTGTTGTGTGGTTCATGACACAGATGTGTTTTGTACATATGCTGACACTGTAGTATGTTGCTAGTGTTTTACTTCTGTATTTCAAGAGGTGCATTGAAGTAAGAAATCAGTAGCCTCAGTTTTTCTTCTGGTCTCAATTATAGGAATCTTCAACTGCTATTTCCAAAGTTTCATTTACCTGCTTAAAATATTGATGATGTAAAAAAAAAAAAAAAAAGCGTCTACAGATGCTGCCTTTAACAGTACTCATGAAACATGAAAAGCAAACCCCTCTCCTACCAGTAATATTATATGCCAGGTTGTCTATAAAGAAAAGCCACTACATAAATTAGATGTGGCAAGTTTAAAAATAAGATGCAATTATAGTTAATACTTTAAAAATTAATAGTCTCATAGTTATATAGATGATCAGAATTTGAAGAAATCTCAGGTGGTTTAGTCCAGTGTTCAGCAAAATTTTTCTGTAAAGGCAGTATCTAAATACTCCACACTCCTGAAAGTTTCTGATTTTTCCCATGTTTGACTCCCTTAATTTAGTTTGTAGGTTTTCTAGCCTTATATAGTCCCTCCTTGTGTTTATTTTCCTTTCAATGCAACATATCACTCATTTGTACAACAATAAGTAACTGCCACTAGAACAGTGAACTTCATGGTGGTCAGGAATTGTCATAAATACATGAAATTCATAAAAATTTTAAGTCCCATTTCAATTGCCTATTCACCACAGATTTATTAACATATGAAAATCAGTTGCTTATCCTTTCTTTTATCTCACTTTAGCCTAGTGATAATGGGGAGGAATGACAAAATGACCAAAGGTCTAATACACAAAGGAAGAAGAAAGTTTAGGCATTGATAATCTGAGAATAAAATGTTCAGCTATGGAATAATTAGGAATTAACTAAGTGAGTACTTGGTTGAGCCAGTTGTTCTCCCAGCTGACTTCCCTTCATGTTAAAACTCGGGTGTTAAGGCTTTTGTAAGGAGAGCACTCAGAATGAAACGAACAGCTTTCTAGACTTGTTGCTGAGTGTCCTTTTCAAAAATAATATTTCACTACAGGATTTTGGTTTCCCTAAGGTCCTGCCATTTCTATCTGCATTTAAAAAAAAGAAAAAAATGAAAAGTGTAATAATATCAAGTGAAGCTTTCATAGCAATTTCAAGTGGTCATGCTCTCTGTAAGTTTTCAGAGATATTAACACTATTCTTCATATTTTAAGATCACATGAAATCTACTAGTGTATCATTTAACCTCTAGCTCAGAATACATCTTGTTTGTGTGGTCTCTGCATCTGTTTGTGTAGCCATCCTAATTTAATGTTTAAAATTATAGTTAATGTTATAAGATGATTAACATGACCAGCTCTAACACAAGTGTGGTAAAGTTTTTTAATGAACTCCTTCTGGTTAATAAAAGTTTTCAGGCCCTGGTAAATAAGGTTTGTGTGAATATCACTCATTCAGTAAATATGGCAGAAAAATGTGAAAACGTTTTAAATGTGGACATTTAAAACACATTAAAACGTTTTAAATGTGATTTGAAATCAGGAAAAGCCTCCAGCTTTATTCTTTCTCAATTGTTGCTATTCAGGGTCTTTTGTGGACCCATACAAATTTTAGCATTGTTTTACTTCTGTGAAAAAACCCTAGTTAATTTTGTAGTATGATGCTTTCTGAATGTACAGAAAACAAAATTCCCCAGTGGTTTCTGCTCATACCTTGACCCCGTCCTTGGAAATTTTCACCCATTTCTCCAGGTTCTTCAGATATGTATCCAGGATTGAAGGAGTTGAGAACCACTCCTTGACTCCACTTTAAAATGTGTGAGGACAGACACAAGGAGAACATAGCCATTTGACGACAGAGGCAGAGATTAGAGTAACGGCATCTGCATGCCAAAGAATGCCTGAGGCTACCAGAAACTGGAAGAGGCAAGACAGAATCCTCCCCCAGGGGTTTGGGAAGGACCATGACACTGCTAACACCTTTGTTTTGAACATCAAGCCTCCACAACTATGATGAATTTGAGATATTGAATCACTGAGCAACAAGCTGAAAGTTAGCCAACTGACAACAAGCAGAGCTAGAATCTGCTCCACATCAGTTCAGTTCAGTTCAGTCACTCAGTCGTGTCCAACTCTTGCGACTCCATGAACCACAGCATGCCAGGCCTCCCTGTCCATCACCAACTGCTGGAGCTTACCCAAACCCATGTCCATTAAGTTGATGATGCCATCCAACCATCTCATCCTCTGTTGTCCCCTTCTCCTCCTAGCTAGCACCTTTCCTAGCACCAGGGTCTTCTCAAATGAGTCAGCTGTTTGCATCAGGTGGCCAAAGTATTGGAGTTTCAGCTTCAACATCAGTCCTTCCAATGAACACCCAGGACTGATCTCCTTTAAGATGGACTGGTTGGATCTCCTTGCAGTCCAAGGGACTCTCAAGAGTCTTCTCCAACACCACAGCTCAAAAGCATCAATTCTTCAGTGCTCAGCTTTCTTTATAGCCCAACTCTCACATCCATACATGACTACTGGAAAAACCATAGCATTGACTAGACGGACCTTTGTTGACAAAGTAATCCCCATCAAATGATCTGCAAAGACTATTCAATTATGTTGGAGTCAAGGAGTGGTTCTCAACTCCTTCAATCCTGGATACATATCTGAAGAACCTAGGACAAATGGGTGAGAATTTCCAAGGACGGGGTCAAGGTATGAGCAGAAACCACTGGGGAATTCTGTTTTCAGTACATTCAGAAAGCATCATACTGCAAAATTAACTAGGGTTTTTTCACAGAAGTAGAACAATGCTAAAATTTGTATGGGTCCACAAAAGACCCTGAATAGCAACAACAACTGAGAAAGAATAAAGCTGGAGGCTTTTCCTGATTTCAAATCACATTAGAAATCTATCAGAATAGTATGTTACTAGCATAAAAACAAACACGTAGACCAATGAAACAGAATACAGAGCCCAGAAACATACCCAAGCATATATGATCAACTGATTTTCAACAAGGATGCTAAGAATATACCATGAAGAAAGAACACTTCCTTTAATGTTAATAAGTGGTGCTGGGAAAACTGGATAGTCACATGCAAAAGAATGAAATTGGACCCATATCTTACACCATACACAATAATAACTCTAAAATGGGTCAAATACTTAAGTGTAAGACCTGAAATCATAAAACTCTTAAAAGATAACATAAGGAAAAATCTTCTTGACGTTGGTCTTGGCAATGATTTTTTGCATGTGGCTATCCAGTTTTCCCAGCTTTATTCTTTCTCAATTGTTTTTGCTATTCAGGGTCTTTTGTGGACCCATACAAATTTTAGGATTGTTCTCTTTCTGTGAAAAATGCTGTAAGAATTTGTTAGGGATTACATTGAATCTGATTGCTTTGGGTAGTATGGACATTTTAACAATATTAATTCTTCTAGTGCCTGAAAACAGATACCTTTACATTTATTTGTGCCTTCTTCACTTTTGTCACCAATGTTTTTTGGTTTAGAGTGAACAGATATGTCACCTCCTTAGTTAAATTTATTCCTAAGCTTTTTATTTTTTTGATGCCATTTAAATGGGATTTTCTTCCTTTCAGATTGATCACTGTTGACTTAAAGAAATCCAGCTGATTATATGTTGACTTTTTATCCTATGACTTTACTGAATCGGTTTCTTAGTTTTAAGAGTTTTTAATGGAGTCTTTAGGGTTTTCTATATATATAGGATTATGTCATCTGCAAACAGATAATTTTCCTTCTTCTTTTCCAATTTTGATGCCTTTTATTTCTTTTTCTTGTCTGATTGCTCTTGCTAGTACTTTCAGTACTATATTGAATGTAAAGTGGGCATCTTTACTTTCTGATTTTCCCTGATTATGATGTGAGGTTTTCATACATGGCTTTTATTGTATTGAGGTAAGTTCCTTCCATACCTATTTTTTGTGAGCTTTTATGATGAATGGATATTGAAATTTGTCAAATGATTTTGCTGAACCTATTGAGATGATCATGTAGTTTTGATTCCATTAATGTAGTATATCTTATTGATTGATTTGCATATGTTAAACCAACCTTGCATCTCAGACCTATCCCACTTGGTCTTTTTTGATGTGCTGTTGAATTAGTTTGCTAGTATTTTATTGAGAATTTTTCCATCTACATTCATTTTTTAAAATGTGGACCATTTTTAAAGTCATTATTGAATATGTTACAATATTTCTTCTGCTCTATGTTTTGGTTTTTTGACTACAAAGCGAGTGGGTTCTTAGCTCCCTGACTCAGGATGAAACCTGCAGCCCCTGCATTTGGAAGGCAAAGTCCCAACCATTGGACTACTAGAAAAGTCTTTCTTCTTTTTTAATGTAGGCAATTTTTCACCATAAAATTCCCCCTTTGTACTGCTTTTGCTGCATCCCATACATGTTGGTATCCTGCATTTTTATTTTTGTCTCAAAATCATTTTTAACCTTTTGATTTCCTACTTGACCCAGTGGTTCTTTAAAAGTATGTCATTTAGCTTCCAAATATTCATGAATTTTTCCATTTCTTGCTGTTACTGATTTCTAGTTACATTCTACTGTGGCTGGAAAAGATACTTGGTATGATTTCAATATTCTTAAACTTATTAAGACTTGTTTTGTGGCATAACATGATCTATCCTGGAGATGTTTCATGTGCAGTTCTAAAGAATGTATTCTTCTGCTGTTGGGTAGAAAGTTTTGTATACATCTGTGATGTCCATTTAGTCTATAGTGTTGTTTAGGTCAACTGTTTATTTTCTGTCTGGATATTCTTTTCATTATTGAAAGTGAGTTATTGAAATCTACTATAATTGCATTGCTGTCAATTTCTCCTTTCAGATCTGTTAATATTTCCATATATACTTAGGTGCTCTGATGTTTGGTGCATATATTTATCTTAGCAATATTTTCATTTTGAATTGACCCTTTTATCGTTATATATTGACCTTTGTCTCTAGAGACAGTTTTTGACTTAAAATCTATTTTGTCTGCTGTAATTGTAGTCACTCCTGCTCTCTTTTTCTTACCATTTGCTAAGAATATTATTTTCCTTCCATTTACTTTCAGCATATGTGTTTTCTTGAATCTAAAGTAAGTTTCTTGTAAGCAACATACAGTGAGATCTTGGTTTTTTAGTCCATGTAATCACTGTATCTTTTTATTGGGTATTTTAGTCCATTTACATTTAAAGTAGTTATTGATAGGAAAGGATTTACTATTGCCATTTTGTTTTGTTGACTGTTTTCTGATTGTCTTGTAGTTCTTTTATCCCACTTTTTCTCTTTGCTGGCTTCCTTTGTTTTTTGTTAGTTTGTTTCATTGTTGTCATTGTTTTTGTTTTTGTATTGATAGGTTTTGATTCTTTTCTCTTTTTCTTTGTGTAACTTCTATAGGTATTGTCTTTACAGTTGCCAAGAAGCAGTAGTAAAAATATTTTAATTGTTCACGACACTTAAGTATATTTTTCAATAACTATTTTCCTGTTTCAGAAACTAATTTGTTAAGGAGAAAGGAGGGAAGGATTGGAAACTGTTGCTTGGGGAGAAGATGTACAGGCTACCTTTTCTATGACTGCTCTGTTCTCAATACTTTACTTTTGACTGGAGAAGGCATATTACCAAATTTGAAGTGAATCATAATCATGATCTAATGGGGAATAAGTAAACTTAGGGAGGATTATGAATAATTATTCTGTTAATCATTTGTCTTCCTATCTGAGAATTGCAAGCAATTTCAGAAAGTCACCCAGTCTAAATTTCCTTCATCTTGCAAGCAAGAAAACATGTAGAAGTTAACTGAATGGCTCCATGTCATATTGAGAAGTGGGAAATCTAGATCAGAGAGTCTCAGAATGTGGTCTGAGGGTTCATGAGATTCTTCAGAGTCTGTGAGGTCAAGGCAGTTTTCATAATTATATTCATGATACTGACCAAGCTTCTTGGCCTTCCCCAATCAATAGAAATTCACTACAGGCCAGACAAGAAATTCAGGCAAGACTTTATTGGGGTTCCTGCTGCAGCAGTGGGGTGTAAGAACAAGAGATTCCCTTGCTTGCTTCCTTACTGAGTGGAGCTTGTTCCTTATATGGAGTAAGTGTAGGGGTATGTCCAGGAGTTGGGATAGAAGGATAGCATAGGTGGTTTCCCAACCTCTCTGGTGGTGTTGTGTGTAGGGGGTATGATTAGTACCTTGCTTTTGCCCCCAAAACCCTTGCTCCAGGCTGTTCAGGAGTGGCATCAGGGTTTTTTGGTCTCTTTGTATCTTTTGTCCAGAATTTGCCCTAACTCTGCATGCATGCTGTTATTTTCAGTCCTTTAGAGCTTCTTTGTATGTTGTTGTTCCAGGAGAGTTATGTCCAGGTACAAGGATTATAACACTGCAGCAAAGGGCCCCAGGTCCCGATCTGTCTCATCCCCCCTTAGAGACTCTACACCCTTATTCTTAAGGGATTAGGGGGCTGAAGGTCTCTTCTGAAACTTCTTCCTACTGAATCAGGGCCATAGACCCTGGCCTACCCTAGAAGTATAGAAGTCCCTCGTTGACTATTCCAAGGACTTATAGGGATTTGGGCCATCCTCCACTGGAATTGGTTGAATTTTTTTAGCCATCCTGAGCCTTCCTTCGAACTGTTGGAGCCTAAAAGACATAAACTTAACCAAAAGGTTAAACAAATGAGGGCTAAAAATGAGAGGAACAACAATAGCCACTAAAGGGCCTATAAAGGAAAGGAACCAGGGTAACTTTGGGAGGGCTTCCTTAACTGTTGATCAAAGAGGGGAGGCAATGTCACCCCTGCCAGGAAGCCATTCTGCTTCAGTATATGTTTTTTTTTTTTTATTAATCTGAAGGTTAAAGTTTAACATGTTTCTCTATTTTTAGAATGGAAGGTCTGGATTTGTTGGTCCTTGGTCTCCTTCTTGATGGCATCACCAACTCAATGGACATGAGTTTGAGTAAACTCCAGGAGTTGGTGAGGGACAGGGAGGCCTGGTGTGCTGCAGTCCATGGGGTCACAAAGAGTCAGACATGACTAAGCGACTGAACTAAACTGAACTGAACTGGTCTCTTTCTTGGACCAAAATGTGTTAGTCACAGGTTTACAATAGTAGGGAAGACAACAAAGCACTAGACAAAATATAACATAAATCATGATGACTAAAGAGAAAAGGGCTATAAGAAAATGAAAATCTCCTGCCAGAAAGTTTTTTATACCTTGTGGGATCCAAGAGAACAAACTAGAGAACTAGTTTTTAATTTCCCCACCCATAATGAATAGTGACTTCCCTGGTGGCTCTAATGGTAAAGAATCTGCCTGCAATGATGGAGACCCGGGTTTGATCCCTGGGTTGGGAAGAACCGCTGGAGAAGGAAATGGCAACCCACTCCAGTATTCTTTCCTGGAGAATTCGTGGATAGAGGAGCCTGGTGGGCTACAGTCCATGGAGTCACAAAGAGTCAGACACGACTGAGTGACTAACATCAATGAATAGTAAGGATTGGTTAATTAGGGATTAATTGTCTGCTGAAGCCAAGTGGCTCATTGTTGAATTTTATCCATGTTGTTTTCTAGCTGGTATGGGCATTATTGCCTCCCAATCTGCCCTGTTGTTCCTTTGGGCAATTTAAGAATTTTCCTTTTGGTGCCCACGGCAGTGAATGACTGCTAGTAGTTTTGGTTTTTTGAGCTGCTTCTGGGAGATGTAAAATCTGAGCCCCATACAGAGGAATTCTTTGCATTTAAAAGTCCTCTCTCTTTCCAGATATCTTCATGGGCGTGTAAAACAAAGAAGGCGTATTTTGAGTCTATATACATATGTTTATAATTTTCTCTTCCTCCAAGGTTAAAGCTCAAGTTATAGCTATTAGCTCAGTACTCTGGTCTGAAGAGTTACGTGGCAAAAGTTTTGCTTCTATAACGCTATAAACACTCACAATGTCATACCCTGCCCTCCTGACTCCATCTTTAATGAAACTACTGCCATCAGTAAACCATTCTTCCTCAGGCTTTTCTATGGCCTGATCTGTTATATCAGGCCTCTAGGCTTCAACCTGGTCTAGGAGTTCAAGGAATGTATTAGTTCTGGGCTTTCCAGAGGCATTAGTTTAGCTGGGTTGAGGGTGTGGCAGGTTTTGAGGGTTACCTCTGAGGAGTCAAGAAGTAAAGCCTGTTACTTATTAAGGCAGTCTCCAGTTAGCCAGTGGTGGCCTTTAATCTCCAGAATCCCTTGGAAGTCTGGACTTCCAGTGGCTGTCCAAAGGTAAGCTTGCTGGCTTCTCCCACTAATAAAGCAATGGCAGCTACCGCCTGGAGACAACCAGACCACCCTTGGACCATGGAATCTAGCTGTTTGGAAAAATAGCCTATAGGCTGTGGAACTTCTAGTAGCTTTTGTACAATGATCCCCAGGACTGTCCCAAGTTTTTCAGCCATATACCAGATAAGTTATTTTAAATTGGGGAGACCCAGAACAGGAACTTTGGTGAGGGCCTGTTTGATATTATTTAAAGCCTTTTCTTGTTCCTCAGTCCAAAGTAGTGGTTCTGTATTTAGGCCTTAAGTGGATTCATATAGAAGCTTAGCCATTAGTCTGGATCCTGGAATCCAAATTCTGAAAAATCCTGCCATGCCTAAGAAAGTATGAAGGGTATTTTTTTTAGGTCTTCAGGGCACTTGGACCTAATATAGTTTGTTTTCTATCTGAAGATGACTGTCAGGGTTTATAATATATCCCAGATATTTAACTTGTGGCTTTGAGATCTTGTGCTTTTTTTCTGGGAGATCCTATAGCCCTGGGCCTCCAGGATATTAAGAACTTGAATGGTATTCTGATCTGAGGCCTCCATGGTGGGACTACATATTAATATGTTATCTATGTACTATGTACATCTACATACCCTTTCTTTTATTTGAGTTCTTTTCTTAGGGCCTAGACAAACAAGTGTGGGCTGTCCTGAAACCGTTGAAGCAATAATACTATCCAGGTATATTGTTGCATTTGGCCTGAGTCAGGGTTAGTCCACTCAAAGGCAAACATACTGAGATAAGGGATAAACTGGTATGCAAAAGAAGGCATCCTTGAGGTCAAGCACAGTTAAAGCATTTGGCATCTCCAGGAATCTGGACTAATATATTATAAGCTTTGGCCATAACGGGATGTATAGGAACCACCGCATCATTTACTGCTCTAAGGTCTTATACCATTTGATATTCTAAATTTGGCTTAACAACTGGTAGAATAAGGGTATTGCATGAAGACTGACAAGGCACTAAAAGAACATGTTTTAAGAATTTTTTGACGAGGGTTTTCAAACCTCTTTTTGATTCCAACTTTATGGGGTACTGTCTCTTGTTAGGATAAGCGAGTTCTGGCTTAAGGCTAATTTTTACAGGTTGGGCACTTATGGCCCTTCTGGGAATTCCTTTGTCCCAAACTTCAGGGTTTACTGAGTGTAGAATATGACTAGGAACAAAACCTTGCTTTTCTAGCTGATTTGTCTTAGAGTCAAGCAAAGGGGCTGCTTTGGAGCTTCCTAATTATAATATGGCTCTGAGGGAGTCCAGAAGGTCTCTCCCCACTAGTGGGGTAGGACATTCAGGCACAACTAAAAAGACATGTGAGATCAAACACCCTTTTAACTGGCAAGTGAGAGGCCCAGTGAAGAAATGAGTGTGAGGCTTTCTGTCAACACCTGTCACAGTACAACTTTTGCAGGAAAGAGGCTCAGTGAGAAAGATCTGGACAGAATAGGTAACTCCTGTATCAATTAGAAAAGCTGATTTTCTTACCAGCCACATCAAGGACCACCTGGAGCTCCTCAGTGGAGATAGACATCTCATTGGCAGGAGCCACCAGAATCCCTGGGCCACCTCAGTCATCCAGTATGGCTGTCTTAGGAGTGGAAGCCCCCATTCCCTTTGGGACTGAGGACATTTTCCACTTCCAATGACCTGTTTGTTGGTAGAGTGGGCATGGACAGGAGTTTCTTTCTGGCATTTTCATCCCCAGTGGCCAGTTGACATACATTTGAAGCATTCCCCTTTTCTGATTTATCTCCAAGCAAATGGTTAAAACTTCCTTGGCCTCCTTGGGTTGTCCTGAGGTTGCAAGGCATGGGTGACAGCTATGGCCATCAGTTTAGCTTAAGCCCTGGCTTGCCTGTTTTCATGTTCTCTCTTCCTCCTCAGCTTGATCTCGATTATTAAATACCCCAAAGGCCACCTCTAGTAGTTGGGGCATTGGGGTTTGTGGGCCTGATTGTAACTTTTGGAGTTTTCACCTAATATCAGGGGCAGAGTGGCTGATAAAATGTTGTTCCAGCATGGATTGATCCTTGGGAATGGACTGGTCAATGTTAGTAAATTTTCTAAAAGCTTCCACAAGTTGTCCCTAAAAGATGGCTAAATTTTCTTTTTCTTCTTGGGTCACTCCTTTAACCTCATAGTTAACTGGCTTTTTGATATACTTTCTCATCCCTTCTAATACACATTAGATCATGTGCTTCCTGGCTTCTGTTCTTTCCCAAGAATTACTATTCCGATTAGGCTCCTGAATTGGGACTGTATCTCTACCCATAAAGCAATATTTGGACTAGTCCTTGGTGAGTTGGTCAGCATACTCATGGGCTGCGGCCAAAATTCTGTTTTTCCTCAGGGTACAGCAAGTAGATAGGACTATTTGGATATCCTTTCAAGTTAAATCAAAGGCCAGAGTTAGGATCTGAAACCCTTCAGCAAACATACTAGGGTCTTCAGAAAACTTTCCCATACTCTGTTTGCATTGGGCTAAATCAATTAAAAGGAAGGGCATATCAACATACTCTGATTTTCCCTTCTCCATTTGCCACTTCTTTAAGATAGCATACTTTTCCTGATCCTGGGTGACAGGAAGTTCTGCTAGGAGTTAACCCTGGAGGAACTGGTCCCTCCCTTCTGGGATAACAGATAAACCCATTTACCTAATTAAATATAATCCAACCTTAGAAAATCCTGACCATATACCTAACTCTTTTCTCAGTGCTCCTCTTCCACAAACCTTCTGCAACTTTCTGAAGCCATACTTTGTCCCTTATTCTTTCCACTTAGAAATAACCAGCTTTAGGACAAAATCACCCTTTTTTTTCCCTTTAAAAAATACTTTTTCATTCCTCCTTTCTGAAAACACAATTCTACTTTTCTTAAACAACTATGAACTACCTTTTTCATTAGCATCCTATAGATTGGTGGAGAACATCTCAAGGTGGCAAAAAACAGCTTAATTTCTCTCTCACAAGAAGACAAAAGTAGGTAAATTTAGGCCTGTTAATAATTAAAGTTCCAGTATTTTATCTTATTGAAATGGCCTGGATAATGCATTACTGTCATTTTAACTTAGCTTTGATTTACCAAGATATGGAGAGACTGTTTTAGCTGGACAGTTCCAAAACATAATTATTGCTATAGAGTTTACCAAAAAGTTCTTATCCTAGTTACATTTACTTAAAAATTTAATATCAGGTTATTTTCCCTGTTGACAAATTTCATAACAAAAATAATGTGCACTTACTGACTTTCAGTAACCATAGGTATAATAAAAGTATTATACTTAATGTTGATGACTCTAAAGACAGGCCTGCATTAAACCCACAAGCTTAAGCTAGCTCTAATACCAGATGTTTATTAAATATTGAATATTTACCAGTTCACATGAACACAAAATATATTCTGGTGAGCCTCCTTTATATTTCTGAAAATGTATATAAACACTCATTTCCTTCCCAATTAAATACATGTCATTTACAAGTTAATTTTTACATAAAGACATAAAGAATCAGAGATCTCATAGTTTTCCCACTTGAATTTGAAACGACCCTTTCCCCTGCCCTCAATCTGGGACTACAGATGAATCAGATAGTTCCTGAGAGCCCAGGCAGAATAGTTAGACTGTAGAAACAGAAGAGATACAAGCTCCTGGAGCCCAGGTAGAACAGTTATTAATACATTGTAAAAGCAGAGGAGAGAAAAATGCAAGCTCCTTTCTTTTCTTTTTGTTCTTTAAAATCCTACCAAGCAACCCAAGGCTAGAATCTCAGGCAATGTGGAGTGCTTTTGTATTTCAAGGTTCAAATGCTCCACTGTGCCCACAACTGTGGCAGAGATTTGCAGGTGCAGTTGGGTAGACAAAACTACATAAAAGAAAGACCCCAGGACAGAAAGAGGAGAAAATAGAGAAGAAGCAGATTTCAGAGACCGGCAAACAGAAGCCAAATAAACAAAGGGAACCGCTTCAGAAGGGACCGGTGCAACAGATTAAAATCCCTCTAGGAAACATTGACTACACCGGAGGAGCCTGTAGATATCGAGAAGCGTAAGCTGGAACGAGGAGCTATCTGAAACTGAGCCGAACCCACACTGACCGCAACAGCTCCAGAGAAACTCCTAGATAGAATTTTACTTTTTTCTCTTTTTTTTTTTTATTTTTTTTTATTTATTTTTTTATTTATTTTTTTATTTTTTTCTTTTTTCTTTTTTATTTTTTCTCTTTTATTTTCCTTTAAAATCCCCTATTACTCCCCCATTACTCCTTAACTTTCATTTCCATAGACTTTTACGATTTTTTAATTAGGGGGAAAAAAAAATTTTTTTTTCTTTCTTTTTTTTTTCTTTTTCTTTTTTTTTCTTTCCTTTTTCTCTTCTATTTTCTATTTTTCTTTTTCTCTTATTTCTTTTAAAGTCCTCTAGTACTCCTCTACTACTCCTTAATTTTCATTTTCAATACACTATAACCTTACAAAAAAAAAAAAAAAAGAAGCCCTATTTTTAAACCGAAGATTATTCTCTCCCAATCTTGACTCTCTGTCTTCTACCTCAGAACACCTCTATTACCTCCTTTCCCCTTCTCTTCCCAATCCAATTCTGTGAATCTTTGTATATGACTGGGCTACGGAGAACACTCTGGGAACAGACAGCTGCGTAGATCTGTCTCTCTCCTCTTGAGTCCCCTTTTTCTCCTCCTGCTCATCTCTATCTCCCTCCTCCCTCTCCTCTTCTTCATGTAACTCTGTGAACCTCTCTGGCTGTCAGTAACAGAGGAGAATCTTTTCGCCATTAACCTAGAAGTTTTCTTATCAGTGCTGTATAGTTGGAGGAGTCCTGAGACTACAGGAAGAATAAAACTGAAATCCAGAGGCAGGAGACTTAAGCCCAAAACCTGAGAACACCAGAAAACTCCTGACTACAAGGAACTTTAAGTAATAAGTGACTGTCCAAAAGCCTCCATACCTACACTGAAACCAACCACCGCACAAGAGCCAATAAGTTTTAGAACAAGACATACCACGCAAATTCTCCAGCAACGCAGGAACATAGCTCTGAACATCAACATACAGGCTGCCCAAGGTCACACCTAACACATAGACCCATCTCAAAACTCATTACTGGGCACTCCATTGCTCTCCAAAGAGAAGAAATCAAGTTCCACGCACCAGAACACTGAGGCAAGCTTCCCTAACCAGGAAATCTCGTCAAGCCAATCGTCTAACCCCACCCACTGGGTTAATCCTCCACAACAAAAAGGAACCACAGACCTCCAGAATACAGAAAGCCCACTCCAGATACAGCAATCTAAACAAGATGAAAAGGCAAAGAAATACCCAACAGGTAAAGGAACATGAAAAATGCCCACCAAGTCAAACAGATTTCAGGGGAGGGCAAAGGACAAGGAGGAGGGAGAAGTATTGCCTAAATGAGGGTACTGAGGCCACCAGGAGTCAAGAAGGTAGGCTTATCAAATGTGGTGATGTTGAAACAAAAGGTTCAAATGTCACCATCGGGAAGCTGCACTCAGTGGCCCTGGAGGTGGCTAAATTCTTTCCCCAGAAGGGGACACCTGCCTCATGGTGGGTGCCATAAATCAGATACTAGCCAGGGTTTTTGGCTGTCCCCAATCAATAGAAATCAACTAGAGGCCAGACAAGGAATTCAGGCAAGGCTTTATTGGGGTCCCTGCTGAAGCAATGGGGAGTAAGAACAAGTAACAGTTTCCCTTGCTCACTTGCTAATGGGGAGGATGTGCTTGTTCCTTATGTGGGGAGAAGGTAAGGGTGTCTCCAGGGGTCAGGCTAGAGGGATGACTTAGGTCGTTTGCTCACCCCTCGACTGGTATTGAGTACAGGGGTCATGCTCAATACCCTGATTTTGCTCAAATACCCTGTTTTAGCATCAGGCTCTTCAGAAGTGGCAGTTGGGTTTTTTGGTCTCTGCACATGCATGCAGTTATTTTTAGTCCCATGTAGTTTCTTTTTATTTTGTTGCTCCAGGAGAGTTATGTTCAGGTGTAAGCATTGCAGCACTGCAGCAAAGTATGCCAGGTCCCAGTCTACCTCACTCAGACATTATTTGCCTTTTTCATTTTCATCCTCTCCTAAGTATAGTGTTTTCCTCTATGTGATATACAATGACATCATTGTTCAGATAGTTGATGTGTATGTTATTGTGTTTTCTAGAATTTTCTAAGGCAGTAGGTTTAGGATACAAATATGGTTATGTTTATCTGGTATTTATGTTGGTATTATTTGGTATTTATGGTATTTATGTTTATCAGTCAGTTCAGTCACTCAGTTGTGTACGACTCTTTGTGACCCATGAACCGCAGCACACCAGGCCTCCCTGTCCATCACCAGCTTCCGGAGTTTACCTAAACTCATGTCCATTGAGTTGGTGATGCCATCTAACCATCTCATCCTCTGCTGTCCCCTTCTCCTCCTGCCTTCAATCTTTCCCAGCATCAGGGTCTTTTCAAATAAGTCAGCTCTTCGCATCAGGTGGCCAAAGTATTGGAGTTTCAGCTTCAGCATCAGTCCTTCCAATGAACACCCAGGACTGATCTCCTTTAGGATGGACTGGTTGGATCTCCTTGCAGTCCAAAGGACTCTTAAGAGTCTTCTCCAACACCACAGTTCAAAAGCATCAACTCTTTGGCACTCAGTTTTCTTTATAGTCCAACTCTCACATCCATACATGACTACTGGAAAAACCATAGCCTTGACTAGATGGACCTTTGTTGGCAAAGTAATGTCTCTGCTTTTTAATATGCTGTCTAGGTTGGTCATGACTTTCCTTCCAAGGAGTAAGCGTCTTTTAATTTCATGGCTGCAATCACCATCTGCAGTGATTTTGGAGCCCCAAAAAAATAAAGTCAGCCACTGTTTCCACTGATTCCCCATCTATTTGCCATGAAGTGATGGGACCAGATCTTAGTTTTCTGAATGTTTAGCTTTAAGCCAACTTTTTCACTTTCCCCTTTCACTTTCATCAAGAGGCTGTTTAGTTCTTCTTCACTTTCTGCCATAAAGGTGGTGTCATCTGCATATCTGAGGTTATTGATATTTCTCCTGGCAATCTTGATTCCAGTTTGTGCTTCATCCAGCCCAGCGTTTCATCATGATGTACTCTGCATATAAGTTAAATAAGCAGGGTGACAATATATAGCCTTGACGTACTCCTTTTCCTATTTGGAACCAGTCTGTTACAAAGAATTCAGTTTGTTCTCATTGCTTAACTGTTTCTTACAGGCTATCTGTGGTTATGTGCTCAGTGCTAAGTTGTGTCCAACTCTTTGTGGCCCCATGGACCCATGGATTATAGCCCGCCAAGCTCCTTTGCCCATGAAACTTTCCAGGCAAGAATACTGGAGTGAGGTGCCATTTCCTACTGAAGGGGATCTTCCCAACCCAGGGATCAAACCTGCATCTCTTGTACCTCCTGCATTAGCAGGTGGATTCTTTACCAGTATTGCCACCTGGGAAGCCCATCTATGGTTATACCTTCAATAATCTCTGTAATGTCCTTATTATCCACCAAATAGTGATTTAAAAATTCTAAAGATTCCCCAATGCCTATGTGGAAGCACGAGAAGTAAATACACTTTTTTTGTGCAGCTAAATTTTTTTAAAACTTTCAAAACCTTCCAAATTTTTTATATTTTATCTAAAGCTTATTATAGAATTTAATAATATTTATACTATTATAAAGTCATATTTATATTTTTCTTAGTGATGGATCATTGACTTATAAAAAGGAGACTAGTGAAACCACTTTCTCAACCTATAGCTGCTCCAACCATTTCTAGAGATGTTGAAAATATTTTTATCTTGAAACTGACATGATAATTGAGTTATAGAGTTTTTTGAGTCAAGAAAGGGAGGACTATACTCCAAAGAAACTAGGTGAAACTGCAAATTAAATATGATGAAAACTGTTTCTCTTGGCTTTATTAGTTCAGTTCAGTTCAATTGTTCAGCCATGTCTGACTCTTTGCAACCCCATGGAATGCAGCACACCAGGCCTCCCTGTCCATCACCAACTCCCGGAGCCTACTCAAACTCATGTCCATCATGTCGGTGATGCCATCCAACTATCTCATCCTCTGTCGTCCCCTTCTCCCACCTTCAATCTTTACCAGCATCAGGGTCTTTTCCCATGAGTCAGTTCTTCGCATCAGGTGGCTAAAGTATTGGAGTTTCAGCTTCAACATTAGTCCTTCCAATGAATATTCAGGACTGATTTCCTTTAGGATTGACTGGTTTGATCTCCTTGCAATTATCATAAATTGACTAGCAAAACACACAAAGTAACTAAGAGACTAATTAAGCCTTGTGCAGTTTACATTGCTTAATGAATGCCTACTGAATGAAAAGTCAATAAAAGAAATAGTGGTACAGACACTTTCCAATGATACAGTAAGTCATGTAATTAAATATTTAGCTACAAATATGAAGAATGACATATTTCTTCCTCCTTATTTATTGCCTTAAAAATGCCTGAATCTAAATGTGGCTGAAGTTGATGAGAATGCATGGAAACACATACAAGTATTAATAATATGGAAGTGCTGCATGACTTTTTTTTTTTTTTGCTGCATAACTTTTTTGAATTTCATGGTTTATCCTAGAACAACCATGTTGGCATTTGTTCTGATGGTGCAACAGCATTAGGAGGTAAAACTGCCAGTCTCTCAGCATGAATCAAGACAGTGGTACCAAACTATACCTAGACACTGTATTCTTCACCATCATATGCTGAAATAAATGTGCTAGTTTCATTTCAGAATATCCTTAATAAAGTAGTAAAAGTCAGTTTATTAACTCAACCCTTGAGCACAAGTTTTAAAAATATTCTTTAGGATGAAATGGAAAGTATACACAAAGCACTTTCAGTGTACATTGGAGTGTGATAGTTGTCTCCAAGAAAAGCACTTATACACTTATTTAAATTGAGAGCCAAATTAGCCACTTTTTTTCCATGAAACACCACTTTTACTTGAAAGAAGGACTGGTAGAACTATGGTTATTCAGATTTGAGCATTTGACAGATGGTTTCTTGAAAATTAATGAAGTGAGCAAGGAAAGCAGTGAACCATATTTATTACCAGTGATAAATTTTGAGTTTTCAGGAAAAAATTAGAATTAAAAAAAATTGTATCTACCACTCTAAACCTGACAGCTTCCCAATACTTAGTGACTTTTTTTGATGAGATCAGTGGTGATACTAACAAATGTGATATTTTGGATGTTTTTTAATGGAATGTATCAGTGTTTGGAATACATGCATAATTCAGTGAACTGGTATTAATATTTTCCATATGAGTGATGTAACAAAATCACGCATAGGAAAAAGATACATTCAAAGGGCAAGATAGACCAATGGATTTCAGTGTGACTGAGTCTAAATTCATCTATATGGTTTCAGATTCTACACTGTGTCAACTCTAAGAAACTACTGGGCTTCCCTGGTGGCTTAATGGTAAAAAAAAATCTGCTAGCCAATGCAGGAGACATGGGTTTGATCCCTGGTCCAAAAAGATCCCACATGCTACAGAGCAGCTAAGCCCATGTGCCACCACTATTGAGCCTGTGCTCTAGTGCCCTTGAGCCACAACTATTGAGCTCATGCACCACAACTACTGAAGCGCACACACCCTAGAGCCCATACTCCACAATAAAAGAAGCCACCACAATAAGCCCATGCACAGCAACTAGAGAGAAGCCCCCACTCACTGCAGTTAGAGAAAAGCCCACACAGCAATGAAATCACATCACAGCCAAAATTAAATAAAATTATTTTTTAAAAAAGAAACTACCACTGGTCAAATTTTGTTGTAGAATCAAAAAAGAATATCCATAATTATCTGAAAAAAAGCTGTTAAAATACTCCCCCCTTTTCCAGCTATATCTCTGAGTAAGGCTGAACTTTCTTCAAAACAACATATCACAGTAGATTGAATACAGAGCAGATAGGAGAATATAGCTGTCTTCTGTTAAGCCAGACATTAAAGAAATTTGCAAAGCTGTAAAACTGTGCCACCCTTCTCACTAATTTGTTGTAAACTATATTTTTCACTACAATGTTATATTATTTCTGTCATGTGATAGGTTTATCATTTTAAAATAAATTAGTAAACAGATATATTGCATTTTTCTCAGATTTAATTTCAAATATTGATAGTAAATATTGATAGATATAATCAATATGAACAAAAGCTATTTGGAGTCCTCTGTACTTTTGAGTTCTAAATTGGTACTGAGACCAAAACATTTGAGAAGTGTTCTGCACATAGAATTTTGATTTATGACTTGAAGCTCCAAGCATTATTAGCAATGTGATCTCTTGTCAAGGAAATTGTTTTCTAGACAGAGATGGAGTCATGGTCTCAACGGTGACTTAGAGTGAGCTATATGAACTCTGTGCAAGTAAGTTAATCCTTGAAAATAAGTATGGGAAAACAAATTTGTGGCATGTGCTGTCTTTGGACAAAGCATATACTCAACATTTTTTACAGTGTTTTGCCATTAGCAAAGCATTTTCACACTCATATCTTTCCTTCAAGGATAAAAGTGTTTTTAAAGATCAAATCCCAGATTTAATTTTTATAGATGAAAAAATTCAGGCCCAAGAAGAGAGGTGATTTACCTCAAGTCACATAATAATGTTTGTTTACCATTGTATCCCCAGTAACTCGCACAATGTAGACACTCAACATGGGCTTCCCTGATAGCTCAGTTGATAAAGAATCCGCCTGCAATGCAGGAGACCCCAATTTGATTCCTAGGTCAGGAAGACCTGCTGGAGAAGGGATAGGCTACTCACTCCAGTATTCTTGGGCTTCCCTGTGGCTGAGCTGGGAAAGAATCCTCCTGCACTGTGGGAGACCTGGGTTTGATCCCTGGGTTGGGAAGATCCCCTGGAGAAGGGAAAGGCTACCCACTCCTGTATTCTGGCCTGGAGAATTCCATGGACTGTATAGTCCATGGGGTTGCAAAGAGTCAAACATGACTGAGAGGCTTTCACTTTCACTCAGACACTCAATATATATTTGCTGTATGCCTATCTGAATGAATGAATCATTGAATGAATGAATGAATGACAGAGCCTGTAAAGGCCAGGACTCATCATGAGTTCCTCCTTTTCTAACTTTTACATAGCCCCTCATAATATTATTCAGAACAAGAGTTAATGTCTTTCTATTACTGCAGGAAAGACTTAGATTATTCATAGCAAAGAACTTTTTGGCAATTTAAGATTCTTCCTAGACTTTTATCTCAATCAAGATATGGAGTATACCCCCACAACTTTTACGAACAAGAGAATTTGTACTTTATCCTCCTGGAAACCCTACTGGTATGTGTATATATATTCCCTGGTGGCTCAGACAGTGACGAATTTGCCTGCAATGCAAGAGACCCAGGTTTGATCCCAGGTTCGATCCCAGGTTGGGAAGATTCACTGGAGAAGGGAATGGCTAACCACTCCAATATTCCTGCCTGGAGAATTCCATGGACAGAGGAGCCTGGCGGGCTACAGTCCATGGGATCGCCAAGAGTCGGACACGACTGAACAACTACCACTTTCACTTTCACATATGTGTATGTGTATATACATAGTGTGTATACACACACACACACACACACACACAAATTGTAACCATCCACACACCACATTCAAGAACTTACAGTCTAAAGAAAGAAGAACTGTTTGGTAACCAGGTCTAGATTTCCAATTTCTCTTTGTTTACAGGTGTTCTGACTTAGTAAATGGTGGAATTCTAATTTATGTCATGCCTAGCACATAATAGGAAACTCAATGTATTGACTGACTAATCTTATAGGGATATGATTTAAACAGGCATCTGGGAAGTAGTAATTACCATATCAAAGTGGGCTCCAGCTTTTAAGGGAAAGCAGCTGCCAAGCTCAGTTTTTGCCCTTCTCTTTGGGGAATTCACAGGGAATATCACACACCTCAGACTTATAAAGTCCCTATTAATGGTGGGATTTACTGGGAATTCAGTCTACAGACACAAGTCTGCCTAGACTTAAAAATCCATCTCCAATAAATTCCAGTGCAATGTTTTTAATATATTTACAGGGACTAAGATTTAGAATGAGCAAAAATGTCATAAACAAAATATAGTTGCGTGTGTGCTCAGTCATATCCGACTCTTTGCAACCCTCTGGACTGCAGCCTGCAGGCTCCTCTCTCCATGGGATTTTTTCAAGCAAGAATACTGGGGTGGGTTGCCATTTCCTACTCCAGGGCATCTTCCCAACCCAGGGATTGAACCTGTGTCTCTTGTGTCTCCTGCACTGGCAGGCAGATTCTTTACCACTGTGCCACTTGGGAAGCCCCAAACAAATTATAGTTGACAGTACCTAATGGAGAGGATTTTACTTAATGTGTTTTTTAAAGTATCATTTTGAGAAGGAGTGGAGTTTAAATGAGGGGAAATTAGAGTGAGAATTAGGAAACCTACCTTTCAGTCCTTGCTCTGCTATTTGTTGTTGAGGGATCTTGGAGAGATGACCTCACTGCAAACTCTAGTTAATATCTGTCTCCATATACTTCACAGGAGTGGTATAAATGAGTGAGAATGTATGTAAAAACACATTGAACTCAATATAAAAGTTGAATGCCACAACAAGACTTACGAATAAAGTTATCTTTTATTTTCCAATCCAAAATGCCCATTTCCACTCCATACATTTTGAGAGATGCTAAAGTATAATATTTAAGGAATGTTACATGCCACGAACTCTGACCCCCCCCACCAAAAAAAGAAAGAAATCAGGTGGCCCGATATAAAAATAAATACAGGTTTTTTTTCCCTCACTCCTACTAAGGCACTAGCCACTCTTCTAGTTACTCAGGCCTGTACACACTGTGATTTTTTTCTTATCTACGCCACCCTGGACTGTAAGCTCCTGAAGGGCAGAGACCATTTTGTCTACCTTTGTAACTCCCATGTCATCTAGTAAGGCCCTCACTTATGTCTCAGTAAATGTATGTTAAACATAATAGATTTTCAATAATTTAAACAGTTATAGAGCGTCTCACCTTTTAATTCTTTTTAATACCCTTTTAAATGGCCTCCTTACCTCCGTTGAATAAATTAAGGCTCTAAAGTATTTTTCCATTCCTATAAGTCTCTTTCTAGCATGTTCTCTCTATTGCTCTGTGAATTTAAGAGGTCATCAGACTTTTATTATCAAAAATTGAACTAAGAAACTATCCTAAAATTACATTTAGACTTTTAGAAAAAAAATGTATGAGCAAATGAAAGATTAAAAGTCCAAGAGAAGCCTAAGAAATGCCCAACTTAGACTAGTGTGAAGCTTGAGTTATTTTAAGCTCCAGCATTTACTGTTCCTCCATTGATTGCCCAAAGACCTGCTCAAAACATATTTGGAACTTTCCAAACAATATTTCATATCAGATACACAAGTATATCACAATACAACTCCTTCTTATATTCTTTATTTAAAGTCAGACACCTCATCCTAGTCACCTATTGATGTGTTCAGAATCCCACAAAAACCAATATTTTGCCAAATAACATTGATTTACCATTTGCTTATTCATTCAAACAGCAGACCTTTGCTCTTAGCATATCTGTAGTTTATCTTTGTTCTCATTGCACTTTCCTAGATTAGGTTTATTACCTCAGACATCCAACACCATTTATTACTTTCAAATGGAGGTTGTAGAATCCTGAGTGGTCTGTGCCTCTACTTTCATCTACCCTCCAGTTCATTCCTTCCTATCCCCCAGTGCTATCAGAATTATTTTTCTAAAACATATATCTATACTTGGGCTCACTTCTTAATAAAATCCTAATTCCTCAGATGACAAAGGATGAGATCGTTGGATGGCATCACCAACTCGATGGTCGTGAGTTTGAGCAAGCTCTGGGAGTTGGTGATGGACAGGGAAGTCTGGCGTGCTGCAGGGTCGCAAAGAGTTGGACACGACTGAGTGACTGAACTGAACTGAACTGAATTCCTCAGACTGGCATTTAAGACCCTCCATATGTTTTACTTTTACCTTTTGGCCCTTGTTTATTACTGCTTCACTGAGCTCTGTTGTACTATTCTCAAAGGTTTATTCATTTCTCAAAGAAGGTCCAGCTAAAATTTGCATCTTTCAAAAAACTTACTTTGCTATCTCCAATTGAAATTCATCTCTCCTGATCTCATATTTCCTTCACACTTTGGACTTGTGGACATGAGTATTTGTGTCTTTTTTTTACTGTAAGCTTCTTTTGAAATTTCATTTAAATTCCTCCACAGTACCACCCAGAATAATACTTTGTACCTAAAATAGAAAGTGTCATTCAGCTTCTGAATTCTTTCACTTAATATAATGGTTTTGAATGTCATCTATAGTCTAGTATGTATCAGTTGTTTGCTCCTTTATATTATTGCATAGTATTCTATTATATGAATATACCCATATTTTCTTTATCCATCTACAAGTTGATAAAACATTTTGCTTACTTTCAGTTTTTTGGCTATTATGAATACTACTCTGAATATCTCCTGAGATAAATTCTACTAGATCTTTTTTCTCTTGGAAGTTAAATGGTTTTATTTTATTTATTTTAGATTTATTTTTTATTGAAGTAATGTTAGTTTATGAGTTTCATGTGGACAATTGATATATATAACCCTCTAAATATGATTGGAGGCAGGAGGAGAAGGGAATGACAGATGATGAGATGGCTGGATGGCATCACCGACTTGATGGACAGGAGTTTGAGTAAACTCCGGGAGTTGGTGATGGACAGGGAGGCCTGGCGTGCTGCAATTCATGGGGTTGCAAAGAGTCGGACACGACTGAGCGACTGAACTGAACTGAACTGAAATATGATCTTGGATTCAGTTTTCTAGTATTTTGTTGGGGATGTTTGCATTCAGAGTTGGTGCACATAATTTTCTCTTCCTGTGATGTCTTTGTCTGGCTTTGGTACCAGAGTAATTCTAGCCTCATAGAATGATTTAGGAAGTATTCTATCCTGCTGTATTTTTTTGGAAGAGATTGAGAATAATTGGTGTTAATTCTTTTTTAAATGTTTTTCAAACTATCTCTTCCTGAACTTTTCTTTGTTAGGAAATTTTTGATTACTAATCCAGCTTGTTCACTTATATAAATGTCAGTTCTGATTTTCTATTTCTTCTTGAGTCTATTTTGGCAGTTTATGTATTTCTAGGAATCTGTTCACTTCATCTAGGTTATTACAATTTGTTTTCATACAGGTATTCATAGTATTCTCATAATATTTTTTTTTCAGTGAGATAGATAGCAGTGTTCCCCTTTCATTCCTGATTATAGTAATTTGAGTCTTCTCTCTCTCTCTCTTTTTTTTTCCTTAGTCTATCTAAAGTGTTGTCAGTATTTTGGATCTTTTTAAATAACCAACTTTTGGTTTTATTTTCTCTGTTGTTTTTCTATTCTCTGTTTCATTTATATCTAATCTTTATTACTGCTTTTCTTCTGTTAGCTTTGTGTTTAATTTCCTCTTCTTTTTCTAGTACTTTAAGGTGTAAATTTACATATTACTTTTAGATTTCTTTTTAAGACATGCGCTATTTGTTTTGTTTTGTTTTGTTTGTGCCTCAAGGCTTGCTGGATCTCAATTCCCCAACCAGGGACTGAATCCACGCCCTTGAGAGTGAAAGTCTGGGATCCTAACCATTAGGGCACCAGGGAATTGCCTGAAATCTGTTATTAATGCAGGGATTTGCAGCAATAGATTTCCCTCGGAGTACTGCTTTTCCAGTATCCTCTAAGTATGGGTATGTTGTGCTTTTGTTTTCATTCACTAAAATACATTTTCTAGTTTCCTTTGTTATTTACTCTTTAACCCATCGATTAAGAATGTGGTGTTTACAAAGTAAATGGCAACGGGACCATACCTATCAATAATTACCTTAAATGTAAATGGATTGAATGCCCCAACCAAAAGACAAAGACTGGCTGAATGGATACAAAAACAAGACCCCTTTATATGTTGTCTACAAGAGACCCATCTCAAAACAAGAGACACATACAGACTAAAAGTGAAGGGCTGGAAAAAAATATTTCATGCAAACGGAGAACAAAAGAAAGCAGGAGTCGCAATACTCATATCAGATGAAATAGACTTTCAAATAAAGGCTGTGAAAAGAGACAAAGAAGGACACTACATAATGATCAAAGGATCAATCCAAGAAGAACATACAACAATTATAAATATATATGCACCCAACATAGGAGCACCACAATATGTAAGGCAAACGCTAACAAGTATGAAAGAGGAAATTAATAGCAACACAATAATAGTGGGAGACTTTAATACCCAACTCACAACTATGGATAGATCAACGAAACAGAAATTTAACAAGGAAACACAAACTTTAAATGACACAATGGAACAGCTAGACCTAATTGATATCTATAGGACATTTCACCCCAAAACAATCAACTTCACCTTTTTCTCAAGTGCACACGGAACCTTCTCTAGAATAGATCACATCCTGGGCCATGAATCTAGTCTTGGTAAATTCAAAAAAATTGAAATCATTCCAGTCATCTTTTCTGACCACAGGGCAGTAAGATTAGATCTCAATTACAGGGAAAAAATTGTTAAAACTTCAAACATATGGAGGCTAAATAACACGCTTCTGAATAACCAACAAATCATAGAAGAAATAAAAAAAGAAATCAAAATATGCATAGAAATGAATGAAAATGAAAACACAACAACCCAAAACCTATGGGACACTGTAAAAGCAGTGCTAAGGGGAAGGTTCATAGCATTACAGGCTTACCTCAAGAAACAAGAAAAAAGTCAAATAAATAACCTAACTCTACACCTAAAGCAACAAGAGAAGGAAGAAATGAAGAACCCCAGGATTAGTAGAAGGAAAGAAATCTTAAAAATTAGGGCAGAAATAAATGCAAAAGAAACTAAAGAGACCATAGAATTGAAGAACCCCAGGGTTAGTAGAAGGAAAGAAATCTTAAAAATTAGGGCAGAAATAAATGCAAAAGAAACTAAAGAGACCATAGAAATGAAGAACCCCAGGGTTAGTAAAAGGAAATAAACCTTAAAAATTAGGGCAGAAATAAATGCAAAAGAAACTAAAGAGACCATAGCAAAAATCAATGAAGCTAAAAGCTGGTTTTTTGAAAAAATAAACCAATTGACAAACCAAGACTCATTAAGAAACAAAGGGAGAAGAACCAAATTAACAAAATTAGAAATGAAAATGGAGAGATCACAACTGACAACACTGAAATACAAAGGATCATAAGAGACTACTACCAGCAGCTCTATGCCAATAAAATGGACAACTTGGAAGAAATGGACAAATTCTTAGAAAAGTAAAACTTTCCAAAACTGAACAAAGAAGAAATAGAAGATCTTAACAAACCCATCACAAGCATGGAAATCGAAACTGTAATCAGAAATCTTCCAGCAAACAAAAGCCCAGGACCAGATGGCTTCACAGCTGAATTCTACCAAAAATTTAGAGAAGAGCTAACACAAATCTTACTCAAACTCTTCCAGAAAATTGCAGAAGAAGGTAAACTTCCAAACTCATTCTATGAGGCCACCATCACCCTAATTCCAAAACCAGACAAAGATGCCACAAAAAAAGAAAACTACAGGCCAATATCACTGATGAACATAGATGCAAAAATCCTTAACAACATTCTAGCAAACAGAATCCAACAACATATTAAAAAATCATACACCATGACCAAGTGGGCTTTATCCCAGGAATGCAAGGATTCTTTAATATCTGCAAATCAATCAATGTAATACACCACAGTAATAAATTGAAAGATAAAAACCATATGATTATCTCAATAGATGCAGAAAAAGCCTTTGACAAAATTCAACACTCATTTATGATTAAAACTCTCCAGAAAGCAGGAATAGAAGGAACATACCTCAACATAATAAAAGCTATATATGACAAACCCACAGCAAGCATTACCCTCAATGGTGGAAAATTGAAAGCATTTCCCCTGAAAACAGGAACAAGACAAGGGTGCCCACTCTCACCACTACTACTCAACATAGTTTTGGAAGTTTTGGCCACAGCAATCAGAGCAGAAAAAGAAGTAAAAGGAATCCAGATAGGAAAAGAAGCAGTGAAACTCTCGCTGTTTGCAGATGACATGACCCTCTACATAGAAAACCCTAAAGACTCTACCAGAAAATTACTAGAGCTAATCAACGAAAATGGTAAAGTTGCAGGATATAAAATTAACACACAGAAATCCCTTGCATTCCTATACACTAACAATGAGAAAACAGAAAGAGAAATTCAGGAAACAATACCATTCACCATTGCAACAAAAAGAATAAAATACTTAGGAGTATATCTACCTAAAGAAACAAAAGACCTACACATAGAAAACTATAAAACACTGATGAAAGAAATCAAAGAGGACACAAACTGATGGAGAAACATACCGTGTTCATGGATTGGAAGAATCAATATTGTCAAAATGGCTGTTCTACCCAAAGCAATCTATAGATTCAATGCAATCCCTATTAAGCTACCAATGGTATTTTTCAAAAAACTAGAACAAATGATTTCTCAATTTCTATGGAAATACAAAAAACCTCGAATAGCCAAAGTAATCTTGAGAAAGAAGAATGGAACTAGAGGAATTAACCTGCCTGACTTCTGACTCTACTAAAAAGCCACAGTCATCAAGACAGTATGGTACTGGCACAAAGACAGAAATATAGATCAATGGAACAGAACAGAAAGCCCAGAGATAAATCCACGAACCGATGGACACCTTATCTTCGACAAAGGAGGCAAGGATATACAACGTAAAAAAGAAAAACTCTTTAACAAGTGGTGCTGGGAAAACTGGTCAACCACTTGTAAAAGAATGAAACTAGAACACTTTCTAACACCATACACAAAAATAAACTCAAAATAGATTAAAGATCTAAATGTAAGACCAGAAACTATAAAACTCCTAGAGGAGAACATAGGCAAAACCCTCTCCGACACAAATCACAGCAGGATCCTCTATGACCCACCTCCCAGAATATTGGAAATAAAAGCAAAACTAAACAAATGGGACCTAATGAAACTTAAAAGCTTTTGCACAACAAAGGAAACTATAAGCAAGGTGAAAAGACAGCCCTCAGATTGGGAGAAAATAATAGCAAATGAAGTAACAGACAAAGGATTAATCTCAAAAATATACAAGCAACTCCTGAAGCTCAATTCCAGAAAAATAAATGACCCAATCAAAAAATGGGCCAAAGAACTAAACAGACATTTCTCCAAAGAAGACACACAGATGGCTAATAAACACATGAAAAGATGCTCAACATCACTCATTATCAGAGAAATGCAAATCAAAACCACAATGTGGTACCATTACATGCCAGTCAGGATGGCTGCTATCCAAAAGTCTACAAGCAATAAATGCTGGAGAGGGTGTGGAGAAAAGGGAACCCTCTTACACTGTTGGTGGGAATGCAAACTAGTACAGCCACTATGGAGAACAGTGTGGAGATTTCTTAAAAAACTGGAATTATAACTGCCATATGACCCAGCAATCCCACTTCTGGGCATACACACCGAGGAAACCAGATCTGAATGAGACACGTGCACCCCAATGTTCATCGCAGCACTGTTTATAATAGCCAGGACATGGAAGCAACCTAGATGCCCATCAGCAGATGAATGGATAAGGAAGCAGTGGTACATATACACCATGGAATATTACTCAGCCATTGAAAAGAATTCATTTGAATCAGTTGTAATGAGATGGATGAAACTGGAGCCCATTATACAGAGTGAAGTAAGCCAGAAAGATAAAGATCATTACAGCATACTAACACATATATATGGAATTTAGAAAGATGGTGATGATAACCCTATATGCAAAACAGAAAAAGAGACATAGATGTACAGAACAGACTTTTGGACTCTGTGGGAGAAGGCGCGGGTGGGATGTGTCGAGAGAACAGCATCAAAACATGTATATTATCTATAGTGAAATAGATCACCAGCCCAGGTTGTATGCATGAGACAAGTGCTCGGGTCTGGTGCACTGGGAAGACTCAGAGGGATCGGGTGGAGAGGGAGGTGGGAGGGGGGATCAGGATGGGGAATGCCTGTAAATCCCTGGCTGATCCATGTCAATGTACGGCAAAACCCACTACAATATTGTAAAGTAATTAGCCTCCAACTAATAAAAATAAATGAAAAAAAAAGAATGTGGTGTTTAATATCCACATACATGTAAATTTTCCAGTTTTATTTCTGTTATTGATTTCTAGTTTAATTCCATTGTTGTTGGAGTGCATACTTTGTGTGATTTCAGTCTTTTGAAATTTATTAAGCCTTATTTTGTAAGTATGGTCTACCCAGAGGAATTTTCATTTGCACTTGAGAATAACATGTATTCTGCTGTTGTTTGGAATATTCTGTATTTGTCCATGTCTGTTAGGTTAACTTATAGTGTTGCTTAAGTCCATTATTTACTTATTATCTTATGTCTAGTTTTTCTATCCATTACTGAAATTGGATTATTGAAGTCTTCAAATACTATTGTAGAAATGTCTATTTTGTCCTTCAATTTTGTCAATTTTTGTTCCATATATTTGAGGTCTCTCTTGTTAGATATGTGTATATTTATAAATGTTATACTTTCTTTATTGATTTATTCTTTCATCAACATATAATGTCCGTCTTTCTCTCTTATAACAATTTTTCACTTAAAGTCTATTTTTTCTGACTTTGCTATGGCCACCCCAACCCTCTTTTGGTTACTGTTTGCATCAGATATCTTTTTCCAATTTTTCACTTTCAACCTATTTGTTTTTTTTTTAATTTAAGTGAGTTTCTTGTAGGCAGTGTATAGTTAGTTGGCTCATGTTTCTTCCTTTATAACTTGAAAGATTAATTTATTTACATTTAAAGTAACTACTGATAAGGAAGGACTTACTTCTGCCATTTTGCTCTTTGTTTTCTGTGTCTTATGCCTTTTTTATTCATTGACTTCAACACTGTCTTCTTCTGTATTTAACTGATTTTTGTTTTGTATTGTAACTTTGATTCCCTTCTCTTTTCCTTTTATGTATTTTTTTAGAGTACATTACCTTTATTTTTTTTCCATTTATTTTTATTAGTTGGAGGCTAATTACTTTACAGTATTGTAGTGGTTTTTGCCATACATTGACATGAATCAGCCATGGGTTTACATGTATTCCCCATCCCGATCCCCCCTTCTATGTATTTTTAGTCATTTTCTTAATGATTACCCTGAAGATTACAATCAATTTCTTAAATTTATCACAATCTAGTTTTAGTTAATACAAACTTTGCTTCAGTCCTACACAAAATTCTCCTCCTATACCACTTCTTCTATCCACATTTATATTGTTATTGTCACAAACTGGAGCTTCCCTGGTGGCTCTGATGGTAAAGAATTCACCTGCAATGCAGGAGACCGAGGTTCCATCCCTCGGTTGGGAAGATCCCCTGGAGGAGGGTGTGGCAACCCACTCCAGTATTCCTGCAAGGAACATCCCCATAGACAGAGGAGCCTGGTGGGCTATGGTCCATGGGGTCATAAAGGGTTGGACACAACTGAGCGACTAAGCCCACAGCACATTGTGTGTGCCTGTTAACATAGATTTATATTTTATTGCTTCATAAATTTTCCTATTTAATCATATAATGGAGAAAATTCAGTTTTAATTTTAATGTTCATAACACACACAATTCTTGGGTAGCATGTCTGTATTCTAAATAGTACCTTTCATATTCAAGTCATTGTCAAGTATCACAGTGTCCTTGTCTAGAACAGTTGTCAAATCTAAGTTCGTAACACATTTCATACTGGTCTGAATAGCTTGTTTAGATCTTCCAAAACTATTACAGTTGTTTCTGATCTCTTTCGTGTCAAGCACACATAGAAAAATTCTAATATTTTCTCAGTTTCCTGAGATATGTGACCAAGACATCTCATGGCTTGAGTCCAATAAGCTTAGGGGTTCATTCACCCCAGACTCTGATTTATCTTCCCAAAGATTGAAGGAATCACTATCTGACCTTACATATTACCCATTCATGGCATATCAGTTGAGAAGTTATGATATATTAATACTTCATTCAGCCTTCATTCTGGATGGAGAATAAGGCAAGGCATTCAAGGGAAATTAAAAAGAAAAAGTGTGTCCTGTTGTAGGTGGAATTATAAAATATCCCTCAAGATTTCCCTCTCCCTGGTGTTCATGTACTGAATAGTCCCAAGGACTGTGAAAATGATGCATTTTATGCCTATGATTAGGTTATATCCTATGGCATACTTGATCTTAAATAGGGAGATTATATAGTGGGTCTGTCCTAATCACATGAGCACTTTTAAAAGTAGAAAGTTTTCTCCAAGGAAGAAATCAGAGTGAACTCCAGCTTGTCTGGCATAAAGCAAACATCCATGTTGTGAACTGCCAATGGAGAGGGGCAGCTTCTAATAGCTAAGAGAATTCCCCAGCCAATAGCTAGGAGGAAAGTAGGGACTTCTATCCTATAGCTTCAAGGAAATGAATTCTCCAACAATCTGAATGAGTTTGGAAGCAAATTCTTTGCTAAAGTCTCCTGCCAAGATCATAATTTCAGCCTTGTGAGCTTTTGAGCAGAGAACACTGCTACACTATGTGCGGACTTCTATAGAACTATGAGGTAATAAATGAATGTTTCTTTAAGTACCTAAGTTTGTGGTAATTTGTTACACAGCCATAGACAAATCATATAGTCCTTTCCCCCGAGTTCACACATTTGTCTGTAAGAGAAGACCCTTTTACAGACAAATATGTGAGAACATGCCCTATAACTCTAAGTGATGTTATGGTTACTTTCTAGAATTCTGTAGCAAGAGATCTTCAGGCTTTATGCTACTACCACAAGCATACCTTGGAGATACTGTGGGTTCCATTCCAGATGACAGCAGTAAAGTGATTATTGCAATAAGGTGTGTCACACCAATTTTTTGTTTTCCAGGGCATATAAAAGTTATGTTTACACTATACTGTAGCCCATTAAGTGTACAAAACAGTATGTCTAAAAAGCAATGTACATACCTTAATTTTTAAAATGTTTCATTGCTTAAAAAATGCTAACCATCATATGACAATGCAGGAATGGCAAAACCTTTCGTTTGTAAAAACTGCTATCTGCAAAGCAGTAAAGCAAAATGTAATAAAATGATGACCGCTTATGGTGAACGATGTCGGATTTGCAATCTCCGAAGAAGATTTGACTTCAGGACCAGGGACCAGGCTTGATCACTCAAGAGCTTTTGTGTGAAAGTGAAAGTGAAACTCGCTCAGTCGTGTTGGACTCTTTGTGACCCCATGGGCTATAGAGTCAATGGAATTCTCCAAGCCAGAAAACAGGAGTGGGTAGCCTTTCCCTTCTCCAGGGGATCTTCCCAACCCATGGTTCGAACCCAGGTCTCCCACATTGCAGGCAGATTCTTTACCAGCTGAGCCTGTGTATCAGAGTTTTATTAAAGTGAAAAGGGTCAGAGAAAGCTTCTGACATAGACAGCAGAAGGGGGATGGAGAGTGCCCCACTTGCTAGTCTTAGAAGGGAAGTTATATGGTTTTCTAATTGATTATTACAATAAATCAAAAGAATGTCTCAAGGTTGTAAAAATTTTGCCAGACCCATTCCCATAATATACATTTTAAGATAAACGGATTAGTCAGAAGGTTTTCATAAAGGAGAAACTGTCTTCAAGCAGGATACATTGTTGTTATATAATCCTTAGTGAAGAGTTTAAACAGTTGTTTTGTTGTGTAATCATCAGCTCAGGGCTTAAAGAAAAAAAAAAAAAACATTTTATGTGACTAAGACAAAGGAATGTAGGGGGAAAAAAGATGTTTGACCCTTTCTCCTCCTTGAGAATTCCAGACACCTATCTCCTCTTCGAGAGCCTCAGACCCCTTTTTCCTCCTTGGGGACCCCGGGCTTCTTATCAACCTACCTAGAAATTGACGCTCAATGAGGTGTGCTTATATATTATTGTTCAGTGTCTCACCTGAAGGATGAGAGTATTAGTTGTTTTAGTCACCAATCAGTTGTGGATATAATATTAGATGGGAAACTATAACTGAGTGAATGGCCATATAGGCTTGAGGGTGTGGGGTACTTGGTGAAAGAAAGGAAAGTAAGGAATAGGTAACAGGAAATACAGTGACACCTGCCATATGGAGATTTGGAGGGTGAGTAAAATAGTCGAGGTATCTAGGAGTTGTGGTAACCACTGTCTAGGGGCTTAAGCACAAGTAGCTAAGGAGACAGAATAAAGCATGGGATATGACTTAAGAGCCTTGTAAGCAAGTTAAGTCAGTTCAGTTCAGCCACTCAGTCATATCCAACTCTTTGTGACCCCATGGACTGCAGCACACCAGGTTTCCCTGCCCATCACCAACTCCCGGAGCTTATTCAAATCCATGTCCATCGAGTGGGTGGATTTAAAAGCAAGTTTTTTGGAAGCTTGATTTTTTTGTGTGTATGTTTTGTGCTTCTTTATTTTCCTTGTGTTCTCCCTTCATTTTTTTTTCTTTTAAAAATTTCAGCCTTTTATAGCTGTGCTAAGAGAAACCAAGCAAAGAGAAAATTTTTCACACTTGTACCAGAGACTAATGAGAAAACAGTGTTCCTCTGGAGGTCAGACATGGCAGTTTGATCTGGAAGAGGGGTTTCAGGAGAGTATTTCCTAACAGAGGCCACTTCAGAGAGGTTAAAATTTAGTTAAAACTGAACACTCCTGGTGTGACTGACTATAAAAGGATAGCACAAGGGAACTTATTTCTGGTGATGGAAGGTTTTTGTATCCTGATGGTAGTGGTAGTTTTCATGCGATAAAATTTCACTTAAAAATACCCAAATAAATGAATGCATGTAAAATTTGATGAAATCTGAATAAGGCATGTATGTAGTTTATAATATTGTGCCAATGTCATTTTTCTGGTTTTGATAGTGTACTATGGTTATATAGTATATTATCATTGGAGAAAGCTGGATGTAGAGTACATGGGAACTCTATATTTTTGCAATTTCTTATGAGCCTACATATTTCAAAATTTAAAATGTTTAATTGAAAAAAAAACCACCCCTGGATTTCTGACACTAGCCAGAACTCGCTTCCTGGCATGCCAGCCTGATCCAGGCTATTAGTCAAATGAATAGTGTTTTTACAAATTCTAACAACCATGGGACCCCCACTAAACCCCAGCCTATGACAGAATCACAAAGCACCTGGATATAGGAGGCTTTGCCTCAGGCTGCTCTGTCAATATCAGGGCTATGAACACATTCTAAAGAAATAGTAACCATGTTTCTCAATCATCTGACTTGCCCTTCACCTTCCATCCCTAAACAAGCCAACTCTCCTATGGGAATTAATACCAAAAATGAAGGGCAGAGGAGGTTAAGCAAAGGCCAACAACACCGTTATTGACCTGATTCCAAGCAAAGCCCTCAGGCCTCCGATTTACTGTCCTGCACTAGTATGTTATACACCAAATTACTTTGCTTATTGTCATCTCTCTTGTATCTCTATGTGACTTGATAATATGATGCACTGTCTCAAAAGCTAGTACTTGACATAGAAACATTGAGAGACCCAAGTAGCAGAAAGCTTTCTATGCACTAAGCACCTGTTCATTATGGCTACCTCCCTCCACTGAGAGAATGCAGGCACCTAACACATTAGCTTCTTGTTTTACCATCCAAGTGCACCAGTTTTTGTAGATGTCTGCATTTTCTTTCTCTCCATTTCTTTTTATATCTTTTAAAAATATTTATCCTTGTTCTTCTTTAAATCCAGGCTTGAAGATCCCTCAAAACTATGACATTCACCCCTGATTTAAAGCAAAGGGAAAAGAAAATGCATTTTAAAGGAAGACAGCAGTGATATAATATCACCCCTTTGCTTAGACTAGTATTGGTTTAAGGTAGTTTAAAAAAAAACAGCTTGCATTCTAAACTTAACCAGATGGAAATATGTGCCTGCTGAGAGTTGGACCTAATTAAAAAAAGATGGTTAGCCAATAGACAATCCAGTTTAGATCAGAATGTGCCAAAAATGGTCAATCAAATTGTCCCAAGTGTGACTCCCCCAGAGCAGATGTCACACTCTCTCTGAAGGCTTTTGAGTATCATCATCTTTTAGCAAGAGGTGGTTTTATATGTGCACACATACACATAAATGAAACTTAGGCCTATAGCTACACTTTATTTTATTTTACTGTAGTCCCATCACTCTATCAGAAAAAAGTGAAAGCCCTCTCCTTCTCTTCTGGCTTTTAAATGAATAGAAATGTTGCAACTCAAACAAAAGCTATGAACATACATAATTAATTCCAAGCAACTATCTTTACTTTTCTCATTTTTATAGTTTTCTATTGTAATAACAGCAGAAATCTGAGACCATAATTGCCTAGTTTCTCATCACCTAATAAAAGTCAATATTTTTATTTGTCCACATTGTCTATTCTTTCCCTTCTGCTTATTCAATTCTGACATTTTAAATTTTCTTTCATATGGATCAGGAATGGAAACTTGCCCTCCTAAAAACAGGAAGGCTCTGCTTCCCCAAGTCTGGACAGTAAAGGGATACCCAAAATGCAATGATGACCTTGTGAAAACCTGTAGTAAAATATCTTAGGCTGTTAACTGTAAGGCATGGAGTAGGAGTTGCTTAGTGGATTCGTTCTATGTTGTGAACTGCTTAAATCTGCATTTGCTACTGTGCTAATAAACAATACTAAAACAAAAATGTACGTAATGTTTCAAAAGCCCCATTCATATCCATTGCTTCATTACATCCTTATGATAAGCTTGAAAGGCAGACAGGACTCATTGTTGTTTAGTTGCTGAGTCACGTTAGACTCTTTTGGGACCCCACGGACTGTAGCCCACCAGGTTCCTCTGTCCATGGGATTTCCCAGGAAAGAATACTGGAGTGGGTAGCTATTCCCTTCTCCAGGAGATCTTCTCAACCCAGAGATCAAACCCAGGTCTCCCACATTGCAGGCAGATTCTTTACCAGCTGAGTCACCAGGGAAGTATAAAATGAGGAAGTTGGACTATTTAATTTCTAAAGCCCCTTCACATCTTCAACACTATTTATAATCATCATCTTCTAGCGCCCTCCTGTACATGCTAACAAAAAACCCCACCTCTGAGATGGTGGAAATTTCGGCTTTTTATAAACAGAGAAATCAGAAAAAGTGATCACCAGGTCCTAAAATATTTCATCCAGATGAGTAAACTGCAAGTGTTTAACTGAGAACCTGCAAGCTTTCTTTAAGATATTCACAACCCCATTGTGATAAAAAGAAATCAATTTGGATGAAAAATCCCAATAATTCTAAAGATGCTCTGGATTGGAGGAAGACCAACTTGGTTTCAAAAACAAAATGACTCCCCAACCCACATGCACACAATTGTGTAGATTATGAAACACTTTCACATTTCAATCTCACACCAACTCTTTGAGATTACTGTTACTAGCCCCATTTTTACAGATGAGGAAATGAAGGCATAGGGAGGAAAATGATTTTGCCAAGGTCACACAGCTGGTTAGTGGTAGAGTTAGTACTCAAACCTGGCTCTCTACTATTGTTACCACCACAGATCACTATGTCCACTACATCAATAAGAGATCTAGCAACCGATTAATTTGCTCAATTTAATTTGAAGAGGCAGATGGTGCCTGCCAGAGAAATGGCAGCCCATTTGGCTCTCTGTAATTATACCAATAATGATAGTAACAACAGAGCTTTGTGAGAAAGCAGTTGCAACAATTACCAAAAAAGTGAGATCTTTTGCTAATGTGAGAACTTTCTGCCCTTCTCAATTTGCTTGGAAAATTGAAGGTGGACCTAAGCTCTGTTTGTGTTGAGAACAAGTAGGTAGAAGCAAGATTCTGGGTCTTCAGTTAAAATGCATGGATTAATGTTTTAAATGAATAAAGAATACTTGCTATGCCAAGAGATAATGTTTCAAGGTATTAGGAGAAATTGACCACACTTTGTGCTAATCTATTTGCATTCAGCACAGTGAATCTTGCTTTTAAACTTATGTTTTCTAAGTATAGGCCAATGTTTTTAATGAATATAGATGCAAAAATTCTCAACAAAATATTAACAAACCAAATCAAGCAACACATAAAAAAGATCATACACTGTGAGCAAGTGAGATTCATCCCAAGTTCACAAGGATGGTGCAACATACACAAATCAATCAATATGATATACCACATCAAAAGAAGTAAACAAAACCACATGATCATCTCAATAGATGCAGAAAAAGCACTTGACAAAATTGAACATACATTCATTATTTAAAAAAAAATTCTTACCAAAGTGGATATAGAGGGAACAAAACACAATAAAAGCTATTTATGACAAACCCACAGCTAATAGAATACTCAACCATGAAAAGTTCAAAGCCTTCTTGCTAAAATCTGGAACAAGGATGCCCACTTACCACTTCTCTTCAATATAGTATTAGAAGTCTTAGTCACAGTAATCAGATAGGAAAAAGAAATAAAATGTATCCAAATTGGAAGGAAAAAGGTAAAATTGTCATTATATGCAGATGACATGATACTATATATAAAAAAACCCTAAAGAGTTCACACAAAGACTATTAGAACTGATAAATGAATTTAGCAAAGTAGCAGGATACAAGATTAAATACAGAAAGCAGTTGCATTTTTTATACTAATAATGAAATATGAGAAAAAGAATGTTAGAAAAAGAATGTTATCTATATCTATATCTATATCTATATCTATATATATATATATCTTTTAAAATCACATGAAAAAGTATCTAGGAATAAACCTGACCAAGGTGGAGAAAGATTTATATGCCGAGAACTGTAAAACATTAATAAAGGAAATTAAAGATTATTCAAAGAAATAGAAAGATATCCCATGCTCTTGAATTAGGATGATTAATATTATTAAAATGGCCGGGTGAGAAGTTATATATTATAGGGAGCCCAACCTGGTGCTCTGTGATGAGGTAGAATGGTGGGATAGGAGATGGGAGGGAGGCTCAACAGGGAGGGGGTATATGTATAATTATGGCTGATTCATGATGTTGTATGGTAGAAATCAACACAACATTGTAAAGCAATTTTCCTGCAATTAAAAATTTAGAAAAAAAAAATGAACATACTACCCATAGCAATGGACATATTTAACTCTATCAAATTACCCATGACACTTTCCACAGAACTAGAACAAATAATCCTAAAATTCATATGAAATCATAAAAGGAAAAAAGAACAAAGCAGGAGGCAGAACCCTCCTGGACTTCAGACAATACTACAAAGTTGCAGTCATCAAAACTGTGGTACTGGCACAAAAACAGACATAAAGATTAATGGAAAAGAACAGAGAGCCCAGAAATAAACTCACATATCTATGGTCAATCTTTGACAAAGGAGGCAAGAATATAAAATGGGGAAAAGCCTCTTCAGCAAGGGATGCTGTGAAAGTTGGACAGCTGCCTGTAAATAAATGAAGTTAGAACACACCCTCACACCATGTACAACAATACACTCAAAGTGGTGTAAAGACTTACACATAAGACATGACACCATTAAACTGCTAGAAGAGATCCTAGGCAAAACATTCTCTGATAGAAACCTTACCAATGTTTTCTTAAGTCAATCTCCCAATGAAATAGAAATGAAAACAAAAATAAACAAATGGGACTAATCAAACTTACATGCTTTTTGCACAGCAAACTGTAAACAAAATGAAAAGATAATCTACAGAATGGGAGAAAATGTTTGCAAACAATGTGACTGACAACGGCTTAATTTCCAAAATAAAGAAATGGCTCATATAACTCAACAACAATAAAAAAAAAACTGAAAAATGAGCAGAAGACCTAAATAGATATTTTTACAAAGAAGATATACAGATGGCAAATCAGTTCAGTTCAGTTCAGTTCAGTCGCTCAGTTGTGTCCGAATGTTTGCGACCCCATGAATCACAGCACACCAGGCCTTCCTGTCCATCACCAGCTCCTGGAGTTTACTCAAACTCATGTCCATCGAGTCGGAGATGCCATCAAGCCATCTCATCCTCTGTTGTCCCCTTCTCCTCCTGCCCCCAATTCCTCCCAGCATCAGGGTCTTTTCCAATTAGCCAATTCTTCAAATGAGGTGGCAAAAGTATTGGAGTTTCAGCTTCAGTGAACACCCAGGACTGATCTCCTTTAGGATGGACTGGTTGGATCTCCTTGCACTCCAAGGGACTCTCAAGAGTCTTCTCCAACACCACAGTTCAAAAGCATCAATTCTTTGGTGCTCAGCTTTCTTTATAGTCCAACTCTCACATCCATACATGACTACTAGAAAAACCATAGCCTTGACTAGATGGACCTTTGTTGGCAAAGTAATGTCTCTGCTTTTTAATATGCTGTCTAGGTTGATCATAATTTTCCTTCCAAGGAGTAAGCATCTTTTAATTCCATGGCTGCAATCACTATCTGCAGTGATTTTGGAGCCCCAAAAAATAAAGTCTGACACTATTTCCACTGTCTCACCATCTATTTGCCATGAAGTGATGGGACCAGATGCCATGATCTTACTTTTCTGAATGTTGAGCTTTAAGCCAACTTTTTCACTCTCCTCTTTCACTTTCATCAAGAGGCTTTTTAGTTCCTCTTCACTTTCTGCCATAAGGGTGGTGTCATCTGCATATCTGAGGTTATTGATATTTCACCTGGCAATCTTGATTCCAGCTTGTGCTTCTTCCAGCCCAGCGTTTCTCATGATGTACTCTGCATATAAGTTAAATAAGCAGGGTGACAATGTACAGCCTTGACGCACTCCTTTTCCTATTTGGAACCAGTCTGTTGTTCCATGTCCAGTTCTAACTGTTGCTTCCTGACCTGCATACAGATTTCTCAAGAGGCAGGTCAGGTGGTCTGGTATTCCCATCTCTTTCAGAATTTTCCACAGTTTATTGTGATCCACACAGTCAAAGGCATTGGCGTAGTCAATAAAGCAGAAATAGATGTTTTTCTGGATCTCTCTTGCTTTTTTGATGAACCAGCGGATGTTGGCAATTTGATCTCTGGTTCCTTTGCTTTTTCTAAAACCAGCTTGAACATCTGGAAGTTCACGGTTCACGTATTGCTGAAGCCTGGCTTGGAGAATTTTGAGCATCACTTTACTAGCGTGTGAGATGAGTGCAATCATGCAGTAGTTTGAGCATTCTTTGGCATTGCCTTTCTTTGGGATTGGAATGAAAACTGACATTTTCCAGTCCTGTGGCCACTGCTGAGTTTTCCAAATTTGCTGGCATATTGAGTGTAGCACTTTCACAGCATCATCTTTCAGGATTTGAAATAGCTCAACTGGAATTCCATCACCTCCACTAGCTTTGTTTGTAGTGATGCTTTCTAAGGCCCACTTGACTTCACATTCCAGGATGTCTGGCTCTAGGTGAGTGATCACACCATCATGATCATCTGGCTCGTGAAGATCTTTTTTGTACAGTTCTTCTGTGTATTCTTGCCACCTCTTCTTAATATCTTCTGCTTCTGTTAGGTCCATACCATTTCTGTCCTTTATTGAACACATCTTTGCTTGATATGTTTCCTTGGTATCTCTATTTTTCTTGAAGAGGTCTCTAGTCTTTCCCATTCTGTTGTTTTCCTCTATTTCTTTGCATTGATTGCTGAGGAAGGCTTTCTTATCTCTCCTTGCTATTCTTTGGAACTCTGCATTCAAATGGGAATATCTTTCCTTTTCTCCTTTGCTTTTCAATTCTCTTCTTTTCACAGCTATCTGTAAGGCCTCCTCAGACAACCACTTTGCCTTTTTGCATTTCTTTTCCATGGGATGGTCTTGATCCCTGTCTCCTGTACAATGTCACGAACCTCCATACATAGTTCATCAGGCACTCTATCAGATCTAGTCCCTTAAATCTATTTCTCACTTCCACTGTACAGTCGTAAGGGATTTTATTTAGGTCATACCTGAGTGGTCTAGTGGTTTTCCCTACTTTCTTCAATTTCAGTCTGAATTTGGCAATAAGGAGTTCATGATCTGAGCCACAGTCAGCTCCTGGTCTTGTTTTTGCTGACTGTATAGAGCTTCTCCATCTTTGGCTGCAAAGAATATAATCAATCTGATTTCAGTGTTGACCATCTGGTGATGTCCATGTGTAGAGTCTTCTCTTGTGTTGTTGGAAGAGGGTGTTTGCTATGACCAGTGCGTTCTCTTGGCAAAACTCTATTAGCCTTTGCCCTGCTTCATTTCATACTCCAAGGCCAAATTTGCCTGTTTCTAGTTTTTTCTTGACTTCCTACTTTTGCATTCCAGTCCCCTATAATGAAAAGGACATCTTTTTTGGGGTGTTAGTTCTAAAAAGTCTTGTAGGTCTTCATAGAACCATTTAACTTCAACTTCTTCAGCGTTACTGGTTGGGGCATAGGCTTGGATTACCGTGGTATTGAATGGCTTGCCTTGGAAATGAACAGAGATCATTCTGTCATTTTTGAGATTGTATCCAAGTACTGCATTTCGGACTCTTTTGTTGACAATGATGGCTACTCTATTTCTTCTAAGGCTAATACAGATGGCTAATAGGCATATGGAAAGATGATCAACATCGCTAATTATTAAGGAAATGCAAATCAAACATACAATGAGGTAACACCTCACACAATTCATAGTGGCCATCATTAAAAAGTCTACAAATAACAAATGCTGGAGAGGGTGTAGGGAAAAGGAAACCTTCCTACACTGTTGGTGGGACTGTAAGTTGATGTAGCCACTATGGAAAACAGTATGGAGACTTGTCAGAAAACTAAAAATAGAGTTACCATATGATCCAGCAATTGCACTCCTGGGCATATATCTGAATGAAGCTATGACTCAAAAAATATACACGTTCCCCTATGTTCGTAGCAGGACTATTCACAATAGCTAAGACATGCGTGCATGCTAAGTCACTGCAGTTGTGCAACCCCATGGACTGTAGCCTACCAGACTCCTCTGTCCATGAGATTTTCCAGGCAAGAATACTGGAGTGGCTTGCCATTTTCTTCTCCAGCCAACACATGGAAACAACCTAAATGCCCATTCACAGATGAATTGCTTAAAGAAGATGTGGTATATATATATATATAATACAATGAAATACTACTCAGCCATAAAAATAATGAAATAATGACATTTGCAGCAACATGGATGCAACTAGAGATTTATCATACTAAGTGAAATAAGTCAGAAAGAAAAACAAATACAATATAATATCACTTATATGTGTAATCTGAAATGTGACACAAATGAACCTAATCTATGAAGCAGAAACAGACTCACAGAGAACAGACTTGTGGTTGCCAAGGAGGGGGTAGGGTGGGGATGGGGAAAGGATGGATTGGGAGTTTGGAGTTAGTAGAGGCAAACTATTACATATAGGATGGATAAACAACAAGGTCTTACTATATAGCATGAGGAACTATATTCAATATTCTATGATAAACCATAATGGAAAAGAATATAAAAAAGAATGTGTGTATGTATGTATATATATGAAATTAAAAGATGCTTACTCCTTGGAAGGAAAGTTATGACCAACCTAGACAGCATATTAAAAAGCAGAGACCTGACTTTGCCAACAAAGGTCCATTTAGTCAAGGCTATAGTTTTTCCAGTGGTCATGTATGGATGTGAGAGTTGGACTATAAAGAAAGCTGAGCACCAAAGAATTAATGCTTTTGAACTGTGGTGTTGGAGAAGACTCTTGGGATTCCCTTGGACTACAAGGAGATCCAACCAGTCCATCCTAAAGGAGATCAGTCCTGGGTGTTCATTGGAAGGACTGATGCTGAAGCTGAAAGTCCCATACTTTGGCCACCTGATGCAAAAAGCTGATTCATTGGAAGTCCCTGATGCTGGGAAAGATTGAGGGCAGGAGCCGAAGGGGACAACAGAGGATGAGATGGTTGGATTGCATCACCGACACAATGGACATGGGTTTGGGTGGACTCCAGGAGTTGGTGATGGACAGGGAGGCCTGGCGTGCTGTGGTTCATGGGGTCACAAAGAGTCGTACACGACTGAGCGACTGAACTGAACTGATACACTCATATATAACTTAGTCACTTTGTTGTACAGCAGAAATTAACATACATCATAAATCAGCTATGCATACTAAGCCACTTCAGTCATCTCTGACTCTTTGTGACCCTATGGGCTGTAGCCTGCCCGGCCCCTCTGTCAATTGGATTCTTTAGGTAAGAATACTGGAGTGGGTAGTCACTCCCTTCTCCAGGGGATCTGCCCAACCCAGGGATCAAACCTGCGTCTCTTATGTCTCTTATATCTCCTGCCTTGGCAGACGGGTTCTTTACCACTAGTGCCACTTGAAAAGCCCAACTATACTTCATTTTAAAACAAAGTTATGTTTTCTTACCTCATCCACAAAACTGTAAGCTCCTCAAGAGCAAAGAGGGCATCTTCCTCATCTAGGTACCCTATAGTGGGAATTTGCCTTGAATTTTGCACATTAGAGACACTAGATAAGTAATTACTTATTCAACAAATCAATCCGCTCTTTGTTGGCTACAACTTAAGTCAGTGATTCTCATCCTGTTTCCTATTTTTGTGAAGTGAAATGAAAGGCCATCTTGTTCCCTTACACAGTGAAAAAACTCATTGAGTGAAATTGTAACTCCAGTTGCATGTGTGCTCAGTCATGCCTGACTCTTTGCAACCCCATGGCCTGTAGCCTGCAGGCTCCTCTGTCAATGGGATTTTTCCAAGTAAGAATACTGGAGTGGATTGCCATTTCCTACTCCAGGGGATCTTCCCAACCAAGGGATTGAACCTGCATCTCTTGTGTCTCCTGCGTTGGCAGGCAGGTTCTTTACCACTGTGCCACCTGGGAAGCCCCTTATAAATCCAAGTGAACAGCTAAAATCTCTAGCCACCCTCACAGGCTCACATTTGTAGTCTTTAAAAGTTCCTGCCCCTTTTTTGTTTCTCTATTTATGTAAGAAAAATAAAACAAAGTTTTATGAAAAGGTAAAAAAAAAATGAAGATATGTTTAATTGAGAAAGCCCTACAAAATGAAGACTCAAGTAGCTCCAAATGCCAATGATCATTTGTGAGCTGCAACCTAATAATACCAACTATTATTGATCATTTATTATTGGAAGAAAGTTATCTCACCTAATCCTTATTACAACCCATTTTATAACTAGTAAAACTTTACTTCAGTTCATTTAAGGAGCTAACCTAAGGTCATAAGAGATCTGAATCCCCAAGACTGATACCAGAACCAGTGACCTTGACTATGCTATATTCCTCTCGAAGCCTTGCTGGAGGTCTTCTACATCTGGAGGAAAGCCATCAGGTGGGTAAATTAACCCTAAAAGAAATCACAAGATAATTATTTTAAAAGATGATTATATCCTGTGTATCAAAAAGGTTGTAACTTTAAATTATAAGCAGTTAAAAAAGATTAATTAAATACAAAATAGATCAGTAGTTTGCCATTTTAAAAGGATTTACTAGAGGTAGGTAGTTTCTGACCTTATACTAATTTTTCTAATGAGAGATACTATTTCTACTGAGAAGTACTATTAATACTTTATCAGAAAATGACCTTTCCCTCCCCCCTTTAACTGTCACTTGGAAAGACTTCTTGCATTCTTGAGTGTGTACTTTTAAAATTATCATTTGGTCCCAATTTTCCCTTTTATGAAAGTCCATCTTTGGTTTTGTAATGAAAGACATACAAATGTGCTTTGTAGCAAAGTGGTTTTTATTTAAAGTAAATATATTTAAATCACAGGCTAGGAAGACTTTGTTTCATGGAACTATAAAGTATTGGCAATGGAAGGAAATAAGGGAAGGGAATGGAAGGGAAATAAGAGGTCATTGAGACCAACCCTCTATCTGTCTGATTCATGAATCAGATTATTAACTACAACATCATGACATTGTTCATGGAAAAATGCTTTCTTGTTGTTTGCTATAGCATTAATGCAGGTTCTGCAACTCAGCAGTAGATGTAGGCTTCATTTTATAAGGTACACACCAAGACACTCTGAAGTAATGACATATTTTTCCTCTTTTCAGATTGATTTTGCACCTACATAAGGAAACTAAGTGATGAAAAAAAAATTTTATTTGCTATAGCTAATTGAAGCAGGTACTTGTGAGGTCACTAGGAGACAAGTCATCTACTATTCAACAGGTTAATCATGAATATTAGTGTTATTTTTTGCCAGACTGTATTAAAAAAGAGAATTAAGTGTTTCATTTCAACAAAAACAACCATATTTTTCCCTTTGCTAAAACATATAATTATTTTAATACAATGTGAATATGAACTCTCAAATTTTTTATTTAATGATTAGTATGTGTGTATGTGTAATTAACCATAATTTTATATTTTTTGCATTTTTACATTTTCAATTCCATTTTTTAAAATTAGCTTATTTATTTTAATTGGAAGCTAATTACTTTACAATGTTGTAGTGGTTTTGCCATACACTGACATGAATCAGCCATGGGTGTACATGTGTCCCCCATCCTGAACTCCCCTCCCACCTCCCTCCCCATCCCATCCCTCAGGGTCATCCCAGTGCACCAGCCCTGAGCACCCTATCTCACGCATCAAACCTGGACTGGTGATCTATTTCACATATGGTAATATACATGTGTCAATGTTATTCTCTCAAATGAACCCACCTTTGCCTTCTCTCACAGAGTCCAAAAGTCTGTTCTTTACATCTGTGTCTCTTTTGCTGTCTCGCGCATATAGGGTTATTGTTACCGTCTTTATAAATTCCATCTATATGTGTTAATATAATGTATTGGAGTTTTTCTTTCTGACTTACTTCACTCTGTATAATAGGCTCCAGTTTCATCCACCTCATTAGAACTGATTCAAATGCCTTCTTTTTAATAGCTGAGTAATATTCCATTGTGTATATGTACCACAGCTTTCTCATCCATTCGTCTGCTGATGAACATCTAGGTTGCTTCCAACCATAATTTTAAATAAAGTCCCTTTCCATCCGAAAGACTGAAAGTATTTTCTGAAATGAATGCAGTTTTCATCTTTAGCTTCCTATTTGTTTATATATGTGAAGTCCTAATATTCTTTTTAAATATTTTTAAAAATTCTTCTCAAAAATGAATTTGTCTAGTGGGAGAAAATCCCTTTTTATCTGTAGAAGAAGCTTTCTGGTACTAAAATCTAGATCTATCACTGTGAGCATCTGAATCCGGGTGTTCATGAGGTTTCTATCCATTTGCCAATGTGACTTTACTGAAAGCCCCAATAATAAGACCATACTGTTTGTTGAAGGATTGATTGTTGACAAAGGTTTTCTTAATGCCTGCTTTGTACCAAGTGCTGTGCTAGAGGCTGATGTAAAGATGATTCCAACCTAGACCCAGTTTCCACCACTGAGTTTAGTGGGGGAGTCAGAGATGTTAGAAAAACAATTATAACACGATGTGCTTAAAACAGTGAATTGTACATGACATAGAGAACAAACTGATTACCTCAGGCTTGAAAAGTCCTCACAGAAGAAGTGACTTGTGAACTGGACTGATAGATAAATGTGAGTTCACCAGGCAGAGACCATGGGAAGGAGATGAAATAAGATGTACAAAGGCATGGGGTATGAGTAAGCATAGCGTATTAGGAAAATTTATGAAGGTTGGTGTGGGGAGAGAGTAAATTAGCCAAGATGGCATGTTCAGGCTTTTTTGCCCCACATTTTGTAAATAGTGACTTATAACTGAGATCATCTGTAGCACTGCACATGTGCGTAATGAGGTACTTGAGCTTGGTCACGAGCTACTTTGTTCTGTAGGGACATGTCAGCTCCAGCCATAAATCAGCGATATTACTGCTGTGTCACGGTTGTGTCCATTGGGTCAGCCACAAGAGAAGAGATTATAGTGTGTCTACTGCTACAGCTGCTGCATCAGCCAGGAGAGAATACTGATATGGCTGCTGTGTCAGCGAGGGAGAGGTTGTGTTCTGTTAGGTTATGCTATGGCTGCTGCTGCTGTGCCAGCCAGGAGAGAATAAACGTGTCTGCAGTTCCTATGGCTCCTCCAGTCTTCTTCCAGCCTCTTAGCTCACGCCTTGCCTACCGCAGGTTCAGCTAACACTGTGGACAGTGTGAATAGCAAGACAATTGGCATCATGAACAGGATGATCAGCAATACAGTTGATATGACTGGAGGGTATACATGTGGAAATTAAGTGGTAAGGAGAAGAGGCACTGAAAAGATAGCTAAGATATAGGTCATGTAAAGCTTTGTATGTTAAAGATGTAAGGATGCTTTTACTGTAAGCATTGAAATGCCATTAATGGTTTTTAAACAAGGGAATGATAGGATGAGTTTTACATTTTTAAAAATACCATGCCAGCTGTGATATGGAAAATCACATAAGGTCAACAAAAGCAAAGTAGCAAAACTGATGAGGTTTCTATAATAGTCCAGAATCAAGGTCTGACCTAGGGCAGTGGCAGTAGGAACAAAAAGAAGGCGGGAGGGGTGGGACAGGGAGCATATTCAATAGAGGTTGCTGAGGTAGAATAGATTTGGATGAAGGCAAAAAGGAAGACAAGGATGACTCTGATATTTCTAGGAGACAGGGTAGAATTGTAGAGAAAGTAACAAATTCATTTTGAAGTACCTGTAAGATAGCTAGGTAGAGAGGGCATGTTGGCACATTTATGCAGTTCAGAGATATATTCCAGATAGTCTTGGAAGGATACTTGCTAGACATTTATGTCAGATTCTCTCTTTCAGTTTTGGCTAGGACCAACTACTGAAAATTCTCTGAGAGATAGATAGAGCCACATCCTCTAGTATGAAGGTTCTTTGTAGACTTTTGATACCTATTGATTTGCTGAGAAAACTTTTCTAAACTGTTTTACTCTAGGTCACCCCTGGCTCAACTGGTAAAGAGCCTGCCTGCTAGTGCAGGAGCCACAAGAGATGTGGGTTTGATCTGTGGGTGGTGAAGATCCCCAGGAGAAGGAAATGGCAACCTGCTGCAGTATTCGTGCCAGGGAAATCCCATGGACAGAGAGGCATGGTGGGCTAAAGTCCACAAGGTTGCCAAGAGTCAGACACGACTGAGCACCCACATGCACACACAACCCCAATTTGTTCTGCAGGTCCCTATGAAAATCCAAGCTGGATTCTTTAGAAAAATTAACAAGCTGATTGTAAAATTCACATGTAAATTCAATGAACCAATAGCCAAAACATTCTTGAGAAAGAGCAAAAGATGGAGGATTCACACTTTGCAATTTAAAAACTTAGTACAAAGATACAGTATTCAAGACAATGAGGTACTGGCTTAAGGACAGAAATATAGATCTGTGGAATTCATTTGAAAGCCCAGAAACAAAAACATTTACACTCACTTGACTTTCAATAAGGGTACCAAGACAATTGAATGGGGTGGGGAATAATAGTGTTTTCAGTACATGGTACTGGGAAAAACAACTTGGGTATCCACCTACAAAAGAATGAGGTTGGCACTCACCTCACACCATATAAAAAATTAACTTAAAATTGAACAGAGATCTAAAAGTAGGTGCTAAAACTACAAAACCCTTAAAAGAAAATATGAATAAATCTTCATGACCTTAAATTTGACAGTAGTTTCTGAGATAAGACATCAAAAGCCGAAGTGACGATGGAAAAAATAGATAAATTGAACTTCATCAAAATTAAAATCTTTTGTGTTTCAAAGGACATCATTAAGAAACTGAAGTGAAAACCAAAAGAATGAGAAAATACTTGCAAACCACATTTTACATAGATAAATCTTACAACACAATTATAAAGTCATATAACCCAATTAAAAATGGGGAAAGGATCTGAATAAAGTTTTTTCCAGAGAAATTATACAAGTTACCAATAAGTGCATTAAAAGATGTTCAATGTCATTAGCCATTAGGGAAATGCAAATGAAAACTGCAATGATATACCATGTCACAGTCTCTAGGATGGCTATTGGCTTCCCAGGTGGTGCTGGTGGTAAAGAACCCACCTGCCAATGCAGGAGATATAAGAAATGGGGGTTCAGTCCCTGGGTTGGGAAGATCCCCTGGAGAGGGCATGGCAACCTACTCCAGTATTCTTGCCTAGAGAATCCCATGGACAGAGGAACCTGGTGGGCTGCAGCCTGTAGGGTCACAAAGAGTCACATGATGGAAGCAACTTAGCACAGCACAGCATGGCTATAATCAAAAAGACAAATAACAAGTGTTGGTGAGGATGTAGAGAAGTTAGACCCTTCATATATTCCTGCTGGTAATGTAAAATGGTACAGCTTCTTTGGAAAACAGTCTGGTAGCTACTCCAAAGATGAAATATAACCATATATAACCCAGAAACTGTTCTTCCAGATATATACATAAAATAAATGAAAACAAAAACTAGTCTGAATGTTTATAGCAGTATTATTCATAGCAGCCCCCAAATGGAAAAACCTAAATGTCCATCAATTGATGAATGGATAAATTTAAATATCTATACAATGAAATATTATTTATCAACTAAAAGGAATGAAGCTCTGATACATGGTACAGCATGAATGAATTTTGAAAACATTATATTAAGTGAAAGAAGGCAGTCACACATTATATGACCCATTTAGTTATATGAAATGTTCAGAATAAGCAAATCTATAGTGACAAAATAGATGAGTGATTGTGTAGGCTTAGGGGGAGATGGGGGAAAATGGAATATTACTGCTGATGGGTAAAGAATTTCTTGTTTTTTTTGTGGGCAATGATTGTGTTCTAAAAGTGATTTACAACTCTATGAATATACTAAAACCACTCAGTTGTACACTTTAAAATGGTGAATTGTTGAAGGGCTTCCTGGAAGTCCAATGGTTAAGACTCCTTGTGCCCACTGCCGGGGATGCAGGTTTGATCCCTGGTTGGGAAAGTAAGATCTGACATGCTGTGTGGTGCGGCCAAAAACAAAATGGTAAATTGTTTGTTATGTTACTTATATCTCAATAAAGCTGTTATTTTATTTTCTTAAATAACCGGTTGAAGACACTTCTCCAAAGAAGATATACAGATGGCTAACAAACACATGAAAAGATGCTCAACGTAGCTCATCATTCAGTTCAGTTCAGTTCAGTTCAGTCGCTCAGTCATGTCCAACTCTGCGACCCCATGAATCGCAGTACGCCAGGCCTCCCTGTCCATCACCAACTCCCAGAGTTTACTCAAACTCATGTCCATCGAGTCAGTGATGCCATCAAACCATATCATCCTCTGCTGTCCCCTTCTCCTCCTGCCCCCAATCCCTCCCAGTGTCAGGGTCTTTTCAAATGAGTCAACTCTTCAAATGAGGTGGCCAAACTATTGGAGTTTCAGCTTCATCATCAGTCCTTCCAATGAACACCCAAGACTAATCTCCTTTAGGATGGACTGGTTGGATCTCCTTGCAGTCCAAGGGACTCTCAAGAGTCTTCTCCAACACCACAGTTCAAAAGCATCAATTCTTTGGTGCTCAGCTTTCTTCACAGTCCAACTCTCACATCCATACATGACTACTGGAAAAATCATAGCCTTGACTAGATGGACCTTTGTTGGCAAAGTAATGTCTCTGCTTTTTAATATGCCATCTAGGTTGGTCATAACTTTCCTTCCAAGGAGTAAGCGTCTTTTAATTTCATGGCTGCAGTCACCATCTGCAGTGATTTTGGAGCCCAAAAAAATAAAGTCTGACACTGCTTCCACTGTTTTCCCATCTATTTCCCATGAAGTGATGGGACCAGATGCCATGATCTTAGTTTTCTGAATGTTGAGCTTTAAGCCAACTTTTTCACTCTTCTCTTTCACTTTCATCAAGAGGCTCTTTAGTTCCTCTTCACTTTCTGCCATAAGGGTGGTGTCATCTGCATATCTGAGCTCACCATTAGACAAATGCAAATCAAAATCACAATGAGATATCACCTCACACCAGTCAGAATGGCCATCACTAAAAAGTCTACAAACAATAAATGCTGGAGAGGGTGTGAAAAAAAGGAACACTTTTGCACTGTTGGTGGGAATGCAAATTGATACAGCCACTATGGAAGACAGTATGGAGATTCCTTAAAAAACTAGGAATAAAACCACCATATGACCCAGCAATCCCACTCCTAGGCATATACCCTGAGGAAATGAAAATTAAAAAAAAATGTATCCCATTGTTCATTGCAGCACTCTTTACAATAGCTAGAACATGGAAGCAATCTAGATGTACATTGACAGATGAATGGATAAAGAATTTGTGGTACATATACACAATGGAATATTACTCAGCCATAAAAGGAACACATTTGAGTCAGTTCTGATGAGGTGGATGAACCTAGAATCTATTATACAGTGTGAAGTGAGCCAGAAAGAGATAAATATTGTATTCTAACACATATATATGGAATCTAGAAAAATGGTACTGAAGAATTTATTTACAGAGAAACAATGGAGAAACAGACATAGAGAATAGACTTATGGACATGGGGAGAGGGGAGGAGAGGGTGACATGTATGGAAAAAGTAACATGGAAACTTACATTACCATATGTAAAATAGATAGCCAACAGGAATTTGCTGTATGGCTCAGGAAACTCAACAGGGGCGGAGGTGGTGGGATGGGGTGGGAGATGGGAGGGAGGTTCAAAAGGGAGGGGATATATGGATACCTATGGCTGATTCATGTTAAGGTTTGACAGAAAACAACAAAATTCTGTAAAGCAATTATCCTTCAATAAAAAATTAAATTAAAAAAAAACACAATCAGTTGAAAACATGGAAGGAGAGAGATGTGAATGTTGCTGAAAATTGCTGGCATGACTGGGGCAGCTGAGGCTAAATTGTCCCGGTTATTACCAAAAGAAACAGAATATCCTAGACTTGGCAAAATAAATTCTACAAAGTAAATTACTAGATAGGGATTAGAATATTGTAACCTAATTGTGTTTAGGTTTTGCCAAAAAATGTCCTCACAAACACAATCCTCTCAGTTGAAACTTATCTCCACCATTTTATTCTTCCTTGGGGCACTTAAACTGCAGGCATCTTATATTCCAGAGCTGATGCAGCCACTGCTGGCATCACTGTCACCACAGCCAATGTCTGCCAAAGATGGTGCTGCCACCAGGAGCTGACCTTATTTTCTTCACCATGAGTCTTCTTTTTTAAAAATATATATATATTTTATTGAAGTATAGTTGACTTACAATGTTTCAGGTGCACAGCAAGGTGATTCAGTTATACAAAGATAAATATATTATTTTTGAAATCATTTTCTATCATAGGTTATTACAAGATATTGATTATAGTTCTTTATGCTAAACAGTAAGCCTTTGTTGCTTGTTGCATATCTATTTTTTAATTAGAAATCTAACATTCTATTCATATTAAATCAAACAAGTGGACTCAAAAATGTCATCAATTTTTTAGTTAGGCAAAAATTCATAAGTTTTCTAAAATACATATACATATACATATATATATGTATATGTATACAAAAGCTTTTCTATTACACCTGATAAAGGCTTGAGAAAGAACATCAAAAAAAAGAAGAGATGGAGACATTGGAGAACATAAACCAAATGAAATGTGAGCAATGAATAGAAAATAGAAAAAGTGAAACAAGCTAGGTAAAAGTGAACAATCATCATATAGTCGTTTTTTTTAAACATGACTGCTAATTAGAAACATATCTGGAGCTCTGGAAAAAAAAAGCAATACCTGAGCATTTGTATTGTTCAACTAATATGCATCTGAATTTTAAAAAGTTATTACAGTTTCTTCTATTAGATCCTAGTTTTGGTGATATAAAATTCTATTATTTTTCTGTTGATGAATCATGATACAATGGTATTAAGTGAGTAATAGTTACATAATCACAATAATAAAAGATGTTTATCAGTTTTCAGAATCAATAGCCAGAAAAAAAGTAATATAATTGCAATTGCAAGCCATTATGGGAACATGATTAACTTAACAATATAAAACAATAACATACAATTTGTGGGGGTGGGTCAAGCAAAGTGATATGGTAAGTGGAAGTACATACATGCACATGTTTTCATCCACCCAGTCAGTCTATGTCTGTCAGTTTGTGCATTTAATCCATTTACATTTAAGGTAATTATCGATATGTATGATCCTATTACCATTTTCTTAATATTTTGGGTTTATTTTCTGTAGGTCTTTCCCTTCTCTTGTGTTTCCTGCCTAGAGAAGTGCCTTTAGCATTTGTTGTAAAGCTAGTTTGGTGGCATTGAATTCTCTTAACTTTTGCTTGTCTGAAAAGCTTTTGATTTCTCCATCAAATCTGAAGGAGAGTCTTGCTGGGTAGAATATTCTTGGTAGTAAGTTCTTACCTTTCATCACTTTAAATATATCGTGCTATTCCCTTCTGGCTTGTAGAGTTTCTGCTGAGAAATCAGCTGACAGCCTGATGGGAGTTCCCTTGTGTGTTATTTGTCGTTTTTCCCTTGTTGCTTTTAATATTTTATCTCTGTCTAATTTTTTTCAGTTTGATTACTATGTGTCTTGGTGTATTCCTTCTTGGGTTTATCCTTCCTGGGACTGTCTGTGCTTCCAGGACTTGATTAACTATTTCCTTTCCCATGTTTGGGAAGTTTTCAGCTATTATCTCTTCAAATATTTTCTCAGGTCCTTTCTCTCTTTCTTCTCCTTCTGGGACCCCTATAATATGAATGCTGGTGTGTTTAACGTTGTCCCAGAGGTCTCTTAGGCTGTCTTCATTTATTTTCATTCTTTTTTCTATATTCTGTTTTATGGCAGTGACTTCCACCATTCTGTCCTCCAGGTCATTTATCCATTCTTCTGCCTCAGTTATTCTAGTCTTGATTCCTTCTAGGGTATTATTCACCTCTGTTTGTTTGTTCTTTAGTTCTTCTAGGTCTTTGTAAACATTTCTTGCATCTTCTCAATCTTGCCTCCATTGTTTTCCTGAGATCCTGGATCATCTTCACTATCATTATTCTGAATTCTTTTTCTGGAAAGTTGCCTATCTCCTCTCTATTTAGTCCCCCCCCACCCCCGGGATTTTATCTTGTCCCTTCATCTGGGACATAATTTTCTGCTTTTTCATCATGATTAACTTTCTGTACTTTGATTTTTGTTTTAGCTGCTGTGAGACAGTGTTTCTTCTTGCTTATTCTGTCTGCCCTCTGATGGATGAGGCTAAGAAGCTTGTGTAAGCTTCTTGATGGGAGGGACTGGTGATGGGAAAAACTGGGTCTTGCTCTGGTGAGCAGGGCCTTGCTCAGTAAAGCTTTAATCCAATTATCTGCTGATGAGTGGGGTTTCATTCCTGCTCTGGTAGTTGTTTGGCCTGAGGCAACCCAGCCCTGGGGGGTCTACAGGCTCTACAGGTTAATGGCGAACTCCAAGAGGGTTTATGCCAAGGGGGATCTTCCAGTGCACCCGTCCCTGTGGTGAGCCCCTGCCGACCCACTCCTCCACAGGAGGCCCTCAAACACTAGCAGGTAGTTTTGGTTCAGTCTCCTGTGGTGTCACTGCTCCTTTCCTCTGGGTGCATGCAAAATTTTGTTTGTGCCCTCCAAGCCTGGAATCTGTTTCCCTCAGTCCTTTGGAAGGCTTATGATCAAATCCCACTGGCCTTCAAGGTCAGATTCCCTGGTGATTCCCAGTCCATTTGTCAGATTTCCAGGCTGGGAAGCCTTGCATGGGGTTCAGAATCTTCACAACAGTGGGACAGTTTCTTTAGTGTTATTGTTCTCCAATCTGTGGGTCTCCAGTCTGTGGGTCACCCACCAGGTGGGTATGGGATTTGATTTTATCATGATTGCGCCCCGCTTACCATCTCACTGTGGCTTCTTCTTTGTTTTCAGACATAGGGTATCTTTTTTGTGTGTGTGTGGGTTCCAGCATCCTCCTGTCGATGGTTGTTCAATAGCTAGTTACAATTTTGGTGCTCTTGCAGGAGGAGATGAACACATGTCCTTCTACTCCACCATCTTGAACTGGAAGCCAAAATGGGTCTTCTTGTAGCTCCATGTTTAGGCTATACTTAATAAGAAAGCTCCCAAAGCAGGGCTACACCATGTTTTAAAATCTTCTGTTTTTGGCAAAAGAGCTATCACTGGTTTTCTTCCCATCGCACACTTTTTAAAACTCAGGCTTGAGTGTCCCAAGACCTGGGACAAAGAGCAAACTAAGTGGTAGACACTGCAACTAATGTTCTATTCACTTTTACCTTTATCATGCTATCCATCCAACTTTGTCAGCTTCCATTCTGTTTTTCCTTAGGCTGAATTATTTCCCACAAGTCTCAAATCCTCATCTAAATAGATCACTAAACACCCTAATCCACCACTCCTCTAGACATGTCTGAATTCTATGCTAAAGAGTAAGTGCTTAAATTGAGACCCTCTGTTCCATTCCATAACTGACACAACTTCCATTCAGTAATTCATACCTTATTTACTAAGCTCCTCTTATGTGTCAGGCTCTACTCTAGATACTAAGGATATAGAGGTGAACACAGTGTAATCTTTGCCAACATAGAGTGTCTGTCTTGAGAGGGACAGACAACAAATAAGATAGAATTTGTTATTTAATTGCAAGTATGTTCTATAGGAAAAGCATAGGCTGTAGTAACAAGATTTGATAGGGTGATACAACCAACATTAAGGCAGCAGGAAATCTTACTTGAGGAAGTGATACTTCTGCTGCATTCAGAGGTTGTGGAGGAGGTTGAGACATATAGATGAGATTTTTCATACAGAGGGAGCAACAGTCATCATTCAATCATTCATTCATCCCTTCCTTTGTTCAATAAATAATTATTGCAGGCTCACAGACATAGAGAACAGACTTGTGGTTGCCAAAGGGGGTGGGGGAAGGGTGGATGGGGAGTTTGGGGTTAGAAGATACAAACTATTATTCACAAGATGGATAAACAAGGTCCTACTGTATAGCAGAGGGAACTATATTCAATATCCTATGATAAGCCATATGAAAAGAATGTATACATAAACTGAACCACTTTGCTGTACAGCATAAACTAACACAGCATTATAAATCAACTATGTGTCAATAAAAAATAAATAAGTAAAGGTAACCATCATACACAAAAAATAGTTATTGAACACCTATATATATCAGGCAAGATGTTCCAGGCTCTGGGATACAACAGTGAAATCAAACAAACAAACTTCATTATCATGTTGCTTACATTCTAAAGAGAGAGGGACCAAAAAACCCCATAAATATGTAAAACAATTAGTATTAGTAAGTGCTATGGAAGTAAGAAAACAACAAGGCATGATAAGGAGTGCTCATGATAGGTATTGGGGTGGAGGGTAGAGTACAGCTTACAAAGATCAAAGGTAGGGAAGCCCCTACAGAAACTGAAAGTAAGCAAGAGTAGCTGTGGGGCCAAGAGTGGATGCTTCTACTGCTCTTACTACTAATACTATCTTCTATTTATATATCACTTTGTTTTCATGTACATCATTTCACACACTGCCCAGTCTTGCCCAGTCCTAGGCAACACAGCACAGTTGACCCTTCTTCACCAAGAGCTTTGATTCAGTGTGTTATGGGGACAGTTTCCATGGAAACATGCTGTTAACTTTATAATGGAAGTCAATAGAGAATTAGAATTTTCTTTACATAAATGTGTTTTTAACCAACTTCGCTGGGTTATAAGTGTGTTTGTGGAAATTAATATTTTAGAGCTTTAGATTCTGGCTGATTAGGTCAGACAAAAGTGAAAGCAAGTTGGCAGGATGACCAAATGTACAAAGAAAGAGAATTCTGATTTCTGGAGGAAGACAATATTCAACAACTTCTGCAGAGCAGTAAGTGGTAGATCTAGCTTTCATAGAAGGTGATAGATATGTAGGTGAATGTTCAGAAGTCATGTCTCTTCTAACAAGTAGGCTCAAAGCCCATCAGCATGTCTGTAGAGAATGAGTCTATACTGCATTTCCAGAATGAGTTTCTGGCACACCTGAAACATTGTATGGCATTCAATGAAAAGCACTGAGAAACAGTGTAGGTATTAGGGTTTAAAGTGGAGGAGAAGAGGGACACATTAAAGCTACTGAGAAAACACCTTTTAGTCTAGGCTCTGTCATTTACTACCTATAGGAGTCTGAAGAAGCCTGAGCCTCAGTTTTCTTAACTGTAAAATGAGAATGGAATACACGTTTCACAGGATGCTGTGAGAAATAAATGATATGGTAAGTGCATAAAGTATTTTAGGATAACAATAGGTAATTTTTTTGAGATCTTAGTATCTGCCAGAAACAATTTTAAGCATCTAACATAAATTAACTCAATTAATCCTCACAACAACCCTAGGAAATTGGTACTATTTTTATTCCTCCCACTTTTGAAATGGGGAAAGTAGGGCTCTGAAATGTTAGGTTACACAATAAACCAGGTTTAAAACTCCAGAGACCATGCTTCAGTCTCTTATATTGTACCTCGTAGGTAGCAATTCAAAGGGTGACAGAGTTAATTCTCAGAAGGAGGATGTGAAATCCAGCTGGTAATGGCAGAAATAGGATTCAAACCTTGATCTGTCTCTGAAGTCTGTGTTTTTTCACTATGCAGCCTCCTGAAAGCACATAATAATAGTAGCTATCATTTGTTGACCTCCTATTTACCAAGCACTTCATATATAGTACCACTAATCTTTGTAAGGTAGATAATCTTTCAAAGTAGATATTATTCCCATCTTAAATATGAGGAAAATGAGCCTCAGAGAGTTGTTCTATGCCCAAAGTCACACAGCTCAGGGCTTGAATATATATCTGCCTCACACCAAGAGCCTATGTCAACTGTACCTTGCTACTATTCTTGCAAAGTGTAAAGGGCACAGGTGTTCATTGTTAGTCAGAGTGCATGACTAGAATTCAATGGATATTATTTTACACGAGGATGGCACAATTAGCTAATACCTAAAACATCCATCATCTGATTTAAGGTGGCGCATCTGCTTATTTCTGTTACCCCTCCTTCCTAGCTCTTTCTACCCCCACCCCATCTTTCCCTCCTTGTCTCCTTTCTCTTTCCTTCCCTACTGTCCTTTTTGCTCTTCCTACTTCCTCTTCTAAACCCCCCTCCCTCTGTATTGCCATTTGACTTCAGGCAAGGAGACATGAGGGCATCTTCTATGGGATGGGTTATCTTTAGGGTCACACCAACCCTGGAATTGAACCTCTTGTAGAGACAGTGGTCCTGGTCAGGGTGACCTCATGTTGAATGAGGAGCCGGCAATTAGCTCAGTCTCATGTGGTTGTTGATACACATGTTGACCAAACTAGGCTCAAAAGAGAATCAACTGTTCTTTGGAAGAATCCATTAGGAGCACTCATCTGTGTGGCCATGGTTGGTATAAAAGTATGCATAAAGTCTTCAGCTCATTCACTTATTTAAATATTTTATTCCACAAATATATGCCTGAAGAATGGAAAGACAAAGAGAAGGAAGCAAGTTTCCTGCCCTCAAGGAGATAGGAATTCTCAGTTCAGTGTGAGAGTGGACACATGCCAAAATATTTGTAATACACATTTTTCATGGTAGCAAGGTAATGCTCCAAATCCTTCAAGCTAGACTTCAACAGTACATGAACTGAGAACTTCCAGATGTACAAGCTGGATTTACAAAAGGCAGAGAAACCAGAGATCAAATTGCCAACATCTGTTGTATCATAGAAAAAGCAGGGAAATTCCAGAAAAACATCTACTTTTGCTTCATTGACTACACTTAAGCCGTTGACTGTGTGGATCACAACAAACCGTGAAAAATTCTTAAAGAGATGGGAATACCAAACCACCTTACCTGTCTCCTGAGAAACCCATATGCAGGCCAAGAAGCAACAGTTAGAACTGGACATGGGACAATGAATTGGCTCACAGTAAGGAAAGGTGTATGTCAAGGCTGTATATTGTCACCCTGGTAATTTAATGTATATGCAGAGTACATCATGCTGAATGCCAGGCTGGATGAATCACAAGCTGGCATCAAGATTGCTGGGAGAAACATCAACAATCTCAGATATGCAGATGACATCACCCTAATGGTAGAAAGCAAAGAGGAACTAAAGAGACTCTTGATAAGGGTGAAAGAGAAGAGTGAAAAAGCTGGCTTGAAACTCAACATTCAAAAAATGAAGCTATGGCATCCAGTCCCATCAACTCATGGAAAACAGATGGGAGAAATGTGGAAACAGTGACAGATTTTATTTTCTTGGAATTCAAAATCACTGCAGATGGTGACTGCAGTCATGAAATTAAAAAATACTTGCTCCTTGGAAGAAAAGCTATGACAAACCTAGACAGCATATTAAAAAGCAGAGACATCACTTTGCTACAAAGATCCATATAGTCAAAGCTATGGTTTTTTCCAGTAGTCATGTACAGGTGTGAGACTTGGATCATAAAGACCACTGAGATCCAAAGAATTGATGCCTTCAAACTGTGGTGTTAGAGAAGACTCTTGAGAGTACCTTGGACAGCAAGGAGGTCAAACCAGTCAATCCTAAAGAAAATTGACCCTGAATATTCACTGGAAGGACTGATGCTGAAGCTCCAATACTTTGGCCATCTGATGCAAAGAGCCAACTTACTGGAAAAGGCCCTGATGCTGGGAAAGATTGAGGGCATGGGGAGAACAGAGAGACAGTGAGATGGCTGGATGGCATCACTAACTTCAGTTCAGTTCAGGTCAGTTGCTCAGCTGTGTCCAACCATTTGTGATCCCATGAACATGCCAGGCCTTCCTGTCTATCACCAACTCCCGGAGTCCACCCAAACCCATGTCCATTGAGTCAGTGATGCCATCCAACCATCTCATCGTCTGTTGTTCCCTTTTCCTCCTGCCCTCAATCTTTCCCAGCATCAGGGTCTTTTCCAATGACTCAGCTCTTTGCATTAGGTGGCCAAAGTATTGGAGTTTCAGCTTCAGCATCAGTCCTTCCAATGAACACCCAGGAACACTCAAGAGTCTTCTCCAACACCACAGTTCAAAAGCATCAATTCTTTGGCACTCAGTTTTCTTTATAGTCCAACTCTTACATCCACACATGACCACTGGAAAAACCATAGCCTTGACTAGACAGACCTTTGTTGACAAAGTAATGTCTCTGCTTTTTAATATGCTGTCTTGGTTGGTCATAACTTTCCTACCAAGGAATAAGCATCTTTTAATTTCATGGCTGCAATCACCATCTGCAGTGAATTTAGAGCCCAGAAAAATAAAGTCAGCCACTGTTTCCACTGTTTCCCCATCTATTTCCCATGAAGTGATGAGACCAGATGCCATGATCTTAGTTTTCTGAAAGTTGAGCTTTAAGCCAACTTTTTCATTCTCCTCTTTCACTTTCATGAAGAGGCTCTTTAGTTCTTCTTCACTTTCTGCCATAAGGGTGGTGTCATCTGCATATCTGAGGTTATTGATATTTCTCCCAGCTTGTGCTTCTGATTCCAGCTTGTGCTTCTTCCAGCCCAGGGTTTCTCATGATGTACTCTGCATATAAGTTAAATAAGCAGGGTTGCAATATACAGCCTTGATGTACTCCTTTTCCTATTTGGAATCAGTCTGTTGTTCCATGTCCAGTTCTAACTGTTGCTTCCTGACCTGCATATGGGTTTCTCAAGAGGCAGGTCAGGTGGTCTGGTATTCCCATCTCTTTCAGAATTTTCCACAGTTGATTGTGATCCACACAGTCAAAGGCTTTGGCATAGTCAATAAAGCAGAAATAGATGTTTTTTCTTGTTTTTAATGGACATGAATTTGAGCAAACTCCGGGAGATAGTGAAGGACAGGGAAACCTGGTGTGCTGTAGTCCATGGGGGTGCAGGGAGTTGGATACAACTGAGCAGCTGAACAACAACAACAAAATGACTCTCTCACTTATCTTTGGCAGTAGTCCCTCAGTCACACCTATCTGCAGGTGCTTGTATCTGACCTCATAAATGTCATATGTGTATATGTTTCCTTTCTGTATAGACACTAAGCTCATAAAGGGAAATATCTATATCTTGTGGATTTATGTATCTCTGTGTCATGCCTAGCATAACATTTCGCACATAGTCAGTTAAATATGCTAAAGTAGAAAGTATAGTTTGAATTGGTAATTCTAAAGAAATTCTTGCTGCTTGAAGTATAATACTGCAAGGAGTAACAAATGCCTCCTGGAGATGGGGGGAGCCAATACTTTTCTAGAGGCACTTACTCTACATCATAACTCTGATAAATAGTACTTTATTGCTCCAGCCTGCCTTCCATAGCTGCTTCCCTCAATTCCAGAAGTAAAATGTTCACCATTTAAAAATGTTGGCAATAACCAATTGAACATCAACTATATATCAGGCATTGGGATAAGTAATGACTTACACAGAGATGAATAAGACATAGTCCCTGAAATTGCAGAATTTGCCGCCAGGTGAGACAGACAGAATTGTATTCACAAACCTCTAATATATATTACGGAATATGCTGTACAAGGTCAAAAGAAAGGGATGTTGATTTAGTCTTGGAGGATGTAGTTGGTTGAATGGTAACCTCCTAGAAAAGACATACCCAAGTCATAACCCCCTCAAACCCATGGATGTGAATTTATGTGGAAAAGGGTCTTAATTAAGTGATGACATATCTCTCAATGACATCATCCTGGATTGACTAGATAAGATCTAAATCCAATGACAGGTGTCTATATAAGAAGATGAGCAATACAGAGATACAGGCAAGAAGGTCACATGAAGATGAAGGCAGAAATTATGGTCATGCTGCCACAAAGTAAGGAATACCAGGAATGCCAGAAATTGGAAGAAGCAAGAAAAGATACTCCCCTAGACCTTTGGAGGGAGCATGGCCCTGCTGACAACTTGATTTTGGAATTCTGGCCTCTACTGTGAAACAATGAATTTATGTCATTTTAAACCGCCAAGTTTGTGGTAATGTGTTGCAGCAGTCCCAGGAAAATAACACAAGGGGATTTAAGAAAGACATTAGATAGGACATGACACTTCAAGGACCCTAAAGGAAGAGAAGGATTTTGATGTACAGAAGTGCAGAAAGGGCATTCCAGGCTGAGAGAAAAGCACGAACAAAGATATGGACATATTAAATGGAGGATGTTCTTGTGATTGCAGCAACAGCTACATAGAACTAGAAAGATATTGGAACTGTTTCATGGTTATCAACCTAGGGATTTTGACATTTTATTATTCAAACTTTGGGAAGAAATTGAAGATTTTGAAGGTTTGAAGTAACAAGAGAGAATACCCTGTTTTTTTAACAAAGGTGAGGACACTCACTGATTGCTCTGGGTGCATACTGACTCCACATTTCCTAGATGCCAATAGATTGGTTTGTATTTAGCCAAAGAGAGTGCTCAGGGAGCATTTGTGTTAGATGGGTGGGAACATCTCTTTTCTTGCATTATTCTGCACTTACTCTTTTGAAACACATCTTCCATTCTGGGCAGGATCTACTTAGACCACACATTTTGCTGCATAATCCCCAGTGCAGTGTCCTTGTGGATTTGACATGATTGCTTATATGGATGGACCTGGATAGGTTAGTTCAGGGAAGGTCAGGGTTCAATCTCAACCAGAGCTAGTTTCCTTCCTAGCTTCTCTCTCTCTCCCTTTATCTGTATTATTTGTCCCATGATCTGAGACAGTCATTATTTACCACATTGTCCTATCACCATCATCATCTCACCATCATCACCACCATTATCAACATCAACAACAAGAGTATCAGCTAATAACAGAGTAAAAGGAAGATATAATAGGAACTACTAGTGTAGACAGAAGGAAACTCATAATTTCATCAATGACTTAGGAAAGATTTACTGCAGAAAGGGAGATTTCAGGAACTTATAGAATACATGCACAAGCAGACACATTTATTTTATTCTTGTATGTGCCAAGCCTTACTCATAAACTTCTTTCTGTGAGGTAGAGATTATAATTGTTATCTCCTTTTTACAAATGAAGAGATTGTGGCTTTGAGAAGATTCTGTAAACTGTCCAGGATTATATTAGTAAGGGTCAGAACTCGAGGTCATTTGTTTCAAGTTTAGTGTTTTTCTACTACAACACAGCTTACCTTGCTTTCTTCTGCCTGGGTTGGTGGCAGTTAGGGAATAAGGCAAACTCTGGAGTACTGGATTTTATATGAAAAGGAGTCCTTCAGGGTCCTTTCTTTAAAGGAGAAAAGGGAACCATGTCCAAGAAGCCCTGAATCAGATGTTTCTAGGGTTTGTTGAGCTCAGTCTGGCTCGTCTCCTTACTCTAAGACTACTGTTCAAACCACAAGACTACACTGAAGTTTCCAACAGTGTACAATTGACACTATTAATACCTCCCACACTAAATAAGGCCTGTGAGCCTGTCCTGAGGGGGAAATCACACTGTACAGGGCACTCTGATGGTGCCCAACCCAAGGAAGCCCAAAACCCACATCACACATTCCATATATTATCCACAGAACACAGAATGTACAGCCACATGATGGAGGGCTGCATTTCACTGTGGGATCTGGTTAAAGATGCCTGCTGATCTCTGTCCATGGTCCTGTTCTAAGTCTGGACACTTCCTCACCACCCACCCATACTCCTGTGCTGTGCTGTGCTGTGCTGTGCTGTGCTGTGCTAAGTCGTTTCAGTCGTGTCTGACTCTTTGTGACCCTATGGACAGTAGCCCGCCAGGCTCCTCTGTCTGTGAGATTCTCCAGGTGAGAATACTGGAGTGGGTTGCCATGCCCTCCTCCAGGAGATCTTCCCAACTGAGAGATCAGACCTGTCTCTTTCGTCTCCTGCAATGACAGGCAGGTTCTTTACCACTAGCATCATCTGGGAAGCCCCCACCTTACTTAGGGCCTATGGCTTCATCTAGGGCTTCTCCAATGGCCCATGGCAACTGAAGATGGAAATGGTTTTCTACAAACCTCTGCAAATGGTTTTCTCTAACTTTAAGTCACTCAGCCTGTCTTAGAATATTTTAGAGGCTTATCCTGAGAAAGTGCTCAGTGGGAGAAGTTGTCACTGCTTAGGCTGGCTTTGAATACAACAGCCAAGGCACCTGAGCATGCTGGGAAAATGGGGGCAGGACACCCTAGATACACTTGATTGGAATCAGTACTTCTCTCATTTGGCTTTGATTTGTGAGCCCAGATGTTACAACCCAGCTCTACCTTCGAAGAACAATGAACTCAATCAACAGGTTTTGTTTGTTCATTTTAAGGCTTCAAAGAGGGGAATGTCCACAGTGGGGCACTGTTTTTTTTTAATAGAGTGTCATGAAAGAATGACATGATATATGTCATTATGATGAAAGTCCATCATAAATCACAAATGTTTACCATTGCTATAATCTGAACACTAAGGTTCAGTGCCTCATCTAGATAACTAACGTGTGACCATGATCTTTATTTTCCACATTTATTCAGTATAAAGTAGAGAACAAGAATTCAAGGGTAAAATGCTATACAATTCCAAAGCCTCCCCAATTTGGACCCATTCAACACATCCAAATTTGGCTTCCTCCTTAGAGCAATCCCTGTCCATGATGGACATGTCACTAGCTCCCAAATACACTGTTGACCATTCCTCCTTGGCACTTCCTCATGCTCTTCTCCTCACTGCCTAGCACAGTCCTTCTTCTCTCTCAGGGTCACCCCTACTTGGCACATGCCCAGGGACCTTCAAACCCCTTTGGTCTCCTGATCAAAAAGGCCCTGACTTATTCTCATCTCTCTCTCAGCCCTCATTCTGCATTGTCTGGGCTGGATGAAGCACAAGCTGGAATCAAGATTGCCCAGAGAGATAACAACCTCAGATATGTAGATGATACCACTCTAATGGCAGAAAGTGAAGAGGAGTTAAAGAACTTCTTGATGAAGGTGAAAGAGGAGAGTGAAAGAGCTGGCTTGAAACTCAACATTAAAAAAAACTAAGATCATGGGATTTAATCCCATCACTTCATGGCAAACAGAAGGGGGAAAAGTGGCAGCAGTGATGAATTTTATTTCCTTGGGCTCCAAAATCACTGCAGACAGTGACTGCAGCCATGAAACTAAAAGACGCTTGCTCTTTGGAAGCAAAGTTATGACAAACCTTTGTTGTTCAGTCACTCAGTAGTGTCTGGATCTTTGCAACCCCATGGACTGTAGCATGCCAGGCTTCCTTGTCCTTCACCATTTCCCAGAGCTTGCTCAAACTCATGTCCATTGAGTCAGTGATGCCATCTAACCATCTTGTCCTCTGTTGTTTCTTTCTCCTCCTGCCTTCAATCTTTCCCAGCATCGTGGCAATGAGTCAGTTCTTTGCATCAGGTGGCCAAAGTATTGGAGCTTCAGCTTCAGCATCAGTCTTTCTAATGAATATTCATGATTGATTTCATTTAGGATTGACTGGTTTGATCTCCTTGCAGTCCAAGGGACTCTGAAGAACCCTTCTAGGGAAAGGAAAAAAAGGGACACATTTGTCTATTGTCAGGATGGAGAAAGCTATAGTTTCCTAATGCTGTTTAGGACAAAGGAATGAAGTACTGAGGAAATTTGTCAGTTCCATTATATTTAATGGGAGCCCTAAATGTGCTGGGTGTTGCCCCTCAAACAAGAGGAATAGCTAATGTTGGTTTCAACTCACTGCCCTCTCAAATTTGGACCCCCTGAGTTCCTTTGGGCCATTATTTGGAATTCGCCAGGGAAAGGTGCCATAAAGTCCCAGCCAGAGGCTGTTATTATGATTGTTACATAGTCTCTGGGCACAATGGTGATACATTATATGAAAAGTAATATGGTAGTTTCCGCCCTTGTATATGCATGTGATACTATGATAATGCTATTCTGTCACTCACCTTATTTTATCCCTATGGCTAAGGTAGAACACAAATTTGAGTTGAAAAACATCCTATGTCTTTCCTCAGCATGATGGAAAGAAACTTTCTGGGTCCAACTCCAGCATAGAAACCCCTCTTATGTCTCCAAAGTTTCCAGGCACCATAGTTCCCTTCACTGCTTCACTGGGAATAGGCTGAATTGTGGAACTTTTAGGGAGTATGGCAGGCTGAAAAACCTTCACACTCATGGCACTTGCTTGGCATTGGAAGGGCTGTGGCCATTTTGAAACACCAGTTCCAGAGGTTAAGAGTCATCCATGCATGCAACATGGAAATAATGGAAGAAGTAAATATTTTTCCCAAAGAGAAACTCCAGTAAATACTCTTTAATTTTTGTTATCAAGCTCTATTAGCTGGCGAATAAAGAGATTATGCTCTATATATTTCCCCCATGGAGAAATTGAAGGTCAGAGAGGTTCAGTGATTTGCTGAATACCACGGTCTGTCAACAGCAAAATTAAGGTCAAAACCCAAGGTCTAGATCCTAGTCTCCTTCATTACTCCACTTTGTCCCAATGGACATGTTACAGTTGACTGTTAAATAGCAGGGGCTAGTTGTTCCCAAATGGCACCTTCCTGCATTGAAGTCTTATGGTGATTCTCTCTTTTAGATCTACCATACAGGGAGAACACTATGTAAGAAATCTTTTGTTACTTTTTCAGTCAATAAAACCCCAGAGAAAGGGGCAATGTGAGCTAAGACAAGATACCTACTTTGACCTGAGTTCCACTTCAGACAAAGTAAAGAATGGACTGAAAATCCAATGAATGCCTTTATATGCAGAACCTCTGTTGTGCTGGGCACTGTGATAAGACATGGGAACCAAAGTTACAAGTATCTGATTTCAAGTGAAATTAGTATCTTGAAGATATCCATGTTCATTTCAAAGACACAGCCTAAATATTTGCCGATGGATGATTGGATAAATAAAATATTACACACACACACACATTCACAATAGAATATTATTTAACCTTACAAAAGAAAGAAATCCTGGCACTTGTAACAACATGGATAAACCTAAAGGACATTATCCTAAGTGAAATAAGCCAGAAACTGAAAGACAAATACTCCATGATCTCACTTATATGTGGAATCTAAAAACATTGAACTCAAAAATGTGTTTGGTAGGGGCTGAGTATGGTGGAAATAGGGAGCTGTTGATCAAAGGGTATAAAGTTTCAGTTATGCAGGATGAATATAACTGTAGTTAATAATACTGTATTTTATACTTGAACTTTGCTAAGAGATTTGATATTGTGTTCTCACCATATTAAAAAAAATCATAACTATGTGAGGTAATGGATGTGTTCACTCAGTTTAGTCGCTCAGTCATGTCTGACTCTTTGCAACCCCATGGACTGCAGCATGCCAGGCTTCCCTGTCCATCACCAACTCCCGGAGCGTGCTCAAATTCATGTCCATCAAGTAGGTGATGCCATCCAACCATCTCATCCTCTGTCGTCCCCTTCTCCTCCTGCCCTCAATCTTTCCGAGCATCAGGCTCTTTTTCAGTGAGTCAGTTCTTCGCATGAGGCGGCCAAAGTATTGGAGTTTCAGCTTTAGCATCAGTCCTTCCAATGAATATTCAGGACTGATTTCCTTTAGGATTGACTGGTATGATCATTGGTTAATGGATGTATTAATTAGCTTGATTGTGGTAATCATTTCAAAATTTATACATGTATCAAAATATCACATCGTACACTTAAACATATAGAATTTTTATTTGTAAATTTTTAAAAGTACCTACTCTCCCCTTTATAAGTGAACAGTATAGGAAGGGAAGAAGACACATAAGCAGATAGCATCAGTATCGTACTTTGAGTATAGTGATTAAGGTAAACATAGGTGCTGTAGGAGCATAGAGGAGGACACCCAGGCTAGACTACAGGTAAGAATGGGGCCTCTGAAGTTTTCTTGGAGTAACTACAGCTAACAATAGTGCCTGGCCCACTGAAAGCACTCAGTGAAAGTTATCTGTTATTACTATGGCAACAGACAGTATCCCTGTCCTCAGGGAAGTTATAGTCCAGTAAGAGAGAGTGTATCAACACATAACTACATGTAATTCATGCTAAATGGTATGTTGGAGAAGAGATAAATAGATAATAGCCTGTATTCAATGAATGCTGCCTGTGTTGCAAGCCCTGTTCTAAGGACATTATGTATATTCCTCTGTTTATAGTTCCCACACTATTATATGTTTAATTTCCCTCAAGTATAGGTAAGGCAACTGAGGCACAGAGAAGTAACTTGCCTAAGGCCAAGTTAGTTGCAACTAATGAATGGTGTTAAGTAGCCACATATGAGAAAGGAACAAAAGCAGCTCTTGACATCTGAAAGCTGGCCTAGCACTCACAGGTAGGCACAGGTAGGCCATGTTGTTCTCCTGCTGGATGTAAACAATCTCACAAAATACCCACATCAGACAGTGTTACCCCAAGAACATGATACGGTGAGAGAAAGCAAAGCTGCTTCATAATTTAGTCTAAGCACAGACAAAGACAAGGTCACTGTGCCACCCACAAAAGATTAATTCTCACTTTAATCTCACTTTAATCACCTTCCCTATAGATAAGATATATTAAGATGCACAATCATAGAATTGCCCTTGCTTTCTGATAGCATTCAATATAGAATGAACCCCTACTTTCTTAGACACTCTCCCAAATCACCCAACCAAAGCCCAAATCCTATAATAAGACCTTTCTACCACTCTTTTACTAAGACATCTTGTAGTTTCATATTGTATTATTCTGCTAGGGCAGTCATAACAAAATACCATAGACAGAGTGGTTTAAAATTTTTATCACAGTTCTATGGTGGCTAGAAGTCCAAGATCAAGGTGCTGGCATATTTGGTTTTTTCTGAGACTTCTCTCTTTGCCTTGCAGATGGCTGCCTTCTTCTTGTGTCTGCACATGATCTTTTCTCTGTACTCATGTTCTCCTAGTGTCTCTTTGTATGTCCAAATTTTCTCCTCTTATAAGTGCACCAGTCATATTGGATTTGGGCTCACCCTAGCCACTTCATTTTAACTTAATCACCTCTTTGAAGATCCAACTCCAAATACATTCTGAGGTATTTAGGAGTTAGGGCTCAACATATGAATTTGGAAGGGGGAACACTTCAGCCCATAACATCTATGGTGTGCATTCTCCTTCACCATAACAAGTAATAAACCTAACTTGTTCAACTTTGGGTGTGTTCCTGGTACTCTCTAGGTGAAGGTCACTGACACAAATTAGAACTGGTAACTAAAAAGTGACTGATTCTAAAAGGAAAACTAGCATATATGGTTAATATAGGTGAAAACAATGTGCTTTCCAACAATGGGAAAATAGCAATCCATTGTGGCCACTGAGATCTAGCCAATAGAGAGGTGGCATTTCACATATTTAACCTTTCTGTTTGTTTTTGAGGGAATCTTATTTTTCTTCACATTTACCCCAGTGCCTGAAAGACACAAATATATTCTCACAGTGCCTGACAAATGCAAGATAAATAAGATATTCTTTTTATTCTCAAGATACATATATGTACCTTCTTTGTGACTCAATTTTCTCATCTGTAAAATGGGAATAATAAAATTGTGTTTATTGTGAGGCTTAAATAAAATAATTCATGTAAATTGCTTAGCATAGAATCTGGCACATGTTAGGGGCTCAATAATTATCAATTACTTGTAGATGAGCTATTATTTATGGATGAGTTTAACAGATATAAAATGATAGGGAGAAAGGACAAGAGTGTTCCAAGCAGGTGGAATGGCAGAACCCAAGGCATGGAGATGAGGAATTGTAAAAGGACTCCCTGTGCCCAGATTCTTTACTTCTCAGTGAAGAAAGACTCATGGAGAATGCCCCAGACTAGAAAAGGTAACCCAGACCTTGTTGGCAATGGGATATCTAGAACATTTGTCTTTCCTGCTTTGCCAGAAAAGGGAAACAGACCCTCCCAGTCTGTGCTTTTCTCAGAAAGGGTTGTGTGACAGGTCATAGAGGTTCTGCTGAGGGTGATGGTGATAGTTGCATATATAAGGTCTCAAAGTCTGAACCTTGGCAGCAAAATGACATTGCAGTTGTGGCAGCAAATATATCTGAAATTGGGCCCTGCCAGATAGGAGAAACTGTGCTTTGGTAAAGGCTTGCTAGAACAAGTGCACAGAAAGTAGCTTAGTTTTGTACCTTCTGTTCTAGCACTTAACATTTCCATCATTTGCCCTGGTTCTTAGTGGTGATGACTCAGGGGCTTAGGCCCCAACCTTACACTCAGGGTTCCAGGAGCGCTGAATGGTCCCTTCTAAGTTGCTCTCGAATGGCTCGCTTTTCCTGTAGGGTTCCCATGTATTCCGATAGTAAATGACCACCTAAGGGATTTCTCTAGGACAAGCAGTCAGGTACATCCCATTTCCTTCCAGGCATATTCATGGTCCCTCCTTCTCTTCTTCTTTATTACAAAAAACAAAAACAAAAACACCCAGCCATCTCCAGTTCTCTGGAAAATGGCCCTCCATCCAGCCCTTCCAACACAACCCACCCTCCTGAAGGCCTAGACTCTGAAGTTAAGGGTAGGTAGAGGTTGAATGGTTATTCGCTTGGTGGGAGAAGCGTCTCCTTTGAACATTGAAATATTCTTCCCCAAACTTCAGAGCGCCCTCTCTGTACACGTAACTACCCTAAAAGGCGTGGGAGAGTGATGTCCAGCTGCGTGTCTGCCAGGGAAGAACGCGCCACTGGCGCGGTGGACTGGACTGGCTGCGAGAATGAAAGTGGGGGGCGGGGTGGGGGTGGGGAAGGGGGTGCGCGCCCTTTATGACAGGTGGCCGCGCAGTGCGCGCTCCCGGGCGCCTGAGGGGAGGGAGGGACAGACGGACAAAGTGGGAGGGGGCACATGGGAAGGGACTGTAGAGAGGGTAGAGAGCGCGGGAGGAAAAAGGAGGGCTGTGGTAGGGCAGGGAGGTAGAGGGGGGAACGGGTCCAGCAAGAACAGCCGTGTTGGAGGAAACAATGGCAGGGGCAATAGCGATGGTGGCAGCCGAGGCAATCCCACTCTGGGCACCTTTCTGAATGGGCAGAGGCAGCTCACGGAGAAGAGGAGACCAGGCAGCGCCCGCAGAGGCTCTGAGAAAAGCGGCGAGGGAAGAGAAGGGGGAGGAGGAGGAGGTGGAGAAAGTGAAGGGGGGGGGTGGGAGGAGGAGTGGGGAAGAGGCAGGGGGAGAACCCGGGAAGGAAAACCAGTAGCATCAGCAGCAGCAGCAGCAGCAGCCGCCGCCACAGCAGTGGCAGTAGCGACAGTAGCAGCATTTAGCAATAGCTTTAACAGCGATAGCGGCAGTAGCAGCCGCCCTCCTCTCTCCCTCCTGCGGACGGCCGCAGCCACGGCGCTCAGCAGGCTCCAGCGCGGTGCGCGCAGCCCACTGGTGAGATAGCCCCGGCCGGAGCAGTCGGCGGTGCACTAGAAAAGCGGACCCCAGGAGCAGCCGGCGGCCACTGAGGCGCTGAGTTTTAGGGCCATAACCAGACAGCTCTGAAGCCATCCAGCACCGCCGCGGCGGCGGCGCCTGAGGGAGAGAGGCGCGTCCACCTGGCGGGCCCGGCGCATGGAGCTGAGGCAGAGGCGGCGGCGGCGGCGGCAGCACTAGCAACAGCGGCGGCGGGGACAGCTTGAGCAGCTGCGGCGACCGCAGCAGCCCAGCCCTGACTGCGGCCGCGCTAGCCCCAGCGCCAGCTGCCTGAGTCCGCCGGCGACGCGTGTCTCCGGAGTCGGCCTGGGAGGTGAGTACAAGCGCTGCCATCCAGCCCCCGGCCTTCTCGCCGGCTTCCCGGTTGACGCGGGGTGGCGGCGGCAGGGGGTGGAACGCGTTGGGGGAAGCCGAGCGAGAAGAGGAAGACGGGGAAACAGAAGGGAGGACGTCTGTGTGAGAATGGCGTGCGTGTGTCTGTCTGTATATGAGGGAGTGAGGCCGCGAGGGCTAGAGATCCCGGTTAGCCCCGACAGGCACTGTAATCTAGGAAAGGCCTGTGTGCTTGCGCCGGGGGAGGGGGTGAGGGCGAGGGGGAGGGGAAGCGAGCGGGCCGGAGCCACAGCGCTCAGAGCTGGGCGGCGGGGACCAGCTGAGTGCCGCCTCCTTGCAGGCCGGCGCCGGGGAGATCCTGGCTGGGGAACGGGCACTAACACTGCACTCTCCGGTGTCAGTGGGCAAACCCATGAGGCGGCTGCGACCAGGAGTCAGGGCCAAAGGTGCGAAGCCCGGTCGCCGACACCTTCCGTGCCCGCTGGGCTGCACTGGCGACCACAGAGCGCCACTGAACACTCACCACCGAACCAGGGCCGTGGGCAGGTCTAAGTTGGGAGCCCTATAGAGCCCCACGCGGCATGTCACCTTTGCGTAATTGGCCCATTGCCCCTTCCCGCTCTCGGTGGCAGTCGAATTGACGCTTTCCTGCGTGGCTTCTGGCGCTTCACTCTGCCGCGCCCGGCAGCACACGGCCGCTCCGCTCTCTCACACCCGGTGGGGCGGGGAGGCCTCGAGCCCACACGGGGAGCCGGGCCAGGCTCTGGGAAAGTGTGGAAAACGCGCCGCTGAGTTGGCGCCGTTCTGCTGAGGAATCCAATGGTTTCAGCATGACTGCTTCTGTCTGATCCATGAGGGACCGAATAACCCGCCCAAGGTTTTCTGTCTTTTTTCTAAGTGAAAAAAAAAAAAAAAAAATGGCATCCCCATTTCGACACCAACACATTTGATTTTCTTCGAGCTTCTGTTTGCAGTTTGGAATAAGTGGGTTTGGTATTTTGCTTCTGGGTTTCGGCTCCCAGCATATTGTTGAATTCTGTGCACAGCAATATACTTAGCTCTGTGGCCTTTTCCTAGCGTTCCATTTTCTACACTGTTATCTGCAAAGACATGATTTGTGTGTAGGCCTCCCAGGGCTGTTTTTAAAAAGCATCTAAAACACTTTACCCTGGGATTTGAATATCTCTTCTGTTGTTTTTGATCGTGGAGAAGAGTGTGCTGATAGTTGCTGAGATATTTTGCTTGGTGAGAAAATGTGCTCCAATGGTCTTCTCTGAACTATAGAGACCATTTGGGTTTCAAAGGATGAATCTCTCTTACATCTTTTACACATAGGTTAACATGACCAAACGTTTTACTTACAGCCATGAAATTCTCATGGCTGAGGGGAATTTATACTTATTTAAAATATATTTTTAGAAGGTAACAAAAAAGCCCTATGTAACTGTCATTTTACATATTAACTGGGAAACCGGCTAATCAAATAAAACTGGCTGAGTGTCTGAAACTCTATCCCAGTGAAATATGTGGCTGTGAATATAATTAACCATCTGTCTAGTGAGCAATTTAAATTTGGGCTGGTACATTTTTATTACAGTGTCTAATTTCTGGAAGACTTGTACATTTTACCCAACAGTAACAACACAAACGTATTTGCTTACTAGGTCAGAGATTCACTTGTGTGATGGTGGGATTTCCCTTCCTCACTCCCACACCTCATCTTTACTAGTCCCCACACTTCTTGACCTGGGAGGTCAAAACAAGCCTCTTGCCTTTGCATTTGGCATATTTATAGTAGAGGAACTCAAACTAGGCATGGCAGCTAGTGATTAAACATTTTTGTTTCTTGGAAATACCTTCTAATATTTTACCTCCCACAGAACCTAGATAAACTGAATGCATTTGAGTTGAAAAAATATAATTCTTTCTGCACGTGTATTCAGATGGAGAAGGGTGATTCAACAAAATTTGTTCTGAAATTTGATTCCATTTACTTTCTCTTATTCTAATTATGCACCTAGCTCTCCCATTGCTGTTCCAACTGCTTTTCCACACCCCACAGACACACACCCTCAACACACACACAATCATACTTTTGTCCTTATAGCCAGTTTTTTAGGTTATTAATATTCAGATCTGTGATTTTAGCAGGATGTTGAGAAACTGCATTTTTTCTGGAAATCAAAAGTGTAAAAGAGCATAACATGAAAAAGCATTATACATATTTTTAAAATGTTCCCTATGATGTGATTTTAACCAGAAATTTATTACAAAGGGAAAAAGAAATAAATTTAGGGTGGAGATGAAATGGCCCTGGAAGATGAGATTTCAGAGACTTCCACCAAATAGCTGTTGTTAACATAATATAGCATAACATTACATAATTAAAATGAACCATAGATTGATTGTGCAATGGGCTAGAGAAAGTCATTTAAAGGAAAATGCTTTCAAAACAAATATTTGGCTAAATAACAGCTCTGATAAATGGGTAACAATTATGTAAGCACATGGTAGAATCTGACATATGTCAAGTCTGTTAAATAAATCAACCTGTTCAGTGAATAAATATTCGATGCATCAATGCTTTTTGAAACACACACACACAAGCAAACCTATTACACCCTGTTGCCAAAGCCAAACAAGTACAGCACACTGCTGCTTTCTCTCCAGTTTGTTCACTCTGACTCTCTTCCCTTTTTTTTTTTCACAATTGTATGATTACCTGTAAACTACTCAGTGAACAGAGACAGCTAAAGATGTGGCAGTGTTGCCTGTGTTTAGGAAGTGAGAGAAGAGAGATGAAAAAAGTGGTAAGGGCTGGATTTTAAACATACATGCTCATGACTTTCTGACACAGTCACTGGTAGAGATCCCAGTTGCACAGAAGAATTTGCTTAGGAGAGGTACCAGCCTAACCAAAGAACCATTGATTTCAGTTTCTGTGTTCCTAAGTCCAGTTCTAGTGAATACTTTGTTTTTCTCCAAACCCTTAGTAAAGGGATAAAAGGAGATTCTAATTGGCCTTTGATTCTGTTATATTATCTTTAAACTTATTTATCTGGTGACACATATATGGTTTAGGTGTTCCTTCTTGCAGTAAGCAAAAGGAGAGAAGAACCAAAGTAGATGATAGGGAAGAGAAATGATATACTAAGGAATAGGTCATCTGGCTTTCCTACTTTTCCTATCGTAAAAACTTCAGAGTTGGACATTTTCTTTTTTTCCCCCATTGCCTCCTCTGAAAAGTTGCCCATCAGCTAGCTCCCTAATTGACAGTTTCTCAACCAGAAAACCTTTTCAAACCCAATGTCATATGGTTAGACACAAAGAACTTGGTTGGGCTCTTCATGCCACTTCTCCAGGGCTGCTTGGAAACAAAACAAAGGGGACTGGACAAAACGGTATCACTCGAGGCTACCTTTAACCTCAGACCTTTTCTCTCTCCCAGAAAATTTCATTTTAGACAGAGGTGAGCTTTCCTCTCTTCTCAAACAACATTGTCCTTGTGCCACAGTAGCACATTATACACTGGGGAATGTGGTCTGGGGTGGGGTCAACCAGGAAAGTGGGGTGTGGGAGGAAGCTGCCTTTTACTGATGGTAAGGCCTTTTCTGGGCCAGCTACAGATGAGGGTGAGGCCAGTCCCTCATTGCCTACTGTGGTTTGCAGGCCTCTGCTAAGGAATGTGTTCCTTTTGGTCTCATTTTCTATAGATAAGCACTGTGGCTCAGTGTCTTTCCCTCTCTTGTTCTCCAGTAGAAAAAGGACTGATGTCTTCAGGATCAGCTACTATGAACATAATTTTAATTTTTCTAAAAGGAACTTCAATAAGTCATTTCTCCATCTTCAGTAGGGTGATTTTGATATAGTTAATTATTTACGATTTTCTCAAACACCCCAAAATCCCATTTAAAATTTATACCTCTCTCCCTCAATAGCCTATCTTAAGTTTTATGTGGCTAGCCTAAGCAAGAGGTTGTTCCTAATGTTTAACCTGGGGAGGTTTAGAGGTTAGAGAACAAAATTATACTGTGGGCATGACTACTGGAGTGGTGTTAAGCCATCCTCCATTGACAACAAGGAATAGAGATTCATTTTGTTGAGGGTAAGTTAAAGCATTTCTTCTATGGAAGACTGTAAGTAGGGTGGCCATATGTTGTGGATTATACCTGGTTGTCCCAGCATACTTATTTTACTCTCAAGTGTCCCATTTTTGACAAAAAGTTTCTATGGTCACCCTACTGTAGGTCACTTTTAAATCAAATGTGTTTCTTGATTTGGGGAGGTGGTTTTATTTGTAAAATCTGAATGAGCTTTGAAATGTAATAATCCCTTAACTAGTTCAGTCTGTCTTTTTCCTAGCTAAGAAGTCTTTCTGGAGGATAAGAATACAAGAAATAATTCAAGCTTTGGGCTTGATGGAATTAGATTATTGGGTCTAAAGATATCCCTCCAAAATGCATTTGCGCGTGTACATACACACACATGCACACACAAACAGGTGTTGTCTGCTCGCTAGAGAGTGGCTGTTCTTTCATGAAAGACTGGTAATAGTTTGTAGGCTTAAAGCATATCAGAAGGCATTCAGGTTTAGAAAGATCATCCTGACCATAGTATGAATAGTTGTAAGACAAAAAAGGGTGGTAGCAACTGAGGTGTGAATTCTTCGTTTCTAAATATTTATTTATTTAGCCCTCCCTGTAGCATGTATCATCTTAGTTCCCTGACCAGGGATTGAATCCAAGGCCGTACAGAGAAATCATGAAATTCCCTGAATTCTTCTTTTTAAAAAAATTTTTTTTTTAAATTGGAGTATAGTTGATTTACAGTGTTGTGTTAGTTTCTTTTTAGAACATGTTTTGAGAAGTTCACAGGTACTTCTGTGTCCAGAATAGTTTGCCAAATATTGGTCTTGCCAAATATACAAATATATGAATTATATATACATACATATATATATATATATAAAACCTATATTATGTATATTTCTATTCGTTTTTTCTGTAATGGACAAGATGACTTTTTAAACTGCCTTCCAGTCTTAAGTATCTGTGATTGGTTTTCATTGATCTAGGGCCAGAGTCAAAAAAGACTATAGCCCACAGGCCAAATCTGGCTTGCTATGGAAAAAGAAATAATGTAGACAAGAAGAAAATGTGAAGCCATTTAGAGTTGCTTTTGTAAATGTTTCCAAGCTTCCCCTTCATAATTGAGCTTTACTTAGGCCACTGTGAAAATGAGTCCACATTTCCTGAACATATACATGTCAGCTGATATCTAGGGCTTGGGAGACAGTCCAGAACCTGGTGAGGTGGCAGGAGGATGATCCCAAAGGTGAAATCCACATGTGAATTTGAGTTGAAATATCAATAATGATCTTTTCTTTCCTGCCTATTGCAGTAACTTAAATTTTGTGGTGCTAATGAATTCTTCCCATCTTCCTTTCCAATATTTGCCATGTCATTCTAGGCATCCATGTGATTTATTAACCCAGAGACCAGGTCTCTGCAACTTGCTTGAACAGAGACCCTCTGTCTCTTTATTTACTAAGTCACTAGAACATATTCTAAAGAGGAGTTTTACTAAGTAAGGAAGTAGAAAAAATGGGCCATCACTGTCTAGCTCAGTGGTTCCTAACCTTTTTTTGGCATGAACCCTTTTGAAAATTTGATGAATGCCAAGGATACCCTCTTCAGAATTGTGCTAATTTAAAGATATGACACTTTCATGCATTTTCAGGGAGTTCAACCATACATTGTGAGTTAAAAACCTCTACACTAGCCTTTGCCCAGTTGTTACAAGAATTCCTGTTGCATGACTGTCATCGTCAAGGTAACTTGAAAGGGGAGACATGAAGACGACTTTTTCAAAAAAGCCTGTTATTAGTATACTTGTGGTTCACAACTCTCAGCTACCGTTATAAGCATTTTTCTGATTAGCCTTCACAGGCATTCTTTTTATTATGAAAAAGAATCACTTATTACTCATTCTGCCATTACTGTTTTCACCAAAGCCAAGTCAGGGCTAGTTCCTCCAAATCTTTGACTTGTTAACTTTCAGATTTTGTTCAACATTCAACCTCTGCAAGTTCATTATTAGTATATAAAATACATTACATAAAAGCTCACTCACACCTGCCTCCATTGCTCTGTCTTCAGTTCTCTCTCTATATATATGTATTTCTCTTGGCCAAAGAGAAATTTTGTCTTGACAAAAATAGGAAACTCTTGCTAGCACTGATTGTTAAGTATGTTGATGGAGCCAGAGAGGGAGGTGGTGTCCAGATATCTTCATAAGGACCCTTGGGACTCATGGGCCTTTTGCAATGTTAGCCATCCTGGAAATCTAACATTATATATTAAAGGCAATGCTCCTTAACCTCTGCAAGCATGCCACATATATGCTATGCAATTGCAATGGTAAGAATACGTGGTATTCCTATCTATGAATAAATGTTTCTTGCCTGTCCCTTTGTTTCTATTCTTAGCAGTTTGGAGTATGGCAGAGTATGAGGACTACTGGAATTCTAAATCTGAAAGGCTCCATTAATGATCATTTCTAATTCGATTCAGCAAACATTTATTGAGCATCTACTACATGCTAAGCACTAGGATACTGAAGAAGAGAAAAGAATGAAACAGATTCTCCTGTCATAAAAAATTAACTTTGTTTATGCTGAGATTTTTTTTACCAACTTTATTAACCCCATTCTTTTTCTAATGTAATGCATTTTTTCTATGATTTCTACATTCGCCCTGTTAGAAAATAAGTATAAATGCCCTCTTTACTAACACAGGAGAAAATTCTCTGACAAATAGTTAATCTCCAGCTAAACTGAAACAAGATTTCCAGCCTCCATGGCACAAATGCTTCTATTCTTATGTTTGCATTGGCTTAGCATGCCCCACTTAATAAGGAGTAACATGTTTCTTTTCCCTGCAATTCTGAGGCAAGATTTCTATTATTGATATCATTGGTGATGTGGAATTGCAGATTGCATTAGCCATAGTATATAGCCATGGTCAATATATATAATATATACAACTCAAGATTACAATATATATAACTCAATATATATAACTCAAGATTACAGTCCTTAGTTATTGACTTCTGACTAATGAATTGAATGTACTCTGCAAAAAGCCATCTTTGAGTGGGTTAGTTTTTAACTCCTAGTTGGTGATTGTATTAGTTTTCTGTAGCTACTGTAACAAATTACCAAAAGCTCAGTGGTTTAGAACAACATAAATTTATTATCTTACAATTCTAGGGCTCAGGAATCTGAAATAGGTCTCACTGGGCTAAAATTAAGGTATGAGCAAGGCTGTATTCCTTTCTGGAGGCTGTAAGGGAGACTCCATTTCCTTGTCTTTTCCAGCTTCTAGATTCTGCTTTCCAGCTTCTAGATTCTGCCTACATTTCTTGGTTCATGGCTTCCCTACATTCTCAAAGTCAGCAATAATGGATTGATTCCTTACATTGCATCACTTCAATCTTGCTTCCATTGTCACGTCTCCTTCTCTGACAGCTCACTCTCCTGCCTCCCTCTTCTACTTTTAAAGACCTTGGTAATTACACTGAGTCTACTTGGATGAGTGCTGCTGCTGCTGCTGCTAAGTCGCTTCAGTTGTGTCCAACTCTGTGCGACCCCATAGATGGCAGCCCACCAGGCTTCCCCATCCCTGGGATTCTCCAGGCAAGAATACCGGAGTGGGTTGCCATTTCCTTCTCCAATGCATGAAAGTGAAAAGTGAAAGTGATGTCGCTCAGTCATGTCTGGCTCCTAGCGACCCCCAGGACTGCAGCCTACCAGGCTCCTCCATCCATGGGATTTTCCAGGCAAAAGTACTGGAGTGGGGTGCCATTGCCTTCTCCGACTTGGATGAATAGTACAGGATTATTTCCCCATCTCAAGGTTAGTTGATTTGCAAACTTAATTCCATCTGCAACCTTAATTCCCCTGTGCCATATAACCTGACATATTCACAGGTTATAGTAGTGACAGTGACTTGATTGTTTTTCTTTCCATTTTGAAATAATAGATTCACAGGAAGTTTCAAGGACAGAGAGGTCCTATGTACCTTTCACTTAGTTCTGCCAATAGTTAAATCTTACCTAACTATAGTATAAGACCAAAACCTTGAACTTGATGTTAGAACAGCAGGTTTGTTTAGTTCTATGTCATTTTATCACATGTGTAGATTTGTGTACCAGTAACACAATCAAGATAAAGTACTATTCTGTCACCAAAAAAGATCTGTCTTGTGCTACCTATTTTTTTTTTTTTTTTACAGTCACATTCACCCCATCACGCCCTCTATCTCCAAACCCTGGCAGTCACTAATATTTTTTAAAAAATGAATCTATAGTTTTGTCATTTCAAAAATTATTGATAGAGTCATGGAGTATGTGACCTTTTCAGGTTCACTTTTTTCACTCAGTATAATGCCCTTGAGATCTAATTTGTCTTGCATATAAATGGTACATTTCTTTATACTGTTGAGTAGTATTCCATGGTATGTATATATTGCTGTTTGTTTAACCGTTTACCTGGTAGGGACATTTTGGTTGTGTCCAGTTTTTGGCTATTTCAGAGAAAGCTGTACAGGTTGCATGTGTGTGTATGCAGTCACTCAGTTGTGTCCAACTCTTTGTGACCCCATAGACTACAGCCCACCAGTCTCTCTGTCCATGGGATTCTTCATGCATAAATACTGGTAAATACTGGAATGGGTTGCCATTTCCTTCTCCAAGGGATCTTCCTGACCCAGGGATCAAATCTGGGTCTCCTTTCTTTCCTGCATCGGCAGGTGGATTCTTTACCACTGAGCTACCTTGAAACCTGTTTGTTTAACCATTTACCTGAGGAACATTTTGGTTGTGTCCAGTTTTTGGCTATTACAAAGAAAGCTGTACAGGTTAGTGTAAAGTTTTTTGTATGAACATGTTTTCATTTCTCTGGGGAAAATGCCCAAGTGTGTGATTACTAGGTCATATGGTAAGTGTATGTTTAGTTTTTTAAGAAACTGCAAAACTGTTTTCCAGAATTCCTGTACATAACTTATCACGGTCTGCTAGTATCAACATTTTACCTGCTTAAATAAACCTTACCTCTCTTTAAGTCCTTGTATCCTCCCTCATTGATAACATTATAGTCCTAGATATTTCCTTTATATATATTTAGAACTACACCAAACAGTATTGTGATTTTTGCTTCAACTGTCAAACATAATTGTGAGAACTCAACAGGAGATGCAAAGTCAATTGTATTTACTTCTTACTTTTACTCTTTCTGTTGTCCTATCTTCCTTCTTGAGGTTTCAAGATTCCTTCTTTTATATTTTTCTTTCTGTTTAGAGACCTTCCTTTAGTCATTCTTTTAGTGCAGGTTTGTTAGCAACACATTCTCTTGGTTTTCCTTCATCTTAGATTTCTTGATTTCCCCTGTGTTCCTGAAGGATATTTGCCCTGCATATACTCTTAGCTTCCTGAATCTGTAGGTTTATGTCTTTTGCCAAGTTTGGGAAGTTTTCAGCCATTATTTCTTTGAACACTTTTTTCTGTCCTGCCTTCTTTATCCTATAGTTCCAGGCCTCCTCTAATGACAGGAAAGTTAGATATTTCTTTATAGCCTCACAGAGACCCTGTTCATTATTTTTCAATTTGAGTTTCTTTATTGTTCAGATTACATAATTTATATCATTTGGTCTTCAAGTTAGCTAATTCTTTCCTTAGTCCTCTTCATTATATTTTAGAGCCCATATATTGATATTTTTTAGAATTTTAGTTATTATATTTTTAATTTCTAAAAATTCTAATTGGTCCTTAAACATGTATCTTATATCTCTTTGCTGAGACTTTGTATTTTTCATTTGTTTTAAGAGTATTTGTAATTTATTACCGAAGCATTTTTATCATGGCTGTTTTAAAATCATTGCTAGTTAATTCTAATACCTCTGTCATCTTAGCTCTGACATCTATTTATTTCCTGTTTTCATTCAGCTTGAAATATTTCTGGTTCTTGGTATGACGAGTGATTTTTAATAGAAACCTGGACATTTTTGTATTACATTATGAGACTCAGGATCTTATTCAAACCTTCTGTTTTACCTAGCTCTTTTCTACATTGCTTCAGCAGGGGAAGGGAGTGTGATGCCTTTGTTACTGCCAGGTGGAAGTGGAAGTTCAGGTTCCCCCCTCAGCCTCTATTGACACTTGGAGGCAGGGCTTCTCATTACTTCTGGCGAGGGGTTGGAATTCAGTCACATTTCAAGTGCTTAATAAGCATATGTGATTAGTGGCTACCAACCATAATGAACAATACCTATGTAGATGGCTGTCATAGGAAGACCAGAGGTGAGGAAGGAAGGTTGGTCCTATAAAAATTGAGGTTTGGTGTGAGATACTGTGGAATAAGTAAAATACAAGGATCTAGTTATTGGATTTGAGGTCTGTGGCTGGGGTTTGTTTCCAAAGCATGTGGTACTATGAATACTACAAAGGTATGTGTACAAGGAACTCAGCTGGACATTATCAACATAGTAGAGTTGATAGATGGGGAAACAGTGGCTGACTTTATTTCTTGGGACTCCAAAATCCTTGCAGATGGTGATTGCAGCCATGAAATTAAAAGACGCTTACTCCTTGGAAGGAAAGTCATGACCAACCTAGATAGCATATTAAAAAGCAGAGACATTACTTTGTCAACAAAGGTCCATCTAGTCAAGGCTATGGTTTTTCCAGTAGTCATGTATGGATGTGAGAGTTGGACTATAAAGAAAGCTAAGCGCAGAAGAATCGATGCTTTTGAACTGTGGTGTTGGAGAAGACTCTTGAGAGTCCCTTGGAGTGCAAGGAAATCCAACCAGTCCATCCTAAAGGAGATCAGTCCTGGGTGTTCATTGGAAGGACTGATGCTGAAGCTGAAACTCCAATACTTTGGTTACCTCATGCGAAGAACTGACTCATTTGAAAAGACACTGATGCTGGGAAAGATTGAGGGCAGGAGAAGAAGGGGACAACAGAGGATGAGATGGTTGGATGGCATCACCGACTCAATGGACATGAGTTTGGGTAAACTCTGGGACAGGGATGCCTGGCATGCTGTGGTTCATGGGGTCGCAAAGAGTTGGACACGACTGAGCGACTGAACTGAACTGAACTGAGAGCTGATAGAAACTATACCAAGTATTAAATATGTTTCTTCCTCTCAATCTTTGTAAGAGAGGTGGAGTAACATGTTGCAGATTCCTGTCACACTTCATTTTGTTAAAGGGAAATTCTCTCCTATTGGGGAGAAGTTTATTTATTCATAACAACAAACTCACCTCTATGACTGAAGTAACAGTTGATTGAGGAAACATTAACAGAAAAGAGTAGGTCATGAAGAGGGCAGTCCATTGATTTGTAGAATCTAGGGTTTATTTGGCATCTTGGTGGCCCCCTGTTATGTCATTTATCTCCAGCATGCTTAGCCAGTTTGCATGGTGGCAGCATTTGTGAAAGAGCTCTGTCCTTTACAGAGCTGTGTTGACTTGTTGGCACTTCTTTGACCAAGGCCCAGAGAGTCAGTAGACCCTGTTACACAGCTTCTTTGTACACTGGCATAACTGTTGCCTTCTCAAATCTCTCTTTGCTTAGATTTGTAGGAGTTTCCTTAACGTAGAGTCAGTATTCTCAATTTCCTCTTGGGGTAGTTCAGTAACATTTTCCCTTCTTGGATCTCTATATTTGTGAGTACATCTTCAGGTGTTTGCGTAGGGCTGCCTATGTACTTTACATCTCAGTAAGAGAAGAGGTTTACTCATTGTCTATTTAATGTATGTCATATGTATAGTCTATAAGTCACATTGCATTTTCCCATAACAAATCCTATATGTGTAAAGCTGTGGCCTTGGTATGTTAAGATGTTTCATAAATGATATAGTCAAATTCATTTGGCTAAATAAGTGAAAGAAAAGGGAATTATGCAGTGCTACCATGAGTTTTTTCAGATTTATGTGGCTTGACTTAAAGCTAAACAAAAAGACAGTCATCTGAGGAAGAAACAGTTTGAAAATTACACTGTGAAGACAGAGAGGTAGGCATACTTGATAACACAAGATCAAGTGTAGGTTGTAAATCCAAGCCCTTGGCTCACCTAGATCCTTCCATATGTGCATTTGTGGGGAAGAGGTAAGTATTCCTGGTCTGTTACTCAGACATATGGAAATAATACAGTAGGAGCAACCAGAATCCAAATTTGTCACTTTGTCTCTCAAGGAGGCTGCAAATACACCAGTTAATTTTGAAGACAGTGGTCACTGGTTAAGCAGAGGGGCCAGTATCAGAATATTGCTATATAGATCTGAGAAGAGAACCTAGATTTAGCCTTCCTTGTCATTTATCTCACCCTTTCCTATAAGCCACTGTTTTTTTTTTTTTTTTTTTGCTCTATTTCAATAGTGCTTTGGTTGCTACATGTACATATATTTAGCACTTGAATAAATGGAAAAAACCCATTTGTTTATTGACCAGATAAGGTGGTAATGTCATGATATTGCTGACCCTGATAACTCATGATTCATAAGGCATAAGTCACTTTTAGCCAACTACTGAAAGATGCTGAAAAGCAGGTAGGTGGACTAATCTCTCCTTTTTGATTCTCACCTCTGCCATTTGACCCTCAGATATGACTTTTATATCTTCCAGTACTGAGCACCATTGGTTAATTGAGGCCTAAAGTGGATGCAGCTAATGCCAGGAATGGGGTTCTTTTATTTTCTGAAAAATAAGCTTATTAGACTTAAGAATACAGAATTCTGAGTCACACAGCCAGGCCACATACTAGAGAGGAACACCCTCAAGTTACTCTTTTAGATGAAGAGCCATTTTGGCATAGTATGCACTGTAAAAGTGTGATCCTACGTATGCTTTTTATTTTGCCCTCTGTCCTTTTCTTCAGCCTTTCTCTGATTTGCATGGCTTTGTTCTCACTCCCAAGATCCCTCTAGCAGTCCCTCTATAATGAGCTTCTCCCTTCTTCTGTGTCCTTCTTATGGCACGGAAATGCTGGATGTCACACGATGTAAGTCAGTATTGGCTACAGAGTTCAGAGGAGGACTCTGGGGCTACCAGTTGTTTCCAGACTGTCAGATAGAAGGAATGCTCAAGCAGCTGGGATAGTTTGAGGTGGGAGAAGCAGCAGTGGATAATAGGGCAGAGAGCTGTTGTTTGCACTTGTTGCTGAGATGGCCAGCTGAGAGAGACAGCCATGTGTTCAGTGGTCCTGAGAAAGTTAAAACTAAGATTGGTGTGTCTTCATTCAGGAGACAGTTATGTTAAGGGAACAAAGGCACTAAGGCTGCCAAAAATAACACCTTAGAATTCTATAGCCCCTCTCTTCTAGAGGATTAAAAGGGCTCCTATGTTTTATTTCATGTGATCTCACAAACAACCTCATGGAGTTAAGAAAGGTAAATATTGAAGACCACACAGGACAAGTTGCTTCCCTTTCCTGGGCTTGAGTTTTCAAACCATGAAATGAGGGCTTGGTCTAGATCTAATCTATAAGGTCTTTTCCCACAGCAACAATTTCCATGATGGTAACATTTTCCAGATGGGGGAATTGAGTCTCTGGTACTTTAAAGTGAATTTCACAAAGCCATACTGTAAATCAGGGACAAAGTGATTACTATAGACCAAGCCCTGATCCCTTCCCTTAGATTGCTCTGTCAGTGGTCTCTGAATTGTGAGGTAAGAGGGACTATCACTTCTGAACACATGAAGCCTGTGTTCATCCATTTCATTTAACTCTTCCTCGCCTTCACAGCCTACCCTCTTCACTTATCAGCAGGGCCTTCAACCTTCCACTTGATGTTGCCCATGATCCATATCTCCTTTGACTATAGCTGCTTTCCTGGCATATTGTGTGGCTGGATGCAAGGTCACTGCTACCCTTAGAGAGTTAAGTCTGGAACCAGCACTTCAGTTACATCAACTAAGAGCTATGGCTCCTACGTGTGGCAGAAGGTCAGGGTAGGAAGAGCCATTCAAAAATATCATACTGTGAGGTGCCCACAGAAAGCAAGGAGGCCTAGGGGAAAAGAGCTGACAAAGGGGCCATGGGAGAAATCAAGAGACAGTGAATTGATAAAGTAAATGGATCAAATTGTCAACCAGTATGCAGCAAAGAACCAAGATGACTGAAATTTCTTGAGTTGTAGGATAAAATGGCATTTCTGACTATGAGGGGGATTTAGCTTGGGAAGGACAATAGAGGAAAAAGGAAAAGCTTTTATCTTCAGCAGGTTCAACTTTTACAGTAAGACATTTAGTTTAAAAAATATTGTGAGCTGAGTACTGTGAGGGAATAAATTTAGAAAATCATATTCCCCATATGATTTCTGGAAATCAGTAGGAGTTTGGCTCAAGAAAGGATGGCAGAAGGTGATTTGTGGTGTTGTAGCAGCCGCCTTGGAAGGCAAGATGGAAAATTTGTCCCTGAAAGGCTAGGTAATTGGAGGAGACTCACTGGAAGTTTCTGTCTGCAGAAAATCAATGAGACAGAGTGGGGTTTTAAATATGTATGGTAAAGGATGGGGGATGAAACACCCAAAAGCCCCCATCTTGCAATAGGTCCGTTCATTAAATCTTTGGCTTATGGAGTTTGTTGGTTACTTTTGGGCCAAAAGTTCTTGAGGCTCCCAGGGCTTCTCTGTATCTCATTCTGTGACCCCTTCTTTCATTTTTCTTTGTCCCACTACTTTTTTCTCTTTTCCATTTCCCTAGTTTTGAGATTAAATTCATTTACCATGTATCAAAATAATCCATGAACATTTAACAGATTTTGAAAAATACAGAAAAGAAATAATCAACCTTTTGCTTTTAAAAATGGCATGTTTTATTGTGATTAGAAAAATACTGAAAAGCATTGAGAATCAATAATATATCAAACACACCTGGATCTTGACTCAGAATTGACAAACTTAATATTTTTTTTTATTGTGGTAAGAACACTTAACATGTCTACCCACTTAACAAATCTTTAAGTGTACAGTATTGTTAACTCTAAGCACTATGTTGTATAGCTGATCTCCAGACCTTATTCATGTTGCACAACAACTGTTAGCATTTTCAATGTAAAGTTTGCTTTAGATCTTTTCCCAGTGGAAGAAATAACACCTTATAGACAAGTCAAATTCAATCCCCTATTCCTCTCCATTCATTCCCAGAGGCAAAGACTAATTTGGTTGTATTCTTCCATATAATTTATATATCCATATGGGCTTCCCTGGTAGCTCAGATGATAAAGAATCTGCCTGCAGTGCAAGAGACCCAGGTTCGATCCCTGAGTTGGGAAAATCATCTGGGAGAAGGGAATGGCTACCTACTCCAGTATTCTTGCCTGGAGAATTCCATGGACAAGGGAGCCTGGTGGGCTACAGTTCATGGGGTGACAAGGAGTCAGACATGACTGAGGGACTAAAAAGAGAGTGAGAAGCAATATATAGAATTGTCCTGTGTGTCTTTCTTAATTTACATAAATAACAATATCCTAATAAATGTGTTATTCTGCAGCTAGCTTTCTTTTCCTTCATTCAACACCTTGTTTAGGGATGTATTCCATTTTCTTTTTTACATTTCTTTTTCTTATGATAGCTGTATTGTAGAGTCAATTACATGTACCTTACTTTTTCATGATATTTTTCATTATAAAGTAATACCTAATTACATTACAGGAAAATTGGAGAATCCAACTAATTGATAGCTTTTAGGACCAGAGAACAATTTGCAAAGGCTTTAGGCAGCTCAGCCAGCTCAGTGATTTTGGCTATAAAACATTGAAGAGCAAAATTGGAAGGGTCTCTAGGGATACTGCCTTGTCAGTCTCCTACCTCATTTTTTGAAGGAGTAATAGAAGCCCAGAGAAGGAAAATTACTTAAGAAGGCCATATGTCCATCTAATTTATTTGAGACCCCTGACTCCATATCCTGTACATGAAACCTTTCCATGGTGAAAAAAGAGAAAAGGGAAACCTAAAACTGAAATCATTTGTTATAAAAAATCCATTTTAATAAAGTATGGGAAATATGGAAGAGTTTAAAAATGAAGAAATCAAGTACTGCCCACTTTAATATTTTTATCTTCTGAACTTTTTTCCTGTGTGTTTTTAATGTTTCTGTGGTTGTACCTTGCTTTTTTCCCCACTTAACATTATAATGTCATAATGCACAGTTTTCAAAAGACAGGTTTGTATATTGAAATCTTGCCAATGAATAATTTTTAAGGCACACTTTTGCTATATAACCATTAAAATATCGATATCTTAGGCAGGGACTTATGCAGAGAAGAAACAAGGACCATGCTATATTCCCCAGCAAGATGGTTCCTATCCTTTGACTAGATCTTGTTCTTCTACACAACAACAACAACAAAGTCTAGATTGACATTTTCAGGGCTCCTGCTCCTGAATTATTCATATATAACAGTTAGATTGTGGTCAGAAATTTGGAGTGTGACCAAGAGATACCCTGACACACCCCTCCACCTCCAAGTGTAGCAGTGCCCCTCAGGCCCACGAGGAGTGAATTCTCAGGCTTCCAGGCTCAGAGAAGCCACCCCAAGGAAGAGACAGTGATTGTTTTCCCTGTTCTATGAGGGTGAGGTCAGGTGTTCAATTTTTCCAAGCTGCAACCCAGACAGGACAATAGTGTTTAAAACTTCCTCAGCATTTATGTGAGAGGGGGCTCCATCCCTGACTAAGCCACATCACTTCTACACACATGCACATACATGATTAGAGTTGTTGAGTACAATTTTGGTTGCACTCATTGTTGTACATGCCAAACTACATTCAACTATCAAGACCTGCAGGAAGAGAGGTGATGGTTTGTCACTCTAGACAGTTCAGTGTGTTTGAAACAATGAAGAACCGAAAGATTAAGCTACTCACTCAAGGTTACACAGAAAAAAAAAAAAAGCAGAATGCTGAGATTACAAAATAAAATAAAGTTAAATGGAAGCACAGGTATTCCTGGTCGTCTTGGGTCTTAGAAAGTCAGACCTTAGCTCATTGAAGCTCACCATGCTTCTGCTTTAATCAGTTTAGTTCATTGCTAACTTGCCCTTGCTGCCTGTGATTTTCTTTAGGTGGGCCAAATGTCAATTCACAGTAGTTGTTCAAAAGCACTTGACAGGTTCAATTTTTCAGTTCCAGGCTCTATTCTTTCACACAGGGCTGGAAAGGCAGGAGTCATGCTAGTGGCTAACTGCATTTCTGCCTCAAGCTCGCGCAGGGCTGGTGTGTGTGTGTGTAAGTGTCTGTGTGTGTTCATGAGTGAGTGTATGCTTGCAAATTAGTGAGGACTGTGGGATTAAAAATGTTCAAGATTTTAAATTGAAATAATTAATCAAATTCCTTTAAAAAGAGCCCTTTCCCCTGCCAAAAGATTTTCTTTTTAAAGATACTTATTTCTGCAGTTGATTGAGGTTTAGAAATAGGCAGGACGAGACTCAGCAAATGTGTATTTTGCTAGGACATAGGGTGCTCTTGTTTCCAGGTTATAGAAGCCAGTGTTGGACCAAATCCCAGCTGTGTTTATCCCCAGATTCAAGTTTCAATTCAAGGGAGCTTCTTTCCACACCTCTTTCCCCTCCCCCCAGCAAAAGCTGCAGAGCTAAAGCTGCCTTTATAACAAGGAGTGGCTTTAGGCACTGAGGAGCTTTTCTCCTTCAAACTGGGCAGACAACTTCTCTGTGGGAGTCTGAACCTGCTACACCTATCAAAGGCTTTGGGAAATGTGAAGTGGCACTTACAGCATTTAAACTGCAGCGAACTTGCCTGTGTGCTGGCCAGCTTGGCTATGGGAAATCTTGCCTTTTATTGCCCATGTAAAGCCCCCCACTTAACCAGTCATGTCTGAATGTGTGGGTGTAGGGGACATAGGAGGTTGCAGAAATGTCACAGCTGTCCTCAGACCCAAAGAGGGTCGCAAACCAAGAAGTCCATTATTAGTATGTTTCCAGTGTCTCAGTTAGGTGAAGACTGCAGTCTTCACTAGGAAAGACAAGAGAGGCAAGTAGATATGGGACCTGGAAGAGTTGAAAGGGACCTCAGCCACAAATCTGTGAGATCAGTACTTCCCAATATTTTCAAGCCCTCCCAAACCCTTTTCTAATCATTTTTCATAAGGCCTAGTGCTCCAAAGAGGTTATTTCTTCTGAAAAAGTTACATTTATTAAATAATAGTTTTCTGTGTTCATATACAACACATATGTGTATCTCAGAGCTTCTAATCAGCATAAATAAGCAATATTATTGTGCTTGGTTGCTGTAATTCCAGGGAAAAGCAAAGAAATTTGGCATTTAGATAACTGGGGCAGCTGTATGACAGTTAAGTACTCTGTTTTCTTTAAAGGTTTGAAATATTAAAAATGACTTGAGGATCCTGATGATTACCGTTGTGGTCTGATAAGACCAGGAACCTCAGGTTGGGAACCACTGATCTAGTTAATTGCTACCTTCCCATTTTTGAGTTAGCAAGTAAGGCTCTGGCCAAATAGAAAGTTAATCTTTGACCTGAAATTAAAACTCACCCAATTGGTGATAGGTTTGTATCTGTATACTTGGCTTCCCTTATGAGTCTTCTGGCCTGTAACTTTGAATCATTATGATCAAATATTTTAAATGTCATGAAGGGGACTTTTGGTCAAAATCTGTATTAGGATTCTCCAGAGAGAAAGAATCAATAGTGTGTGCGTGTGTGTATGTGTAATACACACACAAAATAAGTAATTGGCTCATGTGATTATAGAGGCTGAGAAGTCCCACAAAATTCTGTCTGCAAACTGGAGACCCAGTAAAGCCAACAGTGTACTTCCAGTCTAAATTCAAAGGCCTAAGAACCGAGAAAGCCAATTGTGTAAGTTCCAGTCTTAGGACTTGAGAAGACTAATATCCAAACTCACCAGTCAGGCAGAGAGAGACCTTAATATACATTAAAGGCGCTTATGGTGGTTTGGAACTGCCTTGATATTTGAGACAGGCCCTTAACTTCTGGAAGGGTTATTAAAGGGGCTTTCTCACTCCATTTATCTGAAGTTCAAAGTCATTCATAGATATTATGTACTTAAAGAATACCTACTACGTATAGGATACTGTAACTGGGACAAGGGAGGTGGTAGGAGTAATAATGGAGTGGTAGGTGAGTAAAATATCCCCACATTTCAGGGAAATTGTGTTTTACTAGGGGAGAGCTATGTGTACAGGACTATTTCTAAGACTGGGTGTAAGATAGTTATGCTCTGGGGGTTATAAATTGCATATATAACATGTTCTTCAGCAGGATTCCCTGGGACTGAAAGGTGTATAATGGAATCAGGTAAACCAACAGTTGCATACTTCCTAACTGCCTGCTAACAGAAGACAAGTATAAGTCGTGCCTCACTGGTGCTCTGTGCAGCAAATTACATTTAGAAGCACTACCACCCTGGACATTTGTACGTTTACTCATTAAACCTTACATTGACATCTTGGCCACAAATGTTTTTTTGCCTCTTGGAGGTAACTAGGAAGTCATCTAAATAATTTTTACTTGCTACATTAATTATTTTTTCTAGATTACCTTGCCTAGATGTATCCACAGGCAGGTAACTGCTCCCAAAGGCAGTCCATTCCATGCTCATTCTTTTTATTTTATTATTTTTAATTGTGGCAAAATACACATTACAAAAATGTGCCATCTTAACCATTTTAAAGTGTACAGTTCTGTGGAGTTAAGTACATTCACATTGTTACACAACCATCACCACCATCCATCTCTAGACCTCTTTTCATCTTGTAAAACTAAAACTCTGTATCCATTAAATAATAACTCTCCATTTCTACCCTCTCCCCAGACCCTGGAAATCACCATTATACTTTTTGTCTCTATGAATTAGACTATTCAAAGTTTCTCACGAAAGTGGAGTCCTGTAGTATTCATTTATCCTTTTGTAACTGGCTTATTTCACTTAGCATGAAGTCCTCGAGATTCATCCATGTTGTACTATGTGTCAGAATTTACTTCCTTTTAAACGTTGAATAATATTCCATTGTATGTTTATATCACATTTTGTTTATCCATTTATCTGTCAATGGACATTTGACTTGCTTCACTTTTTGGCTATTTTGAATAATGTTGCTGTGAATAACTACTCCTTTGAGACCCTGCTTTCAATTTTCTTCAGTATATACCCAGAAATGAACTTGCTAGATTATATGGTAATTCTATTTTTAATTTTTTAAAAAACTGCAATACTGTTTTCCATAGCAGGTGAATCATTTTATATTCCCACAAACAGTAAGAGTTCCAGATTTTCTATATCTTTGTCAGCATTTATTATTCTCTATTTTTTTATAATAGCCATCCTAATGTTTGTGAGGTGGTATCTTGTAGTTTTAATGAGCATTTTTCTGATGATTAGTTACATTGAACATCTTTTCATGGGCTTATTGGCTAAATTGTAAGGGTTCTTAATTTATTCTGGATATATTCTTCAGATTATATGATTAGCAAATATATGATTAGCAAAAAATTTTTACATTGTTGGTAGTTTCCTTTGATCCACAAAAGTTTTTAATTTTAATAGTCTAATTTTTTTCTTTTCTTACCTGCTTTTGATATCATATCCAAGAAATCATTGCCCAATCAAACATTATGACGCTTTCCTCCTCTGTTTTCTTCTAAATATTTTATAGTTTTAGCTCTTACAATGATCCATTTTGAGTTAATTTTTGTATATGGTATAAGGTAAGGGTGCAACTTCCTTTCTATGTGGATATCCAGTTTTCCCAACACGATCTGTTGTAAAGTCTGCCCTTTTCCCATTGAATGGTCTTGGAACCCTTCTTGAAAATCTTTTAACCATATAGTGAAAGCTTATTTCTGGGCTCTCTGTTCTATTCCGTTGGTCTATATGTCTGTCCTCATCCCAGTACCATGTTTTTTTCAGTTACTATAGCTTCGTAGTAAGTTTTGAAACCAGTAAGTGTGATGCTGCCAGCTTTGTTATTCTTTTCGAGATTATTTTGGCTATCTGAAATTCCACATGAATTCTAGGATGAATTTTTCTGTTTCTGCAAAAAATGTTATTGGGTTTTTTAAAAATATAGATTATATTGAGTCTATAGATTGCTTTGGGTGGCTTTGATATCTTAACAATATTAAGTCTTATAAGCCTTGAACATGAATGTCTTCTGTTTATCAGTGTCTTTAGTTTCCTTCAGCAACATTTTGTTCTTTTCAGTATGCAAGTTTTTCACCTCCTTGTTTAAGTTCATTCATAAACATTTTATTCTTCTTGATGCTAGTATAAATGGGATAATTTTCTTAATTTGTTTTTTGGCTTGTTCATTTTTAGTATATAGAAATGCAACTGAGTTTTGCATGTTGGTTTTGTGTCTTGAAACTTTGCTGAACTTGTTTATTAGTTCCAGCAGGTCTTTTGTGGAATCTTTAGGTTTTTCTGTATATATAATCACATCATCCGTGTATGGAGATAAATTTATTTCTTCCTTTCCAATTTGGATGCCTTTTATTTTTTTTAGAAAGCCTATTCTTAAATTGAACTGAAATATGTTTTCTTGTAGCTTTCCCTGTTTTTCTTCACAACAGTTTTAGAGCTACAGAATAATTGTGATGAGAGTAGAGAGTTCCCATATAGTGAACACCCAGTTTCACCTATTATTAATATCTTCCATGATTATGGCACATTTGTCATAATTAACAAACTAATGTTCAGTTCAGTTCAGTTCAGTCGCTCAGTCGTGTCCAACTGTTTGCAACCCCATGAATTGCAGCACACCAGGCCTCCCTGTCCATCACCAGCTCCTGGAGTTTACTCAAACTCATGCCCATTGAGTCGGTGATGCCATCCAGCCATCTTATCCTCTGTCGTCACCTTCTCCTCCTGCCCCCAATCCCTCCCAGCATCAGGGTCTTTTCCAATAAATCAACTCTTCGCATGAGGTGGCCAAAGTACTGGAGTTTCAGCTTCAGTATCAGTCCTTCCAATGAACACCCAGAACTGATCTCCTTTAGGATGGACTTTACAAACCAATGTTACTACATTATTATTAACTAAAGTCTATGTTTGTATTTTCTTAGTATCCTCATATTATCCTTTTTCTGTTCCAGTATCCCATTCAGGATACCACATTACATTTAGTCATCATGTCTCCTTTGTTCCTCTTGACTGTGACAACTTCTCACACTTTCCCTTAACAGTTTTTAAAAAATTATTTATTTTAGTTGGAGGATAATTATAATACTGTGATGGTTTTTGCCATGCATCAATATGAATCTGCCATAGGTATACATTGTCCCCTCCATCCTGAACCCCCCTCACACCTCCCCCCCCACCCCTTTTGGACTCAATAGGAAAAGAAAAGCGTGGGATTATTTGAGAGAATAGCATTAAAACATATATATTACCATATGTAAAATAGATGAACAGTGCGAGTTTGATGTATGATGCAGGGAACCCAAAGCTGGTGCTCCCTTAACAGTTTTGAGGATTCGTGGTTATGTATTCTGTAGAATGTCCCTCAGTTGGGATTTGTCTGATGTTTTTATCATGGTTATATTGGGATACTGTGTTTTTGAGAGGAAGACCACAAAGGTAAAATACTATTCTCATCACATCATATCAACATACTATCAACATGATTTATCACTGCTGATGCTGACCATGAGCACCTGACCAAGGCAGTGTTTGTTAGGTTTCTCCAGAGTTAATTTATTTTTTCCTTATTTCCATTATGTACTGTTTAGAAGGAATTACTTTGGGCGGTCTATACTTTAAGACTGGGGCATTATGCACCACTTCCATGAGGATGGAATGTCTACATAAATGATCTGGAATTTTTATGCACTGGAGATGTGCTATTCTCTCTCATTTATTTATTAATTTATTTATTCAGTCACTTATTTGTACCAGTATTGGCTCATGAATATTTATTTTAAACTTTGGGTTATGATCCAATACTACCTTACTTGTTTCTCAAATTGTTCCAACTTTGGCCGTTGGGAGCTTTTTCAGTTGACTCCTGTGCCCTTTTGACACATTTCCATCATATGGGTTAATTTTTTAAATTTTGAGCCTGGTTGATTTTTGGTCTGCCTTCTGCCATGAAAAAACTTAATCTCTCTTGTGTGTGATAGGCCTTTAGATTTTTTTAAAACAGTCATCATTAGCTCCTGTAGTCTGCTCCAGACTAAACATTTCCCACGCATTCCTTCAGACATTCTTCATGTGACAGATTTATTGACTCCTTTCTCTCCTAGTTGCTTTCTTCTGGAAACATTCCATTTTGTCAGTTACTTGAACTACCTCCTCCCACTCTTCTTACCCTTCAAAACTTTGCATTATAAAATTTGAGAGAGGGAGTTCCCTGGAGGTCCAGTGGTTAGGACTTGATGCTTTCACTTCCATGGCCACAGGTTCAATCCCTTGTCAGGAAACTGAGATTTCAGCTTGGCAAAAAATATTTGTATAAGAGAAAAAAAACCTTTTAGAGAAATTGAAAGTAGTTCCACTTCTGGAATCTATTTGTGATACTATATAGTACACAGACTTTATCACTGAATGAATAAATGACTCTGTATAAGAATGAAGACCCTTAGGGGAAATATAATGCTTCTGCTTTGAGCACAGCTTAATGTTTTTCAAAGTCATTTAGAAAGTAGTTTCTTTGACCCTTCTAATCCCTTTGTGAAGCAGGTAGGGCATGTAGTGGTATACCCAGAAAAGAAAGTCTCAAAGAGAGGGAGCCTTGTCCAAAGTTGCCATATGAGTTAGACCCAGTTCTCTTGACTCATACTCCAGTAACCTTTATGTTTTGTTTACATTTTGACTGTGTAGGCTAACATTTGTTTGTCAGATCTTCGTCCTTAATTGGAATTGTCTGTACATTTGCATATGGGCTGAACTTAGCTTCTTGATATAAAATGAAATATGAAAACTAAGTTGGAAAGGTGAACGTTTATGAAATACTTTTTAAAAAAATCATTTTTGTATGCTAGTACATGTCAATTAGGTGGTCAAGCCAAAACCTAGAAAGCATATGGTTGGTTTGGGAATAGAAGTGTGAACAGAGCAAAAATGAATGTTTTCTAATTGTCCTTGCTTGCTGCAGATATTAGGCAGCTAGCTTTGTCTCTTTTTCACCAACTATCAAATTCTAATGGAAAGGTGCTGAAGTGCAGCTAATCCCAAATAGTATATAACCCCAAATAATTTATACAGCAATATTTTGTCACACATGCACACTCCAGTGCCCAGTTTCTGTTCTATTTTGGGGGTTTCAGAGATTGTACTGGGAGACTTGGCAAAAGGCGCCAACTTTTATTCCTAGGATATCTGTTCATTCATGAACAAGGCAAGAAGATATTAATAGTAAGTCTTGTCATGCAGGCTAGAACTGATGTGGAGAAAAAAGAAAGCAAGAACACTTTTCTATGTTTCTACCTGATCACTCCCTTAATCTTAAAACCATTTGTACAAATCAGAAATTGTGCTTTTTACAGAGTATTTCAGATCACAACTCTCCAGCATCAACGGTTGCCATACCCAAAGAGCCTGCTGCCAAGGAGTTGAAGAGTGAGCTAACTGTCTGCAGCGCCACCTAATGGCCATGATGGGCTGAAGAAAGTTGTTCAGTCACTAAGTTGTGTCAAACTGCTATCCTGTGAAATGTAGCACACCAGGCTCCTGTGTCCTCCACTATCTCCCACAGTTTGCTCAAATTCATGTCCACTGAGTCAGTGATGCTATCTAACCACTTTATCCTTTGCCACCCCTTCTTTTGCCTTCAGTCTTTCCCAGCATCAGGGTCTTTTCCAGTGAGTCAGTTTTTCACATCAGATGGCCAAAGTATTGGATCTTCAGCTTCAGCATCAGTCCTTCTCATGCTGAAATCAATTCAGGGTTAGGATTGACTGGTTTGATCTCCTTGCAATCCAGGGGACTCTCAAGAGTTCTCCAGCACCACAATTTGAAAGCGTCATTTCTTTGGCACTCAGCCTTCTTTATGGTCCAACTCTCATATCCGTACATGAATGCTGGAAAAACCATAGCTTTGACTATATGGATATTTGTCAGCAAAGTGATGTCTTGGCTTTTTAAGACACTATTTAGCTTTGTCATAGCTTTCCTTCCAAGGAGCAAGTGTCTTTTAATTTCATGGCTGCAGTCACCATCCTCAGTTATTTTGGAGCCCAAGGAAAGAAAATCTGTCACTGCTTCCACTTTTTCCCCTTCTATTTGTCATGAAATGATGGGATCGGATGCCCTCATCCTAGGTTTTTGAATGTTGAATTTCAAGCCTCCTCTTTCACTCTCTTTTACCTTCAACAAGAGACTCTTCAGTTTCTCTTCACTTTCTGCCATTAAAGTGGTATCTAATATCTGAGGTTGTTGATATTTCTCCCGGCAATATTGTTTCCAGCTTGTGATTGATCCAGCCCAGCATTTCACATGATGTATTCTGTGTAGAAGTTAAATAAACAGGGTGACAATATACAGCCTTGATGTACTCCCTTCTCAATTTTGAACCAGTCAGTTGTTCCATGTCCAGTTCTAACTGTTGCTTTTTGACTTACATATAGGTTTTTTTCAGGAGACAGGTAAGGTGATCTGGTTTTCCCATCTCTTTAAGAATTTTCCACAGTTTGTTGTGATCCACACAGTCCAAGGCTTTAGTGTAGTCAATGAAGCAGAAGTAGATGATTTTCTAGAACTCCCTTGCTTTCTCCATGATCCAACGAATGTTGGCAACTTGGTCTCTGGTTCCTCTGCCTTTTATAAACCCAGCTTGTACATCTGGTTCTTGGTTCACATACTGCTGAAGCCTAGCTTGAAGGATTTCAAGCATAACCTTGCTAGCATGTGAAATGAGCACAATTGTGCGGTGGTTTGAACATCCTTTGGCACTGCCCTTCTTTGGGATTGGAATTAAAATTGATCTTTCCAGTCCTGTGGCCACTGCTGAGTTTTCCAAATTGGCTGGCATATTGAGTGAAGCACTTTAACAGCATCATCTTTTAGGATTTGAAATAGCTCAGCTGGGATTCTATCACCTCCACTCGCTTTTTTCATAGTAATGCTTCCTAAGGGCTTCCCTGATAGCTCAGTTGGTAAAGAATCTGCCTGCAATGCCAGAGATCCCAGTTCAATTTCTGGTTTGGGAAGATCTGCTGGAGAAGGGATAGGCTACCCACTCCAGTAATATTGGGCTTACCTTGTGGCTCAGCTGGTAAAGAATCCACCTGCAATGCAGGAGACCTGGGTTCGATCCCTGGGTTGGGAAGATCCCCTGGAAAAGGGAAAGGCTACCCACTCCAGTATTCTGGCCTGGAGAATTCCATAGTCCATGGTGTCACAAAGAGTCAGACATGACTGAGTGACTTTCACTTTCACTTTCAAGGCCCACTTGACTTCACACTCCAAGATGTTTGGCCGTAGGTGACATCACAGTTATCCAAGTCATTAAGACATTTCTTGTATAGTTCTGTGTATTCTTGCCACTTCTTCTTAATCTTTTCTGCTTCTGTTAGGTCCTTACTGTTTCTGTCCCTTATCATGACCATCCTTGCATGAAATAGTCCCTTGGTATCTCCAATTTTATTGAAGAGATCTCTAGTCTTTTCCTTCTGTTGTTTTCCTCTACTTGTTTGCATTGTTCATTTAAGAAGGTCTTCTTTTCTCTCCCTGCTATTCTCTGGAACTGTGCAGTCAGTTGTGTGTATCTTTCCCCTTCTCCCTTGCTTTTTGCTTCTCTTCTTTCCTCAACTATTTGTAAAGCCTCCTCAGAAAACCTTCTTGCCTTCTTGCTTTTCTTTTTCTTTGAGATGGTTTTGGTCACTGCCTCCTGTACAATGTTATGAACCTCTATCCATAGTTTTTCAGGCACTCTGTCTACCAGATCTAATCCATTGAATCTATTCATCACCTCCACTGTATAATCATAAAGGATTTGATTTGGGCTTCCCAAGTGGTGCTAGTTGTAAAGAACCTGCCTGCCAATGCAGGAGACGTAGGGGACGTGGTTTCGATCCTTGGGTCAGGAAGATCCTCTGCAGAAGGAAACGGCAACCCGCTCCAGTATTCTTGCCTGGGAAATCCCATGGACAGAGGGGCCTGGCAGGCTAAAGTCTACGGGGTTGCTAAGAGTAGGACACGACTTAGCACCTAAACATACCCGAATGCTCTAGTGGTTTTCCCTACTTTCTTAATTTAAGCCTGAATTTTGCAGTAAGGAGTATTTGGAAGGAGGTGGTTTTATGTTTGGCTGGCAAATGGGAAAGGCTGAGTTTCAGGACTGAGGGAGGGTGAGTACCCAGAGAAGGAGGAGGGTAGCAAAGGGACTGAGAACTAGACTTTTCAACTCTGGTGATAAAGGATGGGGCAGGGAGTAAGTGGGCTTAGACACAAATACCTACTCCAAGTGTAGAGAGGTTGGTGAGAAAGTTCTCTTAGCTTTAATATTTTATGGATCTTTGAGATGGATCTCTGAGGAGGGATGATGGAGGAACCTGGAAGCATGACTGAGTAGTTGAATCTGCTATAGTAAAAGGGGAGATGGGACTGGCTTTTAATTATTTGAACCTATGAACTTTACTTCTTTGCTATCTGCAAGAGGTTCTGAGGTGAATTGAGTGAGGATTATGAATTCTGCTGATTCTTTTTACTTAAAGAAAAGCTAAGTCTTTTGGAAACTTGAACTTTTTAATTCTCCTTTTCCACTCAAAGTATTAGTCAATGTAAATTTATTCAATATGCTCCTTCCCTAGATAAGGGTATCTAAGTTAATGACAGGGCCAGGTAATGACTCCAGGTCCACATGGCCCTGACTGACCCTGGTGGCTGGGCAACTTTGAATAAATGTAGGGGATAAGAATTTTTGCAAAGGGTCTGATGAGCCTAAGTTAAGACTTTGAGGAAAAGCTTCCACACCATCCATAGATGTTATCTGATTATGTGCTGGATAAATTTAAAATCTCCAACTTATCTGAACCCAGTGTTCCCACTTCCATCTTGGGTGCCATATCTCCTCATTCTCTCATCTCTTCTCTCTCCCACGTTTGTTGAATGTACAAGATTAAGTGTAATAATTTTGCTGCATAGAACAAAATGGCTTGCTTGGCTGTGACTTTAAGGCCACACATAAGATAGTCTGTGTAAGTCTTAGCTCCCTCATTACATGAGTGCTTTAAGTCTTTTAAAAAATGTGAGGGTGAGAAACAAGAAAACTTTTAGATTATTATTCTTTCATTTGTTTTGCAGCCTGAGGATTTAGAACTTAATGGCAAAGATAGATACTAAACTTCTAAAAAAAACCAAGTCCTTTTATTTGGACTCTTGTTTCTTCATCCTTCAACTGTTCACTGTCACTTCTCCCAAAATATACATACATGTGTATTAATGTTGCTGTTAGTCACTCAGTCATGTCTGACTCTTTGCGACCCCATGAACTATAGCCTGCAGGGCTCCTCTGTCCATGTAATTTTCCAGGCAAGAATACTGGAGTGGGTTGACATTCCCTTCTCCAGGAGATCTTCCCAACCCAGGGATTGAACCTGGGTCACCTGCACTGCAGGCAGATTCTTTACCAGCTGAGCCACCGAGGAAGCTGTATATTAATAAATATATATGTGTGTGTATATATATATATATATATATATATATATATATATATATTTCTGATTCCAACAGAAGAGCAGTGCCAGGCTTAGACATGTAGGGGAAAAACAAAAATGTAGGGGCAAAAATCAGTCCACTTTCTAATACTTCCTTGACACCTAAATCACCATATATAAAAAATTATTTTATAATAAAATTTAAAAAATATATATATATATATATTCTCTCCTTTTCCCTCTCCTCTTCTACCCTCCCTCCTCAGCAAATCTGGTGGACAGAATAGTCTGACACCTCAAAAATACTCTAATTCTAAAAAAGAAACTAAATTCTGTCTCTGAAATTCCATTTCCCCTATGATTTTAATTAGGTATAAATTCTCCTATGCTTGCTTTGAAACATGCCTCAGGATCTTAGTGAGATGGCAGGCAGATGGGGTATTAATTCAGGGTGATGTTTCTCACTTCATGGTGCCCATGCAACATTTATTGTCATTAAAGTAGTGCCATTCAAATGAGGTGGCTGATGTTGGAAAATATATGCAAAGTTGATCATTGTTCTGTGGATTTAAGCTTTGATGAAGCTGAATTAGAGGCAGCACTTCAATTCTGCTTATGCAGTATGCATCTGTATCACTCAGCAGTAAAACTCTGGAGACTCTGACAGGAGGACAAAGCCTCTAAGGTATATTAGTGTGGTGGAGAATACCTGCTTCTCCTATTTTACTAGGCTGTGAAGAGGATGAAGAATATACTATGTGCACAGTAACCTGAGTGCCTAGAAAGAAAAATGTAGATGTTTTAGATGTTTTGTTAGTCCAGTGTAAGATCTTTGGTTAATTCCGCAGAGCCCTGTAGAATCCTGAAAGCCATGTAACCAATTTCTCTTTTCCCTCCTCAGGATTTTGTTTTCCCTTGGTGCCCAAGTTAAAAAGAAAAATTGATTCCTTTCTATCTTGTGTTTAGCTTTTGTCCCTCTGCATTGAGGCTTTGAATTCTGAAAACCTCTTTGGTATGGCTGTCCACTGATAGTTAGGCTTAAACATTAAACAACCTTACAGAACTAATTAGGTTTTATGGCCTATGGCCCAGTCAACTAATTTTGCTTCATAGAATCTCTGAGAGAGAAAAAAATACATATTTAGGACTTAGTAAAACTTCCCTCAAAATAGCTCCTTGTACATGCAAGTGTTTCTGACCCTGGGGAAATGTTTTGTACTAGCCCAGCTTGTGAACATGCAGGTTTCTGTGCTATTCTTCACCATGTCACTCCAGTTTGGGCTTTGGAAGGTGAGGGGAACAGCAGCCATTTTTGAGAATTAGAATAAATTAATCAAATGTCTAAAGAACACAGCTTGATTAATTCAAAATGGAAGCCCTAGACTCCCCAGTCTTATGCGTCACATTGATAATTTCTCTTTGGCCAGAGACCTAAGCATCTGTGTCTAAATCTCATACTCTTTCCTGGACAGATTCATCAAGTGAAACTTCGAATCGCTTGTTTTTTTGCCTGCATCATCCCCTATTTAAGTTAAGCTTAAGCTTTAAAATGAGAGCTATTAAATAGTAAAAACAAACAATCACACAACAATAATAGAACATTATGTCCTGGCCCTCAGAGGTCAATTTAATGTGATTAATGGCATAAAACTTCACAAAGGCTTTTGCTGTAGGATTACCAGAAACAGCATCATTCAGTATGTTGCCACACACTGCCATTCTTCCACTTTGGCATTATTTACTGATGTAGAAGAAGTACAATATTTGTACCTAATAAACCTTTTAGTTTCCTTTCAGCTTTTTCTGAGTAAAAGTGGAAATGCACCATTATTGTTAAAACCCTTCTAAAGGCCAAAAAACCTCCTGAATATTGTTTACATTCCTGGTTTCAGAGGCAAGTACTGAGGCAGAGCTGCTCTGTCTGCTTTGATTCATATCAAGGGCAACACTATGTGTGCGTGTATGTGTGTGTGTGTATGTGTGTGTGTGTGTGTGTTCATGAAGGAGTGGGTAGTGAATGGAGCAAGAGTTTTAAGGAAGGAGGAGGAGGGGGCTGGAAGGAAAAAAACTCAATGAGTCGAAGCTGCATAATGAAAAGATTCTGAAATTTAATTTACAAAAATGGCTGTGTTTTTTCTCTCACCTCCTCCTCTCTCTCCTTTCTTCCTCCCCACTCTGCCCAAAAGCACTGAAGTAAAATGAGACTGTCGGATTGAAGCCACACACCCACTCTAGGTCTGTTTTGAGAAAGGGATTTTTTTCTCTCTCCTTATTTACTTTGTGGCTCTGGCAGAAAGGATACTGCAAGATTCAGTTTCGGTGTGTAGATTTGCCACTATTTGGCTTGTTCCCCTACCCTGTGCTGCTCTCTGGTCTGGCAAGCAGGGTCAAAGCTTAAAAAGCTGGCTGTGGCCATGTTTCTCACCATCTCTTGTGGTTTCACAGTTAGCCACTGAGTATTCAGTCACTGTCCCTCTGCCATATGGCTTGAAAGAGTTGAACATTTAGTTTCCAAATTTGGAAATCCTCAAATGTTGCAAAGGAGGATGAGTTTGTCCTTGTGGCTGGAGGTTCTGTTGAGAATTTTTGGAAAAGGAATAAAATGTCTTTCTAACCTAGTAGTCAAGAATAAGTTTGTGAACATGTACATAATTCAAATGATGTGTTTTCAGGCACAGCCACATTATTTAATATTGGGGTTTCCCTTTTTAATTTTTGTCTGAGACTCTTTAGAGTTCCTGTATTTGACTCCACTCGTGTTTTTCAGGCTAGTTGCCAATTTCCAACTGCTGTAAAATGTAGATTCTGGATTTTCTTGGTCTTGCTTGGCTTCTATTCTTCTGTAGTTTGTATTATTTCCTCAAAATAAAGTTGCACCTAATTAAAAAGGTAGATGGGTATTCATTTTTAATACTGTCCATGAAATCCTATATCCTACACCCACTCTGTTAGGAGTATCTTCCTCACATGCAACATATACCTCTCCTGTGAAGTACAGGAGAGACACATCGGTCTAGGATCTAATACCTAGGATTGGATCAAGTCATCTGGCATGCAACCAAAATGGGGGTAGGAAGCTATGGGACAAGAACTGGAATGTGTAGTATAGTGAGCTGAGGAGCAGAGGAGGAAACTGAGTATATCTTTGGTAGAAGAAGAGAAAAATTGAGTCAGAAAGGACCTGCAGCAAGCAGACAGTGAGAAGGAAACTAAAGCAGACTCAAGAGCAGTGTGTCTTTGGTTATAGCTGTGCATTGAACACTCCTTGTTGCTCCCTCGTTTCTTATTAAGTTATCCTTCTGCTATCTAATTTGTACATAACATAGATCTTTCAACTCATTATTTTAATGAATTTTATCACTTTCATAGTCTTTTTTAGCTCTGTCTTTTTCATGGCCTTTGGGAGCTCAGAACTAGATATGCTACCTTAGGAAAAATTTGATCAGTGCTCTGGGAAGATGGATTCATCATTCTGGCTTGTATTTTTAAACATGCTATCACATGTATGCTCAGCAATCACCTTACTGACTCATTTTCTTTCTAGTCCATTTTGATTCTGAAATCCTTTGAGTGTTACATTTCTCAGTCTGATCTTGACAAAGAAACAGAAAGAAAGATAGATTTAGAGATAGGGTTCTCAGGTCAAATATGTTAAGGGATATAATGGGTTAAACAAAATAGAACAATTTCCCTACTACATATCTTCCCAATCTTTCTGTTTATGTATTTTGTGACTCTATAGTTGAAACTTCTCCTAAACTCATTTGCTGAAAACATCTATTAGTATTCATGTTTTGAGAAATACTTGTGTTTCAAGTCACGCAGTTTGAGAGAGAATGTTTTTTGAAATTTAGAGGAAATTTACTTAAAGTTTTAAGTAAAATGATGTTTCCTTTATAATTTTGCTTCCCATGCCCATTTGATATTTAACATTTCTGTGCCCTAACTACAGGAAATCTTTTACCATCTGATGTTAGTACTTGGCATCCATCCATCTCACTGTGGATTTCATTTTCGAAGTCCAATAAGTTGTTTTCCCATCCCATTCTTTTCTACCTTTCCACTATGGCCCTGGGAATTAGAATATCCAATCCTGCTTCATGAGAGCTTATTTCTTCCTCTCAGTTTTGCAAACCTGGAAATTAGTGGAAATAATAAACATAATTGTATGGGGCTTGGTGGCTCAGAGGTTAAAGCATCTGCTTGCAACGCGGGAGACCCAGGTTTGATTCCTGGGTCAGGAAGATCCCCTGGAGAAGGAAATGGCAACCCATTCCAGTATTCTTGCCTGGAGAATTCCATGGAGGGAGGAACGTGGTAGGCTACAGTCCACGGGGTTGCAAAGAGTCGGACACGACTGAGATACTTCACTTTCACTTTGTATTTTCAAGGTACTTTCACACTCATTATCTGATTTGATCCTCTTCACACCTCAGTAGATAAGCAGAGCATGGATTATTAGCCCATTCTAGTTCATGACCGAACAGCTAACTGAAGATAGAGCCAGTAAGGATTTTTGGATATAAATGAGCTCCACTATACTTAACCCATCATCAGTTCTTTTTTTAAAAGGCTTCATTTAGATATAAAACACATACCATACCAGTCAGTCATTTAAAGTATACAGTGGCTTTCAGTATATTTACAGAGAAGTGCAACTATCAGCTCAGTCCATTTTAATAGTTAGAAATTTCTTTTAAATAATCTTTTTTTGTGAAATTTGAACAAAACCTGTACTTTAGTTAATAATACTGTATCACATGTTAATTTCCTAGTTTTTTAAAGCATAGTATTTCTTTATATTCTCAGAATTAGAATAGAAGTTTCAAGTCTCATTCAATTTTTTTAAATCACTAAGATGAAATTTTCTAGACTTTAGCAGTAATACTAAATGCCAAAATACATAGAACTATATCAAACTTTTGAGTGAATATAAATTAGAAATCTAGCATTCTATTCATTCTAAGTCAAACAAGTGGAATCAAAATGTCATGAATTTTATTGCTAGGCAAAAACTCATAACTTTCTAAAATACACATATTATATTATACATAATACATATGTGTATGCAAAAGCTTTTCTATTATGCTTGATAAAGGTTTGAGAAAGAACAAAAACAACAAAAAAGAGATAAATTGGAAAACATAAACTAGATGAAATGGGAGCACTGAATATGCAATAGAAAAAGTGAAACAAATCAGATGAAAGTAAAACATCATCATATAGTCCAGTTGTTTTAAAACATGATTGCTCATTAGAAACACATCTGGAGCTTTGGAGAAAAAAAGCAATACTTGGGTATTTATTTGCATTATTCAAAAAATTCCAAGATAATTCTCTTATGCATCTGGATTTTAAAAAGTGATTACAAATTTTTCTATTAAATAATTGTTTTTTAGTGATATAGAATTCTATTATCTTCTGTTGACCAATCATGATACAATGGTATTAAGTGCATAAGAGTTACATAATCACAATAGTAAGAGATGTTTATCAGTTTTCACAATCAATAGCTAGACCAAAAAAAAAAAATAGATAATTATAATTGCAAACCATAATGGAAACATGTTAATTTGGGGGGTTAAGTAGAGTGATGTGGTAAGTGGAAGTGCATACATACAACCATTCTCATCCACCCAGCCAATTTATGTCTTTTGGTTGGTGCATTTAATGCATTTACAGTTAAGGTAATTATCCATATATATGATCCTATTGCCATCTTCTTAATTGTTTGGGGTTTATTTTGTGTAAGATCATTTCCTTGTCTTGATTCCTGCCTAGAGAAGTTCTTTTAGCATTTGTTGTAAAGCTGGTTTAGTGGTGCTGAATTCTCTTAACTTTTTATTGTCTGGAAAGCTTTTGGCTTCTCTGTCAAATCTGAACAAGAGTTTTGCTGGGTAGAGTATTCTTGGTTGTAGGTTTTTCCCTTTCATCACTTTAAATATAGCATGCCATTCATTCCCTTTGGCTTGTAGAGTTTCTGTTGAAAAATCAGCTGATAACATTATGGGAGTTCCCTTGTATGTTGTTTGTCATTTTTCCCTTGTTGCTTTTAGTATTTTATCTCTGTCTTTAATTTTTGTCAGTTTGATTACTATGTGTCCTTGGTGTGTTCCTGCCTGGGACTCTCTGTGCTTCCTGGATTTGGATGACTATTTCTTTTCCCATGTTAGGTAAGTTTTCAGCTATTATCTCTTCAAACATTTTCTCAGATCCTTTTTCTCTCTATTCTCCTTCTGGGACCCCTATAATGTGAATGTTGGTGCATTTAATGTTGTCCTAGAGGTCTCTCAGACTGTCTTAATTTTTTTTTCATTCTTTTGTCTATATTCTATTTTGTGGCAGTGATTTCCACCATTCTCTCCTCCCAGGTACTTGTTGATTCTTCTGCCTCAATTATTCTGCTATTGATTCCTTCTAGTGTATTGTTCATCTCTGTTTGTTTGTTCTTTAGTTCCTCTAGGTCTTTGGCAAACATTTCTTGCATCTTCTCAATGTTTGCCTCCATTCTTTTTCTGAGACCCTGGATCATCTTCATTATCATTATTATGAATTCTTTTTCTGGAAGGTTGCTTATCTCCACTTCACTTGGTTGTTTTTCTGGGGTTTTATCTTGTCCTTTCATCTGGATATAACTCTCTGCTTTTTCATTCTGATTAACTTTCTGTGATGTGGTTTTCATTCTAGCTGCTGTTGGGCTGTGTTTCTTCTTGCTTCTGTCTGCCTTCTGGTGGATGAAGCTAAGAGCCTTCTGTAAGCTTTCTGATGGGAGGGACTGATGGTGGGAAAAACTGGGTCTTGCTGTCGTGGGCAGGGCTCAATAAAGCTCTAATCCAATTATCTGCTGATGGGTGGGGTTGTGCTCCCTCCCTGTTAGTTGTTTGACCTGAGGTAACCCAACCCTGGAGTCTACCAGCTCTATAGAAAGGTTAATGGTGACCTGCAAGAGGACTTACACCAAGGGGCCCCTTCCAGGACTGCTGATGCCAGTTCCTCCATCCCGTGGGGAGCCACTGCTGACCCATGCCTCCACAAGAGACCCTTCAAAACTATCAGGTAGGTCTGGTTCAGTGTCCTGTGGGTCACTGCTTCTTTCTCCTGGTCTTGGTCCACTCATGATTTTGTTTGTGCCTCCTAGAGTGGAGTTTCTTTTCCCCCCAGTCCTGTAGAAGTCCTGAAATCAAATCCCACTGGCCTGCAAAGTCAGATTCCCTGGGGAGTTCTCAGTCCCTTTGCTGGTTCCCCAGGCTGGGAAGCCTGACGTGGGGCTCAGAACCTTCACAATAGTGGGAGAACTTTCTTGATATTATTGTTCTCTAGCTTGTGCATCACCCACCTGGTGTGTATGGGATGTGATTTAATTATGATTGCACCCCTCATACCATCTCGTTGCAGCTTCTTTGTCTTTGGACGTGGGATATATTTTTTTGGTGGGTTCCAGTGTCCTCCTGTTTATGGTTATTCAATAGCTAGTTGTGATTTTGGTTGCTCTCACAGGAGGAGCATGTCCTTCTACTCCACCATCTTGAACCAGAAGCCCATCAGTTCTCTAGTCTAATTCCTTTCCTGTTATTTTTGGAAATGGAAAAATATATATATTCACATCTATATGAATTTGCTTGACAAATATGAAAATTTGCTGACAGAGCTATTGTGGAAAACTATTTGGCAGGAAATCACATGTGGAGAGGCCCACTGGGTCATTTGGTGCTTGAACACGATGTGGGAAGTTGTCAGAAGAAAGTCAAGACAATCTTAGAATAGGCTTTCATAGAGGAGGCTCATTATTAGGTGGCAGGGATACTTTCTTTTTGTTGAAAGGGACTTCTGGTTATGAAAATCCCTGACTCTCTGCTAAAAGGATTGACTAGTTAATCTTGCATATATTTTTGTAATGTGGCAATTTGTGCACTGGTTGGAGCCATGCTGGGCAGACCCTTTTGGTCTAAGTTGGTGATCTTCAAGGGGAAAGAGGAAAAATTTGCCATTTCGGACATTTAGCAATGTCTCAAGACATTTCTGGTCATAACTAGGTGGAGGTGTTGCTACTGGCATCTAATGGGAACAGGGCAGGGATGCTTCTAAACCTTATACAATTGACGGGAGAGCCTTGCCACTGCCACCCACTCCTGCCCATGACAAAAGATTATCTGGCTCATGATATTAGCAGTGGCCATCTTGAGAAACTCTAATCTAGGTGGAGAGCCTGGGTCTGATAGAAGTTGTTTTGATTTGGTCTCTGCTTTTTTCCACCATACTTGCTGTTTTTCTTTCTCTTTGTGTATGTGCATGCAGACACACATGTACTATACATGTGTGTATGTTGGGGGTTATCCATGGAAGTAAATATAGGAAAGACTCTCAGAGCACCTGAATAGTATTACTATACTGTGAAGAAATGAAGTGTGCATCATGTTGAACTTAAAGGGATATTCACTCGAGGTACTGGGTTCCTCTGGGTTTGTAGATATAGTGCACACCTGAGGACCAGAAATACCTGCCAGCGCTTGCCTGGGTATGTCTCTTTGTCTCTGTATCACTTCTGACTCTAGTGATTCCCAGACTTCATATGCCTCAATTCCTACTTGTAGAGCAGGCATCAGGGGCTGCTGTCAGTTTTCGGATACAAATCTGGCTGGAAGTGCCTAGAAGCTGTCTTAAGAGGTGCTCCTGGGATTTTAGGACAGATTGGGTTCTTTCTCTTAGATTGAGCTGAGAGGAAAAGTAGGGGGTGGCACTTGTGATGATTGCCTAGGCTTTCCCCCAACAATCTTACACATAAAAAGATACTGTGATGAACCCAGGCACTGCAGTTGTGCACATGCAGGATCCAAGGAGAGAGCAGTGCACATTGGAGGAAGGAATGCAGCCGTTTGGTGTACAGAAGGGATGCCAGAGCATCTGGGTATATGTTTGTCATTTTGTATGTGGGCTTCAATTCAGAGCCCTTTCATTTGTGTGATAGATAAGTTCCTATCTGCTCCTTATTTCCATGGACTAATGGTGATTAACCTTTTCGATTTTGACATTATAGGTAATGAATGAAGCTCATTCTTTTAGGCTTTACCACAGTGCTGGTGTTTGAGTAGAAACGAAGACTGGAGTAAGAATTCCTTTGGTGTAGCCCTGAAGGAATTGCAAACTCTTGTAAAACCTCTACCTACAGTGTGCAAAAGGCTAAAGTTTGTAACACAGTGGTGGGGCTCTGTGAATGACCAAATATTGTACCAAGAGTTAGTGTTGGTAAAGTCCTGGAAACCTGGCCCTTTTCAGAGTCCCTCCTTTCCTCTTCTCTTAGGCCATCCTCATTATGTCAGATGAGATTCATGGATGGCACAATGCTGAATTCTGAGTTCTGCTGATGGAAGAGGGAGTTTAGTCTGTGGACTTCCTTGGGAGGTTATGTTTGATTTCCATTCCTCCTCCTTTGCTGCCCCTCTGAGTTTGTGTAGGGTTTCTGCATTGGGAGGGCACTTAAGTTCCTGAAGGTCAGGAGTTGTAGTTGAGCCTTCAGCCATTAACATATATGATACAGTTCAACGGTGATGCATAATGTTGAAGATATTTCCTTGGTTTGATAAAAGAGAGTCCATTTGAATATCAATATATGGTTGTTTCTCTATTATCTATGACAAAGGAGAAAAGTGATGGTACAAGTAATCCCAAGTATCACATGATTTACATGTTTTTTCTGTTGAGTTTTATAGTATATTATTGTGATTTTTTAAAAATAAGCTTCACCTACATGTTATTAGATTATGAGAAGTCAGAGTGGGATTAAAAAGAAGATGAAATATCCAATAATTGTGCAAGGGAAACAACTATGGACGACCCATATTTCAATTATGTAGTTTATAGATATTATGACCAATGTTCAGCAATGGCTCAATATCAGACCACTGTTCTAAATGCCACTACATTCTTGAAATGGGAGTGTTCTTTACTGTATATTCTTTATATGGCTTTCCTGAAATTTACTTCCCTGATTTTTTCACATACTAAATACTACAGCCCTGGTCTTTGAGTGATAAACAATCATCTAAAATTCTAACTTTTTTCCCCTGGATTTTCTCTTCCTTTTCTTCTCACTAGCCTTTTCCCTCCCATTTCTATACCAACATCTAAATAAAATAATCCTGATGAACTTATCATAGGTGTATAGTATGTCTAGATGCAGAGCTCTTTGAATCTATCCTACTTGGAATTTGTGAGCTTTTTGGATGTGTTGATTAATGTTTCTCTTCAAATTTGGAAAGATTTTGGCCAGTATTTCTTCAAATATTCTCTCTGCCCTCTTTGTACTGTCTTCTCTTCTGGGGCTCCCGTCATGTGTATGTTGGTGTCTCTCAGGTCTGTAAAGCTCTGTTCATTTTTCTTCATTTTTTGATCTTTCTTTTCCTTAGACTTGTTAATCAAAAATTGACCTATTTTCAAGTTCATTGTGGAAAAGGCAATGGCACCCCACTCCAGTACTCTTGCCTGGAAAATCCCATGGACAGAAAAGCCTGGTAGGCTGTAGTCCATGGGGTCGCTAAGAGTCGGACACAACTGAGCAACTTCACTTTCACTTTTCACTTTTATGCATTGGAGAAGGCAATGGCAACCCACTCCAGTACTCTTGCCTGGAAAATCCCAGGCACAGGGGAGCCTGGTGGGTTGCCATCTATAGGGTTGCACAGAGTCATACACGACTGAAGTGACTTAGCAGCAGCAGCAGCAGTAAGTTCATTGATTCTTTCTTCTGCTTGCTCAAATGTGCAATCTTGCTCTTCTAGTGAACTTTACACTTCATTTTTAGTTTTCAGTTTCAGAATTTCTGTTTGGTTCATTTCATAATTTTTATGTCTATATTAACATTCTCTATTTGGTGAGATATTGTTCTCATACTTTCCTTTAGTTGTTTAGATATTATTTACTTTAGTTCATGAAAAATACTTTTAATAACCAATTTAAAGTCTAGTAAATTCAACATTTGAGCTGCCTCAGGAACAGTTTCTATTGATTGCTCTACTTTTTATCCCCTGTATGGGTCATACTTTCTTGGCTTTTGGTAATGATTTTGTTGTTGTTGTTGTTGTTGTTGTTGTTGAAACTGAATGTTTTAAGTTATACAGTGGTGTATCTGGAAATCAGATCCTCTACTACCTTCTCAGGGTTTTTTGTAGTTGCTTATTTTCTGAATTAATCTGTAGAGTCTGTATTCTTTTTCGTACTTGGCCATTTAAGTCTCTGATTGGCTAGCTTAATGCTGAGCTAATGATTGGACTGAGATTTCCTTTTTAAAAATTTTTTATTGGAATAAAATTGCTTTACTATATTGTGTTAATTTCTGCTGTACAACAGTGTGAACCAGCCATATGTATACACACATCCTCTCTATCTTGAGTCTCCCTCCCATCCCTGCCATTCCATCCCTCTAGGTCATCACAGGGCCCTGAGCTGAGCTCCCTGTGCTTTCCAGCAGCTTCCCACTAGCTATCTATTTTATACATTGTAGTATACATATGTCAGTGCTGCTTTTTCAGTTTGTCCCACCCTCTTTTTACCCCAATATGTCCACAAGTTCATTCTCTGTATCTGTGTCTCTATTATTCCCTTGCAAATAGGTTCATCAGTACCATTTTTCTAGATTTTATATATATGCATTAATATACGACATTTGTTTCTCTCTTTCTGACATACTTCACTCTGTATGACGGGCTCTAGGTTCATCCACATCACTATAACTGACTCCATTTCATTCCTTTTTATGACTGAGTAATATTCCATTGTATATATGTACCACCACTTCTTTATCCATTCATTTGTTGAGGGATGTCTAGGTTGCTACTTGGAACCAGTAAATCTCCCAGTCTTTGCTAAGGGGCTCTTTGTGTATGTTGGGGGCATGTCCTCGACACTTAAGCAGGTAGTTGACATCTTTACTTTAGCTCTCACTCCCTGCTTGTATAGAGGCTCAAGGTCAACCAGATGTGAGAGCTGAGACCCTTATCAGGTATTCCTGAGCATGCACATGGCCCTGGGCGTGATCACAGCTCTACACATGAACATGGCCATTGAGATTCCCAGGAATATGTCAGAGTTGTTCAAACCCCCATAGATATTTCCCCAGCTTTTCCTTTTAAGCTTTTTCATTAGCCTGTCTGCCCCATCTGTTATCCACTGCCTTAGACAACTATGATGTTAAACAACTGCCACAGATTGTTTTCAACAAATGCCCCTGGGGAAAAGGATGTTTGTACTGGGAGAGATCTCAGTCAGCTTAAATAAAAGCAAGGCTTGTGAGTGGGATATTCCAGGGAACCAATAAGTCAAATAATGGCAATTATCTGAAAATGGAGTTTGAGAAAGCTCCAGTCCCATTCTACATTCTCCTGTGTCTGCTGGTTTTCAGGGTAATTGTGGGCTCTTAGTTTTTAAAACTGGAGAAGGCAATGGCAACCCACTCCAATACTCTTGCCTGGAAAATCCCATGGACAGAGGAGCCTGGTAGGCTGAGGTCCATGGGGTCGCTAAGAGTCAGACACAACTGAGTAACATCACTTTCACTTTTCACTTTCCTGCATTGGAGAAGGAAATGGCAACCCGCTCCAGTGTTCTTGCCTGGAGAATCCCAGGGATGGGGGAGCCTGGTGGGCTGCCGTCTATGGGGTCGCACAGAGTTGGACACGACTGAAGCAACTTAGCAGCAGCAGCAGTTTTTAAGACTAGTTTGGAGTTGGGGATGGGGATGGGAATAGGGAAAATTTAAAAACTACCAAATCTCAGTCTTACTGAGATACAACCATTTTTCTTGAATAAATGTTTGCTGGATTTTCATTTCTACCTCTTTTTTAAAAAAATTGAAGCATAGTTGATTTACAATGTTATGTTAGTTTCAGGTATACAGCACAGTGATAAATATATATATACATATATATATATAAAAAATTATTTTTCAGATTATTTTCCCTTATAGGTTATTACAAAGTATTAAGTATGGTTCCCTGTCCTTGTTGCTTATCTATTTTATATATAGTACTATGTATATGTTATTCCCAACCTCCTAATTTATCCCTTCCCCCTTTCCCCTTTGGTAGCCAGAAGATTGTTTTCTGTGCCTGTGTGTCTATTTCTGTTTTGTAAATAAGTTCATTTGTATCTTTTTCTTAGGTTCCACATATAAGCAATATCATATTTGTCTCCCTTTGCTGTCCAGGTGAAACTATCACAACACTGTTAATCAGCTATATTCCAACACAAAATGAAAAATGTAATTAAAAAAAGATATTTGTCTTTCTATGTATGGCTTACTTCACTTAGTATGATAATCTCTAGATCATCCATGTTACTGCAAATGATGTTATTTCATTCTTTTTTATGGCTGAGGAATATTCCATTATATATATGTGTGTGTATGTATATATATGTATATATATATATATATATGTATATATATATATACACCACATTTTTGCCCATTCATCTTTTGATGAACGTTTAGTTTGCTTCCATGTCTTTGCTATTGTAAACAGTGCTGCAGTGAACATTGGGGTGCATGTTTCTTTTCAAATTATAGTTTTCTCTGGATATATACCCAGGAGTGGGATTTAAGGATCGCATGGTAACTCTATTTTTAGTTTTTAAAATATCACTTCCTGGATTGCTGCAAGCCTTTGGTTAATTTTCCAAGTTCCAAAAATCTTAATTAATAACAGTGTTTGCCAGTGATCTCATTGGTTGAATGAAGGAAGGGATTTTTCTGAGATCTTTATCATTCCTGCTGATGTCACTCTGAATTCCTAAATATATATGACTTTTCTGTTGTTGATGGAAAAGTGAATAGTCCTTTTAAACAATTTCAAATTTATAGAAATTTTGCAAAAAATAATACAAAGAATACCTGTATACCCTTTATCCAGATTTGCCTATTGTTAATATTTAGCCTCACTTTATTTATCACTTTTTCTTGTGTATGTGCATAATCTTTTTCCATTTTAGAATAACTTGCATACATCATGTCTCCTTATCCTAGCTACTTTAGTGTATGTTTCCAAAGAATAAGAAAATTCTCTTAAATGATCACAGTTCAGTAAACTTAACATTGAGATAATTACTTTATCTTCTGTATTCCTATTTTGTCAATTGACCCAATAATATCCATTATATTTTTTTTTCTAATTCAGGATCCATTCTAGGTTCATGTACTACATTCAGTTGTGATATCTCTTTTGTCTCTTAAATGGATCCCCCTATTTGCTTGTAAGTTCATAAGAAAGAAGAGCCATAGTAATTTTTCTAGGAATAATATTTCAAAAGATTGACTTAAATGGTAGCCTAGAAAACTCTCTATTTCTTCATTCTGAAACCTCCCACCCCAGATCCAAAAGAGTCATCAGGTTAGCAAAAAGAGAGATATGTAGCCATCAGGATTCAGGTATATTCGGAGAATCCTCCTAGTCAATGGCATTTTCCTGTTTCTCTCTTTAGTTTAATATCTCAAACCTATCTCCTTCCTCTTCTGACTGCTATCCCTTTGGTACTAAACACATGACAGAAACCATTTGCTCAGGTTTAATTTGTCACAGCATACCTGAGAGAGGAGCTTCACAAAATAGCTGGGGACCACAGTGAGCTTTCCTTCTAAGAGATGTTAATTAAATTTTGTATGAAGGAGCCCAGGTGCACTAGCAAATATTTTTTCTTTCCAAGCCAAAATGTAGCAGACATTTCCCAAACAGACCTCATCTATGTACTTCTTTGTGAAAATCAATTAGTGTTATGAGTATCTGATAACTTCCCTAAAACAAAAATCTGTCTTGATGGCAAAGTCTATGAGAGAGATCTTTCTACTTTCATTCCTTTGGCCCTCAGTTATCTTCTTGAATATTCCACTCCCCAAACATTAATTTGAAGTGGTTACTTTCTAGCACATTAGACCCTTTGCCAGTGCTGTAATCTAGCCCTCCCAATGTTTTTTCCACCCTTCATTGTCTTACCTGCCTCCCCCAAGTATGCACACACACTTATGGCCTGAAGCTTATGACTGCCTTGGGTATGGAGTCTTCCATAATCTACTTACCTATGGTACCATAACCTACCTGTCCCTTCGTAAATTATCTTAACCCAGTAAAAATCTGGTTATAATTGGTCCATTTTTTATTTGTGTAAAAATGCCTTTTAAAACTAATTTTAATCCTTATCTAATTTTAGTTTATTCAGTACAAATTTGCTATCTTACAGAATTCTGTAGCTTTTTTTTCTTTAGCTTTAACTTAGTGTTTTTCAGCACTATAGCCATTGTACTTTAGAGATCTAACAGATTAGGTGTTTCAGTTTGAAGCTTTTCCATTTTATAACACTTCTAAATGGTCAAATGTCACATATCCTGCTTTTGGATGACTTGTTCTTCATTTGTTATGTTCTTGCCTTTTTCTGCCTCTTCCCCTCCCCCCAGGTCCATACTATTCTATCCACCTGTGAACTACTCATCTTTCACCTCTGACTAATGAAATCTTTACCATTCTTATCCTCCTTAACCAAATTATATATGCTGAGAAGATAGAGACTTTGTTTTGTTTCTTTTGAAACCTTACATGGCACTAAACAATGGTACCTTGATACTTACTGTAGGTGCTAAATGATACATGCCTAGATATTAACTGAATTGTATTGAAAAACTGAACTATACTTCCATGAAGCTTTCCTTGGTAATGTGAGCAATGATGTCCTTGTTTGTCTAAATGTCTAGTTCTCTTTTACCTCTCAAGGTACTATATCACAAGCTGTTTTGAACTATATGTATACATGTATATACTTGAATTTTTTTCCTGAAACCCTAAATCCATAAGGTTAAAAGTCATCTGGAATGAATCTTCATTAAAATTATAAAACTTTTATAACAAATATATATAAATGAAATGGATAGTACCTTTTTAATTAGTTGACATGCCTATAGATAGGTATTAATTATTGCCAGAGTATGACAGGCTTAGCATCAGTTTTCTTTCTTTCTTTCTTTCTTTTTCACATAGAAAAAGAAACTTTTATTATCTTGAATGCTGGTGCATAACCAAAAAACAAACTTAATTAGAGTAGGAGACAGAGGGAAACTTCAGATACTGAGGTGGATTTCTGGGCAGATTAAAAACTTTTAAGGGTTGTTCATAGTGTCTTTTTTAGATGTAGGGCTTTCCTTTTACTGGAAAGTTTTCACTTAACAGTTTTTACATTATGAAGTTCAACCAGAGTCTTTTGCCTGTAAAGTTAAATGAAAAAAAAGAGCAAGTGAAACAGAAAATTCTCTAGCGTATACTGATGTTTGAAATAGTTTGTGTTCTTTGTACTTTCATGTACATTTTACTGTCTAAATTTGAAACTTTATTAATGGCATCTTAAGTTTTGACTTATAAAAATGTTCAAGGCAATGATTTTTCTTGAATTAAAGATTATAGTAACTTTAAAAATGATCAAGATACATGTACAAACAAAATCTCAGTTGTTCTTGGAAACATTTTAAGATATAGCACACATGACACACACTTCTTTTGGGACTTAATTATCCTTTGGGATACTGAAGAATACTCAGTAGAAGATTTATTTTACACTAAAAATTTACCCTTTGATAACCACAACTTGGATAGATCACAAAGTTGAATCTTTAAAGTTTTCTCAATATTCTTTCAGTCCAAATAACTCAAAGACATCTCATGTCCTAAGGTGGATAAATCAGTTACTTTTTCTTATATAATTAATATGAGTGGACTCTTGTACTGGAAGTCTGTCTTGGTCATAACTTATTCTTGCAAAGCCATTCCTTACAGTGAAACATAAAATATATTTTCCCCAATGCAAAGAAATTAATCTGAATAAACAACAACGTCAAAGCCATAAGTGTCTCAGGACATTCTTCAAAACAGGACTCAACAGAACTAAGATACTTTTCTTTAACAATTTTCTTCCTTTTTCTTAACTGTGCAGTCACTACCTTATTCTACTCTGCAAAAAAATAAATAAATAAAAAAAATTCAAGGTTTTCATTGTCACAGAACTACTTGGAATGAACCCAAAAGACAGTGAAATGCTGAGTCTCTCCTCAAGCAGTGTCCTCCTCTCTTGACAGCATTTAACTATTCTCTCTCAATCAATAATCTCACTACAGCTGAGTTCTTTGGTTAGACGATTGACAACCGTAGGTGAAAGAAGCTCTTTGATAAAAGCCAATTGATCAAACGGGGTCTTCTCATTATGCATCTGAAACCCGCCATCCAGAGCTGCTTCTATGGCTGTGGAGGTTCTCAGAAACATCTTGTTGGCTTCTTCAAGGGCCGCCGATACTCTGTAGCCCGCACCACTGAGAGGCTTCTCTTCCTGATAGTCATCGCTCTCGAAATCAGAGCCCGCGATCTCGCCTGGCTGCTCCCCAGGGCTAGGCCGGCAAGCTAGGCCTCGGGGCCCCTGTGGCTCCCCCATTTGCTGGGCTGCCTCCTCCTGCATTGGGCCTTCCTCCATCTGGGCCCCGGCGTGGGAGGGGTTCGGGGATAGCTTCCGGCTCCCGCCGCCTGCCTCCATATGTGGAAGGTCGCTCTCGCCAGGCATCACATCCATCTGCAGGTCGTTGCTCTCCTCATAGAGCTCGGACAGCTTGTTCATTTCAGACATAGTGCAAGCAGCTCAACCTCCCCGCAAGGAGTTCCTTTTCCACCTCTTTATGTTTTTTTTTTTTAATATAAATGAGCATAATCTTGCTCGTGTAATGGAATGGGAATGGAAATTTTATCATTGTTACCCAATTCTTTGATCTCCTTTCAAGTTATTTGCCACAAATTACAATGGTCTATTATCAAAAAGTATTTTAATGATTTATAAGCTGAACATCCTCCTTTAATTTTGATAAAAGAATTAGATGCTATCTGCCTTGCAAAACGATGTTTTGCCCAGTTAATAGAATAATTGACATTTTTAGCATCTACACCAATATTTGGAATTATTCCTTTATTTAGTGCCTTGGAGATTTTTATACCATGGGACTCTGTGCACAGGTAAGAAGTATGCATTTCTTTAGTAAAGATGGGGAAGGGCCCATAGTTCAAGGAGACCCTTTTTTTTTCAGATTCTCAGGCAGTTCAGATTTATGAAAGAATACAGATGGATGTTTAAGATCTTCTAGTGGATTCCCTTGAAACTATCATTGCTTCCTTATTCACTGAAAAATCTTCATGATACAGGCCACAGTTTTAAGACCACTGCTCTATAGCATTTAGCACATTCCTCTGTTTCCTGAATATTCAAAAAAAAGTAAATGAGTGCCAACACTAATTAGAACTGTGGATTGGAAGTATTAGTACCAGTGAGTCATAATCATCAAGGTGGGTCGAAGGTACCCCACCTTAATCCCAAGTGAATGAGAGTATCACATGTTTTTAAAGATATCTCTGGATCAAAAATGGCTTGCCTTCTTCCTGTTTTCCATACTTATACCTAGCATCTTTTATTCTCAAGATAATATCTCATTGAAAGTCTATAGTTTTATAGGCTTATCTTTATTGTTTTGAAATGGTGACACTCCTAGTTGTACTATCTTTATAGGCAGATGTAACTGAAGATACAATTTGTGCCTATTTGTATGTTCAACTAGTATCTCCATTGTCTTGGTAAGCATATTAACAACCACTACTATTTTTTACATATTCAGTTTTTCTAACAAAATCTTCCTTCTTAGTTTTTTAGCTATTTTGAACGTTTAATGAGATGTTAATAAGTGTCTTTATTTTTTAATTATTGATCATTATAGTGGGTTAAATGGTAGCCCTCAAGAAGATAATTTATTAATAATACCCTAATCCCCAGAACCTGTTAAAGTTACCTTATTTGAAAAAAAGAGTCTTTGTGGATGTAATTAAGTTAAGGATCTCAAAATGAGGCAATCACCCTGGATTATCTGGGTGGGCCCTAAAGGCCGTTACATGTGTCCTTACAAGAAAGATGCAAGGGAAGATAGCACAAGCACACAGAAGAAAAGAGACACGTGGAGAAGTTAATGTGAAGATGGAGCAGAGAAAGATGCAGCCATAAGCCAAGGAATGGCATCAGCCTCCAGAAGCTGCAAGGAATGGACTCTCCCCTGGAGCCTCCAAAGGAGAGTGTGCCTTGGTGACACCTTGATTTTAGACTTCTTGAACTGTGAGGGAGTGAATTGCTGTTGTTTTATGCCACTCCTTTTGTGGTAATTTGTTATAGCAGCTACATTAAACTAGTACAATTATTAATGTGGTTCAAGTCCATGGTACTTTGAGGACATGGGACCAATATTAAACATCTGACTTCTTTGCTGACTTGGATTTGGTTTGTTTATCATGGGGGAGTAGGTCATTTGTATTAATTACATTCCAAACCAGTAGTTTCCCTAAAGGTAATTATCAATTTTTAGATAAATAATGACACTTTTTTTTTTACCACAGGAGAAAAATAAGACATAGAGACTAATCATAACCTTTGAATGTTATTCAGAAGTAAGGGCTTCTGTCTATGGGAATGCAGAATAACATTGGTAAATAAGCAGTCCAGACTTGACATGAGCTGTTATCATTGACTAAAGGCAAAGAAATAATTCAGCCTTAAAACTGAAACAGATCACCAGCCCAGGAGGGATGCACGAGACAAGTGCTCCGGCCTGGTGCACTGGGAAGACCCAGAGGAATCGGGTGGAGAGGGAGGTGGGAGGGGGGATCGGGATTGGGAATACATGTAAATCCATGGCTGATTCATATCAATGTATGACAAAACCCACTGGAAAAAAAAAATAATAATAATAATAATAATAAAAAATTAAAAAAAAAAAAAAAAAAAAGACTGAGCAGTTCAGGTAGAGGAATGGGGAGGTGTTAGTTAAGTCTCTGAGTTGCCTGACCATTCAGTTCACTAAAGAGGCATTTAATGCATAGGATGAATATATATGCTCAGCAAGTGTCTTATACAAAATATGTACTCTAATTTTAATTTTATATTGTGTTATTTATTACTATTATTATTGTTACTATTACTATTTAACTCATAACCTTCAGTTCACATGGATGTCTTTTAAGATCTATGAAGAAGGTGTGCATGCTGCCACCTTGAAAAGTGTCCTTGCCAAGAAGCACTTGTAATTGAGGTCAAGAGACAAGATATATGGACTGTGATTATAAAGTAACCGAGGGGCTTCCTTGGTGATCCAGTGGTTAAGAATCTGCCTTGTGGAGTAGGAGGATGTGCACTCATCTTCTCCTGCAAGAGCACCAAAATCACAACTAGCTGTGAAACAACCATCAACAGGAGGATGCAGGAATCCACCAAAAAAAGATACCCCATGTCCAAAGACAAAGAAGAATCTGCAGCAAGATGGTTGGAGAGGTGCAAACACGATAAAATCAAATCCCATACCCACCAAGTGAGTGACCCACAATCTAGAGAACAATAATACCAAAGAAGTTCCCCCACTCCCCCACTGTTGTGAAGATTCTGGGCCTCACATCAGGCTTCCCAGCCTGAGGATCTGGCAAAGGTACTGGGAATTCCCAGAGAATCAGACTTTGCAGGCCAGTGGGATTTGATTTCAGGACTTCCACAGGACTGGGGGAAACAGAGATTCCACTCTAGGAGGACACAAACAAAACCTTGTGTGCACCAATATGTAGGGGAAAGGAGCAGTGACCCCACAGGAGACTGAATGAGACATACCTGCTAGTTTTGGAGGGTCTCCTATGGAGGTGTGGGTTGGCAGTGGCTCCCCACAGGGATGGAGGCCCTGGCAGCAGCAATCCTGGAAGGGGCCCCTGGCACAAGTCCCCTTGGAGGTCTACTATAGAGCCTGTAGACCCCAGAGTGGGGACACCTCAGACCAAACAACTAACAGGGAGAGAGCACAACCCCATCGTCAGCAAATAATTGGATTAAAGTTTTATTGAACAGGGTCTTGCCCACCAGAGCAAGACCCAGTTTTCCCCACTATCAGTCCCTCCAATTAGGAAGCTTATAGAAGCCCTTTAGCCTCATGAACTAGAGATCAGACAGAAGAAGCAAGAAGAAACACAATCCAACAGCAGCTAGAAGGAAAACCACATCACAGAAAGTTAATCAGAATGAAAAAGCAGAGGGTTTTGTCCCAGATGAAGGGACAAGATAAAACTCTAGAAAAAGAACCAAATGAAATGGAGATAAGCAACTTTCCAGAAAAAGAATTCATAATAATGATAGTGAAGATGATCCAGGGTCTCAGAAAAAGAATGGAGGCAAACATTGAGAAGATGCAAGAAATGTTTGCCAAAAGACCTAGAGGAACTAAAGGACAAACAAACAGAGATGAGCAATACACTAGAAGGAATCAATAGCAGAATAATTGAGGCATAAGAATGGACAAGTACCTGGGAGGAGAGAATGGTGGAAATCACTGCCACAGAACAGAATATAGATAAAAGAATGAAAAAAATGAAGACAGCCTGAGAGACCTCTGGGACAACATTAAATGCACCAACATTCACATTATAGGGGTCCCAGAAGAAGAAGAGAGAGAGAAAGGACCCAAGAAAATGTTTGAAGAGGTAATAGCTGAAAACTTCCCTAACATGGGAAAGGAAATAGTCAACTAAGTGCAGAAAGTGCAGAGAGTCCCAGGCAGGATAAACCCAAGGAGGAACATACCGAGACACATAGTAATCAAAATGACAAAAGTTAAAAACCAACATAAAATATTAAAAGCAACAAAGAAAAATGACAAATAACATACAAGAGAACTCCCATAATGTTATCAGCTGATTTCTCAACAGAAACACTACAAGCCAGAAGGGAATGGCAGGATATATTCAAAGAGATGAAAGGGAAGAACTTACAAGCAAGAATACTATTCTCAGCAAGACTCTCATTCAGATTTGACAGAGAAATCAAAAGCTTTATAGACAAGCGAAAGTTAACAGAATTCAGCACCACCAAACCAGCTTTACAACATGAACTCAAGAAACTTCTCCAGGCAGGAAACAGAAGAGAAAGAAAAGACCTACACAAAATAAACCCAAAAGAACTAAGAAAATGGTAACAGGAACATATGTATGAATAATTACCTTAACTGTAGATGGATTAAATGCACCAACCAAAAGACACAGACTTCCTGGATGAATAGATGTATGTGCATGTATGCCCATCCACTTACCACATCACTCTACTTAACCCCCCAAATTGTATGTAAGTATTCTATATTGTTAGGTTAAACATATTTCCATTATTGCTTGCAATTGTAATTATCTTTTTTTCTTGGTCTGGCTATTGATTGTGAAAACTGATAAACATATTTTACTATTGTGATTATGTGATTTTACATATTTTATGTGATTTTACTATTGTGATTATGTAGTTATTAATCACTATTAATTAAGTGAATACACTTAATACCACTGTATCATGATTGGTCAACAGAGGATAATAGAATTCTATATCACTAAAATTATCATTTAATAGAAAAACTTGTAATCATTTTTTAAAATCCAGATGCATAAGAGAATTTTTATGCATCTTGGAATTTTTTGAAAAATGCAAATAAATGCCCAAGTATTGCTTTCTTCTTCCAAAGCTCCAGATGTGTTTCTAATCATGATTAAAAACAACTATGCTATATGATGATGTTTTACTTTTATCTAGCTTGTTTCACTTTTTCTATTTCATATTTAGTGCTCCCATTTCATTTAATTTATGTTTTCAAATTTCTCTGTTTTTGTTGTTGTTTTTTCTCAAGCCTTTATCGAGCAGAGTAGAAAAGCTTTTGTGTGTATATGTATGTGTGTATATATATATATATATATATATGGGTATATATATATATAATGTATATTATATTTTAGAAAATCTATGAATCTTTCTCTAGTGAAAAAAATTATGACATTTTGATTCCATTTGTTTGACTTAGTATGAATAGAATGTTAGATTTCTAATTTATATTCACTCAACTTTGATATAGTTCCATGTATTTGGGCACCTTGTATTACTGATAAAAGTCTAGGAAATTGGGCTTCCCTGGTGGCTTAGTGGAGAGGAGTCTGCCTGCCAATGCAGGAGACACAGGTTCGATCCCTGATCTGGGAGGATCCCATGTGCCCTGGAGTGACTGAGCCCATGGGCCACAACAATTGAGCCTATATTCTAGAGCCCACAAGCCACAACTACTGAGCCCACTGGCCACAACTACTGAAGCCTGTGCTCCACAACAAGAGAAGCCACAGTGCTGAGAAGCCTTCACACCTCAGCTAGAGAGTAGCTCCTACACAGAAAGAACTACAGAAAGCCCATGCACAGCAATGAAGACCCAGAGCAGCCAATTAATTAATTAAAATTTTATAAAAATAAAAATAACAAAGTATCAGATTGTCATTAAAATATTTTAAAAATAATCAATATTTTCTGTTTTGCATATAGGGTTATCATTACCATCTTTCTAAATTCCATATATATGTATTAGTATACTGTAATGGTCTTTATCTTTCTGGCTTGCTTCATTCTGTATAATGGGCTCCAGTTTCATCCATCTCATTACAACTGATTCAAATGAATTCTTTTTAATGGCTGAGTAATATTCCATGGTGTATATGTACCACTGCTTCCTTATCCATTTGTCTGCTGATGGGCATCTAGGTTACTTCCATGTCCTGGCTATTATAAACATTGCTGTGATGAACACTGGGGTGCACGTGTCTCTTTCAGATCTGGTTTCCTCAGTGTGTATGCCCAGAAGTGGTATTGCTGGGTCATATGGCAGTTCTATTTCCAGTTTTTTAAGAAATCTCCACACTGTTCTCCATAGTGGCTGTACTAGTTTGCATTCCCACCAACAGTGTAAGAGGGTTCCCTTTTCTCCACACCCTCTCCAGCGTTTATTGCTTGTAGACTTTGGCTGATTCATGTCAATGTATGACAAAACCCACTACAATATTGTAAAATAATTAGCCTCCAACTAATAAAAATAAATGAAAAAAAACCAGCAATAATAATAATAATAATATTTTCTTTAAAAAGTCAACAGTTACATGTGTAAATACATATTTCCGCTTTCAAATTGGTCACTTTAGGAAACATTATTCTCAAAAAACTGCCATTACTTAAGTGTTTTGGGCACTTCTCCCTAGAGATTGTCTCCAGAGCCTGCAGCATGTTGCTTAGAATCTACCCTAAGGTGACAGGCCCTCATCCTTTGATAGTGGAGCAGCTTCATCATTTGGAACCAAGTTCAAGTTTTCTAGGGTGATTTATTTGAAAGTCATGGTGACTACAGCCATGAAATTAAAAGACGCTTGCTCCTTGGAAGGAAAGCTATGACAAATCTAGAAAGTGCACTGAAAAGCAAAGACTTCTCTTTGCCAACCAAGGTCTGTGTTGTCAAAGCTATGGTTTTTCCAGTAGTCATGTATAGATGTGAGAGTTGTACCATAAAGAAAGCTGAGTGCTGAAGAATTGATGCTTTCAAATTGTAGTGCTGGAGGACTTTTGAGAGTCCCCTGGACTGCAAGGAGATCAAACCAGTCAATTCTACAGGAAGTCAACCCTGAATGTTCATTGGAAGGACTGATGCTGAAGCCGAAGCTCCAATGCTTTGGCCACCTGATGCAAAGAGCTGACTCTTTAGAAACAACCCTGATGCTGGGCAAGATTGAAGACAAAAGGAGACGGGGATGACAGAGGATGAGATGGTTGGATGGTATCATTGACACAATTCACATGAATTTGAGCAAACTTCTGGGGATAGTGAAGGACAGGGAAGACTGGCATGCTATAATCTGTGGGTTTGCAAAGGGTTGGACATGATTTAGCAACTGAACAACAATGACAATCATGCTATACACATGAAACCAAGTATATCAACTTGTCTTCCATTAAAAAAAAGAAAAAATGAAGATGGTTTTCCCCTATAAAGCTAGGAGCATAAAGCTAGCAGTTGAAGCAATTGAGGGTGGCTGGGAAAATCTATGGTTTTGGTAAAGTAGAGCCTTTAGCTTTGGGAAAGAAGATGCTAATTACAATGGGTGCTAATTGTTTCTATTTGAAAAGTCTCAAAGCAGGATTTCTGAAAACACATTAAGTAAGCCTGAGGTGGATAACAAAATTGCTGTCAGGAAAGAATCTTCTCTACAACTTGTGCAGAAAGATTCAGTTGTGAAATGAAATAAGCTTGATGCCTCCTCTTCTGTTACACTGTTCTTGTTTGTTTAGTTGCTAAGTTGTGTCTGATCCTTTTTGCGACACCTTGGACTATAGCCCACCAGGCTCCTCTGTCCATGGGATTTCCCATGCAAGTATACTGGAGTGGGTTGCCATTTCCTTCTCCAGGGAATCTTCCTGTCCTAGGAATTGTACCCCTGTCTCCTGCACTGGCAGGCAGATTCTTTACCACTGAGCCACGTGGGAAGCCCTGTACTGTTCTTGGGAGCTGCTAATTGAAAATGTTTTGAGAAAGAAGGGTTTAGGGGATTTTGTATATAGGTTTTTTTTCCCCTTTGAATTGTTATTGTTTATTTTTAAAGCATATTATGAGTCAGGTTTAAGTAGAAACTCAGTTTTTGTCAGTGGTCAAATATATTGTCCACTTGAATTCAAGAATTTAAATTCTTGAATTACATCACAAGTGAGTTTGTATAATGTTGGAATGGCTCTGTGTATATTGGAAACAGTAGAACTTGATTCATTTGTTAGCTAGCTAGCCATGTAGTCCCATATGCTTAGCTTCTTCAATTTCCTTGCTCTCTTGCTGACTGTCTCCTTCATTCCTCCACTCCTTCAATATACCTTGAGCTCTTGATCTATATTTGTTGTATACTATAATGTTTGAATCTTTATTGGGGTTTCTAGCGCTTACCCCAAACAAGGGGGAGAATGTGAATTATTTGAACAGTGTCTCAATTGAGAATTTGCCTTTTTTTTGGGGGGGGGGATGCAGCAATTTTATTTTTTACTTTAATCCTTGTGTATCCTCACAGAGATTCCTGAAGGAGGGAAAAAAGGCATAATATATTCGTGGTAGAGCAAGGGGGTATGGCCTCTATTTTATAGCATAGGGAAAATTATGATTGGGTCATCCTTATTTATCATGGCATCTACCTCTCTTAGTAATTCCTCCCCTTCAGCACCAATTACCAAGTCATGCACATAGGAGATATTAATAAGTTAATAAATAAGATCTAATTAAGATCTGATTCAGAGATTCTATTTCCTGTAGTCAGGGGGCACTTAATTACTTGATAGTTAACAATAGTTAATAATAGATTATCATTAATTATCTTTACAAATAATTGCCCTGCTGGGGTTTATTTATTTATTTAGCTACCCCAGTTGTTATATCTGTAAATCTCTAATCAATCAGGGCAACCCCTGGCCCATTTAAAGCATTCATATTCAACTGTTTTTTTCTGAAAAAAATGGTGCAGGATGTAATACTAGATACAGTTAAGATGGTATCCTAGTCTATTGTGTTTGTATTCCTTCTTATCTCACCTTGTACATAGAAGGCATTCTGAAAATGCTTATTGACTTATTGAGTTGAATCACAGATCTAATAACTCTCAAATTATTCTCTTCCAAAATATTTTGGAACTTTGATATAGTTACAGCCAGAAGTATAGAGAAGCTATTTTGGTTTAGATGAGTAACCAAGCTTTGTTAGTTCACTTAAAGAGAGATCAGGCAATCATCTGTGAATGAGAAATTTCCTCTGTCTCTCCTCTCTAGCCCCCCTGTATTAGGTGTTCATGAGGCTCGCCAGGGGAGTTGAGAAGGTTTACTGCAAGCCACTATTCTTTGTTGTCTTGAGGTAAGTGGTGTAGGGAGGAAGGAGGCTTAGGAGATGGGGGAAAGTATTGAAAACCCAAAACAGGACCCATAAGTTTTGAGAGCTTTCATTAATACTGATGATTTAAAATCCTAGATAGAGCAATTAAAAATGCTAGAGTTACAGTTAGAACTGTACTCTGTGGTACTGCCTCAATGGTACTGCCCAAAGAAGAGTCTGGGACTCGGACTGTTCTCACAGATCCCTAGGAGAAGACCCAAAGGGCTATTCTTAACTGGCATTGAATACTTAGTATGTGAAAAGCTCTGTGGGGAATGCAAGATAAATTGCCACCTAGTTGCATCTTGCCACCACCTAGTTTTTAGTCTAATTAGGTTAAGAGAACTAAAGAACAATGTGAGGCAAATTATGTTAACAGTTTTAATGGCACAAAGTGCTGAGAAGAGATGAATGATCTATAATAACTCAGTGAGTGAGATTATCACAGGGTGGGACATATGTATTTACTTTCCCCAGATAATTATTTTTAATGACAACTGGACTAGGGGGAGAGTGAAAAAGTTGGCTTAAAGCTCAACATTCAGAAAACTAAATCATGGCATCTGGTCGCATCACTTCATGGGAAATAGATGAGGAAACAGTGGAAACAGTGTCAGATTTTATTTTTGGGGGCTCCAAAATCACTGCAGATGGTGATTGCAGCCATGAAATTAAAAGATACTTACTCCTTGGAAGGAAAGTTATGACCAACCTGGATAGCATATTTAAAAGCAGAGACATTACTTTGCCAGCAAAGTTCCGTCTAGTCAAGGCTATGGTTTTTCCAGTAGTCATGTATGGATGTGAGAGTTGGACTGTGAAGAAAGCTGAGCGCCGAAGAATTGATGCTTTTGAACTGTGGTGTTGGAGAAGACTCTTGAGAGTCCCTCAGACTGCAAGGAGATCCAACGAGTCCATCCTAAAGGAGATCAGTCCTGGGTGTTCATTGAAAGGACTGATGCTGAAGCTGAAACTCCAGTACTTTGGCCACCTCATGCAAAGAGTAGACTCATTGGAAAAGACCCTGATGCTGGGAGGAATTGAGGGCAGGAGGAGAGGGGACGACAGAGGATGAGATGGCTGGATGGCATCACTGACTCAATGGACATGAGTTTGAGTGAACTCCGGAAGTTGGTGATGGACAGGGAGGCCTGGCGTGCTGCGATTCATGGGGTCACAAAGAGTCAGACACGACTGAGTGACTGAACTGAACTGATCTGAAGTGATGGTAGGTCAGCTGGTAAAGAATCCACCTGCAATGCCAGAGACCCTGGTTCGATACCTGGGTTGGGAAGATCCCCTGGAGAAAGGGATAGGCTACCCACTCCAATATTCTTGGGCTTCCCTGGTGGCTTAGACAGTAAAGAATCTGCCTGCAGTGTGGGAGACCTGGGTTTGATCCCTGGGTTGGGAAGATCCCCTGGAGGAGGACATGGCAACCCACTCCAGTATTCTTGCCTAGAGAATCCCCATGGACAGAGGAGCCTGACGGTCTACAGTCCATGGGATCTCAGAGAGTCAGACATGACTGAGCGACTGAGCACAGCCCAGCACAGCATGGTAGGATGCAGTTTATTGGCGAGAACTCTTCAATTTCAGCACAACTGAGAACTTAAGGCAGAGCTTAAAAATCCAACAGTTTAAAGAAAAGTAAGGATCCTGAAGCAGAACAAAAGTTGTGCACACTGTCTAGAGCATTCAAAGTATACCCACGCATTGTTGCCATGTGTTGTTAATAGCACCTATCCAAGAAACAGCCTATTGGCAAACTGGCTGTTGGGCATGACCATTTCAGATATAGAGAAAGCATCATTGGGAGCATAGTAATATGTTAATCAAAAGATATTATTACATGTTTTCAAAACATACTTTGGAAAACAAATTTAAGGTAAAATTACTCCACTTTGATTCTGTTGTTTTAAACAAATTTTATATTTAAATTAATATATCTAGTATCATAAGGGTTTCCTTTATAAAATTGCTTTTAAATTTAAAAATTCTTAATTAATTAATTAATTAAATTATTTATTTCTTTGCTTTCCCCATGTCTAGTCTGGTTAGTTATCACTCAGTTTGTAGGGACTGTGTTCCTCCATATACAGGTTTTAACACATTGTGCATACACATGCATCTGTATCAAAACATCAGGGCTTTCTGGGTTCCACTTTTCATTATTTTTAATTAAAATTTATACTTACTCATATTCCAGTTTATTCTGGACTGAAACTAGTTTTTTATAGGGCCGAGGCTTGTAAGTCCATGGTATTTGCTACTTGGGATCTGCTTTAATTACTTCTTCCATCTACAGTGATTACTACTCTCTTCTTTTTCACCAGTTATTTGGAAACACACGCACATATACATATACATACACATACATATTTATAGACTATATCTGTGTGCTATGCCATTTAAATAAGAAATCATTGTGGCTTTCCATAAGCTCAGAATTTATTTTTTCCTTTCAGTGTCTCACTTAAGCATTTTATTATGTTCCCAATGAAGATTTCCCTTCCACTTATAAAAAATTAAGTGGATAGTCACATATAATCCTTGTCCTCATGGATGACTACTCTGGTAACCTGACCCTTTCATTTTCAGACCTGCACTGTTACTCTTGGTTTGTTTTCTTCACAGTAGTTCACAGCCCTTCTCTGGTGTTTGCATTTTTACCTTTATAGATGGAAGAGTACTTTTTAAAAAAATGCACAGGTGGTATGAAGAAAGAGGGCAGGAAAAGACAGTGAAGAAATTCTTCTTCTGTTCATTATCTTTCTGATGCATTGGCTGAACTGTGCAATGTGAGAAAAGCAGGAAACAGAACAATTATAATTATATAGTCTGTTTGTGTAAGGATGTAATTAATATGTATTAATACTTCCCTCTTAGGTAGCCAAAATGAGAATCTGGTTAGTGTAAGGGAGATTAAAAAGACAGTTCTTGTGTTTGCTGGCATATAGGACTATTGGAATGTGTAGAAGATTGGGCAGAAATTAATTTCTGTCCTGTCTAAAACTATCATGTGTGCCTTTTCTAGATAATTGTGCAAGGTGGATTCTCAGTATGTGTAGGTGTGGTAAATCATGAGCTGTTTTAATTTTAGATACATGGGAGAAATCATGGCCCCTAATGGGGATTGTTGGCTATTAACTCCATTAGCACTGATAAGGAAAGAGAAGATTAGAGGGGGGAAAATTTCAGGGGCTGTGGTAAAGATGAGATTTTCCACTTCTTTGTAAGGCTAAGATGACAAGAACCTTAATGTAACACTGTTTTCCTACAGTGGTTTGTTGCCCTAAGTGACTTCAGCTTAATTTATCATGTCTTGCCTCGTAGGCAAGAAAATCACTAAAATCAGGAGTAATAATAACCCATTTTATCTGTGAGATGGAGGGTATTACTATAATTTAAAGTCTGCTCTTTTGGAGAAGAAATCAGATGTCAATAAATGAGAAACTGACCTGAAATTGCACAGCAAGTTAGTAGCATTAATTTTATAATAATACCAATCTAGACTTCCAATTCCTTTCCTACTCTTTCTTTAAGCATATTTTTTTGGCTATGCTATGCTGCTTATGGGATCTTAGTTCCCCAACCAGGGATTGAATCTGGGCCATTGGAGTGAAAGTATGGAGTCCTAATCCCCTGAGTGCCAGGGAATTCCCTCCTTTCCTACTCAGGAAAGCCTAGAGTAGGTTAGTTATATGATCAATTACGTGGTTATCAGCATAACTGTTTTAACTTCTACTGGATACCTGGAGCACAGCAACAGAATAGGAGTCTTTGAAATGATGTAGTACTTGGAAATTTACATGGTGCATACTGTATTCCTACAATTCTGTCATCTCTTTCAACATAGTACTTCAAATACCTTCCACTGCAGTTTAAGCTCCATTTTCTTTTTCTGCCGTCATTGGAGATTACTAGATAGTCACACTTCTCCTCCTCCTTTTATCTCCTCCAAAACAGATTAAAAACCTTTTCTATTAAAGAATGATTTTCCTTTCTACAAACACACCCCCCTTCTTTCTCTACTCTACAACATTCTCTTTTGCAAGCTGAAAGATGCAAGTAATTTAAACCTGTCTCCAACCCTTGTTTTCATCATTTTCTTTGTGTTTTTTTTTTCTGTAATCTTGTCTTCTCAATAAAAATGTAGCAGGGGACATACTATTTTCTTCCCTATGTAATTAAGAAACTACATGCATCAATTGTATGGGATATCTCTTTGTTTTAATCTGCCTTTTGTGTTGTCTACCCATGAAGGAAACAAGACAAAATGTCTTGGGAATGATTTTCTTTCCCTTGGGGGTGGAGTGGGGTGGAGAGGAATCTGTTTTAATTTATTTCAAGCCAGTATCCAGTGGTGTGTTGCAACTGGCTTGAATCAGCTCTTGACAACCAGTTGTGCACATTACTTCCTAGTTCCAAGCTTATGTTCAGTGACAAGTTCTTGTATAGTGATTGGTAGCTTGAAATTAGCTAGAGTGGAGGTTTTTGTCCCATGGAAATCAGCAAAGGCAACAAATTAGTCCTCCTCACACCTAAAAATGGTAGTTAAACATTTACCAGTGTATGACTACCTGTTTCATAATCATTCTTTTTTTTTTTTATTTTAAAAATTTTTTGGAGGCTAATTACTTTACAATATTGTATTGGTTTTGCCATACATTGACATGAATCCACCATGGGTGTACATGTGTTCCCCATCCTGAACCCCCCTCCCACCTCCCTCCCCATCCCATCCCTCTGGGTCATCCCAGTGCACCAGCCCAGAGCACCCTGTCTCATGCATCAAACCTGGACTGGCGATCCATTTCACATATGATAATATACATGTTTCAATGCCATTCTCCCAAACCATCCCATCCTCACCCTCTCCCACAGAGTCCAAAAGACTGTTCTATACATCTGTGTTCCTTTTGCTGTCTCGCATACAGGGTTATCGTTACCATCTTTCTAAATTCCATATATATGCATTAGTATACTGTACTGGTGTTTTCCTTTCTGGCTTACTTCACTCTGTATAATGGCCTCCAGTTTCATCCACCTCATTAGAACTGATCCAAATGCATTCTTTTTAATGGCTGGGTAATATTCCGTTGTGTATATGTACCACCACTTTCTTATCCATTCGTCTGCTGATGGGTATCTAGGTTGCTTCCATGTCCTGGCTATTATAAACAGTGCTGTGATGAACATTGGTGTACACATGTCTCTTTCAATTCTGGTTTCCTCGGTGTGTATGCCCAGCAGTGGGATTGCTGGGTCATATGGCTGTTCTATTTCCAGTTTTTTCAGGAATCGCCACATTGTGCTCCATAGTGGCTGTACTGGTTTGCATACCCACCAACAGTGTAAGAGGGTTCCCTTTTCTCCATACCCTCTCCAGCATTTATTCCTTGTAGACTTTGGATAGCAGCCATTCTGACTGGTGTCAAATGGTACCTCATTGTGGTTTTGATTTGCATTTCTCTAATAATGAGTGCTGTTGAGTATCTTTTCATGTGTTTGTTAACCATCTGTATGTCTTCTTTGGAGAAATGTCTGTTCAATTCTTTGGCTCATTTTTTGGTTGGGTGGTTTATTTTTCTGGAATTGAGCTGCAGGAGTTGCATGTATATTTTTGAGATTAATTCTTTGTCAGTTGCTGCATTTGCTATTATTTTCTCCCATTCTGAAGGCTGTCTTTTCACCTTGCTTATAGTTTCCTTTGTTGTGCAAAAGCTTTTAATTTTATTTATCTCCCATTTATTTTTGTTTTTATTTCCAATATTCTGGGAGGTGGGTTATAGAGGATCCTGCTGTGATTTATGTTGGAGAGTGTTTTGCCTATGTTTTCCTCTAGGAGTTTTATAGTTTCTGGCCTTACTTTTAGATCTTTAATCCATTTTGAGTTTATTTTTGTGTATGATGTTACAAAGTGTTCTAGTTTCATTTTTTACAAGTGGTTGACCAGTTTTCCCAGCACCACTTGTTAAAGAGATGGTCTTTTCTCCATTGTATATTCTTGCTTCCTTTGTCGAAGGTAAGGTGACCATGGATGTGTGGATTTATCTGTGGGCTTTCTATTCTGTTCCATTGATCTATATTTCTGTCTTTGTGCTAGTACCATACTGTCTTGATGACTGTGGCTTTGTAGTAGAGCCTGAAGTCAGGCAGGTTGATTCCTCCAGTTCCATTCTTCTTTCTCAAGATTGCTTTGTCTATTCAAGGTTTTCTGTATTTCCATACAAATTGTAAAATTATTTGTTCTACTTCTGTGAAAAATACCATTGTTAGCCTGATAGGGATTGCATTGAATCTATAGATTGCTTTGGATAGTATACTCATTTTCACTATATTGATTCTTTCAATCCATGAACACGGTATATTCCTCCATCTATTTGTGTCCTCTTTGATTTCTTTCACCAGTGTTTTATAGTTTTCTATATATAGGTCTTTTGTTTCTTTAGGTAAATATATTCCTAAGTATTTTATTCTTTTCATTGCAATGGTGAATGGAATTGTTTCCTTAATTTCTCTTTCTGTTTTCTCATTGTTAGTGTATTAGAATGCAAGGGATTTCTGTGTGTTGATTTCATATCCTGCAACTTCACTATTTTCATTAATTAGCTATAGTAATTTTCCAGTGGAGTCTTTAGGGTTTTCTATGTAGAGGATCAAGTCATCTGCAAACAATAAGAGTTTTACTTCTTCTTATCCAATCTAGATTCCTTTTATTTCTTTTTCCGCTCTGATTGCTCTGGCCAAAACTTCCAAAACTATGTTGGATAGTAGTGGTGAGAGTGTGCACTCTTGTCTTGTTCCTGACTTTAGGTGAAATGCTTTCAATTTTTCACCACTGAGGATAATGTTTACTGTGGGTTTGTTGTATTTAGCTTTCATTATGTTGAGGTATGTTCCTTCTATTCCTGCTTTCTGGAGGGTTTTTATCATAAATGAATGTTGAATTTTGTCAAAAGCTTTCTCTGGATCTATTGAGATAATTATATGGTTTTTATTTTTCAATTTTTTAATGTCATGTATTACATTGATTGATTTGTGGATTTTTTAATTATTTTTTTTAATTAATTAATTAATTTATTTATTTTTTCAGTGGGTTTTGTCATACATTGACATGAATCAGCAATAGATTTACACATATTCCCCATCCCGATCCCCCTTCCCACCTCCCTCTCCACCCGATTCCTCTGGGTCTTCCCAGTGCACCAGGCCCGAGCACTTGTCTCATGCATCCCACCTGGGCTGGTGATCTGTTTCACCATAGATAATATACATGCTGTTCTTTTGGAACATCCCACCCTCACCTTCTCCCACAGAGTTCAAAAGTCTTTTCTGTACTTCTGTGTCTCTTTTTCTGTTTTGCATAAACGGTTGTCGTTACCATCTTTCTAAATTCCATATATATGTGTTAGTATGCTGTAAAGTTCTTTATCTTTCTGGCTTACTTCACTCTGTATAATGGGCTCCCGTTTCATCCATCTCATTAGAACTGGTTCAAATGAATTCTTTTTAACGGCTGAGTAATATTCCATGGTGTATATGTACCACAGCTTCCTTATCCATTCATCTGCTGATGGGCATCTAGGTTGCTTCCATGTCCTGGCTATTATAAACAGTGCTGCGATGAACATTGGGGTGCACGTGTCTCTTTCAGATCTGGTTTCCTCAGTGTGTATGCCCAGAAGTGGTATTGCTGGGTCATATGGCAGTTCTATTTCCAGTTTTTTAAGAAATCTCCACACTGTTCTCCATAGCGGCTGTACTAGTTTGCATTCCCACCAACAGTGTAAGAGGGTTCCCTTTTCTCCACACCCTCTCCAGCATTTATTGCTTGTAGACTTTTGGATAGCAGCCATCCTGACTGGCATGTAATGGTACCTCATTGTGGTTTTGATTTGCATTTCTCTGAGAATGAGTGATGTTGAGCATCTTTTCATGTGTTTGTTAGCCATCTGTATGTCTTCTTTGGAGAAATGTCTGTTTAGTTCTTTGGCCCATTTTTTGATTGGGTCATTTATTTTTCTGGAATTGAGCTGCAGGAGTTGCATGTATATTTTTGAGATTAATCCTTTGTCTGTTTCTTCATTTGCTATTATTTTCTCCCAATCTGAGGGCTGACTTTTCACCTTACTCATAGTTTCCTTTGTTGTGCAAAAGCTTTTAAGTTTCATTAGGTCCCATTTGTTTAGTTTTGCTTTTATTTCCAATATTCTGGGAGGTGGGTCATAGAGGATCTTGCTGTGATTTATGTCGGAGAGTGTTTTGCCTATGTTCTCCTCTAGGAGTTTTATAGTTTCTGGTCTTACATTTAGATCTTTAATCTATTTTGAGTTTATTTTTGTGTATGGTGTTAGAAGGTGTTCTAGTTTCATTCTTTTACAAGTGGTTGACCAGCTTTCCCAGCACCACTTGTTAAAGAGGTTGTCTTTTCTCCATTGTATATCCTTGCCTCCTTTGTCAAAGATAAGGTGTCCATAACTTCATGGATTTATCTCTGGGCTTTCTATTCTGTTCCATTGATCTATATTTCTGTCTTTGTGCCAGTACCATACTGTCTTGATGACTGTGGCTTTGTAGTATAGTCTGAAGTCAGGCAGGTTGATTCCTCCAGTTCCATTCTTCTTTCTCAAGATTACTTTGGCTATTCGAGGTTTTTTGTATTTCCATACATATTGTGAAATTCTTTGGTCAAGTTCTGTGAAAAATACCGTTGGTCGCTTGATAGGGATTGCACTGAATCTATAGATTGCTTTGCGTAGAATAGCCATTTTGACAATATTGATTCTTCCAATCCATGAGCATGGTATGTTTCTCCATCTGTTTGTGTCCTCTTTGATTTCTTTCACCAGTGCTTTATAGTTTTCTATATATAGGTCTTTTGTTTCTTTAGGTAGATATACTCCTAAGTATTTTATTCTTTTTGTTGCAATGGTGAATGGTATTGTTTCCTTAATTTCTCTTTCTGTTTTTTCATTGTTAGTATATAGGAATGCAAGGGATTTTTGCGTGTTAATTTTATATCCTGCAACTTTACTATATTCACTGATTAGCTCTAGTAATTTTCTGGAAGAGTCTTTAGGGTTTTCTATGTAGAGGATCATGTCATCTGCAAACAGTGAGAGTTTCACTTCTTCTTTTCCTATCTGGATTCCTTTTACTTCTTTTTCTGCTCTGATTGCTGTGGCCAAAACTTCCAACACTATGTTGAATAGTAGTGGTGAGAGTGGGCACCCTTGTCTTGTTCCTGACTTCAGGGGAAATGCTTTCAATTTTTCACCATTGAGGGTGATGCTTGCTGTGGGTTTGTCATATATAGCTTTTATTATGTTGAGGTATGTTCCTTCTATTCCTGCTTTCTGGAGGGTTTTAATCATGAATGGGTGTTGGATTTTGTCAAAGGCTTTCTCTGCATCTATTGAGATAATCATATGGTTTATCTTTCAATTTGTTAATGTGGTGTATTACGTTGATTGATTTGCGGATATTAAAGAATCCTTGCACTCCTGGGATAAAGCCCACTTGGTCGTGGTGTATGATTTTTTTAATATGTTGTTGGATTCTGTTCGCTAGAATTTTGTTAAGGATTTTTGCATCTATGTTCATCAGTGATATTTGCCTGTAGTTTTCTTTTTTTGTGGCATCTTTGTCTGGTTTTGGAATTAGGGTGATGGTGGCCTCATAGAATGAGTTTGGAAGTTTACCTTCCTCTGCAATTTCCTGGAAGAGTTTGAGTAGGATAGGTGTTAGCTCTTCTCTAAATTTTTGGCAGAATGCAGCTGTGAAGGCGTCTGGTCCTGGGCTTTTGTTTGCTGGAAAATTTCTGATTACAGTTTCAGTTTCCATGCTTGTGATGGGTCTGTTAAGATTTTCCGTTTCTTCCTGGTTCAGTTTTGGAAAGTTGTACTTTTATAAGACTTTGTCCATTTCTTCCAAGTTGTCCATTATTGGCATATAGTTGCTGATAGTAGTCTCTTATGAGCCTTTGTATTTCTGTGTTGTCTGTTGTGATCTCTCCATTTTCATTTCTAATTTTGTTGGTTTGTTTTTTCTCCCTTTGTTTCTTAATGAGTCTGGCTAATGGTTTGTCAATTTTATTTAACTTCTCAAAGAACCAGCTTTTGGCTTTGTTGATTTTTGCTATGGTCTCTTTAGTTTCTTTTGCATTTATTTCTGCCCTAATTTTTAAGATTTCTTTCCTTCTACTAACCCTGGGGTTCTTCATTTATTCCTTTTCTAGTTGCTTTAGGTGTAGAGTTAGGTTATTTATTTGATTTTTTTTCTTGTTTCTTGAGGTAAGCCTGTATTGCTATGAACGTTCCCCTTACCACTGCTTTTACAGTTTCCCATAGGTTTTGGGCTGTTGTCTTTTCATTTTCATTCATTTCTATGCATATTTTGATTTCTTTTTTGATTTCTTCTGTGACTTCTTGGTTATTCAGCAGCGTGTTGTTCAGCCTCCATATGTTGGAATTTTTAGTAGTTTTCTCCTGTAATTGACATCTAATCTTATTGCACTGTGGTCAGAAAAAATGCTTGGAATGATTTAAGTTTTTTAAAATTTACCAAGGTTAGATTTATGGCCCAGGATGTGATCTATCCTGGAGAAGGTTCCATTTGCACTTGAGAAAAAGGTGAAATTCATTGTTCTGGGCTGAAATGTCCTATAGATATCAATTAGGTCTAACTGGTCTATTGTATCATTTAAAGTTTGTGTTTCCTTGTTAATTCTCTGCTTGGTTGATCTATCCATAGGTGTGAGTGGGGTATTAAAGTCTCCCACTGTTATTGTGTTATTATTAATTTCCCCTTTCATGCTTGTTAGCATTTGTCTTACATATTGTGGTGCTCCTATGTTGGGTGCATATATATTTATAATTGCTATATCTTCTTCTTGGATTGATCCTTTGATCATTATGTAGGGTCCTTCTTTGTGTCTTTTCACAGCCTTTATTTCAAAGTCTATTTTATCTGATATGAGCATTGCGACTCCTGCTTTGTTTTGGTCTCTATTTGTGTGGAATATGTTTTTCCAGCCCTTCACTTTCAGTCTGTATGTGTCCTTTGTTTCGAGGTGGGTCTCTTGTAGACAACATATATAGGGGTCTTGTTTTTGTATCCATTCAACCAGTCTTTGTCTTTTGGTTGTGGCATTCAACCCATTTACATTTTAGGTAATTATTGATAAGTATGATCCCGTTGCCATTTACTTTATTGTTTTGGGTTTGAGTTCATACACCCTTTCTGTGTTTCCTGTCTAGAGAAGATCCTTTAGTGTTTGTTGGAGAGCTGGTTTGGTGGTGCTGAATTCTCTCAGCTTTTGCTTGTCTGTAAAGCTTTTGATTTGTCCTTCATATCTGAGTGAGATCTTTGCTGGGTACAGTAATCTGGGCTGTAGGTTATTTTATTTCATCACTTTAAGTATGTCTTGCCATTCCCTTCTGGCTTGAAGGGTTTCTATTGAAAGATCAGCTGTTATCCTTGTGGGAATCCCCTTGTGTATTATTTGCTGTTTTTCCCTTGCTGCTTTTAATATTTATTCTTTGTGCTTGATCTTTTAATTTGATTAATATATGTCTTGGGGTGTTTCGCCTTGGGTTTATCCTGTTTGGGACTCTCTGGGTTTCTTGGACTTGAGTGACTATTTCCTTCCCCATTTTAGGAACGTTTTCAGCTATTATCTCCTCAAGTATTTTCTCATGGCCTTTCTTTTTGTCTTCTTCTTCTGGGACTCCTATGATTCGAATGTTAGGACGTTTAACATTGTCCCAGAGGTCTCTGCGGTTGTCCTCACTTCTTTTACGTCTTCTTTTTCCCTCTGTGCTTCATTTATTTCTACCATTCTATCTTCTACCTCACTTATCCTATCTTCTGCCTCTGTTATTCTACTGTTGGTTCCCTCCAGAGTGTTTTTGATCTCATTTATTTCATTATTCATTATATATTGACTCTTTTTTATTTCTTCTAGGTCCTTGTTAAACATTTCTTGCATCTTCTCGATCTTTGTCTCCAGGCTATTTATCTGTAACTCTATTTTGTTTTCAAGATTTTGGATCATTTTCACTACCAATATTCTGAATTCTTTATCAGGTAGAATCCCTATCTCTTCCTCTTTGGTTTGGTTTGGTGGGCATTTATACTGTTCCTTTACCTGCTGAGTATTTCTCTGCCTTCTCACCTTGTTTATATTGCTCTGTTTGGGGTAGCCTTTTCATGTTCTGGCAGTTTGTGGTTCTGCTTTATTGTGGAGGTTCCTCAGTGTGGGTGGGGTTGGACGGGTGGCTTGTTGAGGTTTCCTGGTTAGGGGAACTTGTGTCGGTGTTCTGGTGGATGGAGCTGGATTTCCTTTCTCTGGAGTGCACTGAAGTGTCCAGTAATGAGTTTTGAGATGTCAGTGGGTTTAGTGTGACTTTGGGCAGCCTGTGGATTGAAGCTCAGGGCTATGTTCCTGTGTTACTGGAGAATTTGCACGGTATGTCTTTCTCTGGAACTTGTTGGCCCTTAGGTGGTACGTTGTTTCAGTGTAGGTATGGAGGTGTTTGATGAGCTCCTATCAATTAATGTTCCCTGGAGTCAGGAGTTCTCTGGTGTTCTCAGGATTTGGATTTAAGCCTCTTGCCTCTGGTTTTCAGTCTTATTTTTCCAGTAGCCTCAAGACTTCTCCATCTATGCAGCACTGATGATAAAGCATCTAGGTTAATAATGTAAAGTTTCTCCACAGTGAGGGACATCCAGAGAGGTATACAGAGTTACATGGAGAAGAGAAGAGGAAGGAGGGAGATAGAGGTGATCAGGAGGAGAAGAGGGGGAATCAAAAGGGGAGAGAGCAAGCTAGCCAGTAATCACTTCCCTATGTGCTCTCCACAGTCTGGATCCCTCAGAGATGTTCACAGAGTTACACCGAGAAGAGAAGAGGGAGGCAAGAGACAGAGGTGGCCAGGAGGATAAAAGGGGAAATCAAAAGGAGAGAGACTGATCCAGCCAATAATCAGTCCCTTAAGTGTTCTCCACAGCCCAGAACACACAAAGAGATTTACAGAGTTGGGTAGAAAAGAGAAGGGGGAGGGAGGAGATAGAGGCGACCTGGTGGATAAAAAGGAGATTCCAAAGGGGGAGGGAGCAATCCAGCCAGTAATCTCACTCCCAGGTAAAAATGGGTACTGAAGATTGGGTTCTTAAAGGTACAAAATTGATAAAAAAAAAATCAAAAATCAAAGATTAAAAATCTAGAGTAGAGGTTAGATTCTCAAAAATACAATATTAAAGAAAAAAAACAGAGTCACGAAAAAAATATATATATATATGAAGTTTGTTTTAAAAATAGGGTCTTTTTGTGAAGTAATAGGTTATAAAAATGAAAATTAAAGGAGTAATAGAGGACTTAAAAATTAAGAAAAAATTAAAAAATGATAATAGTAAAAATGTATCTAGGACTTTTTCTGGTTTTGTTGTGAACAGTGTGGGGTCAGTTCATTTTCAGATAGTAACTTGATCCAGCTTACACTTCTCGGGATCTATAGGCCCATTCCTATGTAGTTGATGCTAACTGCAGGGTTTTAATCTATTGCACCTGTCACTTCCAAAGCGGTTCCTTCTGTTTATTTTAGCTTCTGTTTGCTGGCTTCTTCGGTGTCTAATTTCCACCCTGACACAAGGGGGCGGTGGTGGTCACTTTTTTTTAGGCTAACTTGTTGAGCCGTGCTGTGAGGAGGGAGGAACACTGCAAACAAATATCACTGGCGTCTGTGGGTAGTGCTCCCAGTGTCTCCACCACACTGGGTTTTCCCCTGCTCATGGCGTGTGTGCTTTCCCAGTCTACACTGCTCCGGCTCTAGGTTGCTCTGCCGGGAACTGTTTGAGTCGGGCTCTGGGTTGAGTGCACTTCCCAGGTCTAAGCCACTCAGGTTCAGGTTCTCGGGTACTCCACAAAGGCACAGACTTGATTGGGTCTGCGTTTTGTGCCCTTCCCGGGTCCGAGAAGCTCAGGTAACCAGGTGCTTGGTGAGCATAGTCTCCCCGAGTTGGGGCTGCAACTTATCACCTCCCCCATCCCTGCTGCTTGGTTTTCTGGGTGTACAACAAGCACGCCTTCTCAGGTGTGCCGTATGTCTCCTCTGGGGAGCTGATCTCTGGCTGTGACCCTCCTGGCAGATGTCAACCATCCAGAATCCCAGGGAGTCTTGGTTAGCAATGAAGCCTGCTTGCGGTTTGGTAGATGATGCCTCTCTGGGGCCGGGGTTGCCCCCTTCTGGCTCTGGCTGCCCTTGCCTACCTGTCTCTGGTGGGGGATGGGCCGGTCCGCAGCTGGCTAGCTCTGATCAGTCCTTTGTTCTGTGAGCGGGCCTGGCAGTGTCTTGAAAGTTAAAGTGAAGTTGCTCAGTCATGTCTGACTCTTTGCCACCCCATGGACTGTAGCATACCAGGCTCCTCTGTCCATGGGATTTTCCAGGCAAGGGTACTGGAGTGGGTTGCCATTTCCTTCTCCAGAGGATCTTCCCAACCCAGGGATCAAACCTGGGTCTCCCACATTGCAGGGAGACACTTTACTGTCTGAGCCACCAGGGCAGCGCTTTTCACAGGATAGCTAACTGACAGTCTGGGTTGCTATCTCTAGTTAGTTCCCTCAGATTGCCCTCGGGGCATTCAGGCCCGGTCCTTACCCTAAGCAATGCAGCCCACGCCTCCCTGTCCAATCCCTTCTTGCTAGTGGTGGATCCAAGCGCCTGTGCTGCTTCTCCGCTGGGAGTTGCCTTTAAGCACGTAATCTGTGGGTTTTAATTATTATTTATTTTTCTTCCCAGTTATGTTGCCCTCTGAGGTTCCAAGGCTCACCACAGATTCGTTGGTGAGAGTGTTTCCTGATGTTTGGAAACCTCTCTCTTTTTTAAGACTCCTTTCCTGGGACAGATCTCCATCCCTCCCTCTTTTGTCGCTCTTTTTATATTTTATATTTTTCCTACCTCCTTTTGAAGACAATGGGCTGCTTTTCTGGGTGCCTGATGTCCTCTGCCAGCATTCAGAAGTTGTTTTGTGGAATTTTCTCAGCGTTCAGATGTTCTTGCAATGAATTTGTGGGGGAGAAAGTGGTCTCCCCATCCTAATCCTCCGCCATCTTAGGACCGCCCCCTCATAATCATTCTTGATTAAAAAGTTTATCAAAGTACCTGTCTGCCTCTAATACTTTGTGAACATGGTTAAAAAAAGTAGTTACTGGAAGCCACATATCATTATCTGCATATCTGCCTATCTATTTGCATATTTGAGTCTGGAAGATATAAAACCAGGCCTAAGAAATCAGGCAAGTAAGAATTATAATGTGAGTGGGAAAGATCATCTACAATTCTGACACTATATCTTTAAAACTACATTAGTAGTTTCGGTGGACCTAGGATAGCTACTGTTTAATTGAGCAGATAGGTATTAGATACTAAGAATTAGTTAGATGTTTATAAGAGCCTTTTTAAGGTAAATGATCCATTTGAGGCGCTCCATATTTGGATACAAAAGATAATATTGGAAAGAATGAAACTGATTCTATTTTGACAGCATTTGTCTTCAAATTACAAATTATATATGACAGGCAAACATGTCCAGAACACATTCTTATTCTGAAGTTTGTATTATTGTGTCTCTAACATAAACAGCTCCTCTGCAAGCAATTTCAGGTTGCAACAGTATTCTTCAGAACAAATATATTTTTCTTCCAGTTTTATTGAGATATAATTGACATTTAACTCAACATTCAAAAAACTAAGAACATGGCATGCAATCCCATCACTTCATGGTAACTAGATGGGAAAACAATGGAAACAGTGCGAGGCTTTATTTTCTTGGGTTCCAAAATCACTTCAGATGGTGACTGCAGCCATGAAATTAAAAGACGCTTACTCCTTGGAAGAAAAGCTATGACCAACCTAGGCAGCATATTAAAAAGAAGAGACATTACTTTGCCAACAAAGGTGTGTCCAGTCAAAACTATGGTTTTTCCAGTGGTCATGTATGGATGTGAGAGTTGGACTATAAAGAAAGCTGAGTGCTGAAAAATTGATGCTTTTGAACTGTGGTGTTGGAGAAGACTCTTGAGAGTCCCTTGGACTGCAAGGAGATCCAACCAGTCCATCCTAAAGGAAATCAGTCCTGGGTGTTCATTGGAAGGACTGATGCTGAAGCTGAAACTCCAATACTTTGGCCACCTGATGTAAAGAGCTGACTCATTGGAAAAGACCCTGATGCTGGGAAAGATTGAAGGCAGGAGGAGAGGGGACAACAGAGAATGAGATGGTTGGATGGCATCACTGATTCGATGGACATGAGTTTGAGCAATCTCCAGGAGTTGGTGAGGGACAGGGAAGCCAAGCCTGGCATGCTGCAGTCCATGGGGTTGCAAGGAGTCAGACACGACTGAGCGACTGATCTGCACTGAATGTTATATAAGTTTGAGGTGTACCATGTGATGATTTGATAGATAGACGTATATATTGCAAAATGATTGCTGCCATAAGGTTAATTAACACATCCATCACCTCACATAATTATCATTTCTTTTATGTGATGAGAACATTTGAGATCTACTCTTTTAGCAACTTTCAAGTGTATAATACAGTATCATTAACTATAATCACTATGCTGTACATTAGATCTTTAGAAGTTTTCATCTTATAACATTAAGTTTGTAACTTTGATCAACATCTCCCCGTTTTCTCTACCCAGATTCCTGACAACCATCATTCTACTCTCTAATTCTATGAGTTTGACTTTTTCAGTTTCCAGATATAAGTGCCTCATGAAACCTACGAAAGGACAAATTCAGTTTAAAATTTAGAACCAGTCAAGGTAAATATCACAAATAATTTAAATGTTCTTCATGTTGCATGATGGCCAGTTAAAAAATAAAGAAGAAAGGAGAAGGAGAGAAAGAAGATAATGTTGGATAAGGAATGATGGAAGTATTTGAAGAAAAAGCAGAATAGGGTTCTTAAAAGAAGCTGTTGTTTTCTACCAAAGCATAGAGATTAAAGTTGCCTTTTCAACTGTATACTGGACTTCCCTAGTGGCTCAGACGGTAAAGTGTTTGTCTACAATGTGGGAGACCTGGGTTTGATCCCTGGGTCGGGAAGATTCCCTGGAGAAGGAAACGGCAACCCACTCCAGTACTCTTGCCTAGAAAATCCCATGGATGAAGGAGCCTGGTGCCCATGGGGTTGCAAAGAATCGGACACGACTGAGCGACTAACATACATACATTTCTACTGTGTAACATCACCTAAGACTAAAGAAATCAGGGCTATTATTATTAAGAAAGTGGAGTTATAGAAAAGACTAAAGGAGTAAGGTTGTTTACCTTAAAAAAAGAGAAGACTGGGAAGAGGTGGCATGATTTCTGTATTTATATATATCAAAGGCTTGGAAGACAGAGAAATTAGATGTCTATGATATGGCCGAAGCTATGGGAAAAGAAAGTTTATCTCAACATACATGAGCATGGAATTTGATAACTACTTTCAGAAGATAGTGAGCATACTCTTCAATGGAAGTACTTGAGCATCAGATAGGGCTGTAATTCAGGTAGACTTTTAAGGTTTACCTGACCAGCAGTATGTGGACTGTTAAAGCAATCTGGTGTATTTTCTTTCACTATTCATAAAAGATGGTGTGGGAAGTTTTTATTGTCTTGCTTTAGTCTTCTGGAATGTGGACCATGATATATAAACTGTGTGATGACTAGTGTAATGTGGGGCTTCTTTAGTAGGAACTGATAGTTTAAGACCAACAATAGCCTTGATGGCACATTAATCTTCCATTCTTTTGAGTCTGTTTGTAATGGCTAAAGACTAAGAATAAAAATATCAAATTGATGTATTGAATTACTGTTTAGCTTTATATTCCAAACAGCAATTATTTGTTTCACTGAGGGCTTTGCCTAGATTAGAAACCTAACTAAATAAAATGTCTCTGAATCTCTCAAGTTCTTTTATTTCACAACAGTGAATAAAATATACTTTCATGTTCTAATGGTACAAGTGAAGACAGAATAGGGTGAATAAGAATAATTTAGGTGGATAAATCAGATTTCAAATTGGGCTCTAAAGTGTATTAAAATGCATCGTGTAAGAGGTCTACATACAAAAATATATTTTAATATCTTAATGCTTACAGATTTAATTATATTATCATTTAAGTTGTTGGGAGAGTTTAATAGGTCACAGCAGATGCTATGCTATGTCAAATTCATTTTCGTACCAAGTCCTCAACTGCTGGAGAAAAGGAGTTACTTGGATATTTTGCTGTCACCCCTTCATATAAAAGTAAGCAATTTCAGGGTTAGGGATTTATGTTTACTGATGAGGTTTTAAAGAAAGTCATACCAAGTGGAGAGGAGCACACTTAAAGCAGGAGGAGTATCAAAAGCCATTAAAATGTTAATCTAGCTTTTAAAAGTAGTGCTTTTATCTTTAAGTGTAGAGTGTTTGCTTATTCATTATATATTAATTATAAATAGAATAAATCATTTGGGAATTAAAAAGCAGGAATATATATTTTCCAATCTATAAAGGAAGAGGCTGAAGAATTAGCTACAAAAGCCAATATTTTAATTTCCTCTAATATTGATGGTACTTGAATTTCTTAAAAAAAACCTTACCTTAGATTATTAAGATTCAAAAATATGTTCACTTAATTTAGCACATAGATAACTTTACTCTAAGTAAAGATAGCATAAATGCTTATTGTTTTGGTGAGAAACAACAAAATGAAAAGGCAACCTATAGAAGGAGAGAAGATATTTGCAAATCATATATCTGATAAGGGGTTAATCCCCAAAATATATAATGTACTGACAGAACTCAATAGTAAAAAAATAAAATCCAATTTAAAAATGAGCAAAAAAACCTGACTAGATATTTTCCCAGAGATGTTCAAATGACCAATAGATACATGAAAATATGCTCAACATAATTAATCATCAGGGACATGCAAATCAAAGCCACAGTGAGATGCCACCCAATACCCGTTAGAATCAGTTCAGTTTAGTTCAGTCGCTCAGTCGTGTCCGACTCTTTGTGACTCCATGAACTGTGGCACGCTAGGCCTCCCTGTCCATCACCAACTCCCGGAGCCTACCCAAACTCATGTCCATTGAGTCAGTGATGCTATCAAACCATCTCATCCTCTTTCATCCCCTTCTCCTCCTGCCCTCAATCCTTCCCAGCATCAGGGTCTTTTCCAGTGAGTCAGCTCTTCGCATCAGGTGGCCAAAGTATTGGAGTTTCAGCTTCAGCATCAGTCCTTCCAATGAACACCCAGGACTGATCTCCTTTAGGATGTACTGGTTGGATCTCCTTGTGGTCCAAGAGACTCTCAAGAGTCTCCTCCAACACCACAGTTCAAAAGCATAAATTCTTCTGCGCTCAGCTTTCTTTATAGTCCAATTCTCACATCCATACATGACTACTGGAAAAACCATAGCCTTGACTAGATGAACCTTTGTTGGCAAAGTAATGTCTCTTTTTTTTTTTAATATGCTGCCTAGGTTGGTCATAACTTTCCTTCCAAGGAGTAAGTGTCTTTTAATTTCATGGCTGCAGCCACAATCTGCAGTGATTTTGGAGCCCCCCAAAATGTAAAAAACACAAGAAGTAACAATTCTTGGTGAAGCTGTGGAAGTAAGGGAACCAGTGTGCATTGTTGGTGGGAGAGTAAATTCGTTCAACCACTATGAAAAACAGTATGGAAGTTCCTAAAAGAATTAAAAATATAACTACCCTTTGATCCAGCAGTCACACTTCTGGGTATATAGCCAAAGGAAATAAAATCAGATAAAATCTGAAGTAAAATCAGAGTCTTGAAGAGGTATCTATCTGCATTCCCATGGTCATTGAAGCATTATTCACAATAGCCAAGATATGGGAACAATGTGTGTCTGTTAACACTGATGGATAAAGATGTTATGTGTGTGTGTGTGTGTGTGTGTGTGTGTGTGTGCGCTGTGACCAGCTGTGACTGACTCTTTGTGACACTATGGGCTGTAGCCCACCAGGCTTCTCTGTCCATGGGATTCTCCAGGCAAGGATATTGGAGTAGGTTGCCATTCCCTCCTCCAGGGAGTTTCCCCAACCCAGGGATCAAACCCATGTCCCCTATATCTCCTGCATTGCAGGTAGATTATTTACCCACTGAGCCATGTGGGATTCCTGCCATTTGGAACAACATGGGTAAACTTGAGGGTGTTATGCTAAGTGAAGTAAGTCACACAAAGACAAATATTGTATGATCTCACTTATATGTAGAATTTGAACAAGATAAACTCATAAAACAGAGAATAGGATGGTGGTTTTGAGGGGCTGGGTCGAGGACAAGGGGTGGGGAGAATGGAAGATGTTGGTCAAAGAATACAAAAATTCCAGTTATAAGATGAATAAGCTCTGGAGATCTAATGTAAAGCACGGTGATTATAGTTAATGATTTTGTATTATACACTTGAACTTTGCTAGGAAAGTAGATCTTTAATGTTCTCACTACAAAAAGAAATGGTAGGATGGCAGAGTAGAAGGATGTGTGCTCACCTCCTCCTGCAAGAGCAGTAAAACCGCAAGTAGCTATTGAACAACCATCGACGGGAGGACACTGGAACCCACCAAGAAAAGATACCCCACGTCCAAAGACAAAGGAGAAGCCACAGTGAGACAAGTAGGAGGGGTGCAATCATGATAAAATCAAATCCCATACCTGTTGCATTGGTGGCCCACAAACTGGAGAACAATAATACCAAAGAAGTTCTTCCATGCTTGTGAAAGCTCTGAGCCCCACATCAGACTTCCCAGCCTGGGGATCCAGCCAAGGGACTAGGAATCCCCAAGCAATCTGACTTTGAAAGACAGTGGAATTTGATTACAGGACTTCCACAGGACTGGGGGAAACAGAGGCTCCAGTCTTGGAGGGCATAAACAAAACCTTGTGCACACCAAGACATAAGGTAAAGAATCCGTGACCCCACAGGAGACTGAACCAGACCTACCTGCTAGTGTCAGAGGGTCCCCTGTGGAGGCATGGAGCAGCAGTGGCTTGTCATGGGGATGGGGATGGGGACCCTGGCAGCAGCAGTCCTGGAAGGTCTCCCTTGGTGTAAACCCTCTTGGAGGTCATAATTAACTCTACCATAGAGCCTGTAGACTCCAGGGCTGGGTTGTTTCAGCCCAACAAACTAAAAGGGAGGGAGCACAACCACACCCATCAGCAGAGATTAAAGTTTTACTGAGCATGGCCCTGCCCTCCAGAGCAAGACCCAGTTTTTCCCACTGCCAGTCCCTCCCATCAGGAAGCTTACCCACAAGAGGGCAGACAGAAGGAAGCAAGATGAACTACAGTCTCACAGGGGCCAGAACAAAAACCACATTACAGAAAGTTAATCAAAATAAAAAGTCAGAGGTTTATTTCCCAGATAAAGGGACAAGATAAAGCACCAGAAAAACAACTAAATGAAGTGAAGATAGGCAAGTTTTCAGGAAAATAATTCAAATAATGGTAGTGAATATAATCTAGGATCTTGGAAAAAGAATGGAGGAAATGCAAGAAATGTTTACCAAAGACCTAGAAGAACTAAAGAACAAACAGCAATGAACAATGTACTAGAAGGAATCAATAGCAGAATAACCTAGGCAGAAGAATGGATAACTGACCTGGAAAACAGAATGTTGGAAATCACTGCCACAAAACAGAACATAGTAAAAAGAATGAAAAAAATTAAGACAACCTAAGAGACCTCTGGGACAACATTAAACACACCAACAGTCACATTATAGGAGTCCCAGAAGGACAAGAAAGGAAGGACCCTAGAAAACATTTGAAGAGATAATAGGTGAAAATGTGCCTAACATGGGAAAGGAAATAGTCAACCAAGTCCAGGAAGCGCAGAGTCCCAGGCAGTATAAACCCAAGGAGAAACACACTGAGACACATAGTAATCAAACTGACAAAATTTAAAGACAGATAAAATATTAATAGCAGCAAGGGAAAAATAACAAATAATATACAAGGCAACTCCCATAAGATTATCAGCTGATTTCTCACAGAAACTAAAAGCCAGAAGGGAATGGCATGACATATTTAAAGTGATGAAAGGGAAGAACCTACAACCAAGAATACTCTACTCAGGAAGACTCTCATTCAAATTTGACAGAGAAATCAAAAGCTTTTCAGACAAGCAAAAGTTAAGAGAATTCAGCACCACCAAACCAGCTTTACAACAGATACTCAAGGAACTTCTCTAGGCAGGAAACACAAGAGAAGGAAAAGACCTAACCAAAATAGACCCAAAACAATGAAGAAAATGGTAATAGGATCATAATAGTTAAAGCGTTAGTCCCTCAGTCATGTCCGACACTTTGCGACCCCATGGACTGTAGCCTGCCTGGCTCCTCCTTCCATGGAATTCTCCAGGCAAGAATACTGGAGTGGGTTGCCATTATCTTCTCCAGGGGATCTTCCTGACCCAGGGATCAATCTCCTGTCTCCCGCATTGCAGGCAAATTATTTACTGTCTGAGCCACCAGGGAAGCCCAAAGTGTTAGTCGCTCAGTTGTGTCCAACTCTTTGTGACCCCATGGACTGTAGCCTGCCAGGATCCTCTGTCCATGCCTCAGGCAAGAATACTGGAGTGGGTTACCGTTTCCTTCTCCAGGGGATCTTCCCGACCCAGGGATCAAACACCTGTCTCCTGCACTGTGACCAATTCTTTACCATCTGATATATATGAATAATTCACTTAACTGTAAATGGATTAAATGCACCTACCAAAAGACACAAACTGACAGTGAATGACAGTATCTATATGTGTCCACCTACTATATCACTCTATTTAACCCCCAAATTGTATGTAATTACTTTATCAGTTCAGTTCAGTCGCTCAGTCATGTCCGACTCTTTGTGACCCCATGAATTGCAGCACAAGACTTCCCTGTCCATCACCAACTCCCAGAGGTTACTCAAACTCATGTCCATTGAGTTGGTGATGCCATCCAACCGTCTCATCCTCTGTTGTCCACTTCTCCTCCTGCCTTCAATCTTTGCCAGCATCAGGGTCGAAGAATCAGTTCTTCGCATTAGGTGGTCAAAGTATTGGAGTTTCAGCTTCAGCATCAGTCCTTCCAATGAATATTCAGAACTGATTTCCTTTAGGATGGACTGGTTGGATCTCCAAAATAAAGATTGCTTTATACTGTTAGGTTAAACATATTTCCATTATGGCTTGCAGTTGTAATTATCTTTTATTTTCTGTCTGGCTATTGATTGTGAAAACTGATAAACATCTTTTACTGCTGTGATTATGTAACTATTATTTGCTTAATACTGTTGTATCATGATTGGTCAACAGAAGATAATAGAATTCTATAACACTAAAACTACCATTTAATAGAAAAACCTGTAATCACTTTTCAAAATCCAGATGTGCGTTAGAATTTTCTTGGAGTTTTTTTGAAAAATAAAAATGCCCAGGTATTGTTTTTTTCTCCAAAGCTGCAGATGTGATTCTAATGAGCAGCCATGTATAAAAAACCTGCACTTTATGATATCTTTTACATTTATCTAGTTTGTTTCACCTTTTCTATTTCATATTAGGTGCTCCCATCTGATTTACTTTATGTTTTCCAATTTCTCCATCCTTTTTTGTTGTTGTTCTTTCTCAAGTGTTTATCTAGTAGAAAAGCTTTTTTATACATACATACATATATAGTATGTATAATATCATATATGCATTTAGAAAACATGAATTTTTGGTTAGCCAAAAAATTTATGGCATTGTGGTTCCACTTGTTTTACTAAGTATGAATAGAATGCTAGATTTATAATTTATATTCACTCAAACCTTTGATATAGTTCCATTTATTCTGGCACCTACTATTACTGCTAAAAGTCTAGAAAGCTGGTTATAGAACTGATTTTTCAAAAAAAGTTTGAATGAGACTTGAAACTTTTAATAAAATTCTGAGAATATAAAGAAATACTATGCTATAAATAGTATTTACAGGGTGGTAAATCATAGCAAACACCCTTTTCCAACAAAACAAGAGATGACTCTACACATGGACATCACCAGATGGTCAATACCAAAATCAGATTGATTATATTCTTTGCAGCTGAAGATGGAGAAGCTCTATACAGTCAACAAAAACAAGACTGGGAGCTGACTGTGGCTCAGATCATGAACTCCTTATTGCCAAATTCAGACTGAAATTGAAGAAAGTAGCGAAAATCACTACGCCATTCAGGTATGACCTAAATCAAATCCCTTACGACTGTACATTGGAAGTGACAAATAGACTCATGGGATTAGATCTGATAGAGTGCCTGAAGACCTATGGATGGAGGTTCATTACATTGTATAGGAGACTGTGATCAAAACCATCCCAAAGAAAAAGAAATGCAAAAAGGCAAAATGATTGTCTCAGGAGGCCTTACAAAAGACTGAAAGAGAAGGGAAAGGCAAAGGAGAAAAGGAAAGATAAATCCATCTGAATGCAGAGTTCCAAAGAATAGCAAGGAGAGATAAGAAAGCCTTCCTAAGTGGTCAATGCAAAGAAATAGAGGAAAACAATAGAATGGGAAAGACAAGAGATCTCTTCAAGAAAATTAGAGACACCAAGGGAACACTTCATGCAAAGATGGGCACAATAAAGGACAGAAACAGTATGGACCCAACAGAAGCAGAAGATATTAAGAAGAGGTGGCAAGAATACACAGAAGATCTATACAAAAAAGATCTTCATCCTCCATATAATCACAATGGTATGATCACTCACCTAGAACCAGACATCCTGGAATACGAAGTCAAGTGGGCTTTAGGAAGCATCACTATGAACAAAGCTAGTGGAGGTGATAGAACTCCAGCTGAGCTATTTCAAATCCTAAAAGACGGTGCTGTGAAAGTGCTGCACTCAAGATGCTAGCAAATTTGGAAAACTCAGCAGTGGCCACAGGACTGGAGAAGGTCGGTTTTTATTCCAATCCCAAAGAAAGGCAATGCCAAAGAATGTTCAGACTACTGCACAGTTGCACTCATCTCAGATGCTAGCAAAGTAATGCTCAAAATTCTCCAAGCTAGGCTTCAACAGTACATAAACCGAGAACTCTCAGATGTTCAAGCTGCCAACATCAGTTGGATCATCGAAAAAGCAAGAGAGTTACATAAAAACATCTATTTCTGCTTCATTGACTATACCAAAGCCTTTGACTGTGTGGATCACAACAGACTGGAAAAATCTTAAAGAGACGGGAATACCAGACCACCTTACCTGCCTCCTGAGGAATCTGTATGTAGGTCAAGAAGCAACAGTTAGAACCAGGCATAGAACAATGGACTGGTTCAAAATTGAGAAGGGAGCACGTGAAGGCTGTATATTGTCACCCTGCTTATTTAACTTATATGCAGAGTACATCATGTGAAATGCCAGGCTGAATGAAGTACAAGCTGGAATCAAGATTGCCAGGAGAAATATCAATAACCTCAGATATGCAGATGACACCACCCTTATGGCAGAAAGCAAAGAGGAATTGCAGAGCCTCTTGATGAAAGTGAAAGAGGAGAGTGAAAAAGTTGGCTTAAAGCTCAGCATTTAAAAAACTTAGATCATGGCATCTGGTCCCATCACTTCATGGCAAATAGATGGAGAAACAATGGAAACAGTGACAGACATTATTTGTGGGGGGCTCCAAAATCACTGCAGATGGTGACTGCAGCTATGAAATTAAAAGAGCTTGCTCCTTGGAAGAAAAGCTATGACCAACCTAGACAGCATATTAAAAAGCATAGACATTACTTTCCTGACAAAGGTCCGTCTAGTCAAAGCTATGATTTTTCCAGTAGTCATGTATGGATGTGAGAGTTGGACCATAAAGAAAGCTGAATGCCAAATAATTGATGCTTTTTGAACTGTGGTGTTGGAGAAGACTCTTGAGAGTCCCTTGGACTGCAAGGAGATCCAACCAGTCCATCTTAAAGGAAATCAGTCCTGAATATTCATTGGAAGGACTGATGCTGAAACTGAAGCTCCAATACTTTGGCCACCTGATGTGAAGAGCCGACTCATTGGAAAAGACCCTAATGCTGGGAAAGATTGAAAGCAGGAGGAGAGGTGGACAACAGAGGATGAAATGGTTGGATGGCATCACCGACTCAATGGACATGAGTTTGAGCAAGCTCTGGGAGTTGGTGATGGACAGGGAAGCCTGGCGTGCTGCAGTCCATGGGTTCACAAAGAGTTGGACATCTGAGTGGCGGAGCTGAACCAATGTTGTAAATAAATAGGAAATTAACAAATGTTGCAGTATTACTAACTAAAACACAGGTTTTGTTCATTTTTCACAAAATTTTATGCATATATATATTGTTTGTTTTTATGCCTTATTCAAGATTCCACATTGTATTTAGTTGCATTGAGCAGCTTCAGCTGCGTGCAACAAACTCTGATAAATTCTCTTTTCATTTTATTCTGATACAAATAGTTTCTAATTTTCCTTGTTATGGCTTCTTAGATACACCCATCATTTTAATTACCAAATACATTGATTTTTAAATGTATCCTTAATATTAATTTCTCATTAATGTGCTTTCTTCTCTGCAGTCACCCTCTGTGTTTTTTCAGTCTTTTAATTTTATTGAGGCTTTCAATGGCTAAGTCAAATATCGCTCTTGGTAAATGTCACATTGCATTTGAAAGTATATGGGTTATTTTCAAATGTCTTTTGATGCTGATTCATAACATAATTCCACAGTGATAAGAGAATAGATTCTGTATTATTTCAATGGCTTTAGACCATGAAATTTGTGCACCTTGTTTTATGTCCCAGGATATGTTCCAGTGTCTCCTGGTTTATAGGCTATGGGAACTGGAATAGAATTTGTATCCTGCTGTTGAGTGAAAAATATAATTTTTTTTGTGTGTAATGTAATTTTTCAACATAATTCTTAATTATGTTGAATTGGTCCTTAGTGCTTTTCATGTCTAGTATATCTGTCTACTTTTCTGTCTATTCATACTATTAATATTGAGAGTTTGATATTGAAACTACAACTGAAAATCTTAATTTATCTACTTAAAAGTAACTTGTAGTAGAACTATATGTAACTTTCTCCTGTATGTTTCAAGTCTCCTATAAATGTGTTATCATACTTTCATAATTAAAGAAACAAACAAAAAAAGAATGGTAGTTATGTGAGGTTTTCAAACTGTTAACTAATGCTACTATGGTAGTCATTTCAAAATATATTATAAATTAAGTGAATTAAATCAACACATTGAACACCTCAAACTTCCACAATGGTATATGTCAGTTATGTCTCAATAAATCTGGGGGAAAGTTTTAAATAGATAAATTTTAAAAGTAAGAAAAATGTAATTGTGAGCTAAAGTATTGAAGAAAACTTTTTGAAAAAGACAAGACTTGAACATGATGGGCTTTCTGGGTGGCGCTAGTGGTAAATATCCTGCCTGCCAATGCAGGAGACATAAGAGATGCGGGTTCAATTCCTCGATCAGGAAGATTCCATAGAGGAGGGCATGGCAATCCACTCCACTATTCTTGCCTTGAAAATCCTATGGACAGTGGAGCCTGGTGGGCTACAGTCTGTAGGGTCACAAAGAGTCAGACACAACTGAAGCGACTCAGCAAGCACACACAAGACTTGAACATGATAGTGAAGGACATCTGGAATTCAAGGAAAAGAATGGAATTCTCTGTATTGTCAATGAATAGTGTTAAGGTGCAGAGACAGAAATGGAAATACTGTCACATGGCGGGAGGTAGTAAGTGCGACGATTGTTTTGGGGGTCAGAATTTCATATTAGGGTGTAGTGGTTGAGGATGTTGAAATACACTAGGATCATAAAGCTCCTTAATACCAAGCTAATGTCACAGTGAGAACTGGGGAACCATTAACTGTTTTTGAGTGGGGAGATGAGGACATGTGCAAAGGGATATTTTTCAAGAAAATGTTTTGCTAGCAGTGTAGAAAATGTTTTCAAGGCAAAGAGGGCATCTAGAAAGTTGTTGCCTTAACCCAACTTTGAGGAAACAAGGTCTTACTATTGGGCACTATTAGCACTGATAAAGCATGATAGAGATTAGATTTGGTGACTCTGATAGATTTTAGGGCATAGGAATGGCTCCAAGTCCCTCAGATTTGAAACCCTGAGAGGATCATGCCTTTGACACTAATAAGATAGTGGCCTTCAGTTCAGTTCAGTCACTCAGTCGTGTCTGACTCTTTGCGACCCCATGAATCACAGCACGCCAGGCCTCCCTGTCCATCACCAATTCCTGAAGTCCACCCAAACCCATGCCCATTGAGTCAGTGATGCCATCCAACCATCTCATCCTCTGTCGTCCCCTCTCCTCCTGCCCTCAATCTTTCCCAGCATCAGGGTCTTTTCCAATGAGTCAGCTCTTCGTATCAGGTGGCCAAAGTATTGGAGTTTCAGCTTCAACATCAGTCTCTCCAATGAACACCCAGGACTGATCTCCTTTAGGATGGACTGGTTGGATCTCCTTGCAGTCCAAGGAACTCTCAAGAGTCTTCTCCAACACCACAGTTCAAAAGCATCAATTCTTCAGTGCTCAGCTTTCTTCACTGTCCAACTCTCACATGACCACTGGAAAAACCATAGCCTTGACTAGATGAACCTTTGTTGGCAAAGTAATGTCTCTGCTTTTTAATATGCTATCTAGGTTGGTTATAGCTCCTTCCAAGGAGTAAGCATCTTTGAATTTCATGGCTGCAATCACCATCTGCAGTAATTTTGGAGCCCCCCCAAAATAAAGTCAGCCACTCTTTCCATTATTTCCCCATCTATTTGCCATGAAGTGATGGGACTGGATGCCATGATCTTAGTTTTCTGAATGTTGAGCTTTCAGCCAACTTTTTCAGTCTTCTCTTTCACTTTCATCAAGAGGCTCTTTAGTTCTTCACTTTCTGCCATAAGGGTAGTGTCATCTGCATATCTGAAGTTATTGATATTTCTCCCGGCAATCTTGATTCCAGCTTGTGCTTCCTTCAGCCCAGCAACTCTCATGATGAACTTTGCATATAAGTTAAATAAGCAGGGTGATAACATACAGCCTTGATGTACTCCTTTTCCTATTTGGAACCAGTCTGTTGTTCCATGTCCAGTTCTAGCTGTTGCTTCCTGATCGTGGCCTTAATTTCAGATATTTCCAAATGATCATGAAAGAATTTATTTCAGTTACCTTTGTTGCATAAAATAAAAAGTTGATCATTTAGTTTCATGATGAAGCTGAAAATTAATCTTAAAAATATAACATATAAATCACTGCTTTAATTGTATACCTACATATCTTCTGAAAATAAATCCTGCATCTGAATTGTAAAGAAATATGTATTAGGATTAAAGAAGTATGCATTCTTTATAGAAATGTTGATTAAACTGACTCTTCCTGATGAGTGATTTAAATTGACACAATTCATACCATTGATCTAAAAATTCTGTGCCCTCTAGGGGCCTCTCTGGAAATGTGAAGAAACTCACTAACAGTAGGAACTGGAACATTGCCAAACCAGTCCCAGAGCTCAGCCCATTTTATCTAGAAACTAAAGCAAATAGAAAGTTTCCTTAGGTTCCATTAGAACACAAAAATATATGGGGTGTCGTTTATGAATCAACATAGAGCTAAAAGCAGGAAGTTAATTATATATTTAGTCTTAATGTTCTGTAATTGTCTCATGCCAGTTATATATTCAGTCATGTAATGTTGGCTTTGTGTCAGTTATACAGTCTACCTTGTATTGTTGTCAAATCGTTTGTTTCACATGCATCAGACACAGCCTTCCTAGATAAATTAGAGGCTCCCCAGGGACAGGGACTATGCTTCTCTTTTGTCTGTTCCCAAACTCCAACCCACTCTTATTCTTATCCATTAGAAGGCAGACAGAATGAAAACCACAATCACAGAAAACTAATCAAATTGATCACATGGACCACAACCTTGTTTAATTCAATGAAACTATGAGCCATGCTGTGTAGGGCCACCCAAGACAGATGGGTCATGGTGGATAATTCTGACAAAACGTGGTCCACTGGAGAAAGGAATGACAAACCACTTCAGTATTCTTGCCTTGAGAACCCTATGAACAGTATGAAAAGGCAAAAAGATAAGACACTGAAAGATGAACTCCCCAGGTCAGTAGGTGCCCAATATGCTACTGGAAAACACTGGAGAAATAACTCCAGAAGAATGAAAAGACAGAGCCAAAGCAAAAACAACACCCAATTGTGGATATAACTGGTGATGGAAGTAAAGTCCGATGCTGTAAAGAATAATATTGAATAGGAACCTGGAATGTTATGTCTATGAATCAAGGTAAATTGGAAGTGGTCAAACAGGAGAAACAAGAGTGAACATTGACATTTTAGGAATTAGTGAACTAAAATGGATTGGAATGGGTGAATTTAACTCAGATGACCATTATATCTACTACTGTGGGCAAGAATTCCTTTAAAGAAATGGAGTAGCCCTCACTGTCAACAAGAGTCCGAAATGTAGTACTTGGGTGTCTCAAAAATGACAGAATGATCTCTATTCATTTCCAAGGCAAACCATTCAATATCACAGTAATCCAAGTCTATGCCCCAACCAGTAATGCTGAAAAAGCTGAAGTTGAACAGTCCTATGAAGACATACAAGCTCTTCTAGAACTAACACCTAAAAAAGATGTCCTTTTCATTATAGTGAGCTGAAATGCAAAAGCAGGAAGTCAAGAGATACCTGGAGTACCAGGCAAACTTGGACTTGGAGTACAAAATGAAGCAGGGCAAAGGCTAACAGAGTTTTGCCAAGAGAAAACACTAGTCATAGAAAACACCCTCTTCCAACAACACAAGAGAAGACTACACATGGACATCACCAGATGGTCAATACCAAAATCAGATTGATTATATTCTTTGCAGCCAAAGATGGAGAAGCTCTATACAGTCAGCAAAAAACAAGACTGGGAGCTGATAGTGGCTCAGATCATGAACTCCTTATTGCCAAATTCAGACTGAAATTGAAGAAAGTAGGGGAAACCACTAGACCATTCGGGCATGACCTAAATCAAATCCCTTACAATTATACAGTGGAAGTGACAAACAGATTCAAGGGATTAGATCTGATAGACATCGTGCCTGAAGAACTATGATTAGAGGTTCATGACATTGTACAGGAAGCAGTGATCAAGACCATCCCCAAGAAAAAGAAATGCAAAAAGGCAAAATGCTTGTCTGAGAAAGCCTTACAAATAGATGAGAGAAGAGAAGCTAAAGGCAAAGGAGAAAAGGAAAGAAATGCCCATTTTAATGCTGAGTTCCAAAGAATAGCAAGGAGAGATAAGAAAGCCTTCCTAAGTGATCAATGCAAATAAATAGAGGAAAACAATAGAATGAGAAAGACTAGAGATCTGTTTAAGAAAATTAGAGACACCAAGGGAATATTTCATGCAAAGATGGGCACAATAAAGGACAGAAACAGTGTAGACCTAACAGAAGCAGAAGACATTAGGAAGGGGTGGCAAGAATACATAGAACAACTATACAAAAAAAAATCTTCATGACCCAGATAACCACGATTGTGTGATCACTAGCCTAGAGCCAGACATCCTGGAATGTGAAGTCAAGTGGGCCTTAGGAAGCATCACTATGAACAAAGCTAGTGGAGGTGATGGAAAACCCTAAAAGATGATGCTGTGAAAGTGTTGCACTCAATATGCCAGCAAATTTGGTAAACTCAGCAGTGGGCACAGAACTAGAAAAGGTCAGTTTTCATTCCAATCCCAAAGAAAGTCAATGCCAAAGAATGTTCAAAGTACCGCACAATTGCACTCATCTCACATGCTAGCAAAGTAATGAAAGAAGTTCTCCAAGCCAGGCTTCAACAGTACATGAACTATGAAATTCCAGATGTTCAAGCTGGATTTAGAAAAGGCAGAGGAACCAGAGATCAAATTGTTGGATCATAGAAAAAGCAAGAGAGTCCCAGAAAAACATCTATTTCTGCTTTATTGACCGTGCCAAAGCCTTTGACTATGTGGATCACAAGAAACTGTGGAAAATTCTTAAAGAGAAGGGAATACCAGGACACCTTACCTGCCTCCTGAGAAATCTATATGCAAGTCAAGAAGCAATAGTTGGAACTTGAGATGGAACAACAGACTGGTTCCAAATCGGGAAAGGAGTACTTCAAGGCTGTATATCATCACCCTGCTTATTTAACTTATATGCAGATTACATCATGCGAAATGTCTGGCTGGAGGAAGCACAAGCTGGAATCAACATTGCCGGGGGAAATATCATTAACCTCAGATATGCAGATGACACCATCATTATGGTAGAAAGTGAAGAACGAAAGAGACTCTTGATGAAAGTGAAAGAAGAGAGTGAAAATGTTGGCTTAAAACTCAACATTCAGAAAACTAAGATCATGGCAACTGGTCCCATCACTTCATGGCAAATACATGGGGAAACAATGGAAACAGTGACAGACTTTATTTTTGGGGGGGCTCCAAAATCACTGCAGATGGTGACTAAATCCATGAAATTAAAAGATGCTTTCTTCTTGGAAGAAAAGCTATGACCAACCTAGACAGCATATTAAAAAGCAGAGACATTACTTTGCCAACAAAGGTTCGTCTAGTCAAGGCTATGGTTTTTCCAGTAGTAATGTATGGATGTGAGAGTTGGACTATAAAGAAAGCTGAGTGCTGAAGAATTGATGCTTTTGAACTGTGGTGCTGGAGAAGACTCTTGAGAGTCCCTTGGACTGCAAGGAGATCCAACCAGTCCAGCCTAAAAGAAATCAGTCCTGAGTATTCATTGGAAGGACTGATGATGAAGCTGAAACTCCAATACTTTGGCCACCTGATGCAAAGAACTGACTCATTGGAAAAGACCCTGATGCTGGGAAAGATTAAAGGCAATAAGAGAAGGGGATGACAGAGGATGAGATGGTTGGATGGTATCACCGACTTGATGGACCTGTGTTTGAGTAAGCTCTGGGAGTTGGTGATGGACAGAGAAAACTGGCATGCTGCCGTCTATGGGGTCACAAAGAGTCAGACACAACTGAGCGACTGAACTGAAGTGAACTCCCACGCAGTAACTAACATGAGACCTGCCACATGGCTGAGTTGAAGTGTAATAAGTGTTTCAGAATATTTAATCCTGGATCTGTATACTACTGTGAGCCTCTATAATTCTTTGGATTCCACAACAGTACTGTGAATGTAGACTTAACACCAGCAAGATGACTATATGCCTTTTAGAGTTGTTCCCAGAGCTACTGTTCATGTGCAATCATGCAGGATACAAAGTACAAAGTTGAAATGCATACTTATCTGTAAAATGGAGGGATCTGACTGATTAATGGTTGGTTCTTGGCTTTTCCCTTTGGGTCTACCAATTAAACTTGCTGAGCTCAGAGTTTTCCTACCTGCAAAATAGGACAATAATTTCTGCCTTGGCAACTGATTGTGATGATTAAACACAATAATATATCAATATCCTGGCAGCACCATTTCTTTGGAGTAAGAATGGGCAGCCCATTGTCCATCTTCTTGAGATGTGCTACAGGGATGACAATAAATCTCTCTTTATAACAAATCAACTCAGAAATTCTGATTCTGAGTAGCAGTGTCCACGACCAATGCTAAGGTACTGTCAAGCTCTGAAATGCTGTGATTATAATAATCCCAGTTCTGATATAGCTTCTAATTCTGATGTAGCTACTAGCTATGTGAAAAAAATGCATATGTATGTTTATATTCATGTATGTACATATTCTTACCTAGATGCTTTCACAAGAACCTATTTTCTTGAATAGAATACTGGTTTAATCTCACCCATTGTCAGAATTCACAGAACTTGCCTTTAGATTGCATAGAGTTTCTCTAGTCTCTGGTGGCACCTGTGGACAGTACTTGGTTAAAAAGTGCTTTGTCTCAAGGAGGGACCTTGCAACAGTTATTTACAGTATGAGTTTTTTCAGCATGTTATTTTAGCCATCTACCTTTCATTTTGCTTTCTGTTTTGTTTTAATTTTGGATTTAATGCAGAGTAATGTGTAGACTGAATTGTCTGCTTTTTGTCTCTAATTATTGAAGCTCCTTAAAGAATCTCAATTGAATGAAATAATTCTTTCCTAAGTGCTTTCACACTTCTATTCTTTAGCCTCACATCCTCCATGAGAATTATGGGCCTGTTGTTATGATTGCTGTTTGACAGTAGGAGGAACTAAAGTATAAAGAACATAAATAGGTAGACCAGTATTCTCTGGGAGTAAAAAACAGTGTTACTCTTAGACTTGTGTCTGTTCATTAGAGTAGATTCTCCTAACTCAGCTTCCAGAGATCAGCCACACCAGCAGAGAAAGCTACAGTTGTGATGCACCTGGAGTCAAAATACTTGGCCTCTGGTCCTAGTTTTGCCTCTTTTATGACCTTGGGCAAGCAGTTAAACTCTCTGTGTTTCTGAAAAAAGGAAGGAAATAATGATAGGCTTTTCTTGAATCTTTACCTTTAGATATCTTTCTCTAATCTTATCTTCTTTCCTTTGATTTTCTTTTACTCTCAACTTTTTGTAATTCTATTTCTTGTCCTCCTGAGACTTGTTCTATCTCTTGTAGCCCTGACTCTGATCTTTAGCCTTCCTCTCCTCCTCTTAGTGTCATATTGCCCTATTTAATGTTTAGCTGGTCAATTTCTTGAATGAAGAGAAAATGAGCTTAATTTGGCATCTTTATGAAGGATATGATATATTAACTCATTACTTGTCAAAAGAATATGAAATATTAAACACAGTGAAGATTAAAGATTCTAAATAATTTGATAAATATCTGTTTTAAGTAGTTAACAAAGAAGTTTGTTTAAATATATTTTTGAAAAGAGGCTATTGAGCTAGGGAAACTATATATTAATTTGGTGTGAGGGGATACATGTATATGGTGCACAATTTTACTTAAGTTTGGAAGTTGTTTGGAGCCTATGTGTCAATTATATGTACCAAATGAATTATTGTTAGTGATTATTAATAATAGTGAATAGAATAGCTTCTGAGATATGTTAGTCACTATTTATTGAGGCAGAATGCTAGAAATACTGACAGCATGAAATTCTACCTCCTAATTATTTCCCAGGTCCAATTCTGAACTCTAATCTTCACTAAATCATTGCAGCATGGTTTTCAGCAAATTATGATTAGTTATATAGTTGAAAGGGGAGGGATTAATTGAATCACATAAATATTTTCTTTGAAGCTAAAATTTTCCTTCTCTTATGTTCAGATGAGTATTTATACCATACCCAACCCCCTTACTTACAGATTTTTCTTAATTCCTGGAAAGCAAGGGCAAGCAACACAGAGGCTTTATTCCTACATAACTCAAGAGTTTAGTATCCTGGAACCCTATGAGGAAACTGATAATCCTGTTACTGTGCTGTGGGTAGCCAACAAAGTGGGAAACTTTATGATACTGCTCATTCCCCCTCCAAGTTTGTGGAGGGGGGCAGAGGTGGGTTCAAAGACTCTAACTAGCTTACAGGCTCAGAGTGATGGCTAGGTGACTCTAACTACCTTGCTGAGAGAAGTAGATGACTTTTGCTGACAGCATGTAATTGCAAACATTCTTACCTCTGACTGCTTGTCTCCTCAATCTAGGCTATGTTAAAACCGCTACTAGCTAAGAAACAGAGCTGTAAGTGAATATATGAAACTGGTGGAGTGTTTGGATTTGTCTATAAGTTTACTATGCTAAATATGTAAATTTCAGTTTTTAATACTAGACATAGGAGAATGTTATTAACGATGAGAACCTGACATGCAGACAACTTCTATTTCAAGTAGAATACTGTTTTATGCACTAATGGCAAGGAACCCATCCCATGGCACATGAACTACCTGTGATATATGGAAGGAAAGAGAAAATGAAAGGGGAAGTCATATTGGGAGATGACACTGGAAAGGTAAACTGTGTAAGCCATATCTTGGAAGACCATGGGTGCCAGGGTGAGGGATCTTAAATGTACTGTTTATATATACAATTATAGCAAGCCTTTTTGTGGTCTGGACTATATGGAGGTAGGAGAGTATATACTAAGCTTTTGAACATAAGTTGCTTTGAATTCCTCTTTGTTACGCTTACTATGGGACCATAGCTATGTTGCTGCCTCTTTAATGTGCCTCACTATTTTGCTTTGTAAAATATGGATAATAGTAATTTCTCTTGCATAGTTGATTATATTTTTATTACTAATACACTTTATTTATAAGAAAATGCAATATAGAATTGTTGGCTTCAATTTGTATATGTATCAATTTTTATGCATATTTAATTTATATTTATGTTACTTCTACATGACATTTGTAACTTTTGACAATGTATTTCTTTTGAAAATTCCCCTCTCCTTTCTTTTACATGAACTTATTTTCCTTTCCTAGGCTCTTTTCTTCTGGAGCATCATCTTTTATAAAGTTTATTTATGTTAATTGGAGGATAATTGTTTTACAATATTGTGTTGGTTTCTGCCATACATCAACATGAATCAGCCATAGGTATATATATATGTCCCCTCCCTCCTGAATCTCTCTCCCACCTGCCGCCCAAACCCATCCCTCTAGGCTGTCACAAAGCACTGGGTGTGGGTTCCCTGTGTCATACAGGAAATTTCCACTGGCTATCTATTTTACATATGGAAATGTATATGATTCAGTGCTACTCTCTCAATTAGTCCCACCCTCTCCTTCCCTGACCATGTCCAAAAATCTGTTTTCTATGTCAGTGTCTCCATTGCTGCCCAGCAAATAGTTTCATTTGTGCCATTTTCTAGATTCTGTATATATGTGTTAATACATGATGTTTATTTTTCTCATTCTGACTTAGGTTCATTCACCTCATTAGAGCTTACTCAAGTGTATTCCCTTTTATGGTTGAGTATTATTGCATTGTATATATGTATCACAACTTCTTTATCCATTCATCTGTAGGTGGACACCTAGGTTGCTTCCATGTCCTAGCTATTGTAAATAATGCTGCAGTGAACATTGGGGTACACATGCTTTTTCAATTATGGTTTCCTCAGCATATACCTAGAGCCAGACATCCTGGAATGTGAAGTCAAGTGGGCCTTAGAAAGCATCACTACGAACAAAGCTAGTGGAGGTGATGGAATTCCACTTGAGCTATTTCAAATCCTGAAAGATGATGCTGTGAAAGCGCTGCACTCAATATGCCAGCAAGTTTGGAAAATCAGCAGTGGCCACAGGACTGGAAAAGGTCAGTTTTTATTTCAATCCCAAAGAAAGTCAATCCCAAAGAATGCTCAAACTACTGCACAACTGCACTCATCTCACATGCTAGTAACTAATGCTCAAAATTCTCCAAGACTGGCTTCAGCAATACCTGAACCATGAACTTCCAGATGTTCAAGCTGGTTTTAGAAAAGGCAAAGGAACCAGAGATCAAATTACCAACATCTGCTGGATCATTGAAAAAGCAAGAGAGTTCCAGAAAAACATCTATTTCTGCTTTATTGACTATGCCAAAGCCTTTGACTGTGTGGATCACAATAAACTGAGGAAAATTCTTCAAGAGATGGGAATAGCAGACCACCTGACCCGCTTCTTGAGAAACCTGTATGCAGGTCAAGAAGCAACAGTTAGAACTGGACATGGAACAACAGACTGGTTCCAAATAGGAAAAGGTGTACGTCAAGGTTGTATATTGTCACCCTGCTTATTTAACTTATATGCAGAGTATATCATGAGAAACGCTGGGCTGGAGGAAGCACAAGGTGGATCAAGATTGCCAGGAGAAATATCAATAACCTCAGATATGCAGATGACACCAACCTTATGGCAGAAAGTGAAGAGGAACTAAAAAGCCTCTTGATGAAAGTGAAAGACGAGAGTGAAAAAGTTGGCTTAACACTCAACATTCAGGGAAGTAGCTAAGATGATGGAGGAATAGGACGGGGAGACCACTTTCTCCGCTACAAATTCATCAAAAGACCATTTGAACGCTGAGCAAACTGCACAAAACAACTTCTGATCACTAACAGAGGACATCAGGCACCCAGAAAAGCAGCCCATTGTCTTCAAAAGGAGTGCTGTATAGTTGGAGAAGCCTTGAGGCTACTGGAAGAATTAGACCGAAAGCCAGAGGCACGAGACTTAAGCCCAAAACCTGAGAACACCAGAGAACTCCTGATTACAGGGAACATTAAGTGATAAGAGATCATCCAAAAGCCTCCATACCTGCATTGAAACCAACCACCACCCAAGAGCCAATAAGTTCCAGAGCAAGACATACCGTGCAAATTCTCCAGAAACGCAGGAACATAGCCCTGAGCGTCAACATACAGGCTGCCCAAAGTCACACCAAACACATAGACCCATCTCAAAACTCACTACTGGACACTCCGTTGCACTCCAGAGAGAAGAAATCCAGTTCCATCCACCAGAACACTGACACAAGCTTCCCTAACCAAGAAAGCATGACAAGCCAATTGTCCAACCCCACCCACTGGGAGAAACCTCCACAGTGAAAAGGAACCACAGACCACCAGAATACAGAAAGGCCACTCCAAACACAGCAATCTAAACAAGATGAAAAGGCAGAGAAATACCCAACAGGTAAAGGAACATGAAAAATGCCCATCAAGCCAAAGAAAAGAGGAGGAGATAGGGAATCTACCTGAAAAAGAATTTAGAATAATGATAATAAAAATGATCCAAAATCTTGAAAACAAAATGGAGTTACAGATAAATAGCCTGGAGACAAGGATTGAGAAAATGCAAGATATGTTTAACAAGGACCTAGAAGAAATAAAAAACAGTCAATTAAAGATGAATAATGCAATAAATGAGATCAAAAACACTCTGGAGGGAACCAACAGTAGAATAACGGAGGCAGAAGATAGGATAAGTGAGGTAGAAGATAGAATGGTAGAAATAAATGAAGCACAGAGGAAAAAAGAAAAAAAGAATCAAAAGAAATGAGGACAACCTCAGGGACCTCTGGGACAATGTGAAATGCCCCAACATTCGAATCATAGGAGCCCCAGAAGAAGAAGACAAGAAGAAAGGCCATGAGAAAATACTCGAGGAGATAATAGCGGAAAACTTCCCTAAAATGGGGAAGGAAATAGTTACACAGGTCCAAGAAACTGAGAGAGTCCCAAACAGGTTAAACCCAAGGCGAAACACGCCAACACACATATTAACCAAATTAACAATGATCAAACACAAAGAACAAATATTAAAAGCAGCAAGGGAGAAACAACAAATAACACACAAAGGGATTTCCATAAGGATAACAGCTGATCTATCAATAGAAACCCTTCAAGCCAGAAGGGAATGGCAGGACATACTTAAAGTAATGAAACAGAGTAATCTACAACCCAGATTATTGTACCCAGCAAGGATCTCATTCAGATATGAAGGAGAATTTAAAAGCTTTACAGACAAGCAAAAGCTGAGAGAATTCAGCACCACCAAACCAGCTCTCCAACAAATGCTAAAGGATCTTCTCTAGACAGGAAACACAGAAAGGTTGTATAAACGCAAACCCAAAACAACCAAGTAAATGACAATGGGACCATACCTATCAATAATTACCTTAAATGTAAATGGGTTGAATGCCCCAACCAAAAGACAAAGACTGGCTGAATGGATACAAAAACAGACCCCTATATATGCTATCTACAAGAGACCCACCTCAAAACAAGGGACACATACAGACTGAAAGTGAAGGGCTGGAAAAACATATTCCATGCAAATAGAGACCAAAAGAAAGCAGGAGTCGCAATACTCATGTCAGATAAAATAGACTTTAAAATAAAGGCTGTGAAAAGACACAAAGAAGGACACTACATAATGATCAAAGGATCAATCCAAGAAGAAGATATAACAATTATAAATATATATGCGCCCAACATATGTACGGCATATGTAAGGCATATGCTGGTATGCCAACATACATACGGCAATGTGTAACGCAAATGCTAATGAATATGAAAGGGGAAATGAACAATAACACAATAATAGTGGGAGACTTTAATACCCCACTCACACCTATGGATAGATCAACTAAACAGAAAATTAACAAGGAAACACAAACTTTAAATGACACAATGGACCAGCTAGACCTAATTGATATCTATCCCAAAACAATCAATTTCACCTTTTTCTCAAGTGCACATGGAACTTTCTCCAGAATAGATTACATCCTGGGCCATAAATCTAGCCTTGGTAAATTCAAAAAAATTGAAATCATTCCAGTCATCTTTTCTGACCACAATGCAGTAAGACTAGATCTCAAATGCAGGAAAAAAAAATTTAAAAACTCAAACATATGGAGGCTAAATAACACACTTCTCAATAACCAACAAATCATAGAAGAAATAAAAAAAGAAATCAAAATATGCATAGAAACGAATGAAAATGAAAACACAACAACCCAAAACCTATGGGACACTGTGAAAGCAGTGCTAAGGGCAAATTTCATAGTATTACAGGCTTACCTCAAGAAACAAGAAAAAAGTCAAATAAATAACCTAACTCTACACCTAAAGCAACTAGAGAAGGAAGAAATGAAGAAGCCTAGGGTTAGTAGAAGGAAAGAAATCTTAAAAACTAGGGCAGAAATAAATGCAAAAGAAACTAAAGAGACCATAGCAAAAATCAACAAAGCTAAAAGCTGGTTTTTCGAAAAGATAAACAAAATTGATGAACCATTAGCCAGGCTTATTAAGAAACAAAGAGAGAAGAGCCAAATCAACAAAATTAGAAATGAAACTGGAGAGATCACAACAGACAACACTGAAATACAAAGGATCATAAGAGACTACTACCAGCAGCTCTATGCCAATAAAATGGACAACTTGGAAAAAATGGACAACTTCCTAGAAAATTATCTTTCCAAAACTGAACCAGGAAGAAATAGAAGATCTTAACAGAACCATCACAAGCACAGAAATCGAAACTGTAATCAGAAATCTTCCAGCAAACAGAAGCCCAGGACCAGATGGCTTCACAGCTGAATTCTACCAAAAATTTAGAGAAGAGCTAACACCTATGTCACTCAAACTCTTCCAGAAAATTCCAGAAGAAGGTAAACCTCCAAACTCATTCTATGAGGCCACCATCACCCTAATTCCAAAACCAGACAAAGATGCCACAAAAAAAGAAAACTACAGGCCAATATCACTGATGAACATAGATGCAAAAATCCTTAACAAAATTCTAGCAAACAGAATCCAACAACATATTAAAAAATCATACATCATGACCAAGTGGGCTTTATCCCAGGAGTGCAAGGATTCTTTAATATCTGCAAATCAATCAATGGAACACACCACAGTAACAAATTGAAAAATAAAAACCATATGATTATCTCAATAGATGCAGAAAAAGCCTTTGACAAAATTCAACATCCATTTATGATAAAAACTCTCCAGAAAGCAGGAGTAGAAGGAACATACCTCAACATAATGAAAGCTAAATACAACAAACCCACAGCAAGCATTATCCTCAATGGTGAAAAATTGAAAGCATTTCCCCTAAAATCAGGAACAAGACAAGGGTGCCCACTCTCACCACTACTATTCAACATAGTTTTGGAAGTGTTGGCCACAGCATTCAGAGCAGAAAAAGAAATAAAAGGAATCCAGATAGGAAAAGAAGTGAAACTCGCACTGCTTGCAGATGACATGATCCTCTACAAAGAAAACCCTAAAGACTCTACCAGAAAATTACTAGAGCTAATCAATGAATATAGTCAAGTTGCAGGATATAAAATTACACACAAAAATCCCTTGCATTCCTATACACTAACAATGAGAAAACAGAAAGAGAAATTAAGGACACAATACCATTCACCATTGCAACAGAAAGAATAAAATACTTAGGAGTATATCTACCTAAAGAAACAAAAGACCTATACATAGAAAACTATGAAACACTGATGAAAGAAATCAAAGAGGACCCAAATAGATGGAGGAATATACCGTGTTCTTGGATTGGAAGAATCAATATTGTCAAAATGAGTATACTACCCAAAGCAATCTATAGATTCAATGCAATCCCTATCAAGCTGCCAACGGTATTCTTCATGGAACTAGAACAAATAATTTCACAACTTGTATGGAAATGCGAAAAACCTCGAATAGCCAAAGTAATCTTGAGAAAGAAGAATGGAACTGGAAGAATCAACCTGCCTGACTTCAGGCTCTACTACAAAGCCACAGTCATCAAGACAGGATGGTACTGGCACAAAGACAGAAATATAGATCAATGGAGGAAAATAGAAAGCCCAGAGATAAATCCACATACCTATGGACACCTTATCTTCAACAAAGGAGGCAAGAATATACAATGGAAAAAAGACAACCTCTTTAAGTCGTGCTGGGAAAACTGGTCAATCACTTGTAAAAGAATGAAACTTGAACACTTTCTAACACCATACACAAAAATAAACTCAAAATGGATTAAAGATCTGAATGTAAAACCAGAAATTATAAAACTCCTATAGGCAAAACACTCTTCGACATAAATCACATCAAGATCCTCTATGACCCGCCTCCCAGAATATTGGAAATAAAAGCAAAAATAAACAAATGGGATCTAATGAAACTTGAAAGCTTTTGCACAGCAAAGGAAACTAAAAGCAAGGTGAAAAGGCATCCTTCAGAATGGGAGAAAATAAAAGCAAATGAAGAAACAAACAAAGGATTAATCTCAAAAATATACAAGCAAATCCTGCAGCTGAATTCCAGAGAAATAAATGACCCAATCAAAAAATGGGCCAAAGAACTAAACAGACATTTCTCCAAAGAGGACATACAGATGGCTAACAAACACATGAAAACATACTCAACATCACTCATTATCAGAGAAATGCAAATCAAAACCTCAATGAGGTACCATTACATGCCAGTCAGAATGGCTGCTATCCAAAAGTCTACAAGCAATAAATGCTGGAGAGGGTGTGGAGAAAAGGGAACCCTCTTACACTGTTGGTGCGAATGCAAACTAATACAGCCACTATGGGGAACAGTGTGGAGATTCCTTAAAAAACTGGAAATAGAACTGCCATATGACCCAGCAATCCCACTTCTGGGCATACACGCTGAGGAAGCCAGAATTGAAAGAGACACGTGTACCCCAATGTTCATCACAGCACTGTTTATAATAGCCAGGACATGGAAGCAACCTAGATACCCATCAGCAGATGAATGGATAAGGAAGCGGTGGTACATATACGCAATGGAATATTACCCAGCCATTAGAAAGAGTACATTTGAATCAGTTCTAATGAGATGGATGAAACTGGAGCCCATTATCCAGAGTGAAGTAAGCCAGAAAGATAAAGACCAATGCAGTATACTAATGCATATATATGGAATTTAAAAAAATGGTAATGATAACCCTATATGCAAAACAGAAAAGCGACACAGATGTACAGAACAGACTTTTAGACTCTGTGGGAGAAGGCGAGGGTGGGATATTCTGAGAGAATAAGATTGAAACAAGTATACTATCAAGGGTGAAACAGATCACCAGCCTAGGTTGGATGCATGAGACAAGTGCTCAGGGCTGGTGCACTGGGAAGACCCAGAGGGATTGGATAGGGAGGGAGCTGGGAGAGGGGTTCAGGATGGGGAACACATGTAAATCCATGGGTGATTCATGTCAATGTATGGCAAAAACCACTACAATATTGTAAAGTAGTTAGCCTCCAACTAATAAAAATAAACAGAAAAAAAAATAAAGCTCAATATTCAGAAACCTAAGATCATGGCATCTGGTTCCATCACTTCATGGGAAATAGATGGGGAGACAGTGGAAACAGTGTCAGACGTTATTTTGGGGGGCTCCAAAATCACTGCAGATGGTGATTGCAGCCATGAAATTAAAAGACACTTACTCCTTGGAAGGAAAGTTAATGACCAACCTAGATAGAATATTAAAAATTAGAGACATTATTTGCTAACAAAGGTCTGTCTAGTCAAGTCTATGGTTTTTCCAGTGGTCATGTATGGTGTGTGGATGTGAGTGTTGGACTGTGAAGAAAGCTGAGTGCTGAAGAGTTGATGCTTTTGAACTGTGGTGTTGGAGAAGACTCTTGAGAGTCCCTTGGACTGCAAGGAGATCCAAGCAGTGCATCCTAAAGGAGATCAGTCCTGGGTGTTCATTGGAAGGACTGATGCTGAAGCTGAAACTCCAGTACTTTGGCCACCTCATGCGAAGAGTTGACTCATTGGAAAATACCCTGATGCTGGGAGGGATTGGGGGCAGGATGAGAAGGGGACGACAGAGGATGAGATGGCTGGATGGCATCACCAACTCAATGGACATGAGTTTGGGTAAATTCTGGGAGTTGTTGATGGACAGGGAGGCCCAGCGTGCTGTGATTCATGGGGTCGCAAAGAGTTGGCCACGACTGAGCGACTGAACTGAACTGAAATGAACATCATATATGCCCAATAGTGTGATTGGTGGGTTATATAGTAGTTTGATTTCTAGTTTTTAAGGAATCTCCATTCTGTCCTCCACAGTGACTGTACCAATGTACATTCCTACCAACAGTGCAAGAGGGTTCCCTTTTCTCCACACCCTTTTCAGCACTTATTATTTCTAGATTTTTTGATCATGGCCATTTTGATCAGTCTGAAGTGATGCTTCATTGTAGTTTTGGTCCACATTTCTCTACTAATGAGTGATACTGAGCATGTTTTCATGTGTTTATTAGCTGTCTGTATGTCTTAGAACAATATCTGTTTAGATCTTCTTCCCATTTTTTTTTCTAAGCCCAATTTTTGATTGGGTTGTTTGTTTTTCTGATATTGAGCTGGTTGTATATTTTGGAGATTAAGCCTTTGCCAGTTGTTTCATTTCCTATAATATTCTCCCATTCTGAGGGTTGTCTTTTCACCTTTTCTATAGTTTCCTTTGCTGTGCAAAAGCTTGTAAGTTTCATTAAGTCCCATTTGTTTATTTTTGTTTTTACTTCCATTACTCTAGGAGATGGATCATAGAGGATCTTGCTGTGATTTATGTCAAGGAGTGTACTGACTGTGTTTTCCTCTAAGAGGTTTATTATTTCAAAAAGGCTTACATTTAAAATTTAATCCATTTTGAATTTATTTTTGTGTGTGGTGTTTGAAGGTGTTCTAGTTTCATTCTTTTACTGGTAGCTGTCCACTTTTCCCAGCACCGTTTATTGAAGAGACAGTCTTTTCTCCATTGTTTATTCTTGCCTCCTTTTTGAAAGATAAGGTGCCCATAGGTGCCTGGGTTTATCTCTGGGCTTTCTATGTTGTTCCATTGATCATTATTTCTATTTTTATGCCAGTACCAACCTGTCTTGATGACTGTAACTTTGTAGTATAATCTGAAGTCATGAAAGTTGATTCGTTCAGCTCTGTTTTACTTTTTCTTTCTCAAGATTGCTTTGGCTCTTTGAGGCCTTTTGTGTTTTCATACAAATTGTGAAATTTTTTGTTTTAGTTTTGTGAAAAATACCATTGGAAGTTTCATAGAGATTGCATTGAACCTGTAGATTGCTTTCGGTAGCATAGTCATTTTCACAATATTGATTCTTCCAATCCACAAACATGGTATATCTCTTCAACTGTTTATGTCATCTCTGATTTCCTTCATCAGTGTCTTATACTCTTCTGCATACAGGTTTTTTTGTCTCTTTAGGTAGGTTTATTCTTAGGTATTTTGTTCTTTTTATTGCAACAGTGAATGTTTCCTTAATTTCTCTTTCCAATTTTTCATTATTAGTGTATAAGCATGAAGGATTTCTCTGTATTGATTTTATATGCTGTGACTTTCCTATATTCATTGATTAGTTCTAGTAATTTTCTGGTGGCATCTTTAGGTTTTCTATGTCATGTCATCTGGAAACAGTGAGTTTTACTTCTTTTCCAATGTGGATTCCTTTCATTTTTCTTTTCTGATTGCTATGACTAGGACTTCCAAAACTATGTTGAGTAATAGTGGTGAGAGTGGGCACCCTTGTCTTTTTCCTGATCTTAGAAGAAATACTTTCAGTTTTTCACTGTTGAGAATAATGTTTGCAGTAGTTTTGTCATATGTGACCTTTAATATGTGGGGGCATATTCCTCTATGCCTACCTTCTGGAGAATTTTTATCATAAATGGATGTTAAATTTTGTCAAAGCTTTCTCTACATCTGTTGGTTTTTATTTTATAAAAACCATCATATGGTTTTATTTTTCATTTTGTTAATATGGTGAATCACATTGATGGATTTGTGTATAGTGAAGAATGCTTGCATCCCTGAGATAAAGCCTACTAGATCATGATGTGAGATCTTTTTAATGTGTTGTTGGATTCTGTTTGCTAGAATTTATTGAGAATTTTTGCATGCATTGGCATCAGTGATATTGGCCTGTAATTTTCTTTTTTGTGGCATCTTTGTCTGCTTTTGGTATCAGGGTGATGGTGGTCTTATAGAAGGAGTTTGGGTTTTTTTTCTTCCTCTGAAATTTTCTGGAAGAGTTTTACCAGGATAGGTGTTAGTTCTTCTCTAAACTTGTCATAAAATTCAATTGTGAAGCCGTCTGGCCTTGAGCATTTGTTTGTTGGGAGATTCTTTATTACAGTTTCAGATTCTCTGCTTGTGATTAGACTGTTCATATTTTCTGTTTCTTCCTGTTTCAGTTTTAGAAAGTTATACTTTTGTAAGAATTTGTGCATTTTTGAGGTTGTCTATTATATTGGCATAAAGTTGCAGGTTCAGTTCAGTTCAGTTCAGTCGCTCAGTTGTGGCCAACTCTTTGCAACGACATGAATCGCAGCACGCCAGGCCTCCCTGTCCATCACCAACTCCCGGAGTTTACTCAAACTCATGTCCATTGAGTCAGTGATGCCATCCAGCCATCTCATCCTCTGTCGTCCCCTTCTCCTCCTGCCCCCAATCCCTCCCAGCATCAGGGTATTTTCCAATGAGTCAACTCTTCGCATGAGGTGGCCAAAGTACTGGAGTTTCAGCTTCAGCATCAGTCCTTCCAATGAACACCCAGGACTGATCTCCTTCAGGATGGACTGGTTGGATCTCCTTGCAGTCCAAGGGACTCTCAAGAGTCTTCTCCAACACCACAGTTCAAAAGCATCAGTTCTTTGGCACTCAGCTTTCTTAACAGTCCAACTCTCACATCCGTACATGACCACTGGAAAAACCATAGACTTGACTAGACGGACCTTTGTTGGCTAAGTAATGTCTCTAATTTTTAATATTCTATCTAGATTGGTCATTAACTTTCCTTCCAAGGAGTAAGTATCTTTTAATTTCATGGCTGCAATCACCATCTGCAGTGATTTTGGAGCCCCCCAAAATAATGTCTGACACTGTTTCCACTGTCTCCCCATCTATTTCCCATGAAGTGATGGAACCAGATACCATGATCTTAGGTTTCTGAATGTTGAGCTTTAAGCCAACTTTTTCACTCTCCTCTTTCACTTTCATCAAGAGGCTCTTTAGTTCCTCTTCACTTTCTACCATAAGGGTGGTGTCATCTGCATATCTGAGGTTATTGATATTTCACCTGGCAATCTTGATTCCAGCTTGTGCTTCTTCCAGACCAGCGTTTCTCATGATGTACCCTGCACATAAGTTAAATAAGCAGGGTGGCAATGTACAGCCTTGACATACTCCTTTTCCTATTTAGAACCAGTCTGTTGTTCCATGTCCAGTTCTAACTGTTGCTTCCTGACCTGCATATAGATTTCTCAAGAGGCAGGTCAGGTGGTGTGGTATGCCCATCTCTTTCAGAATTTTCCAGTTTCTTGTGATCCACTCAGTCAAAGGCTTTGGCATAGTCAATAAAGCATAAATAGATGTTTTCTGAATTTCTCTTGCTTTTTTGATGATCCAGCAGATGTTGGCAATTTGATCTCTGGTTCCTCTGCCTTTTCTAAAACCAGCTTGAACATCTGGAATTTCACGGTTCACGTTTTGCCGAAGCCTGGCTTGGAGAATTTTGAGCATTACTTTACTAGCGTGTGAGATAAGTGCACTTGTTTGGTATTTTGAGCATTCTTTGGGATTGCTTTTCCTTGGGATTGGATTCTTTGCAGCCACATATGGAGAAGCTCTATACAGTCAGCAAAAACAAGACCATGAGCTGACTGTGGCTCAAATCATGAACTCATTGCCAAATTCAGACTTAAATTGAAGAAAGTGGGGAAAACCACTAGACCATTCAGGTATGACCTAAATCAAATCCCTTATGATTATACAGTGGAAGTGAGAAATAGATTCAAGGGATTAGATCTGGTAGACAGAGTGCCTGATGAACTATGGACGGAAGTTCATGACATTGTAAAGGAGACAGGGATCAAGACCATCCCCATGGAAAAGAAATGAAGAAAGCAAAATAGCTGTGAAAAGAAGAGAAGCAAAAAGCAAAGGAGAAAAGGAAAGATATTCCCATTTGAATGCAGAGTTCCAAAGAATAGCAAGGAGAGATAAGAAAACCTTCTTCAGCAATCATTGCAAAGAAATAGAGGAGAACAATAGAATGGGAAAGACTAGAGATCTCTTCAAGAAATTTAGAGATACCAAGGGAACATTTCATACAAAGATGGGCTCAATAAAGGACAGAAATGGTATGGACCTAATAGAAACAGAAAATATTAAGAAGAGGTGGCAAGAATACACAGAAGAACTGTACAAAAAGATCATGACCCAGATAATCACGATGGTGTGATCACTCACGTAGAGCCAGATATACTGGAATGTGAAGTCAAGTGGGCTTTAGAAAGCATCACTACGAACAAAGCTAGTGGACGTGATGGAATTCCAGTTGAGGCATTTCAAATCCTGAAAGATAATGCTGTGAAAGTGCTGCACTCAATATGTCAGCAAATTTGGAAAACTCAGCAGTAGCCACAGGACTGGAAAAGTTGCAGGTAGTAGTCTCTTATGATTCTATTTCTTTGTTGTCTTTTGTGAGTTTTCCTTTTTCATTTTCAATTTTATTGATTTGAGTCTTTACCCTTTTGCTTTCTTGATGAGTCTAGCTAATGATTTGTCGATTTTGTTTATCTTCTGAAAGAACCAGCTTTTAGATTTATTGATCATTGGTATTGTCTCCTTCATTTCTTTTTCATTTCTTTCTGCTCTGGTCTTTATGATATCTTAAAACCATCTACTTTTGCCTCGTTGACTATGCTAAAGTCTTTGTTTGTGTGGGTCACAGCAAACTGTGGAAATTTTTTAAAGAGATGGGAATACCAGACCACCTTACCTGTTTCCTGAGAAACCTGTATGCAGGTCAAAAAGCAACAGTTGGAACCAAACGTGGAACAATAGACTGCTTCAAAATTGTGAAAGTAGTACAATAAGGCTGTATATAGTTACTCTGCTTATTTAACTAACATGCAGAGTACATCATGCAAAATGCTAGGCTGGATGAATCACAAGCTGGAATCAAGATTGCTGGGCAAAATATCAACAACCTTAGATATGCAGATGACACCACTCTAATAGCAAAAAGTGAAGAGGAACTAAAGAGCCTTTTGACAAGGGTGAAATAGAGTGAAAAAGTAGGCTTGAAACTCAACATTCAAAAAATTAAGATCACAACATCTGGTTCTATCACTTCATGGCAAATAGATGGAGAAACAGTGGCAGATTTTCTTTTCTTGGGCTCCAGAATAACTGCAGATGGTGACTGCAGCCATGAAATTAAAAGATGCTTGCTCCTTGGAAGAAAAGCTTTGACAAACCTAGAGAGCATACTAAAAAACCGAGATATCACTTTGCCAACAAACGTCCATGTAGTCAAAGCTATGGTTTTCCCAGTAGTCATGTATGGATGTGAGAGTTGGACCACAGAGCAGGCTGAGCACCAAAGAATTGATACTTTTGAACTGTGGTGCTGGAGAAGACTCTTGAGAGTTCCTTGAACCGACAGCAAGGAGATCAAACCAGTCAATCCTAAAGGAAATCAACTATGAGTATTCATTGGAATGAGTGATGCTGAAGGTGAGGCTTCAATATTTTGGCCACCTGATGTGAGGAGCTCTCTCATTGGAAAAGACCCTGATGCTGGGAAAGACTGAAGGCAGGAGGAGAAGGTGGTGACAGAGGATGAGGTGATTTGATGGCATCACCAACTCAATTGACATGAGTTTGAGCAAACTCCGGGTGATGGTGAAGAACAGGGAAGCCTTGGCGTGCTGCAGTCCATGGGGTCGCAAATAGTCAGACACAACTTAGCAACTGAACAACAGCTAACTTTGGGGTTTTGGCTCTTCTTTTTCTAGTTGCTTTAGGTGTGGGGTTAGGTTGCTTATTTGGTGTTTCTCTTGTTTCTTGAGGTAGGCTTGTATTGTTATATACTTCCCTCTTAGCACTGCTTTTACAGCACCCCATAGGTTTTGAGTAGTCATATTTTCATTCTCATTTGTTTCTAGGTATTTTTTTAAAATTTCTTCTTTGATTTCTTCATTGAACTTTTGGTTATTCAGAAGCATATTGTTTAGCCTCCATGTGTTTGTGGGTTTTTTTTTTTAATATAGTTTGTTTCCTATAGCTGGTATCTAATCTTATATTGTTGTGGTCAGAATAGATCCTTGAAATGGTTTCAATTTTTCTGAATTTACCAAGGCTTGATTTGTGGCTCAAGATATGATCTATCCTGGAGAATGTTCCTGTGCACTGGAGAAAAAAGTGAAATCTACTGTTTTGGGTTGAAATATGCTGTAGATGTCAATTAGGTCCAAGTGGTCCAATGTATCATTTAAAGCTTGTGTTTCCTTATTAACTTTCTGTCTGAATGATTTGTCCATTGGTGTGAGTGAAGTGTTAAAGTTTCCCTCTATTATTGTGTTACTGTCAATTTCCCCTTTCATAGTTGCTAGCCTTAGGTACTGAGGTGCTCCTATGTTGGGTGCATATATATTTATAGTTGTTATATCTTCTTGGATTGATCTTTTTATCATTATATAGTGTCCTTCCTTGTCTCTTGTAATGTTCTTTATTTTAAGGTCTATTTTATTTGATATAAGCATTTGTTCCTCTGACTTTTTTTGATTTCTGTTTGCATGGAATATCTTTTCCCGTCAGTCTTTGTATGTCCCTACATCTGAGAGTCTCTTGTAGGCAACAATATAGGGGTCTTGTTTATATATCCTCTCTCTAGTGTTTCCTGTCTAAAGCAATTCCTTTAGCATTTGCTGTAAAGCTAGTTTGGTACAGCTGAATTATCTTAGCTTTTGCTTGTCTGTAAAACCTTTGTTTTCTCCTTCAAATCTGAATGAGATCCTTGTTGAATAGAGTAATCTTGATTGTACCTTCTTTCCTTTCATTATTTTAAGTATACAATACCACTCCCTTCTGGCCTGCAAAGCTTCTGTTGAAAGATCAATTGTTTGCCTTATGGGGATCCTCTTGTATGTTATTTGTTGCTTTTCCCTCACTGCTTTTAATATTTTTCACTGTGTTTAACTTGCATTAGTTTGAATAATATCTGTCTTGGCATGTTTCTCCTTGGGTTTATCCTTTGTGAGACTCTATGGTCTTCCTGGACTTGGGTGGTTATTTCTTTTTCCATGTTAGGGAAGTTTTTGACTGTATTTACCTCAAATATTTTCTCATACCCTTTCTTTTGTTCTTCTCTTGAACCCCTATAATTCAATTGTTGGTGTGCTTTATGTTGTCCCAGGAGTCTCTGAGACTGTCCCTTTTTCTTTTTATTCTTTTTCCTTTATTCTCCCCTGCTTCAGTTATTTTCACCATTCTATCTTCCAGCTCACTTATCGATTCTTCTGCCCCAGTTATTGTGCTATTGATTCCCTGTAGTATATTTTTAATCTCAGTTACTGTGTTGATCATCAGTGATTTTCTATTCTTTATTTCTTCTAGGTCCTTATTAAACATTTCTTGTATCCTCTTTATCTGTGGCTCCAGTCTATTTACCTGTGTCTCCATGTTATTTACAAGATTTTGAATCATCTTTACTATCATTATTCTGAATTCTTTTTCAGTTATACTACCTATTTGCTCTTCATTTATTTGGTCTTGTGGGTGTTTACCATGTTCCTTCATCTGATGCATGTTTCTCTGTCTTTTCATTTTCTTTAATTTTCTGTGTTTGGGTGTTCCTTTCTGTAGACGTGAAGGTCATAGTTTCTCTTATTTGTGGAGTCTGCCCCCCATGGGTGGGGTTGGATCAGTGCCTTGTGATGGTTTCCTGGTTGGGAGGACTTGTGCTTGTGTTTTGGTGGATGGAGCTAGATCTTGTATCTCTAAATGGCAGTTCTGTGTCCAATACTGTGTTTTGTGGTTTTTATGGGCTTGATATGGCTTTGGGCAGCCTGTCTGCTAATGGGAAAGTTTGTGTTCCTGCTTTACTGAAGGCTTCATATGAGGCATCTGGCATTGGAGCTTGCTGGCCTTTGGGTGGGGCTTGGTTTTAGTGTTGAGATGGGAGCGTTTGGGAGAGCTCTCTCTGATTAATGTTCCGTGGGTTTGGGAGATCTCTGGTGGTTCAAAGTCCTGAATTCAGGTCTCCCACCTCAGGAGTTCAAGCTTTACCCCTGACTGTAGCACTGAGACTTCACAGGCACAGAAGACAAAACCCCAAGACTAATGGTGAAAGTAATGCTCAACAGCCCAGAACAGCCAAATAAACTCACACACTTATAAGGAGAAAAGAAGAGATAAAAAAGAGGAAAAAAGATAAAAACAGGAATGAAAAGAGAAGAGAGAAATCAAACCAATGAACAAACTCAAAAGTGAAAATGAATACTAAAAACTAAACTAGCAAGAAAACAATATCAAAAACATGAGAAAAAATACACTATAACTAAAGAGTACTATAAAAATAGGAAACAAAATGAATTTATTTAAAAATAAGATATTTTTTAAAAGGGAAAAAATTATAAAAATTAAAGTAAAAATACAAAAAGAACAACATTAGAATAATGTGAAAAAGAAAAAAAATACAGAGCCATAGTAAGACAGTGTCCTTACTACAGCTTGCTCCAGTCAATCTGCCTACACAGCAAGTTCTCCAGTTATTTCTACAAAGGTCTCTGGACCTGTTGTGGGCAGTGTGGTGTCAGCTCAGTCTCAGATCTTGCCTTACTCCAGCTTGTACTTGCTCCCAAAGTCCACAATTGCCCCAAAGCCCATAGTCTCAGGCTAATTGTGGGGATTTAATCCACTGCACCTGCAATTTCCGTCTCTTCTTTGCTCACACAGCCTCCCTGTTGGTCCACTTTGGTTTTGGCCCTGCCTCTGCTTGTAGGCCACCCTCCTGTGTCTGTTGCCTGCCCAGGCAGGAGGGGGTGAAAGTAGCAGCTTATTGGGGTTCACTTACTTAGTTGAGTTGGGGAGAGGGAAAGGCACAGCAGACACAGTTGGGATATGTGGGGAATGCCTGCCACAGCCGAGACCTGCAGGAAGTCACCACAGTCTGAGGCAGGTTGTGTGTTTCCCCAGGGGTTGTTGACCTTGGGTTGTGGGTTCCTTGGCAGAACTAAGCTGCTCAGGCTCCCAGGAAGGTATGGACAGTGACCCATGCCTCTCATAGGTTGGTGGCAGCTGAGACCCCTGGGGTTGGGACCGTAGCGGCCTCCTGTCCTCCACCCCTGGCAGCCATGCCAGCTCTGGCACCCAAGCAGCTTGTGTTTCCCTCTCTGGTATCGCAAACTGCAGTTGTGCTAGCTTTTCTACCTCTGGAGTCACAGACCACAGCCAGGTCATCCCACCTTTGGCACTCAGGAAGGCGGGGTCCTGCCATCTGTGAGTGTGGAAAGTTAGAGGGTCCCCGTGACAATGATCTCTTGCTTCTCAGGTGGGCCCAGGCTTTTCTCTGGACTCCCTCAGCTGTGTTGTACTAGCCCCCTGAGAATATCTTCACAGTAGTCAACTCTGGTTCTATCCCGGGGGTCTAACCCCCCACCTCAATGCTTGAACCTCAGTGCCTAGCCCTCACTGGCTGCAGTGGGCACATAACTGCTTATTGGCTGAGAGGTGCTGTTAACTTCTCTGTGATGAGTTATCTCCATTTTGCCTTCCAAGCACCTGTTGTTGCATTCCCCTCTGTGGTTCTGAAACTCTCCCCATCCTTGCCTGTGAGCGGTTTTCTGAGTGTGTAGAAACTTTTCCTCCTTCATGACTCCCTCCCTGAGGCATAGGTCCCCATACCAAATCGTTCGTCTCTTATTTTATCTTTATCTTTTTTCCCTACCTCATTCTGAGGAGGTTGGCTTGCCTTTTTAGAAGTCTGGGGTCTTCTGCCAGTGTCCAGAAGTTGTTCTGTAAGAGTTGTTCCATTTGCAGATGAATTTTTGATGTATTTGTGCAATGAAGGGGGGGAGGTGCTCTCCCTGTCTTATTCCTCCACCATCTTGAATGTCTCAGTTGTTAATATTAAATGTTGTAAATAGTATGTGAGATAATGTATATAAAGTTCAGTGCTTGGCATAAGTACTTAATAAATATTAGCTGTTATGAGTAATCCTTGGATTTTGTATTACAGTCCTTTGATTCCAGTTTGATCATTGGAAGAACAATCCATTTTGAGTTTTGGAAGAAGTAAATGAGGTTGCTCTGCTGAGCCATTATGTCACTTCTGATTCGTAGAGCAGTTGATAAATTTTATTTGTATTATTTCATTTGATCCTTACATTGACCCTTAGAAGTTGTTAGGACCATTTTACACATGAGAAAACTAAGGCCTAGAGGAGAAATGAATTGCCTAAGGTGACATAATAATGTCCTAGATAGGACTACAACCCAGAGCTGCTAATGCTCAATTTAGTGCCCTTTTATTGTGCCATACTCCACCAAACTAGAGCTTAGGTTACTTTTACTTTGATCTGTTTCTGCCAAGGCTATGGTAGACCATATTGCGTAGGTTTTAAAGTTAGAGCTGTATGATTGGCACAAGATTAAGCAAGAACAGTAATTTACATACTAATGTATGATATTTAATGTAAACCCACTAGAAAGCCTCCACCCCCACATCTCTCCCCATTTTATCCTTGAAGTCTAGCATTTATTAAAAATTAAAATAAATTAAAAGGACTCTTATCCTTGAGACAAGCTTTCTGTAATTGTAATTTTCTTTAAAATCCTAATTACAAAGGAATGCAGTTTTCAAGTAGTACAAGGATGATTCAGTTTATAAATTGCACTCATTATCTTTCTCTGTCTAGAGAAGAAAGCACACTGAAATTTTCTTCTTTTCAAAATACCAAAGTGATGTCGATATATTTTCTTTCTTCCCCTTGAGAGAGCCTCCTCTCGTAGAATTATTTTGTAATCCTGTTTAGAAACCAATTCCACCAAACTGGCTTTGATTTTCCTGGGTTCCACTCTGATTTCTGCTCCTTCAGTAGTAAATTGAACACCCTCATCATTCAGCCAAACAGTGAGTACCTACTGTGTGATAAACACTGCATGAGATTCAAGTGTGATTGGAAAGTCTTGAAACTTAGGCACTGTGGGTATGGATATTGAGGAGGGCTGCAAAAGCAGTGTGTATTGTACTACAGTAGAAAGAACAATGGATTTGGCATCAGGAAACCTGAGTTCAAGCTCCAGCATGTTATATGAATCATCTGCTAAATGAGGCCACTGAACTAAGGTCTCTGCTTAGTGTTCAATGTTGACCCAAAATTTCTGGTTGGATATTTTAGGCTGTTGAACTATTAAGCTGGGGGTGACTAGCTCCTCTGACGTTTCCACAAATAAAGAAAAAACAATGTAAATTCAGTTATATGACCTTTCTGGTGATTTTGTTCAGATTTCTCCTGTAACAGAGTTCCATGTTTCATAGGTTCCAAATCATACACCCTGAAGTGAACAGTTGCCTTTGCCCCATCTGAGCACAGGAAAGGTCCTACAATTTTAATTATATTATGACTTTTATTTTTGCTTTTTATTCCTACTAGAAATAATGTTACAGATGTGACAGAAAAGTGTTAGAACTTTTTTTAGAAGGCAGAAATGTACTTCCTCCTCCAACAACAAGAAAGCTCCTTTCCATTTCATTTGAAGGGGTCATCTTTGTTTAGAGATTAGAGAGCCAGGGAATGCCATATGTAAAAGGTAATAGAGCCCATATAGCTATTGAAGAAATAGAAGCAATAATTTACCTTCCTAAACAGAAAGCACCAGGACCATATTGGTTCACTGGTGAATATAACCAAGCATTTAAGGAAGAAACTGTACAATCTCTTCCAGAAAATTGAAGTAGGAGGAACACTTCCTAAGCCATTTTATAAGGCCAGCATTATCCTAATACCAAAACCAGACAAAGACCAAGAAAGGAAAGCTATATACAAGTATGTCTCATGGACATAGATGCAGAAATCCTCAAAAATATTAGCAAACCAATCCAATAATGTATACAAAGAATTATACAACACAGCCAAGTAGGTTTTATTCCAAGTATACAAGGCTTTTTCAACATTTGAAATACAATTAATGTACTCCACCACAGGCTAGAACATCCATGAACAGGCTAGAGAAGAGAAATCATATGATCACACCAATAGGTGATGAAAAAGCATTTAGCAAAATCTAACACTGTTTTTTGATTTAAAAAAACTTTTAGTAAATTAAGAATAGAGGGGAATTCCTTAATTTGATAAACAGCAACTACTGAAAATCTACAGCTAACATCACTGCTAATGGTGACAAACTAGATGTTTTCCTGCTAAAATGGAGAACAAGAGAAGCCACATGTCCCTCTCACTGGTTCTACTAAACTTTTTACCAAAAAGTTCTAGATAATACAGTAAGACAAGAAAAGGAAACAAAAGGCATTAGGTAGGAAGAAATAAAACTATCTTTGTTCACAGATGACTTGATTGTTTATGTAGAAAATCCCAAAGAATCAACAATGACAAAAAACCTTCTTGGAAATAATGAGTGGTTATAGCATGGCTATAGTATATAAGGCTAATATACAAAAGTGAACTGCTTCCTTATATACCAGCAATAAAAAAACTAGAACTTTAAATTTAAAATACAATTTAAATTAGCACCAGAAAATGAAATACTTATATATAAACCTAACAAAATATGTACAATATATAAAAATATGATCTATATGAAGTGAAGTGAAAGTCACTCAGTCGTGTCCGACTCTTTGTGACCCATGGACTGTACAGTCCATGGAATTCTCCACGGCAGAATACTGAAGTGTGTAACTGTTCTCTTCTCCAGGGGAATCTTCCCAACCCAGGGATGGAACCCAGGTCTCCTGCATTGCAGGCGGATTCAGGTGAACTATTAGGGAACCCTGATCTATATGAGGAAAATAACAAAGATACAATGAAAGAAATCAAATATCTAAATAAATGGAGAGATATTTCACGTGTATGGACAGAAAGCCTCAATAATATCAAAATGTTGATTCTTCCTAACTTATGTATAGAGTTAACCCAATCTCAGTCAAATCTCAGTAAGTTATTTGGTGATATCAACAAACACTCTAAAGTTTATATGGGAAGGTAAAAGACATAGAATAGCCAACACATTATTGAAGGAGAAGAACAAAGCTGGAAGACTGACACTATCCAACTTTAAGGCCTACTATAATGTTATAGTAGTCAAGACAGTGTGGTATTGGCAAAAGAATACACAAATAGATGAGTAGAACAGAATACACACACACAAATACAGATCTTTTACAAAGGAGCAAAGGCAATTCAATGGAGAAAGGATAGTCTTTTCAACAACTGCTGGTGGAACAATTGGACATCCATGTGCAAAAAAGTAAATCTAGACAAAGACATTAACTCTTCTTCAAAAATTAACTCAAAATGCATCATAGACCAAAATGTAAAATGCAAACTATTAAACTTCTAGATGATGACAAAGGAGAAAATCTAGGTGACATTGTGTTTGGTGATGACTTTTTAGATACAACATCAAAAGCATGAACCATTAAAGAAAAGTTAGTAAGTTGGGCTTTATTAAAACTTAGAACTTCTGCTTTGTGGAAGACACTATTAAGAAAATAAAAAGACAAACCATGGACTGGGAAGAAATGTTCTCTTTTAAAGGACCAGTGTCCAAAATATATAAAGAACTTTAAAAACTAAACAATAAGAAAACAAACAACTTAATTTAAGAAACAGGTAAAAGATCTGAAAAGAATATATACCAATGGCAAGTAAGCATATTAAAAGATGCCAAATATCTTATATCATGAAGGAATTGCAAAATTAAACATCACTGTGCACATCCATGTTCAGAACAGTACTATTCACAATAGCCAAGAGGTAGAAGCAACCCAAATGTCCATCGATGGATGAATGAATAAGCAAAATCTGGTATATACATGCAATGTAATACTATGCATCATATAAAAAGGAAGGAAATTCCATCACATGCTACAACATTGATGAACCTTGGCAGCAAAGTGAAATAAGCCAGTCACAAAAAGATGATACTGTATAAGTACAATTATACAAAATATCCACAGTAGTCAAATTCATAGATATAGAAAATAGAATGATAGTTGCCAGGGGCTGGAGGAACGGAGCAAAGAAGAGTTGTTGTTTAATGAGTATAGTTTCAGTTCTGCAAGGGTCTGGAGATCAGTTTCACAGCAGTGTAAATATACTTGACACTATTGAAATGCACTTAAAATGGTTTATATGGTAACTTTTTGGGTATGTGTTTCTTACTAGAAAAAAGATCAGGTTTAAAAAAACAACAATGAAATAGCAGTATATAATATAATAGATACACCTATTGGAATGGCAAAAATCCAAAACACTGACAACACCAAATGCTGGATAGGATGTGGAGCAACAGGAGTTCATTGCTTATCGGATTGAAAAATAGCACAACCACTTTGGAAGACAGTTTGACAGTTTAAACTAAACATATTCTTACCATATGATCCAGTAATTATGCTACTTTGTATTTATCAAAGTGAGCTGAAAACTTGTGTTCATACAAAAACTTGCACACAAGTGTTTATAGCAGATTTATTTATAATTTGCCAAAACTTAGAAGCAACCAAGGTGTCCCTCAATAGGTGAAGAATAAACACACCATGGTACATCCACACAATAAAATATTGTTCGGCAATGAAAATAAATGAGCTATCAAGTCATGAAAATTGCTGAATACCAAATTAAAAACTAAAAGGAACTCGTATGGAAAATACTAGAGGGAGGAAAGTAAGACATTGTTTGAAGATTTGGTGCTCTCAAAAGAAGAAACCTTTTATATGACACTTATGCAAGCCAGTTGCTTGAGATTTGCACATCGGTCTATGAGGAAGACTCATAAATGCCTCAGAAACCCATTAAATGTCTATTTCTAGGTGAAAGAAGTCAACTTGAGAAGAATATGTGCTCTAGTATTCTAAATATATGACATTCTGGAAAAGTAAAAACTATGGAAATAGTAAAAAAGGTCAGTGATTGCCAGAAATTTGAGGTGAGGGAGGGAAGAATGAACAGGTGGAGCACAGGGAATTTTTAGGGCAGTGAAACTATTCTGTATGATACTGTAATGGTGGATCCATATTGTTATACATTTGCCAAAACCCATAGAATGTACAACAAAGAGTGAACCCTAATGTAAACTATAGACTTCAGTTAATAATGTATCAACACTGATTCATAAAAAAGAAGAAAATCTATATTAAAATATTATTTGTCTTCAAAGAATGATAGTACTGGCCTTATTTATGTGTCAGAATGTGGGGAGGTACTAATGAGATTGAGGAGAGTGTCTTATATTTGAGTTTGAACTCTTCCTTTGCTGTGATAATTATTGTGCTGTGTCTCAGTTGCTTCGGTCATGTCCAACTCTTTAAGACCCTATGGACTGTAGTCTGCCAGGCTATTCTGTCCATGGGATACTCCAGGCAAGAATACTGGTCAGTAATTTTCATGACTTGATAACTTATTTATTTTTATTGCTGAATAATATTCTATGTTGAAGCTGAAACTCCAATACTTTGGCCACCTGATGTGAAGAGCTGACTCAGTTGAAAAGACCCTGATGCTGGGAAAGATTGAGGGCAGGAGGAGAAGGGGATGACAGAGGACAAGATGGTTGGATGGCATCACCGACTCAATGGACATGGGTTTGGGTGGAATCCGGGAGTTGGTGAGGCCTGGTGTGCTGCGGTTCATGGGGTCACAAAGAGTCGGACACGACTGAGTGACTGAACTGAACTGAATATTCTATTGTGTAGATGTACCATGGTGTGTTTATTCTTCACCTATTGAGGGACATCTTGGTTGCTTCCAAGTTTTGGCAATTATAAATAAACCTGCTATAAACACTTGTGTGCAAGTTTTGTATGGACATAAGTTTTCAGCTCACTTTGATAAATGCAAAGTAGCATAATTACTGGATCATATGGTAAGAATATGTTCAATTTAAACTGTCTTCCAAAGTGGTTTGATCTTCCTGACCCAGGGATCAAACCCAGGTCTCCTGTGTCTTCTGCATTGTAGACGGATTCTTTACTACTGAGCCACTGGGCAAGCCCATAATAATTATTGGCTGTGTGATTTGGACAAGTTATTTAACTTCTGGTTAGATGGGTTTGTGTTTTTTGGTTGTTTGTTTTAGAAAAGCAGAGTTAATTGTGGGTACCTTGCAACATTATGGGGATGATTATAAACAAATGGATAAAGGAAATATATTTATAGCATGGGGCGTGGCACAGAATAAGTGCTCAATATCTGAAAGCCTTTGAAGCAAAATATTGGAAACAATTGAAATGTCCATTAGCAGACGATCAGCTAAATAAATTCTACTATATGATCTATTTTTGCAATAAGTATTTTGTAACTGTAAAAAGGATAAGACATTCTGAAAAAGACAAATCCATAGGGACAGAAAACAGATCTGTTGTTACCAGGGATTAGGGAAGGATTGCCTCCAAAGGGAGAGCACAAGGCAATTTCTTGGGTGATGGAACTGTTAGGTATCTTAATTGTTGTGGTAGTGGGTATATCACTGTGTGTGTTTATCAAAACTCATTGAACTGTAGAAGAAAAGTGATTTTCACTGTTTATAATTTTTAATTAATTAATTTTAATCAACATACATCAACATGAATCAACCACAGGTATACATGTGTCCCCCCCATCCTGAATCCCCCTCCCATCTCCCTCTCCATCATATCCCTGTGGGTTGTCCCAGAGTACCGGCTGCTTCATGTATCAAACTTGCAATGGCTATCTGTTTTACATGTGGTAATATACATGTTTCAGTGCTATTCTCTCAAATCATCCCACCCTGGCATTTTCCCCACTGAGTCCAATTTTAAAAAGTAAATAGGAACAGAATGAAGAATTTTTTTTCAAGTTTTTAGAAAAGCTAATAGTAGCTTTACAATTGTGAAAGTTCTCAGAGCACTGTTGGTATTGCTTTCAGTGAACCAATATTTCACTTATGATCAAATTTTCCATGATAAAAGGGTCCTTAAAGAATTTAGCGACCCCTCTCCACATACACTGTCATTTTACAGAAGAAACTGGGGGCCAGAAAGATGGGATTTTATCAAGGTCACCTGCAAATTAGTGGCAAGCTAGGTTGGGAACTAGGTTGAGTCCCAATTCAGGACTTTTTCTCCTACATTTTTATCTGTAACAGTTTGCCTAATTGGTTTTGAGTCTGTTAAGCAATGTAAGCAGGGGGAGTTTCATTTCAAACTCTTTCCTGAAATTCAGTAAGCTGTGAAAATTTTAAAAGCTGAATTTTTCATTGTTTTAAAAAATTGAGGTAAAATTAATAAAGCATAAAATTCACCATTTTATTTTTTCCATTTATTTTTATTAGTTGGAGGCTAATTACTTTACAATATTGTAGTGGTTTTTGCCATAGATTGACATGAATCAGCCATGGATTTACATGTATTCCCCATCCTGATCCCCCCTCCCACCTCCCTCTCCACCCGATCCCTCTGGGTCTTCCCAGTGCACCAGCCCCGAGCACTTGTCTCATGCATCCAACCTGGGCTGGTGATCTGTTTCACCCTTGATAATATACATGTTTCGATGCTGTTCTCTAAAAATTCACCATTTTAAAGTGTATGGTTCAGTGGTATTTAATATGAACATTCACAGTGTTGTGCAACCTTCACCACTTTCTAGTTCTAGACATTTTTATCACCCCAGAATGAAACATCATATCCATTAAGCAGTCACTCCTTATTTCCCCTTCTCCTCAGCCCCTGGCAACCACTAATCTGCTTTCTGTCTCTGTGGATTTCCCTATTCTGGATATTTTATGTTGGTAGAATCATACAACAAATGGCCTTTTGTGGCTGACCTCTTTCACTTAGGGGCTTCCTTAGTGGCACCGTGATAAAGAATCTGTCTGCCAGTGCAAGAGACACATGTTCACCCTGGGTCAGGAAGATTCCTTGGAGTAGGAAATGACAACCCACTCCAGTATTCTTGCCTGGGAAACCCCTTGGACAGAGGATCCTGGTGGGCTACAGTCCACAGTGCTGCAAAGAGTTGGACACAACTTAATGACTAAACAACAACAAATCTTTCACTTAGAATATTTTCAGGGTTTATTCATGTTAAAGCTTGTATGAGTACTTCATCCCTTTTTGTGGTTAAATGATATCCTACTGAATGGATAAACCACACACTGTATTCATTCATTCATTGAATACATTGGGGTTATTTTCACCTTTTGGCTACTGTGAATAGTGCTGCTATGAATATTCCTGTACACATTTTTATTTGAACACTGCTTTTGATTCTTTTGGGAATTACAGGATTGTTTGGTAATTCTATGGCTAACTTTTTGAGGAACTGCCAAACTGTTTTCTATAGGGACTGCAGTGTTTTGCATTCCCACCAGCACTGTGTCAGTATTCCAATTTCTCTATCCTCAACAACACTTGCTATTTACAGGCTTACATCAAGAAACAGGAAAAAAAAACCAATTAAATAACCTAACTCTACACCTAAAGCAATTAGAGAAGGAAGAAATGAAGAACCCCAGAGTTAGCAGAAGGAAAGAAATCTTAAAAATCAGGGCAGAAATAAATGCAAAAGAAACTAAAGAGACCATAGCAAAAATCAACAAAGCTAAAAGCTGGTTTTTTGAAAAGATAAACAAAATTGATGAACCATTAGCAAGAATCATTAAGAAACAAAGAGAGAAAAACCAAATTAACAAAATTAGAAATGAAAATGGAGAGATCACAACAGACAACACTGAAATACAAAGGATCATAAGAGACTACTACCAGCAGCTCTATGCCAATAAAATGGACAACTTGGATGAAATGGACAAATTCTTAGAAAAGCGTAACTTTCCAAAACTGAACCAGGAAGAAATAGAAGATCTTAACAGACCCATCACAAGCAAGGAAATCGAAACTGTCATCAAAAATCTTCCAGCAAACAAAAGCCCAGGACCAGATGGCTTCACAGCTGAATTCTACCAAAAATTTAGAGAAGAGCTAACACCTATCTTACTCAAACTCTTCCAGAAAATTGCAGAAGAAGGTAAGCTTCCAAACTCATTCTATGAGGCCACCATCACCCTAATTCCAAAACCAGACAAAGATGCCACAAAAAAAGAAAACTACAGGCAAATATCACTGATGAACATAGATGCAAAAATCCTTAACAAAATTCTAGCAAACAGAATCCAACAACATATTAAAAAAATCATACACCATGACCAAGTGGGCTTTATCCCAGGAATGCAAGGATTCTTTAATATCCGCAAATCAATCAATGTAATACACCACATTAACAAATTGAAAGATAAAAACCATATGATTATCTCAATAGATGCAGAGAAAGCCTTTGACAAAATTCAACACTCATTTATGATTAAAACTCTCCAAAAAGCAGGAATAGAAGGAACATACCTCAACATAATAAAAGCTATATATGACAAACCCACAGCAAGCATCACCCTCAATGGTGAAAAATTGAAGGCATTTCCCCTGAAATCAGGAACAAGACAAGGGTGCCCACTCTCACCACTACTATTCAACATAGTGTTGGAAGTTCTGGCCACAGCAATCAGAGCAGAAAAAGAAGTAAAAGGAATCCAGATAGGAAAAGAAGAAGTGAAACTCTCACTGTTTGCAGATGACATGATCTTCTACATAGAAAACCCTAAAGACTCTTCCTGAAAATTACTAGAGCTAATCAATGAATATAGTAAAGTTGCAGGATATAAAATTAACACACAGAAATTCCTTGCATTCCTATATACTAACAATGAAAAAACAGACAGAGAAATTAAGGAAACAATACCATTCACCATTGCAACAAAAAGAATAAAATACTTAGGAGTATATCTACCTAAAGAAACAAAGGACCTATACATAGAAAACTATAAAACACTGATGAAAGAAATCAAAGAGGACACAAACAGATGGAGAAACATACCGTGTTCATGGATTGGAAGAATTAATATTGTCAAAATGGCTATTCTACCCAAAGCAGTCTATAGATTCAGTGCAATCCCTATCAAGCTACCAACAGTATTTTTCACAGAACTAGACCAAAGAATTTCACAATTTGTATGGAAATACAAAAAACCTCGAATAGCCAAAGTAATCTTGAGAAAGAAGAATGGAACTGGAGGAATCAACCTGCCTGACTTCAGACTATACTACAAAGCCACAGTCATCAAGACAGTATGGTACTGGCACAAAGACAGAAATATAGATCAATGGAACAGAATAGAAAGCCCAGAGATAAATCCACGAACCTATGGACACCTTATCTTTGACAAAGGAGGCAAGGATATACAATGGAAAAAAGACAACCTCTTTAACAAGTGGTGCTGGGAAAACTGGTCAACCACTTGTAAAAGAATGAAACTAGAACACTTTCTAACACCATACACAAAAATAAACTCAAAATGGATTAAAGATCTAAATGTAAGACCAGAAACTATAAAACTCCTAGAGGAGAACATAGGCAAAACACTCTCCGACATAAATCAAAGCAAGATCCTCTATGACCCACCTCCCAGAATATTGGAAATAAAAGCAAAACTAAACAAATGGGACCTAATGAAACTTAAAAGCTTTTGCACTACAAAGGAAACTATAAGTAAGGTGAAAAGACAGCCCTCACATTGGGAGAAAATAAAAGCAAGTGAAGAAACAGACAAAGGATTAATCTCAAAAATATACATGCAACTCCTGCAGCTCAATTCCAGAAAAATAAATGACCCAATCAAAAAATGGGCCAAAGAACTAAACAGACATTTCTCCAAAGAAGACATACAGATGGCTAACAAACACATGAAAAGATGCTCAACATCACTCATTATTAGAGAAATGCAAATCAAAACCACAATGAGGTACCATTACACGCCAGTCAGGATGGCTGCTATCCAAAAGTCTACAAGCAATAAATGCTGGAGAGGGTGTGGAGAAAAGGGAACCCTCTTACACTGTTGGTGGGAATGCAAACTAGTACAGCCACTATGGAAAACAGTGTGGAGATTTCTTAAAAAACTGGAAATAGAACTGCCATATGACCCAGCAATCCCACTTCTGGGCATACACACTGAGGAAACCAGATCTGAAAGAGACACGTGCACCCCAATGTTCATCGCAGCACTGTTTATAATAGCCAGGACATGGAAGCAACCTAGATGCCCATCAGCAGATGAATGGATAAGGAAGCTGTGGTACATATACACCATGGACTATTACTCAGCCATTAAAAAGAATTCATTTGAACCAGTCCTAATGAGATGGATGAAGCTGGAGCCCCTTATACAGAGTGAAGTAAGCCAGAAAGATAAAGAACATTACAGCATACTGACACATGTATATGGAATTTAGAAAGGTGATAACGATAACCCTATATGCAGAACAGAAAAAGAGACACAGAAATACAGAACAGACTTTTGAACTTTGTGGGAGAATGTGAGGGTGGGATATTTCAAAAGAACAGCATGTATACTATCTATGGTGAAACAGATCACCAGCCCAGGTGGGATGCACGAGACAAGTGCTCCGGCTTGGTGCACTGGGAAGACCCAGAGGAATCGGGTGGAGAGGGAGGTGGGAGGGGGGATTGGGATTGGGAATACATGTAAATCCATGGCTGATTCATATCAATGTATGACAAAACCCACTGGAAAAAAAATAATAATAATAAAAAAAAAAGAAAAAATTATAGCCATCCTAGTGGGTGTGAAGTGGTATCTCATTGTAGTTTCATTTGCATTCCTCTGATGACTAATGACATAGAGCATCTTTTCATTTGCTTGTTGACCATTCGTAGCTCTTCTTTGGAAAAATATCTGTTTGGGTCCTTTGGCCAAGATTTTTTGTCTTTTTGTTTAGTTGTAAGAGTTCTTTATATATTCTGGATAGTAGACTTGATACATGATTTTCATATATTTCTTTCCAGTTTTTGGATTGTATTTCACTTTCTTGATAGTGCCTATTGAGGCACAAAAGTCTTTAATTTTGATGAAATCCAATTCATGTATTTTATTCTTTTGTTACTTATACTTTTGGTGTTATCTAAGAAACCAGTGTCAAACCCAAGGTCATGAAGATTTATGCCTTTGGTTTTAATCTAAGAGTTTTATAGATTTGGCTCTTACATTTAGGTTTTTGATTGATTTTCATTACAATTTTTATATGGTGTGGAGGTAAGGGTACATCTTCTTTCTTTTGCATGTGACTCTCCAGTTGCCCCAGCAGCATTTGTTGAAGAGACTATTTCCTCATTGAATGGCCTCAACACCCCTGTTGAGCTCTAATCATACATCTATGGGTTTATTTCTGAAAACTAAATTATATTCCTTTAATCTATATTTCTTTCCCCATGCCAGCATCACACTTTTTCATTTACTGTTGCTTTGCAGTAAGTTTAGAAATTGCAAAGTGTGAGTCCTCCAAATTTGTCATTCTTTTAAAATATTATTTTAGCTATTCTGAGTCCCTTACTATTACATATGAATTTTAAGATTAACCTCTATTTCTGCAAAAAGGTCACTGAGATTTTTATGAAGGTTGCATTGATTCTTTAGATCCTTTCAATATTGCTATTTTAACAATATTAAGTCTTCCCATACAGGAACACAGGATGTCTTTCTATTTACTTAGTTCTTATTTCTTTCAATGTTGTTTTGTAGTTTTCAGTGTACAATTCTTGCACTTCCTTAGTTAAATTCATTCATAAGTATTTTATTCTTCTTGATATTATTGTAAATGAAATTGTTTCTTTTTTGTTAATCACAGTATCCTGATTTTTAAAATTGGCAAGTTAACTTATGTTATAAAGAAACATGTATATTATCTCGGGTGAAACAGATCACCAGCCCAGGTTGGATGCATGAGACAAGTGCTCGGGGCTGGTGCACTGGGAAGACCCAGAGGGATCAGGTAGAGAGGCAGATGGGAGGGGGGATCGGGATGGGGAATACATGTAAATCCATGGCTAATTCATGTCAGTGTATGACAGAAACCACTACAATATTGTAAAGTAATTAGCCTCCAACTAATAAAAATAAATGAAAAAAAAAAGATAGCATTAAAACAATGACCAAAGTTAAAAAAAAAAAAAAGAAAGAAATAAACATGCCGTAGTCTATTCAAAGGATATAATTTTTTCTATATAACAATGACAGGAGAAAAATCTCTTGAAACATTAATAAGTTCAAAATGTTAGGTACACTAAAATAATTTTACGATGCATGTATGCATTCAAAAATACAATTAATTAACATGAAATTTTTTAAAATTTCCTTTTAGAATTGCTCATTAAGAACATAGCTGGAAGGGAGGTTCAGGAAGGAGGGGACATAGGTGTACCTATGGCTGATTCTTACTGATGTATGACAGAAAACTACAAAATTCTGTAAAACAAGTATCCTTCAATTAAAAAAATAAAGTGGAAAAAAAGAATACAGCTGATTTTTGTGTGTTTATTTTATATCCTGCAACTTTCCTGAATTTGCTTATTGATTCTAGTGGTGTTTTGGAAGATTTTTTAGGATTTTCTATATAAACAGTCTTGTCTTCTATCAATGGAGATAGTTTCCTCCTTTGCAACTTGGCCTCCTTTTTTAATTTTTCCTTACCTAATTTTTCAGGCTAAAGATTTTAGTACAGTGTTGAATAGAAGCTGTGAAAGTGAACATTCTCATCTTATTCCTAATCTTAGGGGGACAGCTTTTTGTCTCTCACCATTGAGTTTGGTACTCTATGGATTTTTCATAAAAGTCCTTTACTATAGAAGAAATTCCCTGCTGTTCCTAGTTTGTTGAGTGTCTTTTTTTTTTTTAATCACAAAACTTGTTGGATTTTGTCAAATAATTTTTGGCATCCATTGAAATGATGTTTTTTCCTTCATTCTATTAATGTGGTATATTATATTGATGAATTTTTGTATATTGAACCACACTTTCATTCCTGGGATAAATCCCTCTTGGTCATGATGTTTAATCCTTTTAATATGCAGCTGGATTCTGTTTGCTTGAAGATTTTTGCAGCTATATTTCTAAGCAATATTGTTCTTCAGTTTTCCTGTCATACCTTTGGCTTTGGTATCAGAGTAATGCTGACCTCATAGAATGAGTTGGGAAATGTTCCCTCCTCTTCCACTTTTGGAAGAGTTTGAGGATCAGTTCAGTTCAGTCGCTCAGTCATGTCTGACTTTGCGACCCCATGAATTGCAGCATGCCAGGCCTCCCTGTCCATCACAAACTCCCGGAGTTTAATCAAACTCATGTCCATTGAGTCGGTGATGCCATCAAGCCATCTCATCCTCTGTCATCCCCTTGTCCTCCTGCCCCAAATCCCTCCCATCATCAGGGTCTTTTCCAATGAGTCAACTCTTCACATGAGGTGGCCAAAGTATTGGAGTTTCAGCTTCATCATCAGTCCTTCCAATGAACACCCAGGACTGATCTCCTTTAGGATGGACTGGTTGGATCTCCTTGCAGTCCAACGGATTCTCAAGAGTCTTCTCCAACACCACAGTTCAAAAGCATCAATTCTTCAATGCTCAGCTTTTTCACAGTCCAACTCTCACATCCATACATGACCACTGGAAAAACCATAGATTTGACTAGACGGACCTTTGTTGGCAAAGTAATGCCTCTGCTTTTTAATATGCTGCCTAGGTTGGTCATAACTTTCCTTCCAAGGAGTAAGCATCTTTTAATTTCATGGCTGCAGTCACCATCTGCAGTGATTTTGGAGCCCCGCAAAATAAAGTCTGACACTGTTTCCACTGTTTCCCCATCTATTTCCCATGAAGTGAAGTTTGAGGATAATTGGTGTTAAATAACTCTTCTCTAAATGTTTGATAGAATTCAGCAGGGAAGCTGAATTCTCTTTTAGGAGTGTTTTGATTAATGATCCATTCTCTTTACTTATGAAATTAAAAGATGCTTGCTCCTTGGAAAAAAAGCAGTGACAAACCTAGACAGCATATTAAAAAGCAGAGACATTACTTTGCCTACAAAGATCCATGTAGTCAAAGCTATGGTTTTTCCAGTAGTCATGTACGGACATGAGAGATGGACAATGAAAAAGGCTGAGCACTGAAGAATTGATGCCTTCAAACTGTGGTGCTTGAGAAGACTCTTGAGAGTCCCTTGAACAGCAAGGAGATCAAACCAGCCCGTTCTAAAGGTAATCAACCCTGAATATTCATTGGAAGGACTAATGCTGAAGCTGAAGCTCCAATACTTTCGCCACCTGATGCAAAGGGCAGATTGATTAGAAAAGACCCTGATGCTGGGAAAGATTGAAGGCAGGAGGAGAAGGGGATGACAGAGGATGAGATGGTTGGATGGCATCACCGACTTGATGGACATGAGTTTGAACAAACTCCAGGAGTTGGTGAAGGACAGGGAAACCTGGCATACAGCAGTCCATGGGGTTGCAGAGTCGGACATGACTGAGCAACTGAACAACAACAATTTTGGTAGTTTTGTATGTTTCTAGGAATTTGTCCTTTTTATATAGCTTATCTACTCTTTTGGGATACAATTATTCATATTATTTCTTATGATGATTTTCATTTCTGTTAAAGCTGGTAGTAATGTCTCTACTCTCATTTCTGATTTTAGTAATTTGAGTCTTATCTTCTTTTTTTCCTTATCAGTCTTGCTAATGATCTGTAAATATAGTTGATCTTTTCAAAGAACCAACTTACAATTTTGTTGATTCTCCTTCTCTATTCTCTCTTTAACTTACTTGTACTCTAATGTTTATTATTTCTTTCACTCTACTCTCTTTGGGCTCAGTTTGCTATTCTTTTTCTAGCTCTTTAAGTTATTGATTTTAGATCTTTCTCCTTTTTACATATAAGCATATATAGCTATAAACTACCCTGTAAGCACCATTTTCACCACATCACATAATTTTTGATATGTTTTGTATTTTTTTCATCTTAATTTCTAATTTTTTGTGTGATTTCTTTTTGTCTTGTTTGTTTTTAAAGCATGTGTTGTTCAATATCTACTTTTGTGAATTTCTTGTTTTCTATTTTTGATTTCTATTTCAGAAAAGATACTTTGTATGATTTTAATCTTTTTGAGTTTATCAAGACTTGTTTTATGGCATGACATATAGCCTGGTTGGAGAGTGTTCCATGTGCACTTGAGAAAAATGTGTTCTGCTGTCGTTGGGTCTAGTGTTCTTTATATTTCTGTTAGGCCTTAAGGGTTTATGGCTTTTTTCAAGTTTTCTATATCTTCATTGATCTTCTATTTAGTTGCTATATCCGTTATTGAAAGTGGGATACTGAAATCTCCAAATATTATTATAGAAATGTGTAGTTCTCCCTTCAATTGTCAAGTTTTGCTTCATATATTTTGGGATTCTGATGTTATGTGTGTACATATTTATAATTAGTATATTTTCTTGATAGATTCTTTTATCAATATATAATGTTCTTTTACTGGGTTTTATGAGTTCATTATTGTTTTGGGCCCCCTAAATCCCCAAATGTAAGGAAGTGTGTGTGTGTGTGTGTGTGTGTGCATGCACGTGTGCTACTGGCCAGTGGGGTAAATAGCAGTGGGGAGAGGGGGCCACTTGACCTTTAATTTTGTGAGAGATAGAAAGCATTTTCTTTTGGGAGTTATGAAACCAGCTTGAATTTGTATCATTAACTACCTGCTCTGATAAAATCCTATAGCTGGGTTGAAAATGAGTCAGTGGACTTATTGTGAAGGAGAGCCAGGCCTTCATCTGGCCTTTGTGAAAATCTCCCTCTGTGCAAAAATAGCAGTTGGAATCCAATCTGTCTCACACCCAGCAACAAACATTCTTAGGTCTACAGTATAACTACTCAATAAAATTAAAAAGCAGTGGCAAGTTGAGGCTTTTCTTCATTGCTTTATTATCTCACTATCATCTTTTCCCTTTACTTCTTTTTTCTTCTGTTTTTCTTCAACTATTTTATTTCCCTTTTTTCTTTCCATCTTTCTTTGTTTTTCTTCTCTGCTTTCCCTTTTCTTTGCCCTTCTCTCCCATGGAACTTTCTCTCTGATTTCTCCTTTCCTCTATTATTCAATTTATCCTGAGAATGTTCCATTATTGAACACTGGCCATGAGACTATGTATTTTAAGTTAGCTTCAATAGGGATATGTTAATAGAAGAAATAACCATAATTTTGTTTCTTTGTGGGGAAAATTGTAGAAATTAAGATTAAAAAACCTGTACTCTATTGTCATTTAACTGGAGCTTCTGTGTTGGCAGCAAATGTACTGGGGTAAAAAGGGTTTAAAAAATTTTTTTACCTGGTAAGAAAATCATAGTAACTGGGCCCAAATATTCCCCTTGCTCTTTATAGAAATTCTCTAAATACAATGAAGGAAGCAAGATGCTACTCTAAGAACACCTGCAGAAAGCCCTTTTCACTTCAAATCCATGAATTTCAGACAAAACCCAGTGTTTCTCAGGTTGTCTGTCAGACTGGCTATTGGGCTTCTTGAAAGTGCTGATTAAGGGAAGAATGAAATATAAAAGCAGCTATTATGTTTGAGCACAGCTGAATGTGGTGGTGGCAGAATAACCTTGTGTTCCTTTCCAACTGAGGCACTCCTTACTTCTCTTGCAGGTTGATAAGATTTGGATATCTACATTGAATTTTACGTTTATTTTCCACCTCTAATATTTTTAATCTTCCCTCAGGCTGTAGTCGGTCTAGAATGGGCTAGGAAGACTTGGCAGTTTAAATCTTTTATAAGATGGTGATATGGCCCTTTAGTTTTGAGGTTGGTATACTCTGTGTGAATATATATGTGTATATATTCATATTTACTTATATATATGGCATAAAAATATGACATAAAGAGAGACAAAGGATTTCAGGATGGGAACTTGTGCCTCAAATGAGGGAGGGAGTTGTGAAGGAGTTGTGAAGGTGTACTGTATGTGAATATATATATATATGAAAATATATATATTTATCACACAGAGTCACTATCTTTGAAAGTCACTATCTTTGCACCCTCAGGTGCACAGCTTTTTCAGCCATCTCTTTCCTAAGGTATGAAGCTAGCACATTCTGGTTCTTGGGAATTAACTGTTATTTCCATGAAGAGTCAAGCCTGACAAATGGCCTTCAAGAGCAGGGATAATAGTTTTATGATTGCCCTGAGTGACTCCAACTCTCCTTGGGAGGTAGACATTACTCGCTTTCAAATATTACCTCTCCATATCTAGTGAGCAGGAAGAGTGATATTTTGAAGGCACTTTGGTTTGCTGGCAACGTGTTCTTCTTAGCCAGTGCGATTGAGTGGCTATGGCTTAACAAGAAGCAACATGTATTTTAACCATAGAAATATAAGTTTTGGTTCATTCTCCCTTTTTAAAAACACTACATATAGATGGATTTCACACTACTTTCATTTCTTGTAGAACATAGAACTCTACCCAGGAAGGAGGCTTATGCGGTTTCATCCTGCTTCTTACTGAACCCATCTCTCTGGCATTTCTGGTGATTGGAACTCACATGGAACATTTTGCTTTGAGCTTGTGTTTGGTAAAACAGCTGGTATTGTAAAGCAAACCCAAGAGAAGCTCTTAGGCTCTGTTCCTGCCTTTCATGCAACTAAAAAGGAGCTCAGAATGGGTAGATCTGAAAGGACATTTGGAGACCATCTTGTTCAACCCTTCATGGTACAGATGGCAAATTCAAGCCCCGAGTTGAAGAAAGGAACTTCCTTAAGGTCACACAGTAAGATAATGGTGGACCTCTGCCTTCAGAAGGCTGTTATTCCTGCCCAGTCGTATGTTAAGGAGGAATCTGACTGGTATATCTATTTAAACTAATTCTCTCTGTGTGAGAACATTTTCACATACTCCATGTGGCTTAACTTTAAAATTTTTATTTTAAATTAAATTTATATTTACAGAAAAGTTGCAATAATAGTACAGGGAGTTTCCATACACTCACTGTTTCTGATAATGTTATTTTCTTATATTACTATGGTATATTTACCAAAACTTACATTGACGAGGTGGAAGAAGATGGCACAGGAGTAAGTTGGGGATATCACCTGCCTCCCTACAAGTATATCAAAAATTCATCAGAACTTGGAACAACTCCTACAGAACAACTTCTGAACAACAGCAGAACACCTGAAACCTCCAAAAAGGCAAGTCAGTCTCCTTAGAACAAGATAGGACAAAGGATAAAGACATAAAAAGAGACAAAGGATTTCAGGATGGGAACTTGTGCCTCAACTGGGGGAGGGAGTTGTGAAGGAGGAAAAGTTTCCGTGCATTAGGCTAAGGGGGAGCTACCAAACCTCAGAGTGCCATGCAGCCTTGCCGGCTCAGAGGGCAAAACACAGAGAAAATTCACAGAAATCACTGCTGCTGCCAAACACCTTTTCTCAGCTGATAAGCAGCTCACAAGACTCAGCCCGGACCAGAGGCTGAGGGCAAGAAGCCAACAGAAGTGGCTAGCAAGACTCAGCCTGCATCAGAGGGTGGGGGCAGGGGGCAGAGGCTCCAGCAAAGGTTCCAGAGAGAGGTCGGGGGCTGGTGGCCATGAGGATATTCTGAGAAGAATACTTCCACACAGTTGGGGAATTAGATGTGACTGCCAATGCCAAAGCCTGAGGCAGAAAATAAAACATTGCTGATGCAGGCCTGACCGCAAAGTTGTCAGCTACCACCAGGCTGTGAGCAGGCACAGGTTATTGCCTGCACCTTGATGGGAGCTTAAACAGCTGAGCTCTTTCTAGGGACCACCAGCCTGGGCCATTTTCCTCTGGGGAACTCACAACCTGCCTCATACTGTAATAGCATCCAACAGGTCTCTATGACCCCAGGCACTCCCCAGTACATTCCAGTTGTGGCTGCTATATCCTCCCTTCTCCCCAGCCCCAGAAAGCAAGAGCCCTGATGAGCCTCAGCTTTCACCCCCTCATGCCCAGGAGGAAACAGACTGTGGACTTTAGGGGCAACTGTGAACTTTAAGAGCAAGTACAAGCTGGAATAAGGCCAGATCTGAGACTGAACTAACACCATGGTGCCCACAACAGGTCCAGAGACCTTCTTAGAAATATTAGAGGATTTTGATGTAAGTCATGCTGGATGTTCTTGGCTGCTGAATGTTAGGGACTTGTCTTCTGTGCTGTGTGGCTTGTGAGATATTGGGCTACAGAGGGGGTAGAGCCTAAAACCCTGAGGTGGGAGATCCGAGCCCAAGACTTTGCTCCCCCAGATAAATGATAACACCAGGGAACATTAATAGGTGACAGCCTTCCCAAAGGCCCCCATCTCCACACCATAACCAAGCCCATCACCCAAGGACCAGCAAGCTCAGTGCCTGGATGCCCCACACCAGTGCTTCAACAAAACAGAAACACAATGCTGCACATTAGCAGACAGGCTGCCAAAGCCATACCAAGCATACCAAACACATAGACACCCTAAAACTCATTACAGGACATGGCACTGCCTTTCAGAGAGACGAGATCCAGCTCCATCCACCAGAACACAAGCACAAGCCTCCCCCAACCAGGAAACCATCACTACACACTGGTCCAACCCCACCCATGGGGGGCAGACTTCACAATTAATAGGAACTATGACCTCCCAGCCTGCAGAAAGGAGACCCCAAAGCACAGTAAACTAAACAAAATGAAAAGACAGAGAAATATGCAGCAAGTGAAGGAACAAGGTAAAAACCCACCAGACCAAACAAGTGAGGAGGAAATAAGGGGTCTACCTGAAAGAGAATTCAGAATAATGATAGTAAAGATGATCCAAAACCTTGAAAACCAAATGGAAGAACGGTTAAATAGACTGGAGGCATGGATCAAGAAGATGCAAGAAATGTTTAGCAAAGACCTAGAGGAATTAAATAATAATCAACAACAAAAAATGCAATAACTGAGATTAGAAATACACTAGAGGGAAACAACAGTGGAGTAACTGAGGCAGAAGAATGGATAAGTGAGCTGGAAGGCAGAGTGGTGGAAATAAATGAAGCAGAGCAGAATAAAGAGAAAAGAATAAAAAGAAATGAGGACAGCCTCAGAGACTCCTGAGACAACATTAAGTGTCCCAACATTTGAATCATAGGTGTCCCAGAAGAAGACAGAAGGAAAGGGCATGAGAAAATATTTGAGGAGATTATAGTTGAAAACTTCCTTAATGTGGGGAAGGAAATTGCCACCCAAGTCCAGGAAGCCCAGAGAGTCCAATACAAGATAAACCCAAGAAGAAACATGCTAAGACACATATTAATCAAACTAACAAATATTAAACACAAAGGACAAATATTAAAATCAGCAAGGGAAAAGCAACAAATAATATACAAAGGGATCCCCATAAGGATAACAGCTTATCTTTCAACAGAAACTCTGCAGGACAGAAGGGAAAGGCAGATATATTTAAAGTAATGAGAAGGGAAAACCTACAACCAAGATTACGCTATGCAGCAAGGATCTTATTCAGATTCTAAGGAGAATTCAAAAGCTTTACAGACAAGCAACAGCTAAGAAAATCCAGAATCACCAAACAAGCTCTTCAACAAATGTTAAGGGAACTTCTCTAGAGAGGAAACACAGAAAAGGCCTATAAAAACAGACCCAAAACAATAAAAGAAATGGTAACAGGATCATACATATCAATAATTACCTTAAATGTAAGTGGGCTAAATGCTCCAACCAGAAGACATAGACTGGGTGAATGGATACAAAAACAAGACCCCTACATACGCTGTCTACAAGAGACCCACCTCAAACCTAAGGACACATACAGACTGAAAGTGAGGGGCTAGAAAAATATATTCCATGCAAATAGATATCAGAAGAAAATGGGAGTAACAGTACTCATATCAGATAAAATAGACTTTAAATAAAAACCACTACAAGAGACAAAGAACGACACTACATAATGATTAATCCGAGAAGACATAACAATTATAAATATATATGCACCCAACATAGGACCAGCTCAATACATAAGGCAAATGCTAACAACTAATAGAAGGGAAATTGATAGGAACACAATAATATTGAGGGACTTTCATACCCCACTCACACAATGGACAGATCATTCAGACAGAAAATTGATAAGGAAACACAAACTTCAAACAACACAATGGACCAGTTGAATCTAATTGATATTTATAGGGCACTTTACCAAAAAAACAATAGACTTCAATTTTTTCTCAACTGCACATGGAACATTCTCCAGGATAGATCATATCCTGGGCCACAAATCTAGCCTTGGTAATTTTAAAAAATTGAAATCATTTCAAGCATCTTTTCTGATCAAAACGCTGTAAGATTAGATATTAACTACAGGGGAAAAAACTATAAAAAACACAAACACATGAAGGTTAAACAATACACTTCTGAATAACCAACAGAGCACTGACGAAATCAAAAGGGAAGTCAAAATATGCCTAGAAACAACTGACTGAAAACATGACAAGTCAGAACCTATGGGATGCAGTAAAAGCAGTGCTAAGAGGGAAAGTTATTGCAATATAAACCTACCTCAAGAAACAAGACAGATGTCAAATAAATAACCTAACCTTACACATAAAGCAACTAGAAAAATAAGAACAAACAAACAAACAGGAAAACCCAGAGCTAGTAGAAAGAAATAAATCATAAAGATCAGAGCAGAAATAAATGAAAAAGAAATGGAGACTATAGCACCAATCAATAAAACTAAAAGCTGGTTCTTTGAGAAGATAAACAAAATTGACAAACCATTAGGCAGAATCATCAAGAAATCAAGGGAGAAGACTCAAATCAGTAAAATTAGAAATGAAAAAGGAGAAGTTACAACAGACAACAAAGAAATACAAAGGATCATAAGAGACTACTATGAGCAACCATATGCCAATAAAATGGACAACTTGGAAGAAATTGACAAATTTCTAGAAAAGTAAAACCTTTTAAAACTGAGCCAGTAAGAAATAGAAAATATGAACAGACTAATCACAAGAACAGAAATTCAAACTGTAATAAAAAATCTTCCAACAAACAAAATCCCAGGGCCAGATGGCTTCACAGGCAAATTATACCAGAAGTTTAGAGAAGACCTGACATCTATCTTGCTCAAACTCCTCCAGAATATTGCAGAGGAAGGAAAAATCCAAAACTCATTCTACAAGGCCACCATAACTATGATACCAAAAGCAGACAAAGATGCCACACACAAAAAAGAAAGAAAATTACAGGCCAATATCACTGATGAACATACATGCAAAAATTCTCAATAAATTCTACCAAACAGAAACCAACAACACATTAAAAAGGTCATACATCATGATCAAGTAGGCTTTATCCCAGGGATGTGAGTATTTTTCAGTATACACAAATCCATCAATATGATTCACCATATTAACAAACTAAAAGACAAAAACCACATGATCATCTCAATAGATGGAGAGAAAGCCTTTGATAAAATGCAGCACCCATTTATGATAAAAACTCTCCAGAAAGTAGGCACAGAAGAAACATACCTCAATATAATAAAGGCCACATACAAAGAACCCACAGCAAACCTTATCCTCAATGGTGAAAGAGTGAAAGCATTTCCTCTAAATTCAGGAATAAGTCAGGGGTGCCCACTTTCACCACTGTTATTCAACATAGTTTTGGAAGTCCTAGCGACAGCAATCATAGGAGAAAAAGAAACAAAAGGAATCCAGATTGGAAAAGAAAAACTAAAACTCTCACTGTTTGTAAATAATGTGATTATCTACATAGAAAATCCTAAAGATACCATCAAAAAATTACTAGTGCTAATCAATGAATATAGGAAAGTTGTAGTATATGAAATGAATACATAGAACTCCCTTGCATTTCTATACACTAACAATGAAAAATCAGAAAGAGAAATTAAGGAAGCAATCTTATTCACCGTTGTGACAAAAATAATAAAATACTTAGGAATAAATTTATCTAAAGAGACAAAAGACCTATATGCAGATACTTATATATATGCAGACACTGATGAAAGAAATAAAAGATGACACAAAAAGATGGAGAGGTATACCATGTTCATGGGTAGGAAGAATCAATATAGTGAAAATGACTATACTACTCAAAGCAATATATAGATTCAATGCAATCCTTATCAAACTACCAACAGTACTTTTCACAGAACTCAGTTCAGTTCATTCACTCAGTCGTGTTTGACTCTTTGTGACCCCATGGACTGCAGCACACCAGGCTTCCCTGTCCATCACCAACTCCCGGAGCTTGCTCAAACTCATGTCCACCAAGTCAGTGATGCCATCCAACTATCTTATCCTCTGTCATCCCTTTCGCCTCCTGTCTTCAATCTTTCCCAGCATCAGGGTCTTTGCCATTGAGTCAGTTCTTCACATCAGGTGGCCAAAGTCTTGGAGTTTCAGCTTCATCATCAGTCCTTCCAATGAATATTCAGGACTGATTTCCTTTTGAATTGACTGGTTTGATCTCATTGTAGTCCAAGGGACTCTCAAGAGCCTTCTCCAACACCACAGTTTAAAAGCATTAACTAAAAAAAAAAATAAATAAATAAAAGCATTAACTCTTTGTCATTCAGCTTTCTTTATAGTCCAACTCTCACATCCATACATTACTACTGGAAAAACCATAGCTTTGACTAGATGGACCTTTGTCAACAAAGTAATGTCTCTGCTTTTTAATATGCTGTCTAGGTTGGTCATAGCTTTTCTTCCAAGAAGCAAGCATCTTGTAATTTTGTGGCTGCAGTCACCATCTTCAGTGATTTTGGAGCCCAGGAAAATAAAGTCTGTCACTGTTTCCATTGTTTCCCCATCTATTTGCCATGAAGTGATGGGGCCAGATGCCATGATCTTCATTTTTTGAATGTTGAGTTTTAAGCCAGCTTTTTCACTTTCCTCTTTCACTTTCATCAAGAGGCTCTTTAGTTCTTTGTTTTCTGCTATAAGGGTGGCATCACCTATGTATCTGAGGTTATTGAAATTTCTCCTAGAAATCTTGATTCCAGCCCAGCATTTCGCATGATGTACTCTGCATATAAATTAAATAAGCAGGATGACAATATAAAGCCTTGACATACTCCTTTCCCAATTTGGAACCAGTCTGTTGTTCCACATGTGGTTCTAACTGTTGCTTCTTGACCTGCATACAGAACTAGAACAAATAACTTCACAATTTGTAGGGAAACACAAATGACCCTGAATAGCCAAAGCAATCTTGAGAAAGTAGAATGAATCTGGAAGAGTTAACCTTCCTGACCTCAGACTATACTACAAAGCTACAGTTATCATGACAGTGTGGTAAAAGAACAAAAACAGAAGTATAGACCAATGGAACAAGATTGAAAGCCCAGAGATAAATCCATGCAGCTATGGATCCAAAAGTCTACAAGCAATAAATGCTGGAGAGGGTGTGGAGAAAAGGGAATCCTCTTACACTGTTGGTGGGAATGCAAACTAGCACAGCCATTATGGAGAACAGTGTGGAGATTCCTTAAAAAAAACTGGAAATAGAGCTGCCATATGACCCAGCAATCCCATTCCTGGGCATACACACTGAGGAAACCAGATCTGAAAGAGACACGTGTACCCCAATGTTCATCACAGCACTGTTTATAATAGCCAGGACATGGAAGCAACCTAGATGCCCATCAGCAGAAGAATGGATAAGAAAGCAATGGTACATATACGCAATGGAATATTACTCAGCCATTAACAAGAATACATTTGAATCGGTTCTAATGAGGTGGATGAAACTGGAGCCCATTATACAGAGTGAAGTAAGCCAGAAAGAAAAACACCAATACAGTATACTAACGCATATATATTGAGTTTAGAAAGATGATAATGATAACCCTATATACAAGACAGAAAAAGAGTCACAGATGTATAGAACAGACTTTTGGACTCTATGGGAGAAGTCGAGGGTGGGATGACCTGAAAGAATATCATTGAAACATGTATATTATCAATTGTGAAACAGATCGCCAGTCCAGGTTGGATGCATGAGACAAGTGCTCAGGGCTGGTGCACTAGGATGACCCAGAGGGATGGGATAGGGAAGGAGGTGGGAGAGAGGTTCAGGGTGGGGAACACATGTAAATCCATGGCTGATTCATATCAATGAATCAATGTATGGCATCATCAATGTATACATCAATCAATGTATGGTATCAATGTATGGCAAAAACCACTACAATATTGTAAAGTAATTAGCCTCCAACTAATATAAATAAATGGGGGGAAAATCCATGCAGCTATGGGCACAATATCTTTGATAAAGGAGGCAAAAATATACAATGGGGAAAAGACAATTTCTTTAACAAGTGGTGGTAGGAAAACTGGTCAACTATGTGGAAAAGAATGAAGTTAGAACACCTCCTAACACCATACACAAAAATAAAGTCAAAATGGATTAAATTTTAAATGTAAGGCCAGAAACAAAAAAGCTCTTAGAGGAAAACATAGAGGAAAACAAAGATCCTCTGTAACCCACATCCTAGAATAATGGAAATAACAAGAATAAGAAAATGGGCCCTAATTAAACTCCAAGGCTTTTGTGAAACAAAGGAAACTATAAGCAAGGTGAAAAGACAACCCTAAGAGTGGTAGAAATTAACAGCAAATGAAACAACTGACAAAGAATTAATCACCAAAATATACAAGCAGGTCATATAGCTCAATACCATTTAAACAAACAACCCTATCAAAAACTGCCAGAAGACCTAAACATACATTTCTCCAAAGAATTCATACAGATGCTTAATAAACACATGAAAAGATGCTCAACACCACTCATTATTCAGTTCAGTCACTCAGTCTTGTCTGACTCTTTGTAACCCCATGGACTGCAGCATGCCAGGCTTCCCTGTCCATCACCAGCTCCTGGAGCTTGCTCAAACTCATGTCCATCGAGTTGGTGATGTCATTCAACCATCTCATTCTCTGTTGTCCCCTCTCCTCCTGCCTTCAGTCTTTCCCAACATCAGCATCTTTTCCAATGAGTCATTTCTTCACATCACTCGGTATTAGAAAAATGCAAATCAAAACCACAGTGAGGTATTATCTCACACTGGTCAGAATGGCCATCATCAAAAAATATACAAACAGTAAATGCTGGAGAGTGTGGAGAAAAGGGAGCCCTCTTACACTTTTAGTGGGAATGCAAATTGATACAGCTACTATGGAGAACAGAACTTTTAAAAAACCTAGGAATAAAGCTACTATACAACCCAGCAATCCCACTACTGGGCATATACCCTGAGAAAACCATAATTGAAAAAGACCCATGTACTCCAATGTTCATTGCAGCAGTATTTACAATAGCTAAGACATAGGAGCAGCCTAGATATCCATTGTCAGATGAATGGATAAGGAGGTTGTGGTACATATACACAACAGAATATTACTCAACTATAGAAAGGAATGCATTTGAGTCAGTTCTAGTGAGGTGGATAAACCTAGAACCTATTATACAAAGTGAAGTAAATCAGAAAGTCAAATACTGTACATGAATGCAGATATATAGAATATAGAAAGATAGTACTGGTGATACTATTTTCAGGGCAGCAAAGGAGACACAAACATTTTGGATACAGTTAGGGAAGGAGAGGGTGGGATGAGATGAGAGAGTAGCATTGAAACATACACATTACCATACGTAAAATAGATATCCTTTGGGAGTTAGATGTATGACAGAGGGAACCCAAAGCCACAGAGAGGGGTGACCACCTAGAGTTGTGGGATGGGGAGGGGGTGGGATGGGAGTCCAAGAGGGAGGGGACATGTGTATACCTAATGATGATTCGTGTTGATGTATGGCAAAACCATCACAGTATTTAATGTAATTATCCTCTAATTTAAAAAAAAAACTTACATTGGTATATTACTACTAACTAAACTCCAGACTTCATTCAGATATCACCCGTTTTCCTATTAATGTCTTTTTTTAAAAGTACTAGAATCCAGTCCAAGGTTTAATCAGTCCATTGCATTTAATCATCATGTGTCGTTACTCATCTCTGATCTCTGGCAGTTTCTCAGTTTTTACTTTTTTTTTTTTCATAACTAACATTTTTATAGAATACTAGTTAGAATTTTTGTAGAAGGCCTCTCAATTTCTGTTAGTCTGGTGTTTTTCTCATGAGCACACTGGGATTATTGGTTTTGGAGAGGACTATTGTTATTGTTGTTTAGTCACTAAGTCATGTCCAACCCTTTTGTGACCCCATGGACTATAGCCCAACAGGCTGCTCTGTCCATGGTATTTCCTAGGCAAAAATACTGTAGTGGGTTGCCATTTCCTTCTCCAGGAGATCTTCCCGACCCAGGGATTGAACCTGTGTTGCCTGCATTGGCAGGCAGAGTCTTTACCAACAAGCCCCCAAGGAAGACCTTTTGGAGAAGACTACCACAGAAGTAAAGTGCCATTTTCATCACATTATATCAAGGAGGGTACGTTATATGCCCTTCATGGATCACAGCCTTGTTGTGACTAAGAGGCTTGTGTAACTCAATGAACCTATGCGCAATGCCACGCAGGGCCATCCAAGACAGATGGGTCATAATGAAGAGTTCTGACAAAACGTGGTCCACTGGAGGATAAAATGGCAAACCACTCCAGTATTCTTGCTGTGAGAATCCCATGAGCAATATGAAAAGGCAGAAAGATTTGACATTGGAAGATGAGCCTCCCAGGTCAGAAGGTATTCAAATGCTACTGGGGAAGAGTTCAGGCAATTACTAATAGCTCCAAAAAGAATGAAGCAACTAGGCCAAAGCAAAAATGAAGCTCAGTTGTGGATGTGTCTGGTGGTGAAAGTAAAGTCCAATGCTGTAAAAAACAACATTGGATAGGAACCTGGAATTAGGTCCACCGACCAAGGAAAATTGAACATCATCAAGCAGGAGATGTTAAGATTGAACATCAACATCTCAGGAATCAGTGAACTAAAATGGATGGGAATGGGCACATTTAATTCAGATGACCATTATGTCTAATATTGTGGGCAAGAATCCCTTCAAAGAATGAAGTAGCCCTCATATTCAACAAAGGAGTCTGAAATGCAGTGTTTGGGTGCAGTCTCAAAACACGACAGAATGATCTCAGTTCATTTCCAAGGCAACCCATTCAACATCACAGTAATCCAAGTCTATGCCCCGATCAGTAATGCCAAAGAAGCTGAAGTTGACAGGTTCTATGAAGACCTATAAGAACTTCTAGAACTAACACCCCCCCCCCCAAATGTCCATTTCATCACAGGGGATTGGAATGCAAAGGTAGGAAGTCAAGAGATACCTGAAGTACCAGACAAGTTTGGCCTTGAAGTACAAAATGAAGTAGGGCAAAGGTTAACAGAGTTTTGTCAAGAGAACACACTGATCATAGCAAACACCCTTTTCCAACAACACAATAGAAGATTCTACACACGGACATCACCAAATGATCAACACAGAAATTAGATTGATTATATTCTTTGCTGCTAAAAATGGAGAAGCTCTATACAGTCAGCAAAAACAATACCTGGAGCTGACTGTAGCGCAGATCACCAATTTCCTATTGCAAAATTCAGGCTTAAATAGAAGTAAGTAGGAAAAATCACCAGATGATTTAGGTATGACCTCAATCAAATCCCTTACACTTATACAGTGGAGGTGATGAATAGAATAAAGGGATTAGATCTGGTTAACAGAGTGCCTGAAGAACTATGGACAGAGGTTCCTAATATTGTGCAGGAGGCAGTAACCAAAATCATCTCAAGCAAAAAGAAATGCAAGAGACAAAATGGTTGTCTGAGGAGGCTTTACAAATAGCTGAGGAAAGAAGAGAAGTAAAAGACAAGGGAGAAAGGGACAGATATACCTAACTGAATGCAGAGTTCCAGAGAATAGCAAGGAAAGATAAGAAAGCCTTCTTATATGAACAATGTAAAGAAATAGAGGAAAACAATACAATGGGAAAGACTAGAGATCTCTTTTTTAAAAATTGGAGGTATCAAGGGAATATTTCATGCAGAGATGGGCACAATAAGGAACAGAAATGGTAAGGACTTAACAGAAGCAAAAGAGACTAGGAAGAGGGGGCAAGAATACAGAGATGAACTACAGAAAAACAATCTTAATGACCCAGATTACCACAATGGTGTGGTCACTCACCTAGAGCTGGACATCCTGGAGTGCAAAGTCAAGTGGGCTTTAGGAGGCATTGCTACAAACAAAGGTAGTGGAGGTAATGGAATTCCAGCTGAGCTGTTTCAAATCCTAAAAGATGCTGTTGTTAAAGTGCTGCACTCAATATGTCATCAAACTTGGAAAACTTAGCAGTGGCCACGGGATTGGAAAGGTCAATTTCATTCCAATCCCAAAGAAAGACAATGCCAAAGAATGCTCAAACTACCATATAATTGCACTCATTTCACATGCTAGTAAGATTATGTCAAAAGGCTTCAAGCTCGGCTTCATCAGTATGTGAACCAAGAACATCCAGATGTACAAGCTAGATTTTGAAAAGGCAGAAGTAATAGAGATCAAGTTTCTAACACTCACTGAATCATGGAGAAAGCAAAGGAGTTCCAGAAAGACATCTACTTCTTTTCCATTGATTACACTATTCATTGACTGTTTCAATGACTATACTGTTGACTACACTTTTTATACACTGCTTCATTGACTACATTAAAGCCTTTGACCATGTGGATCAAAACAAACTGGAAAATTCTTAAAGTGATGGGAATGCCAGACCACCGTACCTGTCTCCTGAGAGACCTGTATGCTGGTTAAGAAGCAACAGTTAGAACTGGACATGGAACAACTGACTGGTTCAAAATTTGGAAAGGAGTAGGACAAGGCTGTATGTTGTCACCATCCGTATTTAACTTCTGTGCAGAGTACATCATGTGAAACACTGAGCTGGATGAATCACCAGCTGGAATCAAGATTGCCAGGAGAAATATCATCAACCTCAGGTATGCAGATGATACCACTTTAATGGCAGAAAGTGAAAAGGAGCTAAAGAGCCTCTTGTTGAGGGTGAAAGAGGAGAGTGAAAAAGCTGGCTTAAAACTCAACATTCAGAAAATGAAGATCATTGTATCTGGTCCCATAACTTCATGGCAAACAGAAGGGGAAAAATTGAAAGTCACTGTGGATGGTGACTGCAGCAATGGAATTAAGACACTTGCTCCTTAGAAGGAAAGCTATGACAAACCTAGACATTGTATTAAAAAGCAGAGACATCACTTTGCTGACAAAGTTCCATCTAGTCAAACCTATGGTTTTTCTAGTAGTCATATATGGATGTGACATTTGGACCATAAAGAAGGCTGAATGCTGAAGAAGTGATGCTTTCAAGTTGTGGTGCTGGAGAAGACTATTTAGAGTCCCTTGGACTGCAAGGAGATCAAACCAGTCAATCCTAAAGAAAATCAACCCTGAATATTCATTGGAAGGACTGATCTGTAGTTCCAGGACTTTGGCCACATAATGTGAAGAACTGACTCGTTGGAAAAGACCCTGATGCTGGGAAGGATTGAAGGCAAAACGAGAAGGGAGCAGAAGAGAATGAGATGTTAGATAGCATCACAGACTTAATGGAGATGAATTCGAGCAAACTCCAGGGGATAGTGAAGGACAGGGAAGCCTGAAATGCTACAGTCCATGAGTGCACAAAGAATCAGACACAACTTAGTGACTGAACAACAGCAATAACATAATAACAAGATGTATCACTAATATCACTACTTAACTTTGATCACTTTGTTAATCTAATATTTGCCATTTTTATCCAAAGTAAAGTTTCTTTTTTTGCCTTTCCATTCTCTGTTCTTTGGAAGTAGCTCACTAAGTGTAGGCCCCACTGAAGCTTGTCCTTCAGGAAGGGAGAGTATCTACACATATTATTTAGAATCATCCATAAGGAATATCTGTATCTTTTATACCTTAATTTATTCTTACATTTATATGTGTATGAACTCACATATATTTGTTTTATACTTTGAGCATTAATCCAATACTACCTCATTTATTTATTTTGTTGCTCAAAGTTCTCACAGCTTTGTCCATCAGGAATTCTTTGAGTTTGGCTCCTGTGGCCCGTTGAAATGCCCCCTTCATGTTATCTTTTCAGTACTGCCTTATTTTCTGGTACTACAAGATACTTTAGGCTTATTTGATTTTCCTTTCCCTAGTCCTAGAATTTACCAATTCTCCAAAGAACCCTAGTTCCTTTTACTGGAAAATTGTATTTAAAAATGAAGGTATGGGAGCCGAAGAAATCTTAAGAAAGAACAAAGCTGAAAGTGTTATGACCTCTGACTTTATACTGCAAAGCTACAGTAATCAAAAAAGAATGTTACTCGTACAAAAACAGATACATAAATCAATGGAATAGAATAGAGAAGGCAGCAATAAACTCAAGCTTAAATGGTCAATTAATATACAATGAAAGAGGCAAGAATATATAATTATATACAGATATGTATATATATGATACAATTATATTCAGTAAATGGTATTGGGAAAACCTGACAGCTATATTAAAAAGAATCAAAGTGGACTACTTTCTCACATTACACAAAATAAATTCAAAATGGATTGAAGACGTAAATGTAAGGCTTGAAACCATAAATCTACAAGAAATATAGACAGTACATTTTTTAACATTAATCTTAGTGGTTTTTTTTTATCTGTCTCCTCAGGCAAAGGCAACAAAAGCAAACCTAAATAAATGGGACTACATCAAACTAAAAATCTTTTCTACAGTGAAGGAGACAATCAACAAAATGAAACAGCAGCCTACTGAATGGGAGAAGATAGTTGCAAATTATATATCTCATAAAGGGTTAATATCTAGACTATACAAGGAACTCATTCAACTCAACCAAAAATAAAACAAACCACTTAATGTAAAAAATGAGTGGAGGCCCTTAACAGACATTTTTCCAAAGAAGACATACAGATGGCCAAGAGTCATAAGAAAAAATGTTCAACATGACTAAACATCAGGGAAATGTACATCAAAACCACAATGAAATATCACTGCACACCTGTTAGATTGGCTACTATCAAAAACACAATAAATAACAAATATTTATCAGAATATGGAGAAAATACTACCCTTTGTGCACTATTCATAGGATTGTAAATTGTTGCACCCATGTTGGAAAACAGTATGGGAGTTCCTCAAATCATAGAAAATAGAACAGTCATAGATCCAGGGATTTCACTTCTGGGTATTTACCTCAAGAAAAAAAAAAAAAAAACACAAATTAAGAAAACTACAATTATACCAGTGTTCATGGCAGCATTACTTACAATAGCCAGAGTACGGAAGCAACCCAAGTATTAATCAATAGATGAATGAATGAAGTAACATGTATATCTAATATCTAATGTAACATGTATATCTATTGTTATTGTTGTTCAGTTGCTAAGTCATGTCCAACTCTTTGCAATCCCATGAACTTCAGCACGCTAAGCTTCCCTGTCCTTCACCATCTCCTGGAGCTTACTCAAACTCATGTCCACTGAGTCGATGATGCCACACAACCATCTCATCCTCTGTTGTCCTCTCATCCTCCAGCCTTCAAGCTTTCCCAGCATCAGGGTCTTTTCCAATGAGTTAGTTCTTCCCATCAGGTAGCCAAAGTATTGGAGCTTCAGCACCAGTCCTTCCAATGAGTATTCAGGACTGATTTCCTTTAGGATTGACTGGTTTGATCTCTTTGCAGTCCAAGGGACTCACAAGAGTCTTCTCCAGCACCAGAGTTCGAAAGCATCAATTCTTTGTCACTCAGCCTTCTTTATGGTCCATCTCTCACATCTGTACATGACTACTGGATAAACTATAGCTTTGACTATACGGATCTTTATCAGAAAAGTGATGTCTCTGCTTTTTAATATACTGTCTAGGTTTGTCATAGCTTTTCTTCCAAAAAGCAAGCATCTTTTACATGGCTGCAGTCACTCTCCACAGTGATTTTGGAACCCAAGAAAATAAAATAGGTCACTGTTTCCACTTTTTCCCCATCTGTCTGCCATGAAGTGATGGGACCAGATGCCATGATCTTCGTTTTTGGAATGTTGACTTTTAAACCCGCTTTATCACTCGCCTCTTTCACCTTTATCAAGAGGTGATTTAGTTCCTCTTTGTTTTCTGCCATTAGAGTGGTATCATTTGCATATCTGAGATTATTGATATTTCTCCTGGCAGTCTTGATTCCAGCTTGAGATTCATCCTGCCTGGCATTTTGTATGATGTACTCTGCATAGAAGTTAAATAGGCAGTGTGACAATATACAACATTGATGTATACCTTTCCCAATTTTGAACCAGTCAATTGTTCCATGTCCGATTCTAACTGTTGATTCTCGTCCTGCATACAGGTTTCTCAGGAGACAGGTAAGGTGGTCTGATATTCCCATCTCTAAGAATTTTCCACAGTCTGTTGTTATCCATGTGGTCAAAGACCTTAGCGTAGGCAATGAAGCAGAAGCAGATGTTTTTCTGGAATTCCCTTGCTTTTTATGTGATCCAGCAGATATTGACAGTTTGATCTCTGGATTCTCTGCTTTTTCTTAATCCAGCTTGTACATCTGGAATTTCTTGGTTCGTATACTGCTGAAGCCTAGTTTGAACGATTTTGAGCATAATCTTGCTAACATGGCGACTGAAATGAACTGAACTTGCTAGCATGTGAAATGAGCACAATTGTATGGCAACTTGAACATTTTTGGCATTGCCTTTCTTTGGGATTGGAATGGAAACTGACTTTTTCAGTTCTATGACCACATGGGAATGCCAGACCACCTGACCTGCCTCTTGAGAAACCTGTATGCAGGTCAGTCAGTCAGTTCAGTTGCTCAGTCGTGTCCGACTCTATGACCCATGAACCGCAGCACGCCAGGCCTCCATATCCATCACCAACTCCCAGAGCCTACCCAAACTCATGTCCACTGAGTCAGTGATGCCATCCAACCATCTTGTCCTCTGTCATCCCCTTCTCCTCCTGCCTGCAATCTTTCCCAGCATCAGGGTCTTTTCCAGTGAGTCAGCTCTTCGCTTCAGGTGGCCAAAGTATTGGAGTTTCGACTTCAACATCAGTCCCTCCAATGAACACCCAGGACTGATATCCTTTAGGATGGACTGGTTGGATCTCCTTGCAGTCCAAGGGACTCTCAAGAGTCTTCTCCAACACCACAGTTCAAAAGCATCAATTCTTCGGCGCTCAGCTTTCTTCACCGTCTAGCTCTCACATCCATACATGACTACTGGAAAAACCATAGCCTTGGCTATATGGACCTTTGTTGACAAAGTAATGTCTCTGCTTTTTAATATGCTATCTAGGTTGGTCATAACTTTCCTTCCAAGGAGTAAGCATCTTTTAATTTCATGGCTGCAATCACCATCTGCAGTGATTTTGGAGCCCCCAAAAAGAAAGTCAGCCACTGTTTCCACTGTTTCCCCATCTATTTGCCATGAAGTGATGGGACTGGATGCCATGATCTTAGTTTTCTGAATGTTGAGTTTAAGCCAACTTTTTCACTCTCCTCTTTCACGTTCATCAGGAGGCTCTTTCATTCTTCTTCACTTTCTGCCATAAGGGTGGTATCATCTGCATATCTGAGGTTATTGATATTTCTCCCAGCAATCTTGATCCCAGCTTGTACTTCTTCCAGCCCAGTGTTTCTCATGATGTAATCTGCATATAAGTTAAATAAGCAGGGTGACAATATACAGCCTTTATGTACTCCTTTACCTATTTGGAACCAGTCTGTTCTTCCATGTCCAGTGCTAACTGTTGCTTCTTGACCTGCATACAAGTTTCTCAAGAGGCAGGTCAGGTGGTCTGGTATTCCCATCTCTTTCAGAATTTTCCACACTTTATTGTGATCCACAGAGTCGAAGGCTTAGGCGTAGTCAATAAAGCAGAAATAGATGTTTTTCTGGAACTCTCTTGCTTTTTTGATGATACGGCAGATGTTGGCAATTTGATCTCTGGTTCCTCTGCCTTTTCTAAAACCAGCTTGAACATCTGGAATTTCATGGTTCATGTATTGCTGAAGCCAGGCTTGGAGAATTTTGAGCATTACTTTACTAACATGTGAGATGAGTGCAATTGTGTGATATATTGAGCATTCTTTGGCATTGCCTTTCTTTGGGATTAGAATGAAAATGGGCCTTTTCCAGTCCTGTGGCCACTGCTGAGTTTTCCAAATTTGCTAGCATATTGAGTGCAGCACTTACACAGCAACATCTTTCAGGATTCGAAATAGCTCAGCTGGAATTCCATCACCTCCACTATCTTTGTTCCTAGTGATGCTTCCTAAGGCCCACCTGGCTTCACATTCCAGGATGTCCGGCTCTAGGTGAGTGTGAGTGATCACAGCATCATGATTATCTGGGTCGTGAAGATCTTTTTTGTACTGTTATTCTGTGTATTCTTGCCACCTCTTCTTAATATTTTCTGTTTCTGTTAGGTCCATATCATCTCTGTCCTTTATTGAGCCCATCTTTGCATGAAATGTTCCCTTGGTATCTCTAATTTTCTTGAAGAGATCTCTAGTCTTTCCCATTCTATTGTTTTCCTCTATTTCTTTGCATTGATTGCTGAGGAAGGCTTTCCTATCTCTCCTTGCTATTCTTTGGAACTCTGCATTCAAATTGGTATATCTTTCCTTTTCTCCTTTGCTTTTCACGTCTCTTCTTTTCATAGCTATTTGTAAGGCTTCCTCAGACAGCCATTTTGCTTTTTTGCATTTCTTTTTTCTTGGGGATGGTCTTGATTCCTGTCTCCTGTACAATGTTAGGAAGCAATAGTTAGCACTGGACATGGAACAACAGACTGGTTCCAAATAGGAAAAGGAGTACATAAAGGCTGTATATTGTCACCCTGCTTATTTAACTTATATGCAGAGTACATCATGAAAAATGCTGGACTGGATGAAGCACAAGCTGGAATCAAGATTGCCAGGAGAAATATCAATAACTTCAGATATGCAGATGACACCACCCTTATGGCAGAAAGTGAAGAAGAATGAAAGAGCCTCTTGATGAACGTGAAAGAGGAGAGTGAAAAAGTTGGCTTAAACTCAACATTCAGAAAACTAAGATCATGGCATCCAGTCTCATCACTTCACGGCACATAGATGGGGAAACAGTGGCTGGCTTTATTTTCTGGGCTCCAAAGCCACTGGAGATGGTGATTGCAGCCATGAAATTAAAAGATTTCTACTCCTTGGAAGGAAAGTTATGACCAACTTAAACAGCATACTAAAAGGCAGAGACATTACTGTGCCAACAAAGTCCATATAGCCAAGGCTATGGTTTTTCCAGTAGTCATGTATGGATGTGAGATTTGGACTATAAAGAAAGCTGAGCGCCAAAGAATTGATGCTTTTGAACTGTGGTGTTGGAGAAGACTCTTGAGAGTTCCTTGGACTGCAAGGAGATCCAACCCGTCCATCCTAAAGATCAGTCCTGGGTGTTCATTGGATAGACTGATGTTGAAGCTGAAACTCCAATACTTTGGCCACCTGATGTGAAGAACTGACTCATTTGAAAAGACCATGATTCTGGGAAATATTGAGAGCAGGAGGAGAAGGGGATGCCAGAGGACTAGATGGTTGAATGGCATCACTGATTCAATGCACATGAGTTTGGGTAGGCTCTGGGAGTTGGTGATGGAGAGGGAGGCCTGGGGTGCTGCACTTCATGGGGTTGCAAAGAGTCGGACATGACTGAGCGACTGAACGAAACTGAACTGACCACTGCTGAGTTTTCCAAATTTGCTGGCATATTGAGTGCAGTATATATATACACACTATATACACATATGCAATGGAACTTTACTCAGCTGTAACAAAGAATGAAAGCTAAGCATCCCATAGTTAAAGCAGTCTATCATACATTGAAACCAATGTGAGTTAAAATGAATTTTAAAAAAGCTCTAAACAACACCTTTTCCCTTATATTATTGATGCCACAAATAGCATATTTTAAATCTTGTAGATAATATTAATAAAAAGAATTAGAAATAAAAATTTCAGAAATACTGGCTTATACATTTGCTCACTAGTTTAACTTTGCTAAAGGTCTTTATGTCTTCATATGACTCTGAGTTACTTTGAGTTTTGGCCTTTATTTTCAACCTGAGACACTCCCCTTGGGATTTCCTGTAGGGTAGGTTTAGTGGTAATGAATGTCCTCAGCTTTTGTCTTCCTGCTCTTGTAGTTTCCAGTCAAAACATGATTTTCCAAAGTTAAGTCACATATCCTCACCTAGTGCAGTTATTTAGCACATTTGTAACACAGATTCCTTTGTCACAGTCTTCATTCCATCCTTTATCTCTTGACATCATGGTTGATCTTTTAATGTGCATACCCTAAGGCTCATTATCTATGAATTATGGTTTTATAGATTTTGAAAAATGCATGGTATCATGTATTCATCACCCCAGAACCACTAAGAAGTGTTCTGTCATTCTCAAAATTCTTCTGTGTATACCCTTTGTTATCAACTACCCTCCTTTTTCCCAACACCCAGAATCTACTGATGAGAATCCCCTCCCTATGGTTTTACCTTTTCCAAAGTGTCATATGAATATAATTATACAATATGTAGGCTTTATGTGTGCTTTCTGTCTCTTAGCAAAATGCATTTAAGGGTTATCCATGTTGTTGCACATGACAGTAGTTCTTTCAAATAGTTCTTTTAAATAGTTCCTCTTTATCATTAAATAATATTCCATTGTAAAGATGTTTATCCATTATCTTATTGAAAGAAATCTTGATTGTTTATAGGTTTTAGAAATTATGAATAAAGTTTCTATAAACATCACATGCAGGTTTTTTTGTGGACATAGGTTCACTTGGGTATATACCTTGGAGTGCATTTGCTGCTGTGATTAAACTATATTTAATTCAATCTCCTCCCAAGAAGTCTGACTGGAGAATGTGTGTATGGTGCAGTAGGGTATCTGCTCCTGAGCTTGACTGGAATAGTGATCACTTTCATACCATATTCCCTATGGAAGGAAAATGGAATATCCAAAGGATGTTCCTCTCATGGGCACCAGAAAGATGAAATTTCTATAAATGACCACTAGATGGCAGGGTACTTGCTAGCCCCATGGGAGTCAGAAATCTTTGGAAGTTTCTGGGAGACTGTTAAAATTGTATCATCTTCTCCTCTTTTCTTAGTAAAGGGATATTTGAGTCAAAATCAGGAAATATAATCAATATTTATGTGTCATAGCATGTACCTCACTACTAATTCAGGAAACTAGGCTTGGGTTTCATGTTGGCTAGTATTTCCAACATAAATCACAGCAAGATCCTCTATGACCCACCTCCCAGAATATTGGAAATAAAATCAAAATTAAACAAATGGGACCTAATTAAACTTAAAAGCTTTTGCACAACAAAGGAAACTATAAGCAAAGTGAAAAGACAACCTTCAGAATGGGAGAAAATAATAGCAAATGATGAAACAGAAAAAGGATTAATCTCAAAAATATACAAGCAACTCCTGCAGCTCAATTCCAGAGAAATAAATGACCCAAAGATCAAAGATCTAAAGGCCAAAGACCCAAAGGCCAAAGATCTAAACAGACATTTCTCCAAAGAAGACATACAGATGGCTAACAAACACATGAAAAGATGCTCAACATCACTCATTATCAGAGAAATGCAAATCAAAACCACAATGAGGTACCACCACACGCCAGTCAGAATGGCTGCTATCCAAAAGTCTACAAGCAATAAATGCTGGAGAGGGTGTGGAGAAAAGGGAACCCTCTTACACTATTGGTGGGAATGCAAACTAGTACAGCCACTATGGATAACAGTGTGGAGATTCCTTAAAAAACTGGAAATAGAACTGCCATATGACCCAGCAATCCTACTGCTGGGCATACACACCGAGGAAACCAGATCTGAAAGAGATACATGTACCCCAATGTTCATCACAGCACTGTTTATAATAGCCAGGACATGGAAGCAACCTAGATGCCCATCAGCAGAAGAATGAATATGAAAGCTGTGGTGCATACACACAATGGAATATTACTCAGCCATTAAAAAGAGTACATTTGAATCAGTTCTAATGAGGTGGATGAAACTGGAGCCCATTATACAGAGTGAAGTAAGCCAGAAAAAAAAAAACACCAATACAGTATACTAATGCATATATATGGCATTTAAAAAGATGGTAATGATAACCCTATATGCAAGGCAGAAAAAAAGACACAGATGTATAGAACAGACTTTTGGACTCTATGGGAGAAGGTGAGGGTGGGATGATCTGAGAGAATAGCATTGAAACATGTATATTATCAAGTGTGAAACAGATCACCAGCCCAGGTTGGATGCATGAGACAAGTGCTCAGGGCTGGTGCACTGGGAAGACCCAGAGGGATGGGATGGGGAGGGAGGTGGGAGGGGGGTTCAGGATGGGGAACACATGTAAATCCATGGCTGATTTATGTCAATGTATGGCAAAAAACTACTACAATATTGTAAAGTAATTAGCCTCCAACTAATAAAAATAAATGAAAAAAATTTAAAATCAAAATTAAAAAAATACCCAAAAAACAAATAAACTTGTGTAATTATAAACTTTGGGTTAGATAATGAGTTTTGACCTGGAATGGGGTATGCAGCATCTCATCATGTTTGTGTCCCTTGCTGTATGTGTGTGAGCTCAGTCATGTCTGACTCTGCGAACCTGTGGACTGTAGCCCACCAGGCTCTTCTGTCCATGGAATTTACCAAGCAAGAATACTGGAGTGGGTTGTTATTTCCTACTCCAGAGGATCTTCCTGATCCAGGGATCAAAGCCATGTCTTTTGTGTCTGCTGAATTAGCAAGCAGATTCTTTACCACTAGTGCCACTGGCCTATCTACAAAGCAGAGGAAGCTTGGAACATTGATACTGGTATTCTAATGCCAGCTATCTAGTGCTTAGCCTCTCCTAGCCTTCTATCCATGATATCTGTATAGTGAGGATAACACCTTCCCATTCACATGTAGGATTATTGCTAGGGATCAACATAAGGTGAAAAATATGAAATATATAAGTACATTATGAATTTATCACACAAATGTGAATTATTAAATTTTAATAATATTAGAATATAAAAAGATACATATATTAGGTGGTATCATACATTTAAAAATTAGTCTTGGGGACTTCCCTGGTGGTCCAGTGGCTAGGGCTTCACGCTCCCAATGCAGGGACCTGGGTTCAATCTCTGGTCAGGAAACTAGATCCCATATGCTGTAACTGAGTTCACATGCTGCAACTAAATATCAAGTGCAATCAAACAAATAAATAGGAGACTTCCCTGGTGGTCCAGTGGTTAAGAGTCTGCCTTGCAATGCAAGGGACATGGGATTGATCCCTGGTCAGGGAACTAAGATCCCATATGCTACAGAGCAACTAAACCCGCACACTGCAACTGGAGAGACAGTGTGCTGCAACTACTGAGCCTGCATGCCACAACTAGAGAGTCATGTACTCTGGAACAAAAGATCCCACATGATGCAATGAAGATTTTGTGTACTGCAACTAAAACCAAAACATCCAAATAAATAACAAATGAATAAAATACAAAAATAAGTAAATATTCTTAAAAAGAAAATAAAGTAAAACTCAGTCTTGAAGACATGATCCATTTTTCCTGCATCAGGACAGGTAGATATTTAGTTATTAAAGTGACCCAGTATTTTAAAATTTTTCTTTTTGCTTTAGCAGTTGTTGAAAATACATCAACTTGAAAAAAAAAGAAAGAAAAGAAACTACATCAGCTTCATTCCAAATGGAGCTAATTTTATAGCTTCCTTACCCTCACAAAATCAATACTACTTCAGTTTACGAAGTAAACATTGGCATATTCAGTAGATATTACTGTTTGGGGTTTCATATGGAATTCTTGATTGACTTTGATACTCTGGGCTAGGTTGTTCCCTTATAACCTGGAGTATCAGTATTGGCCTTGGAGTACAAAATGAAGCAGGGCAAAGACTAACAGAGTTTTACTAAAAGAACATACTGGTCATAGCAAAGACCCTCTTCTAACAACACAAGAAATGATTCTACACATGCACATCAACAGATGGTCAATGCCAAAATCAGATTGATTATATTCGTTGCAGCCAAAGATGGAGAAGTGCTAGACAGTCAGCAAAAACAATACTGGGAGCTGACTGTGGCTCATATCACCAACTATTGCCAAATTCAGACTGAAATTGAAGAAAGTAGGGAAAGACCACTCGACCATGCAGGTATGACCTAAATAAAATCCCTTACGATTATACAGTGGAAGTGACAAATAGATTCATGGGATTAGATCTGATAGAGTGCATGAAGAACTATGGACAGAGATTCGTGACATTGTATGGGAAGCTGTGATCAAAACCATCCCAGAGAAAAAGAAATGCAAAAAGGCAAAATGGTTGTCTGAGGAGGCCTTACAAATAGATGAGAGAAGAAGAGAAGCAAAAAAGCAAAGGAGAAAAGGAAAGATATATCCATCTCAATGCAGAGTTCCAAAGAATAGCAAGGAGAGATTTTAAAAAAAGCCTTCCTCAGTAATCAATACAAAGAAATAGAGGAAAACAATATGTGGGAAAAACTAGAGATCTCTTCAAGAAAATTATACATACCAAGGGAACACTTCATGCAAAGATGGGCACAATAAAGGACAGAAACAGTATGGACCTAAAATAAGCAGAAGATGTTAAGACGAGGTGGTGAGAATACATAGAAGAACTATAGAAAAAAGATCTTTATGACCCAGATAGCCAGGATGGTGTGATCACTCACCTAGAGCCAGAAATCCTGGAGTGCAAGGTCAAGTGGGCCTTACAAAACATCACTACGAACAAGGCTAGTAGAGCTGATGGAATTCCAGCTAAGCTATTTCAAATCCGAAAAGATGATGCTGTGAAACTGCTGCACTCAATATGCCAGTGAATTTGGAAAACAGCAGTGGCCACAGGACTGGAAAAGGTCAGTTTTCATTCCAATCCCAAAGAAGGCAGTGCCAAAGAATGATCAAACTACTGCACAATTGTACTCATTTCACACACTAGCAAGGTAATGCTCCAAATTCTTTGAGCTTGGCTTCAACAGTACCTGAACCAAAAACTTCCAGATGTTCAAGGTGGATTTAGAAAAAGCAGAGGAACAAGAGATCAAATTGCCAACATCTGTTGGATCATAGAAAAAGCATGAGAATTCCAGGAAAACATCTACTTCTTCTTCATTGACTATGCTATAAGCCTTTGACTGTTTGGATCACAACAAACTGTGGAAAATTCTTAAAGATATGGGAAAACTAGACCACCTTACCTGCCTCCTGAGAAACCTGTATGCAGGTCAAGAAGCAACAGTTAGAACCGGACATGGGACAATTGACTGGCTCAAAGTTAGGAAAGGAGGTCCCCTGCTTATTTAACTTATATGGAGAGTACCTCATGAGAAATGCCAGGCTGGATGAAGCACAAGCTGGAATCAAGATTGCTAGGAGAAATATCAATAACCTCAGATATGCAGATGACACCATCCTTATGACAGAAAGTGAAGAAGAACTAAAGAGCCTCTTGAGGAAAGTGAAACAGGAGAGTGAAAAAGTTGGCTTGATGGACATGAGTTTGAGTAAACTCTGGGAGTTGGTGATGTACAGGGGAGCCTGGTGGGCTGCAGTCACATGGGGTCACAAAGAGTTGGACACGACTGAGTGACTGAACTGAACTGATGCAGATGATGCCACCCTTATGGCAGAAAGCAAGGAGGAACTAAAGAGCCTCTTGATGAAGGTGAAAGAAGAGAGTGAAAAAAAGCTGGCTTAAAATTCAACATTCAAAAAATGTAGATAATGGCATCTGGTCCCATCACTTCTTGGCAAATAGATGTGGAAACAATGGAAACTGTGACAGACTTTATTTTCTTGGGCTCAAAATCACTGCAGATGGTGACTGCAGCTGTGAAATGGAAAGACACTTGCTCCTTAGAAGAAAAGCTATGACCAAACTAGACAGCATATTAAAAAGCAGAGACATTACTTTGCCAATGAAAGTCCATGTAGTCAAAGCTATGGTTTTACCTGTAGTTGTGTATGGATGTGAAAGTTGGACCATAACGAAGGCTGAGTGCTGAAGAATTTATGCTTTTGAACTGTGCTGTTGGAGAAGGCTCTTGAGAGTCCCTTGGACTGGAAGGAGATCAAACAAGTCAATCTTAAAGGAAATCAACCCTGAGTATTCATTGGAAGGACTGATGCTGAAGCTGAAGCTCCAATACTTTGGCCACCTGATGCGAAGAGCCAACTCTTTGGAAAAGACCCTGATGCTGGGAAAGATTGAAGGCAGGAGGAGAAGGGGACGACAGAGGGTGAGATGGTTGGGTAGCATCACCAATTCAATGGACATGAGTTTGAGCAAGCTCCAGGAATTGGTGGTGGACAGGGAAGCCTGGAGTGCTGCAGTTCATGGGTCACAGAGTCAATCTGGGAAAATTTAAATTACATAGAGTCAATTACTTATTACTCAGCTGTGGGATATTACTCAGCTATTAAAAAGAATGCATTTGAATCAATTCTAATGAGGTGGATTAAACTGGAGCCCATTATACAGAATGAAGTAAGTCAGAAAGAAAAACACCAATACAGTATATTAACACATACATACGGAATTTAGAAAGATGGTAACGATGACCCTATATGCGAGACAGCGAAAGAGACACAGATATAAAGAACAGGCTTTTGGACTCTGTGGGAGAAAGCAAGCGTGGGATGTTTTGAGAGAATAGCATTGAAACATGTATATTAGCATATGTGAAATAGGTGGCCAGTTTGATGCATGAAACAGGGCACTCAAAGCTGGTGCACTGGGACAATTCTGAAGGATGGGATGGGGAGGGAGCTTCAGGATGGGAGACACATGTACACCCATGGCTGATTCATATCAATGTATGGCAAAAACCACCACAATATTGTAATTATCCTCCAATTAAAATAAATTAATTAATTTTTTTAAAGTTGTACTTCTTTTTTTATGTAGGCTTCTGGATATACAGTTATGGTCTGTCAGAGCTGAAAGATACCTGATACCATTTTATCTACTCCTTCAAGCTCAACAAAATTTACTTAGGGAAGAATTTAATGTCATAGGAAAAGAATGAGATTTGGAGAGAATTGTTTTCTAGTTTCAGCTCATGCACTAACTCCACTCTTGAAGTCTTTTGATTTCTCTGAAACTCAGTTTCCTTACATGTAAAATGGAAGTGATAATCCTCATGACATTGTAAGATTGTATTGTTGAATCCCAAGTTCACCCCTAGATTCACTGGTGTGAGTGATAGAAGGATTTGCAGGACTCAGAAGTCATTATAGTCAGGCTACAGTTCCTTTCAGCAAAGGGATTAAAAGAAGGATCAGTAAAGGAAAATGGTAGACAAGACACAAGTTGGAGCATACCAGGTAGAAGCTTCCAAGAGTCCTCTCCTAGTGGAGTCACACAGGACATACTAAATCCCCCAGCAATGAACTTCAGAAACACATGCAAAATGTTTTCTGCCAGGGAAGTTTTATTTTGCCTAATAGTCCAGGGTTTTTATTTGGGTAACTCTAGTGCTGACTATAGTTACCAAAACTTCAGAACAACCTCCCCCGCCCCTGCTCCAAAGAAAGAAAACAGATGTTCAGCATAAATTACATTTTTTACACAAACTATCCACACAAGTTGGTATAATGTGGTTCAAGACTTCAGGCATGCACAGTGCCCTAATCAGTAGCATAGGGAACATTCTAAGACCTCAGTTCCTAGGAGCCAGCCAAAGTCTAGTCATACAAGTAGGCCCTTCTGAGAATGTGTACAATTTGAGTAATGCAGGCCTGCTGGGTTAATTCTTTACTTCACAGATAGGTATTAAATTATTGTGAATGTAATGTACTGTGTATACATGTATGATAAAGCAGTATATTATAAAATACATACATTAAATTATAATTAAATATAAATAAATATATCATATAAGGGCTTCCTTTGTGCTCAGATGGTAAAGAATCTGCCTACAATGAAGGCAGACCTGGGTTCGATCCCTGGGTCAGGAAGATCCCATGGAGACGGGAATGGCACCCACCCCAGTATTTTTGCCTGGAGAGTTCCATGGACAGAGGAGCCTGAATGGCTACAGTCCATGGGATTGCAAAGAGTCAGACATGACTGTGTGACTGATTTCACTTCACATATGTTATATGATACACATGATAGGCAGTACCTTAAATGCAAGGTATTATTACTACAAATAAGTAATGAAGGCTAGAGCTGTCCCTAGGGTATGTCTGAGGAGAGTAATAATGGACATTTGCAAGGTAATTCCTCAGAGCAGTGAATGGGAGGCTGTGAAAAAAATTCCAAATCGAGGAGTTTTTGTCTGTAATAGAGATAATTTTGTCACCAGAACCATTTTGTCCCTCTTCAGTTTGACACCGTATGTTCTCATCATTAGCTATATATTTCTTGAGGAGGGGTGCACAAGCGAAATTGTTCCACCCATGAAGGAGTTTTGGCAAGTATCTAACCCTTCCAAGGAAGATACAGAATTGAACATTTGAAAAAAGGCATAGGCAGGTGCTTCCTAACAAACCCTGAGCACAGCCCAGTAAAAAACTATAATTAATAATAAAACTAATACCAATGGTGAATTTGTGTCTGAATTGAATTTAATTTAGATGAGTTTATATGAACCTGGATACTGTTGGAATATCATTTTGAGCTAAATATTGGACTAGATGGCCAGCCAAACCTTGTCCCCCCCCCCCCAAAATGTCCTCTAAGGTTGAAGAAAAAGACTATGGAAATGAAATTTAGCATTGTACATTAGAATGATTTCTTTGTGTAGAGGGGGAGAAGGAGGGTCATCCTGAGGAGGCACACACATACTCATACCTAAAACTGCTGAAAGCGTTTACCAAAGGATGGTCTGTATTATCTGAACCTAGTTGGTGGTTGCAACCAGTAGATTGGAGAACCTCTTGGAGGAGGGAGGATCTTACCGATGGACAACAAGCCTCTTGCTGGAACTTTGGTGAGAGAGTACATGTTATATTTCAGCTGCTGTCAGATTCCTCCTCTGCTTTATACCTATGTAGCTGCTGTAGTGCCCCACCACCACCACCACCAACTGCTTAACAGTGGGACCTGAGACAGTTGCCCTTATCCTGAATATAAGATAAAAACCAGCTCATTCATATTGCTGGTATGTTCTTTTACCCTTTGTCTTGGAGGTATGTCAGACATAGCAGTGCTTCTCCTCAAATTGGCCGTCTGCTGCCAGAGTTACTGAGTATTATTTGAGGCTCTTTCTGAGTCCCCTGCTGCAAGTGGCTCTGGAAAGTTTTCATAGAGTTCAATGTAATGTAGGCTCTTTTGTGTGCTGGCAGAAAAGGGCAACTCTGACATCAAGGGAGCCCATTGCTTCTTCTGAAGAAAAGTATTTGGCAGGTTGTAATTAGGGACTGAAGCACTCATTGCTCCACTTTATCATTCCTTGGAACAACTTCTCCTACCACTCACCCCAGTTAAAATACTACTGGCCCTTGCATTTGTATGGCATTTTCATATGTATTGTTTCCTAACACTTCCCTATATATTTTTTGATCCATAGAATACTTTTGTTCATGCTCCAAGGGCAAGTTCCAATGCTATTTTCTACATAGGGAAATGCAAACTTCCTCTAACCTCTTGAAGAACTTTCTATGATGCTCTCTTAACATTTAACCATTTTTCCTATTTTTGCTTCTAATTGTTTATATACACATCTCATTTAGTAGACTGTAAAATCCTTAATGGAAAGACTTAGATAGGATTCAACACTAAGCATAGGGTAGACAAGTAATGAATAATGGAGTAGAAATATAATAAAACACAAATAATTGAAGTTTAGATAACATTGCCAAAGTCATTTACTCTATTTACTGGCAGACCTGGAACTTGAATTCAAAATTTCTCCTAATCTTCTAGCACTATTTTAAGTTCTCCACCACACTGCCTCCATTATCCTTACTACAGATCACATTTACTCTTCAGATATGAGGGAGATCTAATAGTCAGGAAAGACTTTAAGGAGGAGATGGACTTTGACATATGGGTATAATTTCACTGGGTGAGATGCAGAGGAGAAGGTGTTCCAGATAGAGCTATCAATGACAGCACATAGGAAGATAGAAGGAAGAGCATGTCTGTTGAGTAATAAAGCCAAGCCTAATAACCAGGGTAGCAGGAGTTGTTTGGAGGTAGGTCTTGAAAGCCATGTAGAAATGCTGGGACGTGAAATGGTAGGAAATAAGGCCCATGTAGGTGGCCTCATACTGGGGAATGGTCTATAGTAGGGGGACTTAGGGTTTTCTGGTTTCTGTGGACACTTTTGGATTTAGAAATGATGGCCCCTTCTGCCTCCTGGCTTGTTCAACTCTGAATATGAAATTTATTTTATTAAAATATTCTAAATTACTAAGTAGTATAATATGTTAGCTGCCAAATTTCCAAACCTAAGCTCAGAAGGAGTCCTCTTGCTAGTTTGAAAGAGTTTCAGAATTCTTTGTCATGGTAATAAGGATTTTGCCTTCCTAGGAGATGCTGCCAGCTCCTAGAGACCTCTCTCTGGCATAGTAAATAAGAAGAATTTAAAGTAAATGGAGCTACTGAGGGAGAGATGCATCCTTAAGCCACTTTCCCTTCCCTTGACCTTTTTAATCTCTGGATTTAGCAGAGAATGGGGTTCCCTGGTGGCTCAATAGTAAAAAATCCACCTGCCAATGCAGGAGATGCAGGTTTGATCCCTGAGTCAAGAAGATACCCCAGAGAAGGAAAAGGCAACCCACTCCAGTGTTCTTGCCTGAGAATCCCATGGACAGAGTGGTGTGGTAGGCTATAGTCCTTAGGGCCGCAAAAGAGTTGGACATGACTTAGCAACTAAACAATAGCAGCACTGTCATTTAGCCACCATTTTGATTCAGAGCACTCAAGTTCTTACCTACCTACTGTTACACTTTACAGACTTTCAGATTATTCATGTCATTTGGTTGGTTCCCTATATTGATTGCAAAGACTTACCAAATTCTAAATTAGTCCATCCCTGCCTTGTCCTCAAGGACAAGTATCAATAAACTACTGGCCTCCATTAACAGAGCTATACTATATCCTGGTAAGAGAGTAGATCTTTGTATAAATTTCATATACACCAAACCTAAGATTTCTCTCTTGTTCTCTTTCCCTCTTTTCCTCCTCTACCTCTTTCTCCATGTACTCTTCCTTTGACTCTGTCTTCCAAACATACTTCTTATAGTTTGCTATTTGGTAATTTGGTAATGGACCAAAATACAAATCCTGCTCTCATATGTTCACACCACTAACTTCCTGATTTGGTTGTCTCTGCATGAGACCCTAGCATCCTCTCCCAATATTCCTTTCCAACTAATGTGCTCTTATTCTTTCTCTGGAGCCATAGGGCTTCAGCAGAGTCTCTTTTGTAGCTATTTCAGAAGGTGGCCTCTGAGCACCAAAGAGAGAAGAGACAGAAGGTGGTAAGTGGGAACTGGATCCTTGCAACAGAATTGTAGGAAAAGGAACATTAGGTGTGAAGACATTGGGACTTAGTTTTCTTTTAACTAACAGTTGTCTAGCCTTTATATATATATATATTTCTCACACATTTATGTGCCTGTAGGGTAGGACTATGGTTCATATTTGTGTCATCTGACAGTACCTAGCACACAGTTGATGTTTGGCTAAGTTACCAGGCCCCTTTTGTGCTTTACTGTCCCTTCCCCACCCAATTTCTCTGTACCTAGGTTTAGGCCTTGTTTCTTTCTTCTCCTGGCTCGAGGCTTTGGGTATGTTTCTTAATTTTTCTGACTCTGAATTTGTTTCACCTTACACAAAAGAGAGATAATATCTGTTTTATAGTTTTATTACAGAGATCAAACAAAATAACAGATATGAAATATTTTATAACCTATAAACTACTGTGGAAATGTAAGACAGTTTTATCAGATTGGTCAAGAAATGTTGAAAGCACACAATTTTATCACATATGTGAATCATGCTTCCAACTACATTATGTTATAGAATGCCAGGCCTCATTGTATACCCAGGTTTGCTTAGGTTTAGCTCATTTGTACACTTTGATTAAAGTTAACATTAAGAAAGAAAGAAATTCAACCTTTATCTGTGTTTGGTACAAAGGCCAATGGCAATTACATCATTTAAATGTAGTTAGATTTCATTTCCCTTTGGTATCTTGGTGGAATTCCCTAAAGAATGCTCAGGAATAATTAAAGGAGACTGACTCTGGTGGAGGAAGTACATTAAAGCCAATTAGTAAAATGTAACAAGCAGATCAAAACTGAGTCTATCTTCTCCCAGACATTTCCAAGTATAAACTATATAAATCTGTGTTCTAAATTCATGCATGAGACAAGTGCTCAGGGCTGGTGCACTGGGAAGACCCAGAGGGATGGGATGGGGAGGGAGGCGGGAGGGGATCGGGATGGGGAACACATGTAAATCCATGGCTGATTCATGTCAATATATGGCAAAAACCACTACAATATTGTAAAGTAATTAGCCTCCAACTAATAAAAATAAATGAAAAAAAGATTTCCCAAAGGAAATATTTTTTTGGAATCAAGCAGCAAGGATCTAGTGATTCCTTGTTGCATACCCAGAACTGTGTACAGGTATGGTACAGCAGTAGATGTAAAATCCTGAAAGCCTGCTTTCAGGAGCACAAATTCTGGTTGGGTCCACAAAACATAAGGGAAAAAAAAGGTTTTATTGTTAGTGGTCTGGGCCTTGGAAGGTTGAATTTAGAGAGGCAGAAAGGAAAAATGCAAGGAAATCTTGTGTATATTGGGACAGTAAGCATGTCAAGAGAAGGCAATGGCACCCCACTCCAGTACTCTTGCCTGGAAAATCCCATGGACGGAGGTAGGCTGCAGTCCATGGGGTCGCTAAGAGTCGGACACTACTGACCGACTTCACTTTCACTTTTCACTTTCATGCACTGTAGAAGGAAATGGCAACCCACCCCACTGTTCTTGCCTGGAGAATCCCAGGGACGGGGGAGCCTGGTGGGCTGTCGTCTATGGGGTTGCACAGAGTCAGACACGACTGAAGTGACTTAGCAGCAGCAGCAGCATATCGAGTGCTGTGCATAGTGCTAGGTGTGGCTGCTGAGGTATGGTGGAGCCAGATTATGGAAATCCTTGAAAGCCTTGTAGAGGAGACTAGATTTGATATGATAAGAGGTGATGATTCATTTTGAGTAATTGAGCCAGGATATTGATGTACAGTGTGATTGGAAACAATATGCAGGGTGAATTAAAGTAGAGATAGGCACCTACTATCAAAAACCCATTTGTTAGTTCCCCTTGTAGGATGATGATGATAGACATGAAGAATGACTATTGAAAACAAGATATTGGCTAAAAAAGAAAATAACAAGAACAAGAACAATGGGTCATAAAAAAAGTCAGGTTGTGTCTCAGTTAACAGAACTCTGACATCATAGATGACTTTTGTGGGGAAAAAAGTGCCTGTTCCTTTATAAATACATTTTAACAATAAATGGTTATTTCACCTATAGGCTGAAACTATAGTGCATTCCCAGAGTTGAATCAATGAGTGGTTTCTGCAACTGACCTGTTTCCAGCAGCAAGCATGGGCAAAAATCTTTTCTAGGCTTTCTTAGAGCTGGAAGACTCAGCATTTATGTTTGTGTGCCTGGATTAAAATGAAGGACTCTTTCATCTCTGAAAAGAAATTAAGAAAGTTCCAAAGACATACTGAACACAGGCACAAAAAGACTGCAAATGGAGGGGAAATTACATGAAGATAAGAGAAAAATATTGAAGTAGCAATGTTCTTAGTTACTTAGGAAAGTACTGTTCACTTTTACACACACACACATACACACACACACACATCTCTCCCTGCTATTAAAATTTCTGTATGTGGCCTGAACATATTATCTTAGCACCATGGTAATAGGCTGTGTGCATTTGAGCAAGTTACCTTAAACTCTCTTAGAAGCTTCAGTTTTCTAATTTATAAAATAACAATGTTAATACCTTCTTACTTCACAGGGCTTTTGTAAGAGTTAAATGCAAATAATATCAACCTTCTAGTATACAGTAAGTGATGGATAAATGTTAATACCCTTATCATTAGACATCATGAGGTGATAAGTCATCTTAGGTTTTTGGACTCACTTGCATTCATCTGAAGGCAGTCAAAGTATTCTCCAGCTTGCTTTTTAAGCAGTTGCAAATATGTGGAATTTAACTCAGTCCTATCAGCAGCTGCTTACATAGCAGCCTGGGTTTCAGTTCATATAATTTCCTGCAGTTGGGTTGGGATTATGTTGGGGGAGTGGTCAGCAGCTAATAAATCTGATGTATAACCTGTCCAGGGTAAATACTATATTTTTAACCTTAAAAAGTTGACTTGTTCATCATATATAAGTTAATCTTGAAGAAAAAAAGTGTTAGTTGCTCAGTCGTATCTGACTCTTCGTGATCCCATGAACTGTAGCCCATCAGACTCCTCTGTCCATGGGATTCTCCAGGTAAGAATACTGGATTGGGTTGCCATTTCCTTCTCCAGGGGATCTTCCTGACCCAGGGATGGAACCTGGGTCTCCCACATTGCAGGCAGACTCTTTACCATATGAGCCACCAAGGAAGCTGGGTTCACAAGGAAGAGTAAGTTAATCATACTCCCTATGAATAAAGTGAGGCCACTCCTAAGGGTAATGTGATTCCAGTTTAACTGGTTCAAAATCTACATCCCTGTATTTCCTCATGAACCTTGACTGTGGTGTAGCTTCACTTGGAAGAGCTCAAGAAAAAAATGAAAGATAGCATATGAGAGATGTTGGCAGCAAGAGCTGCTTACTGCCATTTACCTGTGAGTGCTGTCTGTACCACCCAGTCAGGCATACTAGAATAAGAACACCCTCTATTTATCTGCAGTACATGTTGAAATTTTTTGCATGTTCATATTTTTGGAGAAATTCCCCTTCTATTTGAATGGGTTTCCTTCTCTGTTCAAGAGGGCCAGGATTTTATCTAAGATAGTACAAATGCTTCCAGGCCATTTCCAGGTAAAGTACCCTGTACATCTTGTCCCCTGGTCCTTGATCACTTTTATGGTTAAATAAATAAATAAGCCAAATAAGTGCATGCAAGCATGCTGAGTTGCTTCAGTCATGTCTGACTCTGCAGTGCTATGGACCATAGCCCATCAAGCTCCTCTGTCCATGGGATTCTTCAGGCAAGAATACTGGAGTGAGGGAAAAAAAAAAAGAATACTGGCGTGGAAGCAACCTAGATGCCCATCAGCAGACGAATGGATAAGAAAGCTGTGGTACATATACACAATGGAATATTACTCAGCCATTAAAAAGAATGCATTTGAATCAGTTCTAATGAGGTGAATGAAACTGGAGTCCATTATACAGAGTGAAGTAAGCCAGAAAGATAAACACCAATACAGTATACTAATGCATATATATGGAATTTTAAAAGATGGTAACAATAACCCTATATGCAAGACAGAAAAAGAGACACAGATGTATAGAACAGACTTTTGGACTCTATGGTAGAAGGCGAGGGTGGGATGATCTGAGAGAATGGCATTGAAACATATATATTATCAAATGTGAAACAGATCACCAGTCCAGGTTAGATGCATGAGACATGTGCTCAGGTCTGGTACACTGGGATGACCCAAAGGGATGGGATGGGGAGAGAGGTGGGAGGGGGGTTCAGGATGTGGAACACATGTAAATCCATGGCTGATTCATGTCAATGTATGGCAAAAACCACTACAATATTGTAAAGTAATTAGTCTCCAACTAATAAAAATAAATGAAAAAAAAAAAAAAAGAATACTGAAATGGGTTGCTATCCTCTCCTCCAGGGGGTCTTCCTGACCTAGGGACGGAAGTCGCATCTTTTAACGTCTTCTGAATTGACAGATGTGTTCTTTACCATTAGCATCACCTGTAAGTAAATAAATATTTAAAGTATGTTTTCAGTATAAATCTACAGAAAAATACCAAAGAAATCACTTAGCTGTAATTAAATATTTGGAAATCATTGGCTCTAAAGTATTACATAATTCTCCATAGTAATTTAGCAGATATTGCAATTCTGAGGCCACTGTGGCTTCTCAATCGAAATGGAATAAATCACAAATTGCCTTATTACTCCAAAGCTTCTTGATGACAAATGGATTACAGCAGAGGTTTAGATAGTATCAGCAGCTAGATCTGCCACCATGAGGTAACAGGATTGAGCCCTAGTATATTTAAGCTGGGGGCAGAGGTAAGAAGTAGCAACAGACTTTGTCATGTTAACCTACTGAAAAAATTTTCAACTCTCCATACCCATTGAATGGAAAACTCCAACTCCTTGTCTCAATTCTTTATATTTCAAGAACCCAAGAATACCTCTCTGGCAGAGCAAGCTCAGTAATGAGCAAGGCATGAGCAAAATGACAGACTCTAAACTGATTCTGTGTTGTATTTGCAAACCGCAAAGTGCCTTTTATTAGGTAGTATCAGTGAGAGTTCTGAACTGTTAATAACTTGAACACATTTCAGACACTGTCTTTATAATACTGGCTTTCACCTTCTCAAGTCCCAGCATTCTGGCAGGAAAGAACCCACAAATTCAGACAAATTGTAAAGGACAATGGGTATGGGATTACCCTATCTGAATGTGAACAAATATTTCACAACTATTATAAATATTTTGGAACATTTTGTGACCAGAAGAGGTGAATGATAGCACAAAACTAGTTGAATCAAGAAAATTGGGAAGACAGACCAAAAGTGAAAGGGAGCCAGTAAGAGGTGGAGCAAGAAGAGGGGAATAAAGAAAACATGGATTAAGATAACAATCTCCTTTCTCTCCCCCAAAACCTTGTCATAGATGTCAAGATGCTGCTGCTTGTCTATAGCCCACAGGCAAGCCTAATATTGGACTCATTGGTCTAAGAATTTTATCTAGGTATATTATGAAAATTAATTAAGCTATCTGAGTATTGGGAAAAAATTAAAATGTGAATGTGGAGATTTTCTTTCTCTTCATCCTGCACCCCATGATGGCAGATGTTAGGAGGCATTATGCTATCTTGCTCTCTCCTATGATTCATAAGCTTGCTCTGCCTGCCTTCTTGCATATACCTTGATCTTTAAATGAGGCTGCTTCCTTTGGGTCCTAGCGAGTTCTGAGGAAACTCAGGTTAGGTAAAGAGGTAGCCAGATGAGAGTCAGCAATTCTATCACATTCATTGTATTCTTAATTCAATAAAGGTACCTAATTCAAAACAACAATGAGATATCACCTCATACCTGTCAGAATGGCTATTATCAAAAAGAACACAAATAAAAATGTTGGTGAGGATGTGGAGAAAAGGGAACCCTTATACGCTATTGGTGTGAATGGAAATTGGTACAGCCACTATGGAAAACAGTATAGAGGTTTCTCAAAGAACTAAAAATAAAGCTACCATATGATATGTTAGTTCCACTCCTGGTTATATATCCAGAAAATAATGAAAACACTAATTAAAAAAGATACATGCACCCAACTATTCATTGAAGAATTATATATAATTACCAAGATAAGGTAGCAACCCAAATGGCTCATCAAGAGATGAATGGGTAAAGAAGATGTGGTACATATATGCAATAGAATACTACTCAGCCACAAAAAAGAACAGAATTTTGCCATTTGCAGCAACATGCATAGACTTGGAGGATATTGTGTGAAGTGAAACAAAGTGTTTCACTTTTGAAAGTGTCTCTTTCTCAGACAGAAAGATAAATAATGTAGGATATCACTTATATGTGGAATCTAAAAAAATAATACAAATGAATGTATGTAGCAAAACAGAAACAGACTCACAGATGTAGAAAACAAACTGATGTTTACCAAAGGGGAGAGAGAAGAGGGGAGGGACAAAGGAGAGGTGTAAAATTAACAGTTACAGACTACAATGTGTAAAATAGATAAGCAATTAGGATATATTGTATAGCACAGAGAATTATAGCCCCTGTCTTGTAATAACCTATTAGGTGTGCATGGATGCTCAGTCATGTCTGACTTTTTGCAACCCCATGGACTGTAGCCTGCCAGGCTTCTCTGTCCATGAGATTTTAAAAGCAAGATTACTGAAGCAGGTTGCCATTTCCTCCTCCAGGGGACCTTGCCGACCCAGGGATCAAGCCCATGTCTCCTGCATTAGCAGGCGTATTCTTTACCACCTGGGAAAGCCTGTAATAGGCTATAATGGAATGTAATCTGTAAAAATACTGAATTGCTATGCTGTACACCTGAAGCTAATATAATATCGTAAATCAACTTTGTTGTTGTTGTTCAGTCGTTAAGTCATCCATGAGCCATAGCACGCCAGGCTCCTCTATCCTCCATTTTCTCCCAGAGTTTGCTCAATTTCGTGTCCACTGAGTCAGTGATGCTATCTAACCATGTCATTCTCTGCTGCCCTCTTCTCCTATTGTCTTCAGTCTTTCCCAGGATCAGGGTCTTTTCCAATGAATCAGCTCTTCACATCTGGTGGCCAAAGTATTAGAGTTTTAGCTTCAGCATCAGTCCTTCCAATGAATATTCAGGACTGATTTTGTTTAGGATTGACTGACCTCCTTGCAGTCCAAGGGACTCTCAAGCGTCTTCTCCAGCACCACAATTCAAAGGGATCAGTTCTTCGGTGCTCAGCCTTCTTTATGATCCAACTCTCACATCCATCCATACCTGACTACTAGAAAAAAACATAGCTTTGACTATATGAACATTTGTCAGCAAAAGTGATGTCTTTGCTTTTTAATATGCTGTCTAGGTTTGTCATAGCTTTTCTTTCAAGGAGCAAGCATCTTTTAATTTTGTGGCTGTAGTCACCATCTGCAGTGATTCTGGAGCCCAAGAATATGAAATCTGTCGCTGCTTCCAGTTTTTCCCCTTCTGTTTGCCATGAAGTGATGGGACCAGATGGCATGATCTTAGTTTTCTGAATGTTGAGTTTTAAGCCAGCTTTTTCACTCTCCTCTTTCACCCTTTTTCATCAAGAAGCTCTTTAGTTCCTCTTCACTTTCTGCCATTAGAATGGTATCATCTGCATATCTGATGTTGATATTTCTCCCGACAATCTTGATTCCAGCTTGTGCTTCATCCAGCTGGGTATTTCACATGATATATTCTGTGTTAAATATGCAAGGTGACAATATACAGCCTTGTTGTACTCCTTTCCCAATTTTTAACTGTCAGTTGATCCCTGTCTGGTTCTAACTGTGGCTTCTTGACCAGCATACAGGTTTCTCAGGAGACAGGTAAGGTGGTCTGGTACTCCCAAGTGTATCAACTATCCTTCAATTTTAAAAAGTACCTAAAGTATCCAAAAGCTTAGAGCATATTTTCAGGTCTTATTTCTTCACTAAGAATGTTTTAGATTGTCATGACTGTGTACTTAGGTGACAACAGAATGAATGATCCTCCAGGATATTTATTAAAAACTGACTAATTTCTCTAGTCACCAAGGATCTGATGACATATTCAGCATATTTATATCCATTATTTCTCTCATTTGAGTACCCAGGAGTCCTGTTAAAGAGAAATGGCAGGGATATTTATCTTCCTTTGGCAGTTTCACAGGTTAATAAAGGTGATAAAACTATGACTAGAACCCAGAGCCCCTAGCTTCTAGTCCAACATTCCTCTCTTCTACAGCTCTAACTCTCATGATTCATCCTGAGTTGACTACTATTAAAATATGATTTTGATCATGTCACTCCCCTACTTAAAACTATACTGAAGAAACAATAGCATTCACGACTTCAGGGCCCATCCTGCCCCATCTCAACAACTTTATGTCATTACTTCCCTGGTCCTTAGTTTTCTCATCTGTAAATAGAGATGATGCTTATTTTCCTGACTCACTGGGTGGTAGTTTTCAGGATATATCAGGACGAATGTAATAATTGTACTAAACTGTCAAGTCCTGTATAGCCCCATCATCATATTCACTTAATTCCTTCAGTTTAATTAGGACTGGTCATGGAAAAATAGTATATATTACTTTCTTAGCTGTGAAAAAGTCTGTTCTTGGATAAGACACTATTGTGTTGGGTGTCTTTTGGTAAGTTTGACCTTAAAAAAAACCCTCAAATAAGTGCTGTTTCTTGATTTCAGGTATTTTTCAGATTGGGAACCTGTTGCAACCTCTTCTCTCCTTTCCTTCTTTATTTCCTTTCAAGGGATGTTTTATATGTAAAAAAGTTCAAGTGGATTGTTTATAGCAGCATGTTACTGAATTAAAGTTGTCTTATCAGTCTTGGGGTGAGTTAGTCCACTTTTATGGTCCCACCAAAGACTGAACCCTGGCCCTCAGCCCAGGCATCTTGGAAGAAGCCTGTGATGAGTGGAAGTACTGTGAGATTTGGAGAAACTCAGTGCTAGGTTTGAATCCTGATTCTCTTCCTGCTAGATAGGTGAGCCTGAAAGAGTTAACTTTCTTCTGCATCTCAATTTTCTTATATATTAAAGAGATTATAATATATATCTCACAAGACCATTTTTTTTCAATTATTTTTATTAGTTGGAGGCTAAATTAGGATAATAAATATATTTAAAGTACTTGGTAGAATTTCACTCAATAAATGTTAGTTTCTTTCCCTTCCCATACTGTGGATATAGAGTAACCAAGTGAGATTGTAGATGGATCAGTGTAGAATCTCCCAGTCTTGGAGAAAGTCCTTCTGAGTGCATATCTTAGAGATGGGGACAGTTCTCAGCATCATATCTGAATACTAATAACAGCATTATTATAGATACACATGCACAACAAAGACATCATCTTTAACAGCTGTGTTTAGTTAAGTAACAGATTTAGAAAGTAAAGACTTTAATCTATGTTTTCTCCTTGGATTTGATTACCATCTGATTTGTTTTTTTCTGACTAAAAAGTGTAATTGTAACTTGACTCCTCCCATTACCCTCCCCCACCACACACATACCAGTCATCCTCTCAAGAACTAGCTGCCTTTAAAAAAAAACTCAATTAGCATTTGGAAAACAGGAGGTAGTCGATACCTGAGGAAATAAGGAGTTAAGGACTTTGGAATGAAAGCTTTAATGGCATGTTTGTTTGTTTTCCCCAGAAGGTCCTGTTTCCTTCATATCTGTTGGGAACAGATGAATATAGGGATACTACATCAAAGCTTGATGCATAACTAGGTGAGGCAATAAGCAAGATAGAAATTGTCATTGAATGTAAGAAGTTCAGTAGAGGTGTGAGTGTGCGCTAAGTCACCTCAGTCATATTGAACTCTTTGCCACCCTATGGAATGTAGCGCACCAGGCTCCTCTGTCCATGGGGATTCTCCAGGCAAGAATACTGGAGTGGGTTGCCATTTCCTACTCGAGGCGGTTTTCATATCCAGGAATTGATCCCACTTCTCTTAAGTCTCCTTCTCAGCAGAGGCAGGTAGTGTAAATAGAGGGTTTTCTTTTTCCCCCAGGAGAGGTTGGAAGGGAGAGGTAACAGAGGCTTTTGTCATCAACTTTCTGGGGCAAAACCGTCTTTCCTCCCTCCACCTAAATTCCCAAATGGTTTCTGGATTCGACCTCAGGCTGTTTTGAGATTAACAGCATCAGCTTCTCAGGACATGGGGGAAAGGCAAGATTCAGTCACCAGGATAGCACTAGTGGGGAGGGGAAGGGGGGAATAAAAAGTAGAATTATACTAAAGCCATGTAAAACCATCCAGTCTACAGCCATGGGGGAGCTCAGTTGCATGGCAGAGGGCAAAGTTTTTTAATTTATCTTAAACCATGTCACATCAGGTTCTAAAGCACCCCCCCCCCGCAATTTAGGAATACTTTTCAGGCACCAAATAGATCGATCATAGGAACTTTATCTTTCCCATTGCTATAAGTACCACAAAATATCTTACAGATCAACAGGAAAGATGAAGAAAGGACCAGACTGCCCCATTTAGGTAGTTCTCTTCCAACCTGTTGAGTTGCTTCAAAGCTGGTTTCTGTGCCTCCTGCCTTGAACTACCCCCAAAGATCCTGGGGATTTCACCTATCAACTTAAGAGTATCCTGCCAGAATTTTTAAAAATAGTACTCTGGCCTGGGGAGGGAGAAGATAACTACTACTTCTGAGGACCCTCTGTGAACCACGTGCTGTGCTACTTTATGTATATTCATAAACCAGTTAACTCTCACATTAACCCTATGAGGTAACTATTACATGTATCCCCCACTTTTTGAAAATTTTCTTTCCACCACTTCACTTTTATGAGAGACCTACATTAGTACCTGTTTCCACAAACTGAAGTAAATCAGAAGACGATTTTCACTTTTACTGAAAAAAAAATGAAAATCAAAAATAGTGTTCAGTGTTTGTTTGCAGAGAGCTGTTACAAGAGGCAGTGTGCACCCAGATCAGTGAGAGTGGCACTACCAAGCTCCTTTCCAGGAACTACACTCAGTATTTCAACATCACACCACCATTGTGTTGAACTGTGTCTGTGAGCATCTGTGCTTTATCTTTATTCTGTGTATCAATTAGCAAGATGTGTCCTAAGGTAATTGCTTCTTCATTTACACCATTTTGACTTACAAAAGTTTCTCTAGGAGTACTCTTCTTTCAGATAGCAGGGGAAACCTGTACTCTTGTTTCACAGATGAGTAAACTGGAGCTTGGCAGGTTTAAATGATGTCCCCAGAATCACATAGCTGAGACTAGCAGCCAGCCTACTAACTTCATTCAATACTGATTAATTTATTTTCCCCAACCCTACCTTTATCCATCTCTGAAGGAAGATAGCACTACTTAAGTATTAGCTATTATTATTATCATGTACCACCTGCCTCTGGAACTGAAATAGGTGTAGAGAGAAAAGGGGAGAAAAAGAAACTGATATTTACTAAGCCCTAACCTAGGCTTACTAGGCACTGAGGGGATGTATAACAGTAACTGGTAACTACTTTTGGACTATAGCCTTAAGGTTGATTTGGGATCTTTGATTCCACAGACCAGATTTATTGAAATAAATCTGATCTGTGTAATCAGGGATTTCAAAATAACCAATTCTGATGCTAGAAACTACCGCCATACTGGAGCAATTCCCTAGGCCATAAAGTGTCTTTTGTCCTGTTAACACACAGGTGAGACCTGAAGATTGTGAATAGTCATGTTTACTGGGTGGCTGGGGCAAAGTATGTTTGTTGTTTTGGAAAACTAGAGCAACCATGTATCACTAAATAAAATTTATGAAAGCAACATTGACGTCTTCATTATAAATGTGCTAAAACAAAAAATTTGATAAATATATAGAGTATACAGATGTGGGAGATGATGGAATATTATATAACAGGACTGGGACTGAATTGCTAAGCTAAAAGCACGTTCATGTCTCCGTCTTTATTCAACATTTCTGAAGAAGCTGTGAGTTTCTTTTCATTCTATTGACATTTCATTTTCATTTTCAGAATACGTTTGTACTTAACTGGCAATGTGACAGGTTTCCTGCATGTTGTGTGCCTTCTGCAAACCTTGATTATAATCAAGTCTGGGCTAGAAGGAAAACTGAAAAGTACAGCAGGCAATAAAATCCAGCCAAGTGGAGTGTCATGTCATTGAGCTTTCAAACTCTGGGCAGAGCCCTGGAAAAATGTGTCAAGGCCTTCCTGGAGAAAACACGTTTTTTTTTTGTTGTTGTTGTTGTTTAGGTTGGGAAAGGAGGTAGTGCCAATGTATTGAAGGCATGAATCCTTATCTACCTAGGCCAATTTTCATGTATCCTAATTGCTTTGGAAAAACTGTCATGACTTTGGCTGAGAAAAAAAACTAAAGATTTCATGTTTTAATAGCATTTCTCCAGTGCCCAAAGCTCCTTGTTCCTGAGAGAGTCTCTCTGTGCTTTATAAAAACTTGACTCAATATGGCTTGAGTCCATGGACAGGCCATGCTCCTTACTGCTATGGGCCCATATCCAAGGTGGTATTGGTGTCAGTGTGGAAATGTCTTCTGTTATTCTCTTTCTCACACATATTATGGAGTAGCTTGAGTAGGACCCAATTTTATTGGCTTTGCTGTATTTTTTTATATAGCTTTAACAGCTCCTTGAATTTGTTTCAGATTTGTGCAAATTATTTTCTTGCTATCACATTGAATTATGAGGTATCCGAATCATCTAGTCCAGCTTCTCCATCCAATACTCAAATCTGTTCTTTAATGTTGCTGAACTTTTGCCCAGTCTCTGCTTGAATAGAGCCACTGAGCTCCCTCTTTCTCCTGTGCTCCTCCCTCAACACCCATTTTGTCTCTGGACATTTCTGTTGATTCATATGTTGAACTACAGTCTTCCTCCCTCAAGTTACTTCCCAGTGTGGTCTGACTAAATGAAACTAGCAGATGCAAACTATTATACATAGGGTAGATAAACAACAAGGTCCTACTGTATAGCACAGGAGACTTTATTCGATATCTTGTGATAAACCGTAGTGAAAAAGAATATATATAGAATCCGCCAGCATTGTGGGAGACCTCGGTTTGATACTTGGGTTGGGAAGATCCCCTGGAGGAGGAAATGGCAACCACTCCAGTATTCTTGTCTGGAGAATCCCCTTGGACAAAGGAGCCTGGCAGGCTGCAGTCCGTAGGGTCGCAAAGAGTAGGACACAACTGAGCGACTGAGCACACACAGCACGTGTATGTAAAACTGAGTCACTTCGGTGTACAGCAGAATTTAAACACAACATTGTAAATCAACAATATTTCAATCAAAATTTTAAAAAGACATCTGAATGCCACTGGGTAGGAAATAGGAAAAAATCACAAATTTAGTTTCACTTTTTTGTGATTGGTCTTCTTCAAGCATTGGAAGACAGAAAACACATCTTGAATCTTCTTCTCTGAGTTCCATCAGTTTTCTTCCATCAGTTTTGGATCCCCTTGTCCTGGACTTTTTCCTCTAAATGAGTTCCAATTTGTTTCATCCCTTATCAAAGATGATTAGAACATATTTTTGTTCCCTTTCTGCCACCATAATGACATCAGGTATCCCCTGTTCAATTCCTTCTTTGTATCTCTATAGATTAATCATTTTTTAAATGTTAAGTCATTAATACTGAAAGGTGATTTTAATTAAAGCACATACCTACAACCTCTCCTTCCCACCAATCCTCCTTCCTACCCAGGAGACAAACATTCTAATTTGGCACGACATTATCTGGCCTAATAATGCCTGGCATATGAAGTGTCTGAAATGTCATCTTGCATTGTTTTAGCCTTCTGGAGTAGTTGGATTAAGTTCAAACTCAGGATGATTTTGAAATCTTAAGTCTCTCTGGAGATGTTTTCCATAATATCTTCAAACTGGATAACACTACAATAAATGAAGTATGCTGCATTGAATTAAAAGGTTATTTCCCTAGTGTGTCAAGCTAACACAAAGCATGAACCCTCCCACTAGTTGCTGACTGTCTCTGGCTATCAGTGCAGCAATCCTGTCTCCTGTTAGGTTTCTAACCCCCACTGCTCAGTGAAAACTTTAGCCAGGAAACTGCCTATTGAACTGAATCTTGAGTGGCAGCAAGGCAAAGAAAAGGAGTTACAGGAAGACTCAGAAATAAACAGAAGAGATAAGGAACATAACCTGAGTCCAGGTAATAGGAACCAAAGACTAATGAAAGAAACATTATTTTGAATCAAGAATAGAGAAGAGACCTCCTCCTATAAGACAAGAGCCAAGCAAAAAATGGACAGTGATCATTAACAGGCAAAAAGGAATACCAGTAAATTACACTATTGAAGGGTAGGACAAGAGTGTGTTCCAGAGAGTGAAGTGAAGTGAAGTGAAGTCGCTCAGTCGTGTCCGACTCTTTGCAACCCCATGGACTATAGCCTACAAGGCCCCTCCATCCATGGGATTTTCCAGGCAAGAGTACTGGAGTGGGTTGCCATTTCCTTCTCCAGGGGATCTTCCCAACCCAGGGATTGAACTTGGGTCTCCCACATTGCAGGCAGAGGCTTTACTGTCTGAGCTACCAAGGAAGCCCCCAGAGAGTGAAGATACCCACAATTAAAAGTGAGGTCATATATTCAAATTACAAGTATTCTTAATATGATTTTCTTTGAAGATGTTCTGTGAGCCAGGAATTTCTGCCACGAGTTCTATAAAATGCTAACACAGGCATCCTGCCATGCCATGCTAAGTTGCTTCAGTCATGTCCGACTCTCTGCCACCCTGTGAACTGTAGCCCGCCAGTCCATGGGATTCTCCAGGCAAGAATTTTACCACTAGTGCCACCTAGGAAGCCCAAGCCAGGAATCTTAGGTTTTATAATTATAATGAGAGCAAATAGGTTAAATGTGGTGGGTGAATACCATAAAGCATTATGCAGCAGATAAAAACAACAGATTAGATATGCACATAGAAGTATGGATGAATCTTAAAAACATGATTCATAGTAAAATTAAAATAATGAGATCTATAGCATGGTATCGGAGAAGGCAATGGCACCCCACTCCAGTACTCTTGCCTGGAAAATCCCATGGATGGAGGAGCCTGGTAGGCTGCGGTCCATGGGGTCGCTAAGAGTCGGACACGACTGAGCAACTAACTTTCACTTTTCACTTTCGCACATTGGAGAAAGAAATGGCAACCCACTCGTGTTCTTGCCTGGAGAATCCCAGGGATGGGGGAGCCTGGTGGGCTGCCATCTATGGGATCACACGGAGTCGGACATGACTGAAGTGACTTAGCGGCAGCAGCAGCAGCATAGCATGGTATCATTTTCATAAAATTTTATAATATACACATAAAACAGTATGTTCTTTAAAAAGAACATGTACAAAAATAGACATTTACCACACTGCAGTGATTAACTATGGAAGAGTGTAGGAATAAATGAAGAATGACAAAAAAGAAGCTTTATTTTGATTACTGATGAATTGAGGAATATGATGAGATCAATTCTCTTTTGTGAAACCAATAAGATAAATAAAGTGCTAAAAATGCAGAGAAGGTGACTAGATGATTGGAGAGTAAGAATAACAGTTCTATCTTGTAGAACTTTCTTTGATAATGAAAATGTTCTGTGTTTGTGCTGTCCAATATGGTAACCAGTAGCCACATGTGATTACTTAGCACTTGAAATATGACTCATGTGACTAAGAGACTGAAATTTTAATTTTATTTAATTTTAATTTGTATTTAGATTTAAATAACTACATGTGACTAGTAGCTACTGTATTGGACGGCTCAGGTTAGAAGTTGCACATGAGCCCAGATATTGACATAGAAAAGATAAATACTTGCTGTCATTGAAGACAACAGTCCTTCTGAAAAACACTTGATCCTGCCAGTAGATGAGGAGATAGCAAAGGAACCTAGGAAAGGATCACTAGGAAAGAACAGCACTTATTCTTGCCTTTTCCAGGACCTGGGTTTCTCATCAGTAGGTGAACCTCCAGAACGTCTGGCCCTGAGGGTTCTTCCCTGCTTTTGACTTGGCTGCTGGAATTGGGACAAGTCTTACAGAGCTGACTGCTGCTGCTCAGCAAATGTAGGCTTTGGAATTGCGCATGCAATGTGGTGCTTCCTATTTAGACTTTAATGAGCACAGTGTCCCAGAATGCCATCTTTACGGCTTTATCCAGGATTGGCTTGAGCTGAGTGCTATTTCACAGATTCTGTTGCTATGAGGGCTTTTTTGCTGCCTTGGCTATTGGTTACAGTAATGAATTTCCAGAGGCCAGACTAGAGAGATAGTAGTGATAGATGATTGCTAGGCTGTTGTTGCAGAACTCCAACTAGAATGGCAACATATATATTCTTAGATTCAACCCCTCTTCTTTTCTGATGTATCCCCACTTTGTACACCTATCCTTTCTCTTCTTCCCTTGGATAACCTTTCCTGGCCCCATGTAGAAAATTAAAACAATATGACAAAAATCCTTCTGATTAGAAAGAGGTATGTAGTCTGTGAATATATGGCATTGGATTGCTGGGTGCTTTTCTGGGGTTATTGGAATTTTTCCTTCCTGTGCTGAGTAAAACTTCTATAGCAGTTATAAAAATACTATTGTAAATGGTCAGATTCATCTTAAAGTATTTTTCTCTATATATAAGTAACTATACAAAGAGACAGTCTGGTGGAGTCTACTTACTGGTGAAGGATGTCTGGGACCTCTGACCTTTGGTGGTGACAGATCTGGTTGTGAAAAAATCCAGCCATTTACCAGCCTATCAGTTTGAGAGTGAATGTCAAGTTCTGCCTACTACAAGCATATGTGCAAAAGGACTGTGAGGAGGGTGGGGTGGGGTTTGAAACAGTAGTCTCACCACTTGCTAAGGGTTGCCTAGCAGCTGTGTATTTAACAAGAGCAAGTCCATAGTCAAGTGGGAAACTGCACTTATCTTCATGGAGTGATCCAAGATGGATCATTTTTCTAAGCCTTGGGCCTATGGGTCAGGGGGAAATTTTCCCCCTTAGTGAAGAAAATATTAGTTGGACCAGTATCTGAAATACCTATCATGGAGATTAATAAGGCTAGCAGAATTGTTTGAAAGTAAAGTCAACACAGAAAAGTAAATATTTGAGCCAATCTAGAAAAACATCTATTTCTGCTTTAGTGACTATGCCAAAGCCTTCGACTGTGTGGATCACAATAAACTGTGGAAAATTCTGAAAGAGATGGGAATACCAGACCACCTGACCTGCCTCTTGAGAAACCAGTATGCAGGTCAGGAAGCAACAGTTAGAACTGGACATGGAACAACAGACTGGTTCCAAATAGGAAAAGAAGTACATCAAGGCTGTATATTGTCACCCTGCTTATTTAACTTATATGCAGAGTACATCATGAGAAATGTTGGGCTGGAAGAAGCACAAGCTGGAATCAAGATTGCCGGGAGAAATATCAATAATCTCAGATATGCAGATGACACCACCTTTATAGCAGAGAGTGAAGAGGAACTAAAAAGCCTCTTGATGAAAGTGAAAGAGGAGAGTGAAAAAGTTGGCTTAAAGCTTAACATTCAGAAAACTAAGATCATGGCATCCAGTCCCATCACCTCATGGGAAATAGATGGGGAGACAGTGGAAACAGTGTCGGACTTCATTTTTTTGGGGCTCCAAAATCACTGCGGATGGTGACTGCAGCCATGAAATTAAAAGACACTTACTCCTTGGAAGGAAAGTTATGACCAAACTAGATAGCATATTAAAAAGCAGAGACATTACTTTGCCAACAAAGGTCCATCTGATCAAGGCTATGGTTTTTCCAGTGGTCATGTATGGATGTGAGAGTTGGACTGTGAAGAAAGCTGAGCACTGAAAAATTGATGCTTTTGAACTGTGGTGTTGGAGAAGACTCTTGAGAGTCCCTTGGACTGCAAGGAGATCCAACCAGTCCATCCTAAAGGAGATCAGTCCTAGGTGTTCATTGGAAGAACTGACACTGAAACCGAAACTCCAATACTTTGGCCACCTCATGTGAAGAGTTGACTCATTGGAAAAGACCCTGATGCTGGGAGAGATTGGGGGCTGGAGGAGAAGGGGGCGACAGAGGATGAGATGGCTTGATGGCATCACTGACTCAATGGGCACAAGTTTGAGTAAACTCCAGGAGTTGGTGATGGACAGGGAGGCCTGGTGTGCTGCGATTCATGGGGTCGCAAAGAGTCGGACACGACTGAGTGGCTGAACTGAACTGAACTGAAGAGTTATCATGTCTCCTGCATGGCTAAGATGGTAAAGAATTTGCCTGCAATGTGGGGACCTGGGTTCAATCCCCGGGTCAGGAAAATCCCCTGGAGAAAGGAATAGCAATCCACTCCAGTATTCTAACCTGGAGAATTCCATGGAAGAGGAACCTGGCGGGCTACAGTCCATGGGGTTACAAAGAGTCATACACGACTGAGTGACTAACACTTTCACTTTTCAATATTTATCACACTGAGAGATACCTGCTATACCAAGTGTACTCCTACATCTCCTAGACTATAAGTGGCTTGGTAGTAGAGTTTTTGCTTCTCACTTCTCTTTTTCTCTTGGCATAGTCTAACATATAAAACAGGTATTTAATAGTTGTGTAAGTAGTTAGCATATGTTCACACTAGTGACAGTCCCAGTCTTCCAACCAGCTGTTTGTTCTAGTTTCCACATAGCCAAAAGACACAAGGAAGTAGGTACTCAATGAAGTCCCAGATCCATAGATCTTCATCAATGCTGAACTATACTGTTCTTCACTGCTTAGAATAGAGGACAGGTACCCCTCTTGCAAGTACACATACTGGGAAAGCCTTAGAACTATCTCTGAAATTAGGAAGGAAGGCCAGAGATTTTATCAGTGGTAAAAATGAAGAACCCAGTTAGCTATAACAGCTAGCTCATCTCACGGGATGACTCCAGTAGGACCATGATTGATTCCAAATTCCTGGGCCAGGTTAGTGGTATCACTTTAGCTTATGGGATGTTTTGTATTTGGTTATGTGTTGTCCTCAACTTACTTGGAACCATTTATAGATGAGTGACTGAGCACACATACTTGTCTACTTACTAAAAATAGCTATCTATCTGGAAATGAGTAATTTTACAATCCGGAAATTATAATTATTTAGGGGTTCTAAATAAATATAATAGTTGATTTGATGTTTATATTTTTGTTATCTGCTTTAGGGATTAAGATGAAGTAAAAGATAAGTAAAAGATTATAAAAGGAATCTACTATGATCACTTGGGACTTTTTCAAAAGCCTTTTTACTTGTCATGGTATCTCTGGTCCCTCAAATCCACATATAAAATTTCAACTGGTGTTTTGACTAGGCATTATTAAGTAGTTGAGTTTATCTCAGCACTTCCAGATCAAATGAATTCCCACCTCTGCATATCTTCCAACTTTAGTTTAATATGCCACATTCTACTTCTACAATGAGAAAAGACACTATGATTTTTTTCTGAGTATACATGAACATCATGCATGTGTGTGTGTGTGTTTGTGTGTGTGTGTGTGAGAGAGAGAGAGAGAGAGAGAGAGAGAGAGAGAGAGAGAGAGAGAGAGAGAGAGAGAGAGAGAAATGTTTCTGGAAATGTTATATCTATACAAAGCCCTAGAATTCAAAGGTTGGAATACCAGTGCTTCCTTCCCAGATGGGTTTGGGGTTTGGCTTTTTCTCCACTCCCTTCCACTCCCCACCTTGGGATAAACAAAGACATTTTTCTTATTTGTGACAGTATTCCCACCAGTAAAGACAAAAGGTTGGTAGTCCTCTCATTAGTGGTTATTTTTATTTATAAGGTATATCTTACCTCATATGTAACTTGGTGCCATGGGGGTTTTTCAAAGAATGTTTTGTGTTACCAACTCACTGTATGACACTGACTGAGAAGCTTCTCCTTTGTGAGACTTGGTTACCCCATTGTAAAATGGGGATTTAGGGACTTGACTGTCTTCTAAGATCTTTTCAGCCCTGTGTTTTGATGATTATATTTCTTAAAATAATTTAATAATAGTTTTAAAATTCATTTAACAGTCTAGATTAGTAATAACAAAAGATATTAGAAACCATACAGAGAAAGTTAAAAGATAATTCAGCCTACAATTATTGTACTCAAACTTTAAATGTAACTTAATGCTGCCTGGCAATGAAGGCACTCTGTGATTAGGACACAATTCTTGTATAAACACAGTTCTTGCATAAACACAATTCTTCTATTCTCACAAACTGCCAAGCTACAGTAAAACAGTTCTTACAAATATTCACCATCTTTTACACATAAATGGGTGTTCCAGGTTAGTCTCCCTGTAATTAATGTGTCATTATACTTCCCATATGGGTCTGACAACAAGAAGAAAGGGACTCTTTGAAAATAAGAGTAAAGAGTAAATAAATATGCATTCTCTACCTGACAAACAGTGCCTGGGCTTCTCTACTACTTGTTCCTTGGACTTGAGAGAGACATCAGACAGAAGTCTTGAAAATATAATTATTTCACAAAAGTAAAGGAACTCTGAGATGTGCCAGTAGAGTTGAGCTACCTATGGCCTAAAAGTTTGAGTTAAGAGGACTCAAAACGGCAGGGGTGTAGGAGGTCATGGAGTTTACCTCTTCCCATAAATGCATCAAGGATACATCTACATAAGAAAATGGCAATAGGAATAATTACTTTAAATGTAAATGGATTAAATGCTTCAACCAAAAGACACAGACTGGCTGAATGGATACAAAAACAAGACCCATAAATATGCTGTCTACAAGAAACCCACTTCAAACCTAAAGACACGTATAGACTGAAAGTGAAAAGATGGAAAATATATTCCATGCAAATGGGGAAAAAAGAAAACTGGAGTAGCAATCCTCATATCAGACAAAATAGACCTTAAAATAAAGAAGATTACAAGAGATAAGGAAGGACACTACGTAATGATCAAGGGATCAGTCCAAGAGGAAGACATAACAATTGTAAACATCTATGCACCCAACATAGGAGCACCTCAATACATAACACAAACACTAACAGACATAAAAGGAGACATTGACAGTAACACAATAGTAGGAGACTTTAACACCCCACTCACACCAAAGGACAGATCATCAAAACAGAAAATTAATAAGGAAACGCAAGTCCTAAATGATGCATTAGATGAGATGGATCTCATTGATATCTTCAGAACATTCCATCCAAATGCAGAAGAATACACCTTCTTCTCAAGTGCACATGGAACATTCCCCAGGACAGACCACATCTTGGGTCACAAATCAAACCTCAGTAAATTTAAGAAAACTGAAATTATATCAAGCATATTCCCCAACCACAACACTATGAGACTAGATATCAATTACAAGAAAAAAACTGTTAGAAACACAAACACATGGAGATTAAGCAACAAATTTCCAAATAACCAACAGGCTACTGAAGAAATCAAAAGGGAAATCAAAAAATTTCTAGTAACGAATGGCAATGAAAACATGACAACTCAAAACAACCTATGGGATGCAGCAAAAGCAGTCCTAAGAGGGAATTTTATACCAATACAATCCTACCTCAAGAAACAAGAAAAACATTGAATAGACAACCTAACTTTACACCTAAAACAACTGGGAAAATAACAACAACAACAACAAAAAACCCAAAATTAGTAGAAGGAAAGAAATCGTAAAGATCCAAGCAGAAATAAATGAAAATGAAATGAAAGAAACAATAGTAAAGATTAATAAAACTAAAAGCTGATTCTTTGAGAAGATAAACAAATTGACAAACCTTTAATGAGACTCATCAAGAAAAAAAGGGAGAAGAATCAAATGAACAAAATTAGAAATGATAAAGGAGAGGTTACAACAGACAGTACAGAAATACAAAGAATTATAAGAGACTATTATGAACAACTATATGGCAATAAAATGGATAACCTGGAAGAAATGGACAGACTCTTAGAAAAGTTCAATCTTCCAAGGCTGAACCAGGAAGAAATAGAAATTATGAACAACCCAATTACAAGTACTGAAATTGAAGCTGTGATAAAAAAAAAATCTCCCAAAAAACAAAAGCCTAGAACCAGATGGCTTCCCAGGAGAATTCTATCAAACATTTAGAGAAGAGCTAATGCCTATCCTTCTAAAACTCTATCAAAAAATTGCAGAGGAAGGAACACTTCCAAACTCATTCTATGAGGCCACCATCACCCTGATACCAAAACCAGACAAAGAAAACACACAAAAAGAAAACTATAGGCCAATATCACTGACAAACATAGATGCGAAAATCCTCAACAAAATTTTATCAAACAGAATTCAGCAACACATCAACAAGCTCATACACCATTATCAAGTTGGGTTTATTCCAGGAATGCAAGGATTCTTCAATATATGCAAATCAATCAATGTGATATACCATATTAACAAATTGAAAGATAAAAACCATATGATAATCTCAATAGATGCAGAAAAGGCTTTGACAAAATTCAGTACCCATTTGTGATTAAAATTCTTCAAAAGATGGGCATAGAAGGAACCTACCTCAACATAATAAAGGCCATATGTGATAAGCCCACAGCAAACATTATTCTCAATGGTGAAAAACTGAAAGCATTCCCCCTAAGATCAGGAACAAGACAAGGTCATCCACTTTCACCACTATTATTCAACTTAGTTCTGGAATTCCTAGCTATAGCAATCAGAGAAGAAAAGGAAACAAAAGGAATCTAGGTCAGAAAAAATCTTAAAGATAGTATCAGAAAATTACTAGAGCTAATCAGTGAATTTAGCAAAGTTGCAGGATACAAAATCAATACACAGAAATCATTTGCATTTCTATATACTAACAATGAAGAGTCAGAAAGAGAAATTAAAGAATCAATCCCATTCACCATTGCAACAAAAAGAATTAAATATCTAAGAATAAACTTACTTAAAGAAACAAAAGAACTGTACACAGAAAATGATAAGACACTGATGAAAGAAATCAAAGATGACATAAACAGATGGAAAGATATTCCATGTTCCTGGGTATAAAAAATCAATATTGTGAAAGTGACTATACTACCAAATGCAATCTAGAGATTCAATGCAATCCCTATCAAATTACCAATGGCATTTCTCACAGAACTAGAGCAAAAAATTTCACGATTTATATGGAAATACAAAAGAACCTGAATAGCCAAAGCGGTCTTGAGAAAGAAGAATGGAGCTGGAGGAATCAACCTTCCTGACTTCAGGTTATACTACAAAGTCACAGTCATCAAGACAGTATGGTACTGGCACAAAAACAGAAATATAGATCAATGGAACAAGACAGAAAGCCCAGAAATACACCCATGCACCTATGGGTATCTTATCTTTGACAAAGGAGGCAAGAATATACAATGGGGCAAAGACAGCCTCTTTAATAAATGGTGCTGGGAAAACTGGACAGCTACATGTAAGAGAATGAAATTAGAACACTTCCTAATACCATGCACAAAGATAGACTCAAAATGGATTAAAGACCTAAATGTAAGACCAGAAACTATACAACTCTTAGAGGAAAACATAGGCAGAACACTCAATGACATAAATCAAAGCAAGATCCTCTCTTCCTATGACCCACCTCCTAGAGTAATGGAAATAAAAACAAAAGTAAACAAGTGGGACCTGATTAAACTTAAAAGCTTTTGCACATCAAAAGAAATTATAAGCAAGGTGAAAAGACAACCCTCGGAATGGGAGAAAATAATAGCAAATGAGAGGGAGGAGCCAAGATGGCGGAGGAGTAGGACGGGGAGACCACTTTCTCTCCTACAAATTCATCAAAAGAATAACTGAACGCAGAGCAAACTTCGCAAAACAACTTCTGATCGCTAGCTGAGGTCATCAGGCGCCCAGAAAAGCAGCCCATTGTCTTCGAAAGGTGGTAGGACAAAATATAAAAGATAAAAAGTGAAACAAAAGAGCTAAGGATGGAGATCCGTCCCGGGAGCTCTTAGGCGGCATTGCTTGGGGTAGGGTCCGGGCCTGAGTGCCCTGAGGACAATCGGAGGGAGCTTCTGTGAGTTGCCAACTTGAACTGTGTGAGTTGCCAATAGCAAATGAAACAACTGACAAAGGGTTTAATTTCCAAAATATACAAGCAACTCATACAACTCAATGCCAGAAAAACAAACAGCCCAATCAAAAAGTAGGGAAAGACCTAAACAGACATTTCTCAAAGAAGACATACAGATGGCTAACAAACACATGAAAAGATGGTCAACATCACTCATTATTAGAGAAATGCAAATCAAAACCACAATGAGCTATCACCTCACACAGGTCAGAATGGCCATTATCAAAAAGTCTACAAACAGTAAATGCTGGAGAGGGTGTGGAGAAAAGGGAACACTGTTGCACTGTTACTGGGAATGTAAATTGATACAGCCACTATGGAAGGCAGTATGGAGATTCCTTAAAAATCTAGGAATAAAACCACCATATGACCCAGCAATTCCACTCCTAGGCATATACCCTGAGGAAACCAAAATTTAAAAAGACACATGTATCTAATTATTCATTGCAGCATCATTTATAATAGCTAGCACATGAAAGCAACCTAGATGTCCATCAACAGATGAATGGATAAAGAAGCTGTGGTACATATACACAATGGAACATTACTCAGCCATTTGACTCAGGAATGCATTCGAGTCAGTTCTGATGAGGTGGATGAACCTAGAACCTATTATACAGCATGAAGTGAGTCAGAAAGAGAAAGATAAATTTTGTATTCTACTGCACATATACCGAATCTAGAAAAAATGGTACTGAAGAATTTATTTACAGGGCAGTAATGGAGAAACAGACATAGAATAGACTTATGGACATGGAGAGAGGGGAGGAGAGGGTGAGATGTATGGAAAGAGTAACATGGAAACTTACATTACCATATGTAAAGTAGGTAGCTAACAGGAATTTGCTGTATGGCTCAGGAGTCTCAAACAGGGGCTCTGTATCTACCTAGAGGGGTGGGGTGGGGAGGGAGATGGGAGGGACATTCAAAAGGGAGGGGATATATGTACACCTATGGCTGATTCATGTTGAGTTTGACAGAAAACAACAAAATTCTGTAAAGCAATTGTCCTTCAATAAAAAAAAAAAATGAAAAAGAAAAAAACAATACATCTACAAATGGAACAATTCTCTGTAATCACCTGCTAAACACTAGCAGATGACCTCAGACATCTAAAAGCAAGACAGATCCCTGTGTAACCAGGTAGAGTGAAGGAAACCAGAAGGGAAAAGGAAGAGGAGAGGAAGTGGGATGGAACCTGTGCCCCTGGGGGGTTGCTGAGGAAGAGAATAGGTTCCTGCATCTGGGGAAACCCCCTCACTGGTGGGGAGATTGTTGCAACAGAAGGGGAGATTCAGGGGCTCAGAGGAGAGCCCAACTACTGGTCTGAGGCAGGCAGGACAGAGTGAGACCTATGCAGATGGTCTGTGCCACAGCCGTGTGCTCCCCAGCCTAACATGTGTGTCTGCCAGTGCAGATGGGGAATAGGTACTAGAAAATGGGGTTTGGAGAGAAGACCTGGGGAGGGGACTACTGTTGGCTATGAGAAGGCAGCCTTAGGGGATGGTAGTGAGGAGCTCTGTAATGAGCATTGCTCGTGGAAGAAGCCTGGACCACCGTGAAAGTGAAGCACCACTGAGTGACATGCAAAAGGCAGGGCCACCATTGCAGCCTCTCTCCTTGTGTGCTAGCCCCTGCATACCCAGGCAGTAAGAAGCACTCCTGCTGGGGCAGGCTCTCATGCCCCTAACCATCATGTCCTTCTCTGTGCTCAATCCCCAAAAGGATGGGCTCTTGTACCCCCAGTCACGACCTTCTCCTCTACACCTGCTCCTGCCCAGATGGGCTCTCGTGCTCTTGGCTGCCACCTCCTCCTTCACGTCCCCTCCTCATGTGCTCCAGGGCAGCCTCAGGAGCAGATACCTGTGGGTAGCCCACAGAAAGAAGTGGGGCTTAATAGTTAATTAAGCTGAACCCCAAGAACCATGCAACTAAGGAAAGAGAGCTGCACAAACTGCAAATTTATACCTTCACAATCTGCAAATTTATACCTCATGGCTGCACAAACTGCAAATTTATACCCTTGCAACTGACTTTGTAAACTCAGTGCCTGAAGAACATTTGAATGGACGATGAGTGCTCCCACAGCCAAGACAAGTCTGGCTTTAGCAACTGTGAATTTTGTGGGCACGTGCATATGGGGGTTGGCCAAGCCAGAGTGTGAGCCCAATAGTGCCCACAGCAGGTCCTGTTCCACACTTAATGCAATCCTGGGACCTGAATTCAGTGGATCAACGCTGGTGGCCTGGTGAAAACAACACCTAAGAGACATCAAGGCCAGTTGCCAGCATATACATTGTTAAAGTGGGGCTGAGAGCAGTGCTACCTACATTGTAATCCGAGAGCTCACACAGTGGGTGAAAGGTGACACAACAGAGCATACTCACAGGTGAACAGCTCTAGAGAAGGAATACTCAGTGACTTCTTTTCCAGTGGGAGTGCTCCACTGCCACCTACCTCACACTGAAGATGAGAAACACAGCTAAGAAACAGACCTTGGGGCCTCTAACTCCAATAGCCAGGAAGCAGATACCCTGCCACTGAAGGGCAGTGACAACCACAGCACAGCAGAGATGCCATGCTCAATACCCAGTGCAGGCTGTGGTCACCACATCAGTCACACCTCCTATCAAGGGAATAATGATCAGAATACAGCAAGGAAAGAGGTGGCAGATATCTAAAAACAGTTCTTGCACCAAAAAATATCAAACCCACACAGAACAGAGGTGTTTCCACATAAAAAATAATCCTCCAAGGGAGCCTGAGGGTCTGGCATCAAGAAGGAAAATCCTGAAAGCATTTGGCTTTGAGGCAAGTGGGGCTTGAGTGTAGGAGCTCCACAAGGTTGGGGAAAACAGAGACTCCACTCTTGGAGGGTGCACCACAAGGTCTCACATGCACTGGGATCCAGCACAAAGCAGTGTCTTCATATGAACCTGAGCTACACCAAACTAGAGGTTTTGGAAGATCTCTTGGGAAGGCAAGGGTTGGCTATAGCTCACTTGTGGGGACAAGGACACTGATAGCAGAGGCCCCAACAAATAGTAACTGGTGTGAGGTCCTCATTTCAGCAAAAAGACCCAGGCACACCCAACAACCTACAGGCTCCAGTGCTGTAAAGCTTCAGGCCAAACAGGAAATAAGATAGGAACACTGTTTCAACTATCAGAAGATAGGCTGCCTAAAGTCATACTGAGCTCATAGCCACCTCAAAACTTACTTCTTGATGTGGCCCTGCCCACCAGAGGGAAAAGACTCAGCCTCATCCATCAGAAGGCAGGCACCAGTCCCTCCAACCAAGAAGCCTACACAAGCTCCTGGTCCAACCAAGCTCCTGCCCCCACTGGAGGAAGACACCAGAAGCAAGAGAAAATACAAGCGAGCAGACTGCAGAAAGGAGACCACAAGAACAGAAAGTTAGACAAAATGAGACAACAGAGAAATATGTTACAGTTGAAGGAAGAAGGCAAAAAACCCACAAGAACAGTAAGCGAATAGGAGATAGAAATTCTACCTGGAAAATAAATCAGAGTAATTATAGTAGTGAAAGTGAAGTCGCTCAGTCGTGTCCAACTCTTTGCGAACCCATGGACTGTAGCCTACCAGGATCCTCAGTCCATGGGATTTTCCAGGCAAGAATACTGGAGTGGGTTGCCATTTCCTTCTCCAGGGGATCTTCCCAACCCAGGGATCAAACCCAGGTCTCCTGCATTGTAAGCAGACGCTTTACCGTCTGAGCTACCAGGGAAGCCATGACTCAAAATCTCAGAAAACGAATGGAGGCACAGTCTGAGAATGTACAAGAAATGCTTAACAAAGAGACAGAAGATTTAAAGAACAAGCAAACAGAGGTACAGAGATGAGCAACACAATCACTGAAATGCAAAATACCCTAGAAGGAATCAGTAGCAGAGTACCTGAGGCAGAAGAAAGAATAAGTGAACTGGAAGGCAGAGCGGTGGAAATTACTACCATGGAACACAATAAAGAAAAACAGAATGAAAAGAAAAGACAGTTTCAGAGACCTCTATGACAACATTAAATGCACCAACATTCACATTATAGGGGGCCCCAGAAGAAGAACAGAAAGGGAGAGAAAATATTTGAAGATATTATAGCCAAAAATTTCCCTGACATGGAAAGGAAACAGCCACCCAAGCTCAGGAAGTACTGAGAGTTCCCAGGAGTGCTGGAGTGGGTAGCCCATTCCTTCTCCAGCAGATCTTCCCAACCCAGGAATCAAACAAGGGTCTCCTGCATTGCAGGTGGATTCTTTAACAACTGAGCTATCAGGAAAGCCCATGAGAGTTCCAGGCAGGATAAACCCAAGGAGGAACATACTGAGGCACATATTAATCAAACTGACAAAAATGAACTACAAAGAAAAATATTAAAAGTAACAAGGGGAAAGCAAATATAATATACAAGCAATCCTCATAAGGTTATCAGCTGATTTTTCAGCAGAAATCATGCAGGCCAGAAGACAGTGGTATGATATATTTAAAGTGATGAAAGGGAAAAACCTATAACCAAGAATATTCTACCTGAAAAAATAAACACTCTACCCAGCAAAACTGTCATTCAGATTTGATGGAGAAATCAAAAGCTTTACATACAAGCAAAAGCTAAGAGAATTCAGTACCACAAAACCAGCCTTACAACAAATGCTAAAGGAACTTCTCTAGGCAGAGGGGAAAAGAGGCCACAACTAGAAACAAGAAAATCACAAATGGGAAAACTCATTAGTCAAAGCAAACATGAAAAAGTAATAGTAAGAAATCATCAGTGCATAAATATGATATCAAAACCAGCAACCATGAGATGAGAAGCATACAAATGTAAGAAATGGACATTTCATTTGAAATTAAGAGACCAGCAAATTAAAACAACCCTGTACATATATAGACTGCTATATCAAAACATCATAGAACCTGCAAACCAAAAAACTAAAATAGATATACACACAAAAAAGAAAGTGCAGCCCAAATGTAACACTAAAGATAGTTATCAAACAGGTAGACAAGAGAACAAAAGAAGGGAAGAAAGAAGACCAACAAAAACAAATCCAAAAAATTAAGAAAATGGTCATAGAAGTATACATGTTGATAATTACCTGGCATGTAAATAATGTTCACATTATTAAATGTTCCAACCAAAAGATGTAGACTGGCTGAATGGATGCAAAAACAAGACCCAGATATATACTGTCTACAAGAGACCAACACCAGACCTAGGGACACATACAGACTGAAAGTAAGGGAATAGAAAAAGATATTCCATGCAAATGGAAATCGAAAGAAAACTGGAGTAGCAATATTCATATCAAACAGAACAGACTTTAAAGACTGTTACAGGAGGCAAGGAAGTACACTACATAATGATCAAGGCATCAACCCAAGAAGAAGATATAGCAATTGTGAACATATATGCACCAAACATAGGACACCCCAATATATAAGGCACATACTAACAGCCATAAAAGGGGAAATCAACAGTAACACAATAACAGTAGGGGACTTTAACACCCTACCTTCATCAATGGACAGATCATCCAGACAGAAAATCAGTGAAGAAACACAGACTTAAATGACACAGTAAACTGGATGGACATAACTGATATCTCTAGGGCATTCCATCTTAAAGAAGCAGAATACATTTTTTTTCTCACATGCACGTGGAAAATTCTCCAGGACAGATCACATCACAAACCTCTGTAAGTTTAAGAAAATCGATCCAACCAAAACACTGTGAGAATAGGAGTAAATTACAGGGGAATAAAACTAAAAAAAATAAATAAATAAAACAAAACAAAACACAGAAACATGTAGAGGCTAAACAATATGTTAATGAATAGCTAATGGATCATTGAATAAATCAAAGAGGACATTAAAAAAATTACCTAGAGACAAATGATAATGAAAGCACAATGGTCCAAAACCTGAGATACAGCAAAAGCAATTCTAAGAGGGAAGTTTATAACAAAACAGCCTTACATCAAGAAACAAGAAAAACCTTTAATAAACAACATAACCTTACACCTAAAACAACTGGAGAAAGAAGAACAAACAAAAGCCAAAGCTAGTAGAAGGAAAGAAATAATAAAGATTAGAGCAGAAATGAATAAAATTGAGATGAAGAAAACAATAGCAAAGATCAATGAAACTAAAAGCTTGTTCTTTGTGAAGATAAAATTAATAAAACTTAGACACATTAAGACAAAAGGTAGAGAACTTAAATCAATAAAAATAGGAAAAAAAAACAGTTACAACAGACACCACAGAAATATGAAGTATCATAAAAGAATACTGCAAGCAACCAATAAATGGACAATGCCAATAAAAAGGAAAAACTAGAAGAAATGGACAAATTATTTGAAAGGTACAACCTTCCAAGACTGAACCAGGAATAAATAGAAAATATGAACAGACCAATCACAAGTTTCGGGGCTTCCCTGGTAGCTCAGCTGGTAAAGAATCCACCTATAATACAGGAGACCCCAGTTCGATTCCTGGGTCGGAAAGATCTGCTGGAGAAGGGATAGGCTACCCACTCCAGTATTCTTTGGCTTCCCTGGCTCAGCTGGTAAAGACTCCGCCTGCAATGCAGGAGACCTGGGTTCAATCCCTGGGTTGGGAAGATCCCTTGGAGAAGGGAACATCTAACCACTTCAGTATTCTGGCCTGGAGAATTCCATGGACTCAGTCCATGGGGTCATAAAGAGTTGGAGACAACTGAAGGACTTTCAATTTCACAATCACAAGTACTGAAATGGAAACTGACTAAAATCTTTCAATGAACGAAAGTCCAGGACTAGATGGCTTCACAGGCAAATTCTATCAAACATTTAAAGGAGTTAACACCTACTCTTCTGAAACTCTACCAAAAATTGCAGAGGAAGGCCTAAGCTCATTCTATGAGGCCAACATCATCCTGATACCAAAAACAAAGATATCACACAGAAAAAGAGAATTGCAGGCCAGTATCATTGATGAACATAGACACAAAATACTCAACAAAATATGAGCAGACTGAATCCAAAAACACATTAAAAGGATCATACACCATGATCAAGTTGAAGTTATCCCAGGAATGCAAGATTTTTTCCATATCCGCAAATCAATCAGTATGGTATACCACATCAACAAATTGAAGAATAAAAACCATATGATCATCTCAATAGATGCATAAAATGTCCACTTATGATTTTTAAAAAAACTCTCCAGTAAGTGGGCATAGAGGGAACCTACCTTAACATAATAAGAGCCATATACCACAAATCCACAGTAAACGTCATTCTTAATGGTGAAAAACTGAAAGCATTTTCTCTAAGATCAGGAACAAATCAATGATGTCTTTGCCACTATCATTCAATATAATTTTGGAAGACCTCACCATGGCAATCAGAGAAGAGAAAGAAATAAAAGGAATCCCAATTGGAAAAGAAGTAAAACTGTCATTGTTTGCAGATGATATGATACTATACACAGAAAATCCTAAAGATGCTATTAGAAAACTACTAGAACTCTTCAATGAATTAAGTAAAGTCGCAGGATACAAAATAAACACACAGAAATCTCTTGTATTCCTATACACTAACAATGAAAAATCAGAAAGAGAAATCAAGGGGAAAAAATCACATTTACCACTGCATCAAAAAGAATAAATTACCTGGGACTAAATCTACCTAAGGAGGCAAAAGACCTATATTCAGAAAACTATAAGACAACTGATGAAAGGAATAAAAGATGATACAAACAGATGGAGAGACATACTATGTTCTTGGATTGGGAGAATTAATACTGTGAAAATAACAATACCACACAAAGCAATCTACAGATTCAATGAAATCCTTGTCAAATAACCAAGGGCATTTTCTCAGAACAAGAACAAAAAGTTTTACAATTAGTATGGAAACAAAAAGAACCTCAAATAGTCAAAGCAATCTTGAGAAAGAAAGACAGAATTGGAGGAATAAGGCTGCCTGACTTCAGACTGTACTACAAAGTTACAGTAATCAAAACAGTATGGTACTAGCACAGAAAGAGAAATATATGTCAATGGAACAGGATAAAAAGTCTGGAGATATAGCCATGCACCTATGGTCACCTAATCTATGACAAAAGAGGCAAAAATATACAATGGAGAAGAGACAATATCATCAATAAGTGGTGCTGTAAAAACTGGAGAGCTACATGTAAAAGAATGAAATTAGATCACTCTCTAAAATCATACACAAAAATCAACTCAAAATGAATTAAAGAGCTGAGTATAAAGCTGGATACTATAAAATTCTTAGACAAAAATATGGACAAAACACTCTGACATAAATCACAGCAATATATCTTTTTGATCCACTTCCTAGAGTAATGAAAATAAAACCAAAGTAAACAAATAGGACCTAATCAAACTGACAAGCTTCTGCAGAGCAAAGGAAACCATAAACAAAATGAACAGATGACCCACAGAGTGGGAGAAAACATTGGCAAATGAAGTACCTGACAAGGGATTAATCTCCAAAGTATACAAACAGCTCATGCAACTCAATATAAAAAAAGCAAACAAACCAGTCAAAAAATGGGCAGAAGAGCTAAACAGATATATCTCCAGAGAAGAAATACAGATGGCCAAAAAGCACATGAAGAGATGCTCAACATCACTAACTAATAGATAAATGCAAATGAAAACTACAGTGAGGTATCACCTCACACTGGTCAGAATGGCCATCATCAAAAAGTCTACAAACAATAAATGCTGGAAAGGGTATGGAGAGAAGGGGACCCTCCAGCATTGTTGGTGGGAATGTAAATTGATAAAACCACTGTGGAGAACAGTATGAATGTATTTTATACATTCATATATACAGAATGAACTGTATATACATGTATACTGTATATACATATATACAGAATGAACTGTATTTTAAAAATACAGTTACCATATGATCCAGTAATCCCATTCCTAGGAATATATCTAGAGAAAACCATAGTCTGAAAGGATATATGCACCCCGATGTTCACTGCAGCACTATTTACAATAACCAACACATGGAAGCAACCTAAATGTCCATTGATAGAGGAATGGATAAAGGTGTGGTACATATATACAATGGAATATAACTCAACCATAAAAAGGAATGAAATAATGTCCTTCACAGCAACATGAATGGACCTAGAGAGTGTCATACTGAGTGAAGTAAGTCAGGCAGAGAAAGGTAAATATATGATATTGCTTATATATGGAATCTGAAAAAATGATACAATTGAACTTATTTACAAAACAGAAATAGATTCACAGACATAGAAAACAATCTTAAAGTTTACAAAGTGGAAATGAGGGGAGGGATAAATTAGGATTTGGGGATTCAAATGTACATACTACTATATATAAAACAGATAATTAACCTACTGTATAGCACAGGGAACTCAACTCAAAGGAACTCTACTCAATACTCTGTAATGGGAAAAGAACCTAAAAAAGAGTGGTATATATATGTGTGACTAATTCACTTTGCTGTACACCTGAAACTAGCACACATTGTAAATCAACAGTACTCCAATATAAATTTTTAAATTTTTATTTATTTATTTATTTATTTTTGGCTGTGCTGGGTCTTTGTTGCTGCACATGGGCTTTCTCCAGTTGGGGCAAGTGGGGGCTACTCTTTAGTTGCAGTGCATGGGCTTCTCACTGAGATGGTTCCTCTGTTGCAGAGTATGGGCTCTAGGGTCAGCAGGCTCAGTAGTTGTGGCACATGGGCTTAGCTGCCCCATGGCATGTGGAATCTTCCTGGACCAGGGAGTGAACCTGTGTCCCCTGCATTGGCAGGTTCATCCCAAACTACTGAACATCCAGGGAAGTCCCATTAAATTTTTTTAAAAGTTAAAAATAAAATAATAAAGTTTATAAGTCTAGTGGGGAGGCTGGCTACTCCCAACTTGAGCCCATGAATGCCTCTCCTTGTTTCTGTCCACTTCTAATTCACATCTTATTGCACATAAGGTTTTCTAGTGTCTTTGTAGTGCTTTATTTTTTTTTTAATGCTAATTTTTTTATTTTTTTTTTATTATTTTTTTTTCCAGTGGGTTTTGTCCTACATTGATATGAATCAGCCATGGATTTACATGTATTCCCAATCCCGATCCCCCCTCCCACCTCCCTCTCCACCCGATTCCTCTGGGTCTTCCCAGTGCACCAGGCCGGAGCACTTGTCTCGTGCATCCCACCTGGGCTGGTGATCTGTTTCACCATAGATAGCATACATGCTGTTCTTTTGAAATATCCCACCCTCACATTCTCCCACAAAGTTCAAAAGTCTGTTCTGTATTTCTGTGTCTCTTTTTCTGTTCTGCATATAGGGTTATCGTTATCACCTTTCTAAATTCCATATACATGTGTCAGTATGCTGTAATGTTCTTTATCTTTCTGGCTTACTTCACTCTGTATAAGGGGCTCCAGCTTCATCCATCTCATTAGGACTGGTTCAAATGAATTCTTTTTAATGGCTGAGTAATATTCCATGGTGTATATGTACCACAGCTTCCTTATCCATTCATCTGCTGATGGGCATCTAGGTTGCTTCCATGTCCTGGCTATTATAAACAGTGCTGCGATGAACATTGGGGTGCACGTGTCTCTTTCAGATCTGGTTTCCTCAGTGTGTATGCCCAGAAGTGGGATTGCTGGGTCATATGGCAGTTCTATTTCCAGTTTTTTAAGAAATCTCCACACTGTTTTCCATAGCGGCTGTACTAGTTTGCATTCCCACCAACAGTGTAAGAGGGTTCCCTTTTCTCCACACCCTCTCCAGCATTTATTGCTTGTAGACTTTTGGATAGCAGCCATCCTGACTGGCGTGTAATGGTACCTCATTGTGGTTTTGATTTGCATTTCTCTAATAATGAGTGATGTTGAGCATCTTTTCATGTGTTTGTTAGCCATCTGTATGTCTTCTTTGGAGAAATGTCTGTTTAGTTCTTTGGCCCATTTTTGGACAATGCATTTTGACATACTTTCACATTGATTTATGATCCTATGAACTTGTTCTTCTTCGGAATTTCTTTACAGTGCTATCAGAAAGGATGGTGCAGATAATAGTGAGGGAAGAAAAAATAAGAGGAATGGAGATCCAAATATTGAACCACTGAGCTTTGCCAAAATGCAGCCGCTATCGCTGCTGCCCAGGTACCTAACAGCAAAGAGGACCCCTCCCTGAGACTTATGTCTGCCAAAAATCAAGGCAGATGGAACATGCAGAGCCTTGTTACCCAGCTAGTTAGTGGTTGTACTTCATCCATCCTATGGTGTCAGTTCTTAAATGAGTTTTTGTGCATATCTTTTGAATTTTGGACTATTAATCATTAAAGATGACATAGAATTATACCATACTTCTGAGATATATAGAATTTTTTAGTGTTTTACTGTGATCATCTTTTTTTGATGTCTTTCTTATCCTTAATATTTAAAAAACTTGTATGAGTTCTCATTTAAGCATGTTTTCTGTACTTAAAAACATCACATTTCCATATACCTAATCTAGTATCTTGAAATCCTGGTAGATGTTAGAAAGTTGAATTAGCCAAGCAGCATTATGGATAACTATGTACTCTCTGTACTAATGCTGATTCTGTCATCCATCAGCTGACTGAAGTTGAACTGGGAAGATTTAGACTAGATAGATCTTGGCTAGGCTAACCTGGAGAACTTCTGTGGACCTGTGTGCGACAACAGTCTCATTTCATTGATCCATTCCAGTCCCTAACCAAACCTGTAGTTTCTCCATCCATATCAGGTTGCTGGTCAGTTGCCTCCTTTCCAGCTAAGACCTTTTTCAGCTTCATTATAGATGTTGGACCTGATGATCAGGCTTATTATTCATCTTGCTTTGTTCTCATAAACATCCTGGAACTTGTGTTTCTGGGGTTACTCTGGTCTGGAATCCAACCACTCCTAATGCTCCTTTTACAATCATTTAATAACTCTTTGAGAGCTTCCCTGGTGGCTCAGTGGTAAAGAATCTGCCTGCCAATAGAAGAGATGCAGGTTCAATCCCTGGTCCAGGAAGATCCCCTGGAGGAGGGCATGGAAACCCACTCCAGTATTCTTGCCTAGAGAACCCCATGAACAGAGGAGCCTGGCAGGTTACAGTCTATGGGATTGCAAAGAGTCAGACATAACTTAGTGACTAAACAACAATAAATTAACTCTTTGACCTCTCTCGTCTCCATATGCCAACTCCTGCTCCCTCACCTGCCACATCTAAATCATTTTCCAAATCTCTACAGCATACCTCTGCAATTTACTCAAATCTAAAATCTTTCCATTTTTATTTCCTCCTCCCTAATTCTAAACTTCTTGACCGCTCACACTTGAACATTGTCTCCTAACATATTTTCTTACCTCTGATTCTCCCTCTCTCACAGGTCCTAATGTTCTAATCATAGTATTTCTCTGCTTAAAACCCTTCAGTGCCTTCTTTAACTAAGATTTGGGTGGCCTCCACAGTATAGTTCTCATCTTTTCAACCATAGCTTCTTATATATACCTGATGTTTTAGGGGGAAAAAACTACTGTTCCCCCAAATTCTCCCCCATCATTTTCTATCATTCAACATCATCTTCTAGTCAACTTTTACAGAGTATATACCATATTCTAAACACTATTTGAGCTAAGCCCTGTGGAGGTGAGGGGTGCTTAGTCTTTTGAGGGTATCAGATATAAAGAAGTAATGTTTATATAAGATGATAAACATGGAGAAGAGCAAAGTTCTTTGGGAACACAGAGAAGGGAAAAAATTAATTTTGTTTGTGGTAGGAAGAATCAAGGAAAGTGTCAGGAAATTTTGAGAAGGGAATAGGAGAGGGAAATGAAACAAAAGCTGGAAAGGGAGGAAGGGAAGAATAGAGGAAGGAGAAAGAGTAGGGAGAGATATTCCAGGCACAGAGAATATCAAGCAAGATACCTGGAAGCAAAAAGTGGTCTAGAAAATTAAGTTAAAATATTTTGGAGTATAGGTAGAGGTGAAGAGAATGAAAGTGAGTATTGATTGAAAAGGGTATTGTCAATGGTCAGAATGGCCGTCATCAAAAAATCTGCAAACAATAAATGCTGGAGAGTAGTGGAGAAAAGGGAACCTTCTTACACTGTTGGTGGAAATGCAAACTGTTACAAGCATTATGGAGAACAGTGTGGAGGTTACTTTTAAAAACTGGGAATAGAACTGCTGTACGACCCAGCAGTCCCACTTCTGGGACTATACCCCGAGAAAATCAGAATTGAAAGAGACACATATACCCCAATGTTCATTGTGGCACTATGTACATTAGCTAGGACATGGAAGCCAAATTCAGACTTAAATTGAAGAAAGTGGGGAAAACCACTAGACCATTTAGGTAAGTCCTAAATCAAATGCTTTATGACTATACAGTGGAAGTGAGAAATAGATTTAAGGGATTAGATCTGATAGACAGAGTTCCTGATGAGCTGTGGATGGAGGTTCGTGACATTTTACAGGAGACAGGGAGCAAGACCATCCCCAAGGAAAAGAAATGCAAAAACGCAAAGTGGCTGTCTGAGGAGGCCTTACAAATATCTGTGAAAAGAAGAGAGTCAAAAAGCAAAGGAGAAAAGGAAAGATATACCCATTTGAATGCAGAGTTCTAAAGAATAGCAAGGAGAGATAAGAAAACCTTCCTCAGAAATCAATGCGAAGAAATAGAGGAAAACAATAGAATGGGAAAGACTAGAGATCTCTTCAAGAAAATTAGAGATACCAAGGGCACATTTCATGCAAAGATGGGCTCAATAAAGGACAGAAATGGTATGGACCTAACAGAAGCAGAAGATATTAAGAAGAGTTGGCAAGAATACACAGAAGAACAGTACAAAAAAGATCTTCACGACCCAGATAATCATGAAGGTGTGATCACTCACACTCACCTAGAGCCAGACATCCTGGAATGTGAAGTCAGGTGGGCCTTAGGAAGCATCACTACGAACAAATCTAGTGGAGGTGATGGAATTCCAGTTGAGCTATTTCAAATCCTACAAGATGATACTGTGAAAGTGCTGCACTCAATATGCCAGCAAATTTGGAAAACTCAGCAGTGGCCACAGGACTGGAAAAGGTCCGTTTTCATTCCAATCCCAAAGAAAGGCAATTTCAAAGAAAGCTCAAACTACCACACAATTTCACTCATCTCACACGCTAGTAAAGTAATGCTCAAAATTCTCCAAGCCTGGCTTCAGCAATTCATGAACTGTGAACTTCCAGATGTTCGAGCTGGTTTTAGAAAAGGCAGAGGAACCAGAGATCATTGAAAAAGCTGGATCATCGAAAAAGCAAGAGAGTTCAAAAAAAAAAAAATCTCTTTCTGCTTTATTGACTATGCCAAAACCTTTGACTGTGTGGATCACAAGAAACTGAGGAAAATTCTTAAAGAGAAAGGGATACCAGACCACCTGACCTTCCTCTTAAACCTGTATGCAGGTCAGGAAGCAACAGTTAGAACTGGACATGGAAGAACAGACTGGTTCCAAATAAGAAAAGGAGTGTGTCAAGGCTGTATATTGTCACCCTGCTTATTTAACTTATATGCAGAGTACATCATGAGAAACGCTGGGTTGGATGAAGCACAAGCTGGAATCAAGATTGCTGGGAGAAATATCAATAACCTCAGATATGCAGATGACACCACCCTTATGGCAGAAAGTGAAGAAGAACGGAAGAGCCTCTTGATGAAAGTGAAAGAGGAGAGTGAAAAGGTTGGCTTAAAGCTCAACATTCAGAAAACTAAGATCACAGCATCCGGTCCCATCACTTCATGGTAAATAGATGGGGAAACAGTGACTGACTTTATTTTTCTGGGCTCCAAAATCACTGCAGATGGTGATTGCAGCCATGAAATTAAAAGACACTTACTCTTTGGAAGGAAAGTTACGGCCAACCTAGACAACATATTAAAAAGCAGAGACATTACTTTGCCAACAAAGTTCTGTCTAGTCAAGGCTATTGTTTTTAGTAGTCATGTATGGATGTGAGAGTTGTACTATAAAGAAAGCTGAGCACCGAAGAATTGATGCTTTTGAACTGTGGTGTTGGAGAAGACTCTTGAGAGTCCCTTGGACTGCAAGGAGATCCAACCAGTCCATCCTAAAGGAGATCAGTCCTGGGTGTTCATTGGAGGGACTGATGTTGAAGTCGAAACTCCAATACTTTGGCCACCTGAAGCGAAGAGCTGACTCATTGGAAAAGACCCTGATGCTGGGAAAGATTGAGAGCAGGAGGAGAAGGGGACGACAGAGGATGAGATGATTGGATGGCATCACCAACACAATGGACATGGTTTTGGGCGGACTCCAGGAGTTGATGTTGGACAGGGAGGCCTGGCGTGCTGCAGTTCATGGGGTCACAAAGAGTCGGACACGACTGAGTGACTCAACTGAACTGAACTGAGGACATGGATGCAACTTAGATGTACATCGTCAGATGAATGGATAAGGAAGTTGTGGTACATATACACAATAGAATATTCCTCAGCTATAAAAAAAAAATGAATTTTAGTCAGTTCTAATGAGATGGAACCTATTATACGGAGTGAAGTAAGTCAGAAAGAGAAAGACAAATATTATATATTAACAGGTATATATGAAATTTAGAAATGTGGTGCCAATGATCCTACATGCAGGGCAGCAAAGGGAACACAGATATAAAGAACAGACTTTTGGAATCAGTGAGAGAAGACAAGTGTGGGATGATTTGAAAGAATACCATTGAAACATGTACAGTACCATATGTAAAATAGATGACCAGTGCAAGTTCGAGGCATGAAGCAGGGCATTGATGCTCTGGGAAAACCTAGAGGGATAGGGTGTGGAGGGGGGTGGGAGGGGATTCAGGATGGGGGGATACATGTATACCTATGGGCAATTAATGTTGATGTATGGCCAAAAAAACCCATCACAATCTTGTAAAGTAATTATCTTCCAATTAAAATACATTAATTTATAATAAAAAAGAGGCTTCCAGTTCAAGATGGTGGAGTAGAAGGATGTGCACTCATCTCCTCCTGCAAGAGCACCAAAATCACAGCTAGCTGTTGAACAACCACCAACAGAGGATGCTTGAACCTATCCAAAAAAAAAAAAAAAAAAAGATACGCCACATCCAAAGACAAAGACGAAGCTCCAGAAAGATGGTAGGAGGGACACAATTGCAATAAAATCAAATCCCATACCCACTTGGTGGGTCATCCACAAACTGGAGAACAATAATACCAAAGAAGTTCTCCCACTGTTGTGAAGGTTCAGAACCCTACATCAGGCTCCCCACCCTGGAGACCCGACAAATGGACTGGGAATCCCCAGAGAATCTGACCTTGAAGGCCAGGTGGATTTGATTTTAAGACTTCCACGGGACTGGGGGAAACAGAGACTCCAGTCTTGGAGGGCACAAATAAACCCTTGCACACACCAAAACTCAGAGGAAAAGAGCAGTGACTCTACTGAAACCAAACCAAAACTACCTGCTAGTGTTAGAGGGTCTCCTGTGGAGGCATGGGTTGGCACAGGCTCACCACAGGGATGGGGAGGACTGGCAGTAACTGTCTGGAAAGGTCCCCATTGGGGTAAACCTTCTTGGTGGGAGGAGAAGGGGACAACAGAGGATGAGATGGTTGGATGGCATCACCAACTTGATGGACATGAGTTTGAGTAAGCTCCAGGAGTTGGTGATGGGCAGGGGAGCCTGGCGTGCTGCAGTTCATGGGGTTACAAAGAGTCGGACATGACTGAGCAACTGAACTGAACTGAACTGAGCAGAGCCCTACCCACCAGAGCAAGACCCAGTTTTTCCCATCAGTAGTCCCTCCCATCAGGAAGCTTACACAGCCTCTTAGCCTTCTCCATCAGAGGGCAGGCAGAAGAAGCAAGAAGAACCAAAACCCAGCAGAGACTAAACAAAGGCACATTACAGAATGTTACTCAGCATGAAAAAGCAGAAAGTTATATCCCAGATGAAGGGACAAGATAAACCCCAGAAAAACAACTAAAGAAGTGGAGATAGGCAACCTTTCAGAAAAAGAATTCAAGCTAATGATAGTGAAGATGATTCAGGATCTCAGAAAAAGAATGGAGGCAAAGGTTGAGAAGATACAAGAAATGTTTACCAAAGACCTAAAAGAACTAAAGAACAAACAAACAGATGAATAATACACTAGAAGGAATCCATAGCAGAATAACTGAGGCAGAACGGATAAATGGCCTGGAGGACAGAAATGTTGGAAATCATTGCCACAGAACAGAATATAGAAAAAAGTATGAAAAGAAATGAAAAGAGCCTAAGAGACCTCTGGGACAACATTAAACACACCAACATTCGCATTATAGGGACCCGGAAGGAGAAGAGAGAGAGAAAGGACCTGAGAAAATGCTTGAAGAGATCGTAGCTGAATACTTCCCTAACATGGGAAAGGAAATAACCAACCAAGTCCAGGAAGCACAGAGAGTCCCAGGCAGGATAAACCCAAGGAGGAACACACCAAGATACATAATAATCAAACTGACAAAAATTAAAGACAGAGATAAAATGTTAAAAGCAACAAGGGAAAAATGACAATATACAAGGGAACTCCCATCAGGCTATCAGCTGATTTCTCAACAGAAACTCTACAAGCCAGGAGGGAATGGCATGATATATTTAAAGTGATGAAAGGGAAGAACCTACAACCAAGAATATTCTACCCAGGAAGACTCTCCTTCAGATTTGATGGACAAATCAAAAGCTTTCCAGACAAGCAAAGGTTAAGAGAATTCAGCACCACCAAACCAGGTTTACAATAAATGCTAAAGGAACTTCTCTAGGCAGAAAACAAGAGAAGGAAAAGCCCCACCTACAGAAAATAAACCCAAAACAGTGGTAATAGGATCATGAAAGTGAAAGTGTTAGTCACTCAGTCATATCTGACTCTTTGCTACCCCATGGCCTTTAGCCTGCCAGGCTCCTCTGTCCATGGAATTCTCCAGGCAACAATACTGGAGTGGGTTGCCATTCCCTTCTCCAGGGGAATAGGGCCATACATATCAATTATTACCTTAACTGTAAATGGATTAAATGCACCTACCAAAAGACATAGATTGACTGAGCAGATGAAAACATGTGCATGTATGCACTTCCACTTACCACATTACTCTGACCCCCCAAATTGTATGTAATTATTTTATATTGTTAGATTAATCATGTTCCCATTATGGCTTGCAATTGTAACCATCTTTTATTCTTTGTCTGACTATTGATTGTGAAAACTGATAAACATCTTTTACTATTGTGATTATGTAAGTATTACTCACTTAATATCATTGTATCATGATTGGGCAACAGAAAAATTATAGAATTCTATATCACCTAAACTAGCATTTAATAGAAAAACCTGTAATCACTGTTTAAAATCTAGATGCATATCATAATTATCTTGGAATTTTTTGAAAAATACAAATGCCCAGGTATTTTTTTTCACCAGAGCTCCAGATATGTTTCTATGGAGCAGCCATGTTTAACAACAACTGGACTATATGAGGATCTTTTACCTTTATCTAGTTTGTTTCATTTTTCTATTTCATAGTCAGTGCTCCCATTTCATTTAGTTTATGTTTTCCAATTTCTCCATCTCTTCTTTTTTCTTTGATGTTCTTTCTCAAGCCTTTATCAATCATAGTAGAAAATCTTTCGTATACATATATATATATGTATAACTTACAAATATATATATGTAAACTTATGAATTTTTGTCTAAAAAATTTATGCAATTTTGATTCCACTTGTTTGACTTAGTATAAATAGAATGCTATATTTCTAATTTTTAAAAAATAGATATGCAACAAGCAACAGAGGTTTACTATATAGCACAAGGAACCACAGTCAATGTCTTGTAATAACCTACAACAGAAAATAATTTCAGAAACAATGTATGTGCTTATATATAAAACTGAATCACACACCAAAAAGAATTCTATTTTTTGAAATTTAGTAATGTTTATCTTTTTACCAGTTTTTCTAAATGTCCTATGAACATCTAATAACAACTTATGAAACACAAAATTTTGAATATATTTATGTAGCATATGATTAATATAAATTAATTAAATGTAAATCTATTATATTTAGATTATTAATGACATCATTCAAGATGCTTCTATTCTTGTTTTTTCTGCACTTGATAACATAGCCCCTGAGCAATGTTAATATGTCTCATTATGATTATATATTTTTTCTTTTCACTTATATTTCTTCTGATTTTTGCTTTTGTATCTTTGTTTCTTTGTTGTTAAGGCTTTGCTGTTAATGGTTTATGATGTCTATCTTCTTGGTGAATTGTATATTTTATTATAAAAAATATTCATCTTTGTTTCACTTAAAATAAAGTAATTTTTTAAAAGGAGCAATGAAAAAAATAAGGAAAAGGGTGTTATATGCAAGGAAAGTGTCAGACCTATGATTCTGTAGCAGTTGTTTAGGTTGACTGGAGTAGGGAGAGATTCATGGCAACTCATGAAATTCCTGAAGCCTAGAATGCCTTTCTCTCCTCTATTATCCCCCATTCCTACTCCCTGGAACACCATCCTTCAAGGTCCAAATCAAATGCTGCCATTAGTGAATTCTTCACTGATTTCCCTCCTTTCTAAAAGTGGAATAATTTCTATTTTGAACTCCTATAGAAACTTTTTCCTTCTATTTCAGTGAATAAAATATATTTATTAGCATTTGTCTATGACTTGTTTTCTCCCATAAATTCTGAGCACCTTGAGAGCAAGGATCTAGTCTCAGTCAACTATCTTTTCCACTGCAGTTTCTGGTACACCACCATGACCACAGGTAGTACATAGTAAATTTGTTGAATTAATTTAAACTCGTATCCCAGAGATTAGCACTACTCGCCCCAAAGGCTATGTTGTCCCAGATCCATAGGCAGAAACATGAATTACTTTCTTGCCTTATTTTTTCCCAGTTGGGAAAGGCCAAGGACAGCCCCCAACATAATTGTAGGCATGGGTCATCTAGACTCTGAGACCTGAGCCCTAAAGGCCTTTGGGGAAGAGTAGAGCAACCTACTAGGACAAGATCTGTGAGCCTTCTTCAGACCCAACTGAGGGAAAGTCAAGTAGGAGAGGTTGCTTTTCCACTTTAACTGAGCATTTTCTTGCTTCAAAATACCTGTCTCCATGCTAATGTTATATCAATGCCATTACACTGCATGATTTACTATGATTAGCAAAGCAGCTTGTACATTATTCCAAACATGCTAATCAATTTTAGCTCAAAATAGATTTTAATAACCCTGTGAAATTTGTTAGCCTAAAATGCTGATCGATAGGGAAGAGCTAAAACAAGTGCAGAGATGTTTGTATTGCAAGCATAAAAAATTATAATCCTTCTCCCAAATCTTTTTTTATAAACAGCCAAGGTATAAATTAAAATGTGTGAAAATGCATACCTTTAAGTTGTGTCATTTAGAACTGAGATTTAAAAAGTCATAGGAAAGGACTAAAGGATTTTCTGCTCAGGGTTTAGCCTTCTGATTCTGTAGGGGGAAAAAAAGGCCCAAATAATTAATAATCATTGTTAGTATCTATGATAGTATCTCTATTAGTATCTAAGCCAGTATCTATGATACTCAGTTTGCCCTTTTGAAAAAAATTAAGGGAATAAGGGAGATCCCTGGTGGTCTAGAGGTTAGAATTCAGTGCTTTCACTGCCATGGTCCAGATTCAATCCCTGGTGGGGAAACTGAGGTCCCAGAAGCTGCGTGGCATGGCCCAGAAAAAGAAAACAAATAAGAACCTAGTAGAGCCAAAATTACAAGGTGATTATAAGTACAAAATGAGAGAACTTCTGTAACTGTATCCAGCCTAGAACCTAGTGCTCCCTTCCTCTCCCCTTCCCAACTTATCAAACTCCCATACCAGTCTCCACCTCTTCTCTTTTGCCAAAGCATATTATCTCTATTCTCAACACTTTTTTGCATTTAATTCAAAGCAATGAATCCTGGGTGCTTGGTCAGATTTTTTTCTGAGGAGAAATTTATGTTCTCAGGAAAACAGCATCCCAGAGTAAAGTTACAGTGGCACTTATATGTTCCATGACACAGTATTCTTGTTGTATCTGACAAGATTAGACAATTCTTGATAATTAAGTGCATTGCTCATGTATATATTTCATGATACATTAATTTTTGCTAGTAATATTTGTCTGAAGCAGCTGTTCTTTATTTCATTACCTGAAAGGGGAATATAAGTATAGATCAGTAATCTGTGGAAACATTTTTACAGCCTTGTTTTAGCCAGGGGTTGGAAGTGGTTAAATGTGTTACTATCTGAAAGAAGATGTAAGTTTGCCTGCTTCCTCAGACTTCTGTTTTAATAGTATGATAGCCAAGAGGGGATAGAAGGATCTAGAATGTATGAATGAAGTGTGAATTTCCAAACTGACTTATATGGCATGTATAAGCTATGAAACAAAAAACAAGACTGTCTATGAAGCCAGTCTGGAAACAGGTAAATTCCAGTAAAGCTTTTAAGACCTCTCTAGCTGAAATAACCTTAAAACAGAGAAAAAATTTAGTGACTGATATTATTATGTATTTGAAATGTGCAGGTTGAACAGCATTTGGACTTGGAATGAAACAATAAGAGGTTCCATTCATGGATAACCAACAAGATAAGGCTATTGTTGCCTCAACCAACGGAGAAAACACTATGATTAATGGGGTCAAGGAAAATGGTAAGGGAATTTAATTATAATATGCAATAGCTCTCCCAGTAGTCCTTTGTTATTGCTATAGATTTTCAGTATCAAAAGAGCAGGGGCAAGTTAAGTCTAGGATACTTCTGAGATAGGTATTAATCCTAAACTTTATCCCACTAAATCTGTAACTGGACTAGAAGGGTCTCTAGGAGGTATCTAATCCAACCCCTTTGCTCTCTGAAATTATCTCTATCAAATGAATACTTAGGTTCCCCTAAATTCGTAGTGAATTAGAAATCTACTTTGATATGAAGTTTGAAATGTCTAGATTCTGTAGAAGCTTCCAAAACAGAGGTAAGTCTGAAGGATAGGAATATGCCTTAGAGTTTAAAAATCATGAATATATCCCATCTGAGCATTTTCCCACCCTGAAAGCTTTAACTTTCCAATTGATCAAGCAATCCATTTTCCCCTCATTTCTGAGGAGGGTGTTGTGTGTGTCTGAAGAAAAAGCTGAACCTAAAGAAATAATTACTTTTCACTCACATAAATGTTCAGTACAAAATCAGGGTCATTCTTTAACTTTGTAATTTCTAGTTCTAAAGTTAGAGAAGCTGAAGCTTACCTTTTATACATTAAGATCAAGTACCAGAAACTGATCAAGGGAAAGAGTTAATGAGTCTGGTCTAAGATCTTTAACTTTATTTCTGTCATTTCCCCCCTTTTCTCTAGATTCAGAGGACCAGGATGTGGCAATGAAGTCATTTGCAGCTCTAGAGGCTGCTGCACCAATCCAGTCTATACCGGTGGCTCAAAAAGAGAACCTGATGTACCCCAGAGGTCTCCTGCCTCTGCCCTCTAAGAAGCCCTGTATGCAAAGCCCTCCCTCTCCTTTGGGCCTGATTGAAGCACCTGAGCATACTGCTAATAGTGCTTCTGTGAATGCCATCTCCCTTACATCTGGTGTTGCAAAGGGCCTGAACACATGGTCATTGCCCAATGAGTGTGAGAAAGCTCCATTTGCCATAATGGAGCCTGCAGGCATGTCAGCTCTGAATGGGGACTGCCTCATGCAGCCAAGCCGGACTTGCTTGGGCTGCTTCATGGAATCCAAGGATGCAGTAGATCCTGAGCCAGGGATCAGTCTAAAAGTCAGTGATCTAAACAGGGATTATGAAACCTGTGCAGTCTCTGATATAGGGATTCAGTGTATTAATGCTGGAGAAAACATGAAATACGGAGAACAGCTTCTCTCAGATCAGCTCCTAGGCTTCCCCTTGCACAAATCAAGGGCAGGAGATAGACGAGAAGCTGAGAAACCTGACATTGACTTGGAGGACCCAGGTCAGAAAAGTTATTATGAGGCATTACTGTTAGATAAGTGCAATACAGAAGAGGCTTTGCTGGCAAATTCCAATCAGGATTGGGGTTACTTTGAGACCTTCATTAGTGAGAGTAAGATCGAACTACTTGACCTCTGTTCCAAGAACGAGCTGTCTGTCAACCTGTTCTCTGAAGAAGATGTGGATAACTACATGTTTGATGATGATGAGTCAACACTGGGCAGTGATGTCTGCTCCCTGAAAATTCGATATGAGTCCTTCCAGGACAATGTTCGAGACAAGACCACCCTTTTGATGCAGGAGGATGCCCAGTTCAACTTTTTTCCCAGTGTCTTTACTACCTGCCCCAAGCGGGAGTCTAAGACTGGGGCCCTGAAGCAAAGTAGCGAATTTTCCCAATTCAAGGTCCCTGATGTGAGCATTATCTGGGGGGAGGAAGATAAAAACCTGGACAAGAAGAAAGGCAAAGAAGAAGGCCAGGAAGAAAAAGGTGCAGAGAAAAAAGATGGGAAGGATAATGAAGAAAAATCTGCCTTAAATAAACCATGCAGTGGAACTGAAGTAGAGCAATTTAAGAATCTAAAGCAAGGCCATCTTGCCAATTCCTTGGAAGCATCAGGGAATTTCAGTGATGGTAGTTCCTTCATTGAGGTCTCATTTGATACCATGGGGGAGATCAAGGACTGTAGCCGCTATATGGCTCGGGACACTAATTCTGGCAGCTCCTCCTCCCAGCAGAACTATGGGCTACGAGCCAAGAGAAAAGTCAGGTATAGTGAAGATTATCTGTATGATGTTGACTCACTAGAGGGTGAAAAAGTAAATGAGAGGAAGGAATGGCTGCCAGGTGGTTCTATAGAAGAAGATGATGATGAATGGTGTCCCAAAAAGAGAAGAAAAGTAACCCGTAAGGAGCCCCCTGTTATTATCAAATATATTATCATCAACCGTTTTAAAGGTGAGAAAAACATGCTGGTGAAGTTGGGTAGAGTGGATGCCAGTGAAACAACAGTTAATTTGAGTGAAAATCAGCTCAACAAATATGCCAAGCTGGCTCCCTTGAAGGGCTTCTGGCAAAAGAAGAAAAAGCAGAGAAACAGCAATGCAGACTCCAGCAAAACATCCTTATGCCAAAAGCAAAGCTTTGAACCAGGTAGCTTTGAGATGTCATTTCTGCCACCTGCTCGTAAACGAAAATCTAAACTTGGCAACAGGCACAGGATTCAAAGAATCCCATCCATAGAAACGTCAGCAAGTGGTAAGCAGGTTTCATTCTGCAATGATGAGAGGCAAACTAATAATTGTAAAGAAGATGGAGGCCTGAAAGGCACACTGAAGTCAGCACCTCTGGCTTCCCCCAGTTGTGCAAATGGATCACATTTAAATGACATCACAGGTCCTGACTCAGAGAAAGTCAAAGCCCAAGATGGTCAATTTAAGGGACCAGAGAGGAAAGTGCTTAACAAAATCAAATTTAAAAGTGAAGCCAGGTTAAAATCCAAGAAAATCAAAGCTGGGCAAGAAAGCAAGCCAGTTGTTCAAATGAGTCCTGTTTTGGAAAACCAATCCTCCAAGGCTAATTCAAAGAATGAAGCTATTCCTGGGACCTCAAACAGTTCTCATCTATCTGAATTTCATGAGACAAAGGTTGCTAAGAATTCTACTTTCCTACCAACCAGCTGCTCTTCTGAAATGCCTCTATCATCTGCTCATGTTGCCAACAATATACCTGTTATTCCTGGAGGGTATCTACAGACATTGTTAGATGCTTCTGACTTGTCAAATAATACTGGTATCTCATACTTCAATCATCATTCTCCAGAGCAAAATGAAGACAGGCTCACTCAAACAGAAAAATCATTTGTACCTCTCCAACCTGCCCAGGACTGTGTGCTTTCCTCACCTGCTGAGTCTCAGCTGCTTCAGTCATCCCAAAACTTCAAAATGGAATCAAACAGCTATGGAGATGTGTGGCACAACAAACCTGTTTCTGGCTCCCAGGAATTCATTGCTGAAGTCTCAAGGGAGATAGCTCCAACCCAGTCCAGTGAATATGGAGTCTCCCAAGTAGTCTCCATGGAAAATAGCCTCACAGCTACAACATACAATCCAATCTGTCTCAATAGTGGTGGAAGTAGTTGCAACAAGGTCATATATACCTCTGTGCAAGACACCCAGCTCTCATCTGATGACTCTTACCAATTATGTCACTTTAATAATGGAGAGGTCTGCTTTCCTTTCCAGCAGGGTCCAGTCAATATGGACGATGTGCGGCTCTTTAGCTTTGATTCCATTGCCCCACTGTCTGTCAACTCAAGCAATTATTGCTCCTTAAGCTTGAAATCCTGTGAAAAGGATGGTGATGATGATATTGCTGATGACTTCTTGGCCCACTGCAGCCCCAAGCTGGTGATCCAGCAGAGCATTGATGAGATAGCACCACTAAAGGAGTCCACTGACCTTCTGGATATCTCCAACTTCACTCCTGACAAATTCCGCCACTCTTCTCTCTCAGAGATATCTCCACCTGATACTCCCAGTCTTTCCCCTCAAATTACCAGATGTGAGAATATCAAGACACTAGGAACACTAAAAGGATTCCAAGAGGGTGTCCCAGGAACACTGGGCAATATGGAGAAAATCAAGTGGGACTGCAGTACCCTTTCACGGCAGGTTCAAGTGGATGATGGATTTACTTTAAATAACCATCAGTTTCAGTTCCATATGTTCAATGATGAGGATTCTGTCAGCCTGCTCCAGAAAGCCCCTTGCTTATCAACATTTAATGATCCATCTAGTCAAATGAGTACCAGCAGCAAGGTGCCAAAATCAAGAAAGAAAAGTTCACCCAGCAAGAGTGGGGCTATGAACCAAAGCTCTTCTCAGAAAAACAACAGGAAAAAATCCCCCAAAGGCAACAACAAAGGGATTGAAAAACCACCTGGCAAAACCTCCCGCCAGGTTCCTAAGTCAGCAAAGAAAGGGAAATTCATGGCTGCAATCAATGGAGAGAAAATGCAAATTGGCATCAGTCGTGGAGGAGGCCAAATCAACAGCATATCCTCCACGGGGAAGACATTGGCTGAATGTATCCAACATGGCCCTGTGGCCTCTATGAAGATGCCAAGTCAGAAGGGACTTTCGGGAGACTGGTCTTTAAGTCAGAAGGGACTTTCTGGAGACTGGTCTTTGGGGAAGGAGAGCAGCCCAGGTTGGAATGACATGAACATGGGCACCAACACCAACAACCTTTTGGATGATGACCAACGGGAATTTCAGGAGCCTTCATATATCTTGTCCAACATTGCCTCTGGTATGGCAGATGTGCAGAGGTTCATGATGGCCTCCATAGAACCCCTTTGGGAACCCATGGAGCACCATGGGGACCCCAATATATTCTACTCCCCTGAGTCCAATAGTCTAAAATTAAAAACCCTCAAAATATTGGCTGGGACACCACAGGAATCTAAGAAAAAGGTCAACAATGGCTCTCCAGGAGCCACTAAGAATCACAGGTCTATCAAGGGTGTGAGTAAAAGCAATGGGAAAGCAGTGATAGGTGATCCTGGTCGTGCAAGCATGTCTGGTTATAATGAGGACTCTCGCTCTGCCTTCTTTGATAAAAAGCTTAATAACCTGAGCACTTTAGGCAATAATGTACCGACACACAAAAAGTTATATCGTCACAAAACCAGCTCCAAGGCCCTGAGAGAAGAGAAGTGTAAGGGAAAGCGCATGGAGCGAGAACAGGTCCACAAGGATGAGGCTGGGACAGCTTCTTTTGAAAAACTGAGGTAATACTGCACCAAAATGGCTGAGATGATGCACCTTAGCTTTCCTACTCTGCTAAGCCCACAGTCCCTCATTTTTTCCCTCTTAAAAGCAAAAGTTTGCATGAAAGAAACTGTCCCATTCCTTTCTTTTTCAAATTAAAACAAAAAGAAAAAAGTGCATGAAAATCCCTATACCTCTAAGCCAACCAAAAGATTGGGCAATTTTGTTGTGGCTTGACTAGGGATAAATTTTGACAAGGCTACTTTTTCTGCTAGTCAGCGTTGATTTTTACTTACTGAGAAAATACAACTAAAATATGCTTTTGAATGATTTGGGGAAGGGAAGGGCTTTGCAGTAAGAAAAATTTTGACCAACAGAATTTAAAAGTTATATAGACCAAAAAACCAAGATGATTTAAACAAAAGGAGCATAATTTGGAAAACAAAATCTCATCATAAGGCAATTAGGAGTGCTTTCTAGTGCCCCCTACTATTGGTATCTTTTTCTGCATCATACAGCATCTAGTATGATGTAAACAAATTTAGATTGTATGATCCCTTTGTGGGACATACACTAAATCTAACTAAGATGGCATAAATTGTTTGGTTTTTCTGCAGGGATTCCGACTACAATCTCCTAAAAGCAGAAACAACATTTTGGGTTTTACCTGTGTTTGAAGAAGAGACTCGCATTTTCCAGAAAGACATTTGATGTTTGTGTTTTATTTCTTTCAAAATATGCCTTGTGGTATGTATGTTGACATGTAAGTGCTTAAAGAAAAGAATTTTAAAGTGTGGGAATAAGTCTTTAGAAGCAAACTTTAATCTGATGTTCTATGTAAAAGACTTTAGAAGTCATACAGTTGCACAAGTAGTTTATGCACTATTTATCCAAGGGGAAATAAAGGAAAACATTGTGCCAAACTACAAACAAGTGACTGTATTGTATATATTTTTACTTCTATATCAACATTTGGTTGTGAGTATTTGGGGAACTTGTCCCTGTTAATTTACTAGAAACATTCCAGTGATTATTGCTATTAACCACCCCCACTTATGTGGATAGCACCTGTAGATCACAGTGGAAAAATATGTTGTGTTACACAATTTACCAAAACTTAAAGGATACTGTTTGAAATGTGCCAAATTTCCTTACCTCATCTTACATATTCACCCCCACAGTTTAAAGCTCATTAATTAATTTAAAATATAAGAATACATACCTTATTTTTAAAATTAAAATTCTACTGTCCTGTGTGGAAACATGAACCATTAAATAAGGCACAAAAAGGTTTGTTTGTTCCATTGTCTAAGGGTTAAAGTGTTGGAAAAGTCTGAAAGTCACAACAGCTAAGTCCATCAGGGACCCAAGTATATGCATTTACAGAAACTTTTACAAGGAAACAAAGCAGCTGCTTTAAAGTTTGTTTTCTAAAAGGAAAATCTGTATCTGAAAATTATTTAAAGTGCAAAGTTATATTGCTGATACTTTATATCTCAGTTTTATATATTTTATAATAGTCTGGGATAAATTATAAAATAGCTATAAAATCAAGACTAAGATAAATGAAATACATAGATTGCTTTTAAGTAGTTTCATAAATGTTTTATTCCAGTTTTGTCAGAAGTGCACTCATATCATGGCTTTAGTGTTAAGTGTTTAATCTTGCAATGCCAATGTCATTTAAAGGAAATGTTAAGGTATCTCAGTTCGATGCCTATGAATCACATACATATATTTGATAAACTGAATAATTTGTAACAACTAATTGGGGCCATATATACTTAGTCTGAGGATGACTAGAGTATCTGATGCCACACACTAAACTTAAATCTCAATCTTTTATATAAATTTTTGAAATCACATTTTTTATTTAGCCCTTTCCCTTTTTAAAAAATTTCACAGCCCCAACATCCCTCACAACTAGCTTTTTCTTCCCTTTTATTCACCACTTGACTTCTAACATTTGATCTCTTTTCCTTGCACAGTTGAAGGCCTGTGTGTCTGATGACTGATGCATTATGGCACAGATGAGATAATGGATGTGAAAGCGCTTTGTAGATCGTAAAGTGCTATACAGATATAGGGGATTAATATTATTAATGTTGTTGGTTGTTGTTGTTGTTACTCTTACTATTCTTACTAATATTGTTACTAACCTATTAACTTGTGGATATATAGGCTGTGGGTGGGAGGGTGGAGAATAGGTGGGTGGGGGAAAAGGGGATTTTAAAAAAGGGAATATATTTCAAAAGGAAAATTTTAAGCAAAATATGAACCTACCTAGTCATTGCCACCTAAATATATTCACAAACAGAGAAGCAACATTTGAAAGTAGTCAGAGAGAAGTGGAAGGAAGCCTGTCATATATATAAGTATACACACTTCCCAGTCCATGATTCCTTTTACCAGCCAGCTCTACTACTTACAACTAGGTAGTAAAATGAACAAACATTTCTTCTTGATGGTGTGATTGTGTATGTCTGTGGGGATGAGTGGGTGAAGAGTATTTTGTGAGGCTGCTTCAGGCCTATTCCAAGGTTTTGACACTAGTGTGTGGTGAGTCCTGGAAAATTACTTAATGGAAAAGTACCAGATATGACATGTCTCCTGCTCTTCAGCAGCCATTCAAAAGGAAAAACAATCAAATGGGAACATTTTCTTCTATTTCTCCACTCTGATAGCTAGCTGTTTTTACTAAATGCTATGGCTGGTTCCTAGGAACTGGTCTTTGTTTTGTTTTTATTTTTCTATTTTCCAGCTGAATTTAGTTTGGAATCAACTCTGCCTGTATTCTGATCCCCAAGACTCCAAATCTCAAAGTCACCAGCTTACAGGAATGGAGTGCTTTCTATGTAATCAAATGGTGGCAATGAAAGAAGGAATAAAGAAAATGTTCCATGAGTACAGTGTGTTTTATAAAAATAAATATGGGAGTGGTTGTCCCACTTTTCCTCAGTATCAGTTCAGCTTTAGCAAATGGGGTGAGGTGGGATAGACGGACAGCCTAAAACTGTTGGAAACAAACAATTTCCTTGTCAGAACTTGCTATCATGAATCCTTTGGAATGGATACTCTTTCAGTCGCTCCTATGGAGCCCATTAGGAGCCTAATCTAGGACGTGGTTTATCCCTTTCTCCAAAGAGAACTGCCGTTTTAAAGTACCTTTTTTCTTTGCCTACAGTTAATTTTATGTTTTTAAGGTTAAATTAGTGGCTTAAAACCAATTATTTTGTACTGAAACATAACAAGGAACCGAGTTTGAGAAATGAACAACAGGATTAGGCAGAAGATGATTGTTCTCTAAATTGCATTCTATATCCCTCTCAGTATATCATGTTCTGAGGTCTTCAGTTTGGGAAGCTTTGTTGGTCTTGTCTCTGCTCTCTCAATCCTTTGCTCCCTCTAACAACATAATAGGCTTGACTTTTGGAGATTCCTTATTCAACCATCTGCCTTAGTGGAGTGAGGACCAGTGACAGAAAGGTAGTGTTTTAACCCTATCATAGATATCTGAAATCAGCTGTTGGAATTTTCCTTGGTCTGAATTTCCTGATTGCCACTCCCTACTCTCTTCTCTCTAAGAAGCTTCTTCCTATAATTCCTTCCCCAACAGAATCCCCTTTAATCTTTTCTTTCCTGGGAGTGTTATTCTCTATTATTCTCCTTACTTAATTTCAGTTCTTGATCTTAAAAATGTTCTTCTTTTCTTTTGAAACATCCCACCCTCACCTTCTCCCACAGAGTTCAAAAGTCTGTTCTGTACTTCTGTGTCTCTTTTTCTGTTTTGCATATAGGGTTATCGTTACCATCTTTCTAAATTCCATATATATGTGTTAGTATGCTGTAATGTTCTTTATCTTTCTGGCTTACTTCACTCTGTATAATGGGCTCCAGTTTCATCCATCTCATTACAACTGATTCATTTTTTATAATCTTATATTCCACCTCCCCAAAGTGTCAGACTATAAGAACTTTAGCCAGGCTACTTTCTTATGGAAGTTCAAAGGGAAACTTTCATACTCTTAATTACTTTTCATTGCCTTGGCTACTTTCAAATCTAATTTTAAATGCAGATACACATGCACACATATGCAGAATTATATTACATGACTAAGGAAAGTTGGAAACTCCTTTTCCTTGAAGATCTAGAAGGAAAGATCTGATCCCTTTCTGCCCTGGTGAGTTGTTGGACTATAAGGAGCAGGGTGCTGAAATAGTGGCCTTGACCAATGTTCTTTGAGACTCTCAGTGTTATGTTTGGTCTTTGATAACTGACTTGAACCCATGGCCTCTCCAGTGTCTCATATACCAGCTTCCTCACAGATCTCTCTTCTGACTTGTTACTTTGTGTAGTTATGTGTTAAGGCCTTACCTTTTCCTCAATGTTTTCAAACCTCCGGCACTACCTTGACCATCACTTCTTTAGCCATCTTCCTGAAGTCCTTGGTGCTAGATGGACTTTTGTGACAACTTTCACCTTCTCTGACCTTTTTCCTTGCTTCTTAAGAAGCATCTGCATGTGTGCAGGCAGGATAGGGAAGGGGCAAGTGTGCATAAAAGAGAGAGAGGCATAAAGGATGCTCACAAGCTGTGAACAACTCTGGCTAGCATCCTTTGTCCTGTTATGTGAGATTCTGCAGTTCTAGTAAATTTCCATTTTAGTGAGTTCTAATTAGCAGTTACTGCCTAAAGGAGAAAACCCATACCCAAGAACCTCTTAACCAAGCTTGGTCTTAACAAGCTGAACCAGTCTGATGCAGATCTGCCACATCTTCAATTCACAGATGCTCTCAGAACAGTTCCAAGAATGAAAGAGAGCTAAGTTTCTGTGCTGAAGAGAATGAAGCATTAACTAGTCCTAACTGGTGCTAGAACTAGAAGTATTGGTTTTCTCCTGTATTATTGAGAAATTGTCCAATTTAAGGAGTTTTTGTTTTCATTTAGAGATTTTTAAGTGACTACTCATCACTACAGGAATATGTTCTTTTTATGAAATAAAACTAACATGAGATTGACTTTCTAATAATAAAATTCACTAAGCCCATCATTGTGTTTGGAAGACTTAGTACCAAAATCAAGTATTTTTAGTAACAAATAGGGATCTTGTCAACAAAGTGTAGCCCAGGAATTTTGAAAAGTTTTCTCAAGGAACAAAATAAGATAGAAAAAACTTTAGGTGGGCTGTTTAACTTGGGAAACAGTATCAGCTTGAAGGTCCTCAGCCAGCGTGGACTAATTTTGATGGCAGTACTCAGGCTACCCTTTAAGGTACATTTTTTTTTCTCAGAATACTAAACAGTAGCTACAGTCATGAAGCAGAGCTCCCTATGCAGCTACATGATACTTGAGATGTACTTTTGATTTCAGAGTAATAACTAAGAGATAAAGCATTGGAGAAGGACAATGTAAAAGAAAGAGGTTTAGTTCAAAGTTTACGGTGTGAATGAGGCTTTTAAAATTGGTATCTGAGTAAATAGATATTAAAGATACTAAAGAAACACTCATCAACATGATATGGAAAGGACGTCTGTCCATCTAACAAGCTCGGTGATTTCTGAATCTGAGAAAGACACCCCCTTCACAAAGAAGAAAGGAGATATTTAAATCATTTTGCCTCTTTGAGCGATGCCTAGTTTTACAGCACAAAAGAAAAGGCTTAGAATGAAAAATATAAGAGGCGTTTTGTTTTTGACTCCCAGTGAGAATGAGAGAAAGCTTGAGATGCTCTACTGGGATTCCTGTAGCATTGATTAGAGTTTGCTGCCTACAGAGTTTTGAATGTACTAGTCCTTAATTTAATTTCCATAAAACTGAATGCACCTCTTTAGTAAGTTACTGATTTATGGTGCTAAATAAAATGATTATCCCCATTTTTTCTCCTCTCCCAAGCCCCTTAAGCATTTAAGAAAATTTAAAAGTGTTAAAGGCCCTTTTTATGAATGTAACCTAAGTTTCTGTTTGACATATGACACTGCAACTTTAAAATGTTAGGAAATTATTTGCCTTTTTCTTTTAGAGTTAAACTTTATAAATAATCTGTAGAGTCAATCGAAGAATAAAGCTTAGGGATCACTCTTAAGACGCCTACAAAATCTTGTATATTTTTAAGTGTGCCAATTTGTAACATATTTTGTAAGTGTATATTTTTCTTAGAAAAGTGCTGTGAAGTGTCTGTATGTGAGAATTTTCCTTTTTCTGCACCACTAGGTGCTAATAAAAGGATATTTACTTCAAAGTTTCTGGTTTTAGAAACCACAATACAAAGAAAAAAATACACTTTTGTTGAGAATTTTGTAACACAAAACATGTTGTGAACGAGTGTAGTGATATTGTGCAAAAGAAAATGAACATTTGTGAGCTTCTTGCTGTTTTATAGATTTTCTTGTAAATTATTCTTGTAACACCTCTGGTTTTGTTGTTCTTGTTGCAAAGGTTTTAAATATTTGTGATTGAGTGTATGGTGAAACTGTCATAATGTTACTTAGCTGAGTTTTGTTATTGTTTATGGAATAAATAAAAAAGAAAAGTTTAAAATACTGCTTTAGAATCATATGTAACAGAAACCAACCATTTCTAATTAAATTCTATGTCCCAAATAAAAAGTTCTTCATTGTCTAGATCAATGTTTCTCAAACTGTCTGTGATGAAAGACCAATGTTTTCCTCCAATCCATTACAAACTAATACTATCATAAAACACAATAGAGTGAATTTTTAAAAGTAAAATTTAAAGCGATATACAAAACAAAAGCTCTAATATATTCAATTCAATATGTAAAATTACATTTCAAGACAAACGTAACATAGGAAAAAAGGAAAGAATTGCAAAAAATTGGTACCATATTTGAGACAAGTCCACTGTGTGTGAAAGTTGCTTAGTCATGTCCGACTCTTTGTGACCCCATGGACTATACACACAGTCCATGGAATTCTCTCAGCCAGAATATTGGAGTGTGTAGCCTTTCCCTTCTCCAGAGGATCTTCCCAACCCAGGGAATCGAACCCAGGTCTCCTGCATTGTAGGCGGATTCTTTACTAGCTGACCCATGAGGGAAGCCTAAGAATACTGGAGTGGGTAGCCTATACCTTCTCCAGTGGATCTTCCCAACCCAGGAATCAAACAGTGATCTCCTACATTGCAGGCAGATTCTTTACCAACTGAGCTATCAGGGAAGCCCGACTGATCAATGTCAAATTGCCATCGAAGATTCTAACCATGCTTTGAGTAACACTTTGAATAGGAATAGGAGTATTACCATCATCTGAGAACTCACCAGGAATGTTGAATTCCAGGCTCTACAACAATTCTACTGAATCAGAATCTCAATTTTAACAAGATTCCTAGGTGATTTGTGTTCATGTTAAAATTTGAGGAGCACTGGGTAAGTTTTGTGCAGAGGGTTTTTTCTACCCCTTGAGGTGGAGAATCATTTTCTAGTGTGTCTAGTCTTCAAAGGACTTAGAACAAATGATGTCCTTATTTTCTGATCCAGATGGATTTTACAGAGATACAGTCATCTCAAAGTGTCAAAGCTGTTTATTAGAAAGTAATGCATGTTAATTTGTCTGGTACCCAAAAGATATCAGATTTTTCATAATTCTTTTTAACTGAGACTTTCTTAAGTTCTCGTCCCACGGTGCTCAGTATTTTAATATTGATTATGTCTAGAAAATGACTTTGCTTCCAAGTGCCCAGTCCATGTGAGCCACCTATGAGAGCCTAGAGCTCCGGATAACCACAAGGTCATTGTGGCACACACAGCCAACAGCCACTTCATTGGTTTTAAATATACTCAAAGAAATTGAAAAAAAAAAAATGTGTATGAGAAAGTGACCCTCTATTCTCACTTGAGGATCTCATCCACTTCCACCACTTGAACTATCACTTAGATTTCCACAAATCTCTCCTGCATTTCCATCCTATATTTCCAGTTATAGGTTGGTTATATCCACTTGGACATTCTACAAGTTCTTCAGACTTGTATTCAAGATCATTTCATTATTCGTATATCCCCTGAGTATGTTCTTGCTCAGTGAATGGTACTGCCATTCATCCAGTTAGTGACCCAAGCCAGAAAGCAAGGTTCACTAGCAATTCTTTTCTCTTCTATCCTCATATCCAATTCTCCTGCCTTTCTATCCCCCTGCTCATTGACACTGCATTAATTCAAGCTTTCATGATATTTCACCTGGATTATTGCAGCATTGTCTTAGTTCAGACTTAAATTTCAGATTTGGGAAATTTTTAAATAAGGAAAAAGAGATGGAGGGGGCGTCTTTATAGTTACCACCTTTTTATTTTGATAAGTAAAGACACTTAAAATAAAACTAGTCATTATCAATTCACAGAAGATCATTTTAACACCAAAAGACAATCAGGCAATCCTCTATTTAAATGCACTATACTGTCTTTTTTCTCTTTACCAGGACTATGAAAGACTGAAACCAAGCTCTCAAGCCATTGCTTTAAAGAATAAAAAGAGATTTTGAGTTTCCAGACCAAGGAAGTGGGGGAGGATAGAGAATGAGGGACAGAGCAGGTAAAGCCCTCACAATTGGGTCCCTCTAATATTCTGAGTCTTTGCTTTTCCCAATTTCTATGAGTTTCTTATGTGATGAATTATCACAAATGTATATTCTTCACTCTGTGCAGGATTCAGAGGTGTATTCTGGTGAATATGGCCCTAGAGAAAGATTCCTCTTGAACTAAACTAATGGCATGGTTGTAGTGAATAAGTGGTTCTATTTTCCCAGTGATTTCACATCCTTTTCTTCCTGACTCCTGATCAAAGTTGAGACAGTACCAGAGCTCATGGGGAAGATGGCAAGTCCTTTGTCTAAAGACATTTGATACATCTTGGAGTTGAGCTTTTAATGGACTTAATTTGGGGGAGAGTGATTATCACACTCCTTTTATACAGTGTTCTATTTAAAATAATTGGAGCTGTAGTTAATAAATATTTCAGGCCACATACCACTTTAAGAATCTAATGAAATCAATGGGCCTTTGCCCCCTGAAAATGAACATACTCAAAAGTTTTCATAGAATTTCAGAGGATTCACAGATTAGGAACTCCCATATTAAGGGCATGAATTCTCCAAGATATCTTCCCCACAGTATAATGGAGTTTTAGTCTATCTCCTCCTCTCCACTGATGCAAGATAATAGCTATTATTTATTGTCTATTATGTGCCAGGCACTTTAATGAATTACTATTTCTCACAACAACTCTGCAAAAGAGGCATTTTCTCCACTTTACATTTAAGAAAACTGGAACACAGAGAGGTATAGTAAACTTACTCAAGATCATGCAATGAATAGTCTTTAAAGATTTTTCACCCAAGCTGACAACGTACTCTGTGCTTGTCCCATCCAAGCCCATGTTTCTAACTAAAGACATTTATTTCTAGCATAAACTATATTGCCTGTACCACTTCAAAAATATGATTATAAGAACTAATACTGATAACAATTATTCAATAAATATTCATCTATGCCAGATATTGTGCTAGATGGTAAAAAAACAAAAGTTTAAATACACTTGACCCTTGAACAACATGAATTTGAACTGTGCAGGTCCACTTATATGCAGACCTTTTCCAGTAGGAGATACTACAGTCCTATAGGGTCTGAGGTTGGTTGAGTCCACAGATGCAGAACTGCAGATCCAGAGTGCCTGCTGTCAAGTTACATGTGGCTTTTCAACTGGGCAGAGGGTCAGTGCCTCAAGCCCTGTGTCAACTGTATAAAGCACATGCCTTGCCTTCTAGGAGCTCACATATACAGCAGAGAGGTATAATTTAATAAGAAAAACACCCACTGGTCAGTTTAATAATGTCACGTAAAGTTACTACAGGTATATACTTCAGAGATATTGCAGGCTTAGTTCCAGACCACTACAATAAAGCAAATATTACACTAAAGCAAGTCACATGAATGTTTTGTCTTCTCAGTGCATATAAAAGTTATGTTTAATTATACTGCAGTCTATTTAAAGTGTGCAATAGCATTATGTCTACCAAAAAAAGTACATATCTTAATTTTAAAATATTTCACTGCTGGAAAAAAAGTGCTAACCATCACCTGAGCCTTCAGTGAGTCATAAGAGTAACAATAAGTGATCACAGATCACCATAACAAATATAATAATGAAAAGGGTTGAAATATTGCAAGAATTACCAAAATGTGACACAGAGACATGAAGTGAACAAATGCTGTCGGGAAAGTTGTGCCGATAGACTTACTCTATGCAGGGTTGCCCCAACCCTTCAATTTGTAAAAAATGCAGTATCTTCCAAGTGCAATAAAGCAAAGCTGAATAAAACGAAATCTACCTATAGTGATTTGCTGCGCTTAAGGACCTGAGCAGGGGGTGTGGGGAACCTTCCATTCATTGTTATGGAGGAAATAATGTCACAAAACACCACTCCCTGTAATCAATATCTAATCTTCCACTCTACCCCCTATTTTGAAATCAGTTGAGAATGAGCCTAGATCCATTTAATAACTGCAAAATTTGTGATATTGCTTTGATAGTTCTGTATCCAAGTTTCTGCTTAAACAAAAACCAAACTAGTATAACAAGATTATTGTTCCCATAAACTTATTGTGGATTAAAGATCACACTTGTGAAGTCTTTGAACCAAGTGGGCAGCCAGGTAATACTTAACACTTGCTATTGTTTAACAGGTATGTATAGGTGTTTTCTTAAAAGTTCTTATTTTGGTTTCTTAGAAATCACTCCAGCATCTTACCCTCAAGTATTTGTCTTTTTATTAGGCTAAAACTACAAAAATTAGTAAACTCCTAGCTCAAAAAACTTTTGATCTTTATTTGGAGAAAGATGCCATCTTTAAAGATGAAATTGGAAGTCATTATATTAAACATAATAATATGTCTTGTAATTGCATATGTGTAATAGTTCTGTCAGAGTTAATTTATTATCAGTAGCAGAATGAAGTAGTTAAATGTTATAAATTACTAATCAAGATACCTTGGTTCTATTCCTGGTTTTACCACTAAATTCATTTTAAGAACTTAGACAAGTCAGTTCCCTTCTTGGCCTCCATTTTTCCATCTGGGAAATGAAGAGGTTGGGTTCGATGCATTTAAGCATGGAGTGTGAAGTAGAATGCCTGGAATTGAATTCAATATTCCCCTCTTGTTAACAGTAAGGCTTACCTCAATTTCTCTATCAGTAAAATGGGAATAATTATGGTGCCAATCTCACAGAATTTGGGAAGTGAGACAGCTATTAAAAAGAGCACATTTGAATCACTTCTAATGAGGTGGATGAAACTGGAGCCTATTATACAGAGTGAAGTAAGTCAGAAAGAAAAACACATATATTAATGCATATTAATGCATATATATGGAATTTAGAAAGATGGTAATGATGACCCTATATGCGAGACAGAAAAAGAGACACAGATATAAAGAACAGATTTTTGGACTCTGTGGGAGAAGGCGAGCATGGGATGATTTGAGAGAATAGCATCGAAACATGTACATTATCATATGTAAAATAGATGACTGATACATGTTCAATGCATGAAACAGGGCACTCAAAGCTGGTGCATTGGAACAACCCAGAGGGATGGGATGGGGAGGGAGGTGGGAGAGGGGTTCAGGATGGGGGACACATGTACGTGGCTGATTCATGTCAATGTATGGCAAAAACCACCACCATATTGTAAATTAATTAGCCTCCAATTTTAAAAAATTAATTAATTTTTAAAAAGGAATTTAAAATAGTGGCTGGTACATGTATAAGATACTCCATATATATCAGCTATTATTATATTGAGCTTCTGTGGCAAAATTAGAAATTAATGAAGCAACTATGGACACTTGTTCATTAATCAATTAAACAAATTCTTTTGAGCACCTACTATGCCCTAGGAACTATGCTAGGTACTGAGAATACTGATGGTGAGCAAAATTGGACTTTGACTTTCTCCTCATAAAACTTATGTTAGTTTAAAAAACCACTTTAATTATGAACATATGATTTAAAACTGATATAAGAGCTCTGAAGGAAAGGAACATAGTTTTATGAGAACCACTAATAAAGAAACCTGACCTGATACTTGGACGGGCACACTCAGGATGAGTAGGATTGGCCTAGGTGAAGAGGAATATGGAAATGAGAGTAGGGAACTTCCCAGAAATACCACATACAAAGATCCTTTGGCAGAGAGAAATGTGCAATACTTAAGGAGCTAGAAGACAGCTAGTATGGCTGGAAAGGAGTAGAGAGATGAGATCAGAGAGCAATGCTTCATGTTTTCCAATTTGATGACATTTTATAGGAATTTTAATTATGAAAATTTGAGATAGTACAATACAAAATATTGAGAGTTTGATGATGTGCAGCTTTTGAAATAGTTCAAATTAAAAAATTATCAGAAAGACCATAATTAGTTTCAAAATGGGCAAGTATGTGAAATAATCTGTTATGCTACTGCAACATTTTTATATTATTATAGCCATTAAATAGAAATTCCTTCCATCTTTTGTCAGAATTATACCAACTTTGAATTAACCACCCTTTCATGAACACATACACATAAAATGAAGACATACCTCACTTTGTCTTTAGGTTTGATTTTTTTTTTTTAGATCCCACATATAAGTGATAACAGAATATTTGTCTTTTTCTGACTTATTTCACTTGGCATAATACCCTCCAGGTTCATCCACATTGTTGTAAATGGCAGATTTTCATTCTTTTTTATGGTTGATCGATATTCTATTGTGTAAATATCTATATAACTATTATATGTGTGTGTGTGTGTGTGTGTGTGTGTGTGTGTGTATCCCACATCTTTACCCATTCATCTGTTGGTGAACACTTCAGTTGCTTCCATATCCTAAAGTGAGTGAAGTGTTTCAGTCATGTCCAACTCTTTGTGACCCCATGGACTGTAGTCTGCCAGCTCCGTCCATGGAATTTCCCAGGCAAGAATACTGGAGTGAGTTGCCATTTCCTTCTCTAGGGGATCTTCCCAACCCAGGAATCAAACCCAGGTCTCCCACATTGCAGGTAGACTCTACTGTCTGAGTCACCAGGGAAGCCCACTGGCTATTGTAAATAACACTGCCATGAACATTGAGGTGCATGTATATTTCCAAATTAGCACTTTTAAAAATATATATACCCTGGAATGGAATTGGTAAATCAAATGGTCATTCTATTTTTAGATTTTGAGGAACTTCCATACTCTTCTCCACAATGGCCACAACAATTCATAATCCCACCAACAGTGTACAAGGGTTCTCTTTTCTCCATATTCTTGAAGACATTTCTTGCTTGTGGCTTTATGATGATAGCCATTCTGACAGGTGTGAGGTGTTAGCTCATTATGGTTTGAATCTGTATTTCTCTGATGGTTAACAAAGTTGAGCATCTTTCCATATGGCTGTTGACCATCTGTATATCTCCTTTGGAAAAATGTCTATTCAGGTCTTCTACCCATTTTTTAACCTTAGAGTTGGCATTCTAATATATTTTTAGGGTTTTTTTTAATTGGAGGATAATTGCTTAACAGTGTTCTGTTGGTTTCTGCCATATGACAATGGGAATCAGCCATAAGTATATGCCTCCCTCCCACTCTTCCCTAATCCCACCCCTCTAGGTGATCACAGAGCACAGGACAGGGCTGCCTGTGTTATACAGCAGCTTTCCATTAGCTATTTTACACATGGTAGTATGTACATATGTCAGTGCTACTCTCCTGACTCGTCCCACTCTTTCCTTCTGCTGCTGTGTCTGCAAGACTGTCCTCTACATCTGCATCTCCATTTCTCCCTGCAAATATGTTCATCAGTACCATTTTTCTAGATTCCACATATATACATTAACATACAGTGTTTGTTTTTCTCTTTCTGATTTACTTCACTCTGTATAATACGCTCTAGGTTCATCCCCCTCATTTCAACTTACTCAAATTCGTTCATTTTTACAGCTGAGTAAATATTCCATTGTATATGTGTACATTGTATATGTATACATTTTTATCCATTCATCTGTCGATGGACATCTAGGTTGCTTCCATGTCCTGGTGATTGCAAATAGTGGTACAATGGACATTGGGATATATATGTCTTTTTGAATTATGATTTTCTCCAGCGTATATACCCAGTAGTGGGCTTTCAGGATCACATGATAGTTTTATTCCTAGTTTTTGCCCATTTTTTCATTGGGTTGTTCGATTTTTTTGATATTGAGCTGTATGAACTGTTTATATTTGTTGTATTAATATATTAACCCCTTATAGGTCATATAATTTACAAATATTTTCTCCCACTCAGTAGATTGTCTTTTTGTTTTGTCAACAGTTTCCTTTGCTGTGCAAAAGCTTTTAAGTGTAATTAAGTCCCATTTGTTATTTTTGCTTTTATTTCTCTAGCTTTAGGAGACAGATCAAAAAATTATTGCAATGATTTATGTCAAAGAGTGATCCACCTATGTTTTTTTCTATGAGATTTATGATTTCAGGATTTCAGTTGTTTAGTCGCTCAGTCGTGTCTGACTCTGTGACCCCATGAACTGCAGCACACCAAGCCTCCCTGTCCATCACCAACTCCCAGAGTTTACCCAAACTCATGTCCATTGAATTGGTGATGCCATCCAACCATCTCATCCTCTGTCGTCCCCTTCTCCTCCTGCCTTCAATCTTTCCCAGCATCAGGGTCTTTTCCAGTGAGTCAGCACTTCGCATGAGGTGGCCAAAGTATTGGAGTTTCAGCTTCAGCATCAGTCCTTCCAATGAACACCCAGGACTGATCTCCTTTAGGATGGACTGGTTGGATCTCCTTGCAGTCCAAGGGACTGTGAAGACAAGTGCTTGGGGCTGATGCACTGGAAAGACCCAGAGGGATGGGGTGGGGAGGGAGGTGAGAGGGGGGATTGGGATGGGGAATACATGTAATTCCACGGCTGATTCATGTCAATGTATGGCAAAACCCACTACAATATTGTAAAGTAATTAGCCTCCAACTTATAAAAATAAATGGGGGAAAAAAGAGTCTTCTCCAACACCACAGTTCAAAAGCATCAATTCTTTGGTGCTCAGCTTTCTTTATAGTCCAACTCTCACATCCATACATGACTACTGGAAAAACGATAGCCTTGACTAGATGGACCTTTGTTGACAAAGCAATGTCTCTGCTTTTTAATATGCTGTCTAGGTTGGCCATAACTTTCCTTCCAAGGATTAAGTGTCTCTTAATTTCATGGCTGCAATCACCATCTGTAGTGATTTTGGAGTCCAAAAAAATAAAGTCAGCCACTATTTCCACTGTTTCCCCATCTATTCACCATGAAGTGATGGGACCAGATGCCATGATCTTAGTTTTCTGAGTGTTGAGCTTTAAGCCAACTTTTTAACTCTCCTCTTTCACTTTCATCAAGAGGCTCTTAGTTTCAGGTTTTACATTTAGTTATTTAATCCATTTTTAGTTTATTTTTGTATATAGTGTGAGGAAATATTCTAATTTCATTTTTTTACATGTAACTGTCCAATTTTCTCACTACCATGTACCAAAGAGACTGTCTTTTCTCCATTGTATATTCTTGCATCCTTTGTCATAGACTAATTGATCATAGTTTGTGGGTTTATTTCTGGGCTGTCAAGTCTGTCCCATTAATCTATGTGTTTGTTTTTGTGCCAGTACTATGTGGTTTGATTACAGTAGCTTTGTAGTATGATCTGACTTCTGGGAACATAATACTTCTAACCTAGTTCTTTTTTCTCAAGATTACTTTGGCAATTGGGGTTTTTTGTGGTTCTATATGAATATCAGGATTATTTGTTCTAGTTCTGTGAAAAATGTCATGGATATTTTGATAGAATTGCATTTAATCTGTAGGTTGCCCTGGGTAGTATGGACATTTTAACAATATTAATTTTTCTGATTCAAGGGATACCTTTCCATTTATTTGCATCAACTTCAGTTTCCTTCATCAGTATTTTATAGTTTTGAGAGTGTAGGTCTCTCCTTGACACAATTATAAATGGGATTGTTTTCTTGCTTTCTCTTTCTGAGAGTTCATTATTGGTGTATAGAAAAGCAACAGATTTCTCTGTGTTAATTGCATCTTGCAACTTTACTAAATTCATTTATTAGTTCTAGTAGTTTTCTGATGGAGTCTTTGGGGGTTTTCTGTATGTAGTATCATGTCATCTGCAAATGGTGTCAGTTTTTCTTCTTCTTTTGCAATTTTGATATCTTTTATTTCTATTACTTGTCTAGTTCCTTTCCACTTAGCAGTTCATTCCACAGTTTATTTCTCTATGCATTAATCATAAACAGAAAGGAGAAACCAGGCCCTGTCTTCTGTACTTTGCTTGGAAATCTCAACTAAATATCCAAGTTCACTACTTGCAAGTTTACTTTCTGTCCAAAGTCAGAACATGATTCAGACAAGCTTTTTGACACTTTATAACAACAATCACCTTTCCTTCAGTGTTCAATAACTGGTTCATTATTTCCTTCTGATTCTGATACAAGAAGTACCTTTAATGTTCATATTACTACCAACTGTCTCTTCAATACAATCTACATTTTTTTTTAAATCAAGCACCTCAAAATTCTTCCAACCTCTATCTATTACCCAATTTCAAAGCCATTTCTACATATTTAGGTAATTTTTACTGCAGCACCTCACTTCCCACTACCAAAATCTGTATCAGTTTCCTAAGGCTATTATAACAAAGTATCACAAATTGTGTGGCTTGTGAAAACAAAAATTTATTATCTAACAGTTCTGAAAGCAGGGACATGCTCCAAAATCAAAGTGCTGGCAAGGAGATGCTCCTTCTGAAACCTAAGGGGGAGAATCCTTCCTTTCCTCTCCCTAGTTATTGATGATGTGTTGACAATCTTTGGCAATACTTGGCTTGTAGCTGTAGTGCTTCAATCCCTGCTGTCATCATTATGTGGAGCTTTCCTTGTGTATGTCTCTGTTTCTCTGTCTCTCCTATTTTTATAAGGACACCAGTCAGATTGGATTAAGGGTCCAGCCTACTCTGGTATGGTCTCATCTGCAATGACCCTATAGGGTCACATTTTGAGGAGCTAAGTGTTCCTATTTTAACATATCTTTTGAGGAAGCACAATTCAACCCCTATCAGACATGAAGATTGAAACAAAGAATTAAAACTCCATCTGATACTCAAAACAATAATATTTTAAAATTAGGAGCCTACAAGAACCTAAATGGAAGTAAGATTTCCACATCACAATTGAGATGTGATATCATCAGACTATAATAAGTCATGTATGGATATTGTAATACCCAGAGCAACCACTAAGAAGGCTATAGAAAATAATACACCCCAAAGAACTACACATAAATAAATATAAAATTGTAAAAATTGGTCAAATAACTCACAGGAAGGCAATAAGAGAAAGACAGTGGAATAAGAAACAGTGGAAATGAACAGGAAATAAACAATAAAATGATAAACAAGTATTAACAAATTAATGATCATCTTAAATTTAAATGGTCTAAACACATTTAAAATGGTCTAAACCATTCAAAAGGCAGAGATTGGACAAGTAAATTAAAAAAAACCAAAAATACAGCCCAACTATGTACTTATTATAAGAAACTCACTTCAACTTTAATTATATAGATGAGTTGGGGGAAAAGAGATCGAGAGAGATATACCATGTAAACATAAATTCAAAAGAGCAGAAGTGCCTACATAGTGTCAGATAAAGTAGACTTCAGAGAAAAGACTATTACTAGATACAAATAAAACCTTTAAATAGAATACAAAGGTAAATCCCCCCAGAAGAATTAATAATCCTATATGTGTACACATCAAAAACCTAAGCCCAAGAATTCACAAAGCAAAACTTTATAGAGTCAAAATAGGAAATAGACAAATCAACCCTTAGAAACTCCCATTTTTCACTCTCAGCAACTGATAGATCTACTTACTACACAGAAAATCAGTAAGGATATAGCAGTACCCATCAACCAACAGTATCAATTAGCATATATAAGACACCCCACCCAAAAATAGCAGAATTTTTTTAAGAGCTTATGGAACATTCATCAGGCTTCCCTGATAGCTCAGTTGGTAGAGAATCTGCCTGCAATGCAGAAGACAATTCCTGGGTCGGGAAGGTCTGCTGGAGAAGGGATACGCTACCCACTGCAGTATTCTTTGGCTTCCCTGGCTCAGATGGTAAAGACTCCGCCTGCAATGCAGGAGACCTGGGTTGGGAAGATCCCCTAGAGAAGGGAAAGGCTACCCACTCCAGTATTCTGGCCTGGAGAATTCTATGGACTGTATAGTCCATGGTATCACAAAGAGCCAGACAGGACTGAGCAACTTGTACTTCACTATGGAACATTCATCAAGGTAGACCATACCATAAAACAAACTTCAACAAGTTTAAAAGAATTGAAATCCTACAGAATGTGTTCTCTGACCACAATGGAGTCAAACTTGGAGTCAATAATAGAAAGATAGAGGAAAATCATGAAATGTGGAAATTAGACTTCTAAACAATTCATCAGTCAAAAAGGAAGTCTTGAAAGGAAAAAAAAATAGCTAAATGTAAATGGAAATACAAAATACCAAAATATATGGGATGGCAGTTAAAGTGCTAAGAGGGAAATTTATAGCACTAACTGCTTACAGTGGAAAACAGGAAAGGTCTCAGAGAAGTAATCCTACTTCTAACTCAAGAAACTAGAAAAAGAAAAGCAAAACAAAGCCAGAGTAAGAAGGAAGGAAATAATAAAGAACCAAAATCAACAACATCGAAAACCAGAGCAAAATCTAGGTAAAAGAAAAGGTCAATAAAACTGAATCTATATTACACTTGAAAATATGCGGGTTATTTTCAAATATCTATTTTTAATTAAATTTATTTTTAAAGGGAACAAATATAAATATTTTTAATGATAAAAGGTATAATTCACAAAAGAGGTGGACATCATAAGCCATTAGACACCTAACAACAAAGAAACAAAGATACATAAAGCAAAAATCAGAAGAAATATCAGGGAAAAGAAAAAATATATAATCATAGTGAGACATACTAACATTTCTCTGAGAATATTTTATCAAGTTCAGAAAAATAAGAATAGGAGGATCTAAAATTATGTCACTAATACTTTAAAAACAATAGACTTCTATTTAATTAATTTATATTAATCATATGCTACGCAAATATATTTAAAATTTTGTATCTCATACATTGTTATTAGATTTCCATAGGACATTTAAAAAACTGGCAAAAAGATAAACATTACTAGATTTCAAAAAATAGAATTATTTTTTGGTGTGTGATACAGTTTTATATATAAGCACATATATTATTTTTGAAATTACTTTTCATTATAGGTTAATACAAGTTGTTGACTATAGTTCCATGTGTTAGACCGCAAACCTTTGTTGCTTGTTGCATGTCTGTTTTCTTAATTAGAAATCTGGCATTGTATTTATATTAAGTCAAACAAGTGGAATCAAAATGTCATAAAATTTTTAGCTAGGCAAAAATTCATAAGTTTTCTGAAATACATATATTGTACACATTATGTATATATGTATACAAGAGCCTTTCTACTATGCGTGAAAGGACATAAAAAAAAAAGATATGGAGAAATTGGAAAACATAAACTAAATGAAATGGGAGCACTGAATGTGAAATAGAAAAAGTGAAACAAACTATATAAAAGTAAAAGATCCTCATAGAGTCCAGTTGTTTTTAAACATGACTGCTCATTAGGAACGTATCTGGAGTGCTGGTGAATAAAATGCAATTCCTAGGCATTTGTATTTTTCCAAAAATTCCAAGATGATTCTGATATACATCTAGATTTTTAAAAGTGATTATAGGTTTTTCTATTAAATGGTAGTTTTGGTCATATAGAGTTCTATTATTTTTCTGTTAACCAATACAATGGTATTAAGTGAGTAATAGTTACCTAATCACAATAGTAAATGATGTTTATCAGTTTTCACAATCAATAACCAGGCAAAAAATAAAAGACGATTATAGTTGAAAGCCATAATGGGAACATGACTAACCTAACAATATAAAATTACTTACAATTTGGGGGGTCAAGCAGAGTGATATGGAAGTGGAAGTGCATACATGCACATGTTTTCATCTGCTCAGACAGTCTATGTCTTTTGGTGAGTTCATTTAGTTCATTTACATTTAAGGTTATTATCCATATATCCTATTATCATTTTCTTAATTGTTTTGGGTTTATTTTCTGTAGGTAGGGCTTTTCCTTCTCTTGTTTTCTGCCTAGAGAAGTTCCTTTAGCATTTATTGTAAACCTGGTTTGGTGGTGCTGAATTCTCTTAACCTTTGCTTGTCTGGAAAGCTTTTGATTTGTCCATCAAATCTGAAGGAGAGTCTTCCTGGGTAGAATATTCTTGGTTGTAGGTTCTTCCCTTTCATCACTTTAAATATATCATGCCATTCCCTCCTGGCTTGTAGAGTTTCTGTTGAGAAATCAGCTGATAGCCTGATGGGAGTTCCCTTGTATATTATTTCTTGTTTTCCCCTTGTTGCTTTTAATATTTTATCTCTGTCTTTAATTTTTGTCAGTTTGATTATTATGTATCTTGGTGTGTTCCTCCTTGGGTTTATCCTGCCTGGGACTCTCTGTGCTTCCTGGACTTGGTTGGTTATTTCCTTTCCCATGTTAGGAAGTATTCAGCTATGATCTCTTCAAGTATTTTCTCAGGTCCTTTCTCTCTTTCTTCTCCTTCTGGGACCCCTATAATGTAGGGGACAGCACTTAATGTTTGCCCCAGAGGTCTCTTAGGCTGTCTTAATTTCTTTTCATCATTTTTTCTACTTTCTGTTCTGCGGCAGTGATTTCCACCATCTGTCCTCCAGGTCATTTATCGGTGCTTCTGCTTCAGTTATTCTGCTATGGATTCCATCTAATGTACTATTCATCTGTTTGTTTGTTCTTTAGTTCTTATAGGTCTTTGGTAAACATTTCTTGCATCTTCCCCAATGTTTTTCTGAGATCCTGAATCTTCACTATCATTATTCTGAATTCTTTTTCAGGAAGGTTGCCTATCTTCACTTCAATTAGTTGTTTTTCTGGGATTTTAACTTGTCCCTTCATCTGAGACATAACGTTCTGCTTTTTCATGCTGATTAACTTTCTGTAAAGTGATTTTTGTTTAGTTGCTGTGAGACTGTGGTTGTTCTTGTTTCTTCTGTCTGCTCTCTGATGGAGAAAGCTAAGAGGCTTGTGTAAGCTTCCTGATGGGAGGGACTGCTGGTGGGAAAAACTGGGTCTTGCCTTAGTAAAGTTTTAATCCAATTAACTGCTGATGTGTGATGTTACACTCCTTCCCTGATAGTTTTTTGACCAGAAGTGACCCAGACCTCGGGTCTACTGGCTCTGTATTTGGGTTAATGGTGACCTCCAAGAGGGTTTACACCAAGGGGGATATTTCATGACTGCTGCTGCCAGTGCCCCCATCCCTGTGGTGAGCCCCTGCCCACCCACACTTTCACAGGAGACCCTCCAACACTAGCAGGTAGTTTTGGTTCATTCTCCTGTGGGGTCACCGTTCCTTTCCTCTGAGTCTGAGTGCATGCAAGTGTTTGTTTGTGCCCTCCAAGACTGAAATGTCTGTTTCCCCTAGTCCTATGGAAGTCTTGTAATCAAATCCCGCTGGCCTTCAAGGTCAGATTCCCTGTGGATTCTCAGTCCTTTTGTCAGATCCCCAGGTGCAGAAGCCTTACATATGGTTCAGAACCTTCACAACATTGGGGAACTTCTTTGGTATTATTGTTCTCCAGTTTGTGGGTCACCCACCTGGTGGGTATGGGATTTGATTTTATTGTGATTGTGCCGCTCCAACCATCTTGCCTCAATTTCTTTGTCTTTGGACATGGGGTATACTTTTTTGGTGAGTTCCAGTGTTGATGGTTGTTCAACAGCTAGTTGAGATTTTGGTGCTCTTGCAGAAGATGAGTGCATATCCTTCTACTCTGCCATCTTGAACCAGAATGGTTATTTTCAAATATCTTTTGTTTTTGATTCCTAACATAACTCCACAGTGATGAGAGAACAGACTCTCTATAGTTTCAATACCTTTAGACCATGAAACTTTTGCACCTTGTTTCATGTTCCTGGATATGTTCCAGTGTTTCCTGGTTTATAATCTATGGGGACCTGAATAGAATTTGTATCCTGTGGTTGTGCGAAAATTGTATAAATCTTAATTATGTTGAATTGGTTCATAGTGCTTTTCAGATCTGTATCTTCCTACTTTTCTGTCTATTCATTCTATTAATTGAGTTTGATATTGAAATTCCAATGAAAAATCCTAACTTATCTACTTAAAAAATAATTGTAATATATAATGGAACTATAAAAAACTGTGAATCTATACTATCTAAAAATGAAAGTTTAATAAATAAAAATAATAAATAATTTTTAAACAGTAAAAATACATAAACTATTATTGGAAACATAAATGGTACTCAAATGCCACCTTCCCTAAACATCTTATGTAAAATTGCACCTGCACAATTACATCAGTCAGGGTTCTCTAGAGAAACATAATATATATGTTTATATATATAATTTTATCTTAAGGAATTAGAACATGTGATTATGTGATTGTGGTTGTGGGGCCCGGCACATCTGAAATCTGTAGACCAGGCCAGCAGGCTGCAAACTCAAAAAGAGTTGATGCTGCAGTCTTGAGTGGGATCTAGGGCAAACCCTGCAGGATGGAAATTAGGCAGAATGTGACACCTCAGCCTTGAGGCAGAATTTCTTCCTCCAGGAAATCTCAGTTTTTTCTCTTATATCCTACAACTAATTGATGAAGCTCACTCGTACTATCAAATGTAATCTTTACTTCAAGTCAACTGATTGCATATTTAAACTACATCTAGCATACACCATCACCTATGTAAGTGCTTGATTAAATAACTGGATACAATAAACTAGCCAAGTTGATACATAAAATGAACCATCGCAGTCCCACTCTTGTCCAATTGGTATCCATACACATATCTCTAAATAAATACAATAACAAAGTCATTTACATCTGAAAAATGTGCTAACTTTTTCACCATAAGAGTATGCAAAGTCTTTGAGTCACTCCTCTCCTTGATATCCTGTAACTCAAATGCTATGATGTAAATTTAATTATCATTAATGCATCTTATGTTCTATGAGGAGATAATGGAGGGAGAAAGGCATTTGACATAAATATACACCCAAACATATTCATAAAAAATAAGGATTGTGTATTCATAACAATTATAGCGATTTTTTTCTGCAACTGGTCACATGGTCATAACTGGTGTTCATAACTACCTTATTCCACTTCTTAGTCCATATGCCTTTTGACTTTGGCAAACACCTTAGCTGATTGTGGTTCTATGCCTGATGAAGCCATTCAAACCTTTGTTCCTGAAAGGTTTGAACCATTAGTAGCCCCACCAAATAGAGTTATTATAGTTTTACATTGATTTTAATCACAAAGATAATAGTATTAAGAGACACCTTAAGGAATCTAATGTATTCCATACAAGCTCTTACTTATTTCCATTGTGTTGTAGAGTTCAGTTTCTCTCCTTTCATTGTCTGTTGATTCAAAACCATGAGGAGCCCAAAGTGGCAAGGTGACACTCTTAACTACAAGTACAATGAAATTACTGTTATGTCTCCTGGTGGAAGCATTCCAGTCTTTGGAACTAAGACCTGTAGATCTGCAGAGCATAAGGTTGCAGAAACAGAAAGCAAAATTTATGCTATTGGATAACTATGGTAATAGTAGTGGTGTCACTCCCATTTCCACCCTATGGTTCCTAGACCCATAAATCTTGGCTATAGGAGGAACAGTACCAGGTATTGGATGCTGATTTAGGGTATGTACGATTTCCTGGAGAACATGCCTCAACCCTGCAAATATTGTCACCCAGATGGTATTGTAGTTGAGCCTTCATACAGCCATTCCATGGTTTTATCAACCCAGCCGCTTCAGGATGGTGGGAAACATGGTAAGACTAGTGAATTCCATGAGTATGACTCCATTGCCACACTTCAAGTACTATAAAATGAGATACATGATCAGAAGCAATGCTGTTTGGAACACATAGTAGTGGGTAAGGTATTCTGTAAGTCCACAGAGTGTATTTTGGGCAGAAGAACTGAATGATGGGAAGACAAGTCCATATCTAATGCATTTGTTTCAGTAAAACTAAAGGGCTGTCCCCTCTATGATAGAGGTGGTCAAATGTATTAATAAGCCACCTGCCGCCAAATAACTGGCTTGATCACCCCTGGAAATTGTGTCTGATCAGAGACAAAGCAATGGTTTCTGCTGCTAACAGACTGAGCACTGAGCAGTGGGTGGAGACAAGTTGTCCTTGATGAGTGGAACTTGATGTTTCTAAGTCCATGCATAAATTCCATCCCTACCACCATGGCCACTTTGTTCATGTCACTTGAGCAATGACAGGAGTGGCTGAGGAACGTGGCTCATGGCTATTCAGAGAACAGATCATCTTATCCACTTGATTATAAAAATCCTCCTCTGCTGATGTCACTCTTTGGTGAGCATTCACATTGGATGCAAATATCCAGTTTTGTGAAGGGTTTTACCCATTCAAAGAAGCTTACCCACATACAACTTCCCTGGACCTTTTCATCAACAATTTCCCAATCATGTTCCTTCCAAGCCACTGCTTACCCATCTAAATCATTGACTACAGTCTATGAATTGGTATATACACACTCATACCTCTGACCGTTTCTGCTTCAAAGTAAAAATGAACAAGCATGTTCACAGCTCAAAGTTCTGTACAATGGAAAGATTTCACTTCATCACTGTCCTTCAGCAATGTCCCACAAAGAGGTTGTAGTGGTGGAACAGTCTACTTTTAAGTGTTGCATGCATATCAAGCAGAACCATCTTGATATGCATGTATATCACATGCAGGCCCAAGTTTTCTCTTCTTCAGTCAACTAATTGTAGAGAACTCCCCATGAGGCAGTAGACATAGGTTGAGAGAAAGGAGGTAATATAAAAGTAGTAGGGGCCATAAGTATTTGAGACATTTCTTTATTTAATTTACCTGTGCCTTCAGAGCCTGCTAAAGCATAATCTTTTGTTTTTAAAGCATAATCTTATATACCACTTCTATTTGCTAGTGGAGTGCCAGTGTGCATAGCCAACACTATGGGTTTGTGGGGGAATCAATATCCATTTCATGATGAGCATCGCAGGTCTCATAGTAATTTTGTGGCTCATGGTTAAGTGTTCAGTCTCTACTAAAGCCCAATAGCAAGCAGCTAAAAGCTATTTCTCCATAGTGATTACCTGCAGAGGCTGGCAGGGTTTTGCTTCAAAATCCTAAGGGTATACACTATGATTGACTTATAAGGTCCTACCAAAGGCCCCAAGTAGAATCCCTATCTGCCACTGACAAATACCACTTCAAGTGACACTGGATCTGCTAGATCATATGGTCCAATGGAAGAGCTGTTTGTACAGCAGCCTGAACTTGTTGCAAAGCCTTCTCCTCTTCTGGGATCCATGCAGAACTAGTGGTTTTTTTTTTTTTTTTTTTTAGGTATAGGTGGAATTTCACATTTTTTTTAAATTTTTTTTAATTTATTTTTATTATTATTATTATTTTTTCCAGTGGGTTTTGTCATACATTGATATGAATCAGCCATGGATTTACATGTATTCCCAATCCCGATCCCCCCTCCCACCTCCCTCTCCACCCGATTCCTCTGGGTCTTCCCAGTGCACCAGGCCGGAGCACTTGTCTCATGCATCCCACCTGGGCTGGTGATCTGTTTCACCATAGATAGTGATCACTTGGTAAATGGATCAGAGTAGCACATCCAAATGAGAAACATAACTTCAAAATCCAAAAAGTCCCACCTGGCATTGGGTCTATATTTTGGTTGTAGGAGGGGTCAGATGCAGCAACTTAGCCACCCTAGGTATATCTTCAAATAACACCATTAAGCCCCTAGAAGTTTCACTGAGATAGAAGGCCTCTGAATTTTGTAGGATTTATATCCTACCCTCTGACACGTAAATGTCTTTCCAGTAAGTTTAGAGTAGTTTCCACTTCTGGCTCACCAGGTCCAAAATCAGCACAATGTCATCAATGTAATGAACTAGTGTAGTGTCTTATAGACGGAGAAGGCAATGGCACCCCACTCCAGTACTCTCGCCTGGAAAATCCCATGGACAGAGGAGCCTGGTAGGCTGCAGTTTATGGGTCGCTCAGAGTCGGACACGACTGAGAGACTTCACTTTCACTTTTCACTTTCATGCATTGGAGAAGGAAATGGCAACCCACTCCAATGTTCTTGCCTGGAGAATCCCAGGGACAGGGAGCCTGGTGGACTGCCATCTATGGGGTCGCACAAAGTGGGACACGACTGAAGTGACTTAGCAGCAGCAGTGTCTTATAGAAGTAAAAGGCAATAAAGATCTGTATAAAGTATGAAAATTAGGAGTGGAGCAATTGATATACTTGCAACAAGACAGTATTGCTGCTTTGGAAGTTGAAAGCAAACTGCTTCTGGTGGTGTTTACTAACAGGCATTGATAAAAGGCATTTGCCAGATCAACAACTGCAATACCCCCAGATACCAAGGGATATATTAATTTTCTCAAGCAAAGAAACCACATCTGGAATAGCAACAGCAATTGGACTCAACATCTGGTTAAAGTTATGGTAATCCATTGTCATTTTCTAAGGTCCGCCTGTCTTTTACATAAGCCAAATAGGCAAACTAAATGTGAGTGTGGTGGTAATTAACACCCCTTCATCTTTCAAGTCATTAATGGTGGCACTAATCTCTGCAGTTCCTCTAGGAATGTGGTATTGCTTTTGGTTTCCTAGAAGCAGTTCTAGTGGCTTCCTCTTGGCCTTTCCTACCATAATAGACCTCATTACATAGGTTAGGGAACCAATGAAAGGATTATGCCAATTGCTGACTATATCTATTCCAACTATGCATTCCAGATCAGAAAAATAACCACAAGACAGATTTGAGGACCCACTGTGTTCACTGTGAGATGGGCCTGAGCTATCCATTATCACTTGACAGGCATGAGCCTTACTCTGACTAGTGGAGTATACTGTTCTTTTGGGTCTCCTAGAATTAATGTCATTTCAGAGCTCATGATCAATAATTCCTGAAAGTCTGATTATTTATTTTTCCCCAGTGCCCTCTTTACCACTGTAAATAGAGTAATTCATGTATTTAAACCTAATAGATTAGAGAAGCAATTCCAGAAACTCCAGAACCAATTCATAAAACTTATCCTTGGGACTTCCCTGGTGATCCAGTGGTTAAGACTCTATGCTTCCACTGCAGGGGGCACAGGTTCCATCCCTGGGCAGGGAACTGAGATCCCATGTGCTGTGTGGCATGGCCAAAACAACAACAACAATAATAAAAATAAAAACTTATCCTTAAGATTCTGTCCTCTCAAGCCAAACTGTACATTTGTCATGGTTCTTCAGATAAACAGAACAAATAGGACATAATTTATATATGTATAAAATTATATACAATGTATTAATATATTTATAATAAGATATTTATCTTAAGAAACTGGCTCACACAATTTCAGGGACTGTCAATCATAAATCCATAGAGTAGGCCATCAGGCAGGACACTGCAAGAAGTGATGCTGCAAGCTTGAGGTAGAATTCTTTCTCTTCCAAGAAACGTCAGGTTTTCTCTTAAGACTTTCAACTGATTGGTGAGGTCCACCCACATTATTTACGGCTTTCCAGGTGGCTCAGTGGTAAAGAATCCACCTGTCAATGGAGACACAAGTTCAATCCCTGGGTCAGGAAGATCCCCTAGAGAAGGAAATGACAACCCGCTCCAGTATTCTTGCCTGGAAAATGTCACGGACAGAGGAACCTGGCAGGCTAGAATTTCTGTTATTGCATCTTTGCTCAGACAGAACTGAGCAACTGAGCATACACGCAAGCCCCCACATTAATTAGGGTGATCTTTAAGTCAACTAATTGTAGATGTTAACCACATCTGTAAAATACCTTCACAGCAACATCTAGATTAGTATTCTATTAAAAAACTGGGTAGTATAGCCTAGCCAAGTTAACAATTAAGATTAACTACCATTGCACTCTATATTCACTTTCCCAGTCATTTTTTCTAATTTATCTGATATAACACATTCTATATTTTCTTTAGATATTTTGAGTTTTGTCTATCTCCCCCAACTTCAATGTACTCTTCAGAATGCAGGAAATTTTGTCTTCTTTGTTCACTCTTGTCAAACAGCTCCTAGAGTAGTGTCTGGCATATATTGTGGAGTAAATAAATATTTGTGCACTGAACTAACTGCTATTCAGAAAGTGAGTCAATATTCAGTAAAATTGAAGATATGTGCAAACCAGTGGTTATCAGTGGGGAGAAGTAAGCAGTGGGGGGGGGAGGCAATATAGGGATAAAGGATTAAGAGGTACAAACTATTGGGCATAAAATAAGCTACATGGATATAATGAACAACACCAGGAATATAACCAATTTTTTTTTCATTTATTTTTATTAGTTGGAAGCTAATTACTTTACAATATTGTAGTGGTTTTTGTCATACATTGACATGAATCAGCCATGGATTTACATGTATTCCCCATCCTGATCCCCCCTCCCACCTCCTTCTCCACCCGATTCCTCTGGGTCTTCTCAGTGCACCAGGCCTGAGCACTTGTCTCATGCATCCAGCCTGGGCTGGTGATCTGTTTCACCCTAGACAATATACAGGTTTCGATGCTGTTCTCTCAAAACATCCCACCCTCGCCTTCTCCCACAGAGTCCAAAAGTCTGTTCTGTACATCTGTGTCTCTTTTTCTGTTTTGCATATTGGGTTATCATTACCGTCTTTCTAAATTCCATATATATGCATTAGTATACTGTATTGGTCTTTATCTTTCTGGCTTACTTCACTGTGTATAATGGGCTCCAGTTTCATCCATCTCATTAGAATTGATTCAAATGAATCCTTTTTAATGGCTGAGTAATATTCCATGGTGTATATGTACCACAGCTTCCTTATCCATTCGTCTGCTGATGGGCATCTAGGTTGCTTCCATATCCTGGCTATTATAAACAGTGCTGCGATGAACATTGGGGTGCACATGTCTCTTTCAGATCTGGTTTCCTCAGTGTGTATGCCCAGATGTGGGATTGCTGGGTCATATGGCAGTTCTATTTCCAGTTTTTTAAGAAATCTCCACACTGTTTTCCATAGTGGCTGTACTAGTTTGCATTCCCACCAACAGTGTAAGAGGGTTCCCTTTTCTCCACACCCTCTCCAGCATTTATTGCTTGTACACTTTTGGATATTTTATAATAACTATAAATAGAATATAGCCTTTAAAATTGTGAATCACTATATTGCCCATCTGTAACATATAACATTGTAATCAATAATACTTCAATTTTAAAATAAGGTTAAAATGATTTGAAGCAAGTATGAAAAATGTCAACATTCAGTTAAGTCTAGATAATAAAAACATGGATGTCTGATTTTTTGTCCTTTTGTGTATTTGAGATAATAACTGGTAATAAAAATATAATGGTAGAGAATGTCCAGTTTCAAATAGCAACAATACAAACCCTCAAGACTTAAAAATATGAAACTTAAAAGATCTGTATGAAGAAATCCTTTATATACTTTTGACAATCACAGTCTTCAATGTTCTGTTACCAGATGGGACTACTCATAGTACAAAGATATTCTTTCTTGTATGTATTACTATCTAAGTTTAATTTGATCTTTTAAAGACAACAATAGATTTTTTTGAAACTGAACAAACTGATTCTTAAGCTAATATAAAGAAACGCTCATATCAAGAAAAGTAAGAAAAATTCTGGAAAAAATACTAATGAGGAAGAAATTGGTCTTATGGTATATTAAAGTATATTATATAGATATAGAAATTAAAAGAGCTGTGTGGTACTGATTTATGAATTAAATGCCCAAATCTTACCTCATCTATGACCACTTTTCTCTATTCTGTAACTTCCTATTCTAAGTCACTGTTGTCTCTCACCTAGATTACTACAATATCCTTGTAAATATTCTCCCTACTTGCACCCTGCACACTACCCCACCATTCAGTCCATTCTCCACACAGCAGCCAAAATGATCTTTTGAAAGCATAGACTATGTCATTCCTCTGCTAGAAACCATGAAGAGATAGTCACATCAGTGGAAAAAAGAGTTTAGAAATAGGTTCAAATACATAAAAGAGATTGACATATGATAAAGGTAAAATTTCATATCAGTGGAGAAAAGGTTTATTATTTATTTATTATTTAATAAATGGTGTTGGGACAACTAACTAGTCATTTAAAAAAATAAAATGGGTTCCTGGATTCACTCTTTTCCCTAAAAAGGAGTTTTTGAATGTTATATTTAAAAATGAAAATTTATAAAACTAATTTACTACCTTGTGTGGGAAGGAACAGGTAGTGACTGTGTGGGAGTACCATGGATACTGTTCATGTTCTATTTATTGATCTGGATGCTGGTTACAGGGAAGTATTCAGTTTACAAAAACTCATTGAACTACATTTATGACATGTGATAATAATCACTTTTATGTACATTATATTTTAGTAAAAAAAAAACTTTTAAAATAAGTAAAATAATAAAGTTACTAGAGAAAAGATTGATAAATTTGACTACATAAAAATCATGGGCTTTTTTTCCTGCATGGGAAAAATGTTATAAATAAAATCAAAAGGCACATGAGAAACTGGGGAATAGTTTGTAACACATATAACAAAAAATTAATTTCCTTAATATATAGTTAGTAAGGGAAATTACCAAAATCACTTAATAGAAAAATGGGCAAGGGAATTCCCCAATACTCCAGTAGTTAGGACTTAGCACATTCACTGTCAAGAGCCTGGAACTAGGTTTGGTAATTAGAATCCCAAAGTCTCCAACAAAAAGATAGAAAGAAAAATGGACAAAATATATGTTAACACTCATAGTAAAATATACAAACAAGTTTTCTTTAAAACTTTTTATTTTGTATTGGAGTATAGCCCATTAACAATGTTGTGATAGTTTCAGATGAACAACAAAGAGACTCAGTCATGCATATGCATGTATCCATTCTCCCTCAAACTCCCCACCCATCCAGCCTGCCATGTAGCATTGAGCAGAGTGCCCTATGTTATACAGTAGGCCCTTGTTAGTCACCCATTTTAAATGTAGCAGTGTGTACGTGTCCATCCCAAACTCCCTAGCTATCCCTTTCCCTCTTTTCCTTACCCCAGCAACCACAAGTTTGTTCTCTAAGCCTGTGAGTTTGTTTCTGTTTCGTAAATAGTTTGTTTGTATTAATATTTTAGATTCCACACATAAGCCATGTCATATAACATTTGTCTTTCTCTGTCTGTCTTACTTCACTCAGTATAACACTTCCTAGGTCTATCCATTTGCTGCAAATGGTATTATTTCATTCTTTTAATGGCTGAGTTATATTTCTCTAACTCTGTTTTTCTTTCTCAAGATTGCTTTGGCCATTCAGGGTCTGTTGTGTCACCAAAGAAATTTTAAAATTTTTTGTTCTAGTTCTGTAAAAAATGCCATTAGTAATTTGATAGGCATTGCACTGACTCTCTGTATTTCCTTGGGTAGTATAGTCATTTTGAAAATATTCGTTCTTCCAATCCATGAATATGATATATCTTTCCACCTGTTTGTGTCTTATTCGATTACTTTCATTAGCATCTTACAGTTTTCAGAGTATGGGTCTTTTGTATTCTTCAGCAGGTTTAGTCCTAGGTATTTTATTCTTTTTGATGATTAAATGGTTTTTATTTTTCAACTTGTTGATGTAGTGTACCACTTTGATTGATTTGTGGATATTGAAAAATCCTTGCATCCCTGGGACAAATCCCACTTGATCATGGTATATGATCTTTTTAATGTATGGTTGGATTCAAAACATCAGTAATGTGCAAAGTATTTTTGCATCTATGTTCATCAGGGATATTGGCCTGTAATTTTCTTTTGTGTGTAGTATCTTTGGCTAGTTTTGGTATCAGCATGATGGTGGCCTCATAGAATAAATTTGAAAGTTTGCCTTCTCTGCAATATTTTGGAACAGTTCCAGAAGGATAGGTGTTAATTCTCTAAATGCTTGATAGAATTCACCTGTGAAGCCATCTGATCCTGGACTTAGGTTTTGGGGGAATTTTTCATCACAGCTTCAATTCAGTGCTTGTGATTGGTCTTTTCATATTTTCTATTTCTTCCTGGTTCAGTCTTGGGAGACTGTATCTTTCTAAGAATTTGTCCATTTCTTCCAGGTTGTCCATTTTATTGGCACACAGTTGCTTTGTTATGTTGTTTTGTATTTCTGTGGTGCAAGTTGTAACTTCTGCTTTTTCGTTTATAATTTTATTGATTTGGGCCCTTTCCCTTTTTTCCCTGATGAGTCTGGCTAAAGGTTTATAAATTATGTTTATCTTTTCAATGAAGCAACTTTTAGTTTCATTGATCTTTGAGATTGTTTTCCATGCCTCTATTACATTTATTTCTGCTCTGATCTTTATGATTTCTTTTCTTTCACTATCTTTAGGTTTTGTTTGTTCTTCTTTGTCTAGTTGTTTTAGGCGTAAGGTTAGATTATCTATATGAGATTTTTCTTGTTTCTTGAGGTAAGACTGTATTGTAAACTTTCCTCTTAGAATTGCTTTTGCTGAATCCCATAGATTTTAGACTGTGCTTTCATTTACAAATATAAATGAAAATTGCATTTTCATTTCCATTTGTCTATAGGTGTTTTCGGATTTTCTCTTTGATTTCATCACTGATCCATTGCTAGTTTAGTAGTGTATTGTTTACTTGCCACATATTTGTGTGTGGATGTGTGTGTGTGTGTGTGTGTGTGTGTCACCGCATGAACTGTAGCCTCTGACCTCCTCTGTCCCTGGGATTTCCCAGGCAGGAATACTTGAGTGGGATGTCATTTTATTCTCCAGGGGGTCCTCCCAACCCAGAGATTGAATCTGAGTCTCTCACATTGACAGGCAGGTTCTTTACCACTGAACCGCTTCATGAATCATAGCCTTATCATATCAAAGGGGCTTGTGTAACTCAAAAAAGCTATGAACCATGCTGCTCAGGGCCACCCAAGATGGATGGTTGAAAATGAAGAGTTCTGACAAAACATGGCCCACTGGAGAAGGAAACCACTCCAGTATTCTTGCCTGGAGAACACTTTGGACAGCATGAGAAGCAAAAAGATAGTACACTGGAACATGAGCCCTCCAGATCAGAAGATGTCCAATATGCCACTGGGGAAGAGAGAAGGACAATTGCTAATAGCTCCAGTAAGACTGCAGCAGCTGGGCCAAAGTGGGAAAAACGCTCAGCTGTGGATGTGTCTGGTGGTGAGAGTAAAGTTTGATGCTGTAAAGAACAATATTGCTTAGGAAACTGAATTGTTATATCCATGAATCAAGGTAAGTTGGATGTAGTCAACCAGGAGATGGCAGGGTTGAGTATCAACATCTTAGAAAACAGTGAACTAAAATGGACAGGAATGGGTTCAATTCCTGGGTTGGGAAGATCCCCTGGAGAAGGGCACAGGTAACCCATTCCAGTATTCTCACCTGGAGAATGCTGGACAGAAGAGCCTGCCGAGCTACAATCCATGGGGTTGCAAAGAGTTGGACTACCATTGAGTGACTAACACTTACTTACCGCTCTAATGGCAGAAAGTGAATAGGAACTAAAGAGTCTCTTTTAATTTATTTTTAATTGAAGGGTACTTGGTTAACAATATTGTGTTGGTTTCTGCCATACACCAACATGAATCAGTCATAGGTATACATATGTGCCCTTTCTCTTAAAACTTCCTCCCACTTTCCACCCCATCCCACTACTCTTAGGTTGTCACAGAGCCCTGGTTTGAGTTTCCTGAGTCATATATCAAATTCCCACTGACCTATTTTACATATGGTAGTAGATATTTTTCCATGCTACTCTCTCCATTCATCCTACCCTTTCCTTCCCCCGTGCTGTGTCCACAAGTCTGTTCTCTATGTCTAAAAGTATGGAATGCTTCAGAAATTTGTGTGCTTGCACAGAGGCCATGCTAATCTTCTCTGTACATTCCAAATTTAGTATATATGCTGTCAAAGTGACCACTAAAGACCCTCTTGATGAGGGTGAAAGAGGAGAGTGAAAAGCTGGCTTGAAAATCAACATTTAAAAAATTAAAATCATGGCATCCATCCTATCATGTCATGGCAAACAGAAGGGGAAAACGTGGAAACAGTGACAGATTTTATTTTCTTGGGCTCCAAAATCACTGCAGATGTTGATTGCAGCTATGAAATTAAAACATGCTTGCTCCTTGGAAGGAAAGCTATGACAAACCAGACATCCGTACATGACTACTGGAAAAACTATAGCTTTGACTATGCAGACCTTTTTTATTTATTTTGTTTTTATTTTCATTATTCTAGGAGGTGCTTCAAAGCAGATCTTACTGTGATTTATGTCAAAGAGTGTTTTTCCTATGTTTTCCTCCAAGAGTTTATAGTGTCTGGTCTTACATTTGTTGTTGTTGCTATTGTTCAATCACTAAGTTGTGTCTGACTCTTTGTGACCCCATGGACCGCAGCATGCCAGGCTTCCCTGTTCTTCCCTATCTCCTGGGGTTTGCTCACACTCATGTCCATTGAGTCAGTGATACCATCCAACCATCTCATCCTATGTTGCCCACTTCTCCTGTCCTCAATCTTTCTCAGCATCAAGGTCTTTTCCAAAGAGTCGGCTCTTCCCGTCAGGTAGCCAAAGTACTGGAGCTTCAGCTTCAGCATAAGTCCCTTCAATGAATATTCAGGGTTGATTTCCTTTAGGATTGACTGGTTTGATCTCCTTGATGTCTAAGGGACTCTCAAGAGTCTTCTCCAGAGCCATAGTTTGAAAGTATCAATTCTTGGGAAAGCATCAATTCCTTGGCACTCACCCTTCTTTATGGTCCAACTCTCACATCTATACATGACTACTGGAAAAACCATAGCTTTGACTATGCAGACCTTTTTAGGTCTTTAATCCATTTTGAGTTTATTTTTATGTATGGTGCTAAGTAGTGTTCTAATTTCATTCTTTTACATGTAGCTATCCAGATTTACCAGCCCCACTCATTGAAGATACTCTTTTTTCCATTGTTTATTCTTGCCTCCTTTGTCATAGATTAGGTGACCATAGGTACATGGGTTTATCTCTGGGTTTTCTATCCTGTACTATTGATTTATATTTCTGTTTTTGTGCCAGTACCATACTGTTTTGATTACTATAGCTTTTTAGTATAATTTGAAGTATAAATGGAGCCTGTTCCTCCTGCTTCATTTTTCTTTCTCAAGAGTACTTTGACTCTTGGAGTCTTATGTGTTTCCATACAAATTGTAAAAAAAAAATTGTTCTAATTCTATAAAGAATGCCATTGGTAATTTGATAGGAATTACATTTAATCTGTAGATTTCTTTGGGTTGTATATTCCTTTTCACTATATTGATTCTTCAAATCCAAGAACATGGTTTATTTCTCCATCCATTTGTGTCCTCATTGATTTCTTTCATCAGAGTATTATAATTTTATAAGTATAGATCTTTTGCTTCCTTAGGTAGATTTATTCCTAGGCATTTTTTTGTTGTGATGGTAAATGGGATTGTTTCCTTAATTTCTCTTTCTGCCTTTTTGTTAGTGTATAAGAATGCAAGAGATTTCATGCATTAGTTTTGTATCCTGCAAGTTTACCAAATTCACTGATTAGATCCAATAGTTTTCTGGTGGAATCTTTAGGATTTTCTATGTATAGTAACAGGTCATCTGCAAACAGTGACAGTTTATGTGTCTTTTCTTTGGACATATCCTTTCTCTTTAATATAATGGAATTATTTTGGATACCATAGTTTGTTTCCCCCTTTTTTCATTCTGTCCCTCTGTCATGACTGTAAACTGGACTTTGGTGGGAGACAATTAGGCCTTTAAGTGTTTATAGTTGGTGCCATCTGCCCATATTATGTTGCTGCTTACCTTATTCTGTGTGACTTGTATGCCATACTCCTAAGGCTCCCTTTCTTGTTTCATAAGTTTGCGAATCGGTTCTAGCTATCCCTTATGTATACCATGATCCTTGTTGTTGATTTCAAAGACCCAAAGGATGGTACATTTTGTTAGAAACCAGATTAAGAAGTGTGAAAGCCTTAAATACATGGAATAATATGGCGGCTTTTACAATTAAGGTTGCAGGGGGAGAGGGGGCGGACAGTGGAATAAATTTCCAAGAATTCAAAAGAAAAAGTCAGAACAAAAAAGCAATACACTAAAAGAGACTTTGGAAGTAATGCCTTGGCTTCGAGAATCTGGTTGGCACAGCAACAGCTTAAAGACATTGGCAGCAGGCAGAGAAAGTACAGCGTGTTGTAAATGAACAGAGAATCACAGCCTAGGAGACCATTTTAGATTTAGAAATGTCAGAAAGCAAGCCAGAGGTTTATCAGGAAATGAAGATTGAGAAGGCTTAAGATCTTAGTGGTCAAATTTGGCTTATATGAAAAGGAAAAGAAAGATAACTCTGCCCCCCAAATGTCCCCAGGCCTAAAAGCTTTTTGGTATAGAGGAGGAAAAGGGAGGGTATATGCTCTATTATTAGGTCAAGGAAGATAAGTCAAAGAGATTTAACAGAAAAAGAAAGATGAGAGTAAACTGGAATGACCTATCATTGCCCCTTCTCTTCCCACAAACTAACCCAGGTCCAGAAAACTATTGAGGAGCCCTCTGAGTATTACAGACAAAGTGTCATTAATAAGAGCAGATTACAGTCCTTTTCATGACAGATTACAAAATATTCAGGAAAAAAATCAAGAGCAAAAGACCACAATGAGTGGCATAGGATACTTCAGGCATTATTTAGTGAGTTCCAGGAGACACCACTTGTGATTGGGGAAGCAGGTATAGTTTGGAGCAAGGAGGAAGATGCCCATAACACTTAGGGAGCTAGAGCTCTAAGGGAAGAGGAGAAAAGATGAAATCACTAAACTAGGATTTTAATATGCATGGATCTGGTGTGGATTAGATAATGGAAGGATGCAAAGATATCACCTGAAAGAAATTCTTCTATTCAGGGATGTGAAGATGGATAAGGTAGTTTTATTTGAACTGTGAATGCTTTTTGCAGACCTAGAACTTCTTTTCTTCTTTTTAGTATTTATTTATTTATTTTTAGCTGTGCTGGGTCTTCATTGCTGCACCCAGGCTTTGTCTAGTTGCAGTGAGTGGGGACTACTCTTAGTTGCAGTTCATGGGCTTCTCACTGTAGTGGCTTCTCTTATTGCAGAGTATGGGCTCTAGGGTGCCTGGGCTCAGTAGTTGTGGCTCGCAGGCTCAAGAGTGCTGGCTCGGTAGTTATGGCATATGGGCTTATGCCCATGCTCTATGGCATGTGGGCTCTTCCTGGAGCAGGGATCGAACCTGTATCCCCTGCACTGGGAGGCGCATTCTTAACCACTCCATTAGGGAAGCCCCTAGAACTTCTTTTCTTTACAGTTCTTACTATGGGAGGAATCCCCTAAGGTAAAGTCTAGAGTATGTTAAGAAAACAAATGTCTAAAACACAAAACAAAGAGAAGGAAAGACAAAAGACAATATGGTCCAACAAATAGTGTTAGCATTATGCATGGTAGGGAATGTACAGAACCTTAAGAAATAAATCAGGGAGAGATAGAAAGAAATAGAAACAGAAGCATATGCTACTACTTCTGGGAGGAGAGTGCAAAAGAAGGTTATACTACAGGTTATTAAAAACCAAATGGAATGCAAGGTTTCAGGAAAAAAGACATGACAACAGATACACTGGTACTCACTGAGTGGGTGAGTGCCTTTGGAAGTTATCAACAGCAGCCCTTTTGGTTTAGGAATTTGTCAAGGGTGCTTTCCTTATTGGGTCATTTGTGAGAACAAGGGATGAACCTTCCTTAAAAGGCAGGTTTTGTAGTCTGAAGGAACTTGGAGCAGAGAGTGATAACAGCAGTCACTGTGACATAGAGCAAAATCCTTGGTATCTTGCTGGGGACAGAGATGTACATATAGATGAGCAAGAGACTGATACAGTGAAGACTGTTAGGCCATAAATTTCACTCAGAGAGCTATCTTTTATAAATGTAAGGTACCTTCTCATAACTGGAGAAGGGTATGGCAATCCACTCCAGTATTCTTGCACAAAGAATTCCATGGACAGAGGAGACTGGGATCATAAAGTGTCGGACATGACTAAAGCGACATAGCATGCACCTTCTCAAACAGGAAATAGATGAGACTGTAAAGAATACAAGAGTCAAAGGGAAATGAAATTGAAAATACAGTTGACCCTTGAACAACACGATGTTTAGGGGCACCACCACTCCCCTAAGTCAAAAATACAGATATAAATTTACAGCTGGAACCAGTTCCTTATCCATGGTTCTACATCTTTGGATTCAACCACCCTTGGATTGTATCATGTACTACATGCATGCGTGCATAATAAGTTGCATCAGTTGTGTGCGACTCTTTGCAACCCCATGGACTGTAGCATGCCAGGCTCCTCTGTCCATGGGATTCTTCAGTCAAGAATACTGAAGTGGCTTACTTCACTCTGTATAATGGGCTCCAGTTTCATCCATCTCATTAGAATTGATTCAAATGAATTCTTTTTAATGGCTGAGTAATATTCCATGGTGGATATGTACCACAGCTTCCTTATCCATTCGTCTGCTGATGGGCATCTAGGTTGCTTCCATGTCCTGGCTATTATAAACAGTGCTGCGATGAACATTGGGGTGCACATGTCTCTTTCAGATCTGGTTTCCTCAGTGTGTATGCCCAGATGTGGGATTGCTGGGTCATATGGCAGTTCTATTTCCAGTTTTTTAAGAAATCTCCACACTGTTTTCCATAGTGGCTGTACTAGTTTGCATTCCCACCAACAGTGTAAGAGGGTTCCCTTTTCTCCACACCCTCTCCAGCATTTATTGCTTGTAGACTTTTGGATAGCAGCCATCCTGACTGGCGTGTAATGGTACCTCATTGTGGTTTTGATGTGCATTTCTCTGAGAATGAGTGATGTTGAGCATCTTTTCATGTGTTTGTTAGCCATCTGTATGTCTTCTTTGGAGAAATGTCTGTTTAGTTCTTTGGCCCATTTTTTGACTGGGTAATTTATTTTTCTGGAATTGAGCTGCAGGAGTTGCTTGTATATTTTTGAGATTAATCCTTTGTCTGTTTCTTCGTTTGCTATTATTTTCTCTCAATCTGAGGGCTGTCTTTTCACCTTGCTTATAGTTTCCTTTGTTGTGCAAAAGCTTTTAAGTTTCATTAGGTCCCATTTGTTTAGTTTTGCTTTTATTTCCAATATTCTGGGAGGTGGGTCATAGAAGATCCTGCTGTGATTTATGTCGGAGAGTGTTTTGCCTATGTTCTCCTCTAGGAGTTTTATAGTTTCTGGTCTTACATTTAGATCTTTAATCCATTTTGAGTTTATTTTTGTGTATGGTGTTAGAAAGTGTTCTAGTTTCATATAACGACCAATACAACATACTCATGCATATATATGGAATTTAGAAAGATGGTAACAATAACCCTAAATGCAAAACAGAAAAAGAGACACAGATGTACAGAACAGAATTTTGGACTCTGGGAGAAGGCAAGGGTGGGATGTTTCGAGAGAACAGCATCAAAACATGTATATTATCTAGGGTGAAACAGATCACCAGCCCAGGCTGGATGCATAAGACAAGTGCTCGGGCCTAGTGCACTGAGAAGACCCAGAGGAATCGGGTGGAGAGGGAGGTGGGAGGGGGGATCGGGATGGGGAATATATGTAAGTCCATGGCTGATTCATGTCAATGTATGACAAAAACCACTACAATATTGTAAAGTAGTTAGCCTCCAACTAATAAAAATAAATGGAAAAAAAAAAAGAATACTGAAGTGGGTTGCCATGCCCTCCTCCGGGGAACTTCCCAACTCAGGGATCGAATCCCCATCTCTTGCATCTCTTGCATTGGCAGGTGGGTTCTTTGCCCAGTAAGCCACCTGTGAAGCCCATCAGGTACTATATAGTACATGATAAATATTTATTTAAAAAAAATATACATAAATGAACTCATGCAATTCAAATCTGTTATTCAAAAGTTAACTGTATTTTAAATATGTAGGATGGATAATGAAGAAAAAGGGGGGCTTAGGAAGGATGAAGAGGCTTGAGGGACCACTACAATGAATGTAATACTAAAAGAAGACTGTGAATGTGAGCCTGTCTATCCCAGCTATCTGAAGACAAAACTTGTGTCCTTAAGATCCAATTAGAGAAAATTCCCATCTATAAAAGAATTATGACCATCTGATTCCCAATTTTATTGGGGCATCCACATATTGTACAGTTTCTTCTCTCAGAGTGACAGTTAAGCACAAAGTGAGAATAAAGAGAGGGATCACAGCTTCCTCACCTGTACTACCTCCCTCACAGTTCAGTTCAGTTCAGTTCAGTTCAGTTCAGTCGCTCAGTCGTGTCCAACTCTTTGCGACCCCATGAACTGCAGCACGCCAGGCTTCCCTGTCCATCACCAACTTCCAGAGTTCACCCAAACCCATGTCCATCGAGTCAGTGATGCCATCCAACCATCTCATCTTCTGTTTTCCCCTTCTCCTCCTGCCCTCAATCTTTCCCAGCATCAGGGTCTTTTCAATTGACTCAGCACTTCACATCAGGTGGCCAAAGTATTGGAGCTTCAGCTTCAACATCAGTCCTTCCAATGAACACCCAGGACTGATCTCCTTTAGGATGGACTGGTTGGATCTCCTTGCAGTCCAAGGGACTCTCAAGAGTCTTCTCCAACACCACACTTCAAAAGCATCAATTATTCAGTGCTCAGCTTTCTTTACAGTCCAACTGTCACATCCACACATGACCACTGGAAAAACCACAGCCTTGACTAGACGGACCTTTGTTGGCAAAGTAATGTCTCTGCTTTTTAATATGTTGTCTAGGTTGGCCGTAACTTTCCTTCCAAGGAGCAAGTGTCTTTTAATTTCATGGCTGTATCACCATCTGCAGTGATTTTGGAGCCCCCAAAAAGAAAGTCAGCCACTGTTTCCACTGTTTCCCCATCTATTTGCCATGAAGTGATGGGACCAGATGCCATGATCTTAGTTTTCTGAGTGTTGAGTTTAAGCCAACTTTTTCACTCTCCTCTTTCACTTTCAAGACGCTCTTTAGTTTTTCTTCACTGTCTGCCATAAGGGCGGTGTCATCTGCATATCTGAGGTTATTGATATTTCTCCTGGCAATCTTGATTGCAGCTTGTGCTTCTTCCAGCCCAGCATTTCTCATGATGTACTCTGCATATAAGTTAAATAAGCAGGGTGACAATATACAGCCTTGACATACTCCTTTCCCGATTTGGAACTAGTCTGTTGTTCCAAGTCCAGTTCTAACTGTTGCTTCCTGACCTGCATACAGGTTTCTCAAGAGGTAGGTCAGGTGGTCTGGTATTCCCATCTCTTTCAGACCTAGTAATTTGATTGGATCCCTTGAGCCATGTTTGCTAGTGTGTTTGGGCTGATCACTATGGATTAAAAGATCTTTCTCCTTAGTGCTTTTTTGTTTGCCATTCAGAGATGTTAAAACACTAAGCCAGAGTCTCCTGTGTGGCCAACCATCTTGCTTTCCTGTGTCTTTCACTTGGTATTTCATGTAGTTAAGAGTTCTTATCAATTCAGTAGTCAATTACTAAGACTGGGACTTGGCAGGAGAATGTGAAGTCCTTTTTGGACCTTGAGCTGAGGTTTTACTGAAACCTAGCTTTGCAGAGAGCCCTGTACCAAAGTACTGGGCACTAACTCTACTAATCACAAAGTAATATTTTAATTTCTATTTATCTTTGCCCCTTGTGTATATCTTTCCTTTATGACCTTTGCATGGGTTAAGTCAAAACAATTATCCATGAGTCCCTGCCTATAACACCAAGTTACTATAATCAAAAATTTTATGTTAGTACCTAGCAGGCAGGACTTATTGGATTGGGACTTACAGGACTGACCACATCCATCAGGATATGATCAAGAAACAGACTAGAAGTGAAATGAGGTTGGTCCCTGGAACCATCATCGCTAATACTTTATTTTATGATTTCTAGTTAAAACTTGTCATAGAATCCTTTTCATCTGTAGTTCACCCTTTTTATGACCAGCTCCATCTAAAAGCCCGTGTATCAATGAAATCCTGGTGGAAATGAAGTTAGCTTATTTTCATTAAGCTGGTCAATCATTTGGGAGTGGATGGACAAAGCTAATTTCTCAGTAACTGGAAATAATGTTGCTTTTCTTTTGTACGTCTACTATTTCTTGTGGCTTCTTGCTGTAGAGATGACGAGTGACTTATTTCTTTTTATATATTTCTCTATACTTCCCAAATTTTCCAAATTGTATGCTTACCACTTTGATAATCAGGGAAACAGAAAAAAAAAATGAAAGACAATTCCATAAATTTAAGAAATTTAATCAGAAGAGAGAAAGAAAGTTTCCTTTACCCGTAATTCCAGTCTGGTCTTAGAAATAAAACTCATTACTGTATACCTAAAACTAACACAATGCTGTAAATCAACTAAATCAAACAAAGTAGCACTAAAAAAAAAGAAAGAAAGAAAGAAAGAAAACTCATATCCCTCAGGGGAGAATGTCAATATTGAAATTTTAAGATAAGGGATGATGCTCATCATAACAAATGATAAATAATATACTATTTGCTAATTTAATTCTCATTTTGTCTTTAAATCTCAATATATCTTTAAATAATTTTTTATTCCTCCTAAAACAACCATTTTCTGTCTCAAAGGGTAAATATTCTCTGAAAAACAAAACCAGTTATTAAATTATATCTTAGTATCACTCAGTCTTGATTGCCCTTTTTATAGGTGATTGAGTTAGGGAAAAAGTATTTTCAAATATCTTGTATGCCCTTAAGGCAAAACATGGCCATTAAAAGGTTGGTGAAAGATCTCAGATACTGATAGGGTACAGGGCCCTGATAATGTCAGAGTATAAAATAGGAATACTAACATTTTTGGAGGATAGTTGCTTTACAATGTTGTGTCGGTTTCTGCTGTATGATAAAGTGAATCAGCTATAGGTATACATGTATACCCTCCCAGTTGTGCCTCCCTCCCTCTAACCCTAGCATCTTAATAGAGCAAGACTGAATCATTTTCAAAAAAAGAGATTTGATGTCTAGGAGTAAAAAGTTAAGCTTTTTAGAAACTGTTCTTATGAACATGGGCAGTATATATATTTAGATGACATCAGAGTAAACAATACCCAATATAAATTTGAAGGGCTTTGTTAGTCTGGCTAAGAATTGGTTAGTCTACATTGCATTCCTATAAGATAGAGTCTCTGAGGTGGCCTCCAAATTCTTCAACTGAGTTTTTGTCTTACACCAAGTAGAGATGAAGCAGCCCTGGTTCCCATCACTGAAAGCAAGATGGGCTCTCTGATTTTTATGAGGGTCTGGGATGTGGGCCACCCTGTTTTTTCAATCACCTAAAATTTTGTTTTATGTCTACAGTTCAATCAGCATTGACATATAATCACCAACCCCAAACAAGATACAGAATTCCCCTAAATTGCTGCAGGCCTCATGATGGTCAATTTCCTTCCCAAATCCCCAGCCCTAGGAAGCTATTGCTGTTTTCTGTCACTGTTGGTTAGTTTAATCTTTTCTAGAATTTCAGTATGTGAAATCATACAGTATATACTATTTTGTTTGACTTCTTTAAATCAACAGAAAGCTTTTGAGTTTCAGCCAAACTGTTAAATGCATTTGTGTTCATACATTTTTAAAGCAGCTTTATTGGAGTATTATTTACATATCATGAAATAAATAAACAGTGGTATATCCATTCAGTGGAATACTATAAAGCAATAAAAAATAGTGAATTAAAACAAGAGGTAATGTGCCAAGACCCTCATGTCACAATTCTGAAAATCTAGCTTTATCTTGCTGCACATTTCATTTTTGTGTGTGTATGATGTGAAGTAGAGGTCATGGTTTGCCTTCCTATACAGATATCCAATTGCTCCAGCACTATTCATTGAAAATCCTATCAGTTCTCCATTGAATTGCCTTTGTACTTTTGTAAAAAAAAATCATTTGAGAGAAGATATTGACAAATCACATATTCAGCAAAGAATATATAACTAATTTTCTAAACTTAATAATAAACAAAGAACTCAGATTTTTTATTATTTTTTAATTTTTATTTATTTATTTATTTTTATTAGTTGGAGGCTAATTACTTCACAACATTTCAGTGGGTTTTGTCATACATTGATATGAATCAGCCATAGATTTACACATATTCCCCATCCCGATGCCCCCTCCCACCTCCCTCTCCACCCGATTCCTTTGGGTCTTCCCAGTGCACCAGGCCCGAGCACTTGTCTAATGCATCCCACCCGGGCTGGTGATCTGTTTCACCATAGATAGTATACATGCTGTTCTTTTGAAACATCCCACCCTCACCTTCTCCCACAGAGTTCAAAAGTCTGTTCTGTATTTCTATGTCTCTTTTTCTATTTTGCATATAGGGTTATCGTTACCATCTTTCTAAATTCCATATATATGTGTTAGTATGCTGTAATGTTCTTTATCTTTCTGGCTTACTTCACTCTGTATAATGGGCTCCAGTTTCATCCATCTCATTAGAACTGATTCAAATGAATTCTTTTTAATGGCTGAGTAATATTCCATGGTGGATATGTACCACAGCTTCCTTATCCATTCATCTGCTGATGGGCATCTAGGTTGCATCCATGTCCTGGCTATTATAAACAGTGCTGCGATGAACATTGGGGTACACGTGTCTCTTTCAGATCTGGTTTCCTCAGTGTGTATGCCCAGATGTGGGATTGCTGGGTCATATGGCAGTTCTATTTCCAGTTTTTTAAGAAATCTCCACACTGTTTTCCATAGTGGCTGTACTAGTTTGCATTCCCACCAACAGTGTAAGAGGGTTCCCTTTTCTCCACACCCTCTCCAGCATTTATTGCTTGTAGACTTTTGGATAGCAGCCATCCTGACTGGCGTGTAATGGTACCTCATTGTGGTTTTGATGTGCATTTCTCTGAGAATGAGTGATGTTGAGCATCTTTTCATGTGTTTGTTAGCCATCTGTATGTCTTCTTTGGAGAAATGTCTGTTTAGTTCTTTGGCCCATTTTTTGACTGGGTAATTTATTTTTCTGGAATTGAGCTGCAGGAGTTGCTTGTATATTTTTGAGATTAATCCTTTGTCTGTTTCTTCGTTTGCTATTATTTTCTCCCAATCTGAGGGCTGTCTTTTCACCTTGTTTATAGTTTCCTTTGTTGTGCAAAAGCTTTTAAGTTTCATTAGGTCCCATTTGTTTAGTTTTGCTTTTATTTCCAATATTCTGGGAGGTGGGTCATAGAGGATCTTGCTGTGATTTATGTCGGAGAGTGTTTTGCCTATGTTCTCCTCTAGGAGTTTTATAGTTTCTGGTCTTACATTTAGATCTTTAATCCATTTTGAGTTTATTTTTGTGTATGGTGTTAGAAAGTGTTCTAGTTTCATTCTTTTACAAGTGGCTGACCAGTTTTCCCAGCACCACTTGTTAAAGAGGTTGTCTTTTTTCCATTGTATATCCTTGCTGCCCTTGTCAAAAATAAGGTGTCCATAGGTTCGTGGATTTATCTCTGGGCTTTCTATTCTGTTCCATTGATCTATATTTCTGTCTTTGTGCCAGTACCATACTGTCTTGATGACTGTGGCTTTGTAGTATAGTCTGAAGTCAGGCAGGTTGATTCCTCCAGTTCCATTCTTCTTTCTCAAGATTACTTTGGCTATTCGAGGTTTTTTGTATTTCCATACAAATTGTGAAATTCTTTGGTCTAGTTCTGTGAAAAATACCGTTGGTAGCTTGATAGGGATTGCACTGAATCTATAGATTGCTTTGGGTAGAATAGCCATTTTGACAATATTGATTCTTCCAATCCATGAACATGGTATGTTTCTCCATCTGTTTGTGTCCTCTTTGATTTCTTTCATCAGTGTTTTATAGTTTTCTATGTATAGGTCTTTAGTTTCTTTAGGTAGATACACTCCTAAATATTTTATTCTTTTTGTTGCAATAGTGAATGCTATTGTTTCCTTAATTTCTCTTTCTGTTTTTTCATTGTTAGTATATAGGAATGCAAGGGATTTCTGTGTGTTAATTTTATATCCTGCAACTTTACTATATTCATTGATTAGCTCTAGTAATTTTCAGGAAGAGTCTTTAGGGTTTTCTATGTAGAGGATCATGTCATCTGCAAACAGTGAGAGTTTCACTTCTTCTTTTCCTATCTGGATTCCTTTTACTTCTTTTTCTGCTCTGATTGCTGTGGCCAAAACTTCCAACACTATGTTGAATAGTAGTGGTGAGAGTGGGCACCCTTGTCTTGTTCCTGATTTCAGGGGAAATGCTTTCAATTTTTCACCATTGAGGGTGATGCTTGCTGTGGGTTTGTCATATATAGCTTTTATTATGTTGAGGTATGTTCCTTCTATTCCTGCTTTCTGGAGAGTTTTAATCATAAATGAGTGTTGAATTTTGTCAAAGGCTTTCTCTGCATCTATTGAGATAATCATATGGTTTTTATCTTTCAATTTGTTAATGTGGTGTGTTACATTGATTGATTTGTGGATATTAAAGAATCCTTGCATTCCTGGGATAAAGCCCACTTGGTCATGGTGTATGATTTTTTTAATATGTTGTTGGATTCTGTTTGCTAGAATTTTGTTAAGGATTTTTGCATCTAAGTTCATCAGTGATATTGGCCTGTAGTTTGCTTTTTTTGTGGCATCTTTGTCTGGTTTTGGAATTAGGGTGATGGTGGCCTCGTAGAATGAGTTTGGAAGTTTACCTTCTTCTGCAATTTTCTGGAAGAGTTTGAGTAAGACAGGTGTTAGCTCTTCTCTAAATTTTTGGTAGAATTCAGCTGTGAAGCCATCTGGTCCTGGGCTTTTGTTTGCTGGAAGATTTTTGATTACAGTTTCGATTTCCTTGCTTGTGATGGGTCTGTTAAGATCTTCTATTTCTTCCTGCTTCAGTTTTGGAAAGTTATGCTTTTCTAAGAATTTGTCCATTTCTTCCAAGTTGTCCATTTTATTGGCATAGAGCTGCTGGTAGTAGTCTCTTATGATCCTTTGTATTTCAGTGTTGTCTGTTGTGATCTCTCCATTTTCATTTCTAATTGTGTTAATTTGGTTCTTCTCTCTTTGTTTCTTAATGAGTCTTGCTAATAGTTTGTCAATTTTGTTTATTTTTTCAAAAAACCAGCTTTTAGCTTTGTTGATTTTTGCTGTGGTCTCTTTAGTTTCTATTGCATTTATTTCTGCCCCGATTTTTAAGATTTCTTTCCTTCTGCTAACCCTGGGGTTCTTCATTTCTTCCTTCTCTAATTGCTTTAGGTGTAGAGTTAGGTTATTTATTTGGTTTTTTTCTTGTTTCTTGATGTAAGCCTGTAATGCTATGAACCTTCCCCTTAAGCACTGCTTTTACAGTGTCCCATAGGTTTCGGGTTGTTGTGTTTTCATTTTCATTCATTTCTATACAAATTTGATTTCTTTCTTGATTTCTTCTATGATTTGTTGGTTATTCAGAAGTGTGTTATTTAGCCTCCATATGTTTGAATTTTTAACAATTTTTTTCCTGTAATTGAGATCTAATCTTACTGCACTGTGGTCAGAAAAGATGACTGGAATGATTTCAATTTTTTTGAATTTTCCAAGACCAGATTTATGGCCCAGGATGTGATCTATTCTGGAGAATGTTCCGTGTGCACTTGAGAAAAAGGTGAAGTTGATTGTTTTGGGGTGAAATGTCCTATAGATATCAATTAGGTCTAGCTAGTCCATTGTGTCATTTAAGGTTTGTGTTTCCTTGTTAATTTTCTGTTTAGTTGATCTATCCATAGTTGTGAGTTGGGTATTAAAGTCTCCCACTATTATTTTGTTACTATTAATTTCCTCTTTCATACTCGTTAAGAACTCAGTTTTTTTAAATGGGCCAAAGACTTGAACAGATTCTTCACCAAAGAAGATATACAGTTGGCAGCACATACAATAAAATCTACTAAATATTGGTTTAAAAAAACAGTGAGAATCTCAAGTTCAATGACAGAAGCTCCACTGCAGACAGATGCATCCAAGAAGATGAAGATTTTCCCCAGGAGGGGGTGGGCAACCAGCATTTCTTATTGTCCCCAGACCTATTTTGAAGCTCTGTTTCATCTAAGCTTGGTTGAGAGGATTGTGGCTCCCTTCCTCTAGCCAGCTTTAAATCATAGTATGGAAACTCTAACCTAGGCATGTCAGGTCAAAAACACTTGTCCCCAGTCACCCTCACTCCAGCTGACATATAGGCTATTTTCCACAGCAAAAGAGGCCAAGACACACTGTGCATGTAACGTAGGTGTGTCATTGTGAAACAGACCACTGATCCCAGTTCCAGCTCTGGAGCAGTGATACAGAGATTTTCCCCAGGGAGAAAGGTGATCCATAAGAACAGCGAATTCTGATGCTTTCCCCAGGGGAAATGAATTTATTGAAACATAGTATGGGGAAGTTCAAGCCAAAGGGTGCTTTTGAAATGCTGGAGATTTTGGAAGTAAGCAATTAAGAAGAGGCTAGTAGCTTCATGAGAATAAGCAAAACTAACCATAGACCAACTTACTAGAGAGAATGAGGGAAAGAAATAAGAAAAGTCCTCCTGTAGTCAGAACAAAACTCAAAGGCTGACCTCAAAACCTACCTCTACAAAGGGACACAAATTTAATTGGATTGGACTGAGGAGCAATATATGACACAGGGCAATCTCAAAAGCAGCAGGGTAATTACTTGGCAATTAGTGATTCCCAATAGCTCTGTGTGTTACCAGCAGAGGTAGATAGCTTAACAGAGACATCAGAGAAAGAGAAAAAAAGATCTCTGCTAAAACCACTGTCATCTCAGGGTGACTGCATGCATGCCCAAAGCTGTGCTTTTTGAGGAATGACATTAAGGGGGAACTGCACACTATAGGGGAAATAGAGTATAAAATAGTCTACCCATATCACTAAACAAAGAAGCAAACAACAACAATAAACCCTGAGTAAGGGAGGGTCATTATACAGAGCTGTTACAATTAGGCATGCAAAAAAGAAAAAACAGGAAATGTAACTCATACATGGGTTTTTCCCATACGTGGGAAAAAAAGAAGAAACTGAAACTGTCAGTGAGAGAGCCTAGATATCAGTTGAGAAGACGAATATTTCAGAATTGGTATTATAGTAAATATGTTCAAAGAATTATATAAAACTTTGCTTAAAAAATTGAAGAAAGGTATGATGACAATGTTTCAGTAAAAATAAAATATCATTAAAAATATAAATTAGTTTTAAAAATCAAAATTCTGGAGTTTAGAAGTATAATAACAAAATTTAAAATTCACTATAAGAGATCTAGTAGGCTTCAAAGAGTGGACTTGAACTTTTCTTCTGAACTGGCAGAAGAAAAAAATGGTGAACTTGAAAATAGATCAATAGAAAGTATGCAATCTTCATAATAAAGAGAAAAAAGAATGAAGAAATATTAGCTGAGCCTCAGAGATGTGTACAACAACATTAAATGCACCAAAATATGCACAAAAATAATATCAGAAGAAGGAAAAGAGAGAAGAAAAGGAGCAGAAAAATATTCAAATAAATAATGGCTGAAAATTTCTGAGTTTTGACGGAAAACATGAATCTAAAATCTAAGAAGCTCAAAGAACTGCAAGTAGAATAAATGCAGAAATCAATACCTAGACACATCATGGTAAAAGTATTAAAAGAAAAAGACAAAATCTTGAAAGCAGCAAGAGAAAAATGACTCCCCACATGTAGGGAACTCCAGTAAGATGAACAGGTGACTACTAATCAAAAAGCATCAAAAATAAATAAATTCAAAGAGCTGAAAGAAAAAACTCTGTCAATCAATAATCATATATCCAGTAAAGCTGTCTTATAAGAATGAAAGCTAAATAAAAACATTCCCAAATAAACAAGAGTTGAGAGAATTTGTTGCTAGCAGACCTACCTTATAAGAAATGCTCAGAAAAATTCTTCAGACAGGAAGCAAGTGACTTCAGGAAAAAATAACTGGTCTGAATATCTCTTGTGACTATAGATACAAAATCCTCAAAAACAAAACAAAACAAAACCCCTAGCACCAGAAAATTGGAATCCAGTGATATGTAGAAAGGATTATTTACCACAACCAAGAACCAAGTAGGACTTACCCAAAGAAATGAAAGTTTGTTTTAAATATGAGAATTAATCAATGTAAAATACTGTATTAATAAAATGAAGGACAAAACTACATGATCCTTTGAACTGATATGGAAAAGCATTTGACAAAATCCAATACGCTTTCATGACCAAAAACAAAAAACAAAAAACACCCAACTCATTACAAGCAGGAGATTCCTCAATCTGATAAGAGAATATCTACAAAAGTACCCATAGAACTATTGTACATGATAGTTGAAGACCAAAAGATATCCCCCTAAGATAAGGATCAAGACAAGGATATCCCTTTTGTCACTTCAATGGAACATTGTACTGGAATTTCTAGCCAGGACAATTAGGCAAGAGAATTAAATAATAGACCTGCAGACTGAAAAGGAAAAAGCAAAACTAACTCCATTTGCAGATGACACAATCTTGTATATAGAAAATACTAAAGAATCTCAAAAAAAAAAGAGAAAAAGAAAAGAAAAACCTATTCAAACAAATAAATGAGTTAAGCAATGTTGCAGATCAATATACAAAACCACTATGTTTCTCTACACTAGGAATGGACAATCTGAAAATGAAGTTAAGAAAACTATTCTTGTTACAATAGCATCAAAATAAATAAAATATTTAGAAATAAGTTTAACAAGAAAATGCAAGACTTGTAAAATGAAAACTACAAAATGTTGTTGAAAGGAATTAAAGAAGACTTAAACATAGTAAGACATCCAATATTTCTGAATTAAGACTTAAATATTAAGTGGCAGTGCTCAAATTGACCATATTGCAGAAATTGACAAGTGAATCCTAAAATGTACATGGCTGTTCAAGGGATTCAGAATAGTCAAAATAATCTTGAAAAAAGGACAAAGTTGGAACACTTACTCTTCCCTAATTTCAAAACCTACTACAAACCTACAGTAGAGTAATCAGGACAGTGTGGTACTAGCATAAAGTTAAACAGATAGATCAATTGAGTAGAATTGGATGTCCAGAAATAAACTCTCAAATTTATGGATAGATGCTTTTTGACAAGAAATCCAAGATAATTCAATGGGGAAAATATGTATTTTCAACAAATAAACTTGGACTACTAGATATACACATGCAAAAGAATGAAGTTAGAGCCTTTCCTCACACCATACACAAAAGATAACTCAAAATATATGAAAGAGCTAGATGTGGGAGATAAACCAATAAAGCTCTTAAAGAAAAATAGGAGTAAATCTTTGTGACTGTGAGTTCAACAATGGTTTCTTAGTTGTGACACCAAAAGCACAAGCAACAAAGGAAAAAATAGATAATTAAGACAACAAAATTAAAAATTCCTCTACTTCAAAGGACATAATTTAGAAAATGAAAAGATCTACCTAAATAATGGGATTAAATATTTGCAAATCACTTATCTGATAAGGATCTTATATACCCAGATATATAAAAGACCTTTTACAACTCAACAACAAATCAATTAAGAAACAGGCAAATAATCTGAATAGATATTTCTCCAAAAGAGACATACAAATAGGCGATACACACATGAAAAGTTGGTCGACATCTTTAGTTTTCAGGGAAATGCTAATAAATCCCACAGTGAGATACTACATCTCAACCACTAGGAAGGTTATAGCAAAAAAAAAAAAAAAAAAAAAATGTGGACACTTTGGAAAATGATTTGGCAGTTTTACATAGAGAGCACATCATGCAAAATGCAGAGCTGGATCAATCACAAGCTGGAATCAAGATTTCCAGGAAAAATAACAATAATCTCAGATATGCAGATGGTGCCACTCTAATGGTAGAAGGTGAAGTTGAACTAAAGAGCCTCTTGATGAAGGTGAAAGAAGAGAGTGAAAAAACTGGCTTAAAACTCAACATTCAAAAAATTAAGATCATGGCATCTGGTCTCATCACTTCATGGCAAATAGAAGGGCAAACAGTGGAAACAGTGGAAGATTTTATTTTCTTGGGGTACAAAACCACTGCAGACAGTGACTGCAGCCATGAAATTAAAAGATGCTTGCTCCTTGGAAGAAAAGCTATGACAAACCCAGACAGCATATTAAAAAGCAGAGACATCACTTTGCTGACAAAGATCCATATAGTCAAAGCTATGGTTTTTCCAGTAGTCATGTATAGATGTGAGAGTTGGACCATAAAGAAGGCTGAGTGCTGAAAAATGGATACTTTTGAATTGTGGTGCTGGGGAAGACTCTTGAGAGTCCCTTGGACAGCAAGGAGATCAAACCAGTCAATCTAAAGGAAACCAACTCTGAATATTCATTGTAAGGACTGATGCTGAAGCTGAAGCTCCAGTACTTTGGCCACCTGATGCAAAGAGCTGACTCACTGGAAAAGACCCTGGTGCTGGGAAAGACTGAGGGCAAGAGGAGAAGGGAGCAACAGAGGATGAGATGGTTGGACGGCATCACCAACTCCGTGGACATGAGTTCGAGCAAACTTTGGGAGATAGAGAAGGACAGGGAAGCCTGGCATGCTGCAGTTCATAGGATCATAAAGAGTTGGACCTGGCAGTGACTGACCAACAACAACAAAAAGTAAAACAAAGGAATACCATCTGAACTGGCATTTCCAAGAGAAAAGAAATTTCAATAGAAACTAAGCATATGCCCACGAAAAATATCTACACAATGTTCACAGTAGCATTATTCATAATAGTGGGGAAAAATGAAAACACCTATATTGTCTATCAACTGAAAAATGGATACACAATATGTAGTACATCTATACAATAGAATATTGTTCAGCTACAGAAATTGATAAAGTGCCGTACAGTCTAAAGTCAGGGAGCCTGATTCCTCCAGCTCCGTTTTTCTTTTTCAATATTGCTTTGGCCGGCTTCCTTGGTGGCTCAGTAGTAAAGAATCCACCTGCCAATGCAGGAGATGCAAGAGACTTGGGTTCAATCCTTGATCCAGGAAGATCCCACATGCCACAGAGCAACTAAGCCTGTGTGCCACGACTATTGAGCCTGTGCCCTAAAGCTCTGGAACCACAACTACTGAAGCCCAAGCACCCTAGAGCCTGTGCTCTGCAACAAGAGAAGCCACTGAAATGAGAAGCCCTCGCACAACAGCTAGAGAGTAACACCCACTTGTCTCAACTAGAGAAAGCCTACACAGCAACGAAGAACCAGCACAGCCATAAAAAATTAAAATTTTTTTAAAAAAAGATTGCTTTGGCTATTCGGGTTCTTTTGTGTCCCCATACAAATTTTGAAATTTTTTGTTCTATTTCTGTGAAAAATGTCATTGGTAATTTGATGGGGATTGCGTTGAACAAACTTGTAGATTGCCTTGTGAAAGTGAAAGTTAGGCGCACAGTCTTGTCCAACTCTTTGCGATTCCATGGACTGCAACCTGTCCTGCTCCTCTGTCCATGGAATTCTCCAGGCAAGGGTACTGGAGTGGGTTACCATTTCCTTCTCCAGGGGATCTTCCTGATCCAGGGATTGAACCCAGGTCTCCCGCATTGCAGGCGGATTCTTTACCAACTGAGCCACAAGGGAAGATTGTCTTGGGTGCATCTATGCATGCTCTTTCGCTTCAGTTGTGCCCGACTCTTTGTGACCCTATGGAATGTAGCCTGCCAGGCTCCTCTGTCCATGGGATTCTCTAGGCAAGAATACTGGAGTGGGTTGCCAATCCCTCCTCCAGGGGATCTTCCTGATTCAGGGATTGAATTCAAGTCTCCTGCATCTCCTGTATTGCAGGCAGATTCTTTACCACTGAGTCATGGGGTAGAAGTCCAGATTGCCTTGGGTAGTATAGTCATTTTGACAATATTGATTCTTCCAATCCATGAACATGGTATATCTTTCCATCTGTTTATGTCTTCTTTGATTTCTTTCATTAGTATCTTATAATTTTCAGAGTACAAGTCTTTTGTCTCCTTAGGTAGGTTTATTACTAGGTATTTTATTCTTTTTGATGCAATGGTAAATGGAATTGCTTCTTGAATTTCTCTTTCTGAACTTTAGTTGTTAGTATATAGAAATGCAACACAGTCATCGAAACAGTATGGTACTGGCACAAAAACAGAAATATAGATCAGTGGAACAGGATAGAAAACCCAGAAATAAGCCCATGCAGCTACAGTCAATTTTAATCTGTGACGAAGGAGGCAAGACTACGCAATGTTGGAAAGACAATCTCTTCAACAAATGGTGCTGGGAAAATTGGACAGCCACATGTAAAAAAAGAAAGAAAGAAATTAGATCACTCAACTCCATACACAAAAATAAGTTTAAAATGGATTAAAGACCTAAATGTTAGACCAGACACGATAAAACTCCTAGAGAAAAAAAGCTACTAGAGGAAAACATAGGCGAAACTCTGACATAAACGACAGCAACATATTTTTTAAACCACCTCCCAGAATAACGGAAGTAAGAGCAAAAGTATACAAATGGGACCTACTTAAACTCAAAAGCTTTTGCACAGCAAAGGAAACAGTAAACAAAAGACAACCCACAACTTGGGGCAAAATATTTGCAAGTGATGTAACTGATAAGGGATTAGTCTCCAAAATTTACAAACAGCTTATGACAATTAATAGTATCAAAACAAACAACCCACTCAAAAAATGGGCAGAAGGCCTGAATAGACATTTCCCTAAAGAGGACATACACAAGAATAGGCCATTCTTTTTAATGACTGAGTAATATTCCTGCATACACTACATTTTCTTTATCCACTGTTCACTGTTCACAGTTAATAGGCACATGAAAAAGTGTTCAAAATCGCTAGTTATTAGAGAAATGCAAATCAAAACTACAATGAGATATCACCTCACACAGCCAGAATGGCTATCAAAAAACCCACAAACAACAATGCTGGAGAGGGTATGGAGAGAAGGGAACCCTCCTGCACTGTTGGTGGGACTGTAAGTTGGTTCAGCCACTATGGAGAACAGTATGGAGGTTCCTCAAAAAACTAAAAATAGAGCTACCATATGACCCTGCAATCCCACTCCTGGGCATATATCCAGAGAACAACATGGCCCCAAAATATACATACACTCCAGTGTTCATTGCTGCACCGTTTACAATAGCCAAGACATGGAAACAACCTAAATGTCCATCAACAGAGGAAGGGATAAATGGATAAAGAAGATATAATGTATGTTTGTATGTATGTATATATATATATGTATATATATATATATATATATATATATACATATATATATATATAATGTAATATTACTCAGCCATTAAAAAGGATGAAATAAGGCCTTTTGCAGCAACATGGATGAACCTAGAGAGTGTCATGCGGAGTGAAGTAAGTCAGATAGAGAAGGAGAAATATCATATGACATCTTTTATATGTGGAATCTAAAAAGAAATGATACAAATGAACTTACAAAACAGACTCACAGACTTAGAAAATGAACTCATGGTTGCTGGAGGCAAGGGGTCATTAAGGACTTTTGGAAGGTCATGTACACACTGCTGTATTTTAAATGGTTAACCAACAAAAACCTACTGCATAGCACTTGGAACTCTGCTCAATGTTCTATGCTAGTCTGGATGGGAGGGAAGTTTACGGGAGAATGGATACTGTATAATGTATGGCTGAGTCCTTCACTGTTCACCTGAAACTATCACAACATTGTTATACTCCAGTAGAAAATGTTTTTTGTGCTTAAAGAAAAGTAAAAATAAAATTAGGATAAATGATAAAGTGCTGATGCAAGCTACAAAATGGGTGGATGTGGAAAACATGCTAAGTGAAAGGATCCAGTCATGAAAGACCATGTATTGTATGATTCCATGTATATTAAATGAGCAAGCAAATCCATGAAAACAGAAAGCAGATTAATGTTTGCCTAAGGCTGGAAAAAGGGAATGAGAGGAAAGTAGGAGGGAACACGCTAACTGGTATGAGGATATTTTATTGGGGTGATAAAAATGTTCTGGAATTAGTGGTGAAGGTTGCACAACTTTGTTAATGAACTAAAAACTACTGAAGCTAAAAACTACTAAAAGGGTGAATTTTATGGTATGTGAATTTTATCTCAAGCTATTAAGAACATACACATAAAAGGAAGTATCAATTGTGGCAGGGTAAATAATGCTGCTTCTCCCCCAATTTGCCTACATCATAATCCCTGAAACCTGTGACTGTTATCTAACATTGTAAAAGGTGCTTTCCAGATACAAGCAAGTAAAGGATCTTGAGCTGGGGAGATCATCCCAGATTATCTGTATGGACCCAAAATAACCACCAGAATCCAGTTTAGGGAGAAGCTGGAGTATCTGTTGAAATAAAGGGATGTGACAACAGAAACAAAGATTGGAGTGATATGCTTTGGAGATGGAGAAAAAGGCCAGGCACGAGCCAAGGAATGTAGGTAGCCTCTAGAAGATGGAAAAGGCAAGGGAAGAGTTTCTCTTGCAGTTTCCAGAAGGAATACAGTCTGTCGTGTGCTTTTATTTTAGCCTTATGATACTCATTTCAAACTTCAGGCTTTCAGAATTGTAAGATAAATTTCTGCTGTTTTAAGGCATTAAATTCATGTTAGTTTGTACAGCAGCAATAGGAAACTAATATAACATTTTATAGCCAATAGATAAATAAATGGCTAAAACAAAAAATGTTAACCACACTAAATGTTTATTTTTTATTGAATAATAGCTGATGTACAATGTTGTGTTTCAGGTGTACAACATAGTAATTTATAATTTTTAAAGGTTATACTCCATTTATAGTTATTATAAAATATTGCCTATATTTCCCATGTTGTACAATATATCCTTGTAGCTTAATTATTTTATCATAGTATCTTGCACCTTTTAATCCCCTACCCCTAAATGGCCCCTCCCACCTTCCTTCTCTCCACTTGTAACCACTAGTTTGTTCTCTATATCTGTGAGCCTGCTTCATTTTTGTTATATTCAATAGTTTCTTTTAGTTTTAAAATTTCATATATAAGTGATATCACACAGTATTTTCTTTCTCTGTCTGACTTATTTCACTTAGTTTAATACCCTCCAAGTCCTCAATGTTGTTGCAAATGCAAAATTTCATCCTTTTTTATGACTGAGTAGTATTCCATATATACTGAGTTGACCAATATACATATTACATTTTTGGGGGGACTGAGGTGGCTTTTAAAACAAAAATACAATTGTTTTCCAATGCTGTGTTAGTTTTAGCAAAGTGATCAGTTACACATACATATATATCTATTTTTTTCAGATTCTTTTACCATGGAGTTTATTACAAACTATTAAGCATAGTACCCTGTGCTATACAGTAAGTTCTTGTTGGTTATCTGTTTTATATATAGTAAAGTGTATAAGTCAATCCCAAACTCCTTATTTATCCCTCTCCCTTCCCCAACTTTTATAAATTTTATTTATTTATCTGTGCTGGGTATTCGTTGCTGTGAATGAGCCTTTTTTAGTTGCAGCAAGTGGGGGCTATTCTTTATATGCTGCGCATGGGCTTCTCTTTGCAGTGACTTTTCTTGTTGTGGAGCATGGGCTCTAGGGCACGTGGGCCTCAATAGTTGTGGTGTATAGGCTCAACAGTTGTGGTCGTGGCTTTAGAGCACAGGCTTAGTGGTTGTGGTGCACAGGCTCAGTTCCTCCATAGCATGTGGAATCTTCCCAGACCAAGGATTGAACCTGTGTCCCCTGAATTGGCAGATGGATTCTTAACCACTGGACCCCAGGAAAGTTCCCCCCTTCCCCTTTGATAAACATATTTGTTTTCTATGTTTATGAGTCTATTTCTGCTTTGTATAGAAATTCATTCATATCAATTTTTTTTTAGATTCCACATATAAGTGATATAATATGATATTTGTCTTTCTCTGGCTTACTTCACCTAGTATGATCATCTCTAGGTCCATCCATATTGCTGCAAATGGCATTATTTCATTCTTTTTCTAGCTGAATAATATTCCATTATATGAATATATCACACCTTCTTTATCCATTGCTGTTGATGGATATTTTAGGTTGCTTCCATGTCTTGGCTATTGTAAATAGTGTTGCAATGAACACTGAGATACATATATCTTTTCAAATTATAGTGTTCTCTGGATATATGCCCAGGAGTGGGATTGCAAGATCATATAGTAGCTCTGTTTTAAGTTTTTTAAAGAACCTCCACACTGTTCTCTGGGGCTTCCCTGGTGGCTCAGCGGTAAAGAATCTGCCTGCAATGCAGGAGACGCAGGAGGAATGGGTTGGATCTCTAGGTCGAGTTAGACACACTAGAATTAGATGGGTTAGATGCCCTGGAGGAGGGAATGACAACCCACTCCAGTATTCTTGCCAGGAAAATCCCATAGACAGAGGAGCCTGGCAGGCTACAGTTCATGGGGTTGCAAAGAGTAAGACACAACTGAAACAACTGAGCACAAACACAGCACACACACATAGTTCTTTACAGTATTATCACATCTTTATCCATTCATCTGTTGATGGACATTGAAGTTGTTTCCATAAATTGGCAATAGTGAATAACTAATGCTGCTATGAACATTTGGGTGCATTTATCTTTTCAAACTAGTGTGTTGTTGTTGTTGTTTAAGATATATATTCAGGGGTGGAATTGATTTTGGGGTTAAATGGTAGTTCTGGGCTTCCCTGGTAGCTCAGCTGGTAAAGAATTCACCTGCAATGCAGGAGACCCTAGTTTGATTCCTGGGTCAGGAAGATCCCCTGGAGGAGGGCATGGCAACCCATTCCTCCAGTATTCTTGCTTGAAGAATCCCCATGGACAGAGGAGCCTGGTGGGCTACATACAGTCCATGGAGACACAAAGTGTCGGACATGACTGAGTGACTAAGCACAACACAGCATGGTAGTTCTATTTTTAGTTTTTTGAGAAACCTTCATATTGCTTTCCACAATGTCTGTAACAATTTACATTCCCTCCAACTGTGAATGAAGGTATCCTTTGCTCCACATTTTTGTTCTTTTTGATGATAGCCATTCTGACAGGTGTAAGGTGATAGTTCACGTGATTTTGATTTCTATTTCCCTGATAATTAGTGATGTTGAGCATCTTTTTTTGTGCTTATTAGCCATCTGCATTTCCTCTTTGGAAAAATGTCTATTCAGGTCTTCTGCTCATTTTTAAATTGGGTTTGCTTTTTATGTTGAATTGTATGATGGCTGTATGCTGGATATTAACTTCTTATATATCATATAGTTTGCAAAAGTCTCCCATTAAGTATATTGTCTTTTTCTGGCAATAGTTTCCTTTGCTGTGCAAAAGCTTTAAGTTTAATTAGCTCCCACTTGTTTATTTTTGCTTTTATTACCGTTTCTTTCAGAGACAGATCCAAAAAAATTGCTATGATTTATGTCTAAGAGCATTCCATCTATATTTTCTTCTAGGAATTTTATGGGTTTAGGTCTTACATGTAGATATTTAATTCATTTTTAGTTTATTTTTCTATAAGCTGTTTGAGAATGTTCTAGCTTCCTTCTTCCACATTTAGCTGCCCAATTTCCCCAGCACCACTTACTGAAAACATTGTCTTTTCTCCATTGTATATTCTTTTTCCTTCATCATAGATTAATTGACCATAAGTACATGGGTTTAATTTTGGGTGGTCTATTTGATTCCACTGATCTATGTGTTTGTTTTTGTGCCAGTACCATAATGTTTTGATGACGGTAGCTTTGTAAGATAGTCTGCAGTTCAGGAGCATGATTCTTCCAACTCTGTTCTTTCTTAAAAATTTTTTTTGATATTTGGGTCTTTTGTGTTTCCATACAAATTTTTAAATTATTTGTTTTAGTCCTGTGAAAAATACCTTTGATATTTTGATAGAAATTGCACTGAATCTGTTGATTGTCTTGGGTAATATGGTCATTTTTACAATATTAAGTCTTCCAATCCATGAAAATAATATATCTTTTAATCAGTTTGTGTTGTTTTCAATTTCTTTCATTAGTGTCATAGTTTTCTGAATACAAGTTTTTTACTTCCTTAGGTAGGTATTCCTAGGTAGTATATCATTCTTTTCAATGAGATGATAAATGATATTGTTTCCTCAATTTCTCTAATAGTTTGTTCTTAGTGTGTAGAAATGCAACAGATTTCTTAACCATATTAAATGTTAGTGAGGATGTGGAACAACTAGAACCCTCTTATGGTGCTGTGTATGTGAACTGGTGTAATTACTTTGGAATTTTTTTATAAAGGTAAAACCCATCTATCATGTGTTCTAGCCATTCATTCTTAAGAATTTACCTAAAAGAAATAATAACATAAATCCATACAAATGTTCATAGAAGCATTATCAATAACAGCCAAAAAGTAAAGATAGTCTAAATGTCCACTGCCAGATGAGTGGATAAATGAAACATGCTTTATCTATACAATGCAAAAGTTTTTAGGGAAAAAAAGAACAAACTAGTCACAGTACAATATGGATGAGTCTCAAAATAATTTTGCTGAGTGAAACAGTCAGAAAAAAAGTACTTACTGTTTGATTCCATTTACATAAAACTTCAAAAAAGTAAGATAATCAGAAATTGTGACAGTGGTTGTCTATAGACAGGGGATAGGGGAGGGAGGTTAGGAAATGATGAAGTTTGGAAGGGAGGTATTGAAATGTGGAATAAGGAAAATGTGGGATGTATAGATATATTTATTATCTTGACTTTAGGGCTTTATGTTGATATAAAAATATGTATAAAATTGAAGCAAGGGAATTCCAGAAAAATATCTATTTCTGCTTCACTGATTACACTAAAGCCTTTGACTGTGTGGATCACAGCTGCGGAAAATTCTTAAAGAGACTGGAATATCAGACCACATTACCTGCCTCCTGAGAAATCTGTATGCAGGTCAAGAAGCAACAGTAAAAAAAAATGGACATGGAAAAATGGACTGGTTCAAAATTGGGAAAGGAGTACGTCAAGGCTGTATTTTGTCACCCTGTTTATTTAACTTATATGCAGAGTACATCACACAAAATGCCAGGCTGGATAAAGCACAAGCTGGAATCAAGAATCCTGGGAGAAATATCAGTAACCTCAGATATGTAGATGACACCACCCTAATGGCAAAGAGGAACAAAAAGACTCTTGATGAAGGTGAAAGAGGAGAGGGAAAAGCTGGCTTAAAACTCAGCATTCAAAAAACTAAGATTATGGCATCCGGTCCCATCACTTCATGGCAAATAGATGGGGAAAAGTGGAAATAGTGACAAATTTTATTTTCTCGGGTTGCAAAATCACTGTAGATGGTGATGGCAGACACAAAATTAAAAGACACTTGCTCCTTGGAGGAAAAGCCATGACCAACCTAGACAGAGTACTGAGAAACAGAAACATCAATTTGCTGACAAAAGTCCGTCTAGTCAAAGTTATAATTTTTCCAGTATTCATGTACAGATGTGAGTTGGACCATAAAGAAAGCTGAGCACGGAAGAACTGATGCTTTTGAACTGTGGTGTTGGAGAAGACTCTTGAGAGTCCCTTGGACTACAAGGGGATCAAACCAGTCCATCCCAAAGGAAACCAATCCTGAATATTCATTGGAAGGACTGATGCTGAAGATGAAGCTCTAATATTTTGGCCACCTGATGCCAAGAACTGACTCATTGGAAAAGACCCCAATGCTAGGAAAGATTGATGGCAGGAGAAGAAGGGGACGACAGAGGATGAGATGGTTCGATGGCATCACTCAGTCGATGGACATGAGTTTGAGCAAACTCTGGGAGATAGTGAAGAACAGAGAAGCCTGGTGTGCTGCAGTTCATGGGGTCACAGTCGCTCAGTCATGTCCAACTCTTTGCGACCCCATGGACTGCAGCATGCCAGGCTTCCCTGTCCATCACCAAACCCGAAGCTTGCTCAAACTCATGTCCATCAAATCAGTGATGCCATCCAACCATCTCATCCTCTATCGTCCCCTTCTCCACCTGCTGTCAATCTCTCCCAGCATCGTGGTCTTTTCCACTGAGTCAGCCCTTCGCATCAGGTGGCCAAAATAGTGGAGCTTCAGCTTCAGCATCAGTCCTTCCAATGAATATTCAGGGTTGATTTCTTTTAGGATGAACTGGTTAGATCTCCTTGCAGTCCAAGGGACTCAGGAGTCTTCTCCCACACCACAGTTCAAAAGCATCAACTTTTTGGTGCTCAGCTTTCTTTATGGTCCAACTCTCACATCCGTACATGACTACTGGAAAAACCATAGCTTTGACTGAATGGACCTTTGTTGGCAAAGTAATGTCTCTGATTTTTAACATGCTGTCTAGATTGATGATAGCTTTTCCTCCAAGGAGCAAGCGTCTGTTAATTTCATGGATGCAGTCACCATTCACAGTGATTTTGGAGCCCCCCAAAAATAAAGTCTGTCACTGTTTCCATTGTTTCCCCATCTATTTGCCATGAAGTGATGGAACCGGATGCTATGACCTTAGTTTTCTGAATGTTGAGTTTTAAGCCAACTTTTCCACTCTCCTCTTTCACTTTTATCAAGAAGCTCTTTAGTTCTTCACTTTCTGTCATAAGGGTGGTGTCATCTGCGTATCTGAGGTTATTGATATTTCTCCTGGCAATCTTGATTCCAGCTTGTGCTTCATTCAGCCCAGCATTTGGCATGATATCCTCTGCATATAAGTTAAATAAGCAGGGTGACAATGTATAACCTTGGCGTACTCGTTTCCCTATTTGGAACCAGTCTATTGTTCCATGTCCAGTTCTAACTGTTGCTTCTTGACCTGCATACAGATTTCTCAGGAGGCAGGTAAGGTGGTTTGGTATTCCCATCTCTTGGAGAATTTTCCACAATTTGTTGTGATCTACACAGTCAAATGCTTTGGTGTAGTCAACAAAGCAGAAGCAGATTTTTTTTCTGGAACTCTCTTGCTTTTTCAATGATCCAATGAATGTTGGCCATTTGATCTCTGGTTCCTCTGCCTTTTCTAAATCCAGCTTGAACATCTAGAAGTTCTCAATTCACATGCTGTTGAAGCCTGGCTTGGAGAATCTTGAGCATTATTTTGCTAGCATGTGAGATGAGTGCAATTGTGTGGTAGTTTGAACATTCTTTGGCATTGCCTTCTTTGGAATTGGAATGAAAAAAAAAAGGACTGACCTTTTCCAGTCCTGTGGTCACTGCTGAGTTTTCCAAATTTGCTGGCATATTGGGCACAGCACTTTCACAGCATCATCTTTTAGGATTTGAAATAGCTCAACTGGAATTCCATCACCTCCACTAGCTTTGTTCGTATCAGTGCTTCCTAAGGCCCACTTGACTTCACATTCCAGGATGTCTGGCTCTAGGTGAGTGATCACACCATCATGGTTATCTGAGTCATCAAGATCTTTTTTGTATAGTTTTCTGTGTATTCTTGCCACCACTTGTTAATATCTTCTGCTGAACAACAATGCTTTAATGTAGTAATCTTTTTGTCAATCTTTGCTCAACAAAATATTTTTAATAAAATAAATTAAAATGACTGATACAACATAGCTCTACCTCTGAACCATTCTCAGGATTATGAGAATGATCTGCTTACTTTTTATTTTGCACCCAATGAACAGCAGTTATATCAGGGTAACTACCTGTTTGTGTTAACTCCTCCTTGTCCTCCTAATATTTAATTCTCATTTAAGTTAGCCTTATATTTCTCAAGCTGAACTCTGGGTTCCCTAAGAAGAATTCTTTGTTTCTCTGAATTTAGAGTGGAAACTATATCCTAATAATCAAAATATAAGGCAAATCTTTGATAAATTCAAATATGTTAAGATTAAGGATTTCTATTCAACATGAAGTTTCATGCAGAAAACTAATAGAGAGATGATAAGGTTAGAGAAAAAATTCCAATGTCTGAAACTGATGAAGGAATACCTAAAGTATACAAGAACTGGCAAGTCAACAAAAAGTCGGCAACTTCATGTTCTGTATCTTGACTGTGCTATTGGTTACATGACAGTGTACATTGACAAAACTCTATACACTGAAAAGTGCAAATTTCATTGTGTGTAAATTATAACTAAATAAGCTTATTTTTAAAATAAAAAGACCAGCAACTTTAGTAGAAAAATAGGCAAATGATATTTATAAGCAATTTACGTAACAGAAAGCCCAGAAGACTAATAAAGCATATGTAGATATGCTGAAGCTCATTTGTAATCAGAGAGATGTAAATTTAAAAAACAATGAAATATCACTTTGTACCTTTTAAACTGATAAAAATGAGAAAGTAGGGTCATGCCAAATGCTGGGGGAGACCTTCTCATGAAGGTAAGAGTGTAGATTTTTACTGTCACTCTGAAGAATTAACTGGGAGGCAGTTAAATTTGCATGTCCCATGCCCCAGCATTTTTGTTCCTGAGTTGGTATCCCAGATTCTTACATGGGTTCATGCAGAGTTATGCTCACTGTAGTATGGTTTGTGGTAGTGTGGAGTTGAAGATGCTCAGAGAGTGAATACAGCAGATAAAAGCTATATGTTAGATGTGCACAAGAAACATGAATGGAACTTTTAAATAATGTTAAAGAAGAAATGAGATATACAACATAATGCCACTAACATCAACTGAAAAGATATTCATTTACACATTTTGCAAGAATACCTTTTCAGGTACACACTAAACTAAAGTTAGGATAATTGTATATGGAGAGTGGGAAAGTGAAACAGGAGTCTTATATGAGGATGAAGAGGAATAAACAAGGAATGGGCATTGGCTAGACCAATGACAACATGGAAATAAAATAACAGAATTTAAAAGTATTCAGCCAGGAGGCAATAAAAGTAGCCAGTGTGCAGATTTCTACAAAGAACTGCAAAGGCCAGATTTCTGGCTCTTCTAAAATCTGTAGCAAATCTGTAGCAAAATCTGTAACAAAAAAGGCAAAGTGAGTGGCTTAGCCCAGAAACTGAACTGCTAAAGAAAAATATCTAGAAATGAGGCTCAGTGGTCACTTTTGGACAACCTCTCTTTTCAAGAGTCCACTCCCTACGACTGGTCACACTTTTTATGATGGACTATATTTTGAAAGTTCATTTATACACAATTTAACACTACCAGGCACTTTAAAAATACCACTTCTCTAGAGTCACTTATTTATTCATCAGGTGAAACTGAGGATGTGTCACTAAATTAGAGGCTGTGAGTATATTCTATAAGGGTACAGACCTTGCTGTGGTATGGAAGTTTCACAGGACAAGGGTGTGAGTGGGACCATAGCATCCTGCATTAGGAATGTGTTGCTTATAAACCTGTAATTCTCACTGACTCCTGTGCCAGTTCCCATGTTTGCATCACAAGGGTACCCCCTGTGTCTCCCCACACAATGTCTGGTTGAGGGGCCTCAAAGTGGGTTAGGGTTTTAATTATTCACAAATTAACACTTCCTGGTTAATTTGAAAAAGGAGTACATCTGGGTCATATGAGACCTCACTAGTGCTCTCTGCTATTAAATCTTTGCTGAGTGTAGGTATCCTACTGCCAGGTTTTGGGTGTGTGGGACTTATAGGGCTTGCTGATGAACAGAAAGAATATAAGGCCTGCTGAGTAGCACTTTGGATTTTCATAGGGACATTTATACCTTGACAGTGCATTAAATATGTAAGAAGACAGTGGTATTAGAGTGTCCCCCAGATACAGCCTCCAATGGGTTAACATTGTTGTTGTTCAGTCACCCAGTCATGTCTGACTCTCTGTGACCCCATGGACTGCAGCACGCCAGGCCACCATCTCCTGAAGTTTGCCCAAGTTCATGTCCATTGCATCAGTGATGCCATCCAGCCTTCTCACCCTCTGATGACCTCTTTTCCTTCTGCCCTCAATCTTTCCCAGCATCAGGGACTTTGCTAATGAGTCGGCTGTTCACATTAGGTGACCAAAATACTGGAGCTTCAGCATCAGTCCTTCCAATGAGTGGTCAGGGTTGATTTCCCTTAAGATTGACTGGTTTGATCTCCCTGCTGTCCAAGGGACTCTCAGGAGTCTTCTCCAGCATCACAGTTCGAAGGCATCAGTTCTTCGGCACTCTGCCATCTTTATGGTCCAGCTCTCACAACTGTATGTGACCACTGGAAAGACCATAGCCTTGACTATACAGACCTTTGTTGGCAGAGTAATGTCTCTGCTAGGCAACACACTGTCTAGGTTTGTCAAAGCTTTCCTGCCAAGAAGCAATCATCTTCTGATTTCATGGCTGCTGTCACCGTCCGCAGTGATTATAGAGCCTAAGAGGAAATCTGTCACTTTGTCAAATCCCTTCTATTTGCCATGAAGTAATGGGGCCAGATGCCATGATCTTAGTTTTTTTTTTAATATTTAGTTGTAAGCCAGCTCTTTCACTCTCTTCCTTCACTCTCATCAGAGGATCTTTATTTCCTCTTTACTTTCTGCCATTAGAGTGATATCATCTACATATCTGAAGCTGTTGATGTTTCTCCCACCTATCTTGATTCCAGCTTGTAATTCATCCAGCCCTGCATTTCTCATGATGTGCTCAGTGTATAGGTTAAATAAACGGGGTGACAGCAGACTGCCCTGTCGTACTCCTTTCTCAATCCTGAACCAATCAGTTGGTTCCATATAGGGTTCTAACTGTTGCTTCTTGACCCACATACAGGTTTCTCAGGGGACAGGTAACATGGCCTGGTATTCCTATCTCTTTAAGAGCTTTCCACAGTTTGTTATGATTCACACAGTCAAAGGCTTTAGTGTAGTCCATGAAACAGAGGTAGATGTATCTGGGCTGTAACTCAGATACAGCCTCTAGTGGGTTAACATAATGAGGCAGTATAAATTCACAGATGGTCCATCTGCTCAGATTTCTAAACTCCCACCTCTATAGTCACCACTTCCCTGTGTAAAAACATCCTACGGGAGATTTCAGAATCAATAATTCTCTATCAGAGGATTTAAGAAAGCAGAAGTACTACCCAGTTACCAGCTGTGTCTCTGAGGAAAGGCCTGAGCCATGATTAGGCCCCAACCAAAGTACTAGGCTCAGCTGCAGCTATAATTAAGGATAAACCACAATCTACCTTTAAAATGTCCATCACATCCCAAGCCTTCCTTGCATAGCCATAACTATTCAAAAAAATCAAATCATCAAGGACTCAAATTGGGTCTTTATTCTGTCCTATTTCTAAGGTTAAATGTATAAATCCTTAAGCTCTGCTATCTGATTCTGCAGAACTTTAAGAAATATTTTTAAATAATTTAGTGGTTTTAGGGATTTTAATATTAATTCTCTCTTGGGCACCTGCTGATAACCTAAAGCACAAACTTTGTACTCTTGTCTCAGTTTTGATATGGGATATGGAGTTTTGGCAATGAGAAATGAAATGTGACTGAAGACATATACACCTGTTCTGCTTACCAGCCTCCCAACAGCTCAAAGCCCTCATCACTTCAGCTGATTTAACACTTGCTTATAACTAGGAGCCCAGAGTGGGTGCAGATAGCCCATTTACCAGTTGGAGTTTTATTTAAATATTAAAAATAAAATGCCCAGTAAACTAATTAGTAGAATTATAGAAAACTGGAACTAGAGCAAATATTATCCAAAGTGAGATAGCACACACACAAAAATAACTGCTTGGTCTAAAACTGACAAACTTGACTGGTATGCCCCCCAAACCTTTAATGGTCACTTTGTACTCTTAGTTTGGCATGTATTTTCTTTTCCCAACATATGGTGAAAAGTCAATAGAACTATGGCACAAACAAAAAAACAAACAAACAAAAACTTGTCGCTATTTTTCTCATTATTGATGAGAAAGAAGTTGGCATATTTAAATATGCATGCCCACATAGGTACACAGGCTTATATGTATGCACATGCATGAATGCAGTTAGTCAACATTTATTGAATGCAGAACTCTATATAGCAGGAAGAACCAAGGGAAATTAAAAAAAATAAACAAACACCTAATCTCTGCCCTCATGATAGTTATACTCTAGTAGACAATTTGAGATGTGCACGAAGATGAACAAAAATTGATTACTCTAGAGATAAAAACCTCTTTCTCTTCCATAACATTTACTTTTTTTTTTCCTTCTGAGTACAAAAGTAATACATGTTTCTTGCAAAAACTTGGGGAAACAATCACCTGTAATGCCAGTAACCAGAAATATGTATGTATACATTTAAATATATATCCTTCCAGACTTGTTTTTCCTATGCTTATAAAATGTCTTTAAAGGCTACATATGGTATGATTCCAACTATATTACATTCTGGAAAAGGAAAAACTATGGAGATAATAACCGGCTAAGTGGTTTCCAGAGGTTGAGGGAGAAGGATGGAGGGATGAATAGAGCACAGAGAAGTCAGAACACAGAGAATTTCAGGGAGTGAAAACACTTTTTATGATGCTATAACAATGGATACATGTCATTATACATTTGTCCAAAACCACAGACTATACAACATGAGAAGTGAACCCTAATGTAAACTATGCACTTGAGGTGATAATGATGTGTCAGTGCCAGTTCATCAATTATAACAAAGTACCACTCTGGTGAGTGATGCTGAAGTGGGAAAGGTTAGCCATGCGTGCAGACAGGGGGTAATATGGGAAAGATTTATATCTTCCCCTAATTTTCCTATGAAACTAAAACTTCTCCAAACAGCGAACTCTTTTTTAAAAGCTTGTTTTACAGAAACAAAATCACAGACATAGAGAGCAGACTGGTGGTTGACAAGGGGGAAGGGGTTATGGAAGGGTTGGAGTGGGAGGTTGGAGTTAGTAGATGTAGGCTTTTATATGTAGAATGGATAAGCAGCAAGGTCCTACTGTATGGCGCAGAGAACTATGTTCATATCTTATGATAAAGCATAATGGAAAAGAATTTTTTTTTTAATGTATAGGACTTCCCTGGTGGTCCAATAGTTAAGACTTCATGTTACCATTGCAGGGGGCATGGGTTCGATCCCTGCTTGGGAAAGATCCCACATGTCATGTGGCATGACCAAAAAGAAGAAAAAAGAATATATATATGTGTGTGTGTCTAAATGAATCATTTTGTTGTACAGCAGTAATTAACATAATATTGTTAAATACTTTAATAATACTTCAATAAAAAATTGTTTTAAATGTCTTTAAAACAAAATAGAATCATACTATGCATACCATGCTATGAAATGATTTTTTTACCTGACATTATGTCACAAAGTTTTCCACATCAATAATATTTCATCATAAAGTATGCCATAATTTATTAACAAATATCATAATTCACAATATGAACATACTTAACACTACTAAACTATACACTTAAAAATAGTTAAGATGGTTAAAATAACTTTAAAAACAAACAGAAAAATCCTAATCATTGAAAAGAGGGTATTTTAATTTTTCATTATTATGAATAATTCCATAGTGAACAATCTTTGAGTGTTATTTTTGTGCATGTGCATATATCTCTGATTATTTCTATAGGAAAAATTCCTAGAATTAGAACTGCTAAACTAAAGGGTATGTGAAAAAATAGAAATATCTTTATTGTTTTTCCTAATTTTAAAAATAATTTGTGCTGTCATTTTTTTCAGAAAATGTCAAAAAATTAAAAAAAAAACTTACTTTTAACTCCACTATCCAGAGAAAAAGACTATTAATATTTTGGAGGCTATCCAGGTTTTTTCTTTGAATATATACCTATATATATTTTAAAATAAGCATATTGTATTTGGTAACCTGGATTTTCATATTATAACATATCATGTGTCTTTCCATACCAATAAATAGGCATAATCATATTTCATTCTTCAAATACATTTCACTGTACAAGTGTACCATAAGTTTTGTAACAAAACTATATCTCTGAATATTTTGTTTCCAGTTTTGCATTATTATTAACAGTGTTTTCTGAGAATTCTACAACTTTGTGCACTTATGTGATTATTTCCTCAAGATAAATTTCTAAATGCAGAATTGCTAAGTAAAAGTATTTGTAAGGTTTGGGGGATATAATGTCGAATTGTACTTCAAAAAGGATGGACCGATGTATACTTTCACTAATTGCGTGTTTCACTTTTTCCAGGAGTTTCATTTTTTATACATAAAATGGTTTCTTCCATACAGATATTATTTTTCTACCATTTTGTTCAAAGTTAATTGTCTCAAAATCACTGATTAAAAAGTAGTCTATCATTCAGTTGATTTGAAATTTCATCTTTATCAGATATTTACTCAGAATATTTGCATATGGCTCAGGCTGTCTATACCCCCTACCCCAAACTTGTATCTGACACTACTTTGAAATTCTCTTAATAATGTAATAAGAATATACCTCATTTGATTCCAATTAAATTCTTCCTTAGGTACAGAAGTCTACAGAATTAACCTTGTCTGTAGTCACTGTGATTTGACAAATATCATCAAGCACTCCTATATGAAAATATCTTCCCCATCAACTTGTTATTTCTCCCCCCAAAAGACCTCTCTTTTGGTTATTCCAAAGTTCCCAAACAGGTTGCACATTCAAATTACTTGGGGAGGTTTGATTGATTGTTTCTTAAGTACAGATATCTGGACTCCACCTTAGTTCTACTGGAATCAGACTCACCAGGGTAGGCTCTGGCCCCAGTGATTTGGAGGTTTGGCAATCATAGGTTTCTAGAAAAAAGATAACAGTTATTTCAAGTAGGCAAGAGTTAAAACCCATATGTATTATCTGGAGAGAATCTCTTCTAGTCCTTCTCCTATGTTATAAATCGGTTTATTCAATTTGAGCTAATTATCCCCTTGGAATAGGCCACCAGAGGCTTGAGCCCTGAAAGGAAAAATATAGAACTGGCTTAATTTGGAAGGTAAAGAAGGAACATAATGCAGTAATAACATCTGGACAGCATTGGGTTCCAGGCTAGGAATACCAGTCCATAGACAAAGTTTCTCTTGCTTATGTTAGTCAGCATATTAAGTGCAATCAGCATGATCTTAGGTGATATTCAGGTGAACACTGTTTTACTAATTATGTATTGATTTTTCTGATTTTCCTCCATTTATAACAAGTGACACTGGTTTCCCATTTATAATAGTGATACAAAATATCTTTTAAATAAACATACATTTTAAAATGTGGATAAGTTTAAAGGAAAACATCACTGATAGTAAGGGGATATAATAAACTTTCGACTATGATTCGAAATAATTGAGGTTCGCTAAACTCTGACAGTGAGATTCCTGGGGAAGATGGTTGGAAATTTAGTTAGGGAGGAATGCCAAAGGGAAAACTAAAATGAACTTGTTTGTCTGGCAAGCATTGCTCAGGGTTAGAGCTAATACCAACTGTATTGGTGTCTCTTAGTTTCCTCATCTCATCTTGTACTGACTTTTACTACATTTACTCAACGGGCAACATGAACCAGCCAAACTGTACAATTCCAACTCTACACCAATGGAAAGTGACCAGTCCAGCTACACTGCTGCCTAAGTCTGATATTCTGTTTATGACTTTAGGATTCTTGCTCAACCAAGCCCTGGACCAAAGAAGCAGGTGAGCACTGTTCAGGCCTTCTTGAAGTCAGAGACTGCACCCTTTCTGTAGGTATTTCCAAGTGCTTTATGTCCTGCCAAAAAAATAAAAAACAAACAAACAAAACCCACAAACACACACAAAACAAGGAATTAACCTAAGCCAAAGAAATATGTGACTTTACCTGATTTCTGCAATTGTCTGTGAGGGCAGGGTGGAGGGAGGTGAAAACTTTTATTTGAAAAGACCATTCCCATTCAATATCTTTAGTATTGTCAGATATATAGAACTTCAAGGGAATATGATTTCCAGCGAAGTTAGGTTTTCTGCCTTTTCAATCATCTTTAAGAACATATTTTTTAATGTAGTATTCACTTGACCTCTGGTTTAGGAGCTTGGAGATCTGGGTTGTTAGAAGCAGCATGCACTTACATAGTACAAATTTATCTTCATTATTTACCAGTTGTGTGATCTCATGCAAATTTTGGTTTTGCTGCTTTAAGCTTCATTTCCCTCAACTATAAAATGCTTGTAACATCTCTTAAGATTTTTTTTGGTAAAAGTTAAATGAGAAAATGTGCATAATATTCTTGGCACATATTAGGGACACAATAGATGGTAACTATTAGTATTGTTTTAACTAAAGCCCATCTTCCAAACACTTCTCTGCAGATAACCTGCATCTGAATCTCCTAGAGGGTCTCTTTAAAATGAAGATTCCTTGGATAAAGATGTGAGATATATACATATACACACATACATATACATATATGTATAATGGAATATTACTCAGCCATATAAAGGAATGAAATTGTGCCATTTGCAGAGATGTGGATTGACCTAGAAACTGTCATACAGAGTGAAGTAAGTTAGAAAGAGAAAAACAAATATCGCATAATATCATCTATATGTGGAATCTAAAAAAATGACATAGATGAACTTATTTGCAAAGCAGAAATAGAGACACAGATGTAGAGAACAAACATATGGATATTAAGGGGGAAGGTGGGGTAGGATGACTTGGGAGATTGGGATTAATATATATACACTACTATGTATTAATATAAAATAGATAACTAATGAGAACCTACTGTATAGTATAGGGAACTCTACTTAATGTTCTGTGGTGACCTAAATGGGAAGGAAATTAAAAAAAGAGGGGATATATGTATATATATAGTTGATTCACTTTGCTGTATAGCAGTAACTAACACAATTATTGTAGTATAGTTGTAAATTCCAATAAAAATTAATAATAAATAAATAAAATGCAAAATAATAAAGTAAAATGAAGATTCTTGGGTTCTATCCTAAAATTTCTGAATCAAATTATTAGGGTGAGGCCTAGGAATCTGTATTTTATCTAAGTGCCCTCCCAGCTCTCCTTCTGGGTTTGAGATATAAAGGCTTTGTGAGGAAAACCAAGTCTGCACTTGGTTTTTTATTTCTCAGTGAGTTTGGAGGGGAGAGGAGGTCTTTTGGAAGCTGACACTTTTCAAAGTGCTGAGAAGGAGAGATCTTTCTATGAATAGACTGAGAAAGCAGGGGAGTGTGTTAGTATTGAGTGTGCAGTCCCAGAGGGCTCCGTGGAAAGTGTTGAGAGGCTGTAAAACTGGACAGGTGGTAGTAGAAGTGTATTTACAGCTGATCTCTATGGAAATGAAACTTTAAATGGGTGTTGGGCCAGATGAGCCTGAAGCTTTCATGATGACCGAAGAGGACAGAGATAAGCATGGACAGAGTCATCTCTCTAAACAGAAACTTGGTATAAAGTTGCTTGATGCCAGGGAAAGTGCATAGTCAGCTTAATCTATTTAAAACATTTAGTTATTTGCCATTTTAAATAAGTAACAAAGTATTTATTAAAATAGATTAATAATTGGAGATAAGATGGGTATTTCTTCTCTAAATCCAAGCTTTCTGTCTTCTCTCTGCTATATTGCACTTGATTTGTTACAGGAAGATCACTTCCTGGTTGTTTCTGGCATGAGCTGGAAAACTGCCCTGTGCTTTCTAAACCAGAACATCTGAAACGTTGATGTTTCGGTACATAAGGTGCTTGATATTGCTTCCTTAGGCAGGTTATTTTTTATATCCCCCCAAAGCATAGAATGGAAAAGGAACTCTTTAATTGTTGCTGTAATAGCTGGGGAAAAAAGACATGACAGTGAATCTACTGAGTTACCCAACTACTGATGTAATTAAGCAGGCATCAGTACATATTTTATTTCTACTATGTTTGAATATTTGCAATAACACTTCTTATTTTTTTCTAGAGTATATTTTACTGGAGGAGAGCAACCTCAGTTAATTAACTTACAGGGCATTGGTTGGAGAAATCATACACATCACTATATACCTTTTCAAAGAGATGAACTGAGTTTTAGAGCAACTAGGTCTTAAATAGCAGTACTGGTATAAACAGGACATTGTGCTGCTAGGAATGAAACCAATTGTAATCTTTTTAACTAGTCTAAGGCGAATACACAAGATGTTCTTAAGGTTTTTAGGTTAAAAATATCTTCCACAGATGGTAAGGAATAAAAGGGATTTACTCTTACACTTTGTGTGCTTTACTCTCTAATCTTTCATTTATTTTTAAGACCTCAAACACTCTATAAATACAAACTTGTGGCTGATTTCCTAAAAAGTGTTGCTGGGGCCCCTATAATGGAACGAACAGATCAGCTTTAGCTTCCACATATTGTCACAAAATGACTGCAGATGAAATATACCCTCCCAGGATGCCTTTCCTCTAGATTGTAAACTTCCTCAGGACAGAGACTATATCTTTTATATCCGTAGCCCCAAGACCTAGCACAGTGCCATGGCACACAATAAATACTGTTGAATGAAAGACTTAACTGAATCAATGAATAAATGAATGAATGAGCTCAGCTGTCTCTTCCCATCCTGTTGCCCCTTTCTCAGGGTAAACTGAAGAAAACATTTAAAATCCATTCATGTTTTGAATATTATTATGAACTCCTAAAGGAATGAACTTAAGCAAAATGGAAGTGCTAAGAAGCAGATACTGGTTTTCTGGTTAATTGATTTTGTTCAGTGATTCCTATGAAAAAACTTTAACAAAGACATTAGAGGCAGTATCCAAACTAAATAAATAGATATTTGGGAGGATGCCACAAAACCTGTTGAATGTCTTAAAAATAAAGGAGTTTGGACTCCTAAAATAGTAAATAAATCCACCATAAAGAAAATGCAAAAGAAAAAAAAACACATAGCAGCCATAAAGATCTTTTTAAAAAAATGAAAAATCCTTCATCAGTTTGCTTTTAAGTAATCCTTTTAAAACTCTTCAACAACTTCCCATTGCTCTGAGGATAAGATCCAAAATCTCTAATTTAAACTACAAGTTAATTCATTGATTTGGGCTTCCCTGGTGGCTTAGACTGTAAAGAATCTGTCCGCAATGTGGGAAACATGGGTTCAGTCCCTGGGTTGGGAAGATCCCGTGGAGGAGGGCATGGCAACCCACTCAGTCGGACACAACTGAGCAACTAAGCACAGCACAGCAATTCATTGATTCAGTCCAGAAATACTGATGAGTGTCTATTATGTATTTCAGGCTTGGAAAATTCAGTGGTGAAGGAGTGGGGCTAAGCCTCAGTTCCCACAGAACTTTACACTGGGAGCGGGCCACTGGGAAGACTGACAGACTATAAACAGAAATACAATCAGTAAACATCATAAGCAAATAGACTAGATAAATTCCAGTGTGATAAGTGCTATGAAGAAAATAAAATAGAATGATTTTCTAGAGAAAACAAGCTATTCTTTCAGTTTCCTAGTCTCCATTTTCTGACCCCAGGTAATTTGTATAGGTTATTCCCTCCCTCAGGGCTCCTCCCTTATCTTCCTTCCCTCTCTAACCATCATTTTTCCTTCAGCTCAAGTCACAGCTAAAAATGGCAGCTTCTCTAGGTTAAACGTTCCTTTCATATATCCCTCCTATTGTACCCATGTCTCTTTTGTAATGTTCATTACATTTATAAGTATTTAGTCAATGTCTGTCTTGCCACAAGGGCAGGGACTTGTGGTTTGTGATTCACTGATCTATTCCCAGCCACCATTTAATATCTGGGAAATACAGCAGATGGTCAATCTACTGTAGATGATCATCATATAATAGATGATCAATACGTTTTGCTGAATAAATGAACAGAAGGAAAATTGGAATATTCTTTTATTTTTCTCTGTTAAGAAAGTGATAAAAATGATGTGAACATCACACATATGTAAAAAGCACATGAGAGAGATGTAATTAGGCTAGAGAGAAACTCAATGAGAATTATTCAGTGGTTGCTTCCTTGGGTTCTAGTGTGGCACTGAACGCCATTATCGGATAAACTGTTTTGAGAATTCATTTCCTAGATGTTGGAAGTAAACACTCTCTGGCTTATAAAAAGCTTGAAAGAATACACCGGGGAGAGAGAAGAAAGAAAGAAAGAAGAGAGTAGACTTGTTGAAACATGGAAGGAATAAGTAGTTGGGGAGATATTCGTTTTTGTTTTTTTTTCCAGATTCAAACAGACTTTTCTTTCAAAATAAAAATTGCCCCTCTCCCAATACCAAGTAATAAATGCATATTGTAAATATTCAAGACAAAACAGAAAGAGGTAAAGAAGTCAAAATGACTTAATAATCCTTTCATTTTATTTGCATGCATACTCATCTAGACTTTTTTCTATATATATATATATACATGTATCTTAATATAAAAATAGAATATATACTATTTTATAGATTGTCTTTCTATTTAAAAACATATTTTCAGATCTACCCATTTTTTTAGCTACTCATTTCTAATGGCTATGTAGTAGTCCATTATGTGGATGTACTGTATCTAACTTATTGTTGTTGAATATTTTTCTGATTTTTCAGTATTTCAATACTATACAATTAATTAAGATTAATACCTTTATATATTTAGTAGGTACATTTTTGCAAACTTGTCCACTTATTTTCCTTAAAATAAATTTCTATATGTGGACTTGTTGGTCAAACAATATGGATGTTGAGGCTTTTGATACATGTTGCCAGATTACCTTAAAATGATTGTATCAATTTGTACCAGTAGCATACAAGTGTGCCCATTTCATACCATCTTCACCAATACTTGTTATAAAATGTTTAATCTTTGACATTCTGCTAGGCAAAAAAAAAAGATATCATTGTTTTTATTTCTGATTACTCGTGAGGTTGATTATTCACTCTGATTACTATTGTTATGTTTATCAGCCAAATGTTTTCTCCTTCTTCGAATTGTCTATTCATGTCCTTTGCCTATTTTTTAATTGGAGCACTTATTTTTAAAAACATTTATAATAGTACCTCATAGACTACAGATCTTCCTCAATTTATGATGGGGTTATGTCCCAAAAAATCCATCCTAAGTAGAAAATATCCTAAGTGGAAAATGCATCTGATGCACATAACCTACCAAACAACATAGTTCAGCCTGTTGCTGCTGCTGAGTCGCTTCAGTTATGTCCGACTCTGTGTGACCCCATAGATGGGAACCCACCAGGCTCCCCCATCCCTGGGATTCTCCAAGCAAGAACACTAGAGTGGGTTGCCATTTCCTTCTCCAGTGCATGAAAGTGAAAAGTGAAAGTGAAGTTGCTCAGTCGTGTCGGACTCAGTAACTCCATGGACTACAGCCCACCAGGCTCCTCCGTCCATGGGACTCTCCAGGCAAGAGTACTGGAGTGGGGTGCCATTGCCTTCTCTGTTAGTTTAGCCTAGACTACCTCAAACAGGCTCAGATAATTTACATTAGCCTACAATTTGGCAAAATCATCTAACAAAAAGTCTATTTTATCATAAAGTGATGAATATCTCATGTCATTTATTGAATACTGAAATACAGAATGGTTGTGTGGGTACAGAATTGTTACCAGTATTTGGGTTATTTACCCTCAAAATGTGGTTGACTGTGAACTGCAGCTCATTGCTGCTGCCCAGCATTACCAGAAAGTATTGTACTGCATATCGCTAGCCCAGAAAAAGATCAAAATTCAAAATCTGAAGTACTGAATAAGTATCACTTTATACTATCTTAAAGTCAAAAAATTGTTTAAGTCGAACCATCATAAATTGGACACTGTCTGTTGTAATATTAGCCATACATGCTTATCATATATTTATCATATATGCAGCATTTTTGCCAATTTCCCTTTTTATTATAAACCAGTACTAATCCTTAGCAATCATATTGAAATTATTATGCTCAGTGTATCATTTGTCTTTTAATTTTATTAGCATTGTGTGTTGATATTCAGAAGCTTTCATTTATGAAGTTGTATTTAACAGTAATCCCTTTTGTGGATTTTGTGTCATATTTAGAAAGTCCTTCCACATCCCCAAAGCTATGGACATATACACTTACATTTTCTACTTCTTTTATCATTTTATATTTTACATTAAGCCATGTTTGTCTCAAGAATATGTCAAGGAGTGGCTGATGTTATTGCCATAATCTCAATACTAAGCTTAACAGCAATTGCTGGCCACTGAAGAATTCACTTTACACTAGGTAAAAAGGTAAAAGTTCTAATATATGATTATATAATATAAGACAGACACTGAGTAGAGACACAGTATCTAATCCACATTCCCATACTGTCAAAAATGGTAATATTAATATCAAGAATGCTTGAAAGTTGAGCAAGTAAGTATGAGGGATATTGTTGTAACTGCTTGGAGTGAAATACATATCTGGCTGATGAAATGGCCATCATGCTGAGGCTGGCACTCTCTCTAATATTTGAGGGCCTACTATGAGCTTGTTGGGGATATAACAGTGAACAAGAGGCTTACTGTTAAGGGGGTGGGGGTAAACAAATATTTTCAGATGAATTTCTTTAAAGAAAATTAAGCTGGGAAGGGGATGTTGTTGTTGCTGAGTTGCTAAGTCGTGTCCAGCTCTTTGAGACCCCATGGACTGGAGCCCACCAGTGTCCCCCGTCCATGAGATCTCCACAGAAAGAATACTGGAGTTAGTTGCCATTTCCTTCTCCAGGGGAATCTTCCTGACCCAGGGATGGAACATGTGTCTCCTGCGTCGGCAGGTGGATTCTTTGCCATTAAGCCACCAGGGAAGCCCAGTTAAGGGCATAGGGGAAGTTGTAATTTCAGATACGGTGGTTAGGGGAGTGTTTTCTGGGGAGATGACAATTGAGAAAAGGTTTGGATGATGAGAGCAAAGATATGAAGAGGAAAATGCCAGCCTAAGTAAAGTTGTAGAGGTGGGAACAAGTTTAGTTCGCTGGAAGAATACTAAGAAAGCCAGTGTAGCTGGACTGTTACCTGAAAACACAGAAAACAGAAAAATGAGAAAGGAAACAAGATAACATCCTAAAACTGTGATTGTTTTTCTTAACTGTGAAAACGAGTTGTTGCTTACTAGCTCATACAGTACCTTCTTTCATGCATTACTATCTAAGAAAGGTAGATTTAACCGCCCTTAAATTCCAACGTTATCAGATTTTCCCACCCTTTTACAAACACCGCCCCTTTTCAAGAATTTCAGAATTACCGTCTGAGAGAGGCCACCTCTGACCACTCTTTTAACACTGCAATTCCCATTTGCCGCCACCGGGCGCTCTCCCACCCACCTTCCCTCGCCTTATTTTTCTCCCTAGCATTTGTCATTAATTTTATGTATTATATATATGAAATGATGGCCATTTCATCATTACTGTCCCTCCCCCAAGAATATAAAGATACACAAGAACTGGGATTTTGGTCTGCTTTAATTTGCGCTGTATCCCCAACATCTATACTAGTGTTTGACACCCACAGTTGGTATTCGATAAATGTATTCGGATAAAGGTAGAATGCTGTATTAACCGGTCCTGACTGTGTGAATCGACGTCAGGTTAGACTAATACCGCGTTTCTCACTCTCTGAAAAGGGCTTCCAGCAGTCATACAGTGACGTCCTCCAGTTTTCAAAATGGGAAAGGTTCTCACAGTTCTCAGAACACGAATTTCTCGCCACAATTCAAAATGGCGGAGGAGGGTGGGGCCTGTCACATGGTGGGCGGCACAGCAGCTTTCCTTTTCCAGGCCGCGGCCCGCCCTGCCGCGTCGTCAGCCGGCCACCTCCTCCTCTCACCGAGGGTTTTTCGAGGAATCGCCTGGGATTGGATAATCGGCTGGGAGTGGGTAATCGGCTGGGACTGTGGGGCCAGGACGCGGCATCATCACTTCCTGTTGTGGGCAGGCGTTTCCTGTCGCTGCTTGGTAACAATGGGGAAGATAATGGCTGCCTGAGCAACGTCTCCGAGCAGGCGCTGGGCTAGAGGCGGGTCTCGACCAGCGACTCATCGGAGGCGGGCTTGAGAGCTGCGGCAAGGGAGGCGCGCAGGAGCCCCGGCGGCGGTGGCGGCGGCCGAACCGACAGAGTCGGATCCCGACACCAAAACCGGGTAAGTGAAGCCTTGGGAAACGGATGGAGAGCGAGAGGAAGACAGCGAAGCCCCATCTGCTGCTTTCTCTCAAAATGGCCTGAGTGGTGCATCGTGGCGGAGGCTCAGCGCCGCCTCCGGACCCCAGGCACCGGTTGCTGTGGGGGGCTCCGTGGCGTAGTCTCCGCTGCCATTTTAGTTGGGTGTATAGTCACAGGCTTTTTTAAGAAGGGGGAGGAAGGTAGTACTTCCTCTCCGTGGCCGCGCGAGCCGCGGCTGGGGCCCTCCAGAACCTTAAGAATTTGGGGGAGGCGATTTTCGAGTGTTGGCCTCAGGCATGAGACTCTTTGATCGTCTCAGGTTTTCCTCTCCTCAATTCTCTGGAGACTTCCTTCGCCTCCTCCTCCTCCTCCTCCTCCTCCTCCCCCTCTCTTTTACATGGCGGGCTTGGGTTTAGGAAATGGGGAAAAAAATCAGACTGCTCTAAGTTAGATGCTGGGAGCTGTCGGGCCTTTAGATTTCCCAGGATTTGCAAAACCCCATTTTGAGCCTTCTGCTTCTGCAGGGCACTATCAGTTAGGCGCCCCCTGAGGCCACGATGACATCTTCCCTGAGGATCTAAGACAAATGTGGTTTACTCCCTTGCTTGAATAACCCTGGCATATCCTTTGCCAGATACCACTCCACGGATTCCCCCCAAAAGGGAGGGAAAAGCCGTTGCGTGTTTGTTGTTTTTCCCTGGCTGAGGATGGGAATTGGGCCAAATGATTTTGAAGTTAATTTCCGTTCAATCCGTGCACAACCCAACCCCTCCCCCCTCAAAAAAATGCCTAAGGGTCTCGGCTTCTGCGGGCGGTACCTGCCACGTACGCCATAGCTTTAGTAACTAGTATTAACCGGTTGGGCTTCTGCTTCCTGAATACTCCGTCCCTTTTTCCCTTATGCTGATTAATTTCAAGATGGAGGAGACAGCCACGTTCCTTCCCTAGACAGTTTCACCATACTTATTCCACAGGTTAGTCCGGGAATCTGAGGCCTAGCAGGCTTGTCTATTTAGGTCGTTCTTTCGTTTTGCGGAAAGAGGAAGCATTTATATTAGGTTGTCATTCACTCTTAGCGAGGCCCCACAATAATTTTTTCTTTTGCTGGAAATAAGGAGTTCGCATTTCCTGAATCAGAATTAACCGCAGTGGCTTTGGATGATTGAAAGGAGGAAGAAATACACTACTACTAGTCATTTTTTAAAACAATTCTTGTCATTATTAAAGACAAAATACTCTTATCACCCCATCAGGTACATTATGTCCGTCCTGGATGACTTGAGAGCAGACAGGCACAGTTATCACTGCCTCAGAATCAGTTTTCTAAGTTGTAGAAATAAAGTACCCAGGAAGACCAATCTAAATATTTTTTTACTTTTATTTTAGGATACTCTTCTCTTACTGAAAAAGTGTTTTTCTTTAGCCTAAAATGTCCTGATGATCTTTCATACTTTTAGTTCCTGCCTTAGGCTAGTGTAACATACCAAATAAGTTATTGAAAGTAACTGAGAATCTGAAAATAATTACTCATCTGATGTGTAAAAGCCCATTTTAAATAAGTTTATATTAAAAGGTAGATGGGTTGTCAGCCTTTAAAAGATATCTTCTAACATATAAGATTGTTGGTTCCCTCTGACCTTCTTAGTCTCCCCAAATATCCTAATACTAATGTGGAATTAGGTTGAATTAATCGCGGGTGTGTATCTAAAATACATAGGATATGTAATTTTTAGGATGTGTCTGTTTCAAAGAAAATGTCTATCTTATAAAAGAGGAAGAATAATGGATTCTTTTTTTTTCTAGAGCAGAGAGTGAAGAAAACTAAAATCCAGTTTATTGTATACAATACTATGTCATAACAGTCAGGTAATTTTATTTTTTGTTGCGTCTCCTGATGATTTATGTGTAGAATGCATGTTTTAAAATATTTATTCTGTTTTGGGGGCCCTGTAATTGAATGGGCTTCTTTGATATATGTTAGTTGGTGTCGGGCATTCTTAATGGTGAAAATGGGTGTTTTTCACTGGGAATTCAAAGGGTAGTGTTTCTGAGTAGCTGGAACTGCATTAGTGCTCTGTCAATTTTCTTCTTTTAAAATAATGTCTGAAATTTACCAGTACCTGTATAGAACAGAAAGAACAAAATAGAAATTTGCTTCCTTTAATCACTGTTGGAATGGGATGAGTATAAATAAGTAGTATTTAAATGTTTATTGAATAACTAAATGAACTAACAGTAGCCTATATTACAGGAATATAATTATTCTGTGTGACATTTGATATTTTTCCTTCAAGATCCGAAAAGTCATAATATATAATATTCTTAATTGATATCAACCTCTTTCATCATCATTGTTAAGGTGATCGTATAATTTATTGCCCTAGCTAGGATGCTTTAAAGAGAAAAAGGAACATTATTTTCCTAGACAACATGTGCAAACCAGGATTGTCCCATGCAAACTGGGATGGGTAATTAGCCTAAATTCATAATTAGTTTGTATTGAATACTTACGTGCTAGGTTCTGTGCTTCGCATGCGTGATTTTGTAATCCTTACAGCCAAGCTTCATGAGGATGTTACCTGTTTTACAGAGTAACTGAGACTTAGAGGAGAGATTAGATAATTTGTTCTCAATTAGATAATTTGTTCTCAAAAAGCTAATAAGTGGTAGGAGCCCCCATTTTAACCCAGGTCTGTCTGATGCCAAAGTCAATAAACTTTTATATCCTTAGACTTGTTATTAGATCAGAAATGCAAAGAAAATGAAAGGTTGTAATAAAAAAAAAATCTATAGGTTAAGTTGCACCAAAAACTTCTATTAACACTCGAAGGAACTTTGCTTTATGAAGCAAGTGAGACTTATCTAATGATTGTACTCTCTCTCTCAGTCTGTCGGGGTTCTTGTTTCAGCTGTTACTGCCTGTAATATAATTTGATAAAACAATTTAAAATTAGAAGTGGTTTTAAGAAGTAGCTTGATAAGTGATATCTAGAAGTGTTAGGCTGATTGGATATATTTTTCATGTTAGTGAACATGTAGTGAGGCCTTATATACAGTAGATCAAATGGGACATTTGCATTTATCCAATTACAATGTGTGTATTACTTTTTCTATAGCTGTAGCGGATTGGGAAATAGCAAACCACTCACCAACCTCCTGTTCCCTTGATTTACCATAGAGTGGATAACAAATTAGAACATGAAAAGTCCTCTGTCAAAACCAGACCAGTGAGATGCTAGAATTTTGGGCCAGTGCCTAGGACTGCGACATGTTTTTCTTTTGTAAATCTATTTCCATAACATTTCTTTGTAATACAGACATTTCCAAACCTTATAGCCCATTGATTTAAAGTACCCAGTCTACATGATCCTTTGACATTTTGATACCCAGTGTAAGAAAGCAATAACACTTCTATTTTTTTCTTTCATTTTTTTGAAATAGAAGTTTCCCAGATAATAAAGCAATTTATTTTAGAGGTAAAAATCTTGACAATCTTAAACAATTTGGGAGTATATTTGTGAACTTGTGGTTTTGCTCCGGAAATAGATATTTGATGTTTTTGCTGTACATAGTCTTATATTTTGGGTTTCCCTGGTGGCTCAGTGGTAAAAAAAAATCTGCCTGCCAGTGAAGAAGTGGTTCAATGCCTGGGTCGGGAAGATCCCCTGGAGAAGGAAATGCCCACTCCAGTATTCTTGCCTTGGAAATCCCATGGACAGAGGATCCTGGCCGGCTGCAGTCCATGGGGTTGCAAAAGAGTTGGACGTGACTTAGAGACTGAACAACAACAAATTCTTGTATTTTAGTGCTTCAACTCAAGGGTTTAATTTCATTAGTCAAAATACCACATATATTTGGAAGACAAATATCTGTAAATAGTACATGTGTGTATATAGATTTGTGGGCTTACTGCAATAATTTCAGAGCAGCAGTTTGGACTGCTATTACAGCATTTGCATGATGATGAACATGATCCATTCTGTGGTGGGAAGGAGATATTTGTGTTCAGTGTTTTCAAATTTTTCTGAAATGAAAAATGGTCTCTTTCCTCTTGCTCTACATTTGATCCTGTGAAGAAAAGGTTTAACTCGTAATTACATTTTTCATTTTGTATTGACCAAAGTTCCTGTTAGTGTCAATTACATTTGAGGTCACCTTATAATTTATCCAAACTGGGACACTTTTAAGAGTGAAAGAAGGCTGTGTTAATAATCACTACAGGACAACAGTTGTAGACTGCTACTCGTATGGACAAACTGGGTATATGTGGTCACCTTTGTTATCATTTCTCTGTAGGAGCACAGGTTCAGAAAACACTGTTATCAATGTGTTTGGTTCTGTAATACAAAATTATTTTCCTCAGACAATATAGGAGTCATTTGTGTAGGTGATATTTTTCAGTCACATGAGTTAAAAATAGTTAATTTTTGGTGGAAAACTTATATCTTAAAAAATAGTACTTTATTTACTAACACCAGAATTGCCAGTAATCAATGACTTTTGCATTAAAACATTTTAAAAATAAGCACATGAGCCTTTTGGGTTTTTGAGTCATTGACTTCTTGAGAATAATGAGAAATCAGAATTGAGTTAGTGTGCATAAGACCAAATTCTAATTTAGTGGCATAGCTTGATACTAAAAGAACATGAACTGGGTAATCGAAGATTAAATTCCCTGTCTTAAGTACTTGAGTGAATTGAAATGTCATAATGGTTTCCTTTTTAAACTAACTTGTTCCTGTGAATTGGCAGCATTTGGCCTGGTCTCCATCCTTTGATTTGTTGGCATTCTTAATATTCTTTTTAACTGTTTTAGAAGGTTGTTGTCATTAGAATTGTTTGTGAGCTGCAGAATTCCTGCCAAGAGATTAAACACATGCTGAATCCTCTTTTTTCTGATGTCCTTTTCAAGTGATAAAGATAGAATACAAGTGAGGCTAAGCTAACATTGCCATGCAGATATTTTATAATCTCATACTCCTCTAGGAGTATCAGCAGTGGCAGAGGCCTTAGTACCATCCTCCAATAGGCCAATAATGGAAATAAATTGTGTGGGTGGTGAGAGGTACTGTGCAATAAGGCAGTGAAACATAAACCCTACCCTATTTTTTAAAGAGGAATGCTTATTTTTTTTAAAAATAAGATAGTCATAAAAAGAGAGGGAAGTGTATGAGTGAAATAGCAGTGAGAAAAGCACAGGTTTTAAGCTTACATCCTAGTTATTCGTGTTGTTTCTTGACCTTTATTTTTCCAACCTAATATTGTAATGTGATGTGGGTTATGTCATAGTCTGGATTATTAGAATTGGAAAGGTATCTTGTAGATAGCTTAATCCAGTACACTAATACTGATGGAGATCCTGAGACACAAAAGGTTAAATAATTGGCCAAATTCACATAGTTAATCTTAACAGCCAAGACTGGAACCTAGTATCTTCTCTTTTTTCATTTTCACAGAGCTGAATTCCACCCTGCTACTCAGTCAACCTTTGATTTGTTGGCTGCAAATGCTGTAAAATTTTAATCATTCTGTATAGGAAAAATTCCCAACACGTTTGGTAACTACATATACGATGGTATTTTATATCCAGACCTCAAATTCAGTAGTTCTTTGTGACTTGGCTTTTTTTTTTTGTTTTCAACTATATTAAATATTTTTCATTTTGATGATGGTATTATTGACCTGACATTTTCTTTATACACAAGGCTTGCCTGTCATTAATTCTCATCTGTTCTATGAGGTTCTTAATCAAGAAAGAAGCTCTGTTGCAAACAGAATAATGCTTGCCCTTTTTCAGTATGACACATTTTTATGTTGATACCTATGATTTTTTTTTTATTTGGCGTGTTGTACTTTAGGACACTATTGAATTTTGGAGCTTGTTTGAACACATCCCAAAAGTGACAGTGCCCAAGATAACTTCAGTAGTTGGTTGACATTAGGTTATCTTGATTCCTCCCTCCCACTATACTTTCTGATTTTTAAAAAGAAGTGATTTCTTCCAGACTTAATAGATGTGGTTTATTTTAAAATTGATACTCATACAACCTTTTGAATTTCAGAATTCATTTTTTTATGTCTGTTGTTTTTTTAACTGTATATTTTGGTGCCTTAAATCTTAATTGATGGAGTATGTCCATTGAATATAGTATGTGTGCTTATATTTAGCACCAGGTCTCCTGACCAATTAATACTGAACAGTATGTTTTAAGTGACTTTTTGCCCTAACATCATAACAGAAATACATGTTTTAAAGATTAGTGTGTGTGGGTTAGGAGAATTAAATACTTACAGCTGTGGTCAGAAACATAGTAATCTGCATAATTTATATTAATATATGATAATTACATAGAAGAATTGAAATCACTAAAAATGCTTTTAAAATTCTCAAAGTGAATAAAATCTGCTTTAAACTCCCTAATTATAGAATAAATCTCAAGTTTGGTCTTCTTGCTCGCTTTTCCTCCCCAGAATTAAATTTACCTGACACAGTCATTGTCATACAGTTACTGACTAGATGAGTAGTTTTTGAAATGACTGGGCAAATTTTCTAATTTGGCTACTTACTTTCCAGGAATGGATTTGGCTGTATTGGCACATAGTACCCTGAAAGAAATAAGGTTAATAAAAAAATATGCTATGCATCTGAGGGGCAACTGTATTTAAAACAAAAATACTAAAAGTTGACTTGTTTAAAAAGAAGCCCTGCTGGGTTCATACTGCTTATAAGATGTTTTGTCATTTTGGAAGTTTTCATACCAGCAGTGAACATGAACTAAGTGAAAGTAATGAAGTTGCTCAGTCGTGTCCAACTCTTTGTGACCCTATGGACTGTAGCCTGCCAGGCTCCTCTGTCCATGCCTCAGGCAAGAATACTGGAGTGGGTTGCCATTTCCTTCTCCAAGGGATCTTCCCAACCTAGGGATCGAACCCGGGTCTCCCACATTGCAGACAGACTCTTTACCCTCTGAGCCACCAGGGAAGCCCCAAACATCAACTAAAAAGCTGATAGTGAGGTTGATTATGTTGGACATGCCTGTTAGGATTGAAGGAATGTATTTTTAAGGTATATGGTCTTAGGATATATTGGGAGGCAGTGAACCATTTATTGAAAAATTGATTGGATTTGGAATCAGGAGACCTGGATTTAATTGCTGGCCCTTTCGATTTACTAGCCTCATGGCCTTTGGTAAATCACTTCCTCTCTCTCTGCTTCTGTTTCCTATCTGTAAAATAGAGTTTGTGGTTCCTACTTCATAGAATTGTTGTAAGGCTTAAATGAAATACAGGCGAAAGGGCTGTATGAATAGGGCAATGAATATTACTTTTAACTAGGAAGAGACCTAAGTGATTTAAGAACACTTACACATTTTTTCTCTTAAGTTTCATTGGTTAAGTTTTCCATAAAAATATTTAAGTTTAAAATTGACTGATGATAACTGTAAATTTAATCCAAAATTTCTGACTGTGCACATGAATATTATAACTCAATATAAGGTAACTGAATGAAAAGATTTAAAATTTTCTAATTAATGATGATAGAAGGAGCCCAGGGGGTATGGGGATTCTTTTTTTTCTCATACCTTATTTAGACTGAAAATGTACCACAATGTTCACCACAGAGTAGAATCTAGAGACCCATTTTATTAACATAATCTTTCACTGATCTTATCACACCAAAATGGAGAGAGATCTGTATTTGATCATTTGAACTGCAATCTCCTGACATCTTTGGCATGTTTTAACTTTCTGAACTTCTGATTTAGAATTATTACATTTTTTTTTCATTTTTTTTTACCACTTAGGTAGTGAAGACACTGCTTAAAATGAGACCAGACTCACTGGGTGTATGTTCGTAAGATGATTTTACAAGGCATTTAAAGGCATTGTTTACATTCAGGATTTCCTTTATTTTTTCAAAATGTAATTAACTTCTAGTCCGGTGGACCTTGGCAGATGTTAAAGCTGTAACATCTGTCTTGCCAGTGCTGGAATCTCTTGACCTCCACTCCCAACTCAAGAAAATACAGAATAAAGCAGAAAGAATGAATGCTTTGGGCAAAAGTAGGGAAGCAAATAGGCTTTTTCTCTCCCTGTGCCTTAATCAACTGCAAGAAATGAACAGCATTTTAAATGGAAATGTATACCTTAGCAAAAAACATGGTGTGTTCTGTTTAATGAAGCCTTGCCAGTTTGATTGCAATTTTGAAATAAATGTGTTGCAAGGATGCCATGTGGGGAAAATAATTTATTTTCTCTGATGTAGGCAGGGGGAAGGGAGAGCAGCATGTTACTATGGAAGTAATAGTAATTTGGATTTGTTCGCATGTTTCTTTGTGTGTCTCATTGTTAAAATTTTGAATTAAAAAATAAACCGAAGTAAAAATCCCTCTTGAATAGAATAACCCAACTTCTAAACTCATCAGGCAGGAGCTATTTAGGATTTAGCAGTCTCCAGAATCACAGTGTTGAGAGGGTTTTGAATAGAGGTATGATTTTTTTTTTTTTTTTGTCTCTAGTTTCCATGTAGGAAATATTAGAATGTCTAGGTCAAGAGTGAACTTGAAGATTGGTGATTGTAATTAAGAATCATCTATTCCATGTGTTTTTGTAGAGTATTCACCATTATCTTCCCTAGTCACTCAGATGGTAAAGAGTGTTGGCAATGCAGGAGACCCAGGTTCGAACCCTGGGTGGGGAAGATCCCCTGGAGAAGGGAATGGTAACCCATTCCAGTATTCTTACCTGGAAAAATCCCGTGGACTGAGGAGCCTGGTGGGCCCCAATCCATGGGGTCACAGAGAGTCGGATATAACTGAGTGACTAACACTCACCTCATCCTCACCATTATTATTTTACTTTTGAAAAGTATAAAGGGGATTCATAAATAGTGGGTTTATAGAGCAGAAACAATATATTGGGAACACTTTAGAGCTCTTCCCGTATGTGGAGTTTCTCTACCTTACGAACAAATTCTTTAAAGCTGCACTGTCCGATATGGTAACCTGTAAGCACATGTGGCTACTGGACACTTGAAATGTCATTAATTCACTGGAACTAAACTTTTAATTGTCTTTCATTTAATTAAGCTAAATAAACAATGTAAATTTTTTCCATTAAACATGACTTTTTTGTTTCATTAGGACTACATTTCACTTTAACCATTGAAAATTTAGCATCCAATTTGAGATGTGCTGTAAGTATAAAATAGATACCAAATTTCTGAGACTTAGAATTTTAAAAAAGAATATAATACATCTCAATAATTTTTATATTGATAATATGTTGAAATGATCTTTTGGATCTGTTGGGTACATAAGATATTAATAAAATTAGTATTTCAAAAATATAAAAGACCTTGTGATTCAGGAAGTGACACTAGTGGCACAGGCAAATGCTGTGTGCAGAGATAGTTGAAAAAAATTGCTAGCTGGGGTAGTCAGTAATAGCTTCTTAGGTAGTAAGATTTCATTGAACCTTGAGGGGTGAAATGGGGAGAGACTAAATAGAGGGCTGAAGGGAGAGCATTATAAGTGTGAAGGTAGTAAAGTACAAGATGTGTTGGAGGGAAAGGATGGGGCAGTATAAGTGGATTGGTCTTGTCAAGAAAATGTTATAACAAAATTGTGTCACTGGGAATATGTGGCTTAGTATGACCCTAGACCCAGAATAAGGAAACCAAGGGACTGTCTATCCTTAATGACATTTTAGTCCAAAGGGTCTTTTGAAATCAGTCTGTTCAAATTCCTACCTAATATCTAGCCTCTACTTGAATACTTCCAGAAATTGGTAGTAGTTTGCTTGAAGAGACTGGTTGCATCTCTATTTTTGGACAGTCTTATTTGCTTGACTATTAAAAGACAGAGTTATTTGCTTCATATTTCTTCAACTCTTGGCTCTAATTTGACCCTGTGGTTTGCTCTCTTATATGTTATAACTCCAAATATTTGAAGGTGGTAATCGTGTCCATTTTTAGTGTTGTCTTTGGGCTAGACATTTTCAAGTAATTTAGCCATTTATTTTATGGTATTCCCTGGCTTCTCACCATCTTGGTCACTCTACATATTTTCTTGTGTTTGTCAGTGTCCTTTTGTATGTATTTTTAATGTTTCAGATACTCCACATATAGTCTGAACAGCAAGTAGCGTTGACACTACTACCTATTTTTATCTAAACACTGTGACCTAGGAAAGGTTTGTCATCCTGTGACTCCAAGGTTTCTTAACGGTCAAGTCAAACAGGCTTTTAACTGAGCTTTTGTTAACTAAAAACTTCAAGTCATCTTCATGTTGCCAGGACAGGTCCTCCCTCTCTCGCCATCAGCTTGATAACCCTTAAAGTGTTTAAGGTAGCACATTTACCATCATTTTTGTTGATTTCCACTCATCCTCACAGCCCACTGAGAATTCAGGATTTTTTTTTATTATATACATCTTCATTACTAACTCCCAGCGTTGAGTTGTCTATAGATTTGGCTGGTATGTCTTTGACTTGGTTCTTTTCAAAATGCTTAAGACTGGGCTCTTTGCAGGTTAACATTGCTCCATAATCTTTGAGAGTGGTATTCAGCAACTGTGAATCTGTTAAATTGTATTGTCATCAAGCTCCTTGCTACTCAAACTGATTGTAGGATAAGCAGCATCAGCATTATTACATGGAGGCTTATTTAAAATGCATGCTCTCAGGCCTCACCCCCAATCTACTGAATCAGAACCTGTATTTTTACAAGATTTCCAGGTGGTTCATTTGTATGCTGAAGTTTGAGAAGCATGGACCTAGCCTATATTTCTCCATAAAATAGGATGCAAAAGCTTTTCAGACTCTGTACAAAAACCAAGCCAGACGTTTCAGCAGTATTATCTTGATGCCTCTATCAAAAAGTTTCTCAACTCTGACTGTACAATGGAATTACCTGCGGAATTTTTAAAATGTCGCTGTCTGATTGGCCCCAGAGAAAGCTCCTCAGGTGATTTTAATGTGAGAATCTTGTAAAGCAAGTTCTATGTGAAAGAAGACTGTGTAATGCAAATAAGGTTAATTTGACAGTGAATTCCACTTCTGATCAACATGTTTTTCTACGTGTTTGCAATATATCTGATAGTCTATAGCAGAATTCCACCCCCCCCCCCAGGTTTTGTGCCAGATTTTGCTGTGTTATCGCTTATAGACGTCACTTTCTTTGCAGTTTAGATCATCTGGTATCTCCTGTTCTCTGATTTTTCAAAGATTGGAAATTTTGCAGTTTGGATTTTGATTTTTTTTTTCTTTGAGAAACTTGGTTTTTTCCACTACTTCCAGTTGGAAGATGATTCTTCTTGCTGAATAAGATAGAAGTTGAGTGCCTCTACCTACCATCTTCTATTAATATACCATCTGTACCAGAGGCTTAGTAAAAGATCTCATTCTTATTTCAGATTTGTTTTTCAAAGCCATTTAAAAGCTCTTTCCCATACTTTTGAAAGTTTCTGTTCCTTGTGGTCTTTAACCTCTGACGCTGTTTTTAAGACTTTGTGCCATTCTTGTAACAGTCCTTGGTATGTGATTTTTCTGTTATCTGTGGTTCCTGTCCTTCAAATCTCAGAACTTATCAGGAATTTTTGCCTTCTTTGAAAGCTTTACATTCTTAAAGCCCTTCAACCCTACTGAGTTTTCAGTTTTTAGAAATTATTTTCGAAACTATTTATTGATCTATTCCTTTGTAAGTGGACTTGGTCCTTTCATGTTACTACTATTCAGAATATTAACTGCTTAATATTAGCCAAGTGTGATTTTCTTTGGTTTGGGAAATTATGGCTGAACTTTCTTTGTGCTTTTCTGTATTTTTTTTAAATTAACTGCGTGCTATTTATTACCAGTACTAAGTTGTGGAAAATTTTGGCTTCTTGTTTTTTTTTCATTGCCTGGCCCATATAACGTTAATGGGTGTTTTATTTAATCTGTTGACTTCTAGTCTTACAGTTTCAAGTTATTTAAAAAACAACATCTTTCAGAAATTTATATAGTTTAGTCTTACCAAAATTAAGAAATCTTAGTTATGAAATTAGGAAACTCCAAAAAATATTAAGGTCTCTCTCCCTTTCCCTTTCCTTGAGATAATTCATCTTATTTGTTTAAAGAATGATAGACTAGTTCTAAGAATAATGATCTAAGAAAAACAGTGGAGAGCCAGATGTGCCCATGTATAGACTAAAATTTGTTTAGACTCATCAGACAGGTAGACAGTCTTCTTTGTTTTTTTTAATATCTGAAAGATGGTTTGTTTTTATTTTTCTCTAGTATTGACATAAACATCCAGATACTTCGTGTTTTGTGTGTTGGATTAAACTGTAGTACCAACATAGATGACTGCTTTTCCACAAATCAGATTTTCACATGTTTGTGAATTAACTTTTATCTTGTCATTGTGAATTTAAGTCAATCTGGGGTTCGAAGGAAAAGAATATACTATAAATATATAAATATATATATATATATTTTTCCTAGGGCTGTACAAATAGTGACAATTAAGTTTTGGCTAGTTTTATGTACTATCCAGAGTAGGGGTTGGCAAACTTTTTCTGTAAAAGGCCAGATAGTAAATTTTTTTCACTTTGCTAATCAGAATTGAATATATTACATAATTATTTATATAAAAAGAGAGAAGCCAAATTTCCACAGAGTTTTTCTTGATGTAATAATAAATGAGTACAATGTTTTATAATATAGATCTACTAGTGAGAAGAATGGTATTCTTTTTGGTGGGATAACATTTTGCTTAATTGGGGCTAATCGTTCTTTATCATCAGAATCATTTGCGGATGTCCATTTAGTGTTTTCTGATTTGAAATGAGATTTTACATATTTCGTCATTGAAAATGTCTTCACACATACAAGTACGCTGTCTAATCAGTATACAAGCATAGAATTTTAATTGTAAATTTGCCCAACTAGATATATTTTTGCTCTGCACATACTTTTTTTAACCACCATTTCAGTTGTAACACATCTTCGCAGATTCCACCTCAGGTTGTGCTGAATTAGTGTTTCTCAGCTTCTTTGAAAATGTTATCACCTGTAGTTAGTTGTTCCATGCAAACTATTCATAGAGACTACTTCTTTAGTTACTTCAAACTCCTCAAATAACTTGACTCCTTGAATAAGCAACTGAATAGTATCAGTTATATTTGTCAACTCATCAAGAGCCAAAGGGAACTACTCAATCATTTATTTCCTTGTTTTTCACTTGATGATTGATGTATCCCAGTATCGTCACTTTTTGAGCAACTGTTCTCATTAAAAGGCTAATAATCTTAAACCAGTTTATTTTCTGTGGACTATTTGTTTAGCTTCTGCAGTCAAACACAATTTAGCTAACATAGCATTGATAAATGTCTTTCCTTGCTTAGCCAACAAATGAGCCACTTAGAAACTTACTCTGGTTGAAGCTTCATTTTTTATTTTTTTGAGGAAATACTTTGTGATATTTGTTTTAAGTTTTCTAATTTTTCAGACCATAGCTTTCTTGTGAATTGTAAATAGTATGATCAGTGCTTAGTCTAATAATATGAATGTATATTTTATTTTATTATTTTAGCACAGTTTTAGTGTCATTGTATTATAATATTTGCCATCTACTCTAATAAAATAATCCATACTGTGCCTTTAGAGATGATACTCAGTGTTCATCAAGTTTTACTGGAATACAGCTGTACACATTCATTTACATACTGTCTGTGGGCTGCTTTCTTGCTATAATGGCGGAGTTGAGTAGTTGTGACAGAGACTATGTGGCACTGTCACTGCTTTGCACTGGTGATCTGTGCACTGCAAGTTGCGGTGATGAAATTATAACTTGACAGCATTTCAGGTGCCATGCTTATACTGTAACATTTTTCTAAATTACCAGTGCACACTCATCGTATTAAATGGAGAAAGTGGGCTTGACCATTAGCATTTTTAGAACTTCTTTTCTACATGTCTTATCTCTGTGAGAGGCAATAGAGCATAGAGAAACCTGAATTCATATTGTCCAGGTTCAGCTTCTGGCCTTGTCACTTGTTGTGTAACCCTGGTCAAGTTATATAACCTCTCTATACTTTATCTATACTTTATCTGTTTCTTCATCTGTAAAAAAGGAATAACAATAACAACAGTGTGCACAGTGTCATTGTGAGGACTAAAAAACAAAAGCAATTATAATAGTGCCAAGAATTCAGTAAGCTTCTTGGGTCTAACCTTGTTGAACAGACACCATTCAATTCTTGCTACACTGCTGAATTCTTATTTGTATTTCTCTAACCAAACTTTACTCTGGACAAGTAGCTAAGAATTTATTTATTGGATCTCATATAATTTTCACACATTACAAAATATTCTCTTAGAAAAACATTTAAAAGTATAATAATCATTCTTAGATCTCAAGGAGGAAAAATAGTCACCAGGTCTAAGTTTGGTCCATGGGCCATAGTTTGCCAACCCCTGACCTAGTCTTTTCCTAGTATAACAGTGCTTTTCAGTGTTTCTATTATGAAGTTTCCATTCATAGGAGGTCTTAAAATCCATGTCTCAACCTGAATTCTGGATTTTCACATAATTAAAACTGTTCTATAGAAGATATACTGACTTTTGTTTTCAAGAGTGATCTCCTTTCTCCTTTTAGATAATTTTCCACTTGTTTATCAAGATGGAAAGCTCAGATTGTAACGATAAAGGAAGTGGTGATCAGTCTGCAGCACAGCGCAGAAGTCAGATGGACCGATTGGATCGGGAAGAAGCTTTCTATCAATTTGTAAATAACCTCAGTGAAGAAGATTATAGGCTTATGAGGGATAACAATTTGCTAGGCACCCCAGGTATGCAATGTGTAGTTTAAAGATTTATACACACACACACACACACACACACATATATAAATTGCTGGTTTTTAAAAAAACAACTGTTTTTTAAAAAAATGTTTACCATTGTGAAGTATGATTTTAATACCAGGGATATAGAATGAAATTTACTGCTGTACTTATTACTTGATTTTGTTCACTCATATTTGGAATTATCCCTATGTCAGGATTTTTAGTGAGGAATTATATTACGAATTTATAGTAAGCTGAATTGAAAAGAGTGGAACTGAACAATCTTTTTGTTATTTATCTTTATTTAACTTACTAGACAGTGGTCTGGAAGAGCTAACGGGAACTTTGGTTCTTAGGACAGACTTAACTCTGTTTTGTCATCTCTTATTCTCTGAATATGTCCCAATCATAATCAACCAGAGCTAGCCTTGGGTGAAATAGTCAGTTATTCAGAAATTTGTGCTTGGTTATTCTGTTTTGCCTCATTAGGTCCCATTTGATTCTAGTTAAAATTCATTATAAAACTTCCTCCTCATTTCTATTTAATTCTATTAATGTTTGAGTGATTGCTTAAATTTTAAAAGGTAAGGTGCTAGCATGGTTACTATGAGCCAGAGTGCATTTTGAGCCAGCAGTACCAGACTTGAGTCAGAATGCCAGAGTTGGCCTTCCTGCCCTGCTATATATTAACAAATCAGCTCACTTACTCTGAGTTTGTCTTAAAATGCAGATAATATCTATCTCCCAGAGTTGCATTTTTAAAGAATGAGATATTGTATGCAAAAGCATATTGTAAACTGGAAAGGAATACGAATAAATATAAGTTGTAATGTCATGCTCTCAAATAGGTGAATTTTACTCAGGTTCCCACTCTTTGGTTGTCATCTCAGATGGATAAGTCATTGGATTTTATTTATAACTCCGCAAATATTTTAAACTGTTTTCAGGTGAAAGTACTGAGGAAGAGTTGCTGAGGAGACTACAACAAATTAAAGAGGGCCCACCACCACAAAACTCAGATGAAAATAGAGGTAAGCTTTTCTTGGGAGAGGGGTGTCAAGGATGAAATGGATAAGGAGCTTCCTAATGATAAATGTCAGCCAAAGATAATCCAGCAGTAGCACAAGTTAATTTGGTGTTAAAGTAACTGCTCATAAAAAGAACTGGCATTTTCTTGATATTTGGTGAGAATGTTAACTTTTTTTTTCCTGCTTCACCTTTGGGATTTTTTTTGAGTGTTAATTGGGATATAGGAATGTCCTGTCTTAAATGTGATCATTTTTCTTGATTTTCTACCTTCATTGAAATTTCCCCATACCCACTGAATTATTCCTTCCTTATAAACCTGAGTTCCTCACCAGCAGAAAGGTTGCATTCTCTAATCTGGTGGTTCTCAGTGGGGTATAATGTCTGGAGACATTTTTGGTTGGGAGTTTGCTGTTTGCTCTAGTGGGTGGAGGTCAGGGATGCTGCTAAACATCCTAAAATGCACAGCACAGTCCCCACAACAAAGAATTATTTGGCTCAAAATGTAAATAATAGCACTGTTAAGAAATCTTGTTCTTACCTCAGGTCTGGTGTTTCTTCTTCAGTGTGAAATATGATAACAGTTAGGTTTTGAATGTGCTGTATATGTACTGTGCTAGGTTCAGACTCTTTACTTGTTCTGATCTCTAATTTCATGTTAATTTAAAATCTTGGTAACATGAAGAAGTAACCTGTAAATCTTGTTTATATTTTTGCAATGTCTAAAGCAGTCTTATAGTTTTAAAATGTCCTGTATTTTTATCTGAGGCACTTACGTCAAGAGCCCAAAGAAATGCTGTAGACTAATAAAAATTTAACCAAAAAATGTAATTTGAACTAAAATACTAGCCCTGTACCTTAACTGGTGTTTTACATTATTTGATTATGTTAGTGTTTTGACAGTGGACTGAAAAAATGTCTTCTGACAGTCCCCAGTGGTACACTACCTCTGTATACAATGCTAAAAATAGACCTCCTCCCAGGTCCCTTTTTTAAAAAATGCTTTAAATTTCTCTAGGATTAGCTTGCTGTTTTAAAATGGAATTGAAAGTTTCTTGCTTTTACTTGCCAATCAGTGCAGTATAGTTTAAAAAAATCTGTAAATTGAAATCTGTTCAGAATGTTTTTCTGTTAATAATATGAAGTTTCAGAGTGTGATTTCCTATTTTTAATAGTTCCCTTTCTCCCCTCCCTTTTTGAAAAACAGGTGGAGACTCTTCAGATGATGTATCTAATGGTGACTCTATAATAGACTGGCTTAACTCAGTCAGACAAACTGGAAATACAACAAGAAGTGGGCAAAGAGGAAACCAATCTTGGAGAGCAGTGAGCCGGACTAATCCAAACAGTGGTGATTTCAGATTCAGTTTAGAGATCAATGTTAACCGTAATAATGGGAGCCAAAATCCAGAGAATGAAAATGAACCATCTACAAGACGTTCTAGTGGAGAAAGTATGGACAACAACAGCCAAAGACAAGTGGAAAATCCACGATCTGAATCAACATCTGCAAGGCCACCCAGATCAGAACGAAATTCAACTGAAGCATTAACAGGAGAAGCCCCACCTACCAGAGGTCAGAGAAGGGCAAGAAGTAGGAGCCCAGACCATCGGAGAACCCGAGCAAGAGCTGAAAGAAGTAGATCACCTCTACATCCAATGAGTGAAATTCCACGAAGATCTCATCATAGTATCTCATCTCAGACTTTTGAGCATCCTTTGGTAAATGAGACTGAAGGAAGTTCTAGAACCCGGCACCACGTGACATTAAGACAGCAAATAAGTGGACCTGACTTACTAACTAGAGGTCTTTTTGCAGCTTCTGGAACAAGAAATGCTTCACAAGGAGCAGGATCTTCAGACACAACTGGCAATGGTGAATCTACAGGATCAGGCCAGAGACCTCCAACCATAGTCCTTGATCTTCAAGTAAGAAGAGTTCGTCCTGGAGAATATCGGCAGAGAGATAGCATAGCTAGCAGAACTCGGTCAAGGTCTCAGACGCCAAACAACACCGTCACTTATGAAAGTGAACGAGGAGGTTTTAGGCGTACATTTTCACGTTCTGAGCGAGCAGGTGTGAGAACCTATGTCAGTACCATCAGAATTCCAATTCGTAGAATCTTAAATACTGGTTTAAGTGAGACTACATCTGTTGCAATTCAGACCATGTTAAGGCAGATAATGACAGGTTTTGGTGAGTTAAGCTACTTTATGTACAGTGATAGTGATTCAGAGCCTAGTGGCTCAGTCTCGAGTCGAAATATGGAAAGGTCAGAGTCACGGAATGGAAGAGGGGGTTCTAGTGGTAGTAGCAGTTCTGGTTCAAGTTCCAATTCGAGTCCTAGTTCCAGTTCCAATGGCGAAAGTTCAGAGAATAGCTCAGAGGTATTTGAAGGCAGTAATGAAGGAAGCTCATCATCAGGCTCATCAGGTGCCAGGCGAGAGGGTCGACACAGGGCCCCAGTAACATTTGATGAAAGTGGCTCTCTGCCCTTCCTTAGTCTCGCTCAGTTTTTCCTCTTAAATGAGGATGATGATGACCAACCTAGAGGACTCACCAAAGAACAGATTGACAACTTGGCAATGAGAAGTTTTGGTGAAAATGATGCATTAAAAACCTGTAGTGTTTGCATTACAGAATACACAGAAGGCAACAAACTTCGTAAACTACCTTGTTCCCATGAGTACCATGTCCACTGCATCGATCGCTGGTTATCTGAAAATTCAACTTGTCCTATTTGTCGCAGAGCAGTCTTAGCTTCTGGTAACAGAGAAAGTGTTGTGTGATTAAGGTCTGAACTCTCAGCTATGTAGCTGGTATAGTGATGGGCAAACAGGAATCACTTGCTTTCTGTCCACTTTTTGAGTGGTGCTTAAATGTAAAGTAGCAACCTGAATTGAGTCATTGCTTTCTGAATGAATCATTGTCCTTTCTCTAATTTCTGTTCCAAAATAAAAGGAAATATTTAAAAAGCAACATGTTAGGACATAAAAATCTGATTTCAGTATCAGTAATTGTTATTACTGATGATTTATCATGTACTTGTCAGTTTCTCCTTTGTTACCTTAAAAGGTCTGCCTTAGCAATGACTCTTACCTGTTTCATATTGATCTTTAAAGTTTCATATGCCATAGGAAAGAGGGGTGAAGGAAATTCCCAGTTTAGACTCAGTTACAGTACATGTTTCCTAAGTGACTGCTTAAAGCTATACTGTTCCCAGTTATTAGTTGGCACACATTCAGCTACATTCTGAATATCATTTGTTCACCTTTCAGACAAGGTGATATTGGACTTATCAGTGTAAATAACACTAAGATTAGGATCTTCTAAGTGTATAACTGTCTTCTAAGCCCATCACTGTGGCACACTGTAGAGTGAGCTTATAGTTTAATTGAGATATTTATCTTGTGGAAATATTAAAAAAAAAAGCCTATGCTTGTGTAAGTGAAAAAATCACATTCATTTGTTTAAAAATGTAAAGCTATTTTGTAGAGGCTCAGTACTTTTTCCAATGCACTGTTGTATTAATGCATTAAAAATTGTAAAGTACCATGCTTAGAAATGAAAAAAACTGCTTTTTGTGAGCCAACATAGTAAAAAAAAAAAAAAAAAAAAAAAAAACACCAAACAAAGTACAAAGCTGCTTTTGTAAGTGTGTAGATGTAAGAGCAGAACATATCTAATATTTAATGTCTGTGAACAGCTACTGTGACCTGCAAAGGAAAGGACAGAGTATGGATTTAGGCAGGAAATGAAAGAGGGAGGATAGAGAAAACTGCTTGGAAGAACTTTTCATGAAGACAGTAATTCCACAGACATGAACTGGTTTCATATGGTGAGATCCTTGGCACAGTATTCTACTTGAGCAGATGAAGCAAATTTGGCAGAATTTGGTTTAAGGAAAACAAACCACTACCCCCTAGCACAAGTTACATTGATGTTTTTGCAAGTTTGCTTCTCAAAAAAAAAAAAAAAAATGGAGGAAAGAGACTATAAACCACTTATTTAGCATAAGAATTGAAGTTGGCACAGATGTGTATACTAGTAGGAAAGTCTCAAATTTGCATTGTTTTTGGTATTTTGGTTATTCAAGGTACCAGTGCACACTTGTTACTATCTCTAATACAGACTTAATATCTCATACCTAAAGACAAGATGAAGAACTAAGGGATTTTTATTTTTTGTGAAAAGTGAGTCGTGTTTGGTTATTTGAAATTCAAATTTTAATTGTGCTGCCCATATTTGAAGATGAGAAGGCTGACTCACAATCTATGGGATATGCACTTTATGTTGTTTCCTTAGTAAGCCTTGTGAAGAACCCCAGTATTCTTGCTGACTTTCTCTTGAGGCAAGTTGGGGTTAGGATTAGTCTGACTGTGGAAGACTGTCTTTTTCTGGGAAACGCTAGTGGGCCCAAAGAGGGATTGAACACATCCTTGGCTCTTAACAAAGTGAGCTGATTACCCAGGTGTACGTAGTCAGATGCTCTACACAATAAACAAGTCTGCTTTAGAAATTATCTGGCTACCTTAACTGTTACCAACTCAGCTGTAAAGATTATTTCAAAGCTCATTCTTGTATATTTTCCTCTGGCTTTCAATCCTACCTAAGTATCAAGGAAATTGTAAATATGGTAGTTGTTTACTAAGGATATGTACTGCTCTTGCAAGAAAATAATGTCCAAACAAAGCTTCACTTATTTTTTTTTAATATAAGCAGATTTTACTGTTTATGGCGCTTATGTAATACATTTTATCTTTCTAAAAAAATTGTCCATGTAAAAGTCAGGATTCGTTTATATTTGTGAGCCTCCTTGTATCCTTTACTAAGGGTGTAATCTATGGTTTTCAGATCTGCAGGGTAGTCCTGATTGGCTAAAAACAAACTCATTTTCCTCTTGGTATAAAATGTCCCATTATAATAGGGGTGTTCATTTTAAATAGTTTAAAAACAACTGCATCACATTCTAAGCATAAAAGAGTTATTAACAGGTACCTTCCTAACCTCCCAAGATGTATTATTACTCATTTGTGAAGTATTAAGAGGTTAACTCATGCAGAATGCTGGTTATGAATGTAGATACTGAAGCTATTCATAAACACTGGAAATAGAATTTTAAGTTTTTAGCCTTCAGTGCACATATTGGACATGTGCATGTGAAAACCTTTTTCAGTAGCACTCATTAATTTCCATTGGACTGTGTAGAATGGATAAAAATATTTTAGTGGAATTTGCTACTTGATTATTTTTTTTGCAAGGTCCATGACCAATATGTACTTTCTAGTATGGACATTGAAGACAAGGTCATTTGTAGGTGTCAGATGTACAATGGAGAACAAAAATCTTTTTTCCCACCTGCATCCAAACACCTGTTCTCTTGAGGGAGCATTTTCTTGCAAAAGACTTTACATTTCATTTTGTACCTTTGCACTTTTTCTTTATTACGAAAAGGTTCTGTCTTGAGGACCTTGTTTGAACTTCATGCAATAATAGGAACAAGAAAAAACAATGTTGGGGCATTACATTGTTCAATGCATAGGGAAAAAGTACTAAAAACTGAATTTTCTTGAATATTTCAGATTATTTTTAAAAATTCATTTACTAGTCTGAAACGTTTGAGGTGTTTTACCTGCAAGCAGCTGACGTGATTGAGATTTATTAGTACTAAAAACAAAATTGAACAAGTTAGCTTTAAAGTTTGCAAACTTTAGCAACACTAGAGGAACCAAACTTAATTTGGAATATTTGCTCTAAAAAGAACACATTAGTTATACCTTAGTGGTGTTAATGGAGGTTGGGGATTGAGAAAAATATTCATGTTAGTGTTGGAGTATAAGTAATCAATTGTATAAACAATTACAAAAAAACATTTAGTACCAGGATTGTGTGTGTGTGTGTGTGTGTGTATATACATGAAATCTCTAAAAACATGATCATGGGAGTTCATCCAAAATTTAAGGTTAGGAAACTGTTACAAGTGTTACCTCAAGTAATACCGCCCCCACCCCCCCCCCACCCCCCCATCAAAAACATGTTCTTTCCCTGCCAAGTATTCTCTCCTAATGTCAGTGTCTCAAATTATTTTTACGAAGGGTTATCACTTAATATACTTTGTATTTAATCACCTGCTTCTCAGATGTCCATGACATGAAGTGGGGCAGCATCAGCCCTAACTTTTCAGCAGTTCTCAAACTACCCACATAATAGGGAAGTGAATGTTACAAAATGCTTTTTAAAAAGCCATTTTTACAGCTTGCTAGAATACAGTGGCACCTTGTGGTTGTTTTTGATACTTTCAAAGATGGAGGATATTTTTATTCCCCCCTTTACTCCACCTCTTTTTTTTGCTGTTTGTGAACAAGAAATACTTGTAATCTGCCTTATTTGAGTTTTTAAGTTTTACCGGCTTCCCTGTCAAATATGTTACCAATACTAAATACATAGAAGCCACATTTGCGGGCACTTTTGTCTTATAAGACTATGCTGATTGCTACTTACTAAAGTATACTGTACCTTAGTAATGCAAGAGATTGATAAGGCACATGTTCAAATGTCAGGCATTTATCTTCCCTTAATATAATTCTTTAGTATATGTGTAATATTCAATAATGGCTTATCTGGTAGCTCTGTTGATAATGAATCCACCTGCAATGCAGGAGACCCAGGTTTGATCCCTGGGTGGGGAAGATCCCTGGAGAAGGCAATGGCAACCCACTCCAGTATTCTTACCTGGAAAATCCCATGGATTATTCAATAATTATTATTCAGCAATATTCAGTAACTTGTAATTCATTAACAAGTAAATTGTTCACTTTTGAAAAAATGTAAATCAACTTATGCTTCATTTGGAAAGTTAAAATACAAGGTCCAAGTAACTAGTATTTCATTTATTTTTAAATTAGATTTTTAGAAAGCAGCTAAGAAACAGCTGTGAGTTATATACCTATCCTTTACATTTTTAGCATTCTGAAAAGAGTTCTTAACTGGAACATTACTAAAATAGGAATATTGGAACAAGTAAGCAATCTCACTTGATTTGAGTAACTCCATTTTGTATCTAAAATGCAGTATATTTGAGCTGTTCAAGGAATAAAAAGTTTATATCAGTTTTATGATTATTTTCATGTCTACGTAGGTAGGTGTTCTAATTCAAATTTCAAGAAAATAGGCACACCCTCCAACAGTCTCAAAATCACCAAAATACTTATTTTTGGTTAGGATTTGTTTACTAAAGACCCCCAAGCTTAGATTGACTGATATCTTAAAGACATGCAGTGAAAGTAAACCCCATAATGTATGACTGTGCCTAGTTATTTCAGGGTTCCTCTCTCAGTTCCTCATATTGCAGATTTTTCTTAATACCAAGATATGGCTGAACCGGTTGCCCAGCCTTAACACTTTTCAATGCCCCTTTGCTAACATTCTTTGAACTGAGTGATTTGTATGTGTTTTAACTGTCCAATGTTTGGATTTTACCTCTTTATAGCTCCATTTGTTCCTGGTGCTGCTTTTAAAGATGTAGGGCCATGTGATCCGGTATCAAGTTGAGTAGGTACGCAATTGGCCTGATTATGTATCTGTGCCTGTTTTGTCTTCTCCCAAGAAGAGCTGCTTTGGTATAGATGTTTACTTAGATTCGGATAAAGAACTGGGCAGCGGTTTTGGAAAGCTTTCTGAAGCCTGTACGAATCTAAAGGGATTTGGAGGGGGAACAGTAACAAAGACTGCTTTTATGTCTTTGAACATGAAGCACATAAATGTATGTTCTGTAAAGACTATAGTGATTGTTATACCAGGGCTTCCTGACCTCTGGGAGAGACTTTCAGAAAAGCAGAAAGGATCACAAAGTGAAGTGAATTTGGTTGTCTTACTTTATCTGGTTTCTCATTTTCTTTCAATTTAAAGCTGAACTTAACACCCTTTTCCAATATCTATCCAGCAGACTCCTGGTTGGGAAGCCCTGTATTAAATTTTGAGAATGTACCCAGTTTCCTTTTTTTTTTTTTTTTTTTTTTTGTACAGTGCTTTCTTTACACCTGCTTAAAATTAACTTGTTTAAAGCAAAACAAGACCTTGAAAGGTCAGTCATATTAAAGCTGGTTTGATTATTAATAGTTATCTTTTAGGAAGAAGCTTTTTCCCTATGTAAGATGTCATACTGCAGATTTAAAATATAGACTATCAATAAAATGCATGAAGTGATCATTTGTGCTTGATCATCTCTCCTTGGGTTTTTCTTTTAAAAGAGGAATCTGATAAAGATTCTGTTGCTTCACGCCAATGTCAGATAGACATGGTTTTAAAAATCATGTAGAATTACAGTGCAACCTTGATTTTGATTCCCCTCACTGTTTGAGTGTGGGCAGGTACTGGTTTATGAAATATAACTTCCGTTCTGTATTGTGTAATGGCTTAATCTTTCAGTGGTAAAATAAAAGATTAAAGTCTATTCGTATATAAGAATCCTGGAAACATTTGTGTAAATGACATTTTAAGTAGGTGCATCTTTGATGTTACTTGTATTACTGTTTACCTGATGATTCCCTTCCTTGACCTCTAAGTATAAAGACTCGTCTAGGTGTGCATGTGTACTCAGACAGCTTTTGTCTTCCATTCCTACTTCCAACCTTTCACACATGTTGCTTAAACCCCTAAGAGTCTTTGTTTCTAAGTAAGTCATCACATTCTGATACGTGGATGTGACTTCCCCTTGGTACTGGTATTCATTTAACTAATGGTGAATTTTATCATAGCTTCATTTCCTCTAGTGCCTAACTACAGAACCCTGTCGCTGGCATAGGAAAAAGGGTTCCTCGGAATAATTTTGGAGTGGTCAATGCTTCTTTGCCTCATACCTTCCCAGGGTTTTACTTTTAGTGTTGTTCATGATTCTGTTTGTAGTTCAAAAATGCCACTGAAAAGTTCATATTCTAGATAACAAAGTAAGCCAGTACACAGGCATCTTATTGAGGGAAATTTAGTGAAAAGGACCATTACCTAGCAGAGTGGATTATAAACTATATTGTTATGAGGGCTTCCTTCATAGCTCAGTTAGTAGAGAATCTGCCTGCAATGCAGGAGACCCTGGTTTGATTCCTGGGTCAGAAAGATCTGCTGGAGAAGGGATAGGCTACCCACTCCAGTATTCTTGGGCTTCCCTTGTGGCTCAGCTGGTAAAGAATCTGCCTGTAATGTGGGAGACCTGGATTCGATCCCTGGGTTGGGAAGATCCCCTGGAGAAGGGAAAGGCTACCCACTCTAGTATTCTGGCCTAGAGAATTCCATGGACTGTATAGTCCATGGGGTCATAGAGTTGGACATGACTGAGTGACTTTCACTTTCATATTGTTAATGATCATTTAAAAAACAGGAAAGCTAGGGTCCAGTTTCTTTGAAGTCTTTAACTTCATTCAATGTTTAAATCAGACTGTGCAAATAGATTACTAATAGCTATGATATTTTCTGATTGCTGTCAGGTATTTTATTAAATGTTATAAATCCTCACATTGATTCTGAGGTATATTATTGCCACTCTATTTGATAATTTGCCCAAGGTCACATAGTGAGTGGCAGAGTATTTCCAAGTCAGATCTGATTTGAGAGCTTATTTTCACAATGTGTTCTTAATTCTGCTGCCATAATACAGTCCCTAATTAGTTTTTTTTTTAATACGTCTCAAGTCCTAGAGTAATTACTTATGAGATATCATTTCTTAGAATAAACATTGGGGGAGTTTGCCAAGGAAAGTTTAAAGGGCAAATCTGAGGAGGATTAAAGATCACATAGTGTAAATTCTGTAAATCACTTTGGGCACTATGAGTATCAAGGGATTTCATTTCCAAAAGTTTGGAAGGAGGCAGGAATGCGTTTTACAAATCTTTAATGTTAATGGTCATCTCGGTCTCATTAAATGTGCTCTTGGCCCTAGTTACAACGATTTGAAATATGAAATGACTGGAAAAAAGTTGCAGCCTTTTCTCTTAGTATGCCAACTACTTGATTGGCATCCAAGTCAATGCCCTTTAAAGTTGCTTTGGGCAACCACAGGCATTTGAAGAATGTCATTGTTGCTCAGAAGATATTTGGAACTTGTGAGCAACTGAGAGAAGCAGCCCTTATTCATAGGTTTGTTCATGTTACTCCTATCCTTGAGATGAATCTTGGCTGTTTAGAAGAATTCTTTTTCTCCATGGAGATTTGCCACCAATAAGCAAATTCAGAAGAATACTATGTACTCTGAAAGCAACCAAGAGCATGGCATTTCAAGTACTAGATTTAGAATAGGTAAATTGCTACCAAGGTAAGTGCTTTAAAATGATGATCACATCTCACTCAACATTTAAACATGGAGAAATAGGATCCCTACTCACAGTTCAGTTCATTTGCTCAGTCGTGTCTGACTCTGCAACCCCATGGACTGCAGCACGCCAGGCCTCCCTGTCCATCACCAACTCCCAAAATTTACTCAAAACTCATGTCCATTGAGTCAGTGATGCCATCCAACCATCTCATCCTCTGTTGTCCCCTTCTCCTCCCACCTTCAATCTTTCCCAGCATCAGGGTCTTTTTAAATGAGTCAGCTCTTTGCATCAGGTGGCCATAGTATTGGAGTTTCAGCTTCAGCATCAGTCCTTCCAATGAATATTCAGGACTGATTTCCTTTAGGATGGACTGGTATCTCCTTGCAGTCCAAGGGACTCTCAAGAGTCTTCTCCAAAACCATAGTTCAAAAGCATCAATTCTTTGGTGGTCAGCTTTCTTTATAGTCCCAACTGTCACACCCATACATGACAACTGGAAAAACCATAGCCTTGACTAGATGGACCTTTGTTGGCAAAGTAATGTCTCTGCTTTTTAATATGCTGACTAGGTTGGTCATAACTTTTCCAACGAGAAAGCGTCTTTTAATTTCATGGGTGCAGGCATCATCTTCAGTGATTTTGGAGCCCCCCAAAATAGTCTGTTACTGTTTCCACTGTTTACCCATCTATTTGCCATGAAGTGATAGGACCAGATGCCATGATCTTAGTTTTCTGATCATTGAGTTTTAAGCCAACTTTTTCACTCTCCTCTCACTTTTATCAAGAGGCTCTTTTGTTCTTCACTTTCTGCCATAAGGGTGGTGTCATCCGCATATCTGAGGTTATTGGTATTTCTCCTGGCAATCTTGATGCCAGCTTGTGCTTCATCCAGCCTGGGATTTTGGATGATGTACCTTGCATATAAGTTAAATAAGCAGGGTGACAATATGCAGCCTTGACATACTCCCTTCCCGATTTGGAACCAGTCTGTTGTTCCATGTACAGTTGTAACTTGCTTCCTGACCTGCATACAGATTTCTCAGGAGGCAGGTCAGATGGTCTGGTATTCCCATCTCTTTCAGAATTTTCCACAGTTTATTGTGATCCACACAGTCAAAGGTTTTGGCATAGTCAATAAAGCAGAAATAGATGTTTCTCTGGAACTCTCTTGTTTTTTCGATGATCCAACAGATGTTGGCAATATGGTCTCTGGTTCCTCTGTCTTTTTTTAAATCCAGCTTTAACATCTGGAATTTCATGGTTCATGTACTATTGAAGCCTGGCTTGGAGAATTTTGAGCATTACTTTGCTAGTGTGTGAGATGAGTGCAATTGTGCGGTAGTTTGAGTATTCTTTGGCATTGCCTTTCTTTGGGACTGGAATGAAAACTGACCTTTTCCAGTCCTGTGGCCACTGCTAAGTGTTCCAAATTTGCTGGCATATTGAGTGCAGCACTTTCACAGCATCATCTTTCAGGATTTGAAATAGTTCAACTGGAATTCCATCACCTCCACTAGCTTTGTTTATAGTGATGCTTCCTAAGGCCCACTTGATTTCTCATTCCAGGATGTCTGGTTCTAGGTGAGTGATCACACCATCATGATTATCTGGGTGATGAAGATCTTTTTTGTATATATCTTCTGTGTATTCTTGCCACCTCTTCTTAGTATCTTCTGCTTCTGTTAGGCCCATATCATTTCTGTCCTTTATTGTGCCCATCTTTGCATGAAATGTTCCCTTGGTATCTCTAACTTTCTTGAAGAGATCTCTAGTCTTTCCCATTGTATTGTTTTCCTCTTTCTTTGCATTGATCACTGAGGAAGTCTTATCTCTCCTTGCTATTCTTTGGAACTCTGAATTCAAATGGGTATATCTTTCCTTTTCTCCTTTGCCTTTCACTTCTCTTCTTTTCACAGCTATTTCTATTTGTAAGGCCTCCTCAGACAACCATTTTGCCTTTTTGCATTTCTTTTCCTTGGGGATGGTCTTGATCCCTGCCTCCTATACAATGTCAGGAACCTCCGTCCATAGTTCTTCAGGCTCTCTGTCTATCAGATCTAATCCCTTGAATCTATTTCTCACGTCCACTTCTACTCTGAAAGCAACCAAGAACATGGCATTTCAAGTACTAGATTTAGAATAAGTAAATTGCTGCTGAGGTGAGTGCTTTAAAATGATGATCACGTCTCATTCAACATTTAAACATGGAGAAATAGGATCCCTACTCATAAGAAGCAGGTACTTCAATGGAAAAACGTCAGGTATTACAAAAACCTTAAAAGATACACATAGCATAATTATCCATCCCCATGGCAAATGGTATTAGAGGGGAGCATTGAGGAGTAATGGAGTGAACAAGGGCCCATCTGAATTTAGAGTTTGTTTCCTCAGCTAATAGAGAAATGTATGTTGTTCTCTCACTATGTACTAGGCATTGTGCTGGTCCAAGGTTTCTCTTCCCCTTGTTTTTGGCGGACCCAAAGCCTCTGAGATATTGTTGAATTTCTCAGTGGATAGTGTTGCTGACTGATACAAAAAACGCAGTTTCCCCTATCTATACCAAATGTTCTAGAATAGTGCTGTCTAGTGGGAATAAAATGCAAGTCACATGTAATTTTAAAATCTCTAGCAGCAACATTGTTGTTTAGTTGCTAAGTCGTGTCCAATTCTGACCCCATGGACTGTAGCCCGCCCAACTCCTCTGCCCATGAGATTTCTCAGGCAAGAATACTAGAGTGGGTTGCCATTTCCCTCTCCCTCTGCCATCTTCCTGAAGGGATTGAACCAGTGTCTCCTCAGCAGGCAGATTCTTTACCACTGAGCCACCTAGGAAGCTCCAGCAGCCATGTTACAAAAGGAATAAAGATAATAGTTGCAATTAATGTTAATACTTTTATTTCACCCATTAAATAAAAGTATTTAAATGTGATCCATATAAAAACTGAGATACTTACATTGGGTTTTTTTCATAGTGAGTCTTCATTTTACACTTATAGTATGTCTCATTTTGAACAAGGCATATTCCAAATGCTCAACAGCAACAAGTGGCTAGTGGCTACCATATTGAACAGTGCAGTTCTAGAACAATATGGGAGAGATTGATTAAAGTGGGTATTAGAGATTGATTAAAGTGCAAATGGTGTTAAGTTTTAAAAGTTCACCTGTAGATATGCACACTTCATCTGCTCATCTACACTACCTTAGAACTAAACAGACATGCTGCTAATTGTGTATCAAAACTGTGGCTTAGAATGTCTATCCAAGCTTACAAAACTACCATCTTTCTCCTCCCCTTCTGAGGTTAAAAGAATACACTGCCTACCAAAGCTTAGGCATTAATAATTAGCAAAATGGACTTCCCCTGGTGGTCCAGTGGTTAAGACTGAGCTTCCACTGCAGGGGGCATGGGTTCAGTCCTTGGTGGGGAACTCAGATCATGCATCCCACATGCCACACAATAAGGGGAAAAAGTTTGAAATAAAATATTTAAACAATTAGCAAAAAACCTTAGCTGGTTGAGGGCTCTTATGATTAAAAGTTAGGCCCATCACAACTGTAGTATTACATAGCAGCTAATAAACAGCAGTTGTTACATTTACTACATTTACTTATTGCAAAATAAGCACCCAAAGTTTAATGTAGATTCTCTGAGTTCAGTTATGTTAAAGTAATACAAATAATTTCCAAGAAGTTGCTCTGTCATCTGCATGGGTGACAAACCTATCTACCGCTCTTGAATCAGACTGCTTACTTGGAAGAAGCCAGAGGAGCACATCATTCAGCTTCTTTCAGAATCTTGGGTGTAGCCCCCCTAGATTAAAGGTGAAAATTAAGGAAGAGTCATTCTGTTTTGTCTTGGCCCTGCCCTTTCCTGGGAGAAGGAAAAGAACTGAAGAGTGTCTGAGGCTCTGTTAACATGAAAGTACAGAATTATTCCTAAGGAGAGACCAACTTGGCAACTAAGCCCAAATTCTGCCCTCCTCTCAAATTAAAAAGAAAACATCCCTAATAATACTGTCTTCTCCAGAATCTGAGTTAATCCCTTTTCTCCACATGTGAGGACCAGTAGCATCTACATTTTTAAACAGGAAAATCATTCAGCCTAATCTACTAAATAGGAACATATTCCAAGATTCATTTTGGTGCTGTTATCTAACAGCCCTTGTACAGATATTGACTTCCCAGGTGGTGCAGTGGGAAAGAATCTGCCTGCCAATGCAGGATGATCCCTGGGTCGGGAAGATCCCCTAGTGGAGGAAATGCAAACCTGCTCCAGTATTCTTGCCTGGAGAATTCCATGGACAGAGGAGCCTGACAGAGTCCATGGGGTTGCAGAGTCAGACATGACTGAGCAAAGCACAGCAGCATTGTACAGATATGGGCACTGACTAGGCCCTTTCTCTGTTATTTTTTAAGTCTGAGGTCAAAATCACCTGGGAAAAAAGATGGAGAAGCCATTCTTGTTCTTTCTCTCCATCCCACCCCAAAATGTTCCCTTCAGTTCACATGAATACCTTATAAGTTAACTGTCCAGCATATATTAACTACGCCTGGCTTAGACCTTATTTTCTGTTTAAAATGCCAGTTTATAAATCAGCCTAGAAACTTGAGTGGGCAAGATTCCTGACCCTGACATCTTTGGATGACCTGAAATATCTACACACAACTGTTACAGAGAGGTACTGGGGAACTCACTTAAAGGCACACCGTGACTTATAGCACCCACCCTCCAATCACCAGTATTGTGTACACACTTTGATTTCACTGAAAGGCTAATGTAAAGTGTCAGCATAGGCCTGAAAGGAAAAGAGAAGGAGAGATGGATACGGATTGAAGAATTGATAAATAGATGTGTTGAATACCTACCTCTTTATTGACCACTGAACTAAGCTTTTTTTTTTTTTCCCTACACTTCCCCTCTTATTTGATACAACAATTGGGGGGTAGTTGAATACTTGCATTTTATAACTGAAGTAGAATCATGAGTTAACTAATTTGTTCCAGGTCCCACTGCTAGTACTGATTGTCAAAAAAAATTTTTATTGGTATCTATGTCCCAAGTACCATTCCAAGTGTAGAGGATACAGTGGTGAACAAGACAAAGGCCCTTGCCTTCGTGGAGCTTACATTTTAGTAGGGAGGGGCAGATACATTTGTAAATGTAAATGAAGACAATGACTAAATGCTGGGGAAAAATTATATTGTATGATGTGATTATGACTGAGTTGGAATAGGGTGGTTGGAGAAGACCTCTCTGAGGAGGTGATATAAACCAATACCTGAATGAAGAGGATTAGGGTTATTCCAGTCCCAGAAAATGAGCTCTTCTCATTATTTGGAGGGAGGAAAAGGAGCAATGTTGGAGGATGGAAACGTGTAACAGATGAGTAAGGGCCAATTCTTGAGGGTTTTATAGCCCAGGGAAGGGAGATAGGATTTTACTCTGAGATGAGAAGCTGTTGTAGTCTTGATCATGGGAGTGAAGTGTTCTGATTTTAACTAAGTGGAAAAATCAAAGACAGAACTGACTCTAGCTTGGCTGCATGTTCCATAATACCACATGAGACTCTTTCTTCCCTTCGGCTTTACTTCCAAGTGTAAGTGCTGGAAAACTAAGCCCATACTACCCTGCTGAAGTACATTAAGCTTTTGATTTCTCTTTCTAGATTTCTTTGTTTTCCTAACAATGTGACTTTTATGTTATTTTATTCTAATCCGATTCGAATGAGTGTTTTCTGCCATCACTGAGAAATCCTCAAGTAATAGAACCCAATGCCACAAATATAGTGTAACAAGCTCTTCTCGCTGAAAACTAGGCTAGCATTGCTCTGTTTTTCTTTGCTAGTACCTGTAGGGGGCAGGGTTGTCCATATAATGAGGCAAAGAGACAGCTGAGTTTTAAATTTTTGTGTAGGCTAAATTCAACAAGCTCAGGTGAATCTAGTAAATTTAACATACATTTATGGATTAGCTAATATGCCTTAGCATATTATGATTGACAGTCACTCAGTTCAGCTGTCTGCATCTAGGCAGGTCTAAATTTAAACCATCCCAAGAGAATTGGTAGCTTAAAAATTGGGGACTCTGGATTGAAAGATTCCAGTTATTTATTGGACATAGGGCCCTAACCTATCCATGAGAAAAGGGGTCCCAACCTCAGTGTCCAAGTTACTAGTTCATCTTCTGGGTTTCAGATATAGAAGCCAAAGGAAAGGAAGCTCTGGGCTATAGCACAGGAAACAAGCCAAAATACATGGAAATTGGGTATTTTTCTACTTGTTATGGTGACATACATTGCTTCATTAGTCTAGTTGGTAGGTCCATGTTGTAGTCCTACTACCTCATCTCTCTGCCATGCCATCACTAATTGTTGGGATGGATCTAATGGTGACTTCATAGCCATATTCCTCCTGGACCCAAGCAGGGCTGTTTAGGGCTATAGGTAAGTGCACATGGAGCTTGACTCATTTGCAGAGGTATCTGCTCAGATTAAGCAACAAGTTTTGGGAAGAGGCCCTAGTTCAATTTCTGGTTCTAACCTTGACCTAAGTTTATGTGACAAAGGACACTGCAAATAGCATATTTGACATGGACCCTAGTCCTGTGCAAGAGAGACACTTGGCTAGGAATTTTACCTCCTAGCAGCTTTTGCCCCACTGAAACTTCCCTCTATCTTGGCTCCTTTAGAAGAATCTATTCACCTGGAGATCCAACTGAATAATTAGAATTATGTCTGGATAAAATACACATGGCCCTAGGAACTTTAAAAGGCAATACAAGTGTTCAGGTCCTTACCGATAATGAGCGGCAATGATCCTATTGAGGAAATGGCCCATGAGAGAGGTGATTTGAGGACTTAAAGGTGTAGTGAAAAGAATCCCACTGAAATGTTGTGAAGTAATTAGCCTCCAACTAATAAAAAAAAAAGAATGCATGTTTAAGAGCCAGTTAGATTCATATGCCTCTTACAAGCTGTGTGCTTTTAGATGACACATCTTCTCTGAGTCTCAATCTTCCTTTCTGCAAAGCAGGGATAATGATGCCTAACTTTGTTGGGAAGCTTAACAATCACATAGGTAAATTCCCTAGTACTTTAATGGGAGAGACATTCTATTGAGTTATTAATAGCACGGGAGAGGTGGCTGAGCCAACCTCCAATGACTGTGAAGTCTGTACATTTAATTTTGAGACATTTAGAAACTGTTGAGCTTGTGGCCTGGAAAACAACTTCAATAAAGAGGAATGCATCTGCCCAATATTCTTTGGATGCTCAAAAAAAAAAATCTAGGTGTGTGTGAAAGAAATGGGCAGGGGACAGATACAGTTGTTCTAGAATGAGATGGGACCTGTCTATTGTGAGACACGAGGGGGATAAAGGCTTCCCTGGTAGCTCAGTTGATAAAGAATCTGCTTGCAATGCAGGAGACCCTGGTTCAATTCCTGGGTCTGGAAGATCCCCTGGAGGAGGGTATGGCAACCCACACCAGTATTCTTGCCTTGAGAATCCCCATGGACAGAGGAGCCTGGGGGGCTACAGTCCATGGGGTGGCAAAGAGTCAGACACGACTGAGCAACTTTCACTTTCAGAGGGAAGAAAGCCCATGTTATAGGTACCAGGTAAACCAGGATTACACCTAATTGCCTGTGAAGCAAGAAGTCAGTGGCTAGAGTTTTGTTTCTATGGCAACTTCTTATTTTTGCTTATTCACCACCTAGCCACTATTTACAGGCTACAGCAGGGTCTGGATAGGCAAATAATTAGATACACCAGGCGCAAAACTAATGAACAATAAAACTCCCACAAGCTAAAAAAACAACCAGGGAGTTCCCTAGTGATCCAGTGGTTAGGACTCTGTGTGCTCACTGTGGAAGGGCACAGGTTCAATTCCTTGTCAGGGACCTTAAATCCTGCAAACCGAGGGCAGAGCAGCCAAAAAAAAAAAAAAAATCTGCTGGTAAAATAGGATAAGTGGTAAAACTTGCGTTCTTCTTTTAAAATTTCCATGTGAGTTAACAAGGACTCCACATGTGCTGTGTGATACTAAAAAAGAAGTCTTTGCTATAGTTGTAAAAGGGTCAGGAAGATTCCCTGGAGAAGGAAATGACTACGCAGTCCAGTATCCTTATCTGGAGAATCCCCTGGACAGAGGAGACTGGCAGGCTACAGTTCATGGGGTTGCAAAGAGTTGGACACGACTGAGAACACATGACTTCGAATAAGTATATAATAATATCTCATTATGATCTTAGTTTGTATTTCCCTAATGCAAGAAATGTTAAACATCTTTTCATGTAACTATTTGCCAAACATATATCCTCTTTGGTGAAATATCTCTTCACACTTTTTGCCTATTTTCAATTAGAAATTTTTTCTATTGAGTTTTATTTATATATTCTGGATTTGAGTCCTTTGTTAGCTGTGTGGTTTGTGAATATTTTCTCCCAGTGTGTAGCTTGTCTCTTCATCCTCTTAAGAGTCTTCTGCAGAGCAAGTTGTTACTTTTCATAAAGTCCAATTTATCAGTTTTTTCCTCTAGATTGTGTTTTTTATGTCATGTGTAAGAAACTCCTCTCCAAGCTCTAGGTCCTGAAGATTTTCTCCCATGTTTTCTTCTGAAAGTGTTATAGTTTTGAAGTTTACATTTAAGTCTATGATCCAGATATTTAGTAGGTTTTTTTTGCCTATAGATATCCAATTGCTCTGACATTATTTGTTAAACAGATTATAAACTGCTTTTGCACCTTTGTCAAAAATCAGTTGATCATGGTGTGGAACTATGTCAAGGTTTTCTATTCTATTCAACTGATCTATATAACTAGCTTACATAGCTAATACTACACACTTGTGATTACTATAGCTATATAATGTCTTGAAATCAGAGGAAGTGATTCTTCTCACTTTGTTATTGTTTTTCAAAAAAGTTATTTTAATTCCTTTACCTTTCCATGTACATTTTAGAATAATCTTGTCCATTTTTCCAAAAAGTAATCTTGTTAGGATTTTGATAGAAATTGAGTTAAAACTATCAGTTTGGGGAAAATAGGCATCTTGACTGTGTTGAGTCTTCCAATCCATGAACAGACTATGCCTTTTGATTTTTTTTTTAGCTCTTCTTTCAACAGCATTTTGACACTTTCAGCATACAGATACAGTACATGTTTCATTAAATGTATACTTAAGTATTTAATTTTCTTTGTTGTTGTTCTGTTCTAAGTTGTGTCAGACTCTTGGTGACTCCATGGACTGCAGTACGCCAGGCTTCCCTGTCCTTCACTATCTCCTGGAGTTTGCTCAGATTCATGTCCATTGAGTCAGTGATGCCATCCAGCCATTTCATCCTCTGTCACCCCCTTCTCCTCCTGCCATCAATCTTTCCCGGCATCAGGGTCTTTTCCAATGAATCAGTTCTTCGCATACGTTACCAAAGTATTGGAGCCTCAGCTTCAGTATCAAACTTTCCAATGAATATTCAGGGTTGATTTCCTTTAAGACTGACTAGTTTGATCTCCTTGCAGTCCAAGGGACTCTCAAGAGTCTTCTCTAGCACCACAATTCAAATGTATCAATTCTTCAGTGTTCAGCCTTCTTTATGATCCAACTCTCACATCCATACATGACTACTGGAAAAATCATAGTTTTGACTATATAGACCTTTATCAGCAAAGTGGTGCCTCTGCTTTTTAATGCACTGTCTAGGTTTGTCATAGTTTTTCTTCCAAGAAGCAAGCGTTTTTTAATTTCATGGCTGCAGTCACTGTCTGTAGTGATTTTGGAGCCCAAGAAAATAAAATCTGTCGCTGTTTCCACTTTCCCCCCATCTATTTGCCATGAAGTGATGGGACCAGATGCCATGATCTTAGTTTTTTGAATGTTGAGGTTTAAGCTAGTTTTTCCCCTGTTTTCTTTGTAGTTATTGTAAATACTACTGTTTTCAACTTCAGTTTCTGCATCTTCATTGATAGTATTAATATATAGAAATGTGATTGATTTATGTATGTTGGTCTTATCTACCGTCTATCTACCGTTGCTGTACATATTCTGTAAGATTTTCATAGATTCCTTAGGATTTACTATGTAGACAATCCTGTTATCTGCAAATACAATTTTGTTTCTTTCTTTCCAATCTGTATACATTTTTTCCTTGTTTTATTGCAGTGTCTAGAATTTCCAGTACTATGTTAAATAGCGGTGGTGAGAATGGGCATCTTTACCTTTTTCCTGATATTAGCAGGAAGGCACAGAATATTTCCTCGTAAGTTTGATGTTGATTATAGATGATCATCATCAAACTGAATTATTTCCCTTCCATTCTTAACTTTCAGAGAGCTCATAATCATGAATTACTGTGATTTTGTCAAATGCTTTTTCTGCACCAACTGATATTATTATGATTTTTCATCTTTAATTTATTGATATGGTGCATTATATTGATTGAATTTCAAAGATGGAAATAGCATTATATTTGTGGAATAAATACCATTTGGGCATGGTGTACAGTTCTTTATATTATTGGATTTGGCTTGTTAATATTTTGTTGAGGAATTTTGCATCTATATTCATAAGGGAAACTGGTATATAGCTTTCATTTTTGGTTATTGTTTTTGGTTTTATTATCAGGGTAATGCTGGCCTCTTAAAACCAGTTGGGGAGTGTTTTTCATCTTAAGTTTTCTGGAAAAGAATGTGTAACATTGCTGTTAATTCTTGTTTGGGTGTTTGGCAAAATTTTCCAATGAATCCATATAGAATTTTCTTTTAGAGGAGTGCTTAAATTACAAATTCAATTTCTTTAATAGGATTATTTATAGGATTATTCAAGTAATATATTTCCTTTTGATTGAATTCTATTTTTTGTTTTCTTTTGACTGAATTCTTGATTGAGTTCTTGTGGGGTTTGAGGAGATTGTCCAGTTATTCTAGTTTTTGAAGTTATAAGTGGAAAGTTGTTCAAGTATTCCATTATTACCTTTTTAACAGCCGTGTGGTCTGTAATATCCTGTTTCTTTTCAGATATTGGTGATTTAGATTGTCTCTCTTTGTATTCAATCTTACTAGAAGTTTATAAATATTATTGATGTGTTCAAAGAGCTAACTTTCTGTTTTATTGCTTTTATCTATTGTTTTCCTATTTTGCAATTTTATTGATTTCTGTGTTTTCTTTCCTTCCTTCTGCTTTCTTTGAGTTTATTTTGCACTTCTTTTTCTAGTTTCTTTAGGTAAGAACTTAGATTATTGATTTGAGACCATTCCTAATTTATAAGATAAGCAATGAGTGCTATAAACTTCCCTCTCAATACTGCTTGAGCTCTGTCCCATGTATTTTGATGTGTTGTATTTTAATTTTCATTCAGTTGTCTGTATTTTTTTACATTTATTTTTATTAGTTGGAGGCTAATTACTTTACAATATTGTAGTGGTTTTTGTCATACATTGACATGTATCAGCCATGGATATACATGTATTCCCCATCCCGATCCTCCCTCCCACCTCCCTCTCCACCCGATTCCTCTGGGTCTTCCCAGTGCACCAGGCCTGAGCACTTGTCTCATGCATCCAGCCTGGGCTGGTGATCTGTTTCACCCTAGATATGCAAAACAGAAAAAGAGACACTGATATACAGAACAGTTGTCTGTATTTTTTAAAATTTTCTTTGAGACTTCCTCTTCGATCTATGCATTGTTAAGAAGTATGTTGTTTAATTTCTACTTGTTTAGAGATTTTCCTGTTGTCTTTCTGATTATGATTTCTACTTTGATTCCATTACACTGGGAAAACACATTATGCATGATTTCAATTATTTTAAATTTATTGAAGTTTGTTTTATGGCTTGAATATTGTCTATTTTGGTATATGTTCCATGAGTGCTTGAAAAGAATGTACATAATACATTTGAATCAGTTCTAATGAGGTGGATGAAACTGGAGCCCATTATACAGAGTGGAGTGAGCCAGAAAGAAAAACACCAATACAGTATACTAACGCATATATATGGAATTTAGAAAGATGGTAACGATAACCCTATATGCAAGACAGAAAAAGAGACACAGATGTATAGAACAGACTTTTGGACTCTGTGGGAGAAGGCAAGGGTGGGATGATCTGAGAGAATAGCATTGAAACATGTATATTATCAATTGTGAAACAGATCGCCAGTCCAGGTTTGATGCATAAGACAAGTGCTCAGGGCTGGTGCACTAGGATGACCCAGAGGGATGGGATGGGGAGGGAGGTGGGAGGTGGGGAGGTTCAGGATGGGGAACACATGTAAATCCATGGCTGATTCATGTCAACGTATGGCAAAAACCACTACAATATTGTAAAGTAATTAGCCTCCAATTAATATAAATAAATGGGGGAAAAAAGGTAAAAAGAAAAAGAATGTGTATTCTGCTGTTGTGACGTAGAGTGCTTTTTAAAGTTGATTAGATCTTACTGGTTGGTAGTATTTTTAGTTCTTCTGTGTCCTTACTGATTTATCTGTCTGGTTTTTCCTGTCAATTTTTGAGATACAGTGTTGGAGTTTCCAACTATAATATTTATTTCCCTTTTATTTTTTTAGCTTTTGCTTCAACAGTTTAGGATTGCTATATCTTCTTGGTAGACTAACCCTTTTATCATTATGTTTTGTCTTTTCTCTTTTGATAATTTTACTTGGACTGACATCTACTGATATACTTTTTCCCATCCTTTTACTTTCAACCTACCTATCATTATAATATTTGAGGTGAGTTTCCTGCAGACAACATGTAGTTGTGTCATTTAAAAAATAACTCTAATCTGCTAGCTGGTTAGATCAGTTGGGTAGAGCACGGTGCTAAGAAATCCACTCTGCTAATCTCTATGCTGTTGCTGCTAAGTCACTTCAGTCATGTCTGGCTCTGTGTGGCCCCACAGACGGCAGCCCACCAGGCTCCTCATCCCTAGGATTCTCCAGGCAAGAATATTGGAGTGGGTTGCCATTTCCTTCTCCAATGCATGCATGCATGCTAGGTCACTTCAGTCATGTCTGACTCTATGCGACCCCATGGACAGCAGCCCACCAGTTCCTCTGTCCACAGGACTCTCCAGGCAAGAATACTGGAGTGGGTTGACATTTCCTTTTCTGCTAATCTCTATAGTTGATGTATTCACACCATTTATATTTCATATATTTATTGATATATTATGACTTAGGTCTTATATTCAGTTTGTTTTCTGTTTTTCCCCTCTGTTTTTTATTTATCACATTTATTCCTGCCTTCCTGTGGGTTAGAATTCTATTTGATTTTTGAGAATATCTATTTGTATTGCTTCTTTAACGGTTGATGTGAGTATTATATTATATATGCATAACTTATCACAGTCAATTGGCATCAGTATTTTACCAGTTTCAGTGAAGTGTAGAAACCTTACCTCCTTTTTTGTCTTTTCACTCTCTCCCATTTATAATATTATCTTAAATAATTTCTCTACAAACACTGAGCGCCACATCAGATATTATTATAATTTTTGCTTCAATTGTTAAATAATTTATTTTTTAAAACATAATTTAGAAAAACTGAAGATGATATGAGAAACCTGTTGTATTTACTTATTTTTTGCTCTTTTCATTGAACTTCCTTCCTTCCTGACATTTCAAGTTTCTTCTTTTGTCACTTCTTTTCTGCTGGAAGAGTTTCCTTGACCATTCTTTTAGGGTAACTCTGCTGGCAACAAATTTTCTTAGTATTCTGTCATCTGAGAATGTCTTGAGTTCTTCTTAATTACTCAAGAATTTTTTGCTGGATATACAATTCTGAGTTGATAGTTCTTTTTCTTTCAGTACTTGAAAAAATTTATGACTTCTTCTATCTCCCCACCATGGTTTCGGATGAGAAATGTACTGTCATTCTAATTGTTTTTTCTCCTATAATTACGGTGTCATTTTTCTTTCACTGCTTTCAAGATCTTTTTTTGCTTGTGTTTAGTTTTCACATTTGACATTATGTATTTTAGCATAGATTTCTTTGAGTTTTTCCTGTTTGGGGTTTGCTCAGTTTCTTGAACCTGTAAGAAAGTGTCCTTTACCCAATTTGGGGAGTTTTCAGTCATTAAATAATGACTTTGGAAACTTTTTCAGCCCCACTTACTTTCTCCTCTCTTTCTGGAATTCTGATTACATGAATATTAGATCTTTGTTGTAGTTTCAGCAGGCCTCCTCTGACAGTGTGCCAGTGAGAGAAGGGGTACACTGCATCATTACTGTCAAGTCGAGGTATTAACAGATGTCCAGGTTTCCACTGGGCCTTCATTGATATACAGATGGTGAAGGGCTTATCATTACTGCTTTTTGGGGTTCATTTCAGGCACCCACTAGGCTTCCTCTGATATCTGCATGGCTTCAAGGGACAGGGGTGCCTCATTACCATTTCCCACATTTTTCTGCCTGACTGGGATGAAAATCTGGACTCTATATTTGGCTTTCTGTGACACCACCATGGTGATGGAAGGGAGCAGTGCTTTGTTTTGGCATGATGAAGGTGGAAATCTAGACTCTCCACTTTGCCTTTTCTGGCTGTGGTGGGGCCACAATTTTTCCAGTGGTGTTTGACTGTAGTAGAACAGTCATTATATAAAATTTTTCTATCTTTCTATACTGTTGCTTTCCTGATTCTTTGGCTAGAGAGAAAAAAAAAAGATTTCATTGGACTTTATATGTCATGCCCATTGCCATTTATGGGTTTCTAGCTTCTCCATCACCAACTCTGGGATATTAAGGCAAAATAGAAACCTACAGCACTCACTTCAAGTGAATCACCCCTCAGGTTCTGCCTCAGGTTCTTCAGTCCTACCTGGTCTGTGTTCTTCTCTCCAACTTACAGAGTCATCTTAGGTTTTATTTATATATGTGCTGTGCTTAGTTGCTCAGTCGTGTCCGACTCTTTGTGACTCCGTGGACTGTAACCCGCCAGGCTTCTCTGTCCATGGGGATTCTCCAGGCAAGAATACTGGAGCGGGTTGCCATACCCTGCTCCAGGGGATCTTCCAAGGCCAGAGATTGAACCCAGGACTTCAGCATTGCAGGCGGATTCTTTACCAACTGAGCCACCAGGGAAGTCCTTTTTGATGTATAATACCCAGCAATTAAGCTGTTCTTCTCGAAAACCAGACCCAGAAATTTTAGTAGTCTTTGAGGTACCTCTGTAAATCCCCCAAAGAGTCACAGAGTACAGTATGAAAATTACTAGATCAGAAGCTCTCCACCATTTCACTTTTGATCTTTGGGTCTTTGATTTCCTCGTGGTAGAACAGCCTTTAACTGTGTTGACCAAGGATTGTGAAGAAAGTACTTGGTTGACTAGAAATAGGGAATTAAGGTAAGTTTTTTTAATAGCCCTTGTGTTCTATCATTATAATGTTTAAGGTGCTTCTGAAGTTTACTAGTTATAACTATGTACACAGCTACTGAACTGGAACTAGCTTTGCCTAGAACTTGACTTTCTATGAAACTTGCCTCTCTCTGATTTCCAGGCCCAGTCATTGTGGTTGACAGGTGAGTCCTAACCTTGGATCCCCTTGGAGGGATCTGATTTGGATGCCTGAAGCTATTTACCTTGAAGGAAAGGCTTAGGCTAGGATTTATCAGGATCTGGGAATTTAGAGCCCACCAAAAATATGGTACTGAGAGGTGGAGGCTGCTGGATGACAAAAAGCTCTCTTGCAGATATAGGGAATCCCTCAGCTGGGGGCAGGGGAGATGAGGAGGAGGGTAAAGGTCACAGTTGCTGAGAGGCATATATAGGACAAGTCCACCTCACTGAGGTTTGTGGTCAGGGTTTTAGGCATGTTCTCCACTTTTCCTTTCCCTGGGTGCTACCTTGTAAGCTCCCTTACTCTTAATTGCAGGATATTTGCTACCCCTGCCCCACTCCTGTCCACACTGAATCCCCTCTCTATAGTTTGGCAAAGTGTTAGAAGTTGAGAAGAGAGGGAGCCTCTGAGCTAGTTGTGCTGACTACTTAGACACATGAATCCTTTCCCAAGAAAGCAAGGCCTCCCAGGAACTGGTCCTTGCCTCCTCTTCCCTCATAACTAGACCAGACAAAGGGTCCTTTGGGGGTCTATGAGCAGTTAGAAAGGTCATGGAAATTAGCCCTCACTGATGATAATTTTATTGAATAATAAGAGAAAGACTGAGGGAGTAAGGCATAGGAGAGCTGTTTGGAGTTTTATCCCATTTTGACCCATTCATGGATCACAGCCTTGTCATGGAAAAGGGGTTTGTATAATTCAATGAAGCTATGAGCCCTGCTGTACAGGGTCACCCAAGATGGACGGGTCATAGTGAAGAGTTCTGACAAAACATGATCCACTGTAGGAGGAAATGGCAACCCACTCCAGTATTCTTGCCATGAGAACTTCATGAACACTATGAAAAGGCAAAAAGCTATGACATGGGAAGATGAACACCACCACCCCCCAATTTGGAACTGTCCGGTTTGCTACTGTGGATGAGTGGAGGGCAACTACTAATAATTCCAGAATTAATGAAGTGGCTGGGCCAAAGCAGAAATGATGCTCAACTGTGGATGTGTCCAGTGGTGAAAGTAAAGTCCGATGCTGTAAGGAATAACATTGTATAGGAACCTGGAATTAGGTCCATGAGTCAAGGTAAACTGAATGTAGTCAAGAAGGAAATGGAAAGAGTGAACATTGACATCTTGCTGCTACTGCTGCTGCTAAGTTGCTTCAGTCATGTCTGATTCTGTGAGACCCCATAGACAGCAGCCCACCAGGCTCCTCTGTCCCTGGGATTCTCCAGGCAAAAACACTGGAGTGGGTTGCCATTTCCTTCTCCAATACATGAAAGTGAAGTGAAAGTTAAGTTGCTCAGTTGTGTCCAACTCTTCGAGACCCCATGGACTGTAGCCTACCAGGCTCCTCCGTCCATGAGATTTTCCAGGCAAGAGTACTGGAGTGGGTTGCCATTTCTTTCTCCAATTGACATCTTAGGAATCAGTGAACTAAAATGGACCAGAAGGGTGAGTTTAATTCAGATGACTATTGTATCTACTACTGTGGGCAAGAATCCCTTAGAAGAAATGGAGTAGCCCTCATAGTCAACAAAAGAGTCCAAAATGCAGAACTTGGGTGCAATTGCAAAAATGGCAGAATGATCTGGGTTCGTTTCCAAGACAAACTATTCAACATCACAGTAATCCAAGTCTATGCCCCAACCACTGATGCTGAAGAAGCCAAGGTTGACCAGTTCTATGAAGACCTACAAGACCTTCTAGAACTAACATCAAAATAAAGGGGGGGGAGATGTCCTTTTCATCATAGGGAACTGGAATGCAAAAGTAGGAAGTCAAGAGATATAACAGCCAAGTTTGGCCTTAGATTACAAAATAAAGCAGGGCAAAGGCTAACAGAGTTTTATCAAGAGAACACGCTGTTCATAGCAAACAACATTTTCCAATAAATCAAGAGATGACTCTACACATGGACATCACCAGATGTTCAATACAAAAATCAGCTTGATAATGTTCTTTGCAGCTGGAGACAGAGAAGCTCTATACAGTCAGCAAAAATAAGACCTGGAGCTGACTGTGGCTCAGGTCCTTATTGCAAAATTTAGGCTTAAATTGAAGAAAGTAGGGAAACTCACTAGCCCATTCTGGTATGACCTAAATGAAATCCCTTCTGATTATACAGTGGAGGTGACAAATAGATCCCAGGGATTTGATATGGCAGACAGAGTGCCAGAAGAACTATAGACTATGAGAACTAAGAACTATGCTTGTAACATTGTACAGGAGGCAGTGACCAAAACCATCCCAAAGAAAAAGAAATTTAAGAAAACAAAATAGTTCTCTGAGCAGGCTTTGGTGGCTCAGTAGGGAAAGAATCTGCCTGCAGTGCTGGAGACGCAGGAGACCCAGGTTTGATCCTTGGGTTGGGAAGATCCCCTGGAGGAGGGTATGGCACCCCAATTCAGTATTCTTGCCTGGAGAATCCCATGGAAAAAGAGCCTGGCAGGCTACATTGCATTGGGTAAAAAAAAAAAAAAAAAAAGAGTTGAACATGACTGAGCGACTGAGCACAAGGAGCCTTTACAAATAGCTAAGAAAAGAAGAGAAGTGAAAGGCGAGGGAGAAAGAGAAAGATATACCCAACTGAATGAAGAGTTTCACAGAATAGCAAGGAGAGATAAGAAGGCCTTCTTAAATGAACAATGCAAATAAATAGAAGAAAACAATAGAATGGGAAAGACTAGAGATCTCCTCAAGAAAATTGGAGACTTCAAAGGAACATTTCATGCAAGGATGGACAAGATAAAGGACAGAAGCAGTAAGGACCTATTAATAACAGAAGCAGAAGAGATTGAGAAGAGGTGGCAATAATACACAGAACTATACAAGAAAGTCTTAATGACCTGGATAACCATGATGGTGTGGTCACTCACCTAGAGCCAGACATCCTGGATTGTGAAGTCAAGTGGACATTAGGAAGTACTACTCTGAACAAAGCTAGTGGACATGATGGGATTCCAGCTGAGATATTTAAAATCCTAAAAGATGATGCAGTTACAGTGCTGCACTCAATGTGCCATCAAATTTGGAACACGCAGCAGTGGCCACAGGACTGGAAAAGGTGAGTTTCAATCCAATCCCAAAGAAGGGCAATGCCAAAGAATACTCAAACTACCATACAATTGCCCTCATTTCATATGCTGGCAATATTATGCTCAAAATCCTTCAAGCTTGGCTTTTGCAGTCTGTGAACTGAGAAATTCCAGATGTACAAGCTAGTTTTGAAGAGGTAGAGGACCAGAGATCAAATTGCCAGTATTTGTTTGATCGTGGAGAAAGCAAGGGAGTTCCAGAAAAATATCTACTGCTTCATTGACTATGCTAAAGCCTTTGACTGTGTGGATCACAAACTGGAAAATTCCTAAAGAGATGGGAGTATGAGACAACCTTACCTGTCACCTGAAAAACCTGTGTGCAGATCAAGAAGGAACAGTTGGAACTGGACATGGAACAACTGATTGGTTCAAAATTGGGAAAGGAGTACTCAAGGCTGTGTATTGTCACCCTGCTTATTTAACTTATATGCAGAGTACATCATGAGAAACGTGGGGCTGGATGAGTCACAAACTAGAATCAAGATTGCAGGGAGAAATATCTGCAACCTCAGATATGCAGATGATACCACTCTAATGGCAGAAAGTGAAGAGGAGCTAAAGAGCCTCTTGATGAAGGTGAAAGAGGAGAGTGAAAAATCTGGCTTAAAACTATATTAAAAAAACTAAGATCATGGCATCCAGTCCCATAACTTCATAGCAAATAGAAGGGGAAAAAGTGGAAGCAGTGACTGATTTTATTTTCTTGGGCTCCAAAATCACTGCAGATGGTGACTGCAGCCGTGAAATTAAGAGATGCTTGCTCCTCGGAAGGAAAGCTATGACAAAGCTAGACAGCATATTAAAAAGCAGAGACATTACTTTCCTGATAAAGGTCCATATAGTGAAATCTATGTTTTTTCCAGTAGTCATGTACAGATGTGAGAGTTGGACTGTAAAGGTTGAGTGCTGAAGAAATGATGCTTTCACATTGTGGTTCTGGAGAAGACTCTTGAGAGTCCCTTGGACTGCAAGGAGATCAAATCAGTCAATTCTAAAGGAAATCTGTCCCAAATATTCATTGGAAGGACTGATGCTGAAGCTGAAGCTCCAATCCTTTGGCCACCTGATGTGAAGAACTGACTCACTGGAAAAGACCCTGATGCTGGGAAAGATGGAAGGCAGGAGGAGAAAGGGACAACAGAGGATGAGATGGTTGGATGGCATCACCAATTCAATGGACGTGAGTTTGAGCAAATTCTGGGAGATAGTGGAAGACAGAGGAGACTGGTGTGCTGCAGTCCATGAGGTCACAAAGAGTTGGACACAACTTAGCGACTGAACAACAACAACAAACAATTTTGAGGCAAAGAGGAACCCAGAAGACAATATTGTATGCCCCCAGGGAAAGGCAGATCAGAGATTCCCAATTCATCTTTCACATTCTCCTCCCTGTCCCATTCCCTCCAAAAGAGAGGCTGGGATATGTGGTTAGGGGTGCACATGAACTGTTGCTCAGCTTTTGCTGCTTTCTATGCCTTTACCTTGGGACTGTAGTGCCACTCACTACCCAGAGCCTTCCTTGAAGGGTAGATTGGGCCTGAGGAACAGCAGGTACTAACTCCAGGAGTAGCAAGCAGGCTTTCTGAGAAGTCAAGGGAAAAGAAAGACTCACTTACTTCCATACTTTCTCTGAGGTGCAGTGGAAAGAGGCTTGGAGAAGGAGTTTGAAAACTGGCACTCAGTTTTTTCTGGGGCTTACTTTCCCTATCTGTAAAACAGACACAGGAGTAGCTGCCTTCCAGTGTTGGGGTGAGGGTCAGGTGTGATGAGAGATATAGGAGCACCTATGACCTGTAAACTGCACCTCCTAACAGGTGAAGATACCCTGTTATCATTAAAGTGTCCTCAGTGTCCAAATATGCCGGGGGAAGGCTCTTGTGTTCTTGGAGCTCAAGGATGAAAGGAGTATGTCTGTGCACATGTATGTGGGAGGGGGGCAAATGGGGAGGCAAAGTAGCTGGAAAGTCTTGGACTGACAGGAGGAAACTCTGGCCTGCAGTGGAGATGGTTGCCCTGTCCCCCTCTTTCACCCCTTCTTAGGCAACCAGCTGAAGGAAGTAGGTTGTTGGAGAGTAAGGTGGAGGAGTGTTGGGTGGGGAGCAAATTGAGGGGGCAGGTCTTAGAGTTAACTTGTTCCATTCCTGGTGGCCTGTCCATGTTTTAAGGAGGGTTCTGAACCCTAGGAAATCCTGCTAGTTCACCTGTGTGAGCCTAGGGCATCTGGTGGGTGCTCACCTTCATCTTGAGTAGGATCTGGGGACACTGTGTTGGGAGAGCAGGCCTGAGTTAAGAGCTCCAATCAGCCAGCGTGGTTGTCCCTTGGGGTTCTGGGACAACTTTTATGGGGACAGCCAACCCAGGGTTGGAGGTTGGAGAGGAGAGAGAGGAGGATAGCTGCTCTGGGCCAGAGCAGAGCATTTTCTGGAGGTAGTTCTTACTTCTAGTCCCCTCATACCGGCAGGCCTCCTGCCTGGAATCTCTTGCATGTGAACATGCTAATTCATTTCAGTCATGTCCAACTCTTTGCAACCCTATGGACTACAGCCTGCCAGGCTCCTCTGTCCATGGAATTTTCCAGGAAAATACTGGAGTGGATTGCCCATTTCCTCCTCCATGGGGTCTTTCCGACCCAGGGATGGAACCCGCATCTCTTCTGTCTCCTGAATTGGCAGGCGGGTTCTTTACCACTAGCACCACCTGGGATGCCCTTAGGTCCTTGCTAGTTGCAGGTTGACCCTCCCATCAGGACCTTGGGGACAGATCTGGTAGGGAGTTGCTGGGGGGGGGGGTGTTATTGGACGGCCCAGACAGAATCACCTCCAGGTTTCTCTACCCAAAGCTCAATGGGGGCGACAATGCTGCAATCCCTGGAGGTGGTGGCCCGGGTAGGGCAGTGGGAGTGGGGGACTGAGGAAGAGCTGAGGTCAGGACATGTGCAGCTGCTGTCTATCCATCTGGCTCCCCAGACAGTTGGCAGGGCCCGGAGTTGGGCCCTCCCACCTTCCTTCCCACCCGGTTCCTCTGAGAGGGAAGGCTTGGTTTTCCTGGATGGGTCTGATTCCCATTTGAGTAGCAGGGGCAGATGCGTCTCAGTTGGCACTTCTCCCTGGTTCCGACCCCTCCCAGACAGGGAAATGGATGGAAAGCCATGGAGGGGGAAGAACCACCCACCACCCTGCTTAAAGTGACTCTAAGTCAGTGGCAGGACCAGGAGAGCAGCCAGGGCCGGTGAGCTGCCCCCAACCCTAGCCCCATCTCCATCCTCAGGCATTCTCCAAGTGTGGAGTGGGCATGAGGATCTGGCGGGAAATGGTGCCGGTTAGCATCCTCATCTGCGGATCCCACGGCCCAATCCCCAGTCGTTGTGAGGGCAGTGTAGGGTGTGTGTGTGTTGGGGAAAGTAGAATAGCGGTCGCCCCGCCCCTTTCTAGTTCCCCATCTCTGGGGCAGGTAGGACAGGGGAATGAGGAGGCCCTGGGCCAGGGTTGTCGGACAGCCGAAGTCAGACCCCATGTCGACTGGCTAGCAGGAGCGCCCATGGGTTAGCTCTGTCCTTCTCTCCCTCCAGCTGGACGTGGGTTGACACTTGTTAGTCGTGAGCAATGGACTAATTTTATCTCACTCCAGCTCAGCAAGAAACCACTGCTGAGGAGAGTGTAGTTCTTCTGAGAGGTTCTGGCCGGAGGAGGCCAGTCGTAGGGCGAAAGGGGGGAGGAAATGCTGAGGCCTCCATCCTGGAAGGGGCGTGGTAGCCCCTGCCTGTGCCAAAGGCTTTAAGGTCCATAGGCTCCGGGTGTTGGGGTCCAGAAGAGGAAAAGGCATCTTGGAAAGCAGGTAGTTCAAATTCCTTCTTGTGTTTCATCTCTCTCTTTTTTCTTCACATCTGTTCCTTTCATTCTTGAAATCCCTGGGTTCTAGCAAAGTGCCTGTCAAAGCAGGTCCCTAGAAAGTATTACTGAAATGATTTGAAAACCAGGCATGGAACTTTGCTTCTGGTGACCACTAGAGAGAGCTGAAACGCAAGATTTGAAAGGCCTTCTAAAGTAAAGCCTTCTCAATGCCTGCAGAAGTTGGGTATTTAATCCCTTTTCTTATTCTTCTGGAGTCTTCTCTAAATTTCAGCTTATTAGAATTTGAACTTGCTTCAAGGGCTGTGGTTCAAACCAGCACACACCCTATCTAAGCACCAGCTGTCAGATACCACGGTTTTGCTGGAGGCACCTGTAATTCCTGTTAGCTGGCCTGCTCTGCTGCTGTGAAGCAGCAGGGAACTGCTGATTGCCTCTTCAGACATGAAAAGGCCCTAGAGGAGAGCATATGCTCATAAAAATTATGGGATTCCACAGCTTTGAAATCTAATGATCCTGAGTGATCAAACACAGACTAGGGCCTTGTGGTTCTTAAAGGAGGGATCGAGGGGGCAGCAGACCTTGGGTGGGAGAGCCTGGGGCCAGGCAGCAGAACAGAGTAATTAGTCTCAGTGGGGAGAGATGAGGCTGGCAGCTTGAGGATGTCTGCACTGAGTCAGGGGGGAAACAACAATAGCCAAGAGCTGGGTGGTAAACCACCTTCTTGCAAAGGAAACCAGTCCTCTCCACTCTTCTCCTGTCCAGTGTATAGCCACAGGGAGATGGGCTTTATTTGTATGTCTTGGGTTGCTGAGGCTAGAAGGGCAATAGGTGGGACCAGCTCTCCAAGGCTAAGGCTGCATGAAAGTCTGGAATGGCTTGAGAAGAGAGAATTCCAAAAGTGTATGTCAGTTGGAAGTGAGAGTTAATTGTGAAAAAATGGGCTATGCTAAAAGTCAGATTTGGCTCAGATTTCATTTTTGCTTGGACCTGGTCCTGCCAACACTCATTTACAGATGGGTTCGATATATAGTTGTTGAATGAAGTGGGCAATTTATTTCCCCCTCCTTGTGTCAGTTTCTTCATCTGTGAAATGAGAGGTTTGGACTGGACTGGAAGTAAGTGACCTTTGTTCAAAGTTTCAACCTACTCTGTCACTGATGAACTCTGTGAACCTGCTGCAGTGCCTTTTATCCAGACATTAGTGTCCCCAGTTAAATTCAATGCAGCGTATGAACAACAGAGATTCTAAGGATACGTTTGTTATTGCTGTAGATCTCTCTTCTGTGTTACCCTCAATTTTAGGCTGCTGCTTGGTTATTTAACCCAACTATACTAGTCCCTTCAAGTTACCCCATCAATAACAAGGGAGAAGAAAAGGGGCTTTCACTGGATTATTGGCAAGGTCTTTGATAGTTTTCAGCATGGCATTCTTGTAACAAGGTGGTAGCCTTGATGGGGCCTCCACTCCAACTCAGCCATTAACCATGTTCTCATTTTGTGAAGTAAACACTTTTTTACTTCAGAGCTCCCTAAAAATCCAATCCTGAATAGTTCACCCAACTTCACCCAACCCTATATAGCTCCTTCTCCGATTTCTGCTCTCACAGAGTATAGACCCTGGCAGAAATTTGATGTGACATGATTTCAGTTCTGAAGCTAAACCTCTGCTGTTAACCAGATTAGGACTATTTCACCAGTGTAGGCAACATACACACCAAAGCTGGATTTTTAGATTTCTTTATTTTGTTCCAAACCTTTTGAGTATTTAAATGTCCCAGATCTCAAGCTCCCAAGTTTTGTTCATTCTCTTTGATTTAACTGTAGTGCATAAGAAGCTGCATCTTACCCTAAATATTAATACTGTGCTGCTTTCACCAACCAACATTCTCCCCAAAAGCGCACAAGCACACACATGCACATGTACATGTGTGGAAGAAGTAAACTGACACCCTGCCATGTTATATGACACCTGATAGAGCAGATTTGGGACCCGTGAATGTCTTTCCTTCATCTGGAGAGAAGTGGGTGGCAGCCTGATTCTTAAGAGCTGTCCACACCGTGAGTAACAAAAGAGGCCCTGCAGAACTGCCCTCAGGTGAGTTGGTGGGGGTGGGCAGGGAAGAATGGAATCAGGAGCTTTGTTGCTCCAATATTTTCAGTGGCTTCTTCTGGGAGTTACAAAGCTCCTGGGGCCCAGCTCCTCCTGTTCCACTGCTGTTTGGGATAACAGGGTAGTAATTAGGCAGGCCCCTTCATATTCACAGAGCCAAGAACCAATGGGTTTTCCTTTGGGGGGTTGATAAGAGCTGGACTGGGACCAATGGAGGGGGCTCCAGAGTTTGGCCTTGAATGAAGCCATCAGAGGCCAACCCTGCCCCAGCTGCCTGTCTGTAACGGAAAAACTCATGGGTGGGGGGACCACTGTCTTCTTTGGAGCTCCTCAGGGGCAACCTAATCCTCCTGGCCCTGGGACGGCTCTGGCTTGGAGTAGCAAGTCACTGTTAGCTCTAAGTGACAGCCAAGGTGCCCGGTGAGAAGGTTATGGTAACAGGAATACAACAGAAAAATACCTAGAATGGGAGAGACACAAAGAGGCTGAATGAAGGAAGTGGGTGAGCTCCTAATAAGGTGAGTTGTGCTAGCTGGTCACAGCCTGGCTGGAAATTCTTTTCAGCAAGAGTGCCAGCCAGAGCCTAGGCATAGGGAAGCACCTGGCACCTACTTCAGAGGATGAAGATGGTCCAGAGTCTATCTTTCTTGGCACCTTTAATTCCCACTAACCAAGTGGTCCAGGATGCCCAGCATGGGGGACACATTGGGTAGTAAAGGCTGTGATGGTTTGCCCTTCCTAAAAGAAGTTTTCCAACCCTATGTGTAGCTGCTGCCTCTACATTTGGGGGATTCAGGTTGGAAATAGGATTTTCCCTCAAACAGTTATTTTCCTGGCTTGGCCCAGGTGAAAATGTTGACCTGTCATGAATAATGAGCGATGGAGGCATTGGTCCTTCCCCAGGTCAATAATTATTGCCCCTCCCCCACCATGCCATTCCCCCTGTCATCAGTCTCCCTCTACCTCCTGAGATGAGAGTAATTTCTTCACATTTTGACAGGTGGATATAAGGATGGGGAGTGGGGACAGCCTGCAGGTTAATGCATTAGCCCAGAAAATCTGTAAAAATCAGTGAATGGAACTTTATAGTGTTTAAGGTCCCTTTCCTCTGTGATATTATATTATTCCAGTCAATGATTATAGAAGCTTGAGCCAAACAGTGAGATGTGGCTCAGACTGAGATGAGTGGAATTGATGTTAGTGTTAGGGGTGGGTTGGGCCAAGGTGAGGGTTGATTGGCCCAAGCTCTGGGTCCCTCCTTTCTTCAAGCACCCATTAGGCTATGACAGTTATGAAAAGAAATAGAGGTGAATGAGAAGGGAGAAGAGGCAATAGAGGAAGAAAAGGAGGAAGGAAAGGAGGAGGCAGACTGTTAACTAACCTTATGATGGAGAGACTATCTATACACTTGTAAAATGATGTCACCCACACCTCTTGGGAAGCCACAGCCCTCAGAGACACTGAGGCTAAACAAGATTCCTTGTGTCATTTTACCTCTATGCCCTTTCTGCCACACCTCTCAATGGTTCCTAAGGACAGATGTCAAGGAATTCCTCAGCACACAGAGATTTAGATCTTCCCCCCAGGCTCCTGGGGACACAGTAGCACCTTTGGCAGCTGCTTTTAGTGGGTGACTAACAAGCTGGGCCAGGAATTCCCATCCTTCTCCTCCCCCAAGAGTTACAAAGTTTATGGAGAGGTTTCAAAGGCCAGGGAGTGATCCCAAGCTTTCCTAGAGCCTGGAAGGAGATGACCCTGGCAAGTTTAAAGATAATCATGGGGAGAATTTGGTTAATGAGTTTGGAACACTTGGAGCTTTGGCTCCAAGGGGATGGTCAGGTGGCTGAAATGCTGTGTGTGCGGGTTTGGGAACAAGTGTGCTGGTGGCAAAAATGTAAATGCCGAGCAGGGCAAGGTGAAGGGAAAGGTTTGGGGAGGAGCACACGATGGCAAATAAAAGGCATTAGATTGGTTCCTCAGGGGTAGAGGAGCCCGGCAGCAGCTCTCCATTGGGGTCTGGGTCAGGGGTCAACATCTTATCCTTGCTGGAATCCCTTTGCTCTTTCTTGAACATCCTTTGATGCATCAGAGGGACGAATAAGAGGATTACTGCCCCAATGATTGGGGGTACACCGGCAAAGTAGAAGGCCACATGATAGTCCCCAAAACAGTTGCGGAGGAGGCCTGAAAAGTTAACAGAGACAAGTCAAGTTTAGCTTTGCTCTACTATACAAAGATGTCCTCTGCTTCTTCTAGGAGCCATCAAAATGCCTATCCAGAGAATCTTGGCCTGTACTGCCTTGACCCGGGAGCCCAACTCAGTTTAAACACTCCTCGATGGAAGACACAAAACCTCTATTACAAAGACAAGCAGCTCCTCCCTGAGCCACTGGGACTGTAGGCTCTTGAGGCAAATGCTTATTATGAAAGAAGCAAATGAAACTTCTCAAAGTTCTCCATTTTTTACTTTTATAAGCTACAGTTAACTTCTAGTCACTCCAAGGTATGGAGGGAGGCTATTTTAAAAGAACTCCACAGAAGATGACCAAGACTTGTCTTGGTTCACAGTGATACACCTTCTCACACCCAACTTAGGCTAGAGTGTTCTTATGTAATAATTCAGCTAAGTTCCTATTTTCCCTTTCTTTGAAGTGCCCATTTGCCCTAAGAGGAGGCTAGGGTTAGGGTTAGGGTTAGGGTATATGTGTATCCTTCCTTCAAGTTACAGATATGGTTGGCCCCTCTGGGTTCTTCTAGGTTGCCAATGTGGTGAATGTGTTTGGCATGATACATGGGCCTTCTCTGCTCACCTCCAGAAGCTAATGTGGGATACCTCATAGGGAGGCTGAGCCCAGAAACAGTACTAATGTAAGGCAGGTAGGCCCTGGGGCTGCTTAGGAGGTAAAAAAGTAGAAAGAGATATGGATTCTGGGATCCACATTTGGAATCAGGAGTTAGGTAGAAGCTTCCTTCCCTCAGTGGACAGTGTGGCTGTTGTACAATGGCCTGAGTAGGAGCCTTTGTCACTGTAATGCAGTACAACCAGTGCCCTCACAACACCTTGCACTGAATTGGTATTCAAGGAATAATTGTTGAGTTAGCCTAGTTGGCCAGCCTGAGACACTACCCCATGAATCAATATTTGCAATAAATCATAAAAAGAGGAAATGATGTTCTCTTATTAGTTTTCTTTGTTTCCTATGTTTTCTAGGGTACAAACCATGCCCTCCTCGGAAGCAGAGAGAGAAATTAGGAGTGTGAAAGATGGCAAGCCAACACTTTGCCTGTTGCCTGCTATAAGTGAGCTTCATTGGTCCAGTTTTGAGTTGTGGTCTTAAATGTTTTCTACAGGCTCAGTTCAGAAGTTGGTAGAGGAGGAAGGGATGTCTCTAAATATTAATAAAACCAGGGCCCACTTTTGTTTCTCTTCCTGCTCAGCTACCTTGAAAATAATTACTTGCTTGTGGAGAGAGAGAGGGAGAGAAGATTCGGGATCAATAGAATGGTCAGAAGGCCAAACCCATTATTCTCTCTACCCTCCTGGAATCAGCCATGCTGTCTACAATAAAAACTCACAGCCATGAAAAGCCCATCCCCTCAAATGAATCCATGCACATATACTGTGCTTAGTCTCTTTCATCAATAGTGGTAAGAGGTTTCATGCACTCTGATGAGACTACTTGAAGAGACAGGAGGGAGAAAGGGACTTTAAGCAGAGGCACTTAGGAGGGCTAGGTCCCAAGAAAAATAAGACCCCCCCACCCATGTTCTCCCTTCAATGTTAACCTCACCTGCAATGGGGGGTCCGGCAATCATCGGCAGGGCCATCATACCCAGGAGGTAGCCAATGGCCTGTGAGGCCTGCATCGGGCCCACCAGCTCAAATGCGATGGGGGCCATGATGGTGATGAAGAAGCCATCGCACAGGCCAAGGAAGAGGCAGACAACGATGAGGCCCCCGAAGCCCCGGCAGAGGGGAATCATCATGGACATCAGGCCCAGGAGCAAGAAGGAAATGACCTAAAAGAACAACAGCCTGCGGTCATGTTGTGCTTGCCCATCAAGCCCGCACAGTAAATCACATCTCCTTTCTCAGGGCCTTATTTATACAGTCTGTAAAATGGGACAAAGTGTTAGTTGCTCAGTTGTGTCCCACTCTTTGTGACCCCCATGGACTGTAGCCTACCAGGCTCCTCTGTCCATGGAGCTCTCCAGGCAAGAATACTGGAGTGGGTAGCCATTCCCTTCTCTAGGGGATCTTCCAAACCCAGGGATTGGACCCATGTCTCCCACATTGCAGGTGGGAGATTCTTTACCATCTGAGTCACCAGGGAAGCCCATGAAAAATGGGGCAAGGGGATGTCAACAGAAAGCCCAGTGGACTAAATAGTTACTTAAGTTCCTTCTAAGTCATTTAGAAGGACTTAGAGTTCAAAATTTTAAAGAGAGCCCCTATTTAAGGTTGATTCTGTCAAGATTTTTAAAAGAAAGGACATGGCCCCTGTCCTCAAGAAGATGTCTTTTGACTAGATTTTGAGATAAAGGGAATTGCTGTTTCTGCTTTCTGATCCTGTGTTTGTCTGCCACAGGCATCAGGGTCTGGGACCAGACCATGCTGGTGTTTTCATATCCAAGTTAGATTTAGGAAGAGGAAGGGGAGGAAGTGAGGATGACTTGAATAATGATTAGATGGGGGCACAGCTTCCTGAAATGGGGAAGGAGCCAGTGCCCATTTTTGTGGGAGACTGCCAAAAACAGTTTTCTAAAAGAAAACACCTTAGTATGAGGGAGACCACCAGGAGGTTCACCCAGGTTCACCCAGGTTTTAGAACATGGGACACACCACCATCTCAGATGCTCAAGGCAGTATGGCTCTGGGGGCTTCTGGATTTGTCTGAGCACCCTGCTAAGACAACAAAGGGGATTCTAATGAGAAGCAAGGCACTCAGGAGGTCTAGGGAGCCTGAAGCCAGCCCCAGGGACACTGACTAGCCACTGGGCTTTCCTTGGGCTGAGTAAAATTACTCTGAAGTAATAAAGCCGCCTTTCCAGTGGCTGGTTTTTCCCTCAGTAGAGAGAAGGGCCACTGGAAACACAACTGATTTTTAAAAAATAGTTAATTAATTTAAAATATCTATTTATTTTTAATTGAAGGATAATTACTTTACAGTATTGTGTTGGTTTCTGGCGTACATCTACATGGAATCAACCACAGGCAGACAAATGTCCCCTCCCTCTTGAAACTCTCTCCCACCTCCCACCCCCTCTCACCCCTTTAGATTGTCACACAGCCCCAAACTGAGTTTCCTGAGTCATATAGTAAATCCCCCTCAGCTATCTATTTTACACATGGTACTATATATGTTTCCATGATACTCTCTCCATCCATTCCACCCTCTCCTTCCCATCCTCCCCATACAAGTTGGTTCTCTATGTCTGCACCTCCAATGCTGCCCTGCAAAGAGGTTCATCAGTACCATCTTTCTAGATTCCATATATATGCATTAACATATGATATTTGTTTTTCTCTTTCTGACTTACTTCACTATAATAGGCTCTAGGTTCATCCACCTCATTAGAACCAGCTCAAATGCATTCCTTTTGGGGGGCTGAGTAATAATCTATTGTTTATATGTACCACAACTTCTTTATCCATTCATCTGTCGATGGACATCTAGGTTGCTTCCATGCCTAGCTATTGTAAATAGTGTTGCAATGAATATTGGGGTACATGTGTCTTTTTCAATTATGGTTTCCTCAGGGTATATGCCCAGTAGTGGAATTATTGGGTCATATGGTAGCTTTATTTCTAGTTTTTCAAGGAATCTTGATACTGTTCTTCATAGTGGCTGAACCAATTTACATTCCCACCAACAGTGCAAGAGCGTTCCCTTTTCTCCACACCCTCTCCAGCATTTATTGTTTGTAGATTCTTTGGTGATGGCTATTCTGATAAGTGTGAGATGATATCTCATTGTAGTTTTGATTTCCATTTCTCTAATAATAAGCAATGTTGAGCATCTTTTTAAGTATTTGTTAGCCATCTGTATGTCTTCATTGGAGAAATGTCTATTTAGGTCTTCTGTCAACTTTTTGATTGGGTTGTTTGTTTTTCTGGTATTGAGTTGCATGAGCTGCTTGTATATTTTGGAAATCAATCCCTTCATCATTTGCTATTGTTTTCTCCCATTCTGAGGGTTGTCTTTTCATCTTTTTTATAGTTTCCTTTGCTGTGCATGTATGCTGCATGTGTGCTAAGTCACTTCAGTCGTGTCCAACTCTTTGCAAACTATGGACCATAGCCCGCCAGGCTTCTCTATCCATGGGATTCTTCAGGCAAGAATACTGGAATGGGTTGCCATGCCCTCTTCCAGGGGATCTTCCCAACCCAGGGATTGAATCCATGTCTCTTACATCTCCTGCATTGGCAGATAAGTTCTTTACCACTGGTGCCACCTGGGAAGCCCTTCCTTTGCTGTGCAAAAGCTTTCAAGTTTAATTAGGTCCCACTTGTTTATTTTTGTTTTTATTTCCATTGCTCTGGGAGGTGGGACATAGAGGATCTTGCTGTGATTTATGTCATAAAATGTTCTGCCTGTGTTTTCCTCTAAGAGCCTTATAGTTTCTCATCTTACATTTAGGTCTTTAATCCATTTTGAGTTTATTTTTGTGTATGATGTTAAGAAGTGTTCTAATTTCTTTCTTTTACATGTAGCTGTCCACTTTCCCCAGCATCTTTTATTGAAGAGACTATCTTTTCTCCACTGTATATTCTTGCCTCCTTTGTCAAAGATAAGGTGCCCATAGGTATGTGGGTTTATCTCTGGGCTTTCTATCTTGTTCCATTGGTCTATATTTCTGTTTTTGTGCCAGTACCAAACTGTTATAACGATGGTAGCTTTGTAGTATAGTCTGAAGTCAGTTAATTCCTCCAGGTCCATTCTTTCTCAAGATTACTTTAGCTATTTGGGATATTTTATGTTTCCCTACAAATTGTGAGATTTTTTGCTCTAGTTCTGTGAAATACCATTGGTAATTTGATGGGGATTACATTGAATCTGTAGACTGCTTTTGGTAGTATAGTCATTTTCACAATATTGATTCTTCCAACCCAGGAACATGGAATATCTCTCCATCTGTTTATGTCATCTTTGAATTTTTTCATCAGTCATATCATTTCCTGTATACAGCTCTTTTGGCTCCTTGTGTGTGTATGTGTCAGTAGCTCAGTCATGTTTGACTCTTTGTGATCCTATGAACTGTAGCCTGCCAGGCTCCTCTGTCAAAAGGATTCTCCAGGCAAGAATACTGGAGTGGGTTGCCATTTCCTTCTCCATTTGTCTCCTTAGGTAGGTTTATTCTTAGGCATTTTATTCTTCTTGGTTGCAGTGGTAAATGGGATTGATTCCTTAATTTCGCATTCTAATTTTTCATTGTTAGTGTATAGGAGTGCAAATTATTTCTGTGTATTGATTTTGTATCCTGTGACTTAACTAAATTCATTTATTAGCTCTAGTAATTTTCTGATAGTATATTTAGGGTTTTATATCTATAGTTTCACATCATCTGTGAACAGTGAGAGTTTTCCCATCTAGATTCCTTTTATTTCTTTTTCTTTTCTCATTGCCATAGCTAGGACTTCCAAAACTATGTTGAATAATAGTGGTGAGATTGGGTACCCTTGTCTTGTTCCTGATCTCATAGGGAATGCTTTCAGTTTCCTATCATTGAGAATGATGTTTGCTGTGGGTTTGTTATATACAGCCTCCTCAGATATGTAGATGACACCATCCTCATGGCAGAAAGTGAAGAGCTAAAGAGCCTATTGATGAAAGTGAAAGAGAAGAGTGAAAAAGTTGGCTTAAAACTCAACATTCAAAAAACTAAGATCATGGCATCCAGTCCCACCACTTCATGGCAAACAGATGGGGAAACAATGGAAACAGAGACATAATTTGTCTTTTCAGCTCCAAAATCACTGCAGATGGTGACTGCAGCCATGAAATTAAAAGATGCTTGATCCTTGGGAGAAAAGCTATGACCAACCTAGACAGCATATTAAAAAGCAGAGACATTACTTGGCCAACAAAGGTCTGTCTAGTCAAGGCTATGGTTTTTCCAGTAGTCATGTATGGATGTGACAGTTGGACTATAAAGAAAGTTGAGCACTGAAGAATTGATGCTTTTAAACTGTGGAGTTGGAGAAGACTCTTGAGAGTCCCTTGGACTGCAAGGAGATCAAACCAGTCAATCTTAAAAGAAATCAGTCCTGAATATTAGTTGGAAGGACTGATGGTGAAGCTGAAGCTCCAATACTTTGGCCACCTGATGCAAAGAACTGACTCATTGGAAAAGATCCTGATGCTGGGAAAGCTTGACAGCAGGAGGAGAAGGGGACAACAGAAGATGAGATGGTTGGATGGCATCACCAATTCGACGGACATAGTTTGAGCAAGCTCCAGGAGTTAGTGATGGACAGGGAAGCCTGGCGTGCTGCAGTCCATGGGGTCACAAAGAGTTGGACATGGCTGAGTGACTGAACTGAACTGATGTTAAGGTAAGTTTCTCCTGTGTCCATTTTTAAACAGTTTTAATCATAAGTGGGTGCTGAATTTTGTTGAAAGCTTTTTCTGCACCTATTGAGATTATCATATGGCTTTTATCTTTCAATTTGTTAATATGGTGTGTTGCATTGATTGATTTGCATATATTGATGAATCCTTGCATTCCTGGGATAAACCTGACTTGATCATGGTGTATGATCTTTTTAATGTGTTGTTGGATTCTGTTTACTAGAATTTTGTTGAGGATTTTTGCATCTATGTTCATAAATGATATTGACCAGTAATTTTCTTTTTTGTGTTTGATGTCTTTATCTGGTTTTGGTATCAGGGTGATGGTGGCCTCGTAGAATGAGTTTGGAAGTATTCCTTCCTCTGTAAGTTTTCAGAAGAGTTTGGAAAGAATAGGCATTAGCTCTTCTCTAAATGTTTGATAGAATTCACCTGTGAAGCCATCTGGCCCTGGGCTTTTGTTTTTGGGGAGAGTTTTGATCACAGTTTTGATTTCAGTGATTGTGATTAGCTTCCTCATAATTTCTGTTTCTTCCTGGTTCAGTCTTGGAAGGTTGAATTTTTCTAAGAATCTGTCCATTTCTTCCAGGTTGTCCATTTTATGGGCATATATTTCATAATACTCTCGTGTGACCCTTTGTGTTTCTGTGATGTCTGTTGCAACTTCTTTTTCATTTCTAATTTTGTTGGTTTGATTCATTTCACTTTATCTTGATAAGTCTGGCTAGTGGTTTGTCAATTTTGTATATCTTCTCAAAGAACCAGCTTTTGGTTTTATTAATCTTTACTATTGTTTCCTTCATTTCTTTTTCATTTATTTCTGCTCTAATCTTTATAATTTCTTTACTTGTACTAACTTGGGTTTTTTTCTTCTTCTTTTTCTAGTTGTTTTAGGTGTAAAGTTAGGTTGTCTATTTGATGTTTTTCTTGTTTCTTGAGGTAGGATCTTATTGCTATAAAGCTCCCTCTTAGAACTACTTTTGCTGTATTCCATAGATTTTGAGTCATCATGTTTTCATTGTCATTTGTTTCCAGGAATTTTTTTATTTCCCTTTTTATTTCTTCAGTAACCTGTTGGTTATTTAGAATCATATTGTTTAATCTCCATGTGTTTGTGTTTTTACTGTTTCTTTCCCCCATAATTGATATCTAGTGTTATAGTATTGTGGTCAGAAAAGATGCTTGATATGATTTCAATTTTCTTAAATTTACTGAGGCTTGATTTGTAACCCAAGATGTGGTCTATCCTGGAGAATGGTTCATGTGAACTTGAATTCTTGTATTCTTTCATGTGCACTTGTATTCTTCATTTGAATGGAATGTCCTGTAGATACCAATTAGGGCCATCTGGTCTAACGTGTCATTTAAGGTTTGCATTTCCTGATTAATTTTCTGTTTTGATGATCTATTGATGTAAGTGGGGTGTTAAAGTCCCCTACTATTATTGTGTTACTGTCAGTTCCTCCTTTTATGTCTGTTAGTGTTTGCCTTATGTACTGAGGTGTTCCTATGTTGGGTGCATAAATATTTACAATCTTGGATTGATCCCTTGGTCATTATGTAGTATCCTTTCTTATCTCATAATATTCTTTATTTTAAGGTCTATTTTGTCTGATATGAGAATTGCTACTCTGGCTTTCTTTTGATTTCCTTGTGCATGGACTATCTTTTTCCATCCTCTCTTTGAATGTGTCTCTAGGTCTGAAGTGGGTGACTTGTAGACAGCATAAATATGGGTTTTATTTTTGTATCCACTCAGCCAGTCTGTGTCCTTTAGTTGGAGCATTTAATCCATTTAATTTAAAGTAATTTTGATATATATGTTCCTATGGCATTTTCTTAACTGTTTTGTTTTTGTAGATCTTTTCCTTCTCTTGTGTTTCCTGCCTATAGAAGTCCCTTTAGCATTTGTTATAAAGCTGGTTTGGTGATACTACATTCTCTTAACTTTTGCTTGTCTATAAAGCTTTTGATTTCCCATATATTTTGAATGAGATCCTTGCCAAATAGAGTAATCTTGGTTGTAGAGTTTCCCCTTTCAATACTTTAAATATATCCTGCCATTCCTTTCTGGTCTATAGAGTTTCTACTCAAAGATCAGCTGTTAATCATATGGGGTTTCTCTTGTATGTTACTTGTTGCTTTCCCCTTGCTGCTTTTAATATTTGTTCTTTGTGTTTAATCTTTATTAGTTTAATTAGTATGTGTCTTGGCATGTTTCTCCTTGGGTCTATCCTGTATGGGACTCTCTGTCCTTCTTGGATTTGATTGACTATTTCCTTTCCCATGTTAGGGACGTTTTCAACTATAATCTCTTCAAAAATGTTCTCAGACCCTTGATTTTTCTCTTCTTCTTCTGGGACCCCTATAATTTGAATGGTGTAGCCTTTAATATTGTCCCAGAGGTCTCTGAGACTATCTTCAATTCTTTTCATTCTTTTTCCTTTATTCTGCTCTTCAGCAGTTATTTCCACCATTCTATCTTCCATGTCACTATCCATTCTTCTGCCTCAGTTATTCTGCTATTGATTCCTTCTAGAGTATTTTTCATTTCAGTAATTGTGTTGTTCATTTCTGTTTATTCTTTATTTCTTCTAGGTCATTGTTAAATGTGTTAATTGAGTCTTTCATTTTCTCGATTCTATTTTCAAGGTTTTGAAGCATCTTTATTATCATTCCTCTGAATTATTTTTCAGGTAGTTTGCCTATTTCCTTTTTGTTTATGTGGTCTTGTGAGTTTTTATTTTATTCCTTCATTTACAAAATATTTCTCTGTCTTTTCATTTTTTTTTTCAAACTTACAGTGTTTGAGTTCTCCTTTTCCCAGGCTTTGGGGTCATATTCCTTCTTCCTTTTGTTTTCTGCCCATAACTGGCCTTTTGATTAAGGTCACCTGTAATGTGTGTCTGTGAGCCAGACTGAAGACCTGGGCTCCACCCACTGTAGCCAGCAGAGGCAGGTTGTCCCAGAGTCAGGGCTAAGACTTGATCTGTTAACCAAGGCTTCGACAGGATCCAGGATTTTCTAATAGTGCCCATTTGCAGGCTGACTTACCCAGGAAAAGTCACCATATGATAAGTGTAAATGTCATCACATCACCAGATGGAAGGTAGATAGGAGGGTCAAGGCTATTTCAAGCCCTAAAGATTTTCTGTGTTGTTGCTGGTAGTGTGTTTGATAGGCTGATTGGTTGGTTTTTGGAGAGGATAAGAAATGTCCTGGTCATGCCCTCTGAGGAAAACTCTTATTTGAGGAACTTTTGAACTTTGCCTAGGCTGTTTTGGGATAGATATGCAGAATCTAGGAATATATCCCATTTCCTCCTCTAAGAGATTCGTGTGCAACTGTAAGATAAAACCAGACCCACCTATCAACCAAGTCATAATGATATGCCAATTAAGGAGTTAATACCATTAAATACTACAAAGTACCCCATTAACTGGTGGTAATTACTATCTATTGTATCTAGCTGCCTCTTAATAACCTCCATGAGGCTTTGCCAAGGCTTGGAAATTAAAAATCCCTCTTGGAACCAAGAAACAGGTTTCAAGATTTGACCCAAAGTGAGGTTGTCCTGCAAGTTGTCACTATTTCCTTTCCAACAGACTGTCCAGGGGCTTTACACCAGACACATGTGCCTCTCTGTCAGTAGTAGGAACCAGAAGGTCTAGTGGATGACTTTTTTGAACCTGAAGCTGTGTACACTCCTTTCCTCTCCTAGACCTGTACCCCTGCTCTGACCCAGGGAGAAAGGGAGGCAAATTCTTGTGATCAAGAAGATCACAAGAGTAGCTCAAGAGGAAGAAGTTCATTCATTGTTTCGTGCCCTCAGCCTAAGACAGTTACCAGCACAATGTGTTTGAACAAATCACTTTCCCTCTCTGGGCCTCAGTTCCTCAGTTTATAAAATGAGGAATTTGGGACTATGAGTTAATGAAGATATGTTTCAACTTTAAAGTTCCAAGATTATTTTATTTTTTTGTAAGTGGTAAAACTGGGTCAACTAAGAGTGGGAAAAGGGAGAGAATGTCAGATAGGTAGGGGCAATGGACAGCAGAAGCACTGAGCCATAAGCCTAGTACTGCTTCTGACTGGTTATTGCCTCTTCCTCCCTTGGAACTCCCTCTTGGAACAATAGAAAACAAGAGCTGCTTGGGCCCTACCTCTCTCCTAGGGAATATGTTGAGAAATAGCTATATGGGTAGGCAAAGGCTGCTTCCACTCTTCAAGATAAAGCTCTGGCCCAATGCTAACTTACCCTGATTTCCAGCACCCTTTGGCCACAATGGGGACATGTGGAAGAAGCTGGGAAAGCCACATATAGTCCTATACAAAAAGTCACTCAGGTAAGGTCTTGTTGATATTGGCACAAGAAATTAAATTTTCATAATTGGTTTATCTCAATCACAGGCTTTTGGTTTGACTTTGGTCAAGTCACTTATCATGTCTGGGATTTGGTTCTGCCATCCATCACTTAGGCTAAAGCAGAATATGAAAAGAATGCTACACAGCAGTTCAGTTCTTCCATGACTATCTGAGTCTTTTCCTCAGTTTCTCCATCACTGTAATGAGAGGTTGGACTGGATGGACCATAATAGTGCCTCTAAGCTCTGACAAAGCAGATTCACCAACTCTTGCAAATCTAACACAAAGTTAAAAACAATAGGAAGCCTTATTCATATCCTCATCCAAGATATATGAGGGTATTTAAGAAAACAGTTGGGGCTATCAGAAGACAGAGAAATCCCTGCTGTGTGTAGTCAGGGCCCCTTGGAAGTGCTTTCAGGACATCTCCAATAGAGTCAGAACTCAACCACCTTCCTAATGGATTCCTTATGAGCCACATGTTATTTGGGGCTGCTGTTACTCCTCCATAGGGTTCCACACTTGGGTACCTTCTGGTACACTTGCTATCCAGTAGATAAAGACAGACAGCTTGAGCAGTAGTCTGTATTCAAGCCAGACCAGAGCCTAGTTCACACAGAAAGTGGCCTCTCAAGCATGGATACTGCCCAAAATATACGGCTATCTGTGTCACTTTGAGAAGGAATATAAGTTTGCATAGTTAAAACATTTTTTACTTCTCAAAGCCTGGTCACATTTTTATTTCTTTTGATCCTCACATGTGAGGTGAGATAGGAAGAAAAGAATTATTCTCATCATACAGAAGAGGAAAGTGAGGCCTGGAGAGGGCAAGTGAGGTCTGGCCTTTTCTGGCACTTTTTTTGTGTCCATCAAGAGGATGGCATTTGAGAGCCAGTGTTTGGTGTCAAGTAGTTCTGGAGGTATAAGAAGTGGTGCACTTGGGCCTAGAGGAGAGATACATTGGGCCACAGAGTACTACAGATGCCTAAGACCCTCCAAGAGCGTATAAGGTACCAATGAGTTCAGTCCTCAGGGCAGGCAGCATCTAATTCCTGGCTTCAGTTTCCCTCTTTCAGATGGTAGAACTTCTATAAATAAATGTTTTCTTTGAAAGTGTTCTTAGAGTTTCCAGTAAACAGTGGCTGCTTTCACTAGATCCTTATTCCATCTTGAGGAAGGAGCAGAACAGGGATGATGATCTTCACTTGAAACCTAGGGAAACTGAGGTTTTGAGACTTTGATTTCCCATGTTACATAGCAAACTGTGTCAGATATACCCTACCATTATATCCCAAAGGCTGGAGATAACCTAGCATCATGTGGCAGGCTATTCTGTCAACAGGGTGGTCACACTCACCTGCAAGTAGATCTTCTTAAGTCCAGGAATGGAGTCACTGACACGGCCTGACACAAGGCGCCCAAGGCCTGAGGTAGCCCCAATACACACCAAGAGCACCCAGGTCTGCTTGATTTCCAAGAATTCCTCTTCCACATACTTCATCTGAAAAGCATAACACCAGGCCCCCAGGATAAGAGGAAGAAGAGGATCTGACTGGTTAATTGTTAGCATACCCAGAATCCTCTACTGCTTACTTCCCTGGAACATGACAAGAGTTCTTTCTCCTGCAGCCCCCTCCCCTGTAGCCTTAGCTCCAGAACCAGCTCTCTGGTTGTTTCTAACAGCTTAAAAGGCTGCACATCCCTTGGCTCTCTGGATTTTGGGCTTCTGAGCAACAGCTGAGGACAGTGGGTGTCTAAGCCTCTTCCAAGCCTTGGCAGGACAGAATACAGCTTTAACAACTGAAAGAAATCTAGGAATTCCTTTATTGTCTCCCCATTCCCTGACCCAGAACTGACAGCCTAGGGCAACAACAGGTCACCAAGGGAGAAGGATCCATCAACTTCCAGGTAACACTCCAAAACTATGTTTTAAGAAACACAATGTCTGTGCAAGATAACAGCTGGAAACAACCAACATTTCTGTGATCATGTAAGTTGGGTAGATGCTGGTTAAACAAAGCTGAATAGAGTTTTTTACTGTATTTTGGGATCTTTTGGTACCTTTATAAGATTGCTACACATTATGAAGGTAGACAGATCTAGTATACATTATTTCCTAAACAAAATTACTTGACTACAAAGGCCAGCATTCCTTAAGACACTCTCTTAGAAAACCCTATTGTTGGTTCATCTAGGGGCAGTCTTCTGTATCTCAGTGATGCTTATCTTCTCTTGAGCATCCATCTAGATTTATCAGTAGGGGAAACCATAGGCATAGGTCTTTCCCTAAGGAACTTTCCCCATTTCCCACTGAGGTCTTCCCTCATCCTGTGTTGTTTCCTACTCTCCAAATACCTCTTTTGTCTTTTTCCAAAGATCCTAGCTCTGCCCTTTCAATGTCCTCTGCTCCTACCCTCTGAACTTCAGGCAGATTACATGCAGCTTCTTGGGGTCAGGTAGGGTAGACCCACCCTGGTATTTCTCACCAGGTGTACATAGGGAACGAAGTAGCCAAGGGCAGCAGCAGCGATCCCGAAGGCCCAGATGCGGTAGGTACGTTGGCGAAACACTCGCATGTTGAAGTACTTCCTGAGCTGAGCCAGAAAGCGTTGGCACAGGGTGTGGACACCTCTCTTGCTTGGGGTGTCTTGCGAGCTCGGCAGGAGAGGTCGGTAGGTGAGTGAAAGCAGCGTAAGAATAAACATAAAGGTACTCAGCACCTGGAAGGTTTGAGCGAGCTTGATCTTAGCCCCCAGTGTTTTGATGAGGAGGGGGAAGGATATGGAGAAGATGCTACTCCCAGCAGACACCACACCATTGGCCAGACCCAGACGGCGTTGGAAGTAATGGCCCAGGATGACAAGAGATGGCTGAAAGGCGAAGGAACAGCCACAACCAAAGAGAATCCCATAGGTGAAGTAACGCAGGCTTAGTGAGCTGTGGGAGAGACACCAAGAGCTATTCTCAGAAGCCTGACCAGCAATTTATCTGCCCTTCTCCACCCCACCCCTCCAGCCCCCCTCCCCCGCCCCCCCGCGCCAAGATCTATATACCCCACCCTCAACCCACAGCCCCAGTTACTGCTGACCCTCAGAATAGACAAGAAATAGAACCTTCTGATCCCCATTTTATAGATAGGGAGACAGAGTTTCAGAGACTTTACCCAAGGTAGCATAACTGGGGGCTTCCCTGGTAGCTCAGCTGGTAAAGAATCCACCTGAAATGCAGGAGGCCCTGGTTTGATTCCTTGGTTGGGAAGATCCCCTGGAGAAGGGATAGGCTACCCACTCCAGTATTCTTGGGCTTCTCTGGTGGCTTGGATGGTAAAGAATCTGCTTGCAATACGGGAGACCTGGGTTTGATCCTTGGCAACCCACTCCAGTATTCTTGTGTGGAGAATCCCCATGGACAAAAGGGCCTGGTGGGCTACAGTTCATGGGGTTGCAAAGAGTTGGACATGACTGAGAGACTAAGCACAGCACAGCACAGCATAACTGGGGATGAGCAAAGCTTGGACTTGTCTCTAGGCCTGTGTGACTCTAGTTTGAATCATAGGGCCCCATCAGTACTGTTCAAAAGAAAGCCACAACTATCCTATGCAAAGTCTAGATGAGAGGCTACAAGAGTAAATTAGTGGCTTAGAGAGAACAGTTTCACTTACTGCTCTAGACAACATGGGTAGGGTGGTAACCAAAGCTTTATCCCAAGTAATAAGAAAATTCTGCAAGGAGCCAAGATTCTGGATGTTTGAGACCCTCCATGGTACTCTTCAGTGTCTTTCTCCATGCTCGGGGCCCTTAATATTTCAGAGTGGTTGGTGGTGTATCCTTAGAGATACTCCTTCCCCAACCATGCCCATGGTCTGGATATCCCAAAACCCTTTACTCCAGGCCCTAGATAATCTCCATAGGGATCCTAAGATAAGGAGTTCCTTTAACTTCTGAAGCCTGGCTCCTATTCTTGGACATTATATGGACTAGTTTCCCAGAGTAGCTTGGCTGCTTGGTGGGAAATGGGACCTCAAAGAAATTATTGGCCTGGCCAAGTAGGACAAGTTCTGGCTAAAACTCTTAGGCTCTGCTTTGGCCATAACCTTCTATAACAGAAGGCAAAGTATCAGAATGGAAAAGGCTATGGGAAGGTCAGCTTGGCTTGCCATCTGCCATCAGATGACACTGACATAAACTAGTAAAAAAAATTATTTTCTTTATGATGCCTCCACATATTTTGCAATACTTTTTATCTGGCCACTTAATAACTTAGTGCTTTCCATGGTCTGGCAGTTCCTCTTCATAAATAGACCTAGTCCTCATACTAAAGGACTGGACCTATGGCACAGAGATGAAGTAGTGCTAGCTCTCATGATTCTAAGACAGTCACTGTCATCATTGCTTTCCATCTGTTTGCATTCATTGGGTATGAGCAAGGGCTTTGGTTTCAAAAGGGTTGCCTCTACTTAGAACACATAGCTAAGCCAACTGCTCCTCTTCTGTCAAATTCCTTGGGGCTTCCTTCCATTTAAATCGAGGTACCCTTTGGAATTGACCCAAGCTAGGGGCCTTGCTAAGGGAAATGCATTATGAAGGTCTGAAGGAGACACTCAGGGAGGGGGCCAGTGGGAGTAAAGCATGGGATTCTGTTCAGGGAGCTGTGTAGTGGATCTATTTCTACCTGGGCCCCGAGGCAGGAGGCCCCTGAGTAGGCTTGCCAAAGCCCTGCCCAAACTTTGCCCCATCTCACACCATCCAAAGGAACTCAGAGCCCTGATTTAGACACAACAGGAGAGATAACTTGGAGTTCTATCCATAAACAGAACCATATTCCACTGGATGTGAAGCCATCCAGAAAGTTTTTTGGCTCTAAAGATGTTCTTACAGAAAGGGCAAAGGGAGTGGGGGAGGAGCTTAAGGGCTGGGGAACAGTGTGCCTAAAGAAGAATGCCAGGAGAAAGCACATATGAGCTCTTTCCTCTCCTGTAACTGAGCTCATGTGGATTGGAAAGAAAATGGGATCCGTATGTTGCTAATTTGTTTACACTTTGCTCTGCTTGGCCTTAAGCACAGGCCACTGCTGAGTAGTGCTGAGGCTAGAGCTGCTTCTGAGGCCTAACTCCTTCTCACAAGAAGCCAGGCACCAGCCTGCTGAGGGCAAATGAGGCCGGCCACCAGAGGGGCCCTGAAAAGATTTGGAGCTACAGCCCTGGGAGGGCTGAGCAGATTACAGACAGGATGTGGTTTTCCCTGCCTCTGTTTCAATTGGATAGAACCAAGCCAAGAAACTATTGCAGGCCAGACCCAAGCTCTGCTGGAGGGTAGACTGGGCAGCCAGAAATGCTCAAGTCATAAAGTGGGCTCAACCTCACAGGGCCCAGTTGTGGCAGAACACGATTATCATTCTCTGCTGTGAGCGGATCCTTAGGCCTAGAGTGCATAACCCTGGTCCTTCTCTGGGAAGCCAATCTCAGAAAACAAGTCTCCGACAAGTTAGCCATGTCTCCAGGCCAGCATTCTCCTACACCAGGAGATTGGAAGTAGGAGGTACCATAACTTTCAAAGTGTCTTTGGCAGAAAATTATTGGAGTTCTTTTGGAATGCCATATTCCTCAAGCTGTGGTGGAGGGTTGTGCCTTCTCCCCTCTCCTACACATACACTTCTGGAGAGCAGCAGAGATAAGGAGAATATGAACTTGTAACCTACTCCTTGCTGGACACTGACCAAATTCTGCCAGTGGGATCTATGGGACCAGAATTTGAGTTTACCCAGTTTAGGCCTAGTTGGATAGCTGGGTTTTGGGTCTGTATCTCAGTGAGGGATGCTGCTGAATATCCTTTCTCATGCCCAAGACATGAATCTTTATCTGTCCCAAACTGTCCTAACATTTATTGTTGTTTGGTCTCTAAGTTATGTCCAACTTTTGCTACCCCATGGACTGCAGCAAACCAGGCTTCCCTTTCCTTCACTATCCCCTGGAGTTTGCTCAAACTCATGTCCATTGAGTTGGTGATGCTATCTAACCATCTCACCCACTGCCACCCTCTTTTCTTTTTGCTTTCAATCTTTCCCAGCATCAGGGTCTTTTCATTGCCATGCAGAAATGGAAACAGATCAGAAATACCAAACAGCCTTGGGCTCAGCTGACCTCTTTTTCAGCATAAGATTACCCAAGAATCCTCTAATGGTAGGTGTTCACATGGTCTTACTCTAGATTTTCATTCCTAGGAGGGCAGTTGAGGTCATGAGATGTGTGACATATTGAAGGGCAATAGAATGGCAGAGTGGAAGACACACCTGAAAAGACCTGATCTAATTTCATGTTGTAGATATAAAAACTGAGGCCCAGAGAGGGAAATGACACTCATCAATTGTTCCATTGCCATTCAGTGGCCAAAATTGAACCTGGGCTCAGCTGTATGAATGCCCAAGCTTAAACTTCTCTCATCACTTTGGAAATGTTGAGTCCTCTTTGGGTATATTCCCTACCAATATGTCCTTGGAGACCCTACCTAGATAAATCCCATTGAACAATAATTCCTGGGAGCAAGGTATTTGAAGACCCTACATGGAAAAGGCCATAGGGGATTCTGCAATGAGAAGAGTGTCTCCATTTGAGGCCCAGAAAGAAGCCAAGGGCAAATGGCCAGCAATTCTTAGCCTTACCTGGTGAAGGAGCTGGTATGGAGGCCAATGAAAGCAACAGCAGCCCCTGCAGTTGCTGTGATTCGGCAGCCCAAACGATCAGTGAATATACTCACAATGGGAGAACAGAAGAAGATCATTCCCATTGAGAGGGCTCCTACCCATGCTGCAGAGAAAAGAAGCACAAAGACATTTTAGTTTAATGTGGTATCTGGTGGTGCAGCTGGTATGTCAATTCTCTGACCTTTCACAGGGGGCATTGTGTTGGCCTGCACTGCCAGCCTGCTAGTCCCTGATGGCCAGAGAGGTTAGGCAATTTTCAAAGTGCCTATAACAAGGCAATGTGAGAACCAGGGGTCTAGTTCATAAGCATACCCAGAATTTCAAAGCTGGGGGAAGAGGCCTTTAGAGATCAAGTCTGTGGTAGAGATGTCAGGCTAGCTACCACACAGCTGCACTACATTTCTTAGCCTGTTTCCTGTGGCTATTTGGTACGATCATGTGACAGAATTCTGACCAATAGAATGTGGGTAAAAAGGACACATGCCACTTCTGGGTTTGGACCATAAAAAGACTCCCATGATGTTTCTGCTTCCTTGGGGGCCATAATGGCAGAGTGACCTTGGATGCCATGTATTAAGACTGGCAGAACTGCCATCAGTTCTGTCTGGGACCCTGAATGGAGTGGAGTTCCTCCTTTCTCTCCAGTCTGGAACCCTTGCCCTGAATGTTACCTAATAATTAAACTTCTTTTCCTTTAAACTACTGAATTTTTGAGGGCTATTTGTTATAGCAGTTAAATAAACACAAACTAAGACAAAGAGATTCCTCTACTACCATTTTATTGATAAAGAAACAAGTCTAGAAATGTGAAGGGACTTGCCAAACATCACATAGCAAGTTAAGTGGCAGAGCTGGGCCTCAGACCTAACTCTCCTTATTTCTAGTCCAATGTTCATTGTATTATATCTCTAATTAGGATTAATGAAGCTCCCATCATTGGAAGTGTGCAAGCAGAGGCTAGATATAAAACAGGGGATTCAACCACTGGTGTCAGATTTGGACTAGCCAGCATTTCAGGCTTCCTTCCAGGGATACTAAGCCAGATTTATAGCCTTAGGCACTAGGCTACTTGGTTTCAGTGCCAAGGAACATGAAAGTTAATTAAGCCTTCAGAAGCTTAGGTAAGATTTGTCTTGGTCACTGGAACAGTCGTGTGAAAATGCTAAGACTAAGGAGTAAGGAAGGCCACAGACAAAGGCCTCCTGGAATTGACACAGGGCAGGTTCAGGAGTCACCCAAAGATTTATAAGGACACTGTACAAGAGAGGCATATAACCCTCCTGCTGAAATCCTTCATCAGAGCCCATGTTTGGCAAATCCCCAACTCTAAACTCAAATAAGAAGAGTTTACTCTGTTTATAAAGGCTCTTAAGTGTTTGTAACAATCCTCAACAGGGAGGAAGAGATTTGCCCTTTTACTTAGATTCTTGCTCAGCCATCAGAAAGAAAGCCCAAGTATTTTTTTTTTTTTTTTGAAGGCTGTTACCAAGTTTCATCGTGAGCCTCTCTTTTCTAGGCTAAACAATCTTAGTTTCCCTAACTTTTCTTCTTAGCTTTAATTCCTAATTCTGTAATTCCTTTGAGAGCTCTCCTCTGAGTATGTTCCAAGTCTTCTTTGTCATCATCAAAAAGTATTCACTGAGTGTCACCTGAACAGTGAGCCAGGCCAGCTTCTGGCTCTCTTGAATTATGCAGCCCCAGAAGGGCCAGAGGAGTACAGTCTGAGGTTAGACTAGTCTACTGTCTGTGTCTCTTACCTCAGTACCTAATAGGTTGTTCAGATCTCCACTGGGAATCTTTATTTTGCTAGGGGTGCCATCTTGAGTCTTAGTGGCTGGCTCCAAAAGCACTGGTCTGAGACAGCAGGAGACCTGAACTCTCATCAGAATTTTACCTTATACCTTTCGATTTGACCTCTTATCAGTTATGGGACCTTGAGCAAATCACACAGCACTCCTCTAATCCTCAGTCTTCTCATTTATAAAATGGGGATTGAAATTCTCCATATGCCTTCCTCAAAGTTTTTTTTTTTAATCTAATGATTATCAAATGTGATCATATGTATGAGAGCTTTGTAGATACCAATAATCACACCATATATAAAAATTAATACAAATGGATCAAGTAAAACAAAATATTTAGAAGCAAGTATAGGAGAAAATCTTTCTAGCCTTTAGTTAGGCAAAGATTTCATAATTACCAAAAGTATGATCCATTAAAAAAATCAATACACTAGACTTCATCAAAATGTAAAACTTTTGCTCTTTGAAAAATACTGTTATGAACATGAAAGGGCAAGCCACAGACAGAGAAAAATATTTACAACACACATATCTTATAAAAGCCTGATATCCAGAGTACAAGTGTGAGTTGACTCTCATAACTCAGTAAGAAGACAGCAAAGAATCCAGTTTAAAATATGGGCAAAAGATTTGAACAGACTTTTTACATACACAAAAATGTATGACATGAATAGCAATTGAGTACATGAAAAGATGCTCAATATTATTAATCATTCAAGAAATGCATATTAAAACCTGTATAACCACTAAAAAAGCTTTTATAAAAATTGTCAATACCTAGTACTGGTGAGGATGTAGAGGAACTGGAAATCTCATACAATGTTGATGGGAATGCAAAAATGGTATACCTGCTTTGGAAAACGGTTTGGCAGCTTCTTAAAAGTTAAACATACAATTACCCTATGATCCTGAAATCACTCTCTTGGGTACTTAGCCAAGATAAATGAAAAATTATATTTATAAAAAAACCAATGTATGACAAAACCCACTGAAATGTTGTGAAGTAATTAGCCTCCAACTAATAAAAAAAAAAAAACCTGTACCTAGATGTTTTTCCAGATTTTTCATAATTACCAAAATGTGTCAATAACTCAAAATGTACTTCAACTGATAAATGGATAAATAAGTGAATATACATTAATATAGTGGAATACAACTCTGCAATAAACAATAATAAACTACTGATACATGAAATGACGAGAACAATTATCAAAGGCATTATGCTAAGTGAAAAGAAGCCAGACACAGATGATTCCATTTATATGTAATTCCAAAAAGGCAAAACTGGGCAAACAGATCAGTGAATGCCAGGAGGAAAGGTGAGGGGAAATGACTCATTATAGAGGAGTATGGGGGAACTTTCTGGACTAATGAAATGGAGCAATGAAATGTGATATATCTTGACTGTAAATGGTTGTATTCTTTAGTCAAAATTCATAGAATTCAGCATATAAAAAGGGTGACTATTACCATATGTAAATTATACCTCAATAAATCTGTTATAAAAAAAAAAGGAGAAGAGGAAAAGGGGCAGAGAAGCAAGAAGTGCCAGTGGGAGATCTCATTTATGATATATGTATTTTTATTCTGGCCAGATTAAAAAAAAAATTAGTTCAAGTGTATTGAACTTGAACAAAAAGGAAAATTAGTTAAATTCAGTAAATTATCTTACTGACATTTTATCAACTACAACTCACCAATATCTGGCCCTTCTGAATATCTGAAATACAATGAAAACTGATAATGATTGGGCTTTAAAGTATCTTTTGCACAGTCAAAGAAAGTTTAAATTACATTGGATATAGCTATTTATGTTAATGACATATATTCATCATTATGGTATCATATAGAATATTTTCACTGCTGTAAAAATCCATGCTCTGCCTATTCATCCCTATTACCCTCCCAACCTCTGGCAACCACTGATCTTTTTACTGTCTCCATAGTGTTGCCTTTTCCAGAATGTTATATAATTGGAATCATAGAGTGAATAGTCTCTTCAGATTGGCTTCTTTCACTTTCATATATTTAAATTTCCCCCATACCAAAACCTGACAAAGATGCCACAGAAAAGAAAACTACAGGCCAATATCACTGATGAACATAGATGCAAAAATCCCTAACAAAATTCTAGCAAACAGAATACAACAACATATTAAAAAAATCATACATCATGACCAAGTGGGCTTTATCCCAGGGATGCAAGGATTCTTCAATATCCACAAATCAATCAATGTAATACACCACATTAACAAATTGAAAAATAAAAACCATATGATTATCTCAATAGATGCAGACAAAGACTTTGACAAAAGTCAACATCCATTATGATAAAAAAAAAAAAAACCCTCCAGAAAGCAGGAATAGAAGGAACATACCTCAACATAATAAGAGCTGTATATGACAAACCGACAGCAAACATTATCCTCAGTGGTGAAAAATTGAAAGCATTTCACCTAAAGTCAGGAACAAGACAAGGGTGCCCACTCTCACCACTACTATTCAACATAGTTTTGGACGTTTTGGCCACAGCAATCAGAGAAGTAAAAGAAATAAAAGGAATCCAGATAGGAAAAGAAGAAGTGAAACTCTCACTCTTTGCAGATGACATGATCCTCTACATAGAAAACCCTAAAGACTCCACCAAAAAATTACTAGAGCTAATCAATGAATATAGTCAAGTTGCAGGATATAAAATCAACACACAGAAATCCTTTGCATTCCTATACACTAACAATGAGAAAACAGAAAGAGAAATTAAGGAAACAATTCCATTCACCATTGCGATGAAAAGAATAAAATACTTAGGAATATATCTTCCTAAAGAAACAAAAAAGATTTTTATATATAGAAAACTATAAAACACTAGTGAAAAAAATCAGAAGGGACACAAATAGATGGAGAAATATACCGTGTTCATGGACTGGAAGAATCAATATGGTGAAAATGAGTATACTACCCAAAGCAATCTATAGATTCAATGCCATACCTACCAAGCTACCAAGGGTATTTTTCACAGAACTAGAACAAATAATTTCACAATTTGTATGGAAATACAAAAAACCTCAACTAGCCAAAGCAATCTTGAGAAAGAAGAATGGAACTGGAGGAATCAACCTGCCTGACTTCAGGCTCTACTACAAAGCCACAGTCATTAAGACAGTATGGTACTGGCATAAAGACAGAAATATAGATCAATGGAACAAAACAGAAAGCCCAGAGATAAATCCACACACCTAGGAACACCTTATCTTTGACAAAGGAGTCAAGAATATACAATGGAGAAAAGACAATCTCTTTAACAAGTGGTGCTGAGAAAACTGGCCAACCACTTGTAAAAGAATGAAACTAGAACACTTTCTAATACCATACACACACAAAAAAACTCAAAATGAATCAAAGATCTAAATGTAAGGCCAGAAACTATAAAACTCCTAGAGGAAAACATAGGCAAAACACTCTCCAACATAAATCACAGCAGGATCCTCTATGACCCACCTCCCAGAATATTGGAAATAAAAGCAAAAATAAACAAATGGGACCTAATTAAACTTAAAAGCTTTTGCACAACAAAGGAAACTATAAGCAAGGTGAAAAGACAGTCTTCAGAATGGAAGAAAATAATAGCAAATGAAGCAACGGACAAATAATTAATCTCAAAAATATACAAGCAACTCCTGAAGCTCAATTCCAGAAAAATAAACGATCCAATCAAAAAAAAAAAAAAATGGGCCAAAGAACTAAACAGACATTTCTCCAAGGAAGACATACGGATGGCTAACAAACACATGAAAAGATGCTCAACATCACTCATTATCAGAAAAAGGCAAATCAAAACCACAATGAGGTACCATCTCACGCCAGTCAGAATGGCTGCTATCCAAAAGTCTACAAACAATAAATGCTGGAGAGGGTGTGGAGAAAAGGGAACCCTCTTACACTGTTGGTGGGAATGCAAACTAGTACAGCCACTATGGAGAACAGTGTGGAGATTCCTTAAAAAACTGGAAATAGAACTGCCATATGACCCAGCAACCCCACTGCTGGGCATATGCACTGAAGAAGCCAGAATTGAAAGAGACACGTGTACCCCAATGTTCATCGCAGCACTGTTTATAATAGCCAGGACATGGAAGCAACCTAGATGTCTATCGGCAGATGAATGGATAAGAAAGCTGTGGTACATATACACCATGGAATGTTACTCAGCCATTAAAAACAGTACATTTGAATCAGTTCTAATGAGGTGGATGAAACTGGAGCCCATTATACAGAGTGAAATAAGCCAGAAAGAAAAACACCAATACAATATACTAATGCATATATATGGGGTTTAGAAAGATGGTAATGATAACACTGTATGTGAGACAACAAAAGAGACACAGATATATAGAACAGTTTTTGGACTCTGTGGGAGAGGGCAAGGGTGGGATGATTTGGGAGAATGGCATTGAAACATGTAAATTATCATATGTGAAACGAATCACCAGTCCAGGTTCGATGCATGATACAGGGTATTTGGGGCTGGTGCACTGGGATGACCTAGAGGGATGGGATGGGGAGGGAGGTGGGAGGGGGGTTCAGGATGGGGAACATATGTACACCTGTGGAGGATTCATGTCAATGTATGGCAAAACCCCTACAATATTGTAAAGTAATTAGCCTCCAATTAAAATAAATAAATTTATATTAAAATAAATAAATAAATTCCCCCCATGTATTTTCATGACTTGAAAGATGTTTTTCAGCACTGAATAATATTCCATTGTCTGGATGTACCACAGTTTAATAAATAAACTCGCTCCCCAAAGGAATCTTGGTTGCTTCCACATTTCAGCAATTATGAATAAAGCTGCTATATATAGATGTGTGTAAATTTTTGTGTTGATGTATGCTCTCGACTCATTTGGTTAAGAACTAAGGAGCATGCTAAATTGTATGTTTAGTTTTGTAAGAAATTGCCAAGCTTTCTTCCAAAATGATTGTACCATTTTGCATTCTCAACAACAATGAGTGAGTTCTTGTTGCTCTACATCCTTACCAGCATTTGGTGGTGTCACTGTCCCAGATTTTGGTCATTCTGATAGGTATGTAGTGGCACTTCATTGCTTTCATTTGTATTTTCCTGATGACATATAGCATTGAGTATCTTTTAATATGTTTATTTGTCATCTATATATTTTCTTTGATGAGCTGTCTGTTAAGGTCTTTGGGCCATTTTTTAAACTGGGTTGATTATTTTCTCATTGCTGAGTCTTAGGAGGTCTTTGTACATTTTGGATAACAGTCCTTTATCAGATATGTCTTTTGCAAATGTTTTCTCTCCATCTGTGGCTTAGCTTCTCATTCTCTTGACATTATCTTTTGCAGAGCAGAAGTTTTAAATTTTGATGAAGTCCAGTTATTTCTTTCATGGATTATGACTTGGTCTTGAACCTAAAAAGCTGTAATCAAACCCAAGGTCATCGAAGTTTACCCTAAGTTATTTTCTAGGAGTTTTTAGAGTTTCATGCTTTATATTTAAGGGCTTCCCTAGTGACTCTGATGATAAAGAATCTGCCTGCAATGTCTCCTGGAGAAGAGAATGGCTACCTACTCCAGTATTCTTGCCTGGAGAGTTCCATGGACAGAAGAGCCTGGCGGACTATAGTCCATCAGATTGCAAAGAGTCGGACATGACTGAGCAACTAACACTTTCACTTTCAAAGAACTAAACATTTAGTGTTTATACAAATGTTTTATATTTAGGTCAGTGATCCATTCTGTTAATTTTTGAGAAGGAGGTAATGTCTGTGTCTAGATTAATTTTTTTTTGCATGTGGATATCCAGTTGTTCCAGAAACATTTGCTGAAAATATTACTTTTGCTCTACTGTATTGTCTTTGCTTCTTTGTCACAGATCGGTTGGCTATATTTATGTGGATCTATTGATATTTCTGGGCCTTCTACTCTGTTCCATTGATCTATTTATCTATTCTTTCATCAATACCACACAGTCTTGAATATTGTAGCTTTATAGTAAGTCTTGAGGTCAAGAAATGACAGTTCTCTAACTTTTTTCATCTCTTCCAATACTGTGTTGGTTATTTGGAGTCTTTTGCTTCTCTGTGTAAACTTTAGAATTGGTTTGTCAATATCCACAAAACAAATTGCTAAGATTTTGGTTGTGATTGCACTGAATCTATATATCAAGTTGGGAAGGACTGATATCCTGACAATATTGAGTCTTCTGTTCATGAACATAGAATATTTCTCCATTTATTTAGTTCTTTGGATTTCTCTCCATTTATTTAGTTCTTTGAATTTTAGTTCATCACAATTTTGTAGTTTTTTCATATAAATTTGTACATATTTTGTTAGATTTATACCTAAGTATTTCATATTTGGGGGTGCTAATGTAAATGGTATTCATTTTAAAAATTTCAAATTCTACTTGTTCATTGCTAGTATACAGGAAAGTGACTTTTGTATATTAATCTGAAATCCTGAAACATTGCTGTAATTGCTTTTAAGTTCCAGAATTTTTTGTCAATTCTTTCATATTTTCTACATAGATTACTTTGTCGTCTGTGAACAAAGAAAGTTTATGCCTTCCTTCCCAGTCTGTATACTTGTATTTCTTTTTCTTGTATTATTATTTCAGCTAGAACTTCTACTACAATGTTAAAGGAGTAGTGAGAAGGGACAGCCTTGTCTTGCACCTGACCTTAATAGGAAAGCTGAAATTTTCTCACCATTTTGTATGATATTATCAGTAGCTTTTAAAATATAGATTTAAAAAAGTTAACCTGAGTTTTTTTAACTTTTAACTTTTGAAATAATTATAGAGTCACAGGAAATAGTCAAGATAATCCAGAGACTTCTCATGAACCCTTCACCTAGTTTCCTCCAACGATTACATCTTATATAACTAGATTATAATATCAAAACCAGAAAGTTGCACTGCTATAATATGTGTATATACTTATCATTTTATTGCATGTGTAGATTTCTATAACCACCACTGCAATCAAGATACAGAACTATTCCATCACCACAAAAATCTCCTTTGTGCTGCTCCTTTATAGTCACACCCAGTCCACCATCCCTAACTCTTGGCAACCACTATTTTTGTTTTTATCTCTATAATAGTATTTCATGAAACATATAAATTGAGTCATATAATCTGTGACTTTTTGAAATTGGCTTTTTCAACCAGCATGATTCCCTGGAGATATATATTTGAAGTTTCTTGTAGACAGCTTATGGTTGGGGTATTGTTTTCCTGCCAATCTCTGTTTTTTATTTGATGTATTTAGACCATTTGCAAGAACAATCATTGATATGTGAGAGTTGGACCATAAGGAAGGTTGAGTGATAAAGAATTGATGCTTTTGAATTGTGGTGCTGGAGAAGACTCTTGAGAGTCCCTTGGACTGCAAGGAGATCAAACCAGTCAGTCCTAAAGGAGATCAACCCTGAATATCAACCTTCATTGGAAGTACTGATGCTGAAGCTGAAGCTCCAATACTTTGGCCACCTGATGTGAAGAGCCAACTCACCGGAAAAGACCCTGATGCTGGGAAAGATTGAAGGCAAAAGGAAAAGGGGGCAGCAGAGGATGAGATGGCTAGAAAGCATCACTGACTCAATGGACATGAATTTGAGCAAAGTCTGGGAGAGCGTGGAGGACAGAGGAACCTGATGTGACAGAGTTCATGAGGTTGCAAAGAGTTCTTTCTTCCTTCTTGATGATCCAAGATTCCATTTTCTATTGTTTCCTTTCTGATTGGAGAAATTCCTTTGGCCATTCTTTAAAGGTAGGTCTGCTGGTGACAAACTCTCTTAATATTCATTCATTTGAAAATGCTTAGATTTCCTCCTTCTTTCGTGAAGCACAGTTTCACTGGATCTGCAATTCCAAGTTGACAGTTTTTTCTTTCAGCACTTGAAAAATGTTTTACCACTTCTGCCCTCTGTGTTTGTTTGTTTGTTTATTTTTTAATGAGAAATCCACTATCATTTGATGGCTTTTCCCTTAATTAGGGTATCACTTCTCTCTCAATATTTTCAAGATTAGTGTGTGTTTATATTTCAGAAGTTTGACTCTGATGTGTTTTAGCATAGATTTCCTTGAATTCATCCTCTTTGTAGTTCACTTAGCTTCTTAATACTGTAGGTTTGTCTTTTGTCAAATTTGGGAGATTTTCAGCCATTATTTCTGTGAGTAATTTTTTAGCTGCACCTTCTTTCTCCTCTTCATCCAGCACTCTTATGACGACAGGAACATTACATCTTTTGTTATAGGACCACAGTTCTCTGATGCTCTGTTCATTTTTTAAAAATGTATTTCCCCCTCTTGTTCACATTGGATAATTTCTATTTTTCTATCTTCGAGTTTACTCATTCTTTCATCTGCCCTCTCCATTATTTAATGGAACTCATCCAGTGAAATTTTTAAAATTATCATTATTTCAGTTCTATGTTTTAGTTCTAAAATTTCCCTTGTTTCTTCTTTATATTCTCTATTTAGTTGCTGAGACTTAGTATTGTTTCACTTGTCTCAAGTATGATTGTAATTGCTTATTAAAGCATTTTAATAGTGGGTGCTTTAAAATGCTTGTCAAATAATTTCAACATCTGTGTCATCTTAGTGTTGGTGGCAGTTAATTTTCTTTTCTCATTGAGGTTGAGATTTTCTTAATCTTTGGTGTGACAAGTGGTTTTTCTGTTGTACCTTGGGCATTTTGAATATCATAAGACTTCGTGTCTTATTTAAACCTTGTGTATTAGTAGGCCTACTATGACACTGTGCCAGCAAGGTGTCTCCTCATTATTTCTAGATAGGGTGGAAGAGATGGGGATGGAAGTCCAGGTTCCCTGCTTAGCCCCCATGGGCACTGTGGGGAGGATAGGTGCATTGTTACAGTGAGCAGGGGTTGATGTTCAAGATCTCCACTTGTCTTCCTCTGATACTTAACTGGTTGGGAGAGGTAAGAGTCTTTTCTTACTATTTTCCATGTTGCTTCAACGGATTGTATACTGAGTGATGCTAAAAGTCCTAGTTTCCTACTTGGCATTCACTGACACCATCTTTGTACCTCTTCAAAAATGGGAGGAGAACTGGAGGTTACAGTCTAGCAAGGGTGAATGTCCAGTCTCCCTGCATGGTCTCCACTGACACAGTGTTTTAGGAATAGGCCTTGTTGCCACTAAGAGGGAATGACATTTCTGGCTCCCTACTCAGTTTTCTCTAATACTACCTTGGAATGGTAGAGGGACAGATTAGGGCACCTTGTTACAACTGGGTGAGTTTATAAGTTGAGGTTCCTTATTAGGCCTTTTTTTGGTAAAGGTCAGAAGAGACACATTTTTTGCCACGGTGTTTGGTTGGAGTGGAGTGGTTATTGTTTAAAAGTTCTCTGTCTTGCTAGGCTGCTCCTCTCTTGGTCTTTTGGTTAGAGAAATCAGGCTTGTCTTGGTGCTCATTTTATCTGTCCGTTTTGGCATTTCCCAGGTGCAAGTTTCTTCAGCTCCGTGTGTAATATATATGAGGTAAAAAAAAAACCTCAGGTAATTCACCACTGTGTTGTTCCTTGAGTCTTGAGATACTTAGTCCATCAGCTTTCTTCTCTTTACCTTTCAGTCTTCTTATATTTGTTTTATATATAATGGTCAGTGCTCTTAGCCATACTTCATGGGAGGAATAGGGAAAATTACTTTGATATAGCTTTTGATGCTAAAAGCACATTTTGAAATGAAGCCATTCATTTGTTTAACAGTTATTTAACATCCTCTCTGGCCCAAACACATAGCTATCCTACAGCAATGAGGATGCTAAATGAGTGACATATGGTCTTTGTGGTCAAGGATCTCACAGTAGAATAGGGGACACTTTTTACATAGGGCATTTCCTGGGTCAGGAAAATCCCCTGGAGGAGGAAATGGCAACCCACTCTAATATTCTTTTCAGGAAAATCCCGTGGACAGAAGAGCCTGGTGGGCTACAGTCCATGGGGTTGCAAAGAGTCACATATGACTGAGCACCCAAGCACTCACAAAAATGCATAAATCACATGGTTTAAGACCAGAGTAAAATTTTTATTTGAAGATTTTCAGAGAGGTCAGACATTCTAAGTGAAAAGAAAAGTTGCTACATTAAGGATGTATGTGGGTGTGCTCAGTCACTCAGTCATGTCCAACTCTTTGTGACCACATGGACTGTAGTCTGCCAGGCTCCTCTGTCCATGGGATTTCCCAGGCAAAAATCCTGGAGTGTGTTGCCATTTCTTACTCCAGGGGATCCTCCTGATCCAGAGACTGAACCTGTGTCTCCAGCATTGGCAGTTGGGTTCTTTACCACTGAGCCACCAGGGAAGCCCCTCAACTTCTAGTGTGTGTGTATATGCTAAGTTGCTTCAGTTGTGTCTGACTCTTTGAGACCCTGTGGACGGTAGCCCACCAGGCTCCTCTGTCCATGGGATTCTCCAGGCATGAATACTGGAATAGGTTGCCATGCCCTCCTCCAGTGGATCTTCCTGACACAGGGATCAAACCCACGCCTCATTATGTTTCCTGCATTGGCAGGCAGGTTCTTTACCACTAGCATCACCTAGGAAGCCACAAATTTCTAGTACCAATTCTAAAAACTTACAGACATATGCTCACCATAGTTCTAAAAAATGTGAAATCCTTGTATTACCAATAGATGCAGGAAACTTCACATTGCATTCTTGAAGAGGCAGAATTCTATTTGCAAGAGGGCCATCTAGTCCTTCTGCCTTGAATGGAACAGCTCCCTCCCTGTCCTCATGGTTCAGAGTACAGGGGCCACAGGATGGGCTTTCTGAGCCACACACAGCACATGGTGAATCCTCAATACATGGTTGGCTTGCCACGAAGGAAACATCACACACACAGCCCAAGCACCCAATGAGGTGGGGCAGGGCAGCAGGGAACAAGAACGTGGCTAACTGGAGAGAAAGGAAACAGGGCAGAACTGTAGGATCACCTGCTCAGCTCCCAAAGGCATGATAGGACAAGCCATGAAAGGAGGGTCAGACTGGTCCCTAGGGGCAGGGGGAGAACCATCTCAGTGGCCTGGAAATGACAAATCTTTTCCTTGGCTAAGAACATATGAGTCAGGGGCTCAAGCATCCCAAGGATGTTCTAGGCTGGACAAGGTCCTGCCCCCTTGGGGCACCTATTGAGAGCCAACAGGACAAGAAGGCCACCTGAAAACCAGGCTGACAGCGCTCACCCCATTGCCACATAGCTGGGTCTCCTTTCCTCCTCAGAAGAGTCTGTCCTCAGCACTCACACCCCAAGTAATTCAACCAAAGGAGGGGTCCTGGTAGGGAGCAATGGCCCCAGGAGAAAACCCAGCTTGTGCCAGTCCCAGGGTGCACTAATGACTATGCCCATGCCCTTCCCTGGCTGCCCACCATGAAGAATCCTCTGCAGGACACTGTGACACAGTGACCTCTGTCCCCACATGTCTCCTCCTTCCCTTGTTCACTACTGGATCTCTGTGTCTCAGGAGATCTCCCCACAAGTGATCAAAGAGAACATACTCTCCTCCAAGTTCACCCCACAGCCAGGCGCCTGCTTGGACAATGGCTTACTAGGAAGGAAGGGGCAGGGATCTTGGGCTACTTTTGTCCCCCAACTTGGCCACCCACCCATCCTGGATGAGGCAGGAAAATGATACCAGACTCTATGCCCCTTAGTCTTTCACAGAGCTTGGAGGGGTAAAAAATGTAGCTGTGATTTGAGCTCCCAGAAATGGAGACCACATGAAATGTTTGTGGGGAACACAGCCTGAGAACCTATAACACCATCAACACAAACCAGAGCTCTGGATAGCTGACTCCCCAGAGAATGGATGACAGCAAACCTAACTTTATCAGAGGCAGAAGACTCATCCAGGCCCCCAGTGGCATGCCTGGGAGAGATATGCCCACCTTCCTGGCCATGAGTGCAGTCAGGTGCACTCAGCACAGCACTTAGGGGAAGGGCTGCCAGATAAAAAAGGTAATTTAATAGCTAGATTAATGACTGAAGAAAAATAGCATAATTGTTAGCAAGAAAGGTTATCAGAGAAAATTTTATAAGAGAAAAACAATCAAGGGATGACTACATTTTAAAAAAGAACCAATAGTGCTAATACAACTAATGATAATTATAACCATACTGATGATAAAAGAGTGCTATCAGTTATCCCTTATCTTTCTTGCACTTAGTTTCCCTTTTTGGAAAATACAAGATGTGTAGAGGTTTTCTAGAATGCTTGACAGTCCTTGAATCAAAGCTAGAGAGTTTTTGTTGTCCCACATATTACCCCTGGGCTTTCCTGGTGGCTCAGACAGAAAGAATCTGCTTGCAATGCAGGAGGCTTGGGTTCAGTTCCTGAGTTGGGGAGATCCCCTAGAGAAAGGAATGGCAACCCACTCCAGTATTCTTGCCTGGAGAATCCCATGGACAGAGGAGCCTGGTGGGTTTACAGTCCATGGGGTCACAAAGAGTTGGACACAACTGAACAACTCACACACACACATATTACCCTTGCTCTCATGAGGTAGACAAAGAAATATTTTTGATGTAGTAGTTGAGATGTGGGAGAGTTCCAAGGGTGAAAAGTAAATTTTAGTGGGAGATATAGAGGGTCATCTTTATAAAAAGACTTGACAAAATCAGGGATAACACCCCACAATGTTCTATTAGGCAGAAAACATTTTTTTCAATGCACAACTGTCCTAAGAGCTAAGCAAGTGCCTAATTTCTGACTAATAAACTTCCTGTCCAACATAGCCAGGACTTTAAGGATTAAATATGTACAAACCTGTCATACACAACTTTCTGCAAATGAGTCTCAGAATTTTCTTCAGCCTCAAGTACTACCCTTAATAAGTTAAGTACTCCCAAAAGGTTGGCCCCCAAAAGCTCTGTACCTGAAGTGAATACAACGTCTGTATTCATTAGGCACTCCCTCCTTTTTTCCTCTAAGCACCCATTGCCAGCTGGGCTTCTGTTGAGCCTGGGCAGTGCAAAAGCAGAACCCTGGCCTCTCCAGCTCCATTCTGGACCTATTGGCCCTCAAGTTTCCTTATATTCAAAGTCTTTTCACTCAAGTGCCCAATTAGTGCCCTGGCTCCTTACCCAGGCTCACAGGCTAAAGTCTTTGAAATACAGGGAGGCTGCTCAGAAAAGAACTCAAATGTGAGACCAGATTCCCCACTCCTTGGCTGCCAAAAGCCAAACTCTCTGAGCGCTCCCTTTGAGTTGGAAAGGGGGAGAGGGTATTCTAAGAGCCAAACTCTCCAAATAAATTACAGGCTTTCACAAATTCCTGTTGCTGTGGGGGAACTAACAAAAGCTCAAATGAGGAAACGATGGAGCAAGGCCAAAGAAAAGGCAAAGCTGGGGAAGGGTAGATGAGAGAGAGGTGAAGGGGGGTGACATGAGGGCAGAGCTGTCTCCATTTAAGAGCCCCTGCTTCAGGACAAGGTGAACAGTATGATGAAAGGCTAGCAAACAGTATTAGGAGGCCACACTCTGAGGCTTGCTTAGCACCCAATTACTTAGTACCCAATTACTGTAGTACTCAATGCTAAGCGGAGAAAATGTCACTATGAATTGGAGTCTCTGTTGCCAGAAATATTCCTGTTTCTGCCCCATCTCCATTGTTATTTAGAGTCCCCAGAGCATAGTAAAGAGACTAAACCTAGTTGGGATAAGTGAGCATAGTAGGAATGGCATAGATAGGGCATGGAGACCATGTGGGGTTGGTGGCAGGTAGCTCAGGACTGTGCTGATGGTATGCTGGCACATCTAGCCAGGTGATCAGCACACCTTAGTAGGATGACTGAAAGCATTGGTGGAATACATTTAAAAGGAGGCAAATAAAAGCACTTTTGGGATCAGCTGGGGTGCTGTAAAGAAAAAAATGCAACACTTTGGTCTTCCTTAGGGAATGAGATGGCAGGAGCCCTGCCCGTCATTCTCTCTGTGGCTGACTAGAGTGACCTCCAACTGAGCTTCATTTTCTGTTTCTTTAGCCTTGTACAGAGCTCAGAGTTACGTGCTAGGTAGCTATTTTTTCCAGTGAATAAGTGTAATGCTCTTGTTCAGGAAAGCTGATTCCAAACCTTTCTCCATGTTCTGATAAACATTATATTGAGAAGCTTTTACTTCTAGCTTTCAGCCTAAGTCCATTTACTTTGGTAGCTACTCACCATCCACTGTGTCTAGAACTCTTCTCCAGATCTGTAACAAGTCTTTATTTAAAAATCCCAGAAGTGTTTTCATATTTGTCCTGGCATTTTTTATTTTTTCTCTTCATTAGAATGTGATAATGCTTTTCTTGGTTGGCACAGCAATACTGGAAAACATTCTTTTCCAAGCATTCACCATCTAAACAAACCCCATTTTTAACCTTCCACACTTTATCTTAAAACATGTCAACTTTAATGGGCTACCTACTTTTGAATGTCAAAACTTGTAAAATCAAATAATCACTGAAAACATAAGTTTTCTTATTACCCTCTTATTACTATATTTAACCTCCTTCTCTGGGCTCCTATTGTTTATTTACTTCCACTTTTGGAATCAGAAGACCTAGAGATCCAGTTCTTAATTTTACAGATAGTCAGACTGAGGCCCGGAGAGACTCACTTGGAAGTACCTACATAAAGTCTGAAAATGCAGTCTTTCTAACTCCTGTCTCAGTCCTTAAGGGATAACAGGCTTTACTTAATGTCTTATGGCCACTGATATGGCAACCACTGGTGTAGAAGAGTGGTTAGTTATCTACTCTAATGGCTAACGTATATGAGTCGTGGTTCTTGAACCCAAATCATCAGTGCTTTAGCGGAACTACAAATTGAAACAGTTTCGTCAGTTTTCTCTGAGGGGGTTGGTTAGCACCTAGAGACTCTGATTATCAGACATGAATTCACCTGATAGAGTATGCAAAGGAGGCAGGAGTCAGTGATAGAAAATAAGGAGACAGAGAGATGCACATATCTAAAATGCAAAGATTGACGATAAGCATCTTACTAGAACTGCAAAGTGTTAAAAATGAAAGGGCCCTCAAGAATCATAGAGGGTAAGATGGCTTCACTGGTGAATTACAAACATTTAACGAAGCAATAATAATAAGCCTACACAAACTCTTACAAAAAATAAAACAGGAGGCAATATTTTACAACTCATTCTGTGAGCCCAGTGTTACCCTAATACCATAACCAGATAGACATCACAAGAAAGAAAACTACAAATGAATCATCCCTCATAAACACAGTTGTAAAATTCTTAACAACATTTTAGTCAATTGAATCCAACAATATATAAAAAGGATAAAAATAATGACCAAGTGATATTTATTCCAGAAATAAGACAAGAAGAAATAGAAGACATACAGATTATAAATAAGAGTAACATAGTTTTACAACTCTCTCTATCTACAGACAGTATGATTGTCTATCTAGAAAACTTTAGAGACTAAAAAAAGCTACTACTAGTAGAAGTAATAAGTGAGTTAAACAAGCTCACAAGATATAATACAAAAACAATTGCATTTCTATATATTAGCAATGAATAATTAAAAATTGAAATAAAAATGCCATTTATAATACCATCAGAAATTTGAGATACTTATGGATAAATTTGATGAAAATAATGAACATACTTGTGGAAAATTTGACCTCAACAGTGAAAATTATAAAATTTTGATGAGCTAAATTGAAGAAGACCTAAATAAATGAAGGGATATATTTTTTTCATACATCAGAAGACTTAATATTGTACATATATTAATTCTCCCCCAATTTGTCTTATAGACACAATACAATCCCAGCTGGGATTTTGATTAAATCCCAGCAAGGTTTTTTTTTTTTTCGTAGAATCTGGCATTGATTCTCAAATTTATTTGTAAATGTAAAGGATATAGAATTGCAAACATAATTGTTACATTGAAGAAAAAAGTTGGAAGATATATAATGAGTTGATTTTAAGACTTACTATAAAATTACAGCAATTAAGACATTACGGTATGGGCATAAAGATATACATATTGTTCAATGGAACATAACAGAGAGTCCAAAAATGAGCCCACACTTATATGGCTAGTTGATTTTCAATTAAAAATGTCAAAATAATTCAATAGGGAAGGATAGTATTTTTCAACAAATGGTACTGAATCAACTGAATATTCATGTAGAAAAGAACAAAGTTGAACTAATATCTCACACCATACTCAAAAATTAACTCAAATTGGATAGTAGACCTAAATGTAACATTAAAACTATAAAACTTCTGGAAAACATAGGATAAAATCATAGTGAACTTTGGTTAGACAAAGATTTCTTAAATAGAGCATGAAGATCACAAAGTATAAAAATAAATAAAATTGACTTTATCAAAATTTTGAAATTTATTCTTCAAATATACTTTTAAAAAAATTTTATTGCAGGATATTTACCTTACAATATTGTGCTGGTTCAAATATACTTTTAAGAGAATTAAAACACAAGCTACAGACTGGGAGAAAATATTTGGCAAAAATATATCTGATAAAGGAGGAATTATATCCAGAGTGTATGAGAATAATTTCTTATTTTCAAAAACAAGAAAATAAAGAACCTGACTGAAAATAAGCAAAAAGATTTGAATTGACAGTTTTCCAAAGAGTGGTAAACAAATATATGAAAAAAATGCTGAACATCATTAGCCATTAGGGAAATACAAGTTAAAACCTAATGAGATGCCAATACACACCCATTAAAACATCTAACATTTTTAAAACTGACCATACCAAGTGTTAGTGAGGATTTGGAACAACTGGAACTCATTCCAGTTGAATAGTTGCTGGGACTGTAAAGTGGTGCAATAACTTTGGAAAACAGTTTAGAAATTCCTTAGCTGGTTAAATATAGAGTTACAATGATTCAGCAACCCTCCAAAATGAAAGCATATGTCTACATCAAGACTTGTACATGAATATTTGTTTCAACTATATTTGTAATAGTAAGAAAAAAACCTAGAAACAATCATGTCCATCAATATGTGAATAGATAAATACATTGTGGTATATCCATATCAAGAAATGGTACTCAGCAATAAAAAGGAATGAACTACAGATATATGCAGCAGCTTGAATGAAACTCAAAACAATTGTAGTGAGTACAAGAATGCAAATTTTAAAAATGCCTACTTTTTATTCCATTTATATAAAAATATTTAGAAAATACATATTAATCCATAGTGATAGAAAGAAGAGCAGTAGTTGCCTGTAGTTAGGAAAATGAGTTTGGAGGATGATAGATATGCTCATTATCCTGAATATGGTAATGGATTCATGATGTATATATATATCAAAACTTCTCATTTTGTGCATTTTAAATATGAGTTGTTTATTGTATGTCAATTATACCTAAAGAAAGCTATTCAAAATAAAGTAACAATTCCTTACTTTTAAAAACAGCTGCATATTTTCACAATTGAAAAATTAGAAAAACAAAGAAGGAAGGCAAAAAAAAAAAAATCTCCATAATCCCAATCACCTGAAGACAAGTATTTTTACATTGATATGTATTCCTCCAGATTTTTCTATGTATATATATATCTATATAGTTGTTTCAAAGACAATATATACAGTACATATGACTTATAAGCTGCTTTTAAATTTTTAAATATGTTTTGGAAACCTTTCCATGTTAATAAAATTTAACACCATCTCAAAATAAATAATGGAAGGAAAGAAGGAAGGTAAGAAGTTTGGAAAGAACAAACCAGTGATATGTGCAACAACATGGATGAATCTCAAAATAATTTTGTTGAGTTTTGTTGGCTTGAAACAATTTTGTTGGCTTGAAAGAAGCCAGAGCTTACCAAAAAATACATATCATATGACTCTAGCTATGTAAAACTAAAAACTACAGACTAATTTATAGTGAGAGAAAGCATATTAGTGGTTGCCTGGGGAAGGACAAAAAGTAGAGTGGGAGAGAGTAATTATAAAGAGACATAAGACAACTTTTGGGGGTGATGGGTATGTCCATTACTTTGATCATAGTGATGGTTTCATGAGTGTGTACACAGGTCAAAACTCGTCAAACTGTATCCTTGAAATATATGCAGTTTATTGTATATTAATTCTTCCTTAATAAAGCTTTAAAAAAACATTAATGGGGAAATCAAGGCTCAGAGAGGACATAAACTATTCAAGAAGACAAAGTAAGTCTGTTGCTGCTGCTAAGTTGCTTCAGTCGTGTCCGACTCTGTGCGACCCCATAGACGGCAGCCCACCAGGCTTCTCTGTCCCTGGGATTCTCCAGGCAAGAATACTGGAGTGGGTTGACATTTCCTTCTCCAATGCATGAAAGTGAAAAGTGAAAGTGAAGTTGCTCAGTCGTGGCTGACTCTTAGCAACACCATGGACTGTAGCCTACCAGCTGAGCCAGAACTAAAACCCTTATTTTTGGACTCCTAACATAGTGCTCCTTCCACTGTACCACAATGCCCAACAGGCTTCCAATGATCTGTCCAACCACCAGGCAAAAGCAGCAGGGATCAGATGGCTGATTTTCTAATCTCTGCTTTCAAGAATCATCAGCGCCTCTGCAGAGCCAGAACAAGAAACAAATGCTGAAATGATGAGCCACTTCCTGAGACTGAAACTAGATAGGGCTTTGCCCTCAGCTTTGAGAACACTCTGGAGCTAAGGAGGTAGCCAGTTTGGGTAGTTCCTTTGAGTAGGCAGGTGACAGCTCTGTGTCCAGAAGCAGCTCTCCCCATACTTGCAGTCCAGCAATTAGTAAGGAAACCTTGGATGGTAAGCCTGAGACATATGACAGGGTAATCAATCAAGGCAAGTCTGGCTGCTAGGATCAATAAGTTTTTGATCCTCAAAGCTGAGATAAACACTAATGTTAGCAACACAGTTAGAGACCTCCTGCTATGGCTTCAAGGATGTATGAAGGCCAGAGTAAATCTCACTCCTGAGATTAGTCCATGTTCCTGCCTCTGAACAAGAATCTGCTGACAATCCCTAGCACTGCTGGATTCCTTATTAGAGCAGAGGGATGGGAGGTAGGGAAAAGACGGCAGAGGGAGGCACTGGGAAAACATGGGTAGAACCCATTTTTCAATGTAAAATGCCTTTTCTGAGAATATCGACCCTTTCTGTTGAGTATTTTATAAAAAAGATGGGGAAAAAATGAGGAAAAGAACAGAGGAAGAAAAATTAAGTTCCTGCATGTCACAAGTGGTTGGCAACCTTCTTCCCAACTGAGAAATTTCCTATAGCTTCAACCTGGCCATCCTGGAACCAGGTTGGGACCTGTACCACTATGAGGAAGATTCTGGAATGGATTACTCTTTATATAATGTATAGGTTAAGAGTACAGTCTCTGAAGTCAAATAGACATGGATTTAAGAACAAGATCTACTTACATGCTGGTTGACGTTGAGCAACTTTCTTCATATCTCTAAGCCTCAATTTCCTCATCTGGAAAATAGATATTATAAAAGTGCCAACTACTGCCTGGATGGGAAGGGAGTTTGGGGGAGAATGGATACATGTATATGTATGACTGAGTCCCTTTGCTGTTTACCTAGAACTATCATAACATTGTTAATTGGCTATACTCCAACACAAAATAAAAAGTTTTTTTTAAAGTGCCAGCTAAATGTTTTGTGAAGATTAAGTGAGGTACTATAAAAGACCTGACATGAATAAACACATGAAAAGATGCTCAATATTGCTTATTATTAGAGAAATGCAAATCAAAACTATAATGAGATATCACCTCGCATTGGTCAGAATGGCCATCATCAAAAAATCTACAAACAATAAATGCTGGAGAGGGTGTGGAGAAAAGAAACCCTCTTGCACTGTTGGTGGGAATGTAAATTGTTACAGCCACTATGGAAACAGTATGGAGATTCCTTTAAAAACTAGGAATAAAACCACCAAATCACCCAGCAATCCCACTACTAGGCATAAATCCTGAGGAAACCAAAATTGAAAAAGACACATATACACCAATGTTTATTGCAGCTTTATTTACAATAGCTAGGACATAGAAGCAACCTAGATGTCCATCAACAGATGAATGCATAAAGAAGCTATGGTATGTATATACAATGGAATATTACTTAGCCATAAAAGGCACAAATTTGAGTCAGTCCTAATCAGGTGAATGAACCTAGAGCCTATTATACAGAGTGAAGTAAGTCAGAAAGACAAAAGCAATTATCACATATTAATGCATATATATGGAATCTAGAAAGATGGTACTGATGAACCTGTTGGCAGAGCAACAGTGGAGACACAGACATTGAGAAGAGACTTATGGACATGGCTGGTCAGGGAGGGAGGAAGGAGAATGTGGGATGCATGGAGAGAGTAACATGGAAACATATGTCACCATATGTAAAATAGATAGCCAATGGGAATTTTCTGTATGACTCAAGGAACTCAAACTGGGGCTTGGTAACAACCTAGAAGGGTGGGATGGGGAGGGAGGTGGGAGGAATGTGCAGTTGGGAGGGGACATGGGTAAATCTATGGCTGATTCATGTTGATGTTTGGTAGAAACCAACACAATACTGTAAAGCAATTATCCTTCAATTAAAAATAAATAAATATAAAAAGAGAGAACTGGCATGTACTAATAGAAATTAAATACTGTCCTGGAGACAGCAGATGAAGACACTCACTTCTCTTAAGCTGCTACTGAAGGGAATCCCACACCCAGACACATATATCCCTCCTTTCACCAGCCCAGATTTGTTGAATGGTCATTATGCAACTGATCTTTGTGTGCAGAAGTTAATGACTGCTCAGAGCAGTGAGTCTTCATGGCATCCCATGGGTTCCAGCACACTCCAAAACTTGAAATGCAGCAGCAGCAACTAAAAGCCAGACCCTCAGCAGAGCAAATGGAAAGTGCTAAATGGGCCTGGGCTGGGCACTGGCTACTTATCTGAGAGGTGACTCTGCAGTAAGGGTAGGAGTGATAGTTGGCAGAGGGATGGAGGTCAAGATTTCAAATCTCCTCTTCTAATTCAGTCTGCCAGGAGGAAAAAAATCATCATGATGGCAAGGATAGGTGTGTAGGAGGGAAAGGAAATAGCCCTTCATGCCACCACTGAGCAAGCCAGAGCTCACAGACTCAGGATAAACCTCTTGGCAGCAAGGGGACCTAACACCTTTGCGTTTTAATTTCAATATCACCTCACTTTTGAAAAGTCTTTTTATCTTCCAAACCCTTTTCCAGCATTTATATTATTACATCCTCATAGCAAGTATATAATAACCTGATATAGATAAGCCAGCAAATGTTCTCCCCCAAGTCTTCCTTTTCTTCATAGTAGTAGTAGTAGTAGCTGACACTTGCATAGTACTTACTATGTGGCAGGCACTAGGTTAAATTCCTTATGTGTATTAGCTATGTCATCTCATTTAATCTTCATAACAACCTCATCAAGTGAATACTGTTAATGCCCCCATTTACTTTCCCTGGTGGCTCAGACAGTAAAGAATCTGTCTGCAATGTGGGAAACCTGGGTTTGATCCCTAGGTTGGGAAGATCCCCTGGAGGAGGGCATGGCAACCCACTCCAGTATTCTTGCCTGGAGAATCCCCATGGACAGAGGAGCCTGGTAGTCTATGGTCCATGGGGTCACACAGTCAGGCAAGACTGAGCTACTAAGTACAAATAAGTAAACAGACCAAAAGGGATTTGGTGACTAGACTAGGCACATTCCTAGTAAGTGGTAGAGCTGGGACACCAACCCAGGTCTATCTGACTTTAAAGACCTTGCTCTTAGCTACTACGCTAAGGTACATAACCCTATTTTACAAAAGGAAGAAAATGAAGCCAGAGAGCTTGAGTGGCTTGCCCAAGGACACAAAACAAGCTAGTAATAGAAAGGGGCCTAATTTGGGCCTTCTGACCCTTAGCCTAGTGTTCACTCCCTTATTCACTTCCCAGCCATTGGTACTACACTGCGGCACCCTGTGGTCACCATATACTTGGAATGCCACAGATCAGGTGAACATGCCATCTATCAGCAAAGTCAGAGTTTAATCTCTTATTGTTTTATGATACCTGATCTATAGATGAAGTAACCAAGGTGCAAAGAAAGCAAATAGCTTGTCCCAGATTTCCTGCTGTACCAGGAGCAGAGAAATTCCTAGAAGTTCTTAACTCTCAAGTCTGGGCTTGTTTCAGTTGAATACCTATGTGTGTGCCCACAAGGCAGCAAGGAAAGCAGTGTGGGTCAAAAGAGAATCAAATAAAAGAAAGCCAATATACTCCCTGTTTCCTTTTAACTGGATATGTGGAGCCCTCAGGGCTTGGACAAAGATTGCTGACACAAAAGTGAGGTTACTGAAGAGAATGTCAGGGGGTTGCAGGGATAGGACAAGAGAAGTTTAAAAAAAATCATATAATTTGGGTAAAGGTAGAGGGTAATGTTAGGGTCTTGAAGGCTTGGAGTTTCTTTTTGTAGAGGCTCTGAGTTGGTGGTGCTAAGGGTAAAGAACCTGCCTGCCAATTCAGGAGGCATGAGATGTGGGTTCAGTCTCTGGGTCTGGAAGATCCACTGGAGGAGGGCATGGCAACCCACTCTAGTATTCTTGCCTGGAGAATCCCATGGACAAAGGAGCCTGGTGGGCTGCAGTCCATAGGGTTGCAAAGAATTGGCCAGGAAAAGCAACTTAGCACACACGCATGTGTTATTTCTAAAGAGGGTATGGAGAAGACAGGAATACAGGCAGTTATAACCACATTTCCATCCTGGTCTTCAGTCATGAAATGAACACTGTCAAAGAACCTGCCAGGGTTTTGGCCTCATACCAGAGCCTGAAGTGGCTATGAAGCAATGCAAGTCAAAGGTCTAGCCAATCCAAGTAGGAAGCTAATACACATATAAAGGGAGCTTGTCCAGTGATCCCAAATACCAGCCTGGGGACCATACTTGTCTGGCTGCATATGCACCACCTAGGTAATTCAAGGGCACTGTCAAATTTGGGAAGTTCTGGATTGGCTCAACTAGCAGTGTTCAATGTCAGGAACCACATTGTGGGAAATGGTCAGAAGGACAACTTGGCAAGAGCTGTCATTCAGAAAAGATCTCCAATGTAGACCCTATTAATCTTGTAATTGTCTCTTGAATGACATACATTGATTGCCTTGTGTTTATGTGATGCATGTTAAAATGTTAGCTGTGAAAGGTAAATATTTCAAAACTAAGACAATTTCTGATAGCATATTTTGACAATTCCTTGTTTAAGAGTACCCAGAGACCCTCACAGGATGGATGTCTTGAACCTTTCTCCAGCTCTGAGTGTGGAGAGTTTTGAATGGCAGGGTCAGGAAAAGGACCTGGATCTTTAGGTAAAGGAGACCCCTCACACAGTTGAAGTGAAATGTTCAAAAGATAACTGTGGTAAAGTAATTAGCTTCTAATTAAAATAAATAAATTAAAAAAAAGATAACTGTGGTCATTGTGGCCATGAGAGTATGGAGGCAGGATTGGAAACCACCACTGATGAGGCCAATGTCAGAATTTTTTAGGGATGGTAGGAAGGAACTTGAACTGGAGACCTGCCAATAAGAACAGACTTAAGACTGAACCACATACACAAGAGTTCAAAACAGCAACACTTAGTGTTCATTGAAACCAACCTTCTCACTTTTATTGTTATGTTATGCTGTGCTCAGTCATGTTCGACTCTGTGACCATATGGACTGTAGCTGCCAGGCTCTTATGTCCATGGGAGTTTCCAGGTAAAAACCAACATTCTTACTTTACACATGGAGAAACTGAGGCCCAGAGAAGTTAAAGGTATCACCCAAAGTCACTAATTTGTTAGAGCTTCAGGTAACATGTTATATATTTCTAGTATACAAGTGAAGTGAAGTGAAAGTTGCTCAGTCATTTCCGACTCTTTGTGACCCCATGGACTATACAGTTCATGGAATTCTCCAGGCCAGAATACTGGAGTGGGTAGCCTTTCCCTTCTCCAGGGGATCTTCCCAACCCAGGGATCAAACCCAGGTATCCCACATTGCAGGCAGATTCTTTACCAGCTGAGCCACAAGGGAAGCCCAAGAATACTGGAGTGGGTAGCCTTTCCCTTCTCCAGGGGATCTTCCCAACCCAGGGATCAAACCCAGGTCTTCCACATTGCAGGCAAATTCTTTACCAGCTGAGCCACAAGGGAAGCCCAAGAATACTGGAGTGGGTAGTCTATCCCTTCTCCAGCAGATCTTCCCAACCCAAAATTGAACTGGAATCTCCTGCATTGCAGGCAGATTCTTTACCAACTGAGCTATCAGGGAGGCCCTTCTAGTACACAAAAACTTAAGGTATTAAAGAGACAGGATAGAGGAGAGAGCTGAGGAGGACTCCAAGGTTTCAAGTACATATCTCTATCTCAGACAGTACTTGAACCCAGGACCCTCCCACCCTGTGGAAGATGAATAGGATTTCAGGGAACACTTCAAAGGAAATGGCTGAGGGCCTATCCCCAAGGGGTTTTTCCTTGAAGTGGGCTAAGGGTTGGTTTGGGCTCTGGGTTAGGATCCACACCTGATGGGTTATGGTGGAGTAGCAGGTATCTGTAAAACCAGGCTGCCCAGCTTCCATTGCAACCTGTTCCACTCTTCTATGTGGGTGGTATTCCCCAAAGGCCATGCGGGGGCAGGATGAACAAGCTAACAAACACCAAGGTGAAGAGGAGCAGGAGCTATTTGTTGAGGCATGTACTCTTTGGAGAGAATAGCCTCATGCCAAGACAAACTCCTCCAAAAATAAATATGATACATAAAAGACTAATTATGAGTCTGGACTTTGGGATTTAGTAGGAGAGAAATGGCTCTGTTCAGGATGAACAGAGCAGTGTCAGTTGGCAGCAGGTGAACATGAAAGGGCAGGGTGGGAAGTGGTGTCTCCAGTACCCTTCAACAGTCTCCTCTGTATAGAAAGTGATGCTTATCTAGGGGGAGACAGTTTTACAAAGTTGGTTTCACCAGAAACTGAAACAAAACAGAGCCAGAGCAGAGATGGAGCCCACCAGAGATGGCAGCAACTGCACTGGGTTCTTCCCTCCTGCCCTACTTGCCAAAAGGGCTTCAAACATATCCTCTCCAACCTTCTTCCTCAACTGGCTTGTGCGGTTATCATCAGTTGCCATGAAAAATTTCTTCACCCTCAGCCCTGGGAATAGAAGCCCTCTAACCCCTCCCACCCTGAGTTGCATATTCTCTGAGTTATCTGCCCAGCCCAGGTAAATACTATCTCCAACATGGCAGAGGTGGAAGCCAGGTAGCTATTCTATACACAGCCTAGGCCTTTCTGGTGAGACACATTAAAGAATACTCTGACAATTTAATGCCCAGCTATAGCTTCATCATTACCTTCTGTATAACTTCATACAATTAACCTCTTAAAATTAATTTTCCTACTCTGTAAAATGGGGGTAATGGTAGTCATATTATAAGGTTATTAAAAGGACTATATAAAATAATACATATGACTGTCACTTTGTCTCCCCTAAAGAAAATAGAAGAAAATGTATATAAGGGAGAGCAGAATTGCCTCTTTCTCATTGGATATAAAGCATCTTGAAAAGCTGTTGCCAGGCCTCTGGACCTGACAGGACCCTATAACTCTTTACCTGAATTGTATTGGGCTGAAATAAGAGGTAAAGATCCTAAAATCATCCATTAAATCTTCTTAAAACTGTTCCTAGAGACAAGATAGCAGAGTAAAAGGACATGAGCTCACTTTTATCATAGAAATACCAAAATCAAAACTAACTGCTGAACAACAATCAACAAAAAATGCTGAAAGCTACCAAAAAAGATACTCTATATTCAAAGACAAAGAAGAAGCCACAGTAAGATGGTAAGAGGGGTTCCAATGCAATTAAATCAAATCCAATACACACCAGGTGGGTGAGTCACAAACTGGAAAATAATTATATCACAGAAGTTCTCTCACAGGAGTGAAAGTTCTGAGCCCCACATCAGGCTTCCCAACAATGAGAGGAAGAACCCCCAGAGAATCTAGCTTTGAAGTTCAGTGGGGTTTGATAGTAGGAATTCCAAAGGACCAGGGGAAACAGAAACTCCACTCTTAAAGGGAACACACAGGGTCTCATGTATACCATGACCCAGGGGAAAAAGTAGTGACTTCATAAGAGACTGGGCCAGACTTACCTGCTAGTATTGGAGGGTCTCCTGTGGAGGTAAGGGGTGGCTGTGGCTCACTGTGGGAACAAGGACACTAGTGGTGACAATTCTAGGGAGTACTCATTAGCATAAACCCTCTTGGAAGCTGCCATTTATTCACCATGATGTGACCCCACACAACAGCCTGTAGGCACCAGTGCTGGGATGTCTCAGGCCAAAAAACAAACAGGGCAGGAACACAGCCACACCTATCAGCACACACTATGCTTAAAGTCTTCCTGAGTACACAACTGCCTGGTAAACACAACTCCTGACAAGGTTTCTACTCACCGGAGGGACAAGACCTAGCTCCACCCACCATGTGCAGGCAGTCACCATTCCCACCTACCAGGAAGCCTACACCAGCCCCTGTTCCAACCTCACTCACCAGGAGGCAGACACCAGAAGCAAAAGGAACTACAGCACTGTAGCCTGTGGTAAGGATACTACAAGCACAGAAAGTTAGACCAAAATAGATGACAAAGAAATATGTTGCAGAAGAATGATCAAAATAAAAACCCAGAAAAAACAATCAAAAGAGATTATGCAAGGAATTATATGCAAATAAAATGGACAACTTGGAAGAAATGGACAAATTCCTAGAAAAGTATAACATTCCAAAACTGAACCAGGAAGAAATAGAAAATCTTAACAGACCCATTACAAGCATAGAAATCAAAAATGTAATAAAAAATCTTCCAACAAATAAAAGCCCAGGACCCGGAGGCTTCACAGGTGAATTCTACCAAAAAATTAGAGAAGAGCTAACACCTATCCTACTCAAACTCTTCCAGAAAATTGCAGAGGAAGGTAAACTCTCAAACTCATTCTATGAGGCCACCATCACCCTAATACCAAAACCAGACAAAGATGCCACAGAAAAAGAAAACCACTGGCCAATATCACTGATAAACATAGATGCAAAAATCCTCAGCAAAATTGTAGCAAACAGAATCCAACAACATATTAAGAAAATCACACATCATAACCAAGTGGGCATCTCTTCCAGGGATGCAAGGATTCTTCAATATTTGCGAATCAATCAATGTCATACACCATATTAACAAACTGAAAGATAAAAACCATATGATTATCTCAATAGATGCAGAGAAAGCCCTTGACAAAATTCAACACCCATTTATGATAAAAAAAAAAAAACTCTCCAGGAAGCAGGGATAGAAGGAACATACCTCAACATAAGAAAAGCCATATATGATAAACCCAGAGCAAACATTATCCTCAATAGTGAAAAGCTGAAAGCATTTCTCTAAAAACAGGAACAAGACAAGGGTGCCCACTGTCACCACTACTATTCAACATAATTTTGGAAGACCTAGCCACAGCAATCAGAGAAGAAAAATAAATAAAACCAATTGGAAAAGAAGTAGAACACTCACTGTTTTCAGATGACATAATCTTCTAATGAATATAGTAAAGTTGCAGGATATAAAATTAACACACAGAAATCCCTTGCATTCCTATATACTAACAATGAAAAAACAGAAAGAGAAATTAAGGACACAATCCCATTCACCATTGCAATGAAAAGAATAAAATACTGAGGAATAAATTTACCTAAAGAAACAAAAGACCTATATATATAAAACTATAAAACACTGATGAAAGAAATCAAAGATGACACAAATAGTTGGAGAAACACACCATGTTCGTGGATTGGAAGAATCAATATAGTGAAAATGAGTATACTACCCAAAGCAATCTATAGGTTCAACACAATCCCTATCAAGCTACCAATAGTATTTTTCACAGAACTAGAACAAATAATTTCACAATTTGTATGGAAATACAAAAAACTTCAAATAGCCAAAGCAATCTTGAGAAAGAAGAATGGAACTGGAGGAATCAACCTGCCTGACTTCAGACTATACTACAAAGCCACAGTCATCAAGACATTATGGTACTGAGACAAAGACAGAAATATATAGATCAATGGAACAAATAGAAAGCCCAGAGATAAATCCATGCACCTATGGACATCTTATCTTTGACAAAGGAGGCAAAAATACACAATGGAGAAAAGACAATCTCTTTAACAAGTGGTGTTGTGAAAACTGGTCAATCACATGTAAAAGAATGAAACTAGAACACTTTCTAACACCATACACAAAAACAAACTCAAAATGGATTAAAGATCCAAATGTAAGACCAGAAACTATAAAACTCCTAGAAGAGAACATAGGCAAAACACTCTCCGACATAAACCACAGCAGGATCCTCTATGACTCACCTCCCAGAATATTGGAAATAAAAGCAAAAATAAACAAATGGGACCGAATTAAACTTAAAAGCTTTTGCACAACAAAGGAAACTAAAAGCAAGGTGAAAAGACAGCCTTCAGAATGGGAAAAAATAACAGCAAATGAAGCAACTGACAAAGAATTAACATCAAAAATATACAAGCAGCTCATGCAGCTCCATAACAGAAAAATGAACAACCCAATCAAAAAGTTGGTCAAAGAATGAAACAGACATTTCTCCAAAGAAGACATACAGATGGCCAATAAACACATGAAAAGATGCTCAACATCATTCATTATCAGAGAAATGCAAATCAAAACCACAATGAGGTATCATATCACACCAGTCAGAATGGCTACCAGCAAAAAGTCTACAAACAATAAGTGCTGGAGAGAGGGTGTGGAGAAATGCAGACTAGTACAGCCACTGTGGAGAACAGTGTGGAGATTTCTTAAAAACTGGAATAGAATTGCTATATGACCCAGCAATCCCACCGCTGAGCATACATGCTGAGGAAACCAGAATTGAGACACATGTACCCCAATGTTCATTGCAGCACTGTTTACAGACCTCAGAGACCTCTAGGACAACATTAAATACACCAACATTCATACTGTAGGGGTCCCAGAAGGAGAAGAGAGAGAGAAAAGGCCTGAGAAAATATTTGAAGAGATAATGACCAAAAACTTCACTAACACAGGAAAGGAAACTATCACTGAAGTCTAGGAAGCACAGAGAGTCCCAGGCAGGATAAACCCAAGGAGGAATATCCTGAGACACATAATAATCAAACTGACAAAAACTACAGACAAGGAAGAATACTAAAGGCAACAAGGAAAAAGAAACAAATATCATACAAGGAAATTCCCAAAAGGTTACCAGCAGATTTCTCACCAGAAACTACAGGTAAGAAGGTAGTGGCACAATAAATTTAAACTGATGAAAGAGAAGAACCTACAACCAAGAATACTCTAACCAGCAAGACTCTCATTCAGATTTGATGGAGAAATCAAAAGCTTTACAGACAAGCAAATGCTAAGATAATTCGGCACCACCAAGCTCCTGGGCATATATCTGGATAAAACCTGGTTTGAAAAAATACATGCACCCCAGTGTTCATTGCAGTGTTGTTTACAATAGCCAAGACATGTAAACTACATAAATGTCCCTTGCCAGATAAATGGAAAAAGAAGATATGGTACATTGATACAATGGAATATTATTCATCCATAAAAAGAATGAAATAGTGCCATTTCCAGGAACATTGATGGATCTGGAGATTGTCATACTAAGTGAAGAAAGACAGATAAAGATAAATATCATATCACATATATATGGAATTCTAAAAAATGATATAAATTGGGATTTCCCTGGTGGTCCAGTGGCTAACACTCCACATGGCCAATGCAGAGAGCACAGGTCTGATCCCTGATCAAGGAACTAGATCCTACATGCTGCAACTCAGACCTGGTACAGTCAAATAAATAAATAAAATAAATATAAAAATGATGCAGATGATCTTATTTATAAAACAGAAACAGACTTACAGAATTAGAGAATGAACTTGTGGTCACTGCAGGGGACCGGTGAAGGAAGGGACAGATTGGGAGTTTGGAATCAACATGTACATATTGCTTAAAAAAAAGGAAAAATTAAAACAAAAAATAATATAATGCATATGAAGTTAAGTGAATGGTATGTAAAGAAGGGGAATACTTAATTTATCATCCATACTATGCCAATTTTCACATTAAATTTTAATGGCAATAATAAGAATGGGACAACATGTATAAATTATGACATCCAGTTATTCTATTTACAAAGGTTAGGTATTACTAAGAAAAGAGTTTCATTGTGCAGATGATCACTGTGGGACACTGAGCAAATGACTCTAGAATTTGTATATCTGTGAAATAGAATAAGTAAAGTACAGGCTCAGAATTATATCGATGTTTATATTGATGGTTATATTGATGTTTTGATGTTTATATTGATATACTGATATACTGATGTTTATAATTGCTCCTTTCAGATTCATCAGGATTGTGCATTTTACTTCAGAATATTTAAAATTTAAGGCACTGGTTTAATTTACTAAGTAAAGTAGAGACTTTCAGCTTTCTGATCACTATACAAACAGCAACTGCCCTGTGTTCCCTGGGTCTCAGTTCGCAGCTCTGAGAAATAAGGGGCTAGATGCCACCACACCTATCCTTCCTCTCTTATTCGAAAGTCTGACAGGGGCGCGGTATGGCATGGGGGCAAGAGGGGAGGTGTGGCCCCCAAAAGGACTGAAGACACACAGGGATCATTGCTTTTCATAATGATGGGACACAGGCCCCATACCAGGGTCAGTGGCATAGACAGACCATATGGACAGAGTCTGTGGGAGTGGGCTCCAGGGGCCAGAGGGCCCTTCCTCTTGTTTCCAGAACACATACAGCTTCTCAACACCTCAGTACTTATGAAACAGCCTGGAAACCAGAAGACTCAGAAGTCAAACAGCAGGGATGAATAGGCAGGTAAAATAAGGTGTTTTCTTTTTTTTTTTTTCTCCCTGAAAGTTTCACTTAAACATCTCTGTGTGTCCCTGAGCTCAGTAAGTAAAGAATCCACAGGACATTTTCCCATAATTTCCCCCTCTTCCTTCCTGTGTCACTTCCCCCCCAACCCTCCCCACACACACTCTCACATACATAGAAGAAGAGCAGCAGGGATGGAGAAAAGGGGCAGCCTTGTTTCCTACCCATTATGTCAATTGTCAAGGTGGATGGAAGCTAAATCACAAACACAGGTTTGAAGAAGGAAATATCTTGGCCCTCTGAAAGGGGTAAGGGGTCGGGGAGTGGGAAGGAAACTTTTTTCAGAACAGTTGAACTATTGCCATTCTTGGAGGCCTTACAACCCACACTTGGCATCACAAAAGCCAGCAAGAGGAAGGGCACCCTGCTAATATGCAACTTCTGCTCAGAAGAGCCACTGAAGACTCAACAGCGAGCTTGGGGGTCCCAGGCCACTACTTTGAGAACCCCTGGTCTGATGAAGGGGAGCCTCACCTCTTCTCCAAGCCCCAGAAGTTGCCCGGTTATCACTGACATGACAAAATATTCCAGAGGGTCATCTGCAGCCTTGACCATGTCGGCCTGGCCTGAAGAGAGGAGACCAATTGCTCCTCAAGGCTACCTTCCCAATCAACCAGAACTGACTGTTCCAGAAATGGGCACAGACAGCCAGGAAAGGGCCTGCAGCAGTGGATGGTCCCTGAGCCCCTGAGGTGGGCTCTGCTGGATTCCCACTGCCCCTGGGGTGGGGCAGTTCCCTGGGTTGGACTCTCCTCTGGAGCACTTGCCCACCTGGCTAGGCTGCAGGCTCTGAGAGGACAGGACCACATCCCACTTGTTCACTATTCAGTTCCCAGTCACTCAGGTCACTATTTGTTGAGTAAAAGAAGTAGCTAAGATACTCAGTGGCTCCTGGTGGGTAGTCAAGTTAGAGTCCCAGCTCAGGCACTTCGGAAAGTGATATGCTTATGACCTCTTTATGACTTATGTGGTGTGCACGCATGCATGTGTGCATGTGTGCCTGTGGGTATGTCCTGTATTTGCCCAGGAGAACCCAGGAGCTTCCTGAGGGTGGTTTCATAAACTGGTTTTAGTTCATGCCACAACTCTGCTCCTTAGTGGGCTGGCTCTCCACTTCACCATCAGCCACCCTGCCCAGGAAAGATTCCTCCTGAGGAGGTCCCCAGCTCTTTCTGACCCCAAGAGCTCTTCTCCTCCCTGTCCCTGTTTCCTTATCTGGAAGGTGAGGATGTTGGGCTACATGAAGGGCAAGGGGCCACTTGGTGCCACAATTGCTCATCTCCATGATGTCCGAACACTGCTGCTTCTTGAATACCTCGGGGATTGGGAGCAGGGGCTAGAGCTCACTCTCCTACCGTTGAGACTGAGTTGTGATGGAAATGGCTGTCACCGACCAGGTACTTCTGGGTCAATCAAGAAGCTTAGCTAGATCCAGGCCTCGGCCAGACAAATGAGGTTCAGAGACAGTAGGACACAGGCAGGAGGACCCTCTTGACTGTAAACATAATTAAAACCAGCAATCATTTACTGAGGAATGTTGTGGGTCTCCCTTTCCTGGAGATCACAGAAACATGGAAGCTAATGGGTCCCTGGAGATGGACGGGTGCAGCCCCCTCATTGTATAGATGAGGAAGCCGAGACCCCCAGGGAGGAAGTAGCCCCCTCAGGGTCATGGAGCAGCATAGTGAAAGAGCAGAGACCCAGACCTGTGACCAGGGCTCTCTGGCAAGAGCCAATTTCCCCAGACTCCAGACTGAGAGGCTTCCTTCAACAGCAGGGCAGCCCAGGCGATTCTCTGGAGTGTATTCTATGTACATGTGAAGACTTCCTGAGGTCTTGAGGGTAAATGACCTATCGGAGGCAGCAATGAGGCCAGAGGCCTCTGTCTTCATGATGCCCAAGTACAGGCTGCTCCCTAGACAATCCCTTTCCTTCTCTGCAGGCAGGAGAGACCCCCTATCACTGTGGAGTGTGTCTGATGGCTGCTCCAGCCTGGGATCCGGGATCTCTCCTCAAAGCCTTGCCAGTACATCCAGTCCACTCACCCTCCAGAAGGCCCTTCACTCAGGCAGCCAGTCAGTCAGCTACCCTTTGGGGAGCACCTTCCAAATGACTCTGGGTGAGGCTCAGCTGGGACAGGTCACATATATCCGAAACCAACATCCTTGTACTTGGGGTGCTTCTGGGTGAGGGAGAGACTGAGGTACATGCACCCAAGGGCAGACACCTGGCAACAGAGAGAAATGGGCCAGGGTGGTCAGAGGATGTGGGAACGTGTCAGTCTTTGACACATTCTGGGTAGGACCTGGACTAGGAGGTGGGCACAGTGTGGAGGCCTTCCCTGCCTCTGGAGGCAGGATGGGTGGAGTGGCAGGGTGTGGTTGCTATGAGTTTAGGCTCTTGATGTGTGTTACCAGCCTGGCCTAGTGCCTCAGTAGCTGGCTCACCTTGAGCTCTTCATTTCATCACTTTGAATCTCAAGGTTTGGGAATTAATAATGCCTCACATAACTCAAGGCAGAGCTCACAGGAGGCCTCCTGGGAAGAGCCCGGAGTTAGTGGTTTGCAGGGTAATTTCGCTTCCTTGTGATTTCAGCATACTGTACAGACTCACTTTGGACCCAGAGTTGGTGTAAAGATTATTTTAGCTGAAGACATTTGAGATTCGATAGACAACGGTAAAAAGCCTTTTTGGAGCTTCCTTTATCTGACTAAAAGCAGCAACTCTAGGAAATGAAGCAGCCAAAAATTCCTTCTCGGGATCCACTTCTGGAAGGTAGAATAAAGTCTACCCCAAATCTTTTCTCTGAGTAAGTTTGCGGCCCTGAAAAAGAAAGATCACTCACACCTATATAGACAAACATCACAGCCTCTCCTATCAAGTGTGTGTTCTCCTGAATATCCCTGTATATTTCCAAAAATCATTTATATTACTGGCAAGTAACTTTCTCCCCCATTTCATCTAGTATGTTGACAGGTAATCCCCAAATTCCAACCACACCTTTGAGTTATCATCACTGAGTTCTTCTGTGTATATGGAAGTTGCACATGTAAATAAACTCTGGGGTTTTTTTTTCTCCTGTCAGTCTGTCTTTTACCAGTTTTCATTCACAGGGCCTAGGTGCTAAACCTAAGAGAGTAGAAGAAAAGGTTTTCCTCCCCCAAAATATTCACAAATGGGAACCTCTAGATTTCTGTGTGTCCTTTTTTTAGACCTTGACTCAAGTAAACTGAAAAAAAAACAACAGTCAACACCTCATGACATTGATGAGGTGTTTGAACTTTGAACACTGCCTGGATATTTGATGACATTATGGAATTATGAATTATTTTAGGTGTTGTAATGACATTGTAGTTCTGTTAAAAGAGTGTTCTCATGTTTCAAAGCTACATACTGAAGTGCAGATTCAATGATGTGATATCTGGCCAGGGGCTGCTAATTGTTGATGCTGGGTGATGTCCACAGGAGGTTCATTATGCTATTCTACTTGTATATAGACTTGAAATTTTCCACAACAAAAAGCTTTTAAAATGAAATAGAAAAGGGTGGATCAAGGAGATGTTTACCCAAATGTGGCTTAGCTGCCTGCCTTTGGAAGGGTTTTCATTATAGAGAACAACAATTGCAAACTTAAGAAAAGCCTGTTATCTGTTTTGTGAGCAACAGCGACATATGACTAGAGACTGATTTCACCCCCTCACTTCAGCCCCCTCATTAGGCAGCATCTGTGCTGCTCCTCTCAGCCTGTGGCAGCCCAGTTTGGTTGCCAGGCGTTGGAAGCCAGAAGCCCTTTTCTTGGGAGGGAGAAAAGGGAAAGGGAGGGAGAGAAGCAAGGAGTGGAGGAAGGTAGAAAGAAGTTGCCCAGAGGAAAGCTTGTCCCTGTCTAGCAGCCTGGCCCAGGGGGAGAGATGGGGGTGGGGTCTCTTGTTGGATGCTGGTTTCCCACAGCTCCTACTTTCCATGGTTTATTCCTGGGGGCAGCCTTACCATCCGAGCTTGAGGCTCCACAGAAGCAGGGTGGGGGTGGGGTGGGTATAGATGTGTACCTCCTGCAAAGATTAGGGAGGTCTGTGATTAAGTAAGATACCAGTTAGCACCCACTCAAGTGTCAGAAATTTCAGACAGGCCTCCTCTGGGGGATGTTCCTGAACTCTTATTGAGTCACAAACAATCCTGGGAAAGCAGCTCATCAAATGGAAATTCTGCACTGGTGATCACCCTCTGTTGGGGCCATTCCAGAAGGCAGGAGGCTTCCTCTTTGGAGTGGAGAAACCTGTCCTCTCTGTCCTTTGGGGAGAGAAGGCAGAAGCCTATGGTGCTGCACAGTGGCCTGGCAGTCTCATGGGCGCTGACTGTGTTGGGGAGCCCTGTATTCTGATGTTGATTCAGACCCACCTCTCACTGGAAGGCTGTGTGGGCCTGAGCCCATCTCTGAGTCTCAACTTCCTGATCTTTAGAAGCCCTGAGTGTGGAACCCTGCCTCCCTTCAGACTCAGCTGGTCTGGGATTACAATGCACTCCCCACCCCCAATTCCTGGGCAGGAATTGCTCTCACCTGGGGTGGGGCAAAAGAGCCTGGCCCTCTCTACTTTCACCCACCAGGCCAGACTGGAAGAACCAACATAGCCAGCGCCCTCTGAGAGACAGAAGGAGGGCCTTTCCTAGGGCCACCTTGCTGTGATCATGAGCTATTTCCTGCTGGTCTGGAAGGTGGGATTCAGAGAAGCTCTAGGCAGGTGGGATGGGGGGTGAGGTCAGGCAGCTGCCCGGGAGATCAGCCTTTCAAGACCCAGCATCTGAGAAGGCTGGCTATATTCAATGAGAAAGACATCAGGGAGGCAGCAGTCAGGAGCTGAGCAGGCGCAGGGCCCAGACAGCCCCTTTTCTCTGCAGCATCTTTGTGGCTCCTGGTTGCTAGGAGCAGGCTCTTCCGTTGCTAAGCAACTGAAGCCTGGTGGATTAAGACCAATTTTCTGAGCTCACTGGAAGGGGAGGGAGAGAAGGTGCAATGCAGACGCCCTGGGGAAGCTCATCCCTGCCTCCAACCTTTGTTGGTGGGTGTGAGTGGAGGTGAAGGGACTGGTGAGGTGAGGTCCAGCTGGGAGCTGATCTCTAGGGAGAAGGTCGAGGGTGGGGCAGCTGGGGGCAGGCTGTGCATCAGGTATTCATTATAAAGACCAAAAAACCAGAGTGAAACTGGCAATTAAATGCCAGTTAGAGCACTAATGAATGCTAATACTGTTCCTTTTTGAAACCCCAGAAAAGGCCTGCAGTCCCTGGGGTGTTTCTGAGCCCCCTGACCAGGCCAGATGGGATTGGGCAAGGTCTGTCCTCCAAAGATGGGAGGATTGGAGCATTTTAGGGTCCATGGGTCCCCAACAGTCCTGGGGTCCTACCTCCTGGTGAATGACAGAGGCCCCTCGACACAGTGTCTTCTGCTTAGATAATAACCCCCAGATGACAGGGAGCTACTTCTTCCTGCAACAGCCCCTTCTGTAGCTTGCCCTTAGAAAGTGCTTTGCCCGTCATGCCCCAAGTCTGTCTTCCTATGGCTTTTTCCCGCAGGGGTCAAGGGTGTTATCCCTATCTGCTTTGCTGCAGGGACCTGTAGCCCCTCTCTTCTGTAAAGCCTACCTCTTACTCTTGCCACTACTCAGCGGGCAGAATGGCTGGGGCCTCACCACGACTTGGTGCTTTCTGATTCCCCACCCTCAGCCTGGTCTTTAGCCTCCTTAAGGAAGAAGCTACTAGGATGGACAAATTTACCAGGGGGTCCTGGATCCAATTCTTGTCCCATGGTCCAGGCTTCTCCCACTATCTCGCTGAGATGATATCTTGGGTCAGAAAGAAAAGAGTCTGTGTGTGTGTGTGTGTGTGTGTGTGTGTGTGTGTGTGTGTGTGTGTGTGATAGACATGTAGGAGCGTGTTTACAAACTTAAAAGAAAGGGCTCCAGTTCAAAAATGGTGGTGTGTGGATCCATTTTCTAGGGAAAAAGCCATAATTGGTACAATTCCTTAAATTTTATTAAGAAGCTGTTCTAATGACATATAACAAATGGAGAAGCATTTATCCAAAATACCATAATAAATCTTGGTAAGAACAGCAATAGCCCATGGCATTTGGGCCATGACTTACTCCCATCTCTGCCTTGTCCTGCTCAGTGTAATATAAGCTCTATTCTAGGTGACTGTGGCCAATAATAGGGAGTTCTGTCTTTCTCCAGGTCCCAGTATTGGTCTCCAGTGTGACTCCTGGAAGTATAGGATACAGTTACCTCTCATCCCTCCCTCAGCTCTGTGTTGTAAAATCTTTGTTCCAGACAAGCAGAGCCAGGAGGATGGAGGAGCCTTTCTGCCACTCAGCTCTTACTAGTATTGTGAGAGCTCTACTCCAAGCGTGGCACCAAGAACATTGTCTCTGATTACCTCTGCCCTCAGTTCAGTTCAGTCGCTCAGTCGTGTCCAACTCTCCCCGACCCCATGGACCACAGCACGCCAGGCCTCCCTGTCCATCACCAACTCCCAGAGTTTACTCAAACTCATCTCCATTGAGTCATCAACCATCTCATCCTCTGTCGTCCCCTTCTCCTCCTGCCCTCAATCTTTCCCAGCATCAGGGTCTTTTCCAATGAGTCAGCTCTTCGCATGAGGTGGCCAAAGTATTGGAGTTTCTGCTTCAACATCAGTCCTTCTAATGAACATCCAGGACTGATCTCCTTTAGGATGGATTGGTTGGATTTCCTTGCAGTCCAAGGGACTCTCAAGAGTCTTCTCCAATACCACAGTTCAAAAGCATCAATTCTTCGACACTCAGCTTTCTTCACCGTCCAACTCTCACATCCGTACATGACCACTGGAAAAACCATAGCCTTGACTAGATGGACCTTTGTTGGCAAAGTAATGTCTCTGCTTTTTAATATGCTGTCTAGATTGGTCATAACTTTACTTCCAAGGAGTAAGCGTCTTTAATTTCATGGCTGCAGTCACCATGTTCAGTGATTTTGGAGCCCCAAAAAATAAAGTCAGCCACTCTCTCCACTGTTTTCCCATCTATTTGCCATGGAGTAATGGGACCAGATGCCATGATCTTAGTTTTCTGAATGTTGAGCTTTAAGCCAACTTTTTCACTCTCCTCTTTCACTTTCATCAAGAGGCTCTTTAGTTCTTCTTCACTTTCCGCCATGAGGGTGTTGTCATCTGCATATCTGAAGTTATTGATATTTCTCCCAGCAATCTTGATTCCAGCTTGTGCTTCATCCAACCCAGCATTTCTCATGATGTACTCTGCATATAAGTTAAATAAGCAGGGTGACAATATACAGCCTTGACGTACTCCTTTTCCTATTTGGAACCAGTCTGTTGTTCCATGTCCATTTCTAACTGTTGCTTCCTGGCCTGCATACAGATTTCTCAACCTCTGCCCTAGTTCACTCATAAGTTGTAGGTTCCATGCTAGGAAAAACAAGTCAGAAAAATAAGGATCTACCATCTTGCCTAGCACCCTTCTCATAGAGTAATGGCAGTCTGGGAATGTGGGATGCTCTCCCTACCTCCAGCTCAAGTACAATAAAGCAGAAGTTCAACCCAGAAGAAAGAAAATATTTTAAGATTGGAGAGCCCCTTTAGCTCTCCCTAAAGGAAATAACTTTATTTAGAAAAGAGAATGGAAAAATTCTGGCTTAAGGGTATTGTCAGAAATAATTTAGGTCTTGGTGATAAGCAATTTAGAAGGGACTAGGGGCTTCAGAATTTTTCGTAGGGGACTGTAAAATAGTAGACCAGCTACAAGTTTAAAAGAGAGAATCAGGGAAATAACTAAGAAGAACTATTCTAGAGTCTGAGCAAGCCTCAAAGACTGATAACACTTTACCCCTGCAATGGAGCAGCAACTTTAATTGAATCGGATTGTGGAACAACTTGTGCCCACAGGCATCATTAAAAAAACAATAATGAAATTAAGGAGTAATTAGTAGAGGCTAACAGCTGGGTATGATACCACTAACTAGAGTTACATTACTCAGAAGCTAAATGGGAATCTCAGTGGAAGAAACAGAGTCCATTTCAAATCACAATAATCACTGGTAGTAGTGATGTTGTGTATATATCCATGGCTGCGACTTTAGAGGTTGCATACTGTAGGGAATAGACTTCACCAACCTTGTCCAGAAAAGTCAGTAACAGTAGCTAGAGTTGCTACAGTATATTATCTGACTTGTTGTATATGTCTAGTTTTCAGCAAAAAATTATGAAACATACACAATTACGAAACAGGAAAGTGTAACCCATAAACTGGAAAGAGATACTAGGTGATAAAACTGTCTTAAGGGGGCCAAATGTTGGACTTAGAAGATAAATCAGCTGTTACAAACATTTCCAAAGAACTGAATGAAATCATACTTAAGGAATTAAAATAATGCATGATGACAATGTCTCATCACAAAGAGAATATCAGTAAACAAAATTTTTTTTAAAAGAATCAAGTGAAAATTCTGGAGTTGAAAAGTATTATAAGTGAAATGAAAAATTCAATAAGGAGCTGATTCATGTTGGTTTATGGCAGAAACCAACTGAATACTGTAAAGTGATTATCCTCCAATTAAAAATAAATTAATTTAAAAAAACTAAGGAGTTCAACAGTAGATTTGAGGTGGCAGAAGAAAAGAATCAGCAAATTTGAAGGTCGATCAATATATATATATTATGCAAATTGAAAAAGGTTGAGAACATAGAATGAAGAAAAATGAACAGCCTCAGAGAAATGTTCAGTTCAGTTCAGTTCAGTCACTCAGTCGTGTCTGACTCTTTGCGACCCCATGAATCGCAGCACGCCAGGCCTCCCTGTCCATTACAAACTCCCAGAATTTACTCAAACTCATGTCCATCGAGTCGGTGATGCCATCCAGCCATCTCATCCTCTGTCGTCCCCTTCTCCTCCTGCCCCTAATCCCCCCCAGCATCAGGGTCTTTTCCAATGAGTCAACTCTTTGCATGAGGTGGCCAAAATATTGGAGTTTCAGCTTCAGCATCAGTCCTTCCAATGAACACCCAGGACTGAACTCCTTTAGGATGGGCTGATTGGATCTCCTTTGCAGTCCAAGGGACTCTCAAGAGTCTTCTCCAACACATGTGGGACACCAATAAGCTCACCAATATATATGCAGTGAGATTTTAGATTCCATTGTGGCTCAAATCGTGAAGAATCTGCCTGCAATGCAGGAGACCCAGGTTTCATCCCTGGGTCAGGAAAGAATACTCAAAAATAATGAAAACTTCTCAAATTTGAAGAAACAATTAATCTACATATCTAAGAAGCTCTACAAATAACAATAAGATAAGCACAAGGAGGGATACCCCAGAGACGCCATAGTCAAAATGTTGAAAGCCAAAAACAAAGGGAAATCTTGAAAGGAGCAAGAGAAAAATGACTCATCATGGACAAGAAAAACTCTATAAGCTTAATGGCTAACTTCTACCAAATAGAATAGAGGTCAGAAGGCAGCGGGATGACATATTCAAAATGATGAAAGAGAAAACCTATCAACAAAAAATATTTGCTATAGAATGTCCAGAATAGGCAAAATCCATAGAGACAGTAGATTCACCAGGGGCTGGGGAATGGAGAGGTTGGGAAGAGATTGCTACTAGAAACAGTCTTCTTGGGGGTGATAAAAATATTCAGAAATTAGAAAGTTGGAATGGTTGGAAACTTTGAAAATATACCAAAAACACCAAATTGTACACTTTAAAAGGGCAAATATTATGGTATGTGAATTTTTATCTCAACAAAGGATTAAAAGAAAACAAAGATCTCAAATCATGAACCTAATTTTCCAGCTAAAGGAACTAGAAAAGAAGAGCCAACTAAACACATAGCATGCAGAAGGAAGGCAATAATTAAGACTAGAACAGAAACAAATAAAAGAGAGAATTAAAAATGGAGAAAAACAATGAAACCACAAGTTGATTCTTTGAAAATATCTACAAAATTGGCAATCCTTTAACCAAATTGATCAGAACAACAAAAGAGAAAATTTTCATTAGTAAAATTAAGTACAAAGAGGGGATATCACTACAGCCATACAAAAATAAAGGAGCAGAAGTGAATACTGTGAAGAGCTGTGTGACACTAAATTAGACAACTTAGATGAAATAGACAAAGTCATACAAACCAAAAACTACCAAAATTGTTGCAAGAAGAAACAAAACACCTGAAGAGAAATATAACAAAAGATTGAATTAGTAACCGAAACACTTTTCAGTCTATCAAAAATAAAAACCCCAACCAAATGCCTTTACTAGTGAATTGTGTCAAACATTAGAGAATTAATACCAATCTTCACAAACTCTCCATAAATAGGGAAGAACATTTCTCAGTTCATGAGGCCAGTATTATCCTGATACCAAAGTAAGCAAAAGCCTTCACAAGAGAAGAAAACTGTGGTTTTATCAATGTAAAAATCCTCAATGAACCGCTAGCAAGTTTAATACAGTAGTACATAAAAAAAAGATTATACACTATGATCAACTGATGTTTATATCAGGAATGCAAGATTGACTTAAAATCTGAAAATCAACTAATGTAATACACAGAAAAAAAAAACACGGTTATCTCAAGAGAAGCAGAAAGTCATTTGAAAAATCACAACATTCCTTCATGATAAAACATTTGACAAGCTAGGAACAGAGTGGAACTTTCTTGACTTGATAAAGATGATTTATGAAAAACCCAAGGGCAATATCATACTTATTGGTGAAAGACTGATTACTTTCCCTCTAAGATCAGAAATAACACAAGGGTGTCTGCTGTCAACATGTCTGTTCAACATTGAATTCAAGGTTTCAGCTAGGCCAATTAGGCAAAATAAATAAAAAGCATCCAGATTCAAAATGAAAAATAAAACTATCCCTGTTTGCAGACAACATGATCTTGTATATAGAAACTCCTAAGGAATCTTGCAAAAAAAAAAAAAAACAAACCCAAAACTATTCAAATAAATTAGCATGGCTGCAGGTTACAAGATCAATATACAAAGATCAATGGTACTTCTGCATACTAGTAACAATTTGAAAGTGAAATTAAGAAAAATTCCATTAACAATAGCACCAAATATAAATTACGTAGAAATAAAATTAACAAAAGAAGTAAAAACACTCTGAAAATTATAAAATATTGTTGAAAGAAGTTAAAGAAAACCTAAATAAATGAAACTATAGCCCATCTTCATAGGTTAAAAAGTTTAATGTCTTTAAAATTGTTAATATGGCAATCTCTCCAAGCTGATTTACAGGTTCACTATAAAAATCCCAATGACATTGTTTTTTTGAAAAAATTGACAAGTTGACCTTAAAATTTGCATGGAAATACAAGAGACCCAGATGACCAAAGCTGAAAAAAATTGAGGACTCATACTTTTAGATTTAAAATTTATTACAAATCTACAGCAATCAAGACAGTATAGTACTGGCATAAAGATAGACACATCTATTAATGGAATAAAATGGAAAGTCCAGAAAAATTGCATTTATTGTGAATTTAATGTTTGCAAGAGTGCCAAAATAATTCAGTGTGGAAAAAGTAGTGAATTCAATAAATGGTGATGAGTCAATTGGATGTCCACATACAAAAGAATGAAGTAAAACCCATACATCACACCAAATATAAAAATTACCTCAAAATGAAGCATAGTCTTAAATATAATAACTAAAACTATAAAACTCTTAGAAGAAAGCACAAAAGTAAATCTTCATGGCCTTAGACTAGGCAATGGTTTCTTAGCTATAACAATGAAAGCACAAGCAACGAAAGAAAACAGTAGATAAATTGAACTTCATGAAAATTAAGAATATTTTTCAGTTATATACTCAAAATAATTTAAAGCAGGGATTTGAACAGATATTTGTATACTTATGTTCATAGCTGAAAGGTGGAAACAACCCAAATATCAATTAATGAATGAATGGATAAACAAAATGTGATATATACAAACATAGACTATTATTCAACCTTAGAAAGGAAGGAAATTCTGACGTATGCTGTTGCTGCTGCTGCTGCTAAGTCGCTTCAGTCGTGTCCGACTCTGTGCGACCCCATAGACAGCAGCCCACCAGGCTCCCCCATCCCTGGGATTCTCCAGGCAAGAGCACTAGAGTGGGTTGCCATTTCCTTCTCCAGCGCATGAAAGTGAAAAGTCAAAGTGAAGTCGCTCAGTCGTGTCCGACTCTTAGCGACCCCATTGACTGCAGCCTACGAGGCTCCTCCGTCCATGGGATTTTCCAGGCAAGAGTACTGGAGTGGGGTGCCATTGCCTTCTCCAACTGACTGCTACAACATGGATGAACCTCGAAGACATTATGCTGTTAAATGAGTTTAAAAAGGACAAATATCGTGCTCGCTTCGGTAGCACATATACTAAAATTGGAACGATACAGAGAAGATTAGCATGGCCCCTGCGCAAGGATGATACGCAAATTCGTGAAGCGTTCCATATTTTTTAGCTGAAAAAAAAAAAAAAAAGAATGAGGGAGCAAAGCAAGCAGAAGAAATAAAATTTTTTAAAAATGAAAAAAAAAATAAAAAGGACAAATATCATATAATTTCTCTTATAATAGATTACATAGAGTAATCAAAGGCATAGACACAGAAAGTAGAATGTTGGTTGCCAGGGGTTCATAGGAGGATAAAATGGGAAGTTGTTATTTAATGAGTATAGAGTTTCAGTTTGAGAAAATAACAAAGTTCTGGATATGGGTGGTGGTGATGATTGCACAACAATGTGAATGTACTTAATACCACTGAAGCATAGGCTTAAAATGGTAAATTTCATTATGTATATATTACCACAATAAAATATTAAAAAATTTTATGCTTCAAAGGTCACCAGCAAGAAAGTGAAAAGACAACCAACACGATAGGATAAAATATTTGCATATTATTTGTCTGAAAAGGGTTGAGTATCCAGAATTTATAAAGAACAGTTACAATTCAACAATAATATCCTAACAAGTAATAAAAATCTCAACAAACTGAAAAATCAACAACTCTTCTTAGATTCATTAGAGAAGTGAGGTCACAGGGCAAAGTATTATACTAAAATTATACTAAAAAATTACAAAGCATACTAAAAAGCTAAAACAGCATTTATAGAGACAGAGAGCATCAGAACCAGACAAGATATGGCTGGGGTGTTGGAATTATCAGACCAAGAATTTGAAATAACTATGATTAACATGGTAAGGGCTCTAATGGATAAGGTAGACAATATACAAGAACAGATGGGCACTGTACACAGAGAGAAGGAAATCCTAAGAAAGAATAAAAAAGATATACTAGAGATTAAAACTATAGTGTAACCTAAATGAAGAATGCCTTTAATAGTCTCATTGGTAGATTGGACATGGTTGAGGAAAGTCAGTGAGATTGAGAGTATGTCAATAGAAACTTCCAAAATTGAAAAGCAAAGAAAAAGAGACTGGAAAAAATGGAACAGAATATCTATAAACTTTGGGACAACTATAAAAGATTCAACATATGCATAACGGGAATACCAGAAGGAGACAAAAGAGAGAAAGGAACAGAAAACATATTTGAAGCAACAAGAACTAGGAATTTCCCCAATTAATGTCAGACACCAAATTACAGATCCAAGAAACTCAGAGAACATCAAACAGGATAAATGTTCCAAAATAATACCTGGGAATATCATATTCAAACTGCAAAAAATGAAGATAAGGAAAAAATCTTGAAAGAAATTATCCCACCTAAAGAAAAGTAAAGATAAGAATTATATCTGGATTCTACTCAGAAGTCATGTAAGCAAGATGAGAGTGGGATGAAATATTTAAGATGCTAAGAGAAAAAAACTGACCAACTTGAAATTTTGTATCATGGGAAATTAACCTCCAAAAGTAAAGGAGAAACACTTTCTCAGACAAAAACTGAGAGAATTTGTTGCCAGTGAACCTGCCATGCAAAAAAAATCTTAGAAGAAGTGTTTCAGAGAGAAGGAAAACAATATAGGTCAGAACTTCTGATCTACATAAAGAAAGAAAGAGAATTGGAGAGGAGATGAGTTAAAACTTTTATTTTTCTTATTTTTAATTGATCTAACAGATCAATTTTTTGCTCAAAATATAATAGCAACAGTTTAATGACAGCAATGACAGAAGGGGCAGGAAGGAAGAATTAGGATTATTTTGTTTTTATAAGACTAATGAGGCAGTATAATGTTATATAAAAGGGGACATGGATTAGTTGTGAATGTATATTGCAAAGTCTAGGGCAACCACTTGAAAAAGTAAAAAAAAAAAAAAAAGTATAACTTATCTGCTATGGAAAGAGAGAAAATGGAATCATACAGAAAGCTCAACTAAAACCACAGATGGCAGAAAAAGAATGGCAGACAAAAATTAAAATGAAGAACAAGAGCCACAAATAGAAAACAGTGACAAATATGGAAAATATTAATCTAATCCAACAATATCAAAAATCACTTTAAATGTTAATGGTCTAAATATATCAATTAAATGACATTGCCAGAGGGGATAAAAAAATAAGACCCAACTATGCGTTGCCTACAAGGAACCCACTCTTAATATAAATACTCATACAGATTAAGAGTAAAGGGATGAATAAAGACAAAAAAGAAATTAAAGAAAAATCTAAAAATAACTCCATGCTAACACTAAGCAAAATAAAGCTGAGGTAGCTATATTAATTTCAGACAGGGTAAAAAAAAAAATTACAGACAGGGTAGATTTCAGAGCAAGAAATGCTCTCAGGAATAACATTTATATAATGGTAAAGGGGTCAATTCTCTAGGAAGACATTGCAATGCTTAATGTGAATATGCCTAACAACAGAGTGCCAAAATATGTGAAACAAAAACAGATAGAACACCCCTCTATCAGAAATGGATAGATTCAGCTGGCAGAAAATCAGTAAGTACATAGTTGAACTGAAGAGCCCCATCAATCAAATGGATCTAATAAACGTCTATAGACTACTTCATCCAACAACAACAGAAGAGACCTTCTCCAGGTCACAAGGAACATTCATTAACATAGACCATTTTCTGGACCACAAAACACACCTTAACAAATTTGAAAGAATAGAAATCATACAATATCTGCTCTCAGGACACAATGGGTTAAACTAGAAATAGATAAAAAACAAAAAGGTGGAAAATACGAACATATTTGGAGATTAAACAACGCACTTTTAAATAACATATGGGTCAAAAAAGGAGTATCAAGAGAAATTTTAAATTTTGAATTAAATGAAAATTAAAATATATCAAAATTTATGGGATGCAGTGAAAGCAATGCTTATAGAGAAATTTATAGCATCAAATGCCTATATTAGAAAAGAAGAAAAATCTGTAAATCAATAACCTAGGCTTCTACCTTAGGAAGCTAGAGAAAGAAGAGCAAATTAAATACAAGTAAGCAGAAGAAAAAATAAAAATCAGGGCAGAAATCAATGAAATTGAAAATAGGAAATCAATTGAGAAAGTCAATAAAACTAAAAGCTAATCTTTGGAAAGATACATAAAATTGATAAGGCTTAGCCAGGCTAACCAAGAAAAAAAGAGAGAGAAGACATAAATTACTAGTATCAAAAATGAAAGAGGGATGTCATTACAGATCCCATAGACATTATAAGTATAATAAAGAAATATTATGAACAATTCTATGGCACACATTTGATAACCTAGATAAAATAGACCAGTTCATTGAAAGACACAATTGGCCAAAACTCACCCAAGAAGAAATTGACAATATGAATAAGGCTATATCTATTAAAGAAATTGAATCAGTAATTAACAATCTTACAAAACAGACAGTTTACCAGGCCCAAATGGGTTCACTGGTGAATTCTACCAAGCATTTAAGGAAGAAATGATACCAATTCTTGGCCATCTCTTCCAAAAGACAGAAGCAGAGGGAATCATTCCTAGCTCATTCTGAGACCAGCATTACCCTATCACCAAAACTAGACAAAGTCATTACAAAAAAAACTACAGACCAATATCTCTCATGAACATATGTGCAAAAATCTCAACAAAATATTAGAATCCAACAATGGATACAAAGATATATACACCACAACCAAGTAGAATTTATCACAGGTATGCAAGGCTGGTTCAACATTCAAAAATCAATTAATGCAATTTATAACCAGACTAAAGAACTAAAACCAAATGAGCACATCGACAGATGCAGAAAAAGCATTTGACAAAATCTGAAACCTACTACTGATAAAACTCTGAGCAAACTCTAAATAGAGGGGAGCTTTCTCAACCTGGTAAAGAACATCTGCAAAAAACTTATAGTTAACATCACACTTAATGATAAGAAACTAGAAGTTTTCTTGCTAAGATCAGGAACAAGGGAAGGATATTCCCTCTTACCACTCTTTTTTCCATATTGTACTGCAATAACTCTAAAACTCCTAGAAAATATAGGAGAAAATCTTGACAACCTTAGCTGTGGTGATGACTTTTTAGATATGATCCATGAAAGAAAAAATTGATAAATTGTACTTCATTAAAATTTAAAAATTTTGTTCTGCAAAAGACAATATCAAGAAATGAGAAAATAAGCCACAGATTGAGAGAAAATATTTGTAGAGGACATATCTGATAAAGGATTGTTTGCTATTCAAAATATAAGAAGAACTGAAAATTCAACAAGGAAATGAACAATTCAGTTAAAAATTGAGCAAAAGATTTTGGCAGATAACTCGCTGAAAAAGATATATAAATGGCAAATAAGAATATGAAAAGACATGGCATATCATGTGTTATTAGAGAATTGCAAATGAAAACAATGAGATACCACTATGTACCTATAAGAATGGACAAATCCATAACCCTGACAACAAAATGATGGTGAGAATGTAGAGCAACAGAAAGTGCCATTTGTTGCTGGTGAGAAGGCAAAATGGTACAGTCACTTTGGAAGACATTTTGGCAGTTTCCTACAAAACTAAACATATGATCCAGCAATTATGCTCCTTGGTATTTAAGGAAATGAATCAAAAAACCTATGTCCATGCAAAAATCTGCACATGATTATTTATAGCAGGTTTATTCATAACTGCCTAAACTTGGAAACAATCAAGATGTCCTTCAGCAGGTGAATGGATGTGGTTCATCCAGAAAATGGAATAGTATTCAGTACTAAAAAGAAATGAACTATCAAGACATGAAAAAACATGGAGGAACTTTAAATGCACATTACTAAGTGAAAGAAGCCAATCTGGAAAAGGTACATACCATATGATTTCAACTATAGGACAGCCTGAAAAAGGCAAAACTATGGAGACAATAAAAGAATCAGTGGTTTCCGGGGCTTCAGGGGGAGGGAGAGAAGAATAGGTAGGACAGAGAGGATTTTTTAGGCTATGAAATTATTCTGTATACTATAATGGGGGAGTTTGACATCTCTCAGAGTTCATAGAATGTACTGATACCAAGAGTGAACCTAATGTAAACTATGGACTTTGGATACTGATGATGTACCGATGTAGGTTCACTCATTGTAATAAATATATCACTCTGGCTTGGAATGTTTATAGTAGGGGAGGCTCTGTGTGTGTTGGGGCAGGGGATATATGAGAAATCTCTGTACTTTCCACTCAATTTTGCTGCAAGCCTAAAAGTGCTCTAAAAATATAGTCTTTTTCAAAATCAGACCAAAAAAATTTGGATAGACATTTCTCCAAAGAAGAAACACAAATGGTTATTAAGTGTATGATAAGATGTCCAACATCATTAAAGAAGTGTAAATCAAAAGAAAAATGTAGAATTGCAAAACAAAACAAAACAAAACAAAAAACTAACACTGACTAGGGTTGTTATAGGGCTTCCCCAGTGGCTCGGTGATGAAGAATCCACCTGCAATGCAGGAGACAGGAGTTCAATCCCTGAATGGAGAAGATTCCCCTGGAGGAGAGCATGGTGACCCACTCATGTATTCTTGCCTGGAGAATCCCATGGACAGAGGAGCCTGGCTGGCTACAGTCCACAGGGTCACAAAGAGTCAGGCATGACTCCAGCGACTGAGCCTGCATACATGTAGGGTGGTTATAATAATAATTAAAGAGGAAAATTACAAATGTTGGTAAGGATGTGGACAAATTGAAATTGTCACTCACTCCTGGTGGGGATGTAAAATGATTCAGTTACCTTAGAAAATATTTTGGCAGTCCCTTAAAATGTTAAACATAGAGTTACCATATAATCCAACAAATCTATTTCTAGGTATATATGCAGGACAGATGAAAATATATATCTACAAAAAAACTTGAATATGTGTTCATAGCAGCATTATTTATAATATCACCCAAATGGAAACAACCCCACTGTACATGAATTGATGAATGGATAAGCAAAATGTGATATATACATATAATGGAATATTATTCAGCCATAAAAATGAATAAATTAATAATACATGCTACAACATAGGAGAATTCCAAAAACATTATACTAGGTGAAAAAGCCAGTCAAAAGAGACCACATATTGTGTAGTTCAATGTATATGAAATGTCTAGAACATGAAAGACATATAGGGAGAAAGTAGATTAGTGTTTGCTAAGATGCAGGAATGGTGAATTGAGGGGTGAGAGCTAAAGGGTATAGGCTTCTTTTTGAAGATGACAATGTTCTAAAACTGATTGTTGTGATGGTTATACAATCCTGTGAATATACTAAGTACCACTGGATTGTATACTTAAGATGTGTTGTTTGTATGGCATATGAATTTTGTCTCAATAAAACTCATATTTTTTAAAAGCTTTATAGAATAGAAGGTGATCTTTGAGTCCTGAAGGATAATTAAATAATCACAAAGTAAAGAAAGGATTTCAAGCTGATGGAACAGCATGAACAATGGTTTGGATGCTTGAAATATGAATGACATGAAGGTAAATGGAGAAGGTATGTGTGGGTGATTTAGGTAGGTGTTGGGTGGAAGAATATGAGCCTGGGAAAGCAGCCTGGGAACTTGAATAGTGTGCTCAGGAGTTTGGACCTAATCTTACCAAGTCAATGGAGATTCAAGATTTGTATCTGGGCTAGGAACTGACAAAGTCAGATTTCCAGTTTATGGAGCATGCCCTGACAATAGTTAGTCTGTAGAATATATGAGAGGAGGCAGGAATACCAGTTAGGCTTTTGTAAACTGTGTAGACTGCAAAAGTTATCACTGGGAGCTTTCTCAATTGTCTTCTCTGAGTTGCCTCCCCCAGGGCCTGCCCTGAGCCTTGTACCTATAAGGTCTCACTATACTAAGATTTTATTTTTGGAAAATTAAATATGCACAATTTTCAAGCTCCAAAAGAGTTACTCAGAGGCAGCATCTCTGTTTCTGAGAGAGACTTTGGTGCCAGTCCTAGGAGCTTACTAGGTAAATAGCAAACCAACTCTAGAGGTGGCCACGAAGTCCACAGTATGGGTCTTAACCTGTTTTCTGCATGCCTCACCCCCACCCCGCACACTTAGGATATTCTCTGTTTTAGAAGCTTCTTTCAACCCACAGCCCTAGACTCCAGTTAGCTCTACCACAAGCTGCTCTGTGGCCTAAGTCAAGTCCTTTATTCTTCTAGATCTTTGTTTCTCTGTCTACATCACAAAGGATTCTAAAAATATGTTCTTTAACATATGGGCACAGGAGGAGCAGAGACAGAGAAAGACAGGAAAATAGATAAGAGGCCTAAACCGTTAGAGAGACTTAAACCTCTCTCTCTGGCTGAGAGCTCACTGGGTATACAGTGACCTAGTTCAGCCTGGGAAGGGTGAGGACTGTCCCTAAGCCAAACATGCTACCCTCAATCTGGCATCTGCCCCTTGGGAGGATTCCACTTTCAAATTAAAAATGTACTTCATGTTTTCCAATGTTCTATGTGTCTCCAAATCACAGGAGAGCATTTTGTTTTGGGTAAGATAGGAACCTATAAGAAGCATACCCTTCATTAACCACCTCCACCGAACAATGGCAAGCAGACCAAAAGAACCTTGTCATTCAAGCTTGGCTTACTTGTGGTGAGGATTCTTGCCCTCATCCCACTAGCCCATCTGGATTCTTGACCATACTTCACAGAGGCCTTACAACTGGGGAGAAACAATGCAGAGAAGAAGGTCTACCACTCTACAAAGCAACCACAGTTTGAGGGACTAGTATGGCAGTGTCACAGAAACAGGGGAGCCAGGTTTGGGAGCAGCAAGTTGGGAGCATGGACTCATTCCCTGGGGCATGTAAACGGCTGATGGGAGCTTAGTGACCATCTATTCCAGTAGCCCCTAACTGAGAATGGTAGAAGGTAGTAAGGAGGGAATGGAAGGGAGGAGAGAAATCATTGAATGAGTCCAAAACCCTCAAAGAAATTCTAGATTGACCCAAGATAAGGTGACATGTAGCACATGCTCACTAAAGTGTGAAATTTCTTTCTCTTTGCCTATAACAGTCATTATCTTATTACTGGTCAGGCGTTCTGATGGGCAGTTATTACTTAAGCTAATAAGATGAGGAAATAAGTTACCATGTAAGCAATATATTTATTGGTTAAAAAATCTTGCAAAAATATATGGTCCAGGAGGGGAAATATTTTTAAGGGTGAAAAATTTGGGAACAGTAAAAAAGGCTTACCAGGGCACTAGTGGTAAAGAACCTGCCTGCCAATACAGGAGACATAAGAGATGTGGGTTTGATCCCTGGCTTGGGAAGATCCCCTGGAGGAGGACATGGCAACCCATTCCAGTATTCTTCCCTGGAGAATTCCATGGACAGAGGAGCCTGGTAGGCTACAGTCCACGGGGTTGCAAAAGAGTCAGATACAACTTAGGGACTAAACAACAATGACACAGTGGAATGCAAACGTTTAATTTTACTTATAAGGAAACTGAGACCCAAGGAAGAGAAGTAACTTGTCTGAAGTCACATAGTGAGTAGACCTGCCAGATGTGGAGCCCAGATATAACCACCAGCCAGCACCCTGTTTCCTCTCCTCCACTTCAAGACTACCTATCCCTCCACAACAAAGTAGGTACTCAGGAAAGTTTTGTTGAATTGAACAAAACCCACCAGTTTTTCCAGGGAAAGCATCCATGGTCATTAAGTTACCTGGATTGGCAGAATTGGGCCAAGAAAGTAGAGCCTGGGCTAAAATACTCTAGAGAGAGTATTAATAAGTACACAATAAGTATTGTGTATTATTACAAAGCCATGGACTTCTGAACCATGCTAGACCTATAGCAACCATAACTTTGATCAGGATATCATGGTTTCAACCCAAATCCTAAATTTCAGAATTCCCACACCCCTCTTACCAGGTGGTTTATTTAATTTATATTTTATTGATGGATAATTGCTTTACAGAATTTTGTTGTTTTCTGTCAAACCTCAGCATGAATCAGCCAGTTCAGTTCTGTCGCTCAAGTGTGTCTGACTCTTTGCGACCCCATGGACTGCAGCATGCCAGGCCTCCCTATCCATCACCAACTCTCAGAGTTGACTTAAACTCATGTCCATTGAGTCGGTGATGCCATCCAGCCTTCTCATCCTCTGTCGTCCCCTTCTCCTCCTGCCTTCAGTCTTTCCCAGCATCAGGGTCTTTTCAAATGAGTCAGTTCTTTGCATCAGGTGGCCACAGTATTGGAGTTTCAGCTTCAGCATCAGTCCTTCAAATGAATATTCAGGACTGATTTCCTTTAGGATGGACTGGTTGGATCTTCTTGCTGTCCCAGGGACTCTCCAGAGTCTTCTCCAACACCACAGTTCAAAAGCATCAATTCTTCTGCACTCAGCTACTCAGCTTTCTTTGTAGTCCAACTCTCAAATCCATACATGACTACTGGAAAAACCACAGGTTTGACTAGATGGACCTTTGTTGGCAAAGTAATGTCTCTGCTTTTTAATATACTGTCTAGGTTGGTCATAACTTTTCTTCCAAGGAGCAAGTGAATCAGCCATAGGTATACATTTATCCCCTCCCTTTTGAACCTCCGTCCCATCTCCCTCCCCATCCAACACCTCTAGGGTGATACAGAGCCTCTGTTTGAGTTCCCTGAGCCACATAGCAAATTCCTGTTGGCTATCTATTTTACATATGGTAATGTAATTTTCCATGTTACTCTCTCCATACATCTCACCCTCTCCTCCCCTCTCCCCATGTCCATAAGTCTATTCTCTATGTCTGTTTCTCCATTGCTGCCCTGTAAATAAATTCTTCAGAACCATTTTTCTGGAGCCAGGTGATGTTTTATTGTGCCTCCAATGTCATTAAACCAGTGCTCAGAGTGGCTGTAAGTGGGTTGGAGCTTGGTAAAGCAACTCAGGGAAGGGCAACTTTGTTTTCACCAGGCTCAGTGGGTCAATTTCTTTGTGTTGAGAATAGGCACAGAGAAATAATAGTCCTAGAAGAAGCGTGGGTCTGCAGCAAATCTCAGATAAAATACATTCAAGTGAGAGGAATGGCATGAAGGGACCCAGAGAAGTGCTGCTGTTGCCTGAGTAGCTGTTTGGCTTTTGTAGCTCTTTAGAGGCAGGTCTAGAAGAAGCTCATAAAGACAAAGAAGGTAGAAAGTTCACACCAGCCCCCACGCACCAAGGCTTTTGAAGCATTGGTGAGAGAGTATGGAGTCTGAATCCACCGCCCATCCGGACTCCTGGAACCCTGGGGCGTTGGATGGAGTCTGTATCCTTCTTCTTAGGTTTCCCTCAATGGCGTTGCCTGCTGGGTTTGCAGGTCTCCTGGTTCCCTTCTCATTTCTCCTTGGAGGTGGTATTGACCAGCCCTCCCCCACCAGATAAGGACATCATGTTCTTCCTGATCTAGGAGAGCAAAGCAATCCTCATTCCCTGGGGTCTGGGAGGGCCGGAGAGGGAAGTTCTAATGTTTGTAAGCAGATCAGTCAGTCTCCTGGTCCAGATAGCCTCCACCACCTCCTGTTTAGTCCCCTCCTCATCATTTCCAGCCCCCCCCCCCCCCCCGTACAGCCTCTAGATTGCTTTGTTCATTGCCCAGAAACTTGCAGCTAGCCAAGAACAATGCATCCCACCTCCCTGGAATTGTCACTCCAGCATGGGGGTTGGCTGAGGAAGAAAAGTGCACTGTGCTCCTCACTAGGCCTCTCTCCAACTCTCTCCAGCCCTTTCCTGCCTGCCAGTGGGGACTGTTCTGGTGCACAAACACTGTCTCCAACCTACAGGATGGGCTGAGCACCACCCCCAACCTCCCTGGAAGTCTAGCATAGCAAAAAATACTTAAATAGCTGGTTTGAGTGGCCTTAAGGCCCAGGGGAAGAATCTGAAGGGTAAGCAAGGGCAGCAAGAACCTGGAGGGCTGCAGTAGCTGATGAGTCAGTGCTTTCTAAAGGGTTCTGTTCCTGCCTTTCTCTATAGTAATTCATTCTCAGGAACACATGCAGGGACTCCAGAGTCCAGGGCAAAGTTTTTGTTCTTGGATTCCCCATTCCAGGCTGCTCCTTCTCACACTGTGACAAAATCTTCTCAAGCCACACCCTCCTGGACTGAGAGTTACTCTTGGTTTTCAAATAGTCCCATGAGGCCATTTTAAATTTTGTTAAGGAAATATAAACTTAAATAAAATAAGAGTAAAATAAAAGTATGGCAATTTCCTTGGGGATTCCTAGAAGGAAGACATGAGATAGATCTCATATTCCATTCTAGTAATAGTTCTATTAACAGATGCACACCATGTGATCTCTTTCTGAACCCCTTTCCTGAAACAACAGCTGTTTGCTGGCCATGGGCCAGCTCAACCCTGAAGGCCAGGTTCCTCCATGTTGCCATATTCTCTGGCTCAGTGACAGAGCAATAGGTCTGAAACTGACTATTTTAGGATTGTGTCCCCTCTCCCACTCATGGACTTCTAGTCTCTCCTAACTGAGGACCCTAGCCTTTGTCTAGGCCAGTGGCTTTAAAAAGAAATTAATATTGTCCTTTTTGTGGTATTATTATTAGTTTGCTTTAGTAAACACATAATATTTACAAAAGTTTTGGCTCTCATTCCCCGCCCACCCCAGACAACTTCCTATATGAAAAGTTTTAAGTTTTTAATTAAAATTCTTCCTACATGGATGGGTTTTCAGAAACCCATTCCTCATACTTGGGGAAGTGCCACTGTAGGGTCAACAATGTGTAATAACATCAAAAGGATGTAAAATATCAACAACAACAAAAACTACCAAAAATAGCATTGAGGACAAAATAAAAACACAAATGCAACATTAGCCAAGTCAGTTTCTGCTAAACACATTTTGAAAATGGAAGTCACCAGTTACAAGGTACTTGTAAATGACTTATACATACATATTCATAACAGTTTTATTTGTAATAGTCCGAAACTAGAAATAACCTAATCATCTGTCAACAAATGAATGGATAAGTGTTATATCCATACAGAATGCTACTTAGCAATAAAAAGGAACAAAATGTTGACATACACATTATTTTGAATCTCAAAATAATTACACTTAGTGAAAGAATTTCTAAGACAAAAGAGCACATACTGTATGCATCCATTTATACAAAATTCTAAAAACTGCCAACTAACCTACAGTGACAGAAGACAGATCAGTGGTTGCCTGGGGATGGTGATGGAAGGAAAGATGTACCGCACAAGGGCATGAAGAAACTTTTGGGAGTGATATGTTCATTACCTAGGCTATTGCAATGAATTCATGGGTACATTTATTGGCCAAAATTTACCAAATTATAAACTTTAAACATATACAGTTTATTGTACATCAATTATAGCTTCATAACCTATTAAAAAGTAATTAGATACAGAGCAAAAAGTTTATTGTAGCAGATGCTGCTGGGCTTACTCAACATCCATTTTAATTCTCTATTTCTGTCACTACTACAAAAGCTACAAAAGCTAATTGCTTACATTTCCAGACTCCAAGCTAAAAGTTAGAAAGTTAAAAATCTTTTTAAATCCATGGAATCTCTTTTCCTTTCCAATTGCAATTTTACACTGAAGAACATTGTATAAATCATATAAAAGCAGGGCTGCATTAGTGTGATGGGGGTTCTTGTCAGGATACTGGAAACTCCACTCAATCTTTTCTCATTTACTTTCTCCTCATCCATACTGTCCCTCTGCTGTAGTCCCTGAGGGGTTCTGAATAATCTCTGGAGTTATATAGATATCGTCTTTCTCAGGCTAGCTACTGTCTCACTATCTGTCCTAAAAGATGATGAAGCCTAGTCTCTTCATTTGATAGGTAGGGAAATTGAGCCATGAAGAGGTGAAGAGACCTGCACATGGTCTCACAAGACAGAAGCAGACATTGGTGGCCCAAATGTCTTGGGAGTCCCAAGACTGTGTTGAGCGTGTGGGTGGTATTTCTGAAGGGCTTTTATTTTGATGGAATTTTCTTTTAGTTTCTTTACAGGTGTCTTGAACCCCTAATGAATTCCTGCTCCCCTAGTCCTAAGCACAGCTACTCTTCTGTACCCTGCTCAGTCCTATAAAACCTTCCCCCTCCTTTCTGGAGAAGACCTTTCTCCATGGATATGCAGCAGGTTTAACAGCAAAGTTGTGACATGCTGGGACAAGAACACTAAACTGGAATCAAAAACTCTGGGTGAAACACTAGCAGTCAGAAGTCTCCCCAGGAAACTTGTACCTCAGTACAAGTGCCACTTTAAATGAAGAGAACCTCAAGCCTCAAAGGAGCCATGGAACCAGAAAACACAAACAACCTTGATTCCCAGTCATTCTCTGGATGCCTGTAAGGGGCTCCACCCAAACTCAGAGGGGCAGCTCCAGACCCTCTTCAAAGATACTGGGTCAACAGAGGTGGGGTTTCCATCACTAAGGAGAATAAGAGACAGGAAGAGGGAGTCCAGGGGGAACAGCAGCTATGAAAGCAGCTGGCATGGCCTGGGCTGAAGGGCTCATGAAGACACACTCCACTGAGGGTAGGGGAGAGTGAAGGCCACTACAGGGCACAGGCTTAGATTTAGAGAAATCAGGAGCTTGGAGCAAAGCACCTGGCCTCTCCATATGGGGCTGGAGATGGGATTAAGGCTGAATCTCTCCTAGGAGGAGTTGGAAGTGATTAAGTTTCAAATCTCTGGGGTGGTTTCTGGCAACATAAAGCTAAGAGCTAGAATGTTTTTCAACTTTGTAATTTATTTAATTTGGTAATGATACCAGAGCTGCAGACCCTCTGTTCCATATATCTGTATCTGTCATTTAGTAGTAGATCCAACCCAGGCCAAGGAGCAAGGTAAAGAAGATTGTAACTACAAAAAGAGCCTTCTTGTAAAAGTAGGTCACCATGTGTGTTGCCTAGCACTGCGTGTGAGGGAACCGCCAAGCAAAGCTGGAAACAAGCTGCATGGAGGGGATGTCTCTCCCCACCCTACCCCACCCTTCTCACACATACACTGCACACACTCATTTTCCAACACATTGCTGTCCTTTAGAAGAACTTGAACACCATGATTTGGATAAGAAAAGACTGAGAAAACAGAGAAAAAGTGGTAGTCACAAAAAATAAGAGCTGAGGCCCAGAAAGGGAAGGTCATAGAGAGTGTAAGGATCTGTTCAAGGTGACATGGTTTGTTAGTGGCAGATTTGGAGATAGACTTCCCTAACTCCCAATCCAAAATGGAGATCAAGATGGAATGAATGTTTCTGAGGCAATACACAGCTAGACTAAAGAAAGAGCTTCCTATGAAATCTTGCCATTTGTGACAAGATGGATGGACCTTGAGGGCATCATACGAAGTAAAGTAAGTCAGAGGGGAAAAGATAAATACTATATGATCTCACTTGTATATGGAGTCTAAAAATAAAAGGAAAACAAAAAACCAACCAAACAAAAAAACCCCAGAGCTCATGGATATAGAGAACAGACTTGAGGCAGGGTGTTGAGGTAGTTGAAGAGGGTCAAAAGGTATACATTTCCAATTAAAAATGAATAAATCTTGGGAATGTAATGAACAGCATGGTGACAATAGTTAATAATACTGTATTGCAAACTAACACAACATTGTAAAGCAATTCAGTTCAGTTCAGTTCAGTTGCTCAGTCATGTCCGACTCTTTGCAACCCCATGAACCACAGCACGCCAGGCCTCCCTGTCCATCATCAACTCCTGGAGTCCACCCAAACCCATGTCCATTGAGTCGGTGATGCCATCCAGCCATCTCATCCTCTATCATCCCCTTCTCCTCCTGCCCTCAATCTTTCCCAGCATCAGGGTCTTTTCCAATGAGTCAGCTCTTCACATCAGGTGGCCAAAGTATTGGAGTTTCAGCTTCAGCATCAGTCCTTCCAATGAACACCCAGGACTGATCTCCTTTAGGATGGACTGGTTGGATCTCCTCGCAGTCCTAGAGACTCAAGAGTCTTCTCCAACACCACAGTTCAAAAGCATCAGTTCTTTGGCACTCAGCTTTCCTCACAGTCCAACTCTCACATCCATACATGACCACTGGAAAAACTTGACTAGACAGACCTTTGTTGATAAAAGTAATATCTCTGCCTTTTAATATGCTATCTAGGTTGGTCAAAACTTTCCTTCCAAGGAGTAAGTGTCTTTTAATTTCATGGCTGCAATCACCATCTGCAGTGATTTTGGAGCCCCAAAAAATAAAGTCAGCCACTGTTTCCACTGTTTCCCCATCTATTTGCCATGAAGTGATGGGCCCAGATGCCATAAACTTAGTTTTCTGAATGTTGAGCTTTAAGCCAACTTTTTCACTCTCTTTCACTTTCATCAAGAGGCTCTTTAGTTCTTCTTCACTTTCTTCCATAAGGGTGGTGTCATCTGCATATCTGAGGTTATTGATATTTCTGCCAGCAATCTTGATTCCAGCTTGTGCTTCTTCCAGCCCAGCATTTCTCATGATGTATTCTGCATATAAGTTAAATAAGCTGGGTGATAATATACAGCCTTGACGTACTCCTTTTCCTATTTGGAACCAGTCTGTTATTCCATGTCCAGTTCTAACTGTTGCTTCCTGACCTGCATACAGGTTTCTCAAAAGGCAGGTCAGGTGGTCTGGTATCCCCATCTCTTTAAGAATTTTCCACAGTTTATTGTAATTGCAAAGCAATTATATTGCAATAAAAAATACTGTATTGCATACTTGAAAGTAGCTAGAAGAATAGATCTTGAAATTTCTCATAATAAGAAAAATTTTGTAACATTTGGTGATGGATGTTAACTGGACTTATTATGGTGATCATTTTGCAATATATACAAATATTGAATCATTAGTACACCTGGAACTACTATAATGTTTTCTCAATTATACCTCAATAAAAAAGATGTTCCTCCATAAGAAGTCATATAAGACGCTGAGTTAGGAAACCTGAAAAAACATATCTTTTTCATATAAGACATTGATTTGGAGTAAAGCAAGACAGCACAAAGTTTCTCTAAACCATAGGGATTCTTCCTCAAAGTTTAGAAAAGTGCTGACTATTTTCTAAGGGTGGCCCATGTCTTCTCATCACATAGGACCCTGGCTAAAGATCCAAATTCCAGGTCAAATTTGGAATTTGATTTCACATTTGATTTCACATTGATTTGATTTCACATTGCCCAGAACTGGTGTTATTCTGGAGTTCCAAGAATCAGACAATAAAATAGGATTAAATGTTCGAGGATTTACTAAGGGAAATGAGAGCATGGAGAAGGGGGCCTGGGAAGGTTAAGAGAGCCATGAGAATGTAATCTAAGTCTGACCCTGAACAAAAGGGAAAGGTAGAGAAGTTTGGGTAGAGGTGACCCAGTCTGCTCTACACTCTAAGAAAGGTTTGAAAAAGCCATCAGGGATTTATGTGACTGATGTCAGTAGGCAGTCAGAGGAGTTCTGTGTCTCTCATGAATGGGTCTACCTTAGTATCTCTGCCATGTAGTGGGCACCTTAGCACAAATGCTGGGGTGGGTTTCAGAGCACAGCAATCCTTGGTCACTTAAGCTCCTTGTAGTCAGAGGTCATCAAGGTACATTCCCTCGAGTACCAAAGAACTCCATCTTTATCTTCAGTAAAAGATACCCTTTCTTTGCCCAGATACATATGCTTTCCCCATATCCATAGGGCAACTGGAACCTTGAGTCTCTAGAGAGAAAGAACAGAAGAGGACTAGGGACCAGAGACCCTCTCCCTGGAACAGTGAAGTCAGACCACCTGGAGCCATGGGTTCTTTTCTTCCATGGACCTGCCCTCTGTCGTGGACTAATATGTTCATACCACCCATGCTAGTTGTCGATTAAAGCCATTCAATTCTAGCAGCCCTTCCAAGTACCCTGAATGTATAGACTGTTTCTTGTTCCAGTGAAGTGAAAGTGAAGTCGCTCAGTCGTGTCCAACTCTTTGCAACCCCATGGACTGTAGCCTACCAGGCTTCTCCATCCATGGGATTTTCCAGGCAAGAGTACTGAAGTGGGTTGCCATTTCCTTCTCCAGGGGGATCTTCCCAACCCAGGGATAGAACCCGGGTCTCCCGCATTGTAGGCAGACACTTTACCATCTGAGCTACCAGGGAAGCTAAGCACACTCTTATACTTCCTTTCTCTAGCTTCTTAATCACCTGGGCCTGGAGAACACAAAGCAAAGAATGGCCAAGGAGGTGGGGTGAAAGTTGGAGAGAATGCCACAAACAACTATTTTCTTCCAACAGTGGGTGTTACTATAGGGATCAAGTCAACATTTTGCTGACCACTCCCCCCCACCCAATAAACCTAATCTCCATTAGTCTATACACCTGTATTAACAGGCAATTAGCATACCTGCTTAGTGGATGAGAAAACTGAGGATACATGTAAGCCACTTGCCTACAGTCACACAATTCTAAGTGGCAGAGACCCTAAACTTATAACAGACCTTGGTGGGAGGGGACCCGTTTTGTCCTTCAGTGAGTTTTCCCTCTTTCAGAACCACTGGAGGCCACCACTAATCTGCATTTTCTTTCTGGTAACTGCCATGGCTTCAACTCAGCTTCAGCCACTGGGGTAGCTACTGCCTCAGTGTCTCTTTTCCAGACTACCTCTCAGCTTCTGGACTTGATAGGAGGCAGGAAAAGTCCTGGATTAGGATCAGGGTCAGAGCTCAGTTATAGGTAGAGACCAAAGTGGAGGTTTGGAATGGCTTGAGAGGATCCAGGCAGGGCTCTGGTGAGACAGGGATTGGAGCTTAGCTGGGCTTTCCATACACCCCAGTCTACACACCACTTACTGGCATGAACAAAATAAACCATTCCCCTACAAAACTGCAACTTCCCTGGTGGCTCAGACGGTAAATGCATCTGCCTACAATGCAGGAGACCCAGGTTTGATCCCTGGGTTGGGAAGATCCCCTGGAGAAGGAAATGGCAACCTACTCCAGTACTCTTGCCTGGAAAATCCCATGGATGGAGAAGCCTGGTAGGCTACAGTCCATGGGGTCGCAAAGAGTCAGACATGACAGCAACTTCACTTTCACTACAACACTAGTCCAAAGGGATTTCTTTATTGTGCTAGCTTTGATTTTACTTTAAAAAGCCCACAGAACACCGGTCCAGGAGATTTAACAAGCACATTCTTGGGCACTGAGTCATTGGTGGTAGGAGGTAGAGAAAGAAGCAGAAATCTGACCAAGTCTTTTATTTGTAGTCAAAGACTACAACATAGCAAAGTGTCTATGTTGCCAAACAGTTATTGATATTCCCTTCCAGCCTGATTATTTAAAGACAGGTATATAGAGTATGTTGAAGAGGATGTTCTTTTTATTCAGTATCACTAATGTTTCATTTTACTAGTAGAATAGTTCAATAAATTTTACTTTTCTGAAGAAAGGAAAGACTACTTGGTGATGTGGGAAAAGATATGCATATATCCCTCATTACTGGGCAAGTCAAGCTTACACACAACTATGAGCCCAGAGCCAGCAAGAGAGCAAGCAGAGATGAACAGACATCAGAATTCCCAGTGCCTGGTGTCTCTCTTCTCCTTCCTCTGTGCTAACTCTGCCTAAAGTTCTGGTGCATAGGAGGTAGGCTCTGTGTGAGAACTGCAAGTAGATGGGGTAGAAGCTGAAGGATATTCTAGGTAGCATGGTCCTTTGGAGGGAGCCAGAGAAGAAACATTCCTTATATGAGAGGCTTCCAAGAAAAGTCAGAAACTGGCCCAAATTGTTTGTGGGCTTCTCATTGGAGGTAGACAGTCTCTTCATAAGCATTCGTGATAGGTAAAGAAAGAGTAAGAAGGCTAGAAGTAAAAGACTTCTGATCTAGCATGAGGGGAAAGGTGATGACAAGAGGGTCAGTGGGGCTTAGGACAGTATCAGTGATTCTGAATTTCAGACTTTTACACTCCTAGGCTGTCTATATTTCAGGGTTCAGGGTCTTATTGAGGTGCAGGGTGACCCAGAGTCAATGGAGTAGAGGCTGGGAAGCCTGATTTGTTGGGAGTCTGCCCTTCAAGCCTCGAAGATATAAGGTTCGCTTTCTGTAGAGCAAGTTTTTTTTTTTTAATCTTGACTGTACATTAGAATCACCTAGAGAAGTTTTAAAAATGTTGCCCCTCCACCCCCACTCAGAGATGTTGATTCAATTGGTCTGGGGTAGGGCAAGCCCATCAGCATTTTTTAAAGATCCCCAAGGGTTACCCTGGTGGCTCAGATGGTAAAGAATCCACCTGCAATGCAAGAGACGTGGGTTCAATTCCTGGGTTGAGAAGATCCCCTGGAGGAGGAAATGGCCACCCACTCCAGTATTCTTGCCTGGAGAATCCCATGGACAGAGGAGCCTGGCGGGCTACAGTCCATGGGGTCACAAAGAGTCGGACACAACTGAGCAACTAAGCACAAGGGATTTTGATAGGCAGCTTAGACTGAGAACCATTGCTCTGGAAGAAGTCCACAGTCTCAGTATGATGCCAGCTTAGGTAACAGGTCAAGTGACTGGGAGTTGGTAAAGACAGAAAGGGAAGAAGTAGCAAGAGATGGATGCTGTAGAAAGCACACACTGGCCTATATGAGCCAGGAGACCTAGGTCGAGGACTTGTTTCTGCCACTGCTTTACTGTGTGACCCTGGTTAAGTTCCTGTCTCTCTCTGTGCCCCTATATCTCCACCAGTAAAACAAAGGAGTTGGATTTCACGGCCTCTAAGTGTTCTTCCAACTTCTTCAACATTCTAGGAATTTACCAGGCAGGAGAAGGGAGTGGGAGATGCTTTGCTGCTGCTGTGTACTCAAGGCTTGACCTGTGGGGGATGCAAAAGAGCACTGCTAACTCAGCCTATGAGGAAAGGTTGATCTCAGGGACCTGCCTATCTAGAGCTCAAACTGAAAGGAATCGAAACTGTTCTCCTTAATCGTGAGCCCACTAGGTAGAGGCAGTGCCTAAGTGCAGGCTCCTTTGATAGCATCACATACATATTTATTAACAGTATTTGCAGCAATAGTAGTAGTAGTGATAATGATCTTAATTTGATATCTACATTTCCATCTCATGACAGCACAAGTGTGTCTGCAGTAGCATCCTAAAGAACTTAAACCACTTCAACCACATTTTCTTCTTCATTCTTATTATCTCCCCACTGGGAAGATGAAGGCCCAGGGAACTGAGGTAGAAGTGTATGTAGTAATTCCTATTTCAAGTCACTGTTTTCCAAGCTCAAATGTGGCCAAGACTCTCAGCCCACACACTAGACTCAAAGAATGGCTTGCTGCCCAGTTGGGAAGGGAGCAAAGTGTCTTTTTCCACCTCCAATTCAATTCATAACTTCTCCTCTCTGTACCTCCTTTCCCAGTCAGTAGGGCACTACTAGCCTCCTGGCAGTTTCTTCATCCATTTCCTGCCTCTCCCCTGTAGCCCTACTCATGAACTACAACTACAGAACACAATCCATTCAATAACAATTTCACCATGCAACAATCACAACTCAGAAGTAAGTCAATTACTTAGACTGGAAGCTTCCTGGAAAAGAGATCTTGCTTTCTTTCTCCTTAGTCCCCTACAGCTTAACAAAGAACTGAGCAGTCAGTGCCTACCTTTCACAAGAGGCCAGTTGGCTCATCTGATAAAGTTGCCAGGGCTAATCAATCAAGGATTGTAAAAGCCCAGTGCAATAGCCAGATATTCATGGATTTTGTGAGTAGATATTTTCCCTGGTGGCTCAGATGGTAAACCGTCTGCCTGCAATGCGGGAGGCCTGGGTTTGATCCCTGGGTCAAGAAGATCCCCCGGTGAAGGAAATGGGAACCCACTGCAGTACTCTTGCCTGAAAAATTCCATGGACTGAGGAGCCTGATAGGCTACAGACCATGGGGTCGCAAAGAGTTGGACATGACTGAGCGAATTCACTTCATTTTGGAATACAGGTCCAAAGCCTTGGCTTGCCACTGCAGGCTCTTCTTGTCCCTCTTTCACATAGTGCACTCCTACAGTACACAGTATACTCCTACATGTGCCATAGAACTACTCCTGCCTGCTCCCCACATGGCTTTCATGCCCTGGTGCCTCCTCTTCAGGTTCATTCTCCTCTTGACTCAGGTCCTCTATACCAGCAGTAGAATGTAGGAGGAGCAACACTCCACCTCCTTCACTACCCCTCACCTTACTTGGGTCCACTCTGCCTGGAATGGCCTGATTCTTATCAAGGCTAGTACTACCCCATTCCTTCTTCATTGCTTTCTCATCATCATCACAATTCTTCCCTATTCTCCCAGCCAGAAGAACTTCTAAATTCCCAGAGGCCTTTTGCTCCTCTCTCTCATGGCCCTTAGCATTTTCTATTCTACTTTATAATTAACCCCTCAATAACACTAAGATAGCTCACTTGTTGTATGACCTTTCAACAAGTCACTTAACCTCTCAAGCTTTAGTTACTCATCTGTAAAATGGAGATAACAATCTTTGCTCTAACTACCTCCCGGATTAAATGAGATAAAATATGTGAAATATATAGTACATAATCATAATGATAGATAATGTTTGTTACCTATCATTATATGTGCCAGGCACTATTCAAAGTACTTCATATGTATATCAATTCACTTAAACCAACAAGCAACCCTATTCAAAGCTTACAATTATTATCCTGATTTTGAGGAAACTGAGACACATAGAGAGATAAAGTAATCTGCACAAGGACACACAATTAGTCAACTGTAGAACTAGATTTGAATCTAGGCAGTCTAGCTTTTGAGTGCTCATGTATGACTTAGTAATACAACTCCAATGCAGGCAACAAAATATTAATTTACATATATACACACAGATGCATGCATACATATATATTCTTATGAATTTTAATATTAAGTGTGATGTAATAGGAAAAGAAATAGAAATTTAGAAATTCAGAGAATAGATTGATATGATTTAAACCTGTTGAATAAAGCATCATGGAATATATATTGACTTAAGCTTTGTCATGAAAGATGAATTAGAGCAAGGTGAGTATCATAAGATTAGCGTTTGGTGTAGTCAAAAGCCCAGAGGCAGAAGTACGTCTGAGGTACAGGGATGAAAACAGTGAGGACATCGAGTTGGCTGGAGTTGGGGCATAATGGAAGCCAGACAGTGAAGGGATAGATGAACAGTAAAAGAAATGGCCTATAAAAAAATAAACATGACCTGCTGAACAAGAGCTACATGGGGTTTAGATGTAGCTCTCTCTGGGCCAATGAAATCAAATTTACATATGCATGAGGATGGTCAAGGATGAGATATGTAAGTGGATTCAAAAAAAGGAGAGTCAAGGTGAAAGGTATACTGCAACAAAGATAAATGACAGTTAATCTACTTGGAATAAAAAGAAACCTGCACAGTTATAGACTGAAGGAGCTATGGCTTAGTAGAGACCTAGGAGAGATAGTTAGGAGTTTTAGACAACAATAAGTTTAAAAGGTAACAAAGTTGTGATGTTCCATCTTATTGGAAATCTTGAGCTGAGTTGTCCAAAATGTACTGATCAGAACAAAGGAGGAGATAGTTGTTCTTTCTTCTGCTCTGAGCAGACTATCACCTAGAGGGATGCTGGGGTTCCATGGCCCCACACACAAAGAGCAACTAGAATGTGTCTAGAGGAGAGTAGACTGAGGACAATTGAACTTATATGAGCATCAGTGAAAGAAGACCTGGGTATATTTGTATATCTATGTGTATTTACATGTGCAAAATATATATGTATTACACATGCCTATATATGTATATGCCACATTTGTGTTATGATGCAAAATGTACATATAACTAATCTATATTTTAAATATACATGTTATATTTACATTACCTTAAACAAATCTCACAAAACAGCAATTATTCCTACTCTATGTGACAAACTAACATTGTCTGATGTATTGTATTTTTTTAAAATGCAGAATGTGACCTACTAAATTAATTTCATGACCAACTAATGGGGTATAATGCACACTTTGAAAAAGAGTATACTAGATAAATCTAGAGGGTCCCACATGCTATAGGCCCCTACCCTTCTGTGTTGCTCATTTCTTGCTTCCTAATCCAAAATGGTACCTGAATTATGGGCATGTCACTACTTTTCTTTTCTAGAGCAGGAGCTATAAGACTGCCTGCATTAGGACAAAAGAGAAGGCTTGCCCCTCTCCAGGCTAGTTCTCAAATCTACTCTGTTGAGAGTAGGGTGGTAATGTTTCAGGAAAGAGAGCTGATGATTGGCAGTTAGAAAGATGGTGGAAACTGGGTGGCCCAACCTCAATGCATGTCCATTTGGGGTGGGGGTGCCTAGGGGACTTACCAACTCCATTCTGGTCATTTTACCATGATCTGAGGGGGTTCCAGGACCAATCTGCTGCTAGTCATTTAGCTCAAATTGTGCTCTAACAGTGGACAAAGACATTGACTTTTCCCTTCTTCATACAGAGGGCATCCTTGGACCCTTTTGCTAACTGTGGGCTCCTCCAAGCCCTTTAATAATGGTACGTCCCTTCTTCTGAGAGAGCATGCCATACTTGAATCCAGCTTCATTCCCTCCTATTTATAACACCAGGGAAGCTAAGTACACCAAAAGCATTTGATCAGTGTGGCACATTTAACTGTCACATTCTCCAATGAGACATTTGTCCCGTGACAGGTGGGGGAGCCCCCAGGGAGATGATATGTCAATGCAAATAGGCATATCACTATGAGAAATTCCCCCTCATACACATTCACACACTTCCTTTATAATCCCTTCCTGAGCTACTGGGCCTTCAGGATTCAGAGTTTTCCTTGCTTCATAGCTTATCCCCTCATCACTAACCAACAACCTTCCACGTCAATTCATAGCCAAGCCTACCAAGGTCTAGCCATATGACATGGTCATTTCTTCCTTGCCTGGAATAAAACATTGAAAATAACCTCAGAGATATCATTGACAAACTACATTTCAAGTTGGAATAATCTCATAGAATCATAGAATGGACAGCAGAACTGGAACATACCTCAAATATTATGTTGCCTAAATCTGATGTTTGATCATGGAGCCTAACTGTATATATGAGGGAAAGTGGGAGGAATGAGTGCTCAACTTTTCAATTTATTGATTACACTTTTTAGGCTATATACATACTTTGTCCAATGAATGTTTTTTTGCCTTTCCTCAGAAAGCTGCCTCTACCTCCCCTCTGAAACTCACCACATACTCACATACCCACTGCCTAACCCCACCTCCAGCCTTACTTATCACACTCAAAGAATATACACAACCTTCTTGACTTCAGACTATACTACAAAGCTACCATCATCAAGACAGTTTGGTACTAGCACAAAAACAGAAATATAGACTAATGGAACAAGATAGAAAGCCCAGAGATGAGCCCACACACCTACAGACACCTTATCTTTGACAAAGGAGGCAACAATATACAACGGAGAAAAGACAGCCTCTTCAATAAGCAGTTCTGGGAACACTGGACAGCTATATGTATAAGAATGAAATTAGAACACTTCCTAACACCATACACAAACATAAACTCAAAATGGATTAAAGACCTAAATGTAAGACAAGGAACTATAAAACTTAGAGGAAAACATAGGCAGAACACTCTTTGACATAAATTGCACCAAGATCTTTTATGACCCACCTCCTAGAGTAACAGAAATAAAAACAAACAAACAGAAAAAAACATGTGGAACCTAATCAAATTTAAAAGCTTTTTTACAACAAAGTAAGCTAAAAACAAGGTGAGAAGACAATCCTCAGAATGAGAGAAAATAATAGCAAATGAAACTTGACAAAGGATTAATCTCCAAAATATATAAGTAACTCATGTAACTCAATACCAGAAAAACAAACAACCCAATAAAAAAGTGGGCAGAAGACCTAAATAGACATTTCTCCAAAGAAGTCATAGAGATGGCTAATAAACACATGAAAAGATACTCAACATCACTCATTATTAGAGAAATGCAAATCAAAACTACAATGAGGTATCACCTCTCACCAGTCAGAATGGCCATCATCAAAAAATCCACAGACGTTAAATGCTGGAGAGGGTGTAGAGAAAAGGGAACCCTTTTGCACTGTTGGTAGAAATGTAAATTGATATAGCTACTATGGAGAACAGTATGGAGATGCCTTAAAAAACTAGGAATAAAACTACCATATGATCAACAATCCCACTACTGGGCATATACTCTGAGGAAACCATAATTGAAAAAGACCCAAGTACCCCAATGCTCATTGCAGCTCTATTTACAATAGCTAGGAAGGACATGGAAGCAATCTAGATCTCCATCGACAGATAAATGGATAAAGAAGCTGTGGTACATACATACAATTGAATATTACTCAGCCCTAAAAAGGAACACATTTGAGTCAGGTCTAATGAAGTGGATTAAAGTGGAGCCTATTATGCAGTGTGAAGTAAGTCAGAAAGAGAAAAATAAATATCGTATACTAACATGTATATATGGAATCTAGAAAGATGGTACTGATGAACTTATTTACAGGTAGCAGTAGAGATGCAGACATAGAGAATGGACTTGTGGACACAGTGGGAGGAGGAGAGGGTGGGACAAAGTGAGAGAGTAGCATGGAAACATATATATTACCAAATGTAAAATAGATAGCCAGACGGAGTTTGCTTATGATGCAGGGAGCAAAAACAGGTGCTCTGTGATAACCTAGAAGGGTGGGATGGGGTGGGAGGTAGGAGAGAGGCTCAAGAGGGAGGTTCATATGTATACCTATGGCTGATTCATGTTGATGTATGGCAGAAGCCAACACAATATTGTAAAGTGATTATCCTCCAATTAAAAATAAACAAATAGTTTTTAAAAAGGATATGCACAAAACAAACCACCTTTTTACTGGTTGTATATTTGGAATCAGAATCATACATGTCAGGGATTGGAAAGTTTCTTAAAGATTATCCTTAATAAAAAGCATTTTTAAAGCTCAAGTGCTTTACCCACAGAGCCCTGTAGAAACCCAATACAGAGGGACAAGAAAAGAAAGTTAACTAAGAGAGATTCTACCTTTTCTGTTTTTTTACTGCTTAATTTCCTTCAATTCCAGACAGGTAAACCTGTATATATTTTACGGCTGAATGAGACTTTCAAAGTCAAGACAAGGATTTCTTCTTTCATGATGAAGACTCCCAGATCTCCAGGAACCTGCCCAACCCCACTGCCACTAGAGCCCAGGGGACACCATTTGTACAAAATACTTCCCATGGGCCATCAAAGAAAGGGTAGGAAGGGCAAAAGTGGGGGACCTTGAATGTTGTGACTTTCACTCATAGAAGTGAGACCTGATCCACCTGATCTACCTCCCCTCCATTGTCAGGGAGGCAGTGCCTTGTCTGACTTTGGATTGGCCCAAAATCCAGAGTTAAGTTCTTTTTTCCCACTAACTTGAGTCAAATACTATGTGATAAGTAGATGGAGGTTTCTTTCACTTCCTGTGGGTGGGCATTTGGTACTAGAGTTCAGATCACAGAGTTATAAACTGACAGAAATGGAAGATTTCTAAGGGACCACTGAATTCAGCATCCAGTTCTATAGAGGGAGAGACTTAGACCTAGAGAGAGGAAGGAATATGATCAAGGTTTAAAAAAGAGTTAGTGGCTGATCTAGGTCTTCTGACTCAGCTAGCACTATTTCCTTTGTTTTTCTTCGGTCAGTTTAGTCTCCATTTGTTCAGTATTAGTCCAACCAGTAATGCTGAAGAAGCTGAAGTTGAACGGTTCTATGAAGACCTCAAGACCTTTTAGAACTAACAAACAAAAAGGATGTCTTTTTCATTATAAGGGACTGGAATGCAAAAGTAGGAAGTCAAGAAACACCTGGAGTAACAGGCAAATTTGGCCTTGGAGTACAGAATGAAGCAGGGCAAAGGCTAATAGGGTTCTGCAAAGAGAACACATTGGTCATAGCAAACACCCTCTTCCAACCACACAGGAGAAGACTCTACACATGGACATCACCAGATGGTCAACACCGAAATCAGATTGATTATATTCTTTGCAGCCAAAGGTGGAGAAGCTCTATACAGTCAGCAAAAACAAGACCGGGAGCTGACTGTGGCTCAGATCATAAACTCCTTATTGCCAAATTCAGACTTAAATTGGAGAAAGTGGGGAAAACCACTAGACCATTAGGGATGACCTAAATCAAACCCTTTACGATTATACAGTGGAAGTGAGAAATTGATTTAAGGGACTAGATCTGATAGACAGAGTGCCTAATGAACTATGGATGGAGGTTTGTGACATTGTACAGGAGACAGGGATTAAGACCATCCCCATAGAAAAGAAATGCAAAAAAGCAAAACGGCTGTCTGAGGAGGCCTTACAAATAGCTGAGAAAAGAAGAGAAGCGAAAAGCAAAGGAGAAAAGGAAAAATATTCCCATTTGAATGCAGAGTTCCAAAGAATAGCAAGGAGAGATAAGAAAGCCTTCCTCAGTGATCAATGCAAAGAAATAGAGGAAAACAATAGAATGGGCAAGACTAGAGATCTCGTCAAGAAAATTAGAGAAACCAAGGGAATATTTCATGCAAAGATGGGCTCGATGAAGGGCAGAAATTGTATGGACCTAACAGAAGCAGAAGATATTAAGAAGAGGTGGCAAGAATACACAGAGGAACTGTACAAAAAAGATCTTCATGACCCAGATAATCACAGTGGTGTGATCACTCACCTAGAGCCAGATATCCTGGAATGTGAAGTCAAGTTGGCCTTAGGAAGCATCACTATGAACAAAGCTAGTGGAGGTGATGGAATTCCAGTTGAACTATTTCAAATCCTGGAAGATGATGCTGTGAAAGTGCTCCACTCAATTTGCCAGCAAATTTGGAAAACTCAGCAGTGGCCACAGGACTGGAAAAGGTCAGTTTTCATTGCAATCCCAAAGAAAGGCAATGCCAAAGAATACTCAAACTACTGCATAATTGCACTCATCTCACACGCTAGTAAAGTAATGCTCAAAATTCTCTAAGCCAGGCTTCAGCAATACATGAACCATGAACTTCCAGATGTTCAGGCTGGTTTCAGAAAAGGCAGAGGAACCAGAGATCAAATTGCCAACATCTGCTGGATCATTGAAAAAGCAAGAGAGTTCCAGAAAAACATCTATTTCTGCTTTCTTGACTATGCCTTTGACTGTGTGGATCACACTAAAGTGGAAATTCTGAAAGAGATGGGACTACCAGAACACCTGACCTGCCTCTTGAGAAACCTATATGCAGGTCAGGAAACAACAGTTAGAACTGGACATGGAACAATAGTATAGTCCCAAATAGGAAAAGGAGTACGTCAAGGCTGCGTATTGTCACCCTGCTCATTTAACTTATATGCAGAGTACATCATGAGAAATGCTGGGCTGGAAGAAGCACAAACTGGAATCAAGATTGTCGGGAGAAATATCAATAACCTCAGATATGCAGATGACACCACCCTTATGGCAGAAAGTGAAGAGGAACTAAAAAGCCTCTTGATAAAAGTGAAAGAGGAGAGTGAAAAAGTTGGCTTAAGACTCAACATTCAGAAAACTAAGATCATGGCATCTGGTCCCATTACTTCATGGGAAATAGATGGGGAAACAGTGGAAACAGTGTCAGACTTTATTTTTTTGGGCTCCAAAATCACTGCAGATGGTGATTGCAGCCATGAAATTAAAAGATGCTTACTCCTTGGAAGGAAAGTTATGGCCAACCTGATAGCATATTACAAAGCAGGGACATTACTTTGCCAACAAAGGCCCATCTAGTCAAGGCTATGGTTTTTCCAGTAGTCATGTATGGGTGTGAGACTTGGACTGTGAAGAAAGCTGAGTGCCTAAGAATTGATGCTTTTGAACTGTGGTGTTGGAAAAGACTCTTGAGAGTCCCTTGGACTGCAAGGAAATCCAACCAGTCCATCCTAAAGGAGATCAGTCCTGGGTGTTCATTGGAAGGACTGATGCTGAAGCTGAAACTCCAATACTTTGGCCACCTGATGTGAAGAGTTGACTCATTGGAAAAGACCCTGATGCTGGGAGGGACTGGGGGCAGGAGGAGAAGGGGACAACAGAGGATGAGATGGCTGGATGGCATCACTGACTCGATGGACATGAATTTGAGTGGACTCCAGGAGTTGGTGATGGCCAGGGAGGCCTGGCATGCTGCGATTCATGGGATCGCAAAGAGTTGGACACAACTGAGTGACTGAACTGAACTGATTCATTCAACAAATATTTATTTGGTATCTATTATGTGCCAGTCCGACCTTGCGTTAGGCCCTGAGGCATACAATTGGGCGTCCATAATTTCTCAATAGGAAAGCAATTTGGCTGGAAGGAGGTGACTAGAGGACTTGTCTTGCTTGCTTATATAACAAGTGCATGAATTTTGCTTAGATTATCAATTTATTAATCATAACTCTGAGAGATGCTTAAGTTTCCCAAGGCAACCCTTGTTACTGTCACTGGTCGTAGAGGAAGGGTGGGCCTGTTTCAAGACAAAACCATCCCATTATCCCTAGAGGATTAGGGTGGAGGGTGAGGAGTAGGAGGAGGGAGGGAGGGTTATTGGGAGGAGAAGGGTTAGGCAGAGGAGAAATCCCCAGAGTAAAATTGCCAAACAGAAGAGTTCCCCACAACAGGATGAATCAAGACCTTTCCAGTCAGAGAAACCACAGGCTGCCAGCAGGTGACCTAGTTAGAGGGGTATGTGGCTAAGGCAGTCAATGTGCTGAAAAGCCCCACAGATGCTGCAAACCAGGCAAAAGACAGCCAGGGATCCTGAAAAGCGAAGTTAGCTGTATCCTCAGGCTCTCATATCCATTGGGAAAAGCAATTTTCTGTTGTACCTGGCTGCCTTCAAGAAGCTGAAATATCTGAAATGCAGTGGAGCCAGGCTGCACTGAGATATCACCCAGCTGAGGCCCACTGAAGCCAGCACAGTAAGACAGGGAAATGTTAAGTAAATTGCTCTGGAGGTTAGATCTTGAACCTGGGGTAATCACACAACTTCTCCAAGAATGAACTGAAGATGTGGGATCAATAGGGCACCATGGAGTCAGGGAATGGTCAACACCCATTAGGTACACTCTCTCTGACCCTACAGCGTGGCTCATAACTTAGCATCATTCAATCAAAAGTGAAGGGTTCCATGGCTGATTCATGTCAATGTATGACAAAAACCACTACAATATTGTAAAGTAATTAGCCTCCAACTAATAAAAATAAATGGAAAAAAAAAGTGAAAGGTTCCGAGTGATACCTCTTCATTGTGTGGGTGGGGAAACAGACTTAGAGGGGTGAGGGCCTACTCTCAAGTCACATCAAGTAGTGGTGAGGCTAGAACCTAGGTCTAATGACAGTCAGTGCCCTTTCTACCATACTCCCCTACCTAGCTTGGCACTGAGCTCACTTCAAAGAATAAAAATGCAAACAAGTCAGGCCTGCCTTGCCCTCCACTAGCCATCTTTCCATTCTACTTCCTAGCCTAGTCCTGAAGAAGAGCAGGTCAAAGCTGTGGGCAGCCCTGCAGACTTAGGCAGGGTGAAACACAGTGCTGTGAGAGTGATAAGCACAGCTTAAGATGCGGACATGCAGGAACAACTCCCAGGGTTTGCCTCAATGCTGCATAATTGATGTTTAAGGCATTTTTCAAAGCATGTCATTATCCTTGCACTTAAGGCTGCCGCCAGCAATAGTGTGATGGGAATAAGGCCAAAATTCCCCAAGATATACAGACACTTAGCCCCAGTCTGAGCTTTAGGTAACCTGCTGCCACTAGACATTCCGCCTCCCTCAGCACAAGAACTGAGCTCCCAGCTCCCACACAGCTCTGGGCAGATCTCTGGCAGTACACACATTTGAAACTTTACAGCTGGCCCTGCTCTTTGAAGAAAGAGAGGCACTGTGGCTCCTACCTCAACCTTTTATCCCTGGAAAAATGAAGGTACAGAGGCTAAGAATATGTGGCAATCTGAGAGTCTGGTTTCAAAGATCAAACTCAAGAACTTGGAGGCCTCAGAGATGGATCTGACTCTGTCCCATCATCAAAGTATTCATAATTCTGGAGACACAGAAAGATAAGTAATGGCAGAGTGCAAGTGGGTTTGCATGCAAAGAGGGCATGGTAAGAACCAAGGCAGAATGTCTCTGCCCTTATTTTCATGTCTGGCCACTTTGCTGCAGGCCACTGACCCAAACCCAAAAGATTCAACCAAGCAGTTCCCAAGCCTGGTCTATCAGAATCACTTGATGAGATTATTTATAATACAATACAAACTCTGGGCCCCACCTCAGAAACTGAATCACTAGATTTACCTTGGGCCCCAGAGAGGCTGTATTTTTAACACATTCCCTAGATGATTTTGATGGTCACCCAGGGCTAGGAACCACTGGACTAGATGACTGCTGTGGACCTTCCAGCCCTGACTATCTATGAATCTAAGTCAAATTAGGACCAAGTACTTTATCATGGTTATCAATGTTACCATCCAAAAAGCCTTTATCATGTAATTACCTTCACATGACTCAGATCTAGGCATTTCACATAGGGAGTTTGTGGGCGTCTCTGAGAACTCAAAAAGATCGAAATTGACCACGTATTCAGACCCAAAGGACATAACTATGGTCTCTTGAACACTGAAACTTTTATTTGAATAACTAAGTCAATAACTTAAGAACCTTATTTAGGAAGAAAAGGGCAAAAGCTTATTGAGGGGTGGCAAAGGGAGAGGTATTTAATTACATGTTGGGGCAGGACCGGGTGGGGAGGAATGCATTCTCTGTTGCAGTTAGGTAACTCTGTCATTCTGTCATCCTCATCTTCATCCAGGCCCTAGGCCAAAATCTGAACTTCTGACACTAAGAAAATAGATAGAGACCTTCATCTCTCTGGCATGACTGGAGGCAGGAAGCTGAATCCAAGGCATTATGGAGAACTGTATCTGTAACAATGTCTTAGAATTCTCTTTTTGTTCCAAGTTTACCTCACCAGTAATTTGGTCTCTCTGTATGAGAGGTAGGCAAGCTTAAATAATCCTTAAATAATCATATGAGCTTCCCAGGTGGCGCTAGTGGTAAAGAACCCACCTGCCAATGCAGGAGAAGTAAGAGACGTGAATTTGATCCCTGGGATGGGAAGATGCCCTGGAGGAGGGCATGGCAACCCACTCCAGTATTCTTGCCTGGAGAATCCCATGGACAGAGGAGCCTGGCAGGCTATGGTCCACAGGGTTGCAAAGAATCGGACATGACTGGAGGAAATTAGCATATAGGATAATTATATCAGAATCCACTTGAACCTGGGATGCAATCTGCTTGCTCCATCCAAAGGTGTCACTGAGCAGACAAGAAAGAAGCCGGTCCCCGCCCCCCACCAACCAGATATTCTCATAAAGGGGAAAGAAAGCAAAGAATTGACTTAGATTGAGTCTGAAAAATGAGGGTTGGGAGACCAGGCTGCCCAGAGAAGGACAGAGCAGATGTCTGGAAAATTTACTTTGTCTAGGTGCCCCTGGAATACAGACAAGGCAAACCTTCTTTGAGAATTCCAGACTCAGCCAGAGAATGGGTGAGAGTGTAGTTCTCTGGAATTGAGAAACCTGATTTGTCCCAGAGGAAAGAGGCAGAGGGAGGGGTGGAATCTTGGCCTGACAACTAAAATCAGAGTCCATAGATGGGGCAAGGAAATGGGAAAGTCATTTGCCAGGCGTCCAAGAGCAAAGTGAAGTTTGGGGGCTTTCTATGAGATTTCTTCAGAGGGGCATTGTCAGTAGTCAAAGGAAAAGCCAAAATCTCAAACCTTGGCTGTTAAGAACAATGATTTGGAAAACAAATACATCCCACCTTTAAAGTAGCCTTGCAAATAAACCCTGAGAAGTTATCAGTGCATCTGAAGTAAGGGGCATGAAACATGCCGACATTGCATGAACCTTTCCCCAAACATGACATGGTCTCCTACTTGTGTCCCTCATTTTTTCAATACACATTTATCACACACTTACTATATATAGTGCATTGTGTTATGTGCTGGGATGACCATATCATTCTTTATAAATCACTCCACTCAATTATATGTCTGTTCATACAGACATGAAACATGAGACAGTTCTCTACTTCACCTCTACCATCTGATCATAGCACCTAGCGAAATGTGCTACATATATTGTTGCTGTTGTTCAGTCACTCAGTTGTGTCCAACTCTTTGCAATCCCATGGACTGCAGTATGCCAGTCTTCCCTGTCCTTCACTGTCTCCTGGAGTTTTCTCAAACTCATGTCACTTGAGTCGATGATGCCATCCAACCATCTCATCCTCTGTCACCCCCTTCTCCTCCTGCCCTCAATCTTTCCCATAATCAGGGTTTTTTTCCAGTGAGACAGCTCTTTGCACCAGGTGGCCAAAGTATTGGAGCTTCAGCTTTAGCATCAATCCTTCCAATGAATATTCAGGATTGATTTTCTTTAGGATTGACTGGTTTGATCTCTTTGCAATCCAAGGGACTCTCAAGAGTCTTCTCCAACACCACAATTTGAAAGCATCAATTCTTCAGTGATTAGCCTTTTTTATGGTCCAGCTCTCACATCTGTACATGACTACTTGAAAAAAACATAGCTTTGACTAGATGGACCTTTGTCAGCAAAGTGATGTCTATGCTTTTTAATACACTGTCTAGGTTTGTCTTTGCTTTTCTTCCAAGGAGCAAGCATCTTTTCATTTCATGGCTGCAGTCACCATCTGCAGTGATTTTGGAGCCCAAGAAAATAAAGTCTGTCACTGTTTCTATTGTTTCCCCATGTATTTGCCATGAAGTGATGGGACCAGATGCCATGATCTTCGTTTTTTGAATGTTGAGTTTTAAGCCAGATTTTTCACTCTCCTCTTTCACCTTCATCAAGAGGCTGTTTAGTTCCTCTGCTTTCTGCCATAAGGGTGGTGTCATCTGCATATCTGAGGTTACTGATATTTCTCCCAGCAATCTTGATTCCAGCTTGTGCTTCATCCAGCCCAGCATTTCGCATGATGTACTCTGCATATAAATTAAATAAACAGGGTGACAATATACAACCTTGATGTATTCCTTTCCCAATTTTGAAACTATCTTTTGTTCCATGTCCAGTTCTAACTGTTGCTTCTTGACCTGCATACAGGTTTCACAGGAGGCAAGTAAGGTGGTCCAGTACTCCCATTTCTTTAAGAATTTTCCATGGTTTGTTGTGATCCACACAGTCAAAGCCATTAGGGTAGTCAATGGAGCAGATGTTTTTCTGGAATTCCCTTGCTTTTTCTATGGTCCAACAGATATTGGCAGTTTGATCTGTGGTTCCTCTGTCTTTTCTAAATCCAGCTTGTACATCTGGAAGTTCTTGGTTCACATACTGTTGAAGCCTGGCTTGAAGGATTTTAAGCATTACCTTGCTAGCATGTGAAATGAGTGCAATTGTGCAGAAGTTTGAACATTCTTTGGCATTGCCCTTGTTTGGGATAGGAATGAAAACTGACCTTTTCCAGTCCTCTGGTCACTGTTGAGTTTTCCAAATGTGTGGGCATATTGAGTGCAGCACTTTAACAGCATCATCTTTTAGGATTTGAAATAGCTCAGCTGGAATTCCATCACCTCCACTAGCTTTGCTCATAGTAATTCTTCCAAAGGCCTACTTGACTTAGCTCTTCAAGATGTCTGGCTCTAGGTGAGTGACCACACCATTGTGGTTGTCCAGGTCATTAAGACCTTTTTTGTATAGTTCTTCTGTGTATTCTTGCCACCTCTTAATATCTTCTGCTTCTGTTAGGTCCATATTGTTTCTGTCCTTTATAGTGCCCATCTTTGCATGAAATAATCCCTTGGTATCTAATTTTCTTGAACAGATCTCTAGTCTTTCCCATTCTACTGTTTTCCTCAATTTCTTTGCATTGTTCACTTAAAAAGGATTTCTCATCTCTCCTTCCTATTCTTTGGAACTCTACATTCAGATGGGTATATCTCTCCTTTCCTCCTTTGCCTTTCACTTCTCTTCTCTTCTCAGCTATTTGTAAGGCCTCCTCAGACAACTATTTTGCCTTTTTGCATTTCTTTTTCTTGTGGATAATTTTGATCACCACCTCCTGCACAATGTTACGAACCTCCATTCATAGTTCTTCAGGCACTCTGTCTATCAGATCTAATCCCTCGAATCTATTTGTCACTTCCACTATATAATCATAAGGGATTTGACTTAGTGGTATATACAGTGAAATAAAATAAGTCTTCCTGTAGGAACTCAAGCTAAATAGAGAAGATGAAAAGGTAGTGCACAGTCAGTATCTTTTTGGTGCAATGCTTGACTTTTATTAGGCTTACTGCCTGGTTTTATTTGATTCCTGGAGACTGATGGCTATCTTAATAGCTAATCCAGACTTTTTACCTCTCATATGCTTCCAGATGAACTTCCTGCCCACCTCAATACACACACATACACACACACACACACACACACACACTCATACACGCAACTTAGAACCTACCCCTTATTATCTATGTGCCTTTCACTTCTCTGAGCTTCAGTTTCCTCATCTGCAAAACTGGGCTAAAAATATACTGAAAAAAGCTGCATCTTTCCAAATAGATTTCTCCCTACTGATTTGCACTGACTTGAGATTGCTGCTACTCTTATGGGTGAGGTGAAAAAGAATTTCTGTGCAAAAAAGTCCAGCTAAGTTTGTCCCTGCATTAAGAAAGAGGGCCCTGTGGGAACCTTGTGATTCTCTGCCATAGAGAGTCTAGGAACAGATGACTACCTAATCTTCAGAGCAAGCATCAGAGGGGAATAGGACATTAGCCAGACTGGGTAACTTTTAATATATATGTATGGCAAAGCAGTTAGGGAACAGAGGGTATTAACAATAGCAGCTCCTCCTATGCAAACAGCACTTTAGAGCTCACCAAATATTTACAGTTTATTCTCTCATCTGATTCTCAAAATAAGCAAAAGAAATGTCCTAGATATTTCTGCATACTTTTAATTTAAATCTTGAGTCAAACCTTAAAAAACAGTTTGTTTTTTCCTGTTCTACAGATAATGGAACTGAGGTTCAGGGCAATAAAGTACATCATTCAAAGTTACATAGGGAGATAGTGGTGAAATTTGCAGATAGTAGTAGAACTCACGTTTTCTGATTCCTTTCAGAGTTCTCCTTTCCCTGTAACACATAACAAGGGTGGAGAAGTGGGGCAAGGGCAGGATACAATTCCAGGAAAGCAAGATAGTATAGAGAAGGAAAATAGCATCAAGATAAAAGAAGAAGAATGGAAAGGTATTCAGACCACAGCCCTTCCACCCACAGTAACTTCTCAAGTGCTGCTCAGGACCCTCCTCTGAGAACTCCTCTACCAAGATGTTGCTTCCACAGGCATCTTGGCTCATCCCATACTCTGGCCACCAGGTACATCTGAGTCATCTCTAATTGGATAAATCAGTATCACCTCCACCAGGTACCAGACCCTGACTAATATCATTCTGTGAGCCAAATTGCCTTCTTCTGCTCAAGAAAAAGATGGAAAATTCATCATCATCTTCCAAGAGGAAAAGGTCTGATGGAGCAGGCAGAGAAGGAAATATTTATCTCAGCCTACTAAAGAGATTCAGAATCAAGGTTGATCTCTATCTGGGTTAATATCCAAAATATATAAACAATTTCCACAAATCAACATAAAAAAAACCAATCTTGTTAAAAGATGGGCAGAAGAGCTGGATGGACATTTTTCTAAAGATATACAAATGGCCAACAGGCATATGAAATGATGCTCAACATCATTAATCATGAGAGAAATGCAAATTAAAACCACAATGAGATATCACCTCACACCTGTCAGAATGGCTATCATCAAAAAGAACCCCAAAAGCAAATGTTGGTGGGGACGTGGAAAAAAAGGAATCCTCCCATACTGTTGATGGGAATTTAAATTGGTCCAGCTACTGTGGAAAACAATATGGAGGTTTCTCAAAAGACTGAAAATATAACACTATGTGATCCAGCATTCCACTCCTGGATATATAGCTGAAGAAAACAAGAACACTAAATTGAAAAGATACATGCACCCCAGTGTTTACCGTAGCATTACATACAATAGCCAAGATATAGAAGCAACCTAAACGCCAATCGACAGATGAATGGATGAAGATGTGGTACACATACACACAATGGAATACTACTCAGCTATTAAAAAAAAGAATGAAATTTTGCCATTTGCAACAACATGGATGGACTTAGATGGTATTATGCGTAGTAAAACAAGTAAGACAGAGGAAGACAAATACTGTATGATATCACTTATATATGGAGTCTAAAAAATACAATGAACTATGAAAATACAAAAAGGAAAACAGACTCACAGATGATGTAGAGAACAAACTAGTGATTATCATTTGGTGGAAGGAATATGGTAGGGGCAAGATAGGAGTAAGGAATTAAGAGGCAAAGGCTACTATATATACAAATGAATAAATAAATATAAATTATTCTACAAGGATATATTGTATAACATAGGGAATATAGCCAATATTATACAATAACTATAAATGTAACATAACTTTTAAAAATTGTGAGTGACTATGTTGTACACATGAAACTTATATAAAATTGTACACCAATTAGGGGTCACTAAAAAGTTTTTATTTTTTTAAAGGTTGACCTCTGTCTGCAATTCCTGGCTGTACCATACACCCAGAGAAATGAGCACACAAACACAGGCACAGTCACAGAAGGCATGGAGGCAGCTTCTCTGTGCCCCTTTTGCAGGATTTTATCATTTGCCAATTTAAGGAGATATTACCCGTTTTTTACAGAGGGAAAGAATTACAGGGCCCAGGCCTAGAACCTCGAGCAGCTTCTGAGGTTGATACAGAAAGCACCTCACCTGGTACTTGGGGCCAGCAGTGGGGGAGCTGAGTCAGAACCCCAGGCCAACAGACTAAGCTGATTGGGGGTCACTTGCTCACTCTTCCCTAGTGGGAAGGAGAGCATGGCAGGAGAACACAGCCAAGTGACTTAAGGCTGCTTGAGTTAGTGGGGAAGGGTTACCATAGAGTTGTCAAACTCTAGAATGTCAAAACTGGAAGGGGTTTTAGGAACCATCTTTATGGGGAATCTGATATTCATGGTGAGTCAAGGAAAAAAACCCTAGACTTGGGAATCAACAGGCAATATTAGTGCTATAGTAGCACTAGACCCTGGATGAGTTACCTAGCACTTCTATTCTTCAATACCCGTATCTGTAAAAAAGGGAGGAGTATTCTCCTCATAGGGCTACTTTGAGAATTAAGTGAGATATGTGTGCTAAGTCGCTTCACTCATATCTGACTCTTTGTGACCCTATGGACTGTAACCCACCAGGCTTCTCTGTTCATGGGATTCTCCTGGTAAGAACACTGGAGTGGGCTGCTGTGCCCTCTTCCAGGGTATCTTTCTGACCCAGGGGTTGAATCTGCGTCTCTTATGTCTCCTGCATTGGCAGGTGGATTCTTTACCACTAGCACCACCTGGGAAGCCTATTAAGTGAGATAATCCATGGAAAAATATTAGCATAGCACCTGGTATGCAGTGGGTTCTCAATAATTTATTTTAAATGTAAATAGATTTATTACCACTAATCAACCAAAGTTGTGGTTGAATTCTGATTTCCCCATTACTAGCTGCCTTAATCTAAGCAAGCTACTTTACCTCTTGGAGCTTCTTAATGAGATGAATCCTGCTTCACAGGGCTGTTGTGAGGATTCAAGCAGTTAATTAACACAGGTAAAAGTTTCTCATGGTGCTAGGCACATAGTAAATGCTCAATAAACACTGACTGAGTCTGAATTGGCATATCACAACATGAAACCTGGGTTGTTTTTTCATTGTGCTGCAGCACCCCATACTCTTTTTGCTTTATCCTTTGTGTGACTGGTCAAGCAAATGCATACAACATGAATGTGTTCAAGTGAGGACTAAACCATGGTTTGGAATTTGGCTTCATTAACACTGGGCTAATGCACAGCTTGTACTTACCACTTGGGGTTAATGCACAGCTTGTACTTACTCACTTGTACAGATAACTCCTCAGCCACAGATAGAAAAAGCCAGAGCTCATGAGAGAGTCCCCCACCCTCCTGGGGGCACAAATTCCCATTCCAACAACCAACTCTAACATTCCTGGAGCTTCTATAGCCATTTCCTTTGCCCAGAGCCCAAAATGATGAAGGCAGGAGCCGTATGGTCACAGATTAGAAGGGGAGAGGCTTTCCTGTCCTATTGCTCAGTCTGAGGATATTTGCAGCCTATGTCTAGCCCACATCCTGTGAAGGCCTCTAGTGGGTCTTTACTATCTGGGTTTGTCTCCAAGGTAAATCTCATCTGTACATTGTATGTTTGGAGCTGGGAGGCTTTGTATGATGTTCAAAACACTGGAAAGTTTCCGTTATTCAAAAAGGTCCTTCAGGAAGGCAGGCTTAGGGGAACTGGCCATCTGTCAAATCTTCCCCTTGTGCTCAAATCTAGGCGTACAGGTACCTCAAGTTTACTCTCGAGCAGCATCTTCCCATACTTGCCAAGCACCTGTTGTTTTCAGAAACCTTAAAGAAACGGCTAGGCTTTTACTCCATGTGTATCTATGGGCATGTACATGTGAATGGACGTGTGAGTGTATTGAACATGGATGTGGTGAACATAAATAAAGATGTGTGTGCATGTGTGTGTGTATGTGTGTGCACGTGGTTGCCAGGCCTGACCTGGCATAATCCACTGGCAGGTGGCTCCCAATCAGGATTATTGTGACTGTCACTAGTCTACCCCCAACAGCTGATAAGAAAATAGTAAAAGTAGGTCTCATTACTCATACCTGTTTCCTCACGTGTACAGTGAGGTGGTGGTCTATGTGATTGTTCTCTGGAAGCTAAAAAGTTCACAACTTAATGAATTAGGGGGTCAGGCCTGGCAACCACGTGCACACACATACACACACACATGCACACACATCTTTATTTATGTTCACCACATCCATGTTCAATACACTCACATGTCCATTCACATGTACATGCCCATAGATACACACAGTTACATATACTCATATTTCCAGTCACCCTCATTTGCTGTTTGTTGTTTAATCACTAAGTCATTTTCAACTCTTTGCGACCCCATGGACTGTAGCCTACCAGGCTCCTCTGTCCATGGGATTTCCCAGGCAAGAATATTGGAGTGGTTTGCCATTTCCTTCTCCAGGGGACATTCATACATGCTTTCAAAACTTTGACACACATACATACACACAATACACAAAATTATATACACACACAAAATTTCTCCTTTTCTGAAGCTGACTAGAAAATAAACATACTTGGGATAGAGTTCCATTATATATTTATGGACAACAACAATAAAAGGAATTTGTGTTCAGAATAAATAATCCCTAGTCTCAAGACTGAATCTCCCCGCCCTGCTCCCCACTACCCAACAACCCCCTCACACACATTTTTTAAGTTATACTTGTGAGGAGTCCTTACAGTGTGTCCTTTCCTGGAAAACTAGAGCAATATGGCCTAAATCTAGAATGAAAATACATCTTGGTCTGCCTGGGACAATCCTAGTTTATGCCTGTTGTCTCAGAATAATATTAATAATGTACCCTTTCATTCTTAAATTATCACAGTTTGGAACATAAATGATCTAATAGCCCTACCTAAAGTTCTCCTCACCCTGGGCCATGACTAGGCCCCCTGGAGGGGGGCCCATTACATCTGGCCTGGGCTTGCTCTCTTCCTGGAAAACCATTTTGCTCTCTAACTAAGTTTAACTTCTCAATTCTATCACTAGGGAGTCTTTTTAGTGTTCCCACCCTGCATACAAGCAAAATCACTTATTAGCTCACATCTAGGTGATAAAGGGGAGGCTGGGGTGGTTTACCATCCTAGGTGGTCTCAAAGTAGGCATTAATCTGCCTCCTTTAGGTGTCACCCCATTTAATTCCCCAGTTATGTTCTTCCAGCTTATAATCCCAGAAATCCTAACTTTTTTCTTCCCTTTCTTCCCCTTCCTTCCTCCCAAAGAGGGCTTGATGACCACAGGATCTCTCTGAATCCAATACACACCATGTGAACACAACCCCCCCTCCTCTTACCACTACCATGAGAGAGAGGGGAGGGAGAAGAAGGAGGAGACAGGGGAGGGGGGAAAGGAGGAGGAGGAGAGGAATGGGAAGAAGAGGAGGAGGAGAAGAAAGAAGAGATATTGATTGATTCAACCTCATTTAGGCTCTGACTAATTTTCATTAGGCTTTCTGCCTAATTTCTTTTAGCCTCAGGGCATGTGGGCCAGTGACTATTTTCATGGCTGGATTAACTTGTTTTGAAAAAAATAAGAAACAGCTGTCAAATATGGATAATAATATATTGTGCATAATAGAGTGCAATTCACAGAGCAACTGAATAAGGATCCATGTTCTCCAGACATGTGGATACCACATACTATGCGGCTTGAATTGTGGCAGCAGCTGTGCTAATCTGTAAACAAAATGGAAGCAAGGAAGAAGCCCCAGCAAGGACAAAAGGGACAATTTCAGTATGAAGTGGGGGGATTAACAAACAGGACCTTTCTCAGACCCTTAGAAAAGTGAATAGTCTGGGGAGAAGCTGAAGGGAATGGTATGCTCACCTGTACAGCAAGGGGTGGTACATATATGTACATATGCATGTAGAAACATACATATATACATATACATCTACTTATGTGTGGATATATATGTGCCAGAAAGAGAAAGAGGCTGTCAATATAGATAAATGTGTATTTGTATGCCTATGTGTATGCTTTTAGTTGCCTACATCATGATTATGTATAAAGTTTTGTACACACAAGTGGTTGCTTATACATATATGTGTTTTTGGTTATGCCACAATTCAGCTCTACATGCATGGGTACATGTGCAAATCTATAGATAAACTTATGTACCTGGCAGCCATGATGATAATTCATACGTAAGGCTCAAATCAGTTTTCAAAGGACTGTCACATCCATCCTCTTATTTGAACCTCATCACAAGACTGTGAGAGATTATTACTACCCCTCCCACCACCGCTTTACAGATGGGCAAATTGAGGCTCAGAGATGCCAAATGACCTGCTCATGGGTTGCAAATTAGGTAAATGACAAAGTGAAGACTCTAATGCTGGTCTATCTGATGTCAGATCCTGTTCCTTACCCTATAACACACAGCACAAGGAGAAATAAGGCAAAAGGGACTTGAACTTCAGGGTCTTTTCTATGACCTCCCATTCCAAGGTAATCTTTTCTGTTAGTGCTGAAACAACTTCCAGGAAAAGAAAGAGGGCTTTAGGACCTGTACTATTCTCTGTTGAACCATGGTCTGGAGACTGGCCTTCAGGTTTCTGGTCCTGCCTGGAGATATGGCCAAATCCACTCATGGAACACAGAAAAGCCATGGCTCCCTTGAGTGGGTGTTCATTGGTGTTACCCTGGAGCCTAAGGGGAGGCTTCCTAGGGTTAGGAGCCAAGACAATAGGTTTGTTCCTTCCTTATTCTATCCTCTGGCTTTCTGTCTTTCTCTTCCTAAAACCTGTAGGCTCTCAACATCTGGTCTGACCGGTTCCACTGAGCCTTCCATGTTCGAGATACTCTGTGAGTAGTGTAGGGAGCACAGGCTTGGCTAGGCTTGAATGTGAGTGGTGTCATCCCAGGGCAAAGCAGCAAATGAACCTGTTTGGGGTCCTGCTAACCTCCTTTACCCTGGCCAACAGGTCCCTCCAGCTGGTTAAGCAGAAGATTTAAGAACTTGCTTTTGACTAGTCTTTCCATAGGCAATATCTAGGTCAAAGCCAAAAAACCACTATGGCTCTTGGAATACACACAACTTTCCTGTTGTTCACCATATGAATGGTTAGAACCTGGTCAAGAGTTGTAGAGATAATGTTAGTAACTCCAAAGCTTCAGGATCATTAATTTGAAGGTCCTGTAGAAATCAGGGTTCAGGGAAGTGGGGAGGGTCTCCTAGTCATCTGGAGGCAGGGGATCCTCACCATTCCCTGTCTCTACTACTCAGTCATCCCAACTGCCACCAGAATTTTAACTTGCAAATGTTTAGAGCTTCCTGCAGGGGACCCTTCTTGGGACTTCCTGGCACCTGTCTTCCCCTCCCCCACCCCAGAAGATAAACCCTCTTTCCAAGTTAGGATGGGATGTCCCAATGGGCAAGGAGGTCAAGGGGCTTGGCAGGATAAGCTCCTGGGAGGCAGGGCACAGAGCACCTTATTGTAGATGGAGTTGTTCAGGTTAAAAATTGTCATATGTGGATGAGTAGATCACCCACAATCATTGGTTCCTTCCAGAATTAAGGGAGGAGCTCATAGGCTGATGTGGCCAGTGCAGGATTATCCAACAGGTGGACTAAGTATAAGCTTAGGACATCAACGAAGCAAGGGCACTCAAAATGAAAAAATTACAAATTTATTGAATTGCTCCAGAATTTGGCAATTGGAAAAACAGTGCTTTGGGTCTCTAAAGGTATTAATCTGGTCCTGGGAATGACCAACATCAGAGCAGCCCAGATGGTGTCTTGAGAAGGCACATTTACCTTCAAAATTCCTGAATGAGTGGTGTTAAACTCCCTTGGGCTCACTTGGGGTTACACTAGCTTACTAGGGAGATAATAACAGCAAATGCTTCTACAGCACTTACTGTTCTGAGACATATATAATTCTGAGATATATATAACTCTTTTAACAATCTTATTGGTAAGTACTCTTGTTATCCTCCTCTTGTGCTTAGTTGCTCAGTCATGCTCGACTCTTTGTGACCCCATAGACTGTAGCCCGCCAGGCTCCTCTGTCTGTGGGGATTTTCCAGACAAGAATACTGGAGTGGGTTGCCATGCCCTCCTCAATCCTCCTCTTACACATGAGGAAATTGTGGTGCAGAGATGCTAAGTCCCTTGCCTAAGTACACAGCTGGTAAATGGTGGAGCCAGACTTACTTACCCAGGCAGTTGGGCTCCAGGGTCAGTGCTCACTCAAGAGGGCTCCATGAAAGTAGGACTTCAATGGTACTTTGTCCATAAGACACAAACTCTCTTTCAAAAAAATAATAAAGCTAAGATTTTAGAAAAGTGATGTTAGTAGAGAATATTCAGGACAGAGTTCTAGCATTGTCTCAGCATATCTGTCCCACCAAATCTCAGTTTCACATTGAGGTACTTGCTCACTTGGGCATACATGTTCTCTCTTTGCCTTTCATGGGTGGAATTCTTCAAGAAGATAGAATAGAGACCATGGGATAACTACCCTTCCCAAGACTCATCTTTTTCTCAAATCTGAGAGTATCTGTTTTCAATTTTCATCAGAGAAGTTGTCCCTATATCCTCTGACCCCTTGCCAGGGTGCATCCAATGTCTCTTTGGTTTATATAAACCATTGGTTCTAAGCACTACTAAGTTTCTGGGAGGCCCAGCTTTCTTATCACTTAAGGGGAGAAATCAAGGCCAGAAAGTGGAAGAGACTTGTCAGGGTCACAAACACAGTAGTAGAGCCAGAAGTAGAACTTGGATCTCCCAGTCTGGTGCTCTTTCTTAACCTCAGCCAGCAGGTCTTAGTTATGCCCATATCCTTCCTTCCATGACCCTTGTTTCTCTCCCCACTTAGCTTTTTTATTTCAAGTTGTTTCAGGCTGCTATCAAGTTAAGGGAAAACTGTTACAGGTTTTAGGGAGGTCCTACATCTCAGCCCCCATGTAACATGGATTGGGATCCCTGGTTTCTAGTTTCAGCTCTGTTATATATTAAGTATATGACCTTAGGCCACTCAGTTGCCTTCAATCTGCTCTCCACTTTCTGTAACTATAAAATGGGAATATGAATCTCTATACAGCCCTTCCCTGCCATGAACTTCTCCCTGACTAATACAAACCACACTGACTTTTCATTTTCCAGAACCTCTCAACATAGCACTTGTTATCAAAGATGTTGGTGCATGATGAGATTCAATTGAGTACTTTATTTCATTACTGTCTCTGTTGTAAGGATAAACATCAATTAAGATGTAAATTACAATGTGCCACATGGAGAAGGGATTATTATCACTCAGTTGTCTCCCCCTCTCCTGGGGCTCACAACATCTGGACCTATTTGGGACTCAGGGTGAGGGGCTGAGAGCTTCTGCTATTTCTACTCTCAGGCCAGTTATCCTTCTTCTTGGACCTCTTAAAAAGTGCTTGGCTGCTGACATGGAAGAGCAGATGGTGTAGGCTGGGTGGGCTATGCCACAAGCCACTTGCAGGCGCCTCATTTTGTGGCCTAATATCCAAACATCCCCCTTCCCCATACCATTTTCTCTAAATGTCCTCAGTATTTTCCTCTCCCCCTTCCTTTTGACACCACTCCACCTTCTGGGTCAGGGACTTCCAGAGGGCAAAGACCCAGATTTTGAGTAACAATTGATCTGTCCAATTTGCAAGTCTCAGTTGACCACTGCCCTATTCATAGGCTCCTCTCCACTTAGCTAAATCTCTTTTCAAGTTACAATGGTACTAGCAAAGCTCTTTTGATTCCTTTGGCCCTTACACTTACCTCTCCTTTTCCACATCACCACACCAAAATTGCATTCAATTTCACATATACATATTTTTTCTAGCTAGCAGTGATCTGTGGTTGTTTGGTATGTTATGTCTTCTCAAAGAAATTATAAACTTTTTGAGGGACACTTTTCCTTCTCTGGTTCATCCAAGGTCCAACCTAACACGTAATAAACACCTATTGACTTGAATTGAACCAATATCAACTGAATTGAAGGTGGAGAGTATGGGAAAGGCTTATGAGCAGGGCATGACTATTCAATATTTATTGAACCCTTAGTATGTGCCAGGCTGTACACTAGATGTTTTATATGCTTCCTCTCATTTAATCTCCATACCAATAATGACTGATGTTATTATTATCTATATTTTATACATGTGAGAACTCAAACTTCAAGAAGTTAAAATCTTTGTCAAGGCCGGCCATATAGTGAGTATTTGAATTTAGTGATGTTTGATTCTAAAGCCTATATTCAAAGATTGGTTATAGTTTGAATTCCTATTAGCAGAGTGCTGAATAAATAAATTACAACATATCCATATAATGGATTACTGTGCAGTTATTTTTTTAAGTGATGATTTTATGGACTTACTGTGTAATAATATTCAAGATATACAGCAAAGAGAGATAAGAAAGACTTTTTAAGTGAGCAATGCAAAAAATAGAGGAAAATAATAGAATGGGAAAGACTAGAGATTTCTTGAAGAAAATTAGAGACACCATGGGAATATTTCATGCAAAGATAGGCTCAATAAAGGACAGAAACAGTATGGACCTAATAGAAGCATAAGATATTAAGAAGAGGTGCCAAGAATACACAGAAGAACTGTACAAAAAAGATCTTCACGACCCAGATAATCACGATGGTGTGATCACTCACCTAGAGCCAGACATCCTGGAGTGTGAAATTAAGTGGGCCTTAGGAAGCATCACTATGAACAAAGCTAGTGGAGGTGATGGAATTCCAGCTGAGCTATCCAAATCCTAAAAGATGATGCTGTGAAAGTGCTGCACTCAATATGCCAGCAAATTTGGGAAACTCAGCAGAGGCCACAGGACTGGAAAGGCCAGTTTTCATTCTAATTCCAAAGAAGGGCAATGCCAAAGAATGTCCAAACTTTTGCACAATTGCACTCATTTCACATGCTAGCAAGGTAATGCTCAAAATCCTTCAAGCTAGGGTTCAACAGTACATGAACCAAGAACTTCCAGATGTATAAGCTGGATTTAGAAAAGACAGAGGAACCAGAGATCAAATTGCCCACATCCATTGGATCATAGAAAAAGCAAATGATGTCAGTCTTCAAAGTTTTCTACGTTCTCACGAGCTCAAAAAATCTTTCTTTTTTAAAATAAAATGTATTTTCTAAGCTGAAAAAAAATCTACTTCTGTATCACTGACTATGCTAAAGTTGTTGACTGTGTAGATCACAACAAATCATGGAAAATTCTTAAAGAAATGGGAATACCAGACCACCTTACTTGCTTCCAGCAAAACCTGTATGCAGGTCAAGAATCAATAATTAGAATCAGACATGGAACAACAGACAGGTTCAAAATTGGGAAAGGAGTACATCACGGCTGTATATTGTCACCCTGCTTATTTAACTTATATGCAGAGTACATCATGCGAAATGCTAGACTGGATGAAGCACAGCTGGAATCAAGATTGCTAGGAGAAATATCAATAATCTCAGATATGCAGGTGACACCACCCTTATGGCAGAAAGTGAAGAAGAACTAAAGAGCCTCTTGATGAAGGTGAAAGAGGAGAGTGAAAAAAGTTGACTTAAAACTCAACATTCAAAAAACAAAGATCATGGCATTTGGTCCCATCTCTTCATGGCAAATAGATGGGGAAACAGTGGAAACAGTGACAGACTTTATTTTCTTGGGCTCCAAAATCACTGCAGATGGTGACTGCACCTATGAAATTAAAAGACGCTTACTCCTTGGAAAAAAAGCAATGACAAACCTAGACAGTGTATCAAAAAGCAGAGACCTTACTTTGCTGACAAAGGTCCATCTTGTGAAAGCTATGGTTTTTCCAGTAGTCATGTACGGTTGTGAGACCTGGACAATAATAAAGGCTGAGCACTGAAGAATTGATGCTTTTGAACCGTGGTGTTGGAGAAGAGTCTTGAGAGTCCCTTGGACAGCAGGGAGACCAAACCAGTCAGTCTAAAGGAAATCAACCCTGAATATTCATTGGAAGGACTGATGCTGAAGCTCCAATTCCTTGGCCACCTGATGTTAAGAACCAACTCACTGGAAAAGAGCCAGATGCTGGGAAAGATTGAAGGCAGGAGGAGAAGGGGACAACAGAGGATGAGATGGTTGGATGGCATCACCGACTCAATGGACATGACAGTGCAAACTCTGGCAGATGGTGAAGGACAGGGAAGCCTGCTGTGCTACAGTCCATGGGGTCACAAAGACTCAGACATGACTGAGTGACTGAACAACAACATAAAAGACAAAGTGGAGGATAATGTGAATTACAGGTTACCACTGTGTTTTTAAAATAGGATATACACATACATACACAATTGTTTGTAGATATACAGAATATCTTTGGAAGAACACCCCAGATAACATTAGTGGCCTCTAGCGAAGGCAACAAGGTAACTGTAAGGTAATGTAGCTTCCCTGATAGCTCAGTTGGTAAAGAATCTGCCTGCAATGCAGGAGACCCCAGCTCAATTCCTGGGTCAGGAAGATCCGCTAGAGAAGGGATAGGCTACCTACTCCAGTATTCTTAGGCTTCCATTGTGGCTCAGCTGGTAAAGAATCTGCCTGCAATGTGGGAGACCTGGGTTCGATCCCTGAGTTGGGAAGACCCCCTGGAGAAGGGAAAGGCTACCCACTCCAGTATTCAGGCCTAGAGAATTCCATGGACTGTATAGTCCATGGGGTTGCAAAGAGTTGGACACAACTAAGCAACTTTCACTTTTAAGATAATGTAGCAGGGAGACTTTTCACCATCCCACCTCTTGAATTTTGTCTCATATTAAGTAAATGAAATTACACCTATTACAACATAATACAGTCTCTTTATGCAACATAGTGCCTGTGGATTGACTTTAGAAAAGTTCAGGGAGACATAAAGTGGGCAGTATGCCAGTGACTGAACTGAGGAACTCCCAAGGTGCCAGAAGCCATACCTCTTACACCCATCCCCAACTACTCTTATAAACCAACCTTGACTACAATCATCTACCTGTAATACTGACTGAGGTTATATCTATCCAGATGTCAGTTCTCCTATGAAATGAGAACCAGATGGATAGGAATGGGTAGTCTCTAAAATGTCTTCCAACTCACATGTTTAAATAACTGAAAATCAAGATGGTAAGTCTTAGTATATTTGAAATCTTGTCTCAAAGAAGGACTTGAGAATTTAGTTTTGTTGTTTACAACAACAACAACAACAACAAAAGATAAATATTTTCATTGTGAGATGGTATAAACATTTGCCTACTAAATGGTCTTAATGGAAGTTCCTAAGTAGTCACTGAAATGCTGCTCAAAACTGCTATTGCAGGCCTCTTCCAGGCTTCTGGCCTTCTGTGGCCTCTGTTCTCTGGGGCTATCCTGTTTAGAACATAAGGAAATTGGCCCACTCAAAAACTGAATACAAAGGAGCAAGGTCCCTTCTTTGCTTAATGTCCCCTGGCCCAGACCTTCTGACCCTAAATATCCCTTTCCTTCTTTTCACTACCTGCAGGAGAACAGAGGCTCTGTGAGAGACCCTCGGGAGGAAATGACACCCTAACTCCACCCACCATCTGCCCCCAATGCCTAGTAATCCTTATTTAAAAAAAAAAAGAAAAAAGTCAGTCCTTGACTCAAAGGGAGGTTTGTGAGCTCCTGCCAAGAGCTGTAAATATTTCAACATGCCTTGTTTCCTTGAATGTATATGGCCTGGGATCTGGCCCCTCCTCTCCCCGGGCTCCTAGAGAACTAAGGAACAAAGGAAACGTGGCCAGTGGCCAATCCTTAGCTATGAGACACCCGGGTAAAATTGCAGAAGAATACAGACAGGAGATTGAGACGAGATGGAATGGAGAGGGGTTGATTCCTCTTGCAGAAATATTTAGAGAAAGGTATAACAACTCACTTTCTAGGAGCTGGAAAATGCTACTGGATGATATGATGATGATGATGATGATGATGATGATGATGATAATATTAACCCCTTCACAATTGACAAATACCACTCACATACAGAATCTCATATGCTCCTTCACAGTCTTATAAAAGTAAATACTGTCAATCTCACTATGAAGATGAGAACACTGAAGCCTTGAAAGTTTATGTGACATTCAGGCTAACCAACTAAAAAGAGACACTTTCTCTGGTCCTTTTTTGGACCCAATGACCCATGACTCTAGGTAGAGTAAGATGAGTGGTTAGAAGAGTATACCATGTTTATCACAAGACTGTCAGACTTTTGTTTACTAAGCCCTTTCATGGTCATCTCATATATCCCTTAATCGTAAGGATGCCTAGAGGCTAAAGGAATGGGAAACTCTGTAGTAGTCCTTCTTGGTACTTGGCCCCTCTCATCTTTAGATGTATTAAATGATATCTAAAAGAAGGAGCTCTGGATTCATACTCCCTAGGTTCAAATATTGGCTCTGCCGTTATTTGCTATATGAGCTGAAGCAAGCTACTTAATTTCTGTGCATCTGTCTCTATCTGTGAAATGGAGGAAATAATAGTACCTACCTCATAGAGTTGTTCAGAACTGAAATGAGTTGGTACATGTAAAGTGCTTAATATAATGTCTAGCACAGAATTGGGCTTCTGTTAAGGCTCAGCTGGTAAAGAATCCACCTGCAATGTGGGAGACCTGGGTTTGATCCCTGGGTTGGGAAGATCCCCTGGAGAAGGGAAAGGCTACCCACTCCAATATTCTGGCCTGGAGAATTCCATGGACTGTATAGTCCATGGCATCTCAAAGAAGCACAGAATTAATTGATAAATGCTAAATAAAAGTTAGCAATTACTATTATTATTATCAGGGTGCTTTATGGAAGTAAGAAGCTAAATGTCAAAGAAATCACACTGTGAAAGAGCAGATACCACTAGGCTGTGTGCTTTGTTACTCTTTCCCCCATAAAAAAGAAGGTTTATAGGGAATCATCTCCATACTTATACCCAGTCCTCTTGGAATCAGTGGCAACCACACATGAAGGGCATGAGTGGTGACCAGAAGAAGAGTTCTTTTCCTTGTGAGAAGCTCAGTAACCTAAACAAGTGACTAAAATTGTGACCTGAATCTCATAGGCATCATATTCTAAGCAACTGTGCTAATTGGCCCAGACAGATATCACACACCCAGCTATACACATGTACCCACAGGTCTGGACACATGGGCACATGCACATACCCTTCTAGCCTGGGTAAGAAGGTGGGTGGACAGAGCCACAGGATAAGTTAGACAAGAGATTCTGTGGGGACTGCTGGTTTAGTGACATTTCTTTTTTTCCCTTCAGCTGCAGGGAAGCAACTAACCTGGGAGTTTCATTTCCTCCCTCTACATCCTCACTAAAAGCACTTTTAAGTCTAATGTGTTTGTCTCCTGCCTCCTCCAACTCCTCTACAATCAATTCTATAGTATCTCTTTTTTTTTAGGGCGGGGGGTAAGAAGAGAGATTGATAGGGGATCAAAATAGAGTGGAGATTTCTATTTTATTCAGAACCCCTCAGGCTACCAAAAACCAATCTGAAGTCTCTAGAAGTTCAATAGGCTCAGTAATTGAGGGACAATGATAGTGCAGATTTGAAGAGAAAGGGTGCAACTGACCAGGACATTTGTTGAATACTATTGAGTAAGACCTGCTACAGTACTATCTCTTTGACTGCGGTCCCAGGGCTGTGAATCTTACTGCAAAAATCCAGAGGCGATAGCTTCTGCACTCTTGAGTGTTTCATAGGAAGTCACCCTTCCCTTGGAAAGTGGAAAGTAAGAGAGAGGGGAAAGGGGAAAAGAGACACTTCCACAGGGTGTGTGGGAATGAGCCTGAGATCCAGTCTGGAGTAAGGACTGTACAACATCTGAAACCTTAGTTGTTCCTCTAATTGAGTGAGGGAAAGAAAGAACAATACTAGGAGCAAAAGGATGGCATATCAAGCAGAGGTATTACAAATGCCCTATGAAAATAGGAAGAGCCAAGAAAATATATGGTTGGGATAGCCATTTTTATCCCTTCTTCTCCTACCAATCCCAGAAAAAGCAAACAAGAGAATAGAGAAGGGCAAGACTGCTAGGGTGAAAAAGCATGTACTTCCTCAAGCCACCCAAGCAGGCCACATTCTCCACCCACAAATAAGTGTCAAGTGATTTCACATTAGTAATCACAATACCTCGACTTCAAGGCAAATGATTAAACATCCCTAGGCTTAGTCCTCTCTCATCCTTAAAATGGGAGAGGGCTGGAGTATCCTAAACCCTCTTTCCAATAACTTTTGAATGGGATGCAGGATAAGGGGAGGATGGAAGCAGAAAGAAACTTATATAAATGTTTCCAAGTGCTACTATAGGGAAGTTGCAAAGAATCCATGCCAAGAGGTACAATCTAGGCTGACCATATTCTCTCCATCACTCCTCCTTAACAAGTTTTCTCAGTCTGGGCCCTTTGTACAAGTCTCACACAAACCCTACAGAAGCTTCTGTTACATTAAAACCTAATTCCATAAACAGACGAGAAAAGACTTTTTCAGGCAGAATACTCATAATCCATGGCTTGAGGTGTAGAGTATGTGTATGTGTATGTGTGTGTATGCGTGAACATTTTATGAAAAAAAGTGTTTTCTCTAAGGTTTACTCATTCAGTCCCAGGTGAGATAGTTCTTTCAAAACAGGAAATCCCACACCTTCTTTCACACAATATGAAAAGAGTAAATGATTCTTTTTTTTTCAAAATGCAAAACAGGACTTCCCTGGTGGTCCGATGGTTAAGAAGCTGGCTGCCAATGCAGGGGACACAGGTTTGATCCCTGGTCTGGGAAGGACCTACATGCCGCTAAGCCTGAGCTGCAACTGCTGAGCCCATGGGCCTAAAGTCTGTCTTCCACAACAGGAGAAGCCACCACAATGAGAAGCCCATGCACTGCAACTAGAGAAAACCCTGGCACAGCAACAAAGATCCAGCACAGTCAAAAATAAAATCTTAAAAAATGCAACAAAACAAAAAGACGCTGATGGGAAAAGCGGCACACTCTCTTGGGAAACTGGTCTGCTCAAAATGTACAGATGACATCCTTTATATATTTCTGCAAATGCTGACAGTCCATCTGCTTATTTACTCTTCATGGCACTGGAGGAAATATTTCCAAAGCAAGTATAAATTCAGAAAAAAGAAAAGAGAGAGCTCTGTGCCTTCAGTAGTCACTCTCAGTAAATCCTGAGTGAAGCTGAAGTTGCCCAGAAATTGGGAATAACGAATATGGCCTTCTCTAGGATGACAGACAGCAGCTCTCTCACACCCACTACCAGGCAGCAGACCTTAGCTAGCTACAAGGATGCCCTGCCTGAAGCCCTCTAAAGGAAACCACTTTATTGAATTTATAAATCTTGGTTTACTCTTCTATCCTGAAGTAACAGCAAACCAAGGTCATACTAACCATGCATTTCTGAGAAATGAGAATGAGCTGTAGAAAATTAAGTTTCAGGAGAGGGGTCCAAACTGAGGCTTAACGGAATGCTTTCAGTTTAGTGCTTTGTAGGAACAGGCTCAAATGCTGGGAAACAGCAGCATACAGAACCACTCTGCTGGCCTGCAGCAGGCCAAGTTGAGGGAATTCTCTTGGAGGTCCAATTCTATGCTAAGCAAGACATGCTGGGGGAAGCAGTTGTGGATCTGAAGTTACCATTACATACTGTTTTTTTTTAAGTGGGTCTTTTTAACCATATTTGGTACAAATGAGTAGCATATGTACACACAACATGGAGAAATGATGTCTGTATAGCTTTTCATTGCTTTCCCAATCTCCTCCCAACCCATTCAAACCTTCATTCATGCAGATTAGCATATTTCCATTTGTTTGAATGAGTCAAAATTTATGCTAAGTGAATAGTGAAGAATAAAATATTGTATAATTTTAGAAGGATAGAACAGAAGAGCTAAGAAGTTCATCTAGTATTTACCTAGTCAAACTCTTTCAATTTACAACTAGATAAACTGAGGTACAGAGAGGTAAAGTGACTGCTCAAAGTCACAGAGCAAGTCAGGGGCACAAGTTGTCTAACTCCTAGTCACTGCCCAGCTGGTATTACTGAGATCACCAACCTAAGATTCAGACTTAGAATGAGCGCTTGAGGTCACTGTACAATAAGCCAGGGATCTAACTTCAATTAGCCACTTCAGCTCAAACAAGCACCCTCCAGTTGGCTTCCAAGTACCCCCAACCTCTCTTCCTCATCCCTTCCAGTATGAGTCAGGGTCTCAGTTTGGGACCCAGTTTGATTGGAGAGGAGTCAGAGGAGTGGCTTGGAAGATGCCTGGCCCTGTGTCCCAAAGCTCCATAGCAGGCTCTGAGCCAACCTTCTATGGCTGACCAAGGTTGGTTCTCTGAGCCAACCTCTGTCTTCTATGGACAGTAGGCAAAGTCCTTCAGCCAAAGGCAAGACATTGGCATATTTGCTCGAAAGATACCTGGCTCCCAAAGTCAGCAATTTAGTGGCCATCCCAGTGAGACACTGAACTAAGCAATGAAAGCTTCTAAAATGAGGAAGAGAAAGATAGCCTAAATTGCCCCTGATCTGACCTATCTTTGGGACTCTTTGCTCAAAGACAGAATGTATCATTTATCCCATGCCTAGAAAATTCTGTCTCCATAAGAGTGACCCATGAGCCTGAACTATCTTGTACCCAATAATGAACCTTCCTGACTATTATTACCTCTTTCTCTGAATGGTGAGAGACATCCCCCACCTCCACCTGGGAGACTACAAGGGTCATGCTTATAAACTGCAAAGGAAAAGATGCCTCCCATCATGTTTTATGACTCAGTGCTAGACTGGAAGTCAGGGTGGAAAGTACAGGGTGCTGAGTTACTCTGGGGCATGTCCAAAAAGACCTAAGCTTGGAGCCAATGTTAACAACCCTGACTTGTTCTGCCTTGTCTTCTGGACCCCCAACCCTAACCTGCCCCTGATACAACTCATTTAGGGTTCCAATAATGATCTGAGGCCTGAAACCAATGCTACCTTGCTCTTTCTTTCCACCAAAAGTCTCCCTTCTCATATCAGGGGGGCATTACAGACTTCCCATCAAATTGTTGGGTTGCCCCTGTCCTGTATGCTGCTTGGTCTGGGTTAGGGGAACTCGCAAATTTCCTACAAGCTCTACAAAAAGTATAGGCTCATTTCTCTCTTGATCTTTTCCTTTTTCCCCTAAATCAGACCTTGGTCACTTGCCTTCATCTCAAGGACTTTTTGCCTGCCGGTCCTCCCAGGCTTAGGATGCAGGGAAAGCTGGTTTCCTTTTCAAAATAGGTGAAGAGAAAGGGCAAGATACACTGCCACCACAGAACTGTATGCACCATAGAGTTCACAAAAACTGGACATTGCATGCTGTAGAATGCACTGAATTCCATTTTCCTTACACTTTCTATGACTCTTTCCCATGCCCAGAGACCACTATGATGTGGAGTTAGCCCCTAAACATAAAAACAACCTTCTGGGGGGGCACCTTCATAATAATACCAATCATCTGCAGAAGCTTAGACCCATTAAGCCAATCAGCACAGCTTTAGGGCTGTGAAGATATGCAGTTCAGTTCAGCTCAGTGTACGACTCTTTACGACCCCGTGGACTACAGCACACCAGGCCTCCCTGTCCATCACCAACTCCCAGAGTTTACTCAAACTTATGTCCACTGAGTCGGTGATGCCATCCAACCATCTCATCTAATGTCGTCCCCTTCTCCTCCCACCTTCAATCTTTCCCAGCATCAGGGTCTTTTCAAATGAGTCAGCACTTTGTATCAGGTGGCCAAAGTATTGGAGTTTCAGCTTTAACATCAGTCCTTCCAATGAATATTCAAGACTGATCTCCTTTAGGATGGACTGGTTGTATCTCCTTGCAGTCCAAGGGACTCTCAATAGTCTTCTCCAAAACCACAGTTCAAAAGCATCAGTTCTTCGGCGCTCAGCTTTCTTTATAGTCCAACTCTCAGATCAATACATGACTGCTGGAAAAACCATAGCCTTGACTAGACAGACATTTGTTAGCAAAGGAATATCTCTGCTTTTTAATATGCTGTTTAGGTTGGTCATAACTTTCCTTCCAAGGAGTGAGGGTCTTTTAATTTCATGCCTGCAGTCACTATCTGCAGTGATTTTCGAGCCCCCAAAAATTAAGTCTGCAACTGTTTCCCCATCTATTTGCCATGAAGTGATGGGACCAGATGCCATGGTCTTAGTTTTCCGAATGTTGAGCTTTAAGTCAACTTTTTCACTCTTCTCTTTCACTTTCATCAAGGAGCTCTTTCATTCTTCTTCACTTTCTGCCATAAGGGTGGTGTCATCCGCATATCTGAGGTTATTGCTGTTTCTCCGGGCAATCTTGATTCCAGCTTGTGCTTCACCCAGCCCAGCGTTTCTCACGATGTACTCTGGTTCCAAATAGGAAAAGGAGTACATCAAGGCTGTATATTGTCACCCTGCTTAGTTAACTTATGTGCAGAGTACATGATGAGAAACACTGGGTTGAAAGAAGCACAAGCTGGAATCAAGATTGCTGGGAGACATATCAATAACCTCAGATGTGCAGATGACACCACCCTTATGGCAGAAAGTGAAGAAGAACTAAAGAGCCTCTTGATCAAAGTGAAAAAGGAGAGTGAAAAAGTTGACTGAAAGCTCAACATTTAGAAAACTAAGATCATGGCATCTGGTCCCATCACTTCATGGCAAATAGATGGGGAAACAGTGGAAACAGTGACAGACTTTATTTTTCTGGGCTACAAAATCACTGCAGATGGTGATTGCAGTCATGAAACTAAAAGACACTTACTCCTTGGAAGGAAAGTTATGACCAACCTAGACAGCATATTAAAAAGCAGAGACATTACTTTGCCAACAAAGGTCTGTCTAGTCAAGGCTATGGTTTTTTCAATGGTCATGTATGGATGTTAGAGTTGGACTGTGAAGAAAGATGAGTGCTGAAGAATTGATGCTTTTGAACTGTGGTGTTGGAGAAGACTCTTGAGTCTCTAGGACTGCGAGGAGATCCAACCAGTCCATCCTAAAGGAGATCAGTCCTGGGTGTTCATTGGAAGGACTGATGTTAAAGCTGAAACTCCAATACTTTGGCCACCTGATGCGAAGAGCTGAGTCAATTGAAAAGACCCTGATGCTGGGAAAGATTGAGGGCAGGAGGAGAAGGGGATGACAGAGGGTGAGATGGTTGGATGGCATCACTGACTCAATGGACATGGGTTTGGGTGGACTCCAGGAGTTGGTGATGGACAGGGAGGCCTGGCATGCTGCGGTTCATGGGATCTCAAAGAGTTGGACAGGACTGAGCGATTGAACCGAACTGAACTCTGCATATAAGTTAAATAAACACAGTGATAATATACAGCCTTTACGTACTCCTTTTCTTATTTGCAACCAGTCTGTTGTTCCATGTCCAGTTCTAACTGTTGTTTCCTGGCCTGCATACAGATTTCTCAAGAGGCAGATCAGGTGTTCTGGTATTCCCATCTCCTTAAGAATTTTCTGCAGTTTTATTGTGATCCACACAGTCAAAGGCTTTGGCATAGTCAATAAAGCAGAAATAGATATTTTTCTGGAACTCTCTTGCTTTTTCGATGATCCAGTGGATGTTGGCTATTTGATCTCTGGTTCCTCTACCTTATCTCAAACCAGCTTGAACATCTGGAAGTTCATGGTTCATGTATTGCTGAAGCCTGACTTGGAGAATTTTGAGCATTACTTTACTAGCGTGTGAGATGAGTGCAATTGTGTGGCAGTTTGGGCATTTTTTGGCATTGTCTTTCTTTGGGATTGGAATGAAAACTGACCTTTTCCAGTCCTATGGCCATCGCTAAGTTTCCCAAATTTGCTGACGTATTGAGTGCAGCACTTTCACAGCATCATCTTTCAGGATTTAAAATAGTTCAACTGGAATTCCATCACCTCCACTAGCTTTGTTTGAAGTGATGCTTCCTAAGGCCCACTTGACTTCACATTCCTGGATGTCTGGCTCTAGGTGAGTGATCACACCAAAGTGATCATCTGGGTCATGAAGATCTTTTTTGTACAGTTCTTCTGTGTATTCTTGCCACCTCTTCTTAATATCTTCTGCTTCTGTTAGGCCCATACCATTTCTGTCCTTTATTGACCCCATCTTTGCATGAAATGTTTCCTTGGTATCTCTAATTTTCTTGAAGAGATCTCTAGTCTTTCCCATTCTGTTGTTTTCCTCTATTTCTTTGCATTGATCACTAAGGAAGGCTTTCTTATCTCTCCTTACTATTCTTTGGAATTCTGCATTCAAATGGGTATATCTTTCCTTTTCTTCTTTGCTTTTCACTTCTCTTCTTTTCTCAGCTATTTGTAAGGCCTCCTCAGACAGCCATTTTGCTTTTTTGCATTTCTTCTTCTTGGGGATGGTCTTGATCCTTGTCTCCTGTACAGTGTCACGAACCTCTGTTTATAGTTCATCAGGCACTCTGTCTATCAGATCTAGTCCCTTAAATCTATTTCTCACTTCCACTGTATAATCGTAAGGGATTAGGTCATACCTGAATGGTCTAGTGGTTTTCCCTACTTTCTTCAATTTAGGTCTGAATTTGGCAATAAGGAGTTCATGATCTGAGCCATAGTCAGATGGCTATGACTGCCCCAGTCTTGTTTTTGTTGACTGGATAGAGCTTCTCCATCTTTGGCTGCAAAGAATATAATCATTCTGATTTCATGTTGGCCATCTGGTGATGTCCATGTGTAGAGTCTTCTCTTGTGTGGTTGGAAGAGGGTGTTTGCTATGACCAGTGTGTTCTCTTGGCAAAACTCTATTAGCCTTTGCCCTGCTTCATTCTGTACTCCAAGGCCAAATTTGCCTGTTACTCCAGGTGTTCCTTGACTTCCTACTTTTGCATTCCAGTCCCCTATAATGAAAAGGACATCTTTTTTGGGTGTTAGTTCTAAAAGGTCTTGAGGTCTTCATAGAACCGTTCAACTTCAGCTTCTTCAGGATTACTGGTTGGGGCATAGACTTGGATTACCATGATATTGAATGGTTTGCCTTAGAAATGAACAGAGATCATTCTGTCATTTTTGAGACTGCACCTAAGTACTGTATTTCAGACTCTTTCATTGACTATGATGGCTACTCCATTTCTTCTAAGGGATTCTTGCCCACAGTAGTAGATATAATGATCATCTGAGTTAAATTCACCCATTCCAGTCCATTTTAGTTCACTGATTCCTAAAATGTCGACGTTCACTCTTGCCATCTCCTGTTTGACCACTTCCAATTTACCTTGATTCATGGATCTAACATTCCAGATTCCTATGCAATATTGCTCTTTATAGCATTGGACCTTGCTTCCATCACCAGTCACATCCACAACTGGGTGTTGTTTTTGCTTTGGCTCCATCTCTTCATTCTTTCTGGAGTTATTCCTCCACTGATCTCCAGTAGCATATTGGGTACCTAACAACCTAGGGAGTTCATCTTTCAGTGCCCTATCTTTTTGCCTTTTCATACTATTCATGGGGTTCTCAAGGCAAGAATACTGAAGTGGTTTGCCATTCCCTTCTCCAGTGGACCACATTTTGTCAGAACTCTCCACCATGATCCGTCTGTCTTGGGTGGCCCTACATGGCATGGCTAATAGCTTCACTGGGTTAGACAAGGCTATAGTCCATATGATTAGATTGGTTAGTTTTCTGTGATTGTGGTTTTCAGTCTGTCTGCCCTCTGACGGAGAAGGATAAGAGGCTTATGGAAGCTTCCTGATGGTAGAGACTGACTGAGGGGGAAACTGGGTCTTGTTCTGATGGGCAGGGCCATAGGCCTAGCCAGAGAGAATTTGGGCTGTGGGGGTGCCTCCAAATATTTAATTCATAGATTTCTAGAGATGGAATGCATGTCAGACATTAATAGAAATAGACAATGCACCAACCTCCTTGACTGTATGGATGTATATTCCTTGTTCCCCAGAATAGCTATTAGGCAAACACTGGCTGATAAAGATCTCAGCAAGCTTCTACTGGCTTCTTCTATCGCTTTGAGACACCAGCACCGTGGCACAGTTAGCTGAGAAATTCTGAGTAAACTGCAGAAAGTGTAGGGAGGCAGAGACATATTTGGAATCTCAGGACCTAAATGGCTGCTTGGGAAAGTTGAGGGGCTCAAGAAGGGTAGTGGTGAGGATAAGATTTTCTAGGAACCAAGGAAAGTAGTGGGGGGCTCCTGACATTTTAAAAATAAAAACTGAGGTGCTCCCTAGAGCCTCCAGTATCAAAAATAATTTTCATGAATTCAAGACACATACAGCAAGGACCCAAGCCAAAGTAGTTTGAGACCCTAGGGATATACCAAATTCCTTTCCATCCTTTCCTGACCCACACTCACCATAATTTAAACAAGTAACCCCAGCCCCTTAATGGACCTAGTCTGTGTCAGAGTACACACCAGCCACACCTCTATACAGCTCACTGCCACCCCCACTTCCCAGCTTCACTGTGAGGTCTTGACCGGAAAGTCACAGCCAGCCCTCCCCCTGAGTCCCCTATGATCACCTACTTTGAAGTTTGTTCCCCAGCAGTGAACCTCTTCCTGGTAAAATAGTAGTTTTTCCAAGTTTTATTACACACTCCTAAGTCCCCTGCTCTAGGCCTGCTCACTCACATGAATGTTGCCCAGACGTTGCCACTGACCTAAAAGGTCAACAAGCCTGTCTTTAACCACAGGGCAGTGCTCAGCAGGTACCCTAAGAGGTAATCTAGGCAAAAGCTAGAGACCCTACCCTGGCTGCCTTCCCAAGAGCCCCTGAACTGCATCAAAACAGGGAAAATGTAGTCCCAGGGGTGAGTGTGGTAGTGACCTTCTGCCCAGATGTTCCACACAGTCAGGAACCCCCTCCACTCAGGCATCAATGCAGCCTGGGGAGTCCTGTGACTGCCTTGTACAGCCATTCACACGCACTCAAACTTTCAAGTGGGGCCTGCACATTAGGACACCAATGGATCACAAGGCCAGGGGCACCAAGAGTCCCAAAACCTCTTTAAGGGCAGCCCAGCGAATCTGCAAAGTAAAACACAAAAGAGTCCTTGATTGAGAGCGGTAGGAGAGGCTCTCCAAGGGCTCAGAGAATCCACAGGTGGATGCCCACAGAATTCAAGGTTTCTATTTACTAAATAATCCCCAGTGCTCCTCAGAGAGCAGCAGAAGTGTGTGTTTGGGGGCGGGGAGAGGAGGGAACCCTTCAGTCCCAGGGCAACACATTCTGAGCTGCGTTTTTAAAAGCCATGTATCCTAAGCTTTGAACTTGCAACAGGTCTAGAGTGGAGCTGTCCTGAGGAGCCACAAGAGGGAGTGAGCCTTGAGGAAGGCATCCCAAGCCCTTCAGCTCGCTCCTGAGAATCCTCATCAAAACGGCTTACGGGCTTCGCCGGCGGCTTGCCGAGAAAGCCGGGTGGCTACTTTGACTTTTCCGAGTCCACTGGCAGGCTCAGTGGGAGGAGCGCACAATCCTGCGGTCCTGCAGCCGCGGCTTTGAACAGAGAGAGCTATGACCCCAGCCCTGCTTGTCTTAGGGAAGAAGACCAAGTCAGCACCACTCGAAGGCAGGAGGGGTGGAGGCCGGCTTTCTGTCTCATTAGTCTTTACTAATGAGGCACCCCGCGGATAGCGAAGAGGCGCGAGGCGCCAGGGAGGGCACGGCTGAGGTTGGAGGCGGTGCAAAGTGAGTCTCAGGGCCCAGTCTGCCAGCCGCCTCACGCCTCTCTGGAGACTGCCTCCCTGCCTGGTTTGGGGTTCAGCTCAGAGGGCACAGAGATCCGCTAGCTCCCTCAGTGTGGCAGAGGACAGCCCGCCCTGTTGGGCAGTAACCACTGCAGGCAAATAGACGCGCGCACACCCCCCCACTCGCACTCCTTCCCTCCCTTCCTCTCTCTCCAACAGATACACACGCCTGCCATGTGTTTGACTCTTCGCTCAGTCATCAGGATTCCTAAAGTGTTTTTGACAGAAAACACCTCCACTTCCTGTACAGGAACAGCGGCTGCTGCGGACATCTGAGGTACGGTATTTCTCTCAAAGTCTTCCCAACCTTTCAACTCTCTCCTCTCTCCAAGGCTTCACACTTCACCGCCCCCCCAAAACAAAACAAAACAAAACAACAACAAAAACCTTTCTGCAAATATTTTCCCCCTGTACAGACGCTCAGCGTACTTTAAACAAACCCGAAAGGTGCGTCTGGATATGTCCCGGAGCAAAAAAGTTCATTCTTTGTGTATGATCAACGAAGGTCCCAGGTCCCACCCCCCGGGATTTCTTGCACCTAGTCTCCACAGCCGAGGCTGCCCAGAGCCAGGCAACCCGCGCCCTAGCAGCGCCAAGGACTAGGCGTAAGGGCGATAAGTCCAAGCGGCGCACTATGAGGGGCGCTTCGGACCAGGAGATATGAGATCTGCGGCAGCCGGAACGAACACCCTTGCCTAGAACGCCAGGTGGGGCGCGCGGGGCCGCTCACCTGCTTGGAACTCCACTTGGCGATTTTTCTCTCTTTCCTCCTGCAGCAGCATGGAGTAAAGAATGCCGAAGGAGTTCTGGATGCCGAAGATGGAGCCGTTGCACCAGGTGGCAGCGAAGACCACCATCCAGCCGAAGCCACCTTCGGGGGGCTGGAAGCCACGCGCGGTGCCGCGGGTCTCCACCGTGGGTGTAGGGTCGGGTTCGTGCACCGGTTCAGGCTCAAACTCCAGCTCCGGCAGCGGTGCAGGGTCCGGTAGGGGCTGGGGCTCCGGCTGAGGTTCTGGCTGGGGCTCGGGTGGGGGCACGGGCACCGGCTCCGGCTCCGGCTCGGGGCTACCCACCGGCTCCTGCTGTTCCTGGTCTGCCTCCCGCCAGGGCCCTTTAGCTTCCTCGCTCGCCGGGCTTTGCAGCGCCATCGCGGCCGGGGGACTGTGGCTGCTCGGGCCGGAGGAGCCGCTCTGTGGCTGGTACTTGTTTCTGCTGCTGCTGCTCCAAGCGCTGCTGCTGCTGCCTCCTCCTCCCGGCTCCGCGCCCCAGCTGGCCAGCCTGTCCCGAGACAGACGGTCCCTCGAGCCCTCTACTCCTCCTCCCCCGTCCAACCCCCCTCCTCCTCTCCCCATGTCATCTCTCTCCTCCCCCTCCTCCTCCTCCTCTCCCTCCCCCTCAACCTCTTCCTCCGTCAACAGGCAGCCCTACAGCCTCGCTCTTCTCCCCAGCCCTTCCTCCTCCTCCTCACACTTGCCTACCTCCTCCTCAGTTCGCCACTGCCTTCCTCAACTCCCTTTCCGAACTACTGAATCCCGTTCTCCTAGTCCAGAAGCCCAGTAGAGGGATAGTTAAAATGGAAAAACGAGAGCATAAACTATCCTGTTCTCCTTCCCTCTCCTCCCCGCAGGCTCCAAACGAGCATTGATCAACCCAGAATCCCCAGGGAAGACCCCGCCTATCCTTTACTCCCACTCTCTCTCCTTCCTCACAAATAGCCTGGAACTAGGGTCTCCCCAGGGACCCCAGGACGAGAGATGGCCCCTAAGAACCCCACCCCGCCCTCAGTAGTCCCTATGCTCCCCCCCCGCCTTGGGCTTAAGGGGGACTTGGAGGACACAGCCCAAGCTTCAGACAGACGGTGGGCACAGTCTTTTCGAGCTCAGGAGCTCAGCCCCCACCCACAGTCCTGCGCAACAGCCCCCCCCACCCCAGTCTCTCCCCCTCCGCCCCCGCCCTTCCCGGCAAATCCCTGGCGGGGCACGGATGGGAGGAGGCGGCCCGGCAGCGAGGCCCGCCCCTCCGGGCAGTCAATCAGGGCTTTGTTTGCGCCAACCTGGAGCCCAGAGGAGCCGTAGAGGGCCGGGTCTGGGCCGGGGGCTGGGCCAGGTAGGGAGGGAGGTTCAGTAGCACCGGAGGGGGCCGGGCCCAGGCGGGGCACGAGACGGAGCTCAGTGCTGGCTTCTCCCGGCTCTCTGTCCCGCATTGGAGAAGTAGGAGTTGGGGCCAGGTCGAGCCGCCAGTTTGGGCAAGGGCCGCTTTGCCCCCAACATCCCGGGCTGGTCCCTCGGGTCTCCGCCGCGGCTTTTCGGGCGCTCGAGAACTCGGCCGAGCCGCTAGTTGAGGGATGTCTTCCCAGCACCCACCGCGCCCTTCCGCCCACCTCTGGCATAGAGACACCAGAGTCCCGCTGAAAGTCCGAGACTAAGGCCCTAGCCCAGCGAGAGAAAGGGAGAGTTTGCTCCCTAGAGAGTGAGCGGGTCCGGGTAGGCGGGAGGGGTGATCTGCCCCGCGGGCGGCTGAGCTCCCTGCCAGAGTGCAAGGCTGTTTCCAGCCTCGGCCCTTGGGGCCGGTCCCAGCGATCCCGGGAAGCTCTGCTTCCCCTAAGGGCCCGCGCGTCTAATGCACTAATCATGAATTCGTGGTGTGGTTACCAAGCTACTTCGCTCCCCACCAGCGGGCGGGCGAGCGCCAAGCCCTTTCTACCCAGCATCTCATTAACCTTCTTGTTGGGTGAAAAGACTGCATGGCAGGTGAAAATGCAGCTCAGGGTTGCGCCAGAGGCCCAGGAACATAGTCAATAAGCAGCTGAAGGCGGGGTGAGCTGAGCGGGAGGGTAGAGGTGTCCCAGGTAACTGGCCATGCCATGAGAGGAAGAGGCCAAATTCACAAATCATGGGGCCTCCACCAGTCAGCAAAGCAGTCATTGCTAGAGGATTAGAGCACGTTCCTTATTGCCTGGAGGTGAGTGTTTTTATCACTTGCTTTTCCCAGGCTGGAAGATTGAGGCTTAAGGAAATCAAGGTGTTTATTAGCCTAAAGTTATGGGACAAGTCAAATACAAGCTGAAATTCAAGGCAAAGTCTCGAGCTCCCTGAGCTTCACAACAGGCCGCTGGGGCGGTACTCCCCGGGAGAGGGACAGAGGAAGGAAAGGCAGGATGTGGCTGAGTTATCACAGTAGGCTTCCGGAGGAGGTAGTGGCTTAGATAGCCCTTGAATCTTGAGAAGGATTTTAACAGGCTGGGGATGGAGGTTGGGTGTCCCTACCTAAAAGGGACAAAGTAAAGAGGCATGAAGAATTCTACTCATAGAAAGAGGTAAATGAAAGCTAATCAGGCCAAAAAGTTAATATGTATACTGCATCTCCCAGGAAACGTTTGCATTTTAATAAAAATCCTCAATGCTTCAGTCATGAGGAGTGACGAATCATGGACGTTATGGGCACTGGTGCTTAAGATTTGATTTTTTAGTCAGCAGTCTCACAGTCTCCCAACTATTGCCCTAGTGGAACACTAGCCTTGGCTTCCATTTTCAGGGAACTTGATTAAAATGCTGAAAAGGGTTATTTCCAAACCCAGAACCAAGAATAGACCCTGGAGTCCTGTAGCTCGGGTCGGACTCCTGTCTAAATTCTGTTCTCATTTAAATGGCTTTTTTTTTTAGATCACTGGAGTGGGGGTTGTGATGACAGTAAGAAGCTCTTGTGAACCTAGGACTATGCTAGCCCTTTACAAAAATGATCTCATATGATCTTCATAACAATACTATAAGATTGAAATGATTTGTCCCTGTCTCACAAGTGAGGAAGCAAGTGAGGAAACCTATTAAGTCAATTTTTTAAGTCTACAAAGCCATCAAGAGGTTAGAACAGGAATCTTAACTCATTTGTATGAGCTTCACATTATGTGCCCCATCCAAAAGACAAGATGATGTAGCCACCATCTTACCATTCTCGAAACACATGCTGTGCCTACCATTTATTCCCTCTTTAGAAAGTATTTTATAATGGTAGAGCACTGGAATCTGGGGACCTGGATTCTAATCATGATTCTATCATTGTAAACTTGTGTAATCCTAAGCAAGTTGTTTTCCCTTTCTGAGCTTCAGTTTCTTTATCTGCAAAATGGAGTTAATACCCACATCACAAAGTTGTTAAATAGCATACTGAGAAGTATTAGGTTTTATTTTGGATATACAAGAGAGCCAGTGAAGATTATTGAGTAGGAAACTAATATCAGATCTGCATTTTAGGGGAAAAATCCATGGTGACAGTATAAAAAGTTACTGTGACTTGGAAAGATAAGAGGTAAGGAAACCAAGCAATGAGCCAGGTAATAAAAAGTTGATAATCTGAAATAGGGCACTGACTAGGAATGAGGACAAAGGGATGGCTCTGTGAACTATTGTTATGGTAAAGTTGACAGAATAGATTTGGGTAGTAAGAGAAAAAGAAGAAGCAAAGATGACGCTGACCTTTCCTTCTTACTTGAGTGAAGGAAAGGATGATAGTGAAGATTGGAAGTTAAGAGCCAAATCAGATCTGAAGGTGCCTGTGGCTTTCTGTCTCTTCTTCTAAACAATCCTGTCAATTACAACTTTAAAATACAGTTTTTTTATTTATTTTTATTAGTTGGAGGCTAATTACTTTACAATATTGTAGTGGTTTTTGTCATACATTGACATGAATCAGCCGTGGATTTACATGTATTCCCCATCCCGATTCCCCCTCCCACCTCCCTCTTTACCCAATCCCTCTGGGTCTTCCCAGCACACCAGGCCCGAGCACTTGTCTCATGCATCCAACTTGGGCTGGTGATCTGTTTCACCATAGATAATATACATGTTTCAATGCTGTTCTCTCGAAACATCCCACCCTCACCTTCTCCCACAGAGTCCAAGTTTTAATCATGACACTTCTCTGTTTTAAAAACTTTCACTGATTCTCTCTTTGAGTTAAGTTTAAATTCCTCAACTAGGCATAAAAGTCCTTTATCCTTTGGGACCAGCCCCAATTGTTCAGCAAGTGTTTACTAAAAGCCTCTGTGTGTCAGACTATAGTATATACCAAGGACACAGAAAGACCTGCTACTTGTCTCTGAGACATTCATATTCAACCTGTCTAGCTCCACTCTTTAACATTTTCTCCCCTTCCCTTTCTCCCATTCATGGCAGGCCCCAAACACACCAGATTATCCATCATTCCATGACATATGGACACCTGCTCTTCTCTCATCCCTTACCACCCATTCTCCTCACTATCCTCCAGTTGAGATTCTATGCCTTTCATGAATATCCAGAGTGGGTTCAACAAAGTATATAGGAGGGTTAGTCTTAAACTGGGGAGACATGCCTCTTGCCTTTGTCATACCATTCAGTCATTCATTTCACAAATAGTTATTAAGCAAGTAGTATGTGCCAGTCACTAAGTCAAGCCCGGGAACATACAATAGTCCTTGTTCTCTTGAGGAAAAGAAAAGAGAAAGATGTAAAGGATGATACAAGGTTGAGAGTGAGGTGATAGAAGTAGAGTTAAGGTCTCAAGATGAATGAAGTTTTCTCTACAGATTTCTAAATCAGACTTGGTTGACAGACATCATCAATAGGTACAAATCATTAGAGAGCACCTACTATGTGTTGTTGTTGCTGTTGTTCAGTCGTGTCTGACTCTGCGACCCCATGAACTGCAGCACACCAGGCTTCCCTGTCCTTCACTATTTCCCAGAGCTTGCTCAAACTCATGTCCATTGAGTCGGTGATGCCATCCATCTCATCCTCTGTCATCCCCTTTTCATTCAATTTGGCTCATGCTCTTGAGAAGTGAGTGTGGCCCCTGTAAACTCTTTAAATTATTTTTCTTATCTGTCTGTGGATCTTAGAAAATCCCAACAGAGGTCTCTGGTTTACACTGCAAGGGAAAGAATGTATGTACTTTATTTCTGTCTCTAACAGAATAATCCCACAATGAAACCATTCCAATTACTTGTGTCCTTGATTAATCATACAAGTGGTGAAGCAAAGCAGTAGTTCCCTAACCTGGTTACACATTAGAGTCACCTAGAGACTTTTATACAAGTACTGACTCCTGGGTCCCTCTCCACACTTGCTGAATCAAAGCTTCTGGGGGTGGGAGCCAGGAATACATAGTTTCAAGAAGGTTCCCAGTAATATTACTGCACTGCCAGGTTATGAAACCACTAGACCAAAACAATAATAACCATAATTTTAGATCTCAAAGACTAGTACAATTTCTCTAAAATTTCTCCCAAAACTTTGGGGATCACCATAAAGATGTCAACTCTTAATATTGTCTTGTAAGGGCATGTATCATCACTATCATATCATTACTGTAATGATGTCTTAATACTGATATATAGAAAATGTAGTAAGGACATAGTCTTTTACTGAGGAAAATCTTTCTCAAGAAAGATCAGTTGACAACAAGTTTTCTAGTGTCAGCAGACTGATGAAAATGTCACAGACTGCCATGGGTCTGCAGATTATTGCTTGGGATTCACTGGACCAGATGACCTCTGAAAGCCCTTTATCCCTGACGTTCTCAATTTCAGGCCAAAGGTACTTGCTTGCTTTGGGCCTCTATTTTTTTTCAACAGAAGTCTCAGGCTGAATAAAACTCAATAGGTCAGTCTCATCATCCCTCTGTCCTGTGCCTAAATCATCCTAACTACTTGAGAATGAATGACATATTGAGAACTTTCTCAAGAAGTGTGTGTGCATGCTCAGCTGCTTCAGTCATGTTTGGCTTTCTGCAACCCTATGGACTGTAGTCCATCAGGCTCCTCTGTCCATGGGATTCTCCAGGCAAGAATACTGGAGTGGGTTGCCATGCCCTGCTCCGGGGGATCTTCCCATCCCAGGGATTGAACCTGCATCTCCTGCATCTTCTGCATTGCAGGCAGATTCTTTACCCACTGAGCCTCCTGGGAAGCCTTTCTCAAGATGAGTACATAATTTTTCCTTACTTTGTTCACTTTTCTTTATTTATCTCTATAAGGGTAACTGAAGAGTTCTGATGACATGGCACCACCTTGTATCTGACAGCCAAGTAAGATTGATTGTGAAAAGGAGCCAGGATGCTTGTAGTGGCAAAAGAAATAGTGATGGCAAAAGAAGTCCAAAGGCAAAGAAGACTTAGGTTTTGTTGTCCAGAATCAGGAAAGAGTAGTGATGGAAATCCTTATTATTGGGAAAGGAAATTGAATGTTGACACCTCCTAGGAGCCACAGTGGAGGCATGGAAGGAAAAAGATATTGGATGTAGCCTGATTTCAGTTTGAGCCAGCAGGCTATTCATAATAATAGGTACATTAAAAACAAATCAATTGACCATATGCATGAAGCCTGCTTCCTGAATGCCAAGGAAGCAATTCTGCTCAATCGTTGGCCTATTATTAGAGCAGGCATAGAGGAGAAAGATGACAGAAGCAGCAGGAGCTTTATAGAGAACAATGAGATGGGATTTAACCCTCTGAGAGCTAGTACAGAGCAGCAAAACTTGAAGTGAGAGAAAGGGTGAAATGGATTGGTTTATTGATCATGTCCAAGGTAGAAATGGAATGGGTTTTTAAACCTTTTGTTAATTAATTTTTTCATTTATTCAAGAGTATTTATTGAGAGTCTGTGTGTGTGTGTGTGTGTGTGTGTGTGTGTGCGCAAGCATGCATGCTCAGTTGCTCAGTTGTGTCCAACTTTTGTGACTCCTTGGACTGTAGCCTGCCAAGCTCCTCTGTCCATGGGATTTTTCAGGCAAGAATATTGGAGTGGGGTGCCATTTCCTTCTTCAGGGATTTTCCTAGGGATCAAACCTGTCTCTGTTGCACCTCCTGCATTGGCAGGCTAATTCTCTACCACTGCATCACCTGGGAAGCCCAACTGAGAGCCTACCATCTGCTAAACATTGTGCTAAATCTTGGCTAAAAGTTTCCCGTCCTGAGGAGTGGCTCCCTTGTGGGACTGAAACAGAGGTGTCTTAGGTATATGGTTACAATACAGTGTAAGGATGAGCCTTGCGCTTTATATACTGGTTTCCTCTCCTAGTCTGTGACCTCCTTGAGCATAGGGTCTGCATTATTTATCTTTATGTCCTTAGGATTTAACACAAATGCCTGATACAAACAAGGTGCAATTAATTAATTGATTGATTAAACTATTTAGTGCAACAAAGCCCATACAGTAAGTAACCTACATACAAACCTTCGAATTGCACTTTCAAAGATGTGAATGTGTGTTCCAACAACATTAGGTGTGAGTGAAATTGCAGCTTTCCTTCCATATCCTATTGCTGACAGTCCTTCAGCTCTACCATCTCCCACCTCTTCTCCCTCCTCCAGTCAGTAACTCTTCTTGCCTGTTCACTCAATGCCAGCCCCTGTATGCCAGCTGTTGTACTGTTCTACTGTACTTTTCAAAGTACTGCACTGTAAGGTTAAAAATGTTTTCTGTATTTTTTGTGTTTGTTTTTTATGTATTATTGTGTGAAAAGTATTATAAACCTATTACAGTACAGTGCTAGATAGCTGATTGTATTAGTTGGAAACCTAGACTCACTTTGTTAGACCTATGAACAAATTGGGCTTATGAACATGCTCTTGGAACAGAACTCATTTGTATGTAGGAGACTTACTATAAACAATAGAGAAGAGGCTTATTGTTAAGGTTTATTGTGAGGATGAGAAATAAAATATGGAAAGCAGCTGGTACAGCACCTAGTAATAAATGTTAGCATGTAGTAAATGCTCAATAAATGTTAACAACAGGATGGTTTGCAGAATACTTTCATTGGAAAAAGAAGAATACAACATAGTATGTTCTTTGGCATTGGTTCAACTCCAAAATCTAGAGCCTAGATGTCAGAGCTGGAATGCACCTTCCACAAAATCCAGTCTCCTCATTATACAGATGGGAACATTGAAGCCTAAAGAAGCAGTAGGACTTACTTAAGGTGATATCTAAATTATCTAAGCTTTTCTTTCTAATTACCTCAAATTCTTGTGAACAGCAATATGACATACATACATATAAGGCAGGGGCATCATTTTACAATTAACACAGGGAATAGTTAAATCATTTACCCGAGGATCTATGATTCACATTGTGGCAGTCTAGCTCCAGAGTCTGTGATTTTTAATCATTAACACTTCTCTATCACAGCACTTATGAAATTGTATTAAAATTATCCATTTAACGCATCTCCTTACTAGAACCTAAGTTCCTTAGGGATAAGAATGGTGTCTCACTTCCATTGTGGATAGGTATTCATTCACAAATATTTATTGAGCAACTATTATACAATCAGGAATTGCTAGCCTTAAGATCAAGCTATATATTTGAGGCCAGAATTATCTAGCTCTGAGGTACTGTTGGTTTTTATTTCCCTTTTGTTATTTCCTTCCCTTTTCTAGTGTCTTGCTGAACATTTCAGTTTAGTTTCATCTGTTCTATGGGGCATGAAGTTCTGTGCCAGGCTTTGGGTCAGACTATTAAAGGAGAATATACAGTGAGAAACTTCAAGAAGAAAGTGTAGTGTCAGAGACATGTTGAGATATGGGAGTTCCTCATCACATCAAGAGGCTTCTTTTAGTAAAGTCTTTGAGATATTACATTTGGCAGGTTTTTGTTTTGTTTTGTTCAATTTAAGAAGTGCTCTGGCTTTTGTCTGCCCCATGCCCATTTGTCCTTCTAAGAATTCAGTCTAGCTAAAAAGTTAAGTCAAACACATCCAGAAATATAACTCCCTTAATATCAGGTTAGTGGTAGAGACACTAACTGCTGAGGAGAGCATAAGAGGGCCAAATGGGGGAGACCTGGGTGGAAATAGGGTGGGGTTCAGGTTAGCAGTGGGAAGGCTTGGAGTAGACAAAGTGTGTCTGCATTCTCAGACATTTCCTGGTCCATTTCTTTGGGGTAGCTTTTCAGACTCCAAGATAGCCACAGACCTAAGGTCTTTAGAAACCCCAAGGCCCTTACACAGGAAATTTCTAGAGAGTAAGAGACAGAGGAATGAAACAGTGGTGAGCATTAAGGCCAGAATCAAGTATCAGCAGCTGAGTTAGAGGAAAGTGACTGGTATGCTCTGGCCCAGGGGCCAAGTTTCAAGTCTAACTTGCTGATCTTGCAGATAAAGAAAGCCAGTTAAATGGCAGGAAAAAATCATTCAAATGGAGCAGGGGCAAGGGTGCAAGGGGCAGGGGCAAAGGAGTTGGGTGGAGGGGAAGGACAAAGAAGAAGTTTATTTTTCTCCTTCAGTACATATTTACAGAGTTCCTTCTGTGCTCAATTAAAATCAGTTTCCCGAGGGCCTCTTTTTGGATGGAGGAGGAGACAAAGGAAGAAGGGTATATTTTGTTGACTCTGAGACTTGGAGGTATTAATCCACTTGCCCAAGGTCATGCTGTAAGTGGGACCAGAAACCTTGTTTGTTAGCTCTTAATCACAGAACATTTCTCCATGCCACACTACCTCTTATAATGTCATTCAACTCCTTAAAAATCTGAAATGATTCCTCATTGCCTAAAAATTAAAGTCCAGACTCCTGAGCTGCCCCACTGGGCCCCTCCTTATCTGGGGTCTGGTCAATTCTCTAATTTGTTTCTGGACCACTTCCCAGAGCTCTTTCCTTTCCCTCAAATGCCTTTGTCTCCTTTTTCTCAACTCAACCCCCCAAAATTGAAATACTTTTACCATGGACACCTGTATACTCATCACTGGATTCTACATTAACATTTTACTTTATCACATATCTGTCTACCTACCCAATTCTCTGTTGATCTATCAATTCATATTATTTTTTAATGCATTTCAAAGTAAATTGAAGACATTATACATTTTTCCCTCAATATTTTCTGTATGTATATTGTTGGAGTTTAATTTTCTTGCAGTTTTTTCCTTTTGAGGTAAAACTTACATATAGTGTAACACATAAACCTTAAGAAAACATTTGCTGAGTTTTGACAAGTACTAACCCAAACCCCTGTCAAGAACATTACCATCACCCTGCAAACTTCCTTCATGGGCCTTCCCAGTCAAACCCACCCCCTCTCACCCTCGAGAGAATCACCGTGGATTAGTTGTGCCTTTTAAGAGACTCATATAAAAGGAATAATTCAGCTTGTAGCTTTTTGAACATAGTATCTTTCACAGCATAATGTTTTTGAGATTCAGCTGTGTTGTGCTGGGTAGTATTCCACTGTATTTGTATTGTATTTGTATTTTATTCACCAGTTGATGGGCTTCTGGGTTGTTTCTAGCTTACAGCTTTTATGAAGAAGGCTGCTATGAATTATTTTTTCATGGACATATTTTCATTTCTTTTGCATAGATACCTAGAAATGGAAATGTCAGGTCATAGAGTAAGATAGATGTTCAACTATATAAGACACTGTCAGAACTGTGTCAGAGTAAGTTGTTCCATTTTATACTGCTACTACCAGCAGTGTGAGTTCCAGTTACTCCATATTCTCACCAGTGTTTGGTATTTTCACTTAAATTTTTTCATTTTAGTCATTGTAGTAGACGAGTAGTGGTTTTAACTTGAAATTCCTTGATGACTAATGACATTGAGTATTTTTTTTCATTTCCTTATTGGCTTTATCTTTTGTGAAGTGTATGTTCAAATATGTTTACATTCTTAATGCCAATTTTTTCTATTTTTTAAAAAAATTCTTTTATTTCTTGGCTATGCCTCATGGCTTATGGAATCTTAGTTCCCCGAGCAGGGATTGATCCTTGGCCACCATAGTGAAAGAGCCAAGTCCTAACCACTGGACTATGAGGGAATTCCCTGTGTATTTTTAAATTAGGTTGTCCATCTTTTATTATTGAGTTTTAGGAGAACTTTACATGCCCTGAATACCAATCCTTTGTCAGATGTATGTTTTGCGAATTTTTCTCCCAGTCTACGGTTTGATTACCAATTTTCTTGACAATGCCTTTTGATGAGTAGACATTTTTAATTTCAACAAAATCTAATTTAGTTTCTTTTTTCTTGTTTGGATATTCTTTCTGTGACTTGTTTAAGAAATCAATGCATGTCTGCAAGTCATATATATTCTCCTCTGTTTTCCTCTGAAACCTTTATGATTTCAGATAATACATTTAGACTTATGATCCATTTCAAATGAATATTTGTGTGTGATATGGATATCCTATTATTCTTTTGCTATTTGGAAAGACTTCCATTTCCTCCATTGAACTGTTTTGGTTTCTTCTCTTTTTACTATTAGCTCAAAAAGTGAATGTGTACATATCATTGGATTTTCACAAATGGGACACTCCCATTTAACCAGCCCCCATATCACAGTAACTGTATCATTACTAGCAACCTAGATGCCCTCTTTGTGCCTACTTAGAATTACAACCTCTCCTTCTGCTGTGGTGGTAACCACTATCCTAATCTCTGTTAGCAGAGATTAATTTTACCTAATTTTTTTACTTTATATAAACAGAATCATACTTGTATACTCTTTTGTGTCTGGCTTCATTCCTTCAATTCTATGTTTCTGAGAGTCATCAATTTTGAGTATAACCATAGTTCATTCATTTTCATTGCTGCATATTATTTTATTGAATGAATATACTACATGGACTAGGAAAAGTCAATCCTCATCCAAATCCCCAAGAAGGGTAGGACCAAAGAATGTGCTAACCATCAGACAATTGCACACATCTTCCATGCTAGTAAGGTCATGCTTAAAATCTTGCATGCTACGCCTCAGCATTATGCGAACCAAGAACTTCCAGATGTCCAAGCTGGGTTTAGAAAAGGAAGGGGAACTAGAGATCAAATTGCCAACATTTGCTGGATTATAGAGAAAGCAAGGGAATTCCAGAAAAACATCTATCTCTGTTTCATCAACTATGCTAAAGCCTTTGTGTGGATCATGACAAACTGGAAAGCTCTTAGAAAGATGGGAACACCAACTGGACCATCTTACCTGTCTCCTGAGAAACCTGTATGTGGGTCAAGAAGCAACAGTTAGAACCCTGTATGGAACAACTGATTGGTTCAGGATTGAGAAAGGAGTATGACAGGGCTGTCTGCTGTCACCCTGTTTGTTTAACCTATGTGCTGATCACATCATGAGAAATGCCAGGCTGGATGAGTTACAAACTGGCATCAAGATAGGCAGGAGAAACATCAACAACTTCAGATATGTGGATGATACCCCTCTAATGGCAAAAAGCGAAGAGGAACTAAAGACCTCATCAATGAGGGTGAAGGAGTAGAGTGAAAGAGCTGACTTAAGACTAAATATTTAAAAAACTAAGATCATGGCATCCAGCCCCATTACTTCATGGCAAATAGAAGGGGAAAAGGTGGAAGTAGTGACAGACTTCCTCTTCTTGGGCTCCAAAATCACTACGGACAATGACTGCAGCCATGAAATCAGAAGACGATTGCTTCTTGGCAGGAAAGCGATGACAAACCTAGACAGTGTGTTGAAAAGCAGAGACATTACTCTACTGACAAAGGTCTGCTATGGTCTTCCCAGTGGTCATGTACAATTGTGAGAGCTGGACCATAAAGAAGGCAGAGGGCCGAAGAATTGATGCCTTCAAACTGTGATGCTGAAAAAGACTCCTGAAAGTTCCCTGGACAGCAAGGACATCAAACCAGTCAATCTTAAGGGATATCAACCCTGAATATTCACTGGAAGGACTGATGCTGAAGCTGAAGCTCCAGTATTTTGGTCATCTGATGCGAACAGTTGATTCATTGGAAAAGTCCCTGATGCTGGGAAAGATTGAGGGCAGAAGGAAAAGAGGGTGTCAGAGGATGAGATGGCTGGATGGCTTCACCAACGCAATGAACATGAACTTGGGCAAACTCTGGGAGATGGTGAAGGACAGGGAGGCCTGGTGTGCTACAGTCCATGGGGTCACAACGCATCAGATACGACTGGCAACTGAACAACAGCAACTACATGGACATGGATGTTTGGGTTGTTTCCAGTCTTTGACTATAATGACTGGTGTCGCACATATGTCTGCATTTCTGTTAGATGTATACTTAGGAAGTGGAACTACTAGCTCATAAGGTATGCATATCTTTACATTTTAGTTGATGCTGATGAACAGTTTTCTGAAGTGATTATTTCAATATGTACTCTCACTAGTCACTCTACATCCTTGACAATACTTGGTATTGTCAATCTTTTTCATTTTATTTGTTCTGGTGTAAATGATATTGTTGCTTTTATTTTATTTCCCTGATTAAAAGGTTGAGGGCTTTTAATATATTTATGAAACATTTATTTATCCTCTTGGAATTATCATCTTTTTACTTGTGACCATTCTGGTGGGTGATTTACTTCCTTTTATACTTACTAAAAATATATTCTACCTTTAAGATGCAGCTCAAATATCACCTTTTTCATAAGGCTTTCCCATTTTATATGCCTCATAAATGTCTCCTCAGAATTATCATAGCACTCCGCACTCAATTATATTTCACTTTTATTTGGCATCTATTTTCATGCATTACTGGGTTAAACTGTTAAGGCAACACCAGATTTGTGTCATGGGCCTATCTTCTTGTACTTACCTCTTTTACTTGGCTAGAAGCTCTTCAAGGACAGAAATTCCACCTTGTTTAATTCTGCACACCCTTCTCCAGTTACTATTCCCACACTTACAGAGTGACAAGCGCATAGTAGCTTCTCAATAAACATTTATTGAGTTAAATGCATGTTATTGAATATATGACACATTACTTTGGATCTACACAAGACCTCAGCAAATGGTTGATAATGTCAAATTAATGCTAAAATACATTTTGTACGGAAAGAATTAAATCAAGTCATTGAAAGCTCTTCCATAGCCGTTAGGCTCAGAACTAGACTTTGGATTCAGTTTCCTAGGCCAGAAGGACAGGGGCTATTTTTCGTAGGTACCTGCCATGCTCCTAGGATATCAGTTTCATGGGAGCAGGGACTATTATCTCCAGTATCTAGAAGGATGCCTAACACATGGTAGGTGCTTAATTATTGACTGTCACATGATTGATCAAGTCAACAAAGTGGCTTGAGCCTCCACCGTCTATCCCATCCTTTCCTGATTTTTAAAATGCTGTATTAATGGCTGGTTCCTTCAAGTTAGGCTCTTTCAAAATACCAGTGCCCACAGAGATGTGATTCACTTAATCTTTGACATGTATATTGTGATTGGCTCTTCACAAAGCAACTTCATGTCCAGTATCCCCTTTGATCTGTACAGCAGTTTTCTGAGGTAAGTGGGTCAGGGGTTATCATGCCTGTCTTGCAAAGAAGAAACTGAGGCTCAGAGAGGTGAAATTATTTTGTTCCAAGTTACACAACTAGTAAGTGAAAAAGCCAAGACTTGAACCCATGTTTTCTTATCTCCATCCAGAAATTTTCCCACCACAAATGAATTTATCAGATTGGTGAAAGCTGGTGTAGTTGAGCTCCCTGGGGGTGTGAATGGAGTGAGAAAGAACTATGGAGAAAACAACAAAGGGGAAGAAGGATCCTGAATACAGAAGTGGGAAGTGGGGAGAGACAGTTGAAGATGAGTTTGATGCTATGGCTGGTCTGTACTCTTTCTACTCATTGCCTCAGTGGTGCCAGTTTTTCCAGGGTGGCTAAGTCCTGTACCTATATCAGTAGAGCTCCTTCAAGGTGAACACTTTCCTAGCTGTGAGGAACCCAATCCAGGGGATACTTATGAAAGAAACAATATTTTGGGCCTTCTTCCTTTTAGGTTTTTGAAGCTTTTGGAGGGTATGTGGGGAAGCAGAGATGATGGTAAACATGGCCCTTATGCCAGCCAATCAGCAACAAAATCCCTATGTCCAGTCCAGATTTCTGGGGAAGCACCAAATGTGTGATGGGGCTGGGAATGGATCTCCAACTTCTCATCCAACTATGGAAAGCCAAATACAGTTATCAGAATCAAGACTTTCCTGGTGGCTCAGACGGTAAAGCATCTGCCTACAACGCAGGAGACCTGGGTTCAATCCCTGGGTCGGTTATCAGAATCAGACATTACTAATCAGTTACAGACCCGTTTCCAACACTTTCTTTTTGAACTGCCCCATGAACAAGTCTGGGTGGGGGAGGAGTTTGGGAGGAGCCACAGCCCAGCTCTAAGTACTTTTGGAGTTGAGTTTTCTGGTCACATTCAATTTGTTCATTCCTGTTTGGAGAGTGAGTCCTGTGTTTGCAACCAATATGAAGGAGTAGGGTAAAGGAAGGAACATTGGTGACAAATGTCAGTGGTTAAAAAAAGCAAAAGACTCTATGGCTATGGCCTTGCAACTCTAGACTTTGAAGGGTATTTAACACCTATCAGTCTCCACAGTTGAGGGAAGAGAAAATCAAGCCTTTGGACTAGGGCTTCTGAAGTTGTGTAGGACAGAGCTCGTGCCCACTCTCCTCCCCCTCCCCACTTTCATCAAGCCTTTCTCTGCTCTTGCAGCAACCTACATTCCCCATCCCAGCACTCTAATCAGCTATTTGCTGAGATGTTTCACCCACTGGCATTTAAGCCCCTTTTTATCTTCTCAGGCATGTAATAGGTGCTCTATAATTTCATGTTGTGTGTATGAGCAAATGAGACTAGGATTTAGAAGATGAGACCTCACAGGTACTTGACCTAGAAAGACATGGGAAATCATTGTACCCCACACCTGCCTTGGAACTCCAGAGTCACAGGTTCTGTAGCAGTCCCAATTCAATAAGCAAATAGCATTTCTTATTCTTCCTTTCCTTCCTTATTTCCCATGGGAGAGTCTGGATAGTGAAGGGGCTTCCTAATACCCTTGGAATATGATACAGTTGAAGGAACAAAGGACTGGGAGTCAGTAGACTTGGGTTTAAATCCCAGCTCTGTCACTGTGTGACCTCCGATAACTCCCTTATCCTTTCTGGGTCTTTTAGTGTCTTTCCCTGACAATAGAATGAACTAGGACAAGTACTTTCTTGACTGTGTTTTTTGGTGTCATCTCCTGAAGTGCAATACAAGGACAAAAGACAATTTTAAGTGCTGTCAAAAATAAATCTTAAATTTCAATAGTTGTGGATGTATTTTAATATGAATTAGAAAAATATGCTTAGGACATTAAATCTATATTACATAGTATGATGCTGGATTTATTTAAGAAAAAAAATGAGTTAATTTAAAGAAACATATTAAATAAACATTATCACACTGGCTGGTAGATAATGTATAATTATATGGGCACTCTGAGTAGGAGTGAAAGTTGGACCACACTGCCCTAGAGTTCTGAGGCATCTCTTCAGGCTAAGGTTGAGCCCAGGTCTTCCCCCTGTCAACCATCACCACTATCCTATGCAAAAGAGTTGCATCTTATTTAAAGAATTAAAAAACAAAAACAAATCCCCAAGCCCCTGAACCTGGCCTAGGTGATCCTCCAAGGGTCCCCCTGTGCAGACATTCTAACATTCTAACACAACAGCCAGACTTGGATATTCTGTTGGTCCAAGGAGTAACTTGATGACTATGTCTGAATCATGTGATTTGAAAAGCTGCCCACTTTCCTGCAGTGTACTTCAGACTCCAGGGCAAAGTTATCAGAAGAAATTTGGAAGCTGCCATTCAAATTTAGTTTTGAGGGGGCAGGGTGGTGTAACAGTCTCAAGCCCAGCTGCCCCCTAGTGGCCGTAGGATAGGCATCAATGTGCATGGATAGTGAGTTCCTTTTGACCCAGATTGGCATCCATTCAGAGCAGATAGTTCCAGAGCACAGTGGTTTTCAATAAACCTCAGAGACCATGGAGGACGGTAGTGCAGGGCTGAGAGTGGAGTAAGAAAAAAATCAGAAATCTTTATAACTCTGGCGGTCACACCTGAGTCAGCTATATACTGCCTTCAGCCCCCAAACAGAATGATAGTAAGACTCGCTAAACCCTGGCCTTAACCCAACATTCAGACAGTTTGCTTGACTCCCAAGTCCATCTCAAGAAGGGACTATTGTTATTTGACCAGGCTCATCTTCCCATCCTCACATGTAGTCTTAGAAGCAGCTCCCCAGTCAAAGAACCCCTTGCTATTTCCACAGCACTGAGAGGCATGGGAAGGATTTAATACCTTGCCACATAATTTCCATCTGTTCTCATGCATCCATGATATTAAAAAATGGTGTTTTCTCAAATTTATGCAATGCGCTTCGCAAACATGGCTTAAAGAAAAGGTCCCTAGTCTGCTTCTCTAACCAATCCTCTCTGCCACCCCTAAAAATTGACTGTTTGGAAATTCTAGAGCCACTTCAGTCCTTGGATTGCAAGTAGCACTCATAACTAGCAGGGGATAGTATTTCAAGAATTAGGATAGATCAATCACTGAAAATTATGCAATAGGACACTCCAGGTACACAACCCTCCCCAAAAGCAACAACTAAGCTAGAAAAACTATCAGAATTAGCTTTAGAAAAGCTCTGCAATCTAGTAAAAAAAAAAATTTACAATGGGACTTAAAACACCAAAATTTGCTAAAGATGTTGCTTTGTAGTAAGAAAGTGCTATGGTGTTTTAAATCATTCATTTACCATCCCCCACACCCCAGATCAGCAGCAGCTATGAAGACAGTACCTGGCACAACTGATGCAAGTTGATAGTCACAAAGGGAGCAATATGGACCTTACTCTTAAAGAATTGTGTTATAGATCTCAATCTGCCTAGAGGCTCCCTCAAGAACTGGTACAATGGTTTCTTTTTATTTTGCTTAACTCAAAGTCTCCACTAGGGTCAGGTGGCTTCCAGGGAGGCTATTACCAAAAGTGTTTAAATACAAAGATATTGGGCACAGCAGCCTGGGACAAAGGACAACATAGACAAACAATAAATCTAGAAGCCTCGGAAGGAAGAGACTGGGCAGGAGATATGTGTGAGAATAAGGACTATTAAAAGGTTTTATGGGGAAGAACAAGATGGTGGAGGAGTAGGTGATCATGGAGTACATCTCTCTCCACCGATACATCAAGAATACATCTTGAGTACATCAAGGTGTATACATCAAGAATACACCTTCAGACACAGAAGTGCATGCAGAACACCAGTTGAGAGCAGACAGGAATACCTGACTAGCAGAAAAGAATATATAGACCCGCGCAAAACTCGAGACCAAGCCCTGAGCCTTTGGAGAAGAAGCACTGACTCCAAGACCCTAGACTACCAGAGAACTAACCCTAGGGGGTATCAAATAGTGAGAATTCACACAAAGGAAACTGCTGGAACACAAGACTTGGCATCACCGACCACCAGTAGCACCCTGTGCAGGACACCTCACCTAAACAACAAACAACACACAAACACAAACCCAGTCACCAACAGACAGGATTACCAGCTCACTCAGCCTTGCCCATCAGAAGAAAAACAAACAAACAAAAACTCAACACAAATCTCACCCTATAAGAAGTTTACGAAAACCACTGGACCAACCTTAGCAGGGCAGAAAACAAAAGGAAGAAAGAATTCAACCTTGAAGCCTCAGAAAAGGAAACATCAAACACAGTAAGTTAAAAAAATATAATAATAACGAAAAGGCAGAGAAATACTACACAAATTAAGGAACAAACTAGAAACATAGAAGTCCAAATAAATGAAGAGGAAATAGGGAAATTACCTGAAAAAGAATTCAGAATAATGATAGTACAGATGATTAAAAAAAAAGAAAAAAAAAAACCTTAAAAGAAAAATGGAGAAAATGCAAGAATCAATTAACAAAGACCTAGAAGAATGAAAGAATAAACATACAGAGACAAACAACACAATTACTGAAATAAAAAATACTCTAGAAGGAATCAATAGCAGAATATCTGAAGAAGAGGAACGAATCAGTGAGCTGGAAGATAAAATGGTGGAAATAAGTTCTGAAGAGCAGAATAAAGTAAAAAGAATGAAAAGAACTAAGGATAATCTCAGAGACCTCTGGGAGAATATCAAACACACCAACATTTGAATTATAGGGGTTCCAAAAGAAGAAGAGATAAAGAAGGCTTATGAGAAAATTTTTGAAGAAATTATGGTTGAAAATTTCCCCAACATGGAAAAGGAAACAACCAATCAAGTCCAAGAGGCACAAAGAGTTCCATACAGGATAAACCCAAGGAGAAACATGCCAAGACACATACTAATCAAACTAACAAAGACTAAACACAAAGAAAGAATATTAAAGGCAGCAAGGGAGAAGCAACAAGTAACATACAAGGGAAACCAAATATGCTTATCAGCTGATCTTTTAGCAAAAACTCTGCAGGACAGAAGGGAATGGAAGGATATATTTAAAGTACTGAAAGGGAAAAATCTACAACCAAGGTTACTAGGATCTCATTCAAAATTGATGGAGAAATAAAAAGCTTTTCAGACAAGCTAAAGTTAGAATTCAGAGAAGAACATTAGATGAGATGGATCTCATTGATATCTTCAGGACATACCATTGAAATGCAGAAGAATACACCTTCTCAAGTGCACATGGAACATTCTCCAGGATAGACCACATCTTGGGTCACAAATCAAACCTCCAGTAAATTTAAAGCTGAAATCAAACCAGCTTTACAACAAATGTTAAAGGAACTTACATAATCAAGAAATACAACAGAAAAAGAAAGATCTACAAAATCAACCCCAAAAATTAAAAAAATGGCAATAGGAACATATATATCAATAATTATTTTAAATGTGAATGGATTAAATGCTCCAACCAAAAGACACAGATTGGCTGAAGGGATACAAAAACAAGACCCATATATATGCTGTCTACAAGAAACCCACTTCAGACCTAAAGACACACATAGACTGAAAGTGAGAAGATGGAAAAATATATTCCATGCAAATTAGAAGCAAAAGAAAGCTGGAATAGCAATCCTCATATCAGACAAAATAGACCTTAAAATAAAGAAGATAACAAGAGATAAGGAAGGACACTACATAATGATCAAGGGATCTATCCAAGAGAAAGGCAAAACAATTGTAAATATCTATGCACCCAACATAGGAGCACCTTAACACATAAGACAAACACTAACAGACGTAAAAGGAGACATTGACAGTAACACAACAATAGTAGGAGACTTTAACACCCCACTCACACCAATGGACAGATCATCAAAACAGAAAATGAATAAGGAAACACAAGTCTTAAATGATACATTAGATAAGATGGATCTCATTGATATCTTCAGGAATACCACTCAAATGCAGAAGAATACACCTTCTTCTCAAGTGCACCTGGAACATTCTCCAGGATATACCACATCTTGGGTCACAAATCAAACCTCAGTAAATTTAAGAAAATTGAAATTGTATCAAGTATCTTCTCTGACCACAAAGCTATGAGGCTAGATATCAAGTACAAGAAAAAAACTGTAAGAAGAACAAACACATGGAGATTAAATAGCACGTTTCTAAATAACCAACAGGCTGCTGAAGAAATCAAAAGGGAAATAAAAAATTTTCTAGAAACAAATAATAATGAATACATGATAACTCAAAACCTAGGATGCAGCAAAAGCAGTCCTAAGAGGGAATTTTATAGCAATACAATCCTGCCTCAAGAAACAAGAAAAACATTGAATAAACAACCTACCTTTACATCTAAAACAACTGGAAAAAGAACAACAACCCAAAAAAACACCCAAAATTAGTAGAAGAAAAAAATCATAAAGATCCAAGCAGAAATAAATGAAAAAGAAATGAAAGAAACAATAGTAAAGATTAATAAAACTAAAAGCTGGTTCTTTGAGAAGATAAACAAAATTGACACACCCTTAGCCAGACTCATCAAGAAAAAAAAAGAGAGAAGAATCAAATCAACAAAATTGGAAATGAAAAAGGATACATTACAACAGACAATGCAGAAATACAAAGGATTATAAGAGACGATTATGAACAACTATATGGAAATAAAATGGATAACCTGGAAGAAATGGACAGGTTCTTAGATAAGTTCAATCTTCCAAGACTGAAACAGGAAGAAATATAAATTATGAAAAACCCCATTACAAGCACTGAAATTGAAGCTGTAATAAAAAATCTCTCAAAAAACAAAAGGCCAGGGACTTCCCTGCTGGCCCAGTGGTTAAGACTCTGAACTCCCAATGCAGGGGGCCCAGGTTCGACCCCTGGTCAGGGAACTAGATCCCATATGCTGCAACTAAGACCTGGTGCAGCCAAATAAATGAATATAATAATAATTAAAAAAAAAGGCCAGGACAAGATGGCTTCACAGGAGAATTCTATCAAACATTTAGAGAAGAACTAATGCCTATCCTTCTAAGACTCTTTCAAAAAAATTGCAGAGGAAGGAACACTTCCAAACTCATTCTACTAGGCCACCATCATCCTGATACCAAAACCAGACAAAGACAACACACAAAAAGAAAACTACAGGCCAATATCACTGATGAACATAGATGCAAAAATCCTCAACAAAATTTTAGCTAACAGAATTCATCAACACATCAAAAAACTCGTACACCATGATCAAGTTGGATTTATTACAGGAATGCAAGGATTCTTCAATATATGCAAATCAATCAATGTGATACACCATATTAATAAATTGAAGGATAAAATCATATGATAATCTCAGTAGATGCATAAAAAGCCTTTGACAAAATTCAGCACCCATTTATGATTAAAACTTCAAAAAATGGGCATGGAAGGAACCTACCTCAACATAGTAAAAGCCATAAATGATAAGCTTACAGCAAACATTATTCTCAGTAGTGAAAAACTAATCCCCCTAAGATCAGGAACAAGACAAGGGTGTCCACTTTCACCAATATTACTCAACATAGTTCTGGAAGTCCTAGCTACAGAACTCAGAGAAGAAAAAGAAATAAAAGGAATCCAGATCAGAAAAGAAGAAGTAAAGCTCTCACTGTTTGCAGATTACATGATGCTGTACATAGAAAACCCTAAAGATAGTATCAGAAAATTACTCGAGTTAATCAGTTAATTTAGCAAAGTTGCAGGATACAAAATCAATATACAGAAATCACTTGCATTTCTATATACTAACAATGAAAAATCAGAAAGAGAAATTAAGGACTCAATACCATTCACCATTGCAACAAAAAGAGTTAAACATCTAGGAATAAACTTACCTTTTGTAGCTCAGTCAGTAAAGAATCTGCCTGCAGTGCAGGAGACCCAGGTTTGATCCCTGGGTTGGGAAGATCTCCTGGAGAAGGAAATGGTGACCCAGTCCAGTATCCTTGTCTGGAAAATCTCAAGGAAAGAGGAGCCTGGTGGGCTGCAGTCCATGGGGTTGCAAAGAGTTGGGCACGACTGAGCAACTAACACTTACTTACTTACATAAGGAGACAAAAGTACTGTACACAGAAAATTATAAGACATTGATGAAAGAAATCAAAGATGACATAAACAGATGGAGAGATATTCCATGTTCCTGGGTAGGAAGAATCAATATTGTGAAAATGACTATACTATCAAATGGAATCTACAGATTCAGTGTGATCCCTATCAGATTACCAATGACATTTTTCACAGAACTAGAACAAAAAATTTCACAGTTCATATGGAAGCACAAAAGACCCCAAATAGCCAAAGCTGTCTTGAGAAAGAAGAATGGAGCTGGAGGAATCAACTTCCTGACTTCAGATTATACTACAAAGCCATAATCATCAGAACAGCATGGTACTGGGGGAAAAAACAGAAATATAGACCAAAGGAACAGGATAGAAAGCCCAGAAATAAACCCATGCACCTATGGGCACCTTAATTTTGACAAAGGAGGCCAGAATATACAATGGGGCAAAGACAGCCTCTTTAGTAAATGGTGCTGGGAAAACTGGACAGCTACGTGTAAAAGAATGAAATTAGAACACTTCCTAACACCTTACACAAAGATAAACTCAAAATGGATTAAAGACCTAAGTGTAAGACCAGAAACTATACAACTCTTAGAGGAAAACATAGGCAGAACACTCAATGACATAAATCAAAGCAAGATCCTCTATGACCCACTTCCTAGAGTAATGGAAATAAAAACAAAAGTAAACAAGTGGGACCTGATTAAACTTAAAGTTTTGCATAGCAAAGGAAACTCTAAGCAAGGTGAAAAGATAACCCTCAGAATGGGAGAAAATAATAGCAAATGAAACAACTGACAAAGGGTTAATTTCCAAAATATACAAGCAACTCATACAACTCAATGCTAGAAAAACAAACAACCCAATCAAAGAGTGGGGAAAAGACCTAATCAGACATTTCTCCAAAGAAGAAATAAAGATGGCTAACAAACACATGAAAAGATGCTCAGCATCACTCATTATTAGAGGAATGCAAATCAAAACCACAATGAGATATCATCTCTCACCGGTCAGAATGTCCATCATCAAAAAGTCTACAAACAATAAATGCTGGAGAGGGTGTGGAGAAAAGGGAACACTCTTGCATTGTTGGTGGGAATGTAAATTGATACAGCCACTATCAAAGACAGTATGGAGATTCCTTAAAAAAACTAGGAATAAAACCACCATGTGACCCAGCAATCCCATTCCTATGCATATATCCTGAGGAAACCAGGGTCGACAAAGACACATGTATCCCACTGTTCATTGCAGCACTATTTACAATAGCTAGAACATGGAAGGAACCTAGATGTCCATCGACAGATGAATGGATAAAGAAGTTATGGTACATATGCACAATGGAATATTACTCAGTCATAAAAAGGAATGCATTTGAGGCAGTTCTGATGAGGTGGATGAACCTAGAACCTATTATATAGAGTGAAGTGAGTCAGAAAGAGAAAGATAAATGTCATATTCTAACATACATTTACAGAATCTAGAAAAATGGTACTGAAGAATTTATTTACAGGGCAGCAGTGGAGAAACAGACATAGAGAATATACTTATGGACATGGGGAGAGGGGAAGAGAGGGCGAGATGTATGGAAAGAGTAACATGGAAACTTACATTACCATATGTGAAATAGATAGCCAACTGTAATTTGCTGTATTGCTCAGGGAACTCAAACAAGGGCTCTGTATCACCCTAGAGGGGTGGGATGGGGAGGGAGATTGGAGGGAGGTTCAAAAGGGAGGGGATATATGTATACCTATGACTGATTCATGTTGAGGTTTGATGGAAAACAACAAAATTCTGTATACCAATTAACCTTCAATAAAAAAAAAATTAAAAAAAAGCTTTTATATATATCAGGGAATTAAAAAAAAACCCATGTGTATAACAAGGTCAAGACACATGCTTGAAAAGGCCTGAGAAGACCCTAAGCTTTAATTTCTGACTGGTCTTCAGGCTTGACATGTATAAGAAGTAGAAGCTGAGGCAGAGTTGTAAACGACCCAGCAAAGCACTGAAGGAGGGCCCCAATACCAAACCAATAAGCACAGATTGTGAGAGTATTTTTTTTCCTTTCTTGTTTTTCTTCTTTTTTGCATTTCTCAGCTCCAGGTTTTTAGGGTAACTGTAAAAACAACAACTGATCATTAAGCTAACAGAAAACAGACTTCAGTAGGCATATAACAAAGAATATAGACTTCATAAGATAGTTTAGAAAAGTCACTATACAAGCAAACAACAACCTACAATAGTCACCAGAAACAAACCCTGAAGAGGAGGGAGAATCTGGTTTCCAGAATGTCACATTGTAATATTCAAAATGTCTGGTTTTCAGTAAAAAATCAGAGGCATCAAAGAAACAGGAAAATATGGTCCATTCATAGGAAAAGAGACATGAGCAGAAATTTTCCATAAAGAACTTCAGGCATTGGACTTTAAATGCATGGTTTTAATATGCTTAAAGAAATGAAACCATGAACAAAGAACTAAAGGTAATCAGGAGAGTGATGCCTGAGCAAATAGGGAATATCAACAAAGATGGAGAAATTATAAAAAGGAGCCAAATAGAAATTCCAGAGGTGAGAAATACAATTATTGGGAGGGGTTCAAAAGAAAAAAAGAATCAGTAAATTTGATAATAGTCAACCAAGATTATCTATTTTGGGGAGTAGAAATAAAAAATGAAGAAAAATGAGTAAAGCCCAAGAGACCTGTGGGATAACATCAAAAGTACCAGAATGCACATAATGGGATTCTCAGGAGAGAAGAGAGAACAGAAAGTACATTTGGAAAGAAATATGACCATAAACTTCCAAAATTTGAGGAAATACATGAATTTATACATCTAAGAAACTCATGCAACTCCAAGTAGTGTGAAATGAAAGAGATCCATACTCAGATATATTATATTCAAAGTGACCAAAGCCCCCAAAAAAGGCAGTAAGAGAGAAGTGACTGAACATGTCCAAGGGATCCCCACTAAGATTAAAAGCCAATTTCTTACTAGAAACCATGGAGGCCAGAAGGCAATGAGATGACATATTTAAAGTGCTGGGGGCAATGTTTATTGTAGCACTGTTTACAATATCCAAGACATGGAAGTAACCTAAATGTTCATCAATAGAGGGACATATATACAATTGAGTATTGTGTTAGTCGCAGTCATGTCCGACTCTTTGTGACCCCATGGACTGTAGCCCACCAGGTTTCTATGTCCATGGAATTCTCCAGGCAAGAATACTGGAGTGGGTTGCCATTTCCTTCTCCAACAATTGAGTATTACTCAGCCATAAAAATGAATGAAATAATGCCATTTGCAGCAACATGAGTGAACCTAGAGATTGGCATACTGAGTGAAATAAGTAAGACAGAGAAGGAGAAATATTGTATGACAACTCTTATATGTGGACTCTAAAAGGAAATGATAGAAATGAACTTACAAAACAAAAATAGACTTACAGACTTATAAAGAATGAACTATGGTTGCTGGGAAGGAAGATGGGGGAAGGGATAGGGAATTTGGGATGGATATGTACACACTGCTATATTTAAAATGAATAACCAACAAGGGTCTACTGTATAACACATGGAACTCTGCTCAGTGTTATGTGGCAGCCTGAATGGGAGGGAAGTTTGGAAGAGAATGGATACATGCATATATGTATGGCTTAGTCCCTTTGTTGTTCACCTGAAACTATCACAACTTTGCTAATCAGTATATCCTAATACAAAATTTAAAAGTTTGAAAAAATTAAAAATACAGGTAAAACATTTTTTTAGTAAATAAAGTGCTGGTGGCAAAATCAAGCAAGGAGTATATATTCAGCAAAAATAACCTTCTAAAATGAAGGAAAGACACCTACTTTCCAGTACATGTATGGAACTTGCAAATCATCAGTCTAAAAACAACTTAAAAAACTGAACAAGCTAAAAATCAGCAACTCTTGGGAACTTCCCTGCTGGTCCTGTGATTAAGATTCTGAGCTTCCAATGCAAGGGGCATGCTTTTGATCCCTGATCAGGAAACTAAGATCCCACATGCCACACAGCATACCCAAAAACAAACAAACAAACAAACAAACTGAAAAGCAACAACTCTTTATAGATCATCAGAGAGAATTGAGGATACAGGACAAACTGAGGTGCCCAAAATTGGAGAGACAGACAGGCAAATTTGGAGAATTACATTTACCAGAACAGAAACCCAATGTGGAAACATCCATGGAAACCAGTTCTGGGGTAGGAAAATCTTAAACTATAAGTGATGAAAAGCTGGTAGCTCAGTGTGGGCAAGTTTGAGAGTTAAAAATTCCAAAGGGTCTAGTCATAGAGATGCCCTAACACTTTTGTGATTTTTCCCTTCAAAAGCCCTACCAAGTTCCCACAATGAAGATCAGAGAAAAATATCCTTGGGCTTCTAATAGAAAAATGGAAAAAGGAGCCATTTGGAAATGTGCCCAGAGCATTCTGTCCTTCACAGTGAGGCTATACCTTCCAAACTATTTTATCAAGGTGTAACCTACTGGGCTTTTATCAGAGACTACCCAACCTGGGGAAAGGGAAATATCCAACTTCAGCACACTCTGACCTTCCTGACCCACATAAGGGGAAGAAACAACTGAGAAGCACTTGTAAAAGTCATTATCCAGGACCACAAGCTCACTTAAAGACTGAGGTCTGCAGAATGTTTCTCTCCCACACCTTAATACCACATCAGTAAAGCCAGCTTGCATCAATCCCTTTTACCCACTACATCACATACGGTTTTTGACAACAAATTGCAAGGCATTCTAAAAGGTAAAAAACACACTTTGAAAAGAAGTCAGACAAACCAAACAATAGATCCAGACTTATATGGCAGGGATGTTGAAATTACCACACGAGTAATTTAAAATAAAATATGCTGGGACATCTTTGGTGGTCCAGTGACTGAGATTCTGCACTTCCAGTGTGGGGGCCCCAAGTTCAGTCTCAGTCAGGGAGCTGGATCCCACATGCCACAACTTGGGGTCCCACATGCTGCAACAGAGACCCAGCACAACCAAATAAATAAATATTTTTTAAAATATAAATAAATAAATAAAATGTGCTAAAGGCACTAATGAATAAAGTAGACTGCATGAAAGAACAGATGGGTAATTCTAAGCAAAGAGATGGAAAATCTTAAAAAGAATCAAAAGAAGTGTTTGAAATTTAAAAAATAAAACACTGTAATGGAAAAGAAGAAAGCACTTGAGAAAATAATCCAAATGTCCATAAACAAGTGAATGGATAAAAAAAATGCATACAGATGCATGCACATGAATACAAACACAATAGACTATTATCAGACTTTTAAAAAGAAGGAAATCCTGGCATTTTCAATAACATAGATGAACCTGGAGGACATTATGCTAAACAAAATAAGTCAGTCAGAAATACAAATATCACATGATTCCTCTTACATGAGGTATGTAAAATAGTCAAACTCTTAGAAAACAGAAAATAGAATAGTGGTGTCTAGGGGCTGATGGAGACGTAAACAAAGAGTTGTTGCTAAATGGATAGCAAGTTTCAGTTACACAAGATGAATACTTTCTGGAAATCTGTTTTACAACTTAGTGTCTATGGTTAACAATACTGTACTGTGCATTTAAAAATATAATGGGATAAATCTCATGTTAAATTTTCTTACCACAAACAAAACAAAACAAAAAGACACAAGAAATGTTTGGAGATGATGAGTATGTCTATGACTTGATTATGGTGATGGCTTCATGAGTGTGTGCATACATCCAAATTCATCAAATTGAATACATAATATAGGTACAGTTTTCTGTATATCAATTATATCTCAATACTGTTTTATAAAAAGCAATGTATTTGATAAGCTCAGTAGTAGACTAGACATGGCTGAGTAAATAGTGAGTTTGAGGATATATCAAATTTCTAAAACTGAAAACAAAATGAAAAAAAAAAAAGAACAGATACCCAAAAACTGTGGGACAACAATTATGAAAGGTGTAACATATGCACAATGGAAATACCAGGAGAAGAGAGAAAGGAACAGAAAAAAATATCTGAAACAAGGATGACTGAAAATTTTGTAAAATGTAAAACACCAACACCAAACCAAAAATTCAGAAATCTCAGGAATAGCAAGCAAGATAAAAACCAAAAAATCCACACCTAAGCATATCACATTCAAACTGCAGGAAACCAAAAATAAGGGAAAAATCTTGAAAGAAACCAAAGGGAAAAAACACTTTACCTATAGAGAGGTAAGGATAAGAATTACATCAGACTTCCCCTCAGAAACTAGGCAAGCAAGAGGAGAGTATGGTGAAATATTTGAAATATTGACAGAGAGAAAAGGGAAAAAAAGCACCGCTATAGAAATCTGTACCTAGTGAAATTATCCTTCAGTAATACTAAAGAAGTTCTCCCATTGTTATAAAGGTTCTGAGCCCCATATCAAGTTTCCCAGCCTGGGGATGCAGCAGTGGGACTAGGAATCCCCAGGGAATCTGACTTTGAAGGGCAGTGAGATTTGATTGCAAGACTTCCAGAGGATCAGGGGAAACAAAAACTCCACTCTTGGAGGGCAAACAGAAAATCTTCTACACACTAAGACCCAGGGGAAAGGAGCAGTAACCCCTCAGGAGACTGAACCAGACATATTTGCTGGTGTTGGAGGGTCTCCTGTGGAGGCATGGGGTGGCAGTAGCTCAACACAAGGACAAAGGCACTGGCAGCAGCAGTTATGGGAAGTGCACATTGATGTGAGGCCCACTGGAGGTCACCATTAACCCGAAAATAGAGCCTGTAGACTTCAGAGCTGGGATGATTTAGGTCAAACAACTAACTGGGAGGGAGTACAACTCTACCCATCAGCAGACAAGTGGACTAAGGTTGTACCAAGCTGCCCCCACCCCCCTACTGGAGCAAAACCCAATTTATACCACAGCCAGTCCCTCCCATCAGGAAGCTTGCACGATCCTCTTAGATAGCCTCATCCAGTCAGAAGATGCAAGAAGAACTACAATCCTGCAGCCTCCAGAACAAAAGCTGCAATCACAAAATGTTAATCAAAATGAAAAGGCAGAGGATCATGTCCCAGATGAAGGAATAAGATAAAACTGCAGAAAAACAGCTAAATGAAGTGGAGATAGGCAAATTTTCAAAAAATTTTTCAGAATAATGATATTGAAGATGATCCATGACCCTAGAAAAGTAATGCAGAAGATGTAAAAAAAAAAAATGTTTACCAAAGACCTAGAAGATCTAAAAGAACAAACAAACAGACAAGAAAAATACACTAGAAGGAATCAATAACAGAATGATTAAGACAGAAGAATAGATAAGTGACCTGGAAGACAGAATGGTGGAAATCACTGCCACAGAACAGAATACAGAAAAAAGAATGGAAAGAAATGAAGACAGCCTAAGAGACCTCTGGGACAACATTAAATGCAATAACATGTGCATTATAGGGATCCCAGAAGGAAAAGAGAGAGAAAGGACCTGAGTAAATATTTAAAATTATAATAGTGGGAAATTTCCTTAACATGGGAGAGGAAATAGTTAACCAAATCCAGGAAGTGCAAAGAGTGCCAGGCAGGATAAACCCAAGGAGGAAAACACTGAGACACATAGTAATCAAATTGTCAAAAATTAAAGACAAAGATTAAATATTAAAAGCAACAAGGGAAAAATGACAACATACAAGGGAACTCCCATAAGGTTATCAGTTGATTTCTCAACAGAAACTCTGCAAGCCAGAAAGGGGTGGCACTATATATTTATTAAATTGATGAAAGGGAAGAACCTACAACCAAGAATACTCTACCCAGAAAAGCTCTCATTCAGACTTGATGGAGAAATAAAAAGCTTTATAGACAAGAAAAAGTTAAGAGAATTTAGCACCACCAAACCAGCTCTACAGCAAATGCAGAAGGAACTCCTCTAGGCAGAAAACATAAGAGAATGAAAAGATCTACAAAAGATATCAATGTATGACAAAACCCACTGAAATGTTGTGAAGTAATTAGCCTCCAACTAATAAAAAAAATAAATAAATAAAAAATAAAAAAATTAAAAAAAGATAAATCAAGAAAATGGTAGTAGGATCATACATATAATAATTACCTTAAATGGAAATTGATTAAATGCACCAACCAAAAGACATAAACTGGCTGGGTTGATACAAAAACAAGGCCCATATATATGCTGTATACAAAAGACCCACGTTGGACCTAGGGACACATACAGACTGAAGTGAAGGGATGAGAGAAGGTACTCCATGAAAATCAAAAGAAAGCTGGAGTAGCAATACCCATATCTGACATAATAGACTTTAAAACAAAGACTGTTATAAGAGACAAAGAAGGACACTACATAATTATCAAGGGATCAATCCAAGAAGATGTAATAATTATAAATATATATGCAACTGATATAGGAGTATCTCAATATGTAAGGCAAATACTAACAACTGTGAAGGGAGAAATAGACAATAACATGATAATAGTGGGAAAAATTAACACTTCACTTTCATCATTGGACAGATCATCCATACAGAAAATAAAGAAACACAGGCCTTAAATGACACATTAGGCCAACGGACTTGATATATAGAGCATTCCATCTAAAAACAGCAGAATATATACTCTGCTCAAGTGCACACTAAACATTCTCCAGGACTGGCCACATGCTGGGTCAAAAGGAAAGCATTGCTAAATTTAAGAAAATTGAAATCATACCAAGCATCTTTTCCAATTACAATGCTATGAGGTTAGAAATAAAGTACAAGGAGAAAAAACTATAAAAAACACAAACACCTGGCAGGTAAATAATATGCTACTTAAAACCAATAGATCACTGAGAAAATCAAAGAGGAATTAAAAAAAAAAATACCTAGAGACAAGTGAAAATGAAAGCACAAAAAAAAAAAAAAATTAAAAAAAAAAAAGAAAATGAAAGCACAATGATCCAAAACCTATGGGATTCAGCAAAAGCAGTTCTAAGAGCAAAGTTTGCAGCAATAAAATCTTACCTCAAGAAATGGGAAAAATCTCAAACAGCCTAACCTTATACCTAAAACAACTAGAGAAAGAAGAGCAAACAAAACCTATAGTTAGTAGAAGGAAAGAAATCATAAAGATTGGAGCAGGAAAAATTAGTTAGTTGAATTTGATATGAAAAAGATAGTTCTTTGAAAAGATAATCAAAATTGACAAACCTTTAGCCTGACTCATCCAGAAAAAAGAAAAAGGACTAAAGTTAAAAAAAATTGAAAGTGACAAAGGAAATACAAAGGCTCATAAGAGACTACTACAAGCAACTGTATGCCAATAAAAGTGACAACATGGAAGAAATAGACAAATTCTTAGAAAAGTACAGTCTCCCCCAACTGAACTAGGAAGAAATAGAAAATATGAACAGACCAATCACAAGCACTGAAACTGAAACTGTGACTAAAAAACTCCTAACCAACAAAAGTCCAGGTCCTGATGGCTTCACGGACCAATTCTATCAAACATTTAGAGAAGTTTTAACACCTATCCTTCTGAAACTGTTCCCAAAACATTACAGAGGAAGGAAAATTTCCAAACTCATTTTATGAGGCCACCACCATCCTGATACCAACACCAAAGACACCACAAAAAATTAGAAGTACAGGCCAATATCACTGATGAACATAGACGCAAAAATCTTCAACAAAATGCTAGCAATCTGAACTCAACAATATATTAAAAAGACCATATAGCACAATGAAGTTATATTCATCTCATAGATACCGAGGATTTTTCAATATCCACAAATCAAACAATGTGATACACCACATTAACAGATTCAAGAATAAAAATCATACGATCAGCCTAATAGATGGAGAAAAAAACTTTTAACAAAATTTAGTACTCATTCATGATAAAAAAAACTCTTCAAATAGTGGGAATAGAGAAAACATGTTGTTGTTTAGTCACTTAGTCATGTCCAACTCTTTTGCAACCCCATGGACTGTAGCCCACCAGTCTCCTGTCCAAATAATTTCCCAGGTAAGAATACTGGAGTGGACTGTCATTTCCTTCTCCAGGATATTTCCCAACTCAGGGATCAAACCGACATCTCCTACATTGGTAAGTGGATTCTTTACCACTGATCCACCAAGAAATCCCCAGAGGGAATATACCTCACTATAATAAAGACCACATACAACAAAACTACAGCTAAATCATACTCAGTAGTGAAAAGTTGAAAGCATTCATTCTAAGGTCAGAAATAAGGCAAGGATGTCTACTCTCACCACTTTTATTCAACATAGTTTTGGAAGTCCTAGCTGTGGCGATCAGAGAAAAAAAGAAATAAAGGCAATCCAAATTGGAAAACAAGAAGTAGTACTGTCACTGTTTGCAAATGACATGATACTATACGTAGAAAATCCTGAAGATGTTACCAGAAAACTACTAGAGCTCATCAATGAATTTGGTAAAGTTTCAGGTTACAAAATGAATACACAGAAATCTGTTGCATTTCTATACACTAAGAACAAAAGATCAGAAAGAGACATTCAAGAAATAATTCCATTTACCATCACACCAAAAAGAATTAAATACCTAAAGAGACAAAAGACCTGTATTCCAAAAATTATAAGATGTTGATGAAAAAAAAAAAAAAAAAAAAGAAGACACAAACAGATGAAAGCATATATATCATGTTCATGGATTGGAAGAATTAATATTGTCAAAATGACTATATTAACCAAGGCAATCTACAAATTCAATGCAGTCTCTATCAAATTACCAATGACATTTTTCTCATAACTAGAACAAAAATGTCTTAAAATTTGTATGGAGTCATGAAAGACCCTGAATAGCCAAAGAAATCTGAGAAAGAAAAACAGAGCTGGAGGAATCAGCTCTCTGACTTCAGAATATACTGCAAAGCTACAGTCATCAAAAGAATATGGTACTGGCACAAAACTAGACATATAGATCAATGGGATAGGATAGAAAGCCCAGAAATAAATCCATGCAGCTATGGTCAGTTAATCTATGATAAAGGATGCAAAACTGCAATGTTGGGGGGGGGCAGTCCTAAGATGGGGAGACCACTTTCTCCCCCACAAATTCATCAAAAGAACATTTGAACGCTGAGCAAATTTCACAAAACAACTTTTAAATGCTGGCAGAGGACATCAGGCACCCAGAAAGGCAGCCCATTGTCTTCGAAAGGATGTAGGGCAAAATACAAGAGATAAAAAGAGAGACAAAAGAGTTAGGGATGGAGATCCGTCTCAGGAAGGGAATCTTAAAAGAGAAGTTTCCAAATACCAGGAAACACTCTCACCGACGGGTCTGTGAGGAATTTTGGAATCTCAGAGGGCAACATAACCAGGAGGAAAAATAAATAAATAAATAAATAAAACCCACAGATTACGTGCCTAACGGCAACTCCCAGTGCCCGCAGCCACCACCAGCAAGAGTGACTGAATGGGGAGGCACTGGCTGCATTGCTTAGAGTAAAGACCGGCCCGAATTCCCTGAGGGCAATCTGAGGGAACTAACCTGAGACAGCAACCCAAACTGTGGGATAGCCAGAGAGAGAGAGGAAAAAAGAGAGAGTGAGAGAGAGAACTATCCCACGAAAATCTCTAACCTAAGGCACTGCCAAGCCCTCTCACAGAACAAAGGACTGAGCGAATACCATAGGAGAGCTAGCAGGCTGCGGACTGGCCCCATCCCCCACCAGAGACAAGCAGGCGGGGGGGGGGGGGGGGGGGGCGGGGGCAGCCAGAGCCGTAAAGGGGCAGTCTCAGCCCCAGAGAAGCATCCTCTACCAAGCTGCAAGCAGGATCCGTTGCTAACCAAGACTTCTTGGGATTCTGGATGGTTGACCTCCACCGGGAGGGTTGCAGCCAGAGATCAGCTCCCCAGAAGAGACACACGGCACACCTGAGAAGGCGCGCCTATTGTGCACCCAGAAAACCGAGCAGCTGGGAGAGGGGAGGCAATAAGACGCACCCCAACCTGGGGGGAAGCTATGCTGGCCAAGCACCTGATGGCCTGAGTTGCTCGGACCTGGGAAGGGCACAAAACGCAGGCCCAACGGAGTCTGCACCTTTGTCGAGTACCGGAGAACCTGAACCTGAGCGGCTTAGACCTGGGAAGTGCACACAACCCAGGGCCCGCCTCAGACAGTTCCCTGGCAGAGCAACCTAGAGCCTGAGAAGTGTAGACCATGAAAGCACACACGCTATGAGCGGGAGCAAACCCAGTGTGGCTGAGACACTGCAAGCACTCCCCACACACGCCAGTGATATATGTTTGCAGTGTTCCTCCCTCCCCACAGCAGGACTGAACAAAAGAGCCTAAATAAGTGATCACCTTTGCCCCCTTGTGTCAGGGCAGAAATTAAACACTGAAGAGACCAGCGAACAGAAGAAGCTAAAATAAACAGAGGGAACCGCTATGGAAGTGACAGGTGCAACAGATTAAAACCCTGTAGTTAGCACCGACTACATTGGAAGGGGCCTATAGATCTTGAGAAGTATAAGCTGGATCAAGGAACTATCTGAAACTGAACTGACCCCACACTGTCCACAACAGCTCCAGAGAAATTCCTAGATACATTTTTTACTATTATCATTTTTTAATTTTTTAAAATATATTTTTTAATTTTAAGTCCTTTATTACTTCTTTAATTTTCATTTTTATAACCTACTATTACATTGCAAAAAAATACCTTATTTTTAAAGCAAACTTCATATATATATTTTTGTGACTTTGTTTTGTTAATATTGTATTTTTGAGAGTCTAACCTCTACTCTAGATTTTTAATCTTTGCTTTTTGGTATTCATTATCACATTTTGTACCTTTAAGAACCTAATCTTCAGTACCGAGATTTACTTGGGAGTGTGATTACTGGCTTGATTGCTTTCTCCCCCTTTTGACCCTCCTTTTTCTCCACCAGGGCGCCTCTATCTCCTCCCTCCCCCTTCTCTTCTCTACCCAACTCTGTGAATCTCTTTGTGTGTTCCAGGCTGTGGAGAACACTTAGGGACCTGATTACTGGCTGAATCTGTCTCTCTCCTTTTGATTCCCCTTTTTCTCCTCATGGTCACCTCTATCCCCCTCCTCCCTCTTCTCTTCTCCCTGTTACTCTGTGAACCTCTCCAGGTGTCCCTCACTGTAGAGAAACTTTTCATCATTAACCTAGATGTTTTATCATTGGTGCTGTATAGATAGAGAAGTTTTGAGGCTACTGTAAGAATAAGACTGAAAACCAGAGGCAGGAGGCTTAAGTCCAAGAGCCTCCATGCCTACACTGAAACCAAGCACCACCCAAGAGACAACAAGATCCAGAACAAGACATAACTTGCAAATACTGCAAAGTTCATTGCACTCCAGAGAGAAGAAATCCAGCTCCATGCACCAGAACACAAACACAAGCTCCCCTAACCAGAAAACCTTGACAAGCCACCCGCCCAACCCCACCCACAGTGAGGATCCTCCACTATAAAGAGGAACCACAAACTGCCAGAATAAGAAAAGGCCACCCCAAACACAGAAATCTAAACAAGACAAAAAGTCAGAGAAATATTCAGCAGGTAAAGGAACATAATAAATGCCCACCGAACCAAACAAAAGAGGAGGAGATAGGGAATCTACCTGAAACAGAATTCAGAATAATGATAGTAAAAATGATCTGAAATCTTGAAAACAAAATGGAGTTACAGATAAATATCCTGGAGACAAGATTTGAGAAGATGCAAGAAATGTTTAACAAGAACCTAGAAGAAATAAACAAGAGTCAATATATAATGAATAATTCAATAAATGAGATTAAAAAAACTCTGGAGGGAACCAACAGTAGAATAACGGAGGCAGAAGATAGGATAAGTGAGGTAGAAGATAGAATGGTAGAAATAAATGAAGCAGAGAGGAAAAAAGAAAAAAGAATGAAAAGAAGTGAGGACAACCTCAGAGACCTCTGGGAAAATGTTGAACATCCCAACATTCGAATGATAGGAGTCCCAGAAGAAGAAGACAAAAAGAAAGACCATGAGAAAATACCTGAGGAGATAATAGTTGAAAACTTCCCTAAAATGGGGAAGGAAATAGTCACCCAAGTCCAAGAAACCTGGAGAGTCCCAAACAGGATAAACCTAAGGCAAAACACCCCAAGACACATATTAATCAACTTAACAAAGATCAAACACAAAGAACAAATATTAAAAGCAGCAAGAGAAAAACAACAAATAACACACAAGGGGATTCCCATAAGGATAACAGCTGATCTTTCAATAGAAACTCTTCAGGCCAGAAGGGAATGGGAGGACATACTTAAAGTGATGAAAGAAAATAACCTAAAGCCCAGATTACTGTACCCAGCAGGGAACTCATTCAAATATGAAGGAGAAATCAAAAGCATTACAGACAAGCAAAAGCTGAGAGAATCCAGCACCACCAAATCAACTCTCGAGCAAATGCTAAAGGATCCTCTCTAGACAGGAAATACAGAAAGGGTGTATAAACTCAAACCTAAAACAACAAAGTAAATGGCAATGGGATCATACTTATCAATAATTACCTTAAATGTAAATAGGTTGAATGCCCCAACCAAAAGACAAAGACTGGCTGAATGGATACAAAAACAAGACCCCTACATATATTGTCTACAAGAGACCCATCTAAAAACAAAGGACACATACAGACTGAAAGTGAAGAGCTGGAAAAAGATATCCCATGCAAATAGAGACCAAAATGAAGCGGGAGTAGCAATACTCATTTCAGTTAAAATAGACTTTAAAATAAAGGCTGTGAAAAGAGACAAAGAAGGACACTACATAATGATCAAAGGATCAATTCAAGAAGAAGATATAACAGTTATAAATATATAGGCACCTAACATAGGAGCACCACAACATGTAAGACAAATGCTAACAAGTATGAAAGGGGAAATTAACACTAACACAATAATAGTGGGAGACTTTAACACCCCACTCACAGCAATGGATAGATCAACTAAACAGAAAATTAACAAGGAAATGCAAACCTTAAATGATGCAATGGACCAGTTAGACCTAATTGATATCTATAGGACATTTCACCCCAAAACAATGAATTTCACCTTTTTCTCAAGTGCACATGGAACCTTTTCCAGGATAGATCACACCCTGGGCCATAACTCTAGCCTTGGTAAATTCAAAAAAATTGAAATAATTCCAATCATCTTTTCTGACCACAATGCAGTAAGATTAGATGTCAATTACAGGAGAAAAACTATTAAAAATGCCAGCACATGGAGGCTGAACAACACGTTGCTGAATAACCAACAAATCACAGAAGAAATCAAAATATGCATAGAAATGAATGAAAATGAAAACACAACAACCCAAAATCTGTGGAACACTGTAAAAGCAGTGCTAAGAGGAAGGTTCATAGCAATACAGGCTTACCTCAAGAAACAAGAAAAAAGTCAAATAAATAACCTAACTCTACACCAAAAGCAACTAGGAAAGGAATAAATGAAGAACCCCAGGGTAGTAGAAGGAAAGAAATCTTAAAAATTAGGGCAGAAATAAATGCAAAATAAACAAAAGAGATGATAGCAAAAATTAACAAACCTAAAAGCTGGTTCTTTGAGAAGATATATAAAATTGATATACCATTAGCCAGTCTCATCAAGAAACAAAGGGACAAAAATCAAATCAACAAAATTAGAAATGAAAATGGGGAAATCACAACAGACAACACAGAAATACAAAGGATCATAAGAGACTACTTTCAGCAATGATATGCCAATAAAATGGACAACTTGGAAGAAATGGACAAATTCTTAGAAAAGTACAACTTTCCAAAACTGAACCAGGAAGAAATAGAAAATCTTAACAGACCCATCACAAGCACGGAAATTGAAACTGTAATCAGAAATCTTCCAACAAACAAAAGCCCAGGACCAGATGGCTTCACAGCTGAATTCTACCAAAAATTTAGAGACGAGCTGACAACTATACTACTCAAACTCTTCTAGAAAATTGAAGAGGAAGGTAAACTTCAAAGCTCATTCTATGAGGCCACCATCACCTTAATACCAAAACCAGACAAAGATGCCATGAAAAATGAAAACTACAGGCCAATATCACTGATTAACATAGATGCAAAAATCCTTAACAAAATTCTAGCAAACAGAATCCAACAACATATTTAAAAGATCATACATCATGACGAAGTGGGCTTTATCCCAGGGATGCAAGAATTCTTCAATATCTGCAAATCAATCAATGTAATACACCATATTAACAAATTGAATGATTAAAACCATATGATTATCTCAATAGAGGCAGAAAAGGCCTTTGACAAAATTCAACATCCAGTTATGATAGAAACTCTCCAGAAAGCAGGCATAGAGAGAACATACCTCAACATAATAAAAACTATATATGACAAACCCACCACAAACATTATCCTCAATGGCGAAAAATTGAAAGCATTTCCCCTAAAGTCAGGAACAAGACAAGGGTGCCCACTCTCACCATTACTATTCAACATAGTTTTGGAAGTTTTGGCCACAGCAATCAGAACAGAAAAGGACATGAAAGGAATCCAGATTGGAAAAGAAGAAGTAAAACTCTCACTGTTTGCAGATGACATGATCCCCTACATAGAAAACCCTAAAGACATCACCAGAAAATTACTAGAGCTAATCAGTGAATATAGTAAAGTTGCAGGATATAAACTCAACACACAGAAATCCCTTGCATTCCTATACACTAACAATGAGAAAACAGAAAGATAAGTTAAAGAATTAATTCCATTCACTATTGCAATGAAAAGAATAAAATACTTAGGAATATATCTACCTAAAAAAACAAAAGACCTATATAAACTATACAACACTGATGAAAGAAATCAAAGAGGACACAAATAGATGGAGAAATATACCATGTTCATGGATCGGAAGAATCAATATAGTGAAAATGAGTATACTACCCAAAGCAATCTATAGATTCAATGCAATCCCTATCAAGCTACCAATGGTATTTTTCACAGAATTAGAACCAACAATTTCATAATTTGTATGGAAATACAGAAAACCTCGAATCGCCAAAGCAATCTTAAGAAAAGATTGTAACTAGAGGAATCAACCTGCCTGACTTCAGGCTCTACTACAAAGCCACAGTCATCAAGACAGTATGGTACTGGCACAAAGACAGAAATATAGATCAGTGAAACAAAATAGAAAGCCCAGAGATAAATCCATGCACCTATGGACACTTTATCTTTGACAAAGGAGGCAAGAATATACAATGGAGAAAAGACAATCTCTTTAACAAGTGGTTCTGGGAAAACTGGTCAACCACTTGTAAAAGAATGAAACTAGAACACTAACACCATACACAAAAATAAACTCAAAATGGATTAAAGATCTAAACGTAAGGCCAGAAACTATAAAACTCCTAGAGGAAAACATAGGCAAAACACTCTCCGACATAAATCACAGCAGGATCCTCTATGACCCACCTCCCAGAGTAATGGAAATAAAAGCAAAAATAAACAAATAGGACCTAATTAAACTTAAAATCTTTTGCAGAACGAAGGAAAAGATAAGCAAGCTGAAAAGACAGCCTTTAGAATGTGAGAAAATAGTAGCAAATGAAGCAAGTGACAAATAATTAATCTCAAAAATACACAAGCAACTCCTGCAGCTCAATTCCAGAAAAATAAATGACCCAATCAAAAAATGGGCCAAAGAACTAAACAGACATTTCTCCAAAGAAGACATACAGATGGCTAACAAACACATGAAAAAATGATCAACATTACTCATTATGAGAGAAATGCAAATCAAAACCACAATGAGGTACCATTTCACACTGGTCAGAATGGCTGCTATCCAAAAGTCTACAAACAATAAATGCTGGAGAGGGTGTTGAGAAATGGGAACCCTCTTATGCTGTCAGTTGGAATGCAAACTAGTACAGCCACTATGGAGACCAGTGTGGAGATTCTTTAAAAAACTGGAAATAGAACTGCCATATGACCCAGCAATCCCACTCCTGGGCATACACACTGAGGAAATCAGAATTGAAAGAGACATGTGTACCCCAATGTTCATCGCAGCACTGTTTATAATAGCCAGGAAATGGAAGCAACCTTGATGTCCATCAGGAGACGAATGGATAAGAATGGTACATATACACCATGGAATATTACTCAGCCATTAAAAAGAATACATTTGAATCAGTTCTAATGAGCTAGATGAAACTGAAGCCTATTATACAGAGTGAAGCAAGTCAGAAAGAAAAACACCAGTATAGTATACTAATGCATATATATGGAATTTAGAAAGATGGTAATGATAACCCTGTATGAGAGCCAGCAAAAGAGACACAGATATATAGAACAGTCTTTAGGACTCTGTGGGAGAAGGCAAGGGTGGGAAGATTTGAGAGAAGAGCATTGAAACATATATACTATCATATGTGAAACAGATCACCAGTCTAGGTTCAATGGATGAGACAGGGTGCTCAGGGTTGGTGCACTGGGATGACCCAGAGGGATGGGATGGGAAGGGAGGTGGGAGGGGGGCTCAGGAAGGGGAACACATGTACACCCATGGCTGTTTAATGTCAATGTATGGCAAAACCACTACAATATTGTAAAGTAATTAGCCTCCAATTAAAACAAATAAAATTTAAAATAAAAACAGAAAAAAAAGACTGCAGTGTTGGAAAGACAGTCTGTTCAACAGATGATGCTAGGAAAACTGGACAATCACATGTAAAAATGAAAATTGGTCACTCTTTAACACTGCACACAAAACTAATCTCTAAATGGATTAAAGACCTAAATGTGAGACCAGACACTATAAAACTCCCAGAGGAAAATACAGGTAAAACATTCTCTGACATAAATTGCAGCAATATCTTTTTTTTATTTTAATTAATTTTTTTTATTGAACAATAATTCCTTTACAGAATTTTGTTGTTTTCTGTCAAATCTCAACATGAATCAACCATAGGTATACATATATCCTCTCCCTTTTGAAACTCCCTCCTACCTCCTTTCCCATTCCACCCCTCTAGGTTGATACAGAGCCCCTGTTTGAGTTTCCTGAGCCATACAGCAAATTCCCATTGGCTATCTCTTTTACATATGGTTAAATTGCAGCAATATCTTTTTTGATCCATCTCCCAGAATAATGGAAATATAACCAAAAATTTAAAAATGGGGCCTACTTAAACTCAAAAGCTTTGAATACCAAAGGAAACAATAAACAAAATGAAAAAACACCCCACAGATTGGGAGAAAATATTTGCAAATGATGTGATTGACAAGGGATTAGTATCCAAAATTTACAAATGGTTCATGTTCATTAGACACAACCCAATAAAAAAATGAGCAGAAGATCTAAATAGATATTTCTCCAAAGACATACAGACGGCCAAAAGGCTCATGAAAAGATGCTGAACACCACTAATTACTACAGAAATTCAAATCAATACTATAACCTCATACCAGTTAAAATTGCTATCACCAAGAAACCCACAAAAAATAAATGCTTGAAAGGGTGTCTAGAGAAGGGAAGCCTTCTACACTGTTGGTGGGAATGTAAATTGATATAGCCATTATGGAAAACAGTATGGAGGTTCCTTAAAAATTTATAAATAGACCTACTGTGTGATCCAGAAATCCTACTCCTGGGCATATACCCAGAGAAGAACATGGTCCAATAGGATATATGGACCCCAATGTTCTTCAGCACTGTTTACAATAGTTGAGATATGGAAACAACTAAATGTCCATTGATAAAGGAATGGATAAAGAAGGTGCAGTACATATATACAATAGAAAATAAGAAAAGCTTTTATTCAATAACCTCAGTTTTCATCTTGATAAACTAGAAAGAAAGAGCAAATTAAACCCAAAGAAAATGAAATAAAGGAAATAATAATGATTGAGTGAAAATTAGTGAAGAAACAGATAAACAATTGAGAAAACCAATGAAATCAAAAGCTGTGGTTTTTTGAAAACATGAATATAACTGATAAAATTTGATCAGAAAAAATGAGAAAAGACACAAATCACTAATATCAGGGATGAAGGTGATGATATTTTATAACTATTAAAAGGATAAAAAGGGAATATTATTAACAATTTTATGACAACAAGTTCAACAATTAAGATGAAATAGACAATTCTTCAAAAGACACAATAGAAGTTCATTGTTTTATTCTGCTCTCATCTGGAGTTTGTGGTACAAGCTCACTAGTTGTTGGCAGAATTTATTTCTTTGCAGTTTTAAGACAGAGATTCCCATTTTCTTGCTGGGTATTGGAAGTAGGTCACTCTCTGCAACTAGAGGCTGACCTCACATTCCAGCCACATTGCCTTCTCACAGCATGGTACCTTATTTCTTCAAAACCAGCAGGATATTTCCCCAGTGTGCTAAGACAGTATATTGTCAAAAGAGCGACTGTCCCATCACCTTGGCCATATAATATAACCTAATTAAGGTGGCGGTTGTCACTTCATATTCACAGGTCTAAGCCACATTTAAGGGCAGGGGATTTATACAGAGAATGTATAACAGGGAAAAGATCTTGGGGACTGGTTTAGAATTCTGCCCAACACAATCAGGAAAGAATAGGTAAACTGAATAACTTTATATCCAATTTTTAAAAATTGAACTTATAGTTAATAATCTTCCCACAAAGAAAATTCCAGACCTAGATGGTTTCACTGGAGAATCCTACCAATAATTTAAGAAAATAACAACAATCCTACACAACTGTCAAGAAAAAATTTTTTGAGCACTTATTGTGAATTTTATTTAATTGTCTCCAATAACTTAAACTGCCATTAAAGAGTTAGGTGGCTCTAGTGGTAAAGAACCCTGCCAGTGCAGGTTAGATATAAGAGACACCAGTTTGATCCCTGGTGGGGAAGATCCTCTGGAGAAGGAAATGGCAACCTACCCCAGTACTCTTGCCTGGAGAATCCCATGGACAGAAGAGCCTGGCGGGATACAGTCCATAGAGTTGCACAGTCAGATACGACTGAAGAGACTTAGCAAGTCAAAAATTTAGTCCTGAATATTTTTAACCTTTCAAATGCCTGAAAGAGTACATTAACCATTCTTAACATATTACGGCCTTCCAGAGAAATACAGACAATAGGAGATCTAAAACAAGATCTATTATGGGGAATTGGCTCATGCAATAATGGAGGCTGAAAAGTCCGCCCAAGTGCAGTCTACAAGCGGAAATACAGGAAAGTTAATGGCATAATTGATCTGGAGGCCTGAAAATCAGGTGATTCAATGGTGTAAATCCCAGTCAAAGATCAGAAGACAAATGTCCCAGCTAAACCTCCTTTCTTCCACTTTTAGTTCTATTCAGGCCCTTAGCTGATTAGATTATATCCACCCACCTTGGAGAGGGTAATCTACTGAGTCCACCAATCAATTCAAATGCCAGTCTTAATCAAAACATCATCACAGGCACACCCAGAAATGTTAACTTCGGACATCCCATGGCCCAGTCAAATTGACACAAAATTAACCTTTAAATGAAGCAATATTCAACTTCAATATAAACTGTGGACTTTAATTAATAATAATGTGTCAATATTGACCAGTTTAATTTTAACATATGTACCACATTAATGCAAGATGTTAATAATAAGGGAAAATGTACAGGGGAGTGAAGGAAATGAGGATATGAAAACTCTACTTTATGCTCAATTTTCCCATAGGCTTGAAACTTCTTTGGAAACTGAAATCTTTAAACAAACAAAAAAATATTAAAGTGAGGAAATATTCCCCAAATCATTTTGTTAATATGCCAACAGGTTCACAATAAAACAAAAGCAAACAACAATGCTAAAGAAAATGATAAACCAATAATCCTCAGGAACTTGATGACAAAATCTTAAAAAGAAATTTAGCAAATCTAATGCAATAACAAATAAGAAGGATAACACATTACAAGTGGAGCGTATCACAGGAATGGAAGATTGGTTTAACATTTGGAACCAATCATAGAAAGTCACCATATTAGCAGATGAAAAAGGAAAAACTATATGGCCATCTCAATAGACACAGATAAATCATCTGAGAAGGCCAACATCCATTCAAGGTAAAATTTCTCAGCAAAGAACTGAAGGGAATTTCCTCAATCTGATAAAAGGCATCTACAAAATATTTACAGCAAACATGATTAATGGTGAGAGACTGAATGTGTTTTTCCTAAGATTAGGGATAAAGCAAGAATGTCTGCTTTCACTACTTCTATTCAATATTGTACTGGATATTTTACCAGTGAAATCAGGGAAGGAAAAGGGGGGGGAAAGGGCTTGAAGATTGGAGAAGAAGTAAAACTGCATTTATTCATATGATTATCTATATAGAAAATCTGATGGAATCTAGAAAAAAGCTATTAGAACTAATAAACAAGTTTAGCAAACTTAAAAGATTCAATACTCAATTGTTTTTCTATATAATAACAGCAAACAATTTTTAAAAACCAATGCCATTTACAGTAGCATCAAAAATTTTGAATAACAGAGGTAAATCTGACAAAAGACATGAAAGACCTCTACACTGAAAACTAAAACATTGCTGAAAGAAATTAAGGAAGATCTAAATAAATTGATAGATATACTGCATCCATGATTTGGAAGATTCAATAACAGCAGATGTCAACTCCTTTCAAAATGATGTACAGATTCAATGAAACAGCAATCATAATTCCAACAAGATTTGTGTGTGTGTATAAATTGACAGGATGATTCCAAAATTTAGATTAAAAATAAAAAGGACCTAGGATGACCAAAACAAATTTGAAAAAGAACAAAGTTGCAGTAGAAAACACCAACTGATTTCAAGATTTATTATAAAATGACATTAATCAAAACAGCGTGATAGTGCTATAAAGGAGACAAATAGATCAGTGGAACAGAATAGAAAGTCCAGAAACAGACCCACATATATATGGACAATCAACGTGTGACAAGGTTGCAAAGGCAGTTGAGTGAAGAAAGGAGAGAGTCCTTTCATTAAATTCTGCTAGAGTAATTGAATATCTGTATACAAAAAATAAATAAATTTCAATCATAACTTGTACCACATAGATAAAAATCAACACAAAATGGACCATAGATCTAAATGCTAAATCTAAACCTATAAAATTTCTAGAAGAAAACATAAGGCAAAAAATCTGTGTGACCTGGTATTTGGCAAAGATTTCTTATATACCATACTCAAAGTTGTTTTTGTTCAGTCGCTCAGTCATGTCTGATTCTTTGTGACCCCATGGACCACAGCACACCAGGCTTCCCTGTCCTTCACCATCTCCCAGAGCTTGCTCAAACTCATGTCCACTGAGTTGGTGATGCCATCCAACCATCTCATCCTCTGTCGTCACCTTCTGCTCCTCCCTACAATCTTTCCCAGCATCAGAGTCTTTTTTAAGGAGTTGGCTTTTTGCATCAGGTGGCTAAAGTATTGGAGCTTCAGTTTCAGCATCAGGCCTTCCAATGAATATTCATGATTTATTTCCTTTAGAATTGTCTGGTTTGATCTCTTTGCATTCCAAGGGACTGTCAAGAGTCTTCTCCAACACCACAGTTCAAAAGCATCAATTTTTTGGCATTCAGCTTTCTTTGTGGTCCAACTCTCACATCCATATGTGACTACTGGAAAAACCATAGCTCTGACTATATGAACCTTTGTTGACAAAATAACATCTCTGCTTTTTAATATGCTAAGTTTGTTATAGCTTTTTCCCAAAGAGCAAGCGTCTTTTAATTTCATGGCTGCAGTCACCATCTGCAGTGATTTTGGAGCCCAAGAAAATAAAGTCTGTCACTACCTATAAATGAACAAACTGATAAACTACACTTCATTACAATTTAAATCTTCTACTTTTCATAGTTAAATGCTTCATTTTATTTATATGATATTCTTGGGAAAAAAATATCATGTCAGAGAATCAATCAATGGTTTCCAGGGATTGTAGTGGGAGGTACAATAGAATGTGACTTTAAAAGGACAGCAGGAAGGAGATTTGAAGAGTAATGGAAACAATTATGGTGTTCTTTACATGAACCTACACATGTGTTAAAACGTATGGAACTGCTATAAATATTCAGGTACAGGTTTTTGTGTGAACACTAAGTCTTTATTTTAAACTTTCAGGAGTGTAATTGCTGAGTCATATGGTAGTGGGATGTTTAATCCTTTGTTTTGTTTTTAGAAACTGCCAAACAATTCAACATCCCATCTTACATTCCCACTGGCAACATATGAATGATAGTGTCTCTGTATCCTTATCACTATCACTTTTTAAAAACTTTATTTATTTTTTATTGAAGGATAATTGCTTTACAGTATTATGTTGGTTTCTACCAAACATCAACATGAATCAGCCATAGGTTTACCCATGTCCTCCTCCAACTTGGACTACAAGGAAATCAAACCAATCAATCCTAAAGAAAATCTATCTTGAATATTCATTAGAAGGAGTGACGCTGAAGCTGAAGCTCCAATACTTTGGCCACCTGATGCAAAGAGTAGACTCATTAGAAAAGACCCTGGGAAAGATTGAGGGCAGGAGGAGAAGGGGACAACAGAGGACAAGATGGTTGGATGGCACCGCCGAATCAATGGACATGAGTTTGAGCAAGCTCTGGGAGACGGTGAAGGACAGAGAAACCTGGCATGCTGTAGTCCATGGGTCACAAAGAGTCAGACATGACTGAACGACTGAACAACAACCTCCCACTTGAACATCTGTCCCATCTCCCTCCCCATCCCGCCCCTCTAGGTTGTTACTGAGCCCAGGTTTGAGTTCCCTGAGCCATACAGCAAATTCCCATTGGTTATCTATTTTACATATGGTAATGTATGTTTCCATGTCACGCTGTCCGTACATCATACTGTCTCCTTCCTCCCCCACCCCCAGCCATGTCCACAGGTGTATGGTACTATCTCATTACAGTTTTAATATGCATTTCTCTGATGGCTAGTGATTTTTTTAGTTCAGTATAAGGAAGACTGTACTGGCATTTAGACTTATCCAGAGATGGATTGGGCATCTTTGGTAATTAGCAAGCTATTTATGGGAGTGTGTAGGCACAAATGTGTTATTCACAGACACCAGATGGAATGGTGGAAGCTTAGATTTTATCTAGACCAACTCCCACATTGTACGATTGAAGAAATACATGCCTAGAGACACACAGGACCTTGCTCAAGGTCAAGCATAAATTCAGCAGCAGAATCAACATTCATGACGTCCATCCAGAGTTACTTGATAAGAAAGTTGAGGCATTAGGACACAATGTAGTAACTGTAATAGTTGCATAACTGTTGAGTCACAGATTTCACTGAGATTGATCATGTTGTTTGACTTCATTAATTCATTTATATAGAAAACATTGTACACCTTTAACACGAAAGTCACTGTGAAGCTTATTAAGATGTAATAATTAGTATACATTAAAGTTACTTCATCTTTAGTTTCAATGTTATAAATTAATTAACATAGAAAGTACAGTGCTATGATCAGTTGTGATGGCTAATGACTTTTTTTTATTTATTTTAATTGGAGGCTAATTACAGTATTGTAGTGGTTTTTGCCATGCATTGACATGAATCAGCCATGGGTGTACATGTGTTCCCCATCCTGAACCCCCCTCCCACTTCCCTTCCTATCCCATCCCTCAGGGTCATCCCAGTGCACCAGCCCTGAGCACCTTGTCTCATGCATCGAACCTGGACTGGCAATCTGTTTCACATATGATAATACACATGTTTTGATGCTATTCTCTCAAATCATCCCACCTTCACCTTCTCCCACAGAGTCCGAAAGTCTGTTCTTTACATCTGTGTCTCTTTTGCTGTCTCACATATAGGGTCATCATTACCATCTTTCTAAATTTCATATTTATGTGTTAATATACTGTATTGGTGTTTTCCGTTCTGGCTTACTTCACTCTGTATAATAGGCTCTAGTTTCATCCACCTCATTAGAACTGATTCAAATACATTCTTTTTAATGGCTGAGTAATATCCCATTGTGTATATGTACCACAGCTTTCTTATCCATTCATCTGCCAATGGACATCTAGGTTGCTTCCATATCTTGGCTATTGTAAACAGTGCTGTGATGAACATTGGGGTACATGTATCTCTTTCAATTCTGGTTTCCTTGGTGTGTATGCCCAGCAGTGGGATTGCTGGGTCATAAGGCACTTCTATTTCCAGTTTTGTTTTTTAAGGAATCTCCACTGTTCTCCATAGTGGCTGTACTAGTTTGCATTCCCACCAACAGTGTAAGAAGGTTCCCTTTTCTCCACACCCTATCCAGCATTTATTGTTTGTAGACTTTTTGATAGCAGCAATTCTGACTGGAGTGAGATGGTACCTCATTGTGGTTTTGATTTGGATTTCTCTGATAATGAGTGATGTTGAGCATCTTTTCATGTGTTTGTTAGATGGCTAATGACTTTAAACTTGTTTTCATGTACCTATTTGCCATCTGTATAGCCTCTTCAATGAAATGTCTCTTTAGATTTCTTGCCCATTTTCTAATTGAATTATTTGGTCTTTGTTTGCTTTTTACTTTTGAGTTTTGAGAATTCTTTATGTAATCTAGATTCTATTCTAGTCCTGAATAGTTTGTTGGGTATATGGTTTGCAAATATTTTCTACAATTCTGTAACTTGTATTTTCATACACTTAGTGAGATTTTACACAAATCAAATGTTTTTAATTTTGATGATGTTTAATTTAATTTATCAATATTTCCTTTTTGGATTGTGCTTTTGGAGTTGCCATAGGACACTTTGCCTAGATCTGAACATTTTTCTCTGAATTTTTTTCTAAATGTTTATAGTTTTACATTTCACATAAGTGAGACTTAGGTTGAGGTTCAGTTTTTGCCTATGGATGTGTAATTGCTCTGGCACAATTTGTTGGAAAGCCTACCTTTCTTCCATTGAATTGCTTTTGAGACTGTCAAAGGGTATTCTAGTGTTGGTCTATTTTTGACTTTTCTGTTCTGTTCCATTCATCTATATTTCTGTCTCTTCACCAATACCACACACTCTTAATTATTGTAGCGAAATAATAAATCTTGAAATTGAGTAGACTGATCCCTGGCACTTTGTTATTCTTTATCAAGATTGCCTTTTCTATTCTAGATCTTTTGGTTTAGCACACAAATTTTAGAATTGTCTATGACTGCTGAAAATCTTGCTGGGATGAAAATAAATAAATAATGAAAATAAAAATAAGTAAAGAAAATCTCTCTGGAATCTTGATAAGAATTGCACTAAACCTGTATATCAATTAGAGAGAATTGAAATTTTTACTATGTTGTCTTCCAGTTCATGAACAGAATATCAGTCTTTTAAAATATTTATTTATTTTTAATTGATTGCCGATTGCTTTACAATATTGGTTTGATTTCTGTCATACATCAACATAAAATAAACATAGGTGTACATATGTCCCCTCCCTCTTGAATCTCTCTCCCACTTCCCACCCATTCCCACCCCTCTAGGTTATTAAAGAGCTTCAGTTTGAGTTCCCCGAGTCATACAACAATTTCCAATTGGCTATCTATTCACATATGTTAGTGTATATGGTTCCATGCTACTCTCTCCATTTATCTCACCCTCTCCCTCTTCTCCCCACCCTTGTCCATAAGTCTTTTCTCTATGTCTGCATTTCCATTGCTGCTGTGAACAGGTTCATCAGTACCATCGTTCTAGATTCCATATATATGTGTTGACATACAACATTTGTTTTTCTCTTTTTGACTTATTTCGCATTGTATAATAGCAAAGAACCTGCTCTTGTAGGTTCAAGAGCATCAGTTCTTTGGTGTTCAGCTTTCTTTATGGCCCAACTCTAACATCCATACATGACTACTGGAAAAAACCATAGCTTTGATTATTCAGACCTCTGTCAGTAAAGTAATGCCTCTGCTTTCTAATACAATGTCTAGGTTTGTCATTGCTTTTCTTCCAAGGAGCAAGTGTCTTTTAATTTCATGACTGCAGTCACCATCTGTGGTGATTTTGGAGCCCAAGAAAAGAAAGTCTGTCACTCTTTTCATTGTTTCCCCATCTACTTGACATGAAATGATAGGACCAGCTGCCATGATCTTCGTTTTTTGAATGTTGAGTTTTAAGCCAGCTTTTTCACTCTACCCTTTCACTTTAATCAAGAGGCTCTTTAGATCCTCTTTGCTTTCTACCATAAGAGTGGTGTCACATGTATATCTGAGGTTATTGATATTTCTCCCAGCAATCTTGATTCGAGCTTGTGCTTCATCCAGCCTGGCATTTCTCATGATGTACTCTGCATATAAGCTAAATAAGCAGGGTGACAGTATACAGCCTAAGAAAGATCATGGCATCCAGTCCCATCTCTTCATGGCAAATAAATGGGGAAACAATGGAAAGAGTGACAGACTTCATTTTCTTGGGCTCCAAGATCACTGCAGATAATGACTGCAGCCATGAAATTAAAAGATGCTTGATCCTTGGAAGAAAAGCTATGACAAACCTAGACAGCATATTAAAAGGCAGAGACATTACTTTGCTGACAAAAGTCCATCTAGTCAAAGCTATGGTTTTCCCAGCAGTCATGTGTGGATATGACAGTTGGACCATAAAGAAGGCTGAGTGAAGAAGAATTGGTAGTTTTGAACTGTGGTGTTGAAGAAGACTCTTCAGGGTCCCTTGGACTGCAAAGAGATCAAACCAGTCAATCTTAAAGGAAATCAGTCCTGAATATTCATTGGAAGGCCTGATGCTGAAGCTGAAGCTTCAATACTTTGGCCACTTGATGCAAAGAAATGAATCATTGGGAAAGACTCTGAAGCAGGGAAAGATTGAGGGCAGGAGGAGAAGGGGGCAACAGAGGATGAAATGGTTGGATGGCATCACTGACTCAATGGACATGAGTTTGAGCAAACCCCAGGAGACAGTGAAGAGTAGGGATGCCTGGCATGCTGCAGTCTGTGGTGTTGCAAAGAGTTGGGTACAACTTAGCAAATGAACAAGACAATAACACTATGGAAATGTAATCAGGAAAAACCAGTCTGTGGGAAATTTTATATGACAACCCAATGATTTAAACAAATTACAAGAAAAAAAAGAGATGGTGAGGTAACCTATAGGTTTAAAAAGGATAAATATTTAACTATAGCACTCAGGTATGTACACTTCATCAATAAAACAGTAAATAAAAGTAAGAAAATGATTGCTGTAAAAGTCAAGATAGTGGTTCTCTTGATTAGGGAGGGAGAATGGGAGGGGTGCATGTGGTGGTTGAAATGGAGTACATGGAGGGCTCCTTCAGTGGCTGACACAACAATTCTGCCTCTTGATCCACATGGTGGTTCCAAGGATGTTCATACTGTAATTGATTTAGCTGTATGTTTATGTATGTAGTTTTCTGTTTATACTATATTTAAAAACAAAAATAACAAAAATCTAAAGTGAAAAGTAAAGGAGAATAGAAATTGATTGAAATGGAGGCAACTGTAATGGGAAATTTTAAGAACTGAGCTTGATAATGTAGCTAAGACTTGTTGACTGGGGATTTTATTAAAATTTTATTTTGAGGGAATTACCTGGTTGTCCAGTGGTTAAGACTCCAAGATTTCACTGCTGAATGCCCGGGTTCCATCTCTGGCCAAGGAACTAGGACCCTGCAAGCTACATTGCACGGCCAACTAAAATAGTAAAATGCTATTTTGAGAAGATCCACCATAATCTGTTGGTAAATAATCATTGAAATGTAATAAAATGGGGTTGGAGTGCTGAAAACTATTTCTAAGACAAATCTGGCAGAAGTGATGAGAAACTGGAAAGCCAGCTAAGAGACCAAGCAAGCCAAGAGGTGGTAATGACAAGGTAATGATGATAAAGATTTAATTGGGTGATGCTTGTAGGAACGGAGCTAAAATAACCACTATTATGTTAGGCAACAGAATAGTCAGCAATATTTAGAGACAGGTTAAGTATGGCTGGTAAAAATAAAAACATTAGATATAAACTCATATTGTCTATTGAGGAGGTACTGGGGAATTCTGTAAGAATAATTCTTGGTGATCAGGCTAGTGTAGAATCTGGTACTTCATCTCATGCTGTATGCAAAATCTCAAAGAAATGGTTGCTAGATGAACTCATATGCTAGTCTTATTACACTGGCAAGAACTTCCTGCACTTATGCTCTGTAACAGTGGGAAAGCAGACGTTCTTGCCTTATTCCCCAATTTAAGGGGCACACATTTGGTATTTCTCCATTAAATAAAGTGTTAGTTCATGTTTTTTATAAATAATCTTTATCAAGTTGAGGAAGTTGCGCTCTATCCCTATTTTCCTGGGAGTTGTTATCATGTATAGGAGGTTAATTTTGTCATCCACTGATAAGATCTTATGATTTTTCTTTTGTCTTTCAATATGGTGGGTTGCACTGATTGATTTTCAAATGTTGAACCTGCCTTACATCCATGGAATAAACTCCACTCAGTCATACTGTATAATTCTTTTTATGTATTACTGAATTCTATCTGCTAATATATTGTTAAGGATATTCATGAGGGAAATTGTTCTGTCCTTTTCTCTTTCTGCACTCTTTGTCATGTTTTGGTATCAGGGTAATATTAGTTTTATAAAATGAATTGGAACATGTTCTTTCTTCTCTTTTTCTGGAAGATCGTGTAAAATTGGTGTGAATTCTTCTTTAAATATTTGGTAGAATTCTCCCATAAGAGCATCTGAGTTGGAGGTTTCTTTTTTTGAAGTTTTTTGTTTTTTATTAAGTCAAAATTTCAATTTAAATCTTTTGCATCTCTCACATGGAATAATAGAAAGTTATATATATATATATATAAAATTTTCCATTCTATCATTACATGGGGTTCAAGGAGGGAGAGCAAGGAGTTTGTACATAAAGGGTGCAAAGTTTAGAGATATGAAACCATCTTGGAAACAGATAGTGATGCTGGTTGTACAATATTGTCGATGTAATTAAAGTCATTCATTTGTTACTGAAAAGTGGTTTCCTTTTTCAGGAGTTTTTAAATTGTGAATTCAGTTACCTTAATAAGTATAGGGCTGTTCAAGTGATCTATATAGTTGTAGAGTTGTGATAGTTTTGGTTATTTGAGAAATTGGTCTATTTTGTCTAAATCATGAAATTTATGTCTCTAGAGTTTTCATAGTAATCCTTTATTACACTTTTGATGTTTGGAGTATATGTAGTGATACTCCATTTATTCCTGAGTTAGCTATTTTGTGTCTTCTCTCCTTTTCTCTTTTTCAGTCCTTTTAGTTTGTCAATTTTATTAAACTGTTTAAAAAAAACAGCTCTTTGTTTCACTTACTTTTCTCCATTCTTTTGCTATTTTCAATTTCACTGATTTTTATTCTATTATTTCCTTCCTTTTCTTGCTTTTGGGCTTATTTTGGTTTTATTTTCCTAGGTTCTTGATGTGAGAGCTTACTGATTTAAGATGTTTCCTCTTTATAATTGTATGCATTTACTGCCATAAATTTCCCTCTCGACATTCCTTTAGCTATGTTCTACAAACTTTCATGTGTTGTGTTTTCATTTGCATTCAGTTCTATATACTTTTTACTTCCATCTTTGATCCATGGATTAAAATTGTGCTGTTTAATTGCCAAGTGTTTGGAGATGTTCTTCTTCTTTTCCTCTTACTAATTTCCAGTTTGATTCTACTGTGCTCTGAAAACACAGTCTGCATGGTTTCAGTTCTTTAAATTTATTGAGGTTTGTTTTAAGGCCCAGGATATGGTCTATCTTGGTATATGTTTCCATGAGCACTTGAAATGAGCATGTATTCTGCTCTTTTTGGGTAGATTGTTCCATAAATGTCAATGAAATTATGTTGGTTGATAGTAGTATGAATTCTTGTATATTCTTACTGATTTTCTGTTTAGTTATGTTATCAGTTGTTTAGATAAGAGGTTTGAAGTCCCCAAGCATAATTGTGGATTTTTATATTTCTACTTTTATCTATTATAATAGTTTTTACTTCACATGTTTTACAGCTCTTTTTTGGGGGGTACATAACATTTAGGAATATCATGTCTTCTTGATAGGTTGACATTTTTATCACTAAATAATGTCCTTATCTGTCTTTTTTAAGTTTTTTGCTCCAAAATCTACTTTATCTGATGGTGTAGCCACTCCTGCCTTCCCTTGATTAATGTCTGCATTATATTTTTTCCATACTTTTCTTTTCAACCTGACTCTATGTTTATAGTTGAAGTGAATTTCTTTTAGATAGCATATAGTTAGGTAGGAATACTGTTTTTTTATTATGCTTTCATTTTTTTTCCATTTATTTTTATTAGTTGGGGGCTAATTACTTAATAATACTTTTTAATCCACTCTAGTAGTCTCTATCTTTTCATTAGTGTATTTAGACCATTTGTATTTCTTATAATTATCATTATGTTAGCACATAAGTATACCATTTTATTTTTTTTATCTCTTTCATTTTCCTTTCTGTTTTCTTTTTCTTGCCTTCATGTGGGTGCCTTGAAAAGTTTTTAGAATTCCATTTATGTTTATAATCTTTTAAAGTGCAATTCTCTGTATATTTTTATTTGTGGTTGCTCTAGATATTACATTTCATAAGCATAGCTTATCACAGTCTACTGGTGTCATCACTTTACCAGTTCCAGTGAAATATATAAATTATACCTTCTTTAATGTCCCTTTATTCACCCCTGTTTATAATGTATTTTCTTAAAAATTTTCTCTACGTACATTTAGAACAACATCAGGCAGTGCTATGTTTTTTTGTTTTGACAATCAAATATAATTTAGAAAACTCAGGAGGAGAAAAAAAAGCCTATTGTATTTACTCATATTTTTGCTTACCAGGTTCTTTCTATCTTCCTATGTGCCAAGTTTCCTTCTTATTTTTTCCTTTCTATTTAGAGAATTTCCCTTAGATTTTCTTCAAGGTAGACCTGTCATTGACAAATTATCTTAGTTTTCCTTTATCTGAGAATGTCTTGATTTCTCCTTTTTCCAAAAGGATATTTTCAATGAGTATTGGATTCTGGGTTAACAGTTCTTAAGCATCTGAAAAATAGTGTGTTAATTTCTTCTCATTGCCATGGTTTTAGATAACAAATCCACTGTCACTCCAATTATTTTTCCACCATAGATAAGGTGCTGCTTGTATTTGGGTGCTTTTAAGGGCTTTTTTTTTTTTTTTTTTTTTTGTCTTTCATTTTCAGAAGACTATTTAGCATGTGTCTTTGTATGGATAACTTTGAGTTTTATCTGTTTGGAGTTTGTTCTGATTCTTAAGCCTCTAAATTTGAGGTTTTCAGCCACAATTTTTTGAGTATGTATTCAGCCTCACCCTCTTTCTCCTCTCCTTTTGGGACTCTGATGACACAGATGTTAAATCTTTGTTTTGTTGTCTCCCATGTCCCTGAGTCTCTTTTCATTCTTTTCAGTGATTTTCTCTCTGTTGTTCAGATTGGATCATTTCTGTTGTACTATCTTCTAGTTCACTGATTCTTTTGTCTGGCTCCTCTATTCTGTTGTGGAGTCCATCCACTGAGCTTTTTATTTCAATTACTGTGCAGTTTTTAACTTGTAAAATTTCCATTTTGTTCTTATATATGTCTTACATTTTTGTTGGAACTTTCCTTTTTCATGTGTCTCAGGTGTGTTTGTCATTTCTTACTGAAGCATTTTTATCAAGACTGCTTTAAAATTTTTGTCAGATAATTCTAACATTTCTGGCATCTAGGCATTGGCTAGACTATTGACTATTTTTTTTCCCATTAATTTTGATATCTTCCTATTTCTTGGTATGATAAGTGATTTTCAATTTAAACCTGGACATTTTCATATTATGTTATGAGACTCTGGACATTATTTAAAATCCTCTATTGTAGCTGGCTTTCTCTGATATCACTCTTGCAGAGGAAGAGAGGTACTGCCTTATTACTTCTAGGTGAATGTAAATAGAATTCCCACTGCCTTACTTGGCTTCCATTGACAGAGGGTGGGGGACATCCCCATTACTGATAGGTGATGATAAGTGTTTTGGCTCCTCATGTCTTCTCCATTGACAACATAGGGCGGATGCTCTTGTTACTACTCAATTATGGTGAAATCCTGACTCTTTCCTAGGCCTCTTCTGACACCACTCCAGAGGGGAGTGGGAGAGAAACTTCATTATTGCCAGGGGAAATGGAAGCCCAAGTTTTTGACATGGTCTCCAGTAACACCATCGGGTGGGCAGCTCATTATTTGCTAGTAATGAAATACTAAGGTTCCTTACCTGACCTTCCCAAAACTGATAAAGATGGTTCACTGTTCATAGACTGTACAAATGATTAAGATAAGGTTTATGTTGCATACTTGTTTTTATTCTGGGAGTCTGGGATTTTGGTATGTGCTAGACAAGGGGTGCCTATGTGGCCAGCTCCAAATGAAACCCTTGAGCACTGAGTCTTCAATGGGCCTCCCTTGGCAGAAATGCAGTGCATATGTTGGTGCATTTTGTCATTAAGGGGATAGTGCTCTTTGTGTGACCACTAATGGGAGGGAGAGAGTATAAGGAAGCCTGCATAGAGATTCCTCTAGTAAAGTCTATTTTTTCCCCATAATGATCATACTATCCATCTTTACTGCATCACTATAATAAATCTGTCATGAGTAGAAGTATATGCAGTGTCCTGTGCATCCTTCTAGTAAATCTCCAAATGTGGGATGATCTTGGAAACCGATTTTGAAAACAGTTTTGTAGTTACTGTTAGGTGCAACAGACATCTACTATGTGATCAAATCATTCCACTCTTAGGTATTTTCCCAAGAAAACGGAAGGCATATATCCATACAAACATTTCTACATAAGTGTTCATAACAACATTTCTAATAGCTCAAACTTGAAACTACACACTTGTCTACCAACAAGTGAATGGATAACAAAACTGCAGAATACTACTCAGCAATAAAAAATAATGATTACAAAGCAGTATGAAAAAACTTTGGGGTGGTGAATACGTTTATTATCTTGATTGTGGTGATAGTTTTGTGGGTATATCATATGTCAAAACTTACATTATATACTTTAAATATGTACAGTTATTTGTGTGTTAGCTGAACCTCAATAAGGATATATGCCTTGTATGTTGTATATATTTTATGACTATTCTTTATCTACTCAAGATTTAATAAATGAGTTCAAAAGTACATACATTTTCCCTATCAATTCTTCTTTTTGAAAATAGATGAACATATATAAACATTCAAGAATATTCACACTTATGAATTTGTTCAAGAATATTTATTGCTGCATTATTTAAATAAATAAGAAATTAGAAATAACTTAACTACCCATCAAGTAATGTCACAACAATAGGGAATGTATGCTATTAATATATAGCAAGTTCTTAAAAATCAATAAGAAAAAGACAAATAACCCAGTGAAAAATAGGAGAAAATGCTTGACAGGCTATTCATAGAAAAAAATGTAAATGGTCAATTAACATATATATGAAACACTCAACTTCACTTGTAAGTAAATAAATGCAAATTAAAGCAACAAAAAGTTTTGATAGTTTCCCATTTTTGATGAGGGAATAGATAACCAGTCAGTCTCATACAAAAGCTGGTCATGTAAAGGAAAAGATTGATCAATACATTAAATCAGAATAGTGGTTACCCTCGAAGAGTGGGGTATGACTGAAAGGAGCCTCAGGGGACTGCTGGAGTACAAGCAATGTTATGTGTGATCAGGATACTGGAGTATAGGGATGACTTAACATTGTAAAACATCATCGAGCTATACATTTATGACTTGTGTAATTCTCTGTAACTATAATATAGTTCAACAACTTTTTTTCCTTAATGCAAAAACAAGATGTAGAAAAAGTTGTCTATCTGGAAATACATATATCAAATGTTATTAGAGGTTATTGCTGGGAGTTGAGATTTGGGGAAATTTTTTAAGTTTAGTTCTTATACATTGATATATTGTTCACATTTCCCACAGTGAATTTATATATTTTTACTGTAAATTCATAAATGTGGTTATATATATGCCTTTTTAAAAGTTTTTTCTTTCCATTATTTCCTACTTTCTTCTGAAGAGAAGAGAGCATATCAACATGATCCCCCACCCTGCTATTGTTAACATATTTTTAAAATTTTCATAACATTCCATGTTTTTCTCCATACTTTTAATATCATATATAGATATATACACATATATTAGGGGTACTTTAAGTTCTTGTTTTACCAAAAAAAACAGAGGTGGGAGAGATGACAAACACACTTTTCACATATTTCTATTTCCATTAAATATACAATACAGACATCCAGGTCTAGGAAGCACAGAGAATTACAAGAAAAATCAACCTCAAAAAGTCCACACTATGAAACATTATAATTAAAATGGCAAAAGTTAAAGAGAAGTTATTAAAAACAGTAAGAGGCTTCCCTGGTGACTCAGCAGTAAAGAATCCACCTGCCAATGCAGGAGAGACAGGAGACATGGATTCAATCACTGAGCTGAAAAGAGTCCCCAGAGAAGGGCATGGCAACCCACTTCAGTATTCTTGCTGGGAAAATCTCATGGACAAAAGAGCCTGGCAGGCTATGGTCCATGGGGTTGCAGAGAGTTGGATGTGACTGAAGTGACTGAGCACACATGCATTAAAAACAGCAAAAGAAAAGCAACTAGTTACATACAAGGGAACTCCCATAAGACTATCAGCTGATTTTCCAGCAGAAACTTTGCAAATCAGAAGGGAGTGACAGGATATACTTAAGTGTTAAAAGATAAAAAAGCCTACAACCAAGAAAACTTTACCTGGGAAGGCTATCATTCAGATTTGAAGGAGACTATAGTTTTATAGACCTTCAAAAGCTAAGAGTTTAGCATCATTAACCTGGTTCTATAAAAAAAGTTAAAGGGGCTTCTTTAAGTGGGAAAGAAAAGATCACAATTAGAAATGTGAAAATAATGGAAGAAAAAAGTCTCATGGGTAAAGGCAAATATAAAGTAAAGGTAGATCAATCATTTATAAAGCCAGTAGGAAGGTTAAAAGACAAAAGTAGTACAATCATCTGTGGCCACAATAAGTAATTAAGGGACACACAAAACAAAAAGATATAGACTATGATGTCAAAAATATTGAATGTGGGAAAGGGAGTAAAAATGCAGGGTTATTAAGATGTATTTAAATCTAAGAGATCATCAACTTAAAATAACCACATACAACTCCCTAACATCATACACAAAAATAAACCCAAAGTGGTTTAGAGACCTAACTGTAAGGTCAGCCACTGTAAAATTCATAGAGGAAAACATAGGCAGAATACTCTTTGACATAAATTGCAGCATGATCTTTTATGACCCACCTCCTAGAGTAATGAAAATAAAAGCAAAAATAAACAAATGGGACCTAATTAAAAGCTTTTGCACAGCAAAGGAAACCATAAACAAAATGAAAAGATAACACTCAGAATGGGAGAAAATATCTGCAAATGAAGCTTCTGACAAGGAATTAATCTCCAAGCTACTCAATCAGTTCATGCAGCTCAATACCAAAAAAAACCCAAACAAACCAATCAAAAATGGGCAGAAAACCCAAATAGACATTTCTCCATAGAATACAAAAAGGTGGCCAACAGGAACATGAAATGATGCTCAACATCACTAAATATTAGAGAAATGCAAATTTAAACTACAATGAGGTATCACCTCACAACAGTCAGAATGGCCATCATCAAAAATTCTACAAACAATAAAGGCTGGAGAAGGTGTGGAGAAAAGGGAACCTGTTAGAATGTTGGGAATGTAAACTGATACAGCCACTATGGAGAACAGTATGAAGGTTCCTTAAGAAACTAAAAGTAGAACTACTATATGACCCATTTTAGTTAGCTGATTCCTAGAATGTCGACATTCACTCTTGCCATCTCCTGTTTGACCACTTCCAATTTGCCTTGATTCATGGACCTAACATTCCAGGTTCCTATGCAATATTGCTCTTTACAGCATTGGACCTTGCTTCTATCACCAATCCCATCCACAATTGGGTATTGTTTTTGCTTTGACTCCATCCCTTCATTCTTTCTGGAGTTATTTCTCCACTGATCTCCAGTAGCATATTGGGCACCTACCCAAAGTTCCTCTTTCAGTATCCTATCATTTTGCCTTCTCATACTGTTCATGGGGTTCTCAAGGCAAGAATACTGAAGTGGTTTGCCATTCTCTTCTCCAGTGGACCACATTCTGTCAGACCTCTCCACCATGACCCAACCGTCTTGGGTGGCCCCAGACGGCATGGCTTAGTTTCATTGAGTTAGACACGACTGTGGTCCTGTGATCAGATTGGCTAGTTTTCTGTGGTTATGGTTTTAGTGTGTCTGCCCTCTGATGCCCTCTCGCAACACCTACCGTCTTACTTGGGTTTCTCTTACCTCGGACATGGGGTATCTCTTCACGGCTGCTCCAGCAAAGCACAGCCACTGCTCCTTACATTAGACGAGGGGTATCTTCTCACGGCCGCCCCTCCTGACCTTGAACGTGGAGTAGCTCCTCTCAGCCCTCCTGCGCCCGGCAGCAGCCGCTGCTTGGAGGTGGGGTTGCTCCTCTCGGCCACCGCCCCTGACCTTGGGCGTGTGGTAGCTCTTCTCTGGAATGCGTGAATTTAACTCAGATGACCATTATATCTACTACTGTGGGCAGGAATCCCTTAGAAGAAATGGAGTAGCCATCATGGTCAACAAAAGAGTCCAAAATGCAGTACTTGAATGCAATCTCAAAAACGACAGAATGATCTCAGTTCGTTTCCAAGGCAAACCATTCAATATCACAGTAATCCAAGCCTATGCCCCAACCAGTAATGCTGAAGGAGCTGAAGTTGAATGGTTCTATGGAGACCTACAAGACATTTTAGAACTAACAAACAAAAAGGATGTCCTTTTCATTATAGGGGACTGGAATGCAAAAGTAGGAAGTCAAGAAACACCTGGAGCAACAGGCAAATTTGACCTTGGAGTACAGAATGAAGCAGGGCAAAGGCTAATAGAGTTTTGCCAAGAGAGCGCATTGGTCATAGCAAACACCCTCTTCCAACAACACAAGAGAAGACTCTACACATGGACATCACCAGATGGTCAACACCGAAATCAGATTGATTATATTCTTTGCAGCCAAAGATGGAGAAGCTCTATACAGTCAGCAAAAACAAGACCAGGAGCTGACTGTGGCTCAGATCATGAACTCCTTATTGCCAAATTCAGACTTAAACTGAAGAAAGTAGGGAAAACCACTAGACCATTCAGGTATGACCTAAATCAAATCCCTTATGACTACACAGTGGAAGTGAGAAATAGACTTAAGGGACTGGATCTGATAGAGTGCCTGATGAACTATGGACGGAGGTTCATGACATTGTACAGGAGACAGGGATCAAGACCATCCCCATGGAAAAGAAATGCAAAAGGGCAAGATGGTTGGCTGAGGAGGTCTTACAAGTAGCTATGAAAAGAAGTGAAAAGCAAAGGAGAAAAGGAAAGATATTCCCATTTGAATGCAGAGTTCCAAAGAATAGCCAAGAGAGATAAGAAAGCCTTCCTCAGTGATCAATGCAAAGAAATAGAGGAAAACAACAGAATGGGAAAGACTAGAGATCTCTTCAAGAAAATTAGAGCTATCAAGGGAATATTTCAGGCAAAGATGGGTTCAATAAAGGATAGAAATGGTATGGACCTAACAGAAGCAGAAGATATTAAGAAGAGGTGGCAAGAATACACAGAAGAACTGTACAAAAAAGATCTTCACGACCCAGATAATTACAATGGTGTGATCACTCACCTAGAGCCAGATATCCTAGAATGTGAAGTCAAGTGGGCCTTAGAAAGGCCTTAGAAAGCATCACTACAAACAGAGCTAGTGGAGGTGATGGAATTCCAGTTGAGCTATTTCAAATCCTAAAAGAGGATGCTGTGAAAGTGCTCCACTCAATATGTCAGCAAATTTGGAAAACTCAGCAGTGGCCACAGGACTGGAAAAGGTCAGTTTTCATTCCAATCCCAAAGAAAAGCAATGACAAAGAATGTTCAAACTGCCACACAGTTGAACTCATCTCACACCCTAGTAAAGTAATGCTCAAAATTCTCCAAGCCAGACTTCAACAGTACATGAACCGAGAACATCCAGATGTTCAAGCTGGTTTTAGAAAAGGCAGAGGAACCAGAGATCAAATTGCCAATATCTGCTGGATCATCAAAAAAGCAAGAGAGTTCCAGATAAACATCTATTTCTGCTTTATTGACTATGCCAAAGCCTTTGACTGTGTGGATCACAATAAACTGTAGAAAATTCTGAAGGAGATGGGCATACCAGACCACCTGACCTGCCTCTTGAGAAACCTGTGTGCAGGTGAGGAAGCAACAGTTAGAACTGGACGTGGAACAATAGACTGGTTCCAAAGAAGAAAAGGAGTACATCAAAGCTGTATATTGTCACCCTGCTTATTTAACTTATATGCAGAGTACGTCATGAGAAATGCTGGGCTGAAAGAAGCACAAGCTGGAATCAAGATTGCTGGCAGAAATATCAATAACCTCAGATATGCAGATGACACCACCCTTATGGCAGAGAGTGAAGAGCAACTGAAAAGTCTCTTGTTGAAAGTGAAAGGAGAGAGTGAAAACGTTGGCTTAAAGCTTAACATTCAGAAAACTAAGATCATGCTATCTGGTCCCATCACTTCATGGGAAATAGATGGGGAGACAGTGGAAACAGTGTCAGACTTTACTTTTTTGGGCTCCAAAATCACTGCAGATCATGACTGCAGCCATGAAATTAAAAGACGCTTACTCCTTGGAAGGAAAGTTATGACCAACCTAGACAGTATATTAAAGAGCAGAGACAATACTCTGCCAACAAAGATCCGTCTAGTCAAGGCTATGGTTTTTCCAGTAGTCATGTATGGATGTGAGAGTTAGACTATAAAGAAAGCTGAGCACCGAAGAATGGATGCTTTTGAACTGTGGTGTTGGAGAAGACTCTTGAGAGTCCCTTGGACTGCAAGGAGATCCAACCAGTCCATCCTAAAGGAGATCAGTCCTGGGTGTTCATTGGACGGACTGATGCTGAAGCTGAAACTCCAATACTTTGGCCACCTCATGAGAAGAGTTGACTTATTGGAAAAGACCCTGATGCTGGGAGGGATTGGGGGCAGGAGGAGAAGGAGACGACAGAAGATAAGATGGTTGGATGGCATCACCGACTCGATGGGCATGAGTTTGCGTATACTCCGGGAGTTGGTGATGGACAGGGAGGCCTGGCGTGCTGTGATTCATAGGGTCGCAAAGAGTCGGACATGACTGAGCGACTGAACTGAACTGAACTGAACTATATGACCCAGCAAGGCTACTTCTAGGCATATACCCAGAGAAAATCATAATTCAAATTACATGCACCCCAATGTTCATTGCAGCACTATTTACAATAGCCAGCAATGGCTATTGTACAAGGAAGCAACCTAAATGTCCATTGACAGATGAATGGATAAAGAAGATGTGGTAGATATATATAGTGGAATATTACACAGTTATAAAAGGAATGAAATTGTGTCATTTTGCAGAGATACAGATGGACCTAGAGACCATCATACAGAGTAAAGTCAGAAAAAGAAATATCATATATTAGCACATATAAGTGGAATCTAGAAAAAATAGTACAGAAGGACCTATTTGCAAAGAAGAAATAGAGACACAGATGTAGAGAACAAACATATGGACACCAAAGGGGGGAAGGGGAGGACAAATTGGGAGATTGGAATTGACATGTACACACTCCTATGGGAATCTTACATGATACCACTGTACCAGCAGTATGGCTTACACAATATTATGTGTAAATTACATAACTAATGAGAACCCACTGTGTAGTGGGGGTTGGGGGGAGAAGGTATAATCTGTTTGTAGGGCATAAGTTAACCTTAAAAATTTATTCCAATATATAGTAGGTACAGATAAATACTGTATGATTCCACTTATATGAGGTATGTAAAATAGTCAAATTCATAGTCAAAAAGTACACTGGTAGATGCCAGGGCAAGGGGCTGGAGGAAGGGAATGAGGAGTTAGCTTTTAATGGGGACAAGGTTTCAGTTTAAGAAGGTAAGAATTTTGGGAGATGGATGATGGTGAGAGTTGTACAACAATGTGAATGTACTTAGTGCCACTGAACTGTACAGTTAAATGTTTAAAGTAATATACTGCATAATATTTTACTTTTATCACAACAAAAAACAATTAAGAATAATAATCACATACATGTGTATAGTCTGTTATATGTAAACATCATGGTAACCACAAACTAAAAAAATCTATAATAGATACACACACACACACAAAGAGAAAGGAAACCAAACATAACACTAAAGATAGCCATCAGTTTACAAGGGAAGAGGGCAAAAGAAGAGGACAGGAACAAAAAAGAACCACGAAAACAACCTTAAAATAATTAACAAAATGGCAATAAGTACATACCTATCAATAGTTACTTGAAATGTAAATAGACAAAATGCTCTAATGAAAAGTCATGGAGTAGCTGGATGGATAAAAAACAAGATTTGCCTACATATAATATGCCTACAAGAAATTCACCTCAAATCTAAAGACACACAGAGACTGAAAGTGAGGGCATGGAAAAAGGTATTATATGAAAATGGAAATGAAAAGAAAGCTGGGATAGCAGTATTTGTATCAGATAAAGTGTTAGTCACTCAGTCACATCTGACTCTTTGCAACCCCAAGGACTGTAGCCCCCAAGGCTCCTCTTTTCATGGGATTCTCCAGGCAAGAATACTGGAGTGGGTTGTCTTCTCCAGGGGATCTTCCCAACCCAGGGATCAAACCCACATCTCTTACATCTCCTGCATTGGCAGGTGGGTTCTTTACCACTAACACCACCTGGCTTTAAAACAAAGACTGTGAAGAGAGACAAAGACTGTAAAAAGAGCATTACATAATGATAGGACTTCCCAGGTGGTGTTAGTGGTAAAGAACCCACCTACCAATGCAGGAGACATGAAACCCAGGTTTGATCCCAGAGTAGGGAAGAACCCCTGGAGGAGGGCATGGCAACCCACTCCAGTTTTCTTGCTTGGAGAATCCCATGCACAGAGGAGCCTGGTGGGCTACAGTCCAGAGGGTCACAAAGAGTCAGACATGACTGAAGTGACTTAGCACACACATATGCACATAATGATAAAGAAATTGATCTAACAAGAAGATATAACAATTTTAAATCTATATATGCACCCAACATAGGAGTACCTAATACAGAAAGTAAATGTTAACAAACATAAAAGTAGAAATTGAAAAGTAGCTTGAAAGTAGTAGGGAACTTTAACACCCTACTTACATCAATGGACATATCATCCAGACAGAAATTCAATGAGGAAACACTGGCCTAGATCAGAGGGGATTAATAAATATGTGTAGAACATTGCAACGAAAAGTTGCAGAATATGCATTCTTTTCAAGTGCACATGGAACATTCTCTAGGATAGATCACATGTTAGGCCACAAAATAAGTCTCAATAAATTTAAGAATATTGAATTCATATCAAGCATCTTTTCCAACTGCAACAATATAAGACTAGAAATCAGTGACAAGAAAAAACAGCAAAAAACCACAAACACATGGAGGCTAAACAGTATGCTACTAAACAACCAATGGGCCACTGAATAAATCAAAGAATATGTAGAATAGATCCTGGGCTTCCTAGGCTTATACCCCTTCTCTGTCATTTATTTGTTCATAAGTTTAGGTAGTTACTCTTTGGGCTTCAGTTTCTTCATCTGTACCATTGGGTTAATAATAACTATTCTTCAGAGATAATATGAAACCAGAAATGAGTTAATAAATATAAACTGCTTTGTCCAAAGTAGAATACAAGTAATGTCCCTATAAGGCAGTCCCATCACAACTGTTCTAGTGTTTGGGTCTAAAGACCTTTCTCAACCTTGGATCGAGAAATCAACCAGTATCTCAGCCATTTTCCTTCCTCCCACATTATGGCACATTCCACTCTCTTATGCTCTTCCGGATCTTTATAATTTTCCTACATGGATATGTTAATTAAGGTACTAGAATTACCCACACCATACTCTTAGTGAAACTGCCTTGCCCACCACTGGTATTGGCCATGTAGCCACATTTTCTACCATATGACTCCTCTCGTTATTCTTCCTCATGCTGCAACTAAATTTTTTGGCAAGGGAAGGAAAAAGACCTTTTACAAAGGCATAAGCTGGCCTGTATAAACTGGCTTCAGAAAATCAGCTGGGCTAGTCAGATACTTTATTTCTTAGATATAAAATATGAAACAGAAAACAACAATAATAAAAAAACTGAATTGTTATAGCTAAAAGATCATGAGGTATATTTGGGGTTGGATAAGCCATGATAGACTATGTTAGGGAGAATTATGAGTAATAATAAATAATTAGAGACAGTTAAGTGTCAGTGGGATGGAAAGAAGCAATCACTTAGTCACTAGAACAAAGACTCTAAACTCTTACTGAGATTCTTTTGTGCTACCTTAAAGCGAAAACTATCCCCCAGTCTAATATTGATGATGTGCATTCTCATTACAGTGTTTGTTCTTGTATTTCTACACTACTTCTACACCATTACTTTATTTATTGCCTTAGAATAAACTTAACTTTATATGAGTTAACTTGAGTGAGTTTCTTGTAACCAGTTGAGCCTAAGTAAACTCTCTGTTCTTCAATTTTTCATGGATTATAATGGGACATTTTACTCTGGATAAAATTACCAAATATAAAGCTGGATTTCATTTACACTAAATTTGCACCAAATAATAATAGATATTAGTTGCAAGCACAACTGTGATAAAACCAGAATGGAATGAAATGGAGCTCTCTGATAGAATGCGTGATCATTTGACATAGGTTGAAGAGCTGCAGTGGCAATTAGAAAGGGGCTCATCCAAATCATGTTGATATAAGTATGGGGGTGGGAGTGTGATCTTCCAGAAATAATCAGGAAATCCCAAGTCACTGCCTTTAAACCTCTTGACTCTTCTAGCTATATCAGCACAGTATGGGCTACTCTGTTTGGTTTGGCTGACCTCTAGATAAATCAACAGTTTCTTAAATTGATGCTCTTAGAATGTTCTGATTTGTCTCTAGGATTTTATACCTCATTTTCCTTCCATCGTATCACCTTATACCTTCAAATTTGCCCCTCCCTTTCCCTGCCTTGGACTTTTTATCTTTTCTGGTTGCTTGTTCTTTGGTTGTTTGTTACATTTCTGCCCTCCCTGCCTCAGAAGCAAACCTACACATCATATAGCAGTTTACTTATACGGCAACTTAATTTTTGGAGACCTGACCTAGAGTTCTCTGCTCTATCCTTTCTGAGATCCCTGGCTGAGATCCTACAGATTGTCTGTGTTTTATTCCTCTACAGATTTGGTGTCTATGTTCACTCCGGAACTCTCCATCCTTCCACTTCCTCCACAACAACCTCCCAACCTATTACAAATTCATGTATATAAATCATCTACTGCTATAGACTGGAAATGAACACAACTACTTTGCTGGCATTAATCTGTGGCTTGGCTCTACCTCACCTACTGGAGTACTAGCAAGACTAACTGAACTGCAACATGTTAGCCAGTGGAAAGAAAGGGCCTGGAGAATGGACTGAAGCAGAGGGTAGAGGGCATTCTTGGACATTGTTTGGACAAGGTGCTAATAGATAAATTAAAGGAAATTAGTTCAGGGACTTAGGTATAATGTTCAACCTGACCAAGGTGTCTGTACTAAGATTCTTCAGCTACAAGTAACAGAAACCAATGAAAGCTACTTCAGGAAAAAATAGAGGAATTTATTTTAAGCATTTAAGGGTGTCTCATAAAACCCAAGATCAAAACCATTACTGGATCTCAAAAATGGACTGGAACAAACAGCTACAAAGTCTTCAGAAAATCAGACAATATCATTTATCCTTCCCATTATAATGTTTCTTTTTGTTTCACTCTCTGATGAACAGCTCCTCTGCTTCTCAGAAAGCATGGGGAAATATAGCTTCCTTTCAGGGCCATGGTATTATTGTTTACTTTCTAAGGCTCAACCACAGAAAAACAAACCTCCCTCTCTCTCACCACTGTAATTTAAAACTCCTGGAAAGAGCTTCTAAAAACTCACATGCTCATCCTTGGGCCAACTGACTTAGGCCTAGGATTGGAACAACAGTTATAAACTGTATTCACTGCCACAGTATCATCCCTATAAGGAAGAAAATGGAAAATGGAGGACAATTTAAGGAATTATATGCAGTACACAGATACTCCAAAAGGGATTCATCACAGTGGCCAAGCAGTTTTCTTTCAGCACCAAAGTGCATACATATGAGAATAAGCCCTAAAGGCTTCTGCTTCCTTGGCAACTTCTCTCAGCTTTTAGTCCTCTAATAGTGAAGAAGACAGAGATTTAAACACAAAACAAAGTTAAAGTAGTGAAATAAAATGACTAGTAGCCTGCCTAGCATGTTGAGTCAAAACAAAATATATCTGTCACATAATAAGCACTCAAAAAATATTAGTTGTTATTATGGAAATCAGAAAAGGCTGGGTATAGTTAGACTCTGAGCAAAAGGAATTGGCTAATCTTTACAGATAGTTCCTGCAGAACACAAAGGAACCTGGGAAATGTTTGCACTCCTTAGTGGAATATACCTCTATAAGAACCAAGATTTAGGTCTGCCACATATAACTCTTCCTTGCACAGAGCTGATGAACACTGACAAATTCTTGGATATTTTTCAAGATTCTGTGTAAACTTTCCTTTTGTTATGACAACACAACAATGACCTCATCTTTCTTATGGTTGAACCCGAGACAACTCCCCTCAATGAATTCCATTCCAATCACTTCTACTTCAGAATCAGCCTGATTGAACTTGGAAGGCTTTTGATGTCTTTGATTATGTTTAGAAAACATGTAATATACTTTATTGGAATATGGGAAACACTCAAGTAACAGTTTTATAAGCATATACTTTCTCTCCAGGTTGGCTAAATGTTGTTAATCTTCCATTCCTATTGATTCTTAATAATTTCAGTTTGAGAGGCATTTTCTGACTTTGTATCCAAAAGTACCCTTATGGGGGTGTGTGACTTCCTCTGGATAGTAGAGTCACATTATATACACATGTGGGAAAAAAGAATATCAAAAATTAGAATTAATCCACCTACCATTCCATTCAGTAAGTCAATGTCAGTAAGGATTGGGAGACTTGAATCTGTCCTTCACTTAGGTGATGTCAGGTCCTGTGTGCTTCTCATAGTGTAAGTATGTCACCACAATTAGTGTGGTTTTTAGTGTTTAAACATACATAGTTTTCAGGCAACAGGACTTTAAACTCAAGCCACCTACTTAATCTGGTATTCAACTGAAGAAACAGTGATCTGTTGCAATGCTGGTCCTATTGATAGACATTGTGTAGGTCTTCTGTATGTAAGTTTCAAAGATTATTTTGACTATATGTGATTTTCCCTTAAAAATTTGATCCCCTTTAGAATTTGACCTCAGCATAAAATGCAATTTCACTGCACTAACTATAGTCTACTGGTTTGGAAAATGACTTTTGTCTCCCAGCTAACTGAGAGTGTGTGTTTTGGAAGCTACTAAAAAAGAAGTGTATCATAGAATGGACAGGAAAAGCCTTGGTCATGTACACCAATCTTCTGAGCACTTGACATGTGGTAGTGAAATCCCCTAGTCGGTACTTGGAGATGGGGATTGGAGATGGTGTTGTATCCTTGTATCCCACTTTGCAACTCAAGATTTTGTTCTGTCAGTAGAGCAAAATTGTATGGGAAAATCATGAATTTATTGTTTAGTTGCTAAGTTGTGTTCAACTCTGAGACCCCATGAACTACAGCACACCAGGCTTCCTGTTCTTCACTATCTCCCTGAGTTTGCTCAAACTTATGTCCATTGAGCCGGTGATGCCATCCAACCAGTTCATCCTCTGTCACTCCCTTCTCCTCTTGCCCTCAATCTTTCCCAGCATCAGGGTCTTTTCCAGTGAGTCAGCTCTTCACATCAGGTGGCCAAAGTATTGGAGTTTCAGCTTCAGCATTATTCTTTCCAATGAATATTCAGGGTTCATTTCCTTTAGGATTGACTGGTTGATCTCCTTGCTGTCCAAGGGACTCTCAAGACTCTTCTCCAGCACCACAGTTTGAAAGCATCGATTCTTTGCTCAGCCTTCTTTAAGGTCCAACTCTCACGTCCATACATGACTACTGGAAAAACAGCTTTGACTATATGGAGCTTTGTTGGCAAAGTGAATCTGCTTTTTAATATGCTGTCTAGGTTTGTCATAGCTTTCCTTCCAAAGAGCAAGCATCTTTTAATCATGAATGGGGTAGTACATTTTCAAATCAGGACCCAAGAAAAAGACAAGGGTTGAAAATGTGCAGGATGAGGGCTGAAGAATAAGATGAAGTTCTGTTCAAATGAGGGCACTGATAAGGAAGGAATAAGATCCTGAAAATAGGAGTGGGGGGCCTATGGGAAGATTCCAGTGAAGCTGGGCATGTCCGATCCCTAAATTCTACTGAGTCTTCTCACTAGTCTTTCCACCTCTTCCTGTGAAGGTTAACTCTGGTTTGTCAGACAAATCTGTGAGGGCCTCCCTTAAGGTAGTTTCCTTGCAAAGCACTGCTAACTCTCCTCAGCACTCACCTCACAACCCCTCTTTGCTTTTAGATATACATCTATACTCAAGTCCCAGAAGACTTTGAAGAGTGACCCACTAAAAGGTGTGCTGCACACCAAATCAGGTGCATGATTTTTATAATTTATATAGACAGAAAACTAGAGTATATGTGTGGGAATAGATATTAAGAGGGTGGGATGATGATGGAAGGAATATAAAACTGAATCAGGCCAAATGTATTGATATATACCCAGTAAAATGAAATTATGAGTTCAATGTTTTAGCTCAAGGTGTTAGAAATGGCTCTAACAATTCAATTGTTTGGCTGAAAATGGGCCAAAAAGTTACCTATTTAAATAAAGTTGAAACACCAGAACTTCCCTGGTGTACGATAAAGGAAGAGATCCAGAAGCTTAGCGAGACTGGAATGTTAAAGTGAATTTATCATTTAAGGTCCACTCACCCACCCTAGAGGCCACACCTTTCACCATGACTGTGAGAAATAAATTTGTCAGGGAAATTCTAGCATCATTGAAGAACTCTATGGTCACTCTTCTCTGTAGGTCAGAAGTTACAGTGGAAACTGCTGTCACTAAACTGGAATCTTTAAATATAATGAGGATAATTAGATCCTAGGGATGCAGGTGCCAAAAGGAACTTAATTAGCAAAGACAAGATGGGCTTGGTTGCCATAACTGACTGGAATCAAAGCAGTAAACAGAATAGTCTAACTTGCAGAGACCATTGGCACTGCCTAGTCAATCATAGTGTCCCTAGAAAAGAAATAGATGGGCAATCTACTAAATTCTTACTTGATCTGTATAAGTGCAAGAGTTATAGTTTGAGTGAACATCTAATTTGAATCACGAAAACAGAGATTCATTGTCTTTCAATCAATTTCCAGACTTGAGTCAGGTGATAGAATCAGAATTCTTTGAATAAAGAGGATGCATGTTCCTTTAAGGAAAGACCCTGCTATACTGCCAAAAATGTATACTTATACTGTTAATCTTTCTCCCAGCTTTCCTCAAAGGAACCTATGGCCATTTACCAGGGGATTATGCATTGGGGGAGAAAAATCAAATATTTGGAGGATTACTAGACAGGGCTCAGAACTGGCACTAATTCAGTGATATCCCAAATGTTACTGTGACTCAACATTCTGAGTAGGGGATTATGAATGTCAAGTGATCAATGTACTTTTAGCTTAGGTCCATCTCACAGTGGGTCCAGTGAGTCTTCAAACCCATCCTATGGTTATTTCTCCAGTTCCAGAATACATTATTGGAATAGGCATACTCAACAACTGTCAGAATCTACATGTTGGTTCCTTGATTATGGATTGAGGGCTATTATGGTAGGAAAGGGCTTCCCTGGTGGCTCAGAGGTTAAAGTGTCTGCCTGCAATGCAGGAGACCCGGGTTCAATCCCTGAGTCAGGAAGATCCCCGGAGAAGGAAATGGCAACCCACTCCAGTATCCTTGTCTGGAGAATCCCATGGAGGGAGGACCCTGGTAGGCTACAGTCCATGGGGTCACAAAGAGTCGGACATGACTGAGTGATTTCACTTCACTTCACTTCATGGTAGGAAAGACCAAGTAGAAACCACCAGAACTGACTCTACCCGGGAAAATAGTAAACTAAAACAATACCACATTTCTGAAGGGAATGCAAAGGGTAGTGCCACAGTCAAGGACTTTAAAAGATGCAGGAGTGGTGATTCTCACCACTTCTCAATTCAACTTACCTATTTGGTCTGTGCAGAAAACAGATGGATCTTAGAAAATGGCAGTGAGTTACTGTGAATGTAACTAGGTGGTGGCTCCAATTGTAGCTACTATTCCACATGTGGCTTTGTTGCTTAAGCAAGTAATACTTTCCCTGGTGCCTGGAATACCGCTATTGTTCTGGCAAATGCTCTTGGTATCTGTTAGTAAAGACAACCAAAAGCATTTTGCTTTTAGTTGACACTGCCAGCATACATCTTCACTGTTCTATATCAGGAGACTATTAACTCTTAAGCCCTATGTCATAATTTAGTCTGAGGGGAACTTTATCACCTTTGCCTTCCACAAGACATCACATTTATCTATTACATTTATGATATTATGCTGATTGGACCTAGTAAGTAAGAAGTAGAAACTACTCTAGACATACTCACATTGGTGAGACATGTCAGAGAGTGGGAAATAAATCTTCCAAAATTCAGGGCACTTCCACCTCAGTGAAATTTTTAGGTGTTCATTGGTGTAGAACATGGAGATATCACTTCTAGGGCAAAGGATAAGTAGTTGCATGTGTCCCCCACTACATTAAAAATAATAATAATAAGAGGCAAAATACCTAGTAGACCTCCTTAGAAGGCAACATAGTTCTCATTTTAGTGTGCTATTCTGGCCCACTTATTAAGTAACCTAAATTGTTGCTAGTTTTGAGTCAGTTCCTAGGCAGCTTGATAAGAAGTCTGGGATTCTCGAGGAGGAGATAGGGGTCTGGAATTCTCAAGGAAGAGAAAAGAACAAATGTCTTTTTTTCCTCTACATTCCTTAGTCTTAGTCACATAAGACATTTTTTTTCTTTAAGCCCAGAACTGATGATTACACAACAAACAACTCAGTTTAAACTCTGTACTAAGGATTATATAACAACAATGTATCCTGCTTGAGGATGGTTTCTCCTTCCTGAGGAGAATGTATATTGTGGGGGTGGGTCTAGTAAAAATTTTCTATTGTTAAGTTCTAATCCTGTTATCTTAAAATGTAAATTGTGGGAGTGGGTCTGGTAAAATTTTTACAACCTTGAGACATTCTTTTGATTTATTGTAATAGCTAATTTAAAAAGTATATAATTCCTTTGCTAAAGACTAGTGAGGAGGGTATTTTCCATCCCCCTTCTGATGTCTATGTCAGAAGCTTTCTCTGTCCCTTTTCACCTTAATAAAACTCTGCTATACAAAAGCTCCTGAGTGATCAAGCCTGGTCCCTGGTCCCGAAGCTAAATCTTCTTCGGAGATCACGAATCTGACACAGTTCACGGTAAGCTATCAGTTTTGAGTGGGGACTAGCACAAGAAAAGGCTCTACAACATATTCAGACTGCCATGAAAGCTTTTTTGTTACTTGGGTGATATGATTCAGCTAATCTGATGGTGCTTAAAGTGGCAATGGCAGGTAAAGATGTTATTGGGAGCCTTGACAGGCCCTTGGAGGTGAATTGCAGTGAAGACCCTTAGGGTTTTAGATCAATACCCTGCCTTCTTCTGTAGATAACTACTTTAATTTCAACAGACAGCTTTTGGTTTTCTACTGGGTCTTAGTAGAGACTGAATAATTTACCAAGGGCCACCAAGTTACTATGCAACCTGAACTGCCCATCATAAACTTGGTGTTATCTATACCATGAAACCATAAATTTGGCCATGTTTGGCAACACTCTATTACTAAAAGGAAGTGGTATATACAAGATTGGGCTTGACTATGCTCTTAATGCCTAAGAAACTCACATGAGAAAGTGGCCCAAATGCCACAAATCTACATATTCATAGACCATGACCAATGATGATTCAGCTATATGGTAGAGAATTGGAAGAAACATAATTGGAAAATTGGTGACAAGGAGGTCTAAGGAGCTGTTATATGGATAAATCTCTTTGAATGGACAAAGAATGTGAAGATATTTTTATTCCATCTAATTCTCATCAAAGCATGACCTCAATAGAGGATGATTTTAATAATCAAGCAGATAGAATGGCCCTTTTGTGGCTATCTCACAGAGTGTACTACCATATCCTAAGATGAAATGTTGGCAAGGATGTGGACAAAAGGGAATGCTCATACATTGTTGGTGGGAATATAAATTGGTACAGCCAATGTGGAAAACAGTATGGAAGTTTCTCAAAAAGCTAAAAACAGAATTACCATATTATTCAGCAATTCCACTCCTGGGTATATATCTGAAAAAAACAAAAACACTAATTCAAAAGGACACATGTACCCCACTGTTCCTAGAAACATTATTTATACTGTTCATAGCAGTATTATTTATAATACCCAAGACATGGGAGCAACCTAAGTGTCCATCAACATATGAATGGATAAAGAAATGTGGCATACACAAACACAATGGAATATTACTCAGCCATTAAAGAGAGTGAAATAATGCCATTTGCAGCAACATGGATGGAATTGGAGGGCATTATGCTAAGTGAAATAAGTCAGAGAAAGACAAATACCATATAACGTCACTTACATGTGGAATCTAAAAAATACAACAAACTAGTGAAGATAAGATAAAAGAAGCAGACTCACAGACAAAGAGAACAAACTAATGGTTAGCAGTGGGGAGAGGGAAGGGGGAGGAGCAAGATAGGGGTAAAGCATTAAGAGGTACAAAGTATAAAATAAGCTATAAGAATATATTTCACAACATACAGAATATAACCAATATTATATAATAGCTATAAGTGAAGTGGGCTTCCCTGGTGGCTCGGATGGTAAAGAATCCACCTGAAAAGCGGGAGACCTGGGTTCGAAGGAGAAGGGAATGGCAACCCCCTCCAGTATTCTTGCCTAGAGAATTCCATGGACAAAGAAGCCTGGTGGAATACAGTCCATGGGGTCACAAAGAGTTGGACATGACTGAGCGACTATAACTCACTCACTCATAAATGAAGTACAACCCTTAAAATTGTGAATTGCTACTTTGTACACCTGCAGCACACCTGTAGAGACCACTTCAAGAAAATTAGAGATATCAAGGGAACATTTCATGCAAAGATGGGCTCAATAAAGGACAGAAATAGTATGGACCTAACAGAAGCAGAAGATATTAAGAAGAGGTGGCAAGAATACACAGAAGAACTGTACAAAAAAGATCTTCACAACCCAGATAATCACGATGGTGTGATCACTCACCTAGAGCCAGACATCCTGGAATGCGAAGTCAAGTGGGCCTTAGGAAGCATCACTATGAACAGAGCTAGTGGAGGTGATGGAAGTCCAGTTGAGCTATTTCAAATCCTGAAAGATGATGCTGTGAAAGTGCTCCACTCAATATGTCAGCAAATTTGGAAAACTCAGCAGTGGCTACAGGACTGGAAAAGGTCAGTTTTCATTCCATTCCCAAAGAAAGGCAATGCCAAAGAATTCTCAAACTATCGCACAATTACACTCATCTCACACCCTAGTAAAGTAATGCTCAAAATTCTCCAAGCCAGGCTTCAGCAATACATGAACCATGAACTTCCAGATGTTCAAGCTGGATATAGAAAAGGCAGAGGAACCAGAGATCAAATTGCCAACATCTGCTGGATCATTGAAAAAGGAAGAGAGTTCCAGAAAAACATCTATTTCTGCTTTATTGATTATGCCAAAGCCTTTGACTGTGTGGATCACAATAAACTGTGGAAAATTCTGAAGGAGATGGGAATATCAGACCACCTGACCTGCCTCTTGAGAAACCTGTATGCAGGTCAGGAAGCAACAGTTAGAACTGGATGTGGAAGAACAGACTGGTTCCAAATAGGAAAAGGAGTACATCAAAGCTGTATTTTGTCACCCTGCTTATTTAACTTATATGCAGAGTACATCATGAGAAATGCTGGGCTGGAGGAAGTACGAGCTGGAATCAAGATTGCTGGCAGAAATATCAGTAACCTCAGATATGCAGATGACACCACCCTTATGGCAGAAAGTGAAGAGGAACTAAAGAACCTCTTGATGAAAGTGAAAGAGGAGAGTGAAAAAGTTGGCTTAAAGCTCAACATTCAGAGCACTAAGATCATGGCATCCAGTCCCATCACTTCATGGCAAATAGATGGGGAAACGGTGGAAACAGTGGCTGACTTTATTTCTGGGGGACTCTAAAATCACTGCAGCTGGTGATTGCAGCCATGAAATTAAAAGATGCTTACTCCTTGGGAGGAAAGTCATGGCCAACCTAGACAGCATATTAAAGAGCAGAGACATTACTTTTCCAACAAAGATCCATCTAGTCAAGACTATGGTTTTTCCAGTAGTCATGTATGGATGTGAGAGTTGGACTGTGAGGAAAACTGAGTGCCGAAAAATTGATGCTTTTGAACTGTGGTGTTGGAGAAGACTCTTGAGAGTCCCTTGGACTGCAAGGAGATCCAACCAGTCCATCCTAACGGAGATCAGTCCTGGGTGTTCATTGGAAGGACTGATGCTGAAGCTGAAACTCCAATACTTTGGCCACCTCATGCGAAGAGCTGACTCATTTGAAAAGACCCTGATGCTGAGAAAGATTAAGGGCAGGAGGAGAAGGGAACGACAGAGGATGAGATGGTTGGATGGCATCACCAACTCAATGGACATGGGTTTGGGTAGACTCTGGCAGTTGGTGATGGACAGGGAGGCCTGGCATGCTGCTGTTCATGCAGTTGCAAAGAGTTGGACACGACTGAGTGACTGAACTGAACTGAACTGACACCTGTAACACAATAAAATAACATACAGCAATTATACTTTAATTTGAACTTTTTACAAATTTTAAGATATGTTAAGAATAATGTTTATGGAAAACTACAACCACCCAATCCAGGCCCAAACCTTCCATGAGTGAATGTATGGGACATCCCACCAGGCAAAGAATTATAATCAATAGAGGAAAAAGGAATGATGGAATAGGTAGTGAAAGAAGCTAGTTATGAATATCAGCTATGACCATGTGACCAGTTACAGAGATGAGAACTATTATAGTTAGGAGTATTTTTCCTTGATAATCTCTCAGGTTAGCTTCACTGCAAGGCTTCTCATTACTGTTTCTATATGCTGCAAGAGAAGGTGCTTATGTTTTGAAAAGAGTGGTCAGAGAAGTAGAATTGGGTGGCAATTTCTCTCAAGTATTTCCCAAGTCCTTACTAATGGTGTTCTTGGTGGCTCTGGCAAATTTTGTAATAACTATAAGCAAGTAGTTGTTAATTTGTGTGGAGAAACTCCCATGCAAAGAGAGTTTAGATTTATCCGTAAGATCAAATATATTTTAATATGAATTATCTTTGTTTTAGCAATCAAGATCTATGATTGTTTACTGTGAGAAGCCAGTTTTGTAATTGTTGTAGCTGTCCATTGAATGTTATATAAGACTCGCAGTTGGTATTGTGAGAGGTTAGGTTAAGTAAGAACTCACAAACTGGTTGTAGTCTCTGATTTTTTAGATATGTCCTGGTGCAGGTAACATCATGTAGTATATACTTTACCTTTCTTGTGTATATTGGTGGCCAAGGAGGGTGTATTAACCAGGTTCTCCAGAGAAATAGAACCAACAGGAGATTGAAATACAGATGAGAGAGACAGAGAGAAACTTATTTTAAGGTATTGGCTCACTTAATTATGGAGACTTGGCAAGTCCAAGATCTAAAGGAGTAGGATAGAAAGCTGGAGACTCAGGGAAAAGTTGCAGTCCTACTCCAGATAGTCTGCTGGCAGAATTCTTCCTAGCTCAAGGGAAGATCAGTCTTTGTTGTGTTAAGGTCTTCAACTGATTGGATGTGATTCACTCACATCATGAAGGGCAATCTACTTTACTTAAAGTCAACTGTTAAATGTCAATGTCATCCCCAAAATATACCTTCACAGAAATACCCAAAATGTTTGAGCAAATATCTTGGTGCTGGGGCCCAGTCAAGTTGACATATAAAATTAACCATCATGGTGGAGGTTTATGGTAAGGTGCCAATTTCTTTCCACTTCAATAAGTGAGACTTGTATTGAAGGAGGAGAGACATCATTATAATTAAAAGGAAAATAGCCCAGTAGTTGCAAGAATATACACTGTTAGCAGAGTTTATACTTATCCTTATCCCAGAGATTACTAAAGGAGATTTTATCTCTATAATCTCGTAGGTTTGTTGATATTGGTTCTAGATTACAACATTTTCAATTTAATTGTACAGTCATGAGCATCCTAGTTGGGTACATACTATCTCTGTGCATTCCTTAAATAAGATTTGATAGATATTGGTCTATTGCTCTACTTATTTGATAGCATTAGTTAATAATAGTGAATTTCACTTCATTTAAGGTAAAAATTGGTCCATAGGACTTAGAAGGCACTGTGAGTCACCAGCAATATTACAGAGTGCTTAGCAAGAAGACATGTTGCTAACAGTACTAAGGACAGAAAGTAGAGTACTAGTCTCAGTATTGACATCTGTGGTCATGCTATTAATAATAAGACTGATCAATATGAATAACCAACAAAGTGATTTCCATTGACCTCAATCTGGCCAGTGTGATATGAATGTGGCATGCTAAGGTGATCCACTAATGGTCATGTAGTCTACACTGGTGAAGGTATGAACTTTCCAAGTAAGAAAAGGCCACAGCAATAGAGTAAGGGTTAAAGTCAGAGGTCATCTGCAGCTGGCAGTAGTGGATCTGATTGTCCACTGTGTACCTCTCAAGGACAATTAGTTCCACCTCTTGGGTGCCAGAATCAGATCCAGATTTGTTCCACGGTACCTTTAGCAGAGCAAAGTATGTGATGGCACATGAATGCCTCTCTTTCCAGATAGTGGTGAGGGGTTTGTTCTATTTATAGTGGATCATGGGCAGACATAGGCTGAGGATGGTTCCAGAGTCAATAGGCCACATCAGGTCCTTATCAGGATTGAGGGGGAGACAGCTAGGCACTAGATTTTCTATGAGAGGGAAAGGAAAAGTTAAGGGATGAGTTAAAGTTCCTCTGCTGTGAGCAATAATGTCAAGGTTACCATGTTCTTGAAAACTGATAATTACATTGTATTCAGTGTGGGTATATATAACGTCAGTGGTTGCAACATCTCTGTTGGTAGTCTCCTTATTTTCTGTGAATTTAAATATAGCAAAGTTATACCATGGTAAGGGACAGTATAAATTTAATGTAAGGGGGACTATTTATGGTATCAATCACTTGGAGGGCCATTTTCTTCCAAGTTCTCTCAATAGTCCTTGTTTTAAAGGCCCATTATGTCTTCTTATGGTATCTGCTGGCATAGGATGATAGGGCAGGTGAAAAACACAAGCACGGGTATTTTGTAATGCCGATTTTTGCATATGCTTTGTAGTGAAGTGGAAGCTTTGATCTAAATGTGTAACTTGTAGCACTCCCAAAGGCTGTAAAAGCTGTTTTGTTAACCTCCCAAAAACATTAAGAAAGGTTGCTGCCTTACATGGGTAAGACAATAAAAGGCTTGTGTGGGTATTTATCATTATTGTTGTTGTTGCGACCCCACGGACTGCAGCATGCCAGGCTCCTCTGTCCATGGGATTCTCCAGGCAAGAATGCTGGAGTGGGCTGCCATTTTCTTCTCCAGGGGATCTTCCTGGATCAGGGATTGAATCTGCATTAGCAGACAGATTCTTTACCACCGAGCCACCAGGGAGCCCATTTACCATTGTTAAGGCGTATTAATGACTCTTGCTACTGCAGGGAGAGACCCAATTAAGCCAGTTTGCCAGTTCTGTTGTGGCCCTTGTCTTCTAAAAATTTCTCCAGTGTTTATATTTTTGGCACTTGGTACAGTTCCTAATGCCTTTGTGTAAATGTTTTTCTACTAGGTCAACTCTTCTATTAACAACCAATTTTTATATTCTCATGATATTCAAATACCCTGACCTCTTGGGTACATACTAGTTAGAAGGGTCAGGATGACTTGTCCCAAAGTTCTGGGGATGCTCTGTTCCTCAAGAAGCTTACCTATTTCAGTGGTCTAGTTAGTAAATTGGGTTTTCCTAGTAGCTCAGACGGTACAGATTTGGTACTGTATCATCCCTTCTCTGTGTCTTGCTTGGTATAAGCTGAGGTATGGTATACCAAGATGGACATAGTAGGAGCCAATGTGGCAATTTCCCCCCATATCTCCTTACCCTAAATGTCTCAACCTTGTATTTTCCAGCTGTGATTTTACCGAAGTCCTGATTTAGTTTTTAACACATTAGCCACCAATCAGGAGTTAGTGAAAATAGAATTTTAGGAAAATGTTTGTCAAGGGTATGCTTTAGTGCTAGTGATATTGCATGCAGCTCAGGACATTGGGCACTTTATCTATCCCTTTTATGGAATTTGGAATCTGAATAGAGGTGATAAGCTGTGATTGTCCATTGTCTGACTTCCTTATATACCCCAGGCTCACTTCATTGGTAAAGACAGACAGTTGTTTTTTTCTCATTTTGAGAATATTGAGCATCCTCCTACCAGTCCCCACTGAGCAAGAAGTGGGGACATTTCTTGGGACTTTGGCAAGTTATCTTCAGTAGCAGAGTATAAGGATATTTCTTCTTGTAGTTGTGAAACTCCAGTAAGGTTAGGTTTCTCTTGATTCTTACTTGACTCTGCCCCAGTAAGGCCTTAAGTTTCAGTAAGTGCCCAGAGTGTTACCAAAATTGCTTCTCTACTGGTAAATACTTTTGACCTGAGTCTGGGGGCTTCATATACTTAAAGCCTATGCATAGCCATTTACATGGTTATTTGGTCCAGAGGCTCCAGGAAGCAAATTTTGGATTGGCCAAAACTTCTCATTGTAACTCCTGTCCTCGAGGCACTAGTGGGACTGCCAAAGTAATAGCCTCCTTTATCAGCCTCTTTAGTGCCATTTTTTTAAACTCAAGTCTTCACTGAACAGTGAAAGATTTACAGGTCTCTTGATAAACAAAGACCAGCATTGGAGGTAAGGAGTGTGTTGGTATCAAAATCCAAATATTCCTACCAAATCTTAGGCCTCCTTCACCAATGTGGGAGGTTTGGGTGTTAGCTTCTTGTCTTTTACCAAATTAAGAATCGTTCCCCAAGTTCCAAAGATAACCTCCAAATTTAGCAGAGACCAGCTTTCTATCTTATGTGGGCAATTGTCCATTCCCTATCAGTGAGTTATTTGCTCACAGCTTTGATGACCTGTGAGACAGAGTCTTAGTGAAATCCAATGAGAAGGATGCCATTGATATAATGCCAAAGCTGAGTTTCTAGTGAAAGTGGGTCAGGCATTTAGGTCTTGCCTACAAAGATACTGCAGGACTATTTTAAATACCCCATAGGCAACTAGAAAAAATTGTACTGTCAACCCTCAAAGGTGAAGGTGAGTTATGGTTGACTCTCCTGTGAAATTTTTATAGAATAGAATGTGTGAGGTAAGTCTATAACTACAAACCGTTTTACCCATACTATTTTAAATGTCATCCATTAAGATGACAATATCTAATAGAGGTGCTATAACAAAGGGAATATCTTTTTTAATGCTACTCATTAGTTGTGGCTTTAAGCACAGGCTATACCAGAGAATTCAAATGTAGTTAGGATTAAGTACCCCTTCTTTAACTAAGTCAGCTATGAGAAGCCATAATCTTTCAGTGCCTCATCTTAGCTGGTACTGTGGCACATTTATCACCATTATCAGTAGAAGAAGGTTAACTGGTTCTTATTAGGTGGTGCCCAACAATAGTGTAAAAGTCTTAGGCTTGTACCATGAGGTTACCTGCTGACTAAAAAGGTCCATTCCAGTAGTGGGGGAAAAAATGGTGGGTGTGGGGTGGGGAATAACTAGGACAGAAGCAACTTTTAGCAATAACAGAACCAATTTAAATAGTTAACCAGATAACTTTCCTTTAATTAATCCTCCTCCCAAGCTGGTTGCCTCCTGGGAAGGGGAGATCCTTTTAAAACATGAGTTCTTCCTGAGATTAGGGAGATTTGGGTATTGATGTCCTACAGAACCAGACCAACTGGTATTGATTATTTTTTGAAGCTAAAACCATGGTTAATGTGGTAAGGGGGTAATTTTCTGCCTGAAGGGGGCATTTCCATGATGAGTAGTAGATCCCTGTGTAGCAGGATCCTGTCATTGGCAGAGATTAGGAGCAAGTATAGAAGGTAAAACTACCCCCCAAAGGGGAAGCCAGTGATGGATTGTAGTCTAACTCTAGTAAATAGTGTAATTGTTGTACCTATTTATCAAAGATCATTCAATTTGGGAACTTCTTGTCCCTTGGGGTACAGTAGAGCCTCCCTTGTTTATCTCAAGGTTCATGCTCAAATAAGGGCCTAGCTGAAGATGGTTTGTTTGGCCTTGGAGGAAGGTGACCTCACTGTTGACAGTAATTTTGACTTAGGCCCAATGGGGTATTGTTTATAGAATTAACAGGGAACATTTGATTCTGAGTTAGTCTTTCTCGAGTTTCTATTAAATCTAGGGCACCTATGCCCTCTTTAATGGTTTTGCATTAGCTATCATTGCCAGTAAAGCAGATATATATTTGTTAAGAGTCTTCCTGAGAAACAACTGGATGGATTCAGGACTCAATTCAGCCTCCTATGGACTTGGCCACATCATGCCACATACCATGTATTACCTAATAAGCCCACAATAATATCCCCAGTTGGTGGAGGAAATGATTGACCCTGGCTAACATTTTCCACTGTTAGTTGGCCCATACCGTTATAAGGCTTAATGTGGAGTGGGCAGCCTTCCAAGCCGTAAAAATTCACACCAACAAAGTATAAATTTAGACCAGGGTCCAAAGTTTCCCCTGGGGCCGCTATAACCTTCCACATGAATTGTGCAAGATCCTTTAGCAAAGATAACATTTTTTCATCTCATACTACAGCAGCTAGTTGTTTAATTCCGGTTCCCATTAGGTGGAAATTCCTCCTTGCCGGGCACATCCTATGTACCCAGGAAGTGTCATTTTCATCTGGTTCTTGAACTAGAACATTAAAGAGAGACTAAACCTCATAGTGAGAGAGATGATGTGTCTGCTCCACCAAGTGAAAAACAGTTTCTGGTTTTTGGCCTTCCCATTTTGTCTTTTTTGTTTTTATTACTTTGTGAGTTGTCACCAGTAGAGGGAAAATTATTCCAGTCACTATTGTGGAAACATCATGCTGCCTTTTCTTCTAGAGAGCACCAGTCCTCCTCCCCAGAGTCCTCCCCTCCACTTAGTCTCTATAGGAAGTTTGGGCTTCTACCTTCTTTACAGGTGGCATGCTGGTGAGAATCTGTCTACAGCAAGGCTTAGCATGAACCTTGTGGTTTTGAGCACCTCTTCAGCAGGACAGTGGCCCTTCTCAGAGTCCTAGAAGGGGCAGAAGTATATATACATTTCCTTGCCTTTAGTCACTTTAAGAAATACATTAGCCAGCTCAGTCCAAGGGTTTGGATCTCCATATCCCTCTGAGGAATGACTAGAATGACAATACCTACAATAACCTAATTGAGTGTCACAACAGCAGAGTCATGCTAGCTACTTGCAAAAGCTCTCCCTTAACTGTTCTTAAGAGAAGAACTTTGGCCCTAATGTCTACCTTAACAGCTTCTTTGCTTGCCGTGACAGCCTCCATGACAAGAACATCCTCTCAACTCATAGTACCCCAAATCACCAGCCTTGCTAAGGAGAGCTCTTCCTATGATAGCCTGTTATGGAGACACAGGCAGCTAACCTGTAGTTCAGAAGCATGAACTTCTCCCCTTTTCCTATTCAGGCCCACAAGTCTTACAACTTCCAGCACCTGCCTAGTGAAGGATCCAAATTGATAATTGTACTACTGATAACATAGACCCAATGCCAATTCCTTAATCACCATAGGAATCCTATCCTTATCATCACTTACAGTGAGCTCAAGGACTTTGAGATATGACTATGAGGCCACAGTAGCACTTAATGAGCTTAATTTGGGTGGCAATTGAATAGGTTACATGAGAGGGGAAGCCTTTCACAGCAGGTGACTTGCTGAGAGAATCACACCAGGCCACTACCCAGAAAGGTAACAGGGCAAGGGAACTCTCAGGGGAGAGCAAGATCAAAGACGGGATTATGAAGCTAAGCAAAGTCACTCAGCAATAAGTTGAGGAGTCTGTGGGTCAGAAGGCCTCATTAGGCAGCATCAGCTTGAGTTCTTTTATAGCTACAGAATTAGTTTTTGTCTATATCTAACAGATGCTGAATGTAGTGTTGTGAGATATATGAAGTAAGCAGTCTCCTAATGGGTAAAAACCCACTTAGTTGCTCTATATTTTTAAAAATTGGAGAATGTCATGGAAGTGGTAGAAACAAGATAGTGGACTAGAAGGATTTGAGCTCACCTCATTATGAAAACACAAAAATTACAACTAACTGCTGAACAACCATCAACAAAAATGACTGGAACCTACCAAAAAAGATATTCTACATCCAAAGAAACTATGAGCCATGCCATGTAGGGCCAACCCAAGAGGGATGGGTGGTGGAGAGTTCTGACAAAACGTAGTCCACTGGAGAAGGGAATGGCAAATGACTTCAGTATTCTTGCCTTCAGAACCCCATAAACAGTATGAAAAAGTGATGGACAGGGAAGCCTGGCTTGCTACAGTCCATGGGGTCACAAACAGCCAGACACAACTGAGCAACTGAATTGAAAGACAGGAGAAGTCATAATGAAACAGGAGGAGGGGAGTGTGTGTGATATAATCAAATCTCATATCTGCCAGGTGGGCAACCCACAAACTGGAAAATAATTATATCACAAAGTTTCTCCCACAGGAGTGAGAGTTCTGAGGCCCAGTTAAGGCTCCCCAACCTGGGAGTCTGACATATGGATAAGTCCCTAGAACATTTGGCTTGAAGGCCAGTGAGGCCTCAATGCAGGAACTCCATAATAATAGGGGAAACAGAGAAGCCACTCTTGGAATACACATGCACTGGGACTTGGGGCAAAGCAGTGACTCCATAGGAGCTTGGGCCAGATGAAACTGCAAGTCTTGGATCTTCTCCTGGGGAGGTAGGGGTTGGCTGTGGAATACTGTGGAAACAAGGACAGTGGTGGCAGATGCCACAGGGAATATTTACTGGTGTGAGCTATACTGGAGGTTGTCTTTTTGGCATCAAGACCTGCCCTACCCAACAGCCTGCAGACTCCAATGCTGGGATGCCTCAGACCAAACAATAAACAGAGTGGTAACACAGTCATCCATTAGCAAACAGGTTGCCTAAAGTCATCTTGAGCCCTCGGCCACCTTTAAACACACTGCTTGACACAGCCTTGCCTACCAGAGGCACAAGACCCAGCTTCATCCACCAATGGACAGGCATCTATCCTTCCTACCATGAAGGTGCACAAGCCCCAACATCACTGAACAGGGGGCAGACACAAAAACCAACACAAACTACAGTTCTGCAGCTTATGGAATGGAGACCACAAACACATAAAGTCAGACAAAATGAGATGGCAGAGAAATATATTCCAGAATAAGGAACAAGGTTAACTGCAGAAGTGAAGTATAGAAATACAATCTACTGGAAAAGGAATTCAGAGTAATGATAGTAAACATGATCCAAGATCTCAGAAAAAGAATAGAGACTGAGAAGATAAAAGAAATTTTTAGCAAAGACCCAGAAGAACTAAGGAACAAATAGAGATGAACAATACAATAACTGAAATGAAACAATACTAGAAGAAATCAATAGCAAAATAACTGAGGCAGAAGTAAGTGATTGGAAGATAGACTGGTGGAAATTATTGATATGAAACAGAATAAAGGAAAAAATAATGAAGAGAGGGCAGTCTCAGAGACCTCTGGGAGAATATTAAATACACCAACATTTACATTTTAGGGGTTGTAGAAGGAGAAGAGAGAAAAAAGGGGCCTGGGAAAATATTTAAAGAGACAATAGCCAAAAACTTCCCTAACATGAGAAAGAAAACACACAAGCCCAAGAAGCACAGAGAATACCAGGCAGGATAAACTTGAGGAGGAACACACAAAGACACATATTAATAACTTGCAAAAAATTAAAGACAGAGAGAAAATATTAAAAACAACAGAGGGGCACTTCTTGGCAGTCTAGTGGATAGGACTTGGTACTATCAAGGTCAGGCAACTAAGATCCCAAAGTCACATGGTGTGCCCAATAAATAAATAAAATAATAAAAGCAACAAAAGGAAAACAAAAAATAACATACAATGGAATCCCCATAAGGTTATCAACAGATGTTTTAGCAGAAATTCTGCAGGAAAGAAGGGGGTGGCACTATATATTTAAAGGGATAAAACAGGAAAACTTGTAGTCTAGAATATTCTACCCAGCAAGGCTCTCATTCAAATTCCATGAAATAATCAAAAGCTTTACAGACAAGGAAAAGCTAAGAGAATTCAGCATCATCAAACCAGCTTTACAACAAATGCTAAAGGAACTCTAGGCATTGAAAAAAAGGCCCACAACTAGAAACAAGAAAATTACAAATGGGAAAGCTCATCAGTAAATGCAAATGTACAGTAATGGTAAGAAATCATCCACATACAGGTATGATGTCAAAACAAGCAATTGCGAGAAAAGGAGAGTACAAATGCAGGATATTGGGAATGCATTTGAAATTAAGAGATGAACAACTTTAAAAAATCTTGTATCTGTATATATAGACTGCTACATCAATATCTCATGGAAACCACAAACCAAAAATGTACAATAGATATAAACACAAAGAAGGAAAAGTAATGAAAACACAATACAAAAGGTAGTCATCAAATCACAAGAAAAGAGAACAAAAGAGGACAGGAAGAAAAAAGATATATAGAAACAAATACAAAACAATTAACAAAAAGGCAAGGAGAGCATGAATGGCAATAATTACCTTAAATGTAAATGGATTAAATGCTTTATCCACAATACATAGACTGACTGAATGGATACAAAAACAAGGCCTATCTATATGCTATCTACAAGAGATGTGCATCAGATCTAGAGACACATATAGACTGAAAGTGAGAGGGTGGAAAAAGGCATTCCATACAATAGGAAATGAAAACAAAATAGAATAGCAACACTCACATCAGACAAAATAGACTTTGAAATAAAGATTGTTACAGGAGACAGGGAAGGATACTACATAATGATCAAAGGATCAAGCCAAGAAGAAGATGTAACAATTGTAAACATATATGCATGCAACATAGGATCACCTCAATATTTATGGCAAATGCTAACAGCCATAAGGGCAAACCATTCAATATCACAGTAATCCAAGCCTATGCTGAAGTAATGCTGAAGAAGCTGAAGTTGAACGGTTCTATGAAGACCTCGAAGACCTTCTAGAACTAACATCCAAAAAAGATGTCTTTTTCATTATAGGGGACTGGAATGTAAAAGTAGGAAGTCAAGAAACACCTGGAGTAACAGGCAAATTTGGCCTTGGAGTACAGAATGAAGCAGGGCAAAGGCTAATAGAGTTTTGCCAAGAGAACACATGGGCCATAACACCCTCTTCCAACCACACAAGAGAAGACTCTACACATGGACATCACCAGATGGCCAACATGAAATCAGATTGATTATATTCTTTGCAGCCAAAGATGGAGAAGCTCTATACACTCAGCAAAAGCAAGACTGAGAGCTGACTGTGGCTCAGATCATGGAACTCTGCATTCAAATGGGTATATCTTTCTTTTTCTCCTTTGCTTTTCACTTCTCTTCTTTTCACAGCTATTTGTAAGGCCTCCTCACACAGCCATTTTGCGTTTTTGCATTTCTTTTTCTTGGGAATGGTCTTGATCCCTGCTTCCTGTACAATGTCACAAACCTCGGTCCATAGTTCTTCAGGCACTCTGTCTATCAGATCTAATCCCTTCAATCTGAATGCAGAGTTCCAAAGAATAGCAAGGAGAAATAAGAAAGCCTTCCTCAGTGATCAGTGCAAATAGAGAAAAAAAAATAGAATGGAAAAGACTAGAGCTCTCTTCAAGAAAATTAGAGATACAAAGGGAACATTTCATGCAAGGATGGGCACAATAAAGGACAGAAATGGCATGGACCTAACAGAAGCAGAAGATATTAAGAAGAGGTGGCAAGAATACACAGAAGAACTATACAAAAAAGATCCTCATGACCCAGATAATCATGATGGTATGATCACTCACCTAGAGCCAGTTATCCTGGAATGTGAAGTCAAGTGGGCCTGAGGAAGCATCACTATGAACAAAGCTAGTGGAGGTGATGGAATTCCAGTTGAGCTATTTCAAATCCTAAAAGATGATGCTGTGAAAGTGCTCAATATGTCAGCAAATTTGGAAAACTCAGCATTGGCCACAGGACTGGAATTTTCATTCCAATCCCAAAGAAAGGCAATGACAAAGAATGCTCAAACTACCACACAATTGCACTCATCTCACACCCTAGTAAAGTAATGCTCAAAATTCTCCAAGCCAGGCTTCAACAGTCTGTGAACCATGAACTACCAAATGTTCAAGCTGGTTTCAGAAAAGGCAGAGGAACCAGAGATCAAATTGCCAATATCCACTGGATCATCAAAAAAGCAAGAGAGTTCCAGAAAAACATCTATTTCTGCTTTATTGACTATGCCAAAGCCTTTGACCGTGTGGATCACAATAAACTGTAGAAAATTCTGAAAGAGATGGGCATACCAGACCACCTGACCTGCCTCCTGAGAAACCTGTATGCAGGTCAGGAAGCAACATTTAGAACGGGACATGGAACAACAGACTGGTTCCAAATTGGGAAAGGAGTACATCAAGGCTGCATATTGTCACCCTGCATATTTAACTTATATGCAGAGTACATCATGAGAAACGCTGAGCTGGGTGAAGCACAAGCTGGAATCAAGATTGCTGGAAGAAATATCAATAACCTCAGATATGCAGATGACACCACCCTTATGGCAGAAAGTGAAGAGGAACTAAAGAGCCTCTTGATGAAAGTGAAAGAAAGAGAGGAGCCAAGATGGCAGAGGAGTAGGACGGGGAGACCACTTTCTCTCCTACAAATTCATCAAAAGAATAACTGAATGCAGAACAAACTTCACAAAACAACTTCTGATCGCTAGCTGAGGTCATCAGGCGCCCAGAAAAGCAGCCCATTGTCTTCGAAAGGAGGTAGGACAAAATATAAAGATAAAAAGTGAGACAAAAGAGCTAAGGACGGAGATCCGTCCCGGGAAGGGAGTCTTAGGCGGCATTGCTTGGGGTAGGGTCCGGGCCTGAGTGCCCTGAGGACAATCGGAGGGAGCTTCTGTGAGTTGCCAACTTGAACTGTGGGAGACCAAAAGAGAGAGAGAAAATTAACCGGCCGGAACACACTGCTGGCCGTTCGCAGAACAAAGGGACCGAGAAAGTCCAGAGACCAGCTCGCAGGCTACGGACCGACCCAGCCCCGCCGAAGGCAGGAGGCAGGGGGGAGGGGAAGGTCGCGGCGAGACACAGGGCGCAGGCACCCGACCGGCGCGGGCGGGGACTGGGGCTGGGGACCCGGAGGGCAGAAGGCGCCCGCACCCGACTGGCGCCAGCGGAAACTGAAACTGGGTCCGCGGAAGGAAGTGGGTGCGCCACACCTGGGGATAGCGCGCCCATCAAGCCCCTCGCTGCCTGGACCGCTCTGACGGGGAAGGCACAGAGAGCAGGCGCAGCTTTTCGTTCCGCGATTTTGTGGAACACCCGAGGGCTGGAACCTCTCACAGCGTGGGGCGCGCTCCATATAGAACAGCCGGGAGCCTGAGCAGCGCAGATGGAGAAAGCAGCATCAGCCCCTCCTGGCAGCCCCAGCCTGTCCCCACGGCGCAAGCCCGTCCCCGCAGCGTCAGCCCCTCCCGGCAGCGCCAGCCCCGCCCCGCGGTGCCAGCCCCTCCCCGCAGAGCGACGGAACTAGCTACCTAAATAAGAGTCCACCTCCGCCCGCCTGTGTCAGGGCGGAAATGAGGCTCTGAAGAGACCGGCAAACAGAAGCCAAATAAACAAAGGGAACCGCTTCAGAAGGGACTGGTGCAACAGATTAAAATCCCCGTAGAAAACACGGACTACACCGGAAGGGCCCTATAGATATCGAGAAGTGTAAGCTGGAACGAGGAGCTATCTGAAACTGAGCCGAACCCACACTGACCGCAACAGCTCCAGAGAAATTCCTAGATATATTTTTACTTTTTTTTTTTTTTCTAAGTAAGGAAGGAAAAAAAAAATTTTTTTTCTTTTTTTCTTTTTTCTTTTTTCTTTTTTCTCTTTTATTTTCCTTTAAAATTCCCTGTTACTCCCCCATTACTCCTTCACTTTCATTTTCATAGATTTTTACGATTTTTTTAATTAGGGGAAAAAAAATTTTTTTTTTCTCTTACTTTTTTTTTCCTTTTTTTCCTTTCCTTTTTCTCTTCTTTTTTCTATTTTTCTTTTTCTCTTATTTCTTTTAAAGTCCTCTAGTACTCCTCTACTACTCCTTAATTTTCATTTTCAATACACTATAACCTTACAAAAAAAAAAAAAAGGAAGAGAAGCCCTATCTTTAAACCGAAGATTATTCTCTCCCAATCTTGACTCTCTGTTTTCTACCTCAGGACACCTCTATTTCCTCCTTTCCCCTTCTCTTCCCAATCCAATTCTGTGAATCTTTGTAGGTGTCTGAGATACGGAGAACACTCTGGGAACAGACAGCTGTGTAGATCTGTCTCTCTCCTCTTGAGTCCCCCTTTTTCTCCTCCTGCTCATCTCTATCTCCCTCCTCCCTTTTCTCCTCTTCATGTAACTCTGTGAACCTCTCTGGGTGTCCCTAACGGGGGAGAATCTTTTCGCCATTAACCTAGAAGTTTTATTATCAGTGCTGTATAGTTGTAGTCTCAGGACTACAGGAAAAATAAAACTGAAATCCAGAGGCAGGAGACTTAAGCCCAAAACCTAAGAACACCAGAAAACTCCTGACTACATGGAACTTTAAGTAATAAGTGACCGTCCAAAAGCCTCCATACCTACATGGAAACCAACCACCACCCAAGAGCCAATAAGTTTTAGAACAAGACATACCACACAAATTCTCCAGCAACGCAGGAACATAGCCCTGAACGTCAACATAGAGGCTGCCCAAGGTCACACCTAACACATAGACCCATCTCAAAACTCATTACTGGGGACTCCATTGCTCTCCAAAGAGAAGAAATCAAGTTCCATGCACCAGAACACTGAGGCAAGCTTCCCTAACCAGGAAACCTTGACAAGCCAATCGTCTAACCCCACCCACTGGAAAGTGAAAGAAAATAGTGAAAAAGTTGGCTTAAAGCTCAACATTCAGAAAACTAAGATCATGGCATCTGGTCCCATCACTTCATGGCAGATAGATGGGGAAACAGTGGAAACAGTGTCAGACTTTATTTTCCTGGGCTCCAAAATCACTGGAGATGATGATTGCAACCATGAAATTAAAAGATGCTTACTCCTTGGAAAGAAAGTTATGACCAACCTAGACAGCATATTAAAGAGCAGAGACATTACTTGCCAACAAAAGTCTGTCTAGTCAAGGCTATGGTTTTTCCAGTAGTCATGTATGGATGTGAGAGTTGGACTATAAAAAAAGCTGAGCACTGAAGAATTGATGCTTTTGAACTGTGGTGTTGGAGAAGACTCTTGAGAGTCCTTTGGACTGCAAGGAGATCCAACCAGTCCATCCTAAAGGAGATCAGTCCTGGGTGTTCATTGGAAGGACTGATGTTGAAGCTGAAACTCCAATACTTTGGCCACCTGATGTGAAGAGTTGACTCATTTGAAAAGACCCTGATGCTGGGAAAGATTGAGGGCAGGAGGAGAAGGTGATGACAGAGGATGAGATGGTTGGATGGCATCATCGACTCGATGGACATGGGTTTGGGTGGACTCTGGGAGTTGGTGATGGACAGGGAGGCCTGGCATGCTGTGGTTCATGGGGTTGCAAAGAGTCAGTCATGACTGAGTGACTGAACTGAGCTGATGGAAGGCTTTTGAGCTTATGGTCCAAGATTGCTGTGAAGAAGTAAACATAGGGGCCATCTTTAGTTTATTTATATAACAGTTGTGACAATCCTGTTTCTGTATAAACTTTATTTCCTGGTTGATTTCAATGGCACACCTCTTCAGGAGGATTCTTCCAGCATTTGGTCACATGCACTAGTTAATGATGCCAGAGAAACAGCAAACCTTTTAAGTTTTGGATTTGATCATGAGTTTTTTTCCATTGTATCAGATAAGGAACCCTTAAGTTTATAAATCTTACAAGCAATAAGTCAAAGGAAGAAAGAAATATGATACCTGCCAGAGGAAGTTAACCTTATTTTTAATAAAACCCAAGGAGAAGATCTGGGCCATTGTAAGCTGATTTCTTGAAATTATTTAGTCAAAGAATTCTTTACAGTGCAGTTCATTTGTTCCTCTTGTCCAGAAGACTGAGTATAATAAAGGGAGAGTGAAAGTCGTTCAGTCGTGTCTGACTCTTTGCAACCCCATGGACTATACAGTCCATGGAATTCTCCAGGTTGCTGGCTAAGATTTTATAGAGCTCCTAAATTATGATAGAAATGAAATGACTTTATCAGATTCCAGATAGTTCAGGAATTCCAATGGTTAGGATGATATAATTCAATAAGTCCTTGAAACACTAAACATCTGCTATAGCTGTTAGGAACACTTCTGGCAATCCAGACATCATACCAAACATTACTGATAAATCTCTCCTACCCTCTGAAGGTGTGAGTTCTGTGCTATTGACTGAATGTTTTCTCCCAAAATTTCTATGTTGAAACTTAATTACCAATGTGATTGTATTTGGAAGTAGGGTCTTTGGGAGGTAATTATGTCATGAAGGTGAAAACAACATGAATGAAATTAGTGTCCTTATTAAAGAGACCCCATAGAGCTCTCTCACCCCTTATGCCACATGAGGACTCAGCAAGAAGAGAGCTGTTTATGAAGCAAGAAGTGGACCATCACCTGACATAGAATCTGCCAGCACCTTGATCTTGGAGTTCCTAGCCTTCTGACCTGTGAGAAATAAGTTTCTGTTGTTTATAAGCCGCCCAGTCTGCAGAGTATTCTGTTATAGCAGCCCAAATGGATTAGGACACTCTATATAAAGTCCATTTGCCACCAGATCCCAGATAACCATGTACTCAGTAGACTTCTTTGCTTTACCTTAGGTGTTTTCTGTAAATAATTTTCCTGACAAGCAGCACACCTTTGTATTATTTCTTGAATTATATGATCCTTTTTCCAAATGTGGTAGGATTCCAAGGTTTTCAGTATATTCCTTTTGTTCGTGGCATGAAAAATCCATCCAAGCATATAACAAGTGAGATACAAAATTACTGCTATAGCATGAGTCCCATATTCATATGATATTCTTCATAGCTCCCCTTGGTTTCCAATTTTCTAAATCTTACAGAGTTGTGTATTTCTGAAAGTGTGAATAAGAGTTCCTGGATAGAAGTAATGAGGCTTCAATCTGCCCAGTTAAAACCTAAGTAACACTTTCTGAGCCTTGGTGGGTAAATTAATTTCCTTTAGACATGTCATCTTGTTGTCTGATATGAGTTCTACAATGAATTTCAGAAATCTGTTGGAGAAGCTGGGGTGACCCTAATAAATCAGCAATTATGTTTCTAGTGTGATACTTCAGTCACCACAGCTGTGAGAAATTTCCCTCTATTCCTCCACATTTGTTCCATAGCATGACAGACACTAAATGCATGTTTACTTTCAGTATAGATATTCACTTTAAGATTTATGGCTACTTTACAAGTTTGCTAAGAGTTCTACTTCTTGTGCTGACTTAGAGGATAAGCCTCTAAAACCTCTTGAGGATTGATTACTGTATGTGATGCTTTTCTATTTTCCTGTGAGTCTCTCACTCAAACTTCATCAGTGAACAATATTCAATCAAGATTAGGAAGATGAATATTAGATAAATCAAGTAGTTTGAATATCTTTTCTAACTGTGAGGGAATCATGTTCACCTATTTGGTCAGGATTTGGCAACAGAGTAGCTGGTTTCAAAAGGTTACACCTTGCTAAAATAACATTCAGTTCAGTCCAGTTCAGTCGCTCAGTCGTGTCCAACTCTTTGCGACCCCATGAATTGTAGCACGCCAGGCCTCCCTGTCCATCACCAACTCCCGGAGTTTACTCAAACTCATGCCCATCAAGTCGGTGATGCCATCCAGCCATCTCATTCTCGGTCGTCCCCTTCTCCTCCTGCCCCTAATCCCTCCCAGCATCAGGGTCTTTTCAAATGAGTCAACTCTTCACATCAGGTGGCCAAAGTATTGGAGTTTCAGCTTCAGCATCAGTTGGTCCAATGAACACTCAGGACTGATTTCCTTTAGGATGGACTGGTTGGATCTCCTTGCAGTCCAAGGGACTCTCAAGAGTCTTCTCCAACACCACAGTTCAAAAGTATCAATTCTTCAGCGCTCAGCTTTCTTCACAGTCCAACACTCACATCCATACATGACCACTGGAAAAACCATAGCCTTGACTAGACGGACTTTTGTTGGCAAAGTAATGTCTCTGCTTTTTAATATGCTATCTAGGTTGGTCATAACTTTCCTTCCAAAGAGTAAGCATTGTTTAATTTCATGGCTACAGTCACCATCTGCAGTGACTTTGGAGCCCAAAAAAATAAAGTCTGACACTGTTTCCACTGTCTCCCCATCTATTTCCCATGAGGTGATGGGACCAGATGCCATGATCCTAGTTTTCTGAATGTTAAGCTTTAAGCCAACTTTTTCACTCTCCTCTTTCACTTTCATCAAGAGGCTCTTTAGTTCCTCTTCACTTTCTGCCATAAGGGTGGTGTCATCTGCATATCTGAGGTTATTGATATTTCTCCTGGCAATCTTGCTTCCAGCTTGTGCTTCATCCAGCCCAGCGTTTCTCATGATGTACTCTGCATATAAGTTAAATAAGCAGGGTGACAATATACAGCCTTGACGTACTCCTTTTCCTATTTGGAACCAGTCTGTTAAACAATAAGACTTGCTCATACCTAGTCCAGTGGCACAGTAACAATGTTGTATCTTTTTTTTTTTAGTTTTTTTTAAATTATTTATTTTAATTGGAGGCCATCCATCAACATACATTAGCCACTGGTATACACGTGTCCCCCCATCCTGAACCCCCCTCCCACATCCCTCCCAACAATGTTGTATCTTATGAATTTATAAAATAGCAGTAACAGCATGAGGTGCATATAAGTAAATTAAATATTCCAGAGTCAAAGCCTGAGCCTCTTCAATTAGAATACCAATGGCTGCTAAGGTTCATAAACATCCTGGCATTTCCAGAACAAAAGAATCCAACAACATATAAAAGTAAGCAATTAGCCTATGATCGGAGTCTAACTTTTAAGAAAGTGCACCACTAGTAGCTCCCTTGTTATCATTACAAAAAAGGTGAAATATTTTGTCAAGGTTAGAAACTCCAAATACCACTGGGTTACTCTAAGGGTTTAAAAGCCTTCTCTAGCTTGTTTGGACTACAGTAAAGATTCTGGTGATGCATCATGTGATATCTCAATATTTGGTTAATATTTTCAGAAAAGGTAGAGATACATTGTCTGCAATACCCAACCAACCCCCAACATTGGTGTGTTTTTTTTTTTTTTTTTTCCCATGGTAGGTTACTTCATTTATAAATAGGCTGACTTTGGACTGGAACTACCTTTTGTCTATTGACTAATATCAAATGTCCCAAATATTTGACTTCAATTTGGTGGTACTACAATTTATCTAGGAAGGTTTTATGTTCTTCAGCTGCTAAAAATATTAATAAAGCCAACACTATTTATAGGTATGTAAAGTCTTATGTGTATGTGTGTGTTACTCTCTCAGTCATGTCCATATTTTTCCTATCCCATGGACTAGGGCCCACTAGTCTCCTCTGTCCATGGAATTCTTCAGACAAGAATACTGGAATGGGCTGCCATCTCCTTCTCCAGAAAATCTTAACAATTATCAAATCATTCTCATATTAAACTAACATGGGCCACCACAGTGAATATTCAAGTTCATTTATAAATGTCTTTAGAATATAATAAGCAAATCTGAGACATTTATTGCCACAAATATTAAAAGCCTCTATAGGTAAACAGAAAGAACCATGATTACTCAACTAAAGATGAGAAGAGAAAGCTGAATATAAGTCTATTACAGAAAAATATTTAGCTGGTGCAGTACAAACGTCAATATAGTAGCATAGATGTATACAAAAGATAACAAAGAAATGACTAACTTCTTGTACAAATCTATAAATTGAACTTTCATGTCAAATTTTCCTTCTTCTTTATAGGTACATAGCAAATGTCCCCATTTTTTTTATGGCCTGTGTTTCTAGTTATCTAATTACAGTTTCTATTTCTTGTATTTGAGCTAGAGAGAAACGCTATTGTGACCATGGCCATGGTTTTCATTTGTTGTAAGCTTTAACATTAATATTAATCCCTTTTATTATTATTGTATCATTTGTTCCTAGGATTTTTAGTTCCTAATTCCTAAAGATGAATCTATTTCCTATATTCTGAGTGCTTTTCCAGCATTAGGCAAAACTGTCTCTCTCTCTCCTATCCTTTTGTTTCAGAAAGACATATTTACCAAAATCTCCATCCAGAGTAAAAAATATGGTAGCCCTTAGTTTACAGACCATGTCCCCTCCCATCAGATTAACAGGCATAACAGGAGACAAGAGAAAGGCCTGTTCCTCTAACAGATGACTTATTTGCACAGGAAACAGAGGAGAAAAAGAGGCAAAAGTTTGTGTGGAGACACTCACAACTTGCTTATTTGTATGGGTAAAGGAAAAGTGAGAAATATCAGTATCCATAAGAACAGTTAGGGTAAGATTAAGGTAGGGAAAAGAAACAGACATAAGTTTTTCCCATTCTCAGCTCCAAAGTTTCCCCCAGTATGCCAGTTTTGCTCATTGGTTTGCACTACTTGCCAGTTATTTCCTGTGTGATTTTCTGGGGGTAATATCTTTGAGGCAATTGTAAAGCTTCAGAGCAGGTGTCTACTCCTTACATATTCTTCAATCTCTCCAGGCATTCATTTTTCTGATGCCCTGTCTTCTTATAACCTTATTTACCTTATAACCTTATTGACCTTACATTAGGGGACTCCCTCTCATGAATGAATGACTTCAGATAAGGGTCTTTTCCCTTTATGAATAATTAAAATTGAAAAGCTAACACTGAGGTCTTAAATTTCTTTTTGTTTTCTTTATCTTTCTCCATATTTTCCCAAAACTGAATGCTGCCAATATCTTAGAAACTGTCCTTGCCATCCATCTACTTTTTCTCTGACTTGTGCTTGATTGCTAGGCAAAAAGGCTGCTATAAAAGTAGAGAGGACCAAGGGCTTTTTCCAACCTTCCCCTGGATCCATCCTTGTAAATTTAGATAATGCCCAATAAATTACTGGTGAAAATCAGTAAGGATTTATCCAGTTTCCTGAGTGCAGCACTATAGTTCCTTCCAGTTCACCTTCTGCAGTAAAGCTTTAAGGATTGCCAGCATTAATCCCTTATGTTAAGTTTCAAAGGTTTGAAGAGTAGCCCAAGTTGTTGGAGGAGACAAACAAGATTTCCTGAGTCATGGTAGTCCTTGATAACAGGAGTTATTATTTGGTCCCTGTTATGAGTTATATTATGTCCTCCAAAAAGATATGTTGAAATCCTAACCCCAAGTAACCTGTGAATGTAACCTTATTTGGAACTGGGGTCTTTGCAAATGTCAACAAGCAAAAGGCAGGATCTAATTCAATGTAACTGGTGTCCTTTTAAGAAGATGAAAACAGTGTATGATGACAGAGACACAGAGGGAGAGAGCCATGTGAGGACAGGAGCAGAAATTAAAATGATGCAGTTGCAATCCAAGATTACCAAGGATTGACAGTCACCAGCAGAAGCTGGGAAGAGACAAAGAAGGATTCTCTTCAGCCTCAGAGAGAGTATGACCCTGCCAACACCTTTATTTCAGATTTCTAGCTTCCAGAACTGTGAAAGAATAAATTTCTATTGCTTTAGGCCACCCAATTTGTGGTACTTTGTTATGGTATCCCTAGGAAACTTAACAGAGGCCCATTATGCTCATTACTTTAGTTGAGCAAGTCAGCCAGTATCAATAGTTTACGCAGCAGCCTGTGTACATTCCATGCATAGGGCTGTGGATTGAAAGCACTCCATGGAGCACCTCAGAGAAAAATCACAGATCTTCCTGGACCACTGGAAAAGAGCTCTTAAAATAGTAATATCAGCTGGTAAAAGGACATATGCACTCATCATTTCTAGTCTTCCTAGTAGTCCTGGATAACTTACAAGAAACATTTGAGTCTTTGGAGCTCCAAAAGAGTAGGATTTATTTTCTTCATGTTGACATTAAAAAATAGAGAGTAATTAGCCTTCAATTAAAATTAATTAAATTTAAAAAATTATTTAAAGAAATAGAGAGGTTTGGAAGGCATTCTAGAGTTCATTCTCATTTTGTCATTTTAGTAGCCTTGAGGCAGGAGGTAGATGGGCCCCAAGCTGAACAGTTAAAATTTGTCCCTTGTGGACAGATACTCCAAGATGAAGAGGAGGAGAAGCTAAGCCCTGCCCAGATAAAAGACCACATATTTCTCATTGTCCAGGTCAAGGAGACCTCCCTGACTACACATTTGCAGAATGGCTCTCTGAAGGTCATAAAGGGAATGATGTCAATCTACATATAGGCCTCTTTACTAGAATCCATCTTGGCTGAGAGATGTGTATGCACACATGGGAGGACCCTGAGATAAACCAAATATTGACTCAGAACCAGGCAAAGAAAGATGATTGACCAAAGGAAACCTGGAAGAAATGCCCCCATATAAGTTATTCAAACTACTATAGGGGCATGACTGTCCCTCTGAAAACAACTGTGTGTCTATACACACATATCCTTTTCCCTCCTAACAAACACTCTGCTTGTTTCACTACTTTTCATCTCCATATGCAAATTCGTTTCTATACAGCTGATAGCCCAGGGTCTTGTCACTGGCTACTGGTCTGTGGTGGTCTAGTGGTTAGTTCAACATTCTCACTGCTGGGACCTAACTTCAATCTCTGGCCAGGAACCAAAATCTTGCTTCAAGCCACTTTAGGCCAAGGCCACCTGAGTCAGCCTAACTGCTTTTTAAAATTTTTTCTTACAAGTTACCAGGGCAACCATTTACCAATCCAACATCTTCATTCTAAGGCACAGTCTCTTATTCAAATTCTTAATGACTCCTTGTTTTTTCCTTTAATCATTTTTGCTTCCCCAACTATGTTTTATATGTTTGGTTTTCTGAGAATCTCAGAGGTGAAATTGAGACTTAGGCAGCCCATATCAGGATATTGAATAGGGCTGGCAATTCTTCCCCTTCCAAAAAGAAGTCATCTCGGGGTCTCAGAGCCACTAGAAACCATCCATTCAAGAGGTCATTGCCTACCTTCTCCCAAGTTTGGACTGAAGTAAGGAAAAGTAAAAGGAAACAGAAGGAGCAGAAGGGGCACAAGTAGGGAAGAATTGTGAACTTGGAGAAAGAATTTTCCGTTTATTAATCTCTTCCTCCAATATATTAATTAATTGTTTATGGCTACCCAACTCATTCTTGTCTTTACTTCCTGAGAAATATTCATCTCAGAAATATCAATAATCCATTTGGTTGGGTCGGGTTTTTCTAAAAATTCCTATGAAAGTGAAAGCGTTAGTTGCTCAGACATGTCCGACTCTTTGTGACCCCATGGACTGTAACCCACCAGGCTTATCTTTCCATGGGATTCTCCAGGTAAGAATACTGGGGTGGGTTGTCATTCCCTTCTCCAGGTGATCTTCCCAATCCAGGGATCAAACCTAGGTCTCCTGCATTGCAGGATAATCCTTTATCATCTGAGCTACCAGGGAAGCCCCAAAATCCCTTCAAGTACACCAATTTGTCTACATCAAAAGAGTCTTCCTCTGGCCATTGAAATATAGAGTTGTTTTGTTTTGTTTTGTTTTGTTTTTTGCTTTTTTTCCCTTCCATTTATTGTTATTAGTTGGAGGCTAATTACTGACCAATACAGTATATTAACACATATATATGGAATTTAGAAAGATGGTAACGATAACCCTATATGCAAAACAGAAAAAGAGTCACAGATGTACAGAACAGACTTTTGGACTCTGTGGGAGAAGGCGAGGGTGGGATGTTTTGAGAAAACAGCATCAAAACATGTATATTATCAAGGGTGAAACAGATCACCAGCCCAGGTTGGATGCATGAGACAAGTGCTCAGGGCTGGTGCACTGGGAAGGCCCAGAGGGATGGGATGGGGAGGGAGGTAGGAGGGGGGATTGGGATGGGGAATACACATAAATCCATGGCTGATTCATGTCAATGTATGGAAATATAGAGTTTTAATAAGTATCCCCATCCCAAACATGACAGTGAAATCAATCTTTTAAGAGAAAGACTTGCCAGCAACATTCTGGGCCTCCCATATTTTTCTACCTTTGAAGCAAATAGGTTCTTAGAACCTGTATTTTCTAGTTTGCTCAGCAGTAACTCAAATTTTGCTGCAGGGTTTGGCATTTCCCCCAGGAACCCAAACCCACAGAACCAAAATAATTAAAGGGCGAATGTTAGCTGAGTCTTACGTGATCGAAAATGGCCACAAATCCTCTAACAAATTCATCCAGAAGAATGTCTCACTCAAGGAATCTTATTGCTAAATTATTAGCAGGAAAATAAAGAAAAAATTTTAAGAAGAAAATTTTAAAAAGATATAAACATATCTTACATAAATATAAATATATATCTTATATAAATATAAATAAAGAAAGCAATAACCTCAGATATGCAGATGACACCACACTTATGGCAGACAGTGAAGAAGAACTGAAGAGCCTCTTGATGAAAGTGAAAGAGGAGAGTGAAAAAGTTGGCTTAAAGCTCAACATTCAGAAAACTAAGATAATGGCATCTGGTCCCATCACTTCATGGCAAATAGATGGAGAAACAGTGGAAACAGTGGCAGACTTTATTTTAGGGGGGCTCCAAAATCACTGCAGATGGTGATTGCAGCCATGAAATTAAAAGACGCTTACTTCTTGGAAGAAAAGTTATGAACAACCTAGACAGCATGTTAAAAAGCAGAGGCATTACTTTGCCATCAAAGGTCCATCTAGTCAAGACTATGGTTTTTCCAGTAGTCATGTATGGATGTGAGAGCTGGACTGTAAAGAAAGCTGAGCACTGAAGAATTGATGCTTTTGAACTGTGGTGTTGGAGAAGACTCTTGAGAGTCCCTTGAACTGCAAGGAGATCCAACCAGTCCATCCTAAAGGAAATCAGTCTTGAATGTTCATTGGAAGGACTGATGTTGAAGCTGAAACTCCAATACCTTGGCCACCTGATGTGAAGAGCTGACTCATTTGAAAAGACCCTGATGCTGGGAAAGATTGAAGGCGGGAGAAGGGGACGACTAATTCCAATGGTTGTCCCTGACAGTATATCTTGTACATATAATTCATCACATCCTTCAATATTCTTCCATAAGGTTAAATTCAGTTTTTCTCCCCCCAAAAACATGATTTTTAAAATGGTTGCATGATACTCTATCACAGGGCCATGCCATAATTTATTTTAACATTATTTTCCTCTTGTTGGAACTTCTTATGACTGCAAATATTTTTCCATTATAAACAATGTCATGACAAATATCCTTATGCATAGAACATGATACACATTTCTAATATTTTATTTAGGCTACCCAGAAGTGGATGCTCACGAGGATGAATACTTTTAAGCTTTAGTACATATTCATACACCACCTTTGAGGAAAACCATGCTAATTTATAATCCCATGGGCAGTGAATGAGAGAACTTGTCAAAGTTATACACAGCCTCATGTTGCAGAAAGGAAAAATACTGGTAGTCTTGATAGGAGAGAATGAAAGAATGAGATCCTACCGATTAAAGCTAATGCAGCTGGAAATGTCTGGCATATAATATGAAATTATCTGTTTTCAATATAACAATTTGACATAGGCAATTTATCAGTGATAATTAAATGCCTGAAAGAAAGGGAGTTAGGTGATCACATGACATAGGCGCATATGACTAAGTCAAGTTGACAGATATACGGTAATAACTGAGGTTGCCGGAGATGATTTGGTAAGTTGGCTTTTATTTTTGAGGTTTAAAAATTGTCTCTAAATTTTAAATTTTTAATAAAAACATTTAAGTAATACATGTTAATGGTACAAAATTCAAAAGGCACAGAAAAGTACTTCATGAGAAATAAGTATTCTATGCCTTTCCTTTCAGTGAGCCAATTCTCCTTCCACGGTTACCAGTTTCTTTATCTTCTCAATGACATCCTGAGAACTTACAAAAATAAATTTCTTTTTTATATACTTTTGTCCTTCCACATAAAAAGTACCAAATGATACATACAGTTCTGTACCTTGCTTCTTTTTATTCATCAATTTAGCTTGGATATCATGAGATATGAATACATAAACAGCTTGTTGATATGTGAAAGCATATATTGATTATTTAGCATATATTTGTTGAATACCTACTAGATGTCAGGTTTATTCTACACACTGAGATAGGGCAATAAATGAAACACAAAAAAATCTCAACCCTCATGGAACTTATGTCATCATGTGGAGAAACAGAAAAAACACATATAAATAAAACATATGTTATGTGATGCAAAGTGTTATAGAGAAAAAGAAAATGTTTGTTCAGCACTAGCTGAATGTGCCCTTGATCACTGGGAGGCACCTACATGGGGAGGTTGTCTGCCAGTCAGGTTGAGCTAGCAAAACTCAGTCAGGCTCAAGCCTAGGGAGCAGCCATGCTCAGGAAGCAGCTGAGGCCAGAAGACACAGCTGAGGCCAGAAGACATTCTGGATCAGAGCACAGATACCGCTCAGGGAGAAGACAGTGCTCTCTTGCCCTGACCAGAGCCAGCTCTTCCCAAAACAGAAACCCTACCAGAGGGAGGAAATGCCTGCATCCTGACTGATGAAGTCTGGGAAAGGAGGTCTTTGCAGTAAGTATAACAGTGGGAGAAGCCTGGACCCTGAGACAGGAATTGGATAGGACCTCCTTATAAATTTGTCCATCCTAGTAGCTTCTTAAGGAGGATAAAGACTAGGCTGAGGGTGGGGAATCAGAAAGCACCAAGTCATGGTGAGGCCCCAGCCATTCTGTCCCCTGAGTGGTGGCAAGAGTAGGAGGTAGGCCTTACGGAAGAGAGAGGCTACAGGTCCCTGCAGCAAAGTAGATTGGGTTAACACCCTTGGCCCCTGCTGGAAAGAGCCATAGGAAGACAGACTTGGGCTATGTCAGGCAAAGCACTTTCTAAGGGCAAGCTACAGAAGGGGCTGTTGCAGGAGGAAGTAGCTCCCTGTCATCTGGGGGTTATTATCTAAGCAGAGGGCAGTGTGTCAAGGGTCCTCTGTCATTCACCAGGAGGTAGGACCCCAGGACTGTTGGGGGCCCATGGACCCTAAAATGCTCCAATCCTCCCATCTTTGGAGGACAGACCTTGCCCAATCCCATCTGGCCTGGTCAGGGAGCTCAGAAACACCCCAGGGACTGCAGGCCTTTTCTGGGGTTTCAAAAAGGAACAGTATTAGCATTCATTAGTGCTCTAACTGGCATTTAATTGCCAGTTTCACTCTGGTTTTTTGGTCTTTATAATGAATACCTGATGCACAGCCTGCCCCCAGCTGCCCTACCCTTGACCTTCTCCCTAGAGATCAGCCCCCAGCTGCCCCTCACAGTCCCTTCACCTCCACTCACATCCACCAGCAAAGGTTGGAGGCAGGGATGAGCTTCCCCAGGGCATCTGCATTGCACCTTCTCTCCCTCCCCTTCCAGTGAGCTCAGAAAATTGGTCTTAATCCACCAGGCTTCAGTTGCTTAGCAACGGAACAGCCTGCTCCTAGCAACCAGGAGCCACAAAGATGCTGCAGAGAAAAGGGGCTGTCTGGGCCCTGCGCCTGCTCAGCTCCTGACTGCTGCCTCCCTGATGTCTTTCTCATTGAATATAGCCAGCCTTCTCAGATGCTGGGTCTTGAAAGGCTGATCTCCCGGGCAGCTGCCTGACCTCACCCCCCATCCCACCTGCCTAGAGCTTCTCTGAATCCCACCTTCCAGACCAGCAGGAAGTAGCTCATGATCACAGCAAGGTGGCCCTAGGAAAGGCCCTCCTTCTGTCTCTCAGAGGGCGCTGGCTATGTTGGTTCTTCCAGTCTGGCCTGGTGGGTGGAAGTAGAGAGGGCCAGGCTCCTTTCGCCCCACCCCAGGTGAGAGCAATTCCTGCCCAGGAATTGGGGGTGGGGAGTGCCTTGTAATCCCAGACCAGATGAGTCTGAAGGGAGGCAGGGTTCCACACTCAGGGCTTCTAAAGATCAGGAAGTTGAGACTCAGAGATGGGCTCAGGCCCACACAGCCTTCCAGTGAGAGGTGGATCTGAATCAACATCAGAATACAGGGCTCCCCAACACAGTCAGCGCCCATGAGACTGCCAGGCCACTGTGCAGCACCATAGGCTTCTGCCTTCTCTCCCCAAAGGACAGAGAGGACAGATTTCTCCACTCCAAAAAGGAAGCCTCCTGCCTTCCTGCCTTCTGGAATGGCCCCAACAGAGGGTGATCACCAGTGCAGAATTTCCATTTGATGAGCTGCTTTCCAGGATTGCTTTTTTATTTTTTTTAAATTTTTTTTAATTTTTATTAGTTGGAGGCTAATTACTTCACAACATTGCAGTGGGTTTTGTCATACATTGACATGAATCAGCCATGGAGTTACATGTATTCCCCATCCCAATTCCCCCCTCCCACCTCCCTCTCCACCCGATTCCTCTGGGTCTTCCCAGTGCACCAGGCCCGAGCACTTGTCTCATGCATCTCACCTGGGCTGGTGATCTGTTTCACTATAGATAATATACATGCTGTTCTCTCGAAACATCCCACCCTCGCCTTCTCCCACAGAGTCCTAAAGTCTGTTCTGTACATCTGTGTCTCTTTTTCTGTTTTGCATATAGGGTTATCATTACCATCTTTCTAAATTACATATATATGTGTTAGTATGCTGTAATGATCTTTATCTTTCTGGCTTACTTCACTCTGTATAATGGGCTCCAGTTTCATCCATCTCATTAGAATTGATTCAAATGAATTCTTTTTAATGGCTGAGTAATATTCCATGGTGTATATGTACCACAGCTTCCTTATCCATTCGTCTGCTGATGGGCATCTAGGTTGCTTCCAAGTCCTGGCTATTATAAACAATGCTGCGATGAACATTGGGGTGCACGTGTCTCTTTCAGCCAGGATTGTTTTTGACTCAATTGTTTTGACTCAATAGGAGTTCAGGAATATTCCCCAGAGGAGGCCTGTCTGAAATTTCTGACTCTTGAGTGGGTGCTAACTGGTATCTTACTTAATCACAGACCTCCCTAATCTTTGCAGGAGGTACACATCTATACCCACCCCACCCCCACCCTGCTTCTGTGGAGCCTCAAGCTCGGATGGTAAGGCTGCCCCCAGGAATAAACCATGGAAAGTAGGAGCTGTGGGAAACCAGCATCCAACAAGAGACCCCACCCCCATCTCTCCCCCTGGGCCAGGCTGCTAGACAGGGACAAGCTTTCCTCTGGGCAACTTCTTTCTACCTTCCCCCACTCCTTGCTACCCTCCCTTTCCCTTTTCTCCCTCCCAAGAAAAGGGCTTCTGGCTTCCAACGCCTGGCAACCAAACTGGGCTGCCACAGGCTGAGAGGAGCAGCACAGATGCTGCCTAATGAGGGGGCTGAAGTGAGGGGGTGAAATCAGTCTCTAGTCATATGTCGCTGTTGCTCACAAAACAGATACCAGGCTTTTCTTAAGTTTGCAATTGTTGTTCTCTATAATGAAAACCCTTCCAAAGGCAGGCAGCTAAGCCACATTTGGGTAAACATCTCCTTGATCCACCCTTTTCTATTTCATATTAAAAGCTTTTTGTTGTGGAAAATTTCAAGTCTATATACAAGTAGAATAGCATAATGAACCTCCTGTGGACATCACCCAGCATCAACAATTAGCAGCCCCTGGCCAGATATCACATCTTTGAATCTGTACTTCAGTATGTAGCTTTGAAACATGAGAACACTCTTTTAACAGAACTACAATGTCATAACAACACCTAAAATAATTCATAATTCCATAATGTCATCAAATATCCAGGCAGTGTTCAAAGTTCAAACACCTCATCAATGTCATGAGGTGTTGACTGTTGTTTTTTTTTTCAGTTTACTTGAGTCAAGGTCTAAAAAAAGGACACACAGAAATCTAGAGGTTCCCATTTGTGAATATTTTGGGGGAGGAAAACCTTTTCTTCTACTCTCTTAGGTTTAGCACCTAGGCCCTGTGAATGAAAACTGGTAAAAGACAGACTGACAGGAGAAAAAAAAAACCCCAGAGTTTATTTACATGTGCAACTTCCATATACACAGAAGAAATCAGTGATGATAACTCAAAGGTGTGGTTGGAATTTGGGGATTACCTGTCAACATACTAGATGAAATAGGGGAGAAAGTTACTTGCCAGTAATATAAATGATTTTTGGAAACATACACGGATATTCAGGAGAACAAACACTTGATAGGAGAGGCTGTGATGTTTGTCTATATAGGTGTGAGTGATCTTTCTTTTTCAGGGCCGCAAACTTACTCAGAGAAAAGATTTGGGGTAGACTTTATTCTACCTTCCAGAAGTGGATCCCGAGAAGGAATTTTTGGCTGCTTCATTTCCTAGAGTTGCTGCTTTTAGTCAGATAAAGGAAGCTCCAAAAAGGCTTTTTACCGTTGTCTATCGAATCTCAAATGTCTTCAGCTAAAATAATCTTTACACCAACTCTGGGTCCAAAGTGAGTCTGTACAGTATGCTGAAATCACAAGGAAGCGAAATTACCCTGCAAACCACTAACTCCGGGCTCTTCCCAGGAGGCCTCCTGTGAGCTCTGCCTTGAGTTATGTGAGGCATTATTAATTCCCAAACCTTGAGATTCAAAGTGATGAAATGAAGAGCTCAAGGTCAGCCAGCTACTGAGGCACTAGGCCAGGCTGGTAACTCACATCAAGAGCCTAAACTCATAGCAACCACGCCCTGCCACTCCACCCATCCTGCCTCCAGAGGCAGGGAAGGCCTCCACACTGTGCCCACCTCCTAGTCCAGGTCCTACCCAGAATGTGTCAAAGACTGACACGTTCCCACATCCTCTGACCACCCTGGCCCATTTCTCTCTGTTGCCAGGTGTCTGCCCTTGGGTGCATGTACCTCAGTCTCTCCCTCACCCAGAAGCACCCCAAGTACAAGGATGTTGGTTTCGGATATATGTGACCTGTCCCAGCTGAGCCTCACCCAGAGTCATTTGGAAGGTGCTCCCCAAAGGGTAGCTGACTGACTGGCTGCCTGAGTGAAGGGCCTTCTGGAGGGTGAGTGGACTGGATGTACTGGCAAGGCTTTGAGGAGAGATCCCGGATCCCAGGCTGGAGCAGCCATCAGACACACTCCACAGTGATAGGGGGTCTCTCCTGCCTGCAGAGAAGGAAAGGGATTGTCTAGGGAGCAGCCTGTACTTGGGCATCATGAAAACAGAGGCCTCTGGCCTCACTGCTGCCTCCGATAGGTCATTTACCCTCAAGACCTCAGGAAGTCTTCACATGTACATAGAATACACTCCAGAGAATCGCCTGGGCTGCCCTGCTGTTGAAGGAAGCCTCTCAGTCTGGAGTCTGGGGAAATTGGCTCTTGCCAGAGAGCCCTGGCCACAGGTCTGGGTCTCTGCTCTTTCACTATGCTGCTCCATGACCCTGGGCAGGCTACTTCCTCCCTGGGGGTCTCGGCTTCCTCATCTATACAATGAGGGGGCTGCACCCGTCCATCTCCAGGGACCCATTAGCTTCCATGTTTCTGTGATCTCCAGGAAAGGGAGACCCACAACATTCCTCAGTAAATGATTGCTGGTTTTAATTATGTTTACAGTCAAGAGGGTCCTCCTGCCTGTGTCCTACTGTCTCTGAACCTCATTTGTCTGGCTGAGGCATGGATCTAGCTAAGCTTCTTGATTGACCCAGAAGTACCTGGTCAGTGACTGCCATTTCCATCACAACTCAGTCCCAACAGTAGGAGAGTGAGCTCTAGAACCCTCAAGGCCCTGCTCCCAATCCCCGAGGTATTCAGGAAGCAGCAGTGTTCGGACATCATGGAGATGAGCAATTGTGGCACCAAGTGGCCCCTTGCCCTTCATGTAGCCCAACATCCTCACCTTCCAGATAAGGAAACAGGGACAGGGAGGAGAAGAGCTCTTGGGGTCAGAAAGAGCTGGGGACCTCCTCAGGAGGAATCTTTCCTGGGCAGGGTGGCTGATGGTGAAGTGGAGAGCCAGCCCACTAAGGAGCAGAGTTGTGGCATGAACTAAAACCAGTTTATGAAACCACCCTCAGGAAGCTCCTGGGTTCTCCTGGGCAAATATAGGACATACCCACAGGCACACATGCACACATGCATGCGTGCACACCACATAAGTCATAAAGAGGTCATAAGCATGTCACTTTCCGAAGTGCCTGAGCTGGGACTCTAACTTGACTACCCACCAGGAGCCACTGAGTATCTTAGCTACTTCTTTTATTCAACAAATAGTGACCCGAGTGACTGGGAACTGAATAGTGAACAAGTGGGATGTGGTCCTGTCCTCTCAGAGCCTGCAACCTAGCCAGGTGGGCAAGTGCTCCAGAGGAGAGTCCAACCCAGGGAACTGCCCCACCCCAGGGGCAGTGGGAATCCAGCAGAGCCCACCTCAGGGGCTCAGGGACCATCCAGTGCTGCAGGCCCTTTCCTGGCTGTCTGTGCCCATTTCTGGAACAGTCAGTTCTGGTTGATTGGGAAGGTAGCCTTGAGGAGCAATTGGTCTCCTCTCTTCAGGCCAGGCCGACATGGTCAAGGCTGCAGATGACCCTCTGGAACATTATGTCATGTCAGTGATAACCGGGCAACCTCTGGGGCTTGGAGAAGAGGTGAGGCTCCCCTTCATCAGACCAGGGGTTCTCAAAGTAGTGGCCTGGGACCCCCAAGCTCGCTGTTGAGTCTTCAGTGGCTCTTCTGAGCAGAAGTTGCATATTAGCAGGGTGCCCTTCCTCTTGCTGGCTTTTGTGATGCCAAGTGTGGGTTGTAAGGCCTCCAAGAATGGCAATAGTTCAACTGTTCTGAAAAATGTTTCCTTCCCACTCCCCCACCCCTTACCCCTTGCAGAGGGCCAAGATATTTCCTTCTTTAAACCTGTGTTTGTGATTTAGCTTCCATCCACCTTGACAATTGACATAATGGGTAGGAAACAAGGCTGCCCCTTTTCTCCATCCCTGCTGCTCTTCTTCTATGTATGTGAGAGTGTGTGTGGGGAGGGTTGGGGGGGAAGTGACACAGGAAGGAAGAGGGGAAAAGTATGGGAAAATGTCCTGTGGATTCTTTACTTAGTGAGCTCAGGGACACACAGAGATGTTTAAGTGAAACTTTCAGGGAGAAAAAAAAAAAGAAAACACCTTATTTTACCTGCCTATTCATCCCTGCTGTTTGACTTCTGAGTCTTCTGGTTTCCAGGCTGTTTCATAAGTACTGAGGTGTTGAGAAGCTGTATGTGTTCTGGAAACAAGAGGAAGGGCCCTCTGGCCCATGGGGCCCACTCCCACAGACTCTGTCCATATGGTCTGTCTATGCCACTGACCCTGGTATGGGGCCTGTGTCCCATCATCATGAAAAGCAATGATCCCTGTGTGTCTTCAGTCCTTTTGGGGGCCACACCTCCCCTCTTGCCCCCATGCCATACCGCACCCCTGTCAGATTTTGGAATAAGAGAGGAAGGATAGGTGTGGTGGCATCTAGCCCCTTATTTCTCAGAGCTGCGAACTGAGACCCAGGGAACACAGGGCAGTTGCTGTTTGTATAGAGATCAGAAAGCTGAAAGTCTCTATTTTACTTAGTTATTAGTAATTTAAACCAGTGCCTTAAATTTTAAATATTCTGAAGTAAAATGTGCAATCCTGATGAATCTGAAAGGAATAATTACAAACATCAGTATATCAATATAAACATCAAAACATCAATATAAACATTGATATAATTCTGAGCCTATACAATATTTATTCTATTTCACAGATAGACAAATTTTAGAGTTATTTGCTCAGTGTCCCACATTGATCATCTGCACAATGAAACTCTTTTCTTAGTAATACCTAACCTTTGTAAATAGAATAACTGGATGTCATAATTTATACATGTTGTCCCATTCTTATTATTGAAATTAAAATTTCATATGAAGATTGACATGGTATGGATGAGATCTGAGATCCAGGGAACACAGGTAACTCCTAATGAATTTAATGATAAGCTTAGATATTTTTGAATGAGACAATATAATGTTAATCTTCCATCTACATATGTATATATATGTACATATATATATATATATATATATATATATGCATTTATCTTTTTTTAGGGCCCTAAAAAGAGGTCTCTTTGAGGAAATTATCTTTGAGAAATCACTTAAAGTATGTGTGGGAATATGCTGTGTGATTATCTGGGGGAAAATATTCAGGTAGGAGGAATAATAAGTTCCTGAGTTATATTTGAAAAATAGCAAGAAGACTGGTGTGCTTGTAATGAGGATGAGGTTGTTCGAAAGTTGGGAAAATGATGGCAAAGAATTGGTGTGAGAATCAGGTTATATACATCCTTGCCAGCTGTGATAAAAACTTTGGCATTTATTCAATGAGGTGGGAGGCATTACATGATCAGGATACAAGCAAAATTACATTTAGTCATTAAGTGAATCACTGTGGTAATTGTGCCAAGAATGGGCTGTTTGCAGGCAAGATCAAAGTAATAAGACCACTCAGAATGTTATTGTCATGAGAGTCTTATTGACATTCCCCTGCCATTAAACTTGGCAACTTACATGGCCTGATAATTTAACCCTCTTCATTTGTATTGCCATCAAAGGCAGTATTGGAACTTGGATTAGGCTCCAAGACATGTGGTCTTGCCCTACCTAGCCTTTCACTGACATTGCCAATAAGGTGAGAAAAAGTGATGGAACAGGCAACATTGAAGACTGACTCTGGAGGTTTAGGAATAACACTTAAAAAAAAAAAAGGAAGAGGTAAATTTCAACAAAATACCTATAAAAAATAATGGTGATTTTTATTACTGTTTGCTGAGAGATATTGGACTTGCTGATCAGTAACCATTTCTGGAGAACTACTATGGATAAATGATAATGTTAAAGGCTTTAAGAATTCATCTTTAGGAATTTGGACATCCTGGTCAAGAACAAAAAGGATTCTTTGACACCTCACTTCTCACAATTTAAATTTGGAAATGGGAAAGAGAAAAGAATAAAAGTTATGCATGGATTTTGCCTAATGTTTGGGTTAGTGTATATTTTTTGCTTATAGAAAGAAAGCAGAATTTCTCTGTTGTTAATGATCAAGACTCTCTGACCAAACTTTAGTCAGGCTCCTCTGAGCACTCTTCACAACTAGGCCTTGAACTTTTTAAAGATGGACTTTTGTGTCCATCTTTGCATTACTCATTTTTAGCAAAAATCCTGCTAAAATGGATTAGCAAGGATTACCAAATTCAATATCTGATCATCCTCAATATCAGATTAAATTCTTCATCCCTCACCCTTGGCATCTGGTCACTCTGGCCTGCCTTCAGCAAGAATCCTATCAAGTCAGAATCCCACCTCATCTCTGGTGTTTCCTCTCAGTAATTTTCTACCCACTGACCCCTGCCTTGCTCCTTGGCTATAAATCTCTATTTGTCCTTGCTTTATTCAGAGTTGAGCCCAATCTCTCCCTCCTGGTGCAAACCCCACTGCAGTAGTCCCTTGAAAAAATCGTTATTACTATTCCTTAGTAAAGTGTCAGAACAATTTTTCTTTAACAATAACATGAAAGACAAAATGCACTAGACAATTAAGGAACTGCTTTTATTCATGCTATTGCAATAGGGAGAATGTTCATTTCTGTGGAAGAATGTTTCAAAGAAATGGAAGAGGACCTAAATTTATGGAGACAGATAAACAAGGGAACTATGGAGGAAATGTGAATAGTAAATTTTGTTTAACTTGTGAAGAAGAGTGGAGGAGAATATATGAGGAAAGGTTGGCCCTTTGTGGTTAGCCATTTCTCAGAACACAAAATGGTGAGGGGATTTCTAAATTGTGTCTGCGATTCCAGAGCACAAATCTCAAATATAGTTAAACATTGTTACTAGTTTTCTCCTATCATCTTGATTTAGGAAAATTATTTTCAGGCTGAATTGTTGTCCAGAGTTTTTGAGATGATACTATGGAGTACACACATGCTAACATATGCACAAACATGTTTCTGGAAGAATACACAAGAAACTATTATTAGTTCCTTTACCTTTGAGGAGGAAACTGGGGAGCATGATGATGAAGGGAAACATTTCTTTCTTTATATCCTTACATTTTGTGTGACTTTTCTGGCCATATGTATATATTCATTGTATTATTAAAAATATTATCATTGGAAAAACACAAATATAGATCAATGGAACAGGATAGAAAACACAAAGATAAACCTACACACCTATGGACACCTAATCTTTGACAAAGGAGACATGAATGGGGAAAAGACAGACCATGGAGAAAAAGACAATAGGGAAAAGACAGTATCTTCACTAACTGGTGCTGGGAAAACTCAAAAGCTACATGTAAATTAATGAAAGTAGGACACTTCCTAATACTGTTGCAGGGAGGGGGACCCCTTCCAGGGCCCAAAGCTGGGCTCTTGTCTAACACTTGGAAATGAACTGTCCAAGGAGACACATGTGCTGACAAAGCAAGAGATTTTATTGGGAAACAGCACCCAGGCAGAGAGCAGCAGGGTAAGGGAACCCAGGAGAACAGTTCTGCCATATGGCTCGCAGTCTCAGGTTTTATGGTGATGGGGTTAGTTTCCGGGTTGTCTTTAGCTAATCATTCTGACTCAGAGTCCTTCCTGGTGGTGCACGCCTTGCTCAGCCAAGATGGATGCCAGAGAGAAGGATTCTGGGAGGTGGTCGGACATGTGGTGTCTCCTTTTGACCTTTCCTGAACTCTTCCGGTTGGTGGTGGCTTATTAGTTCCGTGTTCCTTACCAGGACCTCCTGTCGTAAAACAACTCATGCAAATGGTTACTATGGTGCCTGGCCTGGGTGGTTTCAGTTAGTGTGATTCCTCTAACAATACCATGCACAAAATTAAGCTCAAAATGAATTAAAGACCTAAGTGTAAAACCGGACTCTTTTTTTTTTTTTTTTTAATCCACTTTCCACAGCAATGAAAATAAAAGAAAAGAATAAACAAATGGGACCTAATTAAAAGCTTTTTCACATCAAAGGAAACCATAAACAAGATGAAAAGACAACCCTCAGAATGGGGGAAATATTTGCAAATGAAGCAACTGATAAAAGATTAATCTTCACAATATATAAGCAACTAGTGTAGCTCAATATCAAAAAACACAAACAACCCAATCAGAAAATGGGCAGAAGACCTGAATAGATATTTCTCCAAAGAAGACATACCGATGGTCAACAAACACATGATAAGATGTTCAATATCACTCATTAGTAGATAAATACAATCAAAACTACAGTGAGGTATCACCTCTCACCAGTCAGAATGGCCATCATCAAGAAAACTACAGGCAGTAAACCCTGGAGAGGGTGTGGAGAAAAGGGAACCCTCTTACACTGTTGGTAGGAATGTAAGTTGATACAACCACTATGGAGAAGAGTATGGAGGTTCCTTAAAAAAACTAAAAAATAAAACTACCATATGACCCAGCAATCCCACTACTGGGCATAAATCCTATTGTTGTTGTTCAGTCACCCAATCATGTCTGACTCTTTGAGACCCCATGGATTGCAGCACACCAGGCCTCCCTGTCCCTCACAATCTCCCAAAGTTTGCCCAAGTTCATGTCCATTGCATCAGTGATGCCATCTAGCCATCTCATCCTCTGATGCCCTCTTCTTCTGCCCTCAATCTTTCCTAGTATCAGGGACTTTTCCAGTGAGCCGGCTGTTCACATCAGAAGACCAAGATAGTGTAGTTTCAGCTTCAGCATTAGTCCTTCTGTTTTAGGAGGGAGGACCCCTTCCAGGGCCCGAAACCAGGCTCTTGTCTAACACTCTGAAATGAATTGTCCAAGGAGACACATGTGCTGACAAAGCAAGAGATTTTATTGGGAAAGAGCACCCGGGCGGAGAGCAGCAGGGTAAGGGAACCCAGGAGAACAGTTCTGCCACATGGCTCTCAGTCTCAGGTTTTATGGTGGTGGGGTTAGTTTCTGGCTTGTCTTTAGCTAACTCATGCAAATGGTTACTATGGTGCCTGGCCAGGGTGGGCAGTTTCAATCTGTGTGCTTCCCCTAACACTTCCAATGAGTATTCAGGGTTGATTTCCCTTAAGATTGACTGATTTGATCCCCTTGCTGTCCAAGGGACTCTCAGGGGTCTTCTCCAGCACCACAGTTTAAAGGCATCAATTCTTTGGTGCTCTGCCTTCTTTACAGTCCAGCTCTCACCACTGTACATGACCATAGCCTTGACTATACGGACCTTTGTCAGCAGAGTATGTCCCTGCTTTTCAACACACTGTGTTTAATTGAGAGAGTAACACTGACACATATACACTACCATATGTAAAACAGATAGCTAATGGGAAGCTACTGTATAGCACAGGGAGCTCAGCTCAGTGCTCTGTGACTGCCTAGAAGGTTTTGGATGGGGAGTGGGTTGCATGTATACATGTAGCTGATTCACTTTGTTTTACAGCAGAAACTAACATGTTGTAAAGCAATTATACACTAATAAAAAAAAATACTGTCATTAGACGTTTATCTGGCCAGTGAATTTTAGGTCTTTTATTTCTTCTTTGTATTTTTCTGCTTTTCAAACCTAATAATCTTTTAAAGAGTGATATGGAAAAATTTTTACTGCAAGTTTGGTCTATTAAAAGCAGCCCCAAGGGGGAAAGAGATGCCAGGAGGAATTATATGGATCATCCTAAGGGTTGGTCCCTGGATGCTTTTTCTCCTATTGCCTAGGTGAAAGGGCAAAAAGTTAATAAAGTGTCAAGGTTCTCAATCTCTTCTCTTCTCTCCTTCAAGGAAGTAAAGAGATGTAGTCTTTCCAATTTAGCAGTCCCCACCAGGAGACCAATTGAGTACCTGGTGAGTTCTGGAGTTTTTGTGATACAGAAATACATAATGAACTGAGGAAGACAATGTCTCAAAGGTGGGCCAAGAAGAGGAGGTATGTAAGAGAAGAAGCTAAACTAATCTACATAATAAAGAAAGGAAAGATATTCAGCAGAAAGAGAGGGAAAACTATTTGAAGGCATTTTTGCAAATGAGAGGCTCCAGAGATATTAGGGTGGGAGGTATAAGAAAACTGAAAGGTAAAATAGGATATAGAAAGGTATTGTTGGTATAAACTGGATTCTATTTCACATTCCAAAAGGAACATAAGATAAAAATGGAAATATTTTAAAACTTTTTAAGCTGTTCTGAACGTACGTCTTTGAGTATAACTCCTTGCAGCAATTGGACCACATGCGTCCAGTATTCATATTGGTTACCTTCTGGAGGCTTTTCCATAATAATAGAACAATGAAGTTAACTTCAACTCTATCCAAATCTAAGTATGCCTTCAGTCTGAGTCAAGAAATGTCCATTTCTGGCATCCATATTGTTAGAAAAATCATGCAAAAAAAATTTGGATAACTCAGCATAAATAGTAATGGTGTTTGAAATATTCTCCCAAGTGGAAAAGGATATGAGAGAGAGTTGAATTCTTTCCCTTAGAGTCACTGGAGGAAGTGACCTTCAAGAGGGAGGGCTTCAAATAGCAATTTGGAACTGTTGCTGAGCAATATCTAAATAAGATACCAAAGAAAGGTGTCCCACATAAGGCTGTGTGTACACGTGTTGTCTAACACAATATATCTTTACCTTTTGTCTTTAAAAAATGTAAAACTTCTAAGTTTTCTTGTAAATGTTAATGTAACATAAATATGAAACTTTTAGGTTTTCTGTAGAAAATTTGCAATAATAGAGCAGGGAATTCCTGTATATCTTATGCTATTATTATTGCTGTTGTCGTTATTATTGTTACTAAACCATTTGAGGATAAATAATAGATGTCATGGTCTTTGCTTCTAAAATATTTAGTTATGATGCAAACGTTTAAAAGAAAGTTAAATTGCTTCTAGAGAGTGTGATCACTAACCTAGAGCCAGACATCCTGGAATGTGAAGTCAAGTAGGCCTTAGGAAGCACTAAAAACAAAGCTAGTGGAGGTGATGGAATTCCAGTTGAGCTATTTCAAATCCTAAAAGAGGATGCTGTGAAAGTGCTCCACTCAATATGCCAGCAAATTTGGAAAACTCAGCAGTGGCCACAGGACTGGAAAAGGTCAGTTTTCATTCCAATCCCAAAGAAAGGCAATCCCAAAGAATGCTCAAACTACCACACAATTGAACTCATCTCACACGCTAGTAAAGTGATGCTTAAAATTCTCCAAAGCCAGGCTTTAGCAATACGTGAACCGTGAACTTCCAGATGTTCAAGCTGGTTTTAGAAAAGGCAGAGGAACCAGAGATCAAACTGCCAACGTCCACTGGATTATTGAAAAAGCAAGAGAGTTCCAGAAAAACATCTATTTCTGCTTTATTGACTATGCCAAAACCTTTGGCCATGTGAATCACAGTAAACTGTGGGAAATTCTGAAGGAGATGGGAATGCCAGACCACCTGACCTGACTCTTGAGAAACCTGTATGCAGGTCAGGAAGCAACAGTTAGAACTGGCCATGGAAAAACAGAGTGGTTCCAAATAGGAAAAGGAGTACGTCAAGGCTGTATATTGTCACCCTGCTTATTTAACTTATCTGCAGAGGACATCATGAGAAATGCTGGGCTCGAAGAAGCACAAGCTGGAATCAAGATTGCTGGGAGAAATACCAATAACCTCAGATGTGCAGATGACACCACCCTTATGGCAGAAAGTGAAGAAGAACAAAAGAGCCTCTTGATGAAAGTGAAAGAGGAGAGTGAAAAAGTTGGCTTAAAGCCCAACATTCAGAAAACTAAGATCATGATATCTGGTCCCATCACTTCATGGCAGATAGATGGGGAAACAGTGGAAACAGTGGCTGACTTTATTTTCCTGGGCTCCAAAATTACTGCAGATGGTGATTGCAGCCATGAAATTAAAAGACGCTTACTTCTTGGAAGGAGAGTTATGACTAACTTAGACAGCATATTAAAAAGCAGAGACATTACTTTATCAATGAAGGTCCATCTAGTCAAGACTATGGTTTTTCCAGTGGTCGTGTATGGATGTGAGAGTTGGACTATAAAGAAAGCTGAGCGCTGAAGAATTGATGCTTTTGAACTGTAGTGTTGGAGAAGACTCTTGAGAGTCCCTTGGACTGCAAGGAGATCCAACCAGTCCATCCTAAAGGAGATCAGTCCTGGGTGTTCATTGAAGCTGAAACTCCAATACTTTGGCCACCTGATGCGAAGAGCTGATTCATTTGAAAAGACCCTGATGCTGGGAAAGATTGAGGTCAGGAAGAGAAGGGGATGACAGAGGATGAGATGGTTGGATGGCATCACTGACTCAATCGACATGGGTTTGGGTGGGCTCTGGGAGTTGGTGATGGCCAGGGAGGCCTGGCATGCTGCGGTTCATGGGGTTGCAAAGAGTCAGACACGACTGAGCGACTGAACCGAACTGAGAGAGTTAAGACACACACACAAGCATTTTAGTAGAGGTAGGAAGACCCTAGTGTTGCAGGAAGGGGGACCCCTTCCTGGGCCCAAAACTGAGCTCTTGTCTAACACTTGGAAATGAATTGTCCAAGGAGACACATGTGCTGACAAAGCAAGAGATTTTATTGGGAAAGGGCACCCAGGTGGAGAGCAGTAGGGTAAGGGAACCCAGGAGAACAGCTCTGCCACATGGCTCTCAGTCTCAGGTTTTATGGTGATGGGGTTAGTTTCCGGGTTGTCTTTAGCCAATCATTCTGAATCAGAGTCCTCCCTGGTGGTGCATGCCTTGCTCAGCCAAGATGGATGCCAGAGAGAAGGATTCTGGGAGGTGGTCAGACATGTGGTGTCTCCTTTTGACCTTTCCTGAACTCTTCCAGTTGGTGGTAGCTTATTAGTTCCGTGTTCCTTACCAGGACCTCCTATCGTAAAACAACTCATGCAAATGGTTACTATGGTGCCTGGCCAGGGTGGGCAGTTTCAGTCAGTGTGCTTTCCCTAACAACTCCCCCCGAGAGACTTCATACTCAAGATACCTCTTGGGAATTGAAACGGAGGTCTCTTTCTTCTATAACTTCTTCCTGCTGTGCATGGTCGTAGGCCTGCCTAGCAGAGCAGAAGTCTCTCTCCACCTGATCTAAGTCAAGTTATTTATTTTTTTTGCCTGAAACCAGCATTCACCCTTGTAATAACAGCAATTTAGTTTGAAACTGTTGGCTCCTCTCGGAGATGAAATAGACAGGGGCCAAACAGGAAGCCTAACAGGATGGTCATCACTGGTCCCCAGAAACAGAAGGCAACATTTGGGGTGAGGGCTTCAGGGTTTATGACTTTTGTTGATTGGTTGGTGTTGAGGCAGCAGACCTGTACTCCAGGAATCTTGTGTTCAGTCTGAAGTTACCATCCTCCACCTGGGGGAGGGGGGCAGTTCTGTAGAAGAACTCAAAGACAATGTTATGCATATTTTTTTGAGTGGGAACCAGGACCCTGTCTCAAGGCTGTACCACCATTTGATTGTTTCTCCTCTGTTTCTGTATACCCTCCCTTCCCCGATTAGCAATTGCTTGAATCCACTCTTTGGAACTCGGGAAAGGTCAAGGAGGCTGAATGAAGCCTATATCCTACAGACAAGAAATGGAGAACACAGAGCAGATCTGTACTCCAGAGCCCCACAGAGTCCTGCTCAGTTTTAATTTAGGGAACTGGGCAACTATGACTGTGATAACTTCCTGTCAAAATGGGGCATAGGACTGCCTCAGTTTAGAGAATAGACACTGAAATGGAAGTGTTCCTGAGTTCCAAGTCCTAGATCTGAGCCTTGTATGATTAAAATCTCAATCCCTTGTTCTGCCATTTTGGTGTAACAGACCCAATTAGAAGTAGCTGGAGGAGTGATAACTGGAATTTTAATAGACAAAATAAATCTAATTTCTTTTTAGAAGAATAGGCCTGAAACCCAGTCTAGACCTGGCACTTCGGGGAGACTTGTAGCCATGTAGCCAGTTGCCTAGTTTTATAAAAAGTAAGGTTGCAGTTAGTAGCTTCTAACAGACATTGTTTTGAGAAAGGTGGCATCCAAGCCTAACACAACTCAGAAAACTCAAGTGATTAAATACAAGGTCTAGTCTGAAATTACACCCATAGTTCAGTTCAGTTCAGTTCAGTCACTCAGTCGTGTCCGACTCTTTGCGACCCCATGAATCGTAGCACGCCAGGCCTCCCTGTCCATCACCAACTCCCGGAGTTTACTCAAACTCATGCCCATCAAGTCGGTGATGCCATCCAGCCATCTCATCCTCTGTCGTCCCCTTTTCCTCCTGCCCCCAATCCCTCCCAGCATCAGGGTCTTTTCCAATGAGTCAACTCTTAGCATGAGGTGGCCAAAGTATTGGAGTTTCAGCTTCAACATCAGTTCTTCCAATGAACACCCAGGACTGATCTCCTTTAGGATGGACTGGTTGGATCTCCTTGCAGTTCAAGGGACTCTCAAGAGTCTTCTCCAACACCACAGTTCAAAAGCATCAATTTTTCGGTGCTCAGCTTTCCTCACAGTCCAACTCTCACATCCATGCATGACCATAGTATCACCTAGTTATTTCTCAGGATGTCTGAACCATAGCTAATCTATCTTGACTGTAAATTTTTCTGTAAATTAACTGTAAAATTTTCCTTAATAGCCAAAGTAGATGTCACCATTAATGATGTCAGTGTTTCTCTAGGTATGAGAAGATGTAAGAATTGGGACTCATAAAATCTTTTCCTGAAAAGATCTAACTATCTAAAGGCCTGTTCTGCCAGTTTTTCCCAGAGCACAGAGTTCCTCATTCCTGATTTTCACCCTGAACTTCTTTCAGGGGAATTGAAGGTCAGCAGTTGGAGTGGCCATGATTTAATCTTTGTAGACATAGATGGCAAGTGTCAGTTTTCAGTTGGCAGAGCCCCTGTTTGCTCATAAACTTGACCATGATTTTGAGGGGGGCATTTCATGACCATTATATCTCATGGTGCTGAGAATGTCCATTCTCAGGCTTGGCAAAGATTTTGTTGACTGGCCACTCAATGTGCTGTTACTGGACTAGGTCATAAAACAGTAACCAAAATTCTCTGAACTACCTGTCTTACTAGCCTCTTGTTCCAGGAAAACATTCCCTCTTGTTGCTACTTCCCATATATAGACTTACACTGTTACCATCATCGATCTCATATGGAACTACATATTATTTTATCAGAGGCCTTGATCACATATTTGGCAATGTAAGAAACAGCAATTTTATAGAACAGGTGAAATACAAATAACATAGCCATCAGTAATAGTAAAGTCACAAGTAAGACTTAAGAGCTTCCGTTAGATGTAGCCCAGTATATCCCAGGTCATCTGACTTAGTCTACTCTGTACGAATCTTTATGTTCCAGGGAAATTATATATTGGAACTGTCTATAAGGCACATAGCCCAGTTTTCTAGTGTTACTAGACTGATTATCCTTAGTATGATTTAATTGTTTCCAACATAGAGGAGACTTTAAACCTAAATTACCATAGCCTGGTGTTATCTATATAAATCCATCCCATAATGGTGGGAGATTTTTTTCCTTTGCTGAAACTTTGCTTGTTGCTCTGATTGAGCTTGAGTAATAGAAGAAAATCAAATTTATGGCCAGAGTCAGAGCAGGCATTCTTAATTGGCCAGATGAGGGAATCCCATCTAGTAATATCAATAGTGACCTGAATATGACTATAATTTTATTTAAAGTAAATTTTCTCAGGGCCAGCCAACCAGTTAGAACCTTGTAGTAGAGAAATTTACCAAGATAACCCAGAACTAGACACAGGTAATTGGTCACAAATTCAACAATTGGATTGGTTTCTAAAATTAGCATATAATCAGGCCTGTGATAGAAAAGCATTTGATTTATATGCAAAGGTCTAAGAAGTCAAGAAAACATTATAAACGGTCATACGAATCAGGTCCAGCATCTTGGGCAAGCTGTCTATCTCTGATGTCGTTGTCTTCTCATCCTGGTGTAGTGTAGTTTCTCCTTATAAAAAGGCCCTTCTATCCAGGTTGGAGACGGTACCTTAAATTATGTCTTTTTCCAGTCCTGGTTGCAGATCATGAGGCATCTGATCTTCATCCAAAGATAGATTACTGAGATAAGCTTCAGAAACAAACTTAGGGTGTTCTTCAAGAATTCAAATAAACTTTGCATTAATACAGCATAATGACAAAGAACTATCCAAGAAATGAGTCTCACTAGATGCAGACCTCTATTAACAAACTGGGATTTAACATTTATTGAAACATCTTTTTCTGCCTAAAATTACCCTCATTTTTATCAAATATAACAAAATTAGAACTAGCTTGTCCACAAAATAGGCCTGCTCTCACTAATTTTGACCTGATGATTTATATAATCATAACTGATCATAAACTTTTTGATTCACTGAAACATTTATAGAGTCTCAGACTGAACTTTTAAAATAAAACAGGGCTGGGAAACTCACACTGAAGGTTTATCACAGGTTTCACCTAACAAATCTAGGTGAATTCTCCCCTTTTTAAGGTCTCAAAAATTCCTTGAGATTTTTGTACCTGTTAGTGATATAACCTTCTTAACTCATTTAATAAACTTACTGGAAACCTAAGAGTTTCCAATTTCTGAAGGAGTCAGATAGAAAATATAATTGTTTTGTTTATTACATATATTTTCACCAAATTACTGTCATAATTAGTTTGAGAGGAAGATTTTCCCTACTCCCAGAAAACACAAGATTCAAACCCATAAGTTTTCAGGTAGAAACCATAAAAGTTACAGGAATATTCGCTGGTTCATTCAGTCCTTTTGTTAACTTTTGTGAAGTCATCAGGTTTTCCTTAGAATACCAGGGCATATCAGAATGTTAAGAACTCCATATAATTTCTAGGATATCTATATTAGTACTTTTACCATACATTATAACGAGAGGATTTATTACTCATTTGATAATATTTTTCATGTAATTTAACCAACCAAATAAACACAATTAGTGTAATATCTCTCTTTGGGCTGTTTCAGGGGCCCTCTGCAGCACCCCAAAGTTAGCTAGAGGTCAAAGGAATGTCAAAAGAATTCGATTTAGGAAGTTTTGTCCAAAAAAAATTAATTAAAAGGGTTTAGAACATTTGGTCAAATTTAGTCAATGTTGATGGGTGCATCACTTAGTTTGTTGATATGTCACAATGGGTGTAAATACAGCTCAAGTTCTAGTGAAAGTCAACTCCGCCATCTTGGACCTAGTTGGCTCTAACCAGTTTTCCTATGGCTGTGTCATTCCTAACAAACTCCATTTATCTAACTAATTGTAATCCAATTTTAGAAAATCCTGATCATGCATAACTCTTTTTGGTATTTTTTCATATTTTTTTTTTTTTACTGAAAACACACTTTCTACTTTCCTTTAGCAACCAAGAATTTTTATATCAGCATTTGATAGATTGGTGAGCATACCAGTGATAATTTCCAAAACTCTTGTTTTCTTAGAACATTTTATTTTTTATTTTTATTTTTTTTTACAGGCCATGGTAGTGCCCTAGTAAAACTGGACACAAACTTTATTTTTTCATGTCCCATAAGCTACTGTGAACCACCTAAAAAATGTAAGCACCACGTTAGCCACAAAACAGGTGGTGGGCGAGCCAGTCTGTCATCCCTGTTCCAAGGAGTTTGACAGAAGTATTCCAGATGTCTAGATTTCTCTAGAACTCAGCTCTAAAATAAGCTCAGACAGTACTTTGCTTCCAACTGTGTTAGTCTCTCTTTATTCTTTTGGGATGGCACCAAATATTATTCATTTATAGTCCCAAATCTCTTTAGTTTCTCTGTAAAAGAAAGTTAGTGTTTAGTAGTAAATGTTTCAAAATCTTATTTGGAAATGACCTAACTATTCAATAGACTTTCAACACTTCATTTAGCACAACCCTTAGAAATTCAAGTTACCCCAATCTGGAAAGACTATTTTAAACTGATACTCCTAAAGCATAATTACTCTTAATAGAGTTTATCTAAAAGCTCATATCTCATTTACATTTTTTTAGAAGTTTCTTCACTCAAGGTAATTTCCTTGTGACAAACTTGTAACAGATATGATAATATTTAACTTATATATTAAACCTAGGTACAATGAAAATATTCTACTTAATGTTAATTACTCTAAGACATGTCTATATTAGGTCAATAAACAAACATTAATATTAGGTACTTCATACTGAATATTTCCCAGTTCACATGAACCTGGAATTTATTAATTTAGAATTATTTGATTTGTAAGTGCTTACTTCTCTTTAAGCCAATTAAATAGATCTCATTTACAAATTAACCTCAAAAATACTCAGTTCAGTTCAGTTCAGTTCAGTCGCTCAGTCGTGTCTGACTCTTTGCGACCCCATGAATCTCAGCTTGCCAGGCCTCCCTGTCCATCACCAACTCCCGGAGTTTACCCAAACTCATGTTCATCGAGTCGGTGATGCCATCCAGCCATCTCATCCTCTGTCGTCCCCTTCTCCTCCTGCCCCCAATCCCTCCCAGCATCAGGGTCTTTTCCAATGAGTCAACTCTTTTCATGAAGTGGCCAAAGTATTGGAGTTTCAGTTTCAGCGTCAGTTCTTCCAATGAACACCCAGGATTGATCTCCTTTAGGATGGACTGGTTGGATCTCCTTGCAGTCCAAGGGACTCTCAAGAGTCTTTTCCAACACCACAGTTCAAAAGCATCAATTCTTTGGCACTCAGCTTTCTTCACAGTCCAACTCTCACATCAAAAATATTACCCAGAGACAAAGACATACCAAGACATATTTAGACGGATACAACACAAGATGTAGCTTCATTTTCTAAGCTTAGTTATAAATTAGATATTACAATATAAAATTAACTAGTTTATAAAAAACAGTTGGAATAAATAAAAATTTTAAAGGCTTTTCCCCATTTTCCCTCAGTCTCAGTAATTAGAGATGGTCTAGATAAGTGTTCCTGAGAACAGAGCCAGAGCCCTGGTCTCAAGGCACAGGGAAAGAAAATCAAATTCTAACAAAAAGGTGGCAGATCTAAACCAAATGGTGGCCAGACAAAGCAAAATGGCCATCAAAAGTCACAACACTGAACACAGAGTTAAAACACACACATAGACCTGGCAGTCCTCATCAGCCACTCACTTAAATACAAGAATGCAGTCTCTCAGAAAACCTCCTATAGAGACACAGAACTTCAGATCCAAGTACTAACAGAGTAAATGAAAGTATCTCAGGTCTTCAAAGATTTCAAAGGGAGGAAAGGAAGTCAGGTTGAAAGAAGAAGGGGGAGGAGGCAGGAGATGGGGGCAAAAGGGGTGGCCTTACACACGTCTCCTGCCACCTGCAGATACCCAGGCATTACGGGACTTTACCCTGGGCCTCCAGAGAATGGAGGACTGGAACTCGGCCCTACCAGAAACCAGACCAGCACAGAATCAGAATTCAAGTTCTCCGCCAAGAGGAGGTGATCGGTCTCCAATCCTCAGCTCAAGCTGAGGCCCTTTGACCAGATTCCTGCGTCTAGGACCGGGGGACTAGAAAAAAGGGGAAGGATAGGAAAGGTTAAGGAGAGGAAAGAGAGAGGGAAGGGGAGAGAGGTCAATAAAGTCTCTTGTTCCTTACTGGTCAGGGCACTCTGGCCAGCTGTCCATGACAGGAGGAAACCAGGGACAAAAGGGTCCCAGTCACGGCTGCTGGGTCTGGTCCAACAGCGGGCAAGCTGGTCCCTGAGTACCCCGAGTGGTCAGGATGTCAGTCACAGCAAAGAAGAGTTCCCGCCAGAGTCACCATTTGTTGCAGGAAGGGGGACCCCTTCCAGGGCCCAAAGCTGGGCTCTTGTCTAACACTCAGAAATGAATTGTCCAAGGAGACACATGTGCTGACAAAGCAAGAGATTTTATTGGGAAAGGACACCTGGGTGGAGAGCAGTGGGGTAAGGGAACCCAGGAGAACAGCTCTGCCATATGGCTCGCAGTGTCAGGTTTTATGGTGATGGGGTTAGTTTCCGGGTTGTCTTTAACTAATCATTCTGACTCAGAGTCCTTCCTGGTGGTGCATGCCTTGCTCAGCCAAGATGGATGCCAGAGAGGAGGATTCTGGGAGGTGGTTGGACATGTGGTGTCTCCTTTTGACCTTTCCTGAACTCTTCCGGTTGGTGGTGGCTTATTAGTTCCGTGTTCCTCACCAGGACCTCCTGTTGTAAAACAACTCATGCAAATGGTTACTATGGTGCCTGGCCAGGGTGGGCGGTTTCAGTCAGTGTGCTTCCGCTAACACTGGCACACACCAGATCTGGAGGCAGCTCAGGATTTTGCTAACATGATCAAGTGGATTCCAGAGGAGGAAGACTGAACTATGAAATAAATATGCTAAGGAAATGTTAGAGAAATGGAATGCTTGGGTTTAAGTTTCCATTTCCACGAATGGACTCTGTTTCCTCCAAATTACTTCCTCTGCTTTTTTATTTTGGTCTCTTTCATATCATTCATATTTTTATTTTCTTAAGTGAATGATGATTCTTGGTTGTCTATTTGTATTTAAGATTTGAGTACTAGAAAGCTGAGAGCTCTGTGCATGTAGATGGGACTTGAAGACTAGTTTACACTGTAGAGTGTTCTGATTGCTCCATTTCTTTGGGTAAGTCTGCATGTTTCTTTGGGTAACTCTGCATCTTTTAGCCTTTTCTGTTGAGGTATTCAGATTCCTTGCAAGTCTTCCAAACTTTCCCCTGTGGTATGTCTAAATGGAAGTAATCTCAGAGAGTAGGATGAGGTGGCTGTTATTATTGAGTATGTAAACTTTCATATAAATTAATTATATTGTTTTAAATATAGTACTCCTCACTTCAACTGTGTCAGAGTTCCCTGGTCCAGAAATTGTATTAGTCTCTCCAGGGAATGAATCACTAATCTTTAGGCCAGTCAAAAGAAAGATAGTTGACTGGCTGTGCTCTGTGGCATGGGGTCCAGGAAACTAACTGATTTCAGATAAAATTTAGACAACCAACCTTTCATTATTATCACTATCTTCATTCCCACTTTTAGAAGTACTCATTGTTACCAAATTCCTGACCTTTTCAGGGGTTTCTCCGGGTGAATGGGATTTCAGTTTTCTCCATGCTTGAGATTCAGCTTTCTCATATGTGCAAAGTCAGCTTTACTGTTTCCTTCTTCCTCTAGGTTCTAGTAGATTTGTGCCTTCATAATAGCTCATTAATGTAATTTTTGTGAGTTTTCTAAGGTATTTAGTCTAACATCTTTGACTGAAATCCTCAGATACTGTCTAACATTTTTCAATCATCCTATGAATGGCATCTGCCCCTTCCAAAACACACCAGAATTGGGAGTTTGCAGCATAAGTGCAGTTAACTTGGGGTTAAGGTGTAGAAGGGGTTATTTAGGGGAGAGCAGGTGTGAACATTTCTCTATTGGACAAGTCGGTTTCCACAGGCTGAACAGGATGTGCTACATTCAATGGGAACACTTTCAACTCATTAGTATTTTGGCTCATTGTTGACACGTGCACCTCCATATATTTAGTTGTATTCTATATACTTCATGAACTGACTAGCACATACCCTGCTCAGCATGAGGCAGTTTCTAATATGCCCAGTCAGAAGGCTCTTGGGCTTCCCTGGTGGCTCAGTGGTAAAGAATCTGCCTGCAGTGTAGGAGATGCAGGAGACATGGGTTCAATCCCTGGGTTGGGAAGATCCCCTGGAGGAGGGCATGGCAACCCACTCCAGCATTCTTGCCTGGAGAATCCCATGAACAGAGGAGCCTGCTGGGCTACAGTCCATGGGGTCGCAAAGAGTCAGACACAACTGAAGTAATGTAGCACAGCAGGCTCTTGGAGAAGAGAGTGGGGAAAGGTTGACAAAGAACTGAATTTAGAACATGTTAGTGATTACTCACTAAAGTGTGGAAACACAGAGAGAGCATCAGATGAATCCCATCACCTAGTTTAGCAATTTTCAAGTCACAGCCAATCTTAGTTCTTCTATATCTCTATTCATCCTCCTCATTCCCTCTGCTCCACTCCAACCTTTGGGTTATTTTGAGGCAAATTCAAGAAATTTTATTATTTCATCTGTAAATATTTGGGAATATATCCACATGTACAAAAAGCAAAGATTCCCCTTTTAAAACATAATCAGAATACTATCATCACACATACACATGACTCAAAATCAACAATAAGTAATTTTAAAAGGTAAGCTATGAGCTTTTTCTATAGTTCAATATGGCAGAGTAGAAGGACATGAACTCGTCTCCTTCAAGAGCACCAAAATTATAAGTAACTGTTGAATAACCATTGACAGGAGGACACTGGAACCCACCAAAAAAAGATACCCCACATCCAAAGACAAAGAGGAAGCCACAATGAGATGATAGGAGGGGCACAGACACGATAAAATCAAATCCCATACCTGCTCAGTGGGCCACCCATGAACCAGAGAACAGTAATACCAAAGAAGTTCTCCCAGTGTTGTGAAGGTTCTGAGCCTCACATCAGGCTTCTCAGCCTGGGCATCTGGCAAAGGAACTGGGAATCCCCAGGGAACCTGACTTTGTAGGCCAGTGGGATTTGATTACAGGACTTCCATAGGATGGGGGAGAGACTCTACTCTTGGAGGGCACAAACAAAATCGTGTATTCACCAAGACAGCCTGAGACCTCTGGGGCAATATTAAATGCATCAGCATTCATATTATAGGGGTCCCAGAAGGAGAAGTGAGAGAAGAAGGAAACTTCTAATCCAATTCTGGGAATATAAAGAAATAATATGTTGTAAAAAACAAAAACAAAAAAACAAGAAATTAACAAGTGATAAATTCTTGGGCTTCCCTGGTGACTCAGTCAGTAAAGAATCCACCTGAAATGTGGGAGACCTGGGTTCAATCCCTGGTTTGGGAAGATCCCCTGGAAGAGGGTATAGCAACCCACTCCAGTATTCTTGCTTGAAGAATCCCCATGGACAGAGGAGCCTGGCGGGCTGCAGTCCCTGGTGTCACAAAGAATCAGACACGATTGAGAAATTAAGCACAGCACAAGCACAGCAACACAGTATCACTAACTACAGATTTTGTTCAAATTTTACAAAATTGTATGCTAGTGTCCATTATTTGTTTTTATACCTTATTTAAGACTCCACAGTATATTTAATTGCATTGAGCAGCTTCAGCTACGTGCAACAAATTCTGGTTAATTCTCTTTTCATTTTCATTCTATTACAAGTATTTTTAAATTTTCCTTGTTATTGTTTCTTAGATACACCCATCATTTAAAAGCGGACGTTTAATTTCCAAATACATAGGATTTAGTTTAAAGTATCCTTAACATTAATTTCTCATTTTGATATTAATTTCTCATTTAAATGCTTTCTTCTCTGTAATCACTCTCTGTGTTTTTTTCAGTCTAATTTTACTGAGGCTTTTGACAGCTAAGTCGAAGATCTCTCTTGGTAAATGTCACATTGTACTTGAAAGTATGTGGGTTATTTTAAAATATCTTTTGATATTGATTTCTAACATAATTCCACCATGATAAGAGAACAGACTCTATGATTTCAACACCTTTAGACAGTGAAACTTTTGCACCTTAATTTATGTCCCTGGATATGTTCCAGTGTCTCCTGGTTTATAGTCTATGGGAACTTGAATAAAATCTGTATCCTACTGTTGTGTGAAAATTCTATGTCTCACTTATGTTGAATTAGTTCACAGAGCTTTTGGGGTCTACTATATCCTTCTACTTCTCTGTATATTCGTTCTATTATTTTTTGAGAGTTTGATATTGAAACTCCAACTAAAAATCTTAATTTATCTACTTAAAAAAATAATTGTAGTATATAGTGAAGTGAAGCGAAATCGCTCAGTCATGTCCAACACTTTGCGACCCCAAGGACTGTAGCCCACCAGACTCCTTGGTCCATGGGATTTTCCAGGCAAGAATACTGGAGTGGGCTGCCATTTCCTTCTCCAGGGGATCTTCCTGAACCAGGGATCGAACCCGGGTCTCCTGCATTGCAGACAGATGCTTTACCATCAGAGCCACACGGGAAGCCCTATTGTAATATATAGTGGACCTATGTCTTCCCTGGTGGCTCAGATGGTAAAGAATCTGCCTGCAATGTGGAAGACCCGGGTTCAATCCCTGAGTTGGGAAGATTCCCTGGAAAAGGGAATGGCAATTCACTCCAGGATGCTTCCCTGTAGAATTCCATGGACAGTGGAGCCTGATGGACTACAGTCCATGCGGTTGCAAAGAGTCAGACACGACTGAGTGACTAACACACACACACCCCCACACAGTGGAACTATATGTAACTGTGTTCTGTATTTTCCAAGTCTCCTGTAAATGTGTTATCACACTTTCATAATTCAAAAAAATAGTTTTTTTTAAAAAAGGTAAGCTATGAGCTAGAAGTAAAGTTTACTCCATCCATGAATAGAATTTAGAACAGTACAAATAGTATTATATGGTCCTTACCTTTACAGGAACATTCAAGAATCATTTAAGGAAGTACATATTTAAAGTTTTTATTTAGGGCATTAAATTCAAATCTTAAAGTTCTTATGCATTCTTAATTTAAACACAATGCATAGAAAACTCGGGAAGGTAAGCTAGTAATGGAATATTATACACTAACCAAGTAGGCTAATACTGATCAAGATACCATTGCTTGTGTTCAGTAAATAGTAGATTGTCTGGAAGAAAGCCAGAGGCTTTCAGTTTTAGATCTAAGGAGTGAGTATCATGCATAGCAAAGAAAATTAAGAATATATCATCCTTTTCAGTAGGATTTTTTCCCAGTTTTAGAATGTGCCTCAGTTGGCAACCCACTCCAGTACTCTTGCCTGGAAAATGCTATGGACAGAGGAGCCTGGTAGACTACAGTCCATGGGGTCACAAAGAGTCGGACATGACTGAGTGACTTCACTTTCACTTTCAGTTTCTCTCTGGAACCCTTTCAACAACATGGAGAGGATTGGTTTCCATTCCCTTGTTACTACTCAGTTCAGTTCAGCTCAGTCGCTCAGTCGTGTCTGATTCTTTGCGACCCCATGAACCGCAGCACACCAGGACTCCCTATCCATCACCAATTCCCGGAGTTCACCCGAACTCATGCCCATTGAGTCGCTGATGCCATCCAACCATCTCATCCTCTGTCGTCCCCTTCTCCTCCTGCCCTCAATCTTTCCCAGCATCAGGGTCTTTTCAAATGACTCAGCTCTTCACATCAGGCGGCCAAACGATTGGAGTTTCAGCTTCAGCATCAGTCTTTCCAATGAACACCTAGGACTAATCTCCTTTAGGATGGGCTGGTTGGATCTCCTTCCAGTCCAAGGGACTCTCAAGAGTCTTCTCCAACACCACAGTTCAAAAGCATCCATTCTTCAGTGCTCAGCTTTCTTTATAGTCTAACTCTCACATCCATACATGACTACTGGAAAAGCCATAGCCTTGACTAGATAGATCTTTGTTGGCAAAGTATTGTCTCTGCTCTTTAATATACTGTCTAGGTTGGTCATAACTTTCCTTCCAAGGGGTAAGCATCTTTTAATTTCATGGCTGCAATCACCAGCTGCAGTGATTGTGGAGCCCAAAAAAATAAAGTCTCCCACCGTTTCCACTGTTTCCCCATCTATTTCCCAAGAACTGATGGGACCAGATGCCATGATCTTAGTTTTCTAATGCTGAGCTTTAAGCCAACTTCTTCACTCTCCTCTTTCACTTTTATCAAGAGGCTCTTTAGTTCTTCTTCACTTTCTGCCATAAGGGTGGTGTCATCTGCATATCTGAGGTTATTGATATTTCTCCCAGCAATCTTGATTCCAGCTTGTGCTTTATCATGTTTCTCATGATGTAATCTGCATATAAGTTAAATACACAGGGTGACAATATACACCCTGTTACTATACCTATTACTACTCAGGACAGGTTTAATTATTCTATTGTAACAAATACTTAAGCCCAAAATTTAAGTATCTTAGTATAACAAAAGGTTATTTATTGCTCATGCTCTACAAAAGGAAATGCTCACCAGAGGATTTTGTTCATTGTAAAAATAGAAAGCCCAGAGATAAATCCATGCACCTAAAATCTTATGGATACCTTATCTTTGACAAAGGAGGCAAGAATATACAATGGAGAAAAGACATCTCTCTAACAAGTGGTGCTGGGAAAACTGGTCAACCACTTGTAAAAGAATGAAACTAGAACACTTTAACTCCATACACAAAAACAAACTCAAAATGGATTAAAGATCTAAATGTAAGACCAGAAGCTATAAAACTCCTGGAGGAAAATATAGGCAAAACACTCTCTGACGTAAATCACAGCAGGATCCTCTATGACCCACCTCCCAGAGTAATGGAAATAAAAGCAAAAATAAACAAGTGGGACCTAATTAAACTTTAAAGCTTTTGCACAACAAATGAAGCTATAAACAAGGTGAAAAGGCAGCCTTCAGAATGGGAGAAAATAATAGCAAACAAAGCAACTGACAAAGAATTAATCTCAGAAATATACAAGCAGCTCCTGCAGCTGAATTCCAGAAAAATAAATGACCCAATCAAAAAATGGACCAAAGAACTAAACAGACATTTCTCCAAAGAAGACATACAGATGGCAAACACATGAAAAGATGCTCAACATCACTCATTATCAGAGAAGTGAAAATCAAAACCACAATGAGGTACCATCTCATGCCAGTCAGAATGGCTGCTATTAAAAAGTCTACAAACAATAAATGCTGGAGAGGGTGTGAAGAAAAGGGAATCCTCTTACACTGTTGGTGGGAATGCAAACTAGTACAGCCACTATGGAGAACAGTGTGGAGATTCCTTAAAAAACAAATAAATTCTGCTTCATCTAAACTAATCATGGTAACTTCATTTCCTTAATCAGTGATTGGTTTAAGGAAGTGGCTTCTGGGTACAATTTCTCTGAGCTTACCAAGATTGAGGAGAAAAAGCTTTTTCTACTTTGAGATATTGCCATCTACATGCTATGCCTATGTTGGTAGCAGTTATTATGGGGTCATGATGAAAATCAGTTTTAGAAGATAAATCAACAGAGTAAGAATAACATAGCAGAAATACAGAAAGAATTTGGGTCTTTCATAATGCCATAAATCACTCAGTTAACCAGTGCTGAAACCATCCTATCTCTGAAGACTTTGGTATGTGAGATACTAAATTCCTCATCATGTAGGGCATTTGAGTTGGTCTTCTATTTTCAGCTGAAAGTATCTTAACTGATACAAAGTAGAGTAGAAATTAATCCATCTCATGCTATAATTTGTTGCTGGTAATGGTGGTGGTAGTCACTGGTTGTGACTAAGATAATGAAAAGGCTGGAGACACCCAAAAATTTGAACCTTTGAATATTTTGGGGAGAAGGAGGGAAGAATGTGTGGTATGGAGTTAGATGAACAATCAGGAGGGTAAGACTTTCTTTTATTTGAAGTGTCTTGGATTATCAGTTACATAAAAGAATTCCCTGGGAAGTTGCTGAAGACAGAGGCCTATGAAAGCTGATCTATAAAGTCATATAATAGCATTAAATTAAAAATCCTCATTCCTTGAGGGGATATCCAGGATCCTAGTTGGAGTTAGCAAATTCAGTTGAGGGTTACTCTTTAGTTTCAGAAGATACCTTAAAAATTCCCAAAATTTGTCTTGGACATAAGAATAAATATTGTTGATATTATCCACACTATTACTGAGGGCATTCATTGTCATAGTTGTGATGATTCTCAGTTGAGTATTAATCTAGCACCAGGGAAAGATGCCTGCATGGACTTACTTATAAGAATGCTCTATAGTGACAAGAATAAGAGGCAGAAAAATTATTAAAATGGTTAGAAAGTTTTAGGGGCAAAGATGGTTACCTAACCTGCAAGGCACAGTACAAAAGGAAAGTGGGAGACTCACAGTTCAAATATTATTAAGAATTTCAGGTGTTATCAAGGAAACCAGAATTGAAAGAGACACATGTAACCCCAATGTTTATTGCAGCACTGTTTACAATAGCTAGGACATGGAAGCAACCTAGATGTCCATCAGCAGACGAATGGATAAAGAAGTAGTGGTACACATACATGATGGAATATTACTCAGCTATAAAAAAGGACACATCTGAATCTGTTCTAATGAGGTGGATGAAACTGGAGCCTATACAGAGTGAAATTAGAAACAGAAACACCAATACAATATATTAATGCATATGTATGGAATTTAGAAAGACGGTAATGATGATCCTATATGCAAGGCAGCAAAAGAGACACAGATGTAAAGAACAGACTTTTGGACTATGTGGGAGAAGGCAAGGGTGATATGATTTGAGAGAATAGCATTGAAGCATGTATATTACCATATGTAAAATAGATGACCAATGCATGAAGCAGGGAATCCAAAGTTGGTGCTCTGGGACAACCCAGAGGGATGGGGTGGGAAGGGAGGTGCGAGGTGGGCTCAGGATGGGGGGACACATGTGTACCAGTGGCTGATTCATGTTGATGTATGGCAAAAATCACCACAATATTGTAAAGTAATTATCCGTCAATTAAAATAAATTAAATAATTAAAGAAAAAAGAATTTCAAATGTTAGTGAAAATGGAAAAGTAGAAGGCTTCAAGCACCTATCACTTCTTGGAAACACCAAAAGAAAACCAAGCAAAGTTGTCTGAATCAACTTTGTCAGAACTCTGGAAAGTAGTCAACGGATTGCAGCAACCAAGTGAATGATGAATCGGGAAAAAGTCCATTTTAACATGGTAGAAGAACTTTTTAGTTTTAACTTAGCCTTGCTCCAAACTCCTCCCAGGTGCAGTGACTGTCTTGATGACAGCCTGTGTTCCTCTTGTGGGTATCTGGTTCTGGAAGGAACAGAGCAGGCATTGCCTTTATTTTTCCTAACTCAGAACAATCTCAGTTTGGAAAAGTGGCTAAATAGAGGTCATTCCTGGAAAGTATTGAAAGGGAAATGAACAAGTTGTTGTTATCTGTGGCAAAAGAGTACAATTCCATCAGAAAATACGCATGCTAAAAGTCTGAGAGGAAAAGCTGGGGCAGGGAACAACTTTGGGAAATAGGGCCTTCAAAATCATCCACTTATAAACAGGAGGTGAAAAGCCATGGCCATGCCCTTCTGCTTCTGTTACATCATTACCATTTCTGAATACACAAAACTCTAAAAAGGGGGGGGAAGGTCTTAATACCTGGATAACCATGATGGTGTGATCACCTCACCTAAAGTCAGACAGCCTGGAGTGTGAAGTCAAGTGGGTCTTAGGAAGCATCACTATTGGAGGTGATGGAATTCCAGTTGAGCTATTTCAAATCCTAAAAGATGATGCTGTGAAAGTGCTGCCCTTAATATGCCAGCAAATTTGGAAAACTCAGCAGTGGCCACAGGACTGGAAAAGGTGTTTTCATTCCAATCCCAAAGAAAGGCAATGCCAAAGAATTTTCAAACTACTGCACAATTGTGCTCATTTCACATGCTAGTAAGGTAATTTTCAAAATCCTTCAAGCTAGGCTTCAACAGTATGTGAACCAAGAACTTCCAGATGCACAAGCTGGATTGAGAAAGGGCATAGGAACCAGAGATCAAATTGCCAACATCCATTGGATCATAGAAAAAGCAAGTGAATTCCAGAAAAATATCTGCTTCACTGATAAGGCTAAAGTCTTTGACTGTGTGAATCACAACAATTTGTAGAAAATTTTTCAAGAGGTGGGACTATCAGACAACTTACCTGCCCCTAGAGAAACCTGTATGCAGGTCAAGAAGCAACAGTTAGAACTGGACATGGAACAACAGACTGGTTCAAACGTGGGAAAGGAGTACATCAAGGCTGTATATTGTCACCCTGCTTATTCAACTTATATGCAGAGTACATTATGCAAATGCCAGGCTGGATGGATGAAGCTCAAGCTGGAATCAAGGTTGCTGGGAGAAATATTGATAACTTCAGATATGCAGATGACACCACCCTTATGGCAGAAAGCAAAGAGGAACTAAAGAGCCTCTTGATGAAGGTGAAAGAAGAGAATGAAAAAACCGGCTTAAAACTCAACATTCAAAAAACTAAGATCATGGCATCTTGTCCCATCACTTCATGGCAAATAGAATGGGGGAGAAATAAAAACAATGACAGACTTTATCTTCTTGGGCTCCAAAATCACTGTGGACGGTGACTGCAGCCACAAAATTAAAAGACGCTTGTTCCTTGGAAGAAAACCTATAACAGGCCTAGACAGCATATCAAAAAGCAGAGACATCACTGCCAACAGAGGTCTGACTAGTCAAAGCTATTGTTTTTCCAGTAGCCATGTACAGATGTGAGAGTTGGACCATAAAGAAGGCTGAGTGAAGAAGAACTGATGCTTTTGAACTGTGGTGTTGGAGAAGACTTGAGAGTCCCTTGGACTGCAAGGAGATCAAACCAGTCAATCCTAAGGGAAATCAACCCTGAATATTCATTAGAAGGACTGATGCTGAAGCTGACGCTCCAATACTCTGGCCATCTGATGCAGACAGCCCACACATTGGAAAAGAGCCTGATGCTGGGAAAGATTGAGGACAGGAGGAGAAGGGGGCAAAAGAGGATCAGATGGTTGAATGGTATCACCAACTTAATGGACATGAGTTAGAGCAAACTCAGGGAGGTAGTGAAGGACAGGGAAGCCTAGCATGCTGCAGTCCATGGAGTCACAAAGAGTCAGACACAACTTAGCAACTGAACAACAACATCCCATGCCCAGGGCTGGTCATATCTCAGAAAACACCTGAGAAAGCCCTGAATGTTTACTTCCCACTGATCTTTAGGCTCATAGCGAGGGGGAAGTAAAAACTAAACCAGAGTTGTAAATGGACTGGCTAATAATTAAAAGAGTGTCCTGACACAGAACTAATCTATAAAGACCAGGGTAGATTTTTTTCTTTTCTCCTTTTACTATCGTTCTTTCAACTCTGAGAATTTAAGGACATCTCTGTTAAATCACTAGCTGACCACAGGCTAACAGAACAGAGACTTCAGAGGCCATACTCAACAAAGAATATACAGGAAGCAGGAAATAAATCCTGAGGAGAGAATTACTTTCATTTCCAGAGTCACCACATTATAATATTCAAAATGTCCAGTATTCAACAACAAAAATGACAAGTTATGGAAAGAGACAATGAAGTAGGTCACATTTATGGAAGTGAAAGTGCTAGGTGCTCAGTTGTGTCTGACCCTTTGCAACCCCATGGACTGTAGCTGGCCAGGCTTTTCTGTCCATGGAATTCTCCAGGCAAGAATACTGGAGTGGGTAGCCATTTCCTTCTCCAGGGGATCTTCCAGTCCCAGAGATCAAACCTGGGATTCCTGCATTGCAGGCAGTTTCTTTACCATTTGAGCCACCAGGGAAGCCTGCATTCATAGGGAGAAAAGTCACATTCATAGAGAGAAAAAAAAGGAAATGAATAGCACTGAGAAAGCACATGCATTAGACTTACTAGACAAAGATTTTTAAGTTAATTGTTTTGTATATGCTCAAAGAGCTAGAGGAAACCATAAACAAAGAACTAGAGAAACCCAGGAGAATGATGTGTCACCAGATAGAGAATATAAAAATTATAAAAATAAACCAAATAGAGACCTTGAGCCTGACTCAAGGACTGGCCTCCATTGTGGGTCCAGGCTGCCCAGGGCAGGGGCCAAGGAGGCTCCCCAGGTCAACTTGAAGCTGGTTAGCAAGTGGTCCCTGGTGTTTCAGCCTCCTCTGCTACTGCCTGTCCCATCGGGGAATGTCCCAGCCCAGGAGTGTGTCCCTGAAGGACAGCAGCCCCTGTAGCACTGAGTGGCCCCTGCCTGGTGCCTCTCAAGCCCCAGCAGGGGCTTCATTAAGCCTGTGGGGTTGGAGGGAAGCAGGGAGTTGGAGGCCGAGGTGGCACCCGTGGAAATTATCCAGGAAGAGGTTACAGCCCATGCAGCCCTGGAGAATGGCTGTCCCTTGGCAACTACTGCCAGCCCCTGCCAGAGGGGCAGATGGCCCAGGCAACCCCCGAGGAGGAGGTGGCGACCCTGGTGGTTTCTGAGAGGGGTAGGTGATGGCTGAGCCAGGACATGATCCCCAAAGAGTTATGAATCCAAGAAGGAGGACTTGGTGGACATGAGTGCCTATAGTGGGATTGGGGAGGACTCCTGGGGGCAATACCCTGGAGGAGGACAATGAAGAAGACGAGGAGGAAGGGAAGCCCCTCTATGAGCCAAATCAGGGTGCATGGAGATCCCAGGACTCTCAGAGGAAAACGACCCAGCCCTGAGCCAGAAGACCCATTTCAGCATGGAGCCCATTCCAGTGTTCAACACCTATTTCAACAAGGATGACCATCATTGCAACAAGGACATGGATCCCATGGTGGCCTCTGCTGAGTACAGCTGGAGAAGCAGGTGGAAAGGCTGGAGCTGTATCCTGTGGAGTGGGAGAAGGACACCAAGGGCCTGGGCATCTGCACTGATGGCATGGGACATGGACAGACATGGGCCTAGAGAAGGTGGACATGTTCATCAAGACCGTGACTGATGGCAGTGTGGTCCATCAGGACAGCAGAATCCAGGTGAACGATCTCTTGATGGAGATGGATGGAATGAAACTGGTGGGAGTGACCCAGAACTTTGCAGCCTCCATGCTCTGGAACACCAAGGGCTGCATGCAGTTTATGATTGGCCAGAAGCAGCCAGGTGAGGTGGCCCAGCTAACTTAGCAGACCCTGGAAACAGGTGCAATGGTAGCAGAAAATGATGGAGCAGAGATAAGCCCAGTATGGGGAGGGGAAGGATAACAAGGAGATGGGAGAGTGTGCCACTGATGAGGTTGAGGAGCTGAGCCCCATGTTCCCAGGTGGCAACATGGCCATTGAGATGTTCAGCTGGCAGAGAACCAGGATGCCTTGTCCCCTGTGGACATGGAGCCTGAGAAGCTGTGCACAAGTTAAAGGAGCTCCAGATATAGCATGCTGTGACTGAGATACAGATACAGCAGCTGAAAAGAAAACTGCAGAGCCTGGAGCAGGAGAAGGGGCATTGGTGGGTAGAGAAGGCCCAGCTGGAACAGAGTGTGAAGGAGAAAAAGGATCACATGGAAAAGTTGGAGGGCCATGGGGGCAAGGCCCAGGGCCCATAAAATGCTGTGAGTGAGCACCTGCAGGAGACCCAGGCCCAGTACCAGGCCCTAGAGCACAAGTACAGCAAGGCTGAGTGCCTCATCAAGGACTACCAGCAGAAGGAGACCAATATCCTGAAATAGAAGACAGCATAGCACTGGGTTCTGGAGGAGTCAGAGCTGCTAAGGAAGGAGGAGATGGACAAGCTCCTGGACAAAGTAGGCCCAGGAGTGCCCTAGGGGCAGGAGGCAGCAGCAAGTCAGCCCCTCTCTAGCACCCATCCTGTGGATCCTGGAGGGAGAAAGAGAAGTCATGCTGCTGACTGGGAGCTCAAGGTCATGTCCCCTCCAGGGGGGTAGGAGGGGCAGGGCCCATGTCCATACCTAAGCCTGACTCCTTCTTTCCTTTATTTTTCAGATCTTGGAACTGGAAGGAAACTTGCAAACACTGAGGAATTCCAATTCTACTTAACAGGAATCATCCCTTGACTGAACAATAATTAATCCCCTCTGATTGTCCTTCCTCCCCTGTCATCAATACTTCACCCTGCCCTCTACCAGCCTAGAGACAGATTTCCTGCCCTACCAGGGCCACACCTTGGAAGCCTTGTACTGACATCCCAGAGATTCAGCCTCACCCCACTCACACACACAGTATTCCAATGTTTTGACTGGAGGGCAAAATTTTACTACTTTTCATCTTTTGGAGACCAGAGCTGTGTTGCTGGCAGCCTGATTTCTAAGTGATATCAACTCCATTTCCCCACTTTAACCCTAAAGTTAAAGGGGCTTTGACCAAGGGAAGTGAGACCCCTCTCAGGTCCCCTTCCCTTTCAGAATCCATCTCTCATTTTACCTTTTCCTCACGCCCCTGCCTCAGCCTGGGTTTTTATTCTTTCTTAAAAAAAAAAAACAAAAACCCTTGTTCCATTTTGGCTTTTCCTCATCTCCTGTAAATAGGTCATGCCATTGATCAGCATTTCTCGGCACCCTCTTCCTTCCCTCAGACGTGCGCGTACCCACCGAAAGAGCTGCTGACTGACTCAGTGCCTAACTCCTCAGCCTCAGCAGATGGAGGGGGCGGGGCCTGACTTTACAGAATTGCTTCTCTATGTATAATATATATGTATGTATTGTTCCTAGTTTTCTACAGGCTGTGCCCTCTGTTAGGTTGTCCCCATAAAAGCAGGCCCAAGAGGGAAACAACAAAAAAGAAAATAGACATTCTTTGATAAAAACTAAGAGAATTGTCACTCGCACACCTGCACTATGAGAAAGGCTAAAGGGAGTCACCCAGACTGAAAAAAAAGATAGTAACCTAAGACTACAAAGAGATAAAAAACACTGGTAAAGGTATGATATAAATAGAAATAAGAGTCAGTATTGTATTTTAGGTTTGAACCTTGACTTTTTTCGACATAATTTAAAAGACAAATACACAGGGCAAATTACCTGATTAGACATTTCTCTAAAGAAGATACACTAATGGCCAATAAACATACAGAAATACACTCAACATCACTAATTATTAGATTAGTACAAATCAAAAGCACAATTAGATACCACTTCATAACAATTAGGATGAATACTGTTTTAAAATAATAAAATAAATAAAAACAGAAAATAACCAGTGTTAGTGAGGATATAGAGAAATTGGAATCCTTGTGTGTAGTGCAGATGTAAAGTGGTGCAGGAAAACAGTATAGCAATTCCTAGGAAAATCAAATATAGAATGACCACATGATTCAACAAATTCACTTCTAGGTATATATCCAAAAGGACTGAAAGCAAAGCTTCAGACATTAGCACACCAATGTTCATAGAGCATTATTCACAATGACCAAAAAAATTTAAAAAAAAAATTAAAAAAAAAAAAAACAAAACAAAAAGTAGGAACACCCCAAATTTCCACTGACAAATCAATGGATAAACAAAACGTGGTGTATCCGTTTGGTTTAGTTCAGTAGCTCAGCCATGTCTGACTCTTTGCGACCCCATGGACCGCAGCACACCAGGCTTCCCTGTCCATCACCAACTCCTGTAGCTTGCCCAAACTCATGTCCATCGAGTCAGTGATGCCACCCAACCATTTCATTCTCTGTCGTCCCCTTCTCCTCCTGCATTCAATCTTTCCCAGTATCAGGGTCTTTTCCAGTGAGTCAGTTCTTCACATTAGGTGGCCAAAGTATTGGAGTTTCAGCTTCAGCATCAGTCCTTCCAATGAATATTCAGGGTTGATTTCCTTTAGGATTGACTGGTTTGATCTGCTTGAAGTTTAAGGGACTCTCAAGAGTCTTCTCCAACACCATTTCAAAAGCATCAATTCTTCGCCACTCAGCTTTCTTTATAGTCCAAGTCTCACATCCATCAGTCACTTCAGTTCAGTCGCTCAGTTGTGTACAACTGTTTGTGACCCCATGGACTGCAGCACGCCAGGATTCCCTGTCCATCACCACTTCCCAGAGCTCGATCAAACTCATGTCCGTTGAGTCAGTGATGCCATCCAACCATCTTATCCTCTGTCGTCCCCTTCTCCTCCTGCCTTCAATCTTTCCAAGCATCAGGGTCTTTTCAGATGAGTCAGTTCTTCACATCAGGTATCCAAATTATTGGAGTTTCAGCTTCAGCATCAGGCCTTCCAATGAATATTCAGGATTGATTTCCTTTAGGATGAACTGGTTTGATCTCCTTGCAGTCCAAGGGACTCTCAAGAATTTTCTGCAACACCACAGTTCAAAAGCATCAATTTTTCGCCAGTCAGCTTTCTTTATGGTCTAACTCTCACATCCATACATGACTACTGGAAAAAACATAGCTTTGACTAGACAGACTTTTGTTGACAGAGTAATGTCTCTTCTTTTTAATATGCTGTCTAGTTGCTCATAGCTTTTCTTCTGAGGACAAGCATCTTTTAGTTTCATGGCTGCAGTCACCATCTGCAGTGATTTTGGAGGCCCCAAAAATAAAGTCTGTCACTGTTTCCATTGCTTCCCCATCTATTTGCCATGAAGTGATGGGACCAGATGCCATGATCTTAGTTTTCTGAATGTTGAGTTTTAAGCCTACTTTTTCACTCCCTTTCTCACTTTCATCAAAAGGCTCTTTAGTCCTTCTTTACTTTCTGCCATCTGCATATCTGAGGTTACCGATATTCCTCCCGGCAATCTTGATTCCAGCTTGAGGTACATCCTGTTCAGCATTTCACATGATGTACTCTGCATATAAGTTAAATAAGCAGGGTGACAATATACAGCCTTAATATACTCTTTTCCCAATTTGGAACCAGTCTGTTGTTCTATGTATAATTATAACCGTTGTTTCTTGACCTGCATGCAGATTTTTCAGGAGGCAGGTAAGGTGGTCTGGTATTCCCATCTCTTTATGAATTTTCCAGTTTGTTGTGATCCACACAGTCAAAGACTTTAGCGTCATCAATGAAGCATAAGTAGATGTTTTTTCTGGAATCCTCTTGCTTCTTCTATGATCCAACGGATTTTGGTAATTTGATCTCTGGTTCCTCTGCCTTTTCTAAAACCAGCTTGAACATCTGTAAGTTCATGATTCAAGTACTGTTGAAGTCTAGCTTGGAGAATTTTGAGGATTACCTTGGTGGCATGTGAAATGAGTACAATTATGCAGTAGTTTGAACATTCTTTGACATTGCTTTTCTTTGGGATTGGAGTGAAAACGGACCTTTTCCAGTCCTATGGCCACTGCTGAGTTTTCCTAATTTTCTGGCATATTGAGTGCAGCAATTTCACAGCATCATCTTTTAGGATTTGAAATAGTTCAACTGGAATTCCATCACCTCAATTAGCTTTGTTCCTGGTGATGATTCCTAAGTCCCACTTAACTTCACATTCCAGGATGTCTGGCTCTAGGTGGATGATCACACCATTGTGGTTATCTGGCTCATGAAGATCTTTTTGTACAGTTCTTCTGTGTATTCTTGCCACCTCTTCTTAATATCTTCTGCTTCTGTTAGGTCCATACCTAACATATGTACATATGTGGTATATACATATGATGAGGTATATACATATGATGACATATTAGTCAGCCTTAAAAGTGAATGAAATTCTGATGCATACTGCATCATGGATAAACCTTGACTATATTATGCTAAGTGAAATAATCCAGACTTAAAAGGACAAATAATATATGATTTCATTTATGTACCTCAGTTCAGTTCAGTCACTCAGTCGGGTCTGACTCTTTGCGATCCCATGAATCACAGCATGCCAGGCCTCCTTCCCTAGAAGAATTAAATTCATAAATTCAGAAAGTACAATAATTATTACCAGGACCTGAGGTAAGGGGAAATGGGGAGTTATTCTTTAATTAGTACAGAGTTTCAGTTTGGGAATATAAAACAAAGTAGGCTTTAAGAATAAAAATTTCTGAGAGTCTAAAAAGTCATTATATATTGATAAAATGGTCAATTTATTGAGAAGATTTAACAATGATAAATACATATATATATACCAAATAATGAAGTCCAAAAAGCACATAGCAAAAACTTACAGACTTAAAAGAAGAAATAGACTCTTCTACAAAAGTAGTTGAAGAATACAATAATTCACTCAATAATGAATAGGACAGCTGATAAATTATAAAGATATAGAGGGTTTTAACAACACTATAAACCAACTAGACCTAAAAATGTATACAGAACATTCTTCCCGACAACACCAGAATACATTCTTCCTAGGTATAGATGAAACATTCCCCAGGATAGACATGTCAGACCACAAAACAAGTCTTATACATTGCAAAAGTTTGAAATCATTCAAAATATCTCCTCTATCCACAATAGTGTGAAATTAGAAATTAATAACAAATAAAATTCGAAATTCACAACTCTGTGGAAATTAAGATCACACTCTTAAATAATCAAGGATTCAAAGAAGAAATTAGAAAATACTTTCATGAATGCAAAAATAGAAAAATTTATGAGATTTAGTTAAAGTAGTGCTCAGGGGAGATTTTATAGCTATGAATGCCTATGTTAAAAATGAAGAAAGTTCTCAAATTCATTGCTTGATTTTAAGGAACTAGAAAAAGAAGAGAAAACTAAATCCAAAGATAGCAGAAGCTAGGTAATAATAAAGGTTAGAGATAAATGAAAGAGAGAATGGAGAAAATCAATAGACATTAAATTTTTTTCAAAAACTCAATAAAATTGACAAAATATTAGCTAGGCTGACTATGAAAAATGAAAGTATACTCAAATTACTAAAAAATCGAAATGAAAGTGAGGGCATTAGTACTGACATTACAGAAACTGAAAGATTTATAAGGAAATACTATGGACAATTATATGCCAACAAAATAGATAACTTAGATGAAATAGAAAAGTTCCTAGAAACACACAAACTATAGACACTGACTCAAGAAGACATAGGATATCTGAACAGTCCTATAATAATAAAGAGCTAGAATTTGTAATAAAAACCTCCAAACAAAGAAAAGTCTAGGACCAGATGACATCACTAGTGAATTCTACCAAACATTTAAAACAGAATAACACCAATCCTTTTCAAATCCTTCCAAAAAGAGAAAGGGAAGGAACATTTTGGAAATCATCCTATGAGGCTAGCATTATCCTGATACTAAAGCCAGGTAAAAGTATTACAAGAAACAAAAATAACAGATCAATATCCCATATGAGTATAGATCCAAAAATCCTCAGTAAAATAACCCAGTATGTTATTAAAATGATTATATCTATGACCAAGTAGGAAATATTCTAGAAATGAAAGAGTAGTTCAACACAAACAAAAAAGCTAACATAATTTATATTAAGATAATTAAAGGGAAAAGCACATGATTATCTCAATTAATGCAGAAAAGCTATTTGTCAAAGTCCAACACCTTTTAACATTAAAAGCACTGAGTAAAAATTTCTTCCCAGTTGTTTTTCTTTTTCAGAGATTTTCTGCATTTTTTTTACATATATATTTTTTTTTCCCTAAGAAATCAGATTGTCTACTTAAAAACTAACAATCAAATAAAAAACCATGTAGGTCTATCTGTTGGGATTCTGTTAAATTTATAAATTAGGGGAAATTAACATCTTTATAAATTACTAGCTTTCTGAAAAATATTAAGTATTTCATACATATAACAGGTATAGCTTAAGTAATAATAACAAATCAATATTTACTCACTACTAGAGATACAATTAGAGATATTACTTTTACTATTATTTATTTTTAATTGTGGTAGTATACATATAACATAATATTTACTACCTTAACAATTTTCCCCAGCTTTATTGAGGTTGTTGTTTAGTTGTTAAGTCTTGTCCAACACTTTTGCAACCCCATAGACTGCAGCTGCCAGGCTCCTCTGTCCATGGGACTTCCCAGGCAAGAATACTGGAGTGGGTTGCCATTTATTTCTCCATTTATTGAGGTATAATAGACAAATAAAATTATATATATTCAAAATGTACAAACTGATGATTTATACACATTGTAAAACAATCACCACAATCAAGCTAATCACCTCACAGTTACCTTTTTTTGTGTGTAAGAGTGCTTAAGATCTACTCTCTCAGCAAATTTAAAGTATACAATACAGTAGTATTAAGCTAGGAGAAGGCAATGGCACCCCACTCCAGTACTCTTGTCTGGAAAATCCCATGGAAGGAGGAGCCTGGTAGGCTACAGTTGGACACAACTGAGTGACTTCACTTTCACTTTTCACTTTCATGCATTGGAGAAGGAAATGGCAACCCACTCCAGTGTTCTTGCCTGGAGAATCCCAGGGATGGGGGAGCCTTGTGGGCCGTCTCTGGGGTCGCACAGATTCAGACACGACTGAAGTGACTTAGCAGCAGTAGTATTAAGCTATAGTTACCATTCTGTACATTAGATCCTCAGAACTTAGCCATCTTATAACTGAATGTTTGTACCCTTTGTCCAACATCTTTCCATATCCCCCACCCCCAAGTCCTTGGTAACAGCTATTCTACTCTCTATTTCTATTAGCTCAACTTTTCTTTTTTTAGATTTTACATATAGGTGATACCATTCAGTATTTGTCTTTCCTTATCTAGATTTTTTTACTTAGCATAATGCCTTCCAGGTTCATCCTTGTTGATATAAACAGTAGGATTCCCTTCATGACTTAATAATACTCCATTATACCAATAATATACCATTTTTATGGTATATAGATACCGTAACATTTAGGTTGTTTCCATAAATTGGCTATTGTGAATAATGCTGCAATGGACGGGGGGTGCAGATATCTCTTTGGGATCCTGCTTTTTTTTTTCCTAAGATGTATATCCAGAACTGGTGTTGCTGGATCATATAGTAGTTCTACTTTTAATTATTTAAGAAACGCCATAGTGTATCTATAAAGGCTGTACCAATTTACATTTCCACCATTGTACAAGGGTTCCATTCTCTCAGCAACACTTGTTATCTTCTGTTTTTTCTATATTAGACTTTCTAACGATGTGAGGTGAGATATCATTGTGGTATTGATTTGCATCTCCCTGATAACCTCAGATATGCAGATGACACCATCCTTATGGCAGAAAGCGAAGAGGAACTGAAAAGCCTCTTGATGAAACTGAAAGAGGAAAGTGAAAAAGCTGGCTTAAAACTCAACAGTCAAAAAACTAAGATCATGGCATCTGGTCCCATTACTTCATGGTAAATAGGTGGGGAAACAGTGACAGACTTTATTTTGGGGGGCTCCAAAAATCACTGTGGATGGTGACTGCAGGCTTAAAATGAAAAGATGCTTGATCCTTGGAAGAAAAGCTATGACCAACTTAGCATAATAAAAAGCAGAGATATTACTTTGCTGACAAAGGTCTGTCTAGTCAAAGCTATGGTTTTTCCAGTAGTCATATATGGATGTGAGAGTTGGACCATAAAGAAAGCTGATTGGCAAAGAACGGATGCTTTTGAACAGTGGTGTTGGAGAAGACTCTTGAGAGTCCCTTGGACTGCAAGATCAAACCAGTCAGTCCTAAAGGAAATCAGTCCTGAATATGCATTGGAAGGACTGATGCTGAAGCTGAAACTCCAATACTTTGGCCACCTGATGCGAAGAGCTGACTCATTTGAAATGACCCTGATGCTGGGAAAGATTGAAGGTGGGAGAAGGGGATGACAGAGGATGAGATAAGGTTGGATGGCATCACTGACTCTTTGGACATGAGTTTGAGAAAGTTCCGGGAGTTGGTGATGGACAGAGAAGCCTGGCATGGTGCAGTCCATGGGGTTGCAAAGAGTCGGACACGACTGAGCGACTGAAATGAATTGACTGATGATTAGTGATGTTGAACACCTTTTCATATACTTGCTAGCCATTTGAATGTCTTCTTTGGAAAAAATGTCTATTCAAGTCCTTTGCCCATTTTTAATCAGGTTATTCTTTTTGCTATCGAATTAATTCTGTAAGTTCCTTATATATTTTTTATTAACCCTTTATCAGACATACAGTTTACAAATATTCTCTCCCATTCTGTAGATTGGCTTTTCATGTGGGAATCATACAATATTTGCTCTTATGTGTCTGGCTTATTTGCTGAGCATAATGTCTTTAAGGTTCATTAATGTTATAGTATGTATCAGAATTTCCTTCCTTTTTATGGCTGAATAACCATTCATAGCATATTCATAACATATTTTGTTTATCCATTCATCTGTTAATGGACACTATGGTTGCTTCTGTCTCTTGGCTGATGTGAATAACTCTGGTATGAATTATATATGCTATGTACCAATGTGTTTTCAGGATTATCAGTTCAGTCATTTCAGTCACTGACTGAAAACTGACTGTTTCCAGTCCTGTGGCCACGGCTGAGTTTTCCAAATTTGCTGACACATTGAGTGCAGCACTTTCACAGCATCATCTTCTAGGATTTGCAATAGCTCAACTGGAATTCCATCACTTCCACTAGTTTTGCTCGTAGTGATGCTTTCTAAGGCCCACTTGACTTCACATTCCAGGATGTCTGGCTCTAGGTGAGTGATCACACCATTGTGATTATCTGGCTCATGAAGATCTTTTTGTACAGTTCTTCTGTGTATTCTTGCCACCTCTTTTTAATATCGTCTGCTTCTGTTAGGTCCATACCATTTCTGTCCTTTATTGAGCTCATCTTTGCATGAAATGCTCCCTTGGTATCTCTAATTTTCTTGAAGAGATCTCTAGTCTTTCCCATTCTATTGTTTTCCTCTATTTCTTTGCATTGATCACTGAGGAAGGCTTTCTTATCTCTCCTTGCTATTCTTTGGAGCTCTGCATTCAAATGGGTATATCTTTCTTTTTCTCCTTTGCTTTTCACTTTTCTTCTTTTCACAGGTATTTGTAAGACCTCCTCAGACAGCCGTTTTGCTTTTTTGCATTTCTTTTTCTTGGGGATGGTCTTGATCCTTGTCTCCTGTACAGTGCCACCAACCTCCGTCCATAGTTCATCAGGCACTCTGTCTATCAGATCTAGTCCCTTAAATCTATTTCTCACTTCCAGTGTATAATTGTCAGGTATTTGGTTTAGGTCATACCTGAATTGGAGAAGGCAATGGCACCCTACTCCAGTACTCTTGCCTGGAAAATCCCATGGATGGAGGAACCTGGTAGGCTGCAGTCCATGGGGTCACTAAGAGTCGGACATGACTGAGCGACTTCACTTTCAATTTTCACTTTCATGCATTGGAGAAGGAAACGGCAACCCACTCCAGTGTTCTTGCCTGGAGAATCCCTGGGCCGGGGGAGCCTGGTGGGCTGTCGTCTATGTGGTCGCACAGAGTCGGACATGACTAAAGTGACTTAGCAGCAGCAGTAGCAGTATACCTGAATGGTCTAGTGGTTTTCCCCACTTTCTTCAATTTAAGTCTGAATTTGGCAATAAGGAGTTCATGATCTGAGCCACATTTAGCCCCTGGTCTTGTTTTTGCTGACTGGATAGAGCTTCTCCATCTTTGGCTGCAAAGAATATAATCAACCTGATTTCAGTGTTGTGCTTTCAATTATTTTAGTTATGTACCCAAAAGTGGAATTTCTGAATCATATGGTAATATTTTTAATTGTTTGAGGAACTGCCATGCTTATACTTTTATTTTTTATTTTAGTATTCAAAAGTGTTCATCTTCATCCTGAAAGCCCAGATAATTATTGCCTCTAGAACACAAAGGTTTTTCATCACCAGTAGATGTAGAGAACTTTCTTAATCTTAGGCATTCATTGAATTTAAAACTGAGTCATTTCTTCCCTCAAATAATACTCATCTCTAGTTTTGCTCATCTCTAGTGTCAATGACATTATTTCCACAGCAGCACACACCATTTTCACTGCTCTCCATTTCTTCCTGTATAGTTGACCTATTATTTGGTGTCATTTTCCTTCTTCAAGAACAAAAAATCTGTTAGTTTTTGTTTGCCTGAAAATGTCCATTTTTATTTGGCATTTCTGTTTTGCCTAATCATTTACTTTTTATCTTTTTTATTATGAAAAAATTCACATAGGAAAGTTGAAAAAATTGTTCAATGTACTCTATAGATACATCATGTGGATTCAACAAATGTTAACATCTTGTCATATTCAATTTAATGTCTGCATTTGTGTGTGTACATGTACATGTGCACACAGAAAGTCTCTTGAGAATTCATAGAAACAGAAAGTAGAATGGTGGTTACTGGGGACTTAGGGAAGGAGGGAAATGGGAAGTTCTTGTTGAAGGGAATGGAATTTCTGTTTCATAAGATGAAAATTTTCTGGAGATTTGTTTCACAGCAATGTAAATATACTTAACATTACTGAACTATACAGTTAAAATGGCTAAGATGGTAAATTTTATGTTGTGTGTTTTTTTTAATCACAACTTTAGAAACTCCTGGAAAATTTTTTCAATAGTTATCTAAGGTGTAACATGGTAAATACATGGCTATGAATATATATTTAGGAGCAAAGTTGGGGAAAATGTATGATACTGGGTCAGTCATCTTAATAATCACAAAACTAGGTCTTCTAACTAGTACCAGATGTTCTAACTAGTATTCTTCTATGAATAAAGTGGCCTGATGACTTGAGTTATCTCCATTAAAGTGGAACAGTAGTCTAATAAGCTATAATGGAAGAGTATGCTTTAGTTCTGCTTCATTCTCATCCTTGGAGTGCAGCTTTTTGGGGTCTGTGTTCTTCTGGCTGTGTTTGTTCTCAAACTATTCTTCTACCTTCCCTGACTCCCAACCTCTTGGAGAAAAGCCTCCATGGTTGGGAGGAAGAAAGAGGTCAGAGCATTTCTTTCCGCTTTGGGCATCTTCTCTGGTAGTGGCTCCATTTTCTCTGCGGCTCCAACTGGAAAGGCCTGCTACAGTTCTAGCTTCCACTAGGTCACCCCGGAGCCCCAGTGACATTGTCTCTTACTTCTGTATCTCCAACCCAAGAGTGATTGTGGCATCTTGTTCTTATTAATCCGTCGTATCCCATTTGGGTTTCAGATCCTCCATCACCTGTGTGCCAGTTCCCTGAAGTACGTTCCCTTTGTTGTAAATATGTGAAGAGGTTTCTGCTTTCCTGCCAAAACAAATGGGCTATTGTTTACCAGAGTTCTCATCCTCAGTGTGCCCTGAGCTCCTGAACATTTGTCCCCCTAATCTCAAAAGGCAGAGTCCAGTCTTCTTAGGTACCCTTTACTTTGGGAAATGTAAGCAGAACAGAAGTAAACCTGATTGATAGGTCCCCCTCCACTTTTCAGGATTCCTTTTTTTTCCCCAGAATGTTAATCCAGCCATTCCTCACTATCTTGTTAGCTCTGTGATACTTGTATAGAAATGGTGCTTGATATTTTGACCAGTTTTTAAAGTTGTCTATAGTAAGCAACTTAGTTTGAATTACCAATTCTGCTTTTACTCAATTCAGAAGTAAATCTGAGAGATGGAGAAACAGAAAAACTGACCCTGATGATGGTATGAATTTCTGTTTTTAGTCATGCCTGAAATCTCACCTACCCCTAATTTATTACGTGTCACCCTGAATCCACTTTCTGCTTAAGCCAGGTTTTAGTGGTAAATCTGTAGTAAGTATTAAGTAGTAGTAAGCCTGCCTTCTATAACTAAGAAATTTCTAACTTGTACTCTAGTAATTTTACTTAGGATTTTTGTACTAGTATTCATAAATAAAAGTAGTTTGCAGGGTTTTAAAGTTTTTCTACTAGCATTTGCTAAAATTTTCTATGGTAGCTTTACAGATATGCTAGCTTTATAGAAAATTATTATGTTGTCTCTCTTATGCTTTGGAATAGTCAATAATTTACTGGGAATTATTTTTTCTTGGGAAATAACGCCCCCCCCAAACCATCTGAGTTATACTATTTTAATAGCGGCAATAATCAACTTAGTAATATTCACATTATTTGCCTAATCTGCCATTTTAATAATGTGTATTCAATGATATTGAAGTATATTAAGTGTAAAATTACAATCACTGCTCTCATAATTGTATATTATGAGAGCACATAATAGCAGCTATTGCATGTTGAATTTTTATCATGTACTAGACATTGTGCATCACTGCCTCAGTGAACATGAGTTTGAGCAAACTCTGAGAGATAGTGAAGGAAAGGGAAACCTGGTGTGTTGCAGTCCATGGGATCGCAAAGAGTTGTACACTACTTAGTGATTGAACAAACAACAAGACATTGTGCCAAGCAAGTGACACGTAAAACTCTCAAGTAATTCTTAAAATGACCCTTTGAGGTGTTATTATTTATTTTACAGATAAGAATATAGTCTTACAAGAATTAAAGCTTGCCTAAGGTCACACAAAACTTGTGCACACCAGGACCCAAAACACCCATAGAGTATGAGCCAGAACTGTGTTTGAGTGTCTCCTGTGGAGGTATGGGTTAGCAGTGGCCTGCCACAGGGGCAGGGGCTCTGGGTGCAGCAGACCTGGGTATGGCATAAGCCCTCTGGGAGGAGGTCGCCATTAACCCCACCTTAGAGCCGTCAGAACTTACACAGGACTGGAGAAACAGACTCTTGGAGGGTACAAACAAAATCTTGTGTGCACCAGGACCCAGGAGAAAGGAGCAGTGACACCACAAGAGACTGACCCAGACTTGCCCGTGAGTGTGCAGGATTGTCCAGCAGAGGCGTGGGTCAGCAGTGGGCTGCTACAGGTTCAAGGGCACTCAGTGCTGCAGTGCATGCATGGGACCTGTTGATGGAGGTCCTCATTTTCTTCATTACCTCCATCATAGTTTGGCCTCAGGTCAAACACCAGGGAGGGAAAACAGCTCTGCCCATCAACAGAAAATTAAATTAAAGATTTACTGAGCATGGCCTTTTCATACTGTTCATGGGATTCCCAAGGCAGGAATACTGAAGTGGTTTGCCATTCCCTTCTCCAGTGGACCACATTTTGTCAGAACTCTCCACCATGACCCGTCCATCTTGGGTGGCCCTACACGGCATAGCTTATAGTTTCATTGAGGTAGACAAGGCTGTGGTCCGTGTGATTAGATTGGTTAGTTTTCTGTGACTGTGGTTTTCAGTCTGTCTGCCCTCTGATGGAGAAGGATAAGAGGCTTTTGAAAGGTTCCTGATGGGATAGACTGACTGAGGGGGATACTGGGTTTTGTTCTGATGGGTGGGGCCATGCTCAGTAAATCTTTAATCCAATTTTCTGTTGATAGGTGGAGCTGTGATTTCTCCCTGATATTTACCTGGGGCCAAATTATGGAGGTAATGAAGGTAATGGTGACCTCCCTCAAAAGATCCTATGCATGTATTGCTACACCCAGTGCCCCCAACCCTACAGCAGCCCACGCTTTCGCCGAAGACTCCTGGACACACACAGGCAAGGCTCCTGTGGGGTCACTGTTCCTTTCTCCTGGGTCCTGGTGAACAAGGTTCTGTTGTGCCCTCCAAGAGTCTATTTCCCAGTCCTGTGTAAGTTCTGGCAGCTCTATGGTGGGGTTAATGGCCACCTCTTCCAAGGGGTCTTTTGCCATATCCATACCCAGAGCCCCTGTCCCTGTAGCAGACCACTGCCAACCCGCACCTCCACAGCAGATGCTCAAACACAGTTCTGTCTCAGTCTCTGTGGGGTCCCTGGGTCCTGGTGTGCACAAGGTTTGTTTCAGCCCTCTGAGCATCTCTGGCGGGAATGGGGTTTGATTCTAAACGTGACTTTGCCCCTCCTACCATCTTCCTGGGGCTTCTCCTTTGCCCAAGGACATGGGGTATGTCCTCACAGCCCCATGAACAGTATGAAAAGGCAAATAGATAGGACACTGAAAGAGGAACTCCCCGGGTCAGTAGGTGCTGAATATGCTATTGGAGATCAGTGGAGAAATAACGCCAGAATGAATGAAGAGACAGAGACAAAGCAAAAACAACACCCAGTTGTGGATGTGACTGGTGATGGAAGCAAGGTCCAATGCTGTAAAGAGCAATATTGCATAGGAACCTGGAATGTTAGGTCCATGAATCAGGGCAAATTGGAAGTTGTCAAACAGGAGATGGCAAGAGTAAACATTGACATTACAGGAATCAGCAAACTAAAATGGACTGGAATGGGTGAATTTAACTCAGATGACCATTATATCTACTACTGTGAGGTAGCCATCATAGTCAACAAAAGAGTCTGAAATGCAGTATTGGATGCAATCTCAAAAATGACAGAATGATCTCTTGTCGTTTCCAAGGCAAACCATTCACTATCACGGTAATCCAAGTCTATGCTCCGACCAGTAATGCTGAAGAAGCTGAAGTTGAACGGTTCTATGAAGACCTCGAAGACCTTCTAGAACTAACATCCAAAAAAGATGTCCTTTTCATTATAGGGGACTGGAATGCAAAAGTAGGAAGTCAAGAGACACCTGGAGTAACAGGCAAATTTGACTTTGGAGTACAGAATGAAGCAGGTCAAAGGCTACTAGAGTTCTGCCAGGAGAATGCACTGATCATAGCAAACACCCTCTTCCAACAATGCAAGAGAAGACTCTACACATGGACATCATCAGATGGTCAACACCAAAATCAGATTGATTATATTCTTTGCAGCCAAAAATGGAGAAGCTCTATACACGCAGCAAAAACAAGACCAGGAGCTGACTGTGCTTCAGATCATGAACTTCTTATTGCTAAATTCAGCCTTAAATTGAAGAAAGTGGGGAGAACCACTAGACCATTCAGGTACGACCTAAACCAAATACCTGACAATTATACACTGGAAGTGAGAAATAGATTTAAGGGACTAGATCTGATAGACAGAGTGCCTGATGAACTATGGACGGAGGTTGGTGACATTGTACAGGAGACAGGGATCAAGACCATCCCCAAGAAAAAGAAATGCAAAAAAGCAAAACGTCTGTCTGAGGAGGTCTTACAAATACCTGTGAAAAGAAGAGAAGTGAAAAGCAAAGGAGAAAAAGAAAGATATACTCATTTGAATGCAGAGCTCCAAAGAATAGCAAGGAGAGATAAGAAAGCCTTCCTCAGTGATCAATGCAAAGAAATAGAGGAAAACAATAGAATGGGAAAGACTAGAGATCTCTTCAAGAAAATGAGAGATACTAAGGGAACATTTCATGCAAAGATGAGCTCAATAAAGGACAGAAATGGTATGGACCTAACAGAGCAGACAATATTAAGCAGAGGTGTCAAGAATACACAGAGAACTGTATTTAAAAAGATCTTCATGAGCCAGATAATCACAATGGTGTGATCACTCACCTAGAGCCATACATCCTGGAATGTGAAGTCAAGTGGGCCTTAAGAAGCATCACTACGAACAAAGCTAGTAGAGTTGATGGAATTCCAGTTGAGCTATTGCAAATCCTAAAAGATGATGCTGTGAAAGTGTTTCACTCAATATGTCAGCAAATTTGGAAAACTCAGCAGTACCCACAGGAGTGAAAAATGTCAGTTTTCATTCCAATCCCTAAGAAAGGCAATGCTAAAGAATGCTGAAATGTTGTGAGGTAATTAGCTTCCAACTAATAAAAAAAAAAAAAAAAAAAAAAAAAAAAAAAAAAAAGAATGCTCCAACTACCACACAATTGCATGCATCTCACACACTAGCAAAGTAATGCTCAAAATTCTCCAAGCCAGGCTTCAACAATACGTGAACCCTGAAAGTCCAGATGTTCAAGCTGGTTTTAGAAAAGGCAGAGGAACCAGAGATAAAATTGCCAGCATCCGCTGGCAATTGAAAAAAGCAATTGATCATTGAAAAAGCAAGAGAGTTCCAGAAAAACATCTATTTCTGCTTTATTGACTATCCCAAAGCCTTTGACTGTGTGGATCACAATAAACTGTAGAAAATTCTGAAAGAGATGGGAATATCAGACCACCTTACCTGACTCTTGAGAAACCTGTATGCAGGTCAGGAAGCAACAGTTAGAACTGGACATGGAGCAGACTGGTTCCAAATAGGAAAAGGAGTACATCAAGGCTGTATATTGTCACCCTGCTTATTTAACTTATATGCAGAGTACATCATGAGAAACGCTGGGCTGGATGAAGCACAAACTGGAATCAAGATTGCCAGGAGAAATATTAATAACCTCAGATATGTAGAAGAGACCTCCCTTAGGGCAGAAAGTGAAGAAGAACTAAAGAACCTCTTGATGAAAGTGAAAGAGGAGAGTGAAAAAGTTGGCTTAAAGCTCAACATTCAGAAAACTAAGATCATGGCATCCATATGGCCTCATCACTTCATTGCAAACAGATGGGGAAACAATGGAAACAGTGACAGACTTTATTTTTCTCGGCTCCAAAATCACTGCAGATTGTGATTGCAGCCACGAAATTAAAAGACGCTTACTCCTTGGAAGAAAAGATATGATCAATGTAGACAGCTTATTAAGAAGCAGAGCCATTACTTTGCCAACAAAGGTCCATCTAGTCAAGGTTATGGTTTTTTCCAGCAGTCACGTATGGATGTGAGAGTTGGACTATAAAGAAAGCTGATTGACGAAGAACTGATGCTTTTGAACTGTGGTGTTGGAGAAGACTCTTGAGAGTCCTTTGGGCAGCAAGGAGATCCAACCAGCCCATCCTAAAGGAAATCAATCCTGAATGTTCGTTGGAAAGACTGATGTTGAAGCCGAAACTCCAATACTTTGGCCACCTGAAGTGAAGAACTGACTCATTTGAAAAGACCCTGATGAAGATTGAAGGCAAGAGAAGAAGGGAACAACAGAGGATGAGATGGTTAGATGGCATGACGAACTCAATGGGCATGAGTTTGAGTAAACTCTGAGAGTTGGTGATGGACAGGGAGGCCTAGCATGCTGCAGTCCATGGGGTCTCAAAGAGTCAGACAGGACTGAATGACTGAACTGAACTGAACTGAACTGAGCATGGCCTCACCCCTCAGAACAAGACCCAGTTTCCCCCTCAATCTCTCCCACCAGGAAGCTTTCATAAGCCTCTTATCCTTATCCATCAAAAGGCCAACAGAATGAAAACCACAATAATAGAAAACTAACCAATCTGATCACATGGACCACAGCCTTATCTAACTCAATGAAACTATGCGCCATGCTGTGTAGGGCCACGCAAGATGGAGAGGTCATGGTGTAGAGTTCTGACAAAATGTGGTCCACTGGAGAAGGGAATGGCAAACCACTTCAGTATTCTTGCCTTGAGAACCCCATGAACAGTATGAAAAGGCAAATAGATAGGACACTGAAAGAGGAATTCCCTGGTTCAGTAGATGTCCAATATGCTATTGGAGATCAGTGGCGAAATAACTCCAGAATGAATGAAGAGACAGAGACAAAGCAAAAACAACACCCAGTTGTGAGTGTGATTTGTGATGGAAGTAAAGTCCAATGCTGTAAAGAGCAATATTGCATAGGAACCTGGAATGTTAGGTCCATGAATCAGGGCAAACTGGAAGTTGTCAAACAGGAGATGGCAAGAGTAAACATTGACATTACAGGAATCAGCAAACTAAAATGGACTAGAATGGGTGAATTTAACTCAGATGACCATTATATCTACTACTGCAGGCAAGAGTCCCTTAGAAGAAATGAGGTAGCCATCATAGTCAACAAAAGAGTCTGAAATGTAGTATTGGAAGCAATCTCAAAAATGACAGAATGATCTCTTGTCGTTTCCAAGGCAAACCATTCATTATCACAGTAATCCAAGTCTATGCTCCGACCAGTAATGCTGAAGAAGCTGAAGTTGAATGGTTCTATGAAGACTTCAAAGACCTTCTAGAACTAACATCCAAAAAAGATGTCCTTTTCATTATAGGGGACTGGAATGCAAAAGTAGGAAGTCAAGAGACACCTGGAGTAACAGGCAAATTTGGCCTTGGAGTACAAAATGAAGCAGGGCAAAGGCTAACAGAATTTTGCCAAGAGAATGCATTGGTCATAGCAAACACCCTCTTCCAACAACACAAGAGAAGACTCTACACGTGGACATCACCAGATGATCAATACTGAAATCAGATTGATTATATTCTTTGCAGCCAAAGATGGAGAAGCTCTATACAGTCAGCGAAAAAGGGACCAGGATCTGACTGTGGCTCAGATCATGAAATCCTTATTGCCTAATTCAGACTGAAATTGAAGAAGATAGGGAAAACCACTAGGTCATTCAGTGGTTGGACATGAGTTTGAGCAGACTCTGCGAGATAGTGAAGGACAGAGAAGCTTGGTATGCTGCAGTCCATGGGGTTGCAAAGATCAGATATCACTGAGTAACTGAACAACACTCTGGCTCTGGCCATTTTTCCAGATACATTTCCACCTTCCTAATTTCTATATTTATGCATTCCTTCCATTTAAAGAAGTACATGTGTCTTCTTCAGGTTTTTCTATTTTATTTTTTTTTTATTTTTTTTTATTTTTTTATTAGTTGGAGGCCAATCACTTCACAACATTTCAGTGGGTTTTGTCATACATTGATATGAATCAGCCATGGATTTACACGTATTCCCCATCCTGATCCCCGCTCCCACCTCCCTCTCCACATATACACCATGGAATATTACTCAGCCATTAAAAAGAATTCATTTGAACCAGTCCTAATGAGATGGATGAAGCTGGAGCCCCTTATACAGAGTGAAGTAAGCCAGAAAGATAAAGAACATTACAGCATACTATCACATATATATGGAATTTAGAAAGATGGTAACGATAACCCTATATGCAAAACAGAAAAAGAGACACAGAAATACAGAACAGACTTTTGAACTCTGTAGGTTTTTCTATTTTAAATTTATTAATTTTGTTCAAATAAGCTGATTCTTTATTAGTTCTAAATCATTTGTTTTTACATTTTTTTGGTTTTAATCTTTTTTCGTTTCTCTAATTTCTGCAGTTTTATCTGTTTTTTAAAGAAAATCTTTCTGAATTATAATGTAATAAAATATTTTCTTTGATATACTATTTTTGGCTGGCGTCCATAAGCTTTGTTTCCATCTTCTAAATTGCTGGCCATTTTCATTGTGATTACCTTTTTGAACCTACACTTATTTAGTAAGTGATTTATAAATTTTAAAATACCTAGGGAGTTTAAATTTTTAAATTTATTTATTTTTGGCATTTATTCTTGGTTTAGAAAGTACAATCAATCAGAGCTTTCATAACAGGAAAAATATCTATGTTACAGTGTATGTGCTATTTATTTGATAGCTTGATCATTTCTCTGTGTCAACAAACATTCTGCTATAACATGATTTTTAGTAGCAGCAATGTATTTTATCTTATACATGTGTCAATGTGTCACATTTTAGGTTCCATACCTTTTAAAGATAAATGTTTCTTGTGTATCAGTTCAATAAATAATGTTGAGGTGAACACTATTTTTAATATATGTTTTGAGTATACATCTATGATCATTCTCTTAAATTTCTAGAAGTGTAATTTTTATTTCAAAGGATAAAGACTTTTTAAAGATTTTTGACCTATAATGCCAAATTGACTCCCAGAAATGTTATATGAATTTTCTGCCTCCAGTGGTAATGTATGGGGTTCTCAACCTTCCATGTTCTGGCCAATAGGATATAACTGTATTGAACCTTTTATTAACGTTGTGTGTGTGAGTCACTCAGTCGTGTTCGACTCTTTATGATCCCACGGACTGTGGTCCACCAGGCTCCTCTGTCAATGGGATTCTCCATTCTCCAGAATATTGGAGTGAGTTGCCATTCTGTTCTCCAAGGGAATCTTCCTGACCCAGGGCTCAAACCCAGGTCTCCTGCATTGCAGGCAGATTCTTTACCTTCTGAGCTACCAGGGAAGCCCTGGTGGCAAGCCTTTTATTAATACATAATGTCTTTGTTTGTAAACTTTTTTGGTTTAAAGCCTATTTTGGCTGATATTAGTCTAGCCATTTCTGCTCTCTTGGTTACGATTTGTGTGGATTTCCCCCCCATCCTTTCACTTTCAATGTATTTGTGTCTATGGATCTAAAATGAGTCTCTTCTAGACCATATGTAGTTGGATCATGTGTTTTTATCCATTCTTTCAATACCGGTCTTTTCATTGGAGAGTCTACTGATTGACATATTTAAGTAATCACTGATTTAAAAAAAGGACTTCTGTCATTTTGATATTTGTTTTCTGTATGCTTTATAGCTTTGTCCCTCATTTCCCTGCATTACTGTCTTTATGTTTAGCTGATTTTTTTTGTAGTAAAATGCTTAAATTCCTTCCTCATTTTCTCTGAAGTTAAAGAGGGAACTTGTGACTTGGCTAGGGGAAGAGAGTGCTGCTTACCTCCAGCTAAAAGTTTCCACACAGAAATGGGTGCCTATTGCTTCCTGATCTTTGGTTTTGTTCCAAAAAGAAGTAAAAGAATTTCCATGGGAACTGTTCCAATTTTTAGAGATTGGCATCTACTGTTGATAACGTGCAGGTCAAACATATTGTGGACCTGATTCAGTAAGAGGGCTACCATTTTGTAACTTCTGGCACAGGGTACTGGTGAGTCAAAATAAGGCTTCCTTCCTCTGAGATTAGAAAAGATGCCTAAAGGGAATTTAAAGAGGCCGTCATTGATGTGTGTGTCCTTAATAAAGGGACATTGCCTCTTTTCCTCCTCCACCTCTGGGCCAAGAATCTGAGGACATGGGAAATGAAACACCAGATGGTTGTGGGGGAAGGGGGTGCAGAATTCAAAAGCAGATTCCTATGTTCCTTCCCTAAATAGAGCTCAGCACCACGATGAAACTCAAGAATTTGTTTGGCTCAGTGTGATATAGGAGTTTTCAGCTGTGTTTTGGCAGACTGGACTGAGACAGCCCCAGTTGCTCCACTGAGAGGCTAGTAGTGTGATTGAGTTTATCTTGTTGAGACAGCACAGGGAGCGACAGAATCAGTTTCTAGGAATGCAAGAGGGTCACAAAAGGTCAAACTCAGCTGAATTGAAAGAGTCTTTCAGATGGGGATGAAAGTTTACACACCAAGTCGTAAGGACGTTCAAAAAAGAATGTGTCTTCAGTTATAAAACCAGATACATTTGACCATTTGAGTTTATGGATCATGAACTGTACCCTCTACACCACCTTTTCTGCTATAAATTCTATCACATTCTGTTTGATATGTAGTATTGTCATCATTGTTATTTTGTAAGTCATTTTTCACCACAATTTCAATTTTCTCTTGACACCAACAATTACCACCCCTCATCCCAGGTTTTATTTAAAATCTAAAATTGCCTTTTCTATTTTATAGAACTTCAGTTTTTCAGATCTGATTTTTAAAAAATGGATCATAGTATATGAAATTGAACATATTCATATCTGGGAAAATGTATTTTTCAGAAATTCCTAAACATAATTTTCATACCTGCAAAAATGCATGTTTTTGAAATTACCAAAGCCCCAATCTATGTTGAATCTTAATGTTTACACCTGTTTTCTTAGATTTTTAAAAATATGTATGTCTAAACAATCACCAATATCTTTATGTTCACAATTTGCTGCTATGGTTTTCTTTGTTTGGTTGTTTTCTCACTGTTCTCTCTCAAAGCTACTTATACACATTATACATATTTTTCTGGGTTATTTTCATTAAACTATACACTTATGTAAGACCAGATAGAGATGTATTTCAGTGTCATTTAAAAGCTAATGAATTCAAATAAATCAAAGCAATCAATACATAACTAAAGTTAAAGCTACTTGGCAAGGTCATAGACATTTCTAGGATCAGCTTTATTTTTGCAATGAGTCTTTGAGGAAATGTTACCTCCTTAGGGTGCCCTGTGTATCTAAGACAGAAATATATGTCCCCCTACACACATTCTCTATCCTTTTACCTGGTGTTTTTTTTTTTTTTTTTTTTTCTCTATGGCAATTTATCTTCATCTGACACACCATTTTACTTGTTAATAGATTCTAGGCCTGTGTTTCCAAACTTCGTCTGATTTATTCACTGATATGTATTCAATTCCTCAAACAGTGGCTGGCACACAGTGGCTCTTAATTAAATGTTAAATCAAAATGCATTCAAAGAATCTAGAAGTTGCCTAACACTCAGGATGTTCAATGATCCGAGTCATCAGTGATGCAGACACACATTAATTATAAGACATCTACAAGTAAGTAACTTTTTTGAGATTTTTTTTTTTTAACCAGCCCTTTCCTCTTTTAACATGGTAATTAAAATTAACTGACCCGGAAGTAGCCTCAATCTATCAATCTTTGGTCAGAGAAGAGGTTTCAGAGACAATAATACAATTATCAGTCAACAAAAGGAGGTGGGGGGAACAAAGCGAAAAATTAAACGGTAGCCTCAATTGGGCATTCCCGGGCTAGATGTCCGGATTCACCACAGCGGAAGCAGTTGACCTCACTCGTCTTTCTACAGTTGATGGCCACATGACCAATCTCGCCACAACGATAGCACTTGACTTGGGTGCAGTCTTTTTGAATGTGGCCACTTTCGCCGCAAGAGTAGCACTTCTGCTCTTCCTGACGGTCACAATCACGAGCCAGATGGCCTGGTCTGCCACAGGTGTAACAGCAATGCCCTCTCTCTCGCTTAGGCTCGGCACAGTCTTTGGCAATGTGGCCACTTTCCCCACAGTTATAGCAGAGGTCATCGAGAAGGTCACAGTCCTTAGCATGATGACCAGACTCACCACAGCAGTAACAGATGACAGGTAGCGTGGTTGAACTGCGCTGAGTTCCACGGCCACGGCCTCTAGCTCCACGCACCCGAGCTCCTCCTCCTTTAGAGCATCCCCGGGCCCAGTGGCCAATGCGTCCACACTTAAAGCACTCCTTACTGCTCATGGCTGTGGTGGGATCTGCAAGTGAGCGGGTTCACTGCTGCCCCAGAGGCCCCAACACAACTCCCCTTATGGCGCCTTAGACAGAACTGGCAGTTTTTCTCTAGGGGCCTCAGCGACGTCACACAGGCTTGCGCACAGTCCCATTCTTGTGTCATAAGCTTTCCAGCAGCCCCTCCCACCTGACTTTCCTCCTGTCGTTGAAGCCCAAAGCACGGCTGAGTGGTGGTTTTAGCTTTTGTTTACTTTTCAATTAAATAAACGTTTCTTGGGTCTTGAAGTTTGAGTTTGAATCCCTTCTTGTTCAGAAAATGTGCCCTGTAGGATTTCATATAATTAAGTCTTAGGTCTGCTTTGTGGTCTAGTAGATGACCAGTTTTTATACATGTGCTATAGACATAGGATGGAGAAGGAAATGGCAACCCACTCCAGTACTCTTGCCTGGAAAATCCCATGGACGGAGGAGCCTGGTGGGCTGCAGTTCATGGGGTCGCTAAGAGTCTGACACGACTGAACGACTTCACTTTCACGCATTGGAGAAGGAAATGGCAACCCACTCTAGTGTCCTTGCCTGGAGAATCCCGGGGACGGGGAAGCCTGGTGAGCTGCCGTCTATGGGGGTCGCACAGAGTCGGACACGACTGAAGCGACTTAGCAGCAGCAGCAGCACAGACGTAGGAAAAATATGTGTGAGATGTATCTAATCCAGAAACAAATTATGACAAATTAGAGTAATTTGTTTGGGGGGGTTAAAAATGAAATACAAATGTCTATAAAGATATGATATACATAAAATGGAAAATATCTGTAAAATGCCACAAGAAGATTTACTCACAATTTAGCCTATTGCAAGAATCTTAGTTTTCAAGATCATCATAACCATTTAAGGTGCAAAACATCAATGATTGAATCACTCAGTATGAAGAACATGATATTCCTTGGAAAATAAATTACAAAACCTTAATTTGAATACTGGACAGCATTCCTCTCTGTTTCCTAAGTTGTTTATATAATATATAAAACTCATAAGGATTTATGGATATGTCCATTTATATAGATATAGAAATAAGTATAGAAAGCTAGGCACTGAAATATAAGCTTAGCTATTTTGGAGCTATATGATTGAATAAGACTTTTTCCTCTGTATTTTCCTTCTCTAAATTTTACAATTTTTGAAATAAGGTTTAGGTTGTGTAATTTAAAAAATCCACAATAAATTTTTCTTTAAGTTACTAGTTAGCTATGTTATGCATGTGAATTTTTTTCAGGAATCCAGTACAAATGTATTTGGTAAAACATAGACATAAGAATAGTGAATGTAGCAACTGTGCTTTAATTTCAATATGACTTGATTGGAATGTGCAACTGGTTTCATAAATGCAATCACAAAGAAAAATGTTTTCAAAAATTAAAAAAGTTATAGATAAAGAGCATGTGCACATGCCAAATATAGGGTAATGTAATGAGCTTTATTCTTAATTAAATGGTGCTTCATAAATTGTTTCAAATGGCAAAAATTCTGTTTTAAAATTTTATATATGTTCATTAAATAAACCATATTAATTATCATATTTAAATCCCTTTATAGGTTTATATTTTTATTAAAGTAATGCATGCCCATAGTTTAAAGTATAGATTTTCAAACAGGTTTAATTGAGACATGAAGGAATGAAGGAAGAAATGCATTTTACATCACAATAGAGGGTATGTGTGTATGTGAGTGTGTGCTATAACTCAAGTTTAAGAAAAAAATAATTACCCTTTCTGTCTACAATGCACTTTTAAAATTATGTTGGCCATAATAGCCATACATAGGCTTATGGCTATACAAGCCCATGGAGGGCTTCCCAGGTGGCTCAGTGGTAAAGAATCCGCCAGCTAATGCAGGAGATGCAGGTTCAGTTCCTGGGTTGGGAAGATCCCCTGGAGAAGGAAACGACACCCCACTCCAGTATTCTTGCCTGGGAAATTCCATGGACAGAGGAGCCTGGCGGGCTATAGCCCATGGGGTTGCAAAAGTCAGACACGACTTAGTGACTGAACACAACATATATATATGTCGCTATGCCACACAGCTTGTGAAACCTTTGTTATCTAACCAAGCATGGAACTTGGGCCCTCCGCAGTGAGAGCATGCAGTCCTGACCACTGGACTACCAATTCCCTGCAATGCACTTTTTTTTCTTTCTGGCTGCACTGTGCAGCCTGCGGGATTTTAGTTCCCTGATCAGAGTTCTAACATGAGTCCTTTACATTGGAAGCATGAAGTCTTAACCACTGTACTGCCAGGGAAGTCCTCTTGCAGTGCACTTTGATGTTTTCTGTCATGTTGTAAAAAATGCTGGTGGTGACCCATTCATCTTTCAATTCATTAAATGATTTTAACTCATAGTTTGGTTCTTAACTATAAATAATGCTTATATTATGACTTCTTGATGTTTCAATTTTAGACATTATTTATGATTTTCCATTTCAGAGACTAAACATTTAGCTCTCTTTTACCTACATCATCTTGTGGTACACTTTATGCTCTAGCACTCCACTTGCCCTCCCCCACTTTCACCTTTCTCCTAATATTGATTTGGTCAATATCCAACATTTACATAATGATAACTATGTAAATGCGACTAGTGGCTCAGCCATATTGAATTTTGTCAAATGCTTTTTCTACATCTCTTGAGTTTGCCTTGACTTCTTACATTTGCTAGAACCACCATTACATTGCTGAACACAAGATGTGAAAGTGCACATCTTATCTTGTTCCTGATCTTAAGGGGAAAGCTTTGGTCTCAACATTCTTAACAATTAGAGAGGATGATGATGTACACATTTTATAGGTCTCAGAATTTATGGAATTGGGGGGGGGGACCTTAGATTTTCGTATTTCCAAACTGGCTTTCTTAGAAAGCAAGAAGAACCAGCTACCAAAGTAAAACATCATAATGGGAAACAAAACGTTATTTTGTATTCTCTGCTTCTCAAATTCAAGGAGGAGTCTATTTCAGAGTCTATTCAATACACTTCTCTCAAAATTACTATGTGAACTTCTCACAGAAGACAAGCCTTGCATTTAACATTGAAGGACACTGAACAGTATTTTTAATGTCCAGACAATACCAGGGTTATGAAGAGAAAGAAAAAGGTGTTGCATACTCCTTCTTATGCCCAAACTAATTGAACACCCTTTCCCTTTATGCTCTGTGCATAAGGTCTTTGGGTTCCCTGCCTCTGAGTCTCCTCTGTTGGTTCTTCATCAACCAAGCATTGTTTGCCCAACACTAGTTAGTTGAGAGCTCTTTTGGAGCAGTTTGAGAGCTGCTTTGGAGAAGACTGTGATGGTATAATATCTTTTAAACAGTATTTTTTGCCCCCTTTTTTTTTTTTTTTTTACAGTTTGCAACATCAGACACACAAGGGGAGGAGTATGAGAACCAATAGGGCTGCAGATCAGGCAAGGCCAAGAATACAAGGATAGGCCACTAAGGATAACCGAACAAAGGCAGCCAAGGGGGAGAATGGCATTGAAATGGTGGGCTAAGAACAAGAGAAGGATAGACGAGGGAAGGGACTGAGGGAAAGGTGGCGGAGGCCGGTGTGACCAATGGGGAGAAAATGTTGAAGAAGCAGGACGAGTTTCGGACCTGCGTAAGGGTGAAAGGGTGAAGACCGCCGAGAAGTTTGCCTTGGAGAGAGCTAGGCTTGAGTGGGGGCGGGGGTGGGGAGAAGAGGGCGTGCTCGGCGCATGCGCCTGAAGCACACTGCAGCTATCCTGGAGAGGCGGCCCTCTCCTGATATCAGCGTTGCGGCTGGAGGCAGGGCTGGTCCTCTACCTGCTGTCCACTGCCACCTTGGCCTGCTCTTGCGCTGCGAACTCTGTGCCGCCGCTCCCTTCACCATATTTTGGGACGGCCGGCGCTAAGAATTTATGCTATGACCTTCGATTCAGCCAGGAGGTAAAGGAACGACACAGGGGAAGAACATGGGAGGGTGGAGGAGGGAACTCGGGCCAGGGGGATCCTTAATTTATGTGTTCTCCCCGTTCACGAGAGGAAAAAATGGGGGAAAGTACGGGCCTCATACCTACAAAAGGATGTTGACCATTTAGTTCCCATCGTGAAAGTAATACAGACTTCTTTCCTTTAATCAAGGTTGAGGCACCTGAGAGTCGGCATTTTCCATAATGTTCCCTGCATTAAAATTTTTTGGATTTCCTCACATGCAGTAGAAGATGTATTTAAAGGTCGGGACTGTAGGACTAGGCGATTATGAGAGCTTTCTTTGCCTTTGTTCAGGGTGGTAGGTCTTATTACGGAAACCGAGGGTACTCTAAGCCCCTCCCTGGGAGTCAGGGCGGATTCTATCTAGAGCTGGCATCTGCTGTGAGCACCTGCAAGCTTTGACGTCTTTCCCGTATTCCACTGCCCTAGTTTATCACACCTACCCCTATTAAGGAAGGCTGGTAGTGGCTCTCCTTTATTGAGCACTGGGTCACAATTGTAGGGAGAAGCACATCTAGATGTCATCAGACACTTATATAAAAAACGGAGGTCGGGGGACAGACGCGGTGCGCAAATATACTTGAGAGTGTGAGGATGCACGGCGCGGTAGCACGCAGGTATACAGTCGTGTTTTGGTAACCGTGGGGGATTGGTTCCAGGACCCCCGCGAAGACTAAATTCCGCGGATGCTCAAGTCTCATATATAGAATGGCTTAGTACAGTTAGTCCTTCGTATCCGCGGAGAGTCCACTGTATTTGTGGTCTGATGTGCAGGGGGGCGGGAACGCCCCACTGGGGAGAGCCGGAGAAACGCATGCGCAAGGCTTGGGGCGCGGAGTGGGTATCGAATGCGTATTTAAGAAAGAAAAGTTGTTGGTAGTTGATACCCGCGGGAGTGAAGCTGCGCATGCGCATTTGAGACGACTTTGTGAAGGTTGGGTTTAACGCGGGGGGGAGAGGCGCGCATGCGTATTTCAAGCGAAATGACGAGAGGAGGCGCGCAGCGTACGCGTAATTAAGATTGCAAAATGGCGAGGGGGGAGGTAAGTTGTCTTTTTGCTTGGCCATCTTGGTCTAGGAGGGCCTGCAGAGGAGCAGATCGACCTTTCTAGTTAGGTGAGGGGATCAGCCTGAGTCGGAGCTGTCCTAGGCTGTCGGTAGATCCACTAGATACTGACTCAGAATCTTAGCCCCTCTCTGGCCTATGAATAATGCGGGTTTAAAAATGCGGAGGCGATGATGATTTTACAAAAGGTCGCAGCAGCTGGCTGTGTGTAAGAAATGCGTAAAACGCGAGCACTTTGTGACAAAGCCACGTTCGGGCAGTACGCCTCTGGAGGGCTCTCTGTTGGACTTGGAGATCGTGGGTCGGTGTCCTTGGCTCTGGATACCTTCTCTCATTCCATCAGAGTAGCAGAACTCAGTGGTTGCAATACTGTGAGAATCTACAGTTGGTCAGAAGCCCTTGATTTTCTCCCCTTGAGGTTGTAGGGGTGAGGACTGTTTCCAAGTCCTTGTTCCACTTTGCTTTAAACCTGGGATCTAGGCGAATGGTGACTGTAGTATATAGGTGACCTGGGTTTTGCACCCTTTCTTCTAAATTATTCTTTTTTTCTGTAGAACTTTGAGCACGATTTCATCTAGGGGGACGATTTTTTCTTTTTTAAAGGCAGCAGCACTGTCATGGCTCTCAGAAGGCTGTCAGTAAAGATCTATTGTTAATCGCTATAACTAGTAATGTAGCAGTTACATATGTAGAAGAAAAGGCACAGGATTCAAAATTGAAACAGGCCTTTTCAGTAATCCTAACTGTGATCTAATACTGGTCTTTCTCCTTCTCTGGGCCTGTTTGCCTAACTATAATAATAATTAAGCTTAAACGTATTTGGAGCTTAAACTATGTGTCAGGTACTGGGTCTACATGCTTTTACACATGACTTAACTAATTTAGTACTCTCCACAGTCTTATGAAATAGCAGTACCATTATTCATCTTTTACACATGAGAAATTTGAGGGATACAGATAAAGTAAATCCAAGGCTTTATATCCTTTTGAGTGACTGAGATTGGATTTTTATCCAGGTAGTATGGCTTCAGAATTCTGTATTCTTAAACATTATATTTATCCACCAAAACGATGGGGCAATTTAAAGGACCCTCCAGTTACGATTTCAAATTTTATTCGTAACTTAACCTATGCTATTTAAGAAAGGAGACCTATTTGCTAATTTTTACTCAGTGCATTGTATAAGGTTACATATGTAGAAGACAAGAAGTAAAGTATTGATCTGGAGCCTAGTGGGGTGGTCATCCTTACCTACTCTTGTCTTCTATGCTTTTTGTTCTGCAGAGGGTTTAAAATGGCCGACTGCGGCAGGCTGGACACACCCTTCTTGTTTTGCCAGATTTGAGATCTGGTCTGATGCTTTGAGACAACCAGTCATTTGCTGCAGTAGAGATTTTTTCCTTACCCATTATTAATATTTTGGTGTTTGATAGCAATGTTAATTGTAAAGGAAAGAAAATTGTAATTTTCTTTCTTATAATAAAAGACAGACAATACATGGGTTTCTTTTATTATTTTGTTGGGATAGATTAATTTGAAGTGAAATTACTATGTCAAAGGATATGAACATTTTTAACACTTAATATGTATTGCCAAGTTTCTTTCTGAAAAGATTGTACCAATTTACACAAGCATCGAGTAGTCAAAAACGTTATTTTAATGGATTAAAAAACACTATTACTTTAATTTTGCATTTCTTTGGTTGTAAGTTTGGATTCTTTTTTCCTCCATATGTTTCTTGGTAGCTTGATTTTTCTTTCATGTGATGTTAGTTCATGTCTTAAACGATTTATCAGTTGGAGTTTTAGTTTTATTATTGTTATTATCTATTTGAATGTGTTCTATAAATAAAGGCTATTACTCAAATTTCTGTAATTTATAAATATGTACTCCAGGTTATTGTTTGCCTTTTAATTTTTGTATTTAAATTTTTGGTTAGTAGAAATTTGAAATCATGTGGTCAAATCAGTCTACTGTTTCTGGTTTTTCTTCCATTAAGTTTGAATAGTTCTGTCAGTCTAGAAATGTGGTAAATATTCATTGTAGCTTCCTTTGAGGGGAAAAGATCCATAATTTCACCACACAGAGATAACCAGTGTTAATAATTGTATTTGATTCTTTTCATTCTTTCTGAATTTTTCTACAGGGATCATATATTTATACTATTTTATGTCATGTTTTGTGTTTATAATGTGCATTTTTCCATGTTAAATATTTTTGTAATTGTCATTGAATGGTTTCATGGTATTTTATTGTGTGGAAGTACTTAAGATTTTCAGTATTTTAAGTTAATGATTAATGTCTTTTCATTTAGTTTTTATTGTTTCTCTCTTTTGAGTTATTCTTTATATTATAGAGTTAAGAATTAGAATTACTCATCAAAAACTTTGAACATTTTAAAGACCTGCCATAATAGCATTCCAAAACATGTCAATTTTTGTACCCATTTAGTTACATTAGGAAATGGCAAAGCACTCCATTATTCTAGCCTGGAGAATCCTATGGACAGAGCAGCCTGGCAGGCTACAGTCCATAGGGTCTCAAAGAGTCGGACACGACTGAAGCAACTTAGCAGCAGTTACATAAATTTTTTTTTTGCTAATTTTACATGTATAAGAATGATATCTTTGATTTATGGTACGTTTCTCTGATTATTGGTGAAGCTGGATTCTCAAATGCTAATTATTAGCTACTATTTCCTTTTGTGAACTATTTGACTTGGGTCTGAATGCTATATATTTGTTAAGAGCTCTATATTATGTGCTCTGTATAAAGAATCTATTACCCCTTGTCATTTGTTAGACATACACACCTGGTATATGTTTGTTGCCATTGAGTATGAAGGAATAAGACAACTACTGCATGGAATACATGTGAAATTCTTGGTAGCCATTTTGAGATAACATTTATCTGTTTTTTAAATAGATAGCTATTTCTTTTTATCTGAAAGGAAAGCACTGATTGCTGCACAGCAGTGATGCTCCCTGGTTATGGGTGTGGGGAGAAGACATGGCAACATTTTGCCTCTAATAAGACATGGCAATCAATGTAGATAAGACACAAAATGGTAGCCTAGCCGCCCTTCCCGCATCCATTGGGGGACTGATGTTATTATGAGTGATCTGGGGGAAGGTATGTACAAGGTGCAGTGTTCACATTTGTAGATGACGTGGAACTCTTTGGAGATGTAATGTGGTAAGAGGAACAAACTGCAACACCTGAGAAGACATTATGCATGTGGGCTGACAACTGGTAGAATTAAATAGGGAAGATAAGAGCAATGTAATGACTTTAGGGGAAAGTGGTATGTTAAGCTTAGAAAATAGTGGCCTCAGAGACCCTGGGTCCCAAGACAGGGATCTCAGTGTAAATGGAAACAGTTTATTGATGTCATCAGCTCAGTTTGCTGGTGCAGAGACAAAAGAGCCATTAAAAACCTAGGCCTTATTAAGAACTGTGTGACACTCAAAAATTCCATCCTATCTTTGTATAAAACTATGTGAACCAAATGACTGGTTAACACTAGTAATCTCTCCTCAAGGAGTCTCTTACTACCTCACTGAAGTTTGAGAAGGTGTTGGGAAGAGTGTGTTACTTCTTTTTCATTTTTCTTATTTCAAATACAGAAGTGATTTAGATTATATATTCTCAAAGATCTTGGAGAGTGGTAAGGTATTTTATTTTGGTTTCCTGAAACTGTCTGTTATTTATGGTTTAGAATCTGTTTAATTATATTTACTAATTAGACCGTTCTAAATTATTTTTCCCACTCCATGAGCTATATACTATCTCTTTTATATTTAGTCACATTCTAATTTTTATTTTTTCAGTTAAGGGGGATTATTGGATATAGAGGTGTCAAGTGAACTGTTACTGCTTTTTGTTATCTAGTTATATGGAATTAATCTAGTTAGTTGTAAATTCCCATTTTTCAGCATTTTGCTAGTTGCAGAATAGGCTTATGTATATGGTGGGAAGGTTGGAGTATAATAAGCAAAATGAAACAAAGTAACAGCAGCAAAGCTTGTTTTGTAGAGGTGATTGAGAAGGTCCTTTACTGGAGGTCTGTGCCTACCTTAAAGAGTGGGAGTCCCATTTTATGTCATGCCAGTGTTTAGTTCCCAAATTCATTTATGATCAGGAGTTAGGGAGAGCCTGCATATTTGAAATAGCCCAAAAGCACTTAACCTTTGATTACTTCAATTTGTTCCTCCCCTCTCTTGATGTTACAGCCTGCAGCAGCCTGGAGCAGCGCCCCCTGGAAATGAATTTTACATCGGCCATTATAATACAACCTGATAAGTGTTACAGCACTTATCAGGTTGTATTGTAATTGTCTGTGTATATGCCTGTCTCCCTTCCTGTGTTATCAGTTAGACTGTGAGCTCCTTGAGGGCAGGGACAGTGTCTTCATCTCCAGAGCCCAGCCTGGCACATTAGTAGGCCTCAGTAAATGTTTATTGGATGAATAAATGAATGGGTCATCAACAAACATTTATTGTGTGCCTGCTAACGAGATCTCCACAGGCTCTGAACTGTCAACTGTTTCTTCAAAATGTGTGTAGTCAGAAACTTGCTGTTTCTTTCTAGTTATGGATATATCTTCTCAAGAATTTCTCATGAGATAATGCTATTTTTTTTCTTTTTTTCTTTTTTTTTTTTTTTGATAATGCTATTTTTGTGTTTGGATTTCAGTCCTTGGTATTTACAGATGTTCCTACTATTGCTGCTGCTGACAGTCTCTTCCTTGGTGGAACCTGGGTGAAAGCTACCAGATCAGGAGCCTGATCCTTACTGTCTGGTGTTTGCTAAATGGTTCCTATATGTAGACTCATCCTCTTTTCACTCCTCCTCAGGTCCTCCTCCAAGTGGTATTCCTATGTAGGCTTCACATTCTAGATCAGAGGTGGACAAATACAGCTCATGGTCTGCCTGGTTGTGCAAATAAAGTTCTGTTGGAACACAGCTATGCTCATTTGTTGATGTTTTGTCCGTGGCCTCTTTGACCTACAGCAGCAGAGTTGAGGAGCCACATCAGAGACATGGTGACCCTCAAAGCCTAGCCCTAGAAAAAAATTGCCTATCCTATCTTGGATCATTACTCAACAGTCATGACTTCATTCCCCTCTCCGTTCACTAGAGATACTTTTAACATCTCAGAATCTTATTTACCTCATTGATTATTATGACGAGTCTTCTTCCTATTTTACAGATGGGCCAATCAGGACACACTTCAAACTAGGAGATTGATTATAAGACTTTCCGCAGAGTCCTGCAGTCTGTCAGTTGTACCGTGTCCTTCCACATCAAGTTTTGAGCTTCAACCCTAGAAATTAAAATTCCTTTTGTTATATCCTAACTTCAAGCATATGGACATATCATGCTTTGGTTCCTTATCCCTTGCCCTCCTCCTTCCTACACAGCTCTTTGCAATGAGAATATGGAAAATAAGGAATTCATATGAGATAAAGCAGAAAAGTAGGCTGAGGCAAATGTTTAGAGGGTCTGAATGTTAATTTTTAACTGAGAAATGGGATTTCTGAAATAATCACTTATTCAGACATAACAGGTAATGAGCCTGCACTTCCAGGAGCTTAGGACCCTCGTCTCAACCTTCCCTAACCTACCACATGTTGTGTTGGTAACCTGCTTGAGTATATTGTCATTCATTTCACTTCATTAAAAAGTTGGAGAGCTCCAACTCTGATGCAAGAAATCTAGATCTAAAAAAGCAAAATGAAGAGAATGAGAGTCTCATTCTAGCAGTAAATGGAGGGAAAGACCTTACAGCATTATTTTCAAGCTGCTTGCTGGACTTTTTGCAGCATTTTATTATGAAAATTTTCATACAGAAAAACTGGAAGAATTGACAGTGAAAACTTGTATACTCACCACCTAGACGGTGCAATTAACATTTTGCTGTATTTGCTTTATTGCCTGTCCCTCCATCTTTGTTGGGTGGGTTTTTAAAAGTACTTGTGTTGCCATCTATTTTGATTTCATCTGTATCTGACCCTTCATGGTGCTGAAAAATAATTCCTTTTGATTCTTATCTGTTATTTTCCAAGTTGGCATGGATACCACTGCAGCCTAATTATGTATAAATGTATCTACCTGAGAATAAGAGTCTCAGGAAGAGAAGCTGTTGTTCTTTTGTTTCCTAAAGAAAATGGCTGCAGCTCACCATTGTTTGCTGGAAATAGGAGAAGGAAAAATGGAAGTTCAGATCCAGCATCAGTAAATGCTTCCAGTAATATAATGCCCTACACTTCATTCACTTCACTGGCTTGGGGGGAGGGGGAGCAGATCATTCCCTGAGCATCTTCCACTTGGTTCTTTCCTTTAAGAACTGGTGAAGGAGAAACAACAAAGTGATAAGCAAGTGTCACTGATGTGATAACATTAGTCCAACTGCTTGGAATTTTAGTAAATGGATTTTTAAAATTGGGGCCGCTGTTTAATAATATTCTCTTGGACCTTCTCTATTGGCAATAGCTGCAGAGTCAAAGGAAGCACCATGAACTGAAACCTTTTTTATCATGAATATGATAATAGTAAATATTACCTGTTTATGTCTGTCTCCTTTCATTTAAGTTCAAAGGCAGAGGCTATATCTTGCTCATCTTTGTAATTCTCTTAAGTAAAAAAATATCTGTATTCATAAAAAATGCAATATTACCTTTAACATCTATCACATGGGCAAAGATTTTAAAATGTTACACTAGTGTTGGTGGGATAGATCCAGTTTCCATGTAATCCTTTGTAGGAGCAATTTGGCAATATATATTAGTGGACGCAATAAATGTTGCATATCCTTTGACCCAGGAGTTTCATTTCTAGAGCTATACCCTAAATATTCTAAATAAATTTTAAATATTCTTCAAAAATATTTTAAGGATATTTTAAAAGATTTAGGTATGGGAATGTTCATAGCAATAAAAAATGGAAAAAATTTACCTGTTCTTTAATAAGACTTTGAATAAATTTTTTGGTGTATTCATGTAATAATACAACATAGGCATTAAAAATAGCCTTGTAGATGAATTTTTGACTTGGAAAGATGTACCCAGTATACTAATTGAAAGAAAGGCTGTGATTTCATCTAGTTTATTAAATAAAATGCATGCATATGGAATCTAGAAAGATGGTACTGATGAACCTGTTCACAGGGCTGCAATGTAGACACAGACATGGAAAAAAGACTTGTGAACACAGTGGGTGAAGGAGTGGGTGGGACGAATGGAGAGAGTAGCATTGAAACACAAACATTACCATATGTAAAATAGATAGCAAGTGGGATTATGCTGTGTGACACAGGGAGCTCAACCCAGTGCTCTGTGACAATCTAGAGGGATGGGATGGGGAAGGAGATGGGAGGGGGATTCAGGAGGAAAGGGACATATGTATATCTGTGGCTGATTCATGTTGATGTATGGCAGAAACCAACACAGTATTTTAAAGCAATTATCTTCCAATAAAAAGAAAAAATTCATGTTTGTACATGTACATAAAAGTTATAAGAAGAATATATCCCATGTGTTAAACTTTCTGGGATTCTATGACTTTTGCTTTCTATTCTTAATGTATTTCTGGAATTTTTTTTCTCACTTTGTGTTTATGACTATCAAAGTTAAGACAGACATTGAAATGGTTTCCATTTTGAAATTTGCTGACCTGAACAGAAGTGGAATAAATGGGTTGGTGAGGGAGCTGGGAACTGGAGCAGTTTAGTTTGGAAAAGAACTGGGCCAGGTGAGAGTAGGGTATGGTGGAAATAAGACCTCTATCTTTAGAGAAAGGCACTAACTACTAGCTCTTCTTGGTTCCTTAGTGCAGGCATTTCATGAGTCAGGCTTTGTACTTACTGTGTATTTCCCAATTAGGACCTATACACATTCCTTTCCCACCCCTGCCCCTTTGGACTTAATAAGCTGAAAAATTGCTGATGGGAACAGCTGCTTATGGGTGTGCAGCAATGGCTGCTTTACTTTATCCAATAAAGAGAAGGCTCAAACCCATCAAAGCTGCCTCACCCTCACCCCCCAACACTTACACTATCCAGTATGAATCTTCCTAACTTATGGTGGGAGAGCTTTCTCTTGGGCTTCATTACCACTAGTAAATTATAGGACACTGTATTCTGTTTAACTGTAGGTGAAACTGAAAAATAAGCCCTGAGAAACTGCTCCTTGGGTCTTCTGGGACTTGAAGGTTGACTGTGCCTCCCTGCAGTGAGAGGAAGTCTAGTTATAGTAGTTGGTGTTGCCAGCATCTAATGATAATTAATACCCTGGGCTTTGGGTCATCACTGAATTTCTAGATTTCTGGGTTGCTTTTCATGTAAAGGAGCTAGGGACTGGGAAACTTAGAGGCAGTAGGCTGCTTCCTTAGAAAGAACCCTTCGGGGACTTTGGCTTATCCTGTGTGGGCCTCAGGTCTCAGAGCCCCATTCCTCCTCGTGGTTGGGTCTTGGAGGTAGAGGACTAGCCACGGGCCTACCTAGCTCCTTGTGATCCTTTTGGTAATGCACACAGTTGATAAGGGAAAAGATATTTCTATTGCTTTTCATGTACGGGTAAGGTGAGTCCTGGTGGGAGTTGAGATTGTAAATGACAGGCCTTGGTCCAGAGACCAGGGTTTTGTTACCTTTCCTCATCAGTGTGAACCAAGTGCCATATGATGATTAGATGGAGGTTTAGTTCACTTTTAGTCAGGAATATGGAATAAAGAGTCATAATTGCCAGGCAGAAGGGCCCCTAAGGTACCAAGTTTACCTCCAGTCAAAGACAGGATATTGATTGAGCTCTAAAGAGGGTAGGCAGCTAGGAGGATCAGCATTAGTTCAGATCTGAGTTCTAACACTTTGGTGTATTTACTTGGTGCCTCTGTACCCAAGATGTCTCATTTAAAATAGAGGCAAGGATCCTTATTGAATAATAATTGTGGGTGTTGTAAGAGTCTTTGCCAGATAAAGAAGATAATTGTAATGCTAATAATAGTGCTTGACAAGAGTGAATTCTGAGGTCCATGGTGTGGACTAGATGACTTGTCTAAGGTAGTAAAAGTAAAATTAAAGCTAGATATCATACTTTGACTGTTCTTACCTTTGTTTCTTCTTCCTTCTCCCTATCCTACAGGTGACACCAAACTTGATCAGAAACCATGCCACAGGTGAAGAGGTATATTGAGCCCTGCCTGGCCAGTGAGGTTACTAGAGAATTGGAAGAGGCTCAAGTCAGCATCCTGCACATGGTTATCAAACCATTGTGAAGTCTTAGTAAGTGGTCAGTGGCTCTGGTGGGCTTGCCCAGTTAGTGGGAAGGGCCAGGAAAGGTAGTCTTACTAGGCCTAGGCAGTTACTTCATATTTTCCCATTATGACATGGAAAAAGGTCTTAAAATATTCAGACTATACTAGAGACTACTGAGCCTAACCTCTCCTTTTCCCATTCTTGCATTTTTGCAGATGATCTCTTACAAGATCATAGCTAGTTGGTGTAGAAAATAGATTTGAATCGTTGCCCAGTACTGTGTCTTCCACCTAGTGCTTTCTCTAGATTCCATCTAAGTCCATGGAGGCCATGTGAGACAAACATTTTTATTTCACACTGTAAACGGTTTTTTTAATAGCCTCTGAGATTGTGCTCCTCTGATAAAGTAAATATCCATGATGTAAATTTTTTATTATTTATAAAATCACCTGGGATACTTGTTAAAAATGCAGATTCTTGGGCAGCTAGGAACTTTGTCACTGGTCAAGAGCAACAAGTAACAAGTAAGACCTACTTGTCACTTATCCTGAGGCATCATGCCCAGTGGGTTTACAAGCAAATCAGAATGAAGCATCGTTGCCCTGGATGTCCTTGTGAGGTGGTTGGGAAATCTTGGTAAGTTGCTGGTGGTTTGGTGGGGTTCCCCAGTTGGTAGAAAAGAGATGGTTCTGATGTGGCACTTCCCCCCTTCCTTCAACATATATTTATTAGGTGCTCACTGAGTGCTGGAGACTGTTCTAGATATTAACAAAGTCCTGCCATCATGTGACTTTCATTCCTGTGAGAGTAGACAAAAGAATAACCAATAAATAGTGTATCATAAATGTTAAATCAGAAGTTTTTGTAAAAATGTTGGTGTAAATCAGAAGTTTTTGTAACAAGTTGGTGTAAAAATGGCATTAAAAATTGTTGAGTTGGACTAAATAATACTGTGTTTTTCTCCCCCCTTCCCATTCTCCTGTTTAGTACCTTCCACCCTCTCTCAGTGCAATGGAGGCTGACCAAACAGTATAGGAGGGTCACAGATGATGAAGGCAATCTTTTCCTTTTTGTAACCCCTCACTAGGCTGAACTGTGGAGAATATCTTCGAAAAGTGTTTTAGAGAGTCTACCAGATTTTCCATGTGAGTGCCTGTGCAGCAGAAGAGTGGGTCTTCTCAGTGGTTAAGGTTCACAGTGATTAAGGTAAGTGAAGGAGGAAAGACTGACGTTGTCTTGACTCCTATCAGGGAGGCTTGTAGGAATGTCATTTCTAGGGGCCAGTAATTTTAAAGCCTGCGGTTTATTCTACAATATATCCTTCTCAAAAAAGTTGGGGTAGGTTATATGTTTACCCAGTCTGAGATCACCCCTGCAGAGGATCAGAAGAATTGAAATGGTTCCTAAGTAAACTAGGTGGCATGAGCTGCATGTCATAAATAATGTCAGCATGCACTGATTTCAGTCCCTTTGGTGAGAGTCTATTCTTTCAAACCAGTCTTACTGAGAGTTTTTCTTTATCAGCCTATGGAGCTGTATACATCTTGTCAAAAGCCAGCTCATTAGCAGAAGTTTATTATTTAAGCAGTAGACAAGAATATAGCACTTTGGATTAGTAATTTCAGAGGTAGCAGCATCTTTAGTGTAATTCATTTAAACTGGACTAGCATTCATTTTTGGCTCCTCAGGGATTGACCCCCAATAGGCTTCAAGGAGTACTGAAATGGTTCATAATTAAATGAGGCAGCATCTATAAAATGGCCATTCTTGGGAGATCTCTGCAGAAGCCACCCCTATCTTAAGCTCCTCTATCCAAAGTTAATACCCAAAGGTCAGATCATTTCTTGGTATCTGCCATTTTTCATGGAAGCAATAAAAGTCACCTTTTCTCAGGGATGGTCTTGAGATGGTGCCTTCATAACATCATGTTCTTGGTTTTTCTCTGGTGTGTTTGGATAATTCTGTTGGCATAATTAGGTAGATTAGCCTGCACAGGTAACCTGAATGATAAAAAAGTGGTCTTTTCCCTACAGAGAAGTTGGAAATACTCATTGATACAAAGAGAGTCCCTGAGGTCTGTGTCTTTTACCACAACGTATTTTGAAATGACATTTTTTACGTATAAGGATATGAATGTTAGCATGCAATTTAAAAAGTCCTGTTACTTTCTCTATATGGGCCCAAATGGGTTGTATAAATTTGTCTTTCCCTCTCTGAATGCCATTTCTTTTCCTACTACTTCCCTAGCCTTGTTATCCATCTTCTCTTGCTTTTGTGACAGCAGATCTGTTGTTTTTTCTTTTTCTTTTCTCTTTAGGCTAGTCATCTAGCACCTACACATAGCTTTTGGAAATTTCTGAAGTCATATAATATTAATAGTAGTGCTTATCAGTTATAGGCACCTTTTATGTTCTAGGCAAGTGCTTTACACATATTTGTTATCTAATTTTAAATTAACTCTGGAAAGTAGGATCTTTTTCCTACTTTATAGATAATAAAACTGAGGATTGGAGAGGTGTTGCCACCCATGTAAAACAGCCAGCCAGTGGCAGAGCTGGGAGTCACACTATCTAGCATGAAAACAGTCATAGACAATATGGAAACAAGTGTGCAGGATTGTGTTCCAATATAACTTCATTAACAAAAACAGGTAGCAGCCCAGATTCAGCCCATGGACCATAGCATGCCATCCTTGCTCTACAGTATATATACATGAAGTCTTTAAGACAGGAAGACTTGAGGTGATAAAGCAAACATTCAAGGTGATTTTTATTCAAAATACTTATAATAACAGTAATACAGCTATACTTAAGTTAGCACTGGAAAGTGTCTCATGATCTGTGCATTATGTGCATGACTTAATAGTCATCTAGATATTAGCTTGAGTTCTTGGTAGAGTAATAGAATCTTCATGGACCATGTTGTTAATATTATCATCCCTTAAAGGATCCTTTTCCTTGCCACAGGTCTTTCTTTGCATGACTTAGACATGACTGTCTTTATGTTTGTTATTTCTTCTTACTCTTACATTATCATTTCCAGTGTTTGCCTTCTTCAGAATGTCTTCTACCCTACGTAGGCCCAGAAGTGAATCTGATACACAGGTTAGTTGGGATGTAATCACTCTCCTAGCAGTCAATGTAGGGGGCTGTGGCTTTGGTAATTTGCTATATCAAACCCTAAATGGCTTTCAGGATTAGGAGGAATTAATCCTCCCATTGATGTCTCAAAATGTGATCTGGACATAATAACAGGGATCTCAGTCAAGTAAGTGTTGGAAGTAAACATGGAAATAAACATGGAAGTAAATATTTTTCTTTGCCCTTTTTGTTGTATTTGTTATATTTAATACCTTTCCTTGTAATGAAACTACCTTGTATTTCCAGAATAAAATTTCCTATTTTTCAATAATATTGAATTAGGTCTGCTACCTTTGCTATTTTTAAATTTTACTTTCTATTTGATTTTTTATTACTTTGTTTCTATGTTCAAAGTGAGGTTTTGGTTGGAGTGACAGTCTTTGTCAGTTGTTGATGGTAGGGTCATTAATGAAACCTTGTTGCCTAAGCTTTTAAATTTAGCAGATCTCAAGCATGTCCCATGCCATCTTAAATATCTGTGTAATAAAAAAATTGATAATAAACTGAAATTCCCTGGTGGCTCAGTCAGTAAAGAATCTGCCCTGCAATGTTGGAGACCTGGTTCATTCGATCCCTGGGTTGGGAAGATCCTCTGGAGGAGGGCATGGGAATCCACTCCAGTATTCTTGCCTGGAGAACCCCTGTGGACAGAGGAGCCTGGCGGGCTGCAGTCCAGGGGGTCGCAAAGAGTCAGACATGACTCAGCGACCAAGCACAACACAGCACAAACATGTTTTAGTTGGCATTATAATGTAAAAAATAATTTGTATCTGGTATTTGGGTGTTTGTTCAATTGCTGCCCTTCTAAATTTGTGTGAATAATGCTTAATGTGAACATCCCTGTAAATATGTTTTTGCACATATCCATGTTTGTTTCCTATGGCTGGATTAAAAGTATAATTCCTCTAATGTATGCAAATACCTATTTTTTTCCACATCCTTACTAATATACTATATTATGGCTCTTAAAACTCTGCCAGTTGCAAAGGTGAGAAGTGGTCTCCCTTGATATTTTAATTTATTTGATTCCTAATGAGATGGAACAGTTAATATCTTTCTTGGGTCTTATTTTTGAGTTTATTTTTTGCACTGATTTTTAATATACTATATATGTCACGGCTTTTCCTCAATTTGAGATAGAAGTTCATTTTTATATATCTCAAGTATCTTTTTTGTTTATGGTTATTTTCCCCTTGCATTTCATAGTAAAGATAAATATAGTTTATCTTTGTAGTTTCATATAGTTCATGCTTTATTTACTTTTGAATACAAATCTTTTCCCCCTGAGGATCTTCTCTTTGGTTTGTGTTATTTAATTAGTTTGTCTAAATGTCCAGCAATTTCAGGGTTCAGGGGGTAATAGTAAGAGTACTAGTGGGGATCTCAGCAGAAAAAAATTCAGAATCTTTAGTGTTCTGCTTTTTAACATGACAAATATTCTTTCTGCCCCTGTTTCTCCTTTGTGACTTCTCAGTTTTGCTACCACTGGCCTATTCTGTCCTCTGTGGCAGAAGTTGGCAAACTTTTTCTATAAAGGGCCTGATAGTAAATATTTTGGGCTTTGTAGACCATGTGGTTTTTGCCACTGTAGTGAAAGCAGCCAGAAACAGTACATAAACAGACAAATGTGGCTGTGCTCCGTAAAACCATATTTATATAAAAAAGAGGAATGGTGTTGGATTTGGCCTGTAGGCTGTTTGCCAGTATCAGCTCTGTGACATTTTGCGTTAATAACTTTTGCTCTCAAAGTTTCTGCTTAGTCATAGTGGACTTCCTCATGTTCATGACTCATCTCCCATCACAACCTCTTAAAGCAGTTTTTCACCTGTAGTCTCCACTACTGATCACCTGTTTCTGTCCATATTTCACAGTTTTAAGTTTCTGAGCACACAGGTGATAGGCAGACTGGATTCTTTGTATGTCATTAGTATTATGTTCTGGGATGTGAAAGTGATTTGCTTGGCTGTCTACATTCGTGGCTCAGTGGTAAAGAATCTGCCTGCCAATGCAGGAGACACAGTTCAATCCCTGGTCCAGGAAGATCCGTTGGAGAAGGAAATGGCAACCTGCTGCAGTATTCTTGCCTGGAGAACCCCATGGACAGAGGAGCCTGGCGGGCTACAGTCCATGGAGTTGCAAAGAGTCTACATGACATAGCTACTGAACAGCAACAACCAAAAACAACTACCTTATTGCTTCAAAATAACCAGTTCCATATTGCATTCGTTTTCAGGGTCTATTCCTTACAATCCAAAATTTTTTGTAAGAAATGGGCTCATTTGGATCAGTTTAAGAAGTTTACAGAACTTGACTCCATTGTGGTATTATTAATGTGATTCAGTTTATTTCTCTGGTTTTCTGCGTGTCATCTTACTTCTACTTCCATCTGATTTTCTCATACTCTGTCTTCCTCTGCCTCCTAGCTACTGAATCAGTTCAGTTCAATTGCTCAGTCATGTCCAGCTCTTTGCAACCCCATGGACTGCAGCATGCCAGACTTCCCTGTCCATCACCAACTCCTAGAGCTTGCTCAAACTCATGTCCATCGAGTCAGTGATGCCATCCGACCACCTCATCCTCTGTCATCCCCTTCTCCTCCTGCCTTCAATCTTTCCCGCATCAGAGTTTTTTCCAATGAGTCAGCTCTTCGCATCAGGTGGCCGAAGTATTGGAGTTTCAGCTTCAACATAGGTCCTTCCAATGAATATTCAGGACTGATTTCCTTTAGGATGGACTGGTTGGATCTCTGTGCAGTCCAAGGGACTCTCAAGAGTCTTCTCTAACACCACAGTTCAAAAGTATCAATTCTTTGGCGCTCAGCTTTCTTTCTAGACCAACTCTCATGTTCATAAATGACTACTGGAAAAATCATAGTTTTGACTAGATGGACCTTTGTTGGCAAACAAATGTCTCTGCTTACTAAGCTACTGAATACTTAGGTTTTTTTTTTCCCTCATTCATAACTTGAGCTTGTGCAGTCTCTGTAGATGTGACCTCCATTCTATATCATCTTTCTCTCTGCAAACTATCTGTTTCTGCTCTTGTTCTCTGTGTTGCCCAGTTGTCATTAAATTGTGAATCTGATTGCCTGTGGGTTGTTTCCTGAGACCGTAGAGGTAGCAGTTGTTATTTAGCAGGTCTAGGACATTCCCCCTATTGATTGCTATGTGGAAATGTTTTTCTTTCCCTTTTTATAATCCTGAAGTGCTTTAGACTAATACAGCTCATCTGTTGTAGGTATCTCCAGAGTCATTTAATTGCTCTAAAATTAGAAGACAACCCAGTCATGGGACATCCAAAAGTGCCGTACCTAACCATCTTTGGAAGCAGTAGTTTCACAAATGACTACATGACCCTACTTTCACTATATCCTTGAGTCTCTTCCTGCTGCTATCTGGTTTCCTTATCCTCTGTTCTTTTGTTTTTCTTTCTTTCTATTTTAGTTGTGCAGGGTGTTCGTTGCTGCACACTGGCTTTTCTTTAATTGCAGTGAGTGGGACCTACTCTTTGTTATGGTGGATGGGTCTTCTCATTGTAGTGGCTTCTCTTTTTTGCAGAGCATGGGCTCTAGGGCACTGGGCTTCAATAGTTGCAGCATGTAGGCTCAGTGGTTGTGACTTGCAGGCTCTAGAGCACAGGCTCCGTAGTTGTGGTGCATGGGTTTGCTCCGTGGCATGTGGAATCTTCCCAGATCAGGGATTGAACCCCTGTCCCCTAAACTGGCACATGATTTCCTATCCACTGTACCACCAAGGAAGTCTTCATCCTCTGTTCTTTATTCTATTGTTGATGGATAGTTTCTGCTTAATTTTAGCTTCAATTTTCTGTGCTTACCAGTTCATCTTACTTAAATCCTTCATGAGTCTTACATAGGCTGTGGTATGTTCTTTCATTGCATATCCATTCACTTCAGCTGCCTAGTTTTTGTCCCTCTGTTTTTCCTCAGTTGTAAGTTGAATCTAATTTTCTTACCTCATCCTTGTTTGGGGATAGCTTTCATGTCACGACTGGTCATACACTATCGACTGGCTTGTGAATGTCTGTCCTCAGGTCTGATCCTTACTTAGCCTTGATCTGAAGAACTATGGATTCACACAAGGAATAGTTGGTCATAAGAATGCTTTCTTAAGGTAGACTTGTTCCAGTACAGTTTCCTTCAGAATAATTTTAGGCATGAGTGACACTTTGACATGTCTACTTTATTCTATCTGGTTTAGCTCCCTAACACTGCTTGCTGCTTATTTGCCACATCTAGCAAGTCCCTCAGAGTCTCCCTTTCTGAAGTTGGTATAAAATATAAATTCCATATCACAAGCTGGTTTGCACAGCATCTTTAAAACAAGGGATTTTCTGCAAGATCATAGCCAATTCCCTAAATTGAATTCCTCTTGAGGGGTTATTTTGCTTCTTACAGTTGGTTAAGCACTTTTGATTGTTAGAGACAAATTCTCCAGTGAACTAATGACAGGTTATTGGCTGGTGACTTATAGGGAGATAATGATGACTGGGATCACATGAAATTCCAATTATAGGGAGACCTTTTTATGGTTATGCCCATTTAGGGATGGGACCTGGGGCTAGAGAAGCTCTGGGAAACTCAGCAGCAGGAGCTTGTAGAGCTTCATGATAGGATTGTACTATTTATGTAACTTAGCTACTCTTCTTAACTTTTGTGTCTTACTTCTCCTGTTGCCTATCGATTTGCCAATCCACTTTGTTTTACTTTTTTCTCTACCTCATATATTTAGCTTATTCATAGACTCTGTTTACTTAGGGCTTCACCGCCCCCGCCCCCGCAATGAATTGTATACTGTATTTATTTTTGTTAGCTTATAGTTCATTTCTAAAGTTGTGAGGGCTTTACCTTGTCATAAGTTTTGCTTGCTTTTGGCCCTTGTGGCCTCACCTGTCTTCATTGTGTTGGCTTGCTATCTATCCTTTCAGCTGCAGTTTGCATAGCTAACTATGATTAGTATTTTTGATAGCCCAGTTCTAATTCCTAAGAATACAAATGTACAAATGTATTCTTAACACAAATGTGTGTGTTAACTCACTCAGCCATGTCCAACTCTTTGCCACCCCATGGACTGTAGCCCACCAGGCTCCTCTGTCCATGGGATTCTCCAGGCAAGAATACTAGAGTGGGTTGCCATTTCCTTCTCCAGGGGATCGTTCTGACCCAGGGATGGAACCCAGGTCTCCCGTATTGCAGGCGGATTCTTTACCAGCTGAGCCACAAGGGAAGCCCCCATAAATGTACCAGGCCTGACTTATCCCAGTTTAGTTAGATATTTATGTACCAGCAGCATGAGTTTTTGGGTCTTTACTTTTGTGTTTTGCAGTTGCAGTTAGTAAAATTAATGCACTTAGTCTCTGTTTCTTTTACTTTGCTTCATTTCTTCTAGTTTCTATCCTTTATTTCAGGGATTACAACTGCAAATACATGCAAGGTCCAGGTGGAATAAATGTATAAGATGGTTTTGATATTTAATTTCTTGAAACTTTGCTTTTTGTTTTGTTTTGGCTTTTGTTCTGTTGCTCTGCTTTTGATAAACAATGGAACAGAGAATTCTCTTAAAAGAAGAAAAGAGTTCAAATTCAATGGTAAAGAGCATTTGCTGCTTCTAAGGGGGAATGTTTGGGTTTGTGGTCCACTGGAACATGAACCTTTCATCCAAAGGATGAAAGTCATTTAATTGCTCTAAAATTAGAAGAGCAACCCAGTCATGGGTTGGCTCTTTGGCTCCTGTTGATTTTTTCCCAGTAAAAATGCAGCCCAATATTGACATAATTTCCACAAGGAGCCTGAGTTTGAGCCATTAGTTTAAATTTGTTTAAATGCTACAGGCCAACACAGTGTTTTCATAAATAAATGTTTTTATAACCCCACAACTTCTGCTTCTTTATAATTTTGATTTGTTTGTAGTGTTGCCTTTTTCCCATGTGGTATAAAACATGAGTGTGTTAGTTTGGCTTGGGGTTAACAGTTTTCCTTGGATACTATTAAAACTAGGCCACAGTTTTAAATGGAATTGTATAGATTAGAATAGATTAGGAAAGAATAGATGAAGAAAAATGAAAAAAATGAAAATGAGAAAAATGAAAAAAATTATCCTCCATCTGGCAAAGGGTAGGTACTTTGTGAAATTTTTGTTCCAGCTATATGTTTGTATGTATGTGTATCTTTGATCCAATGTAATTGTGTTTCTTACTGTAGATTAAACAACTTTATAAGGCACTGCATGGAATAATGTGAGCAAGCTGACATCCTCTAAGCTAAATCCCTTCTGTAGACAGATCTCCTTTGGTGCAGTGTTTCTTAAAAATCTGGTGGTTGCCAGGAGCTGACGGGAGGGGGGAAATGAGGAGTTGTTTCACAGGTATAGAGTTTGAATTTTGCAAGATGAAAGAGATAACGGAGATTTATTGCTCAACAGTATGAATATACTTAATGCTATTGAACTATACGCTTAAAAATGGTTAAGGTAGTTTTAAAAAAAAACAGGAGTAGTCCATTAAAAAGAAAGTTTGCCATCATTAGAGTATTCTTGAGTATGTTAAATATAATATCTTTCAGGTTAAAAAATACCTGCATGACCATCTTTGTTACAGCCTTCCATTTCTATATACCAAGAGTCAGCAAAACTATGGCCTATGGGCCCACTACTTGTTTTGTTTTTGTTTTACAACCTATGAGTGATGAATGGAGTTTACATTTTTTAACAGTTGAAAAAATTCAAAAGGAGAATAATACGTTATAATGTATGAAAATTATACACAATTCAGATTTTAGTTTTATTGGAAAACAGCCACACATTCATTTATGTATTGTCTCTGGCTGCTTTTATTCTACAATGGCAAAGTAGTTGTGACATAGACCATATGGCTTGCAAAACCTAAAATATTTACCACCTGGCCATTAAAAAGAAACTTGGAAGTTATTCTATTGCAACAGTTAGCAGTTCCCAGATCCCTCACAGCCTCATCTTTGATGTTTTTAAATGCCTAATTAGCAGCTTTATCATGTAGAGTTTCCACTCATAGAGTTCTGAAGATGAACTCCAGTGGCTATTATCATTCTATTCTAATATATGGGGGGGATTCTCACTTCCTTATCTCCTACTGTGACACTAACCAGTTCCAGCAGAGTCACATTTTTGGGGAGCTTCAGTTATGGCTGGAATCCTGTTAGCAATTTCTGGTATTGTAGCCTCTTATTTATTTTATTTTATTTGGGTCAGTGAGGCAATTTGGACCACCCACGACTATGCGTGGCCAACTTCTAAGGTAGACAAAAGTTTCATAGGAGTCCAAATAAAGAAAATCCTGTATTTGAGTAAGACAATTAAAAACTAAAGAAAATTATTTCAATTCCTCTTTTTCTCTGCTTTTTTGCCTTCTTCATTATCACTTGAGCTTTAGTTTACTTCCTAGATTTATTTATATTCTGCTTCCTCATAAATTTTCAGTTATTCGTTACTAAACTTTGCTTATTGCACCAGTGTCCTTGGCTGTACCTCATGTTTCTCAGCACTGTCATTTAATATTCAGCTCCTTCTGCTTCACTCTTTTTGCATTTTACAAAGTTTATTCCTCAATGCAAGGATTTAAGTGACTTAACTCACCCCTGCTTAGGTAGTCAGTTTTCGAGACATGTAATGACATAGCACTTAGATAGTGTGTCTCACACCTGGTACATTCTGCTCTGGATGACAGGATAGGTCATATACTAAAATTCATTGCTCTCTGAGACTGCCTCATCTCCAGAGCTCTATGAATGAAACAGGTTGCCTTGGATGAGACTGAGTATAGCCACCACTTGATTCAGGTGTGTTTGTATTGCATTTCTATATCTTGGACCACTAAGCATATGTAACTCTCATTTCATTTTCTTGTTTCTAAAGATACTTCTGTTTATACTTTTCCAGCTCTTACTTAAGCAGAAATGTTGGAGAGTAAGTCCAGACAAATGCTACAGTCTGAGGTGATGTCATGAGGCCACTTTAGAAATTTCCCTGCCAATTTTAGAAGTATCCACCTATCTGTGATCTTTTTGACCTCTTTAGTTTTCTCTGTTGTGATTGTACCAAAACCTAACTTCATTGACTGTGTGGTCCTGTGACAATAACTTTGTCACAGTTCCTGTAGGCCCTTAACATTCTAGCCTGGGTTGTGGTGGGTCTGTCTATTCTCTGCCCCACCACCAACTAATAACCAGGTCTAAATATTTTACTTCCTGCCAAAGTTCTGGTTATGTATCCCAACTCTACATTATTTTCTAAATTACATAGGATTTCTGGTTTCAAGAAATAAGACCTAGCATCTTCAAGTGCCGCCTCCCCTTTATTCATAAACACATACACTGATAGATTTCCAGTGCCCCAAAAGCTTTCTTTCAATCATATACTCACATGATATACTATTTTATGTATTTCAAGTAATTGTATTTTAGGTGAGTGTTTTACAGGGTGCAGAAGGTGGTCAGTTTTTCAAGTATTTAACTCTATGGACTTTTGACAATTTAGTTTTCACACTGATAAAGGTAACAACTAACATACAGTTCTTACCAAGTTCCAGGTACCATTCTAAATTGTACATAAACATGGCAGACACATTATAATGTGGGAAGAAAAATGTTTGCATACATGATGAAGATAGATTAAAGAATATGTAATCTTTTGCAAAAATAAGAACTTAAATCCATTGTTCATTTTAAAAACTTCACATTGAAAATAGTTTTTAAAGAAAGAAAGAAAACACAGGATTAGCTCAAGATATAGACATTTACCATATAGATACACATAGTAAGATATCCACAGCAAAGAAGATAGAGATTTCATAGGAATCTTACAATATGGCATCAAATTATGTCTGTGGTGGCTCTAGGAACTTAAGCATGTTGAATTTGTAGACCTTTTCCATTGTGCTGTTGACTTGAATTAAATCAGCTATTTGATTTGCTATTCTACATTCTATTCTCCTCTCTACTATTTTTTTACGTCCTCCTGACTGACTTTGCCACTACCCTACTTTGATGAGGCTTTCAGCTTCAGCTTTCACTGGTAATGACCTAGTTTTCATTGTTTCTACTTAAATTCCAAAGAGTGAGAATGTAATTGGCCTAGTTTATTTTCATTTGTGCAGTGCCTTTTCATGTTTAGACATGTCATAAGCTGCTGGCAATGTATGGATTGATCCCATCAACTGTACTCAGTGGAGAGGATGTAACACTAGATAATGTGAAACAAAAGCTGGTCATTAGGGCTATGCTACAGCTGTGATGATAGATAGGGTGGTGGTGTTTAGAAGGATGTGAGAGTATATTTGTAAAAGCCTGAACACTGGACACATTTAGTCCAATGGTTCTCAAATTTAGTAACCTATGATCTAATCCATGTTATTCCATGCCTATTAGAATGGTAACTGAGCACCATGTCTAGCTATGACAGAGATACAGTCATGCTTTCCAGGGTCAGCACCTCATGGTTATATTGGAATTTGCACATCATTGTCAGAAGAGAAATAACTGTCAAACCCTACTTTCCTTATTTTTGTAGTTGTTATAATACAGCCACTACCAATTGCCTCAGTGCTTCACCTTCAGTGGGTGTATGTATGAGTCACAAAGGCAGTTGTCTAATTAGTGGCTTTGGCACAACATAATCTGGACTTCTAAAAAACATTGAATCCTGGTATCTGGAGGGAATTGTGTATGATATTTCACCTTATTGTCATATTCTAACAATTTCAAATGTTTTATATTTCTGCTGGGGGTCTGTTTCATGCAACTGTATTTCTGATGCAAATTTCTGAACTAAATTGGCTCTTTTGGTCTCAAGAAATGAAAAATCACTTAGCCTATCTCATTAATAGGGGTTTATCGTATATAAATATGTTGAACAATGTGGAATATGGGGCTTTAATAGAAATTTAAATATAGGAACAACATTGATTATGGGAACTGGATTCGAACATCTCTGGGCAACTTAACAGCAGGTTAAGGTTCATTCATTAAGGTTTGGTTCATTACTCTTGTGCTACATCATTGACATCACGTAGCTACCCTGCATTTGCTATTCCTCCTAGGTCAGTGCTTCTCTTTGAGAGCTGTACAGTAGAATCAACTGAGGAACTTTAATAATAAACCAGGGTGGAATACTGTGATTTAGTTGCCTTGGGCATCAGTATTTTTAAAGTCCCTTACTACTGTTCATACTTCTTTTGCTATTCACTGGCTTCTCAACCTTTATTTCTCTACCTTCCAGCTTCTGTACTTGTGGTATTCATGCATTGTATTTACCTTGTAAATTAGCCTTCTCTTGACCTTCATGCACTCCCTTAGAAGCTCTTAGAGAAGAGTCTATGGACATGACAGCAAAGTTAAAGTACCTATTGCAAGAGTAAACTTTTCTGTAAAATTCCAAATAGCAAATATATGAAGCTTGTGGTCCACACAGTCTGTTGTAACTATTCACTCAGGGAATCAACCAGAGACAGCAAATGCAAAATTTGTCTGCAGCCAGGTTTGACCCATTGGTCATAGTTTGCTGACCCCTGGTCTGTTCCTTCCTTGTTCATAGCAAATCTTGTTTTATTCTTTCACAGTGTCTACTTAGCTGCTGATCTCCAATTCATCATTAACTTGAATTTAAGAATTACTTTGTAAAATTCTGCTTCATCTAAAAAAAAATAAACTCACTTAAGAATAGTTACTGTAAATAGCATCTGATTTGTAAATTCATTTGGTAAGAATTAACATGCTCGTAACAGTTCTTCTAGAGACATTTAGTCAAGTTTTTTTATGTCCTAATCATAATTTTCATCACATAGATTCCCCCCAATATTTGTTATGTTATTCCTTAGGAATTTTATGCCATATGTAGCCACAATTTTTTTATTAATTTTAATAGCTGGTTATTTTTCCTAGCTTATTTCAAAATGGAAGTACTTTTTTTCCTGGTTATAAAATAGAGAGGTACTTTTATAACTAATTCAGATAATACAAGGATATAAAGAATGCAGTTAAGATAAGCTGTAATCCCATCATTCAGCTAAAATCACTGTTAAATTTTTGGAGTATAGACATGAATGTCTTTGATGTTATTGAGCACATATTTTGTTTAATTATGCCTCCTGTTCAGATTCTGTCCTGATTAAACAATTTCATGATTGTAATTTGGCTATAAACAAAGAATATGCTCCTTGTGTGGAAACAAATATTCTGGTTAGATAGATGGGTATGTTTCTTGTAGTAAATTAAATTGGCATGTTGAAGATTATTTCCCTCTCATTATATGTTAGCTATGATGATTATCCTTGTAATTTATCTTTATACAGTTGACTCATCATTTCCTTACCAAGCATAATTTTTAGTCACAGAAGTTGCAATGGATTCTTTCAAGGCCTTTAAGCCTGGTTTGTTTCCATGGAAAAGAGCATAACAGAAGATTGAGTGTCGAAATGTCCCTGGCAGCAGGCATGAATGTAAGTATGCTTTTAGAGAAGTATTAGAGAATATGGTAAAAATCAGTGGTTATAGTTTGTTAGGAGAAACTCCCTCATTTTCTAATTGTACCTAGAGAATTACTTTAGTCAGTTCAGATGTAGCAGCATGTATATGCTTTGTCTTGTTCCTGAGGCACAGTTGCTGGAGGTTGGCTACAGTGGGCCACCAAAGGATTTTTACCCTTGTTGAAGTCACCATAGCTTACGGTGAACAGTGCTGAAGTTCGTGGTCTCCAAAGGAGAGGAATTCACTCTGGGACCAAAGATGGGGTCCCAGTCACTCAGAGCTTGGTGCAACAGTTTTATTAAAGTAACAGCGGTAGAGAAAGCCTCCAGCAAAAGGCACCAGAAGTGGGTAGGAGAGTACCCACCCTCACTAGTTTAAGCAAGGCATTATATACTTCTCAACTAGCTGCTGAGAATAGATAAAAAGAATACTTCCAGGTTGTAAGAGTTCCACCAGACCCTTTTCCAAGGCATACATCCTGAGATAACTTCTGTACAAGATTAGCCAGGGCACGAGATTAGCCAGGGAGGATGGTTCCAGGAAAGATACACTGTTGATGTGTAATTAGGGGTACAAGTCTTAAGAAACAGGTTCCCAGGCAAAATTTTTTACAATTTTAATCACTAACAGAGTCTAAGAAAAGCATACCTATGAGTAAGCTGTATTATTGCACTGTGTAATCATTAGTTCCAGACCTAAAGAAAGGCCAGGTCTCAAGCAAGATATATTGTTGGCAATACCTGTTGCAATACTGGTTGGGGGCTTAAGAGAAGCATCTACATGACTAAGGAAAAAGACTGTGAAAAAGAAAGAATATTCTCCTCCCCCTTAAAGGGGCCTTGACTTGCTATCAACCAGCCTAAGTTAACTCTCTCACAACTAGAGAGAATTACATGAAATATTTGTAATTGAAAAGTATGCATACCTGGTTTTAGTAGCCTGGAACTTGATAGTAATGTCATTAACTGAAAGTGGGATATAAGATATTTTAACTGCAAATAACAATTTAATATCTAAAAAGAACTATCACTACAAAGAAGAGTGTCTCACTGGGAATAAGTTTAGAAAACAAATATACTATTTTTTTCTTTTAGGGGGAGAAATGTGCCCTCTCAAAAACAAAGCAAGACAAACCCGCCTAGCTGGGAAAGTGTATTATTTTGCTTAAACACCAGCCTGACATTTTGTTCTAAGTCAGAAATAGTTACTGAGTTGTAAGTTTTATGATAGATGTAGCCTCATTTATGGATAGTTCTAATCCAGTGATTTAATTACAACCAAAAACATCTAATTGTTAAAATGTAAATATATTTAATCGTGGTTGTAAAATGCATTTTGAAACGTCAAGGAAAACACAGGTGGCCTATATGATTTGGCTACTTAATATCAAAAAATGGATGGTGTGTTGCGAGTCACTAGATCACAGGATTCAGCATAAGGTTATGGCTAAGATAGTAAGGATATGTAGCCTTTCTAAAATTAGCATAAGGAATTTTATGGAGGAGTCCTATGCAGGCTTCCTTCTGCTTTCTCCCTCCCCTGATCAGTCACACAGAGCATCCCCAGCAGTAGAAATGCACTAACATGTGTGCAGTGTTTCTGCCAGGGAAGCCTGTTAAGCAGCTCAGCAACCAAGGCTTTTATTGTGCACTGGTCACGTAGGCACTTTCTGATTAGCACGTACCAAAATTCCAGACTTCCAGAAGGAAAGTAGATATTCACTGTGATCCAATTTATTTATATAAGTAATTTAGGCATAGTGAGCAACCCTTGTCAGTTAGGGAAAGTTTTCTATCAGTGTAGGGAACTGTTTACCAGTAAAGTTTAGCCAAGGACCAGCCGTGCAAGCAGGCCATTCTGAGTAGTTTCCTGAAGACTGCCTACCTTTTAGTAGTTTTAGGCCTGCTATGTTAACTCTTTTCTGTGGACTTGGGCTGAATCTATAATAATAGATCAAAATTAGAGCATTCGATAATTGATCACATTCAGACTCTGCTTAAGGGAAGAAAGAGGTGGGCCCTTTGATAAGAGTGAGTTTAAATATATGATTTCTGTTCTCTTTGGGACATGTAAAACTTTTTGATGAGTGTTTTAGGTTATTATGTGAAAGAGTGATTTAAGCTTACTTGTATTTTATTTATTTATGTATTTTTTATTTTAATTGGAGGATAATTACTTTACAATATTGAGGTGGTTTTTGCCATACATTCACATGAATCAGACATGGTTGTATGTGTTCCCCATCCTGACCCTCCCTCCCACCTCCCTCCCCATCCCATCCCTCAGGTTCATCCCAGTGCACCAGCCCTGAGCACCCTGCCTCATGCATCAAACCTGGACTGACGATCTGTTTCACATATGATAATATACATGCTGCAATGCTATTCTCTCAAATCATCCCACCCTTGCCTTCTCTCACAAAGTCCAAAAGACTGTTCTTTACGTCTGTGTCTCTTTTGCTGTCTCGCATATAGGGTTATCATTACCATCTTTCTAAATTCCATATATATGTGTTTGTATACTGTATTGGTGTTTTTCTTTCTGGCTTACTTCACTCTGTATGATAGGCTCCAGTTTCATCCACCTCATTAGAACTGATTCAAATGCATTCTTTTTAATAGCTGAGTAATATTCCATTGTGTATATGTACCACAATCTTTCTTATCCATTCATCTGCCGATGGACACCTAGGTTGCTTCCATGTGCTAGCTATTGTAAACAGTGCTGCGATGAACATTGGGGTACACGTGTCTCTTTCAATTCTGGTTTCCTCGGTTTGTATTCCAAGCAGTGGGATTGCTGGGTCATATGGCAGTTCTATTTCCAGTTTTTTAAGGATTCTCCACACTGGTCTCCATAGTGGCTGTACTAGTTTGCATTCCCACCAACAATGTAAGAGGGTTCCTTTTTCTCTGCACCCTCTCTAGCATTTATTGTTTGTAGACTTTTTAATAGCAGCCATTCTAACTGGCGTGAGATGGTACCTCATTGTGGTTTTAATTTGTATTTCTCTGATAATGAGTGATGTTGATCATTTTTTCATGTGTTTGTTAGCCATCTGTATGTCTTCTTTGGAGAAATCTCTGTTTAGTTCTTTGGCCCATTTTTTGATTGGGTCATTTATTTTTCTGGAATTGAGCTGTAGGAGTTGCTTGTATATTTTTTGAGATTAATTCTTTGTCAGTTGCTTCATTTGCTATTATTTTCTCCCATTCTGAAGGCTGTCTTTACACCTTGCATATAGTTTCCTTCATTGTGCAAAAGCTTTTAAGTTTAATTAGGTCCATTTGTTTATTTTTTCTTTTATTTCCATTACTCTGGGAGGTGGGTCATAGAGGATCCTGCTATGATATGTGGTGTATCACATTGATTGATTTGTGAATATTGAAGAATCCTTGCATCCCTGGGATAAAACCCACTTGGTCATGATGTATGATCTTTTAAATATGTTGTTGGATTCTGTTTGCTAGAATTTTGTTAAGGATTTTTGCATCTATGTTCATCAGTGATATTGGTCTGTAGTTTTCTTTTTTTTGTGACATCTTGGTCAGGTTTTGGTATTAGGGTGATGGTGGCCTCATAGAATGAGTTTGGAAGTTTACCTTCCTCTGCAATTTTCTGGAAGAGTTTGAGTAGGATAGGTGTTAGCTCTTCTCTAAATTTTTGGTAGAATTCAGCTGTGAACCCATCTGGTCCTGCTCTTTTGTTTGTTGGAAGATTTCTGATTACAGTTTCGATTTCCTTGCTTGTGATGGGTCTGTTAATATCTTCTATTTCTTCCTGGTTCAGTTTTGGAAAGTTATACTTTTTTAAGAACTTGTCCATTTCTTACAAGTCGCCCATTTTATTGGCATATAGTTGCTGTTAGTAGTCTCTTATGATCCTTTGTACTTCTGTGTAGTCTGTTGTGATTTCTCCATTTTCATTTCTCATTTTGTTGATTTGATTCTTCTCCCTTTGTTTCTTGGTGAGTCTGGCTAGTGGTTTGTCTATTTTGTTTATCTTCTCAAAGAACCAGCTTTTAGCTTTGTTGATATTTGCTATGGTCTCTTGTTTCTTTTGCATTTGTTTCTGCCCTAATTTTTGTGATTTCTTTCTAGCAACCCTGGGCTTCTTCATCTTTTCCTTTTTCCTTTCCTTTCCTTTTCTTTTCCTTTGCTTTAGGTGTAGAGTTAGGTTATTTATTTGATTTTTCTCCTGTTTCTTGAGGTAGGCTTGTATTGCTATGAACCTTCCCCTTAGCACCGCTTTTACTGAATCCCATAGGTTTGGGGTCATTGTGTTTTCATTTTCATTCATTTCTATGCATATTTTGATTTCTTTTTTGATTTCTTCTGTGATTTGTTGGTTATTCAGAAGCATGTTGTTTAGCCTCCATATGTTCGTAATTTTAATAGTTTTTTCTCCTGTAGTTGACATCTAATCTGACCGCATTATGGTCAGAAAAGATGCTTGAGATGATTTCAATGTTCTTGAATTTACCAAGGCTAGATTTATGGACCAGGATGTGATCTATCCTGGAGAAGGTTCTGTGTTCACATGAGAAAAAGGTGAAATTCATTGTTTTAGGGTGAAATGTCCTATAGATATCAATTAGTTCTAACTGGTCCTTTGTATCATTTAAAGTTTGTATTTCTTTGCTAATTTCCTGTTTAATTGATCTATCCATAGGTATGTGTGGGGTATTAAAGTCTCCCACTATTATTGTGTTACTGTTAATCTCCCCTTTCACATTTGTTAGCATTTGCCTTACATATTGTGGTGCTCCTATGTTGGGTGCATATATATTTATAATTGTTATATCTTCTTCTTAGATTGTCCTTTGATCATTATGTAGTGTCCTTCTTTGTCTCTTTACAGCCGTTATTTCAAAGTCTATTTTATCTTTCACTCTGTATGTTTCCCTAGGTTTGAGGTGGGTCTCTTGTAGACAGTATATATAGAGGTCTTGTTTTTGTATTCATTCAGCCAGTCTTTGTGTTTTGGATGGGGCATTCAGCTCATTTACATTTAAAGTAATTACTGATAAGTGTGATCCCATTGCCATTTACTTTGTTGTTTTGGGTTCAAGTTTATACACCTTTTCTGTGTTTCCTGTCTAGAGAAGATCCTTTAGCATTTGTTGAAGAGCTGGTTTGGTGGTGCTGAATTCTCTCAGCTTTTGCTTGTCCGTAAAGCTTTTAATTTCTTCTTCATATTTGAATGAGATCCTTGCCGGGTACAGTAATCTGGGTTGTAGGTTTTTCTGTATCATCACTTTAAGTATGTCCCACCATTTCCTTCTGGCATGAAGCATTTCTGTTGAAAGATCAGCTGTTCTCCTTGTGGGGATCCCCTTGTGGGTTATTTGTTGTTTTTCCCTTGCTGCTTTTAATATTTGTTCTTTGTGTTTGATCTTTGCTCATTTGATTAATATGTGTCTTGGGATGTTTCACCTTGGGTTTATCCTGTTTGGGACTCTCTGGGTTTCTTGGATGAGGGTGGCTATTTCCTTCCCCATTTTAGGGAAGTTTTCAACTATTACCTCCTCAACTATTTTCTCATGCCTTCTTCTTCTGGGACTCCTATGATTTGAATATTGGGGTGTTTAACATTGTCCCAGAGGTCCCTGAGGTTGTGCTCATTTCTTTTAATTCTGTTTCTTTTTTCCTCTGTGCTTCATTTATTTCCACCATTCTATCTTCCACCTCACTTATCCTATCTTCTGCCTCAGTTATTCTACTGTTGGTTCTCTCCAGAGTGCTTTTGATCTCAGTTATTGCATTATTCATTGACTGTTTTTTATTCCTTCTAGGCTCTTGTTAAACTTTTCTTGCATCTTAATCCTTGTCTCCAGACTATTTATCTGTAAATCCATTTTGTTTTCAAGATTTTGGATCATCTTTACTATCATTATTCTGAATTCTTTTTCAGGTAGACTCCCTATCTCCTCCTCTTTGGTTTTGTTTGGTGGGTTTCTATCATGTTCCTTTACCTGCTGAATATTTCTCTGCCTTTTCATCTTGTTTAGATTGCTATGTTTGGGGTGGCCTTTCTGTATGCTGGAAATTTGTGGTTCCTCTTTATCATGGAAGTTCCTCCTTGTGGGTGGGTTTGGATGAGTGGCTTGTCAAGGTTTTCTGGTAGGGAAGCTTGCACCGGTGTTCTGATGGGTGGAGCTTGATCTCTTCTCTCAGGAGTGCAATGAAGGGTCCAGTAGTGAGTTTTGAGATGGGTTCAATAAAGGACAGAAATGGTATGGACTTAACAGAAGCACAAGATATTAAGAAGAGGTGGCAAGAATACACAGAAGAACTGTACAAAAAAAGATCTTCACAACCCAGATAATCATGATGGTGTGATCACTCACCTAGAGCCAGACATCCTGGAATGTGAAGTCAAGTGGGCCTTAGGAAGCATCACTACGAACAAAGCTAGTGGAGGTGATGGAATTCCAATTGAACTATTTCAAATCCTAAAAGATGATGCTGTGAAAGTGCTGCACTTGATATGCCAGCAAATTAGGAAAACTCAGCACTGGCCACAGGATTGGAAAAGGTCAGTTTTCATTCCAATCCGAAAGAAAGGCAATGCCAAAGAATGCTCAAAATACCGCATAATTGCGCTCATCTTACACGCTAGTAAAGTAATGCTCAAAATTCTGCAAGCCAGGCTTCAGCAATATGTGAACTGAGAACTTCCGGATGTTTAAGCTGTTTTTAGGAAAGGCAGAGGAACCAGAGATCAAATTGCCAACATTCGCTGGATCATTGAAAAAGCAAAAGAGTTCCAGAAAAACATCTATTTCTGCTTTATTGACCATACCTCATTGAAAAAGCAAAAGAGTTCCAGAAAAACATCTATTTCTGCTTTATTGACCATACCAAAGGCTTTGACTGTGTGGATCACAATAAACTGTGGAAAATTCTGAAAGAGATGGGAATACCAGACCACCTGACCTGCCTTTTGAGAAACCTGTATGCAGGTCAGAAAGCAACAGTTAGAACTGGACTTGGAACAACAGACTGGTTCCAAATTGGGAAAGGAGTACATCAAGGCTGTATATTGTCACCCTGCTTATTTAAATTATATGCAGAATACATCATGAGAAACGCTGGGCTGGAGGAAGCACAACCTGAAATCAAGATTGCCAGGAGAAATATCAATAACCTCAGATATGCAGATGACACCACCTTTATGGTAGAAAGTGAAGAAGAACTAAAAAGCCTCTTGATGAAAGTGAAAGAGGAGAGTGAAAAAGTTGTCTTAAAGCTCAACATTCAGAAAACTAAGATCATGGCATCTGGTTCCATCATTTCATGGGAAATAGATGGGGAAACAGTGTCGGACTTTATTTTTTTGGGCTCCACAATCACTGTAGATGGTGATTGCAGCCATGAAATTAAAAGATGCTTACTCCTTGGAAGGAAAGTTATGACCAACCTAGATAGCATATTAAAGAGCAGAGACATTACTTTGCCAACAGAGGTCCATGTAGTCAAGGCTGTGGTTTTTCCAGTGGTCATATATGGATGTGAGAGTTGGACTGTGAAGAAAGATGAGTGCTGAAGAATTGATGCTTTTGAACTGTGCTGTTGGAGAAGACTCTTGAGAGTCCCTTGGACTGCAAGGAGATCCAACCGGTCCATCCTAAAGGAGATCAGTCCTGGGTGTTCATTGGAAGGAGTGATGCTGAAGCTGAAACTCCAATACTTTGGCCACCTCATGTGAAGAGTTGACTCATTGGAAAAGACCCTGATGCTGGGAGGGATTGGGGGCAGGAGGAGAAGGGGACAACAGAGGATAAGATGGCTGGATGGCATCACCGACTCGATGGACATGAGTTTGAGTAAACTCTGGGAGTTGATGATAGACAGGGAGGCCTTGAGTGCTGCAGTTCAGGGGGTCGCAAAGCGTTGGACACGACTGAGCGACTGAACTGAACTGATGGGATTGGTGTGACTTTTCACAGCCTGTATTTTTCTTCCCAGGGTTATGTTCCTGCTTTGTTGGAGAATTAGCTTGGTATGTCTTGCTCTTAAACTTGTTGGCTCTTGGGTGGAGCTTGCTTTCAGTGTAGGTGTGGAGGCTTTTGGATAAGCTTTTGTAGATTAATGGTCCCTTGTTCAATTGTGCTGAGGGGAGGGATGAACATTGCAAACAAAATATCACTGGCGTGTTTGGGGAGTACTCACAGTGTCTCGGCCACACTGGGTTTGCCCCCGCTCACGGTGTGTGTGCTTTCTCGATCTACACTGTTCAGGCTCTTCCCGACCAAGGGATTGAACCCGGGTCTCCTGCATTGCTGGCAGACGCTTTACCATCTGAGCCACCAGGGAAGTCCATTTTAGTGCCCCACCCAGGGATCAAACCCAGGTCCTTGCCATTGAAACCACAGAGTCCTAACCACTGGACTTCCAGTTCTTGTTGTTACTCCATCATTCAGTCATGTCTGACTCTTTGCAACCCCATGGATTGCAGCATGCCAGGCTTCCCTGTCCTTGACCATCTCTTGGAGCTTGCTCAAACTCAGGTCCATTGAGTTGGTAATGCCATCCAACCATCTTGTCTTCTGTGGTCCCCTTCTCCTCCTGCCTTCAATCTTTCCCAGCATCAGGGTCTTTTCTAATGAGCTGGCTCTTCGCATCAGGTGGCCAAAGTATTGGAACTTCAGCTTCAGCATCAGGCCTTCCAGTGAATATTCAGTGTTGATTTCCTTCAGGATTGACCAGTTTGATCTCCTTGCTGTCCGAGGGACTCTCAAGAGTCTTCTCCAACACCACAGTTCAAAAGCATCAATTCTTCAGCACTCAGCCTTCTTTATGGTCCAACTCTCACATCCATACATGACTACTGGAAAAACCATAGCTTTGACTATATGGACCTTTGTCGGCAAATTGATGTCTCTGCTTTTTAATACCCTGTCTAGGTTTGTCTTTGCTTTTCTTCCAAGGAGCAAGTGTCTTTTAATTTCATGGCTGCAGTCACCATTCACAGTGATTTTGGAGCCCAAGAAGATAAAGCCTGTTAGTGTTTCCACTGTTTCCCCGTCTTTTTGCCATGATGTGATAGGATTGGATCTTAGTTTTTTTAATGTTGAGTTTTAAGCCAGCTTTTTCACTATCCTCTTTAACCTTCATGAAGAGGCTCTTCAGTTCCTCTTTACTTTCTGCCATAAGGGTGGTGTCATCTGCATATCTGTGATTATTGGTATTTCTCCCAGCAATCTTGATTCCAGCTTGTGCTTCATCCAGCCCAGGATTTTGCATGATGTACTCTGCATATAAGTTAAATAAGCAGGGTGACAGTACCTTGAGGTACTTCTTTCCCAATTTGGAACTAGTCTGTTATTCCATTACAGTTCTAACTGTTGCTTCCTGACCTGCATACAGATTTCTCAGGAGGCAGGTAAGGTGGTCTGGTATTCCCATCTCTTTAAGAATTTTACACAGTTTGTTGTGATCCATACAGCCAAAGGCTTTGGCATAATCAATAAAGCAGAAATATATGTTTTTCTGGAACTCCGTTGCTTTTTCTATGATCTGGTGGATGTTGGCAATTTGATCTCTGGTTCCTCTGCCTTTTCTAAATCCAGCTTGAATATCTGGAAGTTCTCAGTTCATGTACTGTTGAAGCCTGGTTGGAGAATTTTGAGCATTACTTTGCTAGTGTGTGAGATGAGTGCGGTTGTGTGGCAGTTTAAACATTCTTTGGCATTGCCTTTCTTTGGGATTGGAATGAAAACTGACCTTTTCCAGTCCTGTGGCCACTGCTGAGTTTTCCAAATTTGCTGGCATATTGAGTGCAGCACTTTCACAGCATCATCTTTTAGGATTTGAAATAGTTCAACTGGACTTCCATCACCTCCACTAGCTTTGTTTGTCGTGATGCTTCTTTTACACAGTGGTCTTTAAATTAATGTTCTAATAAGAGGTTTTCTTTTTTTTTTTTAAGCTATCTTCACTCATTTATTCTTTTTGATTAGCTTTTTATTCAACTTATATGCATTAAATGCCTCATGTACCATGGATATAGTTCATAATTTATATCTGAAGTAGGTTGTAGGCTTTCTGCAAGAGATCAGTAAGCTAGAGGAAGTATAATAAAGTACATGATACATAGGAAGGAAGGTTACCTAACAGTATAGAAGATATGAAGCCAAGATAAGAAGGGGGAGGAGGACTTTGCAATATTGAACTTCAGGGGAATTTTATCACCAAATTTGTATCCTAAGGCAGAATCCATATTTGGGGCCAAGTAACCAAGCTAACATTGGTAGCTTGTGTTCTCTAAACGACTTTTGGTATTGTTACAGTGGACTTACTACGATATACATTGTGACCTCGGGGCTTAAATTCCAACTATTAGAAGTTGTAAGGGACCTACTTTTGTCCATTAGATGTTCTTTTTTTTTTTCCCATTAGATGTTCTTGCTAAAATTATTATATATCTGGGTCAGGAATCATGTCAGTCATAAACACAGCCTTTTTCACGATCTCTCTAGATGAATTTTGTCCTTTTTTACTTCATGTTGTTGATCATCATCCATTTTTTTCTGTCGGAATCATGATTCCCTGGCAGCCTGGCATCATTTCCAGTTTATTTCACTTTGTAGAAGCTTAAAAAACTGTTGAACTAATGTTAAGTGTCTAGCTTAAGTTCTGCTTGAGGGGTTCCTTTCAACCAGAATGTTCCCTCTGATGTTAGACTGAATCTAGTGATCCAAGCCCAAGGGCTCAGTATATCTTGCAGTAATTTTAGTGACTGATCTATAATTGGTAATTAGATACTTTTGGCTCTGTTATTTTCTAATTAAGAGATTACATGATTTGTCTGTCAGTACCCGGGATTGAACAGTTGGCATATGATACAAGCTTTACAACTTGGGTCTGAAATTACATTGTACTTTAGGGTATAGACTTACCCACTTTCAACATCTTTAAAACCAATGAACTTCTACCAGAGTCATGGAGCTCAAAGATATATTGTAGAATATGTAAGCATCTGTTAAGAATTAACACCTGAGACTCAGATTATTTTAGAATACCGTAAGGTGGCCTGCCATCTTGCATATTTCCCTATAACCCCTGATTAATTGGCAGCCTAGTGGCCATTTGGTTGTTGCTGCTTCTAGGTAAGCTCTTTGCTGATATATACAATGGTTTGTGTCTTTGTAAACCAAGTATCTTTGTCCTTTCAGAATGGTGTGATTCCATCTCTTTAAACTGCCTGTTATTTAGTAGGTGCTCATTAAATGTTGAGTAAACATTGGTATAAATATAATACCAATATGGATACAGTATCATATGTGTCATCCCCTACATGCAAACAGTGTGTTACACATTCATTTATATTTTTATGTATCTTATACACTTGTTGAGGGGTACTTGCACTAGTAATTCTGTATGATAATTTATGAGTAAAGACAGTATGCACATTTATTATTTTTTAATATTTAAAACATGTATTTATTCATTTTTGGCTGTGCTGGGTTTTTGTTGCTGCAACTGGGCTTTTTGTGGTTGTGGCATGTGGGCTTCTTTGCCCTGTGGCATGTGGGATCTTCCTGGACCAAGAACTGAACCTGTGTCCCCTGCATTGACAAGCAGTTTGTTAACCACTGGACCAGCAGGGAAGTACTAGTATGCACATCTAATAAATCTGATTCATTAGGTTACTAGAATGCCCTTTGAAAATATTTCAGTTTTATTGTCACTCACAGATAATAGTTTTTTTTTTAATGATACATGCAAATAGTAAATAATTCAATTTGTACTAAAGTGGATATAGTTAAAAGTTGCTTTTCCACCCCTTGTTTACTAGTCCTCAATCTTTCTTGTTCCCAGATACAAGTACTGTTGCTAATCTCATGTGTAACTTTTCAAAGAATCTCTGCATAGATAGCCTTGTCAGAAAGTCTGCATATTATAGAAACAACAGTCTGATAAAAACAAAAATAGATCTGTGGACCAGTCTCTGATGGTGATATGTAATTGATCCTTGAACAACAGAGGTTTAAACTGCCAGGGTGCACTTATACAAGAATATTTAGTTTTTCAGTAAATATGTCCTATACTGTATGATCCCCAGTTGGTTAAATCCGCGAATGCAGAACCCCATGTATGGAGGGCTGACTGTAAATTTGTGTATGGATATTTGACTGCATGGAAGGGGGGAGTGTTAGTGCCCCTAACCCCACCAGAGTTCAAGGATCAACTGTATAACAACTGTGTAAGCAAATAACCTAAATATGAACTTGATGAGAAGAATGCAGGAACAAATTCATGACTAGTACACACAAGCAAGTAGTGTTCATGTCAGCCATCAAAGATGATTCAGTTTCAGGAACTCTCTGGATATAGCACATGATTAGGTCAAAAGGAAAAAAACAATCAAATGAGCAACTCTGCAAGTTGAACTTCTTTTTAATATTTTTATAATTTAATCAAAATCATTGCTCCATTTGAATCTTATTTTGATGTCAACAGTCATATGATGATTTCACATTCTATTTTAAAGGGTTAGCCAGTTGCCCAATACTATTTATTGGAAATTCATCAATACTAAATTTCATAATTTATTTGGATCTGCTTCCGGACTCACTGATATGTGAGTCCATTAACTGTCTTTTCTGTGGCAGTATGGAGTTATTTTGGTTGTGTAAATATTATGTTACTATTTTCTGTGCTAACTTGCTGCCTATTCATGTTTAGATTCATTTATGTGACACCATTCCATATACTCTAAATTTCTTGGTTCTATATAATACTTTGGCCACCTGATTTGAAGACCTGACTCATTGGAAAAGACCCCGATGCTGGGAAAGATTGAGGGCAGGAGGAGAAGGGGGCGACAGAGGATGAATTGGTTGGATGGCATCACTGACTGAATGGACATGAGTTTGAGCAAACTCCAGGAGATAGTGAAGGACAGGGAAGCCTGGCATGCTGCAGTCCATGAGGTTGCCAAGAGTCAGACACAAGTTAGTGACTGAACAACAACAATATAGTAATATTTGTGTCAATGACTATTTATTTAGAGTTGTCTCCATCTGAGTTTTTTCATTAATCTATTTTGTGTCAGTTCTACCCAGTTTTTGTTTTTCCCAGCTGCTATTATATTTTTTTTTTCCCGTCAGGTGTACCATAAAAATGTCATATGATATATATACATATATGGACTTTATAACAGGAAAATTTACATGTTAAAATTAATATGCAAGGTGATTTTAATCAGAGTATGCATAACATAATAGAAGAGCTAGAGCAGAAACAGTACTATAATGTTTCATGATCTATGCTTTCTTGCATGCCTATTGCTGCAAATTGCTTGTGTTCTTGGTTGAGATAGTTTTATTAAAGTAATATTCATGAGATGTTTCATGGCTATCATATTCATAGTCCTCTGTCTTGCCATGTGTTTTTGCATACCTGAAACAAGACCCCTTGTCATACACAAGTCATTCAATTCCATGTTCTAAAAATTATCAAATTGGCATTTAACATGTGACTCTGGACTGTACATCAGAATACTTGGCTCTTAGTTTGAAATTAAAATTCATGCCTAGTATAATTTAACAGTTTAAAGCATTTTGTTCCTTTCACAAATAATGATGCAATGAAAACATGATCCACATTTCCTTCTGTGAGTGTTTCTATATGGTTTTCCTTTGTTGGTATCTTTGCAAAAGTTGGTAAAAATATGAACAATTTTTATTAAAGGTCATCTTCATTGCCCATCCAGAAACGTTTTAGTGTATATACTACAGTGTTCTTATTTAACCATTTTATAGTTGCTTAAGTAATTTTCTTCAAAATATACAAAATTGTGGATTATTTAACCTATATTTTAGCACAATATCACAAACCAGTTATCCCCAAGTTTTCCTTGCACATCAGGGGTCTCAATATTGTAAACTTGATTCAGTCTCCTTTATTGAATTTGTAATAAGTCTGATTTTTAGCACATGGAAAAATCGAAGTGTGTGGTAACCTATTTATAGAGTAAAATTTAAGGGAAGGTGGATATCATCATTCTAGTCATTGTTTTTAAAATAAACTTTTTGTTTTTAGAACAGTTTTCAGTTTGCATAAAAGTTGTAAAGAGTTCTCATATATCCCCTACTCAGGTTCCCCTATATCAATTACTATTGTACATTTGTCATACTCCCTCTCCCCCTAGTGCCTGGTAACTTCTAATCTACTTTCAGTCTGCGAATTTGCCTATTCTGGGTACCTCATATAATTGGAGCAATATAATATTTGTCCTTTTGTGTGTGGCTTATTTTACTTACCACGTCTTCAAGGTTTATCAGTGTTGCATGCGCCAGAACTCTATTGCTTTTTTTTTTCTATGGCAAAATGATATTTCATTGTGTGTGTATGTAATACATATGTCACACTTTATTTATGCATTCAGTTTGTTTATATGACACATTTTGTTTTTATATATCATATATTAGTCCATATTTGTTTATATACACACTTTGTTTATAAACCACATTTTGCTTACTATCTAATGGATAGTCCTACTCTACAACATACATGTAATGTGTTTGGTTTCCACATTTTATTAAGCTCATCAAATTGCTCATAGTAAACTTTAATAGAGAATTATTTAACTCTTGCAATAAAAATCTTGAAATTGGCCCTGCAGTACTAAGATAAAACTTTGGGTCTGCTGGAATTATGAGGCATCCATATTGATATTAGCACAGGCTCTCCAAAAATTAACAAAAATGTTTTCTTCTTTTAGTTGAGATACCTTTGGCATCAGTGTCTATTTTTTTTTTATTAAAATTACACAATACCACTAATTGGGTAAATAGTTTTATGTGATTTTAAATATATTTTTCTTTTAGCAGTAATTTTTAATAGAGATCAGTATGTGTTGTGTAGAATTGTCCATTTCCTGAATATTTGCCCTTTACATTTCTCTTTTCCTTCTTATTTTCATATTTTTTGAGGACCTTTAGTCAATTTCTTTAGGGAGGAATAAGTTCAAGTCTATATCTATTACTCAAAGGATCATTTTCCCCCATTATACAATGTATTAAACATTATGAAAGGCATAAGTATTCATTGTAAAAATTTGAAATAAAATATCATAGCACAATTAAACAAATATCCAAAACCACTCAGATTTTTGGTACATTTCTTTTTAGTATGTGTGTGTATGCTGATAACATTTTTAAATAGCTCTTAAGTTAACAAAATATTTTCCTGTCTTTAAATATGAATGCATACTAATCTCAATTGAGCCATGATTTTTTTTTTTATAACATCTACCTCTTTTTTAGACATTAGAATTATTTTAAGTTTTTTAAAAACTAAAATCTGAACATATCAATGCAGTTAACATACTTATAGAAATATCTTGTGTACATATCTCCCTGATAATTTCTTTTATTATAAACTGGTTAGAAACCTGATTATTTTCTCTTTGTTTTGCACCTCTTGATTAGCTGAAAACAAGAGGTCAAGTGTAAAGTAATTAGACCCTCATTCAAGAAACAGATGTTGTCCATATAATCCTACATCCTTTTACAATTTAGTCTCATCTCTGACAAAGGTAATCATTCTGTGCCCTGCTGTCATCTACCGTCCTTGGCCTTCCTCTTTCAGTCCTTTGTTATGAGATGCCTCTGTTCCTTTGACTTTCAATGGTTGATAACACTTTTAATGGTTGAAAGATTATTTTAACCTTTTAATGTTTTCCTAGCACTTTCTGCCAAATATGACTAATCCTTCTCAAATACTGCTTTATCATATCTTACTTATTTGTTCTATTCCAGACAGCAGTCTATTTCTTTTGTAACAGTCTTTGGATAGCAGTAGTTCACATTAGCAGAGCACATGGTGTTATACACTTTTTGTGTGTGCTTTGACTTAGTTTTAATGTTGAGGAAATAAAGCTAATATCCCTTTTTCTTTTCAGCTTCAATAATTGAAGTCAGTTAAACTCAGTAACACTGCTCCCCAGTTGTCACAGAGTGACTCAAGCAGTTCATCCCCAGAGTCTTGGCTTTGTAGACTCCCTCTCATTATCAGTGATGCTTTAGTTGGAGGTAAATTGAGGTTGTTTTCAATGTCCAGGGATAACGGTGCTCCTAGGAAGATCAGGAACTCTTTTAAGATTTGCCCATTTTTTTAGGTTTAAATGCTGAACTAGCAAAGCAGATGTACTCAGAAGGTTAACTGGGGTGCCTTTCTAATAGAACACCTGGATATGACATTTATCTTCCCATCTGTTTTTCTAACATGGCAGACAGTGAACCATATAGAAAAGACCTTTAATAAAGGCCATTTCTTCCCAGGTTGGTCCATTTTAGAGATAACCAAGCCTAAAATTGTTCTAATTGCTTTTACTTGATGTAGCAATCTCATCAATTCTAGACCTAGTTTCATTTTTATTACATTTCAAAGACAGGTTATCAAACTATCAGCCAAGAATGGCCAGCCAGAAAACTGTGGACTCCTTTTTTGAAACTGTGTCTTCTGATGGAAGAGCCTAAGCTTTTAGTCGCCCCAAGATACTACAGCATCATCTTTGGACTTTCTTAATTTCCCTTGGCCTCTCTGGTATTTTCTCTTGTGGTATCTCTATCCTAACAACCTTATTGTATACATGTTTTACTTAACTACACTCTATGGAAGAAGCACTTTAATTTTTTAAAAAATTTTATTGGCGTAGTTGATGTACAATGTTGTGTTAGTTTCAGGTGTATAGCAAAGGGAATCAGTTATACATACACATAAATCCACTCTCTTTTAGATTCTTTTCCCATTACAGACTATGAGTAGAGTTCCCTGTGCTATACAGTAGGTCCTTATTAGTTATCTACTTCATATATAATATATATGTGTGTGTTAATCCCAATCTTCCAATTTATTCCTTCCCCCCATAGTACTTTAGAATGAGACTTGTTCCAGAGTATTCAGTTGACTTCCTAAGTAGAGAACTGCCTTTTGCTTCCTTTATCTGGCTACCAAGACAGAGATTCCTGGGAGTCAACCTGCCATCAAGTCAACTGTTTTGCCTCAGATGTTTCAGCCCAGGTTCAACTTTGGAATTTCAGATTCTTCTGTCTTCAGGTCCAGAGCCTCCATTTGACTTTCCATCTCCTCCACTGAGGATTGTGGAGTTAAGTCGGGTGAGCAATCATTCAACCCCATTGTCTTTCATGTTGCTGGGAAGAGGGCTATGCTATCTTTCTGTCAGAGAGGGAAAGTTTTATTCCTTTAAACTACAGAGTAATTTATAAACTACAATGCACAGTCCAGTTGGTTAAAGGAAATCCATTAAAACCAGAGCTTTACTGTGCCCAAACTGAATATCTATGTCTGTATTCCTGTTGATTATTACCTCTCATGGGCCTTGGAGATACTATCTTTCCCACATCCTCTGAAATAAGTTATCATTAGTGTTAATATCGCATACATTGTATAGGTAATCAAAGTGAATTAGAAAGAAAATAATTTTAACAAGACCAGAATGCTTTTTAAGTTATACTTTGAAGGCTCACTTCATGGCATTTTACATTCCAAGGAAAGCTTTGAATTGTTTGGGATTCAGTTAACTCACAGTTATCAAAGGAAGAGAAGCCTGGCTAACCTTCAAAGCTATGAAAATTTCCCAATATTTGCTTGGCAACAGATGACCTGTATGCACTTATATATTTGTTCAAGAAATACATGTGGTTTCTCAGCAGTTAAACCTTTGATACAGCTAAAGGGCAGTTAGCCTTCCACAACAGGACAGTTTTTTCTAAATGAGTTCTTCTTCTTTTTTTTAATAGGAAAGAAAATGGCTGTGCACAGAGGGAGGATTTATCACTGTTCTTCAAGGACACTTCTGTGGCAGTGACAGTGGTTGGGAATGTTAGCGCTCACTGCCCTGACAGAGACCTGCTTCAACAGGGTACGAAGGTAGGCTTTGGGTATCAGACCTGTATCTCCAGTTTTGGCTACAGCCTTTTTGAAAGGCTTTACTCCTTTTCCAGGGACTCATTTGGGACTGAGAAGCTTTCTATTTATTGGCCCTCAGCTTTGACATGGCCTTGAAGTTTCTGAATTTCTAGATCTCAAGTTTTTTCACGTTAACATTTAAATATACTTAATTCATGTACATGTGAGTCACTTCAGTTGTAATGTGCAGAAGCCCTTAGACCTGGCACAATTTCTTTCCTGGTCACATGGCCCTAGTGAGAATAGCATCGCTGTGTCAGGACTGAAACAGCAAAGCAGAGTGACTGATAGACCAAGATTGCTGAAGCCTAGATTTAGAAGCAACTAACATTAATTAGGTAGTTCCTGTGTTTTAGACACTGTTCATTATTATGTTATTATTAAAGCATTTAATACTGACTTAATATTAAAGCATTTAATTTAGGTGCTATGAGTAGTCTTACCGACATTTACTTTAGTCAGTTCAGATGTAGCAGGTTGAAAACTCAGGCAAACTGCATGAGCTCTTCTAGTACTTTTGCTTTTGATGTTTCAGGGATTTTAGAGTCTTGGCTTTTCATCTATTAAGAAACAATTAAGAGGGAGATAGGGAGTAGCTGTGGGGTAGTCAGTATTTCCTGTCATATAGTTTGATGCTATTAGGTGTTGTATTTGAGAGTTGGTGGCTTAGACAGTAAAGCATCTGCCTGCAATGTGGGAAACCTGGGTTCAATCCCTGGGTCAGGAAGATCCCCTGGAGAAGGACATGGCAACCCACTCCAACACTCTTGCCTGGAGATCCCATGGATGGAGGAGCCTGGCAGACTACAGTCCACAGGGTCACAAAGAGTCAGTCATGACTGAGCAACTTCACTTTCACTTTTCACTTTCAGGTAAGGGAGATAGCTAGGAATAAGGGTTTGAGGGAAGAAGGAAAGGGATGGAAGATCAATCTGGAATCAGTTTCAAAGAAGACTGCATAGTGCTTTGAAGAAATCAGTCATCAGTCTGACATCATCACGTGATCTCAGTAGCTATCTTCATATCCTCCCATCTTCTTGGCAGGGCTCAGCCTCACCACTGCCCCCTTAATGCCCATCCTGGTTCTGTGTGTTTTGGGAGCCAGTGATTGTGTACACGCTGAGTGAGTTCAAGCGCTGGGAGAGGGACTACTTGTGGCTGCCATTTTAGGCCACCAAAGCAGTAGGGAAGGGATGGTTTCCTGTGGAATGGGAATGTGATATCAAGCTGATGAGCAGCAGAGGAAGTATTTGGGGCAGCATGGAGGGAAGGAGGCATATCTTGTAGAAATCAGGGGATACAGATTTTTGTCACCTTAGTTGGGGATGGCCACAGCTCTATTATACAGCCCTATTGAATAGTCTTCCCTCATAGCTCATAGCTCAGTTGGTAAAGAATCTGCCTGCAAAGCAGGAGACCCTGGTTTGATTCCTGGGTTGGGAAGGTCCCCTGGAGAAGGGAAAGGTTACCCACTCCAGTATTCTGGGCTGGAGAATTCCATGGACTAGTCACAAAGAGTCAGACACGACTGAGCGACTTTCACTCATCACTCATTGAGTGAGTGAACTATAGTTATTCGCAGTGACTTGGAAAAAAAAATTATTCTTTTGCCTCTTCTCTGTTTCACTCCCAAGCTCTTCACTATGTTGAAAATGGACTTTAGGGATGATCATCTCTATACAGAAAGTTCCAAACTTGAAATGCCTTCATTATTACATTCAAGAATCCTCTCCACTCTTTGCCTGGCTTCTCATTCCTGTGGGATTGATGTGCCAGCCTGTGTCCTAATAGTGTTTCCTTAGTACTTACCGCTATTCAATTTGGGGGTTAATGGGAGAGGGATTACAATGGGTAATCAAGTCTGTTCAGATCTTAAAGATTTTTTTTTGTGGATTTCAACAGGCCTCAAGAATCTTCCTGTCTGGTAGGTACAGGATAGTTAAGCACCATACATAACTACAGACATTAGATTGTAGGCTATCTGCTTCAGTAACTTGACTTTAAGCAATTTTTAGTTTTCATGTTTTACACTTGAGGATGAGGTTAAGAGAAGTTAACCTGTTGAGAAGTTTCAGATGCTACTAGAACTAATGTTCACTTAATAAAGGAAGCCAGAACTCTTTAAAGAAGATGTGAATTCCCCTACAGGACAATAGGAAGCAACATTCAACATTTGTTCCCCAAGGCAAGATTCTGGGTCCCCTGAGGGGTCTCCTGTCATAGTATTGGTGAAATTCCAGCTGTCCCTAGGGATGGGATGTCTTTGACTTCACTGTACTTTTCACTGGCTTCTGCTTATCATGGCCAGAAGGCTGTCCAGACAGATGCTATTATGATGAACTCTTGGTGTTCATCTCAGGGCTCACTGTCCTTACTGCACTTTTAACTAAGTGCAGTAGTTCAGTATTGACTCTACAGTTAGGAAGCCTTGGATGAGACTCCAAAACAAAAGATTTAAGAAATCCCATACCTTATGTTAGGACTAGAGCAGGATGTAGTGAGATGGTTTAACCAGAAGGATGGTTGCGGGCATTGACCTCAAGAATCATCTGGAACAGGCTTGCAGTGAAGGCAACAAAGATTATTCTTGCTTTCATTGGGAGGAGGAATGAACCTGATGCCTTTTTTTTGTGTTATACTTAGGAGTTTTGTGATGCCCACAGACATTGATATAGGTAATCTTTAATCACTGCCAGAATGTCCACTGCACTTTGCCTTTATTACCCTGTATTGAGTTACCCATCCTTTGGATGAGTTGCTTTCTGTGCTTAGTTTTTAAGGTTCCTTTGCACTTCCTGGTTCACATCTAATCATCAACCACATATTAAAAGCAGTCAAGAAAGGAAAGATTTGGTTTATTTTAAGCTTTTAAAGTGACATACTGGCATAGATGGGAATAAAACCAGCTTCTAAATCATCAGTTTCAGATTCTAGCACACATACACACAAATGGAGTTTTTAAGTGAAAAGCATATGGTTTTGTACATGTGGGAACTATGAGCAGGGTCAGGTTTCCACAAGGTACAGGGGCGGAGGGCGGGGGGTGGGGTCAGAGAAATACTTTTTATTGTGTCCTTGGAGTATTGGTGGGATCCATGAATATACTTCCATGCCTGGCTGTTTCATTGATTTGAAGGAGTACCGTGCTGTGACATGGAAGACCTCTCATCATTGGAAATGAAGGTTAATTCACCTTTGCTGCTCCCTCTATATTGTGCTAGAGTGTGTGAACTAGAAACATAGGTCTCATTATAGTTTGTCCTAGACCTTGTCCATACAAAGGCCCTTTTCTAGAACCTCTCAGCATATTGTGAAATGCTTTCCATCATGCACCCCAGCACTTAGAAGAAACCAGAATTGCCTAATGATAGCTTTGGTCAAAGTATCCCTGAAAGTGAACTAGATCTAGCTCAACTCAGATGGGAATTTGACATCACTGTCAGCAAATATGTAACAGTCTTTTAGATGGTGAAATTCTTTAATGCCTAGTTAGTAATAGTGCCTGTCTTCAATGAACTTGTTATCCAAAATAAAGTAACATAATTTTTTTACCCATAGTGCTCCTACTCGTTGTGAATCATGTTTGCAATAGATTCTCCACCCATTGGATCTAAGGGCAGTTTTCCTATAAGTGGACAAGAAGCTGTTGTATAGTGCTAGCACTTTTTGTCTTAGCTAACTAGGATTCTGAATTTTGTGGTTCTCAACTATCCCCTGATGGACTGGGTTGTATTTTCCCAGATAATCTCTGTTAATACTATTAGTAGCCATTGCTGTTCCTTTGAGGCATTCTACTGCCTAGATACATGTTACTTGAATTTTCATTAAGTTAAGGTTATATGGACAATTAACCTACATTAGTAGTATGGATGGGCTTCCTTAGTTTTTTTTAAAAAATGTCTTTGAAATATTTGGTTCCTTGAAAACACATAACTCCTTTTCTAGTTGTCCATCTCCTAAGTATGCTCCTGTAGACTGCTGTATTATAGACAGCCACTGCTGGAGAATTGGCTGTCCTGAGGTAGGATAAATGTCTTAGACGTGATGCTACTCTATTTTTCTAGTTTAATTCTTTAAATGTAATGTAATTCTTTAAATGATTCTTTAGATGTAATGTAACACCCAACCAGCAGCCAAACTCAGCAAATCTTCCCATGCATGTGGTTGTAACAAATTTCCAATTTTCATTTCTCTATGGACAAATGAGCAAGAAAATCAAATGTAATGGCATGATCTCATCCTCTGCAAATCTCTGGTGCAGAGCACCATGTTCCAAAGTTTAGCCCTAGTAAAATTTTTGGTAAAATTCTAATGCTTATTGAAAAACTCATTGTATCTTAAGGTCCTTTATTTCTAGGAACTATATATTCATGAGTATGTGTATAATAAGCCAGTCAGTGTTTTTTGGTGCAATGTTAATTTACCTGGTTGGGCTACTTCTATCTTGTGCAAACAAGCAATACAATCAAGTTGTTCAATAATGTCACAGATTTGGCAACCATCTTTGAAATATTGAACCACTAATTGGAATTTGTAGTGCAATAATGTAGCCATTTGCTATTAATAAGATGTTAGTTTTCTATGAGCAGTTTGGTCTTATCACTTTATGGCGGACATAGCTATACTTTACATTAAGTAGCGCTACTACTGTAATATATCTAACAGTATGAATGTATGGAGTTTCCCAGTTGTTTACTCTGCTTTGCCCCTGTAGAGGTGATGTTACAAGTCAACATCTCAGGGTCTCTTGCAGTTGCACTTTATTAGGATCCCTTGAGTCTATGCCAGTACAATAAGTGTTTTTTAACAGGAAAATTTGCTAGGTATCTGTAGGTGCCTATGTGCTTTTTTAGGGAGTCATTTTTGTCTGAATATCTGGCAACTACCCATCATATCTTTCATAAGTCTTGACAGATTTGGTGCTGTGTTTTGGATAAAAAGACCTATTAGCATGGATTTGTATATTTTGTTTGTCCTTATAGTATTGTCCTTTATAAGCTATTAGATGAATTTTAAGAAAATTACTCCTAGTAATGCACTGCTTGCAGTGTTGGATATCAGCATGTCAGTAATAAAGGCATTCGGTGGAGAAACATTGTTATATTAAATTATGTATGCTGTTGGTCCTTTATGCTGAACATTTCATAAACATATTTGATTTTTTACCATTATCATTTGCAAATTATTTTACAATACTGCCCTCTCCAACATATTGATAGCTACTGTTTATCCTGGCATATTTCTAAATATTAGGTTTGGCACTGTCTCAGAGTTAAATGATATTTTGTACTATATTTACCCACACTGCTGTTTGAGAGGTGATGAGCTTGCTCAGTGAAGTTGCTCAGTCGTGTCCGACTCTTTGCGACCCCATGGACTGTAGCCTACCAAGTTCCTCTGCCCATGGGATTTTCCAGGGAAGAATACTGGAGTGGGTTGCCATTTTCTTCTCCATTGCATTCTAAGTTTGGTTCTGAAGAACCTTTGACAAGTCAAATTACATAGGTAAATTTAGTTGTAAATATATGCATCATTCTCTGGGCTCCAATATTTTATGGCCCTTGTTTCATTATTAATTCCACTGCCTGTTAAATCTGAGGTAATAGTGTGACATTTTCATAGGTTGTAATGGGCATTTCCAGATTTGTAACTCAACGGTAGACAAGTTGAAACTAATCCAAACTTGTATTCGGTTGGTAAATGCATCATTGCCCTTTTGGGAATTTAGATGGTTTGATGTTCACATGAATGTAGGCGGAAAGTGTCATCAGCAGTGCAGTTTAATATCTCTGTTATGTAATCAAATATTGAGATTGGTAGGAATTTGGCGCCATCTTGTGGACACAGGATAACCACTATGATAGCTTTTATGTCGTACCTCATTTGTGCACATGTCAGCACCCTTTGTGAAATCACTACAGACCAGAAATGCTCCCGTTTTTCAGTAACATTACAGTATGGTTCCTCCATTCTGAGTCACTGATATGTTTTAGAATTGTCGTTTAATGTCTTTTATTGTTAGACATTTAAGTAATTTTAAGGAGTAATAGGGTTTTAAGGTTCAATAGTTTCTTAGTTTGTGTTTTCTGGTTGTTGAAGGTATTAATAAGGCTGTTTACTGGTCCCTTTAGTGTCTTATTCAACCATTTACAGTGTACCTCTAAATTTTGTGTATTTTTGTGAATAATAAGCAGTGATTGTAGAAATTTAGCAGTACTTAATTTCCACAGCTTGTATTAGTGGTATTGGTTGCATATTTCCCTTCAGAGATTATTACTCTCAATGTAATGCTCCAATGATGGTAAGAAAACAATAATATTGTAAGGTTCTTGAGGGCACTGTGATTTTTCAACTGTGGTAGGTTATGTATGGCACGCATGTTATCTACAGTGTGATTTTCTTATTTGAGGATCACTTTGATCATCAGATATGTAAAGTAGTGGTCTTGCCAATTACTGTAGATCCTCCATAACATGATAGGAGTGAGGTCTTCACTCATAAAACTCCAAGAAAAGTTAATTCAGATTTTACATAGTTTAATGGACAAAGAGGAGATATAATGGAAACTGTTACTCAATTTACCCATAATATGATGCCTTTCAGATATGTTAGGTTTATCACTCTCATCAGAAACTTGGTCTCTTACTCTTCCAGAAATAGAAGTTGTTAATGGTAACTTCCATTAACGTCACAATCTAATAGTACTAAAGAGTCAAAAATATTTTAGTGTTGATTAAAGCTGTTTATTTCCTTCTGATATCATTAACTTTATCTCAACATTCACTGAGGTATGTGACATTTTTAAAGTAGATTAGTGTATGTTTTATGTTTATTACAGTGGTTGTTTTCCTATAATTTTAGGTTTCTTGCTCCTGAATTTATGGAGCTTTTTGTGTTGGGAAATATTTCAAAGTTTGTTGTCGCCTTACGGACACAAAGGTCCCCTCTCCCTGCAAGACTCTAGTACTGTATTAATCCACAACATATCATCCTTTTGCTTACATCACAAGTATGGTATTGATTGAGAATACAGTAACCTGATGACTATGCAGTTACCCAAAAATTCATTTGAGGAATTTCAAGGGTGCTTGTTTCACTTCTTAATTTTGTTCAATTATAGGTTCTGGCTTACAAAGTATGACATCAGTGTTTGTGTGGAGTATAGAGTAGTGCTGATATACAACTGGTTTAATTCAATATCCTTACTTTTAGCTTTGCTATTCTGGTTTATCACTAGCAATTTAAAAAATTTAATAACAAAATAAAAATACATGGATGATGTCTTTACATCAGGTACTAAGGACTGTGTTTCTCCTAAAACCAGTTGACGTCATTGGAGTACATTACTCCATATATGAAAAAAATGCCTGAAGGCGTATATTGTTAAAGACTTAATGTGCTATTCCAAAATTTCCAAGTATTGTTATCTAATATACTTGTATTGTACTATTATTGCAGTAACTTCAGCTTACTTTTGTCAAACATAACATTGCCCTAGTAAGCATATGCCCTGAGACAATCTGATATGGGTTCCAAAAAGGATAATATGTGTTAATGTTATACTTAACATTTAATTATGCCCTGTTTTTCAAATTATTACTTTAAAAATTTATCTAACATCCATATATGTAATGTAGTGATGAGTGTTTTACTTTAGCTGGTATTATCTAGCAACCACTATGGTTTGCTAAACTACTTTCAGCTGTGTATCATTTGTTTTCAGAATTTTTTTTAATTTCAAAAATTTATTTTAATTGGAGACTAATTACTTTACAGTACTGTAGTGGTTTTTGCTATACACTCACATGAATCTGCCATGGGTTTACATGTGTCCCCCATCCTGAACCCCCTCCCACCACCCTCCCCATCCCATCCCTCAGGGTCATCCCAGTGCACCAGCCCTGAGACCCCTGTCTCATTCATTGAGCCTGGGCTGGCGATCTGTTTCACATATGGTAATGTACATGCTTCAATGCTATTCTCTCAAATCATCCCACCTTTGCCTTCTCCCACAGAGTCCAAAAGACTGTTCTTTACATCTGTGTCTCTTTTGCTGTCTTGCATATAGGGTCATTGTTACCATCTTTCTAAATTCCATATATATGCGTTAATATACTGTATTGGTGTTTTTCTTTCTGACTTACTTCACTCTGTATAATAGGCTCCAGTTTCATCCACCTCATTAGAACTGATTCAAATGCATTCTTTTTAATAGCTGAGTAACATTCCATTGTGTATATGTACCACAACTTTTTTTTTTATTAGTTGGAGGCTAATTACCTTACAATATTGTAGTGGTTTTTGTCATACATTGACATGAATCAGCCATGGATTTACATGTATTCCCCATCCCGATCCCCCCTCCCACCTCCCTCTCCACCCGATTCCTCTGGGTCTTCCCAGTGCACCAGGCCCGAGCACTTCTCTCATGCATCCAGCCTGGGCTGGTGATCTGTTTCACCCTTGATAGTATACTTGTTTCGATGCTGTTCTCTCAAAACATCCCATCCTCGCCTTCTCCCACAGAGTCAAAATTCTCTTCTGTACATCTGTGTCTCTTTTTCTGTTTTGCATATTGGGTTATCGTTACCATCTTTCTAAATTCCATATATATGCGTTAGTATACTGTATTGGTCTTTATCTTTCTGGCTGACTTCACTCTGTATAATGGGCTCCAGTTTCACCCATCTCATTAGAACTGATTCAAATGAATTCTTTTTAATGGCTGAGTAATATTCCATGGTGTATATGTACCACAGCTTCCTTATCCATCCATCTGCTGATGGGCATCTAGGTTGATTCCATGTCCTGGCTATTATAAACAGTGCTGCGATGAACATTGGGGTGCACGTGTCTCTTTTAGATCTGGTTTCTTCGGTGTGTATGCCCAGAAGTGGGATTGCTGGGTCATATGGCAGTTCTAATTCCAGATTTTTAAATCTCCACACTGTTCTCCATAGCGGCTGTACTAGTTTGCATTCCCACCAACAGTGTAAGACGGTTCCCTTTTCTCCACACCCTCTCCAGCATTTATTGTTTGTAGACTTTTGGATAGTAGCCATTCTGACTGGCGTGAGATGGTACCTCTATGTGGTTTTAATTTGCGTTTCTCTGATAATGAGTGATGTTGAGCATGTTTTCATGTGTTTGTTAGCCATCTGTATGTCTTCTTTGGAGAAATCTCTGTTTAGTTCTTTGGCCCATTTTTTGATTGGGTTATTTATATCTCTAGAATTAGCTGTAGGAGCTGCTTGTATATTTTTGAGATTAATTCTTTGTCAGTTGCTTCATTTGCTATTATTTTCTCCCATTCTGAAGACTGTCTTTTCACCTTGTTTATAATTTCCTTCATTGTGCAAAAGCTTTTAAGTTTCATTAGGTCCCATTTGTTTATTTTTGCTTTTATTTCCAATATTCTGGGAGGTGGGTCATAGAAGATCCTGCTGTGATTTATGTCAGAGAGTGTTTTGCCTATGTTTTCCTCTAGAAGTTTTATAGTTTCTGGTCTTACGTTTAGATCTTTAACACATTTTGAGTTTGTTTTTGCATATGGTGTTAGAAAGTGTTCTAGTTTCATTCTTTTACAAGTGGTTGACCAGTTTTCCCAGCACCACTTGTTAAAGAGGTTGTCTTTTCTCCATTGTATATTCTTGCCTCCTTTGTCAAAGATAAGATGTCCATAGGTGCGTGGATTTATCTCTGGGCTTTCTGTTTTGTTCGATTGATCTATATTTCTCTTTTTTGCCAGTACCATACTGTCTTAATGACTGTAGCCTTGTAGTATAGACTGAAGGCAGGCAGGTTGATTCCTCCAGTTCCATTCTTCTTTCTCAAGATTGCTTTGGCTATTCGAGGTTTTTTGTATTTCTATACAAATTGTTAAATTATTTGTTCTAGTTGTCTGAAAAATACCATTGGTAGCTTGATAGGGATTGCATTGAATCTATAGATTGCTTTGGATAGTGTACTCATTTTCACTATATTGATTCTTCCAATCCCTGAACATGGTATGTTTCTCCATCTATTTGTGTCCTCTTTGATTTCTTTCATCAGTGTTTCATAGTTTTCTATGTATAGGTCTTTTGTTTCTTTATGTAGATTTATTCCTAACTATTTTATTCTTTTCATCGCAGTGGTGAATGGAATTGTTTCCTTAATTTCTCTTTTTGTTTTCTCATTGTTAGTGTACAGGAATGCAAGGGATTTCTGTGTGTCAGTTTTATATCCTGCAACTTTACTGTATTCATTGATTAGCTCTAGTAATAATCTCGTGGTGTCTTTAGGGTTTTCTATGTAGAGGATCATGTCATCTGCAAACAGAGTTTTACTTCTTCTTTTCCTGTCTGGATTCCTTTTATTTCTTTTTCTGCTCTGATTGCTGTGGCCAAAACTTCCAAAACTATGTTGAATAGTAGTGGTGAGAGTGGGCACTCTTGTCTTGTTCCTGACTTTAGGGGAAATGCTTTCAATTTTTCACCATTTAGGATAATGTTTGCTGTGGGTTTATCATATATGGCTTTTATTATCTTGAGGTATGTTCCCTATATTGTGCTTTCTGGAAGGTTTTTCTCATAAATGCATGTTGAATTTTGTCAGAGGCTTTCTCTGCATCTATTGAGATAATCATATGGTTTTTATCTTTCAATTTGTTAATGTGGTGTATCACATTAATTGATTTGTGAATATTGAAGAATCCGTGCATCCCTGGGATAAAGCCCACTTGGTCATGATGTATGATCTTTTTAATATGTTGTTGGATTCTGTTTGCTAAAATTTTGTTAAGGATTTTTGCACCTATGTTCATCAGTGATATTGGCCTGTAGTTTTCTTTCTTTCTGGCATCTTTGTCTGGTTTTGGTATTAGGGTGATGGTGGCCTTATAGAATGAGTTTGGAAGTTTACCTTCCTCTGCAATTGTCTGGAAGAGTTTGAGTAGGATAGGTGTTAGCTCTTCTCTAAATTTTTGGTAGAATTCAGCTGTGAACCCATCTGGTCCTGGGCTTTTGTTTGTTGGAAGATTTTTGATTACAGTTTGATTTCCTTGCTTCTGATGGGTCTGTTAATATTTTCTGTTTCTTCCTGGTTCAGTTTTGGAAGGTTATACTTTTCTAAGAATTCATCCATTTCTTCCAAATTGTCCATTTTATTGGCATATAATTGCTGATAGTTGTCTCTTGTGATCCTTTGTATTTCTGTGTAGTCTGTTGTGATTTCTCCATTTTCATTTCTCATTTTGTTGATTTGATTCTTCTCCCTTTTTTTCTTGATGAGTCTGGCTAGTGGTTTGTCTATTTTATTTATCTTCTCAAAGAACCAGATTTTAGTTTTGTTGATTTTTGCTATAGTCTCCTTTGTTTCCTTTTCATTTATTTCTGCCCTAATTTTTATGATTTCTTTCTTCTACTAACCTTTGGGTTCTTCATTTCTTCTTTTTTCTTGCTTTAGGTGTAACGTTAGATTATTTTTTTGATTTTTATCTTGATTCTTGAGGTAGCCTTGTATTGCTATGAACCTTCCCCTTAGCACTGCTTTTACTGAATCCCATAGGTTTTGGGTTGTGTTTTCATTTTCATTTGTTTCTATGCATATTTTTATTTCTTTTTTGATTTCTTCTCTGATTTGTTGGTTATTCAGAAGCGAGTTGTTTAGCCTCCATATGTTTTTATTTTTAATAGTTTTTTTTCCTGTAGTTGACATCTAATCTTACTGCATTGTGATCACAAAAGATGCTTGAAATGCTTTCAATTATTTTTTTTTGTTTGTTTGTTTCCATTTATTTTCATTAGTTGGAGCCTAATTACTTTACAATATTGTAGTGGTTTGCTTTCAATTATTTTGAATTTACCAAAGCTAGATTTATGGCCCAGGATGTCATCTATCCTGGAGAAGGTTCTGTGTGCACTTGAGAAAAAGGTGAAATTCATTGGTTTGGGTTGAAATGTCCTATACATATCAATTACATCTAACTGGTCCATTGTATCATTTAAAGTTTGTGTTTTTTTGCTAATTTTCTGTTTAGTTGCTCTATCCACAGGTATGAGTGGGCTATTAAAGTCTCCCACTATTATTGTGTTAGTGTTAATTTCCCCTTTCATACTTGTTAGCATTTACCTTACATGTTGAGGTGTTCCTATGTTGGGTGTATATATCTTTATAATTGTTATATTTTCTTCTTGGATTGATCCTTTGATCATTATGTAGTGTCCTTCTTTGTCTCTTTTTACAGCTGTTATTTCAAAGTCTATTTTATCTGATATGAGTATTGCTACTCCTGTTTTTTTTTTTTTTGGTCTCCATTTGCATGAAATATGTTTTTCCAGGCCTTCACTTTCAGTCTGTATGTATCCCTTGGTTTGAGGTGGGTCTCTTGTAGACAGCATATATAGGGATCTTCCTTTTGTATCCATTCAGCCAGTCTTTGTCTTTTGGTTGGGGGTATTTGACCCATTTATATTTGGGGTAATTATTGAAAAGTATGATCCCATTGCCATTTACTTTGTGGTTTTGGGTTGGAGTGTATAAACGTTTTCTGTGTTTCCTGTCTAGAGAAGATCCTTTAGCATTTGTTGAAGAGCTGGTTTGGTGGTGCAGAATTCTCTCAGCTTTTGCTTGCCTAAATCTTTTTATTTCTCCTTCATATTTGAATGAGATCCTTGCTGGGTGCAGTAATCTGGGTTGTAGCTTTTTCTCTTTCATCACTTCAATTATGTCCCGCCATTTCCTTCTGGTGTGAAGAGTTTCTATCGAAAGATCAGCTGTTATCCTTATGGGAATCCCCTTGTGTGTTGTTTGCTTCTTTTCCCTTGCTGCTTTTAATAGTTCTTTGTTTGATCTTCATTAATTTGATTAATATGTGTCTTGGGGCATTTTGCCTTGGGTTTATCCTGTTTGGTACCCTCTGGGTTTCTTGGACTTGGGTGGCTATTTCCTTCCCCATTTTAGGGAAATTTTCAACTATTATCTCCTCAAGTATTTTCTCATGCCCTTTCTTTTTGTATTCTTCTTCTGGGACTCCTATGATTCGAATGTTGGGGCATTTAACATTGTCTCTGAGGTTGTCCTGATTTCTTTTCATTCTTTTTTCCTCTCTGCTTCATTTACTTCCACCATTCTATCTTCCACCTCATTTATCCTATCTTCTGCCTCAGTTATTCTACTGTTGGTTCTCTCCAGAGTGCTTTTGATCTCAGTTATTGCATTATTCATTATTGATTGACTCTTTTTTCTTTCTTCTAGGTCCTTGTTAAACTTTTCTTGCATCTTAATCCTTGTCTCCAGACTATTTATCTGTAAATCCATTTTGTTTTCAAGATTTTGGATTATCTTTACTATCATTATTCTGAATTCATTTTCAGGTAGACTCCCTATCTCCTCCTCTTTTCTTTGGTTTGGTGGGTATTTATCATGTTCATTTACCTACTGAATACTTCTCTGCCTTTTCATCTCATTTAGATTGCTGTGTTTGGGGTGGCCTTTCTGTATGCTGGAAGTTTGTGGTTCCTCTTTATTGTGGAGGTTCCTCCCTGTGGGTGGGGTTGGACGAGTGGCCTGTCAAGGTTTCCTGGTTAGGGAAGCTTGCACCGGTGTTCTGGTAGGTGGAGCTGGATCTCTTCTCTCTGGAGTGCAATGAAGTGTCCAGTAGTGAGTTTTGAGGTGTCTATGGGTTTGGTTTGACTTTGGGCAGCCTGTATTTTTATGCTCAGGGCTGCGTTCCTGCATTGCTGGAGAATTAGCGTGCTATGTCTTGCTCTGGAACTTGTTGGCTCTTGGGTGGAGCTTAGTTTTAGTGTAGGTATGGAGGCTTTTGGATGAGCTCTTGTCAATTAACATGCCCTGGAGTCAGGCATTTTCTGGTGTTCTCAAGTTTTGGATTTAAGCCTCTTGCCTCTGGCTTTCAGTCTTATTCTTACAGGAGCCTCAAGACTTCTCTAGCTATACAGCACTGATGATAAAACATCTAGGTTATTGGTGAAAAGATTCTCCACAGCGAGGGACACCCAGAGAGGTTCACAGAGTTACATGGAGAAGAGAAGAGGGAGGAGGGAGATAGAGGTAACCAGGAGGAGAAGAGGGGAAATCAAAAGGGGAGAGAGCATACTAGCCAGTAATCATTTCCCTATGTGGTCTCCACAGTCTGGAACACCCAGAGAGGTTCACAGAGTTACATAGAGAAGAGGGAGAAGGGAGATAGAGGTGACCAGGAGGAGAAGAGAGGTAGTCAAAAGGGGAGAGACCAATCTAGCCAGTAATCAGTTCCCTAAGTGTTCTCCACAGCCTGAACACCCAGAGAGATTCACAAAGTAGAGAAGAGAAGGCAGAGGCAGGAGATGGAGGTGACCTGGGGGAGAACAGTGAGAGTCAAAAGGGGAGAGAACAGTCAAGCCAGTAATCACACCCCTAAGTAAAAATGGGTACTGAAGATTAGATTCTTAATGGTACAAAATTGATAACAAATACCAAAAAGCAAAGATTAAAATCTAGAGTAAATCGGGTGGAGAGGGAGGTGGGAGGGGGGATCGGGATTGGGAATACATGTAAATCCATGGCTGATTCATATCAATGTATGACAAAACCCACTGGAAAAAAATAATAATAATAATAAAAAAAAAAAAAATAAAATCTAGAGTAGAGGTTAGACTCTTAAAAATATAATATTAAAAATACAAGACCAAATCAATAACAAAAATTGTAAAATGTATATGTGAAATTTGGTTTAAAAATAGGGTCTTTTTTTGCAAGGTAATAGTAGGTTATAAAAATGAAAATTAAAAGAGTGATAAAAAACTTAAGAATAAAAAAAATTTAAAAATTATAATTGTAAAAATATATCTCTGGATCTGCTGAAGGCAGTGTGTGGTCATTTCAGTTTCAGATAGTTCCTTGTTCCAGCTTATACTTCTTCTCAAGGCCTATAGGCCCCTTCCAATGCTTCGTCAATGCTAACTAGAGAATTTTCATCTGTTGCACTTATCACTTCCAGAGCGGCTCCCTCTTCTTTGTTTATTTTTGCTTCCTCTGTTTGCAAGTCTCTTTAGTGTCTAATTTCTGCCCTGACACAAGGGGGCGAAAGTGGTACTTATTTAGGCTCACTTGTTCAGTCGTGCTGTGGGGAGGGAGGAACACTGCAAACAAATATCACTGGCGTGTTTGCAGAGTGCTTGCAGTGTATGGACCACACTGGGTTTGCCCCAGCTCATGGCGCCTGTGCCTTCCTGGTCTGGACTGCTCAGGCTCCAGGTTGCTCTTAAGGGGAACTGTGCTAAGCCAGCCTGGATTGCGTGTACTTCCCAGGTCTAAGCTTCTCAGTTTCAGGTTCTTGAGTATTCCACAAAGGCACAGACACTGTTGGGCCTGCATTTTGTGCCCTTCCCAGGGCAGAGGAGCTCAGGCCACCAGGTGCTTGGCGAACACACTATCCCAGGTGTGCAGTGCTTCTTATCACCTCCCTGGTCCCAGCCGCTCGGTTTCCTGGGTGCACCACAGGAGTGCCATCTCAGGTGTGCTGTGTGTGTCCTCTGGGGGGCTGATCTCAGGCTGCAACCCTCCTGGCAGATGTCAACCGTCCAGGATCCCAGGAAGACTTGGTTAGCAACCGGGAGCCTGCTCACAGTTTGGAGGATGCTGTCTCCGGGGCCAAGACTGCCTCTCGCCTTCTGGCTCTGGCTGTCATCCACCTGCCTCTGCCTCTGGCGGGGCAGTGGGCCAGTCCACAGCCAGCTAGCTCTCCTCTGGTATTCCCTCAATCCTTTGTTCTGTGAGCCAGCCAGGCTGTGCCTTAGGTTAAAGCTTTTTGTGGGAAATTTCTCTCTCTCTCTTTCTCTCTCTCTCTTTTTTTCTCTCTTTCTCTTTTTTCTCTCTCTCTCTCTCTGGCTATCCCACAGTTTGGGTTGCTATCTCATGTTAGCTCCTTCAGATTGTCCTCAGGGCATTCAGGACTGGTCCTTACCCTAAGCATGCAACCTGTGCCTCCCCCGCTCGCTGTGGCAGATGCGAGCAGCTGGGCTATTTTTCCACTGGAGTTGTGGTTAAGGCATGTATTCTGTGGAATTTTTTTCCCCCCTGCCAGTTATGTTGCCCTCTGAGACTCCATAACTCCCCACAGACACGCCAGTGAGAGGATTTCCTGGTGTATGGAAACTTCTCCTTCACAACTCCCTCCCCGGAACAGCTCTCCATCCCTTACTCTTTTGTCTCTCTTTTTGTCCTTTATATTTTGTCCTACCTCCTTTTGAAGAGAATGGGCTGCCTTTCTGGGTGGCTGGTGTCCTCCACCAGCATTCAGAAGTTGTTTTGTGGAAGTTGCTCAGCATTCAAATGATCTTTTGATGAATTTGTCAGGGAGAAAGTGGTCTCCCTGTCCTATTCCTCTGCCATCTTAGGACTGCCCCTCAGAATTTCTTTTTTTTAACGGCAAAACTTGTTTAGGTGGTATGCTTTAGTGTTGTCACCTGAGTTGCTCAGTATATTATACTGCTTTACATGCAGAACTTTTCATTCTTTACTTTTAGTTCAGTGTTGGTATTTAGACTGGGCATATTCTAATAGTATTAACAATTTAGCCTTCTTTTGCACTTCCAGTTTACTGCATGGAACTTTGTTAACTAGCAAAATAATTTGGTATTAGGGTCTGTGAACCATGGACTGATTGATTCTGGAGGTCCTGTTACTTGCTATATTATGAAACTACAGTCCCATGATTCGTTATACTGCCAATATTAATCATATGATAAAAAATGTATCCTTGAGTTTTATATTGGTGAGTGGTCATTATTTCTGTCTTGCTGTTGTTATTTGTTGAACAGCATTAATCTAAACCATAGTCGCGAAGGTGATTCAAATATATTTGGTAGGTCTTAGACTTTTTCCGGGGTCTTCCCTGGTAGCTTAGCTGGTAAAGAATCTGCCTGTGATTCAGGAGACCCCGGTTCAACTCCTGGGTCAGGAAGTTCCCCTGGAGAATGGATAGGCTACCCACTCCAGTATTCTTGGGCTTCCATGGTGGCTTAGATGGTAAAGAATTCTCCTGCAGTGCGGGAGACCTGGGTTCGACCCCTGGGTTGGAATGATTCCCTGGAGAATGGAATGCTACCCACTCTAGTATTCTTGCCTGGAGATGCCCCATGGACAGAGGAGCATGGAAGGTTACAGTCCTTGGGGTTGCAAAGAGAGTTGGACATGACTGAGGGACTAAGCACAGCACAGACTTTTTCTACCATTAAGAAAAAAAATTTTTTTTTTTTACTGCCTTGCATTGGTACAGAATTGTCATGTTTTCCTGTTACTAAAAATAAGTGGCTAGTTGTTGGCTCAGCAACCCCTCTGTATTATAGATGTGGTCCTGCTAAGATTTTTTTACCACCTGTGGTCAAATGTGGTACTTTTCTGGTTTTGAAGTTCTTTATTGACTATTTTTTACAGTGTTGCCTCTGCTACTTCTCTGCTAGATCATCATTTAGCCCAGCTGTATTATGAGATCATCTTTTGACTTCATGGTGTCACTGAAAGGCTTACATGTCCTAGTGGATGAAAATATTTCAACGGTAAGACTAATCTCCATGTGGTATTTTATCTCTAATCTTTGCTAACATGCTTTGTGTTATGCATAACACATATTGGGAAGTTTGATGCTAGCACACTTAATTTACCTTAACTTATGGCCAAAATACTGGTAACTATTATTTGGTGTCAGTCTGGGTTTATGGCTAACAAGTGTCATTTCAGTTTTGTAATAACAAGATTAAATGTTTCATAGTAAGAACACTGATGTTGGCAACCCTGCTAGTCAGTGCAACTCTGAGTAAGGCAGTTAACTTCTTTAAAAACAAAACAAGACAACTATATTGTGACATAATTAATATACTATAAAAGTTACCCTTTAAAGTTTCAGGAGTTTTTTGTATATTCCTAGAGTTCTACAACCATCATTACTGTCTTACTGTAAGACATTTTCGTTACCCCCAGAAAGAAGCCCCAGACCCGTTAGCAGTCGATCCTCATTTTCCCTGTTTGCTAACCCTGGAAACCACTAATCTAACTTTTTGTTCCTATGAATTTGTCTCTTCTGGTCATTCATATGAGTGATCACTATGTGACATTTGCGTTTGGCTTCTTTTACTTAGCATGTTTTGGTGATTTAGATGCTGCTACATGGTGTCAGCATATTGGGCACCTACCACCCTGGGGAGTTCATATTTCAGTGTCCTATCTTTTTGCCTTTTCATACTGTTCATGGATTTCTCAAGGCAAGAATACTGAAGTGGTTTGCAATTGCCTTCTCCAGTGGATCACGTTTTTTCAGAACTCCCCATCATGACCCGTCTGTCTTGGGTGGCCCTACACAGCATGGCTCATAGTTTCATTGAGTTAGACAAGACTGTGGTCCATACCATGAAACAAGGCAAATTGGAAGTCATCAAACAGGAGATGGCAAGAGTGAACATCGACATTTTAGGAATCTGAACTAAAATGGAATGGAATGGGTGAATTTAACTCAGATGATTATTATATCTACTACTGTGGGGAAGAATCCCTTAGAAGAAATGGAGTAGCCATCATAGTCAACAAGACTCCAAAATGCAGTACGTGGATGCAGTCTCAAAAATGACAGAATGATATCTGTTCGTTTCTAAGGCAAACCATTCAGTATCATAGTAACTCAAGTCTGTGCCCTGACAGGTAATGCTGAAGAAGTTGAACGGTTCTATGAAGACCTCCAAGACCTTCTAGAACTAACACCCAAAAAAGATGTCCTTTTCATTATAGGGGATTGGAATGCAAAAGTAGGAAGTCAAGAGATACCTGGACTAACAGGCAAATTTGGCCTTGGAGTACAGAATGAAGCAGGGCAAAAGCTAATAGAGTTTTTCCAAGATAACACACTGGTCATAGCAAACACCCTCTTCCAACAACATAAGAGAAGATGCTACAGAGTCTTCAGACTCTACAGACATTACCAGATGGTGAGTATCGAAATCAGATTGATTATATTCTTTGCAGCCAAAGATGGAGAAGCTCTATCCAGTTAGCAAAAGCAAGACCAAGAGCTGACTATGGCTCAGATCATCAACTCCTTATTGCCAAATTCAGACTGAAATTGAAGACAGTAGGGAAAACCACTAGACCATTCAGGTATGACCTAAATCAACTCCTTTAGAATTATGCAGTGGAAGTGACAAATAGATTCAAGGGATTAGATCTGATAGACAAGAGTTCCTGAAGAACTATGGACGGAGGTTCATGACATTGCACATGAGGCAGGAATCAAGACCATCCCCAAAAAAAAGAAATGCAAAAAGGCAAAATGATTGTCTGAGGAGGCCTTAGAAATAGCTATGAAAAGAAGAGAAGCAAAAGGCAAAAGAGAAAAGGAAAGATATACCCATTTGAATGCAGAGTTCCAAAGAATAGCAAGGGGAGATAAGAAAGCCTTCCTCAACGATCAATGCAAAGAAATAGAGGAAAATAATAGAATGGGAAAGACCAGAGAGCTTTTCAAGAAAATTAGAGATACCAAGGGAACATTTCATGCAAAGATGGGCACAATAAAGGACAAAAATGGTATGGACCTAACAGAAGCAGAAGATATTAAGAAGAGGGGGCAAAAACACACTGAAGATCTATAGAAAAAAGATCTTCATCACCCAGGCAGTCATGATGATGTGATCACTCACCTAGAGCCAGACATCCTGGAATGTGAAGTCAAGTGGGCCTTAGGAAGCATCATTACAAACAAAGCTAGTGGAGGTGATGGAAGTCCAGTTGAACTATTTCGAATCCTAAAAGATGATGCTGTGAACGTGCTGCACTGAATATGCCAGCAAATTTGGAAAATAGCATTGGCCACAGAACTGGAAAAGGTCAGTTTTCATTTCAGTCCCAAAGAAACATAATGCCAAAAAATGCTCAAACTACCACACAATTGCACATATCTCACACACTAGTAAAGTAATGCTCAAAATTCTCCAAGCCAGGCTTCAATAGTACATGAACCGGGAACTTTCATGTGTTCAAGCTGCATTTAGAAAAGGCAGAGGAACCAGAGATCAAATTACCAACATCTGTTGAGTCATCGAAAAAGCAAGAGAGGTCCAGAAAAGCATTTCTTTCTGCTTTATTCACTATGCCAAAGCCTTTGACTGTGTGGATCATAACAAACTGGAAAATTCTTAAAGAGATGGGGATACCAGACCACCTGACCTGCCTCCTGAGAAATCTGTATGCAGGTCGAGAAGCAACAGTTAGAACTGGACATGGAACAACAGACTGGTTCCAAATTGTGAAAGGAGTACTTCAGGTCTGTATAATGTCACCCTGCTTATTTAATTTATATGCAGGTACATCATGAGAAATGCTGTACAGGATGAAGCACAAGTTGGAATTAAGATAGCCAGGAAAAATATAAATTACTTCAGATATGCAGATGATACCACCCTTGTGGCAGAAAAGCAAAGAACTAAAGAGTCTCTTGATGAAAGTGAAAGAGGAGAGTGAAAAAGTTTGCTTAAAACTCAACTTTCAGAAAACTAAGATCGTGGCATCTGGTCCCATCACTTTATGGCAAATAGATGGGGAAACAGTGGAATCCTGTAGATTTTATTTTTGGGGGGCTCCAAGATCACTGCAGATGGTGACTGCAGCCATGAAATTAAAAGATGCTTGCTCCTTGGAAGAAAAGTTATGACCAACCTAGACAGCATATTAAAAAAGCAGAGACATTACTTTGCCAACAAAGGTCCGTCTAGCCAAGGCTATGGTTTTTCCAGTAGTCCTGTATGGATGTGAGAGCTGGTCTATAAAGAAAGCTGAGTGCCAAAGCATTGATGCTTTTGAACTGTGGTTTTGGAGAAGACTCTTGAGAGTCCCTTGGTCAGCAGGGAGATACAACCAGTCCATCCTAAAGGAAATCAGTCCTGAATATTCATTGGAAGGATTGATGCTGAAGCTGAAACTCTAATACTTTGGCCACCTGATGGAAGAACTGACTAATTTGAAAAGACCTTGATGCTGGGAAAGATTGAGAGCAGGAGGAGAAGGGGACGCCAGAGGACTAGATGGTTGGATGGCATCACTGATTCAATGGACATGAGTTTGTGTAACTCTGGGAGTTGGTGATGGATAGGGAGACCTGGCGTGCTGCAGTCCATAGGGTCGCAAAGAGTCAGACACGAGTGAGCGACTGAACTGAACTGAACTGATGTGGTGTCAGATGCCAGGGCACAGGATGACACAGACCCTGCCCGCCTGTAACACACACTTTGGTGATGGGGGTAGGGGACAGACATGCAGAACAACCTTTGCCTAATAAGAAAATTGCTGTAATGAAGCAGAATATAAAATGCAGTGGGGATATCAACAGCACACCACTGTCTCAATTGAGTTGAGTGGATTTTTGTCCATTTACGCTTCAAGGAGGACATATGCTTGTGCCCACATCACCCAACTTCTCCATCATAGATGACGTTTTTCCAAGTGCCTGTCATTAAGATTGGGCTTCCCAGGTGGCTCAGTGGTAAAGAATTCCCCTGCCAATGCAGGAGACGGGGGTTCGGTCCCTGGGTTGGGAAGATCCCCTGAAGGAGGAAATGGCAACCCACATCAGTATTCTTGCCTGGAAAATTCCATGGACAGAGGAGCCTGGCAGGCCATAGTCCAAGGGATCTCAGAGAGTGAGACACAACTGACTGATAGAACACACACACATAGTATATATTAGTACTTCATTCCTTTTTTTAGCTGAATAATATTCCACTTTATGGATTAACCTTGTTTTATCCATTCATCAGTTGAACGATATTTTGGGTTTGTGTGGACATTTTCCTCGGTTATCTACTTCATGTTACATTTGCTTTGTAATATGGCGACTCTCCATATACTCTTTTCAGTAATTGATAGGCTTCTAAAGTAACTGCATGATTTTACATTTTCACCAAGAAATTTATGAGGATGTCAATTTATCTCCATCCTCACTTTTCTTTTATAAATGGCCATCCTGGTGGATGTTAAGTATAGTTGACTCTTGAACAGCATAGGGGTTGCAAGCACTGATCCTCCTCACAGTGCAAAATCTACATGTAACTTATAGTGAGCTCTCCATATATGCTATTTCTCCTGAGGTTCCGCATGTGCATGGATTATCTAGTACTACAGTAGTTAGTACTGAAAAAGAATCCACCTATAAGTGAACTCATGCAGTTCAAACCCATGTTGTTCAAGGAACGTCTGTATCTTGTATCTCATGTGGTTTTGCCTAGTACATCTCTGTTGAGCAACTTTTTATGTGCTGATTGGTCATTTGTATTTCTTTGGAGAAATGTATATTGAAATCTTATGTTCACAAGAATTGAGTTATATATCTTTTTATATGTTGTTTACATTTTCATTCATAATAAATTCTTTTTTAAAAAATTATTTTTTAATTGAAGGATAATTGCTTTACAGAATTTTGTTGTTTTCTTTCAAACATCAGCAGGAATCAACCAGGTGCACCAATGTCCCTTCCCTCCCGAACCTCTCTCCCATCTCCCTCCCCATCCTACCCTTCTAGATTGTTACAGAGCCCCCTAATTGAGTTCCCTGAGTCATACAGCAAATTCCCATTGGCTATCTCTTTTACATATCATAAATTTCCATGTTACTCCCTCCATACATCTCACCCTCTCTCTCCTTCCCTCCCCCATGTACATAAGTCTCTTCTTTATATCTGTTTCTCCATTGCTGCCCTGAAAATCAATTCCTCAGTACCATCTTTTTAGATTCCATGTATATGCATTAGTGTATGATATTTATATTTCTCTTTCTGACTCACTTCACTCTGGATAATAGGCTCTAGGTTCATCCACCTCATTAGAACTGACTCAAAGGTGTTCCTTTTTATGACTAATAGTCCATTGTATATATGTACCTCAACTTCTTTGTGCATTCATCTGTCAATGGACATCTAGGTTGATTCCATGTTTTAGGTATTGTAAATAGTGCTACAATGAACATAGGGGACATGTGTCTTTTTCAGCTTTGGTTTCCTCAGGGTATATGCCTAGCAGTGGGATTGCTGGGTCATATGGTGGTTTTATCGCTAGCTTTTTAAGGAATTTCCATACCATCTTCCATTGTAACTGTACCAATTTGCATTCCCACCAGCAATGCAAGAGGGTTCCCTTTTCTCCACACCCTCTCCAGCATTTATTGTTTGTAGACTTTTTGATGATGGCTATTCTGACTGGTATGAGGTGGTATCTCATTGTAGTTTTTATTTCCATTTCTGTAATAATTCGTGATGTTGAGCATCTTTTCATGTGTTTGTTAGCCATCTGTATGTCTTCTTTGGACAAATGTCTGTTTAGGTCTTTTTCCCACTTTTTGATTGGGTTGTTTGTTTTTCTGGTATTGAGTTGTATGAACTGCTTGTATATTTTGGAAATTAATTCTTTGTAAGTTGTTTCCTTTGCTATTATTTTCTCCCATTCTGAGGGTTGTCTTTTCACCTTGTTTCTACTTTCCTTTGCTGTGCAAAAGCTTTTAAGTTTAATTAGGTCCCACTTGTTTATTTTTGTTTTTATTTCCATTACTCTAGGGTAGTGGGTAATAGAGGATCTTGCTTTGATTTATGTCATCAAGTGTTCTGCCTATGTTTTTCCCTAAAAGTTTTATAGTTTCTGGTCTTACATTTAGGCCTTTAATCCATTTTGAGTTTATCTTTGTGTATGGCATTAGGAAGTGTTCTAATTTCATTCTTTTACACATTGCTGTCCAGTTTCCCCAGCACCACTTACTGTAGAGGTTGTCTTTGCCCCATTGTATATTCTTGCCTCCTTTGTCAAAAATAAGGTACCCATAGGTGCATGGGTTTATCTCTGGGCTCTCTATCCTGTTCCATTGTTCTTTATTTCTGTTTTTGTGCCAGTACCATACTGTCTTGATGACTGTAGCTTTGTAGTATAGTCTGAAGCCAGGAAGGTAGATTACTTGAGCTCCATTCTTCTTTCTCCAGACTGCTTTGACTATTTGGGATCTTTTGTATTTCCATATGAATTGTGAAATTTTTTGTTCTAGTTCTGTGAAAAATGCCATTGGTAATTTGATAGGGATTGCATTGAGTCTGTAGATGGCATTTGGTAGTTTAGTCATTTTCACAATATAGCAAAGATTAATAACACTAAAAGCTGGTTCTTTGAGAAGGTAAACTAAATTGACAAACCACTAGCCAGACTCATCAAGAAAAAAAGAGAAAAACCAAATCAACAAAATCAGAAATGAAAAAAGAGAGGTTACAACAGACAACACTAAAATACAAAGGATCATAAGAGAACATTATGAGCAACTACATGCTAATAAAATGGACAACATAGAGGAAATGGACAGATTTTTAGAAAAGTTCAACTTACCAAGACTGAACCAGGAAGAAATAGAAATCATGAACAAGCCAGTTACAAACACTAAAATTGAAACTGTGATCAAAAATCTCCCAAAATACAAAAGCCCAGGGCCAGATGGTTTCACAGGGGAATTCTGTCAAACATTTAGAGAAGAACTAATGCCTATGTTTCTGAAACTCTTTCAAAAAACTGCAGAGGAAGGAACACTGCCAAATTCACTCCACAAGGCCACAATCACCCTGATACAAAAAACAGGCAAAGACAATGCAAAAAAAGAAAATTACAGGTCAGTATCACTGTTGAATATAGATGCAAAAATCCTCAACGAAATTCTAGCAAACAGAATTCAACAACACATTAGAAAGCTCCATGATCAAGTCACGTTTATTTGAGGGATACAAGGATTCTTCAATATATGCAAATCAATCATTGTGATACACCATATTAACAAATTGAAAGATAAGAACCATATGATCATCTCAATAGATGCAGAAAAAGCCTTTGACAAAATTCAGCACCCATTTATGGTAAAAGCACTTCAAAAAATGAGCATAGGAGGAAACTACCTCAATTTAGTAAAGGTATATATGATAAGCCCACAGCAAATATTATTCTCAATGGTGAAAAACTGAAAGCATTCAATCTAAGATCAGGAACAGGACAAGGGTGTCCACTTTCACCACTATTATTGAACATAGTTTTGGAAGTCCTAGCTATAGCAATTAGAGAAGAAAAATAAATAAAAGGAATCCAGATAGGAAAAGAAGTAGAACTCTCACTATTTGCAGATGATATGATACTATACATAGAAAACCCAAAACAAACTATCAGAAAATTACTAGAGCTAATCAGTGAATTTAGCAGTCATGGGATACAAGGTCAGTACACAGAAATCACTTGCATTCCTATTGATTTCAAAATGCTTCTTCCATCCTGCAAGCTTCTGGGAACTCAGTTTAATGTTTATAGCATATATAACCATTAAAAATCTTCAAACCCTCCAGTATAGAAGTAACTGGTTGTGTTTTCACTACAAAAAGTTTAGAGTCTCAGAGAGATAAGAATCCTTTTCCACTTGATGGTTTTGCTTCAGTTTTAAGAGCAACTCCCTAAGAGGGAGCTAAAGGAGACCATCTAGGATACAGAGAGGTATTTAAGGTTAGGTCCTATGAAAAGCATTATAAGAATTAGAGTCATTTAGATTCTGGGAAACAACTCCAAAATGGAGAGTTTGTTTTCAGATGTCTTATGAAGTCAAGGATAGTTGGTTTTGTTGCATAAAGGAAATTCTAGTCAATGGAGTAGTAGATTCAAGAAGATCCAAAGATGAAAATACTTTTGGAAGTAATAACCTAGTGGAATTTGAGAATCTCCCCACATGAAAGGTTTGATTACATGCACTTAAGGTCACATTTAAGGAAGAAATGTAAGGCTTTAGATAGCAGGTCATAGAAGATATCTTGGGTTATGTGGTTCTACTTGGTGGCCTTTAAAGCTTTTAAAGTATTTCTTCCTTCAGGTTCAAGGGTCACCTGGGAAGCAGGCCACTGGAAAATGAGTTATACTGCACAATCAGTCTGTTAATGAATAGGGATGAAATTAGGCCTCAGCAGTTGTCCAGAGAGTCTCTGGTCTCTGGGAACCACCATTCTCTCATGGGCTCAGAGTGATGGCTCTCTTGATTATAGCATAGGTTGTAGATTTAGAACTTCAAGGATGGAAGGGCCTTAAAAATCTCATATCTTATTTTAATTTTACCCTAATTCAAGTCCTTTTATAATATACCCAAGAAACAGTCTTTTAGCCTCCAAGTAAGGGCACTTAGTGGTGGGGAACTCTCTGAGTTAGCTTAACTCTTCTTTCAAGAGCTCTTTGCAACATTGAGCTAAAATATATCTTTCTACAGCTTCAACTCACTCATCACATTTGTATTATGCCCCAGTTCAAGACTTGCTTTATTGTTCTCTCTTCTGCATCTTCAGCTTCTCTCTGCCGTCTTTTTGCTGCCATACACTGTGCTGGGTGATGGGGATATGGAGATGAATTAGACATGATTCCTGCCCTCAAGGAGTTCTCAGCCTAGTGAGAGTTCGACATGTACACAGAGAATTACAACAGTATGGTATGCTCTACAACGGAGGTATGTACAAGATACTATGGGGTTCAGAAGAGAAATCATTTGACTGAATCTGGACATGCAGAGGTTAGAGGAACTGATGATTAAGTTGAATCTCAAAAAAGTAAAGGTTGACTTAAGCAGAAAAAGTATGGAGATTAGAAATAGAATGATGAATTGAGAACTACATTTAGTTCATGAAATTAGATTGCAAATGTGGGCTGGGAACAGATCTTTATATAGTGTGAAATGAATCAAGTGAAAGTGAAGTCGCTCAGTTGTGTCCGACTCTTGTTGTGTGCGACCCCGTGGACTGTAGCTTGCCAGGCTCCTCCGTCCATGGGATTTTCCAGGCGAGAGTACTGGAATGGGTTGCCATTTTCTTCTCCAGAGGATCTTCCTGACCCAGGGATCGAACCTGGATCTCCTGCATTATAGGCAGACACTTTACTGTCTGAGCCACCAGGGAAGTCTTATTTTGAATCAAAGCAAATTAAATTTGGATTTCATTTTGAGTGTTTTAAGAAGGGGATGCTTTTGATGGTCACTGCGGTAGTAGTAAGTTATGGAAGATTTTCAGATTAGTCAGGGAAATCAGTTAGAAGGATAATATAGTAGTTAAGATGATAAATGATCTAAGGCTGGAAGGAGTGACAATGAAGATAACCTCTTAAATACAATGTTAAACAAATTATAGATATAATTAGAACATGGGAAAATTTAGGCTTTCAGACTGGCAAATGGGTATCCTCCATCCCCACCTCCACCTTCATGAAAGATCCTTGCATGTTTTTTTATATAGGTGTTGCTGTTGGTTCCTTCAAGACCAGGGCTTGGCTGCACAGATTTTGCAAGTTCCTTTAGGGGGTGGGACAGCCATATGTGAAATGTTGACTCTAAGAAAGACAACTGAAGAGCCACAGACTTCTCATAGTGTTACTAAGTTCTTGATCCTTCTCATCAGTAGCAGGGCTACCCACACTGTCACGTATCTTCCAAAATATTTTTTACCAAAACTGGAGGCTTTTATATTTAAAACCCTCTCAGGGAAGAAATGACCTTGGTTGTTATTGTCTCAATGCTTTATTTTGTTTAAGGATTTTTGAATGCTTATGGTTATATCTCCTGGTAAAAAATATTTACAATAATTAAAAATATAAATATATCTGGAATTTATTTTCTTGTTTCTCAAAGCAATATAAATACAATATTTGGCAAATTCTCTCCTTAAGGCTCAGAGGATTCAGAGAATGGCTTTCTGTGACTAGAATAATTGATTGGAGATTATGTTTAAGTAGACCTTTTGTATTTTCAGTGAACCTTATGAAACTAGCCATACTGAAGAGCAGTGGAGGGGAGAAGGGTTGGAAGAGGAAACCCTGAGCAGGACAGCAAAACAGTACAGTGACAGTTTGGGCCTTACACTCAGATCTAGCCTCACACTTACAATGTAGTTTTGAGCATGGTTTTGCACCTCTTTCTGGTACTTTATTTCTTCTTATGTAAAATAGAATTAGTGATATCTTTTTGCAATGATGAGTGGGGGTGGGAATATAAGGATTTAATGGGATTATTTATGTAAATTGCTTGGAACAGATGTGGGATATGCTGAATGCTATATGAACTGTAGTTGCTGTTGATAATAATGTTGACCTTGACAAGGATTTAAAAAACATAGTTAACTAAAGGTACTTAACATTTTATATTGTCAATAAGGATGTTGGGGTTTGCAAAAGAAAGTAAAGCTACCTGATCTCAAGGTTTTCAGTGGCATGCTAGAGGGAAGTCAGTTTCCTGCTGTTATTTTTCTTTTTCCCTCTGTCAAATAGGTTGGGAAACCAGATGACTTTCGTCCATGCCCTGATCACTAATCTATTGCATTTGCTCTTATTTCCAAATATAAAACTGTTGAAATTTTGTATAATACCTAAACTGAATAAAGTTATCCTAAAAAATGTAGAAAAATACTTTGGAATTGGTCAAAACTGGATTTGAAACCTATTACTAGCTATGTGATCTAAGGCATGTTACTTAACCTAATTGAACCTCAGTTTCTTCATCTAATATATAATAATTAATTTTCAGGGTGTTCATGAGGATATTGTAAAGTGTGTGTTATAAGCACGCTATAAATTACAGCTATCATTGTTAGTTCTTGGAACATTCACCGCATGACAGAAACAACAGCAGGCCCTGGTGGCTGGGAGGACTTCATGGATCCAACAGCAACCTGAAGAAATCCTACTCGGATGGATATAATACAACCTGCTAAGTGTCCTAGCACTTATCAGGTTGTATTATCATTGTCCGTGTCTATGGCTCTCGTCTACCAGACTCTAAATTCCTTACAGGCAAGGACAGTGCCTTATTCATCTTTGTATTCGCGGTGCCTAATCCGGTGCACATTGTAGGCCTCATTAAATGTTTGTTGAATGAAAAAATGAATCATCAACAGACATTAATTGGGCGCCTGCTCTGTGATCTCCATGGGCTCATCTTGTCCCCGCCAGTTGCCTACAACGTCCAAGCTGTCTTCAATATGCTTTCTTCTGAAGCTCACTCCTGTCTTCTAATTCTTTTGCCAAGAACTTTTCTGTGTAGTGCAAAGACAGCAAATATACTTCATCTCAAGTACCATCTCCAGTTGATTGATAGTATCTGTCTTTATTATGTTCTATAAAAAATAGTTCTGAAGCCAGGTGTCAACTCAGTATGAAAGAGGATTATAACTAATTAGTGATGTTTGCTGGGGGTGGGGGAAGGGGATTAGCAGCATAAGTGCCATATATATGTCATATTTAATATTGTGTTTTCCATGAAATACTCTGTTTCCATGCCTGTATTTTAGTCTTGGCTACTTGCAGATGTTGCATTGCCGCTGCTGCCACCACTGCTGTTACTACAGTTGCTACCAGTTGTTCCTTGGGTAGGACCAGAGTGATCATTGATCAGAAACTCATCCTCACAGTCTGGGGTTTGCTGCTGTTGCTGGTATTCAGTTTTCCCCTTTCAACTTTACCTCAGCTAACCCCTTACCTACATTAACAGGTAGGCCTTTAGTTTATGTTCACCACTCAACAGGCTCATATTTCCTTTTTCTTATTTACTGTGATTAATCATTATTGCTTCATGAGAAGCCTTCTTTCTATTAGATGTGACAACTAGAATACAAGTTAAACCATTCCATCAAGGCCCTACAGTGAATCATATAAGTTCCCCTTTAATATAGGAGAAAATTGAGCATACTCACACACTATGAGGCAGGGAGAAGGCAGACATTGTACATATGGGAGAGAGATGATAACTTATGGCTCTTAGAACATAGGCGGAGGGTTAGCCTTAGATCAAAGGAGTTACCTCTTTACTGGGGTATAGTGATAAGAATAGGAGTTAGAAACAGTACCTGATAAGGGTGTTGGAGATTTGTAATTGTAGAGGTGGGTGAGAGGAAGCTGACCAGGGACAGGATTACAGAGACAAGAGTCTTAAGAAATATCCAGGCCATATCAAAGTGAGCAACTAGTTTGAAACTTGATTAGAGACTCAGGAAAAGAAAAGGTAATCTTGAGCCATTGTCACAAGTAGCATTTGGTTGCCTAGAATTGATCTTGATTGATTGAAGGATAGGGGCTTCTCAGGTGGCTTCTCAGTGGTAAAGAATCTGCCTGCCAGTACTGGAGATGCAGGTTCGATCCCTGGGTCAAGAAGATCCCCTGGAGGAGGGCATGGCAACCCACCCCAGTATTCTTGCCTGGAGAATCCCAGAGACAGAGGAGCCTAGTGGGATACAGTCCAGAGGGTCACAAAGAGTCAGACATGACTGAATGAGCATGATTGAGGGATGAACAGCTAGCAAGAGAAGAGTTACACACCAGTGAATTTGAGGATCCAGACTGTATATGAAAGGAAGGTCAGAGTCTACATAGAAAAAGTGGCCTTAGTGTGATCAAGATGGGTGCTGAGTCTTTGGAAAACTGGTATGATAGGATCTATATCAGAGACTGAACTTTGGAATGGTAAAATTTAAAAACTGGAGTGATCAAGATACCTGTGATGCTAGGATGTCAGATGGTTGTTTACTTGGGTATTGAAATGACCCAGGATTATAGCAAAAGCTGGGCTAGGAATGAACACTGAGGGCTAGATAAAATAGGTTTCAGTGACTGAAGAATGATCTGGGGATTGGCACATGACAACTGTGCAGGTTCAAGAGAAGAAAGGATGCAGTGGGATAGTAGTATGAGCCTCAGAAGAGTGGTGGAAATTACTAGAAGATGCAAAAACTGTTGTTTGCCCATTGCACTGAGGTTTTGGCTGGCAGAATGAACATCTAAAATGATTCCTTTCTCTATTAAGTGCTTATTCTATGCCTGACATTTTGCTGTGTGCCATGTATTTCTCCCTTTTGGTCTGTCACATATCCTGTGTGAAAATGAGCAGCAATTCCAGGTGAGGGTTAGGGTTAGGCTGCTGGCCCTTAGCACTGGTGGAATCCTGTTGCCATCTCCTAACTCTTTGAAAGAGCAGAAGGCTGGTCATCTGAAAGTGTCAGAAAAAGATTTATTTAGGATCAGAATTTCTCCTTGACCTTGATGTAGCTTGATTACATGGTACATGCTTTTGTTGGCTGTGTTCCATAATATACTTTGGCCTCTGAGCCTCTGAGTTGAGGAGTGAACTAGAACTGTCCTTTGAAAAAGATAGGCACAGTTCTTTAAAAACACATATTAATTAGAAACAAGACACAGTCCTATTATCTAATTGAGCTTTTAAGATAAAGAGTAGACAAAAGAAAGCCCTCATCAGTGGATGAATAACAAAACCACTTTGTAAAAGCCATTTAGGGTCAGGACAAATCCAGTTTAGTGGCCCTATTGTAGATGTTCCCTGTGTTGTTGGGAAGGAGGGCTGGAAATTGATGCAAAGAGATAGCCCTTAGGACTTGGAAGGTAAAATTTAGGGTGAGTGTCTATGAGCCCTCTGACACCGCATGCAGTCCTTTTTCTTTTCTTATAGTCTTCAAACGAGTCAATATTCCAATGAAGGTTTAGAGCTAGTGTGTTAGAGTCACCAGGCCTTCAGACAGCCTATCCCCTCCTGTGGGAGCTGCTGTATATTTATTCCTCAGGAGGAGCTGGTAGAAGACTTCATGAAGGAGAAGAAAAGGAAAAAAGTCAGAGGACGACTACAACCTCTCTTCGTCTCAGCTTTGCAAAGCATGACTCAACAGAGAGATCACACTCTTGAAGACTCTCCAGACCACAGGTTGCTCTTTTCAATTGCATACTTAGTCCTCTCAGTTCCTTTCTGTTTTCAGAAGTTGTACTCCATGTGTATATATGAACTATCACTTCCCATAAAAAGGACCCCATGTAGTCAAAAATTGCCAGATCTCCAATGCTGAAATATAGGCCCCCAGAGATGAGTTTTAAGTTTCAGCAACATAAGACCCCAACTTTATGGAAGGCAGTTAGTTGACTTGAAAGAAACCCCAGCCCCTGTGTTCATAATCCTTTTTCTTTCAGTCCCATGACTGAGATATCACTGATTAAAACAAACAAAAGCCATAACTTTCTACTTCCTCTGGCACTAGGAGTTATTCTCCTTCACTAGCACTTCTTTCCATCTGTTAAGAACCAAGGAGGTATGAATGCTAAGGTTGGGGTTGAATTTGTCATAATTACTGCTTTAGTTGGGGAATACTCATGTTAATCAGCCTGATACCAACTCCTATCTTATCTCCTGGCAGCCACCGCAGACACTAACCACAGCCAGCAACTGGACCTCCACCCCAGGATTTACTATTGATGTCTCAACTGATTATGAAATCAGTAGGAGAGCTTGTATCCCTTTCTAGCTTGCTCATCAGAGATTTTAAGATTTGCATACATGTGGTATGTAAGGACACAAATCTTATGGGTTAATAGTAAACTGTCAGGAGTCCTGGTTACTTTTTGTCTCTTGGAAATGGGAAAGATAGGGTATGGGAAAAGTGGAAAGTCTTATACCTTTCAGATATTCTCAATGATTGCTCAGGGCACCCATAGTCACATCTTCTGATGCCTTATCTTATATCATGCCTCTCCTTTCTTCAGAATTGCAGTGCGCTCCTTGCTCTCTAGCCACTTTTCATTTCCTGCTCCACACTGATGGGTTTCAGCAAGTGTTTTTTCTTTTTCTTCCCCCAGGCCACATGTCTGTAACAGGCCCCAGCTGGGAAGAGCTTTATTGTGAATGAAGCTTCAGTGAATGTTGGGAGTGACGTCATGTTTTTCTCTCTGGATATGTGGAGAGAAGGAGTGCAGTGCAGAGAGGAAGGAGAGGGAAACTATGATATCCCATTATAAAGTAACAAATGCTTGACATTTTAGTGGGTATTAGACCTAAAAGCCTACATGATTGAAGGAAGCAAACCATGATCTCTGTTGTTTGTGAGTGAAGATAGGAATGAACTCCTTATTTCCTTGAAGAATGAAGGAAGGGAGGGAGGGAGAGAGAACTGAAGGAGGTCATAAAATCCTTTACTTAATTGGAGGAGGCACTGAGACTCGCTTCATGAACTTGTACTTTTTAAAGGTAGCTTGAAGATAAGTTGTGCTGCACTATTTCTGTTGCTACTCGTGAGAGTCACTACCAGCCTCTCTTCTCAGGTAGGTCTGCCTTTGTGGAGGTTTCTGTTGACTTTTATAAAGAAAGAACCCAGAAAAAAGTTTGCAACTTAGAAGAACCCTCTGGTTCAATGACAGGGTGTTAAAGGGGTTGAGGACAGAGGAAATGGCACAAATAGTATCATATAGCTCCATTTTTATTTTATTTTTTCTTTTTAATAGGACTAATGGGCCAGAAACCTTGGGCAGAATGACTTCAGGCAACCCCAAACACCAGATATTGGCATAAGGAAACAGTACAATGAAAAGTCAATACTTGGACCTTTGTCATTCCACAGAGCATGATGTACTATCTAAAACAAAAAAGAAGAGCTGCTTTGGAGAAGGGCTTTAAAAGATTGTTTCATCAGAAGAAAGATTTAGAAGAGGGGAAACTTCCAGTTACATAAGATGGGCATTTTAGCATTTAAAGACGTCTTTTCCCTGTGTAGGTCATTGAGATTGATACCAGGAGCAGACTGTGGCTGACAAGGCCAGTTTAACTAAGCGGTTTCATGCTCCTAGAGAGATGCTGTCACTCTCTTTCTCACTTTGGCGAATATTCATCTGCAATGAGTCCATTACCTGAAAGAGCAAGAGAACAACAACCATAGAGGGGGACAACAGTATGGCCTTCTGAGTGAAGACAGCAGCGGAAAATGTCATGAGATTGACTGCATTGGGCTGGGCTTGTTCTTTAAAAAAAAAAAAAGTCTTCTTTTTGATGATGAAAGTAACAGGTGGTCATAGTTAAAAAAATAAAGTGAAAGGTATAAATTAAAAAGTAAAGAATATCTATAATTTTAACAACCCAGAAAATCTTAACATTTGCATGTTTCCTTTTACAACTTTAAAAAAGTGTAACAGTTTAAAATTGACATTGTATTTGTTACTCTCCAACTTTCTCATTTAAAAATAAATAAGCATTTTTCCATGTCATTAGAATTACTTAAAACACAATATTAAGTGTCACATAATATTTCATATGAAAAATCCACCAAGCAACTGAGAACTCTTTTAAGTTGTTGAAAAATCACATATACAAACCAACAGCATACAGAAGATTTAAACAATACAAATTACAAGCCTTACAAAATGTGAATGGAAATATATACACTTCTGACTTGAGTTACAGAACACACAATTCATTTGAAGTACATTTGGAATGCTTACAAGAACTGATTCTTGGGAGAGAGAGCAAGATGGCAGAGAGTAGGACGTGAAGCTCACACTCTGTCATAAATAAAACAAAAATACATCTACATGTGGAGTAATTTTCACAGCATATCTATTGAACACTGGCAGAAGACCTCTGACTGCTAAAAAGGCAAGAAAGTCACAATGTAACTGGGTGGGAATAAGGAAAACAAGAGAGGAATCAAGATGGGACCTGCACCCCTAGGAGGGAACTGTGAAAGAAGAAAGGTTCCTGCATCCTGGGAAGCCCCATCACTAGTGTGGCCAAGAACAGAAATGGAGTTTGACAGCCTCAGAGGAAAATGCAATAGCCATTTCTCTGCAGCCAGAGCACAGGGAGAACTGCACAGATGGTCAGTGCTGATGTCCTGCACTCCTCAGCCTGACACACAGATCTTCCAGTGCTGGTGGAGGCTGAATGCTGAAACTTGGGCTTCAGAAATAAAACCCTGGGAGAGGACTGGGATAGGCTATGGGTAGACAGGCTGGGGGAGGGGCAGGAATCCAGTGCAACAGTGGCTGGGAGTGTAAGCAGAGGAAGCCTGGGCCACCTTAGAGGCCAGTTGCCATTGTTTGTGGTGGGTATGAGGGGAGGGATGGTACTGGATTATAGACTTTTTCCCTGTGTGAATGCTCACAGAGGGCAGGACAGTGCCGACACAGGCTCTGGGGACTGTTGCAAATCACCACCACCTGCCCAGAAACCAGGAGTGGTTCTGGACCCCTGCTGCCACCCACCCAAACTCCAGGAGTGGTTGTAAACTCCTGTGCTACCATCCCATGTCCCAGGGGTGCACCTTTTACAACTTTAAAAAAGTGTAACAGTTTAAAATTGACATTGTATTTGTTACTCTCCAACGTTCTCATTTAAAGATAAATAAGCATTTTTCCATGTCATTAGAATTATTTTAAAACACAATATTAAGTGTCACATAATATTTCATATGAAAAACCCACCAAGCAACTGAGAGCTCTTTTCAGTTGTTGAGAAATCACATATACAAACCAACCCCAAGCAGTGCCTGAGAACCACAAGATCAGGCACCCACCACTGCATCTGCCCACCCCCTATCAAGGGGAAAACAGCACAGGCTGAGGAAAGAGGCAAAAGATATAAATAATTCTTCAAGACCACAATTGATATATCTCCTAAACTTAGTAAGGTAAATTTAGGTGAAATAGAGCAGAGGAACCACTCCCAGTTAAAAGAATGAGCATTTCCCTGAAAAAAATTAACAATGAAACAGGCCTCTTCAGTATAACAGACACAGAGTTCAAAAGGGAAATAATGAAGATACTGAAGGAATTAAGAAAGGCTATCTACAGAAATGCAGATTACTGTAAAAAGGAACCAGAAGCTATAAAGAGGAACAAAGAAAAATTCAAAAACTCATTTGCAGAGACAAAAGCTCAACTAAAGCCAATGAAAATCAGAATGAACAATGCAGAAGAATGAATAAGTGACCTGGAATATAGAATAATGGAAATCATTCAATCAACAGCAGACAGAAAGCCAAATTGGAAAAAAAAAAAAAATGAAAGCAATATAAGAGACCCATGGGATGATATAAAGTGTGGCAAACTATGCATAATAAGGATTCCAGGGAAAGAAAGAGAAAGGGGGATCTAAAATATATTTGAAGAAATTATGCCTGAAAACTTCCAAAACCTAAAGAAGGAAACAGAAGTCCAGGTACAGGAAACACAGGATGCTTCTTTATCCCAAACAGTATAAACCCAAGCAGATCTACACCAAGACATTTTAACTGAAATGGAAAAAGTTAAAGATGGGATTCTTAAGGAAGCAAGAGAAAAACAGAGTTAATTATAAAGGAACCCCCATAAGCATAACAGCTGATCATGCTACAGAAATGTTGCAGGCCAGAAGGAAGTGGAAAGGTATATTCAAAGTCCTGAAAGGGGAAAATCAACAACCTAGCATTCTCTACCCACTTAGAATAGGAGAGAGGAAGAATTTCTCAGAGAAGCAAAAAATAAGAATACAGCAATACTAAACCTATCCTAAAGGAAACACTGGAAGTTCTCTAAATAGAAAAGAAGTAAAAATCCATAGGAAAGAGAAAATCATAATTGGAAAATAAGTCAATACACAGATTTGAGGGAAAAAAAGATGTGTAAAAGTAATAACAATGAAAAGAAAAAAAAAAAAAACCATGACGGTGTAAAAGAGGACATAAAAATCATGAAATTTGGGGGTAGACAGTAGGAAAATGTAGATTTTTTCCGCCATAATGTGTTTGAGCCTATATTACTACTAGTCTAAGGCAAGTAGATATAGGTAGGGGTTTACATAGACAGAGTAACCACAAGTCAAAAGCATACAATAGATTAAAAAAGAAAAAAAAGAACATAAGAATAATATGAGAGAAAATCAAGCCACAAGAGGAAAAACAGAAAAAGAAAAGAACAAAGAAGAAGAATCAATGAGAAAAAAAGGTTTAAAATGGCAATAAATACGTAACTATCAATAATTACATCAAATGTCAAGAGACTAAGTGCTCCAAAAGACACAGAGTAGCCACTTGGGGGGAAAAAAAAAAAAAACTGAACCTATGACATGCTGCCTACAAGAGATCCACTGTAGGGCAAAGAACACACACAGAATGAGGCTATGGAAAAATATTTTATGCAAATAGAAATGATAAAGCAGGTGTCACAATATCATATTTCAGAGAAAATAGACTTTAAAACAAAGGCGTGAAGAAAGATAAAGGAGGACATTATATAATAAAAAGACAATAATAAAGGATTTTACACTCATCAACATATATACACCTAATATAGGAGCACCCAAATACATAACACACCTAAAGGAAGAAATTGACAGGAATATAATACTAGGGGACTTTAACACCCCACTCATAGCAATGAAAAGATCTTCCAGGCAGACTCAATAAGGCAATAGAGATATTAAATGATAAAACAGAGTGATATTTGCAGGACATCACATCCAAAAAAAAAAAAAATACACATTGTTTTCAAGTGCACATGGAACATTCACTAGGACTGACCACTTACGATGGCACAAACCAAGCTTCAACAAATTTAAGAGTATAGAAATTCAAGTATCATTTTTGACCACAGTTGGATGGAACTAGAAATTAACCACAAAAAGTGAAATGAAAAAAAAAAAAAAAAATGACTACATGGAGACTAAACAACATGCTACGAAAAACCCAATGGGTCAATCAGTTCAGTTCAGTCATTCACTTGTGTTCGATTCCTTGTGACCCCATTAATCACAGCATGCCAGGGCTCCCAGTCCATCACCAACTCCCAGACTCCACCCAAACCCATGTCCATTGAGTCGGTGATGGTCATCCAACCATCTCATCCTCTGTCGTCCCCTTCTCCTCCTGCCCCCAATCCCTCCCAGCATTAGGGTCTTTTCATATGAGTCAGCTCTTCGCATCAGGTGGCCAAAGTATTGGAGTCTCAACTTCAACATCACTCCTTCCAATGAACACCCAGGACTGATCTCATTTAGGATGGACTGGTTGGATCTCCTTGCAGTCCAAGGGACCCTCAAGAGTCTTCTCCAACACCACAGTTCAAAAGCACCAATTTTTCACCACTCAGCCTTCTTTACAGTCCAACTCACACCCATACATGACCCCTGGAAAAACCATACCCTTGACTAGATGGACCTATGTTGACAAAGTAATGGCTGTGCTTTTTAATATGCTGTCCAGGTTGGTCATAACTTTCCCTCCAAGGAGTAAGCATCTTTTAATTTCATGGCTGCAATCATCATCTGCAGTTATTTGGGAGCCCAGGAAAATAAAGTCAGCCACTGTTTCCTCATCTATTTGCCAGGAACTGATGGGACTGGATGCCATGATAGTTTTCTGAATGTTGAGCTTTCAGCCAACTTTTTCACTGTCCTCTTTCACTTTCATCAAGAGGCTCTTTAGTTCTTCTTCAATTTCTGCCATAAGGATTGTGTCATCTGCATATCTGAGGTTATTGACATTTCTCCCAGCAATCTTGATTCCAGCTTGTGCTTCCTCCAGCCCAGCATTTCTCATGATGTACTCTGCATATAAGTTAAATAAGCAGGGTGACAATATACAGCCTTGACATACTCCTTTTCCTATTATGAACCACTCTGTTGACCATGTCCACTTCTCACCATTGCTTCCTGACCTGCATACAGGTTTCTCAAGAGTCAGGTCAGGTGGTTTGGTATTCCCATCTCTTTCAGAATTTTCCAGAGTTTATTGTGATCCACACAGTCAAAAGCTTTGACATAGTCAGTAAAGCAGAAATAGATGTTTTTCTAGAACTCTTGCTTTTTCAGTGATCCAGCGGATATTGCCAATTTGATCTCTGGTTCCTCTCCCTTTTCTAAAAGCAGCCTGAACATCTGGAAGTTCACGGTTCACATATTGCTGAAGCCTGGCTTGGAGAATTTTGAGCATTACTTTACTAGCGTGTGAGATGAGTGCAATTGTGTGGTAGTTTGAACATTCTTTGACATTGCCTGTCTTTGGGATTGGAATAAAAACTGACCTTTTCTAGTCCTGTGGCCACTGCTGAGTTTTCTAAATTTGCTGGCATATTGAGTGCAGCACTTTCACAATATCATCTTTTAGGATTTGAAATAGCTCAACTGGAATTCCATCACCTCCACTAGCTTGGTTCCTAGAGATGCTTCCTAAGGCCCACTTGACTTCCCATTCCAGGATGTCTGGCTCTAGGTGAGTGTGAGTGATCACAGCATCGTGATTATTTGGGTTGTGAAGATCTTTTTTGTACAGTTCGTGTGTTCTTGCCACCTCTTCTTAATATCTTCTGCTTCTGTTAGGTCCATACCATTTTTGTCCTTTATTGAGCCTATCTTTGCATCAAGTGTTCCCTTGGTATCTCTAATTTTCTTGAAGAGATCTCTAGTCTTTCCCATTCTATTGTTTTCCTCTATTTCTTAGCATTGATTGCTGAGGAAGGTTTTCTTATCTCTCCTTGCTATTCTTTGGAACTCTGCATTCAAATGGGTATATCTTTCCTTTTCTCCTTTGCCTTTTGCTTCTCTTCTTTTCACAGCTATTTGTAAGGCCTCCTCAGACAGACATTTTGCTTTTTTGCATTTCTTTTTCTTGGGGATGGTCTTGATTACTGTCTCCTGTAAAATATCATGCACCTCTGTCCATAGTTCATCAGGCTCTCTGTCTATCAGACCTAGTCCCTTAAATCTATTTTTCACTTCCACTGTATATTCATAAGGGATTTGATTTAGGTCATACCGGAATGGTCTAGTGGTTTTTCCCATTTTCTTCAATTTCAGTCTGAGTTTGGCCATAAGGAGTTCATGATCTGAGCCACAGTCAGCTCCCAGTCTTGTTTTTGCTGAGTGTATAGAGCTTCTCCATCTTTGGCTGCAAAGAATATAATCAATCTGATTTCGGTGTTGACCATCTGGTGATATCCATGTGTAGAGTCTTCTCTTGTGTTGTTGGAAGCGGGTGTTTGCTATGACCAATGCATTCCCTTGGCAGAACTCTATTCGCCTTTGCCCTGCATCATTTTGTACTCCAAGGCCAAATTTGCCTGTTACTCCAGGTGTTTCTTGACTTCCTACTTTTGCATTCCAGTCCCCTATAATGAAAAGGACATCTTTTTGGGGTATTAGTTCTAGAAGGTCTTGTAGGTCTTCATAGAACCGTTCAGCTTCTTCAGTGTTACTGGTCGGGGCATAGACTCGGATTACTGTGATATTGAATGGTTTCCTTTGGAAACGAACAGAGATCATTCTGTCGTTTTTTGAGATTGCATCCAATACTGCATTTCAGACTCTTTTGTTGACTATGATGGCTACTCCATTTCTTCTAAGGGATTCCTGCCTGCAGTAGTAGATGTAATGGTCATCTGAGTTAAATTCACCCATTCCAGTCCATTTTAGTTTGCTGATTCCTAGAATGTCGATGTTCACTCTTGTCATCTCCTGTTTGACCACTTCCAATTTGCCTTGATTCATGGACCTAACATTCCAGGTTCCTATGCAATATTGGTCTTTACAGCACCAAACCTTGCTTCTATCACCAGTCCCATCCACAACTGGGTGTTGTTTTCGCCTTGGCTCCATTCCTTCATTCTTTCTGGAGTTATTTCTCCACTGATATCCAATAGCATATTCAGCACCTACTGACACAGGGAGTTCATCTTTCACTGTCCTATCTTTTTGCCTTTTCGTACTGTTCGTGGGGTTCTCAAGGCAAGAATACTGAAGTGGTTTGCCATTCCCTTCTCCAGTGGACCACATTCTATCAGACGTCTCCACCATGACCTGTCCGGCTTGGGTGGCCTCATACAGCATGGCTTAATTTCATTGAGTTAGACAAGGCTGTCGTCCGTGAATGGGTCAATAATAACGAAGAAACCTTGATTGATTTGCACTTGTTGACTATCCTTTTGAACTTGGGATGAATCATACTTGGTTGTGGTGTATGATTTTTTTATGTGCTGTTGGGTTCAGTTTGCTAATATTTTGTTGAGAAACTTTGTAGTATTTTACATGGGATCTGAAACAAAAAAAAGGCGGGGGGGGGGATTAGGTAAAAACTGAGTAAATTTGCATGAAATAGCTTTAGTTAATAATAATGTATCATTTTTACTTTGCTAATTCTAAAATATGTATTATAACAATGAAAGATGTAAAACACAGAGGGAACTAGGTGTGAGTATATGGAAAATTTCAGTACCACCTTTGCAATTTTCTGTAAATTAAGAATTAATTAATTAATTAATTAAAATTCAAGGTACTGGCTCATTGGTAAAGAATACACCTGCCAATACAGGAGATACAGATTTGATCCCTGTTCCAGGAAGATCCCACATGCCATAGGACAACTAACCCCATGTACCACAACTACTGAGCTCTACAGTCTGGGAGCCACAACTAACAAAGCTTGAATGCTATAGAGCCTGTGCTCCACAACAAGACAAGATGCCCCAATGAGAAGCCCATCCACCACAATTAGAGTAGCCCCCACTCTCCACAACTAAAGAAAAGCCTGCACAGCAACAAAGACCCAGCACAGCCAAATAAATTAAAAAGAAACAAAAAATAAAGTTCAAAAAATAATTGATTCACCATTAAAAAATTATTTACTAATTTATAAAATTGGTATCATAGCATCCATGTTGCAGTTAAGACCATATTGCAATTAAGTTAAAAACACAAAAATATATGGATCTAAAAAATCATAAGGGACATTTTAAAATACTTAATGTTTAAACATAATGAAAATACTATGTATAAAAAGCACAATGAAAGCATGCTTTGAGGGAAGTTTACAGCCTTAAATATGTATATTACATGGCAGGGTGAAAATTAATCAGCTAGGTATCCAACCCACAAACATAGTGGGAAAAATGAGGAAGTGGGGAGCAGAAGGAAGAAGGTATTAAAGGCAAAAGCATAAATTCATAAAATAGAAAATAAAGACAATCATTTCAGTTCAGTCGCTTAGTCATGTCCGACTCTGCAACTCCATGAATCGTAGCACGCCAGACCTCCCTGTCCATCACCAACTCCCAGAGTTTACTCAAACTCATATCCATCGAGTGGGTGATGCCATCCAGCCATCTCATCCTCTGTCATCCCCTTCTCCTCCTGCCCCCAATCCCTCCCAGCATCAGGGTCTTTTCCAATGAGTCAACTCTTCACATGAGGTGGCCAAAGTACTGGAGTTTCAGCTTCAGCATCAGTCCTTCCAATGAACACCCAGGACTGATCTCATTTAGGATGGACTGGTTGGATCTCCTTGCAGTCCAAGGGACTCTCAAGAGTCTTCTCCAACAGCACAGTTCAAAAGCATCAATTTTTCGGTACTCATCTTTCTTCACAGTCCAACTCTCACATCCATACATGACTACTGGAAAAACCACAGCCTTGACCAGACGGACCTTTGTTGGCAAAGTAATGTCTCTGCTCTTTAATATGCTATCTAGGTTGGTCATAACTTTCCTTCCAAGGAGTAAGCGTGTTTTAATTTCATGGCTGCTATCACCATCTGCAGTGATTTTGGAGCCCCCCCAAAAAAGTATGACACTGTTTCCCCATCTATTTCCCAAGAAGTGATAGGACCAGATGCCATGATCTTAGTTTTCAAAATGTTGAGCTTTAAGCCAACTTTTCCACTGTCCTCTTTCACTTTCATCAAGAGGCTTTTTAGCTCCTCTTCACTTTCTGCCATAAGGGTGGTGTCATCTGCATATCTGAGGTTATTAATATTTCTCCTGGCAATAAAGAAGGTCAATAAAATCTCACATTTATTTCTTTTAGAAAGCTAATAAAATAGACAAAAATGTAGGAGATTCATCAAGATGAAAAGGTACAGGGAAATAATATGAAAGAAAGGGAAAACAAAGATGAAAAAGGAGATTAAGAAGATTAAGAAGAGTAAGGAACAGTTCCAACAATTTATCTCAAAAAGATTGAAAATTTAAAGGAAAGTAATGAATTCCTAGAAAAATGTAACTTAACAAAACCAATTCAAGAAGAATATAGAAAATCGTGTATAGTCCCATATTACATTTAGTTATTAATATCTTCCATGAAACCGAAGTAAATGCTTTCTACCAGAAACTCATTTCAAATAAAAACACAGAAAATACTGTATTATGCTACCACTAATCAAAAGAAAGTTAGAGAGGCTATATTAATATAAAAAATTAGACTTCAGAAGAAGAAATGCTCTTAAGATAAAGATAGACATTACATAATGATAAAGATGGCAATTTACCAAGAAGACATAACATTAACTGAAGCAGGAACTGAGAGATCTGCAAGGAGACAGACAAGCCCACAATTATATCTGGAGATTTCAATACTTTACTCTTACAGATTAATAGAGAAGCATCACACTCCCTGATCTCAAACTATACTACAAAGCTATAGTAATCAAAACAGAATGGTATTGGCACAAAAGCACACATATCGATCAGTGAAACAGAATAGAAACCCCAGAAATAAACCCACACACTTAATAGGTCAATTAATCTATAACAAAGAGGCAAGAATATACAATAGGGAAAAGACAATCTTTTTAGCAAGTGGTACTGGGAAAACTGGACAAATACATATAAAAGGTTGGAATTGGAACATTCTCTTAACACCATATACAAAAATAAACTCAAAATGGTTTAAAGATCTAATTGTAAGACCAGGAACCATAGGACTCCTAGGGGAAAACATAGGCAGGACACTTTGACATAAATCATAGCAATATTTTTTGGATATATCTCCCCAGGCAAGGGAAGCAAAAACAAACAAATGGGACTACATTAAACTAAAAAGCTGAACAGCAAAGGAAGCCATTGACAAAATGAACAGGCAACCTAGTAAATTTAGGAAGAAGATATTTACAAGTTATATATCTAACAAGGGGTTAATATCTATAATATATAAATAACTCATACAATTGAATGACAAAAATCCCCCAATTCAATTTTAAAGATAGGCTGAGAATTTGAATAGACATGCACACACACACAAAAGAATGAAATCTTGTTATATGTGACATGGGTGGACCTCCTCAGTATTATGCTAAGTGAGGTAAGTCAGAGAGAGAAAGACAAATATCATGATTTCGCTTATGTGGAAATTAAAAAACAAATGCTCAAAGATACAGAGAATGGATTGGTTATTGTTGGAGGTGAGGGGTTTGAGGGGTGAGCAAAATGGATGGGGGAGGTCACAAAATACAAATTTCCAGTCATAAAATAAATAAGGCTTTTGGATATTATGTACAATATGGTGATAATAGTAAATAATACTATACTTCATATTTTATAGCTCAGTGACAGAAAGAATCTAGACTTATTGTGGTGATCATTTCACAGTGTATACAAATACTGAATCATTAGGCTATACACCTGAAACTAATATTGTCAATTATAACTAAATGAAAAAAGTTAAAACATCCGCTGGATCATCGAAAAAGCAAGTTCCAGAAAAACACCTATTTCTGCTTTATTGACTATGCCAAAGCTTTTGACTGTATGGATCACAATAAACTGTGGAAAATTCTGAAAGATATGGGAATAGCAGACCACCTGACCTGCCTCTTGAGGAACCTGTATCCAGGTCAGGAAGCAAAGGTTAGAAGTGGACATGGTCAACAGAGTGGTTTGAAATAGGAAAAGGAGTACGTCAATGCTATATATTGTCACCCTGCTTATTTAACTTATATGCAGAGTACATCATGAGAAACGCTGGGCTGGATGAAGCACAAGCTGGAATCAAGATTGCTGGGAGAAATATCAATAACCTCAGATATGCAGATGACACCACCCTCATGGCACAAAGTGAAGAGGAACTAAAAAGCCTCTTGATGAAAGTGAAAGAGGACAGTGAAAAAGTTGGCTGAAAGCTCAACATTCAGAAAACTATGATCATGGCAGCCGGTGCTATCACTTCATGGCAAATAGATGGGGAAACAGTGGAAACAGTGGTAGACTTTATTTTTGGGGGCTCCCAAATCACTGCAGATGGTGATTGCAGCCATGAAATTAAAATACACTTACTCTGTGATTTATGTCAGAGAGTGTTTTGCGCATGTTCTCCTCTAGGAATTTTATAGTTTCTGGTCTTACATTTAGATCTTTAACATATTTTGAGTTTATTTTTGTGTATGGTGTTAGAAAGTGTTCTAGTTTCATTCTTCTACAAGTGGTTGACCAGTTTTCCCAGCACCACTTGTTAAAGAGGTTGTCTTTTTTCCATTGTATATTCTTGCCTCCTTTGTCGAAGATAAGGTGTCCATAGGTATGTGGATTTATCTCTGGGCTTTCTATTTTGTTCCATTGATCTATATTTCTGTCTTTGTGCCAGTACCATACTGTCTTGATGACTGTGGCTTTGTAGTAGAGCCTGAAGTCAGGCAGGTTGATTCTTCCAGTTCCATTCTTCTTTCTCAAGATTGTTTAGGCTATTCGAGGTTTTTTGTATTTCCATACAAATTGTGAAATTATTTGTTCTAGTTCTGTGAAGAATACCGTTGGTAGCTTGATAGGGATTGCATTGAATCTATAGATTGCTTTGGGTAGTATAGCCATTTTCACAATATTGATTCTTTCAATTAATGAACATGGTATATTTCTCCATCTGTTTGTGTCCTCTTTGATTTCTTTCATCAGTGTTTTCAGGTTATTTTCTTATTATTGAACTTTTAAGAGTTTCTTCTATATTTTGGAGAACAGTTCTTTATCAGATATATCTTTTGCAAATATTTTCTCCTAGTCTGAACCTTCTCATTCTCTTGACATGTTGCAGAGCAGAAAATTTTCATTTTAATGAAGTCCAATTTATCACTTCTTTCTTTGATGAATCATTCTTTTGATGTTGTATTTAAACAAGTCATTGTCAAACCCAAGGTCATTTAGATCTTCTTCTATGTTATATTCTAGAATTTTTGTAGTTTTGCGTGTTATGTTTAGGTCTATGATTCATCTTAAGTAAAATTTTTTGAATCATGTAAGGTCTGTGTCTAGCTTCCAATCAAGGCTTACCATATCAAACCTCAAATGACAGGTTGCCAGCATTTTTTTTGTACCCTAAAATTCCAAATAGAAAAGACTGAATCCTTAGTGAGTGTAGCCAAGAGTTTAAGGGCTCCTTTCCTTAACTCAGTCCCCATTGATAGGATGGATATTCTACTGCAGGTGTGACAGGCCTTGGATACTGGAATTCTGACTTCTCCCCCTTGTCCCAGCTTTCTTATAGGCCAGATGTTTCACAGAGGGGAATAATAAATCTGTAATTCAACAGACTACAATTCCACCCAGTACCCAGAGTAGTTTTTCAGAGTTTTCCTAGGGTTAGAGGCAATCCACAAGAAGGTGAACATGAAATCTCCATGAGCAAATGACTGTTTGAAACAGAGTGTACACAAGTCTAAGGACAGTCTTGAAATCATTAGTTCCTCTCAATTAAGAGCAAGGAGATATACCATAGACAGATAGTTCATCAGAGAGAACCAGAGAAAGATATAACTAACAAGAGAGAGGACTCCTTGAAGTAGAACAACCCCCAAAGACAGCCTTCAACAACTTTCATTTCATGAATTTAACTGGATTAGATTAATGAGAAATTTATTCCTCAGAGCATTGTTTAAAACATTATGACAGAGGAGCCAAGATGGCAGAAGAATAGGACGGGGAGACCACTTTCTCTCCTGCAAATTCATCAAAAGAATAACTGAACACAGAGCAAACTTCACAAACCAACTACTGATCACTAGCTGAGGTCATCAGGCGCCCAGAAAAGCAACCCATTGTCTTCAAAAGGAGGTAGGACAAAATATAAAAGATAAAAAGAGAGACAAAAGAGCTAAGGACGGAGATCCGTCCCAGGAAGGGAGTCTTAATAGAGGAAGTTTCCAAACACCAGGAAACCCTCACACTGGTGGGTCTGGGGGAAGTTTTTGAATCTAGGAGGGCAACTTGACTGGGAGGGGAAAAATAAATAAAACCCACAGATTACGTGCCTAAAAGCAACTCCCAGCAGAAAAGTACCCCAGACGCCCGCATCCGCCACCAGCAAGTGGGGGGCGGAACGGAGAGGAGAGGGCGGCATTGCTTAGGGTAAGAACCGGGCCTGAGTGCCCTGAGGACAATCGGAGGGAGCTTTTGTGAGTTACCAACTTAAACTGTGAGATAGTGAGAGAGAGAGAAAATTAACCGGCCCGAACACACTGCCGGCCATTCGCAAAACAAAGGGACCGAGCAAGTCCAGAGAAGAGCTTGCAGGCTACGGACTGGCCCAGCCCCGCCGGAGGCTGGAGGCAGGGGGGAGGGGAAAGGGGCAGGCTCGGCCCCAAGGACCGCATCCCCTACCGCACTGCAAACAGGTCTCCAGTTTCTAATCAAAGACCTCCTGAGATTCTGGATGGTCGACATCTGCTGGAAGGGTCACAGCGAGACACAGGGCGCAGGCACCCGACCGGTGCAGGTGGGGACTGGGTCTAGGGATGCGGAGGGCAGAAGGCGCATGCACCCGACTGGCGTGGGCGGAAACTGAGACTGGGACCGCGGAGGGGAGAAGGTACGCTGCACCCAGGGAGAGTGCGCCTGTCAAGCTCCTGGCTGCCTGAGCCACTCTGATGGGGAAGGCACAAAAAGCAAGCGCAGCTTTTTGTTCCGTGCTTTAGTGGAACACCCAAGGGCTGGAACCACGCGCAGTGCAGGGCACGCTCCATATAGAGAAGCCGGGAGCCTGAGCAGCGTAGAGGGGAAAGCAACACCAGCCCCTCCCTGCAGCGTGACAGAACTAGCAACCTGAATAAGAGTCCACCTCCGCCCGCCTGTGTCAGGGCGGAAATTGGGCACTGAAGAAACCGGCAAACAGAGGCCAAATAAACAAGGGGAACCGCTTCAGAAGGGACCGGTGCAACAGATTAAAATCCCTATAGATAACACCGACTACACCGGAAGGGGCCTGTAGATATCGAGAAATGTAAGCTGGAATGAGGAGCTCTCTGAAACTGAGCCGAACCCACACTGACCGCAACAGCTCCAGAGAAATTCCTAGATATATATTTACTTTTTTTTTTTTTAAGTAAGAAAAAAATTTTTTTTCTTTTTTCTTTTATTTCTTTTATTTTCTTTTAAAATTCCCTATTACTCCCCAATTATCCTTAACTGTCATTTTCATAGATTTTTATGATTTTTTTAATTAGGAAAAAATTTTTTTTCTTGTTTTATTTTTCTTTTTTTTCCCTTTTTCTCCTCTATTTTCTATTTTTCTTTTTCTCTTATTTCCTTTTAAAGTCCTCTATTACTCCTCTACTACTCCTTAATTTTCATTTTCATTACACTATAACCTTACCAAAAAAAAAAAAAGAGAGAAGCCCTATTTTTAAACCAAACTTCATATATATTTCTAAAATTTTTTGTGTGTTTTGATTTTTGTTTTTAATATAGTATTTTTAAGAGTCTAAACTCTACTCTAGACTTTTAATCCTTGTTTTTCAGTATATGATATAAATTGTGGACATTTAAGAATCCAATATTCAGTTCCAATTTTTATTCAGGAGTGTGTTGATTATTCTCTGCCAATCTTGACTCTCTGTTTTCTACCTCAGAACACCTCTATTTCCTCCTTTCCCCTTCTCTTCCCAATCCAATTCTGTGAATCTTTGTGGGTGTCTGGGCTACGGAGAACACTCTGGGAACAGGCAACTGCGTAGATCTGTCTCTCTCCTCTTGAGTCCCCCTTTTTCTCCTCCTGCTCATCTCTATCTCCCTCCTCCCTCTCCCTTTTTCATGTAACTCTGTGACCCTCTCTGGGTGTCCCTCACGGGGGAGAATCTCTTCACCATTAACCTAGAAGTTTAATTATCACTGCTGTATAGTTGGAGAAGTCTTGAGACTACTGGAAGAATAAAACTGAAATCCAGAGGCAGGAAACTTAAGACCAAAACCTAAGAACACCAGAAAACTCCTCACTACATGGAACTTTAAGTATTAAGAGACCGTCCAAAAGCGTCCATACCTACACTGAAACCAACCACCACCCAAGAGCCAATAAGTTTTAGAGCAAGACATACCACGCAAATTCTCCAGCAATGCAGGAACATAGCCCTGAGCATCAATATACAGGATGACCAAGGTCACACCTAATACATAGACCCATCTCAAAACTCATTACTGGGCACTCCATTGCACTCCAGAGAGAAGAAATCAAGTTCCACGCACCAGAACACCGACACAAGCTTCCCTAACCAGGAAACCTTGACAAGCCAATTGTCCAACCCCACCCACTGGGTAAAACCTCCACAATAAAAAGGAACCACACACCTCCAGAATACAGAAAGCCCACTCCAGACACAGCAATCTAAACAAGATGAAAAGTCAGAGAAATACCCAACAGGTAAAGGAACAGGATATATGCCGACCAAATCAAACAAAAGAGGAGGAGATAGGGAATCTACCTGAAAAAGAATTTAGAATAATGATAATAAAAATGATCCAAAATCTTGAAAACAAAATGGAGTTACAGATAAATAGCCTGAAGACAAAGATTGAAAAGATGCAAGAAATGTTTAACAAAGACCTAGAGGAAATAAAAAAGAGTCAATTAAAAATGAATAATGCAATGAATGAGATCAAAAACACTCTGGAGGGAACCAAGAGTAGAATAATGGAGGCAGAAGATAGGATAAGTGAGGTAGAAGATAAAATGGTGGAAATAAATGAAGCAGAGAGGAAAAAAGAAAAAAGAATCAAAAGAAATGAGGAAAACCTCAGGGACATCTGGGACAATGTGAAACGCCCCAACATTCGAATCATAGGAGTCCCAGAAGAAGAAGACAAAAAGAAAGGCCATGAGAAAATACTCGAGGAGATAATAGCTGAAAACTTCCCTAAAATGGGGAAGGAAATAGCCACCCAAGTCCAAGAAACCCAGAGAGTCCCAAACAGGATAAACCCAAGGCGAAACACCCCAAGACACATATTAATCAAATTAACAAAGATCAAACACAAAGAACAAATATTAAAAGCAGCAAGGGAGAAACAACAAATAACACACAAAGGGATTCCCATAAAGATAACAGCTGATCTATCAATAGAAACCCTCCAGGCCAGAAGGGAATGGCAGGACATACTTAAAGTAATGAAAGAGAATAACCTACAACCTAGATTACTGTATCCAGCAAGGATCTCATTCAGATATGAAGGAGAATTCAAAAGCTTTACAGACAAGCAAAAGCTGAGAGAAATCAGCACCACCAAACCAGCTCTTCAACAAATGCTAAAGGATCTTCTCTAGACAGGAAATGCAGAAAGGTTGTATAAACGTGAATCCAAAACAGCAAAGTAAATGGCAACGGGACCACACCTATCAATAATTACCTTAAATGTAAATGGGTTGAATGCCCCAACCAAAAGACAAAGATTGGCTGAATGGATACAAAAACAAGACCCCTATATATGCTGTCTACAAGAGACCCACCTCAAAACAAGAGACACATACAGACTAAAAGTGAAGGGTGGAAAAAAATATTTCATGCAAACGGAGACCAAAAGAAAACAGGAGTCGCAATACTCATATCAGATAAAATAGACTTTCAAATAAAGGCTGTGAAAAGAGACAAAGAAGGACACTACATAATGATCAAAGGATCGATCCAAGAAGAAGATATAACAATTATAAATATATATGCACCCAACATAGGAGCACCGCAATATGTACGGCAAACACTAACAAGTATGAAAGAGGAAATTAATAGTAACACAATAATAGTGGGAGACTTTAATACCCCACTCACAACTATGGATAGATCAACTAAACAGAAAATTAACAAGGAAACACAAACCTTAAATGACACAATGGACCAGCTAGACCTAATTGATATCTATAGGACATTTCACCCCGAAACAATCAACTTCACCTTTTTCTCAAGTGCACATGGAACCTTCTCCAGAATAGATCACATCCTGGGCCATAAATCTGGTCTTGGAAAATTCAAAAAAATTGAAATCATTCCAGTCATCTTTTCTGACCACAATGCAGTAAGATTAGATCTCAATTACAGGGAAAAAATTGTTAAAACTTCAAACATATGGAGGCTAAATAACACGCTTCTGAATAACCAACAAATTATAGAAGAAATCAAAAAAGAAATCAAAATATGTATAGAAATGAATGAAAATGAAAACACAACAACCCAAAACCTACGGGACACTGTAAAAGCAGTGCTAAGGGGAAGGTTCATAGCATTACAGGCTTACATCAAGAAACAAGAAAAAAGCCAAATAAATAACCTAACTCTACATCTAAAGCAATTAGAGAAGGAAGAAATGAAGAGCTAGCACCCATCTTATTCAAACTCTTCCAGAAAATTGCAGAAGAAGGTAAACTTCCAAACTCATTCTATGAGGCCACCATCACCCTAATTCCAAAACCAGACAAAGATGCCACAAAAAAAGAAAAATACAGGCCAATGTCACTGATGAACATAGATGCAAAAATCCTTAACAAAATTCTAGCAAACAGAATCCAACAACATATTGAAAAAATCATACACCATGACCAAGTGGGCTTTATCCCAAGAATGCAAGGATTCTTTAATATCTACAAATCAATCAATGTAATACACATTAACAAATTGAAAGATAAAAACCATAGCATTATCTCAATAGATGCAGAGAAAGCCTTTGACAAAATTCAACACTCATTTATGATTAAAACTCTCCAGAAAGCAGGAATAAAAGGAACATACCTCAACATAATAAAAGCTATATATGACAAACCCACAGCAAGCATCACCCTAAATGGTGAAAAATTGAAAGCATTTCCCCTGAAATCAGGAACAAGACAAGGGTGCCCACTCTCACCACTACTATTCAACATAGTGTTGGAAGTTTTGGCCACAGCAATCAGAGCAGAAAAAGAAGTAAAAGGAATGCAGATAGGAAAAGAAGAAGTGAAACTCTCACTGTTTGTAGATGTCATGATCCTCTACATAGAAAACCCTAAAGACTCTTCCAGAAAATTACTAGAGCTAATCAATGAATATAGTAAAGTTGCAGGATATAAAACTAACACACAGAAATCCCTTGCATTAATATACACTAACAATGAAAAAACAGAAAGAGAAATTAAGGAAACAATACCATTCACCACTGCAACAAAAAGAATAAAATATTTAGGAGTATATCTACCTAAAGAAACAAAAGACCTATACATAGAAAACTATAAAACACTGATGAAAGAAATCAAAGAGGACACAAACAGATGGAGAAACATACCGTGTTCATGGATTGGAAGAATCAATATTGTCAAAATGGCTATTCTACCCAAAGCAATCTATAGATTCAATGCAATCCCCATCAAGCTACCAATAGTATTTTTCACAGAACTAGAACAAATAATTTCACAATTTGTATGGAAATACAAAAAACCTCGAATAGCCTAAGCAATCTTGAGAAAGAAGAACGGAATTGGAAGAATCAACCTGCCTGACTTCAGGCTCTACTACAAAGCCACAGTCATCAAGACAGTATGGTACTGGCACAAAGACAGAAATATAGATCAATGGAACAAAATAGAAAGCCCAGAGATAAATCCACATACCTATGGACACCTTATCTTCGACAAAGGAGGCAAGAATATACAATGGAAAAAAGACAACCTCTTTAACAAGTGGTGCTGGGAAAACTGGTCAACCACTTGTAAAAGAATGAAACTAGAACAATTTCTAACACCATACACAAAAATAAACTCAAAATGTGTTAAAGATCTAAATGTAAGACCAGAAACTATAAAACTCCTAGAGGAGAACATAGGCAAAACACTCTCTGACATAAATCACAGCAAGATCCTCTATGACCCACCTCCCAGAATATTGGAAATAAAAGCCAAAATAAACAAATGGGACCTAATGAAACTTAAAAGCTTTTGCACAACAAAGGAAACTACAAGTAAGGTGAAAAGACAGCCCTCAGACTGGGAGAAAATAATAGCAAATGAAGCAACAGACAAAGGATTAATCTCAAAAATATGCAACCAACTCCTGCAGCTCAATTCCAGAAAAATAAATGACCCAATCAAAAAATGGGCCAAAGAACTAAACAGACATTTCTCCAAAGAAGACACACAGGTGGATAACAAACACATGAAAACATGCTCAACATCACTCATTATTAGATAAATGCAAATCAAAACCACAATGAGGTACCACTACACCCCAGTCAGGATGGCTGCTATCCAAAAGTCTACAAGCAATAAATGCTGGAGAGGGTGTGGAGAAAAGGGAACCCTCTTACACTGTTGGTGGGAATGCAAACTAGTAGAGCCACTATGGAGAACAGTGTGGAGATTTGTTAAAAAACTGGAAACAGAACTGCCATATGACCCAGCAATACCACTTCTGGACATACACACTGAGGAAACCAGATCTGAAAGAGACACGTGCACCCCAATGTTCATCGCAGCACTGTTTATAATAGCTAGGACATGAAAGCAACCTAGATGCCCATCAGCGGACGAATAGAAGGAAGCTGTGGTACATATACACTGTGGAATATTACTCAGCCATTAAAAAGAATTCATTTGAATCAGTTCTAATGAGATGGATGAAACTGGAGCCCATTATACAGAGTGAAGTAAGCCAGAAAGATAAAGATCATTACAGCATACTAACACATATATATGGAATTTAGAAAGATGGTAATGATAACCCTATATGCAAAATAGAAAGAGACACAGATGTACAGAACAGACTTTTGAACTCTGTGGGAGAAGCTGAGAGTGGGATGTTTCGAAAGAACAGCATGTATATTATCTATAGTGAAACAGATCACCAGCCCAGATGGGATGCATGAGACAAGTGCTCGGGCCTGGTGCACTGGGAAGACCCAGAGGAATCGGGTGGAGAGGGAGGTGGGAGGGGGGATCGGGATGGGGAATACATGTAACTCCATGGCTGATTCATATCAATGTATGACAAAACCCACTGCAATATTGTGAAGTAATTAGCCTCCAACTAATAAAAATAAAGGGAAAAAAATTATGACAGTCATCTAGTAATTAGTCGCACCTAATAGGTGATGTATAATAATATATAAATCAGTTTAAAAGAGAATTCAGAGAAAGAGATAATCAAAGAGAGCACTGCTAAAATTTCTGATCCCAAAGTGACTATGCATATACTTGATACTTTACCCCCTGAGGAGCAACATCAAAAGCTTCACAATTTAAAGAATTAGACTTCTTTAAAATAGCCCATCAAAAAGAAAGAAAGAAAGAAAGAAAATAACAATAAAAAAAGTCTTGGAGAGGGTTAGATGTTAGAATCCAGTAACTAATATATTCCTTAAAATGTCTAGTTTTTCAAAAACAAATTATGAGACATCCAAAAGAAAAAAAAAAAGACCATGTGACTCATAAATAGGAAATAAAGTAGATAACAAAAACTGCATGTAAGCAGGACTAGATGTCATATTTGACATCACAGACTTCAAAGTAACCATTAGTTCAAAGATATTTTGTTCAAAGAATTAAAGGAAATGGGAGAAGAGCAAGATGGCAGCATAGGAAGATTCTGAGCTCACCTCCTCTCATGAAACACCAAATCTATGCCTACATATAGAACAATTCCTCCTGAAGAAGCCCTGAGGAAAGACATAGATATGGTATCCATAAGGACCCTACCCCCCTTCAGGGTGAGCTAGAGTAGGGAGGGATATAGCTGAGTGGCCTGAGCATACACCCATACTAGGACACACACACACACACACACACACACACACACACACACACACACACACACACACAACATGAAAACAAAGAACCAAAAATTATATATATATATATATATAAGAGTTTATAGGGAACCTAGACTATACAGGAAAAAATCCATTTACTATTTTAGAGCTTCTGCCAAATGGGCAAGGAACTGTTGGAGCCCTCTCTGGAGTCAGAGGCACTGGTCTCTGCCATTGTTGAATCCCCCTGAACTCCCAGCCCACAGTGGCTCTAGCTCTAGCCCCAGCTATCCAACCAAGGTGACCTCTGGCTCAGTGCTCCCTAGGGACTTCCCCAGTCAGGGCTGCTCTAGCTGCAGTTGACCTGCCAAAGTCACTAGACACAAGCAGTCTATACATGGGACACTCAAACACAGGGCCACTTCTTCAAAACCAGAAGAGTTATATGTTTCACATAATTCATAGAAGCAGAAACAAAACTCAAACAAAATGAAGAGACAGAAGAATATGTTCCAAGTGAAAGAACAGAATAAACCCCCAGAAGAAAATCCCAAAGAAATGGTGATAAGTAATTTAGCTGATACAGAGTTCAAGGAAATGATCATAAAGATGCTCACCAAACTTGGGAAAAGAATGGAGGAAATCAATGAAAAAATGCAGTAAATATTTAGGAAATATAGAAAAGGACCAATCAGAAATGTAAATATAATAGCTGATATAAAAATATACTGAGTAGAATAAACAGCAGATTAGATGATGCAGAATAATGGAGTAGTGATCTGCAAGATAGAATAGTGGAATTCACAGTCAGAACAGCAAAAAGAAGAAATTTTTCAAATGAGTTTAAAGGACCTCTTGGATAATGTCAGACATACCAGCATGAACATTATAGGGGTCCTGGAAGGAGAAGAGAGAAAGGAGGGAAAAAAAAAAAAAAAAAACTATTTGATGAAATAATGGTTGAAAACTTCCCTAACCTGGGGAAAGAAACACATCCAGGTACAGGAAGAACAAACAGTCACAAAAAAAGATGAACCCAAAGAGATTCACAAAAACTGCATGTAAGCAGGACTAGATGTCATATTTGACATCACAGACTTCAAAGTAACCATTAGTTCAAAGAAATTTTGTTCAAAGAATTAAAGGAAATGGGAGAAGAGCAAGGTGGCAGCATAACCAAGATATGTTATAACTAAAATGGCAAAAGTTAATGGGAAAATGTTAAGAGAAGCAAGAGAAAAACAACTAATCACATACAAGAGAAATGCCATAAGATTATCAGCTGATTTCTTAGCTGAAACTTTACAGGCCATAATGGGGTAACAGGATATAGAATGAGGAAAGGAAAAAACTCACTATCCAGCAAGTTTATCATTCACAACTGAAGGACAGATAGTTTCCCAGACAAGCAAAAAATAAAGGTGTTCATTACCACTAAACTGGCCTTCAGAAAAATGTTAAAGGGTCATCTTTGGCAGAAAAAGGTCACAACTAGAAAAAAGAAAGAATATGAAAGAAAAATCTCACTGGTAAAGGCAAATGTATAAACAAATATTTAAATTTCTGATGATTTACATAACAATAAGCAGTTAAGAGATACACAAAATAAAAACTGGTAAAAATATGACACCAAAAACATAAAAAGTGTGTGTGTGTTGGGGGGAGGAGAAGTGTAGTGCATTTAGAATACTTTTAACTTAAGTGACTATCAGCTTAAATACACAGATATATATAAATGTCATTATATATTAACCTCATGATAACCACAAACTAAAAACCTACAATGAATAACAAAAAATAATGAGAAAATAATCCAAATACAGCACTAAGGAATCCATCAAAGTAGAAGGAAAGAAGCTGACAAAAAAGATAAGAACAGAAAACAACAAAAAACACCATGAAAAGAATTAACAAAATGGCAATAAGTGCATATCTATTAATTATCACTTTATCTAATTTATTTATTTATTGGGCCACATCATGTAGCACATGGAACTTTCCCAGTCATGGATCAAAACCCTGTCCCGTGCATTGGAGGGGCAGAGTCTTAACCACTGGACCAACAGGGAAGTCAATTATCACTGTAAATGTCAATGGACTAACTGCCCTAATCAAAAGATATAGGGTGGCTGACTAGGTAAGTAAAAAAACAGAAAACAGAAACCAAGACCCATCTACATGTAGCCTATAAGAGGCACATCTTATATCTAAAGACATGCAAAGACTGAAAGTAAAGGGATGGGAAAAAAAGTTCCAAGTAAATGGAAAACAAAAGAAAACTGGGGTAGCAATACTCTGTATGACACAAAATAGACTTTAAAACAAAGACTATAATAAAATACAAGGAAAAACATTACAGAATGAAAAAGCGGTGAATCCAACAGGGGGACATAAAATTTGTAAACATTTATGCACCTAGTATAGGAGCACATAAATAGATAAAACAAATATTAATAGAAATAAACAGAGCAATAGACAGCTACACAATAATAGCAGAGGATGTTAATACCCCACTTACATCAATGGATAGGTCACCCAGGAAGAAAATAAATAAGGAAACATGGCCTTAAAAAACATATTAGACTATATAGAGGAGGAGCCAAGATGGCGGAGGAGTAGGACGGGGAGACCACTTTCTCTCCTACAAATTCATCAAAAGAATAACTGAATCCAGAGCAAACTTCGCAAAACAACTTCTGATCGCTAGCTGAGGTCATCAGGCGCCCAGAAAAGCAGCCCATTGTCTTCGAAAGGAGGGCTGTATAGTTGGAGAAGTCCTGAGACTACAGGAAGAATAAAACTGAAATCCAGAGGCAGGAGACTTAAGCCCAAAACCTGAGAACACCAGAAAACTCCTGACTACATGGAACTTTAAGTAATAAGTGACTGTCCAAAAGCCTTCATACCTACACTGAAACCAACCATCTCCCAAGAGCCAATAAGTTTTAGAGCAAGACATACCACGCAAATTCTCCAGCAACGCAGGAACATAGCCCTGAACATCAACATACAGGCTGCCCAAGGTCACACCTAACACATAGACCCATCTCAAAACTCATTACTGGGCACTCCATTGCTCTCCAAAAGAAGAAATCAAGTTCCACGCACCAGAACACTGACGCAAGCTTCCCTAACCAGGAAACCTTGACAAGCCAATCGTCTAACCCCACCCACTGGGTTAATCCTCCACAACAAAAAGGAACCACAGACCTCCAGAATACAGAAAGCCCACTCTAGATACAGCAATCTAAACAAGATGAAAAGGCAAAGAAATACCCAACAGGTAAAGGAACATGAAAAATGCCCACCAAGTCAAACAAAAGAGGAGGAGATAGGGAATCTACCTGAAAAAGAATTTAGAATAATGATAATAAAAATGATCCAAAATCTTGAAAACAAAATGGAGTTACAGATAAATAGCCTGGAGACAAAGATTGAAAAGATACAAGAAATGTTTAATAAAGACCTAGAAGAAATAAAAAAGAGTCAATTAAAAATGAATAATGCAATGAATGAGATCAAAAACACTTTGGAGGGAACCAAGAGTAGAATAACGGAGGCAGAAGATAGGATAAGTGAGGTAGAAGATAAAATGGTGGAAATAAATGAAGCAGAGAGGAAAAAAGAAAAAAGGATCAAAAGAAATGAGGACAACCTCAGGGACCTCTGGAACACTGTGAAACGCCCCAACATTCGAATCATAGGAGTTCCAGAAGAAGACAAAAAGAAAGGCCATGAGAAAATACTCGAGGAGATAATAGCTGAAAACTTCCCTAAAATGGGGAAGGAAATAGCCACCCAAGTCCAAGAAACCCAGAGAGTCCCAAACAGGATAAACCCAAGGCGAAACACCCCAAGACACATATTAATCAAATTAACAAAGATCAAACACAAAGAACAAATATTAAAAGCAGCAAGGGAAAAACAACAAATAACACACAGAGGGATTCCCATAAGGATAACAGCTGATCTATCAATAGAAACCCTCCAGGTCAGAAGGGAATGGCAGGACGTACTGAAAGTAATGAAAGAGAATAACCTACAACCTAGATTACTGTATCCAGCAAGGATCTCATTCAGATATGAAGGAGAATTCAAAAGCTTTACAGATAAGCAAAAGCTGAGAGAATTCAGCACCACCAAACCAGCTCTTCAACAAATGCTAAAGGATCTTCTCTAGACAGGAAATGCAGAAAGGTTTTATAAATGTGAACCCAAAACAACAAAGTAAATGGCAACAGGACCACACCTATCAATAATTACCTTAAATGTAAATGGGTTGAATGCCCCAACCAAAAGACAAAGATTGGCTGAATGGATACAAAAACAAGACCCCTATATATGCTGTCTACAAGAGACCCACCTCAAAACAAGAGACACATACAGACTAAAAGTGAAGGGCTGGAAAAAAATATTTCATGCAAACGGAGACCAAAAGAAAGCAGGAGTCGCAATACTCATATCAGATAAAATAGACTTTCAAATAAAGGAAGTGAAAAGAGACAAAGAAGGACACTACATAATGATCAAAGGATCAATCAAAAAAGAAGATATAACAATTATAAATATATATGCACCCAACATAGGAGCACCGCAATATGTACGGCAAACGCTAACAAGTATGAAAGAGGAAATTAATAGTAACACAATAATAGTGGGAGACTTTAATACCCCACTCACAACTATGGATAGATCAACTAAACAGAAAATTAACAAGGAAACACAAACCTTAAATGACACAATGGACCAGCTAGACCTAATTGATATCTATAGGACATTTCACCCCAAAACAATCAACTTCACCTTTTTCTCAAGTGCACACGGAACATTCTCCAGAATAGATCACATCCTGGGCCATAAATCTGGTCTTGGAAAATTCAAAAAAATTGAAATCATTCCAGTCATCTTTTCTGACCACAGTGCAGTAAGATTAGATCTCAATTACAGGGAAAAAATTGTTAAAACTTCAAACATATGGAGGCTAAATAACACGCTTCTGAATAACCAACAAATCATAGCAGAAATCAAAAAAGAAATCAAAATATGTATAGAAATGAATGAAAATGAAAACACAACAACCCAAAACCTATGGGACACTGTAAAAGCAGTGCTAAGGGGAAGGTTCATAGCATTACAGGCTTACATCAAGAAACAGGAAAAAAACCAATTAAATAACCTAACTCTACACCTAAAGCAATTAGAGAAGGAAGAAATGAAGAACCCCAGAGTTAGCAGAAGGAAAGAAATCTTAAAAATCAGGGCAGAAATAAATGCAAAAGAAACTAAAGAGACCATAGCAAAAATCAACAAAGCTAAAAGCTGGTTTTTTGAAAAAATAAACAAAATTGACAAACCATTAGCAAGACTCATTAAGAAACAAAGAGAGAAAAACCAAATTACCAAAATTAGAAATGAAAATGGAGAGATCACAACAGACAACACTGAAATACAAAGGATCATAAGAGACTACTACCAGCAGCTCTATGCCAATAAAATGGACAACTTGGATGAAATGGACAAATTCTTAGAAAAGTATAACTTTCCAAAACTGAACCAGGAAGAAATAGAAGATCTTAACAGACCCATCACAAGCAAGGAACTCGAAACTGTCATCAAAAATCTTCCAGCAAACAAAAGCCCAGGACCAGATGGCTTCACAGCTGAATTCTACCAAAAATTTAGAGAAGAGCTAACACCTATCTTACTCAAACTCTTCCAGAAAATTGCAGAAGAAGGTAAGCTTCCAAACTCATTCTATGAGGCCACCATCACCCTAATTCCAAAACCAGACAAAGATGCCACAAAAAAAGAAAACTACAGGCCAATATCACTGATGAACATAGATGCAAAAATCCTTAACAAAATTCTAGCAAACAGAATCCAACAACATATTAAAAAAATCATACACCATGACCAAGTGGGCTTTATCCCAGGAATGCAAGGATTCTTTAATATCCGCAAATCAATCAATGTAATACACCACATTAACAAATTGAAAGATAAAAACCATATGATTATCTCAATAGATGCAGAGAAAGCCTTTGACAAAATTCAACACTCATTTATGATTAAAACTCTCCAAAAAGCAGGAATAGAAGGAACATACCTCAACATAATAAAAGCTATATATGACAAACCCACAGCAAGCATCACCCTCAATGGTGAAAAATTGAAGGCATTTCCCCTGAAATCAGGAACAAGACAAGGGTGCCCACTCTCACCACTACTATTCAACATAGTGTTGGAAGTGCTGGCCACAGCAATCAGAGCAGAAAAAGAAGTAAAAGGAATCCAGATAGGAAAAGAAGAAGTAAAACTCTCACTGTTTGCAGATGACATGATCCTCTACATAGAAAACCCTAAAGATTCTACCAGAAAATTACTAGAGCTAATCAATGAATATAGTAAAGTTGCAGGATATAAAATTAACACACAGAAATCCCTTGCATTCCTATATACTAACAATGAAAAAACAGACAGAGAAATTAAGGAAACAATACCATTCACCATTGCAACAAAAAGAATAAAATACTTAGGAGTATATCTACCTAAAGAAACAAAGGACCTATACATAGAAAACTATAAAACACTGATGAAAGAAATCAAAGAGGACACAAACAGATGGAGAAACATACCGTGTTCATGGATTGGAAGAATTAATATTGTCAAAATGGCTATTCTACCCAAAGCAGTCTATAGATTCAATGCAATCCCTATCAAGCTACCAACGGTATTTTTCACAGAACTAGACCAAAGAATTTCACAATTTGTATGGAAATACAAAAAACCTCGAATAGCCAAAGTAATCTTGAGAAAGAAGAATGGAACTGGAGGAATCAACCTGCCTGACTTCAGACTCTTCTACAAAGCCACAGTCATCAAGACAGTATGGTACTGGCACAAAGACAGAAATATAGATCAATGGAACAGAATAGAACGCCCAGAGATAAATCCACGAACCTATGGACACCTTATCTTTGACAAAGGAGGCAAGGATATACAATGGAAAAAAGACAACCTCTTTAACAAGTGGTGCTGGGAAAACTGGTCAACCACTTGTAAAAGAATGAAACTAGAACACTTTCTAACACCATACACAAAAATAAACTCAAAATGGATTAAAGATCTAAATGTAAGACCAGAAACTATAAAACTCCTAGAGGAGAACATAGGCAAAACACTCTCCGACATAAATCAAAGCAAGATCCTCTATGACCTACCTCCCAGAATATTGGAAATAAAAGCAAAACTAAACAAATGGGACCTAATGAAACTTAAAAGCTTTTGCACTACAAAGGAAACTATAAGTAAGGTGAAAAGACAGCCCTCAGATTGGGAGAAAATAATAGCAAATGAAGAAACAGACAAAGGATTAATCTCAAAAATATACAAGCAACTCCTGAAGCTCAATTCCAGAAAAATAAATGACCCAATCAAAAAATGGGCCAAAGAACTAAACAGACACTTCTCCAAAGAAGACATACAGATGGCTAACAAACACATGAAAAGATGCTCAACATCACTCATTATTAGAGAAATGCAAATCAAAACCACAATGAGGTACCATTACACGCCAGCCAGGATGGCTGCTATCCAAAAGTCTACAAGCAATAAATGCTGGAGAGGGTGTGGAGAAAAGGGAACCCTCTTACACTGTTGGTGGGAATGCAAACTAGTACAGCCGCTATGGAAAACATTGTGGAGATTTCTTAAAAAACTGGACATAGAACTGCCATATGACCCAGCAATCCCACTTCTGGGCATACACACTGAGGAAACCAGATCTGAAAGAGACACGTGCACCCCAATGTTCATCGCAGCACTGTTTATAATAGCCAGGACATGGAAGCAACCTAGATGCCCATCAGCAGATGAATGGATAAGGAAGCTGTGGTACATATACACCATGGAATATTACTCAGCCATTAAAAAGAATTCATTTGAACCAGTCCTAATGAGATGGATGAAGCTGGAGCCCCTTATACAGAGTGAAGTAAGCCAGAAAGATAAAGAACATTACAGCATACTGACACATGTATATGGAATTTAGAAAGGTGATAACGATAACCCTATATGCAGAACAGAAAAAGAGACACAGAAATACAGAACAGACTTTTGAACTTTGTGGGAGAATGTGAGGGTGGGATATTTCAAAAGAACAGCATGTATACTATCTATGGTGAAACAGATCACCAGCCCAGGTGGGATGCACGAGACAAGTGCTCCGGCCTGGTGCACTGGGAAGACCCAGAGGAATCGGGTGGAGAGGGAGGTGGGAGGGGGGATCGGGATTGGGAATACATGTAAATCTATGGCTGATTCATATCAATGTATGACAAAACCCACTGGAAAAAAAAAAAATAATAATAAAAAAAAAAAAAAAAAAAAAAACCAGCTCTTCAACAAATGCTAAAGGATCTTCTCTAGACAGGAAATGCAGAAAGGTTGTATAAACGTGAACCCAAAACAACAAAGTAAATGGCAACGGGACCACACCTATCAATAATTACCCTAAATGTAAATGGGTTGAATGCCCCAACCAAAAGACAAAGATTGGCTGAATGGATACAAAAACAAGACCCCTATATATGCTGTCTACAAGAGACCCACCTCAAAACAAGAGACACATACAGACTAAAAGTGAAGGGCTGGAAAAAAATATTTCATGCAAACGGAGACCAAAAGAAAGCAGGAGTCGCAATACTCATATCAGATAAAATAGACCTTCAAATAAAGGATGTGAAAAGAGACAAAGAAGGACACTACATAATGATCAAAGGATCAATCTAAGAAGAAGATATAATTATAAATATATATGCACCCAACATAGGAGCACCACAATATGTGTGGCAAACACTAACGAGTATGAAAGAGGAAATTAATAGTAACACAATAATAGTGGGAGACTTTAATACCCCACTCACAACTATGGATAGATCAACTAAACAGAAAATTAACAAGGAAACACAAACCTTAAATGACACAATGGACCAGCTAGACCTAATTGATATCTATAGGACATTTCACCCCCCAAAAAAAACATATTAGACTATATAGACTTAATAGATACATATAGAAAACTCCATCCAAAAACAGCAGAACACACTTTTCAAGTGCACAATGAATACTCTCCAGGATAGACTGCATGGTTAGACTACAAAACAAGTCATAATAAATATAAAAAGCTTGAAATCAAGTCAAGTATCTTTTCCAACAACAATGGCATGAAACTAGAACTCAGTTGCAAGAAGGAAACTAGAAAATACACAAACATGTGGACACTAAGCAAGTGAAAAAGTGAAAGTGAAGTCGCTCAGTCGTGTCCGACTCTTAGCGACCCCATGGACCGCAGCCTACCAGGCTCTTCCATCCATGGGATTTTCCAGGCAAGAATACTGGAGTGGGGTGCCGTTGCCTTCTCCAACTAAGCAACATACTACTAAACAATCACTCGATCAATGAAGAAATCAAAGAGGAAATAAAAACTTACCTTGAGACAAATGAATATGGAAACATAACTTTCCAAAACCCATGGGATGAGGCAAAAGTAATTCTATGAGGGCAGTTTATTGTGATATAGGTACACCTCAAATAATAAGAAAAATCTGAAGCAAAAACTCTAAATGTATATTTAAAGAAACTAGAAAAAATAAACCAACCTCAAAGTTAGTGGAATAAAGCAAATTATAAAGATCAGAGCAGAAGTAAATGAAATGGAGAAAAAACCCACAATGGAACAGATAAATGCAACTAAAAGTTAGTTCTTTGAAAAGATGAAATTGATAGAACATTAGCCATACTCACCAGAAAAAAAAAGTGTCCAAATAAATCAGAAATGAAAGAGGAGAAATTAAAATAACACAGAAATACAAAGGAAAAGAGAATGCTATGAATAATTATATATCAACAAATTAGACAGCCTAGGAGAAATGGATAAATTCCTAGAAACATATAGTCTTTCAATACTGAATCAGAAATAAATAGAAAATGAATAAACTGGTTACTAGTAAAGAAATTGACTCAGTAATGGAAAAAGTCCCCTAGAACAAAAATCCAGGTCCAAATGGCTTCCCAAGTAAATTCTGTCAAACAGAGTTGATGTACAATATTATATAAATTTCAAGTGTAGAATAAAGTGATTCACAGTTTTTAAAGGTTACACTACACTTCTATTTATTACAAAATATTGGCTCTATTCCCTGTTGTACAATATATCCTTGTAGCTTATATTTTATATTCATAGTAGTTTTGTTTTTTTTTTTTTGCCAAGTAACTGGGGCCAAGTTTATTCATAAAAATAAGCACATTAAAAAAAAAAAGGTTGGAAAAATTACTTTATGAAGCCTTAAGCATTGAGTATAATTAAACCATAGTCCAGAGTTAGATACAATAATAGTTCAATTCCAAAATAAAAGTTATTATAGGTGAGACCATGAAATTTCCTAACACGTGATTTTAATACATTACACTAAATTTTCTACAACAACTGAGAGGAACTGCTATTTACAGTAAATGGAGTATTTATGAAAAATCTGGCATCAGCTATATTATATATATGTATATATAGAACCCAAGATTATATGAACTAGGAAACAGGTTGTATTGTATATCTCAACAGCAGTACTAGAATGCAGAGTTTAAGACTGGGATTTATACTGTGGGATTTGGAAAAGGAGCAGACATCTTGTTTTCAAAACCTGAAGTTTTTCTCAAGACCAAAATCAACGTTGTAACTGCCAGAGACAGGAAAAAGGGAAGCTTTGCTCGCTTTAAGTGTTCATCTGCATCAGAAAGTCCAGTATCCCTGAGACAGGAACCACTGCAATAAGAAGGGAGTGAATAGGTTCTCCCAAAGGAAGATTGTTGCTTAATTATGCCTCCTGCCCTGGAACCAGGAGCAAACTTTGTGTTTCCCAACCTAATGTTTGGCAGCACCGAGACGCTTCAGTAATGGTTCATCATAAACCCAGCATTCTCCATCTTCATGAAACAACCTTGTCTCCCACTGAATTTCCTTTTCCTTCCTTTCTCGGGCTTCTGCTCTTTGTCTTTCTTCAAGTCTATGCTTGGCTTCAGTTGCTGCATCAATGTCTCTGATTTTTAAGTTGAAAGTGACATCCTTCCAAAGGCAGCGGGATTCGTACTCATTCTGATCTTTCAGCTTCCTTACTTTCTTCTTAATTATAGGCAACTTCTTGGTATCTATAAAAACTACATTTTCCCCTGTTGAGTATTTTGCATACATTATACCATTCCACTCCCCTTCAATTGAGCAGAAAGACTTCTTGTCATTTGGAGAAAAAAATCTCAGCAGTAATTCTGTGCTTCTTGCCCCCATAGAAAGGTTTAGTGTGGAAGACGATATTTACACTGTAGCCAGTTTGGGAACAATTAATATTGCATTCTCCGCCTAGTTCCACCCAGGGCACTGTGAGGATAGACCTGCCGTAACCATTGGGGAACGTGAGAATGTAATGTTCATCATGCTCTAGACACGAGACACAGCCCTGCCCTATGTTGTGCACCCCAATTGACATGCCAAGGAATTTTGATTTGGTCCAGATACGAGCATTGAATTGTATCTTCTTATTAAAACACTCAGCATAAAAGGCTGAAATGGGTGGATGATGAGAAACCTGCTCAGCCACAAATGTTACACTATTCTTGGAAACCCAGGGAACTGGTCCTTCTGAAACTAGCTCCGCATTCTCTTCAGTATCATTTGGTAGTGTCCAGTGACACTGAAAGATTTCGCCCAAAATGGGGTTGTATGGCTTTTTGGCAACCGATCCTTTCCTTCCTGTGTGAAAGGCTGAGAGATACCACTTCACAACATGAACCATTCGGTCTCTGGCATCCTTCTGGTCACTAATACTCACAAACAGGTCCGGGTGAGCAAAAAAGTCTGCATACATTTCTAAAAGAGATCTTCTTTCAAGAATAAATGTTGGAAGAACTACCTTTGTAAGATCCATTCCAAGTCTAACCTGTGACAACAGATGCATGATAACACTCTTGTGCTCTTCCACCGACCCTGCCTCCCCTTCGTCATCTCTATCATCATGTGAATTGAAAAGGTCAGCATCGCTTGTCCCATTGGACATGGAAGAATTAAGTGATTCAGTGGTATCTGGGCGCTTTAGACTATTTCCCGAGCTGCTGTGTGTCAAGACTGAGGCAGATTCAGAGGAATCTATTAAGCACTTTGGTGATGAGCCACTCTGATGAAATTCATCTGCATCATAGAATTCATCTTCACTGCTAGAGTAAGAGAACTCTGGGACGGTGTTTGGAGACAAGTTGACATGGCTTGGAGAAGTGAGACTGCTACTAGGTGGTGAGTGGCCACTGCCTGTACTATTTGGTGTTGGAGTCTGATGATGTCCCAAGGTTGTTAATACAGGTCCAACTGGTAGAGAGGATGGACGCTGCTCTGACTTACACAACTGAGTAGGTTCTGGAGGTAAGACAGTCTGGGAAGGCATTGTGTTGACCACAGGTTCTAAGGGACTAGGTTGATATATTGCATCCACAGGATTAATAGTACTTTTAGCGATCTGCAGCAACACAATGCAGTGTTTAATTGATTCTACCATGCTATTTGTTGTCTCTTTGAGGGTTTCAATTTTCTTTCTCTGTTCATCATCTTTGCAGTTTTGAAGTTTATCATCAAAAAGCTTCAACTGTTCTATCAAGATTTGTGGGTATGCATCAGCCTCTGTAAGTTTCTTATCAAAGTCCTGCACACTAGGAACAAATCCTGAATCCAAACCCCCAGGGGGCGACGGGATGGAGGCTGGGAGAGACTCACACTCACGCCCACGGCCTGGGCAAGCAGCAGGATCCCTGGGAACTCAGGGGTGGGAGCCGGCCCCTCTCCCAGACCCTCCGGGTCTACTCACTCCACAAGTGGCCAGCAAGAAAGCCATTCGCCAAGGCCCCCGCCCTCTGTGCCTCCAGGGGAGGGAGTCGAGGGCTGCTGCCGAGCCCATAGTCGTTTTTAACCTCAATTCCCTATCCCAATTTTGCCCTCCCCTTTCCATCTCCCCACTGGTACTACTACTTCATTTTCTGTATCTGTGAGTCTGCTTCTTTTTTGTTATTTTCACAAGTTTGTTGTATTCTTTTTGATTTCATACATAAGTGATATCATATAGTATTTGTCTTTCTCTGATATGTTTCACTTAGTGTAATACTAACCAAGTCCATCCATGTTGTCGTAAATGGCAAAATTTTTATGGCTGAGCTGTATTCCTTTGTGTGTGTGTCTATGGTTTCCCTGGTGGATTAGATGGTAAAGAGCCTGCCTGCAATGCAGGAGGCCTGGATTCAATCTCTGGGTCAGGAAGATCCACGGGAGAAAGTATTCTTGCCTGGCAAAATCCATGGACAGAGCAGCCTGGCAGGCTACAGTCCTTGGGGGTCACAAAGAGCCAGATATGACTGAGCGACTAACACTTTCACTTTTTCACTATATATATATATATATATATATATATATATATATATATATATATATATATATATATATATATATATATATACAGAGTGCCTGAAGAACTATGGAGTGGTTCGTGACACTGAACAGGAGGCAGTAATCAAGATGATCCCCAAGAAAAAGAAATGCAAAAAGGCAAAATGGTTGTCTGAGGAGGCCTAACAAATAGCTGAGAAAAGAAGAGCAGTGAAAGACAAAAGAGAAAAGGAAAGATATACCCATCTGAATGCAGAGTTCCAAAGAATAGCAAGGAGAGGTAAGAAAGCCTTCCTCAGTGATCAGTGCAAAGAAATAGAGGAAAACAATAGAATGGGAAAGAAGAGAGGTCTCTTCAAGAAAATTAGAGATACCAAGGGAATATTTCATGCAAAGATGGTCACAATAAAGGACAAAAATGGTATGGACCTAACAGAAGCAGAAGATATTAAGAAGAGGCGGCAAGAAAACACAAAAGAACTATAGAAAAAAGATCTTAATGACCCAGATAATCATGATGGTCTGATCACTCACCTAGAGCCAGACATCCTGGAATGCAAAGTTAAGTGGGCCTTTAGGAAGCATCACTAAGTACAAAGTTAGTGGAGATGATGGGATTCCAGCTGAGCCATTTCATTTTTTTTTAAAGGTAAATTATTTAGGTAAATTTAAGTAAATTATTATTTTTATTTTTTAATTAATTATTATTTTACTTTACAACATGGTATTGGCTTTGCCATACATTGACTTGAATCCGCCATGGGTGTACATGTGTTCCCCATCCTGAACCCCCCTCCCACCTCCCTCCCCATCCCATCCCTCTGGGTCATCCCAGTGCACCAGCCCTGAGTACCCTGTCTCATGCATCAAACCTAGACTAGCGATTCGTTTCACATATGATAATTTACATGTTTCAATGCCATTATCCCATATCATCCCGCCATCGCCCTCTCCCACAGAGTCCAAAAGACTGTTCAAAACATCTGTGTCTTTTTTGCTGTCTCACATACAGGGTTATCATTACTGTCTTTCTAAATTCCATATATATGTGTTAGTATACTGTATTGGTATTTTTCTTCCTGGCTTACTTCACTCTGTATAATAGGCCCAGCTGAGCCATTTCAAATAATAAAAGATGATGATGTGAAAGTGCTGCACTTAAGATGCCACCAAATTTGGAAAACTAAGCAGTGGCCACAGGACTGGAAAAGGTCAGTTTTCATTCCAATCCCAAAGAAAAGCAATGCCAAAGAATGTTCCAACACAATTGCACTCATTTCACACACTAGCAAAGTAATGCTCAAAATTGTCCAAGATAGGTTTCAACAGTATGTGAACCGAAAACTTCCAGATGCACAAGCTGGCTTAAGAAAAGGCAGAGGAACCAGAGATCAAATTGCCAGCATCTGTTGGATCATAGAAAAAACAAGAGAATTCCAGAAAAACATCTACTTCTGCTTTATTGATTATGCCAAAGCCTTTGACTGTGTGGATCACAGCAAACTGTGGAAAATTCTTAGGGATGGGAATACCAGGCCACCTTACCTGCCTCCTGAGAAATCTGTATGCACGTCAAGAAGCAACAGAACGAGAGGGAGGAGCTAAGATGGCGGAGGAATAGGACGGGGAGACCACTTTCTCCCCCATAAATTCATCAAAACAACATTTGAACGCTGAGCAAACTCCACAAAACAACTCTGATCACTAGCAGAGGACATCAGGCACCAAGAAAAGCAGCCCATTGTCTTCAAAAGGAGGTAGGACAAAATATAAAAGATAAAAAGAGAGACAAAAGAGTTAGGGATGGAGATCCATCCTGGGAAGGGAGTCTTCATAGAGGAAGTTTCCAAACACCAGGAAACCCTCTCACCAGTGGGTCTGGGGGAAGTTTTCGAATCTCAGAGGGCAACCTAACCGGGAGGAAAAATAAATAAAACCTACAGATTACAAGCCTAAAAGCAACTCCCAGCAGAAAAGTACCCCAGACGCCTGCATCCGCCACCAGCAAGTAGGGGCTGAATGGAGAGGAGCGGGCAGCATTGCTTAGGGTAAGGACTGGGCCTGAATGCCCTGAGGGCAATCGGAGGGAGCTAACATGAGATAGCAACTTAAACTGTGGGATAGCAAGAGAGAGAGAATTAACCTGTGAAAAGCCCTAACCTAAAGCACAGCCGGCCTGTTCACAGAACAAAGGACAGAGAAGAGCTAGCTGGCTACAGACCAGTCCATCCCCCACCAGAGGCAGGAGGCAGGGGGGAGGCGGGCACCAGGCTGGAAAGGGGCAAATTCGGCCCCAGAGAGGATGTCCCCTACCAAACTGCAAACAAGCTTTCAGTTTCTAACCAAAGACTTCCTGAGACTCTGGATGGTTGACATCTGCCAGGAGGGTCATAGACAGAGATCAGCTCCCCCAGAAGAGACACAAGGCACACTGGACCTGGCGTGCCTGGAAACTGAGCCTGGGATGGGGAGGGGAGAAGTCGTGCTGCACCTGAAGAGAGTGCGCTCGTCAAGCTCCTGGTTCTCTGACCTGCTCAGACCAGGAAGGCACAAAACGCAGGCCCAACCAAGTCTGCACCTTTGTGAGGTACCCAAGAACCTGAACCTGAGCGGCTTAGGCCTGGGAAGTGCACGCAACTCAGGGCCCGCTCCCTGGAGAGCAACCTGGAGCTTGAGCACTGTAGATGAGGAAAGCACACAAGCCGTGAGCGGGGGCAAACTCAGTGTGGCCAGAACACTGCAAGTACTCCTCACACATGCCAGTGATATTTGTTTGCAGTGCCCCTCCCTCCCCACAGCAAGACTGAACAAGCGAACCTAAAGAAGAGACCACCTCCACCCACTTGTGTCAGGGCAGAAATTAGACACTGAAGAGACCTGCAAAACAGAAGCCAAATAAACAAAGATTAAAAATAAACAGATTAAAATCCCTGTAGTTAACACCAAATACACTGGAAGGGGACTATATATTGAGAATTATAAGCTGGAAAAACGAACTATCTGAAACTGAACTGAACCCACACTGCCTGCAACAGTTCCAGAGAAATTCCTAGATATATTTTTACTATTATTTTCTTTTTTTAATTAAAATTTTTTCTTTTTTTTTTAAAGTCCTCTATTACTCCTTAATTTTCATTTTATAACCCACTATAACCTTGCAAAAGAAAAAGGACCCTCTTTTAAAAGAGAACTCCATATATTTCTTAATTTTTTTTTAATATTGTATTTTTAAGAGTCTAACCTCTACTCTAGACTTTTAATCTTTGTTTTTCAGTATTTGATATCAATTTTGGACATTTAAGAATCCAATCTTCAGTAACCATTCGTACTCAGGAGTGTGTTTACTGGTTTGATTACTCTCTCCCCCTTTTTGACTCTCCTTTTTCTCACCCAGATCACCTCTATTTCCTCCCTCCCCCTTCTCTTCTCAGTCCAATTCTGTGAATGTCTGTGGGTGTTCTGGGCTGCAGAGAACACTTAGGGAACAGAGTACTGCCTAGATCTGTCTCTTTCCTCCTGAGTTCCCCTTTTTCTCCTCCTGCTCAGCTCTATCTCCTTCTTCCTGCTCCTCTTCTTCATGTAACTCTGTGAACCTCTCTGGGTGTCCCTCACTGTGGAGAATCTTTTCACCACTAACCTAGAAGTTTTATTATCAGTGCTGTATGGAAGCAGAAGTCTTGAGGCTACTGGAAGAATAAGACTGAAATACAGAGGCAGGAGGATTAAGCCCCAAACCTGAGAAGACCAGAGAACTCCTGACTACAGGAAACGTTAATTAATAAGAGATCCTCCAAAAGCCTCCATACCTGCACTGAAACCAACCACCACCCAAGAGCCAACAAGTTCCAGAGCAAGACATACCACGCAAATTCTCCAGCAATGCAGGAACATAGCCCTGAGCATCAATATACAGGCTGACCAAAGTCACACCAAACCCATAAACCCATCTCAAAACTCACTACTGGATACTCAATAGCACTCCAGACAGAAGAAATCCAGCTCCACCCAGCAGAACACTGATGCAAGCTTCCCTAAACATGAAACCTTAACAAGCCAATCATCCAAACCCACCCACAGGGAGAAACTTCCACAATAAAAAAGAACAACAGACTACCAGAACACAGAAAGGCCACCCCAAACACAGCAGTCTAAATAAGATGAAAAGGCAGAGAAATACCAAACAGGTAAAGGAACACGAAAAATGCCACCAAGCCAAAAAAAGAAGAGGAGATAGGGAATCTACCTGAAAAAGAATTTAGAATAATGATAATAAAAATGATTCAAAATCTTGAAAACCAAATGGAGTTACAGATAAATAGCCTGGAGACAAGAATTGAGAAGATGCAAGAAATGTTTAACAAGGACCTAGAGGAAATAAAAGAGTAAATTAAAAATGAATGAAGTAATAAATGAGATGAAAAACACTCTGGAGGGAACCAACAGTAGAATAACGGAGACAGAGATAGGATAAGTGAGGTAGAGGATAAAATGGTGGAAATAAGAAGAGAGGAAAAAAAGAGAAAAAGAATCAAAAGAAACAAGGACAACCTCAGGGACCTCTGGGACAATGTGAAATGCCCCAACATTCGAATCATAGGAGTCCCAGAAGAAGAAGACAAAAAGAAAGGTCATGAGAAAATACTTGAGGAGATAATAGATGAAAACTTCTGCAAAATGGGGAAGGAAATAGTCACACCAGTTCAAGAAACCCAGACAGTCCCAAACAGGATAAACACAAGTCGAAACACCCCAAGACACATATTAATCAAATTAACAAAGATCAAGCACAAAGAACAAATATTAAAAGCAGCAAGGGAGAAACAACAAATAACACACAAAGGGATTCCCATAAGGATAACAGCTGATCCTTCAATAGAAACTCTTCAATCCAGAAGGGAATGGCAAGACATACTTGGAGTGATGAAAGAGAATAACCTACAACCTAGATTACTGTACCCAGCAAGGATCTCATTCAGATATGAAGGAGAATTCAAAAGCTTTACAGACAAGCAAAAGCTGAGAGAACTCAGCACCACCAAACCAGCTCTTCAAGAAATGCTAAAGGATCCTCTCTAGACAGGAAACTTAGAAAGGGTGTATAAACACAAATCCAAAACAACAAAGTAAATGCCAACAAGACCATACTTATCAATAATTACCTTAAATGTAAATGGGTTGAATACCCCAATCAAAAGACAAAGACTGGCTGAATGGATACAAAAGCAAACCCCTATATATGCTGTCTACAAGAGAACAACCTCAAAACAAGGGACACAAACAGACTGAAAGTGAAGGACTGGAAAAAAATATTTCACACAAATGGAGACCAAAAGAAAGCAGGAGTCCCAATACTCATATCAGATAAAATAGACTAAGAGATAAAGAAGGACACTACATAATGATCAAGGAACAATCCAAGAAGAAGATATAACAATTATAAATATATATGCACCCAACATAGGAGCACCGCAATATGTAAGACAAATGCTAACAAGAATGAAGGGGGAAATTAACAATAACACAATAATAGTGGGAGAATTTAATACCCCACTCACACCTATGCATAGATCAACGAAACAGAAAATTAATGAGGAAACACAAACTTTAAATGACACAATGGACCAGCTAGACCTAATTGATATCTATAGGACATTTCACCACAAAACAATCAATTTCACCTTTTTCTCAAGTGCACACGGAACCTTCTCTAGAATAGATCACATCCTGGGCCATAAATCTAGCCTTTGGAAATTCAAAAAAATTGAAATCATTCCAGTCATCTTTTCTGACCACAATGCAGTAAGATTCCATCTCAATTACAGGAAAAAAACTATTAAAAATTCCAACAAATGGAGGCTGAACAACACGCTTCTGAATAACCAACAAATCATAGAAGAAATCAAAAAAGAAATCAAACTATTCATAGAAATGAATGAAAATGAAAACACAACAACTTAAAACCTATTGGACACTATAAAAGCAGTGCTAAGGGGAAGGTTCATAGCAATACAGGCTTACCTCAAGAAACAAGAAAAAAGACAAATAAATAACCTAACGCTACACCTAAAGCACATAGAGAAGGAAGAAATGAAGAACCCCAGGGTTAAAAGAAGGAAAGAAATCTTAAAAATCAGGGCAGAAATAAATGCAAAAGAAACTAAAGAGACCATAGCAAAAATCAACAAAGTTAAAAGCTGGTTTTTTGAAAAGATAAATAAAATTGGCACACTGTTAGCCAGACTCATTAAGAAACAAAGGGAGAAGAACCAAATCAACAAAATTAGAAATGAAAATGGAGACATCACAACAGACAACACTGAAATACAAAGGATCATAACAGACTACTACCAGCAGCTCTATGCCAATAAAATGGTCAGCTTGGAAGAAATGGACAAACTCTTAGAAAAGTATAACTTTCCAAAACTGAACCAGGAAGAAATAGAAAATCTTAACAGACCCATCACAAGCATGGAAATTGAAACTGTAATCAGAAATCTTTCAGCAAACAAAACCCCAGGACCAGATGGCTTCACAGCTGAATTCTACCAAAAATTTAGAGAAGAGCTAGCACCCATCTTATTCAAACTCTTCCAGAAAATTGCAGAAGAAGGTAAACTTCCAAACTCATTGTATGAGGCCATCATCACCTTAATGCCAAAACCTGACAAAGATGCCACAAAATAGGAAACTACAGACCAATATCACTGATGAACATAGATGCAAAAATCCTTAACAAAATTCTAGCAAACAGAATCCAACAACATATTTAAAAGATCATACATCATGACGAAGTGGGCTTTATCCCAGGAATGCAAGGATTCTTTAATATCTGCAAATCAATCAATGTAATACACTTCATTAACAAATTGAAAGATAAAAACCATATGATTATCTCAATAGATGCAGAAAAAGCCTTTGAGAAAATTCAACATCCATTTATGATGAAAAAGAAAAAAACCCTCCAGAAAGCAGGAATAGAAGGAACATACCTCAACATAATAAAAGCTATATATGACAAACCTACAGCAAACATTATCCTCAATGGTGAAAAATTGAAAGCATTTCCCCTAAAGTCAGGAACAAGACAAGAGTGCCCACTCTCACCACTACTATTTTTTTAATGTTGTTTTGGAATTTTGGCCAAAGCAATCAGAGCAGAAAAAGAAATAAAAGGAATGCAGATAGGAAAAGAAGAAGTAAAACTCTGTTTGCAGATGACATGATCCTCTATATAGAAAACCCTAAAAATCTACCAGAAAATTACTGGAGCTAATCAATGAATATAGTAAAGTTGCAGGATATAAAATTAACACACAGATATCCCTTGCATTCCTGTACACTAACAATAAGAAAACAGAAAGAGAAATTAAGGAAACAATACCATTCACCATTGCAACAAAAAGAATAAAATACTTAGGAGTATATCTACCTAAAGAAACAAAAGACCTATATATAGAAAACTATAAAACACTGATGAAAGAAATCAAAGAGGACACAAACAGATGGAGAAGTATACTGTATTCATGGATTGGAAGAATCAATATAGTGAAAATGAGTATATTACCCAAAGCAATCTAAAGATTCAATGCAATACCTACCAAGCTACCAACAGTATTTTTCACAGAACTAGAACAAATAATTTCACAATTTGTATGGAAATACAAAAAACCTCGAATACCCAAAACAATCTTGAGAAAGAAGAATGGAACTGGAAGAATCAACCTGCCTGACTTCAGGCTCTACTACAAAGCCACAGTCATCAAGACAGTATGGTACTGGCACGAAGACAGAAAAATAGATCAATGGAACAAAATAGGAAGCCCAGAGATAAATCCACATACCTATGGACAAATAAACTTCGACAAAGGAGGCAAGAATATACAATGGAAAAAAGATAGCCTCTTTAAAAAGTGGTGCTGGGAAAACTGGTCAATCACTTGTAAAAGAATGAAACAAGAACATTTTCTAACACCATACACAAAAACAAACTCAAAATGGATTAAAGATCTAAATGTAAGACCAGAAACTATAAAACTCCTAGAGGAGAACATACACAAAACACTCTCTGACATAAATCACAGCAGGATCCTCTATGACCCACCTCCCAGAATATTGGAAATAAAAGCAAAAACAAACAAATGGCACCTAATTAAATTTAAAATGTTTTGCACAACAAAGGAAACTATAAGCAAGGTGAAAAGACAGCATTCAGAATGGGAGAAAATAATAGCAAACAAAGTAACAGACAAAGGATTAATCTCAACAATATGCAATCAACTCCTGCAGCTCAATTCCAGAAAAATAAATGACCCAATCAAAAAATGGGCCAAAGATCTAAACAGACCTTTCTCCAAAGAAGACATACAGATGACTGTGGCTTTGTAGTAGAGTCTGAAGTCAGGCAGGTTGATTCCTCCAGCTCCATTCTTCTTTCTCAAGATTACTTTGGCTATTCGAGGTTTTTTGTATTTCCATACAAATTGTGAAATTCTTTGGTCTAGTTCTGTGAAAAATACCGTTGGTAGCTTGATAGGGATTGCATTGAATCTATAGACTGCTTTGGGTAGAATAGCCATTTTGACAATATTAATTCTTCCAATCCATGAACACGGTATGTTTCTCCATCTGTTTGTGTCCTCTTTGATTTCTTTCATCAGTGTTTTATAGTTTTCTATGTATAGGTCCTTTGTTTCTTTAGGTAGATATACGCCTAAGTATTTTATTCTTTTTGTTGCAATGGTGAATGGTATTGTTTCCTTAATTTCTCTGTCTGTTTTTTTCATTGTTAGTATATAGGAATGCAAGGGATTTCTGTGTGTTAATTTTATATCCTGCAACTTTACTATATTCATTGATTAGCTCTAGTAATTTTCTGGAAGAGTCTTTAGGGTTTTCTATGTAGAGGATCATGTCATCTGCAAACAGTGAGAGTTTCACTTCTTCTTTTCCTATCTGGATTCCTTTTACTTCTTTTTCTGCTCTGATTGCTGTGGCCAGAACTTCCAATGCTATGTTGAATAGTAGTGGTGAGAGTGGGCACCCTTGTCTTGTTCCTGATTTCAGGGGAAATGCTTTCAATTTTTCACCATTGAGGGTGATGCTTGCTGTGGGTTTGTCATATATAGCTTTTATTATGTTGAGGTATGTTCCTTCTATTCCTGCTTTTTGGAGAGTTTTAATCATAAATGAGTGTTGAATTTTGTCAAAGGCTTTCTCTGCATCTATTGAGATAATCATATGGTTTTTATCTTTCAATTTGTTAATGTGGTGTATTACATTGATTGATTTGCGGATATTAAAGAATCCTTGCATTCCTGGGATAAAGCCCACTTGGTCATGGTGTATGATTTTTTTAATATGTTGTTGGATTCTGTTTGCTAGAATTTTGTTAAGGATTTTTGCATCTATGTTCATCAGTGATATTGGCCTGTAGTTTTCTTTTTTTGTGGCATCTTTGTCTGGTTTTGGAATTAGGGTGATGGTGGCCTCATAGAATGAGTTTGGAAGCTTACCTTCTTCTGCAATTTTCTGGAAGAGTTTGAGTAAGATAGGTGTTAGCTCTTCTCTAAATTTTTGGTAGAATTCAGCTGTGAAGCCATCTGGTCCTGGGCTTTTGTTTGCTGGAAGATTTTTTATTACAGTTTCGAGTTCCTTGCTTGTGATGGGTCTGTTAAGATCTTCTATTTCTTCCTGGTTCAGTTTTGGAAAGTTATACTTTTCTAAGAATTTGTCCATTTCATCCAAGTTGTCCATTTTATTGGCATAGAGCTGCTGGTAGTAGTCTGTTATGCTCCTTTGTATTTCAGTGTTGTCTGTTGTGATCTCTCCATTTTCATTTCTAATTTTGGTAATTTGGTTTTTCTCTCTTTGTTTCTTAATGAGTCTTGCTAATGGTTTGTCAATTTTGTTTATTTTTTCAAAAAACCAGCTTTTAGCTTTGTTGATTTTTGCTATGGTCTCTTTAGTTTCTTTTGCATTTATTTCTGCCCTGATTTTTAAGATTTCTTTCCTTCTGCTAACTCTGGGGTTCTTCATTTCTTCCTTCTCTAATTGCTTTAGGTGTAGAGTTAGGTTATTTAATTGGTTTTTTTCTTGTTTCTTGATGTAAGCCTGTAATGCTATGAACCTTCCCCTTAGCACTGCTTTTACAGTGTCCCATAGGTTTTGGGTTGTTGTGTTTTCATTTTCATTCATTTCTATACATATTTTGATTTCTTTTTTGATTTCTGCTATGATTTGTTGGTTATTCAGAAGCGTGTTATTTAGCCTCCATATGTTTGAAGTTTTAACAATTTTTTTCCTGTAATTGAGATCTAATCTTACTGCACTGTGGTCAGAAAAGATGACCGGAAAGATTTCAATTTTTTTGAATTTTCCAAGACCAGATTTATGGCCCAGGATGTGATCTATTCTGGAGAATGTTCCGTGTGCACTTGAGAAAAAGGTGAAGTTGATTGTTTCGGGGTGAAATGTCCTATAGATATCAATTAGGTCTAGCTGGTCCATTGTGTCATTTAAGGTTTGTGTTTCCTTGTTAATTTTCTGTTTAGTTGATCTATGCATAGTTGTGAGTGGGGTATTAAAGTCTCCCACTATTATTGTGTTACTATTAATTTCCTCTTTCATACTCGTTAGTGTTTGCCGTACATATTGCGGTGCTCCTATGTTGGGTGCATATATATTTATAATTGTTATATCTTCTTTTTTGATTGATCCTTTGATCATTATGTAGTGTCCTTCTTTGTCTCTTTTCACTTCCTTTATTTGAAAGTCTATTTTATCTGATATGAGTATTGCGACTCCTCATCAAGACAGTATGGTACTGGCACAAAGACAGAAATATAGATCAATGGAACAGAATAGAAAGCCCAGAGATAAATCCATGGACCTATGGACACCTTATCTTTGACAAAGGAGGCAAGGATATACAATGGAAAAAAGACAACCTCTTTAACAAGTGGTGCTGGGAAAACTGCTCAACCACTTGTAGAAGAATGAAACTAGAACACTTTCTAATACCATACACAAAAATAAACTCAAAATGGATTAAAGATCTAAATGTAAGACCAGAAACTATAAAACTCCTAGAGGAGAACATAGGCAAAACACTCTCCGACATAAATCAAAGCAAGATCCTCTATGACCCACCTCCCAGAATATTGGAAATAAAAGCAAAACTAAACAAATGGGACCTAATGAAACATAAAAGCTTTTGCACTACAAAGGAAACTATAAGTAAGGTGAAAAGACAGCCCTCAGATTGGGAGAAAATAATAGCAAATGAAGAAACAGACAAAGGATTAACCTCAAAAATATACAAGCAACTCCTGCAGCTCAATTCCAGAAAAATAAATGACCCAATCAAAAAATGGGCCAAAGAACTAAACAGACATTTCTCCAAAGAAGACATACAGATGGCTAACAAACACATGAAAAGATGCTCAACATCACTCATTATTAGAGAAATGCAAATCAAAACCACAATGAGGTACCATTACACGCCAGCCAGGATGGCTGCTATCCAAAAGTCTACAAGCAATAAATGCTGGAGAGGGTGTGGAGAAAAGGGAACCCTCTTACACTGTTGGTGGGAATGCAAACTAGTACAGCCGCTATGGAAAACAGTGTGGAGATTTCTTAAAAAACTGGAAATAGAACTGCCATATGACCCAGCAATCCCACTTCTGGGCATACACACTGAGGAAACCAGATCTGAAAGAGACACGTGCACCCCAATGTTCATCGCAGCACTGTTTATAATAGCCAGGACATGGAAGCAACCTAGATGCCCATCAGCAGATGAATGGATAAGGAAGCTGTGGTACATATACACCATGGAATATTACTCAGCCATTAAAAAGAATTCATTTGAACCAGTCCTAATGAGATGGATGAAGCTGGAGCCCCTTATACAGAGTGAAGTAAGCCAGAAAGATAAAGAACATTACAGCATACTGACACATGTATATGGAATTTAGAAAGGTGATAACGATAACCCTATATGCAGAACAGAAAAAGAGACACAGAAATACAGAACAGACTTTTGAACTTTGTGGGAGAATGTGAGGGTGGGATATTTCAAAAGAACAGCATGTATACTATCTATGGTGAAACAGATCACCAGCCCAGGTGGGATGCACGAGACAAGTGCTCCGGCCTGGTGCACTGGGAAGACCCAGAGGAATCGGGTGGAGAGGGAGGTGGGAGCGGGGATCGGGATTGGGAATACATGTAAATCCATGGCTGATTCATATCAATGTATGACAAAACCCACTGGAAAAAATAATAATAATAATAATAAAAAGAAGACATACAGATGGCTAACAAACACATGAAAAGATGCTCAACATCTCTCATTATCAGAGAAATGCAAATTCAAAACCACAATAAGGTACCATTACACGCCAGTCAGGATGGCTGCTATCCAAAAGTCTACAAGCAATAAATGCTGGAGAGGGTGTGGAGAAAAGGGAACCCTCTTACACTGTTGGTGGGAATGCAAACTAGTACAGCCACTACGGAGAATAGTGTAGAGATTCCTTAAAAAACTGGAAATAGAACTGCCATATGACCCAGAAATCCCACTCCTGGGCATACACACCGAGGAAACCAGAACTGAAAGAGACACGTGTACCCCAATGTTCATCGCAGCACTGTTTATAATTGCCAGGACATGGAAGCAACCTAGATGCCCATCAGCAGACGAATGGATAAGAAAGCTGTGGTACATATACACAATGGCATATTACTCAGCCATTAAAAGGAACACATTTGAATCAGATCTAATGAGATGGGTGAAAGTGGAGCCCATTATACAGAGTGAAGTAAGTCAGAAAGAAAAAGACCAATACAGTATACTAATGCATATACATGGAATTTAGAAAGATGGTAACAATAACCTATATGCAAGACAGAAAAAGAGACACAGATGTATAGAACTGACTTTTGGACTCTATGGGAGAAGGCGAGGGTGGGATGATCTGAGAGAATAGCATTGAAACATATATATTATCAAGTGTGAAAGAGATTGCCAGTCCAGGTTGGATGCATGAGAGAAGTACTCAGGGCTGGTACACTGGGATGACCCAGAGGGATGGGATGGGGAGGGAGGTGGGAGGGGGGATCAGGATGGGGAACACATGTAAATACATGGCTGATTCATGTAAATGTATGGCAAAAACCACTACAATATTGTAAAGTAATTAGCCTCTAAATATAAAAATAAATGAAAACAAAAACAACAACTACAACAAAATGAAGCAACAGAACTAGACATGGAACAAAAGACTAGTTCCAAACGAGGAAAGGAGTATGTCAAGGCTGTATATTGTCACCCCGCATATTTAACTTATATTTCATGCAAGATGCCATGCTGGATGAAACACAAGCTGGAATTAAGATTCCCAGGAGAAATATCAATAACCTCAGATATGCAGATGACATCACCCTTATGGCAGAATGTGAAGAGGAACTTAACAGGCTCTGGATAAAAGTGAAAGCAGAGAGTGAAAAGACTGGCTTAATAATACTCAACATTCAAAAACCTAAGATCATGGCATCTGGTACATCACTTTATGGCAAATAGATCAGGAAACAATGGAAACAGTGATACACTTTATTTTCTTGGGCTCCAAAATCACTGCAGATGGTGGCTGCGGCCATGAAATTAAAAGACGATGGTTGCTTGGAAGAAAAGCTATGACCAACCTAGACAGCATATTAAAAAGCAGAGACATTACTTTGCTGATAAAGACATTACTTTTGCTGATAATCAAAGTTATGGTCTTCCCAGTGGTCACAAACAGTTGTGAGAGCTGGACCGTAAAGAAGGCAGAGCACCCAAGAATTGATGCCTTTGAACTGTGGTGCTGGAGAAGACTCCTGAGAGTCCCTTGGACTGCAAGGAGATCAAACCAGTCAATCCTAAAGGAAATCAGTCCTGAATATTTATTGGAAGGACTGATGCTGAAGCTGAAGGCTCCAATAATATGGCCACCTGATGCAAAGAATTGACTCACTGAAAAAGACCCTGATGCTGGGAAAGATTGAAGGTGGGAGGAGAAGGGAACCACAGAGGATCAGATGGTTGGATGGCATCACCGACTGAATTCACATGAGTTTAAGCAAAATCCAGGAGTTGGTGATGGACAGGGAAGGCTGGCATACTGCAGTCCATGAGATATATATATATATATATATATATATATATATATATATATATATATATATATATATATATATATGAGAGAGAGAGAGAGAGATTGATAGCTATATACATACCACAACTTCTTTATCCATTCATCTCTTGATGGAAACTTAGCTTGCTTCTGTATCTTGACAAGTGTAAATAATTCTGCTATGAATTTGGGGTGCATGTATCTGTTGTATCAGTTGTAACATCTCTTCTCTCATTTCTTCTTTCATTTCATTGATCGCTCTCTCTTCTTGGTGAGTATACCCAAAGTTTCGTCAATTTTGTTATTTTTCATGTAACCAGCTCCTTCATTGATCTTTTCTATTATCCTTTTTAGTCTCTATTTCATTTACATTGTCTCTAATATTTCTTATTTCCTTCCCATACTCACTTTGGGCTTCATTGGACCTTTGTTTTCTAGTTTCCTGGGGTGCAAGGTTGTTGAGTCTTGTTTCTTGAAGTAGGCATTTATTGCTATGAACTCCCCTCTTACATCTACTTTTGCAGCATCCCATCAATTTTGGTATGTTCCACTTCCATTTTCATATTTTTAAGTTCTCTTTTGACTTTTTCTTTGACCTACTTCAATAGCACGCTGTTTAATCTCCATACATTTCTGAATTTTCCAGTTTTCTTCATATAATTAATTTCTAGATTATACAATTGTGTTCATAAAATATTTTTTACATAATTTCAAGTTTGTGACCTAATGTATGATCTATCTTGGGAAATGTTCCGTGTTCACTTGAGTAGAATGTGCATTCTGTTGCTTTTAGGTAGAATGTTCTGTAAATATCTAACTCCATCAGGTTTGAAATATCACTTAAGGCAGTGTTTCCTGATTGATTTTCCATCTGGATGATCTACATGGTGATGTAAGTGGTCCATTAACATCTCCTACTATAATTGTATTGCAATCTATTTCTCTCTTTAGGTCTGTTAATATTTGTTTTATATATTTAGGTGCTTCCATATTGAGTGCATAAATATTTACATTATATCCTCTTCATAGATTGATCCCTTTATAATTATGTAGTATCCTTCTTAGTCTCTTATTACAATCTTAGTTTTAAAGTCTACTTTGACAGATATAAGTAAAACTACCCTAGCTTTCTTTTGATTTCCATTTACATGGGACACCTTTTTCCAGCTCTTTACTTTCAGTCTTTTTCTGTCCTTCTCAAAGGTTGCTTCTGTAAGCCTTGTGCTATGCCGGGATTCATGACCTCTGGAGGAGAGGATTTGGATATGGAGCCAGAGACCAGGCTTGACCACTTGGAGCTTTTTGTGTAACAGAATTTTATTAAAGTATGAGAAAGTATATTAAAGTGTAAGAGAAAGCTTCTGACATAGACATCAGAAGGGGGCAGAAAGAATGCCTGCCTGCTAGTTTTTAGCAAGGCATTTTCTGTCTGTTAGTGAGCTTCTAATCAGGTAAAAGAAATACCTCAAGGCTGAGGGAGTTTCACCAGGCCCCTATCCCACAATATGCATCTTTGAGATAGGATGGCACAAGGTGTGTCATCTCTGGTCATAAAACAATTGACATGAATACTGGTTGAGTGGTTGAGCCATTATCAGCCCAAGGTTTGAGAAAAGAAAAAACAACAACAAAAAAAGGTTAGTCTTAGGCAGAACCTGTTTTGTCAACAGAGAAGGGGGAAAAAAAAAATAACATCTGCCACTTGCAGTTTATTTCCTCCTGCCCCTTGGTGACCTCTGACCTTCCTACCTTTTACCCTCTCACTTTTATCTAAAGTGAATTTCTTGTAGGAAGCATATAGATGAGTCTTTTTCTTAATCTATCCAGTCTCTCTAGGTCCATTGATTGCAGAATTTAGTTCACTTGCATTTAAATTATTATGCAATTAATTTATTAAATTAAAGTATGTGCTTATTGCCATTTTGTTCACTGTTTTATATATATATATAACAACTTAGTTTGATTCCATTCTAAACTCAACATTTTTACTCTCTTCCCCACATTTTATGTTATTGACATCATATTTTACATGTTTTTTATTTGTAGTTATAATTAACTACAGCTTTAACAAGTTGTAGTTATAGCTATTGTAGTTATAGCTATTTTTAGTACTTTTGTCTTTTAATTTTAATCCTATCTTTATAAGTGATTAATACACTACCCTGACTATATAAGGGTATACTTACTGGTAAACCTTTACCTATATTTACCAGTCCTGATGCAAAGAACTGACTCATTGGAAAAGACCCTGATGCTGGGAAAGACTGAAGGCAAGAGAAGCAGACAACAGAGGATGACATGGTTAGATGGCATCACCGACTCAATGGACACGAGTTTGAGCAAGCTCTGGCAGTTGGTGATGGACAGGGAAGCCTGGCGTGCTGCAGTCTATGGGGTCACAAAGAGTCAGACACGACTGAGTGACTCAAGTGAACTCAACTGAAACTTGAATTTGTGCTATAAATTCTACTTGGCCATAATGAGTTAGGCCTTATATATACATTGGATACACTGTACTAAATTTTTGTTGAAATTTGCATCTCTACTCATCATGGATATTGTCCTGTAGTTCTATAATTCTGTGGTGTGTTAACAGAGTAATACCTCATGAAATGTGTTGGAAACTGTTCCCACCTACACTATTTTCTAATATTTGTGTAAGATTATTAATATTTCTTATTCAAATGTTTGATATGATTCACGTCTGGACCTGAACTTTCATTTGTGGGAAGAATCTTTTACCAATTTAAATATGCTCATTGGGCTTCCCTGGAGGGCGGCCAGCATCTGGGCATGTCTTGTCTCTTTCCTTCTTTCTCTCTCCTGGGCCTTGGCCTCTTTCTCCTGTTCTCTGTTATAAAAGGTATTGGTGGCTGTCTGGATCATCTCATCTAGAGAGGCAGCAGAGTCCTGCTGCTGTAGCTGTTGTAACTTAATTTTGATATCTGATGCACATTGGGACAGGAATTTGTCCTTTAAAATCACCTGTCCTTCGTAAGAGTCTAAGTCCAAATTGGTAAACTTTTGGAGGGCCTCTTTTAGCCTTTCCAGAAAGGCGATGGGGTTCTCATTGGACTCCTGAGTTATTGCTGAGACCCGGGCATAGCTGATTACTTTTTGCTGGGCTGCTTTCAGTCCTGTCTTTATACAGATTAGAAAATGATCTCTTTCCCAGATGTGCTCAGGGTCATTATAATTTCAGTTAGGATTGGAGGAGGGGACTGCAGTTTCCCCTACTGGGTATCTATCTATCGCTTGACATGTGAAGCCCTGTTGCATACCTCCAGGCTTCTTTTAAAACACTAGTATGTTCAGGGTCGTCTAATTATCAAGGATGCATTTCAAGGGCGTCTGCCGGGAAGTGGATTGGTTATTTCCCATCTGAAAAACAGTCATGTTAGGGAGGAAAAGGAAAAGAAAAAACTAACAGGCTTTTTGAAGCTCATCTTACCCAGTACTGTGGCAACCTGAGAGCCAGGCGTCCCCGGGTCAGGATGCAGATCTCCAGGCAGGCTGAGGCATGACAGCCTATTAGAGATTGAATCCCCGGGCAGGTCGAGGCATGACAGCCTCCCAAGAATTGGGCCCCTGGGCAGGTCGAGGCGTGACAACCTCCTGGGACCCTTGGGACTAGCAGATCCCCGAAAGGCTGAGGCATGACAACCTTTCAAGGACCAGATCCCTAGGCAGGTCAAGGCGTGATGACCTCCTGGGAACCCCAGGCTGGAGTTTGGGTGTCCCCAAGGTCTCTAGCGTGACCAGTGCTGGGTAGAATTAAGGGGTTGTAACTCACTGCTAGTTTGTTCACTGTGGATGGGAACAGATGCCATGATGTAAGCTCATCCTACCTAGTACTGTCGCAACCTGAGAGCCAGGCGTCCCTGGGTCAGGATGTAGATCTCCAGGCAGACTGAGGCGTGACAGCCTTTTAGAGATTGAATCCCCAGGCAGGTTGAGGCTTATGACGGCCTCCCCCAAAAATAAATAAATAAAAAATAAATAAATATGCTCATTGATGTAAGTTGCATCTGTTTCCTATTGTTACTCTAAAAAATTATGACAAACTTTGTTGTTGTTCACTTGCTAAATCGTGTCCAAATCTTTGCGACCTGGACTGCAGCATGCCAGGCTTCCCTGTCCTACACTATCTCCCAAAATTTGCTCAAACTCAAATCCATTGAGCCGCTGATGCCATCCAACAATCTCATTCTCTGTCGCCCCCTTCTCTTCCTGTCTTCAATCTTTCCCAGCATCAGGATCTTCTCCATTAAGTCGGCTATTCACATCAAGTGGCCAATGAGTTGGATCTTCAGCTTCAGCAGCAGTCCTTCCAATGAATATTCAGGGTTGATTTCCTTTAGGATTGACTGGTTTGATCTCCTTGCTATCCAAGGGACTCTTGAGAGCCTTCTCCAGCACCACAATTTGAAAGCATTGTTTCTTCAGTGCTCAGCCTTCTTTATGGTCCAACTTTCACATCCATACATGACTACTGGAAACACCATAGCTTTGACTATACATACAGACCTTTGTTGGCAAAGTGATGTCTCTTCTTTTTAATACACTGTGTATGATTGTCATAACTTTCCTTCAAAGCAGCGTCTTTTAATTTCATGGCTGAAGTCACTGTCTACAGTGATTTTGTAGCCCAGGAAAATAAAATCTGTCACTGCTTCCATTTTGTCCCATCTATCTGCCATGAAGTGATGGGACCAGATACCATGATATTAGTTTTGTGAATGTTGAGCTTCAAGTCAGCTTTTTCACTTTCCTCTTTCACTCTCATCAAGAGGCTTTTTAAGACACAGATATAAAGAACAGACTTTTGGACTCTGGGAGAAGGCGAGGGCAAGATGATTTGAGAGACTAGCATTGAAACATGTATACTACCATATGTGAAATAGGTGACCAGTCCAAGCTCAATGCATTAAAGAGGGCATTCAAAGCTGGTGCACTGGGAAAAACCATAGGGATGGAATGGGGAGAGAGGTGGGAGGGGGGTTCAGGATGGGGGGACACATATACACCCATGGCTGATTCATGTCAATGTATGGCAATAACCACCACAATATTGTAAAATAATTAGCCTTCAATTAAAATAAATAAATTCATTTTTAAAAAAATAAGAGGCTCTTTAGTTCCTCTTCACTTTCTACCATTGGAGTGGTATCATCTACATATCTGAGACTCTTGATATTTCTTTCGGCAAACTTAATTCCAGCTTGTGACTCATCCAGCCTGGCATTTCGCATGATGTATTCTGCATGTAAGTTAAATAAGCAGGGTAACAATATACAGCCTTGTCATACTCCTTTCCCAATTTGGAACCAGTCTGTTGTTTCGTGTCTGGTTCTATTGCTTCCTTGACCTGCATACAGATGTCTCAGGAGACAGATAAGGTGACCTGGTATTCCCATCTCTTTGAGAATTTTCCACAATTTGTTGTGATCCACAGAGTCAAAGACTTTAGCATAGTCCATGAAGCAGATGTTTTTCTGGAACTCCCTTACTTTTTCTCTGATCCAATGAATATTGGCAATTTGATCTCTGGTTCCTCTGCCTTTTCAAAATCCAGGTTGTACATCTGGATGTTCTTGTTTCACATACTGCTGAAGCCTAACTTGAAGGATTTTGCGTGTTACTTTGCTAGCATGTGAACTGAACATAATTGTACGGCAGTGTGAACATTCTTCGGCATGGCTCTTTTGGGGGAATGGAAAGAAAGCTGATCTTTTCCAGTACTGTGGCCACTGCTGAATTTTCCGAATTTGCTGACATATTGACTGCCACACTTTAATAGCATCATTTGTTAGGGTTTTAAATAGTCTAAAAAATTACAACAAGTCTGTGGCTTACAAGGATACAAATATATTATCCATAATATTTAATGGTGTTATATGGTTGCACATATTTGTAAAATTTTATTATTTCTTTTCTATATGTTCCTCTGTCTTTTCCCTCTGTTTTTCCTTCTCTTCCTTCATTTAGATTATTTGAATATTTTCTAGCATCACTTAATTTACCATTGGGCTCTTTTTAAATTAATTTATTTACCTGCCTCTTGAGAAACCTGTAGGCAGGTCAGGAAGCAACAGTTAGAACTGGACATGGAACAACAGAGTGGTTCGAAATAGGAAAAGGAATACGTCAAGGCTGTACATTGTCACCCTGCTTATTTAACTGATATGCAGAATACATCATGAGAAACTCTGGGCTGGAAGAAGCACAGGCTGGAATCAAGATTGCCAGGAGAAATACCAATAACCTCCGATATGCAGATGACACCACCCTTATGGCAGAAAGTGAAGAAGAACTAAACAGCCTCTTGATGAAAGTGAAAGAGGAGAGTGAAAAAGTTAGCTTAAAGATCAATATTCCGAAAACTAAGATCATGGCATCCAGTCCCATCACTTCATGGCAGATAGATGGGGAAAAAGTGGAAACAGTGGCTGACTATTTTTCTGGGCTCTAAGCATCTAGGTTGCTTCCATGTCCTAGCTATTGAAAACAGTGCTGCAGTGAACATTGGGGTACATGTGTCTCTCTCAATTCTAGTTTCCTCAGTGTGTATGCCCAGGAGTGGGATTGCTGGGTCATATGGCAGTTCTATTTCCTTTTTCTAAGGAATCTCCACACTGTTCTCCATAGTGGCCATACTAGTTTGCATTCCCACCAACAGTGTAAGACGGTTCCCTTTTCTCCACACCCTCTCCAGCATTTATTGCTTGTAGACTTTTGGATAGCAGCCATTCTGACCGGCTTGAGATGGTACCTTATTGTGGTTTTGATTTGCATTTTTCTGATAATGAGTGGTGTTGAGCATCTTTTCATGTGTTTGTTAGCCATCTGTATGTCTTCTTTGGAGAAATGTCTGTTTAGTTGTTTGGCCCATTTTTTTAAATTGGGTCATTTATTTTTCTGGCATTGAGCTGCAGGAGCTGCTTGCATATTTTTGAGATTAATTATTTGTCAGTTGCTTCATTTGCTATTATTTTCTCCCATTCTGAAGGCTGTCTTTTCATCTTGCTTATAGTTTCCTTTGTTGTGCAAAAGCTTTTAAGTTTAATTAGCTCCCATTTGCTTATTTTTGCTTTTCTTTCCCTTATTCTCAGAGGTGGGTCATAGAGGATCTTGCTGTGATTTCTGTCAGACAGTGTTTTGCCTATGTTTTCTACTAGCTGTTTGATAGTTTCTGGTCTTACATTTAGATCTTTAATCCGTTTTGAGTTTACTTTTGTGTATGGTGTTAGAAAGTGTTCTAGTTTCATTCTTTTACAGGTGGTTAACCAGTTTCTCAGCACCACTTGTTAAAGAGATTGTCTTTTCTCCATTGTATATCATTGCCTCCTTTGTCAAAAAGATAAAGTATCCATAGGTGCGTGGATTATCTCTGCACTTTCTAATTTGTTCCACTGATCAAAATTCTGTCTTTGGGCCAGTACTATACTGTCTTGATAACTGTAGCTTTGTACTACAGTCTGAGGTCAGGAAGGTTGATTTCTCCAGTTCCATTCTTCTTTCTCAAGATCGCTTTGGCTATTCGAGAATTTTTGTATTTCCATACAAATTGTGAAATTATTTGTTCTAGTTCTGTGAAAAATACTGGTAGCCAGCCTGATAGGGATTGCATTGAATCTATAGATTTCTTTGCGTAGTATAGTCATTTTCACTATATTGATTCTTCCAATTCATGATCATGGTATATATCTCCATCTATTTGTGTCCTCTTTGATTTCTTTCATCAGAGTTTATAGTTTTCTATATATAGGTCTTTTGTTTTTTAGGTAGATATATTCCTAAGTATTTTATTCTTTTCATTGCAATGGTGAATGGGATTGTGTCCTTAATTTCTATTTCTGTTTTCTGTTAGTGTACAGGAATGCAAGGGATTTCTGTGTATTAATTTTATACCCTACAATTTTACTATATTCATTGATTAGCTCTAGTAATTTTCTGGCGGTGTCTTTAGGGTTTTCTATGTGGAGGATCATGTCATCTGCAAACAGTGAGAGTTTCACTTCTTCTTTTCCTATCTGGATTCCTTTTATTTCTTTTTCTGCTCTGATTGCTGTGGCAAAAACTTCCAAAACTATATTGAATAGTAGTGGTGAGAGTGGCCACCCTTGTCTTGTTCCTGACTTTAGGGGAAATGCTTTCAATTTTTCACCATTGAGGATAATGTTTGTGGGTTTATTGTATATGGCTTTTATTATGTTGAGGTATGTTCCTTCTATTGTGCTTTCTGGAGGGTTTTTTATCATAAATTCATGTTGAATTTTGTCAAAAGCTTTCTCTGCATCTATTGAGATAATCATATGGTTTTTATCTTTCAATTTGTTAATGTGGTGTATCACATTGCTGCTGCTGCTGTGCTAAGTCGCTTCAGTTGTGTCTGACTCTGTGCGACCCCATAGACAGAAGCCCACCAGGCTCCTCTCTCCCTGTGATTCTCCAGGCAAGAATACTGGAGTGGGTTGCCATTTCCTTCTCCACATCTCCTCTTGACCACTTCTAATTTACCTTGATTTACCGGGGAGTTCATATTTCAGTGTCCTATCTTTTTGCCTTTTTATATGGTTCATGGGGTTCTCAAGGCAAGAATTTTGAAGTAGTTTGCCATTCCATTCTCCAGTGGACCACGTTTTGTCAGAACTCTCCACCATGACCCATCCATCTTGGCTGGCCCTACACGGCATGGCTCATAGTTTCATTGAGTTAGACAAGGCTGTGGTCCATGTGATAAGTTTGATTAGTTTTCTGTGATTATGGTTTTCATTTTGTCCACCCTCTGATGAATAAGGATAAGAGGCTTATGGAATCTTCTGGATGGGAGAGACTGACTTTGGGGCAATCTGGGTCTTGTTCACAGATCCCACAGAGACCGATCTAGACCTGTGTTTGCATCTTCTGCAGAGGTTCAGGTCATCAATGGCCTGTTGCAGGGGCAGGGGTTCCTGATGCAGGTACCTGTGTCACACAGCATATGAAATAAGCCCTCTTGGAGGATGTTGCCATTAACCCCAACATACAGCTGCCAAGCAGATGACCCACAAACTGAAAAACAATTATACCAAAGAAATTCTCGAAATGTTAAGAAAGCTCTAGGACCCAGAACAGATTTCCCAACATGGGGATCTGGCAAAGGGACTGAGAACCCCCAGAGAATTTGACTTTGGAGGCCAGTGGGATTTGATTACAGAACTTATACAGGACTGGGGAAACAGACACTTGGAGGGCACAAACAAAACCTCGTGTGAACTACAATCCACGAGAAAGGAGCAGTGACCCCACAAGAGACTGACCCAGACCTGACTGTCAGTGTCCAGGAGTCTCTGGCAGAGGCATTGGTTGGCAGGGGACTGCTGCAGGGTCAGGGATACTGTGTGGCAGTGCATGCATGGGACCTTTTGAAGGAGGTCACCATTATCTTCATTACCTCCACCATAGTCTAGTCTCAGGTCAAACAACAGGGAGGGAACACAGCCCAGCCCATCAACAGAAAATTGGATTAAAGATTTACTGAGCATGGCCCCGCCCATCAGATGGAACCAGATGCCATGATCTTAAATTTTAATGTTGAGGTTTAAGCCAGATTTTTCACTCTCCTCTTTCACCCACAACAAGAGGCTCTTTAGTTCCTCTCATGTGCTGCATTGACAGTGATATCATCTGCATACCTGAGGTTATTGGGATTTCTCCTGGCAATCCTTATTCCAGCTTGTGAATTCATCCAACCTGGCATTTTGCATGATGTATTCTGCATAGCAGTTAAATAAGCAGGGTGACAATATGCAGCTTTGTTGTACCCAAAGTATACACGCACATGTTCATTACAGCAGTGTTTACAATAGCCAAAACATAGAAGTAACCTAAATGCCCATTGACAGGAATGGATAAAGATGTGGTACACATATACAGTGGAATATTACTCAACTATTAAAAAACTGAAATAATGGCATTTACAACAACATGGATGGGCCTAGACATTGTCATGCTGAATGAAGTATGTCAGACAGAGAAGAAGTACTATATGACATCCCTTATATGCAGAATCTAAAACAAAATGATACAAATGAACTTACAAAACCGAAACAGACTCACAGACTTAGAGAATGAACTTATGGTTGCCAGGCAGAAGGGACAGTTAGGGAGTTTGCAATAGACATGTACACAATGCTATATTTTCAATGGATAATCAACAAGGAACTACTGTATAGCACATGCAACTCTGCTCAGTATTAGGTGGCAGCCTGGATGGGAGGGGGGATTGGGGGAGAATGGATACATATATGTGTGTGGCTGAATCCCTTTGCTGTTCACCTGAAACTGCACAACACTGTTAATCGGCTATACTCAGTCAATAATACAAAGTTTAAAAAAAAAATGAAAAAAACCTAAGTTATGAATCAGGTATTACTATGTAAACTGACTAGTTTAAATAGTACAGTAGAATACATTAAAGCTGTTTGCTCAGATGACTAAGGCTTTACTATTTGTAAAGCTTGGCTAAGGGAGTTATTCTCAGCATTTTGAATTTTAAAACTATAACTTTGTCATTTTTTCCTTTGATTTCTGGTCTTGCCTGATTGAGCTAATTAGGCTCAGTCTCATCCTTGTGGACTGTATTTCAGTTCAGTTCATTTCAGTCGCTCAGTCATGTCTGACTCTTTGCAACCCCATGGACTGTAGGACGCCAGGGTTCCCTGTCCATCACCAACTCCCGGGGCCTACTCAAACTCATGTCCATCATGTTGGTGATGCCATCCGACCATCTCATCCTCTGTCATCCCCTTCTCCTGTTCTCAATGTTTCCAAGCATCAGGGTCTTTTCCAATGAGTCAGTTCTTTGCATCAGGTGGCCAAAGTATTGGAGTTTCAGCTTCAGCATCAGTCCTTACAATGAATATTCAGGACTGATTTCCTTTAGGATTGACTTGCTTGATCTCCTTGCAGCCCAAGGGACTTTCAAGCGTCTTCTCCAACACCACAGTTCAAAAGCATCCGTTCTTCGGTGCTCAGCTTTCTTTATGATCCAACTCTCACATCCATACATGACTAATAGAAAAACAATAGCTTTGACTAGACAGACCTTTGTTGGCAAAGTAATGTCTCTGCCTTTTAATATGCTGTCTAGGTTGGTCATAGATTTTCTTTCAAGGAGCAAGTGTCTTTTAATTTCATGGCTGCAGTCACCATCTGCAGTGACTTTGGAGCCTAAGAAAATAAAGTCTGCCACTGTTTCCACTGTTTCCCCATCTATTTGCCATGAAGTGATAGGACTGGATGTTTACATTCTGGTGTTTGTAGAGATTTGCAAGAGAAAGACAGTTGCTTTTAGTTCCCCTAAGAATAGGTCTGTCACCTAAAAGATACTAAAAGTTTAATCAATAACAAGATTTATAATGAAATTGAAATTTATCTTATGAGCTCTATGTCCTAGAATTTTAGAGTTTAATGTATCATGCTTGTGTGCATGCTAAGTCCCTTCAGTTGTGTCCAACTGTTTGTGAACCTATGGACTATAGCCTGCCAGGCTCCTCTGTCTGTGGGATTCTCCAAGCAAGAATACTAGAGTGGGTTGCCATGCCCTCCTCTAGGGAATCTTCTCAATCCAGGGATCAAATCTGAGTCTTTTTTGTCTTCTGAAGTGGCAGGTATGTTCTTTACCACTAGTGCCACCTGCAAAGCCAATTTATCATGTGTCAACTACAAATTCGCACTGACCATGGGCACTTGCCACCTACCTCTACAAGGATGTAATCATGTGCTACTGAAGCCACCAACCTTCAACACCCCCTGAAAGGAATTCAGAGTGGAAAGCAGAAATGAAGCACTTTGTACCCAGGGTAAAACTGGCAGGACAAGTCTTCAGGTAGATATTTTCAGGAGCCAATTTAAGGAGCCCAATTCTTGTATCTCCTCATATTTAGAAAAGCACTAAAATCCCTCATGATGATGACTGTTATTTGTGACTGGAAAAAGTTTCATAAGACTGGTAGAAATCTTCTGGGAAAATATGTGCTTGATTGCATGTATTCCCCCTCCACCAAAACCATGCCAAGTCACTTAGTTGTGTCCAACTCTTTGCGACTCTATGGACTATAGCCCTCCAGGCTCCTCTGTCCATGGGATTCTCCAGGCAAGAATACTGGAGTGAGTTCCCATGCCCTCCTCCAGGGGATCTTCCTGATCAGGGATCAAAACTGTGTCTCTTATGTCTCCTGCATTAGCAGACAGATTCTTTACCACTACTGCCACCTGGGAAGCCCTTCTCAGAGCTATCTGAGATGCTGTTTCCCAGGTCGCAGTCCTCATTTTGCCCAACATGAAACAACTCACAGCTCTCACAATGTGCTTTTTTCTTTTTTTTTTTTAATCAACAGTTGTAATGCAACCAGTGATGTGACCCAGAGTGGACTTCCCTCCTTTGCCTGAACTCTATGAGAAAGTGGAGCTTTGGTACCAGCAGCAGCCCATTGCACTTTTTGAAAGATAGCAGGGTCTGCTCAGTTGTAGGAGACTAAGCAGTCTTGGCTGACTGGTTAGGTAAAAGGCTGACCTGACACTTCCTCAATTTGGCTGCCTTAATAGAAATTGTAAGGCTAAAAGGGAAAATATTATCAATACATGAGAGCTTTGTTCCACAGAAAAGGGACAACAGTCCTCCTGGCCAGTTATGGCTTTCTCAGGTGAGTGAGAAATTTACAGGAGTGGTAGAGGCCATGTCCTCATACTGTGCAGTGGTTCCATAGGGAAACCCATTCATTAACTGAAACACTTGCTCACCAAGGGGTGAGCTCACCAAGGGGTCATTAATAAGAATTGTCCATTCAGCAATCTGAGCACTCATGGTGGCCTTAAGCTGCTAAAGAAAGAAACTGAGACGTGTAAGAAGAGCTGAAATGAATCTGGGGTGATGCTTGGAAGAATTAAGCTCACAAGAAGCACATAGGCCCATCACACAATTTCAGTAGTGAATTTTATCCCTGACAAATTCAACAAACAATGGGAAATAGAATCTCTCAAAAACAGAAATGAGGAGCTCCAGAAAGCCAACCTCTGGCTAATACTCCAGCCCGATTCATGTATAATACGTACAGAGTTCATACTTGCAAGTACATAGTTAACTGGGAAAATTATACTAAAGGAGAGGTCAACCTAAAATGGCCAAATTGGGGTTCTTTTGATATTCCAAAATTGATATACACAGTTAAACCAGCTGGCCATAATATCAAGCAGACTGAATGGAATACTTACTTTGGTATGTAGAGCTTCCCTTGAAACTGTATCAGAACAAAAATGGCTGCTGGTAGTCTGTTACTGTCTCTCCCTCTGCTTCCCCCAAGTATCCTCTTCTATCTGAATTAACTGGCCAGATGTTATCTCTTCCAATTTTTTCAATGCCTCCACCTCTTGCTGCTCCCCTCGCTCAAGCAAAGAAGGATTAAAAAAAAAAAAAATCAGAAGTAATTATAGCTCCCTTAAGGAGAACTTAAAGCCTTAGCTAAGGAATTTCCTGATCCAAGTCAGGATCCATTGGGATTTGCTAAGGAATTCAGGTTAACCATCCAGTCCTACAAGCCCAAGTTTTCAGATCTATATCAATTATTACAGCTGTTAGTTTCTGAAAGCAAAGCAATGGAATGAATAGAGGAAGCAGGATGGAAACATCCCTTAATGGATTTGGAAACACAGGCTAAAAGTGAATGTAAGTAATTAGCTCAAAAATAATTCAAATTTATCCCACAGCTTTTCCCTAAAACTGTAGAGTGGACAGAGATTCAACAGTGCAAGCAGAGATCAAATGAATAAATTCTGGATTGTTAGGAAGGGTTTAAAAAAAAAAAAAAAAACTTCTAAGCATTATTCTGGCTTGACACCTGAGTCATTCTCTAACCATCAAAATAATCCTTTACTTAATTCTGCCTTTTTAGAAGGCTCAGATGTGGATTTGACTACTCTAGTAAAAAGACAGTGTAGGTTGGTCAAAGTTACACACAAACATTTGTTACACAGACTGATCAAGTTTTTGGAATCATTAAAAGAAATAAAAGGGTATATCCATGAAAAATAAGAAACTTCCATTGTGCCAATTAAGTACACAATGCTAGTAGGAGGTTAACTGTCTTCCAACCAGTTTCATTCCAACCCACAGAGAAACTTTGCTTGAAAGAAAATAATAAGTTCTGAAGGGAGAAGTCCTATATAAAGAACCTGATTTTTGCTTCCTGTGCCTTGAGGATCACATCTTATCTAGACACATCTCATGGTAGACACATCTCAGAATCACATCTTATGTAGATCATCTTTAATTTCTGAAACTAAAGGGGGGAAAAGGAGTATGAAGCCTTAATTTTTTTTTTCAATTCCAACTGCTATTTATAAACTAGTGAGTTTTATAATGTGATATCTAATTCATGACTAAGGTTAGAGGATGAAACTGCATATCTTGTCATCTCTGGCTGGACATATGAATGTCTCAGTATATGTCTTTGTCTTTGGATAGTATTGCTGAGGTTTATTTGTAATAACCTCCAATGTAATTGGTCTAGAGAAAAGTAAGCACTTATAGTATCAACATTAACTATAATACTTTTACTGTGCCTCACTTTAATACAAGCTGAATAAGATCTTATTGTATCTGTTGAAAACTTGTCAGCAAGGAAAGTAACTCAATGTGAAGAAACTTTAAGGAAAGAAATGTAAATGAGATAAGGACTTTTAGATAAAATTTATTAAGAATAATTATGTTTAATTACCCCAATGTTCATCGCAGCACTGTTTATAATAGCCAGGACATGGAAGCAACCTAGATGTCCATCAGCAGACGAATGGATGAAAAAGCTGTGGCAAATATACACAATGGAATATTACTCGGCCATTAAAAAGAATACATTTGAATCAGTTCTAATGAGGTAGATGAAACTAGAGCCTATTATACAGAGTGAAATAAGTCAGAAAGAAAAACACCAATACAGTATACTAATGCATATATATGGAATTTAGAAAGATGGTAACGATAACCCTGTATGAAAGACAGCAAAAGAGACACAGATGTATAGAACAGCCTTTTGGACTCTGTGGGAGAGGGCAAGGGTGGGATGATATGGGAGAACGGCATTGAAACATGTAAATTATCAAATGTGAAATGAATCGCCAGTCCAGGTTTGATGCATGATACAGGGTGCTCGGGGCTGGTACACTGGGATGACCCAGAGGGATGGGATGGGGAGGGAGGTGGGAGGGGTGTTCAGGATGGGACACACATGTACACCCATGGCAGATTCAAGTCAATGTATGGCAAAACCAATACAATATTCTAAAGTAAAATAAATAAATAAATAAAACTGAAAAAAAAAATCTCTTCAGATTTTGGTAACTTGGAAATCTAGGGTTGTGCAAAATTAAATGATGGAAGTTATTGAATAGGTAGGTCACTCCCAAATAAAATAAGACACTGAAACATTAATTACTGAGCACTGGCTTCCTCTCACAGATAAGTTAAAGATATTTTTGACTATTAATGAATATGTTAGGTGCCATCCTGAAATGTTCTCTATAAGAAAGCAAGTATTTTTAGAAATTATCACAGGTATTTGTGTTCACCAATCTATAGAGTGCTGATATAAAGGACAATTCATGGTTGCATAAAAAAAAGTAGAATTCAAGTTGATGTATGGCAAAACTAATACCGTCTTGGCTTACTTAACTCTGTATAATAGGCCCTAGTTTCATCCACCTCATTAGAACTGATTCAAATATATTCTTTTTAATGGCTGAGTAATATTCCATTGTGTATATTTACCACAGCTTTCTCATCCATTCATCTGCTGATGGACATCTAGGTTGCTTCCATGTCCTGACTATTATAAACAGTGCTGCGATGAACATTGGGGTAATTAAACATAATTTTAAAAATAAAATAAAATAAATGGCAACCCGCAAAAAAAAAAAAAAAAAGACAATTTTTCAAGCTTAAGAGACTGAGGATATGTAAATATGTGTATTTTAAAAAAGAAAACTACGATGCATTTTTTTAGTAAAGAAGGTATGAGGAATGGAATTGCATTTTATTAAGGAAAAAGGTAGTAGCTCTGACTTAGAGGTGTTTGTTACTGGATGGGCAAATTAAATGATGGCTACAGAAAGCAAGAAAGCTTTGTGGAAAGTAGACCCTGAAGAAACAGTTTTGTGCATAGTACAAGTTTTCGTAAGATGATGAACTACCTTTGATAACAGATTTTTAAGTCCCTTCCTTTTAAGTGATCTGCTCTGTATTACACTTTGAAATCTTTTATTGCAACTTGAGCTAAGTGAATAAATGTTGTTTCAGGGTGACCTATGATCCTATCTGAATGAGTGTTTTAACCTCTTGATATTTATTGAAAAAATATATTAAATTAAAATTTAATGAAGTCCTTTGACTTCTATCTAATTTCAGGATGCTTCAAAGGGCCCCTGAAATCTCCCAAAGAGAAATATTAAGCTAATTAGATTCAGTTGGTATCTTAAATTACATGGGAAATATTGTCAAATGAGTAATAAAATATTCTTAAGTTATGTTGTGTGGTAAATATGAATAATACAAATAGTTGAGAAATCATGTGGAATTCCCAAAAATGTGATATGTTCTGGTAAAATGATAGTCATAATTCTAGTTGTCATCTTAAAGTGTTATATGTCATAGCAGTAATGAAGCTTCTTTGTCAGTTCTATTGTAATCAGATTTAAATGTACATTCATAAGTCTTTTGTCATTATAGACACTTACGGTTTCACTCTAATGTCTTTGCAAAAATGCTTCCTTTTCAAGAAGAAATACAGAAAGAATCGTTGTTAAAATACAAGTTTCTAATTTTCAGACCATTATACTGAATTGGGCAAGAAACCTCCAAGGAGCGGCTGCTGCACGGGCGCAGGAGGGCCGAGAGGAGCTACTCCACGTTCAAGGTCAGGAGGGGTGGCCGAGAGAAGATACCCCTCGTCCAAGGTAAGGAGCACTGGCTGCGCTTTGCTGGAGCAGCCGTGAAGAGATACCCCACGTCCGAGGTAAGAGAAACCCAAGTAAGACGGTAGGTGTTGTGAGAGGGCATCAGAGGGCAGACACACTAAAACCATAATCACAGAAAACTAGCCAACTTGATCACAGGACCACAGTCTTGTCTAACTCAATGAAAATAAGCCATGCCTTCTGGTGACCACCCAAGACGGTTGGGTCATGGTGGAGAGGTCTGACAGAATGTGGTCCACTGGAGAAGGGAATGGCAAACCACTTCAGTATTCTTCCCTTGCGAACCCCATGAACAGTATGAGAAGGCAAAATGAGGGGATACTGAAAGAGGAACTCCCCAGGTCGGTAGGTGCCCAATATGCTACTGGAGATCAGTGGAGGAATAACTCCAGAAAGAATGAAGGGATGGAGCCAAAGCAAAAACAATACCCAGTTGGGGATGGGACTGGTGATAGAAGAAAGGTCCGATGCTGTAAAGAGCAATATTGCACAGGAACCTGGAATGTTAGGTCCATGAATCAAGGCAAATTGGAAGTGGTCAAACAGGAGATGGCAAGAGTGCTGATTCTAGGAATCAGCAAACTAAAATGGACTGGAATGGGTGAATTTAACTCAGATGACCATTATATCTACTACTGTGGGCAGGGATCCCTTAGAAGAAATGGAGTAGCATTCATAGTCAACAAAAGAGTACGAAATGCAGTACTTGAATGCAATCTCAAAAATGACAGAATGATCTCTGTTCGTTTCCAAGGCAAACCATTCAATATCACGGTAATCCAAGCCTATGCCCCAACTAGTAACCCTGAAGAAGCTGAAGTTGAACGGGTCTATGAAGACCGACAAGACCTTTTAGAACTAACACCCAAAAAAGATGTCCTTTTCATTATAGAGGACTGGAATGCAAAAGTAGGATATCAAGAAACACCTGGAGTAACAGGCAAATTTGGCCTTGGAGTACAGAATGAAGCAGGACAAAGCCTAATAGAGTTTTGCCAAGAGAACACACTGTTCCTAGCAAACACCCTCTTCCAACAAGAGAAGACTCTACACATGGACACCACCAGATGGTCAACATCGAAATCAGATTGATTATATTCTTTGCAGCCAAAGATGGAGAAGCTCTATACAGTCAGCAAAAACAAGACCAGGAGCTGACTGTGGCTCAGATCATGAACTCCTTATTGCCAAATTCAGACTTAAACTGAAGAGAGTAGGGATAACCACTAGACCATTCAGGTATGACCTAAATCAAATCCCTTATGAATATACAGTGGAAGTGAGAAGTAGATTTAAGGGACTAGATCTGATAGACAGAGAGCCTGATGAACTATGGACGCAGGTTCGTGACATTGCACAGGAGACAGGGATCAAGACCATTCCCATGGAAAAGAAATGCAAAAAGGCAAAATGGTTGTCTGAGGAGGCCTTACAAATAGCCGTGAAAAGAAGAGAAGCAAAAAGCAAAGGAGACAAGGAAAGATATTCCCATTTGAATGCAGAGTTCCCAAGAATAGAAAGGAGAGATAAGAAAGCCTTCTTCAGTGATCAATGCGAAGAAGTAGAGGAAAACAACAGAACGGGAAAGACTAAAGATCTCTTCAAGAAAATTAGAGATATCAAGGGAACATTACAGGCAAAGATGGGTTCGATAAAGGACAGAAATGGTATGGACCTAACAGAAACAGAAGATACTAAGAAGAGGTGTCAAGAATACACAGAAGAACTGTACAAAAAAGATGTTCATGAGCCAGATAATCACAATGGTGTGATCACTCACCTAGAGCCAGACATCCTGGAATGTAAAGTCAAGTGGGCCTTAGAAAGCATCACTACCAAAAAGCTAGTGGAGGTGATGGAATTCCAGTTGAGCTATTTCAAATCCTGAAAGATGATGCTGTGAAAGTGCTGCACTCAATATGCCAGCAAATGTGGAAAACTCAGCAGTGGCCACAGGACTGGAAAAGGTCAGTTTTCATTCCAATCCCAAAGAAAGGCAATGCCAAAGAATGCTCAAACTACCACAAAATTGCACTCATCTCACACCCTAGTAAAATAAGGCTCAAAATTCTCCAAGCCAGGCTTCAGCAATACGTGAACCGAGAACTTCCAGATGTTCAAGCTGGTTTTAGAAAAGGCAGAGGAACCAGAGATCAAATTGCCAATATCCGCTGGATCATCAAAAAAGCAAGGGAGTTCCAGAAAAACATCTATTTCTGCTTTATTGACTACGCCAAAGCCTTCGACTGTGTGGATCACAATAAACTGTGGAAAATTCTGAAACAGATGGGAATACCAGACCACCTGACCTGCCTCTTGAGAAGCCTGTTTGCAGGTCAGGAAGCAACAGTGAGAACTGGACATGGAACAACAGACTGGTTTCAAATAGGAAAAGGAGTACGTCAAGGCTGTATACTGTCACCCTGCTTATTTAACTTATATGCAGAGTACATCATGAGAAACGCTGGGTTGGAAGAAGCACAAACTGGAATCAAGATTGCCAGGAGACATATCAATAACCTCAGATATGCAGATGACACCACCCTTATGGCAGAAAGTTAAGATGAACTAAAAAGCCTCTTGATGAAAGTGAAAGACGAAAGTGAAAACGTTGGCTTAAAGCTCAACATTCAGAAAACTAAGATTATGGCATCTGGTCCCATCACCTCATGGCAAATAGATGGGGAGACAGTAGAAACAGTGTCAGACTTTATTTTGGGGGGCTACAAAATCAGTGCAGATGGTGATTGCAGCCGTGAACTTAAAAGACGCTTACTCCTTGGAAGAAAAGTTCTGACCAACCTAGATAGCATATTAAAAAGCAGAGACATTACTTTGCCAACAAAGGTCCATCTGGTCAAGGCTATGGTTTTTCCAGTGGTCAGGTACGGATATGAGAGTTGGACTGTGAAGAAAGCTGAGCACCAAAGAATTGATACTTTTGAACTGTGGTGTTGGAGAAGACTCTTGAGAGTCGCTTGGACTGCAAGGATATCCAACCAGTCCATCCTGAAGATTAGCCCTGGGTGTTCATTGAAAGGACTGATGCTGAAGCTAAAACTCCAATACTTTGGCCACCGCATGCAAAGAGTTGACTCATTGGAAAATACCCTGATGCTGGGAGGGATTGGGGGCAGGAGGAGAAGGGGACGACAGAGGATGAGATGGATGGATGGCATCACCGACTCGATGGGCATGAGGTTGAGTAAACTCCTGGAGTTTTTGATGGACAGGGAGGCCTGGCGTGCTACGATTCATGGGGTCGCAAAGAGTCGGACACGACTGAGCGACTGCACTGAACTGAACTAATGAGATTCATAAACCGCTAACAAAAAGAGTTAACAAAATACTCAGTCAACTGCTGAAAGTGGTTACTATTTTTATGAATTCTGTCTGAAAAATTACAGGTCTCAGTCTGTGTTTTCCAGGTATAAGGAAAAACATCCCCTCAAACTAATTATCAGTTCAGTTCAGTTGCTCTGGTCATGTCCGACTCTTTGGGACCAATGGACTGCAGCATGTTAGGCTTCCCTGTCCATCACCAACTCCTGGAGCCTGTTCAAGCTCATCTCCATTGAGTTGGTGATGACATCCAACCATCTCATCCTCTTTTCCTCTCGCCTTCCATTGTTCCCAGCATCAGCATCTTTTCTAGTGAGTCAGTTCTTCACATCAGGTGGACAAAATATTGGAGCTTCAGCTTCAGCATCAGTCCTTCCAATGAATATTCAGGACTGATTTCCTTTAGGATGAACTGGTTTGATCTCCTTGCAGTCCAAGGGACTCTCAAGAGTCTTTTCCAACACCACAGTTCAAAAGTATCAATTCTTCAGTGCTCAGCTTTCTTCACAGTCCAGCTCTCACATCCATACATGAATACTGGAAAAAATATAGGTTTGACTAGACGGACCTTTGTTGGCAAAGTAATGTCTCTGCTCTTTAATATGCTCTCTAAGTTGGCATAGCTTTTCTTCCAAGGAGCAAGCATCTTTTAATTTCATGCCTGCAGTCAGCATCTGCAGTGATTTCACCTAAGAGATCTAGGTGAATTCCTCTCTTTACAAGGTTCCCCAAATACTTTATGATTTCTGTACTTGTTAGTGAGGTAGTCTTCCTGATTTATCTGATAAAGCCACTGGAAACCTAACATTTTACAATCTCTAGATGGAGCACATAGAAAAGATAAATGTTTCAATTCTGCTTAAAAAGATGCCACAAACAAAGAAAATTACAGGCAAATAGCATTGATGAACATAGATGCAAATAACTTCAAAATTCTAGCAAACAGAATCCAACAATATATTTAAAGAATCATACATCATGATCAACTGAGCTTTATCCCAGGGATATAAGGATTCTTCAGTATATGCAAATCAATCAACGTGATACACAATATTAGCAAACTGAGAGATAAAAATCATATGACCATCTCAATAGATGCAGAAAAAGGTTTTCACAAAATTTTACACTCATTTATGACCAAGAAAAATAAAACCTCTCCAGAAAGTAGGTATAGAAAGAACATATCTCAACATAATGAAGACCATAGATGATAAACCTACAGCAAACATTACTCTCAATAGTGAAAAACTGAAAGCATTTCTTGAAGATCAGGAACAAGGCAATGGTGCCTACACTCACCAAAATTACTCAACATACTTTTGAAAGTCCTAGTTACAGCAATCAGAGAAGAAAAAGAAATAATAAGGAATCCAGATTGGAAAAGAAGATGTAAAACTCTCACTGTTTGCAAATGACATGATACTCTACCTAAGATGTCATCAGAAAATTACTAGAGCTAATCAATGAATATAGCAAAGTTAGAGGATATAAAATTAATACACAGAAATCCCTTGCATTCCTATACACTAATAATGAAAAATCAGAAAGAGGAATTAAGGAAACAATCCCATTCACTACTGCAACAAAAACAATAAAATACCTAGGAGTAAACTTACCTAAAGAGAAAAAAGACTTGTATGCAGAAAACTATATGACACTGATGAAAGAAATCAAAGATAGCACAAACAGATGGAGAGATATACTATGTTCGTGGATTGGAAGAATCTATATTGTGAAAATTACTATACTATTCAAAGCAATCTACAGATCCAATGCAATCTCTATCAAACTATCAAAGATATTTTTCACAGAACGAAAACAAAAAATTGCACAATTTGTATGTAAATACAAAAGACCCAATGTGCCAAAGCAATTTTAAGAAGAATGGATCTGGAGGAACCAACCTTCCTGACTTCAGACTATACTACAAAGCAACCGTCATCAAGACAGTATGGTACTGGCACAAAAACAGAAATATAGACCAATGGAACAAGAAATAAAGCCCAGAGATAACCCACACACCTATGGACACCTTATCTTTGACAAAGGAGGCAAGAATATACAATGGACAAAAGACAACCTCTTTAACAAGTGGTGCTGGGAAAACTGCTCAACCACTTGTAGAAGAATGAAACTAGAACACCTTCTAACACCATACACAAAAATAAACTCAAAATGTGTTAAAGATCTAAATGTAAGACCAGAAACTATAAAACTCCTAGAGGAAAACATAGGCAAAACACTCTCCGACATAAGCCACAGCAGGATCCTCTATTACCCACCTCCCAGAATATTGTAAATAAAAGCAAAAATAAACAAATGGGACCTAATTAAAATTAAAAGCTTCTGCACAACAAAGGAAACTATAAGCAAAGGGAAAAGACAACCTTCAGAATGGGAGAAAATAATAGCAAATGAAGCAACAGACAAAGAATTAATCTCAAAAATATACAAGCAACTCCTGCAGCTCAATTCCAGAAAAATAAAAGACCGAATCAAAAAGTGGGCCAAAGAACTAAACAGACATTTCTCCAAAGAAGACATACAGATGGCTAACAAACACATGAAAAGATGTTCAACATCGCTCATTATCAGAGAAACGCAAATCAAAACTACAATGAGGTACCATTACACGCCAGTCAGAATGGCTGCTATCCAAAAGTCTACAAGCAATAAATGCTGGATGTTGGAGTCCTTTAATGGACTGGAACCTGGTGGTACGGAGTTGACGATAAGAAAGTAAAAGAGAGAAAAAGAGAGAGAGACAAAAAAAGACCTGGGGACCTAAGTTCTGATGGAGCAAAGGTGCTTTAATGATTTTTCTTTGAGTATATATAGGCTGTGGTACAAGAAACTTCTTTCGGGAATGATAGAGATCAGAAAACCAAACGTACAGCAACCGTTACCAAGGAAACAAGGGGTAATGTTAGTCACAAGGTCAGGAGACAATCCATATCTCAAGAAAGGGGAACGAGTTAAGCAGCTTTGTCCTAAAGAGAATGTTTACTACAGGAGACCCAAGCCTGCCTCACACAATGACCTCAGTCCCTGGGAGCAGCGTGCTGTTCCGCTTGAAGAGGGACAAAGGACTCATGAGAGACAGCATGTAGGAATCCTCCCGTCAAACATTCCCTGACAATTCCTCCTTATTTATTTATAATATTTGTAAGAAGAGTTCTGACCATCAGAATTTTTTCAGTTTTGACAATCTTTGCATGAAGGCAACGGTAGACAACAAATATAATTGTTAAGACAATCACTGAAATTATAGTTCTAGACCCAATGCTATGAGTAAGGCTTTTGAAACCATCCATGTGGGTCTAGCCCAGATAATTGATCAGATAATTGTTTAGCTAAAGTTTCCATACTAGTGGAAGAGGGCAGATTATTAGAAAAGGTTTCACATATTTCTTTTTTGTAATAACTGTACATTCAGAAACGCATTATCATATATGTTTTGTAAATGAAACTTGATTTGTTTCCAGTTGTAGCCACTATTATAGAAATGAACAGGAATAACATGAAATTGAGTAGAATTTCAATCACATTTTAGCATCATCTGTTTTTGTACATCTGTTCATTGATCTCCAACCCATTTGATGACTGTTCTCAGTTCCTGTATTTTTTTTTTTTAATATCTTCATCTATTTGAGCCTGAGTGGCCCACATAGTATGAGTATCTTTAGTCCAATTTTGTATAAAATTATGTGTTTGAATTGAGGTTTGTAAAGTAACACTAGTGATGGCAGCAATGGTGCAAATAGTTATTAATCTTATAATGCCAAAAATCAGCCATCCAATGTATCATTTAGATCGCTAGAGCAATTTAGTAAATAACTGGGAAGCAAGTTTAGCCTTGGGACCTTCTTCCCAGGGCCATTGGAGATTTATTGGTAACCATAGATTATGTCAAGATCGAAGAATCAAAAGGGAGTCATTTTTTAAGGAAATAGAGGAGTTAAGACAAGTATATAATTTACAATTTATGCAAGTTACAGAACGTAAAGTTTTATTGAATTGTAAATTTCCTATAGCTACAACAAAAGGAAGTGGAACATAGGCTTGTATAAAATATGATTGATTATAGTGAAAGAAATAATTGCTATAGCTATGATTGGTCCCTGTGAAATGTCTGGTCCAAGTCCCAAGTTCTTCGGTGTTTGCAGCAAGTTTTCAGATGTCCCATTGTTTAGGCCCAATCTGTTTATCAAGGATGATTGGAGGACGAGGTGGGGGCCATTCCATCGTCAAGCTAGCCAAGAAGTCTTCTGTCATGGTAATGTTCTATTGTAGTATTAGTAACCTTCCATGTTACTTGAGTAATATAATCATACATAGTATTGTTAATATTATCTGAGCAGTTCAATAACCACATACTATGGGGTCTCCAATTGACAACTGTATGATTAGCTATAAACATTAATTTTTCTGATTTGGCCTGACATTTTTCTTAATGAACAGGAATATATTTAAAGTTCTTATTAGTAAACCCTTTGCATAGTGTTCTTTGTTTTTTCTTTAATTCTTTTCCTAAAGTTTTAGTAGTATAAACATGATTTATGGACAAAGAAAGGGCAGTAAGTAATCTAAGAAGCATCAGAAAGTCCTCTTTTGGAGGCAGGGGAAGGCCTAAGTTTGTCGGCTAACGTTTATGCATAATTCTGTTGTGCCCATACACAAAGGAAGGATTTTATAACCTAGAAAGATATTAATTAGTTTTTCTTTTTCTTCAGGATGAGAGGGCCCCTCTAAGTTCCAAGGAGGGGGCATGTGTGTTGACTCATTAGTGGACATGATTGGTCCTATATCTGTCCATTTTATAACCTACAATAAAAAAGGGGGATTAGGTATATAAGCCCAGTAATTGTGGTCAATCAAGTCAGCCTGAGCAGGGGAAGCAAAAGCAAGCAAAGCAAGCAGAGCGAAGAAAAATATTTTCAGGATTCTGAGGCATTCCCTGTTGAGAAATCCCTGTTGAGATTTTCAGTTTGATTAGTAAGGGTTTTTATCTGTCCCCAAGTAGGGAGATCATAGGGTCAATGATGTCGAGTGTGGCATTTTTTGGAAATTTTTAATGTTGCCATGGCTTTTATTGGAATTCTTTCTTTCTGGGTGTTTTGCTGTTTCATCTCTAGTCTGAATGCTGGGGGCCCCCTTAGGTTGAATCTTTTGAAAAGGAAGTCATGTGAGCTCATTGGATCCATCTGGAGAAATAGAAACACCCCTTTCCCTGTAAGATTAGTTTCTTAGATTTCCATTGATTAGTTAACCCATCTTGATATCAAATGGGCAAAGGAAAGGAGGTGCCCTTTAATGTTTCAAAACTTTTTTTTTTGTTTTATTTTTTGTTTTTTGCTTTTGTCAAAACATCTCTTTGTGGTAAGTTTAAAAAGTTTAAAACAAATAAGGCTATATTAACAATAGTTATAAAAAGAAAGGAAAGCGATAATGATGAAAACATTCTTAGGAAATATTTCAGTCCAAAAGAAAAAAATCATTCAGAAATCTGTTTGAGACTGGTATTTGGCTGTGGTTTGTGTTATTTGGGGCAAAGGATTAGGAGTAACCATTCAAATATTTTTTCCTAAGTGAAATTATTGAAAAGGTGATGCAGAACAACTTGACAAATGAAATGTTACTCACATCCAAATATATTTGACCTTGTCCTTGAAAAAGAAATGCAGCTTAGCAACTGTTGAATCTCACTGTTCAGTGTGTTAAAGAAGATGATTATACTTTCAAGACAGACCTGAAAAGAAGGTGGATATTTTACATTTTTTATATTCTTAGGAACAAATAATTTATTCAGGAAATGGTGTCTTTTTTATGTTGTTTTTGTTTTGTTTTAAGAATCTTACAGATTGGAAACAGAAATAAAGTCATATTAATAATAGTTATAGGCTTAAAGACTATATTACATTAGAATCTAGCAAAGTTTGTTCCGGATAAGGAAGATAAAAGTGTTCCTGTGTATTTCTTCTTATTTAATTTTTTATTTGCAGTTACAGTGTGTAATGTGTTTGTTTAATTATATCTTGTGTTTGTGGATTATAAGGAATGTCTGTAATCTGTTTAATAGAGAATGAATGTAAAAATTGTTTTAACTGCTTAGAAATATAGGCAGAGTCATTGTCTGTTTTTATAGAATTAGGTGTTCTCATTATCACAAAGTAAGTTGATAGGTGGGTTATAACATGTTGTGTAGTTTTACCTTAGAGAGGTGTTGCCCCTTGAAAAGAAGAATTTGTATTGATCGAGACATGTAAGAAGGAAGAGGAAGAAAGTTCAGGACAATGAGTTACATTTATTTGCCATAAAATGTTCTTTCATTTGTCATAAGCCTTTTTAAAATTCCAGCACTAAATATCTTTAAAAGTTAAAAGGCCAAAACAAAATATGATAGCACAATAAACAAATGCAATGTTTATTTCAAATAAACACATCATACTTTGTGGTTTTCATTGTGATCTACTTAAGTATTTTAACTGCATTTTTCAATATTTTTGCAGTCTCAATGTATCTGCTGACTAAAGTTAATTCTGTTAAATGTTGTTTTCCCAGAATTTCTCTTTTGTTTCTAATTTGGTTTAATTTAGAGAAAGAACATTTGCTGTAGCTAGAATGACAATGAAATTCTAGTTTAGTAAAGCTTATGTCAATACTACTTTATTTTATAATAAATGTTTCAACAATTAAAAAAATATTTTTGTATTCATCATTTTATTTGCCATTTCTTATTTCTTTCTATTAAAAGCACATACTTTACTTTTCTATAGCAACTATGAAATGTCTTGTATGTTAGTATTTTATATACTGTTGAATATATTTATCAAATCATATTATATTATATATATATCCATTCCTATATAAATATATATTTATATTTATTAACAGCTCAAAATCTCTTTAGCTCTTCTGCAAGAAAAACCCCTTGTAAGAGTAAGCCAATGTTCAGCAATTAATGCTTCAAAATCCTACTTCATTTGGAAATGACCCAGCCATTAAAAAAACTTCCACTATTTAGTTCAGTACAACTCCAGAAACCTAAGTCACTCCAATCCTAAGAGATTGTTTTAGATTATAGATAATAGACTATTCTATTAAAAATATAATTATTTCTAATAGAGCTTATCTAAAAGTTTTCATCTCATTTATATATTTGTATATATATATATATAAAGAGTTACCTTTTTGTTGACAAACTTAGTGTACCTTAAACCAAGGCATAATAAAAGTATTATATAATGTTGATAACTTAAGACATGTCTTAATTAGATTAACAAATAATTATATTTAAATTATATTTATACTTAAATAAACATTATATTTAATATTGAATACTTTTCAGTTCATGTGAAGTTGAATTTAAATAGAGCTTATTAATTTTATATTATCCAAAAACAAAGACATACATTGAGATATAGATAATTTTAGATACATAGGTGTAGTTCTCCGTTTGAAATTTAAAATATCTTTTTGTTTTATTTATTTATTTTGAGCTCCACCAATTTGTTAATGGCTGGAGTCCTAGATAGAGTGGGCTGTGTATCCCAAGGACATGATAAGAGTTAACTTAAGGTTTTTTCTTAGGCCTATTTTTGTTTCCCAGGCAGAACTGGAGCTCCAAAAAAATATTTTAACAAGTTAATCTTTTCTTAACTGCACGTGCAAGAAGAACCGGTTTTGCAATTTCAAAAAAGATTTTATTTTCATCAGTTTTCTCCAGAGTCTAAAGAATATCATAGCCATTCAGTGTCAAAAATATCATTTTTCCTTTTTGTAGCTATAGTATATTATTAATGATATGTGCATGAGGGAATTGCTGTCACATAGGAAGTAAAGCCTTGGCTACGAAATTTTGACAAATACTAGGACTGTTATGGAGAAGGCAATGGCACCCTATTTCAGTACTCTTGTCTGGAGAATCCCAGGGATTGGGGAGCCTGGTGGGCTGACATCTATGGGGTCGCATAGAGTAGGACACGACTAAAGTGACTTAGCAGCAGCAGTAGCAGGACTTTTAAGCATACCTTGAGGTAACATAGTCTATTGAAATCTTTTATGAGGCCCAATATGATTAGGATAAGGGAGAGAGAAAGTGAATCTCTCCCAGTCTAAAGGGTGTAAAGGTATATTAAAAAAGCAATCTTGTGAATTAGTAATAATAATGTGTCAATTTTGAGGAATAGTAATAGGTGATGGGATCTCTGGTTAGAATGCACCCATAGGTTTCATAAAAGAATTAACTTTTCTAAACTCTGTTAAGAGACACCATTTGTTATATTTCTTTTTTATAACAAAAATAGGAGAGTTCTAAAAAGAGCAAGATTCCTCACTATGTTTCAATTTTAATTGTGTGTTTATAAGTTCTTTAGTAGCTTGTAATTTTTTTTCATAAGGGGCCATTGCTTTGTCCAAATAGGCTCATAATTTTTCTCAGTTACTTTAATAATTGTTTTGTTTGTTAAATGAGCAGTGGCCCCTAGGAAAAATGTGGAATGTATATCTGAGTTTGCCATTGCATAAGTAAGTCCCTTCCTATTAGATTAAGGGGTGCATCTATCACATAAGGTCTTAATGTTGTAGGTTGGCCTTTTGGTCTATCATATGGGTAGATTTGAATATTTTGATAAATTTCTTGTACTTTGGTTTGATAAATTCCTGCAATTTGGCAAGAGACCTTTTGTATAGGTCAGGATTTGGGCCACAAGTGTTTGGAAATAATAATAATATTAGATCCAGTGCCGAGGAGACCAGAAAATCTTTTACCATTAATTTTGATATTTATATGTGGTCGGACATATTTAAATACCAATGATGTCCATAAGGATGGTTTTTGATCTGTATTGCCAAATCTGCCTGTCCGTACATTATTAGAGGAGTTAATAGAAATGTAAGGCAAAAGAAGTAATTGAGCAATTTTGTCCCCCCTTTTGAATTGCCATAGAATCTGAGCTGACATCATAATTTGAATTTCTCCTTTATAATTTGAATCAATTATCCCAGGGTGAACAGTAATTCCTTTAGAAGCCAAATTAGATCAGCCAAGTAAAAGACTGAAGTTTTGTGGGGGCAGGGGTCCAAAAAGTCCAGTAAGTATTCTAGAAGGGACTGCTTAAGGGTAAAGGAAAAAATCATTTAGGGCTGGTATATTAATGGCAGCACTGCTGGACGTTGAGGGTTTGAGGGAAAAGAGAATTTGCCCCTGGACCTGGGAGGTCCCCTGTTTGGAGTTTACTGGAATAGGTTTTCCTTCAATATCAAATTTAAATTTACTGTCTTTGGCCCAATGCATTCTTCTATGGCAGCAAGGGCAAATTTTTGGAGGTTTTTTATTAGCCTTCTTAGGGCAGTCCCTTTTTAAATGGTTTTTATCTCCATATGTAAAGCATCCTTCATTTCCCTTTTTAAAAGGTACTAGCCATTGTTTCAGCTAGTATTTGCATCTTTTAAGTTTTTGATCCTAGATTGTGACAAGTCTTCAAATAATAATAGTCCTAGTCTCACAAATTGCAGCTATAGCTCTTTGACATTTCTGATTTGCATTCTCATAAGCAAGTAATTTCTCTAGCTGTTTTTTGGTTTCTTCTCCGATTACAGTATGGGAAATAGCAGCTTCTAATCTAGCTTAAAAATTAGCATAACTTTTCATTCGGTTCCAACAAAGGAGAGACTTTTGGAGTTGCGACTGTTGGCAGAGGAGAAGCATTTGGAGCAGCCGGGGCAGGGCTAGTAAGAAAATTTTGAGATATTTTGTATTGTTTTAATTGGGCCTTCTGTAAAGTTTAATAATTTAATTTATATTTATGTAATAAGTGTTCTGTTGCTGAATATTGGAAGGGCTAGAATGTACCTTGAAATGGCAGAATTACAGCTTTAATAAGAGCCCATAGGGGCTAGAGATCAATTGGAATATTTTTTCCTTGTTTGGCTGCTCATTTAACATTTTCTTTGACCTGGAGCCAAATTTCTAAATCAAAACTGCATTTATCAGGAAACTAAGGATTATGTTCAACTACTGTTTGAAGGCAAGCCTCTATTCATTGGCGTGAAACCAGAAGTCCCTGAAATTTAAACAAATGGTGAAGTAAAGTAGAAAAATAATGGGGCTGGCCAGCCGTTTGACCCATGCCTTAGTACTTAGCGATCTCAATAGGTCCCTGAGTCACTCCGCCCAATATGCCACGTATACCAGTGTCCCTGTTCCTTGGCGCCATTTGTTGGGGTCCTTTAATGGACTGGAACCTGGTGGTATGAAGAAAGTAAAGGAGAGAGAGAGACAAAAAAAGACCCAGGGACCTAAGCTCTGATGGAGCAAAGGTGCTTTAATGATTTTTCTATGAGTATATATAGGCTATGGTACAAGAATCTTCTTTCGGGAATGATAAAGATCAGAAAACCAAACGTACAGCAACCGTTACCAAGGGAACAAGGGGTAATGTTAGTCACAAGGTCAGGAGACAATCCATATTTCAAGAAAGGGGAATGAGACTAAGCAGTTTTGTCCTAAAGAGAATGTTTACTAAAGGAGACCCAAGCCTGCCTCACACAATGACCTCAGTCCTTGGGAGCAGCGTGCTGTTCCTCTTTGAGGGACAAAGGACTCATGAGAGACAGCACGTAGGAATCCTCCTGTCAAACATTCCCTGACACTGGAGAGTGTGTGGAGAAAAGGGAACCGTCTTACACTGTTGGTGGGAATGCAAACTAGTACAGCCACTATGGAGAACAGTGTGGAGATTATCGGGTGGAGAGGGAGGTGGGAGGGGGAATCGGGATGGGGATTACATGTAAATCCATGTGTATGACAAAAACCACTACAATATTGTAAAGTAGTTAGCCTCCAACTAATAAAAATAAATGGAAAAAAGAAAAACAACAACAACAAAAATACTGTAAATAGAACTGCCATATGACCCAGTAATCCTGCTGCTGAGAATATACACCAAGGAAACCAGAATTGAAAGAGACAGGTGTACCCCAATGTTCATCGCAGCACTGTTTATAATAGCCAGGACACGGAAGCAACCTAGATGCCATCAGCAGACGAATGGATAAGAAAGCTGTGGTACCTACACAATGGAACATTACTCAGCCATTAAAAAGAATACATTTGAATCAGTTCTATTGAGGTGGATAAAACTGGAGCCTATTATACAGAGTGAAGTAAGCCAGAAAGAAAAACACCAATACAGTATACTAACAAATATATATGGAATTTAGAAAGATGGTAATGACAACCCTGTATGTGAGATAGCAAGAGAGACACATATGTATTGAACAGTCTTTTGGACCCTGTGGGAGAGGGCCAGGGTGGGATGACATGGGAGAATGGCATTGAAACATGTAAATTATCATATGTGAAACGAATCGCCAGTCCAGGTTTGATGCATGATATAGGATGCTCGGGTCTGGTGCACTGGGATGACCCAGAGGGATGGGATGGGGAGGGAGGTGGGAGGGGGGTTCAGGATGGGGAACACATGTACACCCATGGCGGATTCAAGTCAATGTATGGCAAAACCAATACAATGTTGTAGAGTAAAATTAATAAATAATTTAATTTAAAATAAATAAAAACTATAATCAGGTATCACCTTACACTGGTCACAATGGCCAACCCCCTGAAATCCATAAACAATAAATACTGAGAGGGTGTGGAGAAAAGGAAACCCTCTCGCACTGTTGGTGGGAATGCAAATTGATATGGTCACTATCAAGAGCAGTATAGAGATGCTTTTAAAAAGAAGGAATAACACTACCATGAAGTGAAAATGTTACTCAGTCATGCCTGACTTTTTGTGACCCCCATGGACTGTAGACTGCCAGGGAAGAATATGGAATTCTCCAAGCAAGAATACTGGAATTGGTAGCCATTCCCTTCTCCAGGAGATCTTTCTCACCTGGGACTGAACCTGGTTCTCCTGCATTGAAGGCGGATTCTTTACCATCTGAGCCACCAGAGAAGCTGAAAACTATCCTATGACCGAGCAATTCCACTACAGGATATATTCACTGAGAAAACCAGAATTAAAAAAGACACATGTATCCCAACGTTCACTGCCGCAGTATCTACAATAGCTAGGACATGGAAGCAACCTAGACGTCCATCAACAGATGAATTGATGAAGAAGTTGTACCTATACACAATGGAATATTTCTCAGCCATAAAAAGGAACACATTTGACTCAGTTGTAATAAGGTGGATGAACCTATATCATATTATACAGAGTGAAGTAAGTCAGAAGGAGAAAAACAGAGGGTGCAGTCCCAAGATGGCAGAGGAATAGGACAGGGAGACCGCTTTCTCCCCCACAAAATCATCAATAGATTGTTTGAAAGCTGAACAACTTCCACAAAACAACTTCTGAACACTGGCAGAGGATACCAGGCACCCAGAAAGGCAGCCCCTTCTCTTCAAAAGGAGGTAGGACAAAATATAAAAGACAAAAAGAGAGACAAAAGAGTTAGGGAAGGAGACCCATCCTGGGGAGGTGGTCATCAAGGAGGAGAAGTTTCCAAACAGCAGAAAGCCCTCTCACCAGCACATCTGTGGGGAGTTTTGGAATCCAGGGGGCAACAAAACCAGGGGAAAAAACAAAACAAAACACAGAATACGCACCTAACCACAACCCCAGCAGAGAAGTAGCCCAGACACTTGCATCCACCAGCAGCAAGTGGGGGCTGGACAGGGAAGCATGGGCTGCATGCATAGGGTAAAGAACAGGCCTGAGTGCCCTGAGGACAATCTGAAGGAGTTAACGTGAGATAGCAACCCAAACTGTGGGATAGCCAGAGAGAGAGAGAGAAAAAAAAAAAAAAAAGAGGACTTTCTCACAAAAGGCTCTAACCTATCATGAAGGCTGGCCCGTGGAGAACAAAGGATTGAATGAATGCCAAAGAAGAGCTAGCCATTTGTGTACAGACCCCTCCCCCTCTAGAGGCAGAGAGGCAGGCGTGTGACAGCCAGAGCGGCAAGGCAAGGGGCAATCTCAGCCCCAGAGACTGGCATTCTCCACCAAACTGTGAGGAGCATCCCAGTTGCTAACCACGTCTTTATGGGATCCTGGATGGTTGACATCTGCCATGAGGGTCACAGCCTGAGATCAGCTCCCCAGAGGAGACACACAGCACACCTGAGACGGTCCTCTCAAGGTGCACCCGGGAAACCGAGAGGCCAGGACCGGGGAGGTGATTAAGATACACGGCCCACCTGGGACAGTGTGCTCACCACACTGCTGCTCGAACTGAGCACACCTGAGCTGCTCGAACCTGAGAAGGGCAAAAAAACGCAGGCCCAACTGAGTCTGTGCCCTTGCAGAGTACCTGAGAACCTGAATCTGAGCAGCTTAGACATGGGAAGTGCACGAACAGTAGGGCCTGCTCTGCTCCTGCAGAGCAACCTGGAGCCTAAGCAGTGTAGACCTGGAAAGCACATGCCACCATGAGCTGGGGCAAACCCAGTGTGGTCCATACACTGCGAGCACTCTGCACACATGCCAGTGGTACTTGTTTGCTGTGTTCCTCCCACACCACAACACAACTGACCCAGTGAGCCTAAATAAGTGACCACCTTTGTCCCTTTGTATCAGGGCAGAATATTAGACACTGAAGAGACTTGCAAACAGAGGAAGCCGAAATAAACAATAAAAAATAAACAAAGAAGAGGGAACCGCTCTGGAGGTGACAGGTGCAACAGATTAAAACCCTGTAGATAACATTGACTAAGGACTGGAAGGGGCCTACAGACCTTGAGAAGTACAAGCTTGAACAAGGAATTATCTGAAACTGAACTGACCAGACTGCCCACAATAGCTCCAGAGAAATTCTTAGATATATTTTTAATATAATCATCTTTTAATTGTTTAAGTTCTTTACTACTCCTTTAGTTTTCATTTTTATAGCCTACTACAAATCTACAAAACAAAGATCCTATTTTTAAAGCAAATTTCATATATATATAATTTTTCTTTTTAAATATTCATTTATTTTGGCTGCACCAGGTCTTCAGTTGCAGAATGTGGGATGTAATTCCCTTACCAAGGATTGAACACAGGCCCACTGAATTGGGACCTTGGAGTCTTAGCCACTGGACCACTAGGGAAGTCCCTATTTTTTATAAGTTTTGATTGATTTTGTTTTGTATTTTTAATATTGTAGTTTTGAGAGTCTAACCTCTACTCTAGATTTTTAATCTTTGCTTTTTGGTATTTGTTATCAATTTTGTACCTTTAAGAATTTAATTTTCAATATCCATTTTCACTTAGGAGTGTGATTACTGGCTTGATTGCTCTCCCCTTTTGGCTTTCCCTTTTCTCCTCCAGCTCACCTCTACCTCCTCCCTCCCCTTTCTCTTCTCTACTTTGTGAATCTCTCTGGGTGTTCCATGCTGTGGAGAACACTTAGGGAAGTGATTACTGGCTAGATTGGTCTCTCCCCTTTTGACTGCCCCTCTCCTCCTCCTGGTCACCTCTATCTCCCTCCTCCCTCTTCTCTTCTCTATATAACTCTGTGAACCTCTCTGGGTGTCCTTCACTGTGGAGAATCTTTTCATCATTAACCTAGATGTTTTATCATCTATGCTGTATGGATGAAGAAGGCTTGAGGCTACCGTAAGAATAAGACTGAAATCCAGAGGCAAGAGGCTTAAATCCAAAACTTGAGAACACTAGAGAACTCCTGATGCCAGGGAACACTAATAGAAAAGAGCTCATCCAAAAGCCTGCATACCTACACTGAAACCAAGCTCTACCTAAGAGCCAACAAGTTCCAGACCAAGACATATGATGCTAATTCTCCAGGAATGCAGGAATATAGCCCTGATATTAAAATACAGGCTACCCAAAGTCACAACAAACCCATAGACACCCCAAAAACCTTCATTGCTGGACACTTCATTGCAATCCAGAGAGAAGAGCTCCAGCTCCACCCACCAGAAAACAGACGCAAGCTCCACCAACCAGGTAACCTTGACAAGCCAATAGCTCAACCCCACCCACAGGGATCAAGCTCCACAATAAAGAGGAACCACAAACTTCCCACCTAGAGAAAGGCCACCCAAAGCACAGCAATCTAAACAAAATGAAAAGGCAGAGAAATATTGAGCAGGTAAAGGAACATGAAAAATGCCCATCAAACCAAACAAAAGAGGAGGAGATAGGGAGTCTACATGAAAAATAATTCAGAATAATGATAGTAAAGATGATCCAAAATCTTGAAAACAAAATGGAGTTAAAGATAAATAGACTAGAGACAAGGATTGAGAAGATGCAAGAAATGTTTAACAAAGACTTAGAAGAAATGGCAACCCATTCCAGTATTCTTGCCTGGAAAATCCCATGGACAGAGTCTGGTAGGCTACAGTCCACGGGGTCACAAAGAGTCAGACACGACTGAGCGACTTCACTTTCTTAGAAGAAATAAAAAAGAGTCAATCAATAATGAATAATGCAATAACTGAGATTAAAAGCACTATGGAGAGAACCAACCATAGAATAACTGAGGCAGAAGATAGGATAAGTGAGGTGAAAAATAGAATGGTGGAAATAAATGAAGCACAGAGGAAAAAAGAATGAAAAGAAGTGAGGACAACCTCAGAGACCTCTGGGACAATGTCAAATGCCCCAACATTCGAAGCATAGGAGTCCCAGAAGAAGAAGACAAAAAGAAAGGGCATGGGAAAATATTTGAGGAGATAATAGTTGAAAACTTCCCTAAAATGGGGAAGGAAATAATCATCTAAGTCCAAGAAACCCAGAGGGTCCCAAACAGGATAAACCCAAGGCAAAACACCCCAAGACACATATTAATCAAACTAACAAAGATCAAACACAAACAGCAACTATTAAAAGCAGCAAGGGAAAAGCAACAAGTAACACACAAGGGGATCCCCATAAGGATAACAGCTGATCTTTCAATAGAAACTCTTCAATCCAGAAGGGAATGGCAAGACATACTTGGAGTGATGAAAGAGAAAAACCTACAACCCAGATTACTATACCCAGCAAGGATCTCATTCAAATATGAATGAGAAATCAAAAGCTTTACAGACAAGCAAAAGCTGAGAGAATTCAGCACCACCAAACCAGCTCTTCAAGAAATGCTAAAGGATCTTCTCTAGACAGAAAACACAGAAAAGGTTTATAAACTCAAACCCAAAACAACAAAGTAAATGGCAAAGGGGTCATACTTATCAATAATTACCTTAAATGTAAATGGTTTGAAATGCCCCAACCAAAACACAAAGACTGGCTGAAGGGATACAGGAACAAAATCCCCATATATGTTGTCTACAAGAGACCCACCTCAAACCAAGGGACACATATAGACTGAAAGTGAAGGGCTGGAAAAAGATATTTCATGCAAATGGAGACCAAAAGAAAGCAGGAGTAGCAATACTCATATCAGATAAAACAGACTTTGAAATAAAGGCTGTGAAAAGAGACAAGGACACTACATAATGATCAAAGGATCAATCCAAGAAGAAGATACAACAATTATAAATATATATGCACCCAACATAGGAGCACTGCAACATGTAAGGCAAATGCTAACAAGTATGAAAGGGGAAATTAACACTAACACAATAATAGTGGGAGACTTTAATGCCCCACTGACACCTATGGATAGATCAACCAAACAGAAGATTAGCAAGGAAACACAAACTTTGAATGATATAATGGACCAGTTAGACCTAATTGATATCTATAGGAAATTTCACCCCAAAACAATGAATTTCACCTTTTTGTTCAAGTGAATACAGAACATTTTCCAGGATCCTGGGCCATAGATCTAGCCTTGGTAAATTCAAAAAAATTGAAAGCATTTCAAGCATCTTTTCTGATCACAATGTGGTAAAATTAGATGTCAACTATGGGGGAAAAACTACTAAAAATACAAACATATGGAGGCTAAACAACACGCTTCTGAATAACCAACAAAACACATACAAAATCAAAACAGAAATAAAAATATGCATATAAACGAATGAAAATGAAAACATGACAACCCAAAACCTATGGGATTCAGTAAAAGCAGTGCTAAGGGGAAGGTTCATAGCAATACAAGCTTACCTCAAGAAACAAGAGAAAAATCAAATAAATAATCAAATTTACATCTAAAGCAACTAGAAAAAGAAGTAATGAAGAAACCCAGGGTTAGTAGAAGAAAAGAAATCATAAAAATTAGGGCATATATATGACCCAGCAATCCCACTGCTGGGCATACGCACCAAGGAATCCAGAACTGAAAGAGACACGTGTACCACAATGTTCATCGCAGGACTCTTTACAATAGCTAGCACATGGAAGCAACCTAGATGTCCATCAGCAGATGAATGGATGAGAAAGCTGTGTTACATATATACAATGGAATACTACTCAGCTATTAAAAAGAATGCATTTGAATCAGTTCTAATGAGGTGGATGAATCTGGAAGCTGACAGAGTGAAGTAAGTCAGAAAGAAAAACACCAGTGCAGTATAATAACACATATATATGGAATTTAGAAAGATGGTAATGATGACCCTATATGTGAGACAGCAAAAGAGACACAGATGTAAAGAACAGACTTTTGGACTCTGTGGGAGAAGGCAAGGGTGGGATGATTTGAGAATAGCATTGAAACATGTATATTACCATATGTGAAATAGATGACCAGTCCAGGTTCGATGCATGAGACAGGGTGCTCAGGGCTGGTGCACTGGGACAACCCTGAGGGATGGGATGGGGAGGGAGGTGGAAGGGGGGTTCAGGATGGGGGACACATGTACACCCATGGCTGATTCATGTGAATGAACGGCAAAAACCACTACAATATTGTAAAGTAATTAGCCTCCAATTAAAATAAATTAATTGTTAAAAAAGAACGCATTTGAATGAGTTCTAATGAGGTGAATGAAACTGGAGCCTATTATACAGAGTGAAGTAAGTCAGGAAGAAAAACATTAATACAGTATAATAACGCATATATATGGAATTTAGAAAGATGGTAATGATGTCCCTATACATGCGAGATAGCAAAAGAGACACAGATATAAAGAACAGACTTTTGGACTCTGTGGGAGAAAGCGAGGGTGGGATGACTTGAGAGAATAGCACTGAAACATGTATATTACCACATGTGAAATAGATCACCAGTCCAAGTTTGATGCATGAAACAGGGCACTCAAAGCCGGTGCACTGGGACAACCCTGAAGGATGGGATAGGGAAGGAGGTGGGAGGGGGTTTTAGGATGGGGGACACATGTACACCCATGGCTGATTCATGTAAATGTATGACAAAAACCACTATGATATTGTAAAGTAATTAGTCTTCAATTAAAATTAAAAAAGAGAAAAACAAATTTGGTATATTAATGCATACATATGGAATCTAGAAACAAGGTACTGATGAACCTATCTACAGGGTAGCAAAGGTGATGCAGATGTAGACTTCTGGACACAGCAGGGGAAGGAAAGGGTGGGATGAATTGAAAGAGTAGGAGTGAAACATATATATTACCATATATAAAATAGATAGCTAGTGGGATGCTGTTATATAGTACTGGGAGCTCAGATAGGTGCTCTGTGACAACCTAGAGGGGTGGGATGGTGTGAGAGGTGGGACGGAGGTTCAAGGGGGAGAGGATATATGTATACCTATGGCTGATTCATTTTGCTATATGGCAGAAACCAACACAATATTGTAAACCAATTATCCTCAAATTAAAAATAAACAAATAGGGACTTCCCTGGTGGCCCAGAAGTTAAGACTGTTCTCCCAATGCAGGGGGCCCAAGTTCAATCCCTGGTCAAGGAACTAGATCCCACATGCTGCAACTAAGTGTTCACATGCCACAACTAAAGATTCTGCATGTCCAAAGGAAGATCAAAGATACTACATGCTGCAACCAAGACCCATTGCAGCCAAATAATTAAAAAATAAATAAATATATATGATATTTTATAAGTTTCAGCAAAGCAAAAAGCCTATTTGATCAACTATAGTTATATAAATTATTATCAGGCCAAGTTTACTAAAACCAGACTTTTTTATTTGCCAGAATTTAGTTTTAATTTGGATATATTTGGTAGAAATGAGAGAAATTTTAGAGACAAAAAGATTATGTTTCAATAAACATTAAATACAAGTTACACTAATGATGGGGAAACAGTGGAAACAGTGTCAGACTTTATTTTTTTGGTCTCCAAAATCACTGCAGATGGTGATTGCAGCCATGAAATTAAAAGACGCTTACTCCTTGGAAGGAAAGTTATGACGAACCTAGATAGCATATTAAAAAGCAGAGACATTACTTTGTCAACAAAGGTCCATCTAGTCAAGACTATGGTTTTTCCAGTGGTCATGTATGGATGTGAGACTTGGACTGTGAAGAAAGCTGAGCACCGAAAAATTGATGCTTTTGAACTGTGGTGTTGGAGAAGACTCTTGAGAGTCCCTTGGACTGCAAGGGGATCCAACCAGTCCATCCTAAAGATCAGTGCTGGGTGTGCATTGGAAGGACTGTTGCTGAAGCTAAAACTCCAATACTTTGACCACCTCATGCGAAGAGTTGACTCAATGGAAAAGACCCTGATGCTGGGAGGGATTGGGGGCAGGAAGAGAAGGGGACGTCAGAGGATGAGATGGCTGGATGGCATCAATGACTCGATAGGCATGAGTCTGAGTAAACTCCAGAAGTTGGTGATGGACAGGGAGGCCTGGCGTGCTGTAGTCCATGGGGTTGCAAAGAGTCAGACACGACTGAGCAACTGAACTGAACTGAACACTAATGGAGGTCTGTATTTACTGACTCATTTCACAGATAGTTCTTTGATGTTATGCTTTAAGTTAATTAAATTATTTAAAGGACACTCTAAGTTTTGTTTCTGAAGCTTATCTCAATAATCTCTGGATGAAGATCAGATGCCTCATGACCTGCAAGCAGGGGATTATGTATACTGGAAAAGACACAATTTAAAATACTGTCTCCAACCTGGATGGAAGGACTTTTTATCATGTACTCTTAACTAGCTCATGTACAATGAAACAAGGGAAACTGACTCTTGGATTAATTGCCACTTCTAAACGCCCCTGCACCAAACTGGTCTATAGAGAGGACTACTGACCTCAAACTCACCTTGAAACAATGCTCAAAGGAAATGACATTTAAAACAGGCCAAGAAGAAGACAACATCAGAAAATAGCTTACCCAAGATGCTGGACCTGATTCATATGATCATTTAGTTTATAATGTTTTCTTGACTTCTTGGACCTTTGCATATAGATCAAATGTTTTCTATCATGGACACAATCCTATGCTAATTTTAAAAATCAATAAAATTGCGGCTTCTGGCAAATTACCTGTATGTAATACGTATCTGCTCTGACCCTGGCCATAAATATGACTTTTCCTCTAAGTTACTCAAGCTCAATCAGAGCAACAAGCAAAAATTCAGCCAAGGAATAAAACTTCCCACAATTATGGGATGGATTTTTGTGGTTAACACCAGGCTGTGGTCATTTAAGTTTTAAGGCCCTCCTTTATCTGAGAACAATCAAATTATACTAAGGATAACCAGCCTAGTGACACTGGGAAATTGGGCTGGGATCCTTATGAACAATGCCAATGTATAATTTCCCTGAAAGATAAAGATTGGTATAGAATAGACAAAGTTAGATGATCTGAGTATAAACGGGGCTACACTTGGCCACCTGATGTGAAGAGCCGACTCACTAGAAAAGACCCTGATGCTGGGAAAGACTGAAGGCAGGAGGAGAAGGGGAAGACAGAGGATGAGATGGTTGGATGGCATCACTGATTCAACGGATATGAGTTTCAGCAAACTCTGGGAGATAGTGAAGGACAGGGAAGCCTGGCATACTGTAGTCCAAGGGGTTGCAGTCAGACACGACTGAGCAACTGAATAACACCTAATGGAAGTTCTTGGCTTAATTCTTACTTATGACTTTAATAATACTGCTAGCTTTGTCAGTTTTATAAGATTGTTGTTTCTTATATTACCAAATGTGTGACACAGCCTCCTACAAAAATAGCTTTATATTAGATCAATGATTGTAATAGTATAACTCTAGATATGAATACAACAAGAGGGCATTTTTCCTGGACCATAACAAACTGAGTAAGACAGGTTGGCCTAGAACCCTTTGATTACTGTTGATAAGACCTAGTCCAGTAATAGCATAATGAGGGGACTATCAGCAAAACCATCGCCAAACATAGGAATGAGACTCCCTAGGACCATGGAATTGAAATGGTCATGAAATGTCTCCCAAAGTATGGTCAAATTTAGGATCAAGAGGGGGCCCTGTCAACTACAAATTGGCACTTGCCATGGGTACTTGTCATCTGCCTCGACAAGGATTAAATCATGTGCTGCTATAGCTGCTGATCCTCAACACCCCCTGAAAGGAGTTCATTGTGTAGAGTAGAAAATGCGGTACTTTGTGTTCAAGGAAAAACTGGCAGGACAGATTTTCAGTTAGATATTTTCAGGAACTGATTTTATGAACCCAATTCTTGTATCTCTGCATATATAGAAAAGCACTAAAAAATCCCTTATGGAGATGACTATTCCACATGACTAGCAAAAACTTCATGAGACTGGTAGAAACCTTCTAGAAAAGTATGTGCTTAATTGCATGTATTCTTTAATTGCATGCTTTCTTTATAATACCACACAGGGGATGAATTCCCCAGTGAAACATGCCTATTCTACAATATAATTAAACAAAAGAGATGTAATCATCTTATTTAAGGTGCATTCAAGTCTACCAATTTTATACACTTTTATCTCAATTCTATCAACTTTTATATCATTAACTTTACTCTTCATTAGGATCATATCAACAAGCTTTCATCTTACAGGAGGAGTTTTAAGACTTCTTTTTTCTTCTTTATTTCATTTCCTGCCCATTTTATCCACTTTTATATAAAAGGCTCCAGGATCCCCACAGGGGTATTGAGCGAAGGAATTCAGGCTCTTTGGCCTAATTGTTGCCCCAAATAATTGCTGGTCAGGCATCTCAGTGTAAATTTTTTTAGCCTCTTAAATATTTTAAAACTGGGATAAATAGAATGCTCTTGTCTAGCTTTCAATGCTAGGGACCAGTAGGGAGTCACTTTCGGCCCATTTAACTTTAAGTAGTGTAGTAATATTAAAACCTTCTATTTTAATCACATAAACGTCCATTTTGTTTGTCTCATTTTAAATAACCATCTAAAGATTTCATTATTCATTTGAGATAATTCTTTAAAAATTTCTGCCTTGGACACGTGTACCCCAATGTTCATCGCAGCACTGTTTACAATAGCCAGAACATGGAAGCAACCTAGATGTCCATCAGCAGATGAATGGATAAAAGCTGTGGTACATATACATGGTGGAATATTACTTAGCTATTAAAAAGAATGCACTTGAATCAATTCTAATGAGGTGGATGAAACTGGAGCCTATTATACAGAGCAAAGTACGTCAGAAAGACAAACACCAATACAGTATATTAACGCATATACATGGAATTTATTTTAAAGATGGTAACAATGACCCTATATGTGAGACAGCAAAAGAGACACAGATGTACAGAACAGACTTTTGGACTCTGTGGGAGAAGGCGAGGGTGGGATGATTTGAGAGAATAGCATTGAAACATGTATATTTATCATATGTGAAATAGACCACCAGTCCAGGTTTGATGCATGAGACAGGGTGCTCAGGGTGGTGCACTGGGATGACCCTGAGGGATGGGATGGGGAGGGCAGTGGAAGGCGGGTTCAGGATGGGGGACACATGTACACACATGGCTGATTCATGTGAATGTATGGCAAAATCCACCACAATATTGTAAAGTAATAAACCTCCAATTAAAATAAATTTAAAAAAAAAGAAAGAAAAAATCTCTACCTTGTTGGAAATAGCATCTAGACTTTCCTTACAAGTTTTTCCTGTTAACATTAACTATTCTAACACTCTTATTAGCATCTATAAGACCCACTGAGGGGAAGCAAAGACCACAAAGGAAGCTTCCCAAGCCAGTTTTTCTTACTTCTTTTAAACTAAAGAATTTCTTAGGTTAATCATTAGATATATTTTTTCAAAGTGTAATTTGATTTTTGTTTTCATAGGTGCCAAGAAAACAGCTGTTTACAATGAGTGCTCTAAATTCACTGATTTGTTAGTGTTGCCAACATGTGGCCATTAATAAAACCATTATATATATACTATAGTGATTCAAACCACTAAGACGCAAGAGATTTCTTCATAAGAGAGTGATGGAGGACATAACCTAAGTAAACTCTGGAGAGTTTACTTTCAAAAATAATATGGCAGAGGTCAAGTTTTCAAAACAAGTACATACAAATGCACACGTACAAAGAAAGTCCTAGGAAAGTCATTTACATCTCAAAGACACTGAGAAACGCAAGCTCCCCTTAGAAGGCCTTTGTTTAAAGTGAGAATTCTGAAATGATATTTTTACCAAGTCAACTTTTTAACCTTAACTGTGTATGTAATAAAAGAGCTCCCTCATTTTTAGGGCAAAATATCCTTTAATTTCCAAATGAGTAAATACTAATTGATACTGATGGAAAAACCTGGGTTTGAAGGTCTGGATAGTTAATTCAAAATCCTTAGCAAATCCCAATGGATTTTGACTCAGATGGGGAAATTCTTTAGCCAAGACTCTAAGTTCTGCTAGGGTCCAGGGTGTGTATTTAAGCACCAAGGACAGTTTACCTCTCCCTGTAATGGGTTTCACCTTAAAGGGAGATATAATCACTTCTGATTTTTTTTTTTTTTTTTAATATTCCCTTGCTGGGGAAGGGAGCAACAGGAGGCAAAGGAGTTGGAAGAGAAAAAGAGCATCAGAGCCAGGTAATTCAAATAGAAGAGGCTACACAGAAGAAGCAGAGGGACAGTCAGTGCTAGTGATCTTTTTTAGTCTTCATATAGTTTCAAGCAATTTCTTGTTGGTTTCCTGCAAAGAACTTACCCTATCATCTCCTCCTCTAGATGCTTCTAAATGCCAATCAAAATAAGCATTCTATTTAGCCTATTTGATCTTATGGCCAGCTGTTTCTAATTGTGTGTGCAAAAATATCAATTTTGAAATATCAAAAGAATCCCAACTTAGCCATTTTAAGTTGAGATCTCCTTTAGTATATTTTTCCCAAATAACTAGGTACTTGCAAGTATGAGCTCCGTATATATTGTACATGAATCTGGCTGAGGTGTTAGTCAGAGGTTGATTTCCTAGTGTTCCTTGTTTCTCCACTTGAGAGATCCTATTTCCCATTTTACTTGAATTTGTTAGGGATAAACTTTACAAATGAAGTTGTGTGGTGGGCCAATGAGCTGCTGTGAGCTTCACTCCTCTAAGGCACCATAACAGCATTGTTTCAGCTTTCTTATGTGTCTTAGTTTTCTCCCTTTAGCAGTCTAAAATCACTGAGGTTTCTTGGATCGTTAAATGGCCAATTCTTACTTTAGATTCCTGGCAAGCAAGTGTTTTATTTAATGAATGGGTTTCCCTATGGGACCACTGCACATTATAAGGACTCTCCTCCACCACTCCTGTAAATTTCTCAATCATCTGAGAAAGCTGTAACCAGCCAGGAAGAGTCTTGCCCCTTTGCTTCAGAGCAAAGCTCTCATGTAACATCTTCACTTTTCAGTTCAGTTCAGTTCAGTCGCTCAATCGTGTCCGATTCTTTGCTACCCCATGGACTGCAGCACGCCAGGCTTCCCTGTCCATCACCAACTCCCGGAGCCTACTCAAATTCATGTCCATTGGGTCAGAGATGCCATCCAACCATCTCATCCTCTGTCGTCCCCTTCTCCTACCACCTTCAATCTTTCCTAACATCAGGGTCTTTTCAAATGAGTCAGCTCTTCACATCAGGAGGCCAAAATATTGGAGTTTCTGCTTCAGCATCAGTCTTTCCAGTGAATAGTCGGGACTACTTTCCTTTAGGATAGACTGGTTGGATCTCCTTGCAGTCCAAGGGACTTTTAAGAGTCTTCTCCAACACCACAGTTCAAAAATATCAATTATTCAGCACTCAGCTTTCTTTATAGTCCAACTCTCACATCCACACATGACTACTGGAAAAACCATAGTTGACTAGATGGACCTTTGCTGGCCAAGTAATGTCTCTGCCTTTTAATATGCTGTCTAGGTTGGTCATTACTTTTCTTCCAAGGAGCAAGCGTCTTTTAATTTCATGGCTGCAGTCACCATCCACAGTGATTTTGGAGTCCAAAAAAACAAAGTCTGACACTGTTTCCACTGTTTCCCAATCTATTTGCCATGAAGTGATGGGACCTGATGCCATGATCTTAGTTTTCTGAATGTTGAGTTTTAAGCCAACTTTTTCACTCTCCTCTTTTTCATCAATGGGCTCTTTAGTTCTTCTTCACTTTCTGCCATAAGGGTGGTGTCATCTGCATATCTGAGGTTATTGATATTTCTCCCAGAAATCTTGATTTCAACTTGTGATTCATCCAGCCCAGTGTTTCTCATGATGTACTCTGCATATGAGTTAAATAAGCAGGATATTATACAGCCTTGACGTACTCCTTTCCCGATTAGGAACCAGTCTGTTGTTCTATATCCGGTTCTTATTTTTGCTTCTTGACCTACATACAGATTTCTTAGGAGGCAGGTCAGGTTGTCTGGTATTCCCATCTCTTGAAGAATTTTCCACAGTTTCTTGTGATCCACACAGTCAAAGGTTTTGGCATAGTCAATAAAGCAGAAATAGATGTTTTTCTGGAACTCTCTTCCTTTTTCGATGATCCAACGAATGTTGCCAATTTGATCTCTGGTTCCTCTGCCTTTTCTAAATCCAGCTTGAACATCTTGAAGTTCATGGTTCATGTACTGTTGAAGCCTTGCTTGGAGAATTTTCAGCATTACTTTGCTAGCATGTGAGGTGAGTGCAACTGTGCAGTAGTTTGAGCATTCTTTGGCATTGCATTTCTTTGGGATTGGAATGAAAACTGACCTTTTCCAGTCCTGTGGCCACTGCTGAGTTTTCCAAATTTGCTGGCATATTGAGTGAAACACTTTCACAGCATCATCTTTTAGGATTTGAAATAGCTCAGCTGGAATTCCATCACCTCCATTAGCTTTGTTCATAGTGATGCTTTCTAAGGCCCACTTGACTTCACATTCCAGGATGTCTGGCTCTAGGTGAGTGATCATACCATCGTAATTATCTTCACTTTTATCCCCACAATTTCTATTAAGGCAGCAGAATTGAGGGAAAGCATCAGATTGGTTTATCTAAGCACTCAGCAAAGACCACTCAGTCTCCTACAATGGAGCCAAACACTGCTGTCTTTTAACCAGCCCTCACTCCCAGTATCTTCACCTGGGCAGGCATTCCCTGGTATCTCTCAACTGGGTTTCCAGTATCTTTCAACTTGGAGTGGAAAAGTACATGCTATACACTACCCAATAAAACTCAGGATCACTGAACAATACAAGAGATCTGAGAACCAGGGGAAACTTACTCAGTTTGTCTGGAATCCCCAAGGAGATGGAAGAGGGCTGGTACCAAGGCTCTGGTTCCTTGTGGCGTTCAAGTGAAAGAGGGAAGTCCACTCTGGGTCACTTCATTGGTTGCCATAATGGTTGAAAACAAAATTTTGCACAACATGAGAATTCTATTTGGGGCAAAATGAGGACTGCAGTCTGGGAGCCCAAGTTTCAGATAGCTCTGAGAAACTGCTCTGAAGAGGCAAGGGGTGGGGTAAGGTTATATGGAAATTTTACAACAAAGGGCAGGTAGTTTGAACAACAAAACATTATTAAAGAAAACCAGAGACATCAAAGGGCTTCCCTCATAGCTTGTAGCTCAGTCAATAAAGAATCTGCCTGCAACGCACGAGACCCGGGTTCGATTACTGGGTCGGGAAGATCCCCTGGAGAAGGAAATGGCAACCCACTCCAATATTCTTGCCTGGAGAATCTCATGGACAGAGAAGCCTGGCAGGCTACAGTCCATGGGGTTACAAGAGTCGGACACAACTTAGCGACTAAACCACCAAGGAATTTAGTGCTTTTCTATGTATGGAAAGATAAGTGTCTGGGTTCATGGAAATCATTCCTTTGATATGCACATCACCTATCTGGAGCCTGAGTCCTGTGTTTACACATCCTGAGTTTCCTCAGGGCTCACTGTAGCAAGTGGCTACAGTCTGATTGCTGCTAGATGGCAGGTATTTTTTCCTTCCTGAGTTCCCTCAGGACTCACCAGGCTCACCATCTGTGGTGGCTGCATTTGCTGGAGACTGTGACATCCTTGTTTACTGCTATGGCAGGAAATATTTTATTTCTCACTCTAACTCCAGTTCCTGCCCATGTACTTTGAAAGCTTTTCTCCTTGTAGTCCCTAAGAAGGAGCAAGATCAGATTCCCAGGACTTCCTTCCATCCCCTTCCAGAGGGTGCTCTTATTCAGAGCAAATAAAAAACATTGGGAAAACCTCCTGAGTGAATCTTTCAGCTTTTCTTCCCCCAATCCATGAATATATCAGGGATCCTTAATTGGGATCCTGAACTGGCCCTAGGCTCAAGGAGGAAGTAGGGACAGGAGTGGGAGTAGAGGGAAGGAAGCTCAAAGGGCAGAAAGGAAATAAGAAAGCAGGGAAGAAAAAACATTCTTAGTATGAACACCCTTCCCTTCCCACCAGCCCTACCAATAACTATACACAGACATCTATATAACTTTCTATAGACCCTACAAGTCCCAGCCTTATCAGGCAACCTCTTCTCCTAACACTCTCCCTCTTCCTCTTTTTCCTCTCATTTCACAATTTTTGCCATAGAAATGAAGTACACTTTACATTTCTAGGTTTTATTTATACTCTGGCCACTTTATAACCTCACTGAGGGCAATAAGAATTGAACCTTGAGGCTGAGAAGGATGGAGGCCCTGGAGAGGTTGAAAAGTTGTGCCATACTGGTCACACCTCATCCCCAAGTTATTATAGCTAACAAACATCAATTTAATGACCTTGAGAACACAGAGATCATTTTAAGGGAGCACAAGAGTCTGCCTGCAACTTTCTCTTCCCCAAGGAGGGCTCTTTTCTCTTACCACTTCACAGGCTATAGAAGATCAACCCACAGAAAGTGGCAGGGAGCACTTTGGAAGATTGGTCTACTTAATGAGATTCTAGAGTCCATATAGCTGCCATTTTCTTCCTATATGTGTCTGCTGGTAAGCTTTTGTAGTGTTTGAATGCAGATCTTATAATATGTGTTTTCAAATAAGGTGTCATGGCCCCATCCCCTCCCTCCAGCAGTTTCATTTTAAAGCTCTAAACCGCTATGGGTGGTGGGGGAGGAAGGAACAGTTAGGGAATTTGAGATGGACAGGTAGACATTGCTAAAGCCTTTGACTGTGTGGATCAAAGTAAACTGTGGACAATTCTGAAAGAGATGGGAATACCAGACCACCTGACCTGCCTCCTAAGAATCCTGTATGCAGGTCAAGAAGCAACAGTGAGAATCGGACATGGAACAAGGGACTGGTTTAAAATTTCGAAAGGAGTAGGTCATGGCTGTATATTGTCATCCTGCTTATTTAATTTATATGCAGAGTACTTCATGGGACATGCTGGGCTGAATGAAGCACAAGCTGGAATCAAGATTGCCGAGAGAAATATCAACAACCTCAGATAGGCAGATGACACCACCCTAATGGCAGAAAGCAAAGAGGAACTAAAGAGCCTCTTGATGAAAATGAAAGAGGAGAGTGAAAAAGTTGGCTTAAAACTCAACATTCAGAAAACTAAAATCATGACATCTGGTTCCATCACTTCATGGCAAATAGATGGGGGAAAATGGAAATTGTGACAGACTTTATTTTCTTGGGCTCCAAAGTCACTGCAGATGGTGACTGCAGCCATGAAATTAAAAGATGCTTACTCCATGGAAGAAAAGCTATGACAAACCTAGACAGCATATTAAAAAAAAAAAAAAAGACATCTCTCTCTTTTTTTTTTATTAGTTGGAGGCTAATTACTTTACAATATTGTAGTGGTTTTTGTCATACATTGACATGAATCAGCCATGGATTTACATGTAATCCCCATCCCGATCCCCTCTCCCACCTTCTTCTCCAACCGATTCCCCTGCGTCTTCCCAGTGCATTTGAATCAGTTCTAATGAGATGGATGAAACTGGAGCCCAGTATACAGAGTGAAGTAAGCCAGAAAGATAAAGACCAATACAGCATACTAACGCATATATATGGAAATTAGAAAGATGGTAACGATAACCCTATATGCAAAACAGAAAAAGAGACACAGATGTACAGAACAGAATTTTGGAATCTGTGGGAGAAGGCGAGGGTGGGATGTTTCGAGGGAACAGCATCGAAACATGTATATTATCTAGGGTGAAACAGATCACCAGCCCAGGCTGGATGCATGAGACAAGTGCCAGAGACATCTCTTTGCCGACAAAGGTCCATATAGTCAAAGCTGTCGTTTTTCCAGTAGTCATGTACAGATGTGAGAGTTGGATAAAGAAGTCTGAGCGCCAAGGAACTGATGCTTTTGAACTGTGGTGTTGGAAAAGACTCTTGAGAATCCCTTGGACAGCAAGGAGATCAACCAGTCAATCCTAAAGGAAATCAACCCTAAATATTCACTGGAAGGACTGATGCTAAAGCTGAAGCTCCAATATTTTGGCCATCTGATGCGAAGAGTTAACTCTTTGGAAAAGACCCTGATGCTGGGAAAGACTGGAGTCAGGAGGAGAAGGGGACAACAGAGGGGATGGTTGGATGGCATTGCTGAATTAATGAACATGAGTTTGAGTAACTTTGGGAGATAGTGAAGGACAGGGAAGGCTGGTATGCTGCAGTCCACAGGGTCACAGAGTCAGACACGACTGAGTGACTGAACAACAACAATGTACACACTGCTATATTCAAAACGGATAACCAACAAGGACATACTATGTAGCACATGGAACTCTGCTCAATGTTGTCTGGCAGCCTGGATGGGAGGGAAGTTTAGAGGAGAATAGATACATACACATGCATGGCTGAGTTCCTTCAGTGTTCACTGGAAACTGTTACATCATTCTTAATTGCCTATAAGTGCACACATGCTCAGTTGCTCAACTGTATCTTACTCTGTGACCACTTGAACTGCAGTTCACCAGGCTCCTCTGTCCATGGAATTCTCAAGGCAAGGGTACTGGACTGGGTTGACATTTCCTACTCCAGGGGATCTTCTTGACCCAGGGATCAAACTTGCATCTCCTGTGTCTCCTGCATTGGCAGATGGATTCTTTACCACTGAGCTACATGGGAATATCCCAGTACAAAGTAAAATGTCTAAAAAAAAGTAAAAGCTCTGAAACTATATGGTGCATGTACTAAATTCACAAAGTTTTTATCAGGTATAAAACAAACTGTAAGGATATTTTGTACAACTTGCAGAATATCCATGGAAGGGCAGTAATTAAATTGTTCCATTTGCCTGAGGGAAAAACCACTGGTGATCATTAATCTTAAGCCCATACATCTGGTCCTCGGTAAAATGGCCAGGGGTCATGAAAAAGTAAGATGACTTAATCCAAGGATCAAGAGAAGCCATAAAGATGTTAAGTATCTTGACCTTTAAATTGATTGGTTCAAAAGGATGTAAAAACTGCTGTTAGGTCCTGCCTTGGGGGGACTCTTTACCCACTCTCAGTGTCTATGCTGAGAGCTTTATACTTTCCTCCTGTTTAATAAATCCTATTTGCTTGCTACCATGAGTGTTTACATGGTCATGGATTCTGGTTCGGCCCGTGGATAAGAACTTGGATTCCCGTCTCACTAGTAGGGTTACATTTTACTCCTGGACAATACTGCTGACGTTTTTGAAGTTTCCTTGGTTCAATCCCTTCTTTTCCCAGCTATGCTGAATTTGCATCACAATTAATAATGAACCCAAGGTCTCTTCATTTACTTTTGCTTGAGGGAGAAGAGGAAGCCCTTGGGCTGGAAGTGACTGAGTCTCAGGAAGCTTCTATGGAACAAAGAGGCTTCTAAATCTGTGCCTTCACCTGCTAGAGTGTGTATGGGGAGGTGGTATGAAAAAATGGATGGGATAGATAGCAAATCCCTCACCCCAGGTTCTGTTCAGATGAATCCAGCATGACCATTTTAAACCTCAGATTTAAAAAAAAATAAAAAAATAAATGAGAACATACATTAAAAAAATAAATAAATAAACCTCAGGTTTGCAGCAGCAGACTAAAGTGGTGCAGTGTTTTGTGCTTTGGATCTAGAGGAGAAAATAGAAAAGCCTGTGAGGGAATGGCCTAGGTAACTGCTGGTCTGATTTTGTTTGCCTGTTTAGTTTAGCTAGTTCTGGTGAAATAAAAATTCATATTTTAAAGAAAGTCAAGGAAAATTTAAACAAATTTTTTCACTGCCCTTTTGCCTTTTCTCTCCCTTCTATGCATTTTGTATCTGCATTATGCATTGACTAGACCTTCCCAAAGGCAGAAATACCTGCTCAACTATATACAGCAATACTCTCCTAATACTAACAAGATAACTGTTTAGAAGATAATATATAAGGAGTCATGATGACCCACTACTGTGTTCATGCAGATCTTTATTGTGTAAACTGTCAATATGCCATGTGGTATATAACTTTCTATCTCAAAAAACTATGTAACTGTGCTTTGACTTCTTAACAGGTAGAACAGTTTTCAGAGCGCTCTGAAAGACTATCTCCTAGGTTATACTTTTCAGGCTGGCATGAATAAAATATTTCACTTCTTCCATACATGGAATATTGATTACTTTTTCACTGACATTTGCACAGCATTCCTGTCAGGATATCAGAAACACCCACCAGAGAATACCTGGAAGATACCCCTAACTGGCTCTTTATACCAACATGGGCCCTTTGAGACTCACTGGCTTCTCCTAACATTTTGATCTCACTGTTTAAGTGATCCCAAAATTTTTATTTGAGCTGTTTAAAATTAAGACTTCGAGTCTTAAGAGGCATTGGTGCATTTTCTTAGGTATGGACCAATGGGAATCTGGGCAGGTGGTCCAGGGAAACATAGGTTGTTGGTTTTAGTTAAATTTGGCTTAACTTTAGAAAAGCAAGTTGATATATGGCCTAAACAAACCATTTGCTAGTGAAATGAAAGACTGAATTATTCAGCTTCAAAAAACAAGGGACAGTCGCTCCTTCCAGCGACAAGACATCTTGAGGTGATTAAGAACCAATCCAAGTATCTGAGGATTAATCCTTGTGATGTTTAGTGGTCCCACAAGGATTCTCACTACACTCATTAAGTAAATACTGCCCTTCCAGGGAGTATGACAAAGGCTAATCACCTAGTGCTCCAAGCACCCATGGCAGTTTTAGATTGTCAGAGGGAAAAACCAAAACACATAAAAGAATTGAACTGATTGAAGGGTAACTCCTTGAGGAGCTAGACTCAGAAGTAGCACACATCCAATTAAACATATCATCCTCAGAAAGTTTATTCAGTTCATAACTCATGTCTGAATTAGGCCACCAAACTAATAGTGAGTGGGAAGCTGTGCCTCGAAGGCCAAACAAATCCCAAACAAACAGGCACCTATGGGAAACCCAGTTGGGTTCATGTATAACATCCATGGAATTGACGCCTTCAAGTATTTAACCAAATGGTAAGGTCTGACCAAATATAATTTGCCCCTGAGTTGGCCAAGGTGGGGCACTTTAGATTTACCTAAGCCGATTTATTTGCAAGCTCAATTAGAAAAATCCAGCTATAAGATCAAATGGCCAGAATAGGAAGTGTATTTTAATTGGTATTTAATCACTTTGAAAGCCTCAAAGTGAGAGAATGATAAAATGGTCTCACTGCAAGAGACAAACCAAAAATTATTAGAAACAGTGGCCTAATAAGAAAGGAACTCAGAAACCATTGCTTATTCTCCCACTCTTTTTCCTCTCCTGTCTGGTTCTTCAAATTCTCTTCTTTTTGAACTTCCTTGTCCTGACCCTCCTGCTCTTCCACCTTCAATTTAAAAGGAAGAACTTATTGAGTCTAAGGGAAAGGATAAAGACAGCCCTAAAAAACAGCTGCCCCCTTTAAGGAGAAAGATACAAGTAAAGGGGAGCTTGCTCTTATCTATATCCCTTGGACTGAGACAGAAACTAAGAACTTAACTGAGGATTTTCCATATCCTTTATAGGATCCTTTGAAGTTTGCTAAGTAATATAACCTTATAGTAACAACTGAAGTGGCTTGCCATTCCCTTCTCCAGGGGACCACATTCTGTCAGACCTCTCCACCATGACCCAACCATCTTGGGTGGCCCCACACAGCATGGCTTAGTTTCACTGATTAGACAAAACTGTGGTCCTATGATCAGATTGGTTAGTTTTCTGTGATTATGGTTTTAGTGTGTCTGCCCTCTGATGCCCTCTCACAACACCTACCATCTTACTTGGGTTTCTCTTACCTCGGACGTGGGGTATCTCTTCATGGCTGCTCCTTACTTTGGAGGAGGGGTATTTTCTCATGGCCGCCCCTCCTGAACTTGAAGGTGGAGTAGCTCCTCTCAGCCCTCCTGGGCCTGGCAGCAGCCACTCCTTGGAGGAGGGGTTGCTCCTCTCGGCCGCTGCCCCTGCCCTCGGGCGTGTGGTAGCTCCTCTTGGTCGCAGCCTCTGACCTGGGAATTGGGGTAGCTCCTCTCCGCTTCATGAGAAGCCCATGAAGAGTAAGAGAAGGCAAAATGAGGGGATACTGAAAGAGGAACTCCCCAGGTCGGTAGGTGCCCAATATGCTACTGGAGATCAGTGGAGGAATAACTCCAGAAAGAATGAAGGGATGGAGCCAAAGCAAAAACAATACCCAGTTGGGGATGGGACTGGTGATAGAAGAAAGGTCCGATGCTGTAAAGAGCAATATTGCACAGGAACCTGGAATGTTAGGTCCATGAATCAAGGCAAATTGGAAGTGGTCAAACAGGAGATGGCAAGAGTGCTGATTCTAGGAATCAGCAAACTAAAATGGACTGGAATGGGTGAATTTAACTCAGATGACCATTATATCTACTACTGTGGGCAGGGATCCCTTAGAAGAAATGGAGTAGCATTCATAGTCAACAAAAGAGTACGAAATGCAGTACTTGAATGCAATCTCAAAAATGACAGAATGATCTCTGTTCGTTTCCAAGGCAAACCATTCAATATCACGGTAATCCAAGCCTATGCCCCAACTAGTAACCCTGAAGAAGCTGAAGTTGAACGGATCTATGAAGACCGACAAGACCTTTTAGAACTAACACCCAAAAAAGATGTCCTTTTCATTATAGGGAACTGAAATGCAAAAGTAGGATGTCAAGAAACACCTGGAGTAACAGGCAAATTTGGCCTTGGAGTATGGAATGAAGCAGGGCAAAGCCTAATAGAGTTTTGCCAAGATAACACACTGGTCATAGCAAACACCCTCTTCCAACAAGAGAAGACTCTACACATGGACACCACCAGATGGTCAACATCGAAATCAGATTGATTATATTCTTTGCAGCCAAAGATGGAGAAGCTCTATACAGTCAGCAAAAACAAGACCAGGAGCTGACTGTGGCTCAGATCATGAACTCCTTATTGCCAAATTCAGACTTAAACTGAAGAGAGTAGGGATAACCACTAGACCATTCAGGTATGACCTAAATCAAATCCCTTATGAATATACAGTGGAAGTGAGAAGTAGATTTAAGGGACTAGATCTGATAGACAGAGAGCCTGGTGAACTATGGACGGAGGTTTGTGATATTGTACAGGAGACAGGGATCAAGACCATCCCCATGGAAAAGAAATGCAAAAAGACAAAATGTTTGTTTGAGGAGGCCTTACAAATAGCCGTGAAAAGAAGAGAAGCAAAAAGCAAAGGAGACAAGGAAAGATATTCCCATTTGAATGCAGAGTTCCAAAGAATAGCCAGGAGAGATAAGAAAGCCTTCCTCAGCAATCAATGCAAAGAAATAGAGGAAAACAACAGAATGAGAAAGACTAGAGATCTCTTCAAGAAAATTAGAGATATCAAGGGAACATTTCAGGCAAAGATGGGTTCAATAAAGGACAGGAATGATATGGACCTAAGAGAAGCAGAAGATATTAAGAAGAGGTGGCAAGAATACACAGAAGAACTGTACAAAAAAGATCTTCACTACCCAGATAATGACAATGGTGTGATCACTCACCTAGAGCCAGACATCCTGGAATGTGAAGTCAAGTGGGCCTTAGAAAGCATCACTACGAACAAAGCTAATGGACGTGATGGAATTCCAGTTGAGCTATTTCAAATCCTGAAACATGATGCTGTGAAAGTGCTGCACTCAATATGCCAGCAAATGTGGAAAACTCAGCAGTGGCCACAGGACTGGAAAAGGTCCGTTTTCATTCCAATCCCTAAGAAAAGCAATCCCAAAGAATGCTCAAACTACCGCACAATTGCACTCATCTCACACGCTAGTAAAGTAATGCTTAAAATTCTCCAAGCCAGGCTTCAACAATACGTGAACCAAGAAATTCCAGATGTTCAAGCTGGTTTTAGAAAAGGCAGAGGAACCAGAGATCAAATTGCCAATATCCGCTGGATCATCAAAAAAGCAAGGGAGTTCCAGAAAAACATCTATTTCTGCTTTATTGACTATGCCAAAGCCTTCGACTGTGTAGATCACAATAAACTGTGGAAAATTCTGAAAGAGATGGGAATACCAGACCACCTGACCTGCCTCTTGAGAAGCCTGTATGCAGGTCAGGAAGCAACAGTGAGAACTGGACATGGAACAACAGACTGGTTCCAAATAGGAAAAGGAGTACGTCAAGGCTGTAGATTGTTACCCTGCTTATTCAACTTACATGCAGAGTACATCATGAGACACGCTGGGCTGGAAGAAGCACAAACTGGAATCAAGATTGCCAGGAGAAATATCAATAACCTCAGATATGCAGATGACACCACCCTTATGGCAGAAAGTGAAGAGGAACTGAAAAGCCTCTTGATGAAAGTGAAAGAGGAGAGTGAAAAAGTTGGCTTAAAGCTCAACACTCAGAAAACTAAGATCATGGCATCTGGTCCCATCACCTCATGGGAAATAGATGGAGAGAGAGTAGAAACAGTGTCAGACTTTATTTTTTGGGGCTCCAAAATCACTGCGGATGGTGAATGCAGCCATGAAATTAAAAGACGCTTATTCCTTGGAAGAAAAGTTATGACCAACCTAGATAGCATATTAAAAAGCAGAGACATTACTTTGCCAACAAAGGTCCATCTAGTCAAGGCTATGGTTTTTCCAGTGGTCATGTATGGATGTGAGAGTTGGACTGTGAAGAAAGCTGAGTGCCGAAAAATTGATGCTTTTGAACTGTGGTGTTGGAGAAGACTCTTGAGAGTCCTTTGTACTGCAAGGAGATCAAACCAGTCCATGCTTAAGGAGATCAGTCCTGGGTATTCATTGGAAGAACTGACACTGAAACTGAAACTCCAATACTTTGGCCACCTCATGAGCTGAGTTGACTCATTGGAAAAGACCCTGATGCTGGAAGGGATTGGGGGTAGGAGGAGAAGGGGACGACAGAGGATGAGATGGCTGGATGGCATCACTGACTCGATGGACATGAGTTTGAGTAAACTCCGGGAGTTGGTGATGGACAGGGAGGCCTGGCGTGCTGCGATTCATGGGGTCGCAAATAGTCGGACACGACTGAGCGACTGAACTGAACTGAACTGAACACTAACAACTTATGAGCCTGGATATTCAGACTTGTAACATCTTATACAATTACTAGTCTCTGAAAATAATGCAAAATAAAGGCTCCAAGAGATGGGTTAGAAGACACTTACAGACGATTTTCATAAACCTTCACCAGAAATACAGAGAAATTGCCCACAACCTATATTAATCTATATGTAAAATCTTTCCAAAGGAAATAGATTGGGCAAAAATCCATCACTGTAAACAAAAGTCGGAAGAGACTTTTCTTGATTATTCCAAAAGATTTGAAAATATAGTCAAACAGCATTCTGGCACTCACCCAAAGAGTTTTCTAAACCATCAGAATGATCCACTATTTTCCTTGAAGGAATAGATGAATTGATATGACTGGTAAAAAGATATGGACTTGATTGAGCTACTACACTTACTAATACACTTGTCACTGTTGCCGACAAACTCTCCAAAACTTTACACATAAGAGAAAAGGAAAAAGCTGCTAAGATTATGAATATGCAGTTACGACAGCTCAGCAGTCCACTGAGACTACCTAGCCCAAATCTCAGTCAGTCTCAAAATAACCACACCTGCCTTTGGAACCAAGCAGAACCATTCAGGTTTCCCCTCCAAGTACAAAGGCCCCTTTGATGTTCCCTGCTTTTTGTTTGTAGAAAAGCTGAAATCTCCCAGGCCTCTGTGAGTCACAAAAAAACAAGCTCAAGTAGTTAATGATAAGGCAATAAAGACGCAGATTCAGTATCTGATGCACATTCTTGAGTTGTTTTACAGATACTATTACTGCCACCAGAAGGAAAAAGCTGACTGCATGATAGCCAGACTTTAGCCATGGCAGAAGATGCTCTATCTTGATGATGCCCTGAATCTATGTCTACCACAATTCCAAGAATTATCCTTAAGAGAGTAGGATTAATACTGTTGCTCGAGTAGGATTAATACTATTGCTCATAGGTATCACCTCACAACAGTTAGAATGGCCATTGTTAAAAAGTCTACAAATAATAAATGCTGGATAGGTTGTAGACAAAAAGGAACTCTCCTACACTGTTGATGGAGATGTAAATCAGTGTAATCATTATGGAGAACAATATGGAGGTTCTTTTCAAAACTAAAAATAGAGTTACCGCATGATCCTGCAATCGCACCCCTGGCCATATATCCAGAGAAAATTCTAATTCAAAAAGATACATGAAACCCAATGTTCATTCAGCACTACTCACAAGGACTTCCTTCGTGGTCCTGTGGTTAAGACTCTGCACTTCCACTGCAAGGGGCATGGGTCACAGTAGCCAAGACATGGAAGCAATCTAAATGTCCATTAACAGATAAATAGGTAGAGAAATAGGGAGATACACACACACACACACACATAGACACACAGACACACACATAATGGCATATTACACAGTAATGAAAACAGAATGAAATAATGCCATTTTCAGCAACATGGATGAACCTAGAGATTATCATATTGAGCAAAGTAAATCAGACAAAGACAAATACCATGATATCATCTACATGTGGAATCTTTAAAAAAAAAAGGTATAAATGAACTTATTTACAGAACAGAAACAGACTCACAGACATAGAATACAAACTTATGGTTACCAAAGGGGAAAGGTCAGAAGTAGGGACAATAACTTAGGAGTTTGCAATTAACATATACACACTATAATATATAAAATAGGTAGGCAAGGACCTAGTATATAGCACAGGGAACTATACTCAATATCTTGTAATAATCTATAATAGAAAATAATCTGAAAAAGAATATATGTATGTATGCATGTATAACTGAATCACTTTACATTTGAAACCAATACAACTTTGTAAATTAGACTTCAATTAAAAATAGGAAAGGAAAAACAAAACAAAAAACACTTTTGCAAAAAAAAACAAAAAACACTTTTGCTCATGATAAATATCTTTGTGGGTATCAAAATAATTGCACCTTGTTCTGCCCATATAAGTAAATGGGCAAACTAAAACTGTCAGTGAAGAGATGCTACAGAACCACATTGACATCTTCCACTCTAAGAATACAGCACCCTATGTTAGCATGAAGAGATGGACCTTCACCCATAATCCCACAAAAAATGGAATGATGTTCTGACAAGTGGGGATTTGTATGCAGCTTTTGGCAAGAATGAGCTCTTCGCTTGAAAGAGCTCTCTGCAAGAAGCCCCTTTGTTCTGTCCCTTTAACAAAGCTACATCGTAACTAATGTTAAAGCAGGCACCACCATGCTCTACCCATCTCTGGCCCTATCATACCCATAGATCAAAGAAGTAGAAATGAGGAAAAAGTAATTAATACATGCTCAGTTTGTTTCCCTAGCTTCCCTTAACCTCTCAAATACCAAGGGAACTGTGTGAACAAGAAAGCATCTAAATGGCAAAACCCATCACAATATAGCAATTATCCTCCAATTAAAAAAATAAATAATGTTTTTTAATTAAAAAAAAGAGAAAGATCAAGAGAAGTCAACAAGCCTGCATGCATTGGGAGACAGACATGACTCAGACCCATTGTGTCTGTCATTAACTGAATTACTTGCCCTTTTCCCTTTAAAACCTTTCATGGCCATGCAGAATCTTGGGAGTTAGTTTTTAGAGGACAAGAGTCTGCCTTCTCTCCAGATTGTCAGCATTCTAATTAAAAGCAACTTTTCTTTCTACCAGTAACTGCCTCTTGGGTATTGACTTTACAGTTGCAAGCTGCCAGACCTGAGTGTGGTAACTCCTTTATTGTGGAAAACCTGGACATTTTAAAAGAGACTGTCACAAATTTAAACAAGATTTAGAACAAGGCAGGATTAACAAAGAATACGGGTGCTCTGAGGATTATGAGAAGGCATTCCCTCTCCTAACTACCTTAGGGGAAATTAAAATAACAATCATATGGAAAACTTCTAAAGCCCTTGGATACATGGGGGCTACTTTATTTATTCTTAATCCTACCCTTATTCATTGCTATCTTCCTCAAAGTAAACAGTGCATTCACATGATAGGGGTTTCTAATTTACCTGTACAAGTTTTTAAATCAGAACAGTTACTTTTCAGTTAGGAACTATCATTGAAAGACATGTGTTCCTTTTGGTAAAATGTGCTCCAATTCACTTGATGGGATGAGACCTTTCAGAGGCATACAATGCCCATATTATCTTTTCACCAAAGGGTGGAATGATTTTAGATTTATAAAACTTAGATACAGACAAGAACATAATTACCAAGAAATTGAAGGCAGTGAAAACAAGAGTACAGACAGATGGAGAGAAAGTTAACCATTTACTGTTACAAGTGCCTGAGGAATTGAGGTCATCCTCAGGCATTAGGAAAATCAACTCAGCTATTCCAGTGGTTTTTCCAGTAGTCATGTACAGATGTGACAGCTGAGTGTCAAAGAATAGATGCTTTTGACAAGGGCAGCAGGGGAGGAAGGAGAGGGTGGAGGACTGGAGAAAATAGCATGAAGCGTATACACTACCATATGTAAAATAGATAGCCAATGGAAATTTGCTGTATGACTCAGGGAATTTGCTGTATGACTCTGTAGAAACGTAGAGGCATGGGAAAGGGTGGGAGATGGGAGGGAGGTTTGAGGGGGAAGGGACATATGTACATGTATGTACAACATGTGTATCAAATTCATGTTGATGTATGGCAGAAATCAAACCAATATTGTAAAACAATTATCCTTCAATTAAAAATAAATAAATTTTTTAAAATCTTGTTTTCTTCTTCCATTTTTGTTTTTTGTCTTCTGGGACTAATAGTTGAACCTGTAGGGGAAGTTTATTAACAGTTAAATTGGGGTCAAGTTTAAGTAGTGGACATTCTCAGGATTGGGGATAAATAGAACTTAAAGCAGCCTGTTTAGGTGCTGAGTCAGCAAATTGATTCCCTTTAGCCTCTACTGAATCAGATTTGGAATGTCCAGGTATTTAGATAATGGTCAATTGTTTGGATAATTATGGAGTCTAATAATTCTTAGACTAATTTCCCATATTTTTATGAATTGCCCTGAGAAGTAAGAAATCCTCTTTCCTTTCAGAGCATTCCAAAATCTTGACCCAGTCCAAAAGCATCAGTGTAAATATTTGTTATTTGATCTTTGCCTAGTTGAAAGCCCTGATTAGAGCAATTAATTGAGCTTGTTGTGCCAACTTTGGTTCTGATAAGTAAAAACTTCAATTATGTCAAAAATGGACATTATTGTATATCCAGCTTGGTAACGTTCCTGTTCATCCTTTAAGTAAGATGCATCTGTAAACCAAATTAAGTCAGCATTATTGATAGGATTTCTTGTAAATCATTCCTAAGAGTAAGAAGATAATCCATTAGTAAAATGCAGTTGTGGCTGTTTTCTTCCTGTGGTTCTGGAAGCAAAGTTGTGGGGTTAAGATTAACTCATTCAGTCAAAGTAATATTAGGCAAAGAAAGCAACAGTACCTTGAAAGAGGTGAGTGTACTCACAGAATAGCACTGAGTACAATGGAAGTTTAAAGGAGATTCCACTGAATGTGGAACATAGACAGTCAAATGAGCTCTTAAGTAGTTTTGAACAAGACAGCTGTTGTTAAAACAACTTTCAAACAACATAGGAGTTCTTTTCCCTGAATTTAGGTGGTGGCTGTACTATCCTATGGGTTGATGCTGGTCACCATGTTTCTGAGTTAACACACCTCTAGGGCATTTCCTTTATCTTCATGTTCAAAGAGAAAAAACGGTAATTTATAGTTAGGAAGGCCTAATGTCCAAGCCTGAGTCAATGAAAATTTTAAGATATCTATAGCCTTTTCTCTTTTCTATTGTCCATTCAATTAGGCTTGATTGGTTGTACTTAAGTAACACAAAGAGGCTTCCCTGGTGGCTTAGATGGTAAAGAATCCTCCTGCAATGCAGGAAACCTGGGTTCGATCCCTGGACTGGGAAGATCCCCTGGAGGAGGGCATGGTTATTCACTCCAGCATTCTTGCCTGGAGAATCCCCATGGACAGAGGAGCCTCGTGGGCTACACTCCATGGGGTCACAAAGACTCAGACACGACTGACAGACTAAGCAAACACACACACACAAGCATAGACAGAGGAGTTGAGAAATTAGGGGGGAAGTAGGTACTCAATTCCTATAATATCCAGTCAAACCTAGAAATCCTCTCAGCTATTTCTTTGTTTCAGGGAGCAAGAAAGCCAGAATTCCCTTAATTCTTTCACAATCAATTAACAATTCTCCCTTGGATATCAAATGACCCAAATATTTCACGACTGGTAAACAGAACTGCAGTCGGTCTTTGGACACTGTATGGCCCTCAGAGGCTGATTGTTCTAACAGACAGAGTCCTGTTCAGTTTTAGAACAAAAAAGGGAATTCTTTACATATTGAATTAAAACAGAGCCATTAGGGAAGTGAGCAGTCAAATCAGGCTTAAGTATTTGAGAAAAATAAGTGGAACCTTCAGTATAGCCTTATGGCATAACTATCCAGGTATACTGAAGACCTTCCCACACAATGGCAAAACAGTATTGGCTTTCTTCTTTCACTGTAGTACTAAAAAATGCACTACACAGTTCTATTACTGAGAAATAACAGGTAGTTTCTGGAATGGCTGAGAGTAGAGTGTGAGGATTAGGAAACACAGGGTGGCGAGGGATCACAACACAATTTATAGCTTAATGATCACAATGCTATTTATAGCTCTCAGGTCCTGAACAAACCTCCAGTCTTCCTCATTTGACTTTCTTGCTGGTAAAATCAGCCTATTATAAGAATTGGCACAAGGAATTATAAATCCTTTATCAAAGAATTCCTGAATAATAGGAATTCCATTTAATGCCTCCAATGTAAGTTCAGTTCAGTTCACTTCAGTCGCTCAGTCATGTCCGACTCTTTGTGACCCCATGAACTGCAGCGCGCCAGGCCTCCCTGTCCATCAACAACTCCTGGAGTTCACCCAAACCCATGTCCATCAGGTCGGTAATGCCATCCAACCGTCTCATCCTGTCATCCCCTTCTCCTCCTGCCCTCAATCTTTGCCAGCATCAGGGTCTTTTAAAATGAGTCAGCTCTTTGCATTACGTGGCCAAAATATTGGAGTTTCAGCTTCAACATCAGTCCTTCCAATGAACACCCAGGACTGATCTCCTTTAGGATGGACTGGTTGGATCTCCTTGCAGTCCAAGGGACCCTCAAGAGTCTTCTCCATCACTATAGTTCAAAAGCATCAATTCTTCAGTGCTCCGCTTTCTTTATAGTCCAACTCTCACATCCATACATGACCACTGGAAAAACCATAGCCTTGACTAGACGGACCTTTGTTGGCAAAGTAATGTCTCTGCTTTCTAATATGCTATCTAGGTTGGTCAGAACTTTCCTTCCAAGGAGTAAGTGTCTTTTAATTTCATGGCTGCAGTCACCATCCGCAGTGATTTTGGAGCCCAGAAAAATAAAGTCAGCCACTGTTTCCCCATCCATTTGCCATGAAGTGATGGACCAGATGCCATGATCTTAGTTTTCTGAATGTTGAGCTTTAAGCCAACTTTTCCACTCTCCTCTTTCACTTTCATCAAGAGGCTCTTTAGTTCTTCTTCACTTTCTGCCATAAGGGTGGTGTCATCTGCCTGTCTGAGGTTATTGATGTTTCTCCCGGCAATCTTGATTCCAGCTTGTGCTTCATCCAGCCCAGCGTTTCTCATGATGTACTCTGCATATAAGTTAAGTAAGCAGGGTGACAATATACAGCCTTGATGTACTCCTTTTCCTATTTGGAACCAGTCTGTTGTTCCATGTCCAGTTCTAACTGTTGCTTCCTGACCTACATACAGGTTTCTCAAGAGGCAGGTCAGGTGGTCTCGTATCCCCATCTCTTTCAGAATTTTCCACAGTTTATTGTAATCCACACAGTCAAAGGCTTTGGCATAGTCAATAAAGCAGAAATAGATGCTTTTCTGGAACTCTCCTGCTTTTTCGATGATCCAGCAAATGTTGGCAATTTGATCTCTGGTTCCTCTGCCTTTTCTAAAACCAGCTTGAACAATGTAAGTGGATATTGTCAAATATTGAGTAGAGTCTAGGAATTATCAATAGTTACTTTATGGGACTTGTTGTTCTTGTCTTTTTTTAATTAATTTATTTAATTGGAGGATAATTATCTTATAATATTGTGATGCTTTTACCATACATCAACATAAGTCAGCCACAGGCCCACCCATCCTGAACCCCCCTCCCACCTTATCCCTCTGGGTTGTCCCAGAGCACTGGCTTTGGGTTCCTTCTTCATGCATCAAACTTGCACTGGTCATCTATTTTACATATGGTAATGTACATGTTTCAATGCTATTCTCTCAAATCACCCACCTTCACCTTCTTCCACTCAGTCCAAAAGTTTGTTATTTACATCTGTGTCTCCTTCGATGCCATGCATGTAGGATCGTCATTACCATCTTTCTAAATTCCATATATATGCATTAATATACACTATTTGTCTTTCTCTTTCTGACTTACTCTCTATAATAGGCTCCAGTTTCATCCAGCCCATTAGAACTGCCTGAAATGCATCCCTTTTTATACATGAGTAATATTCATTGTGAATATGTACCACACTTCCATATCCATTCATCTGCTGATGGACATCTAGGTTCCTTAGTTACAAAGTCATGTCCAACTCTGCAACCCCATCGATTACAGCACACCAGGCTTCCCTGTTCTTCACTATCTCCCGGATTTTGCTCAAATTCATATCCATGGATTCGGTGATGCCATCCAATGATCTCATCTTTCGTTGCCCCCTTCTCCTGCCCTCAATGTTTCCCAGCATCATGGTCTTTTCCAGTGAGTCAGTTTTTTGCATCATTTGGCCAAAGTATTAGAGCTTCAACGTCAGCATCAGACCTTCCAATGAATATTCAGGGATGATTTCCTTTAGGATTGACTGGTTTGATCTCCTTGTTGTCGAAGGGACTCTCAAGAGTCTTCTCCAGCAAAATTAAAAAACATCATTTCTATAGTGCTCAGCCTTCCTTATGGTCCAACTCTTACATCTGTACATGACTACTGGAAAAACCATAGCTTTGACTATATGGACAAAGTGATGTCCACATTGTTGGAAAAGTGATGTCTCTGTTTTTTAATATGCTGCCTACGTTTGTCATAGCTTTACTTCCAAGGAGCAAGCTGTCTTTCAACGTCAAGGCTACAGTCACCATCTGCAGTGATTTTGGAGCCCAAGAAAACAAAATCTGTCATTGTTTCCATTGTTTCCCCAACTATTTGCCATGAAGTGATGGGACAGGATGCCATTATCTTAGTATTTTGAAGGTTGAGTTTTAATCCAGCTTTTTCACTCTTCTCTTTCATTTTCTTCAAGAGGCTCTTTACTTCCTATTTCCTTTCTGCCATAAGGATGGTTTCATCTGCATATCTGAGGTCATTGATATTTCTCCCTGCAATCTTGTGCTTCATTGAGCATGGCATTTCACATAATGTGCTCTGCATAGAAGTTAAATAAGCAGGGTGATGATATAGAGCCTTGACATACTCCTTTCCCAATTTTGAACCAGTCTGTTGTTCCATGTCCAGTTCTAACTGTTGCTTCTTAACCTGCATACAAGTTTCTCAGGAGGCAGATAAGGTGTTCTGGTATTCCTATCTCTTTATGAATCTCCCAGAGTTTGTTGCGACTCACATAGTCAAAGGCTTTAGTGTAGTCAATGAAGCAGATGGTTTTATGGAATTCCCTTGCTTTTTCTATGATCCAACAGATGTTGGGAATTTGATCTCTGCTTCCTCTGGCTTTTCTAAATCTAGCTTGTTCATCTGGAAGTTCTAAGTTCACGTACTGTTGTAGCCTGGCTTAAAGAATTTAGATCATTACCTTGCTACCTTGCTAGCATGTGAGATGAGTGCAATTGTGCAGTGTTTTGAACATTCTTTGGCACTGCCTTTCTTTGGGATTTGAATGAAAATGGGCCTTCTCCAGTCCTGTGGCCACTGCTGAATTTTCCAAATTCGCTGGCATATTGAGTGCAGTGCTTTCACAGCACCATCTTTTAGGATATGAAATACTAAGCTGGAATTCCATCACCTCCACTATCTTTGGTCGTAGTAATGCTTCCTAAGGCCCACTTGACTTCACATACCAGGATGTCTGACTCTAGTCCAGTGATCACACCATCGTGGTTTTCTGGGCCATTAAGATCTTTTTTTGTACAGGTCTTCTGTGTATTTTTGCCACCTCCTTTTAATATCTTCTCTTTCTGTTAGGTCCATACCATTTCTTTCCCATATGGAGATGAAATTTTTGTGGGCCTTTATGGTGGGTAAATGTATTTTGCATGTAGGAAGATTGTATATAATTTGTGGCCATGTGGGGAACCTACAGCATTTTAAAATTCACATGTACTTTACATGACATAAAATTAATCATTTCTGTGGTTTGGGGGACATTCACTAGGATGTCCAAGTAGCACCACTAATTCCAGAATATTTCTGTTGACAACCTCACCCTCAAAACCAAGCCATGCCTATTAGCGGTTAGTTTTAATTTGTCTCACCTCCCACATCCTAGCCATTACAACTCTATAGATTACTGTCTCTACAGATTTGTCTATTCCAATTATTTGATATAAATAGAATCATATGATACATAATGTTATAAATGGTTTCTTTCAGTCAGCATGTTTTCAAGATTTATTCATGTTGCAGCATATATCAGTTCATTTTATTGCTGTATAAAATGCCATGGTATGGTTATGCCTCATTTATTTGTCCACATCCATTTTATTTGTTCATCCAAAAGTGAATGTGTATTTGCATTGTTTTTATTTTTGACTATTGTGAATAATGCTCTTATAATCAGTCATGTTTAAGTACTGTATGGAAATATGTTTTCATTTCTCTAGGGTATATACCTAGGAGTGGAATTTCTGTATCATAAGGTAACTTTATGATTTTGAGGAAGTGCCAAACTTATTTTCCACAGCAAAAGCACCATTTTATATTCCCTTACAGTGTCCTTTTTAACAAACTGATCAGTTGGTGTTGTTGATTAATTTCCACATTTTTTTTTTCAAAATTTCCTTCTGCTATAAATTTCACATTTTATTTCATTTTAATTACAACACTTATTTTGTGTGACTAAAATCCTTCTTTAAATTTATTAAGACATGTTAATGACCTAAGATATAATCTATCTTGGACAATATTCCAGGTTCACTTGAGAATAATGTATATTCTGATGTGATTGCATTAAGTGTTCTACAGGTAATGATTAGGTCTGTTTCATAATTAGGGATGTTCAAGTTTTCCATTTCCTTGCTGATCTTCTATCTACTTTTTCTTTCCAATATTGAAAGTAAGGTATTGACATATCCAACTATTGTGATTGAATTACCTATTTCTCCCTTCCATTCTTTCAGTTTTTACTTTATATGTTTTAGAGCTCTATTGTGAGATACATATAAGCTTAAACTGCTAATTTTTTTTAAACCATGGATTGATGATTTCATCATTATATAATGTTCTTTCTCTCTATTGGCAATTTTATCTCAAAGTCTATTTTGTATTATATTAGTATAGGAACTTCAGCTCTCTTTTGAGTACTGTTTCCATACACTATCTTTTTACTTTCAAGCCATTTGTGTCTTTAAAACTAAAGTATCTGAAGACAGTATTCAGTTGGACCATTTTTTAATAATCCATTCTGCCATTCTCTGCCTTTTAATTGGAGAGTCTAATCCACTTACATCCTAAGTAATTATGGATAAGGAAAGACTTATTGGATACTTAATGTTCCATATATCTTACGTCTTTTTAGTTTTCCCATAACTTATTTTGTTTCATTTTTTAGTACTGAATATATTCTAGTGTATTATTTTCATTCCTTTTACTTTTAGTCATTATTTGACTGGTTGCCTTAGGATTACAATTAACATCTTAATTTATAACAATCTAGTTCAGGGTAACACTGACATAATTACAATATTATACATTTTGCTTCTGTATATCTCCATTCCTTTCCCAATCTGTATGCTATTAATGCCACAGACTACATTTTTATCTTTTTATTCTTTTATTGAAGGATAATTGCTTTACAGAATTTTGTTGTTTTCTGTCAAACCTCAACATGAATCAGCCATAGGTATACATGTATCCCCTCCCCTTTGAAACTCCCTCCCATCTCCCTCCCCATCCCAGTCCTCTAGGTTGATACAGAGCCCCCGTTTGAGTTTCCTGAGCCATACAGCAAATTTGAGTTGGCTATCTATTTTACATATGGTAATGTAAATTTCCATGTTACCCTTTCCATACATCTCACCCTCTCCTCCCCTCTCTCCATGTCCACAAGTCTATTCTCTATGTTTGTTTCTCCACTGCTGCCCTATAAATAAATTCTTCAGTACCATTTTTCTAGATTCCGTATATATGCATTAGAATACAATATTTATCTTTCTTTTTCTGACTTTATTCACTCTGTATAATAGGTTCTAGGTTCAGCGACCTCATCAGAACTGACTCAAATGAGTTCCTTTTTATGGCTGAGTAATATTCCATTCTGTATATGTACCACCACTTCTTTATCCATTCATCTGTCAATGCACATCTAGCTTGCTTCCATGTTCTAGCTATTGTAAACAGGGCTTCAATGAACAATGGGATGTATGTGTCTTTTTCAGTTTTGGATTCCTTGCGGTATATGCCTAGGAGAGGGATTGCTGGGTCATATGGTGATTTTATTCCTAGTTTTCTAGGGACTCTCCATATCCTCTATCATAGTGGCTGTATCAATTTAAATTCCTAACACTGTAAGAGCATTCCTTTTTCTGCACACCCTCTCCAGAATTCATTGTTTGTAGACTTTTTGATGCTGGCCATTCTAACCAGTCTGAGGTGATATCTCCTTGTACTTTTGACTTGCATTTCTCTAATAATGAGTGATGTTGAACATTTTTTCATGTGTTTGTTAGCCATCTTTACGTCTTTTTTGGAGAAACGTCTGTTTTGGTCTTTTCCCCACATTCTGATTGTGTTGTTTGTTGTCCTAACACTGAGTTGTATGAGCTGCTGGTATATTTTGGACATTAATTCCTTGTCAGATGTTTCATTTGCTGTTATTTCGTGAGGGTTGTCTTTTCACCTTCTTATAATATCCTTTGCTGTGCAAAAGCTTTTAAGTTTAATCATGTCCCACTTGTTTACTTTTATTTCTGTTACTCTAGGAGATGGGTCATAGAGGATCTTGCTTTGATTCATGTCACTGAATGTTTTGCCTATGTTTTCCTCTAAGAGTTCTATAGTTTCTGGTCTTCCATTTAGGTCTTTAATCCATTTTGAGTTTATCTTTGTGTATGGCATTAGGAAGTGTTCTAATTTCATTCTTTTACATATAGCTGTCCAGTTTTCCCAGCACCATTTATTGAAGAGGATGTCTTTGCCCCATTGTATATTCTGGCCTCCTTTGTCAAAAATAAGGTGCCCATAGGTGCATGGGTTTATTTCTGGGCTTTCTAGCCAACTGGTCTATATTTCTGTTTTTGTGCCAATACCATACTGTCTTGATGACTGCAGGTTTGTAGTATAATCTGAAGTCAGGAAGGTTGATTCCTCCAACTCCATTCTTCTTTCTCAAGACTGCTTTGTCTATTCATGGTCTTTTGTGATTCCACGTGAATTGTGCAATTTTTTGTTCCAGTTCTTTGAAAAATGCCATTGGTAATATGATAGAGATTGTATTGAATCTATATTTGGTAGTATATTCATTTTCACAATATTGATTCTTCCTACCCAGGAACATGGAATATCTCTCCATTTGTTTATGTCATCTTTCTTTCAAAAGAAATTGCAACTTCTGTGTGCAGTTCTTTTGTCTCCTTAGGCAAGTTTATTCCTAGATATTTAATTCTTTTTGTTGCAATGACAAATGGGATTGATTCCTTAATTTTTCTTTCTGATTTTTCATTGTTACTATACAGAAATGCCAGTGATTTTTGTGTATTAATTTTGTATCCTGCAATTTTGCTAAATTCACTGGTTAGCTCTAGTAATTTTTGGATACTATCTTTAGGGTTTTCTATTTACAATATCATGTCATCTACAAACAGTGAGAGCTTTACTTCTTCTTTTCTGATCTGAATTCCTTTTATTTTCCTTCTCTGATTGCTGTAGCTAGGAATTCCAGAACTATGTTGAATAACAGTGGTGAAACTGGACACCCTTGTCTTGTTCCTGAGCTTAGGGGGAATGCTTTCAGTTTTTCACCATTGAGAATAACGGTGGCTCAGATGGTAAGGTGTCTGCCTACAATGTGGGAGACCCAGGTTCAATCCCTGGGTCAGGAAGATCTGCTGGAGAAGGAAACTGCCAGGAGCCGGCACACAAGATCCCACCCATGACAAGGTCATGAGGGAGAAAACCTGACAGGCAAGGTGGATCAGGTTTTCAGGGATTTCTAGAAGGCCAGCTCACGAGATCCCACCCATGACAAGGTCATGAGGAGAAAACCTGACAGGCAAGGAGGATCAGGTTTTCAGGGATTCCAAAAAGCTGCCCCCGGTGCTCACCTTAAAGATGATATCTGTCTTTCTGATGCTTGCTCCAATAGACTACTCCCTAATTTATGTGACACAGGCAGAAGGCCTTCCTCGATCTCTTTCCAAATAAGAATCAATTTAGAACTTTAATCAATAAGTTTCCCGGGTGGTGGTATTTTATGATATTATCCAGGGTGAAAGGAGTGTTTTAATTTAAACTCCTTTGCTGGTATTTTAGTTTGTCTGGCAAATGCATTTATGCCCTTGGTACTAATATGCATGACCGCTCATAATACCCTAATCATAAAACAGCATAAAGAACCTGATCATATAAAGGCCCTAATAGACATAGAGCCTTTTTGGGGGTAAAGGAGTCCTATTAGAAAACATAAGAAAAATTATTCTAAAGGTGGTTATTGGGTTAACATTTGCTTGCTGTGTTTTTGCTCTTAATGTGCTAAGGTTGTGTTATGGAAACCATTGTTAATATAGTTAAAGATCTAAAAAAATAAGAGCTTAGCCCTAGTGTAGCAATAATGAGATGGTTTTTAATTGTCAGCCAGGAGTGCTAGGCAGAGGCTGCCTCACTGAAGCCGCAGAGTCTGTGTGGGGTAAACCTCTTAGATAAATTCAATTGACAACTTCTGCAGAAGAATTAACTTTTATGTTAACAAGGTTATACTTCTACTATGTTGTGACATGCTGTACTATTGCCCTATGAGACTGTAACTTTTCTGTTAAGATCACCACAGAAACAGAAAATAGGTTTACATTCACCTGACTTGCATAAAATGTTAATAGGCCCCAAGGCCAGAAGATAATGTACAAGACCCTCATAAACAAAGAAGTATGCAGAAAACACCCTGGTTTCATGAAGAACAAGCTGATGTAATGTTAAACTATCTTCCCCTTAGAAATGTACTAATTTAGGGTATAAAAGCCACGGTAAAAAATAAAGCATTGCCAGACTCTGCCAGACCCTGCAAACACCCCCGTCTGGTCTCTCTCTCTCACACCCCCATCTGGTCTCTCTCTCTCTCCCTTGCAGACTTGGCCCTATCAAGGCTGGTCTCACGTGTCTTCTGTCGCTGACACCGTTCATCCCGAGGGTACCCCCTGGATCCTGCCGAGGCTGGACCCCGGCAGGAAATGGCAACTCACTCCAGTATTCTTTCCTGGAAAATCCCATGGACGAAGGAGCCTGGTAGGCTACTGTCCGGGTCGCAAAGAGTCGGACATGACTGAACGACTTCACTTTCTTTCTTTCTTTTCTTTCTTATCATATATGGCCTTTTTTATGTTGAGGTAGGTTCCTTCTTTGCCCATTTTTTGAAGAGTTTTAATCACAAATGAGTGCTGAATTTTGTCAAAGGCTTTTTCTGCATCTGTTGAGATTATCATATGGTTTTTATCTTTCAATTTGTTAATACAGTGTATCACACTGATTGATTTCGATATATTGAAATCTCTTGGATTGATCCCTTGATCATTATGTAGTGTCCTTCCTTATCTCTTGTAATCTTTCTCTTAAAGTCTATTTTGTCTGATATGAAGATTGCTACTCCAGCTTTCTTTTGCTTCCCATTGGCATGGAATATATTTTTCCATCCTCTCACTTTTAGTATATATGTGTCCTGAGGTCTGAAGTGGGTTTCTTGTATACAGTCTATATGTGGGTCTTGTTTTTGTGGGTCTTGTTTTTGTATCCACTCAGCTAGTCTCTTTTGGTTGGGACATTTAATCCATTGACATTTAAAAATAATTATTGATATATATGTACCTATTGTTATTTTCTTAATTGTTCTGGGTTGATTTTGTAGATCTTTTTCCTTCTCTCGTATTTCTTGCCTATATAAGCCCCTTTAAAATTTGTTGTAAAGCTGATTTGGTGGTACTGAATTCTCTTAATTTTTTCTTGTGTGAAAAGATTTTTATTTCTCCATCAATTTTGAATGAGATCCTTGCCAGGCACAGTAATCTTGGTTGTAGATTTTTCCCTTTCAGTATTTTAAATATATCCTGCCATTCCCTTCTGGCCTGCAGATATCAGCAGAAATGTATGGTGTTTCCCTTGTATGTTACTTGTTGCTTTTCCCTTGCTGCTTTTAATGTTCTTTCTTTGAACCTAAAAGTGGAATTGCTGTGTCATTTGGCAATTCTATATTAAAACTTTTGAAAACTTGCTGAACTGTTTTCCGTAGCAATTGCACCTTTTTACATTCCCACCAGAATCTAAATTCTTCATATTCTTGCCAACCCTTTTCTTAAAAGAAAAAAAAAATTATATACATCCTTTGTAGCTGTGAAATGGTATCTCACTGTGGTTTTCACTTTGCAGTTTCTATACCTTTTTGGAGAAATGTGTACTTAAGTCCTTTACCCAATTTCAGGTGGGTTTGTTTAACTGTTCTTGAGTTTTAAATGTTTTAATCCAAGGTATTAATCTCTCTTCAGATATATAGTTTGAAAATATTCTACAATATTTCTTAGATTGTCTTTCTTCTTTCTTCATAGCTTCTGATGTACAAAATGTTTTAATTTTCATTAAGCTTATTGTTACATTTATTTCTTGTGTGTTTGGTGTCATACTCATGAAATCATTACAGAATCCAATGTCATTAGTATTTTCTGCAAAGTTTTTTTCCTAAGAGTTTTAAAGTTTTATCATATAAATGTAGGTCTCTGATCCACTTTAATTTATGTATATTATATAGGAGCCTGGTGGGCTACTGCTCATGGGGTCAGAAAAGAATTAGACAAGACTTAGCAATTAAACAACAACATATATGGTATATGGATTGAATTTCATTCTTTTACATGTGAATATCCTAGACTGTCCTTTCCCTACTAAATGGCCTTGGCACCTTTGTCAAATATGAGTCAGTCATATATGCTAGGGTTTCTCTTTGACCTTTATATCCTATTCCATTTATCTATGTCTCTCCTTAATAGCAGGACCATCCTGTTTTACCTACTGTAGCTTTGTAGTAAGCTTTGAAGTTTGAGATTGCAGGTTCTCAAATACATTTATCTCCTTCAAGATGGTTTTAGCTAACATGGAGTCTTTGAGATTCCACTTGAATTTTAGGATAGGATTTTCTATTTCTACCAAAAACAGTCTTTGAAATTCTGATAAGGATTGCACTGAATCTGTAGATCATTTTGGGTAGCATTCTCATCTTAACAGTATTAAATTTTAAAATCAATGAACATAGAATATCTTTGCATTTATTTAGGTCTTTTTAATTTCTTTCAACAAAATGTTTTGTAGTTTTCAGAGTAGTAGCCCTTTACCTTCATGGCTAGATAAACTACTGAGAATTTCATTTGGAAATTAATTAATTTAGATTTTACAAGTTGCATTCAGAAAAGAATGCATCAAACACATTCACATTTCCTTTCTCTTTTTAGGCAAATGACACCCAGTATACTGGCTTCACTTTTTTAAGCCTAAACTTAGCATGACATATTTAAACAACTGTCAAAGTATACTAAGTTGCCAGCACTCATGCACAAGTATAAAACATCCTCAATTTATATCAGAAAAGTATTACCATTAATGCCTTACTATCTTTCACTACTAAATACTGAGATCTTTTAAATATTTTTTGGTGGAAGATTCATCCTGGAAATTCTGACTTTAAAGCAGACTGATACTACTTGGTTCATGCTTTAAACACAATGGAAAAGAAGGTCTGTGTTGATGTTAGTGTAGAAAAGAATCACAGCCACCTTATATCATTGGAAGGACTGATGCTGAAACTGAAGCTCCAATATTTTGACCATCTGATGCAAAGAACTGAGTCACTGGAAAAGACGTTGATGCTGGGAAAGATGGAAGGCAGAAGGTGAAGAGGATGAGATGGTTGGATAGCATCACTGACTCGATGGACGTGAGTTTAAGCAAGCTCCAGGAGTTGGGAGGACAGGGAAGCCTGGCGTACTTCAGTTCATGGGGTTCCAAGGAGTCGGACATGACTGAGTGACTGAACTAACTGACTGAAAGAGTATATACCAGCTTCCCAGGTAGCTCAGTGGTTAAAAAAAAAAATTCTCCTGCCAATGTAGGAGCCGTGGGTTTTGATCCCCAGGTTTAGAAGAACCCCTAGAGGAGAAACTGGCAACCCACTCCAGTATTCTTGCAGGGATAATCCCATGGACAAAGGAGCCTGGAGAGCTACAGTCCATGGGGTTGCAATGAATTGGACACAACTGAAGCATCTGAGCACTCACACAAAGTGCTTGTACAGATTTAGAACAATTTTAAAGACCAAAACATATGAAACTATTACGAGGTCCCAACAATAAACTTTAAAGTCTATGACAAATAGCGGCTCCAGTGAACTGTTCATAAATAGTTTAGATTAGGTACAGTTGACTTCATTTTAAATCTTCAACAAATGTTCCTATTAATCCTCAAATATGTATAAAATGGGCTTCCCTGATGGCTTCGTGGTAAAGAATCCACCTGTCAATGCAGGAGATGTAGGTTTGATCCCTGGGTCAGGAACATCCCCTGAAGAAAGAAATGACAACCAAATCAGTATTCTTGCCTGGGAAATGCCATGGACAGAGGAGTCTGGCAGGATACAGTCCATGGGGTCACAAAGAGTCAGAAACAACTTAGCAACTAAACAACTTTAAACAACAAGTTTAATATTTCAGTTAAATGCATGCAATTACTTCTTATTCAAGCGTATCTGCTGCTCCTTGCCATTTTATTGTTAAGGACTTGAATTGACCATCTTTTTCAACTTCTACTCTTTCTTGACCATTCTTGACAATTCTCTTTGTAATGATTTTTCTGTCATTAATTTAGTAGAAGTTGATAAAAACTTAATGTCGCCCATCCCACTGCCACTAAATGATGTGGAAGAGAATAAAGTGAGGTCCCCGTGACCTAGTGAACTGAAGAATGTAAATCTTGTGTCAAAAGAAGAAATTCCACCTCCAAAACTTGGAAATCCACCTATAGCTAAGAAAAATGACCCTGGGCCCGTTATTGTTTCCATGGGGCACCTTGAATCCCCCAAAATGTCTTCAGATGGGTCTTTGAAAAACTTTCCAGGACTCTCCACCAAATAATTTCCTGACGACAAAATTTGGATTATGAAATGTGTAGCCAAACTCAAATGGCCTGTCAAAATGACTTCTACCTCCATCACTTGTTTTTGGTGAACTTGTCATAGATGTCCCATTTTTTACTATCTGATGAGTTAAGTGAAAGTCACTCAGTCGTGTCTGACTCTTTGCGACCCCATGGACTATACACTCCACTGAATTCTCCAGACCAGAATACTGGAGTGGGTAGCCTTTCCCTTCTCCACGGAATCTTCCAACCCAGGAATCAAACCCAGGTCTCCCACATTGCAGGTGGATTTTTTTACCAGCTGAGCCACAAGGGAAGCTCAAGAATACTGGAGTGAGTTGCTTATCCCTTCTCCAGCAGATCTTCCCAACCCAGGAATTGAACTGGGGTCTCCGGCATTGCAGGCGGATTCTCTACCAACTGAGCTATCAGGTAAGCCCTAGTATCTGATAACACCTCATATGCCTCAGGTATTTGAATTTTCTCTCCTCTTCTTTATTCTCAAGATTTTTATCTGGTTGCTATGCTGTTGACAGTTTCCAAGTTGCTATGCTGTTGACAGTTGCCAATATGCCGTTTTAATATCTTTGACTGAAGCATGTTTTTGCATTCCTAGAACGTCACAGTACTCCACTATGTCTCAGCAAGCTGTTAGAAGGAGTCCAAGGATATGGAAGCAGGTGGCAAGAAGAAGTAATGGTGGGGTGGTGGACTTTGGTCTCCTGTTGGTTGAATCTGGCATAGCTGCACTGGTGATGGCAGTGCAGATGGTAGCTCCTCAAGATCTCCTTTCTCTCCTTGGATTTAATTGTTTAGATATTATTATAAATGGAATTGCACTCTTAATTTCATTTTTGGATTATTTAGGCCATACAGAAATACAACTAGTTTTTGTTTTCATCTGTACCCTGCAATTATGAACAACTTGTTTTCTAGCTCTAGTATATTTTTTGTGGATTCTTTTGGATTTTTTAAAGGTTAGGTCATATAATCTGTGAACAGAGGCAGCTTTAGCCCTTCATTTTCAATGCTGATGCCAAAGTTTTGTCTCACATAATAGTAAGAAATGAATGGCAAATGATGAAAGTGCAAATCCTTCTCTTGTTAGCGATCTTATGGGTAAAATTTGCAGCCTTTCAGCAATGAGTATGATGTTAACTGTGGGGTTTTTCATAAATGTCCTATATCATGTTAAGAAATTTTCTCTATGTTCTTAGTTTTCAGAGAGGTTTTCTCATGAAATGATACTGGAATTTGTCAAATGCCTTTCCTGCATCAACTGAGATGATCATGAGGGCGTTTGTCCCTTTGCTGTAATCATATCAAGTACTACATTGATTGATTTTCTTATGTTGAACCAACTTCACATTCTTGGAATAAATTTGACTTGTTCATTATGAGTAATCTATTTAATACGCACCTGGATTTGGTTTGATAACATTTTATTGAGTTCTATATCTATTTTCATAAGGGATATTGAACTTAAGAATTTTCATGATTATTATGCCTTTATTTGGTTTGGTATCAGAGTAATGCTGCTCGCACAGAATGAATAGGCAAGTGTTCCCATCTTCTTAATTTTCGAAAGAGTTTTATAAGTATTGTTTTATGTCTTCTTAAATGTTTGGTGGAAATACCACCAAAATTAATTCAGGACTTAATTTTGTTTTCACATGTTATGTTAGTGATTCATTCTTTTTACTTGTTATGGGTCTGTTGAGATTTTCTATTTCTTCCTGAGTTAGTTAAGGTAAATAGTGTATTTCAAGAATCTATCCATTTCTTCAAAGTTATCTAATTTGCTGGTGTACAATTTTTCATACCATTTCATTTTTTACAAACCATTTAATTTTTTTAAGGTTAGTAGTCATGTCACCACTTTCATGTCTCATCTTATTTATACGTATTCTTGCTCTTTTTCTTAGTGATGGACAGGGAAGCCTGGCATGCTGCAGTCCATGGGGTCGCAAAGAGTCGGACATGACTGAGCAACTGAACTGAACTGATGGAAGTTGAACTGAACTGATGGACATTGTATTCTGAATTGATTGAGGAATCTCCATAGCATTTTCCATACTTGGCTGCACAATTCCATTCCCAACAAAGTGTATGAAGGTTCCTTTTCACTATAACCTAATCAACATTTGTTAAGTCTTACTTTTTTAATAATAGCTATTCTAACAGACATGAGGTAATATCTCATGGTTCTGCTTTTCAATTATTCATGCTGAACATGTCTTCATGTACCTATGTCTTCGTTGGGAAAATGTCTTCTGTATGTCTCCTTTGGGAAAATGTCTATACATTTCCTCTGTTTTGTTCATGATTTCCTTTGATAGGCAGACTATTTAGTTTGATGTAGTCCCATTTGTTTATTTTTGTTTTGTTCCCCTTGCCCGAGGAGACATATTCAGAAAGATAATGCTGAGACTGATGTCAAAGGGCATACTGTCAGCTTTCATCTAGGAGTTCTATGGTTCCAGTTCTTGCATTCAAGGCTTACATACAATTCATTTCCAGTTTCAGTCTGGTTTCATTTTTTTCACCATGTGATTGTCCAGTTTCCCCAACACCATTTATTGAAAACAAGATTGCTTTTCCATCGTACATTCTTGGCATCTTTATCATAAATAATTGTCCATATATGTGGGTTTCTGCCAATACTATGATGTTTTCATTAACATAGTTTCATAATACACTTTTAAATCAGTGAGTGTTATACCTCCAAGCTTGATCTTTCTCTCAGGATTGCTTTGGCTATCTGGGGTAATCTGTGGTTCCACATAAATTTTACAATATTTTTTGTTCTATTTCTGTGAAAAAATGTCCTTAAGATTCTGATAGGAATTGTACTGAATTTATAGACTGCTTTAAATAATATGGACATTTAAACAATATTAATTTTTCCAGTCTATGAGCAAGAAATATCTTTCCATTTATTTGTGTCTTCTTCAACTTCCTGCAACAATGTCTTATACTTTTCAGAGTACAGGTATTTCACCTTATTAAATTTATTGCTGAGTGTTTTATTCTTTTTGGGCTTCCCTTGTGGCTCAGCTGGTAAAGAATCCTCCTGCAATGCAGGAGACCTGGGTTCAATCCCTGGGTTGGAAAGATCCCCTGGAGAAGGGAAAGGCTACCCACTCCAGTATTCTGGCCTGGAGAATTCCACGGACTGTATAGTCCACGGGGTAGCAAAGAGTCAAGACACAACTGAGAGACTTTCACTTATTCCTTTTTTTTTTTTTTCATTTATTTTTATTAGTTGGAGGCTACTTACTTTACAATATTGTAGTGGTTTTTGTCATACATTGACATGAATCAGCCATGGATTTACATGTATTCCCCATCCCGATCCCCCCTCCCACCACCCTCTCTACCCGATCCCTCTGGGTCTTCCCAGTGCACCAGGCCCAAGCACTTGTCTCACTTATTCCTTTTTGATACAACAGTAAATGGGACAGTTTTCTCCACTTCTCTGACAGTTCATTATTAATGTACAGAAAGTCAACAGATTTCTGTATATTAATTTTGTATCCTGAAACTTTACTGAATTCATCTTTTACTTATAATAGTTTTTTGGTGAAGGCTTCAGGGCTTCATGATCTGTGGTTGATGAAAATGGTGTCTTAGGTCTGCTATTATTACTATATTGTCAATTTCTCCCTTTATGTCTGCTAATACTTGCTTTATATACTTAGGTGCTCTTATATCAAATTCATAAATGTTAACAAGTAAAATATCCTATTCTTGTGCTGATCCCTTTATCATACTATAATGTCCTTCTTTGTTGTCTGTTAAAGACTTTGCTTTAAAGATGTCTTCTGATATGAGTATTGCTATCCACCCTTTTCCTGACATTTCCTTTTCCATAAAATCTTTTTTCCATCCCCTAATTTTCAGCATCTATGTGTCTTTAGCTCTGAAGTGAGTCTCATGTAAGCACATATATATGAGTCTTGTTTTTTACCCAATCAGCCACCCTAATGTCTTTTGATTGGAGCATTTACTACACTGACATTTTAAGTAATTATTGATAGGTATGTACTTACTGCCATTTTATTACTTATTATTTTTGTCAGCCTTCCCTGTTTTTTTTATGTTTTAGATTCTTCCTTTTTGGTTTTTTATTTACTTTTGTGGTATGCTTGTTTCCATTTCTCTCACTGACAGTAACACAATAATAGTACGAAACTTTAACACCCCTACTTACATAAATGGATAGATTATCCAGACAAAAAATAAAACACTGGTCTTAATGACACATAAGACCAGTTGAACTTAATTTATATATTTATAATATAATATTAACATTCTTCTAATAATATTAATATTTGATATTAATTAATTAGAAGAATATTAATATTCTCAAGCAGGTTGTTTGTATCAATTTTTCTCTGGTTAATGTGCCATATTTTCCTTTATTAAAATGTCATATAGTTCTTCTTAAAAACTGGATGTTTTGAATGTTATAATATAGCAACCATAGAAATTAGATTGTCACCCCTCCCCAGGATTTATTATTGCTGCCTATTGGAGAAGTTGTTGATCATATAGTGACTGTTTTTTTTTTAATGTAAGAAAAATAATTCTCAATTATTTTAAATGGTAGCCTTTTAATATGAGCATTCTTTTTTCATAAGTTTTGTAAGTTTCATAAGTATAGTTAATTTACAATGTGTTAATTTCTGCTGAACAGCAAAGAAACTTGGTTATACATACATTATTATGTATTCTTTTCAATTACATTTTATCATAGGATATTGAATATAGTTCACTGTGCTATACAGTAGAACCTTGTTTACCCATTCTATATATAATAGTTTGCATTTACTAATCCTAAACTCCTGTATCTTCCCTCTTTTATCCCCTTCCCTCCCCCTTTACAACCACAAGTCTGTTCTCTATCTCTGTGAGTTTATTTCTGTTTTGTAGATGTGTTCATTTGTGTCATATTTAAGATTTCACATATAAACAATATCATATGGTATTTGTTTTTCTCTTCCTAATTTACTTCACTTAGTTAACTTAAGCTTTCTTAATAATGTTTTTTCTTTCTTACTAAATCACATTGTATTATTTTTATATTTTCCCCAGTTCCTCTCAACAGTCATTTGAATCTACCTGTGGTTCTTTTATTTCGTAGACATTAATATGCACGGTTCTCTACTACAGGATTCTGTTCTTGAATTTTAGTCTACTTTTATTTTCTCAATAATAATAATAATATTTGGATGGATTTGTAAATATTCAATCTCCTCTTTATAGCATTAATAGAGATTCTACAGAAACTGAACCAAGTATAAGACCAGGTCCACAGAGCATAGCAGTGCAGGTGGATGTCAAAGATATAGAGACTTGCTGGAATGTGATTAAACTTTTCTTCAGGAATGGCTCAAAGCTGAGATGCTTAGAGAAAGGAAAACATAAAACACCACTCTGTATAGCTATATGATTGTGTTTCTTCAGACTCCACAATCTTTCAATGAGTTTACTAACCACGTTACTAATATATGTGGTAACCTGCTACTTATAACTAGACTTATAACTAGTCTTCTATTAATGTCCAAACTTTTTAACTGGAGCTGGAATGGAAAAACACTGTAATGACCAAGTTACTCAGTTACCTAACTAAGCTACAACCAGCATAGCACTTAAGTAAATAATTTCATGCTTTTAAAATTTAAACCAAGCATGCTATTTTTCCACACAAATTAAATCTATTATCCCACAGTTTGTTGAGTTTAAAATAATGATTTTAAAAAGCTACTAAAAATATACTAGCAAAACTGTATAAGAGCATGAGTGTGTGTTAGGGGGAGGGAAGAGACAGAGTAGTTATATGCATAGCTACATAATTATTTCAATATTCTTTTGATTTTACCAATTTATTTTTTATAGATGTCTCATTATAACAAATACAGCTGACTCTTGAACAATGTGCAGGCTAGGCCACCAAACCCTCATGGAGTCAAATACCCGCATATAAGTTTTGACTCCCTAAAAACTTTACTAATAGCCAACTGTTAACCAGAAATGGTGCTGATAACATAAACAGTCAATTAACATATATTTGTATGCCATATATATAATATACTATATTCTTATCATAAAGTAAGCTAGAGAAAAAAATCTTATGAAAGTCATAAGGAAAATGCATTTACAGTACTGTATTAATGATATCATAAGTTAACATCTGTTTACAAGATGAATTGTCTGTCAGTACCCACATCAATATTGTTTTATATGATACAAAACACTACAGATATAATACATATTGTTAACATCAGACATCAAAAATTAAATAATGTAAAAAAATAAATTCATATTTATAAGTATGATTGATACATTGATAACAGAATCAACGATATGACTGCTTTATGTTAGCCTAGTGTAATCAATATAAGACTATATACTAATGAATGAAATGTTATAAAAATTTCATAGCACACAATATTACAATCATACTAATAATACAGTATTGGAAACATTGTTACACTCTTAAAAAGCCATTTATCTGTGATGATAAATTGATACACGGTTTCTTCAATGATGAGAGATATAAGTATACTGTAATACAATGTATTTCTTTCAAAGTAAAGTTATAAAACAGTAAGGAAAGTAACCAATTATTAACTTTATATTAAGGGTCATTCACATTATGCCTACGTAAGGATAGGTTATCAGATCAATACAAGTCTTGTATAGGATGTTCTATACAATGAATACTTATGGGATGATGACAAAAAAAGGTCTCATATAGTGTTTGCTGTAAGTTTATTAGATATTCATTTGAAGACTCTAATAGGCACACAACAGTTAAGTTTCTATAGAGAATTATGATTACTATCATAAGTGGAAATGGATCATCATAAACTCTTCATCCTCACCATTTATATGTTGAGTAGACTGAGGAGGAAAAGGAGCACCATTCCTGCTGTCTCAGGAATGGTAAAGGCAGAAGATGGAGGAGGCAGAAGGGGAGGCAGGAGAGGTGGGCACTTTACAGGTAACTTTACAGAAGTACATCATAATTTCTGTCTGAAATTTTTACCTTTTCATTTCTATAAAACTGTTTCTATAGGGTACAAATCCTTCTTCCACTGTTTTAGTTTCAGCACCTGTATCATGGAAGGGTCCATGTTATCAGTTCAGTTCAGTTCAGTTGCTCAGTCGTGTCCGACTCTTTGCGACACAATGAACCGCAGCACACCAGGCCTCCCTGTCCATCACCAACTCCCAGAGTCCACCCAAACCCATGTCCATCAAGTCGGTGATGCCATCCAACCATCTCATCCTCTGTCACCCCCTTCTCCTCCTGCCCTCAATCTCTCCCAGCAGCAGGATCTTTTCAAATGAGTCAGCTCTTCACATCAGATGGCCAAAGTATTGGAGTTTCAGCTTCAACATCAGTCCTTCCAATGAACACCCAGGACTGATCTCCTTTAGGATGGACTGGCTGGATCTCCTTGCAGTTCAAGGCACTCTCAAGAGTCTTCTCCAACACCACAGTTCAAAAGCATCAATTCTTCAGCACTCAGCTTTCTTTATAATCCAACTCTCACATCCATACATGACCACTGGAAAAACCATAGCCTTGACTAGATGGACCTTTGTTGAAAAAGTAATGTCTGCTTTTTAATATGCTGTCTAGGTTGGTCAGAACTTTCCTTCCAAGGAGTAAGCGTCTTTTAATCTCAAGGCTGCAATCATCAGCTTAAGTGATTTTGGAGTCCAGAAAAATAAAGTCAGTCACTGTTTCCACTGTTTCCCCATCCATTTGCCATGAAGTGATGGGACTAGATGCCATGATCTTAGTTTTCTGAATGTTGAGCTTTAAGACAACTTTTTCATTCTCCTCTTTCATCAAGAAGCTCTTTAGTTCTTCACTCTCTACCATAAGGGTGGTGTCATCTGCATATCTGAGGTTATTGATATTTCTCCCGGCAATCTTGATTCCAGCTTGTTCTTCTTCCAGCCCAGCATTTCTCATGATGTACTCTGCATATAAGTTAATAAGCAGGGTGACAATATACAGCCTTGACGTACTCCTTTTCCTATTTGGAACCAGTCTGCTGTTCCATGTCCAGTTCTAACTGTTGCTTCCTGACCTGCATACAGATTTCTCAGGAGGCAGGTCAGGTGGTCTGGTATTCCCAACTCTTTCAGAATTTTCCACAGTTCACCGTGATCCGCACAAAGGCTTTGGCATGGTCAATAAAGTAGAAATAGATATTTTTCTGGAACTCTCTTGCTTTTTTGAGGATCCAGCGGATGTTGGCAATTTGATCTCTGGTTCCTCTGCCTTTTCTAAACCAGCTTGAACATCTGGAAGTTCACGGTTCATGTATTGCTGAAGCCTGGCTTGGAGAATTTTAAGCATTACTTAACTAGTGTGTGAGATGAGTGCATGTTATAAAAGAAGTCAAAAGTAGTCGAGTAATTGGACACTTTGCTAGATTGTCTAATGTCAATATGTTTTCTGGCATTGCTACTAAGTCTTCTTCCTTGTCGTCTGGTACTGGTTCAGAAACACTCATCTCCATCAAGTTGTTCTCTGTAATTCTCTGGTGTGGTGTCTATTAGCTCTTGAGTTTCTCCAAGATCCATCTCTTAAAACACTCACCCCTTCCCATTATTTCTTTTTTCTTTTTTTGGTCATATCCACAATCCATTTCATGATTTATTTGATTGGCTCTGTAATAAATCCTATGAAGTCATGCAGAACATCTGGACACAGTTTTCTCCATCAGAAACTTATTGGTTGGGGCTTAATGGCTTTTTATATAACAATGATGACATCTCCAATGGTGTAATTCTTCCACACTTTTATGACACTCTATCGTAAATCTCTTCCATAGCACTGGGAAACTTTTCCATATAGTACTGTGTGTGTAACGAGCTTTAAAGGATCTTATGAACCTCTGATCTATAGGCTGAAGTAGAGACATTGTGTTTGGGGGCATAAATCACTCACTTTGATGCCTTCAGTATTGAACTAATGGGGTTCTGGACCACCAGGGGCATTGCCCAATATCAGAAGAACCCTAGAAGGCAGTCCCTTACTGGCAAAGTATTTCTTGACTTCAGGGACAAAGTATTAATGGAACCAATCCACAAAAAAGGGTTTTCATCCAGTCCTTCTTCCTGTACAACCAAAAGAATGGCAGATGGTGTTTATCCTCTCTTGTCAAGGCTGAGGGGTTAGCAGCTCTATAGGTAAAGGCAGTCCTATTCATAAACTAAAATCCATTTGCACAAAACAGAAGTTATCCTATCCCTTTCTTCCTTAAATCCTGATGTTTGCTTCTGTTCATTACTAATAAAAGTCCTTTGTGGTATTCTCCCCTCAGGATAGGGCACTTCTGTCTATATTTTAAAAACCTGCTCAAGAAGGTATCCTTTCTCCTCAGTGATTTTCTTAATGGTATCTGGGGACTTGTTTGCAGTCTCCTCAATGGCAGAAGTTGCTTCTGTTGTTATCTTGACATTTTTATAAGCTAACCTCTTTCTAAAATGATCAAACCATACTTTGTGGGCCTTCACCTTGCTTTCACTTTGCCATATACTGACATTGCTTTATTTTGAATATAGAGTCTATAGGTGGTGACTTACTAATATCCTGCACCTACACAGAATTTTTCAATATGAGATTAAATTTTCAATTTAATTTTCAATTAATCTCAATTTTCAATTTAATCTCAATTTTCAATATGAGATTTAAAAAAAAGTTATTTCACAAAAAGTGGAAGGTTTTTAGGTTTGCTGTTAGCCACAGCAATGACTTTCCAAATTTCCTTTTTTTTTTTTTACAATGGATTTTTATACTGGATTTATCTTGAAATGGCAAGTATATGTAATGTCATTCTTATAATGTAACAACTTTTCCCTGCTTCTTGGGAGCACTTCCAGCATCACTAGTGGCATTTCAAATCAGTACCATGATGTTACAGTAATACAAGGTTTACAGTATTGCACTAATATGAAAAATACACAAAAACAAGGAAAAATCACTTTTTACTGTGATACATAATTTGTTGGAGACAAACTGCTCACACGAACACGATTAACATCACACAGTGTTTCAAACAGATCCTTCCAACACTTCCCTCACTGCCATAGCAACAGGTGTGTTGTGTGCCCAGTCCCTGAGTCGTGTCTGCCTCTTTGCAACCCTATGGACTAAAGGCCATCAGACTCCTCTGTCCATGGGTTCTCCAGACAAGAATATTAGAGTGGCTTGCCACATCCTTTCCTAGCAGATCTTCCCAACCTAGGGATTGAACCCAAGTCTATGCTGTCTCCTGCACTGGCAGATGTTTTTGTTTTTGTTTTTAACCACTGAGCCACCTGAGAAGTCTGCAACAGGAGGTGGCTGCAAAACAGAAGTGATCGTACACGACTCAGGAGGACTATATCACAAAAGGTATTACATGTTTCTTCCTTGATCTCTCTCTTGGATTATTCACTCTGAAAAAATCCAACTGCTGCACTGATGCCCACATAGAAGGAATGAAGTATTCCTACCAAAAGCAATGTGACTCAGCAATGTTACAAGTGAATCCTACAACCCAGTTAAACCTTCAGATGATTCCAGTCTCATCAGACTTCCTGGCTCCCATATTCTCAGAACTGCTGTGCCAGAGCTATTAGCTAAACTACACGCAAAGTTCTCACACCTACAAACTGCAAGGAAATTAATGTTTGTTGGTTTAAGCCATCATATTTTGGGGCAATGTTTTCTTTTTCTTTTTGGTCGCTCCAGACGGTTTGCAGGATCTTAGTACCCTGACCAGAGACTGAACCCAGACCCCTGGCAGTGAAAGTGTGGAGTCCTAATCGCTGGACCACTGGGGCAAACTTTTACACAACAGTAGATAGCTCATAAACATACTTGTATTGAAAACAAAAGTATTAAAATTTTTAAAGCAATTCTAAAAAATATACTAGATGATAATCCTTTCCAATGGTAACCAGAAAAAGATATTTGTAGAACAGGTCAAAGAGTATTCAAAAGGATTCAAGATATAGACAGCTTCTCTGTTAAAACTCTGACCTCTACAGAAAAGGAGACATTTAAAAGCTTAGTGTCAATTTCTAGCATGAAACTCTGAGCTTCAGGGGGTTTCTGAGGTTGAGGAAAAATATGTGACCACAAGGTGGCAGTAACATACAATGAGCTTTATTTGCGTGCTTCTTTAATAGACTCGTATGAACGATAGGGTATGTGGAAGTTATTCAGAGCATGAGACCTTCCAGAGGCCCATCAATCAGAAGGATAAGAAGGCAAAATAACTCCCAGGAAAAAAAGAGACTAGGAGAAGGGACTTATTGTCGAGATGGTATCACTCAACAGCAAGATGGGGCATCTGGTTCAGAGACCTGTGAAGGGCATAAGTGGCTCGGGCATCATTCATACTACCAGGGTTTACCTTATTTGTGGCCAACAGATTTGTAAGTGCAGTTTTTCCAAGTATACAATCAGGCAAGCCCTAAAAGTCTAAAAAATATGCTTATAAGGGCACATTTAAAGCAATTGTGTACAATGTATTATTTGTAAAATGTGTTAATAACTGAGTTAAACACTGGTGGGCTTTCATGTTAGGTATTCTGGACCGCTGTGAAGGAAAAAATGTAGGGCCAATGTACTGGGACTATCTTTGGCTTATTTATGTAACAGCATACCCTACCACTTCACATGTTGACAATCTTGGTATGTTGTTTAGAAAATGTCATTCAATACAACATAACCTTTTTCCATCTTAGGTCACAGGGATTCTTCATTGGGTTCTCTATAGGTTAAATAAATTAAATAAGGATTAAACTCTGACCTTGGAGAAAAAACTTGAAAGATAGGTTATTTACAATCAACTAAGTTTCACTTTAAATCTTGTATTTGTTTTCTATTCCTGACTAGAATTACCATGAACGTAAAAGCTTTAAATAACACACATGTATTTGATCATGTTATCTGTGTGCCAAGGATCCGGGACACCTTAGCTGCCTCCACTTAAGAGTCTCACTAGACTGTAATCAACATGTTGGCTAGACTATACTCTCATATGAAGGAATAGTTAGGAAAGAATATACTTCCAAGTTCATTCAGGTTGTTGACAGAAATCACGTTATTGAATTGAAACCAAACTTCCAGACATTTTGCTGGCTGCCAGCAGGAGACTGGTGCACATAGTATCTGTTTCCCATGTGTCGCCCCAACATACTGCTTATATTTTCAAAACAGTAATGAGTTTCTTCCTGCAGTCTGATAAGATAGTTTTATATAACATGATATAATCATAGAAGTGATTCTGGATCATATAATATAACCTAATCAAGCCAATGACATTCCATTACTTTTGCCATTGTTTACAATTTGTTATTGGTAAAAAGTTACAGGTACTGTGTGCACACAAGGGGAGGGGAATAAACAAAGACGTGAACACTAGTGGACAAGAAATCATTAGGAGTTATCTTATGGTTTGTCTGCTACAACTTATTTTTTTCTAAAAATTGGAATAAGAGAGGCTGTTACTTACACATGATATCTCCCAGGGCTTCTCTGGTGGTTCAGACGGTAAAGAATCCACATGCAACGCAGGAGACCTAGGTTTGATGCCTGGGTTGGAAAGATCCCCTGGAGGAGGGCATGGCAACCCACTCCAGCATTCTTGCCGGGGAGTCCCCATGGACAGAGAAGCCTGGTTTAAGAAGATACCCAACTACTATGAATTTTATATACATATTTGTATGTGTGTGTGTGCATATATATACATATATATATGCACACACACATATACACTTGTGCCTCTGTGGTTATATGGGCTTCCCAAGTGGCCAAGTGGTAAAGAAGACATCTGCCATTTGTAAGAGATATAAGATATAAGCCCATAAGAGATGGGATCTTTCCCTGGATCAGTAAGATCCCCTGGAGTAGAAAATGGCAACCCACTCCAATATTCTTTCGTGGGAAACCCCATGGACAGAGGAGCCTGGCAGGCTACAGTTCATGGGGTTGCAACAAGTCAGACTGAGTGGTTGAGTACATACATAGACAGTTGTTATATATGACATGTATTCTTGGGAGAGGCCAGTGTCAGTTCAAGCCCTTGCAAGAGACTGAACCATACAAAATGGAGGCTGAGGAAGCAAAATTGCACAGTAGTTTAAATGTTCAACAACATATGAAACTAATCCTCACAGTAATCAACTTCATAATACTATATCTCGTTCTTTATACATTTTAAAAAATACACCAATAAAAGGAATATAGAGAAATATAAAAGTTTGGGGGAACCAAATAAGAAAATGTATAACAGAATATCATTTATAAAAAGTTTGAAAATATAGGATTATGTCATATGTCAATTAAATATGTTTTATATCTATATGATACCTTGTACTGAATCATTTTAAAAAATTAAGATCTCATAGTTGTTAAATTAATTTGACTAATGGAAAACTGATCTTCAGAGGAGCCTCAAGCTGAAGAATAAGTTCTGCAAAAAGATTATTTGTAATGTATTTTTTGGTCACTAATTTCAACAGTCAATCATACAAAAATAACTGAAATTATTTAGTAGGTAGACAGTGTACTAACTGCTTGGATCAAGTTTGGAATACTATTAATTCTACAGATAAATTTGAGAATTGACATCCTTACTATTGATGAGTCTTCAAATCCATAAAGTACGTTTCTCAATTAATTGACTGCTTTTTAGTTTTCCTTCCCATTTATGTCACCACAGAGCTCTGAGTAGAGTTTTCTGTGCAATACTCAAGGTTCACATTAGTTATCTATTTTACATTTAGTAGTGTATATATGTCAATCCCAATTTCCCAATTCATCCCAGACCACCCCTTCACCATTTCCCACCTTGGAAAACATGTCAGTTTTCTACATCTGTGACTCTTACTTCTGCTATGAAAATAATTTCATCTATACCATTTTTCGAGATTTCACATATAAGTGATATTATACAATATTGTTTTTTTCTTTCTGATTCACTTCACTCTAAATGACAATCTCTAGGCCTATGCAAATGCCATTACCTCGTTCCTTTTTTTTTACAGCTAAGTAATGCTCCATTCTATATATGTTCCACGTCTTTATCCACTCCCCTGCTGATGGACATTTAGGTTGCTTTCATTTCCTGGCTATTGTAAATAGTGTTGTAATAAACACAAGGGTACATGTATCCTTTAGAATTATGGTTTTCTCCAGATATATGCCAAGGAGTGGGATTGCTAGGTCATATGGTAGCTCTATTTTTAGTTTCCTATGAAGCTTCCATACTATTCTACACAGTGGCTATACAAATTTACATTCCCACCAACAGTATAGGAGGGTTTCCTTTTCTCCACAAGCTCCCCAGCATCTATTGTTTATAGATTTTATGACAGCTATTCTGACTCATGTGAGGTCACATACCTCTCACTATAGTTTTGATTTGTATTTCTCTACTAACTAGTAATGCTGGGTGATTGATTTCCTCCACCAAAATTTACAATTTGAAAGATTATTTAAAAACAAATTTTAATTGATTCGTAAGTATAGGTTTATTCAAATAATATATTTTGAGGGAGGTTAAACTAGTTGGTGTCTTAATATCTTTAAATGTCTTTACAATTTGTAATAATGTCACTTATTTTATTCATGATATTGATAATTTTATCATCTCTTTTTTTCTTGGAGATTATAGCAGGTAGCTTATCAAATTAATTGATTTTTAAAAGGTTTGCTTACCCTCACTAACACCAATGGACACATCATCTACACTGAAAACTAATAATGAAACACAAGCCTTAAATGACACATCAGACCTTATAGATTTAACTGTGATATAAATCCTGTGATTTATAGGACATTCCATCCAAAAGCAGCAGAATACACTTTCTTCTCAAGTAAACATGGGACATTCTCCAGGGATTACAACCTGGGCCACAAATCAAGCATCTGTAATTTAAGAAAATGGAAATCATATTAAGCAGCTTTTCGAACCACAATGCTATGAAATTAGAAATCAATTACGGGGAGGGGGGTGTAAAAAACACAAACACATGAAGGATAAACAATATGTTTCTAAATGACCAATGACTCACTGAAGAAATAATAGAGGAAATCAAAAATACCTAGAGATGAATGACAACAAGAACACAATGATGCAAAACCTATGGGATGCAGCAAAAGTTCTAAGAGGAAAGTTTATAGCAATATAATTGTACCTTGGCAAACAAGAAAAATCTCAAATAAATAGCTTAACCTTATACCTAAAGCAACAACAACAAAAAAGAACAAACAAAACTGAAATTTAGCAAAAGCAGGCAATTCATAGCAGAAATAAATGAAATGGAAATGAAGAAAACAATAGCAAAAATCAATGAAAAACAAAAGTTAGTTTTTTGAGAAGATAAAATTGATAAATCTTTAGCCAGACTCATCAAGAAAAAAAGGAGAGAACTCAAATCAATAAAATTAGAAAAGAAAAAGGAGAAGTTACAACTGACACCACAGAAATACAAAGGCTCATAAGACAAAACTACAAGAAACTATATGCCAATAAAACAGACAACCTAGAAGAAATGGACAAATTCATAGAAAGGTCAAATTCACAGAAAAGCAGGGAATGCCTTTGAAGGAAAGCTGAGCAGCCATGCTGAGTCACACAATGGGTAGAGCCACCACTGTAGCCTCTCTCTCTCTCCATACACCAGAACCAGCAATTGAGCAATAGTGAAAGAGAAAGTCACTCATTCACGTCTGACTCTTTTGGACCCCACGGACTGTATAGTCCATGGAATTCTCTAGGCCAGAATACTGGAGTGGGTAGTCTTTCCCTTCTCCAGGGAATCTTCCCAACCGAGGGATCGAACCCATGTTTCCTGCATTGCAGGCAGATTCTTTACCAGCCAAGCCACAAGGGAAGCCCAAGAGAAAGATGCTAAAAAAAGGTGGCCCTTGAGTGCCTGATGCACTGAGCAATAGACAAAGATGAGCCAGGGAAGCTCTTTGAGCACCAGCTGCCAGAGGCTAGAAAAGAATCCTAACAGAGTGATACTTCCTGCACCTGTGACCACCAACTTCCCTGTGCTTCTGATGCCACTGGGGTCCCTACAATCCAAGCAGCTCTGCAACCTTCACATCCAGAACTTACTGGGTCAACCCAAGTTTTCCACAGCAGCATCCAGAGGAAACTCCTATGAGTAACCCATGTATAGAGGTAGGAATAAAACTATAATTGAGCACCAGAAGCAGAGAGACTAAGGTAGAAAATAGAAAACTTTTCCATCAGCTGCACAAGCTGCAGACTAAATCCACACGATCAACTGTGTAGACTCTGTGTCTGAAGAATACATAAAAAGACAATCAGTGTTTCCACAAAAGAAAACATTCTAGCTCTGTCACCTACGAACATTGGAGGCAAGCACACATGGGAGTAGGGTCAAATTAGAGTCCAAGCTGTAACCACAGGGACCACAGCAGGTCCAGAGACCAGCCCACCTCAGCACTGAAGGTCTTTCTAGGGAGGCAGAAATGGGCTGTGGCTCACAAAGGGGACAAGGACACTAACAGTTGAGACCCTAGGAAAACATTTATTATTATTTTTTGTTGGGATTCATTGTTATTGATTCGGGATTTCCTTTTTTTTTATTTTTACTCCCTTCTTTTTTCTTTGTTGTTGTGGTTGTTTTTATTATGATTATTTCTACTTAGGCTCTTGGGAACTTTTTTCTAATCACACTTTCATTTCCTTAATATATCTCCGTCTACTTTGGCCTTCTGCTCTTCTATGTATTCAGGGGTGTTCTCTATTTGTTGTAGCTTTTCTTTAATATATATGGCTCTTTTTTATATTCTTCTACTTAACTTCGCCTTTTTATTTTTTTCACCATTTTTATTTATGTGTTTTGTTTTACTTGCTTTATTCCTCACTTGGCACTCGTTTTTCATTTCATGTTCTGTTTTGTGTTTCAGTTTTGTTTTTAATTGGTTGATATCATGTTTAGTTTCTTTTGTTCTCCGGGTCACTCTCTTGTACTTTTGTCTTCTTTGGTCTTTCTTTTCTCTTTGTTTCTATGTATATATCTGTGTGTGTTATGTTCCTTTCTTTTTGTTTCTGTTTGTCTGATTTCGCTTTTACTATTTGGGCTTCGTTTTTTGTTTCTTCTACTGGGTTTATTGTTCGTTTGTTTTAATCCCCTTTATTGATATAACAAATGGCTCATGCGGTCTTGGTACCCTGACCAGAAGTCGGGCCTGACCATCTGGAGGTGGAGTGCTCAGATCAGGAAGCTAGTGCCAGAGTAATCCTGACCTCAGAGATTATTAATCATGAGAACTTCCACAAAGGCTTCCATCTGAATCAAAGACCTGAAACCACAAAACTGCCTGCAGCACCCAGGGCTGAACACATCACTGAAACAACAAGCAAGACGGTAATATAAAACCATTTATGAACAGACAGGCTGACAGAGACACCACCATACACATCACCTCACAAAGTCCTGCCCATCAGAGGGGGGGGAAAACTAACCTCCATCCATCAGAACGCAGGAACAAGTGCCTCCCAACACAAAGCCTACACAAGCAACTAGATGAACCTCACCCACCAGAAGCAGAGACCAAAAGCAAGAAAAAGTATGACCATATAGCCTGAAGAAAGCAGACCTCAAACACAGTAATTCAGACAAAATGAAAATACACAAAAATATGATGCAGATAAAGAAATAAGGTAAAACCCCACAAGACCAAATAAAGACAAAATAAACAAACTACCTGAAAAAGAATTCAGAGTAATGATAGTAAAGATGATTCAAAGTCACAAAAACAGAATGGAGAAAATGAAAGTATCATTTAACACATTTCACAAGGACCTAGAAGAAATGAGAAATAAGCAAACAGTAATAAACAACTTAATTACTAGAATTAAAAACATCTTAAAAGAAATCAATACCAGAATAACTGAGGCAGAAGAATGGATAAGTAAGCTGGAAAACAGAATGGTGGAAAAAACTGCTGAAGAGCAGAATAAAGAAAACAGAACAAAAAGAACTGAAGATAGTCTCAGACACCTCTGGAACAATATTTAATGCAACAACATTCTAATTATTGGGGTCCCAGAAGAAGAATCAAAAGAGAAAGGGTCTGAGAAAACATTTGAAAAGATTATAGTCAAAAACTTCCCTAAGACGGGAAAAGAAATAGTCAATCAAGTCCAAGAAGGACAGAGAGACCCGTACAGAAAAAACCCAAGGAGAAACACACTGAGATATATATTAATCACAGTAATAAAAATTGAATACAAAGAAAACGTATTCAAAACAGCAAGGGAAAAGCAACAAGTAACATAAGTAACATACAAGGGAATCCTCATAATGTTCAGAGCAGATCTCTCAGGAGAAATTCTGCAGGCTAGAAGGGAGTGACAGTATACATTTAAAATACTGAAAAGGAAAACCTACAATCAAGTTTACTCTATCCAGCAAGGATCTAAATCAAAATCAATGAAGAGCTGTCTACAAGAGACCCATCTCAAAACAAGGGACACATACAGACTGAAAATGAAGGGCTGGAAAAAAATATTTCACGCCAACAGAGACCAAAAGAAGGCAGGAGTCACAATACTCATATCAGATAAAATAGACTTTAAAATAAAGGCTGTGAAAAGAGACAAAGAAGGACACTACATAATGATCAAAGGATCGATCCAAGAAGAAGATATAACAATTATAAATATATATGCACCCAACATAGGAGAACTGCAATATGTAAGGCAAATGCTAACGAGTATGAAAGGGGTAATTAACAATAACACAATAATAGTGGGAGACTTTAATATCCCACTCACACCTACGGATAGATCAACTAAACAGAAAATTAACAAGGAAACACAAACTTTAAATGACACAATGGACCAGCTAGACCTAATTGATATCTATAGGACATTTCACTCCAAAACAATCAATTTCACCTTTTTTCTCAAGTGCACACGGAACCATCTCCAGAATAGATCACATCCTGGGCCATAAATCTAGCCTTGGGAAATTCAAAAAAATTGAAATCATTCCAGTCATCTTTTCTGACCACAGTGCAGAAAGATTTGATCTCAATTACAGGAAAAAAACTATTAAAAATTCCATCATATGAAGGCTAAATAACATGCTTCTGAATAACCAACATATCATAGAAGAAATCAAAAAAGAAATCAAAATATGCATAGAAACGAATGAAAATGAAAACAGAACCACCCAAAACCTATGGGACACTGTAAAAGCAGTGCTAAGGGGAATGTTCATAGCATTACAGGCTTACCTCAAGAAACAAGCAAAAAGTCAAACAAACAACCTAACTCTACACCTAAAGCAACTAGAGAAGGAAGAAATGAAGAATGCCAGGGTTAGTAGAAGCAAAGAAATCTTAAAAATTAGGGCAGAAATAAATGCATAAGAAACAAAAGAGACCATAGCAAAAATCAACAAAGCTAAAAGCTGGTTTTTTGAAAAGATTAATAAAATTGGCAAACCATTAGCCAGACTCATTAAGAAACAAAGGGAAAAGAACAACAAAATTGGAAGAACAACAGAATTAGAAATGAAAATGGAGAGATCACAACAGACAACACTGAAATACAAAGGCTCATAAGAGATTACTACCAGGAGATCTATGCCAATAAAATGGACAACTTGGAAGAAATGGACAAATTCCTAGAAAAGTATAACTTTCCTAAACAGAACCAGGAAGAAATACAAGATCTTAACAGACCCATCACAAGCAAGGAAATCAAAACTGTAATCAGAAATCTTCCAGCAAACAAAACCCCAGGACCAGATGGCTTCACAGCTGAATTCTACCAAAAATTTAGAGAAGACCTAACACCTATCTTACTCAAACTCTTCCAGAAAATTGCAGAAGGTAAACTTCCAAACTCATCCTATGAGACCACCATCACCCTAATTCCAAAAGCAGACAAAGATGCCACAAAAAAAGAAAACTATAGGCCAATATCACTGATGAACTTAGATGCAAAAATCCTTAACAAAATTCTAGCAAACAGAATCCAACAACATATTAAAAACATCATACACCATGACCAAGTGGGCTTCATCCCAGGAATACAAGGATTCTTTAATATCTGCAAATCAATCAATGTAATATACCACATTAACAAATTGAAAGATAAAAACCATATGATTATCTCAACAGATGCAGAAAAGGCCTTTGACAAAATTCAACATCCATTTATGATAAAAACTCTCCAGAAAGCAGGAATAAAAGGAACATACCTCAACATAGCTATCTATGACAAACCCACAGCAAACATCCTCAATGGTGAAAAACTGAAAGCATTTCCCCTAAAATCAGGAACAAGACAAGGGTTCCCATTCTCACCACTACTATTCAACATAGTTTTGGAAGTTTTGGCCACAGCAATCAGAGCAGAAAAAGAAATAAAAGGAATCCAGACACCAGCCCAGGTTGGATGCATGAGACAAGTGCTCAGAGCTGGTGCACTGGGAAGACCCAGAGGGATGGGATGGCGAGGGAGGCGGGATGGGGGATCGGGATGGGGAACACATGTAAATCCACGGCTGATTCATGTCAATGTATGGCAAAAACCACTACAATATGGTAAAGTAATTAGCCTCCAACTAATAAAACTAAGTGGAAAAAAAAAAAGGAAAAAGGATAGGAAAAGAAGAAGTTAAACTCTCACTGTGTGCATATGACATGATCCTCTACATAGAAAACCCTAAAGACTCTACCAGAAAATTACTAGAGCTAATCAGTGAATATAGTAAAGTTGCAGGATATAAAATGAACACACAGAAATCCCTTGCATTCCTATACACTAACAATGAGAAAACATAAAGAGAAATTAAGGAAACAATTCCGTTCACCATGGCAACAAAAAGAATAAAATACTTAGCAGTGTATCTACCTAAAGAAACAAAAGACCTACACATATAAAACTATAAAACACTGATGAAAGAACTCAAAGAGGAGACAAATAGATGGCGAAATATACCATGTTCATGGATTGGACAATCAATATTGTGAAAATGACTATGCTACCCAAAGCAATCTATAGATTCAGTGCAATCGCTATCAAGCTACCAATGGTATTCTTCATAGAACTAAAACAAATAATTGCACAGTTTGTATGGAAAAAAAAAAAAAAAAAAACTCGAAAAGCCTAAGCAATCTTGAGGAAGAAGAATGGAACGGGAGGAATCAACCTGCCTGACTTCAGGATCTACTACAAAGCCACAGTCATCAAGACAGTATGGTACTGGCACAAAGACAGAAATATAGATCAATGGAACAAAATAGAAAGCCCAGAGATAAATCCACATACCTATGGACACCTTATCTTCAACAAAGGAGGCAAGAATATACAATGGACAAAAGACAACCTCTTTAACAAGTGGTGCTGGGAAAACTGGTCAACCACTTGTAAAAGAATGAAACTAGAACACTTTCTAACACCATACACAAAAATAAACTCAAAATGTGTTAAAGATCTAAATGTAAGACCAGAAACTATAAAACTCCTAGAGGAGAACATAGGCAAAACACTCTCTGACATAAATCACAGCAAGATCCTCTATGACCTACTTCCCAGAATATTGGAAATAAAAGCAAAAACAAACAAATGGCACGTAATTAAACTTAAAAGCTTTTGCACAACAAAGGAAACTATAAGCAAGGTGAAAACACAGACTTCAGAATGGGAGAAAATAATAGCAAACGAAGCAACAGACAAATGATTAATCTCAAAAATATACAAGCAACTCCTGCAGCTCAATTCCAGAAAAATAAATGACCCAATCAAAAAATGGGCCAAAGATCTAAACAGACATTTCTCCAAAGAAGACATACAGATGGCTAACAAACACATGAAAAGATGCTCAACATCACTCATTATGAGAGAAATGCAAATCAAAACCTCAATGAGGTACCATTATACGCCAGTCAGATGGCTGCTATCCAAAAGTCTACAAGCAATAAATGCTGGAGAGGGTGTGGAGAAAAGGGAACCTTCTTACACTGTTGGTAGGAATGCAAACTAGTACAGCCACTATGGAGAACAGTGTGGAGATTCCTTAACAATCTGGAAATAGAACTGCCATATGACCCAGAAATCCCACTCCTGGGCATACACACTGAGGAAACCAGATCTGAAAGAGACACGTATACCCCAATGTTCATCGCAGCACTGTTTATAATAGCCCGGATATGGAAGCAACCTAGATGCCCAACAGCAGACGAATGAATAAGAAAGCTGTGGTACATATACACAATGGAACATTACTCAGCCATTAAAAAGAATACATTTGAGTCCGTTTTAATGAGATGGATGAAACTGGAGCCCATTATACAGAGTGAAGTAAGCCAGAAAGATAAAGACCAATACAGTATACTAACGCATATATATGGAATTTTAAAAGATGGTAACGATAACCCTATATGCAAGACAGAAAAAGAGACACAGATGTATAGAACAGACTTTTGGACTCTATGGGAGAAGGCGAGGGTGGGATCATCTGAGAGAACAGCATTGAAACATGTATACTATCAAGTGTGAAACAGATCGCCAGTCCAGGTTTGGATGCATGAGACAAGTGCTCGGGCCTGGTGCACTGGGAAGACCCAGAGGGATGGGATGGGGAGGGAGGTGGGAGAGGGGTGCAGGATGGGGAACACATGTAAATCCCTGGCTGATTCATGTCAATGTATGGCAAAAACCACTACAATATTGTAAAGTAATTAGCCTCCAACTAATAAAAATAAGTGGAAAAAAAAATCAATGAAGAGATTAAAAGCCTTACAGATAAGCAAAATTTAAGAGAACTCAGCAACACCAAACCAGCTTTACAACAAATGCTAAAGGTACCTCTCTGGGCAGGAAACACAAGAGAAAAAAAGACCTACAAAAACAACCAAATCCAAAACAATTAAGAAAATGCCAGCTGGAATAGACTTATTAATAATCACTTAAAATGTAAATAGATTAAACACTCCATCCAAAAGTCACAAACTGGCTGAACAGACACAAAAACAAGACCTGTATATATGCTGTCTTCAAGAGACACGGAAAGTGAGGGGATAGAAAAAAAATTCAATGCTAATGGAAATCAGAAGAAAGTCAAAGGAGCAATTCTAAAATAAGACAAAACAGACTGCACAATGAAGAATATTACAAGAGATCAAAAATGACACCACAAAATCATGAACAGATTAATTCAAAAAGAAGACAGAAAAATTCTGAATACTGATGCAAAGAAGAGCATCTCAAAACATAATGCTAAAACTCACAAAAGGGGAAATTAACTGTAATACAATAATAGTAGGGTACTTTAATACTCAACTTACACTAATGGACAGATGATTCACACAGAAAATCAGTAAGAAATTAAGTGGTGTTAGTGGTAAAGAATTGCCTGACATACGAAATTTGCCTGACATATGGATTCGCCATACATACAGACAGACATACAGACCAAAGGAACACAGTAGACAGCCTTGAAATAAATCCACATACCTATTGTCAATTAATCTTTGACAAAGGAGGCAAGAATATACAATGGGAAAAACTCTCTTCACTAAGTGGTGTTGAGAAAGTTAAACAGCTGCACGTAAATCAATGAAGTTGGTGATGCCATCCAACTATTTCATCCTCTGTCGTCCCCTTCATTGATTTACATCACTGACTCAATGGACATGAGTTTGAGTAAGCTACAGGACTTGGTGATGGACAACAGGGAGGCCTGGCATGCTGCAAAGAGGCCTGGCATGGGGTCGCAAAGAGTCAGACACGACTGAGCAACTGAACTGAACTGAATCAAACTTAAAAGCTATTGCACAACAAAGGAATCCATTAAAAAGAAAAAAAAAAAAAAAAAAAACAAGAAGAAAAACCATAGGGAAGAAAAATAAATGCAGGAATTCCCTAGTGGTGCAATGGTCAGGACTCTGTACTTTCACTGCTCAGGGTATGAATTCAATCCCAGGTCAGGAAACTAAGATCACATAAGCTGCATGGTGCAGTCACAGAGAAAATGAAAATGGTTCCTAATCAAACTTACAAGCTTTTTCACACTCTAAGAAAACATAAACAAAACAAAAAGACAGTCTATGAATGGGGAAAATACTTGAAAGAGATGCAAGTGACTAGGGCTGAATTTTCAAAATACAGAAACAGCAAACACAGCTCAACAACAAAAACAGACAACCCAATCCAAAAATGGGGAGAACACCTAAAGAGACATGCCGCCAAAGAAAACACAGAGATGGCAAATAGGCACATGAAAAAATGCTCATCATCACTATGTATTCAGTTCAGTTCAATTCAATCGCTCAGGCGTGTCCGACTCTGTGACTCCATGAATCGCAGCACACCAGGCCTCCCTGTCCATCACCAACTCCCAGAGTTTACTCAAACTCATGTCCATCAAGTCGGTGATGCCATCCAGCCATCTCATCCTCTGCTGCCCCCTTCTCCTCCTGCCCCCAATTGCTCCGAGAATCAGGGTCTTTTCCAATGACTCAACTCTTCGCATGAGGTGGCCAAAGTACTGGAGTTTCAGCTTCAACATCAGTCCTTCCAATGAACACCCAGGACTGATCTCCTTCAGGATGGACTGGTTGGATCCACTTGCAGTCCAAGGGACTCTCAAGAGTCTTCTCCAACACCACAGTTCAAAAGCATCAATTTTTCAGTGCTCAGCTTTCTTCACAGTCCAACTCTCACATCCATACATGACCACTGGAAAAACCATAGCCTTGACTAGATGGACCTTTGTTGCCAAAGTAATGTCTCTGCTTTTTAATATGCTATCTAGGATGGTCATAACTTTCCTTCCAAGGAGTAAGTGTTTTTTAATTTCATGGCTGCAGTCACCATCTGCAGTAATTTTGGAGCCCAAAAAATTAAGTGTGACATTGTTTCCACTGTTTCCCCATCTATTTCTGATGAAGTGAGGGGACCAGATTCCATGATCTTAGTTTTCTGAATGTTGAGCTTTAAGGCAACTTTTTCACTCTCCTCTTTCATTTTCATCAAGAGGCTTTTTAGTTCCTCTTCACTTTCTGCCATAAGGGTGGTGTCATCTGCATACCTGCAGATATTGATTATTGGGGTTATTGATTGATTACTGATTATGGGGTTATTGATATTTCTCCCAGCAATCTTTTTTTTTTTTCTAAAATCCCAGCAATCTTGATTCCAGCTTGTGCTTCTTCCAGTCCACCGTTTTAGAGAAATGCAAATCAAAACTGCAATGAGGTACCAGCTCACACTGGTAAGAATGGCCACTATTAAAAAGTCTACTTGCCTGTGCTATACACTAGGTCCTTGTTGGTTACCCATTTGAAGCACAGCAGTGTATATATATCCATTCCAAATTCCCAAATTATCTGTTCCTCCTAATGTTATGTGACAGCCTGGATGGGAGGAGAGTTTGGAGAAGAGTGGATACATATATATCTATGGCTGAGTCCCTTTGGCTGTTCACCTGAAACTATGACAACACTGTTAATCAGCTAAATCCCAATATAAAACAAAAAGATTAACAACAACAACAAAAAAACAAATAACAAGGACATAGGAACTTACCTGGTAGTCCAGTGGTTAAGATTCCACACTCTGACTGCAGGGATCATGGGGTTCGATCCCTGGTTGGAGAACAAAATTCCAGAGGCTGTGTAGAGCAGCCAAAACAAAACAAAAAACACCTAAAAGAGAAAAAAGTCTACAAATTACAACTGCTGCAGACTACATGGAGAAAATGGAAACCTCCTATAGTGTTGGTGGGAATGTAATGTGCACCCACTGCGCAATATATTATGGAGGTTCTTCAGAAAAGTAAAAGTAGAAATACCATATGACCCAGCAGTCCCATTCTTGGGCATATATCCAGAGAAAATTATAATTGAAAAAGATACATGCATAAATGTTCATGGCAGCACTAGTCACAATAGCAAAGACATGTAAACAACCTAAAGATACACTGACAGATAAAAGTATAAAGATGGTATGGTACACATACACAATGGAATAAAACTCAGCCATAAAAAAAATGAAATGCTGCCATTCACAGCAATGTGGATGCAAATACAGATTATCAGACTAAGTGAAGTAAGTCCGACAAAGACAAATATCATATGATATCTATATGTGGAATTAAAATATGACACAAATTAACCTATCTATGAAACAAAAACAAATTCAAGGACATAGAAAATAGAATGGTTGCCAAGGGAGAGGGTTAAGTTAGGGTTTAGGGGGTTTAGGGGAGGCATAGAGTGGAAGCTTAGGGCTAACAGATAAAGACTATTATATATAGAATGAATAAACAAAAAGGTCCTACTGTATAGCAAGGAGAACTATATTCAATCATAATGGAAAATAATATTTTTTAAAAGGCATGTACATATAACTGAATCATTTTACCGTACAGCACTGTAAATCAACCACATACTTCAATTTAAAATTTTTAAAAAATAAAACACTAGAAAAAAAGAAACTAGCCAAGCATAGAAAATGATTTCAAAAAAGGATATAAATTTGATTTGATTTACCCATTAAGAATGTATGAGAGTTTCAGTTTTTTCTCATCTACCTCAGGATTTCATATGGTCAATATTATGTATTTTAGCTCTTCTATCAAGTAAATGATGGTATCCAATCCTGCTATTAATTTGCATTTCTCTAATTGTTAGCAATTTTAAATACCTTTCCATGTCCTTGGTGATACATCAGTAAAATGTTCCTACGTGCATTTTGCCCAATTTCTAATTATATGGTTTGCATTTCTATTGTTGAACATTGAATATATAAATAGGAACATGCCCAGTGACACACTAGTGGTTTGTGGATATTTCCTCTGAGAATACAAATTATCTTTCAATTTTCTTTATAGGGACTTATGCAGAGCAAAAGTATAAAACTTTAATGTCATCTAATTTATCAATTCATTTTATTGAATGAATATTTTTTTGGCTGTCATCATTAAGAACAATTTGCCAAGTGCTAAGTCAAACAAATATTGTCCTATAGTTAAGTTTAAATGTTTTATACATTTGGGCATTTTACATTTAAATCCATGATCCATTTTGAGTTAATCTGGGCAGATGTGAGGTTTAGGTCAAAGTTCACTTTTAAAATTTATGCCTGTTTAACTGATCCAGAAACTAGTATAAAAAAGTGATTCATAAAATTATCCTTCAATTAAGAAATAAATAAAAATTTTTAAAAGACTGTCTTTCATCCAGTAATTTGATTTTAGACATTAGTCAAAAATAGGCTGAGTATATTTCTGAAAATCAATTTCTGGTTTCTTCTTTTTTTTTTCTTTCATTGATATAATTGTCTCTTTTCCTCCACCAAAACCATGCAGACTTGATAAATGATAACAGTTTAATGACATAAAATCAGGTAGAGAACTGTTGCTGGGAATGAAATTGGTATTGCCCCTATGGAAAATTATATGGAGATTTCTTATGATCCAGCAATCCTGGGCACACAGTCAGAAAAAACATAAACTATAATTTGAAAAGATACATGCACACCAATGTTCATAACAGCACTATTTAAAATAGATAAGACATGGAACCAAACTAAATGTCCACCAATAGATGAATGGATAAAGAAGATGTGGCATATATATGTGTATATATATATATATATATATACACACACACATATATATGGAATATGAGTGAACCATAACAAATAAAACAGTGCCATCTGCAGCAACATATACTAAGTGAAGTCAGACAAAGAAAGATAAATATCATATGATATCACTTATATGTGGGATCTTTTTTAAAAATGATACAAATCACCTTATTTGCAAAACAGTAATAGACTCAGAAAACTACGTTATGGAAATCAACACAAAATTGTAAAGCAGATTTCCTCCAACTAAAAAAAAAGATAAAACTAAGTTATGGTTACCAAAGGGGAAATGCAGGAAGGATTAATTGCAAATCTGGGATTAACAAAAGCAAACTACTATATATAAAATTATCAACAACAGTCTACTGTAAAGCACAGGGAACTATATTCAATATCTTGTAATAACCAAGAAAGAAAAACAATTTTTTAAAAAACCATAAATACACACATAACTGAATCACTTTGCTGTAAACCAGAATCACTGTAAACAACTATCAGTTCAGTTCAGTCGCTCAGTCGTGTCCGACTCTTTGCGACCCCATGAATCGCAGCACACCAGGCCTCCCTGTCCATCACCAACTCCCAGAGTTTACTCAAACTCAAGTTCATTGAGTCGGTGATGCCATCCAGCCATCTCATCCTCTGCTGCCCCCTTCTCCGCCTGCCCCCAATCCCTCCCAGCATCAGGGTCTTTTCCAATGAGTCAACTCTTCGTATCAGGTGGCCAAAGCACTGGAGTTTCAGTTTAGGCATCAGTCCTGCCAATGAACACCCAGGACTGATCTCCTTCAGGATGGACTGGTTGGACCTCCTTGCAGTCCAAGGGACTCTCAAGAGTCTTCTCCAACACCACGGTTCAAAAGCATCAATTTTTCGGTGCTCAGCTTTCTTCACATTCCAACTCTCACATCCATACATGACCACTGGAAAAACCATACCCTTGACTAGACGGACCTTTGTTGTCAAAGTAATGTCTCTGCTTTTTAATATGCTATCTAGGTTGGTTGTAACTTTCCTTCCAAGGAGTAAGCGTCTTTTAATTTCATGGCTGCAGTCACCATCTGCAGTGATTTTGGAGCCCCCCAAAAATTTTTTTTATTGAAGTAAACAACTATACTTCAATAAAATAAATTTTAAAAATCAGGTAAAAAGGTAATGCTCACTGTAGAATTCTTTCAGTAAATTGTTTATTCTACTTACATTGTCTCTCCTATTGAGGGACATCTTAACTGCTTCCACATTTGGTAATTAATGAATTAAGCTGCTAAAAGTATACATGAGCAAGTGTTTCTGGGGACACAATTTTACAACTCCTATGGGTAAATACCAATAACCACAATTGGAGAACTGAGTGTTAACGGTATGCTTACTTTTGTAAGAAGCAACTGAACCATCTTCAAAAGTGGCTTTAATACTGTGCATTCCCACCAGCAATCTACAACAATTCCTGTTACTCCAGGCCCTCACCAGAATGTAGTTTTTAAGTGTTCTGATTTTCATCAATCTAATATGTGTACAGTGGTATCTCCTTTTTATGTTCATTTGCATTTTCCTGGTAACATATTTTCCACCTGTATATTTTCTTTGGTGAGATGTACATTAGTTCTTCTATTTACTATTTAATCAGATTGCATTCTTACTATTGAGCTTTTATTAGAGTTTTTGTACAACCTGGATGATAGTCTTTTACCCGATGTTTCTTTTGCAAATACGTTCTACCAGTCTCTGGCTGATCTTCCTATTCTCTTAACATTATCTTTTGCAAATACAACTTTTTAATTTTTTTTTAAACTTTTTACTTTCTATTGGAAAATACCCAATTAACAATACTGTGATAGTTTCAGGTGAACAGCTAAAGGGTTCAGCCATAGGTACACATGTATCCATTCTCCCTCATAGTCTTCCCTAGTGTCTCAGATGGTAAAGAGTGTGCCTGCAATGCGGGAGACCTCGGTTTGATCCCCGGGTCAGGAAGATCCCCTGAAGAAGGGAATGGCAACCCACTCCAGTATTCTTGCCTGGAAAATCCCATGGACAAAGGAGTCTGGTGGGCCACAATCCATGGGGTCACAGTGTCAGACATGTTGAGTGACTAGCATACATTCTCTCTCAAACTCCCCTCCCATCCAGGTTGCCACATAACAATGAGCAGAGTTCCATGTGCTATACAATAGGTTCATGTTGGTTCTCCATTTTGGATATAGCAACAACTTTTTAAGTTTAATGAAATCCAGCTTTTCACCTATATATTTCATGAATTGGGCCTTTTTTGGTGTTGTACCAAAAATACACTGCCAAATCAAAGATCATCTAGGTTTTCTGCTAGATGACATGACTGAGTGAATAACACTTACTGTTTAGAACACGGAACTCTATTCAATGTATTCTAAAATCCTACAAGGAAAAGGAATCTTAAAAATATACATATATTCAGTTATACATATATATGTATATATTTATGTATAACCATATCACTGCGCTATACAAATAAAACTAAAACAACATTGCAAATCAACTATTTTTCAAGTAGAAAAAACAAAATAGAAATAAACCCATGCACTTATGGTCAATTAATCTACAACAAAAAGGGGCAGGAACATAAAATGAAGAAAGTCTCTTCAATAAGAAATGCTGGAAAAACTGGAGAGCTACAAGTAAAAGAATGAAATTAGGGACTTTTGTGGTGGTTGAGTGGTCAAGAATATGCCTTTCAATGCAGGTTCAATCCATGGTTGGAAAACTAAGATCCCACATACCAAGGGGTAACTAAGCTTGCATGCCCCAACTACTGAGCTCCTGTACTCTGGAGCCTGCAAGCCAAAACTAGAAAGCCCACATGCCACAACTAAGACGGAATGCAGCCAAATAAAGAAGGAATGAACTTAGAACATTCTTGAACAAGACATACAGAAATGAACTCAAAATGGATTAAAGACTTAAATATAAGAGTGGAAACCACAAAATTCCTAATGGAAAACATAGGCAGAACAGTCTGAAATAAATCAATAGTAGGAATATTCGAAGATTTTTGTATTTCCATACAAATTGTGAAATTATTTGTTCTAGTTCTGTGAAAAATACCGTTCGTAGCTTGATAGGGATTGCACTGAATCTATAGATTGCTTTGGGTAGTATAGTCATTTTGACAATATTGATTCTTCCAAACCATGAACACGATATATTTCTCCATCTATTTGTGTCCTCTTTGATTTCTTTCATCAGTGTTTTATACTTTTCTATATATCGGTCTTTCATTTCTTTAGGTAGATATACTCCTAAGTACTTTATTCTTTTTGCTGCAATGGTGAATGGTATTGTTTCCTTAATTTCTCTTTCTGTTTTCTCATTGTTAGTGTATAGGAATGCAAGGGATTTCTGTGTGTCAATTCCACAATTCCAGAAAAATAAATGGCCCAATCAAAGAGTGGGCCAAAGAACTAAACAGACATTTCTCCAAAGAAGACATACAGATGGCTAACAAACACATGAAAAGATGCTCAACATCACTCATTATCAGAGAAATGCAAATCAAAACCACAGTGAGGTACCATTACACGCCAGTCAGGATGGCTGCTATCTAAAAGTCTACAAGCAATAAATGCCAGAGAGGGTGTGGAGAAAAGGGAACCCTCTTACACTGTTGGTGGGAATGCAAACTAGTACAGCCGCTATGGAGAACAGTGTGGAGATTTCTTAAAAAACTGCAAATAGAACTGCCATATGACCCAGCAATCCCACTTCTGGGCATACACACTGAGGAAACCAGATCTGAAAGAGACACGTGCACCCCAATGTTCGTCGCAGCACTGTTTATAATAGCCAGGGCATGGAAGCAACCTAGATTCCCATCAGCAGATGAATGGATAAGAAAGCTGTGGTATATATACACTGTGGAATATTACTCAGCCATTAAAAAGAATTCATTTGAATCAGTTCTAATGAGATGGATGAAACTGGAGCCCATTATACAGAGTGAAGTAAGCCAGAAAGATAAAGACCAATACAGTATACTAACACATATATATGGAATTCAAAAAGATGGTAACGATAACCCTATATGCAAAACAGAAAAAGAGACACAGATGTACAGAACAGACTTTGGGACTCTGTGGGAAAAGGCGAGGGTAGTGAGAGAACAACACTGAAACAAGTATACTATCAAGGGTGAAACAGATCTCCAGCCCAGGTTGGATGCATGAGACAAGTGCTTAGGGCTGGTGCACTGGGAAGACCCAGAGGGATTGGATGGGGAGGGCGGCGGGAGGGGGGATCGGGATGGGGAACACATGTAAATCCATGGCTGATTCATGTCAATGTATGGCAAAAACCACTACAATCTTGTAAAGTAATTAGCCTCCAACTAATGAAAATAAACGAAAAAAAAAAAAAAATAGTAGGAATAGTTCACTGGATCTCCTATCCAAAAATAGAAGGATATAAAAGCAAAAATAAATGGGATCTAAGTAAATTAAAATGCTTTTGCACAGCAAAGGAATCTATAATGAAATGAAAAGACAACCTAGAGACCGGGAGAAAATATTCGCAAATGAAATGATGCATAAGAAGTTAATATTCAGCATGTATAAACAGTTCGTACAATTCAACACAAAAGCAACCTGATTTTAAAATGGGCAGAAGAACTGAACAACCATTTTCCAAGGAGGAAATGCAGATGAGCAACAGACACATGAAAGGATGCTCAACATTGCAAATCATCAGGGAAGCCCAACACAATGCTTCACAATGTGTTGAAACTCCAACACATCACAACCACAATGAGATATCACCTCATACGTTTCAGAATGGCTATCATCAAAAAGTCTATAAATAACAAACATTGGTAAGGAAGTGGTAAAAGAGAACCCTAGTACACTGTTGATGAAAATGTAAATTAGGGCAGACACTAATGGAGAATAGCATGGTGTTTTCTTAAAATACTAAAAAATTAGAGTCACCATATTATTCAGTGATTCCACTCCTAGGCATACATCCAGAGAAAACTCTAATTTGAAAAGATATATATTCACCCCATGTTCCTGGCAGCAGTATTTCTAATAGCAAGACATGAATGCAGCCTGTTTCATTGGACAGATGTACACATAATGTGGTATATATAATACAATAGAATGCTACACAGAAAAACAAAAGAAAAAAATGCAATTTTCAGCAACATGCATTGGCCTAGAGATGATCATACTAAGAAAACTCAAAGACAAATATAATGCTTATATACGTAATGTAAAAAATTATACAAACTAACTTATTCCAAAACAGTAATAGATTCACACAGAAAGAAAACTTATTAAGGATACCAAAGGGGAAAGGGAGAAAGAAGGATCAATTAGGAGTTTGGGATTAAAATATACACTAATATACATACTTTATTGAGCCCATCTTTGCATGAAATGTTCCCTTGTTATCTCTAACTATCTTGAAGAGATCTCCAGTCTTTCCCATTCTACTGTTTTCCTCTATTTTTTTGCATTGATCACTGACGAAGGATTTCTTATCTCTCTTTGCTATTCTTTGGAACTCTGCATTCATATGGGTATATCTTTCCTTTTCTCCTATGTTTTTCACCTCCCTTCTTTTCACAGCTATTTGTAAGGCCTCCTCAGACAGCCATTTTGCTTTTCTGCATTTCTTTTTCTTGGGGATGGTCTTGATTTCTGTCTCCTATGCAATGTCACAAACCTCTGTCCATAGTTCATCAGGCACTCTGTCTCTCACATCTAGTCCCTTAAATCTATTTCTCACTTCCACTGTATAGTCATAAGGGATGCAAAAATGGCAGGGATCTAACAGAAGCAGAAGATATTAAGAAAAGGTGGCAAGAATACACAGAAGAACTGTACAAAAAAAATCTTCATGACCCAGATAATCACGATGGTGTGATCACTCACCTAGAGCCAAACATCCTGGAATGTGAAGTCAAGTGGGCCTTAGGACACATCACTACAAACAAACCTAGTGGACGTGATGGAATTCCAGTTGAGCTATTTCAAATCCTGGAAGATGATGCTGTGAAAGTGCTGCACTCAATATGTCAGCAAATTTGGAAAACTCAGCAGGGCCACAGGAATGGAAAAGGTCAGTTTTCATTCCAATCCCAAAGAAAGGCAATGCCCAAGAATGCTCAAACTACCACATACTTGCACTCATCTCACACGCTAGTAAAGCAATGCTCAAAATTCTCCAAGCCAGGCTTCAGCAATATGTGAACCGTGATCTTCCAGATGTTCAAGCTGGTTTTAGAAAAGGCAGAGGAGCCAGAGATCAAATTGCCAACATCTACTGGATCATCAAAAAAGCAAGAGAGTTCCAGTTAAACATCTATTTCTGCTTTATTGACTATGCCAAAGCCTCTGACTATATGGACAACAATAAACTGTGGAAAATTCTGAAAGAGATGGGAATACCAGACAACCTGACCTGCCTCTTGAGAAACCTGTATGCAGGTCAGGAAGCAACAGTTAGAACCAGTCATGGAACAACAGACTGGTTCCAAATAGGAAAAGGAGTACGTCAAGGCTGTATATTGTCACCCTGCTTATTTAACTTATATGCAGAGTATATCATGAGAAACGCTGGGCTGGAAGAAGCACACACTGGAATTAAGATTGCTGGGAGAAATATTAATAACCTCAGATATGCAGATGACACCACCCTTATGGCATAAAGTGAAGAAGAACTAAAGAGCCTCTTGATGAAAGTGAAAGAGGAGAGTGAAAAAGTTGTCTTAAAGCTCAACACTCAGAAAACTAAGATCATGGCATCTGGTCCCATCACTTCATGGCAGATAGATGGGGAAACAGTGGAAACAGTGACAGACTTAATTTTTCTGGGCTCCAAAATCAGTGCAGATGGTGACTGCAGCCATGAAATTAAAAGATGCTTGCTCCTTGGAAGAAACATCATGACCAACCTAGACAGCATATTAAAAAGCAGAGACATTACTTTGCCGACAAAGGTCCGTCTAGTCAAGACTATAGTTTTTTCAGTGGTTATGCATGGATGTGAGAGTTGGACTGTGATGAAACTGAGTGCCGAAAAATTGATGCTTTTGAACTGTGGTGTTGGAGAAGACTCTTGAGAGTCCCTTGGACTGCAAGGAGATCCAACCAGTCCATCCTAAAGGAGATCAGTCCTGGGTGTTCATTGGAAGGACTGATGTTGAAGCTGAAATTCCAATACTTTGGCCACCTCATGCAAAGAGTTGACTCATTGGAAAAGATCCTGATGCTGGGAAAGATTGAGGGCAGGAAGAGAAGGGGATGACAGAGTATAAGATGGTTGGAAAGCATTGTTGACTCAATGGACATGGGTTTGGATGGACTCTGGGAGTTGGTGATGGACAGGGAGGCCTGGCGTGCTGTGGTTCATGTGGTCGCAAAGAGTCAGACACAACTGAGCGACTGAACTGAACTGAATATACACACTACTTTATATAATGTATAAATAGATAGTAAAGGAACTACTGTATAGGACAGGGAACTATAGTCAACACCCTGTAATAATTTTTCATGGAAAATAAACTTGAAAAGAAAATATATATATATATATAAGTAACTTTGATGTATACCTGAAGCTAACACACTGTAAATGAACTGTATTTCAATATCACTTAGAAAAATACAATTAAAAAAAATTGCCTGTGTCGGATTTTTTAATAAGTTCTTTCTTTTTTCTTTTGAAAAAAAAATTATTTACATTGGAGGATAATTACAATTGGAGGTATTGTAATGGTTTTTGCCATAGATCAATATGAATCAGTCATAGACATACATATGTCCCCTCCATCCTGAACCCCCCTCCCAATGCCATCTACACCCTATCCCTCCAGCCTGTCACAGAACACTTGCTTTGGGTTCCCTGTGCCATATACTAAATTCACACTGGTTATCTATTTTACCTATGGTAATGTATATGTTACAAAAGTATTCTCTCAAATCATCCTGCTCTGTGCTTCTTCCAGTAAGTCCAAAAGTCTGTCCTTTATGGTTGTCTCCTTTGCTGCCCTGCATGTAGGAGCATCACTACCATCTTTCTAGATTCTAAATATATTTGTTAAAATACAGTGTTTGTCTTTCTCTTTCTTACATTGCTTTTCTTTCACTCTGTTTCACAGACTCTAGGTTCATCCACCTCATTTGAACTGACTCAAATGCATTTCTTTCTATAACTGAGTAATATTCCACAGTGTAAATGTACCACAACTTCCTTATCCATTCATTTATCAAAGGACATCTAAGTTGCTTCCAAGTCCTAGCTATTGTAAACAGTGCTGCAATGAACATTACGGTCTATGTGTATTTTTCAATTCTGGTTTCATCAGGGTACATGCCCATGAATGGGACTGCTGGGTCAAATGGTAGTTTTATTTCTAATTTTGCAAGCAATCTCCATACTGTTCTTCATAGTGACTGTATCAGTTTGCATTCTCATCAACACTGTCAGAAGGTTCCATTTCCTGCACATCCTCTCCTGCACTTATTGTTTTCAGTTTTTTCTGATGAGGGCCATTGTGACCAACGTGAAATGACACCTCACTGTGGTTTTAATTTGCATTTCTCTAATAATGAGTGATGTTGAGGATCTTTTCATGTGTTTACTAGCCATCTACATTACTTTGCCAACAAAAATCCATCCAGTCAGAGCTATGGTTTTTCCAGTAGTCATATACAGATGTGAGAGCTGGACCATAAAATAGGCTGCATGGCAAAGAATTGATGCCTTCAAACTGTGGTGCTGGAGAAGACTCCTGAGACTCCCTTGGACTGCAAGGATATCAAACAAGTCAATCCTAAAGGAAATCAACCCTGAATATTCACTGGAAGGACTGATGCTAAAGCTGAAGCTCCAATACTGTGGTCATCTGATGCGAAGACCCAACTTACTGGAAAAGATCCTGAACTGGGAAAGATTGAGAGCAGGAGAAGGGGACAACAGAGGACAAGATGGTTGGATGGCAACATGGACTCAAGAAAGAAGAACTAAAGAGCCTCTTGATAAAAGTGAAAGGGGAGAGTAAAAAAGCTGGCTTAAAACTCAACATTCAGAGGGAGGAGCTAAGATGGCAGATGAATAGGACGGGGAGACCACTTTCTCCCCCACAAATTCATCGAAAGAACATTTGAATGCTGAACAACTACACAAAACAACTTCTGATCGCTAGCAGAGGAAATCAGCCACCCAGAAAAGCAGCCCATTGTCTTTGAAAGGAGGAAGGACAAAATATAAAAGATAAAAAGAGAGACAAAAGAGTTAGGGATTGAGATCCGTCAGAGGAAGGGAGTCTTAACAGAGGAAGTTTTCAAACACCAGGAAATCCTCTCACCGGCAGGTCTAGGGGAAGTTTTCGAATCTCGGCGGGCAACCTAACTGGGAGGAAAAATAAATAAAACCCAAAAATTACAAGCCTAAAAGCAACTCCCAGCAGAAAAGTACCCCAGACGCTCGCATTCGCCACCAGCAAGTGGGGGCTGAACAGAGAGGAGCGGGCGGCATTGCTTAGGGTAAGGACTGGACCTGAATGCCTTGAGGGCAATCTGAGGGAGCTAACAAGAGATAGCAACTTTAACTGTGGGATAGCAAGAGAGACAGACAGAGAATTAACCTGCGAAAAGCCCTAACCTAAGGCACAGCTGGCCCATTCGCAGAACAAAGGAGTGAGCAATACCAGAAAAGAGCTATCCAGCTATGGACCGGCCCATCCCCCACCAGAGGCAGGAAGTAGGAGGGAGGCAGGCGCCAGCCAGAGCCGGAAAGGGGAAAGGGTCAAACTTGGCCCCAGAGACAGCATCCCCTACCAAAGTGCAAACAGGCTTCCAGTTTCTAACCAAAGACTTCCTGAGATTCTGGATGGTTGACATCCGCCGGGAGGGTCACAGAGAGATATCAGCTCCCCAGAAGAGACACAAGGCACACCTGACCGGGCATGCCCGGAAGCTGAGGCAGGGACGGGGAGGGGAGAAGTTGTTCTGCACCTGAACAGAGTGCACTCGTCAAGCTAATGGTTGCCTAAGCTGCTCGGACCAGGGAAGGCACAAAACGAAGGCCCAACCAAGTCTGCGCCTTTGTGGAGTACCTGAGAACCTGAACCTGAGTGGCTTAGGCCTGGGAAGTGCACATAACTCAGGGCCCACTCCATGGAGAGCAACCTGGAGCCTGAGCAGTGTAGATGGGGAAAGTACACATGCCATTACGGGGGGGCTGGGGGGGGGGGTGGGCGCAAACCCAGTGTGGCCAGAACATTGTGAGTGCTCCCCACACACACCAGTGATATTTGCTTGCAGTACCCCTCTCTCCCCACAGCACTACTGAACAAGTGAACCTAAACAAGAGACCACCTCCGCCCCCTAGTGTCAGGGTAGAAATTAGACACCGAAGAAACCTGCAAACAGAAGTCAAATAAACAAGGGAACCGCTTTAGAAGTGACAGATGCAACAGATTAAAATCCATGTAGTTAACACCAATTGCCCTGGAAGGGGCCTATAGATATTGAGAAGTATAAGCTGGAAAAAGGAATTATCTGAAACTGAACCAAATCCAAACTGCCTGCAACAGCTTCAGAAAAATTCCTAGATATATTTTTACTATTATGATTTTTTTTAATTAAAAAAATTTTTCTTTTTTTTAAAAGTCCTCTATTGCTCCTATATTACTGCTTAATTTTAATTTTTTTAACCCACTATAACCATGCAAAAAAAAAAAAGACCCTATTATTAAAGCAAACTTCATATATATTTCTTAAATTTTCTGTGTTTTTATTTTTTTTAATATGGTATTTTTAAGAGTCTAACCTCTACTCTAGATTTTTAATCTTTGTTTTTTGTATTTGATATTAATTTTGGACATTTAAGTATTCAATCTTCAGTACCCATTTTTACTCAGGAGTGTGATTACTGGTTTGATTACTCTCTCCCCCTTTTGACTTTGCTTTTTCTCCCCCAGATCACCTCTATTTCCTCCCTCGCCCTTCTCTTCTCATTCCAATTCTGTGAATCTCTGTGGGTGTTCTGGGCTGCAGAGAACACTTACAGAACAGAGTACCACCTAGATCGGTTTCTCACTTCTTGAGTCCCCCCTTTTCTCCTCCTGCTCACCTCTATCTCCTTCCTCCCACTCCTCTTCTTCATGTAACTCTGTGAACCTCTCTGGGTGTCCCTCACTGTGGAGAATCTTTTCATCATTAACCTAGAAGTTTTACTATCAGTGCTGTATGGATGGAGAAGTCTTGAGGCTACAGAAAGAATAAGACAGAAATCCAGAGGCAGGAGGCTTAAGCCCAAAACCTGAGAACACCAGAGAACTCCTGACTACAGGGAACATTAAGTAATAAGAGATCATCCAAAAGCCTCCATAACTACACTGAAACCAACCAGCACCCAAGAGCCAATAAGTTCCAGAGCAAGACATACCATGCAAATTCTCCAGCAACACAGGAACATAACCCTGAGCGTCAATATACAGGCTACCCAAAGCCACACCAAACTCACAGACCCATCTCAAAACTCACTACTGGACACTCCATTGCACTCCAGAGAGAAGAAATCCAGCTCCACCCAGCAGAACACTGATGCAAGCTTCCCTAAACAGGAAACCTTAACAAGCCAATCGTCCAAACCCACCCACAGGGAGAAACTTCCACAATAAAAAGGAACCACAGACTACCAGAACACAGAAAGGCCACCCCAAACACAGCAATCTAAATAAGATGAAAAGGCAGAGAAATGCCCAGCAGGTAAAGGAACATGAAAAATGCCCACAAAGCCAAACAAAAGAGGAGGATATAGGGCATCTAACTGAAAAAGAATTTAAAATAATGATAATAAAAATGATCCAAAATCTTGAAAACAAAATGGAGTTACAGATAAATACCCTGGAGACAAGAATTGAGAAGATGAAAGAAATGTTTAACAAGGACTAGAAGAAATAAAACGAGTCAATTAAAAATGAATAATGCAAACCTTCTATAGAGACACAGAACTTCAGATGTCTTCAAAGATTTCAAAAGGAGGAAAGGAAGCCAGGTTGGAAGAAGAAGGACGAGGAGGCGGGAAAGGGGGGCAAAAGGGGTGGCCTTACAGACATCTCCTGCCACCTGCAGACACCCAGGCGTTACGGGACTTTTCCCTGGGCTTCCAGGGAAGGGAGGAGTGGAACTCGGCCCTACCAGAAACCAGACCAGAATTCGAGTTCTCTGCCAAGAGGAGGTGATCAGTCTCCAATCCACAGCTCAGGCTGAGGCCCTTCGACCAGATTCCTGCATCCAGGACCGGGGGACTAGAAAAACGGGAAGGATAGGAAGGGCTAAGGAGAGGAAAGAGAGAGGGAAGGGGAGAGAGGTCAATAAAATCTCTTGTTCCTTACTGGTCGGGGCACTCTGGCCAGTTGTCCGCATCAGGAAGAGACCAGGGACAAAAGGGTCCCAGTCGCGGCCGCTGGGTCTGGTTCATTGGCAGGCAAGCTGGCCCCTGAGTACCCTGAGTGGTCAGGATGTCAGTCTCAGCGAAGAAGATGTCCCTTTGTGGTTGCCATTTGTTGCAGGAAGGGGGACCCTTTCCAGGGCCTGAAACTGGACTCTTGTCTAACACTCGGAAATGAATTGTCCGAGGAGACACATGCTGACAAAGCAAGAGATTTTATTGGGAAAGGGCACCCAGGTGGAGAGCAGTAGGTAAGGGAACCCAGGAGAACTGCTCTGCCGCGTGGCTTGCAGTCTTGGGTTTTATGGTGATGGGATTAGTTTCCGGGTGGTCTTTGGCCAATCATTTTAATTCAGAGTCTTTCCTGGTGGCGCACGCATCGCTCAGCCAAGATGGATGCTAGCAAGAGGGATTCTGGGAAGTGGACAGCCAGGCAGTGCCTCCTCTCGACCTTTCCGGAACTCTTCCGGTTGGTGGTGGCTTATTAGTTCCATATTCCTTATCAGGATCTCCTGTCATAAAACAACTCATGCAAATGGTTACTATGGTGCCTGGCCAGGGTGGGCAGTTTCAATCAGTGTGCTTCCCCTAAAACATCCATTTACAAATTTTTAAGTTATTTTATTACAGCACTCATGCCCTCAGCTGTGTTTTACTCCCTCCAAATATTATAATTCCAGTCTTCTGCCAGGGTGAGAGAGGAGAAATAATGTGGAGTGGGAGGAGGGAATTATTTCTCACACAGCTTTCAACTAAATCCTCCCAATTTCTAATTTTAATCTCCCACCTTTACTTTCATTTCTAAAGGTATGTGGTGCCACCATTTCCTGAGTCTTTTGAATTTTCTCCACATTCCCCACTGCCAATTTAGAATTTGGCTTCCTTCTGTTTGTCAAGTTGATTAACACTCATCTGTCTGCTCTCTGGGCTTCCAAGGTGATGCTAGTGGTAAAGAACCCACCTGACAATGCAGGAGACATAAAAGATGCCAGTTTGATCTCTGGGTCAGGAAGGTCCCCTGGAGGAGGGTCTGGCAACCCACTCCAGCATTCTTGCCTGGAGGATCCCATGGGAAGAGGAGCCAGGTGGGCTATGAGAGGGTAACAGGCAGGAAGGCCAGGGGTCTCCAAACAGAGGAAATAGGCTACAAGTGCCAGACATTTTTATCTCTCTTAAGCGGCAGGAGGAAACAAACCAGTGATATTTTTTTTCTTCTCTATAAAAAAAGAAAAAAAAAATTAAAAAAAAAAAAAAAAGAATAATGCAATAAATGAGATCAAAAACACTCTGGAGGGAATCAGCAGTAGAATAATGGAGGCAGAAGATAGGATAAGTGAGGTAGAAGATAAAATGGTGGAAATAAATGAAGCAGGGAGGAAAAAAGAAAAAAGAATCAAAAGAAATGAGGACAACCTCAGGGACATCTGGGACAATGTGAAATGCCCCAACATTTGAATCATAGGAGTCCCAGAAGAAGATAAAAAGAAACGCCATGAGATAATACTCGGGGAGATAATAGCTGAAAACGTCCTCAAAATGGGGAAGGAAATAGTCACCCAAGTCCAAGAAACCAGAGTACCAAACAAGATAAACGCAAGGTGAAACACCCCAAGACACATATTAATCAAATTAACAAAGATCAAACACAAAGAACAAATATTAAAAGCAGCAAGGGAGAAACAACAAATAACACACAAAGGGATTCCCATAAGGATAACAGCTGATCTTTCAACAGAAACTCTTCAGGGCAAAAGGGAATGGCAGGACATACTTAAAGTAATGAGAGAATAACCTACAACCCAGATTGCTGTACTCAGGAAGAATCTCATTTAGAAATGAAGGAGAATTCAAAAGCTTTACAGACAAGCAAAAGCTGAGAGAATTCAGCACCACCAAACCAGCTCTTCAACAAAAGCTAAAGGATCTTCTCTAGACACGAAACACAGAAAGGGTGCATAAACACGAACCCAAAACAACAAAGTAAATGGCAACGGGACCATACTTATCAATAATTACCTTAAATGTAAATGGGTTGAATGCCCCATCCAAAACACAAGACTGGCAGAATGGATACAAAAGCAAGAACCCTATATATACTTTCTACAAGAGAACCACCTCAAAACAAGGGACACATACAGACTGAAAGTGAAGGGCCGGAAAAAAATATTTCACGCCAATGGAGACCAAAAGAAAGCATGAGTCGCAATACTCATATCAGATAAAATAGACTTTAAAATAAAGGCTGTGAAAAGAGACAAAGAAGGACACTACATAATGATCAAAGGATCGATCCAAGAAGAAGATATAACAATTATAAATATATATGCACCCAACATAGGAGCACCACAATATGTAAGGCAAATGCTAACGAGAATGAGAGGGGTAATTAACAATAACACAATAATAGTGGGAGACTTTAATACCCCACTCACACCTATGGATAGATCAACGAAACAGAAAATTAACAAGGAAACACAAACTTTAAATGACACAATGGACCAGCTAGACCTAGTTGATATCTATAGGACATTTCACCCCAAAACAATCAATTTCACCTTTTTCTCAAGTGCACACGGAACCTTCTCCAGCACAGATCACATCCTGGGCCATAAATCTAGCCTTGGGAAATTCAAAAAAATTGAAATCATTCCAGTCATCTTTTCTGACCACAATGCAGTAAGATTCTATCTCAACTACATGAAAAAAATTGTTAAAAATTCAAACATATGGAGGCTAAATAACACGCTTCAGAATAACGAACACATCATAGAAGAAATCAAAAAAGAAATCAAAATATGCATAGAAACGAATGAAAATGAAAACACAACCATCCAAAACCTATGGGGCACTGTAAAACCAGTGCTAAGGGGAAGGTTCATAGCATTACAGGTTTATCTCAAGAAACAAGAAAAAAGTCAAATAAATAACCTATTCTACACCTAAAGCAACTAGAGAAGGAAGAAATGAAGAACCCCAGGGTTAGTAGAAGCAAAGAAATCTTAAAAATTAGGGCAGAAATAAATGCAAAAGAAACTAAAGAGACCATAGCAAAAATCAACAAAGCTAAAAGCTGGTTCTTTGAGAAGATAAACAAAGTTAACAAACCGTTAACAAGACTCATCAAGAAAGAAAGGCAGAAGAACCAAATTAATAAAAATAGAAATGAAAATGGAGAGATCACAACAGACAACACTGAAATACAAAGGATCATAAGAAACTACCACGAGCAGCTATATGCCAAAAAATGGAAAACTTGGAACAAGTGGACAAATTCTCAGAAAAGTATAACTTTCCAAAATTGAACCAGGAAGAAATAGATCTTAACAGACCCATCACAAGCAAGGAAATCAAAACTGTAATCAGAAATCTTCCAGCAAACAAAAGCCCAGAACCAGATGGCTTCACAGCTGAATTCTACCAAAAATTTAGAGAAGAGCTAACACCTATCTTACTCAAACTCTTCCAGAAAATTGCAGAAGGTAAACTTCCAAACTCATCCTATGAGGCCACCATCACCCTAATTCCAAAACCAGACAAAGATGCCACAAAAAAAGAAAACTACAGGCCAATATCACTGATGAACTTAGATGCAAAAATCCTTAACAAAATTCTAGCAAACAGAATCCAACAACATATTAAAAACATCATACATCATGACCAAGTGGGCTTTATCCCAGGAATGCAAGGATTCTTTAATATCTGCAAATCAATCAATGTAATACACCACATTAACAAATTCAAAGATAAAAACCATACGATGATCTCAATAGATGCAGAAAAGGCCTTTGACAAAATTCAACACCCATTTATGATAAAAACTCTCCAGAAAGCAGGAATAGAAAGAACATACCTCAACATAATAAAAGCTATATAGACAAACCCACAGCAAGCATTACCCTAAATGGTAAAAATTGAAAGCATTTCCCCTAAAGTCAGGAACAAGACAAGGGTTCCCACTCTCACCACTACTACTCAACATAGTTTTGGAAGTTTTGGCCACAGCAATCAGAGCAGAAAAAGAAATAAAAGGAATCCAGACAGGAAAAGAAGAAGTGAAACTCTCGCTGTTTGCAGATGACATGATCCTCTACATAGAAAACCCTAAAGACTCTACCAGAAAATTACTACAGCTAATCAATGAATATGGTAATGTTGCAGGATATAATATTAACACACAGAAATCCCTTGCATTCCTATACACTAACAATGAGAAAACAGAGAAATTAAGGAAACAGTAGCGTTCACCATTGCAACAAAAAGAATAAAATAGGAGTATATCTACCTAAAGAAACAAAAGACCTATACATAGAAAACTATAAAACACTGATGAAAGAAACCAAAGAGGACACAAACAGATGGAGAAATGTACCGTGTTCATGGATTGGAAGAATCAATATTGTCAAAATGACTATAATACCCAAAGCAGCCTATAGATTCAGTGCAATCCCTATCAAGCTACCAACGGTATTTTTCACAGAACTAGAACAAATAATTTCACCAATTGTATGGAAATACAAAAAACCTCGAATAGCCAAAGCAATCTTGAGAGAGAAGAAGGCAACTGGAGGAATCAACCTGCCTGACTTCAGGCTCTACTACAAAAGCCACAGTCATCAAGACAGTATGGTATTGGCACAAAGACAGAAATATAGATCAATGGAACAGAATAGAAAGCCCAGAGATAAACCCACATACCTATGGACACCTTATCTTCAACAAAGGAGGCAAGAATATACAATGGAAAAAAGACAACCTCTTTAACAAGTGGTGCTGGGAAAACTGGTCAACCACTTGTAAAAGAATGAAACTAGAACACTTTCTAACACCATACACAAAAATAAACTCAAAATGTGTTAAAGATCTAAATGTAAGACCAGAAACTATAAAACTCCTAGAGGAGAACATAGGCAAAATACTCTCTGACATAAATCACAGCAAGATCCTCTATGACCCACTTCCCAGCACATTGGAAATAAAAGCAAAAATAAACAAAGGGGACCTAATGAAACTTAAAAGCTTCTGCACAACAAAGGAAACTATAAGCAAGGTGAAAAGAAAGCCTTCAGCATGGAAGAAAATAATAGCAAACGAAGCAACAGACAAATGATTAATCTCAAAAATATACAAGCAACACCTGCAGCTCAATTCCAGAAAAATAAATGACCCAATCAAAAAATGGGCTAAAGATCTAAACAGACATTTCTCCAAAGAAGATATACAGATGACTAACAAACACATGAAAAGATGCTCAACGTCACTCATTATCAGAGAAATGAAAATCAAAACCACAACGAGGTACCATTACACGCCAGTCAGGATGCCTGCTATCCAAAAGTCTACAAGCAATAAATGCTGGAGAGGGTATGGAGAAAAAAATGAACCTTTCCTCTTACACTGTTGGTGGGAATGCAAACTAGTACAGCCACTATGGAGAACAGTGTGGAGATTCCTTAAAAAACTGGAAATAGAACTGCCATATGACACAGCAATCCCACTCCTGGGCATACACACCGAGCAAACCAGAACTGAAAGAGACACGTGTACCCCATGTTCATCGCAACACTGATTATAATAGCCAGGACGTGGAAGCAACCTAGATGCCCATCAGCAGACGAATGGACAAGAAAGCTGTGCTACATATACACAATGGAACCTTACTCAGCCATTAAAAAGAATACATTTCAGTCAGGTCTAATGAGATGGATGAAACTGGAGCCCATTATACAGAGTGAAGTAAGCCAGAAAGATAAAGACCAATACAGTATACTAACGCATATATATGGAATTTTAAAAGATGGTAACGATAACCCTATATGCAAGACAGAAAAAGAGACACAGATGTATAGAACAGACTTTTGGACTCTATGGGAGAAGGCGAGGGTGGGATGATCTGAGAATAGCATTGAAACATGTATATTATCAAGTGTGAAACAGATCGCCAGTCCAGGTTGGATGCATGAGACAAGTGCTCAGGGCTGGTGCACTGGGATGACCCAGAGGGATGGGATAGGGAGGGAGGTGGGAGGGGGGTTCAGGATAGGGAACACATGTAAATCCATGGCTGATTCATGTCAATGTATGGCAAAAACCACTACAATATTGTAAAGTAATTAACCTCCAACTAATAAAAATAAAGGGAAAAAAAACCCTCAACATTCAGAAAACTAAGATTATGGTATCTGGTCCCATCACTTCATGGTAAATAGATGGGTAAACAATGGAAACAGTGACAGACTTTATTTTTTGGGGGGCTCCAAAATCACTGCAGTGACTGCAGCCATGAAATTAAAAGAGCTTGCTCCTTGGACGAAAAGTTATGATCAACCTAGACAGCTTATTATAAAGCAGAGGCATTACTTTGCCAACAAAGGTCCATCTAGTCAAAGCTATAGTTTTTTCAGTAGCCATGTACGGATGTGAAAGTTTGACTATAGAGACAGCTGAGCGCTGAAGAATTGATGCTTTTGAACTGTGGTGTTGGAGAAGACTCTTGAGAGTTCCTTGGACAGCAAGGAGATCCAACCAGTCCATCCTAAAGGAAATCAGTCCTGAGTTTTCATTGGAATACTGAAGCTAAAACTTCAATACTTTGGCCACCTGATGCGGAGAACAGACAAATTTGAAAAGACCCTGATGTTGGGAAAGAGTGAAGGTGGGAGGAGAAGGGGATAACAGAGGATGAGATGGTTGGATGGCATCACCAACTTGATGGACATGAGTTTGACTAAGCTCCAGGAGTTGGTGATGGACAGGGAAACCTGGCGAGCTGCAATCTATGGGGTCACAAAGAGTTGGACACGACTCTGTGACTGAAATAAACTGATACTTCCCAGGCGGTGCTAGTGGTAAAGAACTCACTTGACAGTGCAGATGACGTAAGAGATGCGAGTTCAATCCCTGCATCAGGAAGATCCCTTGGCAGAGGGCATGGCAACCTACTCCAGTATTCTTGCCTAGAGAATCCCACGGACAGAGGAGCCTGGCAGGCTATGGTCCACAGGGTCGCAAAGAGTCAGACACGACTTAAGTGACTTAGCATGCAAATATACACACATACATAAAAATTATTTTCCACGATATCTTATTACAAGATATTGAATAGTTTCCTGTGCTATACAGTAAATCAATGTTGCTTATCTATTTTATGGGTAGTAGTAGTTTGTATCTGTTCAGTTCAGTTCAGTCGCTAAGTCGTGTCCAACTCTCTGCGACCCCATGAATCGCAGCACGCCAAGCCTCCCTGTCCATCACCAACTCCCGGAGTCTACTCAAACTCTGTTAATCACATACTATTTTTTCTAATTTTTTAATTTTTAATGAGGTATAGTTGATTTACAATGTTGTGTTAGTTTCTGATATACAGCAAAGTGAATCAGCTATACATACACATATATCCCCTTTTCTGGGTTTCTTTCTTATTTAGGTCACCACAGAGCACAGACTTCCCTGTTCTATACAGCAGGTGTGCATTCGTTATCTATTTTAAAAATTGTTGTTTAGTCTCTAAGTTGTGACCAACTCTTTTTTGATCCCATGGACTGTAGCCCACCAGTCTTCTTTATCCATGGGATTTCCCAGGCAAGAATACTGGAATGAGCTGCCCTTTCCTTCTCCAGGCTATCTTCCCAACCCAGGGATCGAACGCACATCTTCTGCATTGGCAGGTGGAATTTTTTTTACCACTGAGTCACCAGGAAAGCCTATTTTATACATGTGTGCTCAGTTGCTTCAGTCATGTCCGACTGTGCTACCCTATCGACTATAGCCTGCCAGGATCCTATGTCCTTGGGATTCTCTAGGCAACAATACTGGAGAGAGTTGCCATGCCCTTCTACAGGGGATCTTCCCAACCCAGGGATCAATCCCACATCTCTTACATCTCCTGCATTGACAGGAGGGTTCTTTACCACTAGTGCCACCTGGAAAGCCCATTTTATACACAGTATTGTATATATGTCAATCCCAATTTCCCAATTTATCCCACACCCACTTCCTCCCTTGGTATCCATACATTTGTTCTCTATTTCTGTCTTTATTTCTGCTTTGAAAATAAGTTCAACTGCTTTATTTTTCTAAATTAATTTTTCTATATTAGCAATATCATACAATATTTTTCTCTTTCTGACTTAATTCACTCTGTACGACAGTCTATATGTCCATGCACATCCTGAAAATAGCACAATTCCATTTTTATGGCTGAGTAATATTCTATTGCATATATGTACCACATTTTCTTTATCCATCCCTCTGCTGATGGACATGTAGGTTGCTTCCATGTCCTGGCTATTGTGAATAGTGCTGCAATAAACACTAGGGTGCATGTATCATTTTGAATTATGGTTTTCTCTGGATTTATGCCCAGTAGTGCAATTCCTGGGTCATATGGTAGCTCTATTTTTAGGTTTTTAAGGAATCTCCATACTGTTCTGGATAGTGACTGTATCAATTTACTTTTCCACCAAAAGCGGAAAAGGGTTCTGTTTTCTCCATACCTTCTCCAGCATTTATCATTTAAAGATTTTTTTGATAATGACTATTCTGACCAGTGTAAGGTGACACCTCATTATAGTTCTGACTTGCAGTTCTCTACTTAATTAGTGACGTTGGGCATCTTTTCATGTGTTTGTTGGCCATCTGTATGTCTTCTATGGAGAAATGTCTATTTAGGTTGGCCGTTGATTTTTTGATTGGGTTGTTTTTTTGAGACTGAGCTCCACGTGCTGTTCCTACATTCCTAATTTATCCATCGCCAGCCTCCCCTTGCCCTTAAGTAACCATAAGTGTCTTTTCTATGTCTGTGGACCTATTCTGTTTGGTATACAGATTCATTTGTATTATTTTTAGACTGCACATATAAGTGGTATCATGTAGCATTTGTCCTTCTCTGACTTACTTTATGAAATACATTATTCTCTATGCCCATTTGGGTTACTGCAAACGTCAAAATTTCATTCTCTTCTACGGCTGAGTAGTTTTCTATTGTGTATATACCACATCCTCTTTATACATTAATCTGTTGATAGACACCAAGTTTGCTTTCTTATACCTACTGTAAACAATGCTGCTATGAACATTAACTTGCACATATATTCTCTAATAGTTATCATTTTCTTTGGATATATATATATATATACCCAGGAGTAGGGTTGCTGGATCATACAGTAGTTCAAAATAACTGGTCTGACAGTATTTAGTAGCTTGATATTTCAGTAATGAGACATATTTATTATGTTCTCTACTTGCCCATCCCCACTGACATCAACTTACAGCCTATTTTATAAATAAATTTTGATTGGAACACATATGCATTCATTAATCTGCATGCTTTCCATGACTATAGAGTTCAGTAGTATGACAGATACCATATGGTTTAAGACACAAGGTTTAAGACATTTACCATCTGGCACATTAATGGAATAAGTTGTTGGTCTCTCTAGTAAGATATGATCAAAGAAGAATTACATTGATTTATTTAAATAGTACCAAGCATCAGGAAACATTTTGATAACCAAAAAAATCACTTCTTTTTTCTGCTTCATTTCACACTTAACCTCAGGAAAACATCACTTTATTTGCTCCTGTTATACTTCCATGTGCCAAAACATCATCTCTGTATCTGCACTTTCACTATGGACACTTCTATATAACAAAATCCATTTGCGATTCATCTATATTGTTATCAGTTCAGTCGCTCAGTCGTGTCTGACTCTTAGCAACCCCATGGACTGCAGCACGCCAGGCCTCCCTGTCCATCACCAACTTCCAGAGTTTACCCAAACTTATGTTCATTGAGTCAGTGATGCCATCCAACCATTTCATCCTCTGTCATCCCCTTCTCCTCCCACCTTCAATCTTTCCCAACATCAGGGTCTTTTCAAGTTAGTCAGTTCTTCACATCAGGTGGTCACAGTACTGGAGTTTCAACTTCAACATCAGTCCTTCAATGAACACTCAGGACTGATCTCTTTTAGGATACACAAGTTGGATCTCCTTGCTGTGCAAGGGACTCTCAAGAGTCTTCTCCAACACCACAGCTCAAAAGCATCAATTCTTCAGCACTCAGCTTTCTCTATAGTTCAACGCTCACACCCACACATGACTACTGGAAAACCATAGGTTTGAATAGACGGACCTTTATTGGCAAAGTAATGTCTCTGCTTTTTAATAAGCTGTCTAGGCTGGTCATAACTATCCTTCCTAGGAGTAAGCGTCTTTTAATTTCATGGCTGCAATCACCATCTGCAGTGATTTTGGAGCCCAAAAAAATAAAGTCTGCCACTGTTTCCACTGTTTCCCCATCTATTTGCCATGAAGTGATGGGACCAGATGCCATGATCTTAGTTTTCTGAATGTTGAGCTTTAAGACAACTTTTTCACTCTCCTCTTTCACTTTCATCAAGAGGCTTTTTAGTTTCTCTTCACTTTCTGCCATAAGGGTGGTGTCATCTGCATATCTGAGGTTATTGTTATTTCTCCCAGCAATCTTGATTCCAGCTTGTGCTTCCTCCAGCCCAGCATTTCTCATGATGTACTCTGCATATAAGTTAAATAAGCAGGGTGACAATATACAGCCTTGACGTACTTCTTTCCCTATTTGGAACCAGTCTGTTGTTTCATGGCCGGTTCTAACTGTTGCTTCCTGACCTGCATACATATTTCTCAAGAGGCAGGTCAGGTGGTCTGGTATCCCCATCTCTTTCAGAATTTTCCAGTTTATTGTGATCCACACAGTCAAAGGCTTTGGTATCAATAATTCATTATGCTTTTTTTTAGACAGTAATGCTACTCTGGAGAGTAATGGATGGAGAATATTTTATAGATCTACTAACCTGTTGTGGGCCATTTGACTTCTTTCAAGTTTGGGCTGACAAAATAAAGCTACTAATTCTAAGGGTATACATTAATGAATAGTTCTATACGAGAAGAAATGCTGTTATTTCAACTTAGATAAATACATATGAGAGCAATTGCTTGGTTATACCATAGCTATAGAATTAATTTTATTTAAAAAAACTGACAAATTGCTTTTACAAGGTACCTGTTCCATTTGACAAACAATACCTAAAACTTCCATTTATTCTATATCTTTAGCAGCACTTGGAAATACTGGGTTTTTTTTTTACTCAGCCACTCTAGTAGAGATTTATATCACAGTGATTTCTAGTTGGCATTTCCTTACTGACAATTGATGTTAAGTATTTTTTGATTTGCTTACATATCATTTTATCTTTAATGAAGAATATTTCCATCTTTTGCATATTTATTTTATTGTAACTCATGTACAACAAAGTTCAATTTTTAAGATCCTTCTAGCCTCTATAAACTACTCTGTCTTTATAACTTTTTGCATTTTAGACATATCACATAAATAAATCATGTAGAAAGAAGCATCTGAATCTGGCTTCCACTTGAATAGTTTTTTCAAATTCATCCATGTTGAACAATGTATCAGTACTTCATTCTTTTTATTATATTTTATTTCACTTTCTTGACAGTATCTCTTCAAGGACAAACACTACCGTATTTTGATTTTACTGTTTGTGGTTTAGACTTAATATCAAATCTAAGGTCCTATAGCTGTACAACTATGTTTTCTCTTAAGAGCTGTGATGTTAGCCTTAAAATTTAAGTCTTTGATTCATATTTTACTCATCTTTGCAAAGTATGAAGTTGCTGGACCAAAATTATTCATTTCTATGGGGATATTCACTTGTCCCAACATTATTTGTTGAAAAGACTGATATTCCCCACTGTAGTGTCTTGACACTCTTGTCAGGAAATTAATCAATCATATATAAGTGGGTACATTTGTGGATTTTCCATTTCTGTCCTTCCATATACTTATATAACCTGTTTGTTTACCCTTACAATTTTACCATGAGGTCTTAATTATTGGATCTCTGTGCTAAGCTTTTTTAACAGTTTACTGTTTTCTTTTTTTAAATTTTATTTATTTTTGGCTGCATCGGATCTTAGTTGTGGCACACAGGATCTTTGTTGCAGCATGCACGTTCTTTTGTTGTGGCATGGGCTCCAGAGTGTGTGGGCTCAGTAGTTGTGGCATGTGGACTTAGTTGCCCCATGGCACATGGGATCTTAGTTCCCTAACCAGGGATCAAACCCATGTGCCCTGCACTAGAAGATGAATTCTTAACCACTGGACCACCAGCGAACTCCCTGTACTGAGATCTAAAATCAGGAAATGTGAGTTCTCTAATGCACTTTTTCCCCTAGACTGCTTTGTCTATTCTGTATCCATATTTCCATATGAATTTTATACTCAGCTTGCCAATTTCTACAAAAATCCAAGTTGCGACACTGATAGAGGTGTCACTAACTCTCTAGGTCAATTTGAGGACTAATGTCAATTGTATTCATTTCTGAAAGCTGCCTAACAGTCAACAACTGGAAAGCTTAGCATCGACAGTTCTGGAGACTGGAAGTCTGAAATTAAACTGTCATGTTAACACAAGTAAAATTAATTATCTCAAAGTTCTAGAAGTCTGAAATAAAAGCACTCATAGAGTCATGTTTCCTGTGAAGGATCTAGGAGAGAACATATGCCATGTCTTTCTAAGCTTCTATTGTGGCCATCAATCCTTTGTGCCTCTATTATTGTAGACACATCACGTCAATCTCCGCCTTTGTAGTTACACAACATTTTTCCTGTATATCTGTCTCTGTGTGCCCTTTCCTCTTATAACAACACCAGACACACTGGATTAAAATTCCACTCTCCTCAGTATGACCTCAGATTAACTTAATGACATCTGCAAAGTCCCTACTTTCAAATAAGGTAAATTCATAAGAAGCAGAGATTAGAACATTAACATATCTTTTAGGGATACATAATTCAATTGATGATACCATTTTAACATTACTAACTCTTCCAATCCATGAGCATGAGGTATGTTTTGAACTGCTCAATTCTTCTTAAATTTCTTGCAATATGGTTTTTCTGGATCTCAATGTAAGTCTTACACTTATTTTGTTCAGTTCATGCCTAAGCATTTTATTCTTTTGGATATTATTGCAAACTGAATTGGTTTTGTATTTATTTATTCAGATTATTCATTGCTACTATACAGAAAAATAACTCATTTTTCTATAGTTTCTTATATCATGCAATCTTTCTGAATTCATTTTTTAGGTCTAATTACGTAATGTGGGTTACCTAGGATTTTCCATACACAAAATCATTTCATCTGTGAATAAAGTTTTCGTGCTTCAGTACCAATCTAGATGCAATTTGTTTTTCTTGCCTAGCTGACCTGGATAAAAGTTCTACTATAATGTCAAACAGAAGGAATAAGAGTAGACATTCATATCTTGTTCCTAAACTCAGGGGAAAAATACACAGTCACTGAGTACATTAAGTGTAGGTTATTCCTAGATATATATTATCTGGTTAATAATGTGTATTACCTAACTTCTCTTCCTAGTTTGTGAAATGTTTTCAATGTGAATAGGAACTGGATATTTCCAAATGCATCTATTGAGTTTATGTGCATTAAAGAAAAAAAACAGGGTTACTTCTTTTAATGTCATATTTTAAGAGTATTTCATAAATATGTTGGAAATATACTCTTTCACTCTATGACTGCTTTTTCTCATTTTCCTAGCACCTTCCTTTGAGAGAAAAATTTAATTTTTGTGAAATCTAATTTACTTATTTTCTCACTTATGGGTAATCCTTTTGGTGTGCATGCATGCATGCTAAGTCACTTCAGTCATATCTGACTCTGCACCCCATGGACTGTAGCCAACCTGGCTCCTCCGTCCACGGGGATTCTCTAGGCAAGAATATTGGAGTGGGTTGCTGTGTCCTCTTCCAAGGGATATTCCCAACTCAGGGATCAAACGTGCATCCCTTATGTAATACCGTAAATGGTATTAACTAAATTTTTTTCCCAAATATTCATGGCTAGTATACTGAAATGCATGCCCTTTATTGGTTTTTCTTACCTTATAGTATTGGCTAAAACTTCCAGGGCAAATTTGAACAGTAATGGTGAAATGTGATACTCGCCCAGTTTCTGTTCATAGAAGGGGAAACCATTCTGTCTTTAATGATTAATACTACAAGTGTTTCTGAGATTCCACTTATGACATTAATGAGGTTGCCTTCTATTCTAAATCTGCTAAGCATTTTTATTATGAATAGGTTTTAAATGATGTCAAATGCTTTTCTTTTTGCACCTACTGAGATATGCTTTCTTTTCCAGTTATATGATTGCCTTCCAAATACTGAATTACTCTTTCAGTTCTGAACCAAATCATTCTATTCTCCTTTAAATAGGCATGCTCTCAAAGGAAACTATTTTATCACAGTCAAACAAACCTCATGAAAGGGAAATACCCAACTTTTGTTCCCTACAGCCTTTGATATAGAGAAAAGAAAATACCTAACTCCAGAATCCTTGAGCTTCTGACAGGAGGAAGTTCAGTTCAGTTCAGTCGCTCAGTCCTGTCCAACTCTTTGCGACCCCAGGACTACAGCATGCCAGGCTTCCCTGTCCATCACCAAGTCCCAAAGCTTACTTAAACTCATGTCCATCAAGTCACTGATGTCATCCAACCATCTCATCCTCTGCATCCCCTTCTTCTCCTGCCTTCAATCTTTCCCAGCATCAGGGTCTTTTCAAATCTTTCCCAGCATCAGGGTCCTCCAGCGTCTAACGAGAGGAAGGGAAGCACCCAAATCCAGCCCTTTCTAGCCTTCCTGTCCAATCTGAAGTGGGAAAAAAGCAAGAATCATTTGGGAAGGTCACAGACAAGGGATATAGGTCAACTAAAAGACTAAAAGACTGAGACTTTATAATCACTTATAACCATAGGATTATAAACGCTACTCTTCTCCCCTATATACCTCACCAGTATATTAACAAAGCTCCTATTTACACTTCTCAGAGGTCTCCTTGAGTTGCCTCCTATTTCCAAGGATTATAGTATACTTAAGAGTAAAGAAACGGGGGGAAATGTTTCTATGTCACCCTTTCTAAAACAGAAGTCCTGGTACCTGCTTTATAAATAAAGGCTTAATGGAAAATAGTCACACTCATTCATTTACTGTCAAAGGTGACTTGTGCTACAAAAACAGAGGTAAGTAGTGTCAGAGATCAGGTTGTAAAAAGCTTAAAATACTTTTGATTTGGTCTTTACAAGAAAAGCTTTCTGATCTCTGTGTTAGAGGGCATAATGATGAAATCCCAAATACAATAGTAACAAAAAGGATAAAATATTACAAATAAGCAGAACAAAAATGTTTAAAATATATATTAAGATAACTATAAAATACACATTAAAAATTCAAAAAGAGCCTTCGATAAATAAAAAACCATCCTTTGTTTTTGGATTAAGCTGTCCCATGATCTTCAAGACATTATTTATAAGTTTATAAATTTTACAAACATAATTTTATAAATGTAATGAAATCCTCCCAAAAAAAAATCCCAATGAATTTTACAGAGGTACATGAATTGATTCTGAAGTTCAAATGGAAAAATAAATTCACATTAATTTCAATGGAAAAGAACAAGAAATTCCAGAAAGAGATCCAACTATATGTAAAAGCTTACTGTATCACAGTCCATATGCAGTTAATAATGTATTGCTTTACATCTTGCAGTGTTATAAGCTCATATCTCTCTGTTCTTTGTTACTTTTTTATATATAATACATGTATAAATGTTATAGACCTCATAAGACAATGTTACAGTTTTAATTTTTAATAAGGTATCCATCTTATAAAGCTATTAAGAGAGAAAAGGGGGAAAAAATGATTTTATATTTACCCAGATATTTACCAGTTCTAATGCTCTTCATTTTTTTTGAAGATCCAAGTTTCCATGAAAGTTCATTTACTTCCATCTTAAGAACCTCCTTTATCATGTTATAATATAGATCCATTTGTAACAAATACTCTTATAGCTCTCCTTTATTGAAAATACCTTTATCCCATCTTCATTTTCGAATCTTTTCACTGGATATTCATCAAGGGTTGACAGGTTTGCTTCTTTCTTCCCCCCTAACAACTTAAAGTTGCTGTTGCATGCAGTTTCATTGAAATGGCTTCTAATGAGAAGTCAGAAAGTAATAGGATCATTGTGACTGATTATATGTAACTTTTCTGTTGCTAAGATTTACACTTTGTGTTTTGTTTCAGACACTTTAATTATGATGTGCCTCAGGTAGACATCTTTACCTTTATCATACTTAATATTTAACATATTCTATCTGCAAATTTTTACATTTATTCAAGTTTGAGAATTTTTCAATCACTAACAAAAAGTTTTTCCCCATCTCCCTCTCTATCTCTTCTGATATCCCAATTACACAGGTTTCTGTGGCTCTGTTCAGTTTTTCTCACTCTTTTTTAACTCTTTTCTTCACATAAGATAATTTCTATTGATCTGGCTTCAATTTCACTTTTTCTTCTGTCATGTCTATATATATATATGTAAACAAAAGTTAAAGCCCTTCAATGAACTTTATATTTCAGAAATTATATTATTCCTTTCTAAAAATTTCACTTATTTCCTCTTCATGAGTTCCTTTCTGAGAGTTCCCATTTTTCTGCTGAGATTTTCATGCATTGAAAATATGTAGTTTCACTTCTTTGAGAATAGTTTAAAATGCCCACTTTAAAATTCTCAAATCCTAGTTTACAATTTCGGTTTACCTTAGAGTAGAAACTTTCTTTTCTATAAAGAATGTGTAACATTTTTTTTTTTTTGGTTCTTCATAAGAATGAACACTGTAATCCATAGAAAGGCCACTATAAAAATAATGCACAAAATATAAGCTAAATATTAAATAGAAAAACTCAAATAGAATTTTAAAAATATTCAACTGTTCCCAGAAAAGCAAGAAAGGAGAAACAAGGAAATTAATAATAGAGGAAACAAATAAAAAGCCAAAAATAAAATGCTAGACTGCAGCTGAGGCACATCAATAACTATATTGAATGTTAATGGAATAAATGCTCCAATTAAAAAGCAGAAACTGTTAAGAACAGATATAAAAATTAAGATAAACTAAATATGAAGTACAGAGATTAACTTTAAATATAAAACACAAACAGAATGAAATGGATGGAAAAATGGTATCACAAGGAAATGATAAGCATAAGTAGACTAGTTGTATTAACAGTAGATAAAACAAATTTTAAAACAAAACTTATTACTAGAAATCAAGGATTCAGACTGGGACTTCCCTGGCAATTCAGTGGGGAAGACTCTGCACTCCCAATGCAGGGTGCCTGGGTATGACCCCTGGTCGGGGAGCTTGTTGCCATACGCCACAACCAAAAGATTCCACAGGAGGCAACAAAAACCCCAAATGCCGCAACTAAGACCCAGCACAGCCAAATAAATTAAAAAAAAAAAAGGACTAAGGTCTAAAAAAGGACTGATTCAACAAGACAGAACAATCACAAATGTATCTGTACTCAGTAACAGAGGATCAAAGTACTGGAAATAAAGACTGACAAAAGACAATTCCACACTCATGACTGCTAATTTTAAACCCCTCTCTAATGGAATTCCAGTGGAGCTATTTCAAATCCTGGAAGATGATGCTGTGAAAGGGCTCCACTCAATATGCCAGCAAATTTGGAAACTTGAGCAGTAGCCACAGGACTGGAAAAGGTCCATTTTCATTCCAATCCCTAAGAAAGGCAAAGCAAATGAGCACACAATTGCACTTATCTCAAATGCTAGCAAAGTAATGCTCAAAATTCTCCAAGCCAGGCTTCAACAGTACATTAACCATGAACTTCCAGATATCCAAGCTGGATTTAGAAAAGGCAGAAGAACCAGAGATCAAACTGCCAGCATCTGTTGGATCATCAAAAAAGCAAGAGAGTTCCAGAAAAACATCTATTTCTGCTTTATTGACTATGCCAAAGCCTTTGACTGTGCGGATCACAATAAACCATGGAAAATTCTGAAAGAGATGGGCATACCAGACCACCTGACCTGCCTCTTGAGAAACCTGTATGCAGGTCAGGAAGCAACAGTTAGAACTGGACATGGAACAACAGACTGGTTCCAAATCAGGAAAGGAGTACATCAAGGCTGTATACTGTCACCCTGCTTATTTAACTTATATGCAGAGTATATCATGAGAAATGCTGGACTGGATGAAGCACAAGCTGGAATCAAGATTGTCGGGAGAAATATCAACAACCTCAGATATGGAGATGATACCACCTTTATGGCAGAAAGCGAAGAAGAACTAAAGAACCTCTTGATAAAAGTGAAAGAGGAGAGTGAAAAAGTTGTCTTAAAGCTCAACATTCAGAAAACTAAGATCATGGCATCTGGTCCCACCACTTCATGGCAAATAGATGGGGAAACAGTGGAAACAGTGTCAGACTTTACCTTTGGGGGCTCCAAAATCACTGCAGATGGTGACTGCAGCCATGAAATTAAAAGACACTTACTCCTTGGAAGGAAAGTTATGACCAACCTAGACAGCTCATTAAAAAGCAAAGACATTACTTTGCCAACAAAGGTCCGTCTGGTCAAGGCTATGGTTTTTCCAGTAGTCATGTATGGATGTGAGAATTGGACCATAGAGAAAGCTGGGTGCAGAAGAATTGATGCTTTTGAACTGTGGTGTTGAAGAACACTCTTGAGAGTCCCTTGGACTGCAAGGAGATCCAATCAGTCCATCCTAAAGGAAATCAGTCCTGAATATTCATTGGAAGGACTGATGCTGAAACTGAAACTCCAATACTTTGGCCACATGATGGGAAGATCTGACTCATCTGAAAAGACCCTTATGTTGGGAAGGATTGAAGGCGGGAGGAGGAGGGGATGACAGAGGATGAGATAGTTGGATGGCATCACTGACTCAAGGGACATGAGTTTGAGTAAACTCCGGGAGTTGGTAATGGACAGGGAGGCCTGGCGTGCTGCAATCCATGGGGTTGCAAAGAGTCGGACACGACTGACCAACTGAACTGAACTGAACTGAGCTGAAACAACTGAGAGACCCACAAAAGAATTTAGCAATTTATACATGCATAACATATATGAACAATATTATCAATCACCTAGATTCAATTTATATTCTTAGATAATACACCAAAAGTGACATAATGCACATTATTTCCAAATGTACCAAGTAGGTTTACCAAGATGGACAATATTCTGGACCATAATACAGTCCAAGTATAAATAAAAACATTAAGACCATACAAAATATAAAGTAAACAGGAAACCCCCGAATATATGGAAGTTAACCATTCCTTTAAATGAACACTGACTCGGTGAAAAAAATTATAGGAAAAACTAGATGACATTTGGCATTGAACAATAATGAAAGATATTTTAAATCCTTGTGTGTGTGTTAAGTTTCTTTAGTCATGTCTGATTCTGTGCTACCCTGTCAACTATAGCCTACCAGACTCAGATGTCCATGGGATTCTCCGGCAAGAATAGTAGAATGGGTTGCCACTCCCTTCTCCAGGGGATCTTCCCTACGCAGGGAAGACCCACATCTGTTACATGTCCTGCACTGTTGTTACATGTCCTGCATTGGCAGGCAGGTTCTTTACCCCAGCACCACCTGGGAAGCCCTTTAAATCTGCGAGATCAGCTAAATAGAGAAATTTATGACTTTAAATGTCTATGTTAGAAAAGAAGGAAGGTCTCTGATCAATGCTCTAAGCTGAGGGCTAGGGTGGGCGAAGGGCACTGATCTACAACTCCCAGGCCTGTGTTGTCTTTGTAAATAATGTTTTATCAGAACACAGCCACATTCACTCATTTAAGAATTATCTATGGCTGACTTCTGCCACAATGCCAGCTCTAAGCAATTGTGAAAGGCCACATAGTCCATAAAGCTAAAATATTATCCTGTCCTCTAATAAAAATTTTGCTTAAGCTTCTACCTTATGAAAGTAGGAAAAGAAGACAAGTCAAATTCAAAGCAAGCAAAAGGAAATTATAAAGAACAGAAATCACTGAAATAAAAATTGAAAAACATTAGAGAAAATTTAAAAAAAAAACTCAGAACTGATAAACTAGATAAAAAAAAAACAAATGTCTAATATCAGGAATTAAAGAAGGAATATCACTACAGATGTTTCATACATTCGAAAAATAATACAGGGATATTATGAACTGATATGTAGTTTCCAAGAAGTACTATTAAAAGGAAAATTCAAAGTGCGATATATTAAAGAACAAATATATCATGCTACCTATTGTGTGAGAAGGGAAAATAAGAAAACACGTTATCTGTATTGGCAGAATAGAGCAGAAAACGATGAACCTGGTTACCCATAGGGATGAAGAGACAAATGAGGTAGAAAGGATACAGGAGAGAGTGATTTACATTTCTCTGAGTGTAACCCTTTGTATATTTTCTACCTTTTGAAGCACATTACTATCCTAAATATTCAAAAAATAAAATTATATCAATAAGAACATAATGGAAGGAAAACTAAAACTAAACAAATGAACACAGTACATTTTGAGTTTAGACCATAACCACAGGGAAAAAAGGAAAGGAGGCAAATGAGATGGGAAAAAGGAAGAGAAAGAGGAAGGATCACGGCAATGGACAAGGAAAGGGGAAGAATGGAAGGAAGGGAGGGAGGGAGGAAGAAAGGATGGATTCAAGTATCTTATAAACATAGTATCTGATAATATACCCTTAGTCTTGGGGGATGCAGCGGGGTGTCAGGGGGTGAGCAGCCGGAAATGTGAAAATTAACCCTTAACTATTTTTAATAGGTTTGTTTATTGACTTATGTGAAGCAGTTTTGAAAATATTTTAGATACATTGTAAGATTGCACAACTGAGTAAATATTTTTGGTGTTTTAGGAGCCAGTTTTCTCACTGCGCACAGACAGAAAAGACAAACATGGGGTGAGGTAAAGCAAGAAAGAACACTATAAGGATGGATTAGAACTAAAGGTACAGTATGAACACATGAAAATATGTATATGTTTGTGTGTATATATATTTATGTATCTGTGTGTATATATGCATATACCTTCTAACTCTATACACTGAAAGGGCTAAGAAGAAAAGACCTCAAGAGCAATGAGCAACCAAGCACTGAAGTCTTGGTTTGTAAATACTAACCCTCCATTAAAAGGAACCAAGGCGCCTAGAAAAAACAGACAATTGCAGGATGAGTCAGGATAGGTATAAGATGAATCTTATGACAACAAAAGTAAGGAAAGGTTCAAATAAATGTTGGGGACATTGCAAGCACATAATAAACAGTTTTCAAGGGCTCCCACTGGCCATATCTAGAACATTTTGAACACAAAAATAATTAAGAAATATAATGAATTATAAACCATTGAAAAAAGGCTAATTTCAATCCCTCATAATAATAAATAGAGGAGAGGGTAGGTCTTGTTCTTATAGTATTATCCTGAGGCCTGACTGGTAAATGTGAAGGCAGTACTAGAGTTACAAAACAATCACAGTAAAGAATGGGCAAGGAAAAAGGCTACAGGGGGATATTTTTATGGTATGCAAGATATTTTCATGATCTCAAAATGTCTCACTACATTTTGATGGAATCATTAACAATGTGAATATTCTAGTTGCCATACTGTACTATAGTTTTGCAAGGCTGTAGAAATCCTGCCGATTGTAGAAATGCTGCAGATTAAAGAAGACTAAAAAGATTATGACAACTAAATTTAATATTTACCCATAAGCTGGATTTTGGAGAAGGAAAAGGCAACCCACTCCAGTATTCTTTCCTGGAGAATCCCATGGACAGAAGGAGCCTGGCAGGCTACAGTCCATGGGGTAACAAAGAGTCAGACACAACTTAGCAACTAAGCAGCAGCAGGCTGGATTCAGGACTAGATGGGATAAAAATGCTATAAAGAACATTGTTATGAAATGTGAAGAATAGTTTAGAAATATGAGGTTGACAAATGTACTGTAGTTATTAAAAAAAAAAAAAAGTTTGTTTAGAAAGTATCCACTGAAGTATTTAGGGGTAAAGGACCAAATATTCTAGAAAAAAAAAATTATACAGAGTGGAAAGGGAGGAGCACAAAAGATAAAACTAATAGTGGAAAATGTAAACAACAGACAAATCCTGATAAGAGAATACATGTGTTCCTTATACTACTTTTGGTATGTTTCTGTAAGTTTAAAATTATTTTCAAGTGAAAAAAATTTTTAAAAGGAATGATATCCAGAACACTTTTAAAAAACTACTATAGACTGGAATCCAGAATATTAAAAATAATACTGCTACAAATCAATTAACAAAATTAAAAGACAAAACAACCTAACAGATAGCATTAAATGATCAAAATAGAAACATTCAGAAAAAGTAACCAGAATTTTAATAAGCATATGAAAAGATCTTCAACATCACTAATAATTAGTGAAAGGCAAATTAAAGCATGACATAATTTCATATCAATCATATTGGCAAATTATAAAAATAATAACAAAGTTTGCAAAGAATAAGCAGAGGGGAAAGGAGATATGGAGAGGAAAGAAAAATGTTACTGAGAAACCAATATTTTCATATTCTTTGGTGAGAGTGTAAATTGGGACAATCACTCTGAAGAGTAACACATATTTCAATTTACATACTACATAATTTCACTTTAATAAAAACACTACAGAAATTCTCATCTATGCATAAGAAGTCCTCTAAAGATTTTACTATAGCCTGGTATTTCATAGTAAATAACTGGAAACAACCTAAACATCTATCAGTGGGATAACAGATCCACTGTATTTTCACCCAGTGCACTACGATACAGTAATTGAAATGAATTTGCTAGACTAATATACTTATCAATATAGATGAATCCCACAAAAGATACTGTAAATAGCTACTATGGCTACACTGCTCCACAGTTACTGAATATCCTGTATCTCAAAAATAATGATGAGTGAAAAAACCAAGTTGTGGAATACATAAAATATGATAGAATTTTAATAAAGCTTAGTAGCATGGAAAAACTATTACTATATATCTAAGCAGTGAAAGTATTTTAAAAAGCACATGGTAAGGACATACAACTTCAGAAGAGGACTTACTTGTGGCATGTGATGAAGAGGAGGCTTTGACTGCACTGTTTAAAGTTTTTAAAAATCTGAAACAGAATACGATAAGGTTTAAGATTTGTTAAAGAAGGGTGGTGATAACAAGCACTCAGTTTGTCATTCTCAATATATTCTGTTTGAAATATTTCATTTAAAAATTTCACGAAACTCAAACAGGGACTTTGTGTCAACCTAGAGGGGTGGGATGGGGAAGGAGATGGGAGGGAGCTTCAAAAGGGAGGGGATGTGTGTATACCTATGGCTGATTCATATTGAGGTTTGACAGAGAACAGCAAAATTCTGTAAAGCAATTATCCTTCAATAAAAAAAAATTAATTAAAAAAAAATTTAGATGGCTTACTTTCCAGGAGAACCAGAGGGTAGAAGAGATTCAACTCTTAAGGGGCACACCCAAAATCTCACATACTCAGATTCTGGGAAGAAGCAATAATGTGAAAGGATCAGATGCTCCTGCTGATCCTGCAGAGGCTCTGGGAGAGGCATGAGGCAACTATAGCTCACCCTGGGGTCACACATGCTGGCAGTAACTGTTTTGGGGAGCTCCTTCTGTCAGGAGGATACTGGTACTGGAGAGTACCATTTTTGAATCTTCCCTCTAGCTTATTAAGGGTTGAACTGGCCCCACCCACCAGCCTGTCACCATCAATACTGGGATGCTTAAGGTCAAGCAGCTAACCAGATGGCAACACAGACCCACCCACCAGCAGGCCTTAGGACCCCTTGAGCACCTAGCCACCTTCAGACATAGGCCACTCACCAGTGCACCAGCACTAGTCCAGGCACTCTGAGGGCTTACAGTCAGCCATAGAGACCCAACTCACCTACCAGTGAGTGGACCGACACCAATTCTGAGACCCCAGGTTCCTGCTCACCTACCAGTGAGTGGGCAGACACCAACTCTGAGACCCCAGGTTTCTGCAGCCAGATACCAGGACCCAGCTCTGGCTATCAGCAGGCAGGCATTAGCCCCAGGACATCAAGGGTCCAGGCTGCACCCACCAGTGGGTGGACACTAACCCTGGGATCCCCTGCACCCTGGTTGTGCCCACCAGTGAGAAGACATGAGCCTTAGGACTACCACAGCCCCACAGACTATGACTGTCAAGACTCACCTATGGTGCACCAGAGGTCGCACCAACTCTGGGACCTGCTGGGCCCCAGCCTTATGCACCAGAGAAGTTGACATCAGCTTCAGGATTTCCCAGGGCCCTGTAGTCAAAAACCGTGGGACATGGCTCTGCACACAAACAGATTGGCACTAGCCCCAGGAAGACTGGGATCCAACCTCGCCTACCAGCAAGCCAACAGCTGCACTAAGACACTGTGGGCCCTTCAGTCAGCTACCCCAGGATCCAGCCCATTCATCAGCTGACCAACACCAGGTTTGGGATACTCCAGGCCCTTCAATGGATGAATGGATAAAGAAGATGTGGTATGTGTACAAACACACACACACACAAACACACACACTAAACAGACTATTACTTAGCCAAAAAAAAAATGAAATCTGACCTAGAGGGTATTATGCTATAGTTCAGTTCAGTCACTCAGTTGTGTCCAATTCTTTTTGACCCCATGGACTGCAGCATGCCAGGCTTCCCTGTCCATCATCAATTCCCGGAGCCTACTCAGACTCATGTCCCTTGAGTAGGTGAAGCCATCCAACCACCTCATCCTCTGTCATCCCCTCCTCCTCCTGCCTTCTATCTTTCCCAACATAAAGGTCTTTTCAAATGAGTCAGATCTTCCCATCAGGTGGCCAAAGTATTGGAGTTTCAGCTTCAGCATCAGTCCTTCCAATGAATATTCAGGACTGATTTCCTTTAGGATGGACTGATTGGATCTCCTTCCTGTCCAAGGGACTCTCAAGAGTCTTCTCCAACATCACAATTCAAAAGCATCAATTATTATTATGCTAAGTGCAATTTAAAAAATAAAACAAATGAACAAATATAACAATACAGAAATATAAATACAGAGAACAGATGGTTGCCAGAGGGGAATGAGTGGGCAGAAGAGATAGATGAGGGTAAGTTTAAAGGGGCAAACTTACAGTTTCAAGATAAATGAGTCACAGCTATGAAATGTACAGTGTGGGAAATGTAGCCAATAATTAAGTAATAGCTTTGAATGGTGACAGATGCTAAGTGAAGTTATCATGATGATCATTTTGAAATATACAGAAATATGAAATCAGTATGTTTGCTGTACAACAGGAACTAATAGCATTGTGGGTGAATTATACTTCAAAATAAACTGACTCATACAAAAAGGCACCAGATTTTTGGCTACCAGAGATTGACAGGATGGTGTTGGGGGGACTGGATGAAGGCAGTCAAAAGTACAGTAATTTAGTACTTATATAAGATAAATAAGTTCTAGGGATGTATGTTACAACAAAATAAATTAACACTGATATATGTTATACATGGAAACTCTTAAGAGTAAACCAATCCTGAGTCCTCAACACAAGAAAAAATTTTATTTCTTTAATTTTGCATCTATATGAGGTATGGATAGTCACCAAATTCACTGTGGTAATCATTTCATGATGCATGTAAGTCTAATCATTATGCTATACACCTTAAACTTATATACAGTGCTATAGTCCATTATATCTCAATAAAACTGAAAGAAAAATATAGAAAAAATAAAACAAAAATGAAAAATATTGGTAAATCAAAAACATTTACAAATAATTTCATTAACCTAGAATTAAATCACTGCTGTTAGGTAGGGAGAGGTGAATTGATTGGAAAGGAGCACAAGGAAACTTTCATAGGTGATGGAAATGAAACACTTAAGATGCAAAATTTGCCACCTCAAAATGTTTCTCTTTGGCATGAGGATTAATTTTGGCTGATTATTTATAAATAACAGAAGACTCTGGAAGACTTTCTTCCTACCTATCCTGAAACTACCTAAAGAACATAGATTAAGGGCCTGTTCCTGGAATAGAGCTATCACCAGAAATATCTGCAAATAATATGGACTAGCTGTGATGGGAGGAAATTCAGCAAGACCTAGAGATCAAGGGTCTACTCCTTGTCAGGTTGTCTGCATTTACATACCAAATGTTTGCTTTTCCATGTGAATTGCCTTCCTTCCCTGTGAGGTCCCAAACCACTACCCCCAACAACCTCTTTTGTCTTTAGCTATGAGAAACTGGGCTGGAAGAAGAACAAGCTGAAATCAAGATTGCCAGGAGAAATATCAATAACCTCAGATATGCAGATGACACCACCCTTATGGCAGAAAGTGAAGAGAAACTAAAAAGCCTCTTGATGAAAGTGAAAGAGGAGAGTAAAAAAGTTGGCTTAAAGCTCAACATTCAGAAAACTAAGAACATGGCATCTGGTCCCATCACTTCATGGGAAATAGATGGGGAAACAGTGGAAACAGTGTCACATTTTATTTTTTTGGGCTCCAAAATCACTACAGATGGTGATTGCAGCCATGAAATTAAAAGACGCTTACACCTTGGAAGGGAAGTTATGACCAACCTAGACAGCATATTAAAAAATAAATAAAACTTGTAGAAACAACATTTTCACCTTCTCTAAAAGATCATAAAATATAGTTAACACTCATTTTGCTAAGGGGTGTGAAAATGATTAAGTGATTAATCAAGCCAATGATGCAGTAATATAGGTGTATGCTACCTGTCTTATTGCATTTTATCATTTAACCAGTAAAAATGCACTATCACACTATGATACAAACTTTTTTTTATCAAAATCTTTCCTATTTTCCTTTTCCCTGAGCTTGCAATTGCTGTTACAAACCATCCTGAAATAAATATCTCTCATTGAAGTCAACAACAACAAAAAAAAAGGCAGAGACATTACTTTGCCAACAAAGGTTCATCTAGTCAAGGCTATGGTTTTTCCAGTGGTCATGTATGGATGTGAGAGTTGGACTGTGAAGCTCAGCACTGAAAACTTGATGCTTTTGAACTGTGGTATTGGAGAAGACTCTTGAGAGTCCCTTGGACTGCAAGGAGATCCAACCAGTCCATCCTAAAGGAGATCAGTCCTGGGTGTTCATTGGAAGGACTGATGTCGAAGCTGAAACACCAATACTTTGGCCACCTCATGCGAAGAGTTGACTCATTGGAAAAGATCCTGATGCTGGGAGGGATTGGGGCCAGGAGGAGAAGGGGACGACAGAGGATGAGATGGCTGGATGGCATCACCAACTCGATGGACAGAGTTTGAGTAAACTCCAGGAGTTGGTGATGGCTAGGGAGGCCTGGCGTGCTGTGATTCATGGGGTCGCAAAGAGTCAGACACAACTGAGCGACTGAACTGAACTGAACTGCTATGAACTGAACTCAAGATGGTATTCAAAGTGAAGGCTTCAGCCATTTTGACCAGTTACTCAATATTCCTGGCTCTGTCACAAGTACACATATTCTTGAACTTTTGATTTTCTCCTGTTACTCTCCTATAAATGAATCATGTCAATTTAATTATTAGACAGGCCAGAAGAACCTATAAGGTTACAGAAAAATTTCTTCCCTATATTTTAATATATGTAAACTATACTTCAAAGTTTAAAAGTAGGATTATATGAGCTTTTATTTTTTTTCAACCTTACTTTACTTGTTTTAAAAAAGAAGAGAAAATGACACTGAAGGACTTGCTGAATTTCAGATGTTGTTTCACAAGAAATGTAACTTTCAAAATGACATCTTAAAGTCTTTTTGGATAAAAAAGCATTAGTGTATAAAACATATTTTTATCACATATTAAAGTTGTCAACTATAAATTGGCACTTGCTATCTACAAGGATTAAATCATGTGCTGCTGCAGCTGCTGACTTTCAACACCCCTTGAAAGGAGTTCAGTGTGGAGAGTAGAAAGGAGGACAGGACTGAGCGACTGAACTGAACTATGCCGGTGGCGGGGCGGGGTAAGGGTGTGGAGACTGGTAGGACAGGTCTTCAGATAGGTATTTTCAGGAGCCAATTTTATGAGCCCAATTCTTGTATCTCTTAATATCTAGAAAAGCACTAAAATCCTTCATGGTGACACAACTGTTCCTTGTGACTAATGTTTCACGAGACTAGCAGAAATCTAGAAAAACAGGTACTAGATAGCACGTACTCGCCCTTCACCAAAAATCACGTATATACTGTCCATCCCCTGAACTCTTCCTTCTCCCGGAGCAGTCTCTTGAGTTCCCTGAGGTGCTATCTCCTGGGCTGCAGTCCTCATTCTACTCCATATAAAACTTAGCTCACAACTCTTACATTCTGCATTTTTTTAAAGTCTACAAAGTACTGACACCATACAGTGAAGAATGAGGATAATTACTTCCACAACTCCTCACAAAAGGACAAATTTCGGTGACTCATGCATTTCTATTTTCTTTTATAACACATTTTGTTGTGTAACCTTAACTCCCTCAGTTTTTCCTCTATTTACCATGGATTCAATGTTTACCACCAGCCCATTTATAACAGTTAATTCTATTCCTATTGTTGACCAAAAAATCAACAGTCAATCTATGAAGGGAAAGGAAAATTTTACTCAAATCAAATTGAGGAGTATAACCCAGTAACAGCCTCTCAGAAAGCTTGGAGTACTGTTCCAAACATAAGAGGTCAAAACTTTTGGGACAGAAAGGTGTACATTAAATGACATACATAGTTTGCACAATTCAGATCTCTAAGCAGGGGACACTGTGACTCCATACAAGATTAAGAAGGAATGTTATCTTTTAAAGAGTTATCTGGTTGGTGCTAGGAGAATGTTGCTCCTTATGATTAAACAGGTATTTCTGCTGATGGAGAGGTTTGGTCGATGCGTCATGCAGATACACAATGCACAGCAGACAGGAGAGAGGAGGCCAGACAGCAGAGAAAAAGTTTTAGTTTTAAATATTCCTTGACTTGCCTTAAAATACGAATTTTTATATTTTTATTTACTTCTTGATTGACTATATTTCACTGTTAAATATCTTTTCCAACAAAGGTTCATGGATGCTAATTTCATGAATTACTTTATATTTTATTATTTCTATCTCCTTAATACTTGAAAAGACAGCTTTCCTCTTTTGAGTGATATGGTAACAAATTTGGCGACATTTTTAAAGATGAATTCCAATCACTATGGTGAACTTAAGAGTTCTATGGGAAACTGTCCCTCACACAACTCAAAGTAGAAAGTGAAATGGAAAGTCGCTCAGTCCTGTCCGATTCTTTGCGACCCCATGGACTATACTATTCTCCAGGGCAGAATACAGGTGTGGGTAGCCTTTCCCTTCTCCAGAGGATCTTCCCAACCCAGGGATCCATGTCTCCTGCATTGCAGGCAGATTTCTACTCAAAGTAGAAATGCTGGATAAAACAGAACATACTGATAAAAGATCAAAGAGAAAAAAATAAATTCCTCAGATACCAGTAACAAAGACAGAACTCAAAGCCACTGATGTGAAGTCTAGGTAAGAAGTGTGGTCTCCAGAAAGTAGAAGAGCTTGGGGCGAGGCTTCCTGAGTGGAAGGTCTTACAGGTCAGACAGTGACAATTCACAGTTCCACAGCCAACATATAAAAGTACCCTTCTCCCACCACTGCCATTACTAGTTGTCTATTTAGTTTTATTCCAATCTAGCAGGTAAGAAAGTATCGCACTTAAAATGTAATTTGCATTTTCTTCAGTATATTTTCTATATTTACTATTGATTTGGACAGGCACTTCCATGGAATTATCTACTCATATCTTTTACCCATTAATTGACTATTTTTCTTTTTTTTTTTTTCCAATTTAAAACTTATGAGTTTATTTCTGGAATTTTCCTAATTGACTATTTTTCTTACAAACTCTTTGAAATAGCAGAGATAGAAACCCTTTATCTTTTATGTGCAACACAAATTAGTTTTCTTTCAAATTCTGTTTAAGGTGTATTATACCATAAAAGTTATTTCGGAACTTAAATTTATCTTTTAAAAGGGTTCAAGTTCTGCTTTAGCTGGGGTCTGTAATTTTCACAAGTGAAAAAAGCTGAATTTTCCTATATATTAAAAAATTCAAAGGCCTCATATCTTCATCAACTCTTCTACTTCATGCACTCACAGCCTAACCTTAACAAGTTAAATATCAACAATCATCTGGATTGTATCCTCTCCTCAATTTTCTCCAAGTTTGTTTTTTCTTCATGGCTCAATTTGCTAGAAACCAAGGACTTTGGGGCAGACAAAGCAGACTTCTGACTAAAGAATATTCCCTACCATAGATGAAAGTCATCTCATAATGATAAAGGGGTTAAGAAAGACTTAACAATGACGAAAGCCTCAAAACAAATTAAGCAAAAATTTACAGAACTTCAAGAAGAAATGGACTGACTGCAACTATATGTAGAGATTTCAATATATTTCTCTCTATGATTGATACCAAAAATGGATAGGAAATCAGTAACATATAGATTGAACAACTCAATCAACTAACTTGACCTGGCTGATATTTCTGTAACACTTCAGCCAACAGCAGAACACATGTGCTTTTTTTAAGTACATACTAAGCATTTTAAAGATAGATCATAATCAGGACTATAAAACAATCTTAAGTAAATTTAAAAGAATGCAAATAACATAAAGTTTATTTTTTGACTATAAGAGAGTTAAAATAGTTAATAATCCAGAAACATCTCTGGAATATCTCCCAAATATATGCAAGCTAAACAGCACACTCATGGATCAAAGAAGAAATTAATGCAAAAATTAGAAGTAGATTAAACATAATAAAAAATTAAAATAAATAAAAAGTTATGGGGTGCAACCATAGATGTACATAGGAGAAAATAGCATAAAACCCCTATATGAAGTCTTAACTCAGTGACCTGACCTTAACAAATTATCAAAAGGGCAAATAAAACTAAAGGTAAGTAGGAGGCAAAAATCAGCATAAAAACAAACAAAAAAATCAATGAAATTGATAACATAAAATAATAAAGAAAATCAATGAAACCAAAATGTAGATCTTTGGGAAGATCAATGAAATTAATAAACCTCTGGCCAGGCTGATTAGAAAGCAGAGAAAATGAGAGAAAGCAGGACAGCATTACCACAAAAGAGAAAGGTGACATCACCCTATTATATACATATAAAAAAATGATAAGTGAATTTTAAGAACAAGTTCTTGTAAATAAACTCAATGACTGAGATGAATGGTCATATTCTTTAAAAGATGCACACTATCAAAGCTCACTCAAATATAAGTATATAACTTAAAGATATACCTTAAATGTTAAAAGTCTTCCCCAAAAGAAAACATCATGCTAAAGTGAATTCACTGGTGAATTCTACCAAATATGTAAGGATGAAATAATATGGATTCTACAAACATTATTTCAGAAAATTAAAGAGGTATTTCATCCCAACTCATTTTAATGAATTAGGCCACAATCATGTTGATACTAAAACCTCACAAAGATATAAGAAAAATACAAAGGAATCTCCCTCATGAAAGTAAATGCAACAATTAACAAAATTTGAGCAAATCTAATCTAACAACATCTTGACAAAGTAAAGTTTATCCCAGAAACTCAGACATGTTTCATAATTCAAAAATCAATATACAGAGTGAAGTAAGCCAGAAAGATCAAGACCAATACAGTATACTAACACTTATATATGGAATTTAGAAAGATGGTAACGATAACCCTATACGCAAAACAGAAAAAGAGACACAGATGTACAGAACAGACTTTTGGACTCTGGGGGAGAAGGCGAGGGTGGGATGTTTCGAGAGAACAGCAATCGAAACATGTATATTATCTAGGGTGAAACAGATCACCAGCCCAGGTTGGATGCATGAGACAAGTGCTCGGGCCTGGTGCACTGGGAAGACCCAGAGGGATCGGGTGGAGAGGGAGGTGGGAGGGGGGATCTGGATGGGGAATACATGTAAATCCATGGCTGATTCATGTCAATGTATGACAAAAACCACCACAATATTGTAAAGTAGCCTCCAACTAATAAAAATAAATGAAAAAAAAATGTATGACAAAAACCACTACAATATTGTAAAGTAATTAGCCTCCAACTAATAAAAATAAATGGAAAAAATAAAAATAAAAAAAAATCAATGTAGTTAAATACATTGAATTCCAAAAGAAAAACCACATAATCATCTCAATGAACATAAAAATAGCACTTGACTAAATTCCAAGGTCATTCAATACTTTAAAATTCAAAAATCTAAGAATGAAAAGAAACCTAATAAAGGATATCTACAAAACAAAAACCTATAGCTACTAATATCCTTCAGGTGAAAGACTAAATGCTTTCTCCTAAAGGGAATAAGACAAAAATGCCCACTCCTACCACTTCTATTCAACACTGTATTGGAAGTTCTAGGCAGTAAATAAAGGGGAAAAACTAAAGAAAATGAGATTAGAAAAGAAGAAGTAAAATTTTACTTATCTGTAAGTGAAATAATCTTATAAGTAGAAAGTTCTAAGGAATCCATAATAAAACAAAAAAAAACTAACAAAAAAGATTAGGAAGCAATAGATTACAGGATTTAAACCCCCAAATCAATTGTATTTCTATACTACAGTAAGTCATCCAAAAATGAAATTGAGAGCTCTGTTCTGAATAGCATCAAAAAGAATAAAATATCTAAGAATTTTAACAAAAGAAAAGATTTATACTTAAAAACTACAAAACACTACTTGGAAAAATTGAAGGATATATACAAATGGAAAGAAAGTTATGAAAATCTATGTTTGGATTAGAACACTCTCATCAAACTGATCTACAAAGTCAATACAATCTATGTCAAAATCCCAACAGGCTTGCTTTCTTTTTTCTTTTTGGTAGAAAATGGCAAATGATCCTAAATGCAAAGAATACAGAATACCTGAAACAATTTTGAAAAACAACAAAACTATCAGGTCTTTCATCACAGATTTTTTTTTTTTTTTTGTGACTACACCCCAAGGCATGTAGGTCTTAGTTCCCCAACTAGGGATGGAAGTCTTACCCCTGCATTGGAAGCATGGAGTCTTAACCACCACTGGACCATCAGGGAAGCCCCTCATTACCAGATTTTAAAACTTACCTTAAATTTACAGTAAACAAGACAGTGCAACATTGATAAATGATTAGATACAGAAAATAACTGCTATATTGGGCTTCATCAAAATTAAAAATCTTAGTGCTATGGATAAACACTATAGAAAATGAAAAGACAAGCTACATAGTGGGAGAAAATATTTGAAAATCTTATATTTGCTAACTTTGTGTTCAACTTCTATAGATACAATAAGAAAAAAATTAGAAATGCAGAAAAGGTTTAAATGTTATTCCTTCAAATACATATAAATGAACAATAAGCAAATGAAATGATGCTCAACCTCATTAAGCTTAACGAAATGCAAAATAAAACCACAACAAAACACCACTTCACACAAACTAAAATGGGTATAATAAAAAACACAGGTAGTAACAAGTGATGATGAGGATGTGGAGAAATGTGAACTTTCATATATTGTAGGTGGGAATGTAAAAGAGTACAGACAGTTTGGAAAACAGTTCACAGTTTCTTTAAAAGCTAAATAAATATGACCCAGATAATCTACTCCAAAAAAATCTACACAAGAGAAATGAAAATATACAAGAAGATATACATCAATATTCACAGCAACATTTATTAACAGACAAAAGAAAAACAAAAAGGGGAAACAAATGAACTTTGTCAAGTGCAAAATGGAAAAAAAAATGTAGTGTATTTATAAACTGAGTAATAGTCAGCTCTAAAAAAGGAATAAAATATTGTGATATGCTACCACAAGGATCAACCTCAAAAAGATTTTGAGAATTCCCAGGCAGTCCAGTGGTTAGGACTCAGTGCTTTCAAGGCCTTGGTCCCAGGTTTAATCCCTGGAGGAATTAAGATCCTGTAAGCCTTGCAGCATGGCCAAAAAAACAAAGAAAAGAAAAAAGACTTTAAAAAGCGAGGGGGGTCAAACTATATAAACATCATATAATTTCATTAATATGAAATATCCAGAAAAGGCTCATTTTAGATAGATCAGTGGTAGCCAGGGGCTGAGGACAGAACAGGACTGATGGAATTTTTGGAAATAGTGAAATGTCCTAAAACTGGATTGTGGTAACAGCTGCACACTGTACACAAATTTAATGAAAATAAGTGAATTGTGCACATAAGGTGAATAATTTTTTGGTATGATATTATATCTCAATAACACTTAAAAAGAACCAAATTGAAAATTTTTTAACTAAAAAAAAAAAATCACCTACAACAACAAAAAAATTCACTTAAGATCTCAATAGCAGAAATGGAGACAGGGAAAAAGAGTCACTGAATTTGAAGACAGAAATTACCCAATCTGAACAACAGAACAACAACAAAAAAAGGCTGAAACAAAACAGAGACTCAGGCCCTTTGGGGCAATATAAAAAAGTCTAGTATACAAGTCTTCTGATACCAGAATGAGAAAAACAATATACTGCAGGAAAAAATATTTGTAGGAGCCAAAAATTTCCCAAATTTGATTGAAAGATAAATATATATATATATGTATGTATGTGTGTGTGTATATATATATATATATATATTCAACCACCTCAGTAAGCCCAAACAAGATAAGCTGAAAGAAAAATCATTCAAAAATATTAGTCAAACTGCTAAAAAAGAAAAATAAAGAAAAATCTTACAGGTAGCTGCAAAAATCAACACTTTTCCTATGGGGAAACAATGATTCTAAACAACTGCAAATTTCTCATGAGAAACAATGGAGGAGATAGATGGTAGAAAAGTATCTTTATTTAAAGTGCTGAAAGAATAGATTAATGGTTTCCTTATCTAATATCTCCTTATCCAATAAAAACGTCCTCCAGGAATGAAGGTGAAATGAACACATTCTTAAGATTCAGGAAAATGAAGAAAATTCATTTCAAGCAGCGTTGAGATGAAATGATACAGTTCTTTAGTCTTGAAGATAAATAATGACCAGAGGGAGCTAGGATCTTTAAGAATGAAGGAAGAACAGAACTGGTAAGTGACTAAATGACCATTTTTCTTCTCCTAAATAAGTTCTTTAAAATATATAAGACTCTAAAATATGAAAGGAATCATAATACAGTCTGGTGGGTTTTCAAAACATATAAAAGGAAATCAGTCCTGAATATTCACTGGAAGGACAGATGCTGAAGCTGAAACTCCAATACTTTGGCCACCTGATGGGAAGAACTGACTCATTTGAAAAGACTCTGATGCTGGGAAAGATTGAAGGCGAGAAGAGAAGGGGATGACAGAGGATGAGATGGCTGGATGGCATCACCGACTCAATGGACATGAGTTTGAGTAAACTCTGGGAGTTGGTGAGGGACAGGGAGGCCTGGCATGCTGCAGTCCATGGGGTAGCAAAGAGTCAGGCATGACTGAGGGACTGAACTGAACTGAACTGAAGACACATGGCAACTACTTTTTAAAAAATGAGGGAGTTTAAAGAGATCTAAGTGTGTGTTTTACCTGAAAGTGGTAAAACATTAAATCTATACAAACTGTTAGGTGATTATTACTAGGTTTGTATATTGTAATCTCTACAGCAACAACAACAAAACAAATTGAAGAGATGCAACCAAAAGTTTTTAAAGAACATTAAGTTTTGAAGTGAAGTTGCTCAGTCATGTCCATGGAATACTAAAAAAAAGTTGAAATTGTCAGGCGAGTGTATGCTCCTTGGTTCTTTGTCTCATCACAACAAAGATTTGGAGTGATGAAATAATGCAAATGAAAAAATATCAACAAACAAAAGTAACAAAGATGACAAAGCTCAGATACATTAGAATCAGCATCACTATGTTCCTTAAAAGAAGAAAAAAAGCTTGACAACTGCAAATTAGTGATTTTTCTGACCTTAAAGTTAAGCCACTGTGGCAAAGAGTTATGAAGAAATTTAGAGAAGAGAAGGTGCCTACAGGGAATGATAGAATCTGAGCAACTGATTAGTGGAACAATGCCACAGAAAGTCATATAAAAGCAGGTAGGAATATTATAGTAAAAATTATAATCAATCATTAATGGCCAAATGCAGGGCTCCATGAGAATGAGAAGTCCCTCAAGGTTTCAAAAACAGGTGTCAGGCTGTACTGGCCTGCAGTCTTTATCAACAGGTGGCCCCAGGGAAGATCACAAAAACACATTCCATTTGTGCTGTATGGGGAAGGGGGAGCAGCAACTATGGGTGAAATCCTGCCAGAGATATAGTCTTTATCATCAGGTGGCCCCAGGGAAGATCACAGAGACAGATTCCATTTGTGCTGTATGGGGAAGGGGGAGCAGCAACTATGGGTGAAATCCTGCCAGAGGTATCTCTTCTATCTCTCTTACAAAAAAGAAAAAAAACAACCTTAATCTCAAAGTAAGCTCACCAAAACCTGTGGCCTGAAACACTGGGCAGAATAATAGAGGGCAGACCAAAATTAATACCAGGCCCATCTTCCCCAAGGAACAAAAGCCTAACTGCACAATGTGGGGAAACCCAGTGGTGGAAACCAACTACATCTGGGTAAGGGAGGAAAAAAAAAACCTTTAGCCCTAGGGAAGGAACATGAATACAAGCTGGGAGCAGCATTAAATATGAAGGTGCAAGAAAACGTGTACAGGCCATACTCTAAGACCCAGAATCAAAGAACCAGTTTAAAAGTAAAATAATATACAGTGGAAAACTGAAGAGGAAAGACCCTCTCTGGGAAGAAATGCAATGGGGGAAACCCAAAGCCAAGCAGGAACAGAGAAACAAGCTATCATTATATGCTTCAAAATCTCTAATGCACTGAGATAACATAGGAACAAGCTTCAGAAAAAGCCCAATTCTCACTAATGTGATACAAAATTCCACATTAAAAGCCTAGACAAAGGAAAGGTGTGTTTTTCTCAAAGAATAAAACATATTTACTTCAATATCCACTATCTTATATAACATATCTGACTTTCAATAAATTATTATGTAAATCACGAGTGATAAAAATAAATGTCTGAAAAAGTGTAATCTTTAAAACCAGACTCAGATACAAGCTGTGTGAACTAACAGAAAATAGGAGAACATGTTTGAAACATAGGCAACAGACAAGATCACATAAGTAATATCAGAAGAGAGGCAGAAACTATAAGAAGCAGTCAAGTTAAAATGATAGAAATTAAAAACACATTAACAGAAATGAAGAATGCCTTTAATGGGCTCATAATTATATTCAACACAAATGAATAATCAGGTAACTAGAATGCCGGGGTCCAGCCTCAGCAGGATCCAGGGGTACCCTCAGGATGAACTGCGTCGGCGAGAGAGAGACCTGAGACCAGCCTTGATAGGGAGAGGGAGAGAGGGAGAGAGGGGGAGAAGGGGAGAGGGGGAGAGGGGGAGAGGGGGGAGGGAGAGGGGGGAGGGAGAGGGGGGAGGGAGAGGGGGAGGGAGAGGGGGAGGGAGAGGGGGAGGGAGAGGGGGAGGGAGAGGGGGAGGGAGAGGGGGAGGGAGAGGGTATTTAATGGTATTTAATGAGATTATCCAGGGTGAAAGGAGTGTTTTAATTTAAACTCCTTTGCTGTATTTTAGTTTGTTTGGCAAATGGTACTAATGCCCTTATGGTACTAATATGCATGATGGGGGTGTTTGCAGGGTCTGGCAGAGTCTGGGAGTCTGGCAATGCTTTATTTTTTACCGTGGCTTTTATACCCTAAATTAGTGCATTTCTAAGGGGAAGATAGTTTAACATTACATCAGCTTGTTCTTCATGAAACCAGGGTGTTTTCTGCATACTTCTTTGTTTATGAGGGTCTTGTACATTATCTTCTGGCCTTGGGGCCTATTGACATTTTATGACCTAGGTGAATGCAAAGCTGTTTTCCGTAATCTATTCTTTAATGAACACAAAGGTCAGTCCTTTTGCAGAAGTTATCAGTTAAATTTATCTAAAAGGTTTACCACACAAAGACTGCAGCTCCAGTGAGGCAGCCCCTGTTTAGCATTCCTGGTTAAAATTAACAGGTTTAAACTCTTATTTTTCTAAATCTTTAACTATAACCACTTTTAGAATAATATTTTTATGTTCTCTAATAGGGCTTCCTCACCCCCGAAGGGCTCTATTAGGGCCTTTATGTGATCAGGTTCTTTATGCTGTTTTATGATTAGGGTATTATAAGCAATCATGCATATTAGTACCATAAAGGCATTAGTACCATTTGCCAAACAAACTAAAATACAGCAAAGGAGTTTAAATTAAAACACTCCTTTCACCCTGGATAATCTCATTAAATACCACCACCTGGGAAACTTATTGATTAAAGTTCTAAATTGATTCTTATTAGGAAAGAGATCAGGGAAGGCCTTCTGCCTGTGTCACAGAAATTAGGGAGTAGTCTAATATAGCAAGCATCAGAAAGACAGAGATCATCTTTAAGGTGAGGCAGCTTTTCGGAATCCCTGAAAACCTGATCCACCTTGCCCGTCAGGTTTTTTCCCTCATGACCTTGTCATGGGTGGGATCTCGTGTGCTGGCTCCCAGCACTAGAACACAGGTTGACAGAAACTATCCAAAATAAAATACAAAACTAAGAGGGGAAAAAAAAAAAAAACATTCAGGACAAAACTACGGAGACAGTAAAAGGATCAGTGGGTTGCCAGAGGTTAGGGGATGGAGGGAGGGATAAATAGGCAAAGTACAGAGGATTTTTTTAGGGCAGAGATTCTGATTAATAGTTTAATCTTGGGTATACTGTCATTATCAATTTGTGCAAACCCACAGAATGTGCAACAGCAAGACTGAACCCTAATGTAAACTGGACTTGGAGGACGATGGGTTAATGTAGGTTCATCAATTGTAGCAGAAGTACCAAGGTGGTGGGGAATGTTGATAATGAGAATGGCATTATTTATGTGAGGGAAGGGAATATATGGGAAATCTCTGTACCATCCTTTCAACTTTACTATGAACCTAAAATGGCACTAAAACAGCAAATTCTGTTGTTTTTTTTAAATGACTTTAACTCAAATCCATACAAAGAAATAAACAGGACCAGAAAAGTTTAACTATATAGGTAAAAATAAATGATAGAATATAATGCTTTACTCTTTAAATTCTAAAATGATTTAAAAGAGAACTGATAGAGACTTTCCTGGCAGTCCAGTGGCTAAGACTCCATGTTCCCAATGCAGGGGATAAAGGTTCCATCCCTGGTCAGGGAACTGAGATCCTGAATGCTGCACAGTGCGGCCAAAAATAAAAATAAAAGAGAGAGAGAGCTGCATAAAAGATACAAGGATAGAACAACTATAAAACAGTACTTTGGGTTATAACATGTAAAGACCTCATTTGCACGGCAATAGCACAAAGAAGAGAGGATGCAAAAAAAAAAAAAAGAAAGAAAGAATAATACTGGAAGATTTCACACAGTATTGAACATGAATTAGTATTAACCTGAAGTAGATGGTTTCAAGTTAATCTGCATATTATAATTTCTTGAGAAAAATTTAAAAGTACACTAAAAATAAAGTTTCCTATCGCCAGCAATTGGTATGTATAGGTTTTAAAATTTTTAAATCATTCTAATATGGGAATAGGGATAACTTTTTTTAAATTGAATTCCCCTAAGGAAGATGGGCTTCCCTAGTGGCACTTTAACCAAAGTGCCTGCCTGCAATGCAGGAGACCCGGGTTTGATCCCTTAGTTGGGAAGATCCCCTGGAGAAGGAAATGGCAACCCACTCCAGTATTCTTGCCTGGGAATCCCATGGAGGGAGGACCCTGGTAGGCTACAGTCCATGGGGTTGCAAAGAGTTGGACACGACTGAGCGATTTCACTTTCACTTTAAGGAAGATGGGTCCTGAGTGTTCATTGGAAGGACTGATGCTGAAGCTGAAACTTCAATACTTTGGCCACCTCATGCGAAGAGTTGACTCATTGGAAAAGACCCTGATGCTGGGAGGGATTGGGGGCAGGAGGAGAAGGGGATGACAGAGGATGAGATGGCTGGATGGCATCACCGACTCGATGGACATGAGTTTGAGTAAGCTCCGGGAGTTGGTGATGGACAGGGAGGCCTGGCGTGCTGCAATTCGTGGTGCTGCGAATCATGGGGTCGCAAACAGTCGGACACGACTGAGTGACTGAACTGAACTGAATTGAATTGCAAATGAGCACCTTTTCATTGGCTCATTTGCCATCTCTGTATTTTCTTTGGTGAAGTGTATGTTCAGATCTTCTGCCCAATTTTGTCTTCTTTGTTTTCCTATTGTCAAGTTTTAAGTTGTTGTTTAGCTGCTAAGTCCTGTCCGACTCTTTGCGACCCCATGGACTGGAGCCAGCCAGGCTCCTCTGTCCATGGGATACTCCAGGCAAGAATACTAGAGTGGGTTTTAAGAGTTGTCAGTATGTTAAAGTCCTTTATCAGAAAGGGGTTTTGCAAAATGTTCTCCTGGGTGTGTTAGTCACTCAGTCACGTCTGACTCTTTGCAACCCCATGAACTGTAGTCAGTCAGGCTCCTCTGTCCATGGGATTTCCCAGGTAAGAATACTGGAGTGGGTTGCCATTTCCTTCTCCAGGGGATCTTCCCAACCTTGGGATCGAAACTGGGTCTCCTGCATTGCAGGCAGATTCTTTACCGTCTGAGCCACCAGGGAAGCCCCAAAATGTTCTCCTAGTCTGTGGCTTTTGTCTTTTCATTCACTTGACAGTGTTTTGTCAGAGCAAACTTTTTTTGGCTGCACCCCACGGCTTATGGGATCTTAGCTCCCCAACCAGGGATTGATTGAATCCAGACTACCTGCACTGGAAGCATGGAGTCCCAACCACTGAACCACCAGGGAATAACCAGAGCAAATATTTTTAATTTTAATTAAGCCCTACTTATCAATTTCTTTTTTGATGTCGTATCTAAAACTCATCACCAAACCCCAAATCACATGTTCTCCTGTATTTTCCTTCAGAAGTCTTACAATTTTCCATTTTCTACTTAGGTGTATGTTCTATTTTCAGTTTGCTTTTGTAAAAGGGTGAGGGTCTCAAAGTAGGTTCACTTTTTAACCTGTGGACATACAATTATTCCAGTACTTGTTGATAAGACTATCCTTTTACCATTTTACAGCTTTTCTGCCTTTCTCAAAGATTAGTTTGCTATATTGTATGGATTATTTCTGAGTTGTCTATTCTGTTCTATTGATGCATGTGCCTATCCTCTTACTAGCTGCATGATGCTGTCATAACTACAGCTTTATATATACAGTAAGTTTTTAAACCAAGTGGTATTGAAACCAACTTTGTGCTTCTTCTACACTGTTACCAGTTATAGATAATTAGCCTTTCCATAAAAGGTTGGTTTAGTCAGCTTATCAACAAAATATTTTGGTGGAATTTTGATGCAAATTACATTGACTCTATAGCTCAAGGTAGGAAAATTTGACATTTTAACAATATTGAGTTTTCCAAACCATGAACAGAAAGTATCTCTCCATTTATTTAGATCTTATTTAATCTCTTTCCTTAGTATTTTCTGGGTTTTCATCAACAGATCCTGTACATATTTTGTTAGATTTATACCTAAGTACTACATTTTTGTTTGGTGCAACTGGAAATGGTACTGTTTTTTAAATTTGACTGCACTGGGTCTTAGTTGTGGCATGCAGGATCTTTGATCCTTGTTGCAGCATGCAAACTCTTAGCTGTGGCATGTGGGGTCTAGTTCCCCAACCAGGGATCGACCCAAGGCCCCCTGCATTGGGAGTATGGAGTCTTAGCCACTGGACTACCAAGGGTGTCTCTGGAAATGGGAATTTTTTTTTTTAATTACAAATTCCAATTGTTCATTCCTGGCATATAACCAAATTATTGACTTTTGTATATTCAAAATGTATCATGCATCCTTCTTATTCTTATTAGGTGTACATTTGGGGGTTAGTTTTATTACTGTTTCATAACTTTGCTTTAAAGAAATACATCACTAATACTTATCTCTCTTATATTAATAATTAGAGAAAATGTGCATCTCTTTTTGACATCAGAGGTGTATTTAAATGCAATGTTTCCAGTACTGTATTATGAATATGACTGTAATACTGTACACCATAAAGTTTTAATAACACTTCATTCAGTATAATAAAGGTTATCATATTGATTACACTAGGCTACCATAAAGCAATCATACTGCTGCTTCTTTACTGTCAAGGCATGAATCATTATACCTGTAAATATATATTAACTTTTGTTTTTACATTATGCTTTCATTTTTGGTATCTATTGTCAGTAATATGGAGGAGGGCATGGCAACCCACTCCAGGATTCTTACCTGGAGAATCCCCATGGACAGAAGAGCCTGGCAGGCTACAGTCCATAGGGCTGCAAAGTCAAATATGACTGAAGTGACTTAGCATGTCAGTAATATGTATAACATTTATAGTGTTTTGTATCATACAATACTGATGGAGATACTGATAGAAATCTTGTAAACAGATGACATATGCTTACAGTCTTGATAAATACAGTAGAGTACCATAGATGTATTTTCCTTATGATTTTCTTAATAACATTTTCTTTCTTTTAGCTTACTTAATTGTAAGAATAAGTATATAAAACATATATCATATACAATATATGTTAACTGTTTATGCTATAGGTAAGGCTTCTGGTTAAGTTCTTGAGAAATCAGAAGTTAATATGTGGATTTTCAACTGCCTGGAGGATTGGTGCCCCTAACTCTTGCACTGTTCAAGGGTCAACTTTACCTGCAAATCACATATCTGCTAAGAGCCTAATATCCAAATTATACCAAAAGTTATAATAACTCAATAATGAGAAGGGAAACAATCTACTTAAAAACTTGACAAAATATTTAAACAGACATTCCAGCAAAAAAAAAGATATATAAAAGGCTGATTCATGTCAATGTATGGCAAAAACCACTACAATATTGCAAAGTAATTAGCCTCCAACTAATAAAAATAAATGGGAAAAAAAAAAATGGAGGGAATTCCCTGGCAGTCCAGTGGTTAGGACTCCTCACTTTCACTGCCAAGGGCACAGATTCAATCCCTGGTCAGGGAACTAAGATCCGGGAGGCAGCAGGGCAGAGTCAAAAAAAAAAAAAAAGGAAACATCCCGTAATTCATTAGTCATTAAGGAAATGCAAATTGAAAGTACAATGAGATGTAATTTTCCTACAACAGAATGCAGTAACACACGTAGAGAAAAATGTAAAAATCATTAACCATACTACACTGCTGGTGGGAATGTAACATTAAGGTTAATTTGAAAAAAAAAATTGGAAATTCCTTAAAAAGTTAAAGATAAATTATCCAACATGATCCTAAAATTCATACATAAGAGAAATGAAAATATCCACACAAAGATTTCCATGTGAATGCTCACAGAAGAATAATCTATAATAGCCAATAAAATAGAAACAATCTAAACTCACAAGTGTTTAATGCAAAAGCAAAAACTGGCATACTCATACAACTGAATATTATTTACAAACAAGTGAAATGTTGATACATATAAAAATACAGATGAATTTTTTAAAAAATAACCTATGTAAAAGAAATCAAATACAAAGACTACATATTATATTATTCCAGTTGTATAAAAGGTCCACAAAAGGCAAATCTACACATGCCAAAGTAGATTAGTGTTTGCCAGTAGTTAGAGGTAGGAACAGAAATTAAATGTAAACTAATATGAGGAATGCTACTGGGATGGTGAAAATGTTATAAAAAGGAATTAGGGTAATGCTTGCAGAACTCATTAAATTTATTTTAAAATACTTAATTGTATACTTTAAATGATCAAATTAAATGGTGTGTAAGTTTTATCTAAAAAAAAAAAAGTCGATTTTTAAAACTGGAATGGTATAACACCAAAAGAAAGATGGACACTATCATATGGATAGCCAAGCCACGTATCTATTTACTCTAATTATTTGACTTAAAAAGTGGCTCACATGGTAAAGAATCTGCCTGCAGTGTAGGAGACCTGGGTTTGATCCCTGGATTAGGAAGATCCCCTGGAGGAGGGCATGGCAACCCACTCCAGTATTCTTGCTTGGAGAATCCCCATGGACAGAGGAGCCTCGCAGGCTACAGTCCACAGGGTTGCAAAGAATTGGACATGACTGAGCAATTGAGCACACACACAAAAACCCAACCACCAACTTACTGTGAAACACACACACACAAACTTTGCATATACACAAAGATTAAAAGTGATGAAACAAGATATAGCATGAAATATTAACCGAAGTAAAAAGTTGAGAAGCTATACTAATTTGAAACAAACATCAGAACAAGAAGGATTATCAGAGAATAAAGAGGAATAATATGGAAAGATAAAGGGATGACATCTCTCAAAAGATGTAATAACTCCATATGCATATGCACCTAACAAGATTTTAAAAATACAGAAGACAATAAATGATAGATGTGAAAGGGAAAAAAATTAAAAAGTATTTTGACATTTCAACATTGCTCTCTCAAAAGTTCACACAGTTAGAAAACCAGAAAAAATATGGAAGGCCTGAACAAAACTATCAACCAACTTGATATAATTAAAGAACACACCAAACAACACAATAAAATACATACTCTTCTAAAATACATATGTTTAATACTGATCTATAAAAATCACGTTCTGATCTATAAAACAAATCTCACTGAATTAAAAAAACAGTAATATAAAGGGCATTCTAGAACATAAAATTAATCTAGAAATCAACAACAGAGACACATCTGGAAAATTCCCAAATAAATGGAAATTAAACAACAAATGTCTAAATAACAGATCAAAGAGAAAATCTCTAGGAAAATTAAAACTGAAGACACTGAACTAAAAGACAATGAAAACATAATACATAAAAATCTGTGGGATGCAGCTAAAGCAGTGCTAATAGAGAAGGGGCTTCCCTGATAGTTCAGTTGGTAAAGAATCCGTCTGCAATGCAGGAGACCCCGGTTCAATTCCTGGGTTGGGAAGATCCCCTGGAGAAGGGAAGGGCTACCCACTCCAGTATTCTGGCCTGGAGAATTCCATGAACTGTATACTCCATGGGGTTGCAAAGAGTCGGACACGACTGAGTGACTTTCACTTCACTTCATTTCACTTCACAGTACTAAATACCTATACTGGAAAATAATAAAGACCTAAAATCAATAACCAAAGTTTGTATTAAAGAAACTAGAGAAAGAAGAGCAAATAAAGCAAGCAAAACGAAGAAAACAGTAAAATCTAGAACAGATATAAAAACAAAAACACCAAAAAAAAAAAAATCAATAAAACCAAAAGTTGATTCATTAAAAGCCTTGAATAACACAGGTTTCAACTGCATGGCTCCATTTATACAAAGTTTTTTTCAGACTTTCCTAGTGGTCCAGTGGTTAAGAAGTGAAAGTGAAAGTCACTCAAAGAGTCGTGTCCAACTCTTTGCAACTCCATGGACTATACAGTTCATGGAATTCTCCAGGCCAGAACACTGGAGTGGGTAGCCTTTCCCTTCTCCAGGAGATCTTCCCAACCCAGGGATCGAATCCAGGTCTCCCGCATTGCAGGTGGATTCTTTACCAGCTGAGCCACAAGGGAAACCCAAGAATACTGGAGTAGGTAGCCTATCCCTTCTCCAGGGGATCTTCCTGACCCAGGAATCGAACTGGGGTCTCCTGCATTGCAGGCAGATTCTTTACAAACTGAGCTATTGGGGAAGCTGACTCCACCAGTCAATTCAGGGGACACAGGTTAGATCCCTGGTCCAGGAAGATTCCACATGCTGAGGCAATTAATCCCATGCCTCGCCACAACGACTGAGCTCACGTGCCACAATTACTTAAGTCTATGCACCCTAGAGCCCGAGCTCCACAACAAAAAAAAAAGCCATAGCAATGAGAAGCCCACACATCACAACTAGAGTAGACTCTGCTCATCGCAACTAGAGAAAGTCCACACGAAGCAACAAAGACCCAATGCAGCCAAAAATAAACAACAAATAAATCTTTGGAAAGCAAAAAAGTTGTTTTTCAATAGTAAATACAACAATACCACATGATCCACAACTGGTTGAATTCGCAGATACAGAGGATATAGACAACTGGCCTATAAGTTATACATAGATATTCAACTGTGCCCAGGGTTGGCTGACCAAAATAAACAACAAAAAAGAAACCACAGATCAGAGAAAGAAACTATAAATTATCAGTATTACAAATAATGCCAAAGACTTTCTTTATAAGGAAAATAAAGTAGTACTACAAACAACTTATGCTTATGAATTTGATAAATTACATGAAATGGAATAATTATTTGAAAGATGTAGACTACCAAAACTTGCTCAGGAAAATCTGAATAGCCCTATATCTTGTAAATAAATTGGACTGGGAAGTTAATAACCTACTAAAGGTGAAAAACCCAAGCCTAGATGGTTTCATTGGTGAATTCTACCTATCAAAAAAGAAATAACACCAATTCCACACAATCAATTCCATTAAAAAGAAAAGGAGTGAACAGGATCCAAATATGAAACCAATACTACTACCCTGTTCACAAATCCGGAGAGAAACATTATCAGGTTATTACAAATCAATATCTCAGCAATCTTTTTGTAGATTTTTTAAAAGGTATTTTTGCAGATAACAGTAGGACAGTAAAATGGAAAGAGACCTCAAAGACACAGCACAAAGGGAAAATTTACCTAAAGGGTGACAATCATTTAGGAAAACCAGAGGCTACTACCCTAGGTAAGCACCCCTCCTCACTCAGTAGGTATGTCACTCAGAAAAGCAAGCCACTTCCTCTATGCTCAGCTCCAGATTAGTGCAGAGGTTTTGCCAAGGGGTAGGAATAGGCTATAATAACAGAGCACAGAGGTATCGCCAAGGGAACCAAGTTAATTTGGAACACACTGGGGGAAAGTTGAATCCAAAAAGTACTCTTAAAAAGAATAGAAATTTTGGTGGTAAGCAGCTAAGAGGAGACTGGTAACTGCATGAGAGCAACACACTGAAAGAACACCAGTTATAAGTTTACCAGAGAGAACCAGGGAAAGAGATAGGTAAGAATAACCCTTCTGAGATCTTTACATATGCTCTCAGACTATAGTAAAATTAAACTAGATCAATAACTAAAAGAAAACTGAGAAATTCCCAAATACATGCATTTTATTTATTTTTTTTGAATATATAGTTTATTTTTTTCCATTTATTTTTATTTTATTTTAAATTGTCTTGAGATTTCTTCCTTGATCCATGTGCTACTTAGAAGTGTGTTATTTAAAATGCATGTATTTGTACCTCATTGAGGTTTTGATATTTTCAAAATAGCAAAAAAAATTAATAAGCCTCCAGTAAAGATAACTTGGGCTTCCCTTGTGGCTCAGCTGGTAAAGAATCTGCCCGCAATGCAGGAGACCTAGGTTTGATCCCTGGGTTGGGAAGATACCCTGGAGAAGGGAAAGGCTACCCACTCCATTATTCCGGCCTCGAGAATTTCATGGACTGTACAGTCCAGGGGTCGCAAACAGTCAGACATGACTGAGTGACTTTCACTTTCAAAGATAACTATGAATTAAAAAAGGAGAAGACACTAATTACTAGTATCAGAAATGAATGGGGCGGGGGGGGGGGGTGGGCATCACTATAGATTCCATGGAAATTAAGAGGATAAGAGAAAAGTATTGTTAGGGGAAGCACACTGATTGAAACCACCCACCCTGGCCAGGCACCATAGTAACCATTTGCATGACTTATTAGGTTCTGGTAAGGAACATGGAACTAATAACCCTCCACCACCAGAAGAGTTTGGGAAAGGTCAAAAGGAGACACCACATGACCAGCTACCTCCCAGAATCCTCCTCTCTGGCATCCATCTTGGCTGAACAAGGTGTACACCACCAGGAAGGACTCTGAGTCAGAATGACTGGCTAAAGACAACCTGGAAACTAATCCCACCACCATAAAACCCGAGACTGCAAGCCATGTGACAAAGCAGTTCTCCTGGGTTTCCTTACCCTCCTGCTCTCCGCCCAGGCGCCCTTTCCCAATAAAATCTCTTGCTTTGTTAGCACATGTGTCTCCTAGGACAACTCATTTCCAAGTGTTAGACAAGAGCCCAGTTTCGGGCCCTGGAAGGGGCCCCCTTCCTGCAACACTATGAGTTAATTATAACTACAAACTTGATAATCTAGATGAAACAGACCAAATTTCTTAAAAGAAACAATCTGCCAAAACTGATAAAAGAAAAAAGATGATTTCATCAGGCCTATATCTATTCAAGAAATGGAATCAATAATTAATAGCCTTCCAAAACAGAAAGCACCAAGTTCAGATGAGTTCACTGGTGAACTTAATCAAACATTTAAGATATTATACCAATTCTCTACAATTTCTTCCAGAAGATAGAAGCAGAGGGAGTACTTCCTCATTCTATGGAGGCCAACATTATCTTAATACCAAAATCAAAGACATTACAAGAAAACCATACACCAATATCTCTCATTAATGTAGATACACAAATCCTCAACAAATTAGCATTCTGAATCCAACAAGATAAGACAAGAATTATACATCATAAGGGGCTTCCCTGGTGGCTCAGATGGTGAAGAATCTGCTTGTAATGCAGGAGACCCAAATTCGATTCCCTTGTTGGGAAGATCCCCTGGAGAAGGGAATGGCTACTCACTCCAGTGTTCTTGCCTGTAGAGTTTGATGGACAGAGAAGCCTGGCAGACTACAGTCCATAGGGTTGCAAAGAATTGGCCATTACTGAGTGACTAACACTTTCACTTTTTTCACATGCACCATGACAAAGTGGGGTTTATTCCAAGTATGCAAAGCTAATTCAATGTTAGAAAAATCAATGAATGTAAACCACTGAATTGACAACTAAAGAAAAATCATATGATCATATCAATAGATACAGAAAAAGCATCCAACAAAACCCAATATCCATTCATGATAAAAACTCTGAGCAAACTAGGAATATAGGGGAACTTCCTCAACTTGATAAACAGCATCTACAAAAAAAAAAAAAAAAAAAAATACAACTAACACAGTTAATGGTGAGAAACTAGAAGAATTTCCACAACAATCAACAAGAAGTCAAAGAAGGCCCCTCTCACCATTCCTTTTCAGCACTGCACTGGTAGTTCTAGTTAATGTAAACAACAACAAAAAAAGATAAAGAAATGGAAGTAAAAGGAATACAGATTGGGAAGGAAGAAATATAACTTTGTTTGGAGATGACATGCCCAGCCATGCAGAAAATCCTAAAGAATTAACCCCCCAAAATAAATAAATTTTAAAAACCTGGAACTAGTAAGTAATTACACCAAGGTTGCAGGATACAAGGTTAATATACAAAAGTCAATTGCTTTCCTATATACCAGCAATAAAGAAGTGGAATTTGAAGTTAAAAACACAATAATATTTACATTTGCATCCCCTCAAAATAAGGATATAAATCTAAATATGTATAAGATCTATATGAGGAAAACTACAAAACTCTGATAATGGAAATCAAATAACTAAGTAAGCAGAGTTACATTTCATGTATATGGAGAGCAAGAGTAAATATCGTCAACATGTCAGTTCTTCCAAACTCAATAAAGGTTACAGCAGGCAGGTAGCTAGGTAGGAGCAGAGAAATGGGGGCAGGGGCCAGGTGGCAGGAAATCATGCATCTTGTAAACCGCAGGGGTCCATAGAAAGACAAAGAAAAGCAGGAACCTTCAGAATGACCGGAAATAGGATGATTAGGGTCCCAGTAGTAGACAAAAAAGGTGGGGAAAGGCAGGAATCTCCTGAGTCCAAATGCAACCTTTTTCTCATTGTGCTCCTATTTTGAGAATGGTAACATTAGCCTTACAGATAAGTACGCATCATTCACCAACACCATAATACTTCTGATATAAGCTAAATGAGGACAAAAATCCCTCCTGCCCTCAGGAAAATGGAGCTGGAATGAAAACTCCGCCCCTTCATTTCTTTGCCCCTCATAACCCACTTGCCAAAGAGGCCAAGAGCGGCAGCTCCTCACCTGCCAGCCCACTCTGAGAGCTTATTCATGCTTAAATCAATCTTCTATACTTTCTCAAAATCTCTGCCTCTTCTCTGAATTCCTTCTAGAGGAAGAAAGAACCTCAAATTTACCAGCAACAAACAGACTCAACCAAATCCAAATCAAAATTTCAGCAAATTATTTTAGGGATATCAAATACTGATTTTAGATTTTATATAGAGGGGCAAAAGAGCCCAAATAGCCAGCACAATACTGAAGAACAAGGTAATGGGACAGACACTCTAACTAAAGACTTCCTGTAAAGCTATAATAATCAAGACGCTATGCTACTGATGAAAGAATAGACAAAACAGGTCAAAAGAACAGAATACGGAGCGTAAGCCCAAAACTAGACCCACATGAATGCAGTCAACTGATCTCTGACAAAGAAGTAAAGACAATAGAAGAGTAAAAAATCTTATCAATAAATGGGATGGAACAATTGGAAATCCACATGCAATAAAATGAATCTAGACACAGACTTTACACTCTTTACAAGTGAAAAGTTTATGTGAAGTCGCTCACTCTTCTCCGACTCTTTGCGACCCCATGGACTGTAGCCTACCAGGCTCCTCCATCCATGGGCTTTTCCAGGCAAGAATATTGGAGTGGGTTGCCATTTCCTTCTCCAGGAGATCTTTCCAACCCAGGGATTGAACCCAGGTCTCCTGCATTGTAGGCAGACGCTTTACCATCTGAGCCACCAGGGAAGCCACCACTCTTTACAAAAATTAACTCAAATAGATCATACACATAAATATAAAATACAGGTAAGTCTATGAAATTCTTCTAAGGAAACAGGAGAGAATCTAGATGATCCTGGATATGGTGATGACTTTCTAGCTACAATATCACAGGCAAGATTCATGAAAAAATAATAGATAAGTTGGACTCAGGAATGGTTTCGGGTATCTCCTCCTGTATGAACCTCCATCCATAGGTCTTCAGGCACTCTATCAGAGCTAATCCCAGACAACAAGGAGAGACAAGAAAGCCTTCTAAAGGGAACAATGAAAATAAATAAAGGAAAACAACAGAAGGGGAAAGACTAGAGATCTGTTCAAGAAAATTACAGATACCAAGAGAACATTTCATGCAACACTATGGACCTAACAGAAGCAGAAGTTATTAAGAAGAGGTGGCAAGAATACACAGAAGAACTGTACAAAAAAGGTCTTAATGACTTTCAAACTACTGTACAACACTCTTAAAGAATGTTCAAACAACAGCATGATTGTGCTCATTTCACATGCTAGCAAGGTAATGCTCAAAATCCTTCAAGCTAGGCTTCAACAGCACATGAACCGAGAACTTCCAGATGTTCAAGCTGGATTTAGAAAAGGCAGAGGAACCAAAGATCAAATTACTAACATCCACTGGATCATAGAAAAAGCAAGAGAATTCCAGAAAAACATATACTTCTGCTTCATTGACTATACTTAAGTCTTTGACTGTGTGGATCACAACAAACTGGAAAACTCTTAAAAAGATGGGAATATCAGACAACCTTATCCACCTCCTGGGAAATCTGTATGCAGGTCAAGAAGCAACAGTTAGAATCAGACATGGAACAATGGACTGGTTCCAAATTGGGAAAGGAGTACGTCAAGGCTATATATTGTCACCCTGCTTATTTAACTTATATGTAGAGTACATCATATGAAATGCCGGACTGGATGAAGCACAAGCTAGAATCAAGATTGCTGGGAGAAATATCAATAACTTCAGATATGCAAATGACACCACCCTAATGGCAGAAAGTGAAGAGGAACTAAAGAGCCTCTTGAAGAAGGTGAAAGAGGAGAGTGAAAAAGCTGGCTTAAAACTCAACATTCAAAATACTAAGATCATGGCCTCCTGTCCCATCATTTCATGGCAAATACACGGGGAAACAATGGAAACAGCGGCAGACTTTATTTTCTTGGTCTTCAAAATCACTGTGGATGGTGACTGCAACCATGAAATTAAAAGACGCTTGCTCCCTGGAAAAAAGCTGTGATAAACCTAGATGGCATATTAAAAAGCAGAGATATTACTCTGCCAACAAAGGTCCGTATAGTCAACCGAGCTATGGTTTTTCCAGTAGTCACGTGTAGATGTGAGAGTTGGACCATAAAGAAGGTTAAGCACCAAAGAATTGATGGTTTCAAACTGTGGTACTGGAGAAGACTCTTGAGAATCCCTTGGACAGCAAGGAGATCAAACCAGTCAACCCTAAAGGAAAACAACCCTGAATATTCATTGGAAGGATACTGAAGCTCCAATACTTTGGCCACCTGATGTGAACAGCCAACTCACTGGATAAGACCTTAATGCTGGGAAAGACTGAAGGGAGGAGGAGAAGGGGGGAACAGAGGACGAGATGGTTGGATGGCATCACCGACTCAATGGATATGAATTTTACCAAACTCTGAGAAACAGTGAAGGACAGGGAAACCTGTTGTGCTGCAGTCCGTGGGGTGGCAAAGATTTGGACACAACTGAGTGACTGAACAACAACATAGTTGGACATCATTAAAATTAAAAACTTCTGCTCTGTAAAATACACTGTCAAGAAAAGAGAGAAGAGAAGGCATAGACTGGAGGAAATATTTATAAAGACGTATCTGATAAAAGATTGTCATCCAAAATATATAAATATGTTTGAAACAATAAGGAAACAAATAACCCAATTAAAAACCAGGCAAAATGCTTGAACAGAAACACCTCATCTAAGATATACAGAAGGCAAACAGCATATAAAAAAATGCTCCACATCATGTGTCATTAAAGAAATACAAATTAAAATAACAGTGAGAAATCACTATGCACATACAAGAATGATCAAAATCCAAAATACTGATAACACCAAATGCTAGCAAGGTTGTACAACAACAGGAATTTTTTCATTCACTGCTAGTAGGAATACAAAATGGTAGAGCCACCTTACAAAACATTTGGGTAGATTTTTACAAAACTAAAGATATTCTTACAATATGATCAGCAATGAAGTTTCTTGATATTTACCCAAGGGAGTTGAAAATTTATGTTCCCACAAAAACCTACACACTGATGTTTGAAGCAGCTTTATTCACTAATTGCCAAAACTTGGAAGCAGTCGAGATGACTTTCTGTCATTGAATGAATAACTAAACTGGTATATTGACAAAATGAAATCTTCTTCAGTGCTAAAAAGAAATGAGCTATCAAACCATGAAAAAGTAAGCAGAACCTTAAATGCATATTACTAAGTGAAAGAAGCCAATATGAAGAGGCCACATATTGTATGATTCCAGTATCTGACACTCTGGAAAAGATAAAACCACTGAGATAGTAAAAAGATTGATGGTTGCCTGGGTCTAAAAGGGAGAGAAGTATGAACTGGCAGAGCACAGAGGATTTTTAGAGCAGTTATAGAAAAACCAAGAAACTAGGATAGCCAAAACAATTTTGAGGAAAAAAAAAAGATTAAAGCTGGAGCACTGACACTGCTGCTGCTGTTGCTGCTGCTGCTAAGTCACTTCAGTCGTGTCCGACTCTGTGCGACCCCAAAGAAGGCAGCCCACCAGGCTCCGCTGTTGCTGGGATTCTCCAGGCAAGAACACTGGAATGGGTTGCTATTGCCTTCTCCGGAGCACTGACACTACCTATTTTCAATGTTTACTTCAACACTTACTATGCAGTATCAGCCAAATGACTGACACATGGATCAAGGGAACAGAAATAGGGTATCTAGAAATAAACCCATATATATATTCAACAAAGAGTACTTGAATTATTAAAGGATAAGGGAATAGGTTGACTTCAAAAGAGCATGAAAGAAACGTTTTAGGTTATGATACAATTCCATATTTTGATTGTAGTGATGTCTATACTATGGAATGTAAAAACTCAAACAACTGTAAACTAAAGAAAGTGAATTTCGCATTATATAAATCATACTTCAAAAAATCTAAATAAAAAATTTACCAGACACTGCATAGTAAGAAAATCAAAATCATGATATAAATATATTAAGATAACAGAAAGGAACAGCAGTGAATTCATACCTGAATTCAAGATGGGAGTAAGAAGGATATGTACATGAAGGAGAGTTAAATCATCTAGAATGGGCAATTAATAGATAATGGCTGAAACTTAAAAATAAAGCTATACTAGCATATTATTTAGATATATGGATCTAAGTAATCAACAGATCAAAGTTCAAAGTGATTTAGTTACCTTTGAGAATGGAAAATTAAGGGGTAAGGGAAATAACACGTGGATTTTTCTCTTTTTTTAAACAAACTTAAAAAACTATATAATTCTACTATATGCATATAGAACTTTTATTTTTAAATTTAAATTGTTCAAAGTATATCCACTTGGTGAATATGTGCCACTAGTTCACTGGTACATTAAACTACTGTCTAGTTAACCTATAAACTGCATTTTACATAAAGGTAGCTTCCCCAGTAGCTCAGTGATAAAAGAATCTGCCGGCAATGCAGGAGACACAGGAGATACTCAGGTTCAGTTCCTGGGTCAGGAAGATCCCCTTGAGAAGGGAATGCCTACCCACTCCAGTATTCTTCCCTGGAGAATCCCACAGACAGAGGTGCCAGGCGGGCTAGAGTCCGTGGGGTTGCAAGAGTCAGACACGACTTAGCCACTAAACCACCACCACCAAGAATTCTTTAAAGTATCCCCAGATGGGGATGAGGATACTTCTAAATATGAATGAAAAGCATCTTCCCTAAAACCAAACATTAACATAAACAGCAGGCAGCCATCTAGAATAAAATTGCAACTTCATCAGCTGTAACCTCTGAGACTGAGCACTATCTACAAAAGTAAATCTTGAGTTTCACCCCAACCAATGGGTAGGACTGAAAATATTTCACTATAAAAACTTGATATGTAGTATCACAAAGGTGGGCCCTAATTACCTATACTTCCACCAAACTGGAGCTTTCCTCTAACCTACACTGTCAGTCTTTATGAATAGTCCTCACACCTATTAGGATAGGAATCTTGTTCTGTATCATCAGTTCTTTAGTTCAGGTCCTGACCAATAAAGAACAGAACTGGTACGGACCTAACAGAAGCAGAAGATATAAAGGAGAGGTGGCAAGAATACACAGAACTATACAAAAAAGATCTTCATGACCCAGATAACCATGATGCTGTGATCACTCACCTAGAGCCAGACATCCTGGAATTCAAAGTCAAGTGGGCCTTAGGAAGCATCACTACGAACAAAGCTAGTGGAGGTGATGGAATTCCAGTTAAGCTATTTCAAGTCCTAAAAGATGATGCTGTGAAAGTGCTGCACTCAATATACCAGCAAATTTGGAAAACTCAGCAGTGGCCACAGGACTGGAAAAGGTCAGTTTTCATTCCAATCCCAAAGAAAGACAATTCCAAAGAATGTTCAAACTACCACACAATTGAATTCATTTCACACGCTAGCAAAGTAATGCTCAAAATTCTCCAAGTCAGGCTTCAACAGAATGTGAACTGTGAACTTCTAGATGTTCAAGCTAGATTTAGAAAAGGCAGAGGAACCAGTGATCAAATTGCCAACATCCACTGGATCATCAAAAAAGCAAGAGAGTTCCAGAAGAACATCTATTTCTGCTTAACTGACTACGCCAAAACCTTTGACTGTGTGGATTACAACAAACTGTGGAAAATTCTTAAAGAGATGGGAATACCAGATCACCTTATCTGCCTCCTGAGAAATCTATATGCAGGTCAAGACACAACAATTAGAACTGGACATGGAACAACAGACTGGTTCCAAATCGGGAAAGGAGTATGTCAAGGCTATGCACTGTCACCCTGCTTATTTAACTTATATGCAGAGTACATCATGAGAAATGCCAGGCTGCATGAAGCACAAGCTGGAATCAAGATTGCTGAGAGAAATATCCATACCCTCAGATATGCAGATGACACCACCCTTATGGCAGAAAGCAAAGAAGAACTAAAGAGCCTCTTGATGAAAGTGAAAGAGGAAAGTGAAAAACTTGGCTTAAAGCTCAACATTCAGAAAACTAAGATCATGGCATCTGGTCCCATCACTTCATGGCAAACAGATGGGGGGACAATGGAAACAGTGAGAGACTTTATTTTGGGGGGGGGGGGGGCTCCAAAATCACTGCAGATGGTGACTACAGCCATGAAATTAAAAGATGCTTGCTCCTTGGAAGAAAAGCTATGCCCAACCTAGACAGCATACTAAAAAGCAAAGACATTACTTTGCCAACAAAGGTCTATGTAGTCAAAGCAATCATTTTTCCAGTAGTCATGTAGGGATGTGAGAGCTGGACTATAAAGAAACCTGAGTGCCAAAGAATTGATGTTTTTGAACTGCAGTGTTGGAGAAGACTCTTGAGGGTCCCTTGGACTGCAAGGAGATCCAACCAGTCCATCCTAAAGAAAATCAGTCCTGAATTTTCATTGCAAGGACTGATGCTAAAGCTGAAACTCCAATACTCTGGCCCCCTGATGTGAAGAACTGACTCACTGGAAAAGACCCTGATGTTGGGAAAGATTGAAGGCGGAACGAGAAGGGGACGACAGAGGATGATATGGTTGGATGGCATTACCAACTCGATGGACATGAGTTTGACTAGGCTCAAGGAATTGGTGATGGACAGGAAAGCCTGGTGTGCTGCAGTCCATGGGGTAGCAAAGAGTTGGACACAACTGAGCGACTGAAGTGACTTGACTGCTCCAGTCTACACCAACCACCAGGGGACCATGATGCTAATATCTGTCTGCCTTAACAACATAACTACCTAGAAGTTTCCTGCTAAAATGTTCTACTTACCGTTTTGGATTCCATGTATCGGAAAGCCAGGCCAGATCAGGCACACATCTGCTCTGTCTGCTACCCTTCAAACATGAACTTCAAGCCAGTGGTTTTCAAGCCTTTAGAAGAGTTTACACTCTTAAACCTACTGAGCACCCAAAAAACTTTAGTTGATTTATTTACATTAGAAAGTAAACTAAAAGGCTCTAAAAATATTAGAAGAAATGGAGTAGCCCTCATAATCAACAAGGGTCCAGAATGCAACCTCAAAAATAACCGAATGATCTCAGTTCATTTCCAAGGCAAGCCATTCAACGTCACAGCAATTCCAAGTCTATGCCCCTACAACCAATGCTGAAGAAGTTGATCAGTTCTATGAAGACCTAGAAGACCTCCTAGAACAATCACCAAAAAAAGATGTTCTATTCATCATTGGGGATTGGAATGCAAAAGCAGGAAGTCAAGAGATACCTGGAGTAACCGGCAAGCCTGGCCTTGGAGAACAAAATGAAGCAGGGCAAAGACTAACTGAATTCTGCCAAGAGAATGCACTCATCATAGCAAATATCTTTTTCAGCAACACAGGAGACAACTTTACACATGGACATCACCAAATGGCCAATATTGAAATCAAACTGATTACATTCTTTGTAGCCAAAGATGGAGAAGCTGTATAGTCAGCAAACACAAGACCTGGAGCTGACTGTGGCTCAGATCATCAGCTTCTCATAGCAAAATTCAGGATGAAACTAAATAAAGTGGGGAAAACCACTAGGCCAGCCAGGTACGACTTAAATGCCCTATGAATATGCAGTGGAGGTAACAGACAGATTCAAGGGATTAGAACTTTTAAACAGTACGCCTGAAGAACTATGGACAGAGGTCCATAATATTGTACAGGAGGCAGTGAACAAAACTCTACCAAAGAAAAAGAAAAGCAAGAAGACAAAGTGGTTATCTGAGGAGGCCTTCAAATAGATAAAGAAAGAAGAGAAGTGAAAAGTAAGGGAGAAAGGAAAAGGTATACTCAGCTAAACACAGATTTCCAAAGAACAGCACGGAGAGAGACAAGAAGGCCTTCTTCAATGAACAGTGTATAAAATTACAAGAAAACAACAGAAGGAGAAAGACTAGATATCTCTTCAGAAAACCAGAGGTATCAAGAGAACATTTTGCGCAAAGATGGGCACAATAAAGGACAGAAACATAAAAACTTAATTGATGCTGAAGAGATCAAGAAGAGATATAAAGAATACACATAATTGTACAAAAAAAGATCTTAATGAACCAAATTATTATGATGGTGTGGTCAGTAACCCAGAGCCAGACATTCTGGACCTTAGGAAGCACTGCTGTTAATAAAGCTACTGGATGCAATGGAATTCCAATAGAACTATTCAAAATCCTAGATGATACCATCAAGGTGTTGCATTAATATGTCAACAAACCTGGAAGATGCAACAGTGGCCACAGGACTGGAAAAAGTCAATCCTCATCCCAATTCCCAAGAAGGGTAGTACTAAAGAATGTGTTAACCATTGGACAATTGCATCTCCCATACTAGTAAGGTCATGCTTAAAATCTTGTATGCTAGGCTTCAGCATTATATGAATCAAGAACTTCCAGATGTCCAAACTGGGTTTAGAAAAGGAAGACAAACCAGAAATCAAATTGCCAACATTTGCTAGATCATAGAGAAAGCTAGGGAACTCCAGAAAAACATCTACCTCTGTTTCATTGACTATGCCTAAGCCTTTGACTGTGTGGATCATAATAAACTGTGGAAAGCTGTTAAAGAGATGGGAATACCAGACCATAGTACCTGTCTCCTGAGAAACCTGTATGTGGGTCAAAAAACAACAGTTAGAACCCTGTATGGAACAATTGACTGGTTCAATATTGAGAAAGGAATACGACAGGATTGTCTGCTGTCACCCTGTTTGTTTAGTCTATATGCTGAGCACATCATGAGAAATGCCGGGCTGGAAGAGTTACAAGCTGGAATCAAGATAGGCGGGAGAAACATCAACAACATCAGATACGCAGATGATACCACTCTAATGGCAGAAAGCAAAGAGGAATTAAAGAGCCTCTTGATGAGGGTGAAGGAGGAGAGTGAAAGAGCCAGCTTAAAACTAAATATTATGAAGAAGGGCATGGCAACCCACTCCACTGTTGTTGCCTGGAGAATCCTACAGACAGAGGAGCCTGGCAGGCTACAGTCCACGGGGTCACAAAGAGTCAGACATGACTGAAGCGACTTAGTATGCACCTATCTTCCATAGCTTGATCAAAAATAAATAAATAAATATTAAAAGATAAAAAATAAATAAAAAACATTTAAAAAACTAAGATCATGGCATGAAGCCCCATTACTTCATGGCAAAAAAAAGGGTGAAAGGTGAAAGTAGTGACAGATTTCCTCTTCGTGGGCTCTAAAACCACTGCAAATGGTAACTGCAGTCATGAAATCAGAAGACGTTTGCTTCTTGGCAGGAAAGCTATGACAAACCTAAACAGTATGTTGAAAAGCAGATATTACTTTGCTGACAAGGTCCATATAGTCAAGGCTACACTCTTCCCAGCGGTCACATGTGGTTATGAGAGCGGGACCGTAAAGAAGGCAGAGTGCTGAAGAATTGATGCCTTCAAACTGTGGTGCTGGAGAAGACTCCCGAGAGTCCTTTGGACAGCAAGGAGATCAAACCAGTCAATCTTAAGGGAAATCAACCCTGAATATTCACTGTAAGGACTAATGCTGAAGCTGAAGCTTCAGTATTTTAGTCATCTGATGTGAACAGCTAACTCACTGGAAAAGTCACTGATGCTGGGAAAGACTGAGGGCAGAAGGAGAAGAAGGCATCAGAAGATGAGATGGCTGGATTGCATCACTGATGCAATGGACATGAACTTGGGCAAACTTCAGGAGATGATGAGGGACAGGGAGGCCTGGCATGCTGCAGTCCACGGGGTTACAAAAAGTCAGACACGACTGGGTGACTGAAAAGCAACCACAGAGGTCATCTGGAAAATACTGGTTCAAAGAGTAACATAGATCTTCAAAATGTTGGCATATTTCATTAAATAGTATTTTAAAAATCACATTCATCAAAATCTCATCTTATGTCATCAAAAAGTCTTCTAATATTGGGAAGCTATAAAGTTCACACAGGTGGATACAAGTTTACAAAAATTCTAAATTTTGTTTGAAAGCTCCAATTTAAGATGGGTAACAAGTAGTATCAGTTGTTTTCCTTGAAGAAATAAACTTATTTCATTTATTTAGGAAAGATATATATGCCTAATACCCAAATATGAAAGAAAACTCATAGTTCGTCTATCAGTAATTCTTACAAGTAAAACGCTGAAAATGAAAAAACTTAGTAACACAGTTTGCAATGCTTCAGGCGATTTTCCTCAAGGTGATCATCACAATTCAGTTTGCAGATGTGCTTCAAGTGTACTTCCCTTTTCATCACACAATATTAAGACATACAGTTAATAAAATTTTTAACATTTATTGTTCAAAGGTATTTTTTAAAGAGAAACTGGCTTTTTTATTAAACTACAGGTACATGGTAAAGAATACCATGTCTACTGGTAGTTTGCTTCATACTCAGGCAGAAACAGATTTATTTTCTGCTGCTCTGACACCATCACTGCAGATGTCAACAAAGCAAAAACAAATTTAACAACTTAGTACTGTTATAACTTTTTCCCCCACTTTGCAGATCCTTCAAAAGCTGAAAAATGTTTTATACTGTTGGCCACCACCTCAGGTGATACATTACCCTAGATTTACTCTCACCCTCTTATGACTTATTGCCCATTCCCAATAGTACTACTGATGTCTAAACGAGTCTAAACAATGACAACTTCACTATAATTTAACTTAGTATCTTACAGGAAGCAAGGGATCAAAACAGACAATCCACTCATTCCCAAATCAATAAACGTCTGCCACCTCTCCCAGAAGCTTAAGCTGTGTCGTCTGAATTGTGTTCTCAATTAGCTGAAGGTTTTAGACCATTACCAAACTTCCTTTTTTTTTTTAACTTTGGAAGGGAATCCTAAATATATAACATATATTTCTACCTAACAAAACAGAAAATGTAACTATAACAACCTTTTCTGGATGCCCCCTACATTAAACTGCCTCAGATAACTCTGTTTCATATGTTTGTCTCCTCACTTGCAGTCAGACTTATGAGCTGCTATTTGTAATGATGATTGCTGTATCATGCTATCAACCCTCTTCTAAATCTGCCATGAACTTAGAAACCAGATTTATTAGAATCATGTAGATTGCTGTATCATGCTATCAACCCTCTTCTAAATCTGCCATGAACTTAGAAACCAGATTTATTAGAATCATGTATTAAAGGCTCCAAGTGAGGGATACATTGAAATGTATTCAGTACATTGAATATAGCTGATTTTCTTTCAGCTGTCCAAAATCCTTTTTATTCTACATTTCTGTGGTGTGCAAGACAAGTTAACTGGCTAAATAGATGAATTCCAGATACTAAGATACCGTACTTGTGTTTAAAATGAAGGTTTATCTAGATAACTCGAAATCCACACAAAAAGAGGTTTCACAAATCAACAACTGAAGACCAGTGTTTTAAATAAACCTTCAAGATAACTGCAAATTCACATAGTTTAAAGAAACAGTAAAAGATAACCCTTTTATTATTTATCCACATTCTTCCAATCCATCAGTATCCACCAGGATATCGATAGTCAAGATGCTGAACATCTCCATTAACACAAAGATACTTCATGTGATCTTTTATAATCACATCCACCACTCTCCTTTATCCAACCTCACCACTAAAACTTAAAAATCACTACTCTACTCCCCGTTTCTATAACTCTGTCATTTCAGAATATTATACAAGTGGTAGCATACTTTTGAAATTGGATTTTTTTTTCCCCCACTCAGCACAATTCTCTGGGGATTCATCCAGAGAACTGTGTGTCATCAATTTCATTCTTTCTTATTCCTGAGTGGAATTATGTGTGTTGAGAGTTTGGCTAAGCTATTCCAGAGGTTTAATGCCCTGGCATCCATTTTGTTTGGACAAGAGGCCTAAAGGTGCCTTGAACTGACACTAGCCCCTCGTGCAAGCACATGCCCTAAATAACAGTCTGTGGAGTCACAAGCAAATTTAAGTCCTGATACAACTGCTCTAATGATCACTGTAATAAACAGTCCCCCCTGCTTCCCAGGGTTTTTCCCTTGTATACCCCTTGAATTACACTCTTGCTCTTTTTGCTTTGTATTGATCAGTCCAGCCTTAACCCAGAAACCCCAAAAGCACTCTACCTATAAACCCTAATAAAGGCAATTACCTCAGGTCCTGCTCCACTCTCTCTGCCTGCACCCTGCCTTGACCTTGACTTCTCCCCATGTGGCCCCTCAAGACAAGATCTGTACTTTTCCTCCAGGATTTGTGAGTGATAAACTTCTCTATTTCATTTTCCCTGTGGTCTCTTGTTGAACCTTGGCTCATCACCCAACAACACCCTAAGGGGCTCCACTTAACAAATGTTAATTTAGCAAAGTCACAAGCATGTGTAATGAATGTACCACAGTATATTTGGCTATACAACCAGTTAAAGACACCTGGGCATTTCTATATTGTTACTATTGAGAATAAAGATGTTATGAATATTCATGTACAGGCTTTTATGTGAACATAGATTTTCGTTTCTCTGGGATTTAACTTTTTTTTTTTTACACTCAAGAGTATAAATGCTGAATCACATGGTACCTTCATGCTTGCTTTAATAAGAAACTGTAAAACTTTTCCAGAATGGCTATACCATTTTACATTCCCATCAGCAGTATATGAGTAATCCAGATTCTCTGTATCCTAATCAGTACTCGGTGTTAGAACTATTTTTCATTTTAATCATTCCAACAGGTAAACAGTTATATTTTTTGTGGTTTTATTTCAAACACGGCTAATGAGTGAATATCTTTTCTTTTTTCTGATTTATCTGCATATCTTCTTTTGTGAAATGCCACTTCATGTCTTTTGTCCACGTTCTAATTGGATTGGTTGCTTGGCTTTTTACTATTTGACTTCCAGTTTATGTATTCTAAATATTAGCAACTTATGAGATATACAGTTTACAAATAACTTCTGCCACTTTTTAGCTTCTTTTTACATCCTCTTAAGAGTGTCTTTGGCAGAGTAAGAATTCTTAATTTTATTAAGTTTACTTCATCAATTTTTCCCTTTACAGGTCATGTTTTTGATATCAAGTATATGAACTCCTTGCCTAGTCAAATATTCTAGACTTTTTCCTATGTTTTCTTCTAGAAGGTTTATAGTTTTAAGTTTTGTGTTTTACCCTAAGTCTGTAATTTGTTTTCAGTTCATTTTTATATGACGTGTGAAACTTGGGTCAAAGTTCGTTTTTTTGCCTATGGATATCCAGTCTTCCCTAGTGGCTCAGACGGTAAAGAGTCTGCCTGCAATGCGGGAGACCCAGGTTCAATCCCTGGGTCAGAAAGGTCCCCTGGCGAGGGGAATGGCAATCCACTCCAGTATTCTTGCCTGGAAAATCCCATGGATGGAGGAGCCTGGCAGGCCCCAATCCATGGGGTCACAAAGAGTTGGACACGACTGAGCAACTAACATACTCACATCCAGTTGCTCAAGCACTACTGTTAAAAAGGCTCTTTTCACAGTGAACTATTTTTCCACTTCAGTCAAAAATTAGTTGGGCGTAATTAATTATTTGTCTATTTCTCAGTTCTCAGTTTTTTCCTGCATTGATCTATGTGTCTATCCCTCTACCAATATAAAACTCTCTTGATTATTGCTAGGTATTAATAATAGTTTGATGGACATGAACTTGGGCAAACTCCAGGAGATGGTGAGGGACAGGGAGGCCTACGTACTGCACTCCACGGTGTCACAAATAGTCGGAAATGACTGGGTGACTAAACAAAAACAATTGATAACAGAATGATTCCATCAACTTATTCTTGTTCAAAATTGTACTAGCTATTCTAGGGCCTAAGCCTTTCATTATACATTTTATAATAAACTTGACTATACCTATAATAGAAAAACATACTAGGTTTTAAACAGGGATCCCATTATACCTATATTACTCTGCAGAAGGCTGACTTCTTTACTAAATTATCTAATTTATGAACATGGTAGGTATCTTCAGTTTTTTTAGGTTTTCCTTAGTTTATTGCATCACCATTTAATGATTTCCAGAATACAGATCCTATATGTGTTTAGTTAACATGAACAAAGCTAGTGGAGGTGATGGGATTCCAACTGAGCTATTTAAAATCCTAAAAGATGATTCTGTTAAAGAGCTGCACTCAATATGCCAGCAAATTTGGAAAACTCAGAAAAGGCCACAGGACTGGAAAAGGTTAGTTTTCATTCCAATCCAAAAAAGGGCAATGCCAAAGAATGTTCAAACTACCGTACAATTGCACTCATTACACATGCTAGTAAGGTAATACTCAAAATCCCTCAAGCTAGGCTTCAACAGTGTATAAACCAAGAACTTCCAGCTGTACAAGCTGGATTTAGTAATGGCAGAGGAACCAGGGATCAAATAGCCAAAATCTGCATAATATAAGAGAATTCTAGAAAAAAACATCTATTTCTGCTTCATTGACTATGCTAAAGCCTTTGAATGTGTCGATCACAACAAACTGTAGAAAATTCTTAAAGAGCTGGGAATACCAGACCACCTTACCTGCCACCTGAGAAATCTGTATGCAGGTCAAGAAGCAACAATTAGAACCAGACATGGAACAATGGACTGGTTCAAAATTGAGAAAGGAGTACATCAAGTACATCAAGGCTGTCACAATATGTTACCCTGTGAGATGGACCATAAAGAAGGCTGAGCGCCAAAGAATTGATGCTTTCAAATTGTGGTGCTTGACAGGACTCTTGAGAGTCTCTTGGACTGCAAAGAGATCAAACTAATCATTCCTAAAAGAAATCAACTCATTGGAAGGACTGATGCTGAAGCTCCAATACTTTGATCACCTGATGTGAAGAGCCAATTCATTGGAAAAGACCTTGATGCTGGGAAAGATTGAGGGCAGGAGGAGAAGGGGACAACAGAGGATGAGATGGTTGCATGGATCATCGACTCAATGGACATGAGTTTGAGCAAACTCTGGGAGATAGTGAAGGACAGGGAAGCCTGGCATGCTGCAGTTCATGGGGTCACAAAAAGCTAGACAGAACTTAGCAACTGAACAACAACAAATATCTAAGTATTTTATTTCCTTAGAGTAGTTGCAAATTATATTCTACTTCTAAATTTCACTTTCCACACATTCACTGATAGCATACAGAAATAAGAGTAATTTTCTGTATTGATCTTGTAGCCTGTGACATTGCTGAAATTACTAAATCTAGGAATTTCTTGGGCTTCTGTAGATTCCTTGAGATTTTCTACACAGACATATGTTATCTGCAAATAGGAACAAATTTCTTTCTTTCTTACTAGGTTATCTTTTATTTTCTTGCTTTACTACAGTGGCTTGAATTTATGGTACTCTGTTGAATAAAAGAGGGGAGAAAAGACATCTTTTTCCATTTTCTTGACTTTAAAGGTAAGTGTTCAGTCTGTCATCATTTTGTATGATAATAGCTATGGGGTTTCTATAGATGCTATTTATCAAGTCAAGGGAGTCAGCCTATATTCCTCATTTTCCAAGAATTATCATGAATGGGAATTTGATTTTGCCCTATGACTGTCATCAATATAATCATATAATTGTTCTTCTTTAGCCTATTTATAAAGTGTGTTATATTGATTGATTTTCAAATGCTAAATTACCCTTGCATATACTTGGGAAAATTCCACTTGGTTATCATGTATAATTTTTTTTCATATCCTATCAGATTCAATCTGCTAATGTTGTGTGTAAAGTATTTTGGATTTAAAATGATGAAAGATACTAGTCTGTAGTTTAGTGACTAATTTTGAAGTTTTGTGCTAATTTTGAATGTTTTTGTACCCTAATTTCATATCATGGTAACACTAGTATCAAAATGAGTTCTATATTTTAATGAGATTGTGTAAACTTGGTTTTCATTATTCCTTAAATAATTTGCAGCATGTAACAGTGAAGTCATCTGGGTCTTGAGATATCTATTTTAGAATCTTTCAAATTACACTTTCAATTCCTTTAATTGCTGTGGGACTATTCAAGTTGTTCATTTCACCTTGATTTAGATTTCATAGTTTGTTGATTTTGAATAATTGGCCTTCTATGTCTAAGCTGATGAATGTATGAGTATAAAGTTGTTTGTATCATACCCTTATTCTTTCAATGGCTGCAGGATCATTCCTAATACCATGGCTTGTCTTCTCTGTCTTTGTTATTCTTGCAAGAAGTTTACAAACTACATTAAACTTTTATTCTGCTTAGTTTCTCTATTGTTTTCCTATGCTCAGATTCATCCATTTCTTACCTTATTTTTTCCTTCCTTTTGCTGGTTTTGGTTAAATTATGTTTTTACTAGTTTCTTGAGATAGGAAATAGATTACAAAATTGAGACCTTTCCTCTTTTCTAATGAAAGTATTTAGTGGTATAAATCCCCCTCCATACAATGTTTTAATACTGTGTCACATATTTTTGATAGCTGAGCTTACATTTCTTTCAGATACATATATATGCACATAACATGCATGCACACACATACATAAAAATTTCCCTGTTGAGACTTCATCTTTGGCCCACAGATTATTTTAAAAATTATTGTTTAATGTCTAAGTGGTTAGAGAGCTTCCTGTTATTTTTCTATTATTAACTTTTAGTTTGAGTCCACTGAAATCAGAATATACTCTTTATGATTATGATTACAATTGTTTTAAATTTGTTAAGGTTTGTTTTATGGTTAAGGTTTGGCCTATCTTGGTAAATCTTCCAATTACTATGGAAAATATTATATACTATAAAACAGAATGTATTATTCAGGAACAAAAAGAAATGAGCCATCAAGCCAAGAAAAAACATGAAGGACCCTTAAAATGCACATTGCTAAGTGAAAGAAGTAAAGTGAAAAGGCTACACATAATGTATCAATATGATTCCAACTGTGTGACATTCTGGAAAAGGCACAACAATGGAGGTAGTAAAACTGTCAGCGCTTCTCAGGAATTTGGGGGGTGGGGTAGGATGAGAAGGCAGAGCAGGAAGGATTTTTAGGGCAGTGTAACTACTCTTATATGAAACTGTAATGATGGATGCATGTATCTATATATATTTGTCAAAAACAAATGAAGTGTATAATACAGAGTGAACCCTAATGTAAGCTTTTGTTTTTTGTTTTGTTTTGTTTTGTTTTTTAATTTTTTTATTAGTTGGAGGCTAATTACTTCACAACATTTCAGTGGGTTTTGTCATACATTGATATGAATCAGCCATGGGTTTACATGTCTTCCCCATCCCAATCCCCGCTCCCACCTCCCTCTCCACCCGATTCCTCTCGAAACATCCCACCCTCGCCACAGTGTTCAAAAGTCTGTTCTGTATTTCTGTGTCTCTTTTTCTGTTTTGCATATAGGGTTATCGTTACCATCTTTCTAAATTCCATATATATGTGTTAGTAAGCTTTTGGTTTTGTTGTTTTTAGTCACTAAGTCCTGTCCAACTCTTTTGTGACACCATGGACTGTAGTCTGCCAGGTTCCTCTGTCCATGGGATGTCCCAGGTAAGAATCCTGGAGTGGGTTGCCATACCCTCCTGCAGGGGATCTTCTTGACCCCAGGGATCAAACCTGAGGCTCCTGCATTGCAGGTGGATGCTTTTAGCCTGGTGGGCTGCTGTTCATGGGGTCTCACAGTCGGACACGACTGAAGCGCCTTAGCATGCATGCATGCATTGGAGAAGGAAATGGCAACCCACTCCAGTATTCTTGCCTGAAGAATCCCAGGCACAGAGGAGCCTGGTGGGCTGCTGTCTATGGGGTCATACAGAGTCAGAAACGACTGAAGCGACTTAGCAGCAACAGCAGCAGCAGCTTTACCACTGAGCCACCAGGGAAGCATGTAAGCTTCAGTTAATAACATATCAATATTGGCTCAATTGAGATAAATGTACTGTGGTAATACAAGACAGCAATAGAAGAAACTAGTTTTATGGGGTGTGGGGTGCTAAGGGGACACCTAGGCATTTTCTGTACTTTCTCCTCAATTTGACTGTAAACTTAACACTGCTCTAAAAATAAACTCTATCAATTAAAAAATAATAGTGCAGATTCTTCCGTTGTTGGGTAGAGTGTTCTATGAACCCCAATTAGATAGACCCTGTTGATTTACAGTGCTATTGAGTTCTTCTGCATGACTACTGATTTTCTAATTGTTCTCCCAGTTTCTGTGAGAATATTGCTGAAACCTCCAACTGTACTTATAGATCTGTCTATATCTCATTTCGGCTTTATCAGTTTTGCTTCACATATTTTACAGTTCTATTGTTTGGAATACACACTTTAAGATTGGCGTATCTTCTAAGTGAACTTAATCACGAAAAAGGTCCTTCTCTTTAGTAAATTATTTTGTCTGAAGCATATTTTACCTGATATTAACACAGCCACAACTGCTTACTCTTGATTAAGGTGTACATGGTATATCTCTGCCTATTCTTCTACCTTTGTTGTTGTTGTTCAGTCGTGTCAGACTCTTTGCAAACCCATGGACTACAGCACACCAGGATTCCCTGTCCTTCACCATCTCCCAGAGCTTGCTCAAACTCATGCCCATTGAGTTGGTGACACCATCCAACCACCTCATCCTCTGTTGTCCCCTTCTTCTCCTCCCTTCTACCTTTAATCTACCTAATCATATTTGAAGTGAGTTTGTAATTAACATATATAATTTCAGTCATGGTTGCTATTTCATTCTGACAACCTCTTGTCTTTTAAATGGTACCTTTAAGCCATTTAAATCTAATAGAATTAATAATATATGAAGACTTAAGTCACCTTTCTTATTTTTCTTCTGTTCTCTTAGCTTTCTACTTCTCTGTCTTCTTTTACCTACCTCTCTATAGGTTACTTGAACATTTTTTTTTGGGGGGGAATTCTGATTTATCTCTTGTGTTTTTTTTAGTATGTTTCTTCATATAACTTTTGAGTGGTTACGCCATATTATATATACATTACATATCACAGTCAATACTGTCAACACTTTACTACTTCAAGTGTAGAAACCAACCTTCCTTTATGTTCCTTCATCCTCCCCCACTTATAATTATCTTAAATATTTCCTTTAAATACATTTTAGATACAACAACAAAGCATGATTCATTAAAGCAAAAATTGCTAAGTTGGACTTAAATTAAATAGCACTACTCTGTGAAAGTGGCTCAGCAGTAAAGCATCCACCTGCAATGCAGGAGACACAGAAGGAGCAGGTTTGATCCCTAAGTCAGGAAGATACCCTGGAGAAGGAAATGGCAACCCACTCTAGTATTCTTGCAGGAAAATCCCATAGACACAGGAGCTTGGTGGGCTATATACAGTCCATGGGGTCAAAGAGTTGGAGATGACTGACATGACTGAGCATGCACACATTCACTTTGTGAAAGAGTGCAAAGAGGATGGAAAGACAAGGCAGATTTGGAGAAAATACTGCAAAACATATATGAGATAAGGAACTGGTACTCAAATAAACAGAGACCTCTAAAAACTGAATGATAAAGAAACCCAGTCAAGAAAATGAACAAAATACCTGAAGAGTTACCACACCAAATAAGATACACAGATGGAAAATAAGGACATGAAAAGATGCTCAACATCATAGGTCACAAGAGAAACTGAAAGTCACTCAGTCATGTCCACCTCTTTGCGACCCCATGGACTATACAGTCCATGGAATTCTCCAGGCCAGAATACTAGAGTGAGTAGCCTTTCCCTTCTCCAGGGTATCTTCCCAACCCAGGGATCAAATCCAGGTCTCCCACAATGCAGGTGGATTCTTTACCAGCTGAGCCACAGGGAAGCCCAAGAATACTGGAGTGAGTAGCCTGTCCCTTCTCCAGGGGATCTTCCCAACCCAGGAATCAAACCGGGGTCTCCTGCATTGCAGGCAGATTATTTACCAACTGAGCTATGAGGGTAGGTCGTAAGAGAACTACAAGTTAAAACAATGAAATGCCACTACATTAGAATGAGTGATTAAAAAAAAAAAAAAAAAAGACACATGCTAGCCAAAACAGCAACAGAAACTCTCATTCATTGCTAGTGAGAATGTAAAACACAACAGCCACTTTGAAAGATAGTTTGGCAATTTATAAGGAAATTAAACATACTCTTAACACACAATCCAGCAATCATGTTCCTTGGTATTTACCCAAAGGAACTGAAAAGGTTTTGTCTACACAACAATCTGCAAATGACTGTTTACAGTAGCTCTATTCAAAAAGCTATGGAATTTAGTTAATAATAATAAATAAATCACCAAAATTTGAAAGCAACCAAGAGGTTCTTCAGATGGTGAATGGTAAGTAAACGATGGTATGTCCAGACAATGCAATATTCTTCAATGTTTAAAAAAAAAAAAGTGAGCTATCAAGCTATAAAAAGACATGAAGGAACCTAAAATGCATATTGTTAAGTGAAAGAAAACAGTCTGAAAAGGCCATATATTGTATAATTCTGACTATGACATGGAAAAGGAAGGCAAATCTACAGAGGCAGTAAAAGGATCAGTGCTTGTGAGGGGTTGGGAGGGAGGGGTGCACAGGAGAAGGAGGGATGAATAGAAGGAGCACAGGGGAAACTATTCTCTATGATACTGTAATGCTGGATACATGACATAATGCATTTATCAAAACCCATAGAGCTGTACAACACAAAGAGTCAACTTTAAACTATGGACTGTAGTTAATAAAATATATGAACTGAAAGATGATACTGTGAAAGTGCTGCACTCAATATGCCAGCAAATTTGGAAAACTCAGCAGTGGCCACAGGACTGGAAAAGGTCCGTTTTCATTCCAATCCCTAAGAAAGGCAATCCCAAAGAATGCTCAAACTACCACACAATTGCACTCATCTCACACGCTAGTAAAGTAATGCTCAAAATTCTCCAAGCCAGGCTTCAGCAATACGTGAACCGAGAACTTCCAGATGTTCAAGCTGGTTTTAGAAAAGGCAGAGGAATCAGAGATCAAATTGCCAATATCTGCTGGATCATCGAAAAAGCAAGAGAGTTCCAGAAAAACATCTATTTCTGCTTTATTGACTATGCCAAAGCCTTCGACTGTGTGGATCACAATAAACTGTGGAAAATTCTGAAAGAGATGGGAATACCAGACCACCTGACCTGCCTCTTGAGAAACCTATATGCAGGTCAGGGAGCAACAGTTAGAACTGGACATGGAACAACAGACTGTTTCCAAATAGGGAAAGGAGTACGTCAAGGCTGTATATTGTCACCCTGCTTATTTAACTTATATGCAGAGTACATCATGAGAAACGCTGGGCTGGAAGATGCACAAGCTGGAATCAAGATTGCCGGGAGAAATATCAATAACCTCAGATATGCAGATGACACCACCCTTATGGCAGAAAGTGAAGAGGAACTAAAAAGCCTCTTGATGAGAGTGAAAAAGTTGGCTTAAAGCGCAACATTCAGAAAACTAAGATCATGGTATCTGGTCCCATCACCTCATGGCAAATAGACGGGGAGACAGTGGAAACAGTGTCAGACTTTATTTTTTGGGGCTCCAAAATCACTGCAGATGGTGATTGCAGCCATGAAATTAAAAGACACTTACTCCTTGGAAGGAAAGTTATGACCAACCTAGATAGCATATTAAAAAGCAGAGACATTATTTTGCCAACAAAGGTCCGTGTGGTCAAGGCTATGGTTTTTCCAGTGGTCATGTATGGATGTGAGAGTTGGACTGTGAAGAAAGCTGAGTGCCGAAAATTGATGCTTTTGAGCCGTGGTGTTGGAGAAGACTCTTGAGAGTCCCTTGGACTGCAAGGAGATCCAACCAGTCCATCCTGAAGGAGGTCAGTCCTGGGTGTTCATTGGAAGGACTGATGTTGAAGCTGAAACTCCAATACTTTGGCCACCTGATGCGAAGAGCTGACTCATTGGAAAAGACCCTGATTCTCGGAGCAATTGGGGGCAGGAGGAGAAGGGGGCAGCAGAGGATGAGATGGCTGGATGGCATCACCGACTCGATGGGCATAAGTTTGAGTAAACTCCAGGAGTTTGTGATGGACAGGGAGGCCTGGCGTGCTGCGATTCATGGGGTCGCAAAGAGTCGGACACAACTGAGCGAGTGAACTGAACTGAACTGAATGATTCATTAGTTGGAACAAATAAACCACCCTAATATAAGCTGAGCAAACATGCAATCTCTGTGATTGGGGTGAGGGGTAGTATCACAACACTATCCATACAGAATTTCCACAGGAACTCTCTATACTATCTGCTTGCTGTTGCTGCTGCTGCTAAGTCGCTTCAGTTGTGTCTGACTCTGTGTGACCCCATAGACGGCAGCCCACCAGGCTCCCCCATCCCTGGGATTCTCCAGGCAAGAACAGTGGAGTGGGTTGCCATTTCCTTCTCCAATGCATGAAAGTGAAAAGTGAAAGTGAAGTCGCTCAGCCGTGTCCGACTCTTAGTGACCCCATGGACTGCAGCCTACCAGGCTCCTCCGTCCATGGGATTTTCCAGGCAAGAGTACTGGAGTGGGGTGCCATTGCCTTCTCCGACTATCTGCTTGATTTTTCTATAAATCTAAAACTCTTTATAAAGTAAAATCTATTAATCTTAAATGTTTTTAGTTTAAGAAAAAAGACAACTACGTAACTAGTAGGGAGAAGGGGGACAGGTTTTCTCCAGAATCATCCACAGCAATATTGAAAGGCCTAAGAAAAACAGAGTAAGTATAAAAAAGTTCTGAGAAAAAGAAAGCATGAACTAAACTTATTATGCTCATTGCTATTTAAGTATAAACACAAAAGAAGTCATTGTCCAACTTTAAAAATACTCAAAAACACCTATGAGAATTTTATGGAAGAAAAACACAAAATTATTTTTAGATGAAATAGACAGACAGCTACTAAAATTTATATGGAAGTGAGAAGTCTAGAATAGTTAAAGTAATTTTTTAATAACATTTTTAAATTTTCTCCTGTTACTTTTTTTTTTTTTTTGGTTGCACTGGGTCTTCTTTGCTGTACATGGGTTTTCGCTAGTTGCAGAGAGCAGAGGCTATTCTCTAGTTGAGGTGCACAGGCTTCTCATTGTGGTGACTTCTCTTCTGGAGCACAGGCTCTAGGCACATGGGCTTAGTTGCTAAATAGCATGTGGGATCTTACCAGACCAGGGATCAAACCCATGTCCCCTGCACTGGCAGGCAGATTTTTATCCACTCTATTACCACGAGGGAAGTCCCTAAGCAATTTTCTTAAAAGAGAAAAAAGTTGGAAGGACATAAAGTACTTGACATCAAGAGTTAATAAAAAAGCTACAGTAATCAAGAGCATCGCATTGCTTGCTTAATCGATCAGCTGTGTCCAACTCTTTGCAATCCTTTGGACTGTAGCCCGCCAAGCTCCTCTGTCCATGGGATTCTCCAGGCAAGAATACTGGAGTGGGTAGCCATTCCCTTCTCCAGGGGATCTTCCTGACCCAGGGATTGAAGCTGTGGTCTCTTGTGTCTCCTGCATTCCAAGCAGATTCTTTACCCACAGAGCCATTTCTTGGTATTTCTTGGTATTAGTAAGAGAGAAAAAACAAAGATCAGTGGAACAAAATGAAACAGAGCCAGAGCAACAAATATGCAACAAACTGTTTCTGACAGAGGTATCAAATCAATTCAATAAGAAAAGGGAAATCTTTTCAAGCAATAATTCTAAAGTAGCTGAATATCCATATGCAAGAATAATAAGCATTGACCTTAACTTAATGCCAAATGCAAAAATTAACTTGAAATAGATCAAAGACCTAAGCATAAGTAAAACTATAAAACTTCTAGAAGAAAACATTGAATATTTTCCCCATCTTGATATTATCTAAGTATTTTTTAGATAAAACACAAAAAAAAAAACCATTAAAACAATTATAAAATTAATTTTATCAAAAAAAATTGATTTTTGAATGACATCCTTTAAGAAAACCAAAAGGCATACCAGAAAATGAAAGAAAATATTCAAAATACATATATCTGAGAAAGGACTTCTATCTGGAAAATATAAAGAAACTTTCTACTTCAACATTAAGACAGACAATCCAATAAAAAATGGACAAAAAATTGGGACATTTCACCAAAGAAATAGATTTCAAATAACACATGAAAAGATACTTAACATCACAGTCACTAGGGAAATGCAAATTAAATTGACAAGATACTACTACACACCTATCAGAATGGCTTTAAGAAAAAAACATGAAGTGCCAGTGAGAATGGAAACTCTCATATATTTCAGGTGGAAATATAAAATGGTAAAGTTTTTTTTTTGGAAAACTGTCAGTCTCTTATAAATATACTCTTACTACATGACCCAGTAATCCTACTTCTAGATATTTCCCAAGATAAAAATTAAAATATATCTCTATACCAAAACTAGTATCCAAATACTCATTGAGGCATAAACTGAAGACACCAAAAAGTCCTTTGGCAAGTGAATGAATAAACAAAAAATAGTGCAATAAAACTATGGCACTGTCAATTTTAAATTATTTGTAAATGATATCTAAATTGAAAAAAAGACAAATAACAAACTTGGAGAAAATATTTGCAATTTATCCCTTTAAACATATAAATAATTACTTGAAATTACAGCAAAAAAATAACCAAAAGCCCAATAGATAAATGGGAAGAAAAGAAGCAACTACTTGCAAAAAAAAAAAAACCTATAAAAATGATACTTAAATGCGAAAAATTCAAACCCCAAAATTTTTTAAAAAACACTGGGATGTCATTCCTCACCAGATTGGCAGTATTTTTAAAATATGAAAATTGGGAAATCTGAATAAGAACAATGGGCTGTATCAATGTCAATCCTTGTTTTATTTCCTCAAGTTTTGCAAAATGTTACGATTGGTAAAAACTGGGTAAACGATACATGGGCTCTCTCTTTATTATTTCTTACAACTATATGTGAATTTACAACTATTCCAAAATAACCACACCACTGTATATGATAGTGAAAAGACTAAAAAAAGTTTAATTAAGAGAGCCTTTGTTGAATATGGTAAACACATATAAAGGAAAAGTAAGAAGCCACTGCAAATAGAAGCATGTATGCATATCTAATGCATTATGTATGCATATATATGTACTTATAATCATGGTTTATTTTTAAATGCAAAAAATATAAACAGCATGTTTGATAAGATCCTACATTTGCTTAAAACAAATACAAACATACATGCACATTCATGTATATATTATGTATAAGGAAAACACATTCAGTTGGTGAAGCTGTGAGGACATAGGCACTCTCACACATGGCTGGTACAAATGCAAACTGTACAATCATTTTGGACGGATATTTGGCAATACTTAAAACAGCAAAAGCAATTAATAACTCTTATACGAGTGTCTACCCTATAGATACATCTTCAACAATATAAAAATTTATATACACAATTGTATTCATTGTAGCCTTGTTAGCAGTTGGAAAACACTAGAAAGAATCTGAATGCCTATACATAAGAGATTAGCTAAATAAACTATACTTCATGCAATCAATGAAGTATATGGCAATATAACTACCAGCTAAAGAACCAGCCAACCAATGCAGGAGATGTGGGTTTGATCCCTGGCTTGGAAAGATCCCCTGGAGGAGGGCATGGCCACCCACTCCAGTATTTTTGCCTGGAGAATCCCAAGGACAGAGGAGACTGGAGGCTACAGTCCGTAAGGTCACAAAAGAGTGGGACACTAAATAACCAACTCCAAGCAGGAGCCCATGGGGCCTTCCCAGAACAGACCCCTCCCCCATACACTCCTGCTGTAGCTCCTCTCTGAAGTACCCAAATAATAGTACCTCACGCATATTTCCTAAGTTTTTCAGATGCTAAATATCACCACCAAATGGAAGCAATTAACCAGTTGATCATGCAGATATGGAGCCTAAGGACTGGTAATGTTGACCTAAACCAAAGAATTGTGCAGGAGCTGATCCCAAACCCTGGAATGCCCCTCCCTCACCCTGCCTTTAAAAATGCTTTGCTGAAACCCTTGGGGAGTTCAGTATTTTTTGAGCAGGAGCCACCCATATCTCCCTGCTTGGTCCTGAAATACACTTTTCTCTGCTACAAACTGGACATTTTGGTTTCTTTGGCCTCACCGTGCACCTCCTTCAGTAACAACAACAAAACTGAAAATATACAAAGTATTTTCTCAAACAATAATATAATTCAACTAGAAATTAATAACAGAAAGATGACAGGAAACTCCTTAAAGAAGTTAAAGACTATTACATTTTTCATCCTCAGAAGTTAAATCTTTCTTATATTTTTCATAATTCAACTTAACATTTTTAGTCGTTCTTCTACATTCATAACAATTGTTTTATGCTCAAAATTCTCCAAACTACACTTCAACAGTACATGAACTGAGAACTCCCAGATGTTCAAGCTGGATTCAGAAAAGGCAGAGGAACCAGGGATCAAATTGCCAACATCCGTTGGTTCATGGAAAAAGCAAGAGAGTTCCAGAAAAACATCTACTTCTGCTTTGTTGACTAGGCCAAAGCCTTTGATTGTGTGGATCACAACAAACTGCAGAAAATTCTTAAAGAGATGGGAATACCAGACCACCTGAACTGCCTCCTGAGAAACCTGCATGCAGGTTAAGAAGCAACAGTTAGAACCAGACATGGAACAATGGACTGGTTCCAATCTGTGAAAGGAGTAGGTCAAGGCTGTATATTATCACCTTGCTTATTTAACTTATATGCACAGTACATCATGAGAAATGCCGAGCTGGATAAAGCACAAACTGGAATCAAGATTGCCAGGAGAAATATCAATAACCCCAGATATGCAGATGACACCACCCTTATGGCAGAAAGAGAAGAGGAACTAAAGAGCCTCTTGATGAAGGTGAAAGAGGACAGTGAAAAAGCTGGCTTAAAACTCAACATTCAAAAGACGAAGATCATGGCATCTGGTCCCATCACTTCATGGAAAATAGACAGGGAAACAATGGAAACAATGAGAGAATATTTTCTTGGGCTCCAAAATCACTGCAGATGGTGACTGCAGCCATGAAGTTAAAAGATGCTTGATCCTTGGAAGAAAAGCTAAAATCCTGCATGATAGGCTTCAGTATTTCGTGAACCAAGAACTTCCAGATGTACAAGCTTGACTTAGAAAAGGCAGAGAAACCAGAGATCAAATTGCCAACATTCATTAGATCATAGAGAAAGTAAGGGAATTCCAGAAAAACATTTACTTCTGTTTCATCGACTACACTAAAAGCTTTGACTGTGTGGATCATAATAAACTATGGGAAACTCTTTAAAGAAATGGGAATACCAGACCATTTTACCTGTCTCCTGAGAAACCTATATGCCAGTCAAGTAGCAACAATTAGAACCTTGTATGGAACAACTGACTGGTTCAGGATTGAGAAAGGAGTATAAGGCTGTTTATTGTCACTCTGTTTATTTAACTTATATGCAGAGCACATCACATGAAATGCTGGGCTGGAGGAGTCACAAGTTGGAAATCAAGACTGCCGGGAGAGAAACAAAAAAGATTGCTGGGAGAAATATCAACAACTTCAGATATGTGGATGATATCACATATACTTAGTGAAGAGGAACTAAAGAGTCTCTTGATGAGGGTGAAGGAGGAGTGAAAAAGCTGGCTTAAAACTAAATATTAGAAAAACTAAGGTCATGGCATCCAGCACATTACTTCATGACAAATAGAAGGGGAAAAGGTGGAAGTAGGGACAGATTTCCTCTTCTTGGGCTGTAAAATCCCTGTGGATTGTGACTGTAGCCATGAAATAAGATGACAATTGCTTCTTGGCAGGAAAGCTGTGACAAAGCTAGACAGTATGTTAAAAAGTAGAGACATCACTTTGCCAACAAAGGTCCGTATAGTCAAGGCCTTTCCAGTAGTCACGTACGGTTGTGAGACCTGGACCATAAAGAAGGCAGAGCACTGAAGAATTGATGCTTTTGAACTGTGGTGCTGGAGAAGACTCTTGAAAGTCCCTTGGACAGCAGGGAGATCAAACCAGTCAACCTTAAAGGAAATCAACCCTGAATATTCATTGGAAGGATTGATGCTGAAGCTGAAGCTCAGCTGAAGCTCTGGCCATCTGATGCGAAGAGCCAACTCATTGAAAAGGACCCTGATGCTGGGAAAGATTGAAGGCAGAAGGAGAAGATGAAGACAGAGGATGAGATGGTTGGATGGCATCACTCATGCAATGGACATGAACTTAGACAAACTCCAGGAGACGGTGAGGAACAGGGAAGCCTGGCATGCTGCAATCCATGGAGTCACGAGGAGTCAGACACGACTTGCCAACTGAAGAAAATAAAAAGACTAACTTGAAAAGACATTTGCTCTCCCATGATCACTGCTGCATCATTTACATAGCCAAGGCATGGAAACAACTTAAATGTCCACCAATAGATTAATGGATAAAGAAATTGTGGGATGGGTATGGGTGTGTGTGTGTGTGTGTGTGTGTGTGTGTGTGTGTGTATGTTTGCTTGCTCAGTCGTGTCCAACACTTTGTGACCTTATGGACTACAGCCTGCCAATCTCCTCTGTCCATGGGATTTTCGCTGCAAGAATACTGAAATGGCTTGCCATTTCCGCCCCCCCACCCAAGATATCTTCCCAACCCGGGGATCTTCCCAACCCAGGGATCAAACTCACGTCTCCCACATCTCCTGCATTGGCAGAGAGATTCATTATCACTGATCCACTGGGGAAGCCCATGCCTGCCAATGCAGGAGACAAGGGTTTGATCAGTGAATTGGGACAATCCCCTGGTGAAGGAAATGGCAACCCACTCCAGTATTCTTGCCTGGGAAATCCCATGGACAGAGGAGCCTGACAGGCTATAGTCCATGGAGTTGCAAGAGAGCCGGAACTTAGCAACTAAACAACAACAATGTGTATATATAGTATATAAATACAATGGAATGTTAGCCATAAAAAATAATAAAATCTTGCCATTTGTGACAATATGGATGGACCTCAAGGGCATTATGTTAAGTGAAAGAAGTTAGACAAAGACAAACGCTGTATGATCTCTTATATGTGAAATCATTTTTTTTTTAAATCACAGATACAGGGAACAGACTGGTGGTTGCCAGAGGCAGGGGTGGAGGGTGGGAGAAATGGGAAAAGAAACTAAGAAACCTGTAGACAGCATCAAACATACCAACAAAATGAGGAAAAGAAAAAGAGGGAGAGAAAGGGATATCAAGAATATTTGAAGGAAAAAAAAAAAGAAGTCAGTGTTAACATACTCACTAAGAGACCAGACACGTTCTCCAGCATCACATCTTTGAAAAATTTTCCCTGGGATGTGTCCAGCAAGGCTTGCAATTCTTGATTGAAATCCACACTTACTTCCTTGCTTTCTAAAACATCATGGATACTTTACTTCTAAGAGGGCATCCCTGACAAGTTCTAAGGGAGGGTAGTTGACTTGATGGCATTGTAGAAGGGGATTATATGCATAGCATTTGGTATTTCAGGCATATGTGTCTTTCTGCTGACTTTCCATGTGTCCTTTAGACATAATCAGGGATATAGATATATACATTCTAAACAACAACTATTTATTGAAAAGAAATATCACATGAGGTATAGTGTAAAATAACCTGGAAATGTTCAAATCAAGTCATAATTCTCACTTCCAGACAGGTTATTATAAAATTTGAGAACACAAAACAAAACTGTTTTCCCCATCCATTTCAAGTACATCTACAGATACATAATAAAGCAAACAAAATCCCTGAGCTGCCAATATTTAGCCATGACTATAGGTGAATCAGTCCCCAAATAAACTTCAAGTTCCTCATCTGTGAAATGGTTTACCAATTATTTAGAATTTTTAAGAGTTTCAATGAGTCGGTGAGTAAAGTATATCGAGTGTAGCAAATACGAAACAAACAGAAGTGACAGATCTATTTCTATTAAAAATGACAGAGAACCTTGAAGAAATATTCAGAATCCTGCAGAACTAAACAGGCTTCATATATAACTTGGGATCTGAAGTTGTAACCTCTCTCATCTCTATATAACTCAGGTGTTCATTATAAGTTTTAAGACATACAATTCAGAAGCACAAGCCACGAGACTTCTGTATTGAAAGATGGGCCCAGTCTGACTCCTCTCAATTTTCTCAGTGATCTCCAAGTATCAGTTATCATTGTCTGCTTTGTATCTTCATCTTATCAATCTGTGAAAAGGTTACAGATTTAGTCTGATTTAGTCTAATTAAAGCTGTTCTAATTCTTCAATATTCTTCACAGGTCCCCAAATTATATTTCTGTATGCTATTTTCTTATCCAAAATGCAGACCAAAACTAAGGAAGCAATATTCTCTGTTCTTCATTCAGTTTTCAAATTTGAATAAAGGGTAATTATGAAAAAGGAGTGTTTGAAGAAACAATGCCCAATCTACATATCTAGAATAAACTCAAAGGGATCCACACTGAGCCATAATATAATCGAAATGTTGAAACCCAAGAAAAAGAGAGAATTTTAAAATTAAGAAAGGTAACTCACCAACAGAAACCATGGAAGCCAGAGGCAATGGAATGACATATTTTAATTACTGGGGGGTAAAAGAGCTCTGAATCAATGAATCTATTTCTGATAAAACAATCCTTCAAAAAGAAAGGAAAGAGATTAACTTATGGCAAGACAGCATGAGGCGCTAGAGTGTCCTGTTCCCCACTGAAACTGATAAAACAGTATTAAAAAAAAAAAAAAGGCAACCGTTTAAACCCTCTGAAAGTGGTTTTAAGGACAAACAACAAATGAAGAAATATCTACTCAAGAACATCGTTTAAAATTCACTAAGAAAGGTGAGCCTATGGTATCTGAACCAAGACTACTTTCTCCCTCCCTCCCTCCCTCTCCCAACCCAGCTCAAGGAGGGGAAGACTCTACTCAAGACTCCTGAATTCAAGGCAAAAAACTCCCTCTCCACCACCACCCCTAAGTCCTATTTAAAGGGCATTCTTCTCTGGAAGAACAGGGCATTGGAGTTTCCCATCCAGCTACCTAGCCTGTTGCCAGGGCTGAGTCCTGAACAACTGTGGTTTAGAGGTAGGGGTTCCTTTCTGCCACCTAACCCCCAGTGGTGGGATGGAGACTTTAACTGGATGTGGTATGTGGAGAACACTGGGGCCCTGAACATCCTTGCCCTGGGTTGTGAGGAGTAAACGGTAAATTGAGAGGACCTCTGGTTGCACTCTCCCCTCCACTAAGCACTCACCTAGCAGAACCGAACTGTCACTCAGAAAGTTGCCACTGTCCCTACCCCCACCTCCAGAGACCAGACTCAAAGCTTTTGCTTGAGGGAAAAAGTAGACTTTAAAACAGATAGCTCCTATTCTCTTCTCAAAGGAACCGAACTGACTTCATTTGCAAGACCAAGGAGAAAGTCAAGCCTAGAAGAACACTAAAAGAACAGCAAGGTTGTAAAGAAAATCTGTATGTAGGTCAGGACGCAACAGTGAGAACTGGACATGGAACAACAGACTGGTTCCAAATACAGAAAGCAGTATGTCAAGGCTGTATGTTGTCACCCTGCTTATTTAAATTACATGCAGAGTACATCATGAGAAACACTGGGCTGGATGAAGCACAAGCTGGAATCAAGATTGCCGGGAGAAATATCAATAACCTCAGATATGCAGATGACACCACCCTTATGGCAGAAAGCAAAGAAGAACTAAAGAGCCGCTTGATGAAAGTGAAAAGGTGGCTTAAAATTCAACATTCAGAAAACAAAGATCATGGCATCTGGCCCCATCACTTCATGGCAAATAGATGGGGAAACAGGGGAAACAGTGACAATTTTGGGGGGCTCCAAAATCACTGCAGATGGTGACTACAGCCATTAAATTAAAAGACGCTTGCTCCTTGGAAGAAAAGTTATGACCAACCTAGACAGCATATTAAAAAGCAGAGACATTACTTTGCCAACAAAGGTCCATCTAGTCAAAGCTATGGTTTTTACAGTAGTCATGTATGGATGTGAGAGTTGGAAAGCTGAGTGCCAAAGAATTGATGCTTTTGAACTGTGGTATTGGAGAAGACTCTTGAGAGTCCCTTGGACTGCAAGAAGGTCCAACCAGTGCATCCTAGAGATCAGTCCTGGGTGTTCATTGGAAGGACTGATGAAGCTGAAACTCCACCTGATGCGAAGAGCTGACTCATTGGGAAAAGACCCTGATGCTGGGAAAGATTGAGGGTAGGAGGAGAAGGGGACAACAGAGGATGAGATGGTTGGATGGCATCACCAACTCAATGGACATGAGTTTGAGTAAACTCCAGGAGTTGGTGATGGACAGGGAGGCCTGGCGTGCTACAGTCCATCGAGTCGCAAAGAGTCAGACACGACTGAGCGACTGAACTGACTGACTGAACTGTAAAGAAAAGCAATTGGGAGAAGATTCAAAATATACTCCATACTGTATGTCAACGAGTTTGCAGGTGAGAAATGGGCAATAAGGCAACCGGGAAGAACCCTCTTGGAGCCAAAACAAATATCAAACACTAACCTCTGCTAACTATTTCGTCAAAGGACCCACAATTTGACTGAATTACTTTTCAGAGTAGTTTATGCCCTCGGGCATTATGGAAAACAATTAAAGGATCAGTAAATGGAGCTTGGCTGCTGGCTGCTGGGTGTGGTCAGAGAAAGACAGCTCTAACAAAACTCAGTCATCCCAGGGTGATGGTAGGCATATTCAAATTGCACCTCCCTAAACAACAACATCAGGGACCTAACCTTGTGGGGAAGGAAATCACAGTGAGATACATTAACACCCTCTAGAATGGCCAGAATTGGATAAAGTCGATAGTGACAAGTGCTGGTGAGAATGTAAACCAGTTAGAGCCCTCATACTGCTGAGTGTAAAATGCTGCAGCCATTTTGAAAAAAAGTCTAACAGTGTCTCAAATTATTAAACACAGAGTTGCTATATGATCCAGCAATAACTCTTAAGTATACACCTATAGAAATGAAGACATATTTCTCTACAGAAACTTGTACGTGAATGTTTTAGCAGAATCATTCTTGATAGCCTAAAGGTAGAAACAACCCAAATGTCCAGATGGATGAACAAAGGAAATGTAGTATATCCATTCTATGAATGGAAGTCATAAATGGGATACAAAGTACTGATACATGCTACAACATACATGAACTTTGAAGCAGTATGCTAAATGAAAAAAGCCAATCACAAAAGGCCATATATTATGATCCTATTCACATGAAATATTCTAAACTGGAAAATTTATAGAGATAAAAGTAGATTAGTGGTTACCTAGGGCTGGGCAGGTGGGGTTCAAGGGGGTATTCAGTTCAGTTCAGTCGCTCAGTCGTGTCCAACTCTTTGCGACCCCATGAACCACAGCACTCCAGGCCTCCCTGTCCATCGCCAACTCCCGGAGTCCACCCAAACCCATGTCCATTGAATCTGTGATGCCATCTAACCATCTGGCTTATGGCTAAAGCATATGGACTTCCTCTTGAAGTGATGAAAATGTTGTAAGAATTGATGGTTGCACATATACTAAAAACTATTGAACTGTACACTTTAAATGGGTGAACTGTATGGTACGTGAATTATATTTCAATAAATCTATCAAAAGAGAACTGAAAGAGACATTAAGACATTCTGAGATAAACAAAAGCTGAGGAAGTTCACTGCTAACAGACATGCCCTACAAGAACTGCCAAAGGGAGTTCTTCAGAATAAAATGAAAGGATAATAGATGAACTCAAAACTATATGAAGAAATAAAGAACACAGGCAAAGGTAACTACAAGGGATTCCCAGGTGGTTCAGTGGTAAAGAATCTGCCTGCCAATGTAGGAGACCCAAGAGACTCAGGTTTGATCCCCTGGGTCAGGTAGATCTCCTGGAGGAGGAAATGGCAACCCACTCCAGTATCCTTGCCTGGGAAATCCCATGGACAGAGGAACCTGGCAGGCTACAGTCCATGGGGTCACAAAGAGTTGGATACAACCAAATGACTGAGCATGCATGCAGCAGCAGCAAAGGTAACTACATAGGTAAATATAAAAGTTAGTATTATTGTATTTTTGGTTTGTAATCCCTCTTATTTTTTTCTATATGACTTAAAAAGAAATGGACAAGCTAATCCTAAAATTCATATGGAATTACAAGAGGCCCCGAATAGCCAAAACAATCTTGAGAAAGAACAAAGTTGGAGGATTGACACTTCTCAATTTTAAAAATTAACACAATCAACAGTAATCAAAAGTATGGCACTGGAATAAGGATAGGCACAGAGACAAATGAAATAAATTTGAAAGACCAGAATAAACCCATACACCTAAGCCAACTGATTTCAACAAGGGTGCCAAGACCATTCAATGGGGGACAGTCTCTCCAATGTGTGGTGCTGGGACAACTGGCTATGCACATGTAAAAGAATGAAATTGGATCTCATATCATATATAAAAATAATTCAAAATGGATATATGACACAAATACAAAAGCTAAAACCATAGAACACTTAGAAAAATACATAAAGATAAATCTTCTTAGATTTATTTGGTAAAGAATTCTTAGATTTGCACCAGAAGTACAAGCAACAAAAGAAAAAATAAAGCAGACTTTAAAAATCTGTATACCAAAGGACAGTACCAAGAATGCATAAAAAACATATACAGAATGGGGGGAAATTTGCAAAATTCTACATATTTTATATATATATATATATATATATATATATATATATAATCAGACTACTATCCAGAATACGAAAGAATTTATAGCCCAACAACAAAAAGACACTCAAATTTTTAAAAAAGGGGGGGTGGTGGCAAAGGACTTGAATAGACTTTCTTTTCTCCGCAAAGAAAATACACAAATGGCCAATAAGTGCATCAAGGTGGCCAAAATCATTGGTGATTAGGGAAATTCGAATCTAAACCACAATGATATAACACTCCAAACACACTAGAATGGTTGTGATTTTTAAATTTAAAAAAAAAAAAAGGAGATAACAAGTGTCGGCAAGGAAGTGTGGTAATTCTATGTTTAACTTAGAGAGAAACTGTCAAACTTTTTCCACAGTGGTTGCACCATTTTACATCCCAGCAGCAATGTATGAGAGCTCCAATTTCTCTACTTTCTTGCTGACACTTGCTTCCTGGTTTATTTTCTTAAAAAAAAAAAAAAAAATTAGATTCTGCCCTCAAATTTAGAAGAAATTTCAATTGGTCCCTGTTACTGCAGCCCAACACTTAAAATTCAACTTTTAAAAATTTCCGTTTAAAATGTATAAAAAATAACCCATGCTAGAAAAAGTTCATTACATCACAAAAGTTTAAGAAATGCATGGGAAAAAGAATCACTTTACTTTTTTTCTTAAATATTTATTTTGCTGTACCTGGTCTTAGTTGCTGCAGATCAATAGAGGTAAATATGCTTCCACAGTTGCAAAATATTTCATAATATGATTGTCACAAGATTTATTCAAACACTCTCCTACTGACGGATATACAGGTTGTTTCCAGTTGTCACAAAAACAAAGCTACAAAAGCATCCTTGTTCATATATCATTACACATTGGTACATTTATTTCTGTAGAATGGATTCTTAAAAGTCAGAATATTAAGTTCCAGTATTTAGTCAAGCAGTATTTGTATTTTTTATCTCCTTACATATTGTCAGATCATTTTTTCAAAAGGCTGCAGCAATTCATAGTCTTTCCAGCAATGTATGAGTGAGATGTGGGCATTTCTTGAGGCAAATTTCTTTTAACCACATAAGCATTTAATAGATAAAATTCAGTTTTACTGTCTTCCCATACAGTAAACATGTAATGATATAATGCTTAACATAAATTTATTTTCACCAAGAGATCTGAACACGGGAAATTTAGCTCTTTTCTTACTTAGTGAGTAAACAAGCTAACAATTCACAATATAATGCAGCAACTCCCTGATATATTATCTATACACACACACACACCCCTCGATCTCTAAGATGTTCCCGAACAAATGTTAAGTATTATAAGACCAAAAGTCCTCATTTGAAGTATATATAAAGGGCATAGAACAAAATTATTTTATTCTAGCCCACCATGAATATATTACAAACTGATTGGTTTATCAAAACTAAGTTTGCACATGGAAAGGCAGCCCTTAGGAATTAAGGACCCGCAGGCCCAACAGGTTAGGCAGTTCCTGAAAGCGCTTTAGGGAGAGAGAATTTTGCGGCGGCATGGTGTCAATAAAAACCCATTTAAACAAGTTAAAAAAAAAAAAAAAAAAGGAAAACGACCCAGAATACCCACTAGGAGCTAGTTTCTGCAACCACCTATCCTCATCCGTGATAGTAAGGTGATTAAGTAGAGAGCAATTATTCTCCAATATTTTGAAGAGAGAGAAAAATGAAATGTAGGCCGGCTCCTCCCCCACCCAGTCAGGCCATGCGATGCCGAAGTGTGTAACCTTACTAATGGTCACTTTTCAACTCGATGCGAGGTTCAGCACTCACCACAACGCAAATATCCGCAAGTTTCTGGACATTCCTTAGGAGACTCGTCCTTTGGCCGTCTTTTCACATAAAGTATGCCTGCAGCGCTTACACCCTATGCAAATGCCGCCATCTTAGGTTTTAGATGAGCCCTAGGGCATAGGACGGTAGAAACCTGGGCTAGGCGTCACAGCCAAATAGGCCCCGCGCCGATCCGCCGTGCACTCCCAAAATGGCTCCCCCGGCAACGTGACCCAGCCGCCTGCGGCCCCTCCCCCAATATTCTTGAGAGCTTGCGCTTCCTGTTACAGCCTTTATCGCCGCTGAAATTACCTCGTTATTCCTCGTTTTCTTTTCCTTCATTTCTTTTTTCTTTTTCCATCCCAAATTTCTTTTACCTTTGTCCCGACCGCTTTCCACATTTCTATATATCTCTCGTTCTAGTCAACTTTCACCTCACGCATGTGTGACATTTTTTAATACACAAATTTATCTGTTATTTTACCAAAGTATCACAAAATGATAAGGTAAACTGAGATCTGATTTTTCGTATTTTATAGATGAGGAAAATAAGGCTCAGAAAGTGAAAGTGTTAGTCATTCAGTCCTGTCCAACTTTTGTGACCCCATGGACTGTAGTCCATCAGGCTCCTCTGTCCGTGGAATTCTACAGGCAAGAATACTGGAGTGGGTTGCCATTTCCTTCTCCAGGGGATTCCTGACTTAGGGATTGAACCCAGGTCTCCCACATTGCAGGCGGTTCTTTACCATCTGAGTCACCTGAAAAGCCCAAGTCTCAGAGGTGAACCAATTTTCCAAAAGCTGCAACAGCTAGTGAGTGTTACAGTGTACAAAACCGAATTCTTTTCACTCCACTGAGTTCTGTGCTCTTACAGATCACGGTCTATTTCAACCAACAAATTGAAAATACGAGAAAACTGAAGACAGAGATGGGAAGACTTTAGGTCTAAACTCATACAGTAGATCAATAACAAAATTGAATTTAAAACAAGATACTTCCTTGTTTATGAATAATTCTGTAACAGATAACATCTTTGTAAAGGGGTTGGGATGCTATTCTCCGCCCCAGACTCCTTTTAGACTTTAGCTCAAGTCTTGATTCCTCTAAGATGCCTCTGTATTTATCAAAACGTTTATCTTTTTTGGTTCCTCTCCATGAGGGAAAATGTACTAGCTGGATGTAAGCCGCCAAAACATTTTTTAAAACCCAGGCTGAAACTTGTTTGTAATGCATTACACGTGAATGGTGTGAAAAGTTAGTGGGGGAAAGTTTGTGCGGCACAGTTAAGGAAAAGACAATTTAGAGGTCTTAATTCCTTTCCAAAAGAATAGTTTCTACATTCTAAAGTTATCTCTAACTTTCTCCAAGAACTCAGCATAGAACACCTCATTCTATTCATATGCATCATTACTTTCTCTTTGTTTATATTGATATTGTCACCCTCAAATAGGAGGTAATGGCAGAGAATTGTTTAAACACCTGGGCCTTGATGTGTGGCCATTCTTATGTAAAATACAGCATAGAGCCAATTTGTGTTGTCAGTAAGGTGTGTAGAGAGGTGAGACGGTCTTAACTTAAGCTTAAAGTACCTCCTTTCCTGGGGTTTAGACATATTTGAGCACGATTTGGAAACTGGTCGGTAGACACCAGAAATCAATTGCAAGAGGAACTGCTGAACTCTTGAGAAACAAGTCACTTTAAGAGAGGATGGAGTCAGGCAGGCAACCTAGGATAAATGGAAGATCAATTCTGGGTATTGCAGAGAATCTGTGGCTTTAATTAACTTTTTTCCATCAAGTGGCATATCTCTCAGTTGTACAACAAAATGTATTTATTTTAAGCTAAGTACACAACATCTCTCTACAGTGATTTAATTATAAGTAGAAAGGTAGTGAAGCCTATGACAGGTTTGCTCTGATACTCTCAGGATGTTTTCTGTCTGGAACAAATGACCATTTAGATTTTAAAGAAATACATATAAGTAATCAGCAGGACTTATTATAGAACAATAGGCTTGTGAAGCTGCTAATCAATTTTAGATGGGGAAAAGATCTCTGGATGCACTGGTTTTATTCAGTGGTGTTTCAAACTGAAAGGTGCTGGACCCAGAGATGTAGGGGCGTAAAAGCCCTATTAATTCCAAGGTGGAAGCCAAGGTGAAAGCTTCATACCCCTGTCCCCACCCACTCACATTATCCCTAGTTGGCCTGCCTTCATTCCAACAGGAGAAAAAAATGCCTCCAGAAAAACACGGAGACAGAGTTTGGTTTACTCTTCGAGGCTGATCCTCTGAGCTTTCTGGATTCTACTGGTCCAGTCAATACCTGTTCCATTCTCTATGAGAGTCTAGTTTTCCTCTTTCATAAGTAATTGTTCCAAAAGTAATAAACTGTCTCCTGCAAAGATATAAAATTCAAGTAGGCAAAAGAAGGGTTGGAGTTTCACCATTATCCAGCCATGTTTAGCCAGCACTTGCAAAGAGCTCTCAGTTGGAGAATTTACGAAGAAAATTGCACAGACCTCTGAGACAATAGTTTGTTATCTTTGAATTCATAATCTAAGACAAATAAGTGAGCAATGGCTCTATAAGTGACAATCAAAATAATTGATGCATGCAAAGTTAGACTCTGCATTTGATTTGAATACATTCATTTTGAAACATGAATTTGATGTGGCAACTGGGAGAGTAGATATAAGTTTATTCATTCATTAGTAAGAACTTACATGTAAAGAATAGGGCTACACAAGAGGATAGGGAAGAGTATTAATAGTACAAATATAAATGCACCCAAGTATTGGTGCTCAAGGCGATTAGATTCAGGTTGGAGAGGGGAAAATAAGAGGAGTTCTAAGGAATTATGAGCAGTATCATTGTATCAGGCATTGAACTAGATACAAGGTGGGAATGAAAGAGGCTTGGATGTGTTAGCTGCAAGGAATTTACAGGTTACTGGGGAAAAATAAAACCTGAAGTTTGGTAATATTTTTATTAGGGGACTCAAAGAGATGAAAAGTATTTAATACATACATCTCAACACATAAAATGATGTATAAAATTATACATTTTGCAAGGCCGAACTAAATGATGTAGTAAATGGAAAGAACAACAACAACAAAAATCTTTTGAATGTACTGCAAACCAATGAGGGCAATATATTAGAAGGAAAATATATCATGTTTTTGTTCAGCTGCTCCGTCGTGTCTGACGCTTTGTGACCCAAAGGACTGCAGCACGCCAGACTTCCCTGTCCTTCACTATTTCCTGGAGCTTGCTTAAACTCATATCCATGGAGTCTATTGACTCAGTGCGCCACCCCCCCCCCCCAACCATCTCATCCTCTGTTGCCCCCTTCTCCTCCTGCCCTCAATCTTTCCCAGTGTCAGGGTCTTTCCCAGTGAACAGGCTCTATGCATCAGGTGGCCAAAATATTGGCACATCAGCTTCATCAGCAGTCCTTCCAATGAATATTCAGGGTTGATTTCCTTTTGAACTGACTGGTTGATCTCCTTCTTGTCCAAAGGACTCTCAAGAGTCTTCTCTAACACCACAATTCAAAAGCATCAATTCTTTGGTGCTCAGCCATCTTTTTTTTTTTTTTTTCATTTATTTTTAATAGTTGGAGGCTAATTACTTTACAATATTGTAGTGTTTTTTGTCATACATTGACATGAATCAGCCATGGATTTACATGTATTCCCCATCCCGATCCCCCCTCCCGCCTCCCTCTCCACCCGATTCCTCTGGGTCTTCCCAGTGCTCAGCCATCTTTATGGTCCAACTCTTACATCCATACATGACTACTGGAAAAACCATAGATTTGATTAGATGGACTTTTGTCAGCAAAGTGCTGTCTTTGCTTTTTAATATGCTAAGTTTGTCATATCTTTTCTTCCAAGGAGCAAGTGTCTTTTAATTTCATGGCTGCAATCATCATCTGCAGTGATTTTGGAGCAGAAAAAAATAAAGTCTCTCACTGTTTCCATTGTTTCCCCATCTATTTGCCATGAAGTGAGGGGACCAGATGCCATGATCTTAGTTTTCTGAATGTTGAGCTTTTTTTTATTTCTATGTACAGTAGATAAAAGTTTTATTAGACTTGCAGAGTGTTGTTGCATGGAAATTAAGATAAACATGGTTCACACAAGACATTTTGCCATGAAGTCAAGTGAAGTCGCTCAGTCGTGTCCAAGTCTTTGAGACCCCATGGACTGTAGCCAACTAGGCTCCACAGTCCATGGGATTTTCCAGGCAAGAGTATTGGAGTGGGTTGCCATTTCCTTCTCCATGAACGCTGAGTTTTGAGCCAGCTTTTTCACTCTCTTCTTTCACTTTCTTTTTTTTTTTTTTTCCCCTTTTTTTTCCTCTTTCACTTTCATCAAGAGGCTGCTTAGTTCTTCTTTGTTTGCTGCCATAAGGGTGGTGTCATCAGCATATCTGAGGTTATTGATATTTCTCCCAGCAATCTTGATTCCAGCTTGAGCTTCATCCAGCCTGGCATTTTACATGATATACTCTGCATATATGTTAATAAGCAGGGTGACAACATACAGCCGTGTGCATGCATGCTAAGTCACTTTAGTGGTGTCTGACTCTGTGCTACCCTATGGACTGCCAGACTTCTCTGTCCACAGGATTCTCTAGGCAAGAATACTAGAGTGGGTTGCCATACAGTCTTGAGACATCTAAAAATCCACTATTTACATTATGTGTAAAGTTAACTTATCCTAAAGTCCTTTTATAAGTTTTTTTAAAATTTTTAAATTGAAATATAGATGACTCACAATATTATATTAGTTTCAGGTGTGCAGCAGAGTAATTCAATGTTTTTTATGGATTATACTCCATATAAAGTTATTTAAAAATATTGGCTATATTCTATGTGCTATACATTGCATCCATAGAAGCAGAAGATATTAAGAAGAGGTGGCAAGAATACACAGAAGACCTATACAAAATAGAACTTCATGACCCAGATAATCACGATGGTGTGATCACTCACCTAGATCTAGACATCCTGGAATGCAAGTCAAATGGGCCTTTGGAAGCATCACTACGAACAAAGCTAGTAGAGGTGATGGAATTTCAGCTGAGCTATTTCAAATCCTAAAAGAAGATGCTGTGAAGGTGCTGCACTCACTATGTCAGCAAATTTGCAAAATTCAGCAGGGCCACAGGACTGGAAAAGGTCAGTTTTCATTCCAATCCCAAAGAAATGCAATGCCAAAGAATGCTCAAACTACCACACAATTGCACTCAAATCACACGCTAGCAAAGTAATGCTCGAAATTCTCCAACAAGGCTTCAACAGTATGTGAACCGTGAAATTTCAGATGTTCAAGCTGGATTTAGAAAAGGTGGAGGAACCAAAGATCAAATTGCCAATATCCACTGGATCATCAAAAAAACAGGAGAGTTCCAGAGAAACATCTACTTCTGCTTTCTTGACTATGCCAAAGCTTTTGACTGTGTGGATCACAACAAACTGTGGAAAATTCTTCAAGAGATGGGAATACCAGACGACCTGACCTGCCTCCTGAGAAGCCTGTATGCAGGTCAGGAAGCAACGGTTAGAACTGGACATGGAACAACAGACTGGTTCCAAATCTGGAAAAGAGTACATCAAGGCTGTATATTGTTACCCTGCTTGTTTAACTTAAATGCACAGTAAGTGAGAAATGCTGGACTGGATAAAGCACAAGCTGGAATCAAGACTGCCAAAAGAAACATCAGTAACCTCAGATATGCAGATGACACCACCCTTATGGCAGAAAGCAAAGAACTAAAGAGACTCTTGATGAAAGTGAAAGAGGAGGGTGGAAAAGTTGTCTTAAAACTCAACAGTCAAAAAACTAAGATCATGGCATCTGGTCCCATCATTTAATGGCAAATAGATGGGGGGACAGTGGAAACGGTGAGAGACTTTATTTTGGGGGGCTCCAAAATCACTGCAGATGGTGACTGCAGCCATGAAATAAAAGATGCTTGCTCATTGGAAGAAAAGTTATGACCAACCTAAACAGCATTTTAAAAAGCAGAGACATTACTTTGCCAACAAAGGTCTGTCTAGTCAAAGCTATGGATTTTCCAGTAGTCATGTATGGATGTGAGAGTTGGACTATAAAGAAAACTGAGTGCCGAAGAATTGATGCTTTTGAACTGTGGTGTTGGAGAAGACTCTTGAGAGTCCCTGGTCAGCAAGGAGATCCAACCAGTTCATTCCAAAGGAGATCAGTCTGAGTGTTCATTGGAAGGACTGATGCTGAAGCTGAAACTCCAATAGGTTGGCCACCTGATGCAAAGAACTGACTCATTGGAAAAGACCCTGATGCTGGGAGGGATTGAAGGCAGGAGGAGAAGGGGACAATAGAGGATGAGATGGTTGGATGGCATCACCGACTCAATGGACATGAGTTTGAGTAGTGGGTGATGGACAGGGAGGCCTGGCGTGCTGTAGTCCATGGGGTTGCAAAGAGTCAGACACAACTGAGTGACCGAACTGAGCTGAACTGAAATGTGAAGGCTTATTTCTGAACTCTTGATTCTATTGCATTGATGTATGTGTCTAACTTTATGTCAGTATCATGAGTCTTAATTTCTGTAGCTTTGAAATAAATTTTAGATTGAGTGCTACATCTTTATTTCTTTTTCCTCAAATTCTTTTAGCTATTCTGATCTCTTGCAGTTCCTTTTGAATTTTAGGATTAGCTTGATAATTTTTGAAGTAATCAAGGTGGGGTTTTGATAGGGATTGTGTTGGATATGTAGAAAATTGGGGGAAATAATGACATTAAGTCTTCCAACCCATGAACAGGAAATGAATGTTTTCTCATATACACAGGTTTTCTTAATTTTTTTTCAGTGACATTTGGAACCTTTCTATGAAAAAGTTTTGTAATCTTTTGTTGAATTTATTCCTAAATTTTGTTATGCTATTTTAAATGGAATTTTCCTAATTAATTTTCAGATTTTTCATTGCAAGTGTATAAAGCTACAGCTGATTGTTATATATTGGTTTCATATTGTACAACCTTGTTAAAATTGTTTCTTAGTTCTAGTTGCAGTAGTTTTGTATGGATTTTTTAGGGCTTTCTATATACGAGATTACATCATCTAAAAATCGATATAGTGGACTTCCATGGTGGGCCACTGGCTTAGACTCTACGCTCCCAATGGAGAGGGCCCAGGTTTGATCCCTGGTCAGTGAACTAGATCCCACATACCTCAACCAAGAATTTAATGCTGCAACTAAACATCCTGCATGCTGCAGCAAAGATTGAAGATCCCACATGCCACAACTAAGACCCAGCATAGCCAAATAAATAAATAAAATTATTTAAAATAAAAAATAGATATAGCTTTTATTTCTTTCTTAATTTGGATGCCTTTTATTTTTTTTTCTTGCTGAATTGTCTTGAACCTCTACTGCAAAGCTGAATAGAAGTGGTGAAAGCAAACATCCTTAGCTTGTTCCTGATCTATGGAAGAAAGGGATTTCATAGGTGCTGTATTAACTTCTTATTGCCACTATAACAAATTACTGCAGTTAGTGACTGAAAATAATACAAATTTATTCTCTTAACTCTTTTGGAGGCCAAAAATCTGAAATCAATTTCACTTAGTTAAAATCAAGGTGCTAGGAGGCCCATGTTCCCTCTGGAGGCTGCAGGGGACAATTCGCTTCCTTGCATTTTCTTCCTTTAGAGACTGCATGCATCCCTTGGTTTACAGGCTCTTTTTCCATCTTCAAATCTAGCAGTGTAGCATCATCTCTAATCTCTCACCTCTGCTTCCTGTCTCTCATCTTTTCTCTTTGACTCTGATCCCTTGCCTCTCTTTTAGAAGGAACCTTGTGATTACACTGGGCACATCTGAATAATCCAGCATAATCGCCCCATCTCAAGATTTTAGTCACATCTACAAAGTATCTTTTACCATGTGAGATAACATGTTTATAGGTTCTGGGAACTAGGACAAGGACCATTATTCAGCCTACCAAAGATACCCTTTGTGGGTAAGTTCCCTTCTATTCCTAGTTAGGTGTTTGCTTTTTTCATGAAAGAGTTTGAATTTCTTTAAAGGTTTTTCTACATTTATTGAGATGATCCTGTGGTTTTAGTGCTTTTTCTATCAGTAGGGTGATTGACTTTCCTGTGTTGAACCAACTTAGTATTCCTGCAATATATCCCACTTGGTTGTGACATATAATCCTTTTTATATTTCCAGGTCCAATTTGGTAGTATTTTGTTGAAGATTTTTGTGTCTATATTCTTAAGAGATATTGGTCTGTAGTTTCCATTTTACATGTTTTTATCTGGTTTTGGTATTAGGGTAATTCTGGTCTCAGAGATTCAGTTGAAAATTGTTTCTTCCTGTCCTGTTTTTTGGAAGAGTTTGTGAAGGACTGTTAATTCTTCAAACATTTAGTAGAATGACCAGTGAAGCCACCTGGGCCGGGGTTTATCTTTATAGGCTTTTCTTTGATTACTGTTTCTCTCTCTTCACTTTTGAAGGTCTATTCAGATTTTCTATTTCTTCTTAAATCAGTTGTTGATAACTTTTCTTTTTTCATGCTACCTATCTATTTCAGATGAAATTTCTACAGGACTTAAGTTATCAGAATGTTTATGAGCCAAGTCATTGGTTGCTTTTTTTTTTAAGTCAGAAGTATTCATAGAAGATAACTTTTCTCTGCTTAAAAATGAGGATTGGACTTCCCTCATGGCACTGGAGAAAGAAATGGCAACCCACTCCAGTATTCTTGCCTGGAGAATCCCATGGACAGAGGAGACTGGCAGGCGACAGTTCATGGGGTTGCACAGAGTCAGACACAACTGAAGTGACTTAGCAGATAGGAAGGCATGGCACAGTGGACAGGAATCCACCTGCCAATGCAGGGGACACTGGTTCAATCCCTGGTCCAGGAATATTCCACATACTGAGGAGTGATTAAGCCCGTGTACCACAACTACTGAGCCCCACTCTAAATCCCATGAGTCCCAACTACTGAGCCTGTGTGTTGCAACTACTGAAGTCCACACATCTAGAGCCTGTGCTCTGCAAAAAAAGAAGCCAACACAATGAGAAGGCCATGCGCCACAACAAAGAGTAGTACTGCTCACTGCAACTAAAGAAAATCCATGAAAAACGATGAAGACCCACTGCAGCCAAAAAAAAGAAAAAAAGATTGTGAGGATACTTTATTTTTTCATAGCTCCACTTCAAATGTGAAATTAGGGCATCTATAATTTCCTCAATTTCTATTTGATATGCATTTTCTCCAAAATAATTGATGCTCTCATCTGGCAATTTGAACATTTACAAATTATTTACTATTTTTCATTTATTGTTGATAAAGTTTTACATTTATAAAGCATACTTTCCAAGTTGTTTTTTTTATTAGCATTAAAAATATATAGAAAATGTATATGTGAACACACAGATTTTCTTTTGCTTCAGGCTCATATATGGCTCAGCACAGCACTGCCAGTTTCTGGCTTTACTTAAAATTTCAATATTTTGCTTACCATGGATCTATTGGGCTAATTTTATTTTTTTAATATTGCATTTGCAACTTCATGTCCACTAGGATGACTGTAATAAAAAAAGACAAGCATTGGTAAGAGTGTAGGAAAATTAGAACTCTGATATATTGTTGGTGGGAATGTATAAGGAAGGGTAGTTTGGCCCTTCCTCAAAAAGGTAAACCATGAGTTACCACATGACCCAACAGTTCTACTCTAAGTATATGCTCAAGACAAAATATGATATCTTTGGGCTTCCCTGGTGGCTCAGATGGTAAAGAATCTGCCTGCAATGTGGGGGACTCAGAAGGGAATGGCAGTCCACTCCAGTATTCTTGCCTGGAGAATTTCATGGACAGAGGAGGCTGGCAGGCTATGGTCCATAGGGTTGCAAAGAGTCGAAAGTATATGCCCAAGACAAAATATATGTCCACACAAAAATCTTGTTCATAACTGCATTATTCATAAGTCAAAAAAAATGTCCATCAACTCATGAATGGATAAACAGAATGCAGTATATCCATTGAATGGATGAACCTTGAAAACATTATAAAAAATTAAAGAAGCCAATCCCAAAAGTATAATTTAACTTACATAAGATGTCTAGAATAGGCAAATCCATAAAGACAGAAAATACACTTGTGGTTGCCTAAAACTTAGAAGAGAGGAGTTGAGATTGAGGAGAGGGGGGACTGTCTCCTAATGGGTACAAGTTTTCTTTCTGGAGTAATGAAAATGTTCTTAAAATATATTATGGTGAGGGTTGTGCAACTCTATAAATATGCTAAAAAACTATTTTACTGTGCACTTTAAATTTAAAATAAAGCTGTAAAAATATATTATCATTTTACATATGATAAAAAAAGAAGTTAAGCTGAATGATAGTTAAGACTAGAATCCAGGTCTCATTGTGTTTTCACTGCATCCTGCAATTCCTGCACACAGATCCCTGTTTATTCTCATCAGGTCACATCCTCAAAATTTGCTCTCCTAGATATTCCCAAAGCCTCAGCCAACACTAGAAAAGGATAAGGGAGGCAAGAGTGAACACCTCTTTAGCCAAAGGATATATATATACTATACTGGATATACTAGAGTTCCCCATAATGAGCTCTGGGCCAGCTTCTTGCTTTTTGTCAGGTAAACTAATAAATGGCATTATTGATCATCTCTAAACAAAAACAGATAATCACAATGGTGCGATCACTCACCTAGAGCCAGACATCCTGGAATGTGAAGTCACGAGGGCCTTAGAAATCATCACTACCAACAAAGCTAGTAGAGGTGATTTCCAGTAGAGCTATTTCAAATCCTGAAAGATGATGCTGTGAAAGTGCTGCACTCAATATGCCAGCAAATTTGGAATACTCAGCAGTGGCCACAGGACTGGAAAAGGTCCGTTTTCATTCCAATCCCTAAGAAAGGCAATCCCAAAGAATGCTCAAACTACCACACAATTGCACTCATCTCACATGCTAGTAAAGTAATGCTCAAAATTCTCCAAGCCAGGCTTCAGCAATACGTGAACCGTGAACTTCCAGATGTTCAACCTGGTTTTAGGAAAGGCAGAGGAATCAGAGATCAAATTGCCAGCATCCGCTGGATCATCAAAAAAGCAAGAAAGTTCCAGAAAAACATCTATTTCTGCTTTATTGACTATGCCAAAGCCTTCGACTGTGTGGATCACAATAAACTGTGGAAAATTCTGAAAGAGATGGGAATACCAGACCACCTGACCTGCCTCTTGAGAAACCTGTATGCAGGTCAGGAAGCAACAGTTAGAATTGGACATGGAACAACAGACTGGTTCCAAATAGGAAAAGGATTAGGTGAAGGCTGTATATTGTCACCCTGCTTATTTAACTTATATGCAGAGTACATCATGAGAAACGCTGAGCTGGAAGAAGCACAAGCTGGAATCAAGATTGCCGGGAGAAATATCAATAACCTCAGATATGCAGATGACACCACCCTTATGGCAGAAAGTGAAGAGGAACTAAAAAGCCTCTTGATAAAAGTGAAAGAGGAGAGTGAAAAAGTTGTCTTAAAGCTCAACATTCAGAAAACTAAGATCATGGTGTCTGGTCCCATCACTTCATGGCAAATAGACGGGGAAAAAGTGGAAACAGTGTCAGACTTTATTTTGGGGGCTCCAAAATCACTGCAGATGGTGATTGCAGCCATGAAATTAAAAGACACTTACTCCTTGGAAGGAAAGTTATGACCAACCTAGATAGCATATTAAAAAGCAGAGATATTACTTTGCCAACAAAGGTCCGTCTAGTCAAGGCTATGATTTTTCCAGTGGTCATGTATGGATGTGAGAGTTGGACTGTGAGGAAAGCTGAGCGCTGAAAAATTGATGCTTTTGAACTGTGGTGTTGGAGAAGACTCTTGAGAGTCCCTTGGACTGCAAGGAGATCCAACCAGTCCATCCTAAAGGAGGTCAGTCCCGGGTGTTCATTGGAAGGACTGATGTTGAAGCTGAAACTCCAATACTTTGGCCACCTCATGCAAAGAGTTGACTCATTGGAAAAGACCCTGATGCTGGGAGGGATTGGGGGCAGGAGGAGAAGGGGACGACAGAGGATGAGATGGCTGGATGGCATCACCGACTCGATGGGCATAAGTTTGAGTAAACTCCAGGAGTTGGTGATGGACAGGGAGGCCTGGCGTGCTGCGATTCGTGGGGTCGCAAAGAGTCAGACACGACTGAGCGACTGAACTGAACTGAAACAAAAACCTCAATCTATTCAAATATGAATTGAAGCTCTCTGCCTGTTACACTCTATGTAATTTCAAGGAAATCCAAAATATATGTTTCTGATTTATTTGCATTTACCTCATAAAAATGTTTAGAAAGAGTTATATGCTGCCCCAATGCCTCCTTTGGCTTCTTAAAGAGAATTTTAAGTTATCTTTTGCAATTCTTAAAAGTAGACCCTTCTATGCCAAGGATGGCTATTTGTTTTTGATATGCCAAAGTGCTGCACTATGACTCAAATAGGCCTTGCAATTTGAATAATGTTCAAAAGCTTCAACCAAAGATTGAAAAGCAAAATCCTAAATTTTGTCAAAATAACCTTGCTCAGATCTTGGGCTTCCCAATCAGATCACTGTCACACTTTGAAATTAGATCTAGGCATACCCTGGAGACTCAGATTTTAAAACATCTCCAGGTTTACGCTCCTCACCTTTATACTCTTCTACTTAAACATACAAGAATTGCTCTTCCTCAGTGATCACACAAAAAGATACTGGGCTTCTAGTGAGGCAGATAGGGTTAGGCCTTAGACTAGAGAAACTTTGGCTGAAATGGTTTAAGGATGGCCCTAATATTCCAAGACTGTAAATGCCTGGATGCTAAAATAACTGAGGTTTTAGAGATTACCTGATTTAGACTAGCTGGTAGGGCTAAGGAAATTGAGAGACAAAAGAGACTATAAAAATGTTTGAGAACTTCCCTGGTGGTCCAGTGGTTAAGAATCCACCTGCTAATGCAGGGGACATGGGTTTGATCCCTGGTCCAGGAAGATCCCAATGGCCAAGAAGTAACTAAGCCCATGCACCACATCTACTGAGCCTGAGCTCTAGAACCTGAGGGCCATAACTACTGAGCCTACCTGCTGCAACTACTGAAGCCCGTGCATCCTAGAGCCCATACTCTGCAACAAGAGAAGCCACCACAATGAGAAGCCCACACAACTGCAACTAGAGAAAGCCAGCACAGAGCAACAAAGATCCAGTGCAGCCATAAATAAATAAATAATTTTAAAAGGTTTCTAAGGATTTATAACAGCAATAACTAATGCTTATATAGTATGCCAAATATTAAAGAGATTTACATATATCTGCTTATTTATTTGTGCAGCAATCCTATGAAATTGGTACAATTATCCCATTTTATAGATGGAAACCAGAGGTTAAGCAATTGCCCCCAAAGTCAAACAATTATCAAGTGACAGAGACTAGGATTTAAAAACAGGAAACTAGGATCTGGGGCTTCCTAGGTGGCTCAGTGGTAAAGAATCCAGCTGCCAATGCAGGAAATGCTGGTTGGATCCCTGGATTGGAAGATACCCTTGAGAAGGAAATGGCAACCCATTCCAGTATTCTTGCCTGGAAAAACACCATGGACAGAGCAGCTTGGTGGGCTGAACCCAGTACACAGGTTCGTCAAGAGTTGGATATGACTTAGTGACTGAATGACAACAACAACTAAGATCTAGATCCATGAAATGTTATCCTATATATGACTTTCCTAAGAAACTAGTCCCTCCCTTCACCCTCCCAAATACCAGCTCTCAGGTGCCTGGAACTCTACAGATAGATATCGAGATCTCCTTTTAACTTAAGGCTTTATATTCTATTAAAATGAGTACAGTCTCTTTCCAGAATGAATGAGGTTTGTTTCAAAGGCTTGTTTTTAAGTTCTTAGGAATTTAGAGTGCATTTTCCTGTAGAAACAACATTATACATAATAGTTAAGTTCTTACGCCAGACTGTAGAAATCTAACTTTTGGAAAACAGAACCATAAAAATAATATAACTGACATGAGCCTCAGGCATCAGAAGAAGAAAGCTCTGCTGTTTATGGCATGGAGTATAGAGGGAGGAAAGGAAGAGAGTTACTTTTCCTTCCTTGAGCATAAAGCCAGTCCATCAGCACAAAATTCAGATAAGTAGTGTTGCTTTTTGTAGCCCCTTGCTTTATAGAGCTCCTCCCCCTAAACTCTTTCTTTCTTTCTTTTTTTTTTTTTTGTACCTACAGAATTACTTTATTTGTAAAATAACTCTTTATTTAAATACACAACTTCAGGTTCAGTATATTTTTAACAAATGAAAACTTGGTTTTCTGAGTTACAATCACAAACAACTGTTAGGACGTAAACAACTGAAAAAACATAAATCAAAATTATAATCTAATAAGCAAATACCTTACAAGAAGAAATCAGCACAAGTTAATGCAGTGCATCCTTAAGGAACCAGAAATGTCACGGGGGCTGCTACTCACTTCTCTAAACATTTACTGTATCGTCTGCTGCTACTTGGGAAGCTGAGGGAGAGCAGTTTTAATTTGCAGTTAATCAAGTGTTCTGAAACAAGCTGAAATTTCCTTAAATGAAAAATAAACATATATAGATTTCAGTTTTTATCATACGATACTGACACTGCTGGGAAAACAAGGCATGCATGAAATATGAAAAGATTTAAATTACATGACAGAGGAAAAAACAAAAAACAATTGTTACAAAATCAAACTGCAGGAAACAAATTTGAAAGAACTATTCACTTCTTTGTACAGAAGTCTTTCTGAGCACCTGAAATAAATCTAAAGAGCAGCATAAAGACCACTGGAATTGATTAGTTCAACATACAGTGAAGAAAATAACATTTTAAAAAATCTCAATTGAAAAAACTACTAATTATCTAATACTTTAGATTTCCTAACTTTTTTTTCTACAAGTTTTGTGGTTCATACTCAAAGTTCAATCTGTGTTTAACATTTTTTAGTTCAGACATGTCAAAGCCTAAAAGTACAGAAGGCTTGTGATTTTTTATTGCTTTCATGCAAATATACCTTCTTTCTCCAAAAAATGAAGCCACATCAATTTTCCACACCCATAAGAGTGAGGATAACAATTATATTTCCTTTTTACTGGGATATGGTCTCTTGTGGAAATAATCCCTAAGAAACTGCTTTTTGTCTTCGTAAGAACGGTCTTTGTAAGAACGGTCTTCGTACTTTACAGGATTTAATGCTAAAATCTGAAGAGTGTTTTGAGTACCAAAACCTTCAGGCTCATCCTAGGAGATCACATGTGTACTTTTACTACAAAACAAATATGTACTTTTGCTACACATAGTAGCTTAAAATAACAGCTATTTATTAGCTCACAGTTCCTCTGGGTCAGGAGTCTCGTATGGTTTAGCTGGATCTTCTGCTCAGGGTTCACATGGTTAAAATGAAGCTGTTGATCAGGGCTGCAGTTCTCATCTGGGCTTCAGGATCTTCTTCCAAGCTCACTCAGGTTGTTGACAAAATTCAGTGCCTTGCATGTATAGGACTGAGGTTCCTGATTTCTTGTAAGCTGTCAACCAGGGTCCACTCTCAGTTCTAAGAGGCTGCTCGCATGCCTTCTCACTTATCCTCTTCTATTTTCAAACCAACAACAAAACACCTCTCAGTGCATCCAATCCCACTAGCAGTTCAATTTTCTGACATGTTTGCCACTAGTTGGAGAAACATTCTACTTTTAAAGAATTCATTGATTAAATCAGGCCCAACTATAGATAATCTCTCTATTTTATGGTCAAGTGATATAGGACTTTATTTTTTTTTCCACTTTTTTTCCCATTTATTTTTATTAGTTGGAGGCTAATTACTTTACAATATTGTAGTGGTTTTTGCCATACATTGACATGAATCAGCCATGGATTTACATGTATTCCGCATCCCGATCCCCCCTCCCACCTCCCTCTCCACCCGATCCCTCTGGGTCTTCCCAGTGCACCAGCCCTGAGCACTTGTCTCATGCATCCAACCTGGGCTGGTGATCTGTTTCACCCTTGATAATATACATGTTTCAATGCTGTTCTCTCTAAACATCCCACCCTTTAATTTCATCTGAAAAATTCATTTACAGCAGTACCTAGATTAGTATTTGACTGAATAACTGGCAGAAGGTGTGTGTACAACAGGAATCTAAGAATCTTGGGAGACTAACTTAGAATCCTATTATACCACAGAAATCTGTTAGGCCTCACAGAGTGACCTACCCTCTCGACCAGAACCCAAACTCCCACCCTTCTAGAGATACATGTATACATAGAAAGAAGATACTTATTAATCTCGACATATTTCCATATAGTGTATTTTCAGGCAGCATAACAAATTTATGAGAAAAACTCAGGCCATTTGGTGAAGGGTATTTTGGGGCAGAGGGCCATCATGAAGTCAGGCAAGACCTATTTGGGAACTTATTCCTACCCTCTTCCTGTCCCACAAGCTGTTCTTATTTATTACAGTTTCCCCACCCCCATCCCCACACAGATATTTTCTGTAAATTTATTTCATTTTCTTCTTTATGGTTCAACTGCTCGTTGCATCAGGGGCCCTGGAGAAGAGGGAGAGAGATAAAAGAATGATAGAACGGAGATGATAGTAGATGCTTGTGTGAAAGTGTCATTTGTGAATCAAGCATTTATAAGTTAGAAACTGTACAAAATATGATTTCGGATGTTGCAGGAAAGCTCCTTGTCCTACATGGTTTCACGTAACAGTTCGCAAATGCTCTAGAATGACAAGTCATAAGACCTGTCTTATCACCTTTAATTAGGGCCTTGAGAGCAAAGCTTGAATTCCTTAAGGATACTTGTCATTCCCTGAAGAGGCCTTGATTTCATATGTAGGCAAATGATCTCTCTCTCTGTCTGTCTGTCTTGTCTCACTTGCTCTCACTCTCACTCAAAGTTCAACTCAAATTTTCAACTGTTTTTCATTTATCCTGTACTTTCAAGAGGATAGTAGGACCTATTTCCGTTTCATATACCTAATTTAACATATGACCACAAGCATAATCAGGATTTTAACTCATAAACCAACTACCAATTCCTTCATATTTCTGATCCTTTTATTCACACTGCTAAGCACTCTGGAGTTATAAAAATATAGGATACCATACTCACCTTAAAGTAGCTTAGAGTCCAGTGTTGTGTGTTAGTCACTCAGTCATGTCTGACTCTGTGACCCCACGGACTGTAGCCCACCAGGATTCTCTGTCCATAGGATTTTCCAGGCAAGAGTACAGGAGTGGGTTGCCATTCCCTCTTCCAGGGGATCTTCCTGACCCAGAGATTGAACCCAGGTCTCCTGCATTGGAGGCAGATTCTTTACCGTCTGAGCCACCAGGGAAGCCCTGGTAGAAAAGTCCCATAGAGGAGCCAGAACATGTAGAAGCAAACATGCAATCAAGATTGTAAATACCAAACAGCTATCATTGCTTCCTGAATGAAGTCCAAGCTCTTTAGCCTAGAGGTCAAACCGCCTCTGTGTGCTTATATCTACTCCAGGCTCATCTTTTTCTATTCTCTATCTATTTCACCAAAACCAGTTTACACAGTATCCTATTATACCCATGCTGCATATCTTACTTTTGCCTGAGCTGTCTTTGCCTCCCACTCCTTACTTTTCACCACTTCAAATTATACACATCCTTTGAGACTTGAGTCTTGAAAATTTTTGTGACCACAGCAGTCTTTCCCTTTTCTGAACTGCAGCATTGGCTATCAGTACCACTCATTTCACCCTTGGAATACAACTGTTTTGGGTGAAACTTAAAATATATATATATTCTCTTTAGTCTTTACTCCCCCATCAGATTCTAAGAGGATTAAGAGTATAAATTTTTAAATTTCTATGGTTCTCATAACATAGCCTGGCTCAGTGATAAGTTAAAACTTGGTTAGTCTACTGATTAGAGTCAGGAGAGGGAATAAGAGTGGTGGGAAATGACTTTCTAAGGGACATTGAGGCCTCTTAGAGAAGTGTAACCATTGCTCATGAAACACTCACTCTAGGTAGCTATTTTAGGTATAAAAATCACAAAAAGATCATTTTTTTCCCTCAGAAAAGAATAAGCTTGTCTCTATAGTAAATCTGGCCAGGTTGTCCTGAGGAGGCTATACAGACCTGAGGTTATGTAATTTCTTGACTCGCCACTTCCATCCCTCAGGAAAGACAATGAAAGCCTAGATCTAAAAAAGCTCATTTCTAGAAAGAAAATAACTTTAATAGAAATTTAAAACTTGTACAGTAACTCTCAGAAATGGGTCCAACCTGATTTTTTTTTCCATTTATTTTTATTAGTTGGAGGCTAATTACTTTACAATATTGTAGTGGTTTTTGCCATACATTGACATGAATCAGCCATGGATTTACATGTGTTCCCCATCCCAATACCCCCTCCCGCCTCCCTCCCTATCCCATCCATCTGGGTCTTCCCAGTGCACCAGCCATGATCACTTGTCTCATGCATCCAACCTGGACTGGCGATCTGTTTCACCCTTGATAGTATACTTCTTTCAATCCTATTCTCTCAGAACATCCCACCCTTGCCTTCTCCCCCAGAGTCCAAAAGTCTGTTCTATATGTCTGTGTCTCTTTTTCTTTCTTGCATATAGGGTTATCATTATCATCTTTTTAAATTCCATATATATGCATTAGTATACTGTATTGTTCTTTATCTTTCTGGCTTACTTCACTCTGTATAATGGGCTCCAGTTTCATCCATCTCATTAGAACTGATTCAAATGAATTCTTTTTAATGGCTGAGTAATATTCCATAGTGTATATGTACCACAGCTTCCTTATCCATTCATCTGCTGATGGGCATCTAGGTTGCTTCCATGTCCTGGCAATTATAAACAGTGCTGTGATGAACATTGGAGTGCCTGTGTCTCTTTCAGATCTAGTTTCCTCCATGTGTATGCCCAGGAGTGGGATTGCTGGGTCATATGGCAGTTCTATTTCCAGTTTTTTAAGGAATCTCCACACTGTTCTCCGTAGTGGCTGTACTAGTTTGCATTCCCACCAACAGTGTAAGAGGGTTCCCTTTTCTCCACACCCTCTCCAGCATTTATTGCTTGTAAACTTTTGGATAGCAACCATCCTGACTGGCGTGTAATGGTACTTCATTGTGGTTTTGATTTGCATTTCTCTGATAATGTGATGTTGAGCATCTTTTCATGTGTTTGTTAGCCATCTGTATGTCTTCTTTGGAGAAATGTCTGTTTAGTTCTTTGGCCCATTTTTTTATTGGGTCATTTATTTTTCTGGAATTGAGCTGCAGGTGTTATTGTATATTTTTGAGATTAAGTCTTTGTCACTTGCTTTGTTTGCTATTATTTTCTCCCATGCTGAAGGCTTTCTTTTCACCTTGCTTATAGTTTCCTTTGTTGTGCAGAAGCTTTTAATTTTAATTAAGTCCCTTTTGTTTATTTTTGCTTTTATTTCCAATACTCTGGGAGGTGGGTCATAGAGGATCTTGCTGTGATTTATGTCGGAGAGTGTTTTGCCTATGTTCTCCTCTAGGAGTTTTATAGTTTCTGGTCTTACGTTTAGATCTTTAATCCATTTTGAGTTTATTTTTATGTATGGTGTTAGAAAGTGTTCTAGTTTCATTTTTTTTTTTACAAGTGGTTGCCAGTTTTCCCAGCACCACTTGTTAAAGAGATTGTTTCTCCCTTGTATATTCTTGCCTCCTTTGTCGAAGATAAGGTGTCCATAGGTACGTGGATTTATCTCTGGGCTTTCTATTCTGTTCCATTGATCTATATTTCTGTCTTTGTGCCAGTACCATACTGTCTTGATGACTGTGGGTTTGTAGTAGAGCCTAAAGTCAGGCAGGTTGATTCCTCCAGTTCTATTCTTCTTTCTCAAGGTTGCTTTGGCTATTCAAGATTTTTTGTATTTCCATATAAATTGTGAAATTATTTGTTCTAGTTTTGTGAAAAATATTGTTGGTAGCTTGATAGGGATTGCATTGAATCTATGGATTGCTTTGGGTAGTATAGTCATTTTCACAATATTGATTCTTCCAAACCATGAACACGGTATATTTCTCCATCTATTTGTGTCCTCTTTGATTTCTTTCATCAGTGTTTTATAGTTTTCTATGTATAGGTCTTTTGTTTCTTTAGGTAGATATACTCCTAAATATTTTATTGTTTTTGTTGCAATGGTGAATGGAATTGTTTCCTTAATTTCTCTTTCTGTTTTCTCATTGTTAGTGTATAGGAAAGCAAGGGATTTCTGTGTGATAATTTTATATCCTGCAACATTACCGTATTCATTGATTAGCTCTAGTAATATTCTGGTAGAGTCTTTAGGGTTTTCTATGTAGAGGATCATGTTGTCTGCAAACAGTGAGAGTTTCACTTCTTCTTTTCCTATCTGGATTCCTTTTATTTCTTTTTCTGCTCTGATTGCTGTGGCCAACACTTCCAAAACTATGTTGAATAGTAGTGGTGAGAGTGGGCACCCTTGTCTTGTTCCTGACTTTAAGGGAGATGCTTTCAATTTTTCATCATTGAGGATAATGTTTGCTGTGGGTTTGTCATATATAGCTTTTATTATGTTAAGATATGTTCCTTCTATTCCTGCTTTCTGGAGAGTTCAACCTGATGTTTTAAGTGAAAGAGAGAGGATAGGGTCCCAGGGCTTCCCCTTCACTCTTTTTCCTGCTTCCAGGTACTTCTAACAAAAACTTAAACTGTCTAAGTACAAAAGCATTATCTTACTTACAGTTTTAATTTGCAGAGCAGGGCTTAGCACAATGCCCTGCATTGTGCGTGTGTGTGTGTGTGTATTATATATTATATATATACAAATATATTCACACTCAGCAAAGAAAGGTTTCTTGAAATGGAAAGTTAAACATGGACTCTTAGAAGTTACAGATAAATGATATCTAGTATTGGGAACAAGACAGAGTGGGTGTTTTGATTAATCAGTCAACCACCAACAATTAATAAGTATCTCATAAAAGACTCTGAAGCTGCTACTTCAAGGGATACAGAAATGAAAAATACATGATCTTTGCATTCTATAACCTTATTGAGGTGTGATCAATACACAAAGTCTTTACATATTTAATGAATAGGACTTGATGAATTTGGAGAAAGAAATGGCAACCCACTCCAGTATTCTTGCCTGGAGAATCCCATGGACAGAAGAGCCTGCCAGTCTATAGGCCATGGGGTCGCAAGAGTTAGACACGACTTAGTGACTAAACTACCACCACCACTTGATGAATTTGGAGGTAAATATATACATGCAGCCATCACCATGATCTGTGTCATAAACATATACATCAACTCTAAAACTTTCCTCCTGTCTTATTATTTTTTGTGTGATAAGAACACCTAACGTCTACTCTCTTAGCAAATACAGTACAGTATTGTTAACTATGGGCACTATGCTGCACAGTAGATCTCTAGGACTTACCCATCTTGCACAACTAGAACTTTGTACCCTTTAACTAATACTTCCTCATTCCTCTAACCCCTGAAAGCCACCAATCTACCCCCTGCTTCTGTGAGCTTGACTATTTTACAGTCCTCATATAAATGGTGTCATGTAGTATTTATCGTTCTGTGTCTGGCTTCTTTCACCTAGCATAATATTATCCAGGTTCATGAAAGAGGACAACTATTAATAAGCAAATCATTCCCTGTTTCCTCCATTTTCTTTCCTGGCATCCTCCCTCGATACACACACATTTATATTCAGATGAAATAAATTTTTATTAAAGGTTAAATGTAGTCTTTAAAAGTTGTAAATGTCAGTCACAAAATGATAACTTCAGGATCATGGATGCAAATTCCCAAAGTCATCTCCCTACCATTTCCCATTTGGAGATAAAATGATACTAAATTTGGCCTAGTCCTTGCCCTCAAATAACCCTAGCTGGCCAATTGAATATCTCCCAGGGAACAGAGAAGTAACATAAATCAGTTAAATTATTGAATAGAAGACAATAAGGAGTTATAGAGACTATGGGCAACTAGACAATGCATGTTCCACATGATGATATTTTTTACTTAAAAATCGACAAAACAATGAACTTGAACACAAAATCTCAAAAGACCTATCTACTTACTCAAAAGGTTACCCTAAAAAAGCACTTAGTTGCTCTCTTGTCTTTTTCTTGGCCAACTGGTACCCACCAGGCCTAATCTCTTTTCAGCTCTCTGCACATTTTTCATTTAAAGAAAGTGGATCTGGCAGTGGCAGTGAGGACCACTCTGGATAGGGAAACTGGAAATCTGATTTTTAGTCTCAGTTCTGACTCTCTTTTCCCACTTGCCTGTTCCCAAGTACCCATCCTGAATATACTGCACAAGATGACAGTAGGTCTTTGAGCCTTGGTCTCATTGACTATAGAAGTAAGACTTGGATTCTGACCCATAAAATGCCCTTCAACTGAGATGTTCTGTATTTAAACTTGGGCTGAGGAAGATGTAGTATTGGTAGCTCTTTTTCTGTTACTCATGCCAGAATTCCACATGTCCCTGGTCCTGGGAACAGCCACATTAAATTTGGATTGACTTAGACTCAGAGGAGTCAGCTTTCTTTGGATAAAAAGTTTCTTTCTGACAACTTTGCCTTTAGTCAGAGAAGAGGGCTACCTTTGCAGGAGGAAACCAATTAATACCTCTTTGATCCCCTGCCACTGATGGAAGCAAGGAAGAGGGATTGGGTGCAAGAGGTGAAAGCCAAGAAATGACATCTAAGGAAAGTGGCAAATGCTAGCAATAAAGATATCTGAGAGATCTTTGGCCTTTGGCCCTCTTTGCTTTGCAATGAAGAGATATGTGGCCCATATCTATCTCAGTCATGTCCTAGTTTTCTATCAACTTTCACCTGGTGCCTATCCCAGAGTATCCCACCCTGGACAGCCCACTCAACAGGAACATCAAGATAGTGCTGTTGGGGGGAAGCCATGTGGGGGTCACTGTGAGTATGTGTGTTTGGGGTAGGAGGACAGAGGGCAATAAAATTCTGGGGTCACATCTCCTCACAATATAGTAAACAACTGAGAGGTCTGGCTGATGAGGGAGACTGAGAGGAGAAAGACAAAGGCATTTCACCAAGGATGCTGCCAATCAGGTTGAAGGGGGTTGTGTGGTGCCAAAGCCTATGGGTAGGATATTTACATAGGAAAAACAGAGAGGAGGGAGTTTGGGGCTGAAAAAGAGGAATTAGGTAATTACCCCCTGGTCCAGGGAACAGTAACTTGGGGAGATGGAGTTGCAGCCCCTCCCCTCCAAACTCAATCAACAGGTGGCTCAGCTGCATAGGCAAAAGAGCTAAACTCAGTGATGCTCTTCACTACCCCACCACCCAGGCACCCTCTACCCATGGAGGGGAAATGTATGGCTTTCCCTACTGCTACTGTCACTTTTTTCCCTCTTTTTCTGCTCTCTAGCGCTTGGCTTAGAATTTTTTGAGGGAGGTGGGGTGGGGAAGTTACCATTCTCCAATTCTAAGACAGATGCCTGTCTTAGAAAGGAACAAAAGTCTACTCAGGACCAAACAAGTCAATCCTTCAACCCAAGAAACTGTCCCACCTCCAAGGGCTCTTAAAGCAAGAAGTCAAGAGGAGGGTAGGGTAGCATAAGATGTCTTTACCTTGCTTTACAGCTCTGGTGGTCGGCTTTTTCACTCATCATTTCACTGGAGGATATGAGGCCAATGCTGGTAAGTGGTTCCTGAGTCTCTTCTCATCACTACTCTCCTCGAAAAAAGGAAACAGATGCCTTGTGGAGAAAGAAAAACTCCCATTAGTTCCTTTTTCACCCCCTCCCCACACCCCATATCAGAATTCCACCAATTTACTCCTCTTCTTTTTCTCTAACCTTTGTCTTTGTCCTTCAGATGAAGCCAAAGCATCAAGAGATGAGGCATTCAAGCCTGAACCTTCCAAGGGAGGGGCAATCTCCCCCTATATTTCCATGGGCCTCCCTCTTTCAGAAAATCTATCCAAAGATGTGAAATTAAAGGAGAAAATCTGAGAAAGTAAGGATGGCATAAGGTAAAAGTACACTTTTTCAATCAGAAAGTGCTGTCTAGGAAAGACAGAAAAAACAGATATTACATACACATTTTTCCTCTCTATGTTTGTCTCTATCTTCTGTGTGTGAAAATGTATGTAATGTGTATATGTGTGCATTTGAAGTATAATGAATGTGATTATGAGAGAAGAATTTATTTTTTTGGTTGTCATATTTATTGAATAATATCTTAATTGATTTTTATTGCAGTATAGTTGCTTTTTACAATGTTGTATTAGCTTCTACTGCACAGCAAAATGAATCAGCCACACATTTATATATATTCCCTCCTTTTTGGATTTCTCTCCTATTTAGGACACCACAGTGCATTAAGTAGAGCTCTCTGTGCTTTACAGTATGTTCCCATCAGCTAAGAATTTAAACTAAGCTGCATATAGCATTACTTTCCTGGCACTCTAGGAGTTATGCCAATCGTTTTCCCAGGAAGTGATTACATGACTTCAAGAATTATTTTTCTAAGATTTTCTAGGTTATACCATGGCAAGCTGGCAGAAGATGTGCTAGCATTTCCAAGAGACAAGAGAAGTGCTGTGCTAGAAGCCCCAAGGGCAGTAAGTGAGTGATATGTTCACTGTACCCAAGCTCAGCCAGCCCTCTCCTTTATGAAACTTTCCTCCCTTGGACCTTGGTTCTGGCTGATTAAAGCACTACTATTCACTGAATTTTCTGTGACAGATCAAGGGGGAGCCTAATTATCTAGATGCCATTTTACAGAGTATCAGCCTAGGCATTACATGCCCAAGTGATAGCCATGTATCCACCCCTAAGACTAGACCAAAGGCAGGGTATTGGTAGCAGTGGGCAAGAGGGAGAAGTAAGCCTTCAGAAAAATTAGAAAGCAGGTTAAGCTGAATCCTTGCACCTCTCCATTTCTGAAAGATGTATCCTTCTCAGGTGTTCTGTCTACCCCTATCCCAACTTTCTCACCTGACATCTAAAACCTGATCCATTTCCATTAATGAATGGATTGCAAACCGTTTTCCCACTCAAACAGCTATTTCAGTTCTGAAGACCCTTAGAGATTATGTGTTCACCAGTCTTGATTTTCAACTAGGAAACTGAGTTCAACAATATGGAAGTGACTTGCCCACAGTCACACAGCAAATTGTAGAACTGGAAATCACTCCTAATTCCTTGATCCATGTTTTCTACTACAACCCAGTGAATCTTAATTTCTGTTCTGTTAGTTAGGTGCCTTATAGTCCCACTGTGTTTCTATAAAGTGGGGAGCAGATCTAGCTCCAGGTTCAAGGTATATGTTTTTACATGTAAGAACTCTTTCTCCAACCTCCTTATTGGTTTATCTGTATGTATGTCACACTGGCTCCAGCAAAACTACCCTGTCAACGTTCAACTTCCCAATATGATGAGGGAGAACTCATCATATTGGCAACCTGGTAGGAGGATTCTGACCTGTATAACTCTTCCAATGGTTTGAGTCCCTACGTATTTAATAGACTGGCCGCTGGAAGATCAATTGTTTTTTAAATTACAAGAAGTGTGATAGTGAGTTGAAAGCCACATATATAGGCCCAGATACCCCAATACTAAAGCTGAATAGCAAGCAGGAAGGCCAGAGATTCCAGAAAGAAAACAGGAGATATTTCCTGTTTGAAACCTCCTTGGCATTGTTATTCCTTATGCCTATCTCACAAAGTGTAAAAATGACACACCTCTCACATGTCTGAACAAGGTCTTCAGATTTGTGTGGGTATTTCCACACCAAGAAGTCAGCTTCTTCATTACTTGAAAAGATAAAATGAAATCAGAAAACTTAGAGTGACCTCCAAAACTACATAGAATCCATTTAATGCCAAAAAAATCAGATGTGTTCTTTTCATTCGAGTATTTTAGTGTATCTCCACATTAATCAACTCACTGCCTTTGTAAACAAATTCTGTTTACACCACCCATTTAAACTCTTAACCATGGCCATTGGTAAGAAAGTCATATAATAAAGCATTTATTTCTTAGGCATTTGCTATTAGAATGGTATTATATTTAACACTAAGACTTTCAAGACATCATATTTCAGAATCTTATAATATCACAATCATTTTGAGAGAATTCCTTTAGATAATTCTTCTAGAGTTGAATCACTGTAGGTGAGATTTAGTGGGGAAAATGAATGTGAATATATTTGATTAATAAATTTAATTTGCCATCAAATGTATAAAACTAATACACAGCATCTTTCTCAAAACAATGCTAAATATTCAAAGATATTTCAGGAACAGAAAGATAATAACAACTTGTTCATTTCATAATTAGTTCTGAGACTGCTATGAAAGCCTTTGGTCATTATCTACTTTTAAAAAATGGTACTCCTAATTTTATAAAAGACAAACTAAAGTTCCAGAGAGTTTCAGTATATTGTCTACAGACACACAATAAGATTCCAATTTCTTCTGAATCCCAATCCACATCACACTTCCCTTCAGGTTTACCTCCTAATTTACTCATTCAAAATTTTTGTTCATTACTCATTAACCAAAAAAAAAAGGGGGGGGGGGAGGAGGCTGAGATGCATGTCTGAGTGTTTGTTCTACTTATCCTTTTAAAAAAGATTTTTATTTATTTATTCATGGCTGCACTGCATCTTCGTTGCTGCCCACGGGCTTTCTCTAGTTGCAGAGATTGGGGGATACTCTTCATTGACAAGCGTGGACTTCTCATTCTGGTGACTTTTCTTGTTGTGGAGCACAGGCTTTAGGTGATCAGGCTTCAGTAGTTGCAGCTCATGGGCTCTAGAGCACGGGCTCAGTAGTTGCGGTGCATGGGTTTGGTTTCTCTGCTGCATGTGGCATTTGCCCAGACCAGAGATCAAAGCCATGACTTCTGCATTAGCCGGAGGATTCTTAACCACTGGACCACCAGGGAAGCCCTGTACTTATCCTTGACTTCTCCAGCTACATCTTCACGTGTTCTTTAGTTCTTTTTTATGACCATGGCTTGGGGCTTGTGGGATCTTAGGTCCCCAACCGGAGGTAGAACCTGAGCCCTAGGTCGTGAAAGAGCAGAGTCCTAACCACTGGACTGCCAGAGAATTCCCTGTTCCTTAGTCTTTAATGCCTCAACCTTGATTTTAACAAACAATGCCATTTGTAAATGAGACTTGGAGAAGGAATGCAGAGGAGAGAAGATAAAAGGAAAGGAGACTTAGTCTGGAATGTGTTTATCTTTCTTCTTGGATTGATCTTTCTGATGAAGAGGAAAATTGCTACTTAGTTCAGCTCCTAAAGAAGGCTAGAGATTTGGGATTGTGCTGTGAGGGGAAAGTAAGGGATGAGAGAGAAAAGATAGGAAAGAAAAGAGGAGTAAGTGAAGACAAGTAGTAGGTGAATGTGGGTACAAGTGTGGGAAATGAGTAGGGTCAAAATATTAGGGTAGAATGATAGAAGCAAGTGCTGAGGTGAGTGTCAAGGAGTGGGAGGGAAGGTGGGGAGAGATGAGAGTTGAAGGAGAAGCCCTAAGGTTTTAGTCCCAAGTGCTGCACATTTGAACTACTGCAGTTCAGAAGTATGTGTGTTCATTTGTGCGCACATATGTGATTAATAGCTGGCATCCCAGAATTCTGTGCTCACACTAAAAAATGAATCTCTATTCACATGTTTTCCCAAGAAGCAAAACAAGAGAAAATAAGTTAGGTGGATCTTTGTGGTTTTTTAACAGAGATTTTCACCTGAGATTGGCCCCCAGAACTTCCAAAACCATGCACAGCTGATCAGAGTGTTAATGGTGGAAAATACCCCATTAGTAAATGTAGCCTTAAGGACTTTGCAGAGAAGTTGTTTAGTGTTTATTCAGAGTAGCAACCTCTAATCTTCCTCACTCAAGGAATCTGGAGGTAGAGGGCAAGCAAAAAGTATGAATATGGACCTTTCAGACATTCTTCTTCCTTAAAGTGGTAAGGATAAACTCAGCTTTGTCCTATCAACTGATTTTTCTTTCCCCACTATTTCCACCCAGTATGACCCTACCTTCATCTGTATTTTTCCAACTCAGGTATTTGGACAGCTTTGCCTATAAGAGCTCCAGGCCATAATCATGCTGTTCCCATGTTTGCCCCTACAAACCAAACTCTCTGGCATTCATCCATATTTCATTCTACTTCTCAGCCTCACCTTTTTCCATTTATGCAAAGAATAATAATGTTGTCATCTTCCCTGAGCAAATCAATTGTTCCTTCTCATGAGTCGATGACTTGGTTTGTGTCTACATTGTCACAGACTATAAAAGCTACCATCTCATGCACCTCCTGTTCCTTGATCGACATGAGCCTCAACATCCCTATGCAGCTGGTAGCCAATGAGCCTTTCTTGCCTCTTTCGCTTTTCCCTCTTCCCTCATTCTTACTGTCCTGAGAAGGCCTTTCCCATAGAAGGCATTAACTCTTAATCCTTGCCCACGTCTCTGTTTTCTAGGAAAATTCAGATAATAAAAATACTGTTTACCTTACAGCAGCGGTCCCCAAACTTTTTGGCACCAGGAATCAGTTTCAGGGAAGACAGTTTTTCCAAGGACCAAGGTTGGGGGGATGGTTTCAGTATGATTCAAGTGCATTGAATTTATTCTGCACTTTATTTCTATTATTATTACATTAGTTCCATCTCAGATCATTAGGCATTAGATCCCAGAGATTGGGGACCCCTGTGCTGTGGAACCATCTTCTGTCATCAGAAGACATTGTACAGATTCCCAGTGACTCAGACAGCAAGCTCTCTGCCAGGGAGTATGTTTGATACCTTCCAGAAGTTGTGTCAGGAAGTGAACCCAGAAAACTCAGCTTGGTGACAGGGTCAACTACAGTACTCAAGTCAGTGGGGAAGGGTGGGGCAGTAATAATAGTGTGAACAGCAGCAGTGTGGGCAATGCAGAAAAACAGAAGGTGGTTCATTTTTCACCTAAGTCTCCCAAGTCTTCCAAAATCTCCCAACATACAAACAGGCACTGACCTCTAAGAACAGGGCATCTACTACCCATACTTGAAAAGTCAGAAATAGTGAGCTGAGAATTAGAGTATTTTTTTCTTTCTCTTCCTGTATTATTTAACTTCTTGGTTTCTAAATTTGTGACTTTCTGCTCTCATTAATTATTTCTATGGAAGCAGAAACTCTCTGAGAAGATCCATCCCTTCATACTCCTGGATGCCTCTTCATCAGATTATGTCTGCCCTTAGCTCAGACAAGGTAGAATTGGGTCCCCTGAAATTGTTACTACTGCTTAGTACTTTAGGGAATACACCACTTGTGGCTGGTCTTTAGGTCTGTTTTTCCTCCTCTCCATCTTATTCATTTATTTTTTTACTTAAAAACTATTTATTTGGCTGTGCTGGGTCATAGTTGTGGCACATGGGGTCTTCAGTCTTCATTGTAACATGCAGGATTTTTAGTTGTTGCATGTGGGATCTAGTTCCCTGACCAGGGATAGAATCTGGGCCCCCTACCCTGGGAGCATGGAGTCTTAGCCACTGGCCCACCAGAGAAGCCCCTTTTCATTTATTTTTAAAGTCTAATAAGTAACCTTGCTCCTAAGATTTTGTTTGGGTTTCTCTTCTTTTCCCCAAGATGATCCCAGAGACTTAACAGCTATGTGTAAAAGAATGAAATAAGAACATTTTTCTCATACCATATATGAAAATAAACTCAAAATGGATTAAAGACTTAAATGTACGGCTGGAAACCATAAAACTAGAAGAAAACAGGAAGTCTTAATATATTTTTTGAATCTCTCTCCTAAGGCAAAGGAAACAAAAACAAAAATAAAAAAAAATTAGAACAAACTAAACTTAAAAGCTTTTGCACAGCAAAGGAAACCATCAGCAAAAAAAAAAAAAAAAACAAAAAACAAAAAACACAACTACTAAATGGGAGAAAAATATTTGCAAATGATATGTCCAGTAAGGGGTTTGTATCTAAAATAAATAAATAGCTCATATTCAAAATGAAAAAACCATATAAAAATGGGCATAATACCTGACATAGACATTTTTCAAAAAAAAATATATAGATGGTCAACAGGCACAGGAAAAGTGTTCAGCATGGCTAATCACCACAGAAATACAAATCAAAACTACAGTGAGATAGCACCTCACATCTGTCAGAATGGCTATTATTAGAAAGACAACAAATAACATATGCTGGAGAGGGTGTGGAGAAAAGGGAGTCCTAGTATACTGTTGGTGGGAATGTAAATTGGTGCAGCCACTGTGGAAAACAGTATGGAGATTTCTCCATTTTGGCTACCGTGAATAATATTTTAAATTTTCTTCTGAAATTGTTCATTGCCACTGTATAGAAATACAACTGATTTTACATCTTTCACTACTGCTGAATTGATTTATTAGCACTAGCAGTACTTTTCTGGATGTTTATGATTTTATATACACGTGTAAAAGGTCGTGTCACCTATGAATGAAGTAAGCTTACTTCTATTTTTCCAGTTTGGATATCCTTTATGTCTTTTTCTTGCTTAATTGCTTGGTTAGAACTTACAGGACAATGTTGAATAGCAATGGGGGAAGTAAGCACCTTTGTCTTGTTTTTGATCTTTGGGGGAAAACTTTCAGATCTTCACTAATAGTCTCCTGTTTGCTGGGTTTTTTAAAAAATAAATGCCCTTTATCATGTTGAGGAAGTTCCTTTCTATCCTTATTTTGCTGACTTTTATGATGATAAAGCATTGGATTTTATCAAAAGCTTTTTCTGCATCAATTAAGATAACCATGTTGTTTCCTACATTTCATCAATGTGCTATAGTATTACATTGATTGATATTCATATGTTGAAGCACTGTTGCATTCCTGGGATAAATTCTGATTACTCATGGTTATAATTTTTTTAGTAAGTTGCTGGAGTCAGTTTGCTAGTATTTTGTTGAAAATTTTTGCATTTTTGTACAGAAGGGATCTTGGTCTGTAGCCTTTTTTAAGACGTCTGTCTAGCTTTGGTGTCATGGGATGAGATAGCAGGTATTTCCTACTCTTTTAACTGGTATTAATTCTTGAAACTTTTGGTAGATTTCACTAGTGAAGCCATCTGGTCCTGGGTTTTTCTTTTGACATAACTGATTTAACTGCCTTACTTGGAATAGGTTTGTTCAGGTTTTCTATTTCCTCTTGAACCAGATTTGGTAGCTTGTGTGTTTCTTAGAATTTTCCCATTTCATCTGGGTTATCTAATTTTTGGCCTTCAATTGATCATAATAATCACTTATTACTATGTAATTATAGTAGTCACATTATTATAATAGTAATCACTTATTATAACCTTACAAAAATAAAGAAGGTAAAGTCTTTTTCTGTTAGATTGTAGCAATGTCTATAAGGTTGTTTTTTAAATTATAAAACAAGGTCCATTTTCTTCCCCCTGACACAAGTAAGCCACAATAGTTGTGCATGCTGCCACCCGCATAGCAGATGTCCAGCTGAGAAATGGGGAGTGGTAAGTGGGTACAAAAAAATGACATAATACTCTCTCTCTTTTTTTTTTAAAGCAATCTTTCTTCATTAAGCACTCTTCTGGTTGCTCTTAGTTGTTTCTTTTTTTTTTTTCCCCCTTAGATTCCAGAGTTCTGAAAAAGTTGATTCTAACAGTTTCCCCCAACCTAATGGTGGTTGCTTTAGTGGATGGATAAATCCTTGGAGTTTCCTCTCCTTCATTCTTAGTGATGTCATCCCTCCCCCCAACATTTCATTTTGAGTATGAAAACTTTCAATCACACAGAAAATATAAAAGAATAGTACAGTGAAGACCTACCACAAAAATTGTACCATAGACATGTTGTTATACTTGTTTTAAATCTCATAACCATTTCTCTATGAATCTCTCTATCAGTCTATTAACTTTTCTTATGCTTTGATGCATTTCAACATAAATTGCAGACTTCCATAAACCCTCTTGTTCTTTTTTGATAAACATAAAAACCTCTGCCAACATCCTGATCTACACTTAAAGGACACTATAAGTGGTATGTGTGTGTGTGTATGCGTGTGGTGGGACAGGACTACAGGAATGTCCCACATACTCTGATGAGGTTAGTAAAATCTTGAGCTAGTTAAAAGACCCTCAGGGCATGTTGCCCAACTTTTTATCTGATCAATCTCTCCATAGCATCCCCATAGAATCCACCGTTGGCTTATATACCTTCAGGGATTGGCATCTCACCAATTCTGGAAGTAGACTGTTCCATCTTTGGACAACTCAAAATATTCAGACATGGGGCTTCCCTGGTAGCTCAGCTGGTAAAGAATCCGCCTGCAATGCAAGAGACCCAGTTTCGACTCCTGGGTCGGAAAGTTCCCCTGGAGAAGGGATAGGCTACCCACTCCAGTATTTTTGGGCTTTCCCTGGTGACTCAGATGGTAAAGAATCCACCTGCAATGTGGGAGACCTGGATTCCATTCCTGGGTTGGGAAGATCCCCTGGAGGAGGGTATGGCAACCCACTCCAGTTTTCTTGCCTGGAAAACCCCATGGTCAGAGAAGCCTGGCAGGCCACAGTCCATGGGGTCACAGAGTCGAACATGACTGAGCAACTAAGCACAGCACAGCACGGAACTACACAGAAGATTAATCATCTCTTTCCCACTGCAGACAGTTCTGATGAGTTGTAAACAGTCCTTCCTCAAGTATTCCCTTCTCCAAAATATGCCCTGATTCCTTTAACTACTAATTTCCCCATTGGCCTGCTAATTCAACTCTGAATGCTTTACCAAAGTCCTCTTTAAATGGCACGAGTCGAAGCGAAGCCATGGACAAACTCCCATTAATGTGGGCTGTTCAGATTAGAGGTAGTTGAGTACTTTTCTTTCACTCTTAACTGAACATGTATAAGACGTTTTCTCCTTTGACTCAGACCTTAGGCGGAGCTTGGTATAAGACGTTGGCTCTTTCCCCGCAAGCGACTCAGTGTTTCTTTGATTATTCCATGCTGCCATCTGGTGGCTCAATCAGGTAGTTCCTGCCTGCCTCTCCCCCTCGCCTCCGAACTAGGAGAGCAGGGGAGAGGAGGTATAGGTTAACAAAATAACGAGCCAAGAAATAAAACAATCGAAGTCTTTTAAAAAGAGAACTTGAATCCTCTCCCCACCCCCATATAACTCCTGCTGTGTGTTCTACATTTGGGAGAACCAAAGTAGAGGGAGTGGGCAGAGCTAGGGTACAGCCCCAGAAAATATGCTGAGACTATCCCATTTCGGTCCAACTCTTGACTTTCAGCAAGTCACCTTTTCTTCTAGTGTCTCTGTATCCACACCTGTGATCCCAACAGATTTATCAAATGAAGTCAAGCAGAACTGAAGGTAAAGCCAGGCTGTGAAAGGAAGAAAGTGAAGTGGGCTGAAAGTGCGGGAGGGAGACAACAGGAAGGAGATAAATAAACCATGAACCTGATAAACAGCAAGACAGTGCTGGGTTGCTGCAGGGTATGCTGGACCCTAAGCATGTATTTCGGGGGCTTACCTTTCTATATACATAGTTCTTTCTATAAAACTCATTGGCCCAAGAGAGATGTAGTGATTTAGCAATGAAGATTTAGAATGATGGGTAGAGAAGAGGTACTTATATACTTGTTTATTAAACAGTTCATGTGGAAATTCTCCATAAGGGCTGAGTACCATCTCTTCATTTTTAGGTCTCGAAACCACTTCTTCATGTTTTTTAATGTCAAATGAACCATACTTGTCTAATTTCACGTCTTCCTTTACTAGAAAAAGGTAGCAACACTTACTACTTCCAGAACAAAGGCTCTTTAGAAGCTGTTTGTGTCTTCTGCATTTCTTTTAGCACAAGTCTTGGCATCGGACCTTGGTAATCTAGAGCCTTAAAATGTCTTGTGCCTGATGTGAATGAGAGTACCCCAAATTAGCATGTCAACACCAATTGGGGGCCTAATCTCACCCGATCCAATGAAAGATTACTGTGACAGCCAATGGGAATAATCTGGAGACCCTCGTGGAACCCGGGCCTAGCTGAAGAACTACAGGACAACCAGTTTATACCTTTTCTTTTCACCTTTTAAGGTGTTTTTGTGAAACAAAAGGTTTTGATTTCAAAAATTCAAATTTATCAATTTTTTTTGTAGTCAATGCTTTTTGAGGTTTGTTTTAGAAAATTTTCTCTAATCCAAGGTCTAAAAAGTATAGAACATTTCCACAATTGTAGAAGATACAATTGGACAGGCCTAGTTACCCTAATTATTGGTAGCCTGTGTAAAAGACACACTAAGTTGAAACAGGTTAAATTCTATAGTGAGGTCAGATTCGGGACGATACTATTAGTTAGTGTCCTATGCAGAAGGAGCTTAGGACTGCTCTGCATAGTGTCGCTACTAGTTACAGTTGACTTGCTATTTACCTCCTGCTGATTAGTCTAGGTTGAAATCACAGGTGTTATATAATAACTACTTATATAATCAAATCATTTTTTTGTGTGTGCTGACTGAACATTATCAAAGTGGTTGTAGCTATTTATTGCCTTTTTCAGGTATGGTTTCCCTGGTAGCTCAGTTGGTAAAGAATCCGCTTGCAAAGCAGGAGACCCAGGTTCAATCCCTGGGTGGGGAAAAATCCCCTGGAGAAGGAAATGGCAACTCATTCTAGTATTCTTGCCTGGAAAATCCCACGGACAGAGAAGCCTGGCAGGCTACAGTCCATGGGGTCTCAAAGAGTTGGACACAACTTAGCGACTAAACCACCACTAGCTTTTAAATCAAAACCAAAGAAAACAACATTCCTCAACCTCAATTTACTACTCTATGCAATGAAAGACTCTTTTTCTCTGTTTGTCTCATTAGAAACTTGTGAAAGATTAAATTAAGGTGAAATCTTAAAGACTTACAGAAATACATATACCATATATATGAATCCCATTTCCTGCCCCAAATCTGGAGAGTATAGCAGATTTGTTTGAAGGCATTTGCTTCATAGGTTAATTTCTGAGTGTTCAGGAAGGGTTCAGTGGAAAATTACACCACTTTTACAATATAATATTCCTTATTCGGAATGACAAGTCAGAGTACCATTTTGTGTGAACCAAAAGCACTTAGAAGATGGAGTGTGTCCTTTAAGGAAGAAAATTTTGCATACTTTAAAACTTACTTGGAGACTGGAGGTCATAGTTACCTGTTAGTATTTGGGTTAAGTCACACTTTCCAGTTCAGCCACTGGGAGGGCAATGTATCCTTTGATTTTCTAGGAGTTGTGTGGAATAGTTAGTTGTTTCCCTCAGTTCAGCCGCTCAGGTTCTCTGTTATTTCTCTGATAAACAATATAGGACAGTTTATGAGATTAATTGCTTCTCACCAAAATAGCTATGTTTCTGGGGGCGGCTTTGGCTTTTATATGAGCATTTTCCTACCAGTTACTAGCAGCGGGTGAACTTCACTACTGTATTCTTATGACTACTTCAATGTTGGGGTCATCAGATTCACGGAGGAAGTAGAAAAAATACTGAAGATTAAGGTTTCACAGTTTAAAAGTTACAACTAATATAGATTAGTTAGGGGCTAAATCAGCATTCTGTGAAATGATTTTTCTTTCCTCTCTCTTGCTCACTTAGAAGCACTTCCATTCTTATATTTTCAGGGGCCACAGAAATGCAGAGTGCTGGAGTAGAAAATACACTGACTCAGAATTACAGTGTGTGACTTTGAGCACATCATGTAACCTTTATAGGTCTCTTCCTTTATAGGTCTCTTCCTTTATAGGTCTCTTTTCCGAGTAAACCTTCACTATCACATTAGATAACGGAAGGGAAAGTCCCTTGAAGAGGGTTCTAACCTTAATGTATTACCCCTTCCTAGCTTCTTTGGTTCCTATGTCTGGTGGAGAAGTTCTACATTCTGACTAAATGAGGTATTTGGATAGTTTATTAACATATCAAAGCTCTACCCCCCTCCTTCCTCCTATTTCAAAACCAAATTAAACTAAAACGTTTTCTTTTGTTACACTGTTTGGGAGAATTTTAGCATAAGTTATCTAATTTGATTTACTTAACGTCCCTATTTTACAGACACGAACCCATTGAAAACCCTTTGAAGTCATGGCTCCTGGACTAGAAATGAAGCCTACTTCCAGTACAATGTTCTTTTTAGTATGTTGCTATTTTCTTGAGCTCTCTTTTTCTTGTTACTGGGTAAATTTTTGAACAGGCTAAACTACAAATATGTCTGGCTTTCAATCTTCTAGGCCACGCCTCTTCTACTCCCTCCGCCCTCAGTCCCCTCCCTCTCACTTCTTAAAGCGCTGCACTTTGCTGCGACCGCCATATTTCTTCTTTTCTGAGGTGGAAGCTTATTAATATTGGATCTCTTTGCCCGTGTGGTTCTTTCTGGAACATTTTCCAGACCCCAACCATGCCTTATGGTGTATTTCTTGGGAAAAATTACACCAAAAATTCATAAAATATTTTTAAAAACCTGAACTTTCTTCTAGCATTTTCTTGACACCTTCTCAGTATTTTACAGATACTTGGGGATATTTTTAGGCCATTTTCCATTTTAAAGGACGTTTTCTTTGGAATGATTTTTGGTTGACTCCCCTGGTTTTTTGTGGTTTCTTTTTCTTTTTATCCTCTTTTTCTATATTTTTTGCCCATCGGGGCTGTGGATACCTGGTTTTAGTGCGTATATAGATAGGTAGATAGATATATTATTATTGTTATCATTTTTTACCCAACGGGGTCATGGATACCTGCTTTTTAATTTTTTTTTTTTAATTTGCCCATCGGGGCCACGGATACCTGCTTTTATTTTTTTTTTTTCTCCTTAGCCCATCGGGGCCTCGGATACCTGCTGTGTACCCCCTCTCTCCCTAACCCTCTGGCCCATCGGAGCAATGGATACCTGCCTCTTTTTTAAATGTGGTTTTCCTTTCTTTTTCTTTTTTTTGCCCATCGGGGCCTCGGATACCTGCTTTAATTTTTTTTTTCCCCTTGCCCATCGGGGCCTCGGATACCTGCTTTAATTTTTTTTTTCCTTGCCCATCGGGGCCACGGATACCTGCTTAGATTTTTGTTTTACATCACCCATCGGGGCTTTACATGCTTGGAAAAGTGTTGGGTTTTGTGGTTCGTTGTACTATCTGCAATGTCTACAAAATTTTGCTGCTAATCGTTTATGTTGTGTGAGTGTACCTACAGCCTTGGTTGGAGATGACTTTGCAGTTAGGCTAGAGGGTTGGTTAGGGTGGGGAGGAAAGATGGCGGCCACTTCAGATTTGCCGCCCAGTTGCCGCCCAGCTTGGCTGAGGGTAACTGTGCTAAGTATCAACTAGGAAGTTAAGATGAATAATGGGACAGGCAAAGGAAATGGTATGCATTGCATGAGTTAAATATTTTGAATGAGTTGACTTTGGTCATGTTAGGAGCTTGACATGAATTGTGGTATCATGAGGTGGAAAAACATAGGATCATCCTATGTCATATTACAAGGGTCTAATGGAAAATGAGCGGGAGAAGAATTAGGCGCAGTGTTCAAAATGGCGATTTTGACCTTGCAGCATTGCTTAGCATGGCTCTCTGCTTTGTTAGAGTGTTCAAAATGGCGGATCCATTTTGCTGCAGTGTTCCAGTGGCGGGAAGCCACATCATGGATGTCTTTGTTGTAGTGTGCAGCATGGCAGTGGAAATATTCTGTTACATAGTAAAAGATGGCCGCTTAAGTACTTGCCGCAGTCTGAAACATGGCGGGCTTTTGTCTCTGCCGTGTGCGTTTCCTGATAGATTTTGCTGCAGGGACAATATGGCTGACCTTGTCATGTGGCTGTCATGGCAGTTTATCACGTGGATATCGTGGCAGGGGTGTTTGACCGTTACATTCTTGCCGGGCTTTGCAGCAGGAGGCCCTGCCGCATTGTTAAAGATGGCGTCCTTTGCCGCGGAAAAAGTGAAAGGAGGGATTGGCAGTGTTAGATTGCCACGTGACCCACCCAATCAGAAAGGGTGGTAGAATTGGTCACAGCCAGTTAGTGGAGGATGGAATTAGATGAGTTAGCATAGCACCTCGCTACCGTCTCTATTCAGCCAGTCAGGACTGGCCACATTTGTACTAATCTCAGTGGGTGGTACCAAAGTCTTTCCAAGGACATTTGGCCTTTCCACCTCCTCCCTCCCCTCTCACTGGCTCCCTTCCCTCCTTCACTGCCACTTGCAGTGCTGATATTAGGTTGTGCAGGCAGAACCTCACGCCATTCCTCTGCATTGGTGCCGTGGCCGAAGCCCTTCCCCCACTTCCCCTTCCCCTGCCCCCTGCTCTTCCTCGCTGTGGCCAGAGGCAGTGCTCCATGCCTGCTAAGTGTGAACTTGGCGGTGAGTCGTGGCAAGGACCAGAATGGATCGCAGATGATCGTTGGCCAACTGTTGGCAGAAGAGGAATCCCTGCCTTCCTCAAGAGGAACACCTACCCCGTGGCTAATACTGGGGTCGGATTTTGATTTCTATTTATTTATTGGATGTCAGTGGTACATAGTTTGATTATGTGGTTTGCTAGTGTTCGATTTCAGCCTTAAGTGACTAGTCTGGAAATGTGTTTAGGGGCTTTATTTGTAGAATTCATTTTAATTACATTTAATGGGTTTTCATATTTGGGTTCCTTTAAAATTCCTTAAAGTTTTCAATTTCTTTTTTACAAACCCCTCAAACTTTTTTTGTATTTAGATATTCAAAGTCAAATAATATAGCATTAAGAAATTTTTTTTTTTTTTTACTATTTTTTTACTTTGAAATTGACTTCATAAACTACTTCCCTTTGGATTTTTGAAGAGTCTTATAGCATAGAAGTAGTTAATTAAAAATTTAATGTTATGACCGAATGTGAAAAGGAATATTTGAAAGTCCACTCAGGTCCAGGCCTTGCTTTGTCCCCACACTTAATGCTGCACTAATTGACTAATGATCCACCTACCTGCAGGAAACCAGTTGCTATGAATTTGCTTCTTCTATTTGAATGTATTATATTGAAGAATTATTTTTCATAATTTCAATTTTTTGTGGTCCCCTGCCTCCACAGCCCCTAGCTCCTCCTCAACCCTGTTCCCAGCAATCCCCTTTCTCGCCCCAGCCCCTGCCCCTGCCCCAGCCCCAGCCCCAGCCCCAGCCCCAGCCCCAGCCCCAGCCCCAGCCCAGCCCCTGCCCCAGCCCCAGCTCCAGTCTCTGGCCCTGCCCCAGCCCCAGCCCCAGCCCCAGCCCTAGCCCAGCCTCAGTCCTGTTTCTGCTTAAAGCCAGTGCAATTTTTGTTGGTTCAGTGAAAAAAATTAAGTTGTCCATTGCTCATCCGTTAGACTGGGATACCCTGTATACCTATAGCATTCCTGATCTTGAGTGCTGGCTATCCAAGTCATCATTTTCAGTTAATGTACAGAATCCCATTTGTCCCTTGGCCCATGTTAGAAGAAAGAATCCCTTCATCCTTTGCGTTAATGTTAAGAAACGTTAATTAACTGAGAGCTTCACATCAGACAATTATTGCCCATAAGTCTAGTTACTCATAATCTTCTCCATCCCCTGTCTTTAAGGGAGAAACCATTCCTCTGTCATTGCTGCAGTACTCACAATCCTAGTTTTCTGGACAGTGCATATTTACTGAGCTGACCACCTAAACTCTGTACTGAGTGAAGTTGTAATTGCCCATAACCCTGCCTATTGGATTAGATTCCAGTCCAAAACCCTCTTTCATTCAGCAAAGGGCACAGAAAACCCAATTTTTTTGGTTAATGTGCTCAGTCCCAGTTGTCATAGCCTTGTCCATTAAACAAAGGCATCCTACCAGTTTTGCCCTGCTTCTGGGGAGTCCTGTTCTTGGACAGTTAAAGCACCAAATTGTAATTTTACACTGTTTCCCCCATTAACCAATGATCCTCCATCTTATTTGCATTGCTCTTAGGCATTGCTGACTACCTGAGACCATGTTCCTTGAATTATTAATGTGTAGAATCCTAATTGTTCATTACACAAGTCCTTTGCAACTTCTTTGCACTGTAACAGAAGTGCTCATCCTAAAAGTCACTTACTTTGGAATATTAATAGATTCAGTTGTTGTTGATCACGGTCCTGCCTAACAGGTAAGACCCACCCACGCTCTTTTCATTGCCTCTAGGCACTACCTGCCACCTTACATTAATATGTAAAATTCTCATTTCCCATGATCCTACCCATTAGTCTAGGATATCTCTTATCTCGATGCCATTTCTTCTGAGTTCTGATTACCCAAAGTCCCTTCTCTTATTAAAAAATTGACGTGCATAATTGCATATATCCATGGTCCCATGCAATTAAAAAAAAAAATCCCACACTTGGTGGAATATTGCTGGGTCGTGCAGATCATTCAAGAACTCAGCTCTTGAACAGTTAATTTGCATAGTTGCAGTTGTCCAGAGTCCTGTCCATTTTAATGGGCCATTGTTATCCTATTTGCAAGCTACCTGGGTTGAACTCTCAAGGGCCCTTCTCTTGAATTTATAATGTCCATAATTGCTTTTGTCCTGTAAATTAGTCACACCTGCCCACGTTGTCTTCCACCAGGGCACCCTTACTACTTAAGAATCTGAACTAGAACAGTTTATGTGCGCAAACCTAATTGATTACACCTCAGCCTTTTGTATCAGGAACTCTGTATCATCTTTACTTCTGAAAGGTGCTAATTACCTAAGGCCATTTCCTAAAATTGTTCACTTGCAAAACTGGAATCCCTAGGGACTCCTTCCTTCTAACTAGAAGCCCGTCCCCAACTAACTGTCTTTGCATTACAGCAGAGGCTACTTGGGGCAGTTAATGGGCTTAATTGCACGTAGAGACCTTTTGGCTAGTTTAACATCCATTCCCCTACTGAATGATTTGCATTACCACAGGCAGTACAAAGGAATGATAATGGGTTTATACAGCTACAGTCCCTTATGTTAACCTAGAAACCCATCCCCACCTAACTCTGTATGACTGCATAGGGTACTTGGGACTGTTAATGAACTATATTGCAGCTACAATTCCTTTTGTTAGTCTAGAACCTGTTCCCTTCCTGCTTGATTTGTATTACCCCAAAGGGTACAAGGGACTGTTAATGTGCTTAAGTGGAGGATACGGTCCTTTAGGTTAACCTAGGATCCCATTAGCACCTAACTCCCTTTTTCTTAATGCACAGCATATGTGGGACTTATTCATGGATTTAATTGCACTACTGTCCCTTTTGTTAGTCTAGAATTCCATCACTCTACCCAGTTTGCATTACTCTAGAGTGTACCAGAGACTGTTGACATGCTTTTAAATGCATCTGCAGTCTCTATGTTTACCTATGATCCCATTCCCAACTAAATCTCTTTGTATGACTGCAGTGGATACTTGGGACTGTCAAAAGGCTCTGTTAGAGTTACAGTCCCCTCAGTAAAGACTCCCATGCCCTTCTACTTTATTTGCATTATCAAAAGGGGGACAATGGACTTGTAATGGGCTTTATTACAGCTACCATACCTTCTGTTAAACCGGAATCAGTTCCTTTCTTAATGAATTTGCATTACCACAGAGGGTTCAGGGACTGTTAATGTGCTTAAAGGCTGCTGCAGTCCTTTATGTCAATCTAGGCTTCCATCACCAACTATCTCCCTTTCATTACTGCAGAGCCTACATAGGACTTGTTAGTGGATTTAACTATACTACTGTCCCTTATCTTTGGTGGATAGTCCATGCATGCAGTTGTGTCCAACTCTTGTGACCCTGTGGACTGTAGCCTGCCAGGCTCCTCTGTCCATAGGATTCTCCAGGCAAGAATACTGAAGTGGGTTGCCATGCTCTCCTTTAGGGGATCTTTCCCACCCAGGGATCAAACCTGCATCTCTTAAATCTGCATTGGCAAGCGGGTTCTTTACCACTAGCCTTGGACCCCATCCCCTCTTAATTCCCTTTACATTACCAAAGAGGACAAAGGGACTGTTAATGTGCTTAGATGCAAGTATAGTCCCCCTCCTCCGTTTTTTAACCTAGGATCCCATCCCCCACCTGACTCCCTTTTCCTGACTGCAGATTACTTGGGACTGTTACTGTGCTTAAGAGTAACTACAGTTCCTTCTGTTAGTCTAGATTTCTATCCACTCCTACACAATTGCATTAACACAATGGACTGTTAATGTGCTTAAAAGCAGCTACAATCTCTTATATTAACACAGGATTCTGTCCCCAGCTAACTATTTCATGACTGCAGAGGGTATTTGGGACTAGTAATGCACTTACCTGCCTATACAGTCTCATCTGTTGGCCTACTTTCCCATGCCCTTCTACTAATTTGCATTATAAAGAGGGTATAAGGGACTGTTAATGTGCTTTACTGCAGCCACAGTCCCTTTTATTAATCTAGAATCATTTTCGTTCTTGCTGGATTTGTATTACCACATAAAGTAACTGGGACTGTTAATGTCTTAAATCCAGCTGCAGTCCTTTCTATTAATCTAGGACCCCATTCCCACCTAATTCCCTTTTTATTACTGCAGAGCCTACAGGGACTTGTTAATGGGCTTATATGCACTGCTGTCCTTTTTGTTAAGTCTAGAATCCCATCTCTCCTACTCAGTTTCCCCAGACTGTTACTGTGCTTAAATGCATCCACAGTCTGTTATGTTTACCTGTGACCCCACTCCCAAAAGTTAGTGACTCCCTTGCACTACCACAGAAAGTGGAAGGGACTGGTACTGTGCTTAAAAATAATTGCAGTCCCTTATGTTTACCTAGGACCCTATCTCACCCAATTTGCTTTTAATGACTGCAGAATGTACTTGGGACTATTGATGGGCTTAACTGGAGCTACTGTCCCTTCTATTAACCTAGAGTCAATTTCTTTCTTACTGGATTTGTAGTACCACATAGAGTAACCAGGATTGCTAATGTGCTTAAATGCATCTACAGTCCTTATGTTAACCTAGGACCCCATTCCCACCTGACTCCCTTTTTATTACTGCAGAGCCTACAGGGACTTGTTAATAGGTTTAATTGCACTGCTGTCCATCCTGTTAGTTTAGAATCCCATCTCTCCTACTCAGTTTGCATTACCCCAGAGTGTGCAAGAGACTGTTACTCTGCATAAATGCATCCACAGTCTGTTGTTTGCCTATGACCCCATTCCCAACAGTCAGTGACTCCCTTGCATTACCACAGAAAGTAAAAGGGACTGGTACTGTGCTTAAAAGCAACTACAGTCCCTTGTGTTTACCTAGGACCCTATCCCACCCAACTCCCTTTTAATGACTGCAGAGGTTACCTGAGACTATTAATGGGCTTAACAGCAGCTACAGTTCCTTCTGATAATCTAGAATCAGTTTCCTTCTTGATGGATTTGTATTATTACATAGAGGAACTGGGATTGCTAATGTGCTTAAATGTAGCTACAGTCCTTTATGTTAACCTAGGAGTCTGTCTCCATCTAACTAGTTTTCATGACTTCAGAGGGTACTTGGGACTGTTATTGCCCTTATCTGCTTATACAGTCTCATCTGTTGGTCTAGATTCCCATGCCCTGCTACTTAATTTGCATCATAAAAGAGGGTATAAAGGACTGTTACAGTGCTTAAATGCAGCTACAGTCCCTTTTAGTAAGGTGGGATCCCATTCCCACATTATTCCCTTTGCAGCATCTCAGAGGCTCCCAGGGACTTTCAGTGTACTTAAGTGCAAACCCAGTCCCTTATATTAACCTTGGATTCCATTTCTACCTAATTCCCTTTTTACCACTGCAGAAGGTTCTTGGAACTGTTAATGCACTTCCTGCCTATACAGTCTCCTCTGTTAGTCTAGATTTCCATGCCCTTCTAGTAAATTTGCATTATAAAAGGATACAAGGGACTGTTTATGTGCTTAAATGTAGCTATAGTCCCTTATGTTAACCTAGGATCTCACTCCCACCTAACTCCCTTTTCATTACTGCAGAGCTTATATGGAACTTGTCAGTGTGCTTAATTGCACTGCCATTCCTTCTATTATAAGTAGCCCATCCATCCTAGTGGATTGGCATTATCCCAGAGTGTTTGAAGAGGCTGTCACTGTGCTTAAATGCATCCACAGTCTATGTTTACCTATACCCCCATTCCCACCTGACTCCCTTGCACTACCACAGAAGGTAAAAGGACTGGTACTGTGCTTAAAAGCAACTACAATCTCTTATGTTTACCTAGGACCCTATTCCCACCTAACTCCCTTTTAATGACTGCAGAGGGCACTTGGAACTGTTAATGTGCTTTACTGCAGCCACAGTCCCTTTTGTTAATCTAGAATCATTTTTGCTCTTACTGGATTTGTATTACCAAATAAGGTAACTGGGACTGTTAATGTGCTTAAATCCAGCTACAGTACTTTCTATTAATCTAGAATTCCATTCCTATCTAACTCCCTTTTCATGACTGCAGAGGGTACTTGGGGCTGTTAATGCATTTACCTGCCTATATAGTCTCATCTGTTGATCTAGAGTCCCATGCCCTGCTACTCAATTTGCATTGTGAAAGAGGGTACAAGGGACTGTTATGGTGCTTAAATGCAGCTTCAGTCCCTTATGTTAACCTAGGATTCCATTCCCACCTGACTTCTTTTCATTAATGCAGAGCCTATATGGGACTTGTCAAAGGGCTTATTTGCACTGCTGTCACTTCTTAGTCTAGGAGCCTATCCCTCCTACTCAATTTGTATTATCCTGGAGTGTAAAGACTGTTAACATGCTTAAATGCATCTACAGTCTCTTATGTTTACCTATGATCCCATTCCCATTTAAATCTTGTTGCATTACTGCAGAGGTTACTTGGAATAGTTAATGGGCTCAATTAGAGCTACTGTCCCTTCTGTTAGTTGAGATTCCCATGCCCTCCTACTCAATTTGTATTACCAAGGGAGATACAAGGGACTGTTAATGTGCCTAAAAGCAATGACCTAGGATCCCATCCCCCACCTAACTCCCTTTCCTGACTGAAGATTACTTGGGACTGTTACTGTGCTTAAAAGTCCCTAACAGTTCCTTCTGTTAGTCTAGATTTCCATCCACTCCTACATGATTTGCATTAACACAGAGTGTTCATAGACTGTTAATGTACTTAAAAGCAGCTACAGTCTTATGTTAACCTAGGATTCTGTCCCCAGCTAACTACTTTTTCATGACTACAGAGGGTATTTGGGACTGGTAATGCACTTACCTGTCTATACAGTCTCATCTGTTGGTCTCCTTTCCCACGCCCTCTGATTTATTTGCATTATAAAAGAGGGTATGAGGGACTGTGCTTTACTGCAGCTACAGTCCCTTATGTTACATAGGACCCTATTCTCACCTAACTCCCTTTTAATGACTGCAGGGGGTACTTGGAACTGTTAATGTGCTTTACTGAAGCCACAGTCCCTTTTGTTAATCTAGAATCGTTTTCTGTTTTTACTGGATTTGTATTACCACATAAAGTAACTGGGACTGTTAATGTACTTAAACAGAATTACAGTCCTTTATATTAATCTAAGATCCCATTCCCACCTGACTCCATTTTCATTATTGCAGAGCCTACAGGGACTTGTTAATGGGCTTAAATGCACTGCTGTCCTTTTTGTTAAGTCTAGAATCCCATCTCTCCTACTCAGTTTGCATTGCCCCCAGTGTATAAGAGACTATTACTGTGCTTAAATCCATCCAGTCTGTTATGTTTACCTATGATCCCATTCCCCAACAGTCAGTGACTCCCTTGCACTACCACAGAAAGTAGAAGGGACTGGTACTGTGCTTAAAAGCAACTACAGTCCCTTATGTTTACCTCAAACCCTATTCCCACCCAACTCCCTTTTAATGACTGCAGAAAGTACTTGGGACTGTTAATGGCCTTTATTACACTTACAGTTCCTTCTGTTAGTCTAGATTCCCATCCACTCCTACATGATTTGTATTACTACTGACTATACAAGGAATTGTTAATGGGCCACAGTCCCCTCTGTTATTCTGAAATTTTTACTTTTACTTGATTTGCATTACTGAAGATGCTACAAGAAACTGTTAATGTGGAGCTACAGAGTCTTACATTTATCTAAAATCCTGTTCCCACCTCACCCCCTGGACATGATTGTAGAGGGTACTTGGGACAGTTCATGGGCTCAATAAGAGCTTAGCCCCTTCTGTTAGTCCTGATTCCCATACCCTCATACTTGATTTGCCTTACCACAGTGAGTACAATGGACTGTTAATGTGCTTAAAAGGACCTACAGTCCCTCACATAACCCAAGATCCCATTTCCGCCTAACTCCCTTTCCTGCCTACAGATGGTATTTGGGACTGTTAATGAGGTATATTGCAGCTGCATTCCCTTCTGTTATCGTACATTCCTATGCCCTCTCACATCATTTGCAGTACCACAAATTGTACAAGGGACTGTTAAATGGGATTAAATGCAACAGCAGTTTCTTATATTAATCTAAGATCCTATTCCCACCTAACTCATTTTCATTAATGTAGAGCCTACATGGACTTGTTAATGGGCTTATTTGCACTGCCTTCCCTTCTGTTAGTCTAGATTCCCAGGCCATCCTCGATTTGCATTACCAAAGAGGATATAATGGACTGTTAATGTGCTAAAATGCTGCTGCTGCTGCTGCTAAGTCACTTCAATCTTGTCCGACTCTTAGCGACCCCATAGACAGCAGCCCACCAGGCTCCCCTGTCCCTGGGATTCTACAGGCAAGAGTACAGGAGTGGGTTGCCATTTCCTTCTCCACTGCATAAAAGTGAAAGTGAAGTCGCTCAGTCGTGTCCGACTCTTAGCGACCCCATGGACTGCAGCCTACCAGGCTCCTCCACCTCTAATCCCTCCTCCATGGGATTTTCCAGGCAAGAATACTGGAGTGGGGTGCCATTGCCTTCCCTGAAAATGCTGCTACAGTCCCTTATATTAACCTAGGATCTTATCCTCAACTAAGTCTCTTTGCAGGATTGCAGAGGATGCTTGCGGCTGTTAATGGCCTTAAATACCACTATGTCCCTTATGGTAACCTAGGATCCCATTCCCAACTATTAATATCTTCCTTTTAATTACTGCAGAGCCTACATAGAACTTGTTAATGAACTACCATTGTTCCTTCCCTTTGTTTAGATTCCCATTTCCTAAATATGTACATTACCACAGAGGATACAATGGACTGTTAATGTGCCCATACAGTTCTTTTCCCTTCCCCTTCCTTTTAAAACCCAGGATCCTATTTCCACCTAACTCCCTTTGCATTACCAGTGACTGTACAAGTGCCTGCTAATGTTTTTAAATGCAATTACAGTCCCTTATGTTAACCTAGGATCCCACCCCCAACTAAGTCCCTTTGCATGATTGCAGAGGACACTTGGAACTGTTAATGTGATTCACTACAGCTACATCCCCTTATCTCATCTAAGATCCATTCTCTTCTTGATTTGCATTATCAGAGAGGATAGAAGGGATGGTTAATGCACTTAAATGGAACTGCAGTCCCTTATGATAATCAGGATCCTATTTCTACCTAACTCTCTTTGTATTACTTCAGAGCATACATAGGACTTTTTAATGGGCTTAATAGCACTACTCTCCCTTCTTTTAGCCTAGATCCCCATCCTTCCTACTCCATTTGTGTTACTCCAAAGTGTACAAGGGACTATTATTGTACATAAATGCAGTTACAGTCCCGTGCTTTAGTCTAAGATTCCCTCTCACCCTTTAATTCCCTCTATATTACTGAAGGGAATACAAGGGACTGCTAATGTGCTTAAATGCTGCTTGCAGTCCTTTATGTTACCTAGGATCCCATCCCCACCTAACTCACTTGCCAAAGAGGCTACAAGGGACTGTTAATGTGTTTAAATGCAGGTATAGTGCCTTAAGTTAACATCAAAATCCATTCCTGCATAACTCCCTTTTTCAGGACTACAGATGGTAATTGAGACTGATAGTGAGCTTTATTGCAGTTACAGTCTCTCTTAGTCTAGGATCCCATTCTCTCCTACTAGATTTACGTTACCACGACTGTACAAGGGACTTTGCTGCTGCTGCTAAGTCACCTCAGTCATGTCCGACTCTGTGTGATCCCATAGATGGCAGCCCACCAGGCTCCCCCGTCCCTGGGATTCTCCAGGCAAGAACACGAGTGGGTTGCCATTTCCTTCTCCAATGTGTGAAAGTGAAAAGTGAAAGTGAAGTCGCTCAGTCGTGTCCGACTCTTAGCGACCCCATGGACCGCAGCCTACCAGGCTCCTCCACCCATGGGATTTTCCAGGCAAGAGTACTGGAGTGGGGTGCCATTGCCTTCTCCGACAAGGCACCTTAAATGTGCTTAAATGCAGCTGTAGTCCCTTATGTTAACCTAGGATCCTATTCCCACCTAACTTCCTTTTCATGACTGTTGCTGCTGCTAAGTCACCTCAGTCATGTCTGACTCTGTGCGACCCCATAGACGGCAGCCCACCAGGCTCCCCCGTCCCTGGGATTCTCCAGGCAAGAACACTGGAGTGGGTTGCCATTTCCTTCTCCAATGCATGAAAGTGAAAAGTGAAAGTGAAGTCGCTCAGTCATGTCCGACTCTTAGCGACCCCATGGACTGCAGCCTACCAGGCTCCTCCTCCTCTAATCCCTCCTCCATGGGATTTTCCAGGCAAGAATACTGGAGTGGGGTGACATTGCCTTCTCCATTTCATCACTGTAGAGGGTACTTAACGACTGTTAATGCGTTTACTTGCCTATACAGTCTCATCTGTTGATCTAGATTCCCATGCCCTCCTACTCAATTTGCATTATAAAAGAGGGTACAAGAGATTGTTAACTTGCTTAAATGCAGCTACAGGCCCTTATGTTAACCTAGGATCCCATTCCCACCTGACTCCGTTTGCATCATCCCAGAGGCTACAAGGGACTTTCAATGTGTTTAAATGCAGGTAAAGTCCCTTATGTTAAAGTTCAAAGTCCATTCCCACCTAACTGCCTTTTTATCACTGCAGGGGGTACTTGGGACTGTTCATGGGACTGTACTTGCTTATCCAGCCTCATTTGTTGGTCTAGATTCCCATGCCCTTCTACTCAATTTGCATTATAAAAGAGGGTACAAGGGACTGTTAATGTGCTTAAATGCAGCTGCAGTCCTTCTAGGATCTCACCCTTCTCTTCTCACTTGTGTTACTTGTTGGTATTTGGGACAGAAAGGTGCTTAAATGCAACTGTGGTCCATTTTGTTAACCTAGGATCCCATGCCCTCTAACTCTTTTAACATTACCTGGGAGTGTATTTGGGACTGTAGAACTGCTTAATTGCAACTGTGGTCCCTTCTCTTAGTCTGGAGTCCATGCCCTCCAGCTTTGTTTTTATTACCACAGAAGGTACTTGGAACCTGTGAATGTGCCTAAATGCAGATGTGGTCCCTTTTGTTAGTTAGGATCCCAGGACTTCCTTTACATCTGTGAAGGCATTTGGGACTGTCAAGGTGATAACTGCTGCTGTGTTCCCTTCTGATGTCTAGGATCCTGTTCCCTCCTACTTTTTCCTTTGCGTTACACGGAAGGATGCTTAACTGTAGCTATGGTCCCTTCTGTTAGCCTAGTTTCCATTCCCTTTCTACTCCCTTTGCTTACCACAGAGGGTACTGACTACTGTGGTGCATCTCATCCTCTCACATTACACCTTAGGGTCCTGAATACTAAGGCCCTTCTTTTTGTGCATTTTAATGTGCAGTTGCATTTGTTCCTCTTCTTCTGCAGTGTATAAAGACTCCACTCATTTCCCTTGTATTCAGTGGTGGATGTCCTTTACTCAAGACCTTTGTACTAGAATAAAGTGAACCGTGACAATTCACCACCAATATATTCTTTCACTTCAGTCCCTTGTATTCTGTTTTATAAAAATATATATTAATCACCTCCATTGCTTTTTTCCTGGGAGTATTTACATGCAAAATTCCAGTGTTTAAGGTCCTTCTCTTTAAATTAATATCCCTCCCTTTTTGCATTATATCAGGGGATAGTAGTGACCCAAACTCTTTCTCTTGGGACTCAATGTGCATGTGCCCTCATGATAAGCTAATATATTGAGTTTTTAGTATTAAAGCAGGGACTACTGACTAGTTTTTCTTTTGGACAGTTAATGTGCAGAATTACACTAGAAACCTATCCCATTCCACCTCCTTTGCATCAGGAGTCCTAATCAACTGGCTGCTTCTTCTGTACAGTTTAAATGTGCATAATTTCAGTAGTCCATGCTCCCTTATGTTAGACTAGGATCCCATATCCTTGCCCTGTTTACATTACTGCTTCTGACTAGCTGAGATTCACTGTCTTGGACTGTTAATGTATGTACTTAGGTTTGCTCCTGTACCTGTACCTCAGGTAAGGACCCTCCCCATTCTATTTATGTTTCAGCAGGAGGTGCCTCCTATTTAAGATCTTACACACTATTGCAGTTAATGTGCACAATCTTAGTTGTCTTGTACACATTCTCAGTTGTCCACAGCTGTGCTTTTTAGATCAGGACCCTTTCACTTATTGAAGCACAGGTTAACTTACCACCTTAAAGCCCTTGTTCTGGGACTGTGACTATGTGTAATTACAATTGTCTATGGTCTTCTGAGTTAACTTGTCTCCCTGACTCTTTTCATCCTCTTTGCTTTACTGCGTGGGGTACTGTCCACTTAAAGCCCCTCTCTCAAATATGTGTAATGACAATTACATTATAGGGGCTTCATACTCCCTTTAAGATTCTTATATTTGTACAAGGTATATGATTTTAATTGACCACATCATGTCCCTTCAACATTAATTTACATAATTGCAACTTAGTTCATCTTATCCTGTTGCCTTCCCTTTCCTTAGCTTGTGAATGTGCATTCTTGTGCACTAGACAAGGACGCTCCCCCTCACTTCCTATGCCTTCCAGTAAGTTTGCCCATTGCTAAGACCTTTCCATTTGGACAATTAATGTGCAGAGTTGCACTTTCCCATAACCCTATTACTTCTAGGACTATTGTATCTCCTTTGTAATAGTGCAGGGGATACTGTTTCCCTGCCAAGATCCCTTACTGTTAATGTACATAATAGAAATTCTTGGCTTTATCAGTATACTTCAGTAATACTCCCTCAGTCAGCCATCATGACCTCAGCTCTTGGACAATTAATATGCACCAATAATATATCAAACGTATGATCTTTAGATAGGATCCCTGTACCCTCACTATGGATCAGGAGTACTGACTTAAGGCTTCTTTTTTTGACTCTGGGTGTGAATATTTATCTATACACCCTTCTATTAGAGTAGCACATCATTCCCTCATACTCCCTTTGCATTACTGCATGGGCTGCTGATGACACAAAACTTTTACTGGGACTGCTGATGAGCACAATGGCAGTTGGCAATGGGTTTTTCCTCCCTGGTCTTGTTAGGCAGGCACTCTCAGCTCCAATTTCTCATGGTATAATAAACTATAAACACTGCACTGTGCTATGAACTTGTCCATCAAAGGGTGACCCACATTCCCACTCCTTTTGCATTGGCTCCAATGTATCAAATTCCAAGTAATCATGGCCTTGCCCTTATCTTCCCTCTTCAAACCCCTTGCCTGCCCTTGGACCCTTCTTATGGATTTTTAACGTTCATAATTTCAGGTGTCCATCTATCCAGATAAGATTATGCTCCCTCACCCCTCCCACCCCTGCCCTGCCCATTTTTCACTGTTGCTGGGAAATGTTGACTGAGCAAAACTTTTCTCTTGGATTTACAATGTTAACAGTCCCAGATGTCATTGTTCTGCCCACTTTGAATTTCTATAATTCCCTGTTGCGCTTTCCTTGGTCCCACCCATCAGTCACGGACTCTTCCACTTCCTTCTTTGCGTTACTTCTGAATAGTGCTGACCACCCACAGCCCCTTCTGTGTTATTAACACAGTATTGATTGTCCCATTTTTTAGCCCATCAGCCCAAGATCTCCACACCATTTTGATGTTATATTTGTGCAGTATGGACTACCAAAAGCAGACCTGAACTAGGTGACTGGGCTTTCACTCCTTTTCCTGCATTTGTTAATGATCCCAGTTCCAATTATTGTTATACTCTGGGGACAGAACCGTTCCTGATCCCCTCTGTTACTGCTTTACTAGGCAAAATGCTCAAGGCAAGTCAGACCCAAGGGAACTGGATTGCTACCCTTTATTTTGGGTTTTCATTATATATAAATATCATTTGAAAATTGACTTCCCAGGAAGGAAGGTTAGCACTATCTGTGCATTCTTCCTTTCAAAGCAGATTGCCTGGCTATGTCTCTCCTTTCCTCTTGTATATTGCCACTTTATAGTGCCAATTGCCAGGATACAACCAAAAAGTTTTGGTTTTTTTTTAAATTTTTTAAGAAAGACATCTGGATTGCAGGGTGGAATTGATAACCTGGTCATTGAAATTTTGAAGTCGGTAAACCCATTTATATCATGTACCTGATGACCAGTGTCTCTCATTTTACTAAGGGTGGTGAGTCTGTGGATAGACTACTGTGACTTTGATATTTTAGTATATTACCAAAGGAGTTTTAGAGTGGAACTCTTAAGACCAGTGTCTTTGGGCTCTACCACTATTTTCAAACCATTCCTTATTTGGGCTTTACCAGTATTCACTTCTAGGAAAAACTACCTAAACTTCCTAATCGTTAAATTTCTTCATCTGGAGCTCCAATTAGTCCGTACTTATTTCAAGAAGATTGCTGTAAAAGGATAAAATGAGAGAACATGCTGAGGTGCTTTTGAAAACCATAGATCACTTTGTTTGATTAATTAATTACATTTTATGTACCCTGTTTAATTCTGCTATTTTAAAGTTACCTAAAGCACCACACTGAAGTGAGGACTTAGAAATGATGGAACCAGTTTCCCCATTTTATATGAAAAGAAAAATAAGCCAAGGTCTAATCAGTCTTTTGGATATAAATTTCAATAGTGAAAATGAATACAAATGAATAACATCCCAGCCTCTAGTGTATAAGGTGTTTGGCAGAGAATTATTTGATATGGAACTGCTGAAGCAAGTAACTATCACCACAGCAGTTCTTTGTAATCACTGAAAAAGGATACTGTTGTCTGAGAAGGATGTCAAAAGATCGGCCCAGCTCAGGGTGCAGTTTGCACTACTAGCTCCTTGGACAGCTGTAAGAAGAGTCTCTGGCTCTTTAGAATACTGTAAGTACTACTTTGTAGCTATTAAGTAATCTTTTCCCTGTTCCATTTTCTTTCTCTTAGATGCTACCCACACAAAAATTGGAGGGTCCTATAAGTCTCCTTCCATGTTTCTACCTCATCTGTAATTTATATATCACCATATGAGTTAACACAATTACAAAATTAATATTGTGTATCTGGCCCTATGCTAGACTATATTGAAGTGAGGGATTGAAATGCTATGGTCCTATATAATCTCATCCCCAATATGGTTATATTGTTTAAAAAGCTAATATAAGCACACTTGAAATAACTGTAGAACATAATAATCAAGTGCTGTCTTGTGTGAAGTATATGTTATAGAGTTTTAAAAAATGAGCACACTAGGGTTTGAAGTTGATAGGGTGAACTTAAGGAGGTGGGTTAACTTTTGTCTTTGGTCCAGGACATGATTACTATTACAGCCACCTGGGTAGTATAATTGGTTTATTTTAATGTCATTTGGTTTTTGCCTTTTTTGAACTCACGAAAAGTGATTAGAAATAACGCCTGGCCATTGTGTTTCGCTATATCCAGGCTGGCAAATTGTTGATTGTTTTAAGCTTGAGTTTTTCAAGCTCTAGGGATTGGGAGTATAAATCTGATATGTTAGAACTTTTTACGCTTCTTATTCTCTCTCTGCCCAAGAACAGATGAGAGTAGCCATGTCTTTTTAGTTTGAGAGATTTGTGGATCCTCTTTGGCAAGAGGGCAATAGAGAAATATGTTCTATAAGAAGACCATGACCTTCCCCTCTTCCCTTTCACATTTTTCAACAAATACTTTTATGAGCTAAAAAGATTAGCCTCTCTGGTGTAAAAAGAACAAATATCGAACTGAAAAAATATTAACATCAAATTTGAAAACTTTTTTTTTGTGTATGTCCATGTATCCCAGTAAGAGCAAGAAGAATTATATTAATGAGCTGGGCTTCTCTTACTGCCCATTTTAATTCATATCCATATTTCCTCACAGCTTGTTTCCCCCAGCCAGTGCCTAAAGATATTTGACTGACTGGAGGTAATATATGAATAGTCCTGAGCCTTCTTGTTTCTCAAACTGAAGTAATTTGTCAGGATGCAGCACCTTTTAAAGAAACAAGTTTTCTTGAGATCCTAAAGAGTAAATGTTTTGAGTAACACTGACTTAAGTTATTTGAAAAGTAAACATGGTTTCCATTTTCAAAATAGCTTTGTCAAAGATACAATATTTTATATAACATTTTAAATAATTTATATAGAACTTGGAGATCGTGTGAATATATCCACAAACCCCCAGGGTTCTTATCACCCCAATTTGAGAAACACTGGTCTGTGCTTCTGAAATCTTTTATTGTAGTTAATCAAGTTATCATTCAATACTAATATACAGCTATAACTATTCATTGGAATTTGTTTTAAAGGGATGAATTCTGAGCTGGTTCCCCCCACTCAAGAGGAAGTATGGATCAAGTTTAGGTGGACTGAAGCCTGCACTGGACAGCATCCAAAGGTGAATCTTGGAGTTGTATTTCAGTTCATTGCCTGAAATAAAATCTCTAGCAGTTGTAGAAAGGGATGCTCTGGGAATGTGGGCATCTTCAAACTCAAGATAATCCTTTTGCTAATTCAACAAATATTTATTAGACCAGGCACTGGAATAAATAGTAAAATCAAAGACATAGTTCCTATCCAGGAATCTGCTATCTCATGGTGGATACAGAAGTGAACAAATTATTATGGTGTTGGGCAATTTGATGAGTACCATAAAATTTTGGGGAAATTCTGTGGTTCATAGAGGAAGAAGAGTGGAGGAAAACACTGTTACTAAGCAAAGTGATCAGTTCAGTTCAGTCGCTCAGTCGTGTCCGACTTTTTGCGACCCCAAGCACGCCAAGCCTCCCTGTCCAACACCAACTCCCGGAGCCTACCCAAACTCATGTCCATCGAGTTGGTGATGCCAGCCAACCATCTCATCCTTTGTCTTCCCCTTCTCCTCCTGTCCTCAATCTTTCAGGGTCTTTTCAAATGAGTCAGCTCTTCACATCAGGTGGCCAAAGTATTAGAGTTTCAGCTTCAACATCAGTCCTTCCAATAAACACCCAGGACTGATCTCCTTTAGGATGGACTGGTTGGATTTCCTTGCAGTCCAAGGGACTCTCAAGAGTCTTCTCCAACACCACAGCTCAAAAGCATCAATTCTTCAACACTCAGCTTTCTTTATAGTCTAACTCTCACATCCATACCTGACTACTGGAAAAACCATAGCCTTGAATAGATGGACCTTTGTTGGCAAAGTAATGTCTATGCTTTTTAATATGCTGTCTAGGTTGGTCATAACTTTCCTTCCAGGGAGTGAACGTCTAGGATTTGTTTGATGTTATAATAGATCCTTATAATGTGGTAATTCTTGATCAGGGATCTGGAAGCCATTGCTGGTTCTTTCCACACTATATCATAACATAAAAAATACTTTCAAGATTGCAAACCTGACTTAGACCTTCTTCAGTGACCTTCTATCCTATAGTAAGGGCAGGTAACTAATTATTAAAAATGATCAAGGCAATTATACTTCCAGGCAGCAGTAGCTACTCCTCTGCTGCTTTGCATCTTGAAGTATTTTTAGCACCTTTAGGCCACAAACTTAGACAGCCCTTAAGGTGGCTATTGCTTTGACTCATACTTTCATTTAGCTCTTTTTTCTATACTTGCTTAGTTCTTCTGTGATACTGCGAGTGCTGGCCATTACAGGAACTTAGGGAGACAACAAGCTAGAGATGAAAGACAGGAGATACCTATATCTAATACTTCAGGTTAATGCTTCTTAGTGGGTTTTTGTTGTTGTTGTTGTTGTTGTTGTTGAGGTTTTCTCAGCATTTAAAAAAATTTATTTATTTTTTTAATTGAAGGATAATTGCTTTACAGAATTCAGTTGTTTTCTGTCAAATCTCACCATGAATATTATATTGAGCCCTGCCCTGTCTTTCTTCTCAAGGACATTCCAAGCATATCAAACCTGAGAACTGCAAGCAACTTTAAGAAGCTCCATATTCAGCAGGTCTTTCCTTTTGAGAATCTGGATAAGCTCCAACCAATCTAATAGGATGGCTTGCAGTTTCCCTGGAGAAAGAGGTAGTGTAAGGAGCTTATTGTGTGAATTCTGTCTTTGGGTTTAAAGGCTTTAACTTCCTATAGGTCTCCTTTTAAAAATAGAACATGAGCCAATTTTCATCAATTTCTATACATTTTTTTTTCTTTTTGAGTGTAAGAGTAGAATAATAGAGACCCAAGGGCCTGTGTAAGCTACATTATTGGATCCTTGTTTTTCCTTTTGCATAGATTTGCTTAGTTGTTGTAATAACTGGGGTTTTATGTGCCTGTAGCAATTCTTGATTTTTTTAATATCCTGGTACTTTGGTGGTACCTCATTTATATAAGCTATTCAAGAACTGTACCATGTAGATTGAGGAGAAAACAATTCTGTTTACCTTGGCAATGCTCCAACATCTTACTGCTTAGTTTACAAATTATTAATAAAAGAAGGGAATGCTACAAAACTAGGTGAGAGAGACGTGCTTTTGTTGAGATGGATTGCTCAATTCTTACAATAGTACTTTATAAAAGAAGCCTGAGGCAACGTCTTACAGAATTCACATGGTCAGACCACATTGGAATTCTTCTCAAGTGGCTTGATGGCTCTCTTGATAGAGAAAGCTAGCTCCTCCTTTTGTTATTTTCAATCCCTTAATTTCTTGATGTCTACTTTATTTTTTGAGAACACAAGGACATTAAAAATCCATGCTCTCAAGTAGGGTCCCCAACCTCCAGGATCTAATGCCTGGTGATCTGAGGTAGAGCTGATGTAATAATAATATAAATAAAGTGCACAACAAAATGTAATGTACTTGAATCATCCCAAAATCATTTCCGCAACCCTGGACCACGGAAAAATTGTCTTCCATGAAACTGGTCCTGGTGCCAGAAAAGTTAGGGACCACTGCTCTAGAGGATTATTCATCAGTAGAGACTGGTGACTAAAACAAAATATGGGAATTTTGGTAATTATTCAGCTCTAAATTGCTCTTGGAAATGAGGGGAAGTACAGGGAATGGAGCTTGAAAGAATAGAGGAATTTGCATGTTGCTAGGCTGGTAGCTATTAATAGAATATAAAGTTCTAAATCTCCAGTCCTTACTCTGAAGAAAAGGGTAGATATAGTTTAATTTAACCCCTAGTTACTCTTTGGGACAGACTTTCGCAGTATACTGCATTTCAGTAATTATTTTTCTTTTATCTCTTTTCCAGATCTACCTCAAAAGAATAGGCCTGTTGCTTTACAGTGTTAGTGACCCATTCCCTTTGACGATTCCTAGGTGGAGATGGGGCATGAGGATCCTCCAGGGGAAAGACTCACTACCACTGAGCAACAACTCTAGGCCATGAGGTTCTACCAAGATTCTTTCCTGGGCCCCGTTAAGAAGGTGAAGTCTCAAGACAAACACCACACATCCAGAGGTGGGTAAACTGTCCCTAAAAGCGTAATAAACAGTCTTTAATTTCTTGTTTTTCAGTATACATTGCACTTAGCTTTTCATTTAGACTGTTTTAGTCATTGTCATCTATGTCTGCTTTGGTAAAAAAAAAAAAACAAAAAAAAACCTGCCTCCTAATTAACCAGGGAAGTAACTGAGTGTGACATGGGTTAGAATGACGATGTGAAGAAAATAGCAGGCTGCATTAGTTAGGGTGTTTAGGATGGGACTGTAGTATGTGGTAGAGGCTTACAGCTAAGTTTTTCTTTCTTTTAGGGGAACATGGATGATGACTGACACATCTGTGACACTGATCAAAGTCTCCCTTGAGGCCCTGTCGGAGAACTTTGCCAATCATTTACATACTTCAAGATGCCTTGGGAAAGCTGTGCGACAAAACAAAAAACAAGCTGTTTGAGAAGATAAAACAGAGATTTATCTTTTTATGCTCTGCCTGATAATTGACAGAAGCTTCACAGCTATGAATGGGAATGTGATTAGAAGTGGCACAAAGTTGTCTATCATCAGACTGGATCTAAAGGACTAGCACACTGTGTACTCTAGGTCAGTGATGAGAGAGGATGGTTAGGGGGATGCAGGTTGGGAGGTAGAGGTAACTGTTCAGTGTAGAAAGTCCTGATTGTATAGGCTTTGTACAGATTACTATCCAATTAAAGGAATAAGGTTGTGATTGATGATGTTGTTTCCAGAGCCTCACCAAGTGTTATTCAGTTCAGTTCAGTCGCTCAGTCGTGTTCAACGCTTTGCGACCCCATAAACTGCAGCACACCAGGCCTCCCTGTCCATCACCAACTCCTGGAGTTTACTAAAACTCATGTCCATTGACTTGGTGATGCCATCCAACCATCTCATCCTCTGTCATCCCCTTCTCCTCCTGCCTTCAATCTTTCCCAACATCAGGGTCTTTTCAAATGAGTCAGCTCTTCGCATGAGGTGGCCAAAGTATTGGAGTTTCAGCTTCAACATCAGTCCTTACAATGAACACCCAGGAATGATTTCCTTTAGGATGGACTGGTTGGATCTCCTTGCAGTCCAAGGGACTCTCAAGAGTCTTCTCCAACACCACAGTTCAAAAGCATCAAACTTTGGTGCTCAGCTTTCTCTATAGTCCAACACTCACATCCATAGATGACCACTGGAAAAACCATAGCCTTGACTAGATGCACCTTTGTTGACAAAGTAATGTCTCTACTTTTTAATATGCTGTCTAGGTTGGTCATAACTTTCCTTCCAAGGAGTAAGCGTCTTTTAATTTCATGGCTGCAATCACCAGCTGCAGTGATTTTGGAGCCCCCCAAAATAAAGTCAGCCACTGTTTCCACTGTATCCCCATCTATTTGCCATGAAGTGATGGGACCGTATGCCATGATCTTAGTTTTCTAAATGTTGAGCTTTAAGCCAACTTTTTCACTCTCCTCTTTCACTTTCCTCAAGAGGCTCTTTAGTTCTTTGCTTTCTGCCATGAGGGTGGTGTCATCTGCATATCTGAGGTTATTGATTTCTCCCAGCAATCTTGATTCCAGCTTGTGCTTCATCCAGCCCAGCATTTTTCATGATGTACTCTGCATATAAGTTAAATCAGCAGGGTGACAATATACAGCCTTGACTTACTCCTTTTCCTATTTGGAACCAGTCTGTTGTTCCATGGCCAGTTCTAACTGTTGCTTCTTGACCTGCATACAGGTTTCTCAAGAGGTAGGTCAGGTGCTCTGGTATTCCCATCTCTTTCAGAATTTTCCACAGTTTATTGTGATTCACACAGCCAAAGACTTTGGCATAGTCCATAAAGCAGAAATAGATGTTTTTCTTGAACTATCTTGCTTTTTCAATGATCCAGCGAATGTTTCCAATTTGATCTCTGGTTCCTCTGCCTTTTTTAAAGCCAGCTTGAACATCTGGAAGTTCACGGTTCACGTATTGCTGAAGCCTGGCTTGGAGAATTTTGGGCATTACTTTACTAGCATGTGAGATGATTGCAACTGTGCAGTAGTTTGAGCATTCTTTGGCATTGCCTTTCTTTGGACTTAGAATGAAAACTGACCTTTTCTAGTCCTGTGGCTACTGCTGAGTATTCCAAATTTGCTGACATATTGAGTGCAGCACTGTCACAGCATCATCTTTTAGGATTAGAAATAGCTCAACTGGAATTCCATCACCTCCACTAGCTTTGTACGTAGTGATACTTCCTAAGGCCCACTTGACTTCACATCCAGGATGTCTGGCTCTAGGTTAGTGATCACACCATCATGATTATCTGGGTCATGAAGATCTTTTTTGTATAGTTCTTCTGTGTATTCTTGCCACCTCTTAATATCTTCTGCTTCTGTTAGGTCCATACTATTTCTGTCCTTTATTGAGCCCATCTTTGCATGAAATGTTCCCTTGGTATCTCTAATTTTCTTGAAGACATCTCTAATCTCTCCTATTCTCTTGTTTTCCTCTATTTCTTTGCATTGATCGCTGAGGAAGGTTTTCTTATCTCTCCTTGCTATTCTTTGGAACTCTGCATTCACGTGGGTATAGCTTTCCTTTTCTCCTTTGCTTTTCTTTTCACGGCTATTTATAAGGCCTCAGCCATTTTGCTTTTTTGCATTTCTTGGGGATGGTCTTGATCCCTGTCTCCTGTACAATGTCACAAACCTCCATCCATAGTTCATCAGGCACTCTGTCCATTAGATCTAGTCCCTTAAATCTATTTCTCACTTCCACTGTATAATCATAAGGGATTTGATTTAGGTCATACCTGAATGGTCTAGTGGTTTTCCCTGAGTGTTATTAGGCAAGACATTTTCCTGTTTATGCCATAGTTTCCTATTCTGTTGAATGAAGCAGTTATATTAGTTTTATCTCTAAGAATCGAAAAGTGTCAACTTTATATTTTTCTCAGCTCTGTAGAGACAGTTTCTGTAGCTCATTAATTTGGATATTCCCATAACTCTAACACAGTACTCAGTTAATACTTCATGGCATTTACATGGTTTCTTTCTTGTTTTCTTTTGTAGCTCGTGGTTGTTTCCTTCATATTTGCCAAATCATTATCTTTCCCTGAAGCAGTGCAAAGAGCAAGAAATGTGAACACACCAAGGAAGATCAACATGCCTGGCATGCTAGCATTTTAGAATACCAAAGTGAAGTAAGTTGTTGTTGGTGTAATCCTATGAGGATTACTTTAGAGCTAATGGCTGTTTGATGGAGGTTTGTGTTGGATGACGTATAATGATCTATGGTGGAAGAGGTGCTGAATGTGAGATGGGAGGATGATCAGTAACCTACATTAACAGTTGGTTTCACTAAAGCAACTCAAAAGATAATATAGTCTGTGTACCAGTTGTGTCATAGGGTAATTTAGTTTCACCTTGTCTGTTTATCTCTTCTACATAGATCTTTTGCCACCCTTAGAGGCCTAAACATAGAAACTTAAGCCAAAAACGTTTTTGTTTTTTGCTGAAAGGCTGGCCTCTCTCACTCTTGTCAGCAAATCTGCAGTTAGGATTTAATATTAAAGAAAACCTAGTCCCTGAAGCAGCCACTATAATCATCAAAAGTATAAAAATCAAGTCAATTTTATAAAGGAATGGGGAAAGGTGAAGATATAAAATGAGAGGACTAACTAGGTGCTCTCTAAAGGCCCTTTACTATGTATAATATTCACTTATGTGTGGCACCTTATTTGGCTGTCTTGGAAATCTTGGGAAAGTTGTAACAGAATGTTGAGGCACATATTCTGTGTTTACCTCTGCCACTCACTACGTGAACAACCTTTTGGCAATTTAGAGTCTGATTAGACTTGTCTGTTTGTGAAGCTTAAATGAAATAATTTATGTAAAGTGCTTAGCACAGTGCCTAGTACATGGTAGGTAAAAGGTAACCTAAGAAGTTCATTTGACACAATACAAGTGACCACTGATACCATCTAGTAGCACAGAGTTGATGTGGTTTGGTTCTATGTAAAAAATTCCCAAATTAAAAGTTTGTAAGTAGAAGAGTATCTGTGCTGGTGGTAATTGTTGCTATTATAATTATTATTGCTAGTAGTAATATAAATAGTATGGACACTAATAACAGATTATTGCAATTATTAATGAACTTTTTTGTTTTCTTCTCTTTGTGATGCTTCTTGTGCTTATCATGCTCGTCACTGTATTTTGTCTCTTCTGTTTCTTACCCTCTTCTACGAATGTCTGCCTTTGCTTATCTTTTAAACTCATAAGTGTGTATTTGTTTGCTTGTCTATTTCTTCTCTGAATGTCTTTGGTCTTTCTTGTCTAAAGTATGTCTTACCCATTTCCATGATTCTCTTGCTGGTTTCTTCTCTGTGTATCTTTGTCTCATTTACTTTTTCATACTCAGGAGTGGTCTGTGTCTTGTCTTAGATGTCTCTCTCTAGTTTTCTTCATTTTGTTACTGATTCTCCTTGCTCTGCTAGATCTAGCTCTTCTTTCACTGTTTTCTTTGAGCCTCTTGGGTTGTGTGTGCCTTTTGCTCATTTCTTGCTATGCCTGCCTCTCTTCTTTTTCTCTTTGTGAATTCTGTCACCTGTTCCCCTTGTTGGTTTGACATTTCACCTTTTCTGATACTGGCTACCCTTCTGCTGTTTCTACTCTTTATCTTGCGTATTTCTCTTTTCTACATGTTCTTTGTGTCTTTCTTCGGCCATTTTCTCTTTTTTTCCCCATGCTTTGTGTGCCCCAGTGTCTCTTTGTTCTTTGTGATTTTCAATTTCAGCATTCATCTCTGTTCTCCTGATTCTTCTCTTCTTTTGCCTTTCTATTCACTTTTGAGTATTTCTTGAGTCTATGTCTCCCCCTCTTTGATTTCATGCAATTCTCTCTCCTGCATGTTTTTTTGTGCATGTGTGTGTGTACTCTTGTGTGTGTTTGTAAAGGGGTCTCCTAACCCCTTCCAGTAGGTGCAGAGTGTCAATTATCAAAATAAGCATGGCAGAGCTGTTCCTTATGCCAGACCGCCCTGTGAGATGATCCAAAACCAACAGAAGGTCCAAATGTCTAGACTGGAGTTGGATTGAAGACTCAAGTCTCAGTGAGACAGAAGGCCAAAGACTCAGGATGGGATTAAAAAACCTTGACTTGAAGACTTGTGACCCAAAAGATGGAAGTAACCAAGCACACATAAAGACCCAGGACTCAAACCTATCTATATAAGACAGAAGGCCCAAGAGAGACAGATATTTCAAGACTAAATTAGATGGGAAACTGGAGGTTCATGACAGAGATACCAGGAAGGAAAGAAGCCCCAGGACCAAAGGAAATTCCAAGATGAGAATCTTAAACCCCAGCTCTTCTCTATTGCTCTTTTCCTTACTCTTGGACATTTTTAGTTCTCCCTTCCTTCTTCTCATGTCTCCATTTAAATCTACTTCTTTTGAAATATCCTTTTTGATGTTGCTGTTACCTTTAAAAAAAAAACACATATCTTTAGATCAGTAATATTATGCTTTGGCCTGTTTTTATTACAGTTTTGAGCTACTTATTAATTTTTGAAGTTTTAAACTTCCATTTCTCTTCACCTCCTCTCCACTTGAGAGGGACACATAGCTGACATTATATTTCAGTCCCCTCTTTCCTCAGCAGCTCTAGGCTGATGAGAGAAGGAAAGTATCAGGTTCAGTTACTGAGGGGAAACAAAGTGCCAAACTATCTAGAGAAAATGTGAAGAGATGCTCCAGGCCAATGAGAAGAATTAGATAAGAAATACACAGATGTGCCAGTTTGCTGAGAATTGCCAGCCAGCAACATCTTACTTATTTGAGCTTGAGTGATCAGGATACCTGAGGTTTGGGGTTCTTACTGATGGTTATGAAGGAGGATTGGACCTAACACATAGTGAGGCCCCAAGGAAGGAGCATGAACTCCCTGTTCATAGTAGTGGCCTAATAATGTAGTAAGCTGCATCAATTCTGTCCCTGGGTTTAATACCCACCTCTAGGCTTAAAGGTGAGAAAATTTGGGAATATTTAGCAGGCTTAATCCTTTCCTTGATTTTTTTCCTCTTACCATAAATAAAGATAATTTTAGTGATAATATATATGAAAGCACTATAAAACACAGAAAAAAAGAAAGGCATTCTCATTAATAATGTATTGGCACCCATACACAGCTAACATTTGAAAATGCGTTGTCAGTTGCGAAGCATTACGTAAATCAAGGGTTATCACACCCTTTTTGTAAAGGGTCAGATGGCAATTATTTTATACTTTGCAGGCCATATGGTCTCTCTTTGCTTTTTTTTTAAAAAGTAAATATGATCTGTGGGCCACAGTTTATCACCCCTGATGTAATTGCCAGGGACTGTGTGCTGAACGATATTAATTTCTTTGTGCCTGTCCCTGTATGCACTAAGGATGCAGTGATTACTTATGGTCATATCCAGGTGATATGAAGAAAAATATGTGAATGTGAGTTATAAACTATTATGCACTTTAAAAGCTTGTCACAATTTTCAGAGTTGATGAATGAACATTGATTACATGGTATATATATTTCTAGGCACTGTATATACAAAGAACAAAAGCGTGAATAAAGTGCTTTCTCAAAAGTATGTATTACTGTACAGATATTAGGAATTAAGTCTATGATAAATGAGCAATTCATATATATGTGGCCACTGTGTTTCTGTGGCTATGGTGATTTTGAGTAAAGACGTAGTATTCCAAGTCACAGAAAACATTGTTCAGTCGCTAAGTCGTGTCTGACTCTTTGTGACCCCATGAACTGCAGCATGCCAGGCTTCCAAACCCTTAAACTATAAAGTATACTGTAAACACAAGGGATTTAAGCTATTGTGATTACTTATAATGTGCCAGATAACATCCTGGGCTCTACAGATGTCAAAGGAAAAAAATGTTCTTATTATAGAATAATTAAAATTTTTAGGCAGTACATTTTAAAGTGCTTTGTACTAAAGCACTGTATAAATATCAATGGGCTATATGTTCATGAATGAATGAATAAGTATTAATTTCCTTATATATGCCAGCTATTGTTTCAGGTACTGTGAAATCCAAGACAATGCTCCCAAGTAATAAGAGGGATGTTTATGTCCTATACTACTTAGATATAAGGAATTAGATATTATGTATTTTAGTCAATAAATACTTTACTGGTCATGTTGAACCAAGTTATTACCAGTATATTTTCCAGGGTAACAGGAAAATGTAATGAATGAGATTGAGCTTTCTAACTATAAAATACTACATAAATATAAAACATTAGGTGTTTTCTCTGTGAACAAAACTTACGTGAGACAGACATTTGTGTGTGTTAGTCGTTCAATCGTGTCTGACTCTTGTGACCCAATGGACTGTAACCCACCAGACTCCTCTCTCCGTGGATTTTTCCACACAAGAATACTGAAGTGGGTTGTCATTCCCTTCTCCAGGGGATCTTCCTGACCCAGAAAGTGAACTGAGGTCTCCTGTATTGCGGGCAGATTCTTTACCATCTGAGCCACAGATTCTCATTGTGTGCTTGACCGACTATGAGAAAGGTAGTATAAATAGTTATATAAACTGAGAGTTTAAATACTCGGTAAGTGAATGGGTCATTAATATCAGTTGCCTACTATGTGAACTCACTGTTATAGGCACTAAAGAGACACACAAATTTATCATTTTATTGTGCCTGCAGCTGAGAATAAGCAATATATATGTTAGTATTTTGTGAACTCTAAAGCACCATATAAGTGTAACTATTGATTTCCTCAGTTGGTATGCCTAATACTAGGCTTACAAAATTGTATCATAGTTATTATACCATGAAAAAAGTCAGAAAAAATTTGAGCAAGGATTGTTAATTATTGAACACTCCAAATATGATACATAAAGGACTAAATGTCTGATGAATGCAAGACTGGATGATAATTATGTGCCAGTCTCCTTGATAAGCATAAAAGATATGAAGATAATGCATCTTTATTGTGTTCTGGGCAGCAGAAGGTAATGTATAAAATCAATTTGTAGGTCTTAAACTGGCATACATATATAAGCCATATCTGCTGAATGAACATTGATTACTTTTTCTTATTCCAAGAGATAGCAACTAGGGATGCAAAAATTCATTGTCATTATTGTTGAACCTGCAACAGAGATCTGTGTAAATTTTACAAAGCTTACTGTTCTATACAGATCTAAAGAATTAACTGTTGGCTTAATGAATGGTTACTGATTACTTTCCATCTATAAAGCTCAGAACTGTGTATGCTCTAGGATATAAAAATGACTCTCCTTATCAGATGGAGTAAATAACATGTGTGGTAATCCAGACTAAAAGTTACTTAACCATTGCTTAGCTTATTTGATGATAAAAAACATGGGCAGAATGGAATTGTGCAAGGCAGTATGCTGAATGCTGAGCTAGGTGGAAAGATAAAATCCAGACCAGAAGCCACTTGCTCCCTGGTTTGACTGAAGGAATGAAATTTTTTTGTTTCTTTGTTTAAAGAGCAAGATGTTGTCATTCTCCTTTGATTTTTTAAATGCTGAATGCTGAAGATGGAGGTGAATTCGATCCACTCTGGCCTGGCATAGAGACATTGAAAGAGTAAAAAATGGTTCAGGTTGGCTTTTAGATTAATTTGATGAACAGCATCTTTTATATAAAATACATCATTCTAGGTCCTGAGCATAAGAGAAGTGAAAGGGGCCTAGTCTAAAGGACTTTAGATAGACCAAAGATCATAGCTGAAGATCCAAAAACATCTTTGAGTTTTGAGTAAATATTTGAGTTCCTGTTCTCTAGATCCTATTCCTGTTCCTTGAATTCTTGTTCCGGTTTTCTTGGTTAAGTCTGGTCCAGAAAACCTATTAATTTGCCTTGAAAATTAAAAAAAAAATAGAAAAAAAATATGGTTCTTTCAATGTAAAATGAAGATATTTTTCTTGGCTCTAGAAAATATCAATGTCATGTGCTCATTGACCTAGATTGAAGCCAGGAGATTGTTAAAAAGGCCTCAGGGTTTGTCCTTTAATTCATTAATATTCTGTTTTTATTATAGTTAAATGGGTAAGATGAGAATTAAGATTATTATGGCATAGAGCCAGGAAGACAATAAAAAAGATCCTTCCTAAATTTTCCATATTTTGTAAAGTATTCACTTGAGTGAAGTACTGTTCATAAGTGCTGAGGAGAATAAAGAGGTTTAAAAGACCTAGACCAGAATATAATTTCACTAGTTCATGGAGGACACACAAGAACAAATTTAATAGGAGATTGCAGTTCTTTCATTAGTTGAGAAAACTAAAGTAGCTGTGATGTTAAGATACTGAGATGGAATGATTAAACAGATCACCTTCTCTTTGGCATGTTTTGTAGAGAAGGAATAAGAAAGCTTTTCAGTTATTCATACAAACATTGAAGAAGGTGATGCTAAATGAAATAGATGTGGTAAAAAGGTAATTGTCTTGGAGATGCAGTTAAAAAAAAACCAGGAAATGGAGTGAAACTTCATTGAATGAGTGTGCATTGTGCTAATTCCTAGACAGAAAACAAAAAAGATCTTGACTGAAAGACACTTACTTGACTTGGAAACTGGTATGTAAGAGAAAAGGTTATTGTTAATTAATTTTTAAAATTTATTCATTCATTCTACAAGTATGTTTGAATGCCTATTGTGTATAAGCTCCTTAGCTGGGTTCTAGCTAGGTTCTCTAGCTAGCCCCCGGAGACATGAGAAAATGAATGCCTTCCCGGAGAACTTAAAATGCCGTTTGGCCTGTTTTCTGATTAGGGCTATGGCTTACTTCCTCAATAATATTGTGTGGTTTAATTCTGACTCCATCTTCAACCACTCTGGCCACTACAATAAGCAGGGGTTTTTACTGAGCTTGCTCCTTAAGTTGCAGGGTCCTTCCTTATAATAAAACACTTCCGTTTTCCTAACCCATCCCTCATGAAAAATGGTTGTGACCATAGTAGGCCAAAAGAGGGATGAGAAGCAACTGATTTCCAAACCTCGGTCTCATTGGTACCAACCTTGAAGAACCACTCATACTCAAATCACAATTGGTTTTGAAACACACTTACAGTTTTGTCTATGACAAACATACACTGCCCAAGTCTTTTTAAAAAACAATCCTCTAATATTACTTAGCAAGTTTGGAGATGGAGACATGATTTGTGTTTTGCAACAACAGCTTCTCAACTTACAACTTAGAAATCTTTTCCTTTTCACTATCAAAACCTGCTTAAGATAAGACTTGAAAATAGCCTAACAATTTTACCATGCTTAAATCTTAAGAATAATAGAAATTGAAAGTATTTGGCAAATGTTGGAGGGAAAAATCTACATCTAGGACCAAATGGGCTTTGGCCTTTTCTATTTTTAAATCACTCACAGAGGGTGGGATAGGAGGAAGAGTGAAAGAAAAGGCCAAGCCTGATTCTAAAAATGGGTTGGTCTTAAAAGCATTGCTACCTCCAGATCTAACTTGGGGATTGCTGTTTTTAGTGTAATTCAATTTTAATAACTGGTCACTGTTAAAATGAAGACAAAGCTTTTGTCCCTACTCATTTCTAAAAGTGTTTCAAGTGCTCGGGCATGGTGCATTGGGAAGACCCAGAGGGATTGGGTAGAGAGGGAGGTGGGAGGGAGGATCGGGATGGGGAATACATGTAAATCCATGGCTGATTCATGTCAATGTATGACAAAACCCACTACAATATTGTAAAGTAATTAACCTCCAACTAATAAAAATAAATGGAAAAAAAAAAAAGAAATAATTTTTGGCTTAATGGCTATCAGTTAAGCCTGGGGTTATATAATTATGGAATTTATTAAATCTATGTGACCTCTCCATCATAAGGTAGTCTTAAAGCTAAAGTCAGTCCACCACAAAGAAAGAAGACTTTATCGTTCACTATAATTCATACATACTTTCAAAGCATCTAAACTTTGAAGTTTACATGGCAAGACAACAATACCATCTGTAAATATAGAAGGAAATAGAAGAATGGCAGGGGATAGTTGCTGGAGGGAGCAAATTTGAAGGGGATTTGGGGTAATGTTTGTAGTTTTTGCTTTATACATTTTTATTTAGGCATAAGGTATATCTGATATTAATAATGTTTGGTGTTTAATATGTACTATTAGCTGGATTCAGTAACTCCCCTTTCTCCAGGTAGGGATGAGAGATGCATTATTGGAAAGGAGAAAGTAACAATCTTCATTTAACAGTTTTTGGCATCCCAAGGCCACCACTACTGATGAACAAAAATAATAGAACATTCTGTCATCTGATTTTTGTGGCATAAATGAAGTTGTGAACAAATTTTTTTTTTTCTTAAGAAAAAGAAACAGCTTTGCATCTACCCGTTTACCTTAAAGGGATCTATGCCAAAATGCTCTGATGAATGGAAGACACACTTGGACTTGTGAACTGATGTGAAACATATAATATCTGAACCTTGGTTGTTTAGAAGATTGAAAAGTCTTGTTCAGTTCAGATGACCACCAAAAAAGCAACCTAAAGCTGTCTATATGTCACAACTGAGACAAATTGGGGAGTTTGTTGTTTAATGTCAAATAAAAATGTACTGTTCGAAAGCTTTGTTTTTGATGCTAAAACAAGTTCTACCTCACTGTCTTTTCCTAACCACACTAGTTACCTCAGTTTTTAAAAAAAATTATCTTAACCACCCAGCTTGGGTAAGTGATTTGAGGTCTCATTTTTTCCCCCTAGCTTCAGTTGCTTTGGTTAGAAATTCTGAGAAGCACAGAGCCAATTTTAAAGATGTGCGAAGCAAAAAAAAAAAAAAATATTGAAGAACAAAGGCGGGATAGGAATAGGGCATAGAAATTTTAAGGCTGTGGGAAGTAGGATGTATCCAGGAAGGTAATCACTGTAATTAAAGTAACAGGTCCAATCCTTGAGTAGCTGAAGGGATCTTTGATGTTCTTAAAATTAAATACCAAAATGTTAGATTGGTGACTTCAGAGGCATATGACCCCATGCAGTGTTTATAGGCAAGAGTTTCTACTCCTTTGTTGGCATTTTATGCCATTCTTAATTTGGCTAGAGACAGTGCACAGCTCCCTCTTACAGAACTCAATCACCAAGTTTTTTCACCATCAAAGGTTTTTTTTTTTTTTTAAACATGTCCATCTTTGGAATAAGACTTGCTGGAATAATGGCCAGTGTAGAGGAAATAAACCTGTAAGGGAACTCACGGAAGAGGCTGCAAGATTTAGGATAGTACGGCATGGAAGGAATCTGTTATCAGGCAGGGGCTCTCATATCCTAGAGTTCCAAAACAGATGTTAATCTGGTGGGGAGGTCTGCACATTATGTGATGGGCTGATTGATCAGATACCAATACCAAGCAACCTTTAGTTGCTTCTGTGATCCTTGCCTATATTCCAGTCCTTTGTCATCTTAGTGTTTGCACCTATTCTGTCAAGTGCTCTCGATTTCCTAATGTCTCTGAAACATCACATTCTCACTTTTATTAAATTAGTCTGTGATGTGATTTCTAAGGTACACGAAGGCTTTATTTCTCAAGCCTGTATCTCCCTTTATTGGTAGCTGATGTCTGATGTTCCATTATCTGGAGTTGAGTTTCTGATTCTTTAATATATGATAAAGCAGGAACAGTTTTTCTTTTTTTATCTGCTCAGAAACAACAGTGCCTTGCCCATATGAGATGCTCAACAAATACCTGTTGAATTATACTTAAACTTCAGGACCCTCTACGAGAGTAAACATGATATTCCATACCTAAGGCAAGAACAACTAATAACATCTCTCCTAATCCATAGCAGATGGTATTAAAAGAATCCTAATATTCCTTCTATGCCTAGTCCCAGGAGACTGCTGGTTGCCCATCAAAATATATTCTCCCCTTGTTTAACATGTGTTTGCTAAGCTAGACTACATTTCTCAGCTTCCTTTGTAGTTATGTGTTGCCAGATGATTATAATCAATGAAAAGTGAATGCAAATGATGGGTGCCATTTATGGGCCTGGTTTAGGGTATGTTCCCCTCTACCTTCTCACCACCTACAAACTAGACAATGGCTATCCACCTTCAACCTTTCAGATGACGAATCATTCCTTATGAGATGGAAGTACAATGACTTGAGAAAAAAGGAAGTTGCCCTTCTGCTCTGAACTTTTTAAATTGAGAATGTCATGTCCCAATGACAGGAAATACTATTTATTTAAACATTGAATTGTTGATTTTCATTCTTACAGTAGTCTATTCTTTTCTCCATAACTCAAAACAACAGGATGCAGCACCACAATCCTTTACACAGCATTTCATATAATTGCTACTAGTAATAAACTTTCAGTTATGACCTCAAAAAAATTTCTGTTTTGTTCCTCACCCTACTGTCTTTAAGATACATAAGATTTTAGTTGTGCTGTTGAGGCCTACTGCTAAGTTTTCCACTTTGTTTCCCAACAAAATCAGTAATTTCAGAACTCAGCTGTGGTAACTTTTACAGGTTATAGATCTACCATCAAGTTGTTGTCCATGATATGCAAAGGGGAAGCAAATGGTTTTATGTTCATCAAGCCATAGACTTGGTACTGCTTAACATAATTAAACCTTCCAAATATCTTCAGTAAGCCCATAATTAAAACAGTCAGATGGATCACCACCTTCAAATAAACAAAGCCAAAAGGGAAAATGAGGTTGAGTAGTACATTTAAGAAATGTTTATTTAATCCTTACTAAATGTTAGTGTTAGGCACTCGTGAATAAAACTCTAATAGACATTGTCCCTGACCAAAGGTAACTTAAAATCTATTAGAGGAGACCAGACAAGAACCAAGGAAATTTAAACATAGTTATACATTGTGATAAGAACATTAATAAGAAATAGGGTGCAGTGATAAGTGAGAGGGGCATATTTACTTTAGAAAAGGTGGTTAAGAGAAGGAATATATGAAAAGGTCATACTTAAAGACAAACCTCAGGATAAAGAAGTCAGTCCAAAGGGAATGGATTGTACTTGCCAGGTAAGGTAATTAAACTACAATCAGCAAACTACAGGTCATGGGTCAACTCTGCTCTGTTTTATATATATATATATGTGTGTGTGTGTATACACACATATATATACACACACAATGGCCTGAATCCTAAGAGTGGTTTGTACACCTTTAGATAGAAGGAAAAAAATGAATATTTTGATATATATGAAGTTCAAATATCGGTGTCCATATATAAAGTTATTTTTGGATACAGCCAAAGTAATTAGTGTTGTCTATAGTTTCTTGATGTTAAAATAGCATAGTTGAATACTTGTAACTGAAACCATATGACACAAGTTTAAAATAATTGGTATCTGGCTTTTTACAAAGAATTCTTGCCAACCCTTGTGCTAGACTATAGAAAGTAAGGAGGATAATGGCATGAGATACAGTTGGAAAGGTAAGAAAGAACAAGATCATGCAAGACCTTATATGAAAGAGAGAGAGGAGATGAGTAAATTAGTTTGAAATGTATTAATTAAAAAAACTTGCTGTACAATGTGAAACCACTGAAAGTTAGGTAGCAAAGGAGTATCTACATTTTAGGAAGATTATTATGACATTTGATTTTCAATCATAATGTAGAAGATAGTTAAAAACCATCAGGCCCATTGTAACAACTATAGAAAACCTAAGCAAATAAAACACAGACATCGAGAATTCCTAGATTCCATATAAGACATAGCAGGCTGGAAAAGATATTACTCTCACAATAACAGTAAGAAAAAGCCAAAAAAAAAAAAAAGAAAAGAAAAAGCCAGATAAACTATAAAATCATAACTTGAATCCATTAGAGAGCTGAGATTACAGGGCAAACAATTAGCCTGATTTTTTTAGGAAAGATGTGTGCATTCTGGAGAGAACATGAGCTCTGGCTGACCTCTGCCAATGGAAAGAAAATGAGATATCCTTATAAGCAGGTTATAGGAATTTGACTAAAAGTTTCAACAAATTTCTAAATGTGGGTTAGTATGAAACTATAGACCCCCTGGGAGCCACAGACAGAGGGTAAATTCATAACATTGCAGGTTCTTTCCTGTAGACTTCTTTGAGAGCTTATGAGAATAATTAGGGAATGGACAAGAGAGTGAAAATAACCAACCTTGGGTAAAAGATTGGAAGAGAGTAGCAGACATGTTTATGTGAATGGTATGAAGCCCCACCAAAACCACTCCCAATAAGAAAGAAAAGTCTTTGTGACTCTAAGAAAGGAGAGTAAACTATTGCTTTTAGGTGACCCAAAGCAACTGCAGAAAGAAAAATTTTCTACTCCTGAAGAGGGCCAAGAAATGCTCCTAGGACCAAAGCACTAGAGATTTTCCCTACCACTGGAGATTACCATGAAGGTACTACCTTTTAAAAAAGGGAAATAGTGTCTGTTAATGTTAAAGCTATGGTTGAATGAGAAAAATGGAAACTCTCTCACTCCCTACCCTCAACCAGATAGGAAACACTGAGCAGAAAGAAACGGCAATCTACACTGGTGGAAGGGCAAGAGATCTCACATATGGAAAGGAACACTTAGGGAAGGCCTTAAAGCCTTCTCTTAAAGCATTCAAGCTTTAAAGGGGAAGGAGTACTGAGAAAAATCTGGTAAACCACCACCCTAGGAACAATGTGATGCTAGAAAAATTCGCAGCTGATGGTGAACTGAAGGTGGTTAAAACAATAACAAAACCAACTCAACTCCCAATTAAATTGAGTCAACATGTACTAAAGTCCTAACAGAAGGGTCATGCCAGTTTCTAGATAACCTTTACTTCTATCTCTATTGTTCTATATATTGTATACAGCAATCAATGTAAATTGCAGCATGTAGGGGAAAAAAGCAAACAAACAAACAAACACACACACACAAACAACTCAAGAGAGAAGTCTCTCAACAGAACCTGAGTCAGAGATTGCCCAGAATCTAAAAAGTACTAAAATCAATATGTTAAAGGGTCTGATGGAAAAGGAAGTTGGTGTGAACAAAAGGAGAATTTTAGGAGACAGTTGAAAATCATCAAAAAGTTTCTAATAATGCTAGAAACAAAGACGGGAACAGAGATGAAAAATGCCTTTTTAAAATATAATTTTATTTATTTATTTATCTATCTTTGTGTTGGGTCTTCGTTGCTGTGTGGGCTTTTCTCTAGTTGTGGTGAGTGGGGGCTACTCTCTAGTTGCAGTGTACAGGCTTCTCATTTGTGGTGACTTCTCTTATTGCAGAACACAGGCTCTAGGGCACATGTGCTTCAGTAGTTTTGGCAGGTAGTATCAGTAGTTGTGACTCCTGGGCTCTAGACCACAGGCTCAATAGTTATGGCTCAGGAGCTTAGTTGCTCTGCAGCATGTGGGATCCTCCCGGAACAGGGATCTAACCTGTGTCTCCTGCATTGGCAGGTGGATTCTTCACCACTGAGCCACCAGGGGAGCCCTGAAGAATGACTTTTTATGAGCTCATAAATATATTAGACAAAGACAAAAAGAAAAAAAAAACCGGTGAACTTTAATATAGGTAAGCAGAAAATTACAAAAACTGAAACAGAAAAAGAAAGTGCAACAGTAACAACAAAATCCCCAGAAACGTGCACCTAAGAATTGTGGAACAAAGTAAAAGAGTTTAACAAATGGTTAAATTCTTTTCTCTAAAGAATGAAATAAGCTAACCCACCGAACCAAAAAATAAAACAAAATCCAAACAAAATAACCCCCTTAGTACCCCAAGCAGGATTAAAAAAGAAAAAATCTAGATATATTATATTCAAATTGTTGAAAGTCAAAGGTTAAGTATATTTGAAGGCATTCAGGAAAAAAGTGACATTGTATACAGAAGAAAAAAAGAATTATAGCAGACATATCAGACATCTTTCAAGCCAGGAAACAGTGGAGAAGAATTTTTAAAGCACCAAAAGAAAAAAAAAATGTCAGACCAAATTTTTCCACACAATGAAACTATCTTTCAAAAGTGATAAAGAAATCTAAAAAATAGTTTGAGAAAATCTGCTACTACAAAATTACACACAAGAAATATTAAATGAATTTTTTTTTTTCATGAAAAAGGGCTAAGATACCAAACAGAGCCCTGAATCTATTAATACAGAGAGAAAACAAGATCACCACAAATGGATAGAGTGTAGGCAAATTTTTAAAAGTATTTTTACTCATTTTATCACTCTACCAGAAAATTGACAGAAATGATATCATTTCAGATCAGTCTTCATGAACATTTTACTAGCCATCCTAACGAGGGCAGTAAGGTGAGAAGAACAAAAATAATACATAGTAAAGGAAAAAAAAATGAAAATGATTTCTATGTTTTTATGACATGAATCTTAATGTGGAAATTCCCATAGAGATTACACAGATCTATTAGCTCTAATAAGAAAATGTGTCAAGATAATAGGATACAAGATTCACATAAAAAAATCAGTTTGTAATAAACAAACTGAAATGGAATAGTACACTAAAATGTAGCTATTTTGATATGTCTAAGAAAATATGTGGAAGATCTGTATGTTGAAATCTAAAAAAGTATTGATTAAAGAAAACAAAATAAATGGAGAGGAATGCAGTCATTAGGAATTGGAAAAGTCAATACTGTTGAATGATGTCACATTTTTCAAAATTCAATGGAATCATGTATTATTCACTCTTGTGTAAATCTTCTTTGGTTCAGCATAAATTCTGTGAATTTTACTGACATATAGTTACATACACTCAATGATATCCATTTAAAAGTTTACAACTTGGGGAATATGGACATATATGCACACAGAAATTAATCCATAGCCAGAAAAAAAATCAGACCAGTGGTTACTCTATCAGGGTAGTTATGGAAATTTTAAGGGTCATGAGCAAACTTACAAGAGTGACAGTTATGCTCTCTATCTTGATAAGGGTCCATGTTGCATCAGTATATTCATTTGTCCAAAACTTTCTGAACAATATCATGTTGTTTTACCTTGTTTAAACAATAACTGCAAAAAAGAACTAAAAAAACCTGAATTGTACTTAATAATACTAAATTGAAATACAAGACAGAGGAACCAGAGATGAAATTGCCAACATCTGTTAGATCGTAGAATAAAACAAGAGAATTCCAGATGAGCATGTACTTCTGCTTCACTGACTACACTAAAGCCTTTGACTGTGTGGACCACAACAAACTGGAGAATTCTTAAAAAGATGGGAGTACAAGACCACCTTACCTGCCTCCTGAGAAATCTGTGTCAGGTCAAGAAGCAACAGTTAGAACTGGACATGGAACAATGGACTGCTTCAAAATTGGGAAAGGAGTATGTTAAGGCTGTATATTGTCACCTGGCTCATTTAATTTATATGCAGAGTACATCATGAGAAATGCCAGGATGGATGAGGCACTAGCTGGAATCAAGATTGCCGGGAGGAATATCAATAACTTCAGATATGCAGATGACATCACCCTTATGGCAGAAAGCTAAGAACTAAAGAGCCTCTTGAGGAAAGTGAAAGAGGAGAGTGAAAAAGTTGGCTTAAAACTTAACGTTCAGAAAACTATCATGGCATCTGGTCCCATCACTTCATGAGAAATAGATGGGGAAACAATGGAAACAGTGACAGACTTCATTTTTTTGGGCTCCAAAATCACTGCAGATGGTGACTACAGCCATGAAATTAAAAGACACTTGCTCCTTGGAAGAAAAGTTATGACCAACCTATACAGCATATTATAAAGCAGGGCAATTACTTTGCCAACAAAAGTCCATCTAGTCAAAGCTATGGTTTTTCCAGTAGTCATGTATGGATGTGAGAGTTGGATGATAAAGAAAGCTGAGTGCCAAAGAATTGAAGCTTTTGAACTGTGGTGTTGGAGAAGACTCTTGAGAATCCTTTGGCATCAAGGAGATCAAACCAGTCAATTTTAGCATTTGAAATAACTCAACTGGAATTCCATCACCTCCACTAGCTTTGTTTATAGTGATACTTCCTAAGGCCCACTTGACTTCACATTCTAGGATGTCTGGCTCTAGGTGAGTGATCACACCATCATGATTATCTGGGTCGTGAAGATCTTTTTTGTATAGTTCTGTGTATTCTTGCCACCTCTTCCTAATATCTTCTGCTTCTGTTAGGTCCATACCATTTCTGTCCTTTACTGTGCCCATCTTTGCATGAAATGTTCCTTTCGTATGTCTAATTTTCTTGAAGAGTCTCTAGTCTTTCCCATTCTGTTGCTTTCCTCTATTTCTTTGCATTGATCACTGAGGAAGGGTTTCTTATCTCTCCTTGCTATTCTTTGGAACTCTGTATTCAAGTGGATATATCTTTCCTTTTCTCCTTTGCCTTTTGCTTCTCTTCTTTTCACAACTATTTGTAAGGCCTCCTCAGACAACCATTTAGCCTTTCTGCATTTCTTTTTCTTGGGGATGGTCTTGATCCATACCTCCTGTACAATGTCATGAACCTCCATCCATAGTTCTTCAGGCACTCTGTCAGATCTAATCCCTTGAATCTATTTGTCACTTCCACTGTATACTCTTAAGGGATCTGATTTAGGTCAAACCTGAATGGTCTAGTGGTTTCCCCTAGTTTCTTCAATTTAAGTCTGAATTTGGCAATAAGGAATTCATGATCTGAGCCACAGTCAGCTCCCGGTCTTGTTTTTGCTGACTGTAGCAAGCTTCTCCATTTTTGGCTGTAAAGAATATAATCAATCTGATTTCAGTGTCGACCATCTGGTGATGTCCATATGTAGAGTCTTCTCTTGTGTTGTTGGAAGAGGGTGTTTGCTATGACCAGCGTGTTCTCTTGGCAAAACTCTATTAGCCTTTGACCTGCTTCATTCTGTACTCCAAGGCCAAATTTGCCTGTTACTCCAGGTGTTTCTTGACTTCCTACTTTTGCATTCAGTCCCCTATAATGAAAAGGACATATTTTTTTGGTGTTAGTTCTAGAAGGTCTTGTAGGTCTTCATAGAACCATTCAAATTCAGCTTCTTCAGCATTACTGATCGGGGCATAGACTTGGATTACCGTGATAGTGAATGGTTTGCCTTGGAAATGAACAGAGATCATTCTGTCATTTTTAAGATTGCATCCAAGTACTTCATTTTGGACTCTTGTCTTTTGCTGACTATGATGACTACTCCTTTTCTTCTAAGGGATTCTTGCCCACAGTAGTAGATATAATGATCATCTGAGTTAAATTCACCCATTCCAGTCCATTTTAGTTCACTGATTCCTAAAATGTCAATGTTCACTCTTGCCATCTCCTGTTTGACCACTTCCAATTTGCCTTCATTCATGGACCTAACATTCCAGGTTCCTATGCAATATTGCTCTTTACAGCATTAGACTTTACTTCCATCACCAATCCCATCCACAACTGAGTGTTGTTTTTGCTTTGGCTCCGTCTCTTCATTCTATCTGGAGTTATTTCTCCTTTGATCTCCAGTAGCATATTGGGCACCTACCGAGCTGGGGAGTTCATCTTTCAGTGTTCTATCTTTTTGTCTTTTCATAATGTTCATGGGGTTCTCAAGACAAAATTACTGGAAGTGGTTTGCCATTCCCTTCTCCAGTGGGCCACGTTTTATCAGAACTCTCCACCATGACCCATCCATCTTGGGTGGCTCTACATGACATGGCTCATAGTTTCATTGAGTTAGACAAGGCTGTGGTCCATGCGATCAAATTGGTTAGTTTTCTGTGATTGTGGTTTTCAGTCTTTGTGCCCTCTGATAGAGAAGGATAAGAGGCTTATGGAAGCTTCCTGATGGGAGAGACTGACTGAGGGGGAAACTGGGTCTTGTTCTGATGGGCAGGGCCATGCTCAGTAAATCTTTAATCCAATTTTCTGTTCATGAGTGGGACTGTCTTCCCTCCCTATTATTTACCTGATGCCAGACTATGGTGGAGCTAATGAAGATAATGGTGACCTCCTTCAAAAGGTATGATGCACGCACTGCTGCATTCAGTGCCCCTGACCCTATAGCAGGCCACTGCAGACCCACGCCTCTGCTGGGTACTCCTAGACACTCACGGGCAAGTCTGGGTCAGTCTCTTGTGGGGTCACTGCTCTTTTATCCTGGGTCCTGGTGTGTGAAAGGTTCTATTTGTGCCCTCCAAGAGGCTGTTTCCCCAGCCCTGTGTTAAGTTCCGGCTGCTCAGTTGTGGGGTTAATGGCGACCTCTTTCAAGAGGCTTATGCCATACCCAAGTCTGGTGCACCTAGAGCCCCTACCCCTGCAGCAGTTCACTGCTGACCCGTACCTCCATAGGAGACACTCAAACACAGTTCTGTTTTGGTCTCTGTGGGGTCTCTGGGTCCTGGTGCACACAAGGTTTGTTTGAGCCCCATGAGTGTCTCTGGCAGGTCTGGGGTTTGATTCTAAACGTGATTTACCATCTTGCTTGGGTTTCTCCTTTGCCCTTGGACATGGGGTATCTCCTCAAAGTTGCTCCAGTGCTATGCAGCTGCCGCTCCAGTGCCTACTGTCAGAGTGATGCTAAAGCTGAAGCTCCAATACTTTGTCCACCTGATGTGAAGACCTGACTCATTAGAAAAGACCCTGATGCTGGGAAAGATTGAAGGTAGGAGAAGTGATGACAGAGGACGAGGTGGTTGGATAGCATCACCGACTCAATGGACATGAGTTTGAGTAATCTCCGAGAGATGGTGAAGAACAGGGAAACCTGGTGTGCTGGCATGGGGTGGCAAAGAGTCGGATATGACTAAGAGACTGAAAAACAACAACAATATCTGTTTTGGGTTGTCTTGTTTTTATTGCCATTTGTTTCTAGGCATATTTTGACTTCGTTTTTGATTTCTTCAGTGATCTCTTGGTTATTAAGAAAAGTATAGTTTAGCCTCCACGTGTTTGTGTTTTTTATAATTTTTTTTACCTGCTGTTGATATCTAATCTTACTGTACCATTGTGGTCAGAAAAGATGCCTGAAATTATTTCAGTTTTTAAAATTTACCAAGGCTTGATTTGTGGCCCAAAATGTGATCTATCTTGGAGAATATTCCATGTACACTTGAGATAAAAATGAAATATATTGATTTTGGATGAAATACCCTGTAGATATCAATTAGGTCCAAATGGTCCAATGTATCCTTTAAAGGTTTTGTTTCCTTGTTAATTTTCTCTCTGAATGATTCGTCCATTGGTGTGTGTGGGGTATTAAAATCCCCCATTATTATTGTGTTATTATTGATTTCTCCTTTAATACTTATTAGCATTTGCTTTGTAAATATTAAATATCATGTATTGAAGTGCTCCTATGTTGCGTGCATATATAATTGTTATATCTTCTTGGATCCACCCCTTGATCATTATGTGGTGTCCTTCTTGTCTCTTTTAATGGTCTTTATTTTAAAATCTATTTTATCTGATATGAGTATTGCTACTTCTGCTTTCTTTTGATTTTTGTTTGCATGGAATATCTTTTTCCAGCCCTTCACTTCCAGTCTCTATGTGTCCCTTGATCTGAAGTAAGTCTCTTGTAAACAGCATATAGGGGTCTTGTTTTTGTATCCATTCAGCTAATCTGTGCCTTTTGGTTGGAGCATTTAGCTGATTTGCATTTTAGGAAATTATTGATATGTATGATCCTATACGGAGAAGGCAATTGCACCAATACTCTTGCCTGGAAAATCACATGGATGGGGGAGCCTGGTAGGCTGCAATCCATGGGGTTGCTAGGAGTCAGACATGACTGAGCGACTTCACTTTCACTTTTCATTTTCATGCATTGGAGAAGGAAATGGCAAACCACTCTAGTGTTCTTGCCTGGAGAATCCCAGGGACGGTGGAGCCTGGTGGGCTGCCATCTATGGGGTCGCACAGAGTTCGACACGACTGAAGTGACTTAGCAGCAGCAGCTTGATCCTGTCATCATTTACTGTATTGCTTTGGGTTTGTTTTTGTAGTCTTTTTCTTTTTATATTTCCTGTCTAGTAAAGTTCCCTTAGCATTTGTTGTAGAGTGGATTTATTGGTACTAAATTCTCTTAGCTTTTGCTTGTCTGTAGAGCTTTTGATTTCTCCTTTGAATCTGAATGAGATCCTCGCTGGATAGAGTAATCTTGATTGTAGGTTTTTCCCTTTCATCACTTTAAGTATTTCCTGCCATTTCCATGTTTCCTGCAGAGTTTCTGTTGAAAGATCAATAGTTAGCCTTATGGGGATCCCTTGTATGTTATTTGTTTCTTTTCCCTTGGTGATTTTAATATTTGCTCTTTGTGTTTAAATTTTGTTAGTTTCATTAATATGTATCTTGGCATGTTTATCCTTAGGTTTATCCTGTTGGGACTCTCTGAGCTTCCTGGACTTGCCTGGCTATTTCCTTTCCCATTTTAGGATTATTTTCCAATATAATCTCCTCAAACATTTTCGCATGCCCTTTTCTTTTGTCGTCTTCTTCTGTGACCCTATGATTCAAATATTGGTACACTTAATGTTGCCCAGAGGTCTCTGAGACTGTCATCATTACTGTTTAGTTTTTTTGTGTGTGTGTTCTGCTGCAGTTATTTTCATCATTCTGTCTTCCAACTCACTTATGCATTCTTCTGCTTCAATTACTCTGTTGTTTGCTCCCTCCAGTGTATTTTTAATCTCAGTTATTCTGTTGTTCATTGTTAACTGTTGATTGTTTATTCTTTAATTCTTCTATGTCCTTGTTAAACATTTCTTGCATCTTCTGGATCCATTACTTCAGTCTATTTATCTGTGCCTCCATTTTATTTTCAAGATTTTGTATCATCTTTACTTTCATTACTCTGAATTCTTTTTCAGACAGATGGCCTATTTCCTCCTAACTTGTTTGATCTTGCAGGTTTTTATCATATTCCCTCATCTGCTGCATGTTTCTCAGTCTTTTCATTTTGTTTAATTTACTGTGTTTGAGGTTTCGTTTCTGCAGGTTGAAAGGTCATAGATTCTCTTAATTGTGGAGTCTGTTCCCTATGGGTGTGGTTGGACCAGTGCTTTGTGAAGGTTTCCTGGTTGGGTGGACTTGTGCCTATGTTCTGGTGGATGGAGCTGGATTATGTCTCTCTGAAGGACAGTGCCATGTCCAGTAGTGTGTTTGGGTTGTCTATGAGTTTGGTATGGCTTTGGTCATGTCTGTCTGCTAATGGGCAGGGTTGTGCCCCTGTTTTGTTGAAGGATTGGTGTGGGGGCATCTGGCACTGAAGTTTGCTGGCTTTTGTGTGGGGTTTGTTTTTAGTGTTGAGAGATGGAGGCCTTTGGGAGAGCTCTTGCCAATTAATGTTCCATGGGAACAGGAGTTCTCAGTTGGTCCAAACTCTTGGAGTTGAGTCTCTCTCCTGTATGATTCAAGCTCTACCCCTTACTGTGGCACCAAGACTTCACAGGCCACACAGCACAAAAGATAACAACCTTAGACTAATTGTGAAGCAACCCTCAACAGCCAAGAACACCCAATGAGATGCACACACTTATACAGAGAAAAGAAAAGAGGAAAGAAAGAAAAATTTTAAAAAGGATAAAAATAAGAGTCAAAAGAGAGGAGAGCAATCAAGCCAACAATCAAACTTCTTGGTGAAAATGGATACTAAAAATTAAGATTCTTAAAAATGCAAAATCGAAAACAAAACAAAAAACACAGAGTTTATTTAAAAATAAGACTTCTTTAAAAAAGGAAAATGTAGGTTATAAAAAATAAAAATTAAAGGAGGAATAAAGAGCTACATTAGGACTATATAGGTAAAAAAGGGACAATAAAAGCAGGGAGATATATAGAGAGTGGTAGTGTGAGTAATGTTCAAGTGATCCTTCTGCTTTCCTGCTCTATTCAATTTTCCTACTCAGAAAGTCCTCCAACATGTGTAGGAAGGTCTCTGGACCTGTTGTGGGCAGTGTGAAGGTAAGCTCAGGCGCAGATCTTTCCTTGTTCCAGCTTGTTCATGCATGCTTAGTCACTCAGTCATGCCTGACTCTTTGTGATCCCATGGACTGTAGCATGCCAGGTTCCTCTGTCCATGGGGATTCTCCAGGCAAGAATACTGAGTGGGTAGCCTATCCCTTCTCCATGGGGATCTTCCCAATCCAGGAATCAAACCGGGGTCTCCTGCATTGCAGGCGGATTCTTAACCAGCTGAGCTGCTAGAGAAACCCCATTCCAGTTTCTACTTGCTCTCAAAGTCTACAGTTGCCTCTGAAGTTAAGTCTCAGGCTAGCTGGGAATTTAGACCACTGTACTTGCAACTTCCATGACAGTTTCCCCCTTTTTTGTTTTCTATCCCAACACCTGGTGTTCTCCTTTGGTTTTGGGCCAGCAAATACTTGGAAAAGAAGAGAAGCAAAAGACAAAGGAGGAAGGGAAAGATATACTGAACTGAATGCAGAGTTCCAGAGAATATTAAGGAGAGATAAGAAAGCCTTCTTAAGTGAACAATGCAAAGAAATAGAGGAAAGCGATTGAATGGGAAAGACTAGAGATATCTCCAAGATAATTGGAGATACCAATGGAAAGTTTTATGCAAAGATGAGCAAAATAAGGGATAGAAACAGCAAGGACCTAACAGAAGCAGAAGAGATTAAGACGAGATGGCAAGAATCTACAGACGAACTATACAAAAAAGGTCTTAATGACCCGGATAACCATGACTGTGTGGTCACTCACCTAGAGCCAGACATCCTGGAGTGTGAAATCAAGTGGGTCTTAGGAAGAATTACTGCAAACAAAGCTAGTGGAGGTGATGGAATTCCAGCTGAGGTATTTCAAATCCTAAAAGATGATGTTGTTAAACAGATCACGATGCTGTTAAAGTGGTGCACTCAATATGTCAGTAAATTTGGAAAACTCAGCAGTGGCCACAGGACTGGAAAAGGTCAGTTTTCATTCCAATCTCAAAGAAAGGCAATGCCAAAGAATGTTCAAACTACCATATAATTGTGCTCATTTCACATGCTAGTAAGGTAATTCTCAAAGCCCTTCAAGCTAGGCTTCAGCAGTATGTGAACTGAGAACTTCCAGATGTACAAGCTGGATTTAGAAAAAGCAGGGGAACCAGAGATCAAATTGCCGACATCTGTTGGATCATAGAAAAAGCAAGGGAATTCAAGAAAAATATCTACTCCTTCATTGACTACACTAAAGCATTTGACTGTGTGGATCACAACAAACTGTGGGAAATTCGTAAAAAGATAGAGACCACCTTACCTGTCTCCTGAGAAACCTGTATGCAGGTAAAGAAGCAACACTTAGAACCGGGCATGGAACAACAGACTGGTTCAAAATTGAGAAAGGAGTACGTCAAGGCTGTATACTGTCACCCTGCTTATTTAACTTATATGCAGAATATATCATGTGAAATGCCAGGCTGGAAGACTCAGAAGCTGGAATCAAGATTGCCAGGAGAAATATCAGCAACCTTAGATATGCAGATGATGCAACCCTATGGCAGAAAGCGAAGAGGAACTAAAGAGTCTCTTGATCTAAAGAGGAGAGTGAAAAAACTGGCTTAAAACTCAACATTCAAAAAATGAAGATCATAGCATCCAGTCCCATCACTTCATGGCAAATAGATAAGCAAAAAGTGGAAACAGTGGCAGATTTTATTTTCTTGGGCTCCAAAATCACCATGGACGGTGACTGCAGCCACGAAATTAAAAGATGTTTGCTCCTTGGAAGAAAAGCAATGATAAACCTGGACAGAGTATTAAAAATCATAGACATCACTCTGCCAACAAAGGTCCATATAGTCAAAGCTATGGTTTTTTCAGTAGTTATGTATGGATGTGAGAGTTGGACCATGAAGAAGGTTGAGCACTAAAGAACTGATGCTTTTTAACTGTGCTGGAGAAGACTCTTGAGAGTCCCTTGGACAACAAGGAGATCAAACCAGTCAATCCTAAAGGAAATCATCCCTGAATATCCATTGGAAGGACTGATGTTGAAGCTGAAGCTCCAGTACTTTGGCCACTCTGTATGGAGGGCCAACTCATTGGAAAAGATTCTGATGCTGTGATAGATTGAGGGTGAGAGGAGAAGGGAGTGACAGAGGATGAGACTGTCTGATGACATCATCAACTCAATGGACATGAGTTTAAGCAAACTCTGTGATAAGCTGAAGGATGTGGAAGCCTGGAATGCTTCAGTCCATGGCGTCAGAAAGAGTTGGACACAACTTAGCAACTGAACAACAACTATTTATGTCTCTCTCCAGTGTCTGTTCTCTGCCTGGACATGAAGAGGTGAATGTAGCTGCTTATTAGGGCTCACTTTCTCAGTTTTGCTGGGTTGAGGGAGGGGTACAGAAGTAACAGCTGGGGTGTGTGGGGAGTGCCTGCCGCAGCTGGAATCTGCAGGAAGTTGCCACAGTCTGAGGTGGGAGGTGCACTTCTGCAGGGTAACTGGTCCTGGGTTTTGGTACCCTCTTCAGAATCAAGACACTCAGGCTCTCAGGAAGATGTGGTAGTGACCCGCAGCCACTCACAGCTTGGCGGTAGCTGTGATCTCTGGGCCTGAGAGGTGCGTCAGTCGTGTCCGACTCTGTGCGACCCCACAGATGGCAGCCCACCAGGCTCCTCTGTCCCTGGGATTCTCCAGGCAAGAACACTGGAGTGAGTTGCCATTTCCTTCTCCTAAAGCACTGCATATATATCCAAATGATTTTCCAAAATGGTGCAAGGACCTCCTCCAAAATGGAGGAAGGGCATTTTTCCAGCAAATAATGTTGGGAAAACTGGATGCATGTGTGCGTGCTCAGTCATTTCAGTCTTGTCCGACTCTGAGACTCCATGGACTGAAGCCCACCAGGCTCCTCTGTCCATAGGGTTATCCAGGCAAGAATACTAGAGTGGGTTGCCATGCCCTCCTCTAGGGGATCTTCCTGACCCAGGGATCAAACTGGCATCTCCTGAATCTCCTGCATTGCAGGCGGATTCTTTACCCACTGTGCTACCTGTGAAGCTCAGGAAAACTGGTTGTCCACATGGAAAATAATAAAACTGGATCCCTAGACAATATATGAAAATTAAGTTTGATCAAAGACCTAAATGTAAGAAGTAAAATTATAACATTTTCAGAAGAAAATACAGGGAAAATCTGTATGATATTGGATTTGAAAATGATTTCTTGAACATGACACCAAAAGCATAGGCAAGAAAAGAAAAATGGACAAATTATACTACATTAAAATTTTTTAGCCTGACGAGCTGGCCGGCCGGCCTGGCTCCCCTCCGCGGCCCTGACGGGTGGGCGGGCTGCCCTGAGGAGGCGGGGAGGGGAAGGCTGGGTCGGCCGGCCGGTAGACAACGATGCCGAACTTCTGCGTGGCCCCCAACTGCACGCGGAAGAGCATGCAGTCGGCCCTGGCCTTCTTCAGGTTTCCTCGGGATCTGGCCAGATGCCAGAAGTGGGTGGAGAACTGTAGGAGGGCAGACTTAGAAGATAAAACACCTGATCAGCTGAACAAACATTATCGCCTGTGTGCTAAACACTTTGAGACCTCTAAGATCTGCAGAGCTAGTCCTTACAGGACAGTTCTCCGAGATAATGCCATACCAACAATATTCGATCTTACCAGTCATTTGAATAATCCACATAGTAGACACAGAAAATGAATAAAATAATTGAGTGAAGATGAAATCAGGACACTGAAACAGAAAAAAAAATGATGAAACTTCTGAACAGGAACCAAAACATAAAAAAGTAAACAACAGCAATGCTCAGAATCCCAGTGCAGAAGAAGGGGGTGAAGAGCAGGATGAAGACATTTTACCTTTAACTCTTGAAGAGAAGGAAAACAAAGAATATTTAAAATCTTTATTTGAAATTTTGATTCTTATGGGAAAACAAAACATACCTCTGGATGGACATGAAGCTGATGTAATCCCAGAAGGTCTTTTTACTCCTGATAACTTTCAAGCACTGCTTGAGTGCTGGATCAATTCTGGTGAAGAGGTTCTGAGAAAGTGCTTTGAGACAACAGCAGTGAACACACTGTTCTGTTCCAAGACACAGCAGAAGCAGATGCTGGAGATCTGCAAGAGCTGCATTCGGGAAGAGACCCTCAGGGAGGTGAGGGACTCTCACTTCTTTTCCATCATCACTGATGATGTGGTGGACATCTCGGGGGAAGAGCACCTGCCTGTGTTGGTGAGGTTTGCCGATGAAGCTCACAACCTGAGAGAGGTATTTGTAGGCTTCCTGCCTTATGAAGCTGATGCAAAAATTTTGGCTGTGAAATTTCACACTACAATAACTGAGAAATGGGGATTAAACATGGAGTACTGTTGTGGCCAGGCTTACATTGTGTCTAGTGGATTTTCATCCAAAATGAAAGTTGTTGCTTCTAGACTTTTAGAGAAATATCCCCAAGCTATCTACACACTCTGCTCTTCCTGTGCCTTAAATATGTGGTTGGCAAAATCAGTGCCTGTTATGGGAGTATCTGTCACATTAGGAACAATTGAGGAAGTTTGTTCTTTTTTTCATCGATCACCACAACTGCTTTTAGAGCTTGAAAATGTAATTTCTGTCCTCTTTCAGAACAATGAAGAAAGGGGCAAAGAACTGAAGGAAACTTGCCATTCTCGGTGGATTGGCAGGCATGATGCTTTTGAAATCTTAGTGGATCTCCTACAAGCACTTGTTTTATGTGTAGATGGTATAAATAGTGATACAAATGTTAGATGGAATAACTACATAGCTGGCCGAGCATTTGTCCTCTGTAGTGTGATAACAGATTTTTATTTCATCGTTACCATTGGTGTTTTAAAAACGTTTTATCTTTTACGAGAGCCTTTGGGAAAAATCTTCAGGGGCAAACCTCTGATGTCTTTTTTGCAGCTAGTAGCTTGACTGCAGTGTTACATTCTCTAAATGAAGTGATGGAAAATATAGAAGTTTACCATGAATTTTGGTTTGAGGAAGGCACAAATTTGGCAACCAAACTTGATATTCAGATGAAACTCCCAGGGAAATTTCACAGAGCTCAGCACAGTAACCTGGAATCTCAGCTAACCTCTGAGAGTTACTATAAAGAAACTCTAAGTGTTCCAACTATGGAACACATTATTCAGGAACTGAAAGATATATTCTCAGAACAGGACCTCAAATCTCTTAAGTGCTTATCCCTGGTACCCTCTGTCATGGGACAGCTCAAATTCAATACATCAGAGGAGCACCATACTGACATGTACCGAAGTGACTTACCTAATCCTGACACACTCTCTGCTGAGCTGCATTGTTGGAGAATCAAATGGAAACACAGAGGGAAAGATATAGAACTTCCATCCACTATTTATGAAGCCCTTCATCTACCAACATCAAGTTTTTTCCTAATGTTTATGCATTGCTGAAGATCCTATGTATTCTTCCTGTCATGAAAGTTGAGAATGAACTCTATGAAAATGGGCAAAAGTGTCTCAAAGCATACTTGAGGAACACTTTGACAGATCAAAGGTCAAGTAACTTGGCTTTGCTTAACATAAATTTTGATATAAAACACGATTTGGATTTAATGGTGGATACATATATCAAACTCTATACAAGTAAGTCAGAGCTTCCTACAGATAATTCAAAAACCATTGAAAATACCTAAGAGACTTTTAATCTAAACTTTCTCTTATATTTGATATTTGAAAAAAAAACTTGTAAGAAATTTAAAAATATCTTACAGAAAAGTTGTAAGTGTAGGTCACTTAGTCACTGAATATCTTGACCTGTAGGCCTCCCATTGAGTACATTAGTCATTGATAATCTGCCTGTTTAAATGGCCTGTTCGAATGCCCATGCTTTGGAGACCTAACTTTTCTTCCAGAAGATAGCACTGAAAGTACCATATTACAGTTTTATGTGATCTCTGCTAATGGCACTTTGGAATTGTTTTAGCTAAGTGATTTTAGACATTACGTTTATCACTGTGGATCAAATTGTCGGGTATTAAGTTATCAGATCTTTGAAAAAATAAAATTAGAGGAGGTATGGGAGGAAGGAATACATTTTGTAAAAGTTACAGTGAAGCTCATGACTAACTTTTTGAATAGTAGGAGTTATAAGTATGCTATTAAAAATCTGTAAAGGACAGTTAAGAAAATTATCAGACTATAAGAGAAACGTGTAAGCTTGTCAAACAAGGATTTCAGTGTAGATTTTCTCTTTATCAAATGAAGTTAAAGCAACAAGTTAAAATTTGAATGGAAGAACCTGCCATTGTTGTTCCACATCTGGTTATTGCTGTTTACATTCCTTTATTGAGCCTACGTCTTCGTAAGCTTTTTGGCAGGTATATGTTGAACACTTCAGTTTCATGGTCAAGAAAGGATCAGAGGCCATGGATACTGACAACTGATTTGTCTGTTTTCTTCTGTCTTTTTCCATGACTGTATCTACTGCTTCATCTTGATTTACAAGCAAAACCTAAAAAGCCTACAAAAATAAATGTTTTGTAGTTTATCTAGGAATAATACAGAAAATATTGCTGTTATTTTTGGTGAAGAAAATCAATTTTGTATAGTTTATTTCAACCTAAATAAAATGTGAATTTTGCATAAAAAATTTTTTTAAAAAGCGTTTGAGCATCAAATGATGCTAACAATAGATTAAAGAGATGATTAGTGAAGGGGGAGAAAATGTATGCTGATCACGTAGCTTAGAAATGGTTAACAGTGAGACTATATAAAGAACTCCTACAAGTCAACAACAAATACAGAAACAACCCAATTAAAAAATTAGGAAAGAGATTAAACAATTCTCCTAGGAAGATACACAAATGTCCATTAAGCCACTGAAAAGATGCTCCTCACTAATTATGAGGGAATGCAAATCAAGATCACAATGAAATATTGCTTCATATCCATTGTTTTCCAGTCGCTCAGTTGTGTCCGACTCTTTGAACCCCATGGACTGCAGCATGCCAGGTTTCCCTGTTCTTCACCATCTCCCGTCTCATCCTCTATTGTGCCCTTCTCCTCCTGTGTTCAATCTTTCCCAGCATCTGGGTCTTTTCTAAAGAGTCAGCTCTTCACATCAGGTGGCCAGAGTATTGGAGCTTCAGCTTCAGCATCAGTCCTTCCAATGAATATTCAGTCACTGTTTCCATTGTTTCCCCATCTATATGCCATGAAGTGATGGGACTGGATGGGACTGGATGCCATGATCTTTGTTTTTTGAATGTTGAGTTTTAAGCCAGGTTTTTCTCTCTCCTCTTTCACTTTCAACAAGAGGCTCTTTAGTTCCTCTTTCCTTTCTGCCACAAGGGTGGTGTCATCTGCATATCTGAGGTTACTGATATTTCTCCTGGCAATCTTGATTCCAGTTTGTGCTTCATCCAGCCCGGAATTTTGCATAATGTATTCTGCATGTAAGTTAAATAAGCAAGGTGACAATATACAGCCTTGACATACTCCTTTCCCAATTTTGAAGCAGTCCATTGTTCCATGTCCAGTTCTAACTGTTGCTTCTTGACCTGAATACAGGTTTCTCAGGAGGCAGGTAAGGTGATCTGTTATTTCTATCTCTTTACTAATTCCCCACAGTTTGTTGTGATCCACACACTCAAACAATTTTGGTGTAGTCAATGAAACAGAAGTAGATGCTTTTCTGGAATTCTCTTCTTTTTTCTATGATTCAATGAATGTTGGCAGTTTGATCTCTGGTTCCTCTGCCTTTTCTAAATCCAGCTTGAACATCTGCAAGTTCACAGTTCATGTCCTATTGAAGACTAGCTTGGAGAAATCTGAGCATTACTTTGCTAGCTTATGAAATGCATGCAACTGTATGGTAATTTGAACACTCTTTGGGACTGGAATGAAAACTGGTTTTTCTAGTCCTGTCACCACTGTTGAGTTTTCCCAATTTACTGGCATATTGAGTGCAGCACATCCATTATGATGACTTTTAAACAAAAAGCAAATGAGAAGTGTTGACAGGGATGTGGAAGAATAGAAACTTTTGTGCATTAATGAAGGGAATGTAAAATTATGCAGCTGCTGTGGAAAATAATATGTCAGTTCCCCCCAAAAAGTTATTTTATGATATGATCCAGCAATTCCACTTCTATATACTCAGAATTGAAACCAGGGACTTGAAAAGATGTTTGTAAAACCATGTTCATAACAACATTATTCACAATAGTAGAAAGGTATAAGGAAAACATCAATAGAACAGGAATAAATAGTTGTAAACCATTTATCTGATAATGGATTAATAGCCAAAATATATAAAGGACTCCTACAACTCAATAGCCTAAATACAAAGAATCTGATTAAAACATGGGCAAAGACTTGAATCTTGTCTGGTGAAGACATACAAATGGCCAACAGGTATATGAAAAAGAGCTTGGCATCACTAACTTTCAGGGAAGGTCAAAACAACAATGAAATATCATCTGACATCTGTTAGAATGACTATGAATTTTTTTAAAGAAAAATCAAAATCACAGTGAGATACCACTTTATATTCCTTTGGATGGCTATTATTTTTTTAAAAAGGCAAAAGGTAAGTGTTTGTCATGTGGAGAAATTGTGTTGGGAATGCAAAATGGTACAACTTCTGTAGAAAGTAGTGTGGGGTTTTCTCAAAAAATTAACAGTAGAATTACCATATGAATCAACAATCTCACTTCTAAGTATATATCCAAGAGAATTTAAATCAGGATCTAGAGAGATGTATTCATGCTTATTGCAGCATTATTTGCAATAGCCAAGATATGAAAACAACCAAAATGTTTATTGACAAATGAATGGACAAGGGGAGTATATACATACAAAGTGTGTTATTCTTTCTTAAAATGGAAGAAAACCCTATCAAATTCAACAACATGGATGAGCCTGGGGGACATTCTAAGTGAAATGCACCAGTCACAAAAGGACAAATACTGCATCATTCCACTTAAAGGAGGTCTATAAAATATTCAGACTCAGAGAGAGTAAAACGATAGATGCAGGGGCAAAGTAAAACCAAGGAATTGCTGTTCAGAGGGCATAAAACTCCATTTATGCAAGATAAATAATTTCTAGAGGCCTGTTATCTCTAGATTGCACTTGTTAATAATAATGCATACTTAAACATTTAACAGGTTAGACCTCATGTGAAGTGTTTTTACCATAATAATATATATTTTAAACTACACAAAAATGAAAATACAACTCATCAAAATTTGTGAGATATAGAAAAAGCAGTGTTTAGAGAGAAAATTATAGCACTGAGTTAGAAAAGAAAATTTTAGCTATTGCTTCATTAGAAAAGAAGTAGCTAAAATCAATAATCTAATCTTCCACTTCAGTAAACTAGAAAAATAAGGGCAAATTAAATTCAATATAAGCAGAGTAAAATAAATAATCAATTTTAGAACTATGAGGATTTCTATCATCACCACTCCTACCCAATATCATACTGGAATCCCTAGCTAGTAAGATAAGAAAAAGAAAGAAAAGTATACAGTTGGGAGGAAAGAAAGAAAACAATTTCCCCAAAATTATAGGACACTTTCTGTAGAAAAATGTCAAAGAATCATCAAAATATCTCCCCAAACTAATAAGCAATCACAAGAATGTTTCAAATGCAAGTCAAATATATAAATATCAGTTCCTTTGTGATAGACCAGCTATGAACAACTCAAATTTATTTATTTATTTATTTTTCTTCCATTTATTTTTAATAGTTGAAGGCTAATTACTTAACAATATTGTAGTGGTTTTTGTGATACATTGACATCAATCAGCCATGGATTTACATGTATTCCCCATCCCGATCCCCCCTCCCACCTCCCTCTCCACCCGATTCCTCTGGGTCTTCCCAGTGCACCAAGCCGGAGCACTTGTCTCATGCATCCAACCTGGACTGGCGATCTGTTTCACACTTGATAGTATACATGTTTCAATGCTGTTCTCTCAGATCATCCCACCCTCGCCTTCTCTCATAGAGTCCAAAAGTGTGTTCTATACATCTATGTCTCTTTTTCTCTCTTGCATATAGGGTTATCATTACCATCTTTCTAAATTCCATATATATGCATTAATATTATGTATTGGTCTTTATCTTTCTGGCTTACTTCACTCTGTATAACGGGCTCCAGTTTCATCCATCTCATTAGAACTGATTCAAATGAATTCTTTTTAAAGGCTGAGTAATATTCCATTGTGTATATATACCACAGCTTCCTTATCCATTCGTCTGCTGATGGGCATCTAGGTTGCTTCCATGTCCTGGCTATTATAAACAGTGCTGTGATGAACATTGGGGTGCCTGTGTCTCTTTCAGATCTGGTTTGCTCAGTGTGTATGCCCAGGAGTGGGATTGCTGGGTCATATGGCAGTTCGATTTCCAGTTTTTTAAGGAATCTCCACACTGTTTTCCATAGAGGCTGTACTAGTTTGCATTCCCACCAACAGTGTAAGAGGGTTCCCTTTTCTCCACACCCTCTCCAGCATTTATTGCTTGTAGACTTTTGGATAGAAGCCATCCTGACTGGCGTGTAATGGTACCTCATTGTGGTTTTGATTTGCATTTCTCTGATAATGAGTGGTGTTGAGCATCTTTTCATGTGTTTGTTAGCCATCTGTATGTCTTCTTTGGAGAAATGTCTGTTTAGTTCTTTGGCCCATTTTTTTATGGGGTCATTTATTTTTCTGGAATTGAGCTGCAGGAGTTGCTTGTACATTTTTGAGATTACTCCTTTGTCTGTTGCTTCATTTGCTATTATTTTCTCCCATTCTGAAGGCTGTCTTTTCACCTTGCTTATAGTTTCCTTTGTTGTGCAAAAGCTTTTAAGTTTCATTAGGTCCCTTTAGTTTATTTTTGCTTTTATTTCCAATATTCTGGGAGGTGGGTCATAGAGGATCTTGCTGTGAGAGTGTTTTGCCTATGTTCTCCTCTAGGAGTTTTATAATTTTTGGTCTTACGTTTAGATCTTTAATCCATTTTGAGTTTATTTTTGTGTATGGTGTTAGAAAGTGTTCTAGTTTCATTTTTTTTACAAGTGGTTGAGCAGTTTTCCCAGCACCACTTGTTAAAGAGGTTGTCTTTTTTCCATTGTATATTCTTGCCTCCTTTGTCGAACAGGTATGTGGGTTTATCTCTGGGCTTTTTATTTTGTTCCATTGATCTATATTTCTGTCTTTCTGCCAGTACCATACTGTCTTGATGACCGTGGCTTTGTAGTAGAGTCTGAAGTCAGGCAGGTTGATTCCTCCAGTTCCACTCTTCTTTCTCAAGATTGCTTTGGCTATCAAGGCTTCTTGTATTTCCATACAAATTGTGAAATTATTTGTTCTAGTTCTGTGAAGAATACCATTGGTAGCTTGATAGAGATTGCATTGAATCTATAGATTGCTTTGGGTAGTATACTCATTTTCACTATATTGATTCTTCCAATCCATGAACATGGTATATTTCTCCATCTATTTGTGTCCTCTTTGATTTCTTTCATCAGTGTTTTATAGTTTTCTATGTATAGGTCTTTTGTTTCTTTAGGTAGATACACTCCTAAGTATTTTATTGTTTTTGTTGCAGTGGTGAATGGTATTGTTTCCTTAATTTCTCTTTATGTTTTCTCATTGTTAGTGTATAGGAGTGCAAGCGATTTCTGTGTGTTAATTTTATATCCTGCAACATTACTATATTCATTGATTAGCTCTAGTAATTTTCTGGTAGAGTCTTTAGGGTTTTCTATGTAGAGCATCATGTCATCTGCAAACAGTGAGACTTTTACTTCTTCTTTTCCTATCTGGATTCCTTTTGTTTCTTTTTCTGCTCTGATTGCTGTGGCCAAGACTTCCAAAACTATGTTGAATAGTAGTGGTGAGTGTGGGCACTCTTGTCTTGTTCCTGGTTTTAGGGGAAATGCTTTCAATTTTTCACCATTGAGGATAATGTTTGCTGTGGGTTTGTCATATATGGCTTTTATTATGTTGAGGTATGTTCCTTCTATTCCTGCTTTCTGGAGATTTTTTTTTATCATAAATGCATGTTGAATTTTGTCAAAGGCTTTTTCTGCATCTATTCAAATAATCATATGGCTATCTTTCAGTTTGTTAATGTGGTGTATTACATTGATTGATTTGTAGATATTAAAGAATCCTTGCATTCCTGGGATAAAGACCACTTGGTCATGATATATTATCTTTTTAATATGTTGCTGGATTCTGTTTGCTGGAATTATGTTGAGGATTTTTGCATCTATGTTCATCAGTGATATTGGCCTGTAGTTTTCTTTTTTTGTGGCATCTTTGTCTGGTTTTGGAATTAGGGTGATGGTGGCCTCATAGGATAAGTTTGGAAGTTTACATTCCTCTTCAGTTTGCTGGAAGAGTTTGAGTAAGATAGGTGTTAGCTCTTCTCTAAATTTTTGGTAGAATTCAGCTGTGAAGCCATCTGGTCCTGGGGTTTTGTTTGCTGGAAGATTTCTGATTACAGTTTCAATTTCCATGCTTGTGATGGGTCTGTTAAGATCTTCTATTTCTTCCTGGTTCAGTTTTGGGAAGTTATACTTTTCTAGGAATTTGTCCATTTCTTCCAAGTTGTCCATTTTATTGGCACAGAGTTGCTGGTAGTAGTCTCTTATGATCCTTTGTATTTCAGTGTTGTCTGTTGTGATGTCTCCATTTTCATTTCTAATTTTGTTGATTTGGTTCTTCTCCTTTTGTTTCTTAATGAGTCTTGCTAACGGTTCATAAATTTTATTTATCTTTTCAAAATACCAGCTTTTAGCTTTCTTGGTTTTTGCTATGGTCTCTTTTGTTTCTTTTGCATTTATTTCTGCACTGATTTTTAAGATTTCTTTCCTTCTACTAACCCTGGGGTTCTTCATTTCTTCCTTTTCTAGTTGCTTTAGGTGTAGAGCTAGGTTATTTATTTGACTTTTTTCTTGTTTCTTGAGGTAAGCCTGTAATGCTATGAACCTTCCCCTTAGCACTGCTTTTATAGTGTCCCATAGGTTTTGGGTTGCTGTGTTTTCATTTTCATTCATTTCTATGCATATTTTGATTTCTTTTTTGATTTCTTCTATGATTTGTGGTTATTCAGAAGCGTGTTATTTAGCCTCCATATGTTGAAATTTTTAATAGTTTTTTTCCTGCATTTGAGATCTAGTCTTACTGCACTGTGGTCAGAAATGATGACTGGAATGATTTCAATTTTTTTGAATTTCCCAAGGCTAGATTTATGGCCCAGGATATGATCTATTCTGGAGAAGGTTCCGTGTGCACTTGAGAAAAAGGTGAAATTGATTGTTTTGGGGTGAAATGTCCTATAGGTATCAATTAGGTCTAGCTGGTCCGTTGTGTCATTTAAAGTTTGTGTTTCCTTGTTAATTTTCTTTTTAGTTGATCTATCCATAGGTGTGAGTGGGGTATTAAACTCTCCCACTATTATTGTGTTATTGTTAATTTCCCCTTTCATAATCGTTAACATTTGCCTTACATATTGCGGTGCTCCTATATTGCGTGCATATATATTTATAATTGTTAGATCTTCTTCTTGGGTTGATCCTTTGATCATTATGTAGTTTCCTTCTTTGTCTCTTTTCACAGCCTTTATTTGAAAGTCTATTTTATCTGATATGAGTATTGCGACTCCTGCCTTCTTTTGGTCTCTGTTGGCGCGAAATATTTTTTTCTAGCCCTTCACTTTCAGTCTGTATGTGTCCCTTGTTTTGAGATGGGTCTCTTGTAGACAGCATATATAGGGGTCTTGTTTTTGTATCCATTCAACCAGTCTTTGTCTTTTGGTTGGGGCATTCAACCCATTTACATTTAAGGTAATTATTGATAGGTATGGTCCTGTTGCCATTTACTTTGTTGTTTTCGGTTCACGTTTATACAACCTTTCTGTGTTTCCTGTATAGAGAAGATCCTTTAGCACTTGAAGAGCTGGTTTTGTGGTGCTGAATTCTCTCAGCTTTTGCTTGTCTGTAAAGCTTGTGAATCCTCCTTCATATCTGAATGAGATCCTTGCTGGGTACAGTAATCTGGGTTGTAGGTTATTCTCTTTCATTACTTTAAATATGTCCTACCAGTCCCTTCTGGCCTGAAGAGTTTCTGTTGAAAGATCATCTGTTATCCTTATGGGAATCCCTTTGTGTGTTATTTATTGTTTCTCTCTTGCTGCTTTTAATATTTGTTCTTTGTGTTTGGTCTTTGTTAATTTGATTAATATGTGTCTTGGGGTGTATTGCCTTGGGTTTATCCTGTTTTGGACTCTCTGGGTTTTTTGGACTTATGTAACTATTTCCTTCCCCATTTTAGGGAAGTTTTCAGCTATTATCTCCTCGAGTATTTTCTCATGACCTTTCTTTTTGTCTTCTTCTTCTGGGACTCCCATGATTGGAATGTTGGGGCGTTTCACATTGTCCCAGAGGTCCCCGAGGTTGTCCTCATTTCTCGTGATTCTGTTTTCTTTTTTCCTCTCTGCTTCATTTGTTTCCACCATTTTATCTTTACCTCACTTATCCAATCTTCTGCCTCCATTATTCTATTGTTGGTTCCTTCCGGAGTGTTTTTGATCTCATTTATTGCATTATTCATTTTTAATTGACTCTTTTTTATTTCTTCTAGTTCCTTGTTAAACATTTCTTTCATCTTCTCAATCCATGTCTCCAAGCTATTTATCTGTAACTCCATTTTGTTTTCAAGATTTTGGATCATTTTTATTATCATTATTCTAAATTCTTTTTCAGGTAGATTCCCTATCTCCTCCTCTTTTGTTTGGTTTGGTGGGCGTTTTTCATATTCCTTTACCTGCTGGGTATTTCTCTGCCTTTTCATCTTGTTTAGATTGCTGTGTTTGGAGTGGCCTTTCTGTTTTCTGGTGGTCTGTGGTTCCTTTTTATTGTGGAGGTTTCTCCCAGTGGGTGGGGTTGAACGATTGGCTTGTCAAGGTTTCCTGGTTAGGGAAGCTTGTGTCGGTGTTCTGGTGCATGGAATTGGATTTCTTCTCTCTGGAGTGCAATGGAGTGTCCAGTAGTGAGTTTTGAGATGAGTCTATGTGTTTGGTGTGACTTTGGGCAGCCTGTTTGTTGATGATCTGGGCTATGTTCCTGCGTTGCTGGAGAATTTGCATGGTATGTCTTGCTCTGGAACTTACTGGCTCTTGGGTGGTGGTCGGTTTCAGTGCAGGTATGGAGGCTTTTGGATGATCTCTTATTATTTAATGTTCCCTGTAGTCAGGAGTTCTCGGCATTCTCAGGTTTTGGGCTTAAGTCTCCTGCCTCTGGATTTCAGTCTTATACTTCCAGTAGCCTCAAGACTTTTCCAACTATACAGCACTGATAATAAAACTTCTTGTTTAATGGTGAAAAGATTCTCCACAGTGAGGGACACCCAGAGAGGTTCACAGAGTTACATGAAGAAGAGGCGAGGGGGGAAGGAGATAGAGATGGGCAGGAGGAGAAAAAGGGGGACTCAAGAGAAGAGAGACAGATCTTGGCAGTACTCTGTTCCCTAAGTGTTCTCCATAGCCCAGAACACCCACAGAGATTCACAGAATTAGATTGAGAAGAGAAAGGTGAGGGAGGAAATAGAGGTGATCTGAGGGAGAAAAGGGAGAGTCAAAAGGGAGAAAGAGTAATCAACACACTCCTGAGTAAAAGTGGGTACTGAATATTGGATTCTTAAATGTCCATAATTGATATCAAATACCGAAAAACAAAGATTAAAAATCTAGAGTAGAGGTTAGACTCTTAAAAATACAATATTAAAAACAAAAACACAAAAAATTTAAGAAATATATATGAAGTTCACTTTAAACATAGGGTCTTTTTTTTTGCAAGTTTATAGTGAAATTAAAATGAAGATTAGGGAATAATAGAGGAGTACTAGAGGAGTTTAAAAGAAAATAAAAGAAAAAAAATTTTTAATTAAAAAAATAGTAAAATTATATGAAAGTGAACATTAAAATTAAGGGGTAATAGAGGAGTAATAGAGGACTTTAAAAGAAAATAAAAGAACAAATTTTTTAATTAAAAATAGTAAAAATATATGAAAATGAAAATGAAAATTAAGGAGTAACAGAGGAATAATAGAGGACTTAAAAAAAAAGAAAATGAAAATTAAGGAGTAATAGAGGAGTAATAGGGAATTTTAAAATAAAATAAAATATTTTTTAATTAAAAAATTAATAAAAATATATCTAAGAATTTCTCTGTAGCTGTTGTGGGCAGTGTGGGTTCGGTTCAGTTTCAGATAGCTCCTTGTTCCAGCTTACACTTCTCCATATCTATGGGCCCCTTCCAGTGTAGTCGGTGTTAACTACAGGGATTTTAATCTGTTGCACCTGTCACTTCTGAAGTGGTTCCCTTTGTTTATTTGGCTTCTGTTTGCAGGTCTCTTCAGTGTCTAATTTCTGCCCTGACACAAGCAGGCGGAGGTGGTCTCTTGTTTAGGTTCGCTTGTTCAGTCGTGCTGTGGGGAGGGAGGGGCACTGCAGACAAATATCACTGGCCTGTGTGCAGAGCACTCGCAGTGTTCCAGCCACACTGGGTTTGCCCCCACTCGCGGCCTGTCTACACTGCTCAGGTTCCAGGCTGCTCTATAGGGAGTGGGCCCTGAGTTGTGTGCGGTTCCAGTTTTCTGGTACTCCACAAAAGCGCAGACTAGGTTGGGCCTGCGTTTTGTGCCTTCCCAGCCCAAACAGGTCATGCAGCCAGGAGCTTGACGAGTGCACTCTCCCCGGGTGCAGTGTGCCTTATCCCCTCTGCAGTCCCAGCCTCAGTTTCCGCGCGCACACTGGTCGTGTGTTCCTTGTGTCTCTGCTGGGAAGCTGGTCTCTAGCTGTGACCCTCCCGGAGGAGATCAACCATCCAGAATCTCAGGAAGTCTTTGGTTAGAAACTGGAAGCCTGTTTGCAGTTTGGTAGGGGATGCCGTCTCTGGGGCCGAGTTTGCCCCTTTCCCCTCCCCCCTGCCTCCTGCCTCCGGTGGGGGATGGGGTGGTCTGCAGCCGACTAGCTCTTCTCTGGAATTGCTCAGTCTTTTCTTTGTTCTGCGAACGGGCTGGCAGTGTGTTTGGTTCACAGGTTAATTTTCTCTCTCTCTTGCTATCCCACAGTTTAAATTGCTATCTCACGTTAGCTCCCTCCGATTGCCCTCAGGGCATTCAGGCCCGGTCCTTACCCTAAGCAATGCCGCCCGCTCCTCTCTGTTCAGCTCCCACTTGCTGGTGGCGGATGTGAGCATCTGGGGTACTTTTCTGCTGGGAGTTGCTTTTAGGCATTAGGCATGTAATCTGTGGGTTTTATTTATTTTTCTTCCAGGTTAGGTTACCCTCCAAGATTCAAAAACTTCCCCCAGACCCGCCAGTGAGAGGGTTTCCTGGTGTTTGAAAAATTCCTCTATTACGACTCCCTTCCCAGACAGGTCTCCGTCCCTAACTCTTTTGTCTCTCTTTTTTACATTTTGTTCTACCTCTTTTTGAAGACAATGGGCTGCTTTTCTGGGCGCCTGATGTCCTCTGCTAGTGATCAGAAGTTGTTTTGTGGAGTTTGCTCAGTGTTCAACTGTTCTTTTGATGAATTTGTAGGGGAGAAAATGGTCTCCCCGTCCTATTCCTCTGCCATCTTGAACAACTGAAAATTTAAAATAAGTATACAATGTCATTTTCATTAGCAACAATAATGTAAAATACTTAGGTATAAATCTAATAAAATACACAAAAAATCTTATGAGAAAAACTATAAAACACTAAATGTAAGAAGCTAAAAACACTTAAATCAATATTGGCTTATCAATTGTTTAATAAAGAATTAACCTCAATTCTTAATTTCAAATAACAGATGTGATTGAAACATTCTCTAACTTATTCATGAAACCAGTATTTATCTGATACAAAAGCTAAACAATGGCATCACAAGAAAAGAAAACTATAGACCAGTACCCTTTATGAATATGGAAGCAAAAATCTGGAATGAAATTCCAGTAAATGGCGTATAACATTATGTTAAAAGAATTATTCACCATGACCAAGTAGGATTTATTTTAGGACTGAGTGCAAGGGTGACTCTGTTTGGGGAAGCACATTGACTGAAACCACCCACCCTGGCCAGGCACCATAGTAACCATTTGTATGAGTTGTTTTACGACAGGAGGTCCTGGTAAGGAACATGGAACTAATAAGTCACCACCAACTGGAAGAGTTCAGGAAAGGTCAAAAGGAGACACTACATGTCTGACCACCTCCCAGAATCCTTCTCTCTGGCTTCCATTTTGGCTGAACAAGGCTTGCACCACCAGAAAGGACTCTGAGTCAGAATGATTGGCTAAAGACAACCCGTAAACTTATCCCATCATCATAAAACCTGAGACATCAAGCCATGTGGCAGAGCTGTTCTTCTGGGTTCCCTTACCCTACTGCTCTCCACCTGGGTGCCCTTTCCCAATAAAATCTCTTGCTTTGTCAGCACATGTGTCTCCTCGGACAATTCATTTCTGAGTGTTAGACAAGAGCCCAGTTTTGGGCCCTGGAAGAGTTCCCCCTTCCTGCAACAACTCAATATACAAAAATCAATGAGTAACATACCACATTAACAGAATGAAGGAAAAAACCCAATATGGTCATCTCTATTGATGCAGAAACAGCATTTCACTCTATTTAATACACTTTCATTGTAACTGTCACTTAAAAAATGAATAGAAAATATGTCAGTTTGCCAGGGCTGTCACAACAAGATGTCACAGACTGGTTTAAAATATTCTCACAGTTCTGGATGCTAGAAGTCCAAATTTAAATGTAAGGTAATTAGCCTCCAACTAATAAAAATAAATGAAAAAAAGAAAAAGAAAAAAAAAATATTCGCACAGTTCTGGATGCTAGAAGTCCAAATTTAAAATGTTGGCAGGTATTTTTTTGTTTGTTTTTATCTGTCTTTTCTTAGCTTGTAGATGGTTGAACTTCTCACTGTGTCTTCACATGGTCACGTTCATGCACATCCCTGGTGTGTCTTTGTGTGTACGAATTTCCTCTTCTTATAAGGACACTAGTCAAATTGGATTAGGACCCACCCTAATGGCCTCAGTTTAACTTAGCTACCTCTCTAAAAGGCTTTGTCACCAAATATAGCCACATTTTGATGTACTGGGATTTAGGGATTTGAGTTATAAATTTAGGGGCTACATAATTTAGCCCATAACAGTTAAGAACTTACACAACCTGATAAAGTACATCTATGAAAAACACACAGCTAACACAGTGGTGAAAGACTAACAGCCTAATTCCTTAAGGTCAGGAATTATTATTAGATGAGAATGTTAATTTTCACCATTTCTATTCAATATTGTTCTATAAGATAAAGTCAGAGAAATCAACCAAAAAAAAAAAAAAAAAAAGCATCCAAATTTGAAAAGGAGAATGTAAAACTATCATTATTCACAGATGAATTTTTTATTTTTAAAATTTTTATTGGAGTATTGTTGATTTCTGGCCTGGAGAATTCCTTTCTTTTCACTTTCATAGTTGATTTAGTGTTGTGTTGGGCTTCCCTGATAACTCAGTTGGTAAATAATCCACCTGCAGTGCAGGAGACCCCCGTTCAATTCCTGGATTGGAAAAATCTCCTGGAGAAGGGATCGGCTACCCATTCCAGTATTCTGGCCTGAAGAATTCCATGGATTGTATAGTCCATGGGGTCGCAAAGAGTTGTGTTAGTTTCTAACGTACAGCAAAGTGAATCAGTTATGCATATGCATATATCCACTCTCTTTCAGATTCTTTTTCCATGTAGGTCATTACAGGGTATTGAGAAGAGTTCTCTGTGCTATATAGTATGTCCTGATTAGTTACCTATTTATATATAATAGTGTGTATATGTCAATCCAAATCTCTCAATTTATCCCTCTCCCCCGACATCCTGATAACCATAAAATTGTTTTTTACATCTGTGACTATTTGTTTTGTAAATAAGTTCATTTGTACTATTTTCTTAGATTCCACATATAAGTGATATCATATGATATTTGTCTATCTGACTTACTTCACTCAGTATGACAATCTTTAAGTCCATCCATGTTGCTGCAAATGACAATATTTTGTTCTTTTTGATGACTGAATAATATTCTGCAGTATATATGTGCCACATCTTCCTTATCCATTCCTCTGCTGATGGACATTTAGGTTGCTTCCATGTCCTGGCTATTGTAAATAGTGATGCAATGAACATTGGGGTTCAACAGATGACATATTCTTATACAGAGGAAACTTAAAAATCCACAAAACTATTTCAGATTATGAATACATTCAACAATGTTGCAGGATACAAGATCTACATACAAAAATCAGTTGCATTTCTATGCACTAGAAATAAGTAATATAAAAATGAGTTGAGGAAACTAGTCCATTAATAATAGCATTAAAAGAGTAAAATATTTAGAAATAAATTTAACGAAGGAGATGCAAGACTTGTACATTGGATACTACCTAACATTGAAAGAAATTAAATAATATCTAAATAAATGCAAGGACATCCTATGATTATGGATGATAAGAGTTAATACTGTAGATGGTGCTACATCCCAAAGTGATCTAGAGATTCAATGCAATTTGTGTAAAAATATCTACTGCCATTTTTACAAAAATGGACAGGTTGATCTTAAAATTCACATGGAGCTGTCAGGGACCCCAGATGGCCAACACAATTTTGAAATAGAATGTAGTTAGAGTACTCATAATTCTTGATTTTAAACTTACTGCAAAGTTCAGTAATCAAATCACTGTAATACAGGCATAAGAATAGACATAGATCAATGGAATAGAATTGAAAATTCAGAAACAAACCCATATATCTCTGGTCAATTGAGATTTTAAAAATTGGTGTATTGTTGCTTTACAATATTGTGTTACTTTCTGCTGTACAAAGAAGTGATTAAGCTATACATATACCAAATATATATATATATATATATATATATATATACAGATGGTGATGCAACCATGAAATTAAAAGTCGCTTGCTCCTTGGAAGAAAAACTATGACCAACCTAGACAGCATATTAAAAACGAGAGACATTACTTTGCCATCAAAGGTCCGCCTAGTCAAAGCTATGGTTTTTCCAGTAGTCGTGTATGAATGTGAGAGTTGGACCATAAAGAAAGCTGAGTGCCATAGAATCGATGCTTTTGAACTGTGGTGTTGGAGAAGACTCTTGAGAGTCCTTTGGACTGCTAGGAGATCCAACCAGTCAATCCTAAAGGAAATCAGTCGTGAATATTCATTGGAAGGATTGATGCTGAAGCTGAAACTCCAATACTTTGGCCACCTGATGTGAAGAACTGACTCATTGGAAAAGACCCTGACGCTGGGAAAGATAGAAGTCAGGAGGAGAAGGGGATGACAGAGGATGAGATGGCTGGATGGCATCACTGACTCAATGAATCTGAGTTTGAGCAAGTTTCAGGAGTTGGTGATGGACAGGGAAGCCTGGCATGCTGTAGTCCATGGGGTCACAAAGAGTCGGACACGACTGAGCTACTGAACTGAACTGATATATATATATATATATATATATATATATATATATATATATATATCAGTATACACACACACACACACACACACACACACACACATTTACCCTCCCTCTTGGACATCCTTTCCACCCACCCATCACATCTGTGGGTAGAGACCAAATTAACCAAGATGGCCTGTTCAGGCTCTCTCACACTACGTTTTGTAAATAATGACTATGTAACAGCTGAGAGCATTTGTAGCACTGCACATATGAGCCACGAGGTACTTGTTGGTCATGGGTGTTGAGGGAGACTATGTGACTGCCTTGAGGAGAAGGTCCTCACAAGGAACTGGCAAAGGGCCAGGGCCACCAGGCATGTCTCCATGTTTTGCCCTGAGAAACATTTCCTGAATATACGGCTTTTACGACTGCATGAGAATAGTGTTGAGAATAACAAGCTGGCCTTGAGGAGAACAGATTGTCTTTTGATCCTGAGAAAATAGAGTCTATGTGTCTCATTAAACTTGGTAAACTTGCTGTTATAACTTTGTACGTGCTCAAGCTCCATCTGTGTAACCTTGATTTTTGTAAGTTTTTCCCTTGCTCCCATGCATAAAACGACTCGCTGTAGAAGTAAAGTTTTGTTAGTTTCCCAGAGAGGCTGTCCGTGTCCTTTTTTCAGAATCTACTCTGCTGAGCTTTCCACAAGTGGTGCCCAATGCGGGACCTCGAAGTCACGACAAGTTGAACACGGAGAAAGATTCCTGCAGAAAGAGGTAAGCAGACAATGGGACACCAGGCAAGTAAGATACCTTTTGTTTCACCTATGCATCATTTTTTGAAACAAGTCGGCACCAACGTTTCTGTTAATCAGTTAACTGAATGTTACCAGCTTGTTTTAGAATACAATCCTTGGTTTCCTGAGGAAGGGACTTTAGATGAGCAGGTATGGCAACACGTTCGAAATAATGTCTTAACCGCATATCGCCAAGGTGCTCAAATTCCTCCCCGATGGTGGGTTACTTGGGCATTGATTTGGACCGTTGTCGAACAACTTGATGGCAAAAAGGTTGATGTAAAAGTAGAAACGGTGCAATCTTTACATGAATATGAATTAGATGAAAAGGATATGCAAGGTGATTTGCATCATAAGAATGTTCTTTTTAATCAGAAAAGACCCACTGATGTTGGCTGTGAGAACAAACAGCCATCTGCTACTTGTGATTTTTGGTCTCCTAAAACCGAAAGCAATTTTCTCCCACCGCCGAAGGAATTCCCTAGCACCACTCTTCCGTCCGCTCCTGCTCTAACGCTCCCTTCGCATGTTTCCCTTGATGTCTTGCCACCACGGGACCTAATTAAACGCGCATTCCCCATCGTATTTAACCAACCGCAACCAGGTCATGTTACCTGGAACCCTGCTGATTTTACTGTAGTTTCTGCTTTCAAAAAAGCATGCACTCTTTATGGGCCCACTTCTCCATACTGTCTTGAATTCCTTCGGAATTGGGCGGATCATTGGCTTCCTGCCGACTTTGCAGCGGTAAGTAAAATGGTTTTGACTCGTCAACAATTGTTGCAGTGGCAAATGTGGGTTAACGATGAGGCAAATGAAATTTTACAGGAACAACAAAGTCGTGGAAATCCTGCTTAACTAACTTTTGACATTTTAACAGGAACTGGCACTATGGCTGAGGTAGGGGCTCAATTACAGAATACTGCCCCACCCATGGTATATTGGATAAAGAGGTTGCTTTGCATGCCTGGGCAAAGGTTGACAGTGCTCTGTCTGATGGGTCTTTTGTTAAAATATTTCAAGGACCACGGGAGGAATAAGCCCAATTTCTAGAAAAACTTAAAGATGCTATAGAGGAATCCATTAAGGATGCTAATTTGCAGCAGATGTTGCTAAAACAGTTGGCCTTTGAAAATGCTAATGAAGATTGTCAAAATGTAATCTGGCCAATTCGAGAAACCGGATCTATTATGGATTATATGAAAGTCTGTCGAAACATTGGCTCCATTCAGTACAGAGCTAAAGTTGCAGCCATGGAAACTCGCTGCACAATAGGTTATGAATTTGAAATGTTTTAATTGCGGGAAGCCCAACCATATGAAAAAGCAGTGCCGCCTCCCAATTAGACCAAGGCAGCCTCCTACTGCTACGAATTTCAAAGAGAAAGGAAAACCTCCCGGACCTTGCCTGAGATGCAAAAAAGGGAATCATTGGCTAAATGAATGCAAGTCGAAATATGACAAAGCGGGGAATCCACTATCACAAAAGAAAGACTGCCAGTCTGGAAACTAGAAACTGGGCTGCCCTTCAGCCCGGCACACAAAGAAGGGAATCTTCCTAATATTCTTCAGTTGCAGGCAGCTACATAACATAGTGCTTGTGTTGATTCCTTGTCCTAAAGATATGGAACTTTTGATGATAAATTCCCCTTAAAAAATCAACACTGGTTATTATGGCTCGATACCCTCTCAGACCATGGGACTAATTTTAGGTCGCAGCAGCTGTACCATGCAAGGTCTCACGGTCATGACTGGAGTTATTGATGAGGATTACGTAGGGGAAGTTTCAGTAATGGTTCAATCACCCGGAATTTATATTTACAGAAAGGAGAGAGGTTTGCTCAATTGCTTCTTCTACCATATATAAAACCACAAAAGACTTCCACTGCTGCCAGAACGGGGGGTTTCGGCAGCATTAACATTACTGCAGGATTAAGTACTTTATTACATGAGCTCTAAAAACCCTTACTACGACTTAATATTCGGGGAAAAATTTTTGAAGGTATATTAGACACTGGAGCAGATATCTCTATTATACGCCACTCTGAATGGCCCCCAGAATGGCCCATACAACCGGCTTCTAATAGAATAATTGGTGTGGGAGAAGCTAATTCCTTGACCACTTTTGAAAGTGTTTCCTATTTACAAGCTCATGGTCCAGACCAAATTACAGTTTACATAAAACCCTATATTACTGAAGTTCCTATTAATCTTTGGGGCTGAGATTTCTTACAACAAACTAAAGCAAGACTTGTACTTAATGAACCTTTTTGATTGGGGCCACTGAGTTATTGCCACTACAATGGAGATCTAATGAACCTGTGTGGACTGCCCAGTGGCCCCTGACTACAGTAAAATTAGCGACTTTAAAGGATTTAGTGAAGGAACAATTGAATTATGGGAGAATTGAACCTTCTTTTTCTCCATGGAATTCTCCTGTATTTGTTATTAAAAAGAAGTCAGGTAAATGGAGAATGCTTATTGACCTGCAAAATGTTAATGACACCATGGTAACCATGGGAGCATTGCAGCCTGGTCTTTCAAATCCTGCTATGATTCTAAAAAATTGGCCTGTTATCATTATAGATCTTCAAGACTGCTTTTTTACACTGCCTCTTCATGAGGAAGATAGACAACGTTTTGCCTTTTCTATTCCCACGACAAATAATAATCATCCTGTTCAGAGATATCATTGGAAAGTTTTACCTCAAGGTATGAAAAATTCCCCCACCATCTGCCAATATGTTGTCACCCAGACTTTGCAGCCCGTGAGGGACGCATACCCTAATGCTTATATTATACACTATATGGATGATATTCTGCTGGCTGATGCTTCGTCGCTCCAATTAGACAAGATTTTTTCAGACACTGTTCAGCAGTTACAAAGTCATGGCTTAATCATATCAGAAGAAAAAATCCAACGTACAGAGCCTTTTAATTATTTGGGCTATCTTTTAACAAAAAACAAAGTGAAACCACAGAAAATATCCATTAGAATGGATTTCATTAAGACTTTAAATGATTTTCAGAAATTGTTGGGCAACATTAATTGGTTGCAACTCTCCTTGGGCATTCCCACATATGCTTTGCAAAATCTTTTTAAAACTTTAGAGGGACCTTCAGACTTAAATAGTTCTCACCATCTGACCTCTGAGGTGAAACAAGAATTAGAATTAGTAGAAAAACGTATTGCTGAAGACTTCATTCATCATATCCAACCTAATCTTCCAATTTTTTAATATGTTTTTCTCACTATCAGATCCCTTACTGCTGTTATATCACAAGAAAATTCTCCATTAGAATGGGTATATCTCCATTCGAAACAGGCCAAGAAAATTGTCTCTTACCTTGAGCTTATTGGTACTATTGTCCATCAGGGTCGTGCTCATATACAGACATTAACTGGATATGATCCTGATGGTATATACATTCCCATTTCAAAGTTAGAATTTAATGCAGCATTGCAAAACAATATTATGATACAAATTGCCTTTTCTAATTTCCAGAGAACTTTACTTCCAAATTTGCCTAAAGGTAAACTTTGGGACTTCCCAAAAACAACTCCTTTTGTTGTCAATTTCATCATATCTGAAACCCCTATTCCAGAAGCACCTACCTATTACATAGATGGAAATAAACAAGGATATTCTGGAATAGTGGGTCCTCACTGGATGAAACGAGTAAAAAGTCCTTTTTCCTCTGTCCAGAGAGCTGAACTTTATGCTTTATATCTTCTACTAGAATGTGAATCTTCCCCTTCTAAGGTACTTACAGATTCGTTATACATTGCCTCCATGTTTCCCAATTTCGTCACAGCCCCGCTTTCTTCTTCCGATTTGGAATTGACTCAATTGTTTTTGTCTGTTCAAACTCTCATTCAATCACATTCATGCCCTTTCTATATTACACATATCCGTGCTCACTCAGGCCTTCCTGGACCTTTGGCAGCTGGAAACAACAAGGTTGATAAATTAATAAGTGCTCTCTTCTCCTCTCCAAAAGAAGAACATGAGCTTCTTCATACCAATGCTAATCTCCTACATGGCCACTATCATATTCCTTTATCTGCTGCTCGCGATATTGTGCGATCTTGTTCTGTCTGTTCCCCATTACATCAACGGATGTCACCATCAGCAGCTAATCCTCGTGGCTTCCATCCTAATGAATTGTGGCAAGCTGATTTTACCCACTTTTCTTTACCCCGTACCTCTCTGCTTTTTGTTGTAGTTGACACTCATTCAGGTTTCATTTGGGCTGTCCCTGCCTCTTCTGAGTCAACCAAAGCAGAATCCAGGGTTTATTGTCCACTTTTTCAGTGATGGGCCTACCTCATACCTTGAAAACTGATAACAGTCCCGCTTTTACTTCGAAAGGTTTTGCGACCTTTCTTTCGGATTGGAACATCCTTCATCTTTGTGGAATCCCTTATAACCCTCAGGGGCAAGTCATTATTGAACGGGCCCATAGGACCCTTAAATTAACTTTAAATAAATTAAAAGAGGGAACACTCTATACAAAATATGGCCCAAAAGGATATTTACCTCTTACTTTATTTACCATAAATTTTTTGAACGAATCTTCAGAAAAGATGACTAGAGATAGAAGGCATTTCTTGAATATGTCCAAAACTAACGTTTCTGAGCAATTTTTGAATTTGGATGTTTGGGTGAAACGATTCAATAACTGGAAGCCAGGGGTGCTAAAGCTCCTAGGCAGAGGATATGGTCTTGTCCCCATAGATGGAGAAGATATCTGGGCTCCACAGCGATGTATACGTCCTCAACAACCAGGACCCATCGGGAGCAAAGAAATGGGTGACCCACATCACCAAGAGAATGGCCACAATGTCACTGGAGGAAGAGAAACAACAGAAAAGAAGGAGAACTGCTCCAGCTCAACCATACCCCACTTGGGCACAGATCAAGAATCTGACAAGGAAAGCTGAAGATGTACTGAAAGAAACCAGAACCCCTTTAACTCCTGATAAACTTTTCTTGGGTATGCTAGCTGTATTGTCCTGTACATCGGCATTGAGTGCTAGTTATACATACTGGACTTACATTCCTGCTCCGCCTTTGTTGCAATTTGTTGACTGGAGTGAACCTAGCCCTCTGGTCTTCACTAATGATAGCCAACACTTCCCTCCTCCATGGTCTAGAGCTGGACCTACTCATCCTGATCAAGAGAGGAAAGCAATCAATATATCCATAGGGTATAAGGTTTTACCTATTTGCTTTGGTGCAAGTCCTCCCTGCATGTCTATACTTCCTCAATGGTGGGGTTATTCCTATAATAATGGCACAGGTTTTAGGTTGGGGTTTTTTTCTGCCGCTTCATTTCTGTTAAATCAATCTGAAAGGTACTATCATGGGCAAATTTTTAACAGTACAAAGGCTTTATTTTTACCTGAGGAGCCTCCCTCTGAAGCAGTATCCTGGCAAAGAAAACATCAGGGCCCTCCATTATTTTGGTCTGAGTGCCGGGGAGTTGTTAGAAAAATATCTCATTATTTGAATGTTACATTTATTGATTGGGGACCACATGGAATGTTTGTTAATTGCTCTGATTGAGAAGAGGGAAATTGTAATGGGACAAAAAATATTAGATTTAATCATTCTTTGGGGGGACTATGGCATCAACAGAATGATATCCTCAGTTGGTATAATGGTGGCCTGTTTCCACCCAGGCCCCGTATGATCCATCCTCAACTCGGGCCTGGACATTGGCACATCTGGAAAATACCTGCCTCTTTACACCAATTTGCTACCCTTGTAGGACATGCTCGTACTTCAGGCCCCCAAAATTATACTATCACTTATAATAGCACTGGGTTCATTCAAGCATGTGTACACCCTCCTTTTCTGTTTGCTATAGGATAATTCATTATTACAAACTCCACACAACTTGTCAATTGCACAAACTGTAAACTCTACACTTGCTTAAACCATAGTTTGCCATTCAATCATAGTAGGGAGGGAATTTTCCTTATGAAACAGAGAGCAGAATTATGGATACCTATTTCTCTTGATGAACCATGGTCTGACTCTATGTTTCTATCATTTTTACTAGAAAGAGTTGTCAAAAGAACTAAACACTTTGTCGGTTGGATTATATTAGGCATTATTAGTCTCATAACAGTCGTGTCTCTTGGCACTGTGTCAGGCATGGCCTTATATAATTCCATTCAAAATCGTGAGTTCATCACTTCATGGCATAAAGATTCCCATGAGCTGTGGGCACAACAAGCAAAAATTGATCAGCAAATCCAGGCCCGATTAGATGAAATACAGGATACTTTTTTTATATGTAGGAGATCAAGTAAATCGATTACAATTACCACTCAAACTGAAATGTCATTGGAACTTTACACACTTTTGTATTACTAATTTACCCTACAATGCCTCTGAGTACCCTTGCGACACGATTGAAGCTCATTTACAATTATAAAAAACTAACATGAGTCTTAATATTGAAAAATTGAAGAAACAAATAAGTGACAGTTATTCTCACTTACCCCCAGAATTATATAGTTTGCAGTTTTATGATGCATTAACCTCCGCCTTTTCATCACTAGACCCTCGATCTTGGTTTTCATCTTCTCATATTATCTCATATGTTCTAATAATTCTCATTATATGCATTGGTGTTATAAGCTTTCAATGCCTCTGGATCAGATCCTCCCTAACCCAAGCTACAGGAATAAAAATGATGGTTGCAGTCCTAACACTAAAACAGAAAAGGAGGAAATGTTGAGGGAAACTACGTGACTGCCTTGAGGAGAAGGTCCTCACAAGGAACTGCCGAAGGGCCAGGGCCACCAGGCATGTCTCCATGTTTTGCCCTGAGAAACATTTCCTGCATATACGGCTTTTACGACTGCATGAGAATAGTGCTGAGAATAACAAGCTGGCCTTGAGGAGAACAGATTGTCTTTTGATCCTGAGAAAATAGAGTCTATGTGTCTCATTAAACTTGGTAAACTTGCTGTTATCAACTTTGTACGTGCTCAAGCTCCATCTGTGTAACCTTGATTTTTGTAAGTTTTTCCCTTGCTCCCATGCATAAAACAACTCGCTGTAGAAGTAAAGTTTTGTTAGTTTCCCAGAGAGGCTGTCCGTGTCCTTTTTTCAGAATCTACTCCGCCAAGCTTTCCACAATGGGTTATGTGCAGTATGCATGTGTGAGTTCCACTTGAAGTGTGGTGGTGTTGCTTCTGCATCACAGCTGTGTCTATTGGGTCAGCCACGAGAGGAGAGAATATAGTATGTCTACTGCTATGGCTGCTGCATCAGCTAGGAGAAAGGTTGTGTTGTGTGAGATTTTGGAATGGTTGCTGCTATGGCTGCTGTGTCAGTCAGGAGAGAATAAGTGTGTGCGCAGTTCCTACGGCTCCTCGAGTCTTTTTCCAGCCTCTTGGCTTGTGCCTTGCCTACCCTGGGTTCAGGGAACAGTGTGGATAATGTGAACAGTGAGACATTTGGTGTCATGAACAGAATCAGCAAAACAACATCCATCTAGGTCATGACAAAGCACCGAGCTGAGCTCCCTACACTAGACAGCAAGTTCCCAATAGCTATCTGTTTTACACATGGCAGTGTAAGTATGTCAGTCTCAATCTGCCAATTCATCCCATGCTCCCCCCATGTCCACGTGTCCATTCTCTATGTCTGTATCTTGATTCTTGCTCTATAAATAGGTTCATCTGTACCATTTTCTAGATTCCACATACATGTAAATATATAAATATATATTTATGTAAATATACCATATTTGTTCTTCTCTTCCTGACTTTACTCTGTGTGATAGACTCTAGGTCCATCCACCTCTCTACAAATGACTCAATTTCATTCTTTTTTTGACTGAGTAATATCCCATTTTATATATCTACCACATCTTTATCCATTCCTCTGTTGATGGACATTTAGGTGGCTTCCATGTTCTGCCTATTCTAAATAGTGCTGCAATGAATATTGGGGTGCATGTATCTTTAAAATATGGTTTTCTCATAGTATATGCCAAGTAGTGGGATTTCTGGGTCATATGAAAGGCCTATTTTTAGTTGTTGTTTTTTTTAAAGGAACCATTGTTGCAATGGTAAATGAGATTGTTCCCTTGATTTTATTTTCTGATCTTTCATTGATGGTATACAGGAATGCAAGAGATTTGTGTGTATTAATTTTGTATCCTACAACTTTGCTAAATTCATTGATTAGTTCTAGTAGTTTCTAGTGTCATCTTTAGGATTTTCTGTGTATAATATCATGTCATTTGCAAACAGTGACATTTTTACTTCTTATTTTCCAATTTGAATTCCTCTTATTTCTTTTTCTTCTCTGATGGCTATGACTAGGACTTCCAAAACTATGTTGAATAATAGTAGTGAGAATGGACATCCTTGTAAAGTTCCTGATCTTAGAGAAAATGCTTTCAGTTTATCACCATTGAGAATGATGTTTGCTGTGGGTATATCATATATGGTATTTATGTTGAGGTAGATTCCCTCCATGCCAACTTTCTAGAGAGCTTTTTAAAAAATCATAAATAGGTATTGAATTTCATCAAAAGCTTTTTCTGCATCTATTGAGATGATCAGAGGTTTTTATTATTTAATTTGTTAATATGGTATATCACATTGATTGATTTGCTTATATTGAAGAATCCTTGCATCACTGGGATAATCCCACTTGATCATGGTGATGATCCTTTTAATGTGTTGTTGAATTCTGTTTGCTAGTATTTTTTTGAGGATTTTTGTGTCTATGTTAATCAGTGATATTAGCCTATAATTTTCTTTTTTGGTAATATCTTTGTCTGGTTTTGGTATCAGGATGATGGTGGCTTTATAGAATGATGTGTGGCAGTTTTCCTTCCTCTGCAATATTTTTGAACATGCGTTTGAGCAAACTCTGGGGGATAGTGAAGGACAAGGAAGCCTGGCATGCTGCAGTCCATGCGGTCACAAAGAGTAGGACATGACTGAGTAAGTGAACAACAATAACAACAACAAAATGTTTGGCAGGACACACCTCTGAAACCATCAGGCCCTGCACTTTCTTTGGTTGGAAGTTTTTAAATCACAGTTTCAGTCAGAGTGCCTGTGATTGGTCTGTTCATGTTTTCGATTTCTTTCTGCTTCAGTCTTGGAAGGTTGTACCTTTCTAAGAATTTGTCCACTTCTTCCAGATTGTTAATTTTACTGGCATATGGTTGCTTGTAATAATCTCTACAAGATATAACTTTGTATTTTTGCAGTGTCAATTGCAATTTCTCCTTTTTACATTTATAATTTTATTGATCCAAATTCTCTCCCTTTTTTTCTTGAAGGCTGACTACAGGTTTATCAATTTTTTAAACCTTCTCAAAGAACCAACTTTTAGTTTCATTGATTTTTGCTATTGTTTTATTTGTTTTTATTTATTTCTACTCTGATCTTTATGATTTTTTTTCCTTCTACTAACTTTGTGTTTTTCTTGTTCTTATTTTTCTAGTTGTTTTAGGCATAATGTTAGGTTGTTTATTTGAATATTTTTCTTGTTTTTTTTTTTCTTAGCTGATATAAATATCACCTTTATTTTCAAAGCAATGAAACATGGAAACACTCATTTACAAGAGAATTTTTCATAATATAAATCTCAGCCACAGTCTTACAACTAACTTTGACAAAAATGGTTCACTATAAACCTGTAATTGCCCAATACTGTGCAATTCAAAAGATTTTGTACCATTACTGTTGACATTAAAATGGCCTGTCTTCATTTGTTCAACATGAAAAAAGAAAATGGGATAAGTGTTTAGAACTGAGCATCTTATTATACTTCACTAAAGTGACAATAATTTATTTATTAAAACCTCAATAAAGCTAATGGAAAAGAGATGTACAGGGACTTTGCTCTTACCTATTGGATAACACACAATGGAATATTTATTTATTCAATACAAATTTATAAATCTCTTAATCGTATTTCAAGGTTACAAATGTTAGTACATTAATTCTGCTTCTGTACTATTTAGCTGTTCACGTTTAGTTATTTATTGATAATTTGGTGGCCTCAGTTTTTCCAACTATAAAATTATTTCATTTCCTTTATAAAACTATGATCTGTGGTAAACAGTTAGAGGTAAAAAAAAAAATTTTTTTTTCAATTAAACCACAGACTGTATTTGAGTATCATCATTTCCCCTCTACTGTTCCTTTTGTGTCCCAGGATATGACTCAAGACCCCATGCTGCATTCGGTTTCTGTGTCTTCCTAGTCTTCTCCACTCTGAACAAGGGCTTTCCTTGTGTTTCCTTGTCTCCCATGGACTCTCATTTTACTTTTTTTAATATAAATTTATTTATTTTAATTGGAGTTTAATTACTTTACAATATTGTATTGGTTTTGCCATACATTGACATGAATCTGCCACGGGTGTACACGTGTTCCCCATCCTGAACCCCCCTCCCACCTCCCTCCCCATCCCATCCCTCTGGGTCATCCCAGTGCACCAGCCACGAGCACCCTGTATCATGCATCAAACCTGGACTGGTGATTCATTTCACATATGATAATATAAATGTTTCAATGCCATTCTCCCAAATCATCCCACCCTCGCCCTCTTCCACAGAGTCCAAAAGACTGTTCTATACATCTCTGTCTCTTTTGCTGTCTCACATATAGAGTTATCATTACCATCTTTCTAAATTCCATATATATGCATTAGTATACTGTATTGGTGTTTTTCTTTCTGGCTTACTTCACCCTTTATAATAGGCTCCAGTTTCATCCACCTCATTAGAACTGATTCAAATGTACTCTTTTTAATGGCTGAGTAATATTCCATTGTGTATATGTACCACAGCTTTCTTATCCATTAGTCTGGTGATGGACATCTAGGTTGTTTCCATGTCCTGGCTATTATAAACAGTGCTGTGATGAACACTGGGGTACATGTGTCTCTATCAATTCTGGTTTCCTCAGCAGTGTGTATGCCCAGGAGTGGGATTGCTGGGTCATATGGCAGTTCTATTTCCAGTTTTTTAAGGAATCTCCACCCTGTTCTCCATAGTGGCTGTACTACTTTGCATTCCCACTAACAGTGTAAGAGGCTTCCCTTTTCTCCACACCCTCTCCAGCATTTATTGCTTGTAGACTTTCGAATAGCAGCCATTCTGACTGGCGTGAAATGGTACTTCATTGTGGTTTTGATTTGCATTTCTCTGATAATGAGTGATGTTGAGCATCTTTTCATGTGTTTGTTAGCCATCTGTATGTCTTCTTTGGAGAAATGTCTGTTTAGTTCTTTGGCCCATTTTTTTATTGGGTCATTTATTTTTTGGGAATTGAGCTGTAGGAGTTGCTTGTATATTTTTGAGATTAAGTCTTTGTCACTTGTTTTGTTTGTTATTATTTTCTCCCATTCTGAAGGCTGTCTTTTCACCTTGCTTATAGTTTCCTTTGTTGTGCAAAAGCTTTTAAGTTTAATTAGGTCCCTTTTGTTTATTTTTGCTTTTATTTCCAATACTCTGGGAGGTGGGTCATAGAGGATCTTGCTGTGATTTATGTCGGAGAGTGTTTTGCCTATGTTCTCCTCTGGGAGTTTTATAGTTTCTGGTCTTACGTTTAGATCTTTAATCCATTTTGAGTTTATTTTTATGTATGGTGTTAGAAAGTGTTCTAGTTTCATTTTTTTTTTTTTTACAAGTGGTTGACCAGTTTTCCCAGCACCACTTGTTAAAGAGATTGTTTCTCCCTTGTATATTCTTGCCTCCTTTGTCGAAGATAAGGTGTCCATAGGTGCATGGATTTAATTCTATGCTTTCTATTTTGTTCCATTGATCTATATTTCTGTCTTTGTGTCAGTACCATACTGTCTTGATGACTGTGGCTTTGTAGTACAGCCTGAAGTCAGGCAGGTTGATTCCTCCAGTTCCACTCTTCTTTCTCAAGATTGCTTTGGTTATTCAGGTTTTTTGTATTTCCATATAAATTGTGAAATTATTTGTTCTAGTTCTGTGAAAAATACTGTTGGTAGCTTGATAGGGATTGCACTGAATCTATAGATTGCTTTGGGTAGTATAGTCATTTTCACAATATTGATTCTGCCAATCCATGAACACGGTATATTTCTCCGTCTATTTGTGTCCTCTTTGATTTCTTTCATCAGTGTTTTATAGTTTTCTATATATAGGTCTTTTGTTTCTTTAGGTAGATATATTCCTAAGTATTTTATTCTTTCCATTGCAATGGTGAATGGAATTGTTTCCTTAATTTCTCTTTCTGTTTTCTCATTGTTAGTGTATGGGAATGCTAGGGATTTCTGTGTGTTGATTTTATATCCTGCAACATTACTATATTCATTGATTAGCTCTAGTATTTTTCTGGTGGAGTCATTAGGGTTTTCTATGTTGAGGATCATGTCATTTGCAAACAGTGAGAGTTTTACTTCTTTTCCTATCTGGATTCCTTTTATTTCTTTTTCTGCTTTGATTGCTGTAGCCAAAACTTCCAAAACTATGTTGAATAGTAGTGGTGAGTGTGGGCACCCTTGTCTTGTTCCTGATTTTAGGGGAAATGCTTTCAACTTTTCACCATTGAGGATAATATTTGCTGTGGGTTTGTCATATATGGCTTTTATTATGTTGCGGTATGTTCCTTCTATTCCTGCTTTCTTGGGGGGTTTTAAATCATAAATGGATGTTGTATTTTGTCAAAGGCTTTTTCTGTATCTATTCAGATAATCATATGGTTTTTATCTTTCAATTTGTTAATGTGGTGTATTGCATTGATTGTTTTGCAGATATTAAAGAATCCTTTCATTCCTGGGATAAAGCCCACTTGGTCATGATGTATGATCTTTTTAATATGTTGTTGGATTCTGTTTGCTAGAATTTTGTTGAGGATTTTTGCATCTATGTTCATTAGTGATATTGGCCTGTAGTTTTCTTTTTTGTGGCATCTTTGTCTGGTTTTGGAATTAGGGTGATGGTGGCCTCATAGAATGAGTCTGGAAGTTTACCTTCCTGTTCAATTTTCTGGAAGAGTTTGAGTAGGATAGGTGTTAGCTCTTCCCTAAATTTTTGGTAGAATTCAGCTGTGAAGCCGTCTGGCCTGGGCTTTTGTTTGCTGGAAGATTTCTGATTACAGTTTCAATTTCCATGCTTGTGATGGGTCTGTTAAGATTTTCCATTTCTTCCCGGTTCAGTTTTGGAAAGTTGTACTTTTCTAAAATTTGTCCATTTCTTCCAAGTTGTCCATTTTATTTGCATATAGTTGCTGGTAGTAATCTCTTATGATCCTTTGTATTTCTGTGTTGTCTGTTGTGATCTCTCCATTTTCATTTCTAATTGTGTTAATTTGATTTTTCTCCCTTTGTTTCTTGTTGAGTCTCGCTAATGGTTTGTCAATTTTATTTATCTTCTCAAAGAACCAGCTTTTGGCTTTGTTGATTTTTGCTATGGTCTCTTTTGTTTTTTTGCATTTATTTCTGCCCTAATTTTTAAGATTTCATTCCTTCTACTAACCCTGGGGTTCTTCATTTCTTCCTTTTCTAGTTGCTTTAGGTGTAGAGTTAGGTTATTTATTTGACTTTTTGCTTGCTTCTTGAGGTAAGCCTCTATTGCTATGAACCTTCCCCTTTGAACTTTTTTTTTTTTTTTTTACAGTTTCCCATAAGTTTTGGGTTGTTGTATTTTCCTTTTTATTCATATTTTGATTTCTTTTTCGATTTCTTCTGTGATTTGTTGGTTTTTCAGCAGCGTGTTGTTCAGCCTCCACATGTTGGAATTTTTAATAGTTTTTCTCCAGTAATTGACATCTAATCTTTCTGCACTGTGATCAGAAAAGATGCTTGGAATGATTTCAGCTTTTGTGAATTTACCAAGGCTAGATATATGGCCCAGGGTGTGATCGCTCCTGGAGAAGGTTCCATGTGCACTTGAGAGAAAGGTGAAATTCATTGTTTTAGGGTGAAATATCCTGTAGATATCAATTAGGTCTAACTGCTCTATTGTATCATTTAAAGTTTGTGTTTCCTTGTTAATTCTCTGTTTAGTTGATCTATACTTAGGTGTGAGTGGGGTATTAAAGTCTCCCACTATTATTGTGCTATTGTTAGTTTCCCCTTTCATACTCATTAGGATTTGCCTTACATATTGCTGTGCATATATATTTATAATAGTTATATCTTCTTTTTGGATTGATCCTTTGATCATTATGTAGTGTGCTTCTTTGTCTCTTTTCACAGCCTTTGTTTTAAAGTCTATTTCATCTGATATGAGTATTGCTACTCCTGCTTTCTTTTGGTCTCTATTTGCATGGAATATATTTTGCCAGCCCTTCACTTTCAGTCTCTATGTGTCCCTTGTTTCGAGGTGGGTATCTTGTAGACAACATATACAGGGGTCTTGTTTTTGTATCCACTCAGCCATCTTTGTCTTTTGGTTGGGGCATTCAACCCATTTACATTTAAGGTAATTATTGATAAGTATGATCCCGTTGCCATTTACTTTATTGTTTTGGGTTGGAGCTTATATACCCTTCTGTGTTTCCTGTCTAGAGAAGATCCTTTAGCATTTGTTGAAGAAATGGTTTGGTGGTGCTGAATTCTCTCAGCTTTTGCTTGTCTGTAAAGCTTTTGATTTCTCCTTCATATTTGAATGAGATCCTTGCTGAGTACAGTAATCTGGACTGTAGGTTTTTCACTTTCATCACTTTAAGTATGTCCTGCCATTCCCTTCTGGCCTGAAGAGTTTCTATTGAAAGATCAGCTGTTTTCCTTAAGGGAATCCCCTTGTGTGTTATTTCTTGGTTTTCCCTTGCTGCTTTTAATATTTGTTCTTTGTGTTTGATCTCTGTTAATTTTACCAGTATGTGTCTTGGGGTGTTTCGCCTTGGGTTTATCCTGTTTGGGACTCTCTGGGTTTCTTGGACTTGGGTGATTATTTCCTTCCCCATTTTATGGAAGTTTTCAACTGTTATCTCCTCAAGTATTTTCTCATGGACTTTCTTTTTGTCTTCTTCTGGGACTCCTATGATTGGAATGTTGGGGCGTTTCACATTGTCCCAGACGTCTCTGTGTTTGTCTTCATTTCTTTTAATTCTTTTTTCTTTTTTCCTCTGTTTCATTTATTTCTACCATTCTATCTTCTACCTCACTTATCCTATCGTCTGCCTCCATTATTCTACTGTTGGTTCCCTCCATAGTGTTTTTGATCTCATTTATTGCATTATATACTGACTCTTTTTTATTTCTTCTAGGTCCTTGTTAAACCTTTCTTACATCTTCTCAATCCTTGTCTCCAGGCCATTTATCCATAACTCCATTTTGTTTTCAAGATTTTGGATCATTTTCACTATCATTATTTAGAATTTTTATCAGGTAGATTTCCTCTCTCTTCTTCTTTTGTTTGGTTTGGTGGGCATTTATCCTGTTCCTTTACCTGCTGGGTATTTCTCTGCCTTTTCATCTTGTTTATATTGCTATGTTTGAGGTGGTCTTTCTGAATTCTGGCAGTTTATGGTTCCTCTTTATTGTGGAGGTTCCTCACTGTGGGTGAGGTTGGACAGTGGCTACTCAAGGTTTCCTGGTTAGGGAAACTTGTGCCAGTGTTCTGGTGGGTGGAGCTGGATTTCTTCTCTCTGGAGTGCAATGAGGTGTCCAGTAGTGAGTTTTGAGCTGTCAGTGGGTTTGGTGTGACTTTGGGCAGCCTGTATATTGAAGCTCAGGGCTATGTTCCTGTGTTGCTGGAGAATTTGTGTGGTATGTCTTGCTTTGGAACTTATTAGCCCTTGGGTGGTGCTTGGTTTCAATGTAGGTATAGAGGCGTTTGATGAGCACCTATCAATTAATGTTCCCTGGAGTTAGGAGTTCTCTGGTGTTTTCAGGATTTGGGCTTAAACCTCCTGCCTCTGGTTTTCAGTCTTATTCTTACAGTAGCCTGAAGACTTCTTCATCTATACAGCACCAATGGTAAAACATCTAGGTCAGTGATGAAAAGTTCGTCCACAGTGAGGGACACCCAGAGAGGTACACAGAGTCACATGGAGAAGAGAAGAGGGAGGAGGGAGATAGAGGTAACCAGAAGGAGAAGAGGGGGAATCAAAAGGGGAGAGAGCAAGCTTTCCAGTAATCACTTCCCTACGTGCTTTCCACAGTCTGGATCCCTCAGAGATGTTCACGGAGTTACAGAGAAGAGAAGAGGGAGGAAGGAGACAGAGGTGGCCAGTAGGATAAAAGGGGGAATCAAAAGGGGAGAGACAGATCCAGCCAGTAATCAGTTCCCTAAGTGTTCTCCACAGCCCAGAACACAGAAATAGATTCACAGAGTTGGGTAGAGAAAATTAAAATAACAAATACCAAAAAGCAAAGATTAAAAATCTAGAGTAGAGTTTAGTTTCTCAAAAATACAACAATAAAGAAAAAAACAAAGTCACAAGAATTATGAAATATATATATATATATACATATATATGTATATATATATATATATATATGAAGTTTGCTTTAAAAATAGGGTCCTAAAAAATAAAATAAAATAAAAATAGGGTCTTTTTTTGCAGCATAATAGGTTATAAAAATGAAAATTAAAGGAGTAATAGAGGACTTAAAAGTAATAAAAAATTTTAAGAAATTAAGCAAATGATAATAGTAAAATATATCTAGGATTTTCTCTGGTGTTGTTATGGACAGTGTGGGGTCAGTTCATTTTCAGATAGTTCCTTGATCTGGCTTATACTTCTCAAGATCTATAGGCCCCTTCCTATGCAATCAGTGTTAACTGCTACTGCTAAGTCACTTCAGTCGTTTCTGGCGCTGTGCGACCCCATAGACGGCAGCCCATCAGGCTCCCCCACCCCTGGGATTCTCCAGGCAAGTACAGTGGGGTGGGTTGCCATTTCTTTCTCCAATGCATGAAAGTAAAAAGTGAAATTGAAGTCGCTCAGTCGTATCTGACTCCTAGCGACCCCATGGACTGCAGCCCACCAGGCTCCTCCGTCCATGGGATTCTCCAGACAAGAGTACTGGATTGGGGTGCCATTGCCTTCTCCAATCGGTGCTAAGAGCAGGGTTTTAATCTATTGCACCTGTCACATCCGAAGCGTTTCCCTCTGTTTCATCTTGCTCTGTTTGCTGGTCTCTTCCGTGTCTAATTTCTGCCTTGACACAAGAGGGCGGTGGTGGCCACTTTTTTAGGCTTACTTGTTCAGTGCTGTGGGGAGGGATGAACACTGCAAATAAATATCACTGGCATGTGTGGGGAGTGCTCGCAGTGTCTCCGCCACACTGGGTTTGACCCTGCTCATGGTGTGTGTGCTTTCCCAGTCTACACTATTCAGGCTCTAGGTTGCTCTGCCAGGAACTGTCTGAGGCGGGCCCCTCACAAAGGCGCAAGTTTGTTTGGGCCTGCGTTTTGTGCCCTTCCCAGGTCTGAGCAGCTCAGGTGATCAGGTGCTTGGGGAGCACAGTCACCTCCAGTTGGGGGCTGCATCTTATTGCCTCCCCAATCCCAGCCGTTCGGTTTTCTGGTTGTACAACCGGCGCGCCTTCTCAGGTGTGCCGTGTATCTCTTCTGGGGAGCTGATCTCTGGCTGCAACCCTCCCAGCAGATGTCAACTGTCCAGAATCCCAAGAAGTCTTGGTTAGCAACGAAGCCTGCTTGCAGTTTGGTAGATGATGCCTCTCTGGTGCCGCGATTGCCCCCTTCCACCTCGGGCTGCCCTCTCCTGCCTGTCTCTGGCGGGGAATGGGCCAGTCCGCAGCCGGCTAGCTCTGCTCAGTCCTTTGTTCTGTGAGCTGGCCTGGCAGTGTCTTAAGTTAGGGCTTTTCGCAGGATAGCTATCCCACAGTCTGGGTTGCTATCTCAAGTTAGTTCCCTCAGATTGCCCTCTGGGCATTCACTCCTGATCCTTACCCTAAGCAATGCAGCCTGCGCCTCCCTGTCCAGTCCTCACTTGCTAGTGGCGGATGTGAGTGTCTGTGCTGCTTCTCTGCTGGGAGTTGCCCTTAGGCACATAATCTGTGGGTTTTAATTATTTATTTATTTTTCCTCCCGGTTATGTTGACCTCTGAGGTTCCAAGGCTCCCACAGACCCGCCGGTGAGAGTGTTTCCTGGTGTTTGGAAACTTCTCTCTGTTTTAAGACTCCCTTCCCCAGATGGATCTCCGTCCCTACCTCTTTTGTCTCTGTTTTTCTCTTTTATATTTTGTCCTACCTCCTCTCGAAGACTGTGGGCTGCCTTTCTGGGTGCCTGATGTCTTCTGCCAGCATTCAGAAGTTGTTTTGTGGAATTTACTCAGCACTGAAATGTTCTTTTGATGAATTTTTGGGGGAGAAAGTGGTTTCCCCCATCCTATTCCTCTGCCATCTTCTGACTATTTTTCTTGTTTCTTGAGGTAGGATTGAATTGTTGCAAATTTCTCTCTTAAAACTGTTTCACTGCATCTCATAAGGTTTGAATTGCTGTGTTTTCATTTTCATTTTTCTCTAGGTATTTTTTTATTTCCTCTGATGTTTTCAGTTTAGTAGCATATTGTTTAACCTCCACTTGTTTATGTTTTTTAGGTTTTTTTTTTTTTTCTTCTTGTGGTGTATTTCTAGTCTCATAGCATAGTGGTCAGAAATGATGCTTGATATGATTTAAATTTTCTTAAATTTCCCAAGGCTCCCATTGTGGCCTAGCATATAATCAGTTTTAGAGAATATTATCTATACACTCAAGAAGAATGTGTATTATGCTGTTTTTGGATCAAATAATCTATAAATACCAATTAAGTCTATCTGATCTAATGTGTCATTTAAGGCCTGTGTTTTATTGAATTTTTTGATCTGAATGATATGTCCATTGGTGTAAGTGGGGTGTTAAAATCCCCCACTGTTGTTGTGTTACTGTCAATTTTCCCTTTTATTGCTGTTAGTATTTACCTTATGTATTGAGGAGCTCAATATCAACAACTAAACAAAACAAACCCAGAACAGCTAAATAAATGAATAAAAGTTTAAAAGTAAAATAAAGGGAAAAAATTAAAAATTCTTGTCTATCAGCTTCCTTGCCCCCACTGCAAGCTACACCCTACTGCACCTCCCCAGTGGGCCTCCAAGGCCTCCCAATAGGTCTAAGAGGTCTGGACCTGTTGTGTCATCCCTATCTTTATGTATGCTCCTCTCACTGGCATCTGTTCCAGGAGCTGCTTTGGAGTTCCCTACTCACTCTAGCCAGCTGAGGTGCAAGCCTCCATAGGGACATGTACAGTGGCTGGATAGTTAGAGGAGGTCTTAGAGAGGATGGTGCTGCTCTGCCCGCCTGGAGCCACCTGTTCAGAGGAGGTACAGTCAGGATTGGTAACTGCTGTGACTGGCATAGCTGAAGGAGGACTTGGAAGGGGATGACGCTTGATCTGCCTGGATCCACATAGACAGATGAGGCCCTTTTGGGGATGGCACTCAGGCTGCCAGGGTCTGTGTGGCCAGAGAAGGCTTTGGTGGGGGTGGGGCTCAGGCCCAGTTCCTGCATTGTCAGAGTAAGCCTTGCAAGGAAGCTCAGGCCAAGAAACCATATAGTTGGAAGATGCCTTAGTTGGGGGTGGGGGTGGGGAGGAGGCAGCTCAGGCCTGGGAGTCACATGCCCAGAAGAGACCCTGGGGAAGGGAGGCTCAGGCTTAAGGACTCATGTGGCTGCAAGAGCTTTGGGGGGTCAGTTCAGGCCTTGGGCACTCATGCAGCTGAAAGAGGCCCTGGCATGGGTTGGGCCCCAGGCCCAGGATCTGCACAGCTGAAAGGGGCCTCAGGGTGTGGAGTTTCAGGCTCAGAACCCCAGAAGGCTCACTAGGGCCTAAATGGGTGGGGGAGATGCTGGTCGTGTTCCTCTCTGATCCCCTGAAGGTTTCTCTCCATCCTCGCTGATCCCCCAGCTATGAGTGGCCTCTCCAAATGCAGGACTCTTTCCCATCCCTCACCCCCCATGAAGGGCACCAGTCCCATCCTGCCTCCACTTTTCCTTTTCCTCCCTCCTTCCTTCCTTCCCATATCCTATGTGGTCCAATAGGGGTTCCTCCCATCCCCTTAAGGTGTCCAAGGATCCCCACCAGTAACTACTTGGTATCCTAGTTTTGAGAAGACATGAACTCCAGGCTGGGGGAGTTCTTACTCAAATGAGTTTTGATAGGGTGCCATGACCATTAAACAATCAACAAATGGTGCTAGGAAGTTGGCAGAGCAGAAGGATGTGTGCTCATCCCTTCTTACAAGAATACGCGAATCACAATTAATTGCCGAACAACTGTTGACAAAAACTCTGGAACCTGCCAAAAAAGATAACCATACATCCAAAGACAAAGGCGAAGCCACAACAAGATGGTAGAAGGGGCACAATGAAATCTCATATCCACCAGGTAGGAGACCCACAAACTGGTAAACAATTATACCACAGAAATTCTCCCACTGGAGTGAACTTTCTGGGCCCATGTCAGGCTTTTCAGTCTGAGGTCTGTCAATGGGAGGAGTAATCTCCAAAGACTCTGACTTTGGATGCCAGCAGTATTTGATTGCAGGAATTCCACAGGACTGGGGGAAACAGAAAGTCCACTCTTGGAGAGCACACACAAAACTTTGTGTGTGCCAGGACCCATGGGGAAAAAAGCAGTGACCCAATAAAAGACTGGCCAGAACTACCTGCTAGTATTGGGGGAGTCTCCTGCTGGGGTGGGGGGAGGGGCTTGGCACCAGGTGGAGACTACAACACCGGCAGCAGCAGTTCTGGAAAGCACTAGCCCCGCCAAATATCCTGTAGGCTCCAGTTCTGGGTCACTTCAGGCCAAACAACAAATAGGACGGGAACACAGGCCTACCAGTTAGCAGACAATTGGATTAAAGTTTTACTGAGCATGGCCTTGTCCACCAGAGGAGCAAAACCTAGCTCTAATTACCACCACTCCCTCCCATCAGGAATCTTGCAGAAGTCTCTTAGATAGCCTGATCCACTGGAGGACAAAGGACAGAATCAAGAAGAATTACAATCTTGCAGCCTGTGAAATTAAAACCACAATCATAGAAAGTTAGATGAAGTGGAAAAAACAGGATTATGTCCCAGAAGAAAGAAGAAGATAAAACCCCAGAAAAATAACTAAGTGAAGTGAAGATTGGCTACCTTCCAGAAAAATAATTCAGAATAATGATAGTGAAGCTGATTCAGAATCTCAGGAAAAGTATGGAGGCAAGGAACAAGAAGATGCAAGAAATGTTTAACAAAGATCTAAAAGAACTAAAGAATAAGCAAACAGGGAAGAATAATACAACAACTGAAATGAAAAATACACTGGAAGGAATCAAGAGCAGAATAAGTGAGGCAGAGAACAGATGTGACCTGGAAGACAGAAAGGTGGAAATCACTGCCTCAAAACAGAATAAAGAAAAAAGAATGAAAAGAAATTAACTCAGTCTAAGAGACCTTGGGACAACATTAAAGAATCCAACATTTGCAATATAGGTGGGTCCCAGAAAGAGAAGAGAGAGAGAAAGGATCTGAGAAAGTATTTGAAGAGATGATAACTAAAAACTTCCCTAACATGGGATGTCAGTTACCCAAACCCAGGAAGCACGGAGAGTCCCAGGCAAGATAAACCCAAGGAAGAACACATTGAGTCACATGGTAATCAAAGTGACAAAAATTTAAGACAAAGAAAAAATATTAAAAGCAACAAGGCAAAAAAAGACAACATACAAGGGAACTCTCACAAGGATATAATCAGACTTCTCAGTAGAAACTCTGCAGGTCAGAAGGGAGTGGCATGATACATTTAAAGTGATAAAAGGGCAGAACCTACAACAAGAATACCAGCAAGGCTGTCTTTCAGATTCAATGGAAAAGTCAAAATCTTTACAGACAAGGAAAGCTAAGAGAATTCAACATCACCAGACCAGCTTTTCAACAAATACTAAAAGAACTCCTTTATGTAGGAAAGAGACCAACAACTTAAAACAACATTGTACATATATAGACTGCTATATCAAAATCTCATGGGAACAGCAATTCCAAAAACTACAGTAGAAACACACACACACAAAGAAAAAAGCAACCCAAACACAACACTAAAGATGGTCATCAAATCACAAGAGTGGAGAATAAAAGAAGAAGGGAAGAAAAAGGACCCACAAAAACAAATTTCAAAACACTTAAAATAGTAATAGGAACACACATATCAATAATTACCTGAAATGTTAATGGATTAAATGCTTTAACCAAAAGATATATACTGGCTGAATGGTTAAAAAAACAACACCTGTATATATGCTGTTTACAAGAGATCCACTTCAGACCTAAAGATACACATACAGACTAAAAGTGAGGGGATGGCAACCCACTCCAGTATTCTTGCCTGGAGAATTCCATGAACAGAGGGGCCCGGAGAGCTAAAGTCCATGGGGTCTCAAAGAGTCAGACATGACTGAGCAACTAACACACACACACACACACACACACACACACGGGATAAAGAAAGACAACATGTAATGATGAAGAGGTCAATCCAACAAGAAGATATAACAATTGTAAATATATATGTACACAACATAGGAGCACTTCAAAATATAAGGCAAATACTAAGAGTCATAAAGGAAGAAATTGACAGTAACAAAAATAATAGTGGGGGATTTTAACAGTCCAGTTCATCAAGGGATAGCTCATACAGACCAAAAAATCAGTAAGGAAATACAAGCCTTAAATGACACATTAGACCAAATGGACTTAATTTGTATTTATAGATCATTCCATTCAAAAGCAGAAGAATACACAGTCTTCTCAAGTGCACACTTAACATTCTCCTTTCTCCAGCATGACTACATGCTAGGCCATGTTTCCCAAAGCAAGTCTTGGGAAATTTAAGAAAATATAAATCATATCAAGCATCATTTTCAAACACAACACTACAAGATTAGAAATACATCACCAGAAAAAACAGTAAAAAAGAGAATCAGATGGAGGTTAAACAATATCTTACTAAATAAGCAATGGATCATTGAAAAAATCAAAGAGGAAGTAAAAAATATCTAGAAGAAAATGAAAATGAAAACATAACAATCCAAACCTTATGGGATACAGCAAAAGAAGTTCTAAGAGGGAACTCGATAACAATTCAATCTTACCTCAAGAAGAAAAAAAAAAAAAAAAAAAATCCCAAGTAAACAACCTAACCTTACACCTAAAACAAATATAAAAAGAAAAACAAACAAAACCCAAAGTTTGTAGAAGGAAAAAAATCATAATGATCAGAGCAGAAACAAATGAAACAGTGACAAAGAAAACAATAGCAAAAATCAATGAAATTAAATGCTCTTTCTTAAAAGATAAAATTGTAAACTGTTAGCTACACTCATCAGAATAAAAGGGAGAGAATTCAAATCAATAAAATTAGAAATTAAAATGGAGAAGTTACAACTGACACAACCGAAATACAAAGGCTCATAAGAGACTACTACAGACAACTTATGACAACAAAATGCACAACGTGGAAGAAATGGTCAGATTCTTAGAAAGGGACAATCTCCCAAAACTGAACCAGGAAGAAATAGAAAACATGAACAGATCAATCACAAGCAGTCTAATTGAATCTGTGATCTTAAAATTCGCAAATAACAACAATTCAGGACCTGCTGGTTACAGAGGTGTATTCTATCAAACATTTAGAGAAGAACTAACACCTATCCTTCTGAAATTGTTCTAAAAAATTTCAGATGAAGGAAAACTCTTAGACAACATTCTATTAGGCCACCCTCACTCTGATACCAAAACCAGAAAAAGATGTCACAAAAAAAGAAAATTACAGGCTAATATCACTGATGAACATAGATGCAAAAACCTTCAACAAAATACTAGCAATCCAACCCCCACAATACATTGAAAGTATCATACACCATGATCAATGGGATTTATCCCACAGATGCAAGTATTTTTCAATATCCACAAATCAATCAATGAGATACACCACCTCAACAAATTGAAGAATAAAAACCATATGATTATCTCAATAAAAAAACGTTTAACAAAATTCAGCATCCATTTATGATAAAAGCTTTCCAGGAAGTAGGCATAGAGGGAGCATACCTCAACATAGTAAAGGCCATAAAATACAAACCTGCAGCTAACATCATACTCAACAGTGCAAAGTTGAAAGCATTTCCTCTCCTCTAAGATCAGGTAAAAATCACTTGCTACTTATATATTCAACATAGTTTTGGAAGTCCTAGTAATAGTAATCAGAGATGAAATAGAAATGAAAAGAATCCAAATTGGAAAAGAAGTAAACTGTCACTGTTTGCAGATGACATGTTACTATACATAGAAAATTTTAAAGATGCTACCAGAAAACTATTAGAGCTTCATCAATGAATTTGGTAGAGTGGTAGATTTCAGAATTAATACATAGAAATCTTTTGTATTTCTATACACTAACAGTGAAATATCAGAAAGAGAAATTAAAGAAGAAATCTTATTTATCATCACATCAAAAATAGTAAAATACTTAGAAAAGGGCTTCCCTGGTGGTTCAGTCATAAAGAATTCTCTTGCAATGCAAGACTTGGGTTCAATCCCTGGGTCAGCAAGATCCCCAGGAGAAGGAAATGGCAACCCACTCAAGTACTCTTGCCTGGGAAATCCCATGGACAGAGGACTCTGGCAGGCTACAGTCCTTTGAGTCGCAAAAATGATGGATAAGACTTAGCAACTGAACAATGACAATAACAACAACCTAAAAAAAAAAAAAACTGTCTAAGGAGCAAAAGACCTATAATCTAAAAACTATAAGGTACTGATTAAAGAAATCAAAGACTACAGAAGCAAATGGAGAGATATATCATGTTCTTGGATTAGAAGAATCAAGATTGTCAAAATGACCATACTACCGAAAACAATCTACATATTCAATTTGACCCCTATCAAATTACTGATGGCATTTTTCACAGAACTAGAACAACAAATCTTAAAATTTATATGGGGATACAAAAGACCCTGAATAGCCAAAGCAATCTTGATAGAAAAATGGAGCTGGAGGAATTGGTCTCCCTGACTTCAGACTATAATAAAAAGCTGTAGTCATCAAAGCAGTATGGTAGTGGCTGAAAATAGAAATATAGATCAATGGAACAGGATAAAATGCTCAGAAATAAACCCACAAACCTTTGGTCAACTAATCTATGATAAAGAAGGCAAGAGTACACAATGGTGGAAAGACAGTCTCTTCAATTAATGGTGCTGAGAAAACTGGATAGCCACATGTAAAAAAAATGAAATTAGAACATTATTTAACACCTTACATAGAAGTAAGCTCAAAATGGATTAAAGGTCTAAATGTGAGACTGTATACTCTAAAACTCTTAGAGGAAACTATAGGCAAAAAACTCTTTGGCATAAATCACAACGAGATCCTTTTTAACTCATCTCCTAGAGTAATAAACTCCTGGAGAAGGGAAAGGATACCCACTCCAGTATTCTGGCCTGGAGAATTCCATGGATTATATAGTCCATGGGGTCCCAAAGAGTCGGACATGACTGAGTAACTTTCACTTTCACTTCAGAGTAATAAAAATAAACTAATGGCACCTACTTAAACTCAAAAGCTTTTGCACAACACAGGAAACCATGGATAAGATGAAAATACTACCCACAGACTGGGAAAAAAAAATATTTGTAAATGATGTGATCAACAAAGGATTAGACTCCAAAATTTACAAGCAGCTCATGCAGCTTAATATCATGAAAACAAACAAGCTAATCAAAAAACGGGAAGAAGATCTAAACAGACATTTCTCATAGACGATGTAAAGATGGCCAAGGGCACATGAGAAGTTGTTCAGCATTGGTAATTATGAGAGAAATGCAAATCAGAAGTACAATGAATTATTACCTCACACTTGTCAAAATGGTTACCATAAAAAAAAAAAAATCCACAAACACAAATATTGGAAAATGTGTGGAGAAAAAGGAACACTCATGCATTGTTGGTGGCAATGTAAATTGGTACAGCCACTATGGGGAACAGTATGGAGTATCTTAAAAAACTAGAAATAGATTTATCATATGATCCTGTAATTGCAATTCTGGGCATATATCTGGGGAAAAACATAGCATGAAAGGATACATGCACCCAATATTCATTGCAGCACTGTTTGCAATAACCAAGACATGTAAGCAACATAAATGTCCAACCACAGATGAATGGATAAAGAAAATATGGTATATATATATGATAGAATATTACTCAGTCATTAGAAAGAATGAAATAATGCCATTTGCAGTAACATGGATGGATCTAGAGATTGTTATACTGAGTGAAGTCAGACAGGGAATGAGAAATATTGTATTATATTGCTTATGTGCTGTATCTAAAAAGAAATGATACAAATGAACTTAGTTATAAAATAGAAACAGCCTCACAGACTTAGTAAACTTATGGTTACCAGCGGGGAAGGGTGGGGGAGACGGATAGTTTGGGATTGACATACACACACTGTGTTCTCTCTCTGTATGTGTGTGTGTGTATATATATATATATACACATATGTAATATACATATACACATATGTATATATATATATATACATATACACATATGTGTATATATATATATATATATATATACACTGCACAGGCCCTTAGTTGTGGCATGTAGAATCTAATTTCCTGACAAGGGATTGTACCCAGGCCCCCTGCATAGGGAGCATGGAGTCTTAGCCATTGGACCACCAGGGAAGTCCCTGTATAATCTTCTATATTAATGAAAAGCTTAAATGAGAAATTATAAAAATTGTTTTATTAACAAAATCTTCAATAAAATTCACATGGAGCTCATTATTTTAATACTTAAAAATAAGTTAAAATAATTATCCAGAATAAAAAGAAAAACAAAACAAAAACAAATGGTGCTGAGAGAAGTGGATATACCCTTGAAAAGAATGGAATTGGACTCTTCAGTTTCTCTTCAAAATTAACTCAAAATTGACCAAAGACTTAAGAAAAAGAACTAAAAATATAAAAAAAACTAGGAGAAGATATCCAGGGATATCTTAATTAACTTCGATTTGGCAATAGCTTCTTAGGTCTGATACCAAAAGGACAATAACCAAAGAAAAATAGATAAATTGGAGTTCTACAAAATTAAGAATGTTTGTGTATCCAAGTAACAAACGTTGGTGAGGATGTGGAAAAAAGGGGACCCTCATATACTGTTGTTCGGAATGTAAATTGGTACAGCCACTGTGGAAAAAAGTATGCAGGTTTCTCAAAAAAATTAAAATAGATATACCATATATATGACTCAGCAATTCTAGTCCTTGGTATATATCTGGGGAAAAAGTACTAATTCTAAAAGATACATGCACCCCAATATTCATAGTAGCAGTTTCATAATTGCCAAGGTATAGAAGCAACCTAAGTGTCCGTCGACAGATGAACAGAAAAAGAAGTAGTATATATATGCAATAGAATACTTCTCAACTATAAAAAAGAATAAAATTTTCCCATTTGCATAAATATGGAGAGTCCTGGAGGGCATTATGCTAAGTGAAGTAAATTAGACAGAGAAATACAAATGCTATATGTTATCACTTATATGTGAAATCTAAAAAATATATAACATAACAAATTAGTGAATATAACAAAAAAAGAAGCAGACTTACAGATATAGAGAACAAATCAGTGGTTACCAGTGTGGCGGGGAAAAGGGCAATATAAGGGTTGGGGGGAGGGAGGTACAAAGTTTTGAATATAAGATAGGTTACAGAATATTGCACGACACATGGAATATGACACACAGTCAATATTTTGTAATAACCACTAATGGAGTGTAATCTTTAGGAATGTGTAGAAATAATAAACAGTTAAAAAAGAGAAAAAGAATTTTTTTGTATCAAAGGATACTGTAAAGAAAAAATACAACCTACAGAATGACTGGAAATATTTGCAAACCCTACATTTGACAAAGGTTTAATATCTAGTATATATAATAAACTCTTACAACTCAAAAAATAAAAGACAACCCAATTAAAAGATGAGCAAAAGAATTGAATGAACATGTCTCTAAAAAGATATACAAATGACCAATAAAGACATGAAAACATGCTCCACTTCATTAGTCACTATGAAAAGGCAACTTGAAGCACAATGAAATGCTACTTCATACACAGTAGGATGGCTATAATAAAGAAAAGAAGTGTTGATAGGATATCAAATAATTGATACCCTCATATATTGCTGGTATATATGTTAAATATTGTAGGTATTATGGAAAACTTTTCAGCTGTTCCTCAAAAAGTTACACATAGCATGATCACGTGATTCAGCAATTTCATTCCTATGTATGTACCCAGAACTGAAAAGTGGTGATCAAAGAAATAGTTGTAGACAAATGTTCATAGTAACACCATTCACATTAGCAAAAGTTGAAAACACTCCATATGTCCATCCACTGATGAAAGATAAACAAAATGTAAATCCATACAGTGGGTTATCATTCACCTATAAAAGGAATGAAATGTTAATATGTACCATTAATGCTAATGGCACAAGAAAGATGAACCTCAAATACTTTATGGTGAGTGAAAGAAGCCAGTCACAAAAGTCCATATATGATTTCATTTATATATGAAATATTCAGAACAGGTCAAATTAATAAAGGTGAGGTAATTAATAGTTGTCAGAGTCTGAGGGAAGGGGAAATAAATAGTTAAGAAAATATTTATCTAATACAAAATAATGCAGTAGAAGAGAAATAGAAACAAAAAAGATATGGGACATATAGAAAACAAAAAGTAAAATGGCAGAAGTGAATCCAACTACATCAAAGTTAACATTAAATGCAAATAGATTAAGCAATCTAATCAAGGAGTTTGCCAGATCAGAAAAGAAAAAAGAACCTACTATATACCGCCTAATATAGACCCAATAGATTCAAAGACCCAAATAGGTTGAGAATAAAGAACAGAAAAAGCTATATCATGGAAAGAGCAGTGAAAAGAAACCTAGAGTGGCTTTAAAACAAACAAAATCTGTTACTAAGATAAAGAGAGACATTCCATAATTATAAATAGGTCAATACATTGGGAAAATAATAATATTGGGGGAAAAAAGTTAACAAGAGAGTTACAAAATACATGAAGCAACCAGTGACAGAAATGAAGGACAAAATGGACAATTTATTGATATTATTTGGGGTGTTCAATACCACACTTTCAAAAGTGTATAGAACAATTAGGCAGAATATCAACAAGGAAATAGAAGACTTTAACAACAGTGTAAACTAACTAGACATTACAGATATCTACAGAACAATAGAACTCAACAACAATAGAAAAACCCTTCTCATGGACATAGAACACTCCCCAAGACCACAAAGAAGGGCATAAAATAAATCTCAGTGCATTTTAAGGAACTGAAATCATACAGTCTATGTTCTTCAACCACAATGGTATGAAATTAGAAATCAACACAACCATGTGGGTACTAAACAACACATCCCTAAGTAATCAATGAACCAAAGGAGAAATCACAAAGGAAATTAGACTATACTTTGAGATGAGTGGAAAGGAATGCACAACATAAAACTAATGGGACTGAATGAAAGCAGAGTGATTAGAGGAAAATTTGTAACTGAAAACACTTATAGAAGAAGAAAGGTTTCAAGTTAGTAACCTCATCTTCCACCTTAAGACACTGGAAAGAGAAGAGCAAAATAGCCTAAAGCAAGACAAAGAAAGAAAATAATAAATATTTCAGGGAAAATTAATAAAATAGAAAATTAATATGGAATGTCAATAACACCAAAAGTTGGTTCTTCAAAAAGATCAACTAAATTGACAAACTTTTAGCTAGACTTAGCAATTAAAGGAGAGAAGAAAATCGGTAATAAAACTGAAGATGTGACTACCAACATTACAGAAATAAAAATGACTATATGAAAAAGTTATAAACTGTATTTCAAGAAGTTAATAACTTCTATGAAATGGACAAATTACTAGAAAGTCAGAACGTACCTAAGCTGACTCAAGGGAAAAATAGAAATTGGCCCTTAAAAACTAAAGAGATTGAATAAGAAATTGAAAACTATCCATAAAGAAAAGCCCATGCCCATATGGCTTCTCTGATGAATTCCACCAAACCTTTAAAGTAGAACTAGTATCAATATTCACAACTGTTCCAAAATATAAAAGAGCTAACCCTTCCAAATTCATTCTATGAGGCCATTATTATCCTGATACAGAAACAAGAAAAAGGGATCTCAAGCAAAGAAAAGCTATAGATGAACATTCCATATAAATACAGAGAAAAACATCTTTGAAACAGTAGTAGCAAGCTGAATCCACAAACATTAAAAAGATAATAAACCATGACTAGTGGGGATCAATATAATACATCACACAAATTGAATAAAGGCAAAAAACTACATGATCATCTCAATTGATGCAGAAAAAGCATTTGATAAAATCCAGCATTCTTGTATGATCAAAACACACACACACACACACACACACACATACACACATACACAGACACACACTCAGCAAAATTAAGAGGTAAACTTCCTCAACCTGACAAAGGATGTCTACAAAAAGTCCACAGCTTCTATCATATTTAATGATGAAGGACTGAATATGTTCTAGCTAAAACTAGGAACAGGGATATATGTTGTCCCTACTTTTATTGAACATTTTATTCTAGGTTCTAGGCAAGGCAGTTAGACAAGAAAAAGAATCTAAACGTATCTAGATTGGAAAAGAAATGGTAAAACTATTTGTAGATTACATGATTTTATATTTAGAATATTAAAATAAAGAATCCAATAAAAACATATTAGAAGTAATAAAGAATTTAGCAATGTTACAAAATACAAAAATCAACATACAAAATCAATTATATTTCTTTTTTTTCTTTTTTATTAGTTGGAGACTAATTACTTTACAATATTGTAGTGGGTTTTGCCATACATTGACATGAATCAGCGATGGATTTACATGTGTTCCCCATCCTGATCCCTCCTCCCACCTCCCTCCCCATCCCATCCCTCTGGGTCTTCCCAGTGCACCAGGCCCGAGCACTTGTCTCATGCATCCAGCCTGGGCTGGTGATCTGTTTCACCCTTGATAGTATACTTGTTTCAATGCTATTCTCTCAGAACATCTCACCCTCGCCTCTTCCCACAGAGTCCCAAAGTCTGTTCTGTACATCTGTGTCTCTTTTTCTGTTTTGCATATAGGGTTACGTTACCATCTTTCTAAATTCCATATATATGCTTTAGTTTATTGTATTGGTGTTTATCTTTCTGGCTTACTTCACTCTGTATAATGGGCTCCAGTTTCATCCATCTCATTAGAACTGATTCAAAGGTATTCTTTTTAATGGCTGAGTAATATTCCATTGTGTATATGTACCACAGCTTCCTTATCCATTCGTCTGCTGATGAGCATCTAGGTTGCTTCCATGTCCTGGCTATTATAAACAGTGCTGCGATGAACACTGGGGTGCACGTGTCTCTTTCAGATCTGGTTTGCTCAGTGTGTATGCCCAGGAGTAGGATTGCTGGGTCATATGGCAGTTCGATTTCCAGTTTTTTAAGGAATCTCTACACTATTCTCCATAGTGGCTGTACTACTTTGCATTCTCACCAACAGTGTAAGAGGTTTCCCTTTTCTCCACACCTTCTCCAGCATTTATTGCTTGTAGACTTTTGGATAGCAGCCATCCTGACTGGCGTGTAATGGTACCTCACTGTGGTTTTGATTTGCATTTCTCTGATGATAAGTGATGTTGAGCATCTTTTCATGTGTTCGTTAGCCATCTGTATCTCTTCTTTGGAGAAATGTCTGTTTAGTTCTTTGGCCCATTTTTTTATTGGGTCATTTATTTTTCTGGAATTGAGCTGCAGGAGTTGCGTGTATATTTTTGAGATTAATCATTTGTCTGTTACTTTGTTTGCTATTATTTTCTCCCATGCTGAAGGCTGTCTTTTCACCTTGCTTATAGTTTCCTTTGTTGTGCAAAAGCTTTTAAGTTTCATTAGGTCCCATTTGTTTAGTTTTGCTTTTATTTCCAATATTCTGGGAGGTGGGTCATAGAGAATCCTGCTGTGATTTATGTCGGAGAGTGTTTTGCCTATGTTCTTCTCTAGGAGTTTTATAGTTTCTGGTCTTACATTTAGATCTTTAACACATTTTGAATTTATTTTTGTGTATGGTGTTAGAAAGTGTTCTAGTTTCATTCTTTTACAAGTGGTTGACCAGTTTTCTCAGCACCACTTATTAAAGAGGTTGTCTTTTTTCCATTGTATATCCTTGCCTCCTTTGTCAAAGATAAGGTGTCCATAGGTATGTGGATTTATCTCTGGGCTTTCTATTCTGTCCCACTGATCAAAATCAATTATATTTCTATACACTAGTAATATAAGAAAATTCTATTTACAATGGTACAAAATAGAATAAAATATTTAGGATCAATTTTTTTTTGTAACATAAGAATAATAGTCAGTTTAATAATTACAACAATGTAGCATGAGTAGTCAAGGCCAGGACACTGGTGGGGGCATTTGTGGAGCATCCCCATGCCTGTGAACGGGGACCCTGCGCATCCTACAGAAACACGGGTGCGGGCACTGGGGGCTCACGAGGAGTCCCCAACAATGGCCCAACCTGCTCCAGAGCACATCTCCCGGCCGTGTAAGGCTCCAGTACGTCTCCTCCCACCCGGGCGAGGACATGGCTCCCTCTCCTCATCCATGGAATGTGGGGGCAGAGGCAGATGACCCCTTCCTGATATCCCTTGGGACCCTGAGCCCCTCAAAGGTCCCACGGAGACACTGTTGCACTCTGCTGACAACAGGGCAGGTTTGTAGAAAGAACTGCTCAGATGCATTGTCTCTGCTCCCTAAAAACCTTAGTAAAACACTGGGACCCAGGAAGGATGCATTACACAAGCATATCAATGGTCACCCCTTGGGAGAAGGGGCGGTGAGAACACACGTGTGTCCCCTCGATGCTAAAGTCGACATTTAAGGCAGGTTCTGCAGGTGCCACGTCGGGGCGTGGGCGGCAACACCGCCTGTCACAAAGTGCTGGACAGTCAGGTGACGAAGTGGTTCCTGAGTTAGAATTTGCTCGAGACAGCAAACTTCAGTACACTCGATTGGACTGTTTCCCACTGCGAGGTCTCACACATCACCAAAGGGCCTATTGTGAAAACAAGGCTTACAAAACACTTCAAGGACCATCTTTTCTAGCCCTACCACTAACGAACAAAATAAAATGCTAAGCACAAGGAGTTTACAGTTCTCCTTACACAGTCAAGTGTCCTCATAGTCAACGTCGGTGCCAGACACACCCACTGAGCAGGGAAGTCTGAGGGTGGGGCCGCAGGCGGGGACCACGGGTGCCTAGACCTGCAGCTGCTCGGAGCTCAGGGACGTCCGCCGGCCCGACGCAGTGAGAGGAGCGCAGGTCAGAGTTGCATCTAATGCCACGTGGGCGTTTCCAAGACATCCCTGATCCAGGAGCTGGGGCTTGGGCTTTTAAGGACACGACACTTATCCTTTACAAGTTCATTTCACTTTACAAACCACCTCTTCAGAAGAGCAGGGCAGAGGAGCAGGTCCGGTGAACCAGTTGGACCCCAGGCTGGGCTCCAGGCCCCGAGGACAGGCTCCCTCCTCCGTGCCCTGGCCATCTGCACTTGACATGGGGTGGGGTGGGGGAGGGTCCCCGTCTCAACCCCCACTCCTTGGGGAATCTCGGGCGTGTTCTATTGCTGTACTTTTGCAGAAACAGTGCAGACACTGCGTTCTCAGTGAGCACGGAAAGCCTGCCCACCGCCCACAATGGGACAGAGTGCCCACCTGCACCCGGCAGCCCATCCTCAGTCTGTAGCAACGTGCAATAAATAACACACTTTATTTACAAGCTCCAGTGAGCTTGCTCTTTCTGGGAGGACGGGACGGTGCACCTGGCCAAGTTACCAGACCAGCCCCCATGCCAGGCACCCTCTGCCATGCATGTGCTCACATGAGGCAGACATGCACACACCTGTCATGGGACCCAGTGGCAGCAGATGTGGTTCCTCGGGTTTGGGCCTGAGGCCCAGACCCCCGGGTTCAGCCCAAGTGAGGCACATGGCAACTGTGACCCTGCTCTACCAGGAGACTGGGGTGGGAAGACAGGGCCTTTGCAGGTCTAACCAGGTGAGCTGCAGGCGGACACCGTAGGAAGTGTTTCTAGAGCACTGCCGGGGGGGTGGGGATGGGGGGAGCAGAGCAGGCACCCCCAGAAACACCTGTGTATCTCCAGCCTCTGGTCCCCACGAATGGTGAGTACAAGACCCAGGGTACAGGACCAGAGAGGTTAGTGGAAGGGGACTGCAGCCCAGGAGTCAGCCCAGACAGAACCACCACCATATGCATTCAGAACAGGGCATTTACAGGGAACCTATACATAATATTTACACATGTTCACTCAGAGCCCGCAAGTCTAGATGCCGTCACTGCACTTATTGCAAAACAAGGTACTGGATGTGGAGGAGGAGACACATGGTCTGGCCTCAGTGCCTGTGCCTCACAGCCGCCCCGGGTTGCACGTCTCCATGCACAGAAAGCAGCGGCCATGCAGCCCCTCCCTGCAGCCCTGAGTGTCACGGGCGGGGGTCTCGGGGCTCTGGCTCAGTCTCATAACCGGTCTTGATGAATCACCAGGACGCCTCTCAGAGGTTCGTCTCATCCCAAGCAGGGTCGTTCACGTTCTTGAGAACCTTCCTCACCAGCTTCTCCAGATCTTTGCAGGAGAAGATCCTGCAGGTCCAGGATCTTCTGGATCCTGAGACTGATCCAGAAGATCAGGGTTAGGGTTAGGGTTAGGTTAAGTTCAGCAAACACTTCATATTTAATGGGAAATCTAGAAGAAATATGTTTTTTTCCAGCAAATGCTTGTACAGTCTTTAGAAGAATGCACCAAAATGCCAGAGACCCAGCAGAGGGTCAGGGACTGCTTCCTCAGCCTGATGCCACAAATGAAGACCCTGTACCTGGCATACTGTGCCAACCACCATCCACGGTCAGCATTCACACAGAGCACAGTGAGGAGCTGTGAGAGTTCATGGAGATGAAGGGTGCCAGCAGCCTCCTCCAGAGACTTCTTCATCTTCTTGTCCTGTCTTAATTCCTGGACTTCATCTTTTAGCACATACACGGTGTCAACGAGACTCTTTTCTTCTGTCACTGTCTGACCGTTGCTTTTAGTTTCTTCAACTATAATTTTCTCTTCTTCTGGAAACAAAACTTGTGGAGCAGATTCTTTGCGTGAACTTGAGTTGAATGTCTGTCATGTCTTGGCACTGGTGCGATAAGTAAGTCTTGATGACCTTCAGGATCTGGGCATCCTCCTCCATCACAGCTGTTTTTCCTCAGCATGAACTCCTCATCTGAAGGCTTCTGCTCTGGCCTGTGCTTGAGGAGCAGCTTCTTCATGGTCTTGGGACTCTTGCTCAGGTCCTCCTTGTAGCAGAGGGCAGCCAAGGGCTGCAGGCGGGGGTGTGGGTCACAGGCAGCTCAGGCTCCAGGGCTTGGGGGTCTTCAGAGGGTCTAGGGGCCCCCTGTTGATTGATGGTGGTGTTTGGAGTGTGGTGGTGGGAGGGGTGGGGCAGCGTGCAGTAGGTGGGCGTCAGCAGCACAGGCTTGCTGTCCACATGCTTGCTGGACAGGGTGATGGAGTGGGAAGCAAGGGTGTGAGACAACACAGAGTGAGAGGTCCGCCAGGGTGACCTTCGTCTGCTTTTGCAGATAGTCCACCCACTCGTGGAGGTCCTGCTGGTTGTTGCAGGACACCAAGATCCGCTTGATCATGCTCCCTGATATTTCAAATGCATCTCTATGATTTTCACTGTCCTCGAGCTTTGTGATTGTCGTTCCTGTCATTGGTAGCTTTCCCTGATATATAAAACCACTCATCCTAGAACTGACAGACAGCATTAGCAAAATATCTGGAAAGAGTAGAAGATATCTTTCATTCTTTTCCTCACTGCCAGCACACTGGATCAGGACCTGGCACACGTAAACAACGCTGCCCAGGGTCTTGATGTTGTCGCCCTCCCAGCTCCGGATGGCTTCTGTCAGGATCTGTGGCTCCAACTCCTTCCTCTTCCACACCCCCTGACACTGTGCTGAAAGGTTTTTGAAGGTGGTCATGGATTTCTGAATATCCTGTCTGTCTGGGTGATAATCCTCCATGTGTCTCTCCAGCTCCTTGAGCAGTGCAGGGTACTTGTCCAGACACATGAATGGCTTGCTGAGGTTGGTGGTCAGCATGAGAATGCCCGGGCTGCTGGCACCCTTCATCTCCATGAACTCTCGCAGCTCCTCACTGTGCTCTGTGAGAATGCTGACCGTGGACAGTGGTTGGCACAGTATGCCAGGTACAGGGTCTTCATTTGTGGCCATCAGGCTGAGGAAGCAGTCCCTGACCCTCTGCTGGGTCTCTGGCATTTTGGTGCATTCTTCTAAAGACTGTATAAGCATTTGCTGGAAAAAAACATATTTCTTCTAGATTTCCCATTAAATATGAAGTGTTTGCTGAACTTAACTTCTCACTGGTCTGCAGGGGCTGTAGGTAGATTGAAAGCACAGTCTGAAGTTCTTTAGAATATTCATTTTCTGTTTCCAAAATATTCTGTAGCACCACATTGTAATAGCTTTTGTTAATGGCAGTCGTATCAAATCCTTTGGGAGGGCTCTTCAAGATTCCAGATTTGGGTAACACAGGCTTTATGCTGGACTTGATCTTGTGCAAGTAGTTGCTGGGGAACCAGCCAGTCCTGCAGTTGTGCTCGCCCTCCCACCAGTCCCCCTCCTCCACCCACGTGACGTGGATGACGTCTCCTTTCGTGAAGGACAGCTTGTCTTCATTCGTCTGCTGGAAGTTAAACTTGGATCTGATGACCAGCTGATTGTTGATATTATCACTCATGTCCAAACTGTGGTACTGGCCCTGAACAACTGTGAAGTCCTACCATGAAGGCTGTGGTCCCAGGGAGTCAGAAGACTTGATCCGGTGGGAGGAGGGCCAGGCGCACATGGAGTCGCTCACCAGGCCGATGTCTGCTATTACTTTATTCAGCATCACTAAGGAGCTGAGGACCTTGTTGAAATTCTGCCCCTGATACAAATCATTTGCATCAGACGTCTCCAGCTGCAGGGACACCCCACAGCCTCGCAGGAAGTCGCGGATGTTGCTCAGACTCGCCCTTGCTCCGGGTCTCCGGGTAGACCTGCAACACAGAGAACAGGCGCTGAGCACTGTGGACAGGTCGCAGGTGCGCCCAGAGGCAAGCCAGACGCGGCCCCCTGCAGGAATCCAGCCCCTCATGTGACCAGGGCGGGTGGCCCCGGCGGCTTGGAGCGACCCTGGCCACCCCCCAGCGCCCGAGCACTCAGCCACTGCCTCTCCTTATATTTAAGATCAATTTAACAAAGAAATGCAAAACTTTTGAAAGAGGGGTCAAAGATAACAGCATAGGAAGACCCTGAGCTTGCCTCCTCATATATAGAGCAATTCCTCCTAAAGAACAACTAATTGGCTGATTGAACTGCTACTGCAAAGAGAAGCTTCACATAGAAATGGGTAGAAGAGATGGGAACATGGAATCTCCCTAATGTGGAGATCCGTAGTAGGGAGGGATATTGCTGAGGGGTCAGAACACAGACTCACCCACCCTGAGACACAGTGAAAACACAGCAATTTAAAAGTCATCTAGACTATAAGTAAAGGAAATCTACTCACTAACCCTAGAGCTTTGGGTTAATGGACAGGAAATTGTTGGAGGTCTCACCAGGGTCGGAGGTATCAGTGAACGCCATTGTTTGAGTTCCCCAGGCATTCCCTCAGGCCCATGCCCATTCCAGCTCTAGCCATTTCACCAAGGGCAGTCTCAGGTGAAGTCGCCCCCAGCCACTCCCAGGCTTGTGCCTGATCCAGCTCCAGCTGTTGTGCCATGGAGGCCTTGTTACAACTCTTCCTGAGACTGCATCCAGCCTAAGCCCACCCTAGCCCCAGCCGTTTTGCCAAAGTGGCCCCAATGTGGCATACCCACAAGGAATTACCCTGGCCCAGGCCCATTCCAGTTCCAGCCTTCCCATCAAGGTGGTCTCAGGAACATCACTCTCTGGGAAACACTACCAGTCCAACCCTCTTCAGCTCAAGCCACCCTGCCAAGGTTGCCTCAGTTCAGCACTCCCCAGGGACTTCCTTTGGCTCATGCCCACTCCAGTTCTACTAATCTGCCAAAGCTTCCAGGTGCAAGAAGTCTACACAGAGGATGCTCCCACACAAGGCCCTCCTTCACCTATTCATAGAAGCAAAGACCAAAAGCACACAAAATGAGGAGTCAGGAATATGTTCCAAATGGAGGAACAAAATAAAAGCCCAGAAAAATAAAAACCCAATGAAATGCAGATAAATAATTTACATAATAAAGAGTTCAAGAAACAATCATGAAGATACTCGTTGAACTCAGCAGAGTGGAGGAACTCAGTGAGAACTTCAACAAAGATTTTTAAAATATAGGGAAGAACAAACCAGAACTGAAGGATATAATGACTGAAATAAAATATGTTCTAGAGGTAATTAACAACAGATTACATGATACAGAGGAATGGATAAGTAATCAAGAAGACAGAATAGTGGAAATCACTCAATCAGAACAGGAAAAAAAAAGAATTTTTTAAAGTGAGGATAGTTTAAGGGACCTCTGGGACAACATCGAGTGTCCTAAGATTCACATTATATGGGTCCCAGAAGGAAAAGAGACACAGGAAGGGACAGAAGACTTATTTGAAGAAATAATGGATGAAAACTTCCCTAACCTGGGGAAGGAAACAGACATCCAGGTACAGGATGCACAGAGTCCCCAAAAGATGAATCCAAAGAGATCCACACCAAGTCATCACAATTAAAATGGCAGAAGTTAAAGAGATAATCTTAAAGGCAGCAAAGGAAAAAAAACAAAAAAAACAAAAACAAAACTAATCACATAGAAAAGAAACCCAATAAAACTATCAGCAAAATTTTCAGCAGAAACTTTACAAATTTACAGGCCATAGAGCAGTGGCAGGATATACTTAAAGTACTGAGAGGAAAAACTTACAACCTAGAATAATCAACTCAGTGCTGTAATCATTCATAATTGAAGGACAGATAAAGAGTTTCTCAAATATTCAAAAACTAGAGGAGTTCATCACTACAAAACTGGCCTTTTAAGAAAATTTAAAGTACATTTTTAAGTTAAAAAAAGGCCACTACTAAAATAAAATATATGAAAGAAAATATCTCATTGATAAAGGCAATTAAAAGCTAGTATATAGGTTAAAAAACATAGTACAATCAATCATGACTGAAATAACTAGGTAAGGGAGACACAAAATCAAAATATGTATTGACAAAATATGTCATCAAAAACATAAAATGCAGGTTGGGGGATAAAAATAGAGTGTTTTTTGAATGCCTTCAAATTTAAGTGGCTGTCAGCTTAAAATAGATGACTACAAGATAATATATATGAATCTCTTAGGAACCACAAACCAAAAACCTACAATGAATAGAAAAAAACAAAGAGAAATGGCTGTAAAAATAACACTAAGAGGACATGTTAGGCTACAAAGAAGTCTAAATTTAAGAAGATTGAAATCATACCAAACATTTTTCCTGACCACAATGCTATGAGACTAGATGTCAATTACAAGGAAAGAAACACAAATGTGTAGACTACACAACAAGGTACTAAACAATCAATAGGTCAATGAAGAAATCAAAGTAGAAAAAAACACTTTAGAAAATTGAAAATGAAGACACTTCTGTCCAAAATCTATGGGATGCAGCAAAAGCAATTCTAAAAGATAAGTTTATAGTAAAAGGCCTATATCAAGAAACAAGAAAAATCTTAATCTAAATATACATGTACAGGAACTAGAAAAAGAAGAAAAAACAAAATCCAAAGTTAGTGGAAGGAGGGAAATAATAAAGCTCAGATTTGAAATAAATGAACTAGAGACTAAAAAATTAGAAAAAAATCAATAAAACTAAGGGTTGGTTCTTTGCAAAAATTAACAAAATTGACTAACAAATGGTTAACAAATGTTTAGCCAGATAGAGAGAGAGCACAAATAAATAAAATTACAGCTGAATGAGCAGAAGTCACAACAACCACCACAGAAATACAAAGAATCATAAGAATATTACAAAAAATTATATGCCACAAATTAGACAATCTAGAAGAATGGATAGATTCCTAGAAACATACAGTGATTCCAAGAATGAATCATGAAGAAATAGATAATCTAAATAGATTGATTACTGGTAACAAAACTAAATCAGTAATCTAAGAACTGTCAAAAAACAAAAGTCCAGGTCCAAATGGCTTCACAGGTGAATTCTATCAAACATTTAAGGAAGAGTCAATACCTATCTTTCTCAAAGTATTCTCAAAAATTGAGGAGGAAGGAAAGGTTCCAAACTCATTTTTTGAGGCCAGTATTATCCTGATACCAAAATTAGACAAAGACACCACACACAGAAAACTTTATAGGCCAATATCCCTGATAAACATACACACAAGAATCCTCAACAAAATATTAGCAAATCAAGTTCAATAATACATTAAATGGATTATATACCGTGATCAAGTGAAATTTATCCCAGGAATGCAAGAATGGTTCAAAATCCACAAATCAGTCAACATGATACACCATATTAACCAAAATAAACAAAACCATATGATCATCTCTCTAAGTGCAGAAAAAGCTTTTCACAAAATTGAACATCAGGGACTTCCCTAGCAGACCAGTTAGGACTCAGTGCTTTCACTATCATGGCCATGGGTTCAATCTCTGGTCTGGGAACTAAGATCCTGCAAGCTGCACAACATGGTAAAAAAACTAAACATTCATCTATGATAAAATCTCTAAAGAAAGTGGGTACAGAAGATATGTAATATCATAAAGGCCAAATATAATAAACCCACAGCTAACATCATACTCAGTGGTGAAAAGCTGAAAGGTTTTCCTCTAAGATTAAGAAGAAGACAAGGATGCTGAAGGGAGAACAAGATGGTGGAGGAGTAGGTGAACATGAAGTACATCTCTCTCCACATCAGGAATACACCTTCAGACACAGAAGTGCATGCAGAACACCAGCTGAGAGAGGACAGGAGTAACTGACCAATGGAAAATAATATACACCACCACACAAAACTTGGTAGGATGAAGGAACTAGGGGAAAAAACAGGAGTGTTAGTAAGACTGGACCTGCCCTCGGCAGGTGGGGGAACTGAAGCAAGGGTCCGAGCCCTACATTGGGGCAACTGTCTGAGTCAGAGGAGAAACATTTAAGGCTGAGAGTGAAATAGTTGGTCTGTGGCAGCCCAAATGGAATGAGAATCAGACAGTCCTTGCTGAAGTCATACATACCCCAGATAGGAATGCTGGTCCCCTGGAAGGTGCAGCAGCAGGGAGCTGGAATTTAGATTGTGGAGCAATCCCAGGGCGAGGGCTGCTGTTGGCTGCAGAGAGACGGATTGAGGGAATGTAAGGGAGGAGATCGTGGTGGGAAATGTCAGTGGAGGAAAGCCAGGCAGCTATGGAAGCAAGGCAGTACTGCTGAGTCATGCATAGGGGGTGGAGGTATCACCATAGCCTCTCTCGCCCCACATGCCAGCATCCGCAGCTGAACAATAGAGAGGCTGGCCAATCAAATGCCTGAGGCACTGAACTACAGAGTAGGACCCCACCCAGGGTTCCCCTTTAAGTGCCTGACCTGCTGATCTACAGAGTAGGACCCCAGCCAGGGGGGCCCCTCTGTGTGTCTGACATTGTGAAAAACAGAGAAGGATCCCAGGAAAGGGAGGCTTGTAAGTGCCTGAATGGGCAGAGCTATGGAGAAAGACTGGCCAAAGAGGCCTTCTGATTGCCAGCTACAAGAGGCTCGATAAAAGACTCTGATAGGGCCATAACTCCTGTGGCAGAGGCAGTCCGTGTCCCTGCACATTTGGTGCTGCCAGGGTCCGTGCAAGCCAAGCAGCTGCACCACCCTCATACTCAACTCTCACTGGGGCAGAGCTACCACAGGCAAAAAAAGTCTTGTGTCTATGTCCACAGGGTCACTTCAGTCGTGTCCAACTCTTTCAGACCCTGAAGACTGTTGCCTGCCAGGCTTCTTTGTCAGGGGGAATCTCCAGGCAAGAATACTGGAGTGTATTGGCCAATCCTGGTTTCCATACCCTTCTGTTGCTGCTGCTGCTGCTGCTGCTGCTGCTGCTAAGGTGCTTCAGTCGTGTCTGACTCTGTGCGACCCCATAGACGGCAGCCCACTAGGCTCCTCTGTCCCTGGGATTCTCCAGGCAAGAACACTGGGCTGGGTTGCCATTTCCTTCTCCAATGCATGAAAGTGAAAAGTGAAAGTGAAGTCGCGCAGTGGTGCCAGACTCTTTGTGACCCCATGGACTGCAGCCTACCAGGCTCCTCCGTCCATGGGATTTTCCAGGCAAGAGTACTGGAGTGGAGTGTCATTGCCTTCTCCACCATATCCTTCTAGAGCACTATATTTCCTGCTGCCCTAGCCACCAACTCCCCTGAGTACCTGGTGCTGCCAGAACCCTGTGAACCAAGCAGCTGCAACACCTTCACACCTGGCCCTCACAGGAGCAAATCCAAATCCTCCAAGGCAGCCTCAGGAGCAAACCCCAGTGAACCACCCACATGCAGAGGTGGAAATAAAACCACAATTGAAACCCAGGGGCAGTGTCACTAAGGAAAAAGATAGAAAAACTTCCCACAAGCTGTAGATTAAATCCACATGATCAACTAGGCAGACTCTGTGTCTATGGGATATATAAAAGGACACTGAGAGCTTCCACAAATGAAAACACACTATTCTGATAGCTGTGGACATTGGAGGCACGAACACACAGGAGTAGGACCAGATTAGAATCTGAGCTGCCCCCACAGCAGGTCCAGAGTTCATCAGCACAGTGTGGGAGGGCATCCTAGGGAGGTGAGGTGGACTGTGACTCCCAGTGAGGGAAAGGACTCTTACAGCAGTGACTCAAGAAAACATTTATTATTCTTATGTTTTGACTTGTTCTGTAGATTCTTTTAGACTTTTTATCCCCCTCTTTTCCCCACATCTGTTGTAGTTGTTGATTTTATTGGCACTATGAAATCTAATTAAGCCACTGAGTTATGTTTTCCCTCAGTCACATTTTTTCATTGTTGTTATAAACCTCTGCCTCTATGCTGGGCTATTACAGTTCTGTGGAGTTTTCCTATTTTTTTCTTTTATCTTTTTTTAATTTTAATTTTTAAAACCTATTATTAGTTTTTCTACATTTATTCCTTTGTTTCCTTTTCCTACTGTTCTTTTCCCCTTGCAGTTAATCTTTAATGTATATAAATCTTTTTCATCTACCTATATTTAACTTTGCATATCTATTCTTTCTTTTCTTTCCTCTCAAAATATTTGTTAGTTTTGTTTTTATTGCTTTATTCCCCACTTGGCACCCTGCTTTAGGTTTGTCTTCCAGTTTGTGCTTTAGTTAGTTTTGTTCTTAACTGGTAAATATAATTTTTGATTTCCTTTGTTTGCTGGGTCAACTTACTGTGCTTTATTTTTGTTGAACTGTTTTGACTTTGTTTATGGGTGTATATGTATACTGAATTATTTTAATTATTATTTGCCTGATTTTGTAACTGCCATTTGTCTGGGGTTCATCTTTGGTTTTTCATTTTTGAGTATTTGTTTTAATTTTACTTAATGCCATAACAAACCACTTGTGGAATCTTTGTTCCTGACCAGAGAGCAAGCCCTTAGCGTTTGGAGTGGGAGCGCTGACTCCAAGACCCTAGACTACCAGAGAACTAACCCTAAGGAGTATCATATAGAACTCACACAAAAGAAACCACTTGAATACAAGACACAGCATCACCCAACTACCAGTAGCACCCTGTGCAGGATGCTTCATCTAAAAAACAAACAAAACAAAAATACAAACCCAATCATCAGCAGACAGGATTACCACCTCATTGCCATGAGATAAAAAACAAACAAACAAAAACTCAGCACAAATCTCACCCTATACGAAGCTTACACAAACCACTGGACGAACCTTAGGAGGGCAGAAACCGAAAGGAAGAAAGAATTCAACCTTCTTTGAATCCTGGGAAAAGGAGACCTCAAACACAATAAGGTAAAAAAAAAATGTTGAAAAGGCAGAGAATTACTACACAAATGAAGGAACAAGCTAGAAACACAGAAGTCCAAATAAATGAAGAGGAAATAGGCAAACTACCTGAAAAAGAATTCAGAATAATGATAGGAAAGATGTTCAAAAACCTTGAAAATAGAATGGAGAAAATGCAAGAATCAATTAACAAAGACCTAGAAGAATTAAAGAATAAACATACAGAGACAAACAACACAATTACTGAAATTAATAATACTCTAGAAGGAATCAATAGCAGAATATCTGAAGCAGAGGAATGAATCAGGGAGCTGGAAGACAAAATGGTGGAAATAACTTTTGAAGAGCAGAATAAAGTAAAAAAAAATGAAAAAAAAACTGAGGATAGTCTCAGAGACCTCTGAGAAAATATCAAATGTATCAACATTTGAATTTTAGGGGTCCCAGAAGAAGAAGAGAAAAAGAAAGGGTTTGAGAAAATTTTTGAAGAGATCACAGTTGAAAATTTTCTCAACGTGGAAAAGGAAGTAGTCAATCAAGTCCATAAGGCACAGAGTTCCATACAGGATAAACCCAAGGAGAAACACACCAAGACACAAACTAATCAAACTAACAAAGACTAAAGACAGACAGAATATTAAAAGCAGCAAGGGAGAAGCAACAAGTAACATAAAAGGGAAACCCCATATGCTTCATAGCTGATCTTTCAGCAAAAACTCTGCAGGCCAGAAGGGAATGGCAGGATATATTTAAAGTACTAAAAGGGAAAAGTTTACAACCAAGATTACTGTACCTGGCAAGGATCTCATTCAAAAATTGATGGAGAAATAAAAAGCTTTTCACACAAGCAAAAGTTAACAGAATTCAGCAGCACTGAACCAGCTTTACAACAAATGTTAAAAGGACTTATGTAGTCAAGGAATACAAGAGAAGAAAGAAGATCTACAAAATCAAACCCAAACAATTAGAAAATGGCAATAGGAACATATATATCAATAATTACTTTAAATGTAAATGGATTAAATGCTCTAACCAAAAGACACAGACTTGCTGAATGGATTCAGAAACAAGACCCATATATATGTTGTCTACAAGAAACCCACTTCTGACCTAAAGAGACATATAGACTGAATGTGAAAGGTTGGAAAAATATATTCCACACAAATGGGAAGCAAAAGAAAGCTGGAGTAGCAATCCTCATATCAGACAAAATAGACCTTAAAGAATATTACAAGAGATAAGGAAGGACACTACATAATGATCAAGGGATCAATCCAAGAGGAAGACATAACAATTGTAAATATCTATGCACCCAACATAGGAGTACCTCAATACATAAGACTAACACTAACAGACATAAAAGGAGAAATTGACAGTAACACAATAATAGTAGGAGACTTTAACACCCCACTCACACCAACGGACAGATCATCAAAACAGAAAATTAATAAGGAAACACAAGTCTTAAGTGATACATTAGATGAGATGGATCTCATTGATATCTTCAGGACATTCCATCCAAATGCAGAAGAATACACCTTCTTCTCAGGTGCACATGGAACATTCTCCAGGATAGACCACATCTTGGGACCCAAATCAAACTTCAGTAAATTTAAGAAAATGGAAACCATATCAAGCATCTTCTCTGACCACAAAGCTATGAGACTAGATATCAATTACAAGGAAAAAAAACTAAGAAACACAAACACATGGATATTAAACAATACATTTCTAAATAACCAACAGGTTACTGAAGAAAGCAAAAGGGAAATTAAAAAAAATTCTGGAAACAAATGACAATGAAAACATGACAACTCAAAACCTATGGGATGCAGCAAAAGCAATTCTAAGAGGGAAGTTTATAGCAATACAATCCTACCTCAAGAAACAAGAAAAACCTTGAATAGACAACCTAACTTTACATCTAAAACAACTGGAAAAAGAAGAACAAAGAAATCCTAAAATTAGTAGAAGGAAAGAAATCATAAAGTTCTGAGCAGAAATAATTGAAAAAGAAATGAAAGAAACAGTAGCAAAGATTAATAAAACTAAAATCTGGTTCTTTGAGAAGATAAACAAAATTGACATACCTTAATTCAGACTCATCAAGAAAAAAAGAGATAAGAAACAAATCAACAAAATTAGAAATGAAAAAGAAGTTACAACAGACAATGCAGAAATACAAAGGATTGTAAGAGATTATTATGACCAACTATATGGCAATAAAATGAATAACCTGGAAGAATTGGACAGATTCTTAGAAAAGTTTGATCTTTCAAGACTGAACCAGGAAGAAATTGAAATTATGAACAACCCAATTACAAGCATTGAAATTGAAGCTGTGATCAAAAATCTCCCAAAAAACAAAAGTCCAGGACCAGATGGCTTCACAGGAGAATTCTGTCAAACATTTAGAGAAGAACTAATTCCTATCCATCTAAAATTCTTTCCAAAAATGGCAGAGGAAGGAACACTTCCAAACTCATTCTACAAGGCAAACATCACCGTGATACCAAAACCAAAGACAACACAAAAAAAGAAAACTACAGGCCAATATCAGTGATGAACATAGATGCAAAAATCCTCAACAAAATTTTAGCTAACAGAATTCAGCAACACATCAAAAAGCTCATCCACCATGATCAAATTGGGTTTATTCCAGGGATGCACACATCCTTCAGTATATGCAAATCAATTAATGTGGTACACCATATTAACAAATTGAAAGATAAAAACCATATGATCGTCTCAATAGATGCAGAAAAAACCTTTGACAAAATTCAGCACTCATTTATGATTAAAACTCTTCAAAAAATGGGCATAGAAGAACCTACCTCAACATACTAAAGACCATATATGATAAGGCTACAGCAAATATTATTCTCAATGGTAAAAGACTGAAAGCATTCTCCCTAAGATCAGGAACAAGACAAGGGTGTCCACTTTTGTCACTATTATTCAACATAGTTTTTTGGAAGTCCTAGCCACAGGAATCAGAGAAGAAAAAGAAATAAAAGGAATCCAGATGGGAAAAGAAGTAAAGCTCTCACTGTTTGCAGATGACATGATACTGTACATAGAAAACCCTAACGATAGTATCGGAAAATTACTAGAGCTAATCAGTGAATTTAGCAAAGTTGCAGGATACAAAATCAATATACAGAAATCACTTGCATTTCTATACACTAACAATGAAAACTCAGAGAGAGAAAGCGAGGAATCGATCCCATTCACCATTGCAACAAAAAGAATTAAATATCTAAGAATAAACTTACTGAAGGAGACAAAAGAACTGTATACAGAAAATTATAAGACACTAATGAAAGAAATCAAAGATGACATAAGCAGATGGAGAGATATTCTATGTTCCTGGGTAGGAATAATCAATATTGTGAAAATGACTATACTACCAAATGCAATCTACAGATTCAATGTGATCCCTATCAAATTACCAAAGGCATTTTCACAGAACTAGAACAAAAATTTCACAATTCATATGGAAACACAAAAGACCCCGAATAGACAAAGCAGTGTTGAGAAAGAAGAATGGAGCTGTAGGAATCAACCTCCCTGACTTCAGATTATACTACAAAGCTACAGTCATCAAGATAGTACAGTACTCGCACAAAAACAGAAATATCGACAAATGGAACAAGATAGAAAGCCCATAAATAAACCCATGTACCTATGGGTACCTTATTTTTGACAAAGAAAGCCAGAATATTCAATGGGGCAGACAGCCTCTTCAATAAATGGTGCTGGGAAAACTGGACAGCTACATGTAAGAGAATGAAATTAGAACACTTTCTAACACCATACACAAAGATAAACTCAAAATGGATTAAAGACCTAAATGTAAGACCAGACACTGTAAAACTCTTAGAGGAAAACATAGGCAGAACATTCAAAGACATAAATCAAAGCAAGATCCTGTATGACCCACCTCCTAGAGTAATGGAAATAAAAACAAAAGTAAACAAGTGGGACCTGGTTAAACTTAAAAGTTTTTGCACAGCAAAGGAACTATAAGCAAGGTGAAAAGACAACCCTCAGAATGGAGAAAATAATAGCAAATGAAACAACTGACAAAGGATTAATTTCCAAAATATACAAACAGTTCATACAACTCAATGTTAGAAAAACAAACAACCCAATCAAAAGGTGAGAAAAAGACCTAAACAGACATTTCTCCAAAGAAGACATACAGATGGCTAACAAACACATGAAAAGATGCCCAGCATCGCTCATTACTAGAGAAATGCAAATCAAAACTACAATGAGATATCACCTCACACTGGTCAGAATGCCTATCATGAAAAAGTCTACAAAAAATAAATGCTAGAGAGAGTGTGGAGGAAAGGAAATGCTCTTGCATTGTTGGTGGGAATGTAAATTTAAAGAACCACTAGAGAAGAAGGTATGGAGATTCTTTAAAAACTAGGAAATAAAACCACCATATGACCCACCCAGCAATCCCTTCCTAGGCATATACCCTGAGGAAACCAAAATCAAAAAAGACTCATGTATCCCATTGTTCACTGCAGCACTATTTACAATAGCTAGAACTTGGAGACAACCTAGATGTCCATCAACAGATGAGCGGATAAGGAAGTCATAGTACGTATACACAATGGAATATTACTCAGCCATGAAAAGGAACGCATTTCAGTTCTAATGAAGTGGATGAATCTAGGACCTATTATACAGAGTAAAGTGAGTCAGAAAGAGAAAGATAAATATCATATTCTAACACACATATAAGGAATCTAAATAAATGGTACTGAAGAATTTATTTACAGGGCAGCAGTGGAGAAACAGACATAGAGAAGAGTCATATGGACTTGGGGAGAGGGGAGGAGAGCAAGAGATGTATGGAAAGAGTAACATGGAAACTTACTTTCAGTTCAGTTCAGTTCAGTTGCTCAGTTGTGTCCAACTCATTGCGACCCCAGGTCTCCCTGTCCATCACCAACTCCCAGAGTCCATCCAAACCCATGTCCATTGAGTCAATGATGCCATCCAACCATCCCATCCTCTGTCATCCCCAGGACTGATCTCCTTTAGGGTGGACTGGTCGGATTACCATATGTAAAACAGATAGCCAATGTGAATTTGCTATATGGCTCAGGAAACTGAAACAGGGGCTCAGTATCAATCTAGAGGGGTGCAATGGGGCGGGAGATGGGAGGGAGGTTCAAAAAGGAGGGGATATATGTATATCTCTGGCTGATTCATGTTTAGGTTTGACAGAAAACAACAAAATTTTGTAAAGCAATTATCTTTTAATAAAAAGTAAATAAAATTAAAACCAAAACAAAAAAGAACAAGACAAGGATGCCCACTCTTGCCACTTTTATTCATCATAGTATTGGAAGTCCTAGCCACAGCAGTTAGAGAAGAAAAAGAAGTAAAGGAGTCTAAGTTGGAAAGGAACTGAAACTGTCACTATTTGCAGATGATGTGATATTATTCACCAAAAACCCTTAAGATCAAAATACTATTGGAACTTAAAAATGAATTCATTAAAGTTGCAGGATAGAAAATTAATCACAAAAAAAGAAAATTAATCACAGAAATCTGTTACATTTCTATACACTAATAATTAACTACTAGAAAGAGAAATAAATAAAACTATCACATTCACTATTGTATCAAAAAGAATAAAATACACAGGAATAAATTTATCAAGAGGCTGAAAGACCTATACTCTGAAAACTATAATAAATTGAGGAAAGAAATTGAAGAAGTCACAAATAAATGGAAAGATATACTATGTTCATGGTTTGGAAGAATCAATATCGTTAAAATGTCCATACTAATCAAAGCAATCTATGGATTTGATGCAATTTGTTTCAAAATACCAATAGTATTTCCACAAAACTAGAACAAATAATCCTAAAATTTTTATGGAACCATAAAAGACTCTGGATAGCCAAAGCAATCTTGAGAAAGAACAAAACTGGAGGTTTTATACTCCCAGATCTGAAACCATATACTACAATGCCACAATAATCAAAACATGAATAATCAAAACTACGAATGCAATTGAATACCAGAAAAATAAACAACCCAACAAAAAAAGTGGGCAAAAGACCTAAATAAACATTTCTCTAAAGAAGACATACAGATGGTTAATAAACACATGAAAAAAAAAATGCTCAACATCACTCATTATTAGAGAAATGCAAGCCAAAACTAAAATGAGATATCACCTCACACAAGTCAGAATGGCCGTCACCAAAAAATCCACAAACAATAAATGCTAGAGAGGATGTAGAGAAAATGGAACCCTCTTGCACTGTTGGTGGGAATGTAAATTGAAACAGCCACTTTGGAGAACAGTATGGAGATTTCTTTAAAAACTAGGAATAACAACAACAACAACAAAAAAAACTAGGAATAAAACTATCATATGAACCAGCAATCCCACCACTGGGCATATACTCTGAGAAAACCATAATTGAAAGACACATGTACCCCAATATTCGTTGTGACACTATTTACAATAGCTAGGAAATGGAAGCAACCTAGATGTCCATTGGCAGATGAATGGATAAATGGATAAAATAGTTGTTATACATATATACAATGTAATATTACTCAGCCATAAAAAGGAATGCATTTGAGTCAGTACTAATGAGATGGATGAACCTAGAACCTATTATATAGAGTGAAGTAAGTCAGAAATAGAAAAACAAATATCATATATTAACACAAATATATGGAATCTAGAAATATGGTACCAATGAACCTATTTTCAGGGCAGCAGTGGAGACACAGACATAGAGAACAGACTTATGAATATAGTGGGGGGAGAGGGTGGGCCAAATGGAGATAGTAGCATGGAAACATATATACTGCTATGTGTGAAATAGATAGCCAATGGAAATTTGCTGTATGACTCAGGGAACTCAAACTGGGGCTCTGAGACAACCCAGAGGGGTGGGATGGGTAGGAGGTGGGAGAGATGTTCAAGAGGGAGAGGACATATGTATATCTGTGTCTGATTCATGATGATGTATAGCAGAAAACAACACAGTATTGTAAAGAAATTATCCTGCAATTAAAAACAAACAAACACAAACAAACTAAGAACCTCAAAGAAACAGCACAAATTTAAAAACAAACAAACAAACAAACCAGCATGGTACTGGCAAAAGGACAGACACAAGAGATTAATGGAACAGAATAGAGAGTCCAGAAATAAACCAACACTCATGTAGTCAATTAATCTACAACAAAAGGGGCAGGAATACACTATGAGAAAAAGACAGCCTCTTTAGTACATGGTGTTGGGAAAACTGGACAGCTACCTGCAAAAGAATGAAACTAGACCATTTTCTTAGACTATGTGAAAGAATAAACTGAAAATGAGTTAAAGACTTAAATGTAAGACTCAAAACCATAGCACTCCTAGAAGAAAACATAGGCAATAAGTTCTCTTACACAGGTTTTGTCACTATTTTTTGGATATGTCTCCCAAGTCAAGGGCAATAAAAGTAAAAATAAACAAATTGGACTACATCAAAATTAAAAGCTTTTGCGTGGTGAAAAAAATCTCCAGCAAAATAAAAAGGAAACCTACTGAACTGGCAAAATATTTGTTAACAATGTGTTCCATAAGGGATTGATATCCAAAAAATTATAAAGAATAAATACAACTCAATATACAAAAAACAAACAACCCAATTAAAAAATGAACAGAGGAACTGAATAGATATTTTTCCCAAGAAGACATACTGATGTCTCACAGGCACAAGAAAGATGCTCAGCATCACTAATCATCAGGATAACGCAAATCAAAACCACAATGAGATACCACCTCAGACTTGAATAGATATCCAAACTCTGGAAGATAATGGAGGACAGAGGAAACTGGTGTGCTGCACTCCACGGAGTCACAAAGAGTTGGATTCCACTTAGGAACTGATAACTGAAAGTGAAAAGTGAAAGTTCCTCAGTCATGTCTGACTTTTTGTGACTCAGGCCAGAATACTGGAGTGGGTAGCCTTTCCCTTCTCCAGGGGATCTTCCCAACTCAGGGATCGAACTCAGGTCTCTTGCATTGCAGGTGGATTCTTTACCAGCTGAGCCACAAGGGAAGCCCAAGATTACTGAAGTGGGTAGTCTATCCCTTCTCCAGCGGATCTTCCTGACCCAGGAATCCAACCGGGGTCTCCTGCATTGCAGGTGGTTTCTTTAACAACTGAGCTATCAGGGAAACCCAGCGACTGATAAACAACAACAGTATTCTCCACACTGTACATTTCATACCTGTGACTCACTTATTTTGCTTCTGGAAGTCTCTACCTCTTCATCTTCCTCATCTGTTTCTTTTTTCACCCCACTCCCCTTCCCTTGGCCGCTACTTGTTTGTTCTCTGTATCTGTGGCTCTGTTTCTGTTTTATTGTTTTCATTTGTTTTGTTTAAATTCCACATATAAGTGAAATCATACAGTATTTGTCTTCCTCTGTCTGACTTATTTCACTTAGCATGATATCCTCTATGTCCATCCATGTTGTTGCAAATCACAAGGTTTCATTCTTTTTATGGAGAATAACAATCCATTATATATATTAATATATACACTTCATCTTATTTAGCCATCTCCCTGTTGTTACTCCCACTTCCTTCTCTTTAAATTACTTTGAAGGACTTTTTCTGACCATAGGTTGTTTCTTTATGTCCCTCTTCAAAGTATGACAGTTCTATCTAACTGCTTGAGTTCTTACTAGGCCAAGGACTTCTTGGATGTTTTAATATTACCAGCTACAGTGGAAGTGAGGAGGAATAGAAGAATTAGTTTGTGCCATATCTACACTAGACACCAATGCTATTGAACTGATTCACTATGGGAATTAAAGATTTAGCACAAACTAGGATCTTTGATATCATCTCATTTAATTTTCACATTTGACTTATGGGAAATAGAAGGGAAAAAGGGGTTCTCCCCCAGACCACTCTGGATTACTAATAGAACTCAGGTCTTCTGTGTCCCAGGCCAGTACTCTTTTAATTATATTGCTAATAAATATATTTATATTATCAAATATATGCATGGCAAGCATCTGAGTGCCATTTTGTAAAAGGAAATTGTAGCCTTTGGCACTGCTACAACCAAGGGCTCTCACTGGGGAATTATCCTATATTCTTGGTTTTCCTCCTCTCTCATCATTCATTAATATGCCTTTACCCTGAGCTCAGTTTTTTGGAGCTCTTTCTGCTTCTTTCCCAGGTGACAGCATGTGTGTTAATAGCCCATGATCTATTCTTCTCTATATAATTGACATTCTGGCAAGACTGCTCTAACTCAGAAAAATGATTACTATTATAAATTTCAGGCACTGTGGCAGGTAAGCAAGAGGGATGTTTAGGAATGATGTCACCCTGTAATGGTTCTCAAATCATACTATGTATAGTGACCTCCTGTTTTTTCACATTCAGGGTCAGAACTTATGATATTGAGGGTAAAGAAAAATGATCTTTGCAGTTGATAGAGATATATCATTCTCCAACCTTATCAGTCTTTCTCTTTATGGCTGGAGGCATATGAAGAATGAAGAGAGATTATTTAACAATTGGGACATCTCACAGACTTATAGCTAAGTCACTCGATCTCATATGCTTTCTTTATCAGGATCTAATGGAAAGGGCACTAGACTAGAAGTCAGGAAGCCTGAACTCTGTTATTACTTCATTAATATCATCACCCTGAGCTTGGGATCTCTCCTTCTCTGGGCCTCAGTTTTTTCTACCTGCAAAATGAGATTGGACAAGACCATAGTTCCCAACCTTCTGAGCATCAGAATCACCTGATTCTAAAATATATGTGAAAACCACAAATGCTCGATCACTACTTAAAAGAGATTCTGATTGTTTAGAGGGTGGGCTCAAGTGCTGATATTTATTACTTTTCCCAAACAAGTCTAAACAGCTGGGGCTGAGAACCACTGTTCCAGATGTGACCTTCTCCAAAAAAGCAGTTTTAAAAATAAACAAGATATATTCACAAGTATTTCTGGAAGAAACACCAGGAACAGATTGTAGGGCAGAGGATAGAATGAAATTAGAGTTTATTTCAGCAGTTCTCCATTTTTTCTTCTTGTTATCCACTGTATGTCTCACAACTTTTCTCACCCTCACTTCAGCTCATACTTTGTATGTAATACTCCATTTTCTAAACTCTGTAGTTCTATTTTCCATCTTTATATAATGGTAGATCTCTAAAACTCGAAACCTAGGAGCAGACTTGACAGATAAAGGGAGGTCAATGTGCTCACCTCTTAATAGCTACTACTTAGGGCTCAGCATTTCCAGTCTCAGCCCCTTCAGAAATCCATTACAATTTCTCTAAGTTCCCAGATTCTACATCACAGACTGAAAAAGATCCAAAATTTTTGTGTAGTATAAATAGGTACTAATTGTCACATCATTTTATGAACATGTACACACTGTAAAAATACACAGAAATTTTCAACTTTCCTTTTTTTCCTGCCAGGCTCCCTTATTTCTATTACATATTAGCCCAGGCTGGAAAAAATGGTAAATCAATACTGACATGAGCCTCACCCCTATCTGATCTGAATTTCTGTTGTGTCGGTTTTAGAGCCTTAAGAACCTAAAACATGTCTGATGTTGGCTTGCAAAGATGTTAGGGAATCAGAGATAGGTAAGGGAGAGCAAAAGCAGCTGACTAGCCAGTTCACGCCCATTTGAGGAATGTGTGCATGTGTCACTTCAGCTGTGTCCAACTCTTTGTGACCCCATAGACTGTAGCCCACCAGGTCTACATGAGAATCCATGAGATTCTCCAGGCAAGAATACTGAAGTGGTTTGCCATGCCTCCCTCCAGAGGATTTTTCTGACCCAGGGATCAAACCGCATCTCCTGCGGTTTCTGGTATTGCAGGTAGATTCTTTGCCACTGAGCCACCAGGAAGCCCATTTGAAGATTAGGGGTTGCCTAACTTTTTGACACTGGGAAAGTTGTTTCACCATTCTAAGTTTCAGTTTCTCTGCTGATAGAATGGAAGAGTGAGACCAGAGGATTTCTAGGGTCCCTTCTGGTTCAAATACTCTAATTCACATCGTAAAGAGAAACCAGGAGCTTGTGCCTTATAAAAACTAGGATTTCAGGATGGGGAAGGTGGAAAGGATTGAGAGTGGGCAATTCAGAACAGGTGCACCAAAGTGAGGTCAACATTAGTAGGAAGGGAATATATGTACACTTATGGGTAATTCACATTGTTGTACAGCAGAAGCTAACACAACATTGTAAAACAATTATACTCCAATTTAAAAATAAATAAATAAAATCCCTAAAAAGTAGAGATAACAGTGATTGATTTACCTAACAAGTGTGTGTGTGGGTGTGTGAGAGAGTTAATGAGAGAAGAGGAAAAGCTACGAAAGTGTTAAAAAACCTTTTAGATATGTAAAGTTGTATATATATGAAGTCTTGCTTAGACCAATTTAATATAGAGAAAGGAGTGACAACAAATGGGATTACAAAGCATTTTCAAAGTGTATTATGTATCCACTATTTACAAATTATATAAGTAAATTGTAGAAAAGCTTTCATGGACTCAAGGACCTCTAGCACACTCTATAGCTGGGAGTCCTTCTCATTTCCAGGAAATCTGTATATTTTGATTGGCCTATGGAGACCCAACTGCTTATCAGTCTTCCTTAATGGTTAGTATGTTCCCAATCCTGTCCTAGGAAACCTTACAGGGAGATAAGAGGAACATAAAAGTTGTTTTTATCCTCTTGATGACATCATGTTTTAACTGTGGGTACAATATTATGGTGTTTCTATTTTCCATATCAAAAGTTAGGATTTTTGGTCTGTTAAGTACACATGTTCCTATGGAGACGTTTTCCTCCATAGGAGAACAACTTTAAAAAACTGTACTATGATTAAAAAAAATCAGCATGTTTGGGGGAGAAGTGAGATAGAGCTTGGGGGTTAAGAGATACAAGCTACTATCTATAAAATAAATAAGCAACAAGCATATATTGTACAGCATAGGGAAATATAGTCATTATTTTGTAATAATTTTCAATGGAGTACAATTTATTAAAATATTGAATCACTATGTTGTGCACCTAAAACTAATATAAATCAACTATACTTCAATAAAAAAAATCTGTGTATCACCATCCAATATACATTTATCAATATTTACTTCATTTTTCATTTTATTTCTTTACATTTTGACTTTTAAATTTATCTGAGTTTTGCTGTGCTAAGTAATGTATAGGAATCATATGTATTATAATTCTCCCAAAAGTTTAACTAATTTTCTCATTACTATATCTTTCTCCTGTTACTATTGATTAAAATTCTACCTACATTCCATGAAAAACACATGTGTATTTCCTCCCCCAGAAAAAAGATGTTTTTTTTTAAATAATAGGGAATACAGATACATGCATAAATAGCATATATTATAAACAATTGCTAATTAAGTGTCAAAGGAGTGGGACAGACAGAGTGTTACAAGGAAGACTTCTTTTACATGGAGTGGTCAATAAAATCTTCACCAAAGAGTTAAGATGTATATGTTTGGGGAAAAGACAGGGAAGTCATTCTAAACATAAACATAGTGTTTGTCAGAATATTGCTCCACGTTGGAGGGAACCCAGTATTGGAAAAGTGTTAATGTCAAAACTTAAAAGGTTTATGGTGTGGCCTAAGTAATGTATCCAAGTCTACATAGCTCAACATTCTAATCTGACTTTGTGTTACATTGAGCAGCAAATTAACTTTCTTTGAGCCTCATTTATCCATATTAGGAGAAATACCTCAGGGGTGGTTACTAGATGGCATGAAAGCAAACCACCAGATAATGAAGGTGATATAAAAATGCCAGAAATATATAAACTTGTACAGAAACATACCAACTTATAGATATCTACATATCCTATAGATGTAACTAAATGCTAGATCCTGTCAGACTGTAGTCTGCTAAGGTCAGGTAAGCTTTGCCCTTCATTTGGCTTCTGGCTGAGTCCCCAAGGAGTTATCTTTGTGTTTATAGAGATCTGTTTTCTTCTGTGGAATTGACAGCTGTTTAGTGGGTCACTTAAGATGACCAGTTCAATCAAGAGAGAGCCAAGAGATTCTTCAAATTCATAGAATACAGTAGTGAATTTATTCAAATGAATAATTTTAACAAACAAAAGTTTCACATAAAGAACTTGGAAATATGTATACAGTGGTCTTACAATGTATACAATAATATTGGGATAAGATTTTAGAACTGGAAAAAACATTATGAAAACTTGAAGTCTCTCTGTCTCTCTTTTTGGGGCATGCTGCATGGCTTGTGGAATCGTAGTTCTCCTACCATGGATCACACCTGTGCCCCCTGCAGTGGAAGCATGGAGGCCTAACCACTGGACCACCAGGGAAACCCCAAAATCTCTTATTTGACAGTAGAAAAACTGAAGCCCAGGTTGCCTTTCTCACAGTTAGTAAATGGAAAAGGCAGGACTAGAATCCTGGCCTTAAAATATATACTTGGACCAGTGTTCTCTCTATCATACTGTACAGTCACCCACAAACCATGTAAGAATGTCTAACATTTATTAATTAAGTTTTTGCTTTATGTCAGACTATGGGCTAAGCACTTACATGTATTGTCTCACTGAATTCTTACCAGAATACTGATAATCTGGTACTATTAATATGGTAATATTAATGAGGAAACAGGTTTTGAGAGGTTAAATGAATTAAACTCTAGATTAAAGAGCTACTAAGTAACTGGAAATGTAAACTACTATGTCACTGTGACATAGGGAACTGCAATGCAAAAGTAGGAAGTCAAGAGATACCTGGAGTAACAGGCAAGTTTGGCCTTGGAGTACAAAATGAAGCAGGTCAAAGGCTGACAGAGTTTTGCCAAGAGAACATACTGGTCATAGCAAATACCCTCTTCCAACAACACAAGAGATGCTCATGGACATCATCAGATGGTCAATACTGAAATCAGATTGATTATATTCTTTGCAGCCAAAGGTGTAGAAGCTCGAAACATTCAGCAAAAACAAGACTGGGACTGACTGTGGCTCAGTTCATGAACTCCTTACTGCAAAATTCAGACTAAATTGAATAAAGTAGGGAAAACCACTAGACCATTCAGGTATGACCTAAATCAAATCCCTTACGATTATCCACTGAAAGTGACAAATAGATTCAAAGGATTAGATCTGATAGAGTTCCATAAAAACTATGGACAGAGAGAGGCAGTCCTAAGATGGCAGAGGAATAAGATGGGGAAATCACTTTCTCCCCCACAAATTCATTGAAAAATCATTTGAACGCTGAGCAAATACCACAAAACAACTTCTGAATGCTGGTAGACAACACCAGGCTCCGAGAAAGGCAGCCTTTGAAAGGAGGTAGGACAAAACATAAAAGATAAAAAGACAAAAGAGTGAGGGATGGAGACTTGTCCCAGGGAGGGAGTCATAAAAGAGGAGAAGTTTCCAAACACTAGGAAACCCTCTCACTAGCGGGTCTGTGGGGAGTTTTGGAATCTCAGAGGGTGACATAACTGGGAGGAAAAAATAAATAAATAAAATCCACAGATTTTGTGCCTAACTGCAACTCCCAGTGGAGAAGTAGCCCAGACACTCACGTCCACCACCAGCAAGTAGGGGCTGAACAGGGAGGCACGGGCTGTATTGCTTAGGGTAAGGACTGGGCCTGAATGCCCTGAGGGCAATCTGAGGGAGCTAACCTGAGATAGCAACTCAAATGGTGGGATAGCCAGAGAGAGAGAGGAAAAAAAAAAAAAAAAAAGAAGAGGAGAGAGAGAGAGAACTTTCCCACAAAAAGCTCTAAGCTAAGGCACTGCCAGGCCAGCTCACAGAACAAAGGACTGAGCAAATACCAGAGGAGAGCTAGCTGGCAGCAGACCGGCCCATCCCCCGCCAACAGCAAGGAGGCAGGCGGGTGACAGCCAGAGCCAAAAGGCAAGGGGAAAACTAGGCCCCAGAGATGGCATCCTCTACCAAACTGCAAGCAGGCTCCCAGTTGCTAACCAAGTCTTCCTGGGATCCTGGACGGTTGACGTCTGTCAGGGGGGTCACAGCCAGAGATCAGCTCTCCAGAGGAGTCACATGGCACACCTGAGACGGTGCTCCCGCTGCACACCCAGGACACTGAGCGGCTGGGACAGGGGAGGTGATAAGATGCACCACCCCACCTGGGGAGTGTGCACTCGCCAAGCACCTGGTCTCCTGAGCTGCTCAGACCTGGGAAGGGCACAAAACGCAGGCCCAACAGAGTCTTTGCCTTTGTGGAGTACCCGAGAACCTGAACCTGAGCAGCTTAGACCTGGGAAGTGCACGAAACCCAGGGCCCGCCTTAGACAGTTCCCCTGCAGAGCAACCTGGAGCCTGAGCAGTATAGACAGGGAAAGCACATACACGCTGTGAGCAAGGGCAAACCCAGTGTGGCCCAGACACTGCGAGCACTCCCCACACACGCCAGTGATATTTGTTTGCAGTGTTCCTCCCTCCCCACAGCACAATTGAACAAGTGAGCCTAAATAAATGACCACCTTCACCCCCTTGTGTCAGGGCAGAAGTTAGATACTGAAGAGACTTGCAAACAGAGGAAGCCAAAATAAACAAAGAAGAGGGAACTGCTTTGGAATTGACAGGTGCAACAGATTAAAACCCTGTACTTAGCATTGGCTACATTGGAAGGGACCTATAGATTTTGAGAAGAAATACAAGCTGGAACAAGGAACTATCTGAAACTGAACTGACCCCAGTGCCCTCAACAGCTCCAGAGAAATTCCTAGATATATTTTACTATTATTTTTTAATTAAAATTAAAAAAAATTTAAGTCCTTTATTACTCCTTTAATTTTCATTTTTTAAAACTACTATTACCTTGCAAAAAAAGACCCTATTTTTAAAGCAAATTTCATGTTTTTTTAAATAATTTTGTGATTTTGTTTTGTTAACATTGTATATTTGAGAGTCTAAACTCTGCTCTAGATTTTTAATCTTTGCTTTTTGGTATTTGTAAACAATGCTGTATCTTTAAGAAACCAATCTTCAGTACCCATTTTTACTTAGGAGTGTGATTACTGGCTTGATTGCTCTCCCCCCTTTTGACTTTCCTTTTCTCCCCCAGGTCACTTCTATCTCCTCCCTCCCCCTTCTCTTCTCTACTTAACTCTGTGAATCTCTTTGGATGTTCCGGGCTGTGGAGAACACTTAGGGAACTGATCTCAGGCTAGACTGGTCTCTCTCCTTTTGGCTCCCCCTCCTCTCCTCCTGGTAACGTCTATCTCCTTCCTCCCTCTTCTCTTTTCTATGGAACTCCATGAAGCTCTCTGAGTGTTCCAGACTGTGGAGAGCAAATAGGGAATTGATTGCTGGCTAGATTGCTCTCTCCCCTGTTGATTCCCCCTCTTCTCCTCCTGGTCACCTCTCTCTCCCTCCTCCCTCTTCTATTCTCCATGTAACTCTGTGTACCTCTCTGGGTGTCCCTCACTGTGGAGAATATTTTCACAATTAACCTAGATGTTTTATCATTGGTGCTGTATTGATGGAGAAGTCTTGAGGCTACTGTAAGAATAAGACTGAAAGCCAGAGGCAGGAGGCTTAAATCCAAAACTTGAGAACACCAGAGAACTCCTGACTCCAGGGAACATTAATCAACAGGAGCTCATCCAAAAGCCTCCATACCTACACTGAAACCAAGCTCCACCCAAGAGCCAACAAGTTTCAGAGCAGGATATACCAAGCTAATTCTCCAACACCACAGGAAAATAACACTGAGCACAAAAATACAGGTGGCCAAAAGTCACACCAAACCCATAGACACCTCAAAACTCACTACTAGACACTTCATTGCACTCCAGAGAGAAGAGATCCAGCTCCACCCCCCAGAACATGGACGCAAGCTTCCCTAACCAGGAAACCTTGACAAGCCACTCGTCCAATCCCACCCACAGGGAGGAACCTCCTCCACAATATAGAGGAACAACAAACTTCCAGCATACAGAAAGGCCACCCCAAACACAGTAACCTAAACAAATGAAAAGGCAGATAATTATTCAGCAGGTAAAGAAACATGATAAAAGCCCACCAAACTGTACAAAAGAGGAAGAGATATGGAGCCTACCTGAAAAAAATTCAGAATAATGATAGTAAAGATGATCCAAAATCTTGAAAACAAAATGGAGTTACAGATAAATAGTCTGGAGACAAGGATTGAGAAGATGCGAGAAAAGTTTAACAAGGACATAGAAGAAATGAAAAAGAGTCAATCAATAATGAATAATGCAATAACTGAGATCAAAAGCACTCTGGAGGGAACCAACAGTAGAATAACTGAGGCAGAAGATAGGAAAAGTGAGGTGGAAGAAGATAGAATGGTGGAAATAAATGAAGCAGAGAGGAAAAAAGAAAAAAGGATTAAAAGAAAGAAGGACAACCTCAGGGACCTCTGGGACAATGTTAAACGCCCCAACATTCGAATCATAGGAGTCCCAGAAGAAGAAGGTAAAAAGAAAGACCATGAGAAAATGCTTGAGGAGATAATAGTTGAAAACTTCCCTAAAATAGGGAAGGAAATAGCCACCCAAGTCCAAGAAACCCAGAGAGTCCCAAACAGGATAAACCCAAGGCAAAACACCCCAAGACACATATTAATCAAATTAACAAAGATCAAACACAAAGAACAAATGTTAAAAGCAGCAAGGGAAAAACAACAAATAACTCACAAGGGGATCCCCATAAGGGTAACAGTTGATCTTTCAATAGAAACTCTTCAAGCAAGAAGGGAATGGCAGGACATACTTAAAGTGATGAAAGTGAAAAACCTACAGCCCAGATTACTGTACCCAGCAAGGATCTCATTCAAATATGAAGGAGAAATCAAAAGCTTTACAGACAAGCAAAAGCTGAGAGAATTCAGCACCACAAAACCATCTCTTCAACAAATGCTAAACGATCTTCTCTAGACAGGAAACAGAAAAGGTTTATAAACTCAAACCCAAAAGAGCAAGGTAAATGGCAACGGGACCATACTTATCAATAATGACTTTAAATGTAAATGGGTTGAATGCCCCAACCAAAAGACAAAGACTGGCTGAATGGATAAAAAAACCCAAGACCCCTATATATGCTGTCTACAAAAGACCCACCTCAAAACTAGGGACACATTCAGACTGAAAGTGAAATGCTGGAAAAAGCTATATCACACAAAGAAAGAAAGAAAAGAAAGAAAGTGAAGTCGGTCAGTCGTGTCCAACTCTTTGCAACCCCATGGAGTGTAGCCCACCAGGCTCCTCCATTCATTGAATTTTCTAGGCAAGAGTACTGAAGTGGGTTGTCATTTCCTTCTCCAGGGGATTTTCCTGGCCCAGGGATCGAACCCAGGTCTCCTGCATTGCGGGCAAATGCTTTACTGTCTGAGCCACCAGGGAATCCCATATATCATGCAAATGGAGACCAAAAGAAAGCAGGAGTAGCAATACTCATATCAGGAAAAATAGACTTTGAAATAAAGGCTGTGAAAAGAGACAAAGAAGGAAACTACATAATGATCAAAGGATCAATCCAAGAAGAAGATATAACAATTATAAATATATATGCATGCAATATAGGAGCACAGCAATATGTAAGGCAAATGCTAACAAGTGTGAAAGGGGAAATTAACAGTGACACAATAATAGTGGGAGACTTTAATACCCCACTCACACCTATGGATCGATCAACTAAACAGAAAATTAACAAAGAAGCACAAACTTTAAATGATACAATGGACCAGTTAGACCTAATTGATATCTATAGGACATTTCACCCTAAAACAATGAATTTAACCTTTTTTCTCAAGTGCACACGAAACCTTCTCCAGGATAGATCAAATCCTGGGCCATAAATCTAGTCTTGGTAAATTTTAAAAAACTGAAATCATTCCAAGCATCTTTTCTGAACACAGTGCGGTAAGACTAGATGTCAACTACAGGAAAAATGATGAACTATTGACGGAGGTTCGTGACATTGTACAGGAGACAGGGATCAAGACCATCCTCATGGAAAAGAAATGTAAAAAGCAAAATGGCTGCCTGAGGAGGCCTTACAAATAGCTGTGAAAAGAAGAGAAGCAAAAAGCAAAGGAGAAAAGGAAAGATACTCCCATTTGAATGCAGAGTTCCAAAGAATAGCAAGGAGAGATAAGAAAACCTTCCTCAGCAATCAATGCAAAGAAATAGAGGAAAACAGAATGGGAAAGACTAGAGATCTCTTCAAGAAAATTAGAGATACCAAGGGAACATTTCATGCAAAGATTGGCTCGATAAAGGACAGAAATGGTATGGACCTAACAGAAGCAGAAGATATTAAGAAGAGATGGCAAGAATACACAGAAGAACTGTACAAAAAAGATCTTCACTACCGAGATAATCACGATGGTGTGGTCATTCATCCTGGAATGTGAAGTCAAGTGGTCTTAGGAAGCAGCACTATGAACAAAGCTAGAGGAGGTGATGGAATTCCAGTTGAGCTATTTCAAATCCCGAAAGACGATGCTGTTAAAGTGCTGCACTCAATATACCACCAAATTTGGAAAACTCAGCAGTGGCCAAAGGACTGGAAAAGGTCACTTTTCATTCCAATCCCAAAGAAAGGCAATGCCAAAGAATGCTCAAAATACTGCACAATTGCACTCATCTCAAATGCCAGTAAAGTAATGCTCAAAATTCTCCAAGCCAGGCTTCAGCAATACGTGAACTGTGAACTTCCCGATGTTCAAACTGGTTTTAGAAAAGGCAGAGTAACCAGAGATCAAATTGCCAACATCCACTGGATCACTGAAAAAGCAGGAGAGTTCCAGAAAAACATGTTTCTGTTTTATTGACTATGCCAAAGCCTTTGACTGTGTGGATCACAATAAAGTGTGGAAAATTCTGAAAGAGATGGGAATACCAGACCACCTGACCTGCCTCTTGAGAAACCTGTATGCAGGTCAGGAAGCAACAGTTAGAACTGGACATGGGACAACAGACTGGTTCCAAATAGGAAAAGGAGTATATCAAGGCTGTATATTGTTCCCCTGCTTATTTAACTTCTATGCAGAGTACATCATGAGACGTGCTGGGCTGGAAGAAGCACAAGCTGGAATCAAGATTGGCAGGAGAAATATCAATAACCTCAGATATGCAAATGACATCACCCTTATGGCAGAAAGTGAAGAACTAAAGAGCCTCTTGATGAAAGTGAGAGGAGAGTGAAAAAGTTGGCTTAAAGCTCAACATTCAGAAAACTAAGATCATGGCATCTGCTCCCAGCACCTCATGGGAAATAGATGGGGGAAACAGTGGAAACAGTGTCAGACTTTATTTTTTTGGGCTCCAAAATCACTGCAGATGGTGATTGCAGCCATGAAATTATAAGACACTTACTCCTTGGAAGGAAAGTTATGACCATCCTAGATAGCACATTAAAAAGCAGAGACATTACTTTGACAACAAAGGTCCGTCTAGTCAAGGCTATGGTTTTTCCAGTGGTCATGTATGGATGTGAGAGTTGCACTGTGAAGAAAGCTGAGCACTGAAGAATTGATGCTTTGAAGAATTGATGCTTTGGAAGTGTGATGTTGGAGAAGACTCTTGGGAGTCCCTTGGACTGCAAGGAGATCCAACCAGTCCATCTTAAAGGAGATCAGTCCTGGGTGTTCATTGAAAGGAGTGATGCTGAAGCTGAAACTCCAATACTTTGGCCACCTCATGCAAAGAGTTGACTCATTGGAAAAGACCCTGATCCTGGGAGGGATTGGGGCCAGGAGGAGAAGGGGACGACAGAGGATGAGATGGCTGGATGGCATCACTGACTCAATGGACATGGGTTTGGGTAAACTTCGGGAATTGGTGATGGACAGGGAAGCCTGGCGTGCTGCGATTCATGGGGTCGCAAAGAGTCGGACACGACTGAGCGACTGAACTGAACTGACAGGAAAAAAACTACTAAAAATACAAACATATGGAGGCTAAACAACACACTTTTGAATAACCAACAAAGCACAGAAGCAATAAAAATCAAAATAAAAATATGTATAGAAATGAATGAAAATGAAAACACAGCAACCCCAAACCTATGGGATTCAGTAAAAGCAGTGCTAAGGGGAGGGTTCATAGCAATAGATGCCTACCTCAAGAAACAGGAGAGAAGTCAGATAAATAACCTAATTCTACACCTAAAGCAACTAGAAAAACAAGAAATGAAGCACCCCAGGGTTAGTAGAAGGAAAGAAATCCTAAAACTTAGGGCAGAAATAAATGCAAATGAAACAAAGGAGACCATAACCAAAATCAAGAAAGCTAACAGCTGGTTCTTTGAGAAGATAAATAAAATAGACAAACCATTAGCCAGACTCATCAAGAAAAAAAGGGAGAAGAATCAAATCAACAAAATTAGAGATGAAAATGGAGAAATCACAACAGACAACACAGAAATACAAAGAATCATGAGACTACTATCAGCAACTGTATGCCAATAAAATGGACAACTTGGAAGAAATGGACAAATTCTTAGAAAAGTATAACTTTCTAAAACTGAATGGCTGCTATCAAAAAGTCTACAAATAATAAACACTGGAGAGGGTGTGGAGAAAAGGGAACCCTCTTACACTGTTTGTGGGAATGCAAGCTTGTACAGCTACTATGGAGAACATTGTGGAGATTCCTTAAAAAACTGGAAATATAACTGCCACAGACCAAACAATCCCATTGCTGGGCATACACACTGAGGAAACCAGAATTGAAAGAGACACATGTACCCCAATGTTCATCACAGCACTGTTTATAATAGCCAGGACATGGAAGCAACCTAGATGTCCATTGGCAGATGAATGGATAAGAAAGCTACAGTACATATACACAATGGAATACTACTCAGCTATTAAAATGAAGGCATTTGAATCAGTTCTAATGAGGTGGATGAAACTGGAGCCTATTATACAGAGTGAAGTAATCAGAAAGAAAAACATCAATACAGTATATTAACACATATATGTGAAATCTAGACAGATGGTAACAACGACCCTATATGCGAGACAGAATAAGAGACACAGATATAAAGAACAGACTTTTGGACTCTGTGGGAAAAGGCGAGGGTGGGATGATTTGAGAGAATAACATTTAATCATGTATATTACAATATGTGAAATAGATAAATAGTGCAAGTTTGATGCATGAAACAGGGCACTCAAAGCCAGTGCACTGGGACAACCCAGAGGGATGGTAAAGAGGGAGGTGGGGGGTGGTTTGGGATGGGGGACACATGTACACCCATGGTTGACTCATGTCAATGTATGGCAAAAACCACCACAATATTGTAAAGTAATTAGCTTCCAATTAAAATAAATTAATTGATTAAAAAAAAAGAAAAGGCAGAGGAACCAGATATCAAGTTGTGAACATTCGTCGGATCATAGAAAAAGCAAGAGAATTCCAGAGAAACATCTACTTCTGCTTCATTGACTATGCTATAGCCTTTGATTATGTGGATCATAACAAAGTATGGAAAATTTGTAAAGAGATGGGGATATTAAACCACCTTACCTACCCCCTGAGAAACCTGTATGTAGGTCAAGAAGCAACAGTTAGAAAAGGACATGGAACAACAGACTGGTTCCAAATTGGGAAAGGGGTACATCAAGGCTGTATACTGTCACCCTGCTTATTTACCTTATATGCAGAGTACATCATGCAAAATGGTGGGCTGGATGAAGCACAAGCTGGACTCCAGATTGCTGGGGGAAGTATCAATAACTTCAGATATCCAGACGACACCACCCTTATGACAGAAAGTGAAGAGTAACTGAAGAGCCTCTTGATAAAAGGTGAAAGAGGCCAGTGGAAAATCTGGCTTAAAACTCAACATTCAACAAATGAAGATCATGGCATTCAGTCCCATCACTTCATAGATGGGAAAACAATGGAAACAGTGACAGATTTTTTTTCTTGGGCTCCAAATTCACTGCAGATGGTGACTGCAGCCATGACATTAAAAGATGCTTGCTCCTTGGAAGAAAAGTTGTGACCAACCTAGATGGCGTATTAAAAAGCAGAGACATTACCTAACCAAGAAAGGTACATATCGTCAGTAGCTATGTATGGATGTGAGAGGTGGACCATAAAGAAGGCTGAGTGCTGAAGAATTGATGCTTTTGAACTGTGGCATTGGAGAAGACTCTTGCAAGGAGATCAAACCGGTCAATCCTAAAGGATATCAGTCCTGAATATTCATTGGAAGGACTGATGCTGAAACTGAAGCTCCAATACTATGGCCACCTGATGTGAAGAGCTGACTCTTTAGAAAAGACCCTGATGCTGAGAAAGATTGAAGGCAGGAGGAGAAGGGGCCGACAGAGGATAAGATGGTTGGATGGCATCACCAACTCAATGGGCATGAGTTTGAGCAAGCTCTGGGATTTGGTGATGGACAGGGAAGCCTGGTGTGCTGAAGTCCATGGGGTCGCAAAGAGCTGGACACAAGTGAGCGACTGAACTGAACTGACTTGACTTAGGTCTATTTAGCACCAAAGCTCATTATTTTCATAATTACACCACAGTGTCTACAAATAGTAAACTATACTTGAAAATGCTCAGAATCATTAGAAATAAGTGCAAATTGAATTATTAGATAAATTTCACTTGTCTTAAGTTACTAATAATGATAAGGAGGCTTAATGCTGGTCAGGCTGCCAAGAATCAGGAATATTTATGTATTGCTGATAGCTATATAATTAGTATAAATCTTCATAGAGAGCAATTTGGTATTATGCATCCGGAGTTATACAGGGATCTAGAAAGATACTGCCGATGGTCCTATATGCAGGCAGCAAAAGAGACACAGACATAAAGAACAGACTTTTGGACACAGTGGGAGTACAGGGTGGGATGATTTAAGAGAATAGCACTGAAACATATACATAACAATATGTAAAATATATAGCCAGTGGGAGTTTGATGTATGATGCAAGGAACCCAAAGCTGGTGCTCTGTGATAATCTGGAGGGATGAGGTGGGGAGGGAAGTGGGAGAGAGGTTCAGGAGAGATGAGACACATGTATGCCTAAGGCGAATTAGTGTCGATGTATGGCAGAAACCATCACAATATTTTAAAGTAATTATTCTCCAATTAAAAAAAAAAAGAGTTATACAAATGTAAGCTTGCCCTTTAACCTAGCAATCTCACTTCTGGGATGTATCCAAAGGATATACTTATATGTTAAAAGATATTTGTATAATACCACTGATATTTCTATTAGTGGAAAATTGGGAATTGTTCAAAAGCCCCCAGTGAGGAAATGTTTAGTAAATGTTTAATCATAGAATAAATGTTTAATCATAGAATACTGTTACCTGAATGTTTGAGACAATTTTATTCAAACACCATTTTTTTATGCTACCCCCACCTTATTTTTTAGAGGAAGCAGCTGAACTTAAGTAAACTCTGATATCAACTGGAGTGACTATTCTGTAGGCATTAAACATGACAAAGACCAAGAAGTATATAAAAAGATACAAATAAAATATTGTAGTCACAGCCTCCTATGAAAATGTAATTAAAAGAGGGAGAAAAACGATAGCCAGTGAAAAGTTAAATTTTTAGGCCCACTTCTTGACAGCTATCTGATAGCTCTAAATTATTGAAGTTTGCAACATCTGCCTGATTCACAGACCATTTTTCTATAGATGGAGGGAGAGAAAGGACATAGTCTTGTCCTTCACAGTGCAAAGGTAATCCAAAGAAAATAGGATTTTAAAGGCAAGAATACTGTCAGTTCAGTTCAGTTGCTCAGTCGTGTCTGACTCTTTGCGACCCCATGAATCGCAGCACGCCAGGCCTCCCTGTCCATCACAAACTCCTGGAATTTACTCAAACTCATGCCCATCGAGTCAGTGATGCCATCCAGCCATCTCATTCTCTGTCGTCCCCTTCTCCTCCTGGCCCTGATCCTTCCAAGCATCAGGGTCTTTTCCGATGAGTCAACTCTTTGCATGAGGTGGCCAAAGTATTGGAGTTTCAGCTTCAGCATCAGTCCTTCCAATGAACACCCAGGACTGATCTCCTTCAGGATGGACTGGTTGGAGCTCCTTGCAGTCCAAGGGACTCTCAAGAGTCTTCTCCAACACCACAGTTCAAAAGCATCAAATGTTCAGCGCTCAGCTTTCTTCACAGTGCAACTCTCACATCCATACATGACCACTGGAAAAATGATAGCCTTGACTAGACGGACCTTTGTTGTCAAAGTAATGTCTCTGCTTTTTAATATGCTATCTAGGATGGTCATAACTTTCCTTCCAAGGAGTAAGTGTATTTTAATTTCATGACTGCAGTCACCATCTGCAGTGATTTTGGAGCCCCCCCAAAAAATAGTCTGACACTGTTTCCACTGTCTCTCCATCTATTTCCCATGAGGTGCTGGGACCAGATGCCATGATCTTAGTTTTCTGAATGTTGAGCTTTAAGCCAAATTTTCACTCTCCTCTTTCACTTTCATCAAGAGGCTTTTTAGTTCCTCTTCACTTTCTGCCATAAGGGTGGTGTCATTTGCATATCTGAGGTTATTGATATTTCTCCCGACAGTCTTGATTCCAGCTTGTGTTCTTCTAGCTCAGGGCCTCTCATGATGTACTCTGCATAGAAGTTAAATAAGCAGGGGAACAATATACAGCCTTGATATACTCCTTTTCGTATTTGGAACCAATCTGTTGTTCCATGTCCAGTTCTAACTGTTGCTTCCTGACCTGCATACAGGTTTCTCAAGAGGTAGGTCAGGTGGTCTGGTATTCCCATCTCCTTCAGAATTTTCTACAATTTATAGTGATCCACACAGTCGAAGGCTTTGGCGTAGTCAATAAAGCAGAAATAGATGTTTTTCTGGAACTCTCTTGCTTTTTCGATGATCCAGCAGATATGGCAATTTGATCTCTGGTTCCTCTGCCTTTTCTAAAACCAGCCTGAACATCTGGAAGTTCTTGGTTCACGTATTGTTGAAGCCTGGCTTGGAGAATTTTAAGCATTACTTTACTAGCGTGTGAGATGAGTGCAATTGTGTGGTAGTGTGAGCATTCTTTGGCATTGCCTTTCTTAGGGATTGGAATGAAAGCTGACCTTTTCCAGTCCTGTGGCCACTGCTGAGTTTTCTAAATTTGCTGACATATTGAGTGCAGCACTTTCACAGCATCATCCTTCAGGACTTGAAATAGCTCAACTGGAATTCCATCACCTCCTGTAGCTTTGTTCGTAGTGATGCTTTCTAAGGCCCACTTGACTTCACATTCCAGGATGTCTGGCTCTAGGTGAGTGATCACACCATCGTGATTATCTGGGTCATGAAGATCTTTTTTGTACAGTTCTTCTGTGTATTCTTGCCTAGTAGTATTCATTTCCTCTTCCAGGGGATCTTCCCAACCCAGGGATTGAACTCGCATCTCCTGTGAACTTTGCATTGCAGGCAGAAGATTCTTTACCATTTCAGCCATTCAGGAAGCCCACGAAATACATATAAGTGCTATAAAGAAAATTTAGAGAAGAGCTAACACCTATCCTACTCAAACTCTTCCAGAAAATTGCAGAGGAAGGCAAACTCCCAAACTCATTCTTTGAGGCCACCATCACCCTAATACCAAAACCAGACAAAGCTGCCACACAAAAAAGAAAACTACAGGCCAATATCCTGATGAACATAGATGCAAAAATCCTCAACAAAATTCTATCAAACAGAATCCAACAACATATTAAAAAGATCATACATCATGACCAAGTTGGCTTTATTCTAGGGATGCAAGGATTCTTCAATATTCGCAAATCAATCAATGTGATACACCATATTAACAAATTGAAAGATTAAAAACCACATGATTATCTCAATAGATGCAGAAAAAGCCTTTGACAAAATTCAACATCCATTTATGATAAAAACTCTCCAGAAATAAGGCATATAAGGAACATAATTCAACATAATAAAAACCATATACGATAAACCCACAGCATACATTATCCTCAACGGTGAAAAACTGAAAGCATTTCCTCTAAAATCAGGAACAAGACAAGGATGCCCACTCTCACCACTACAATTCAACATAGGTTTGGAAGTCCTAGCCACGGCAATCAGAGAAGAAAAAGAAATAAAAGGAATCCAGTTTGGAAAAGAAGAAGTAAAACTTTCACTGTTTGCAGATGACATGATTCTCTACCTAGAAAGTCCTAAAGACACTACCAGACAATTATTACAGCTAATCAATGAATATACTAAAGTTTCAGGATATAAAATCAATACACAGAACTCCCTTGCATTCCTATATGCTAACAATGAGAAAACAGAAAGAAAATTAAGGAAATAATCCCATTCACCATTGCAATGGAAAGAATAAAATACCTAGAAATCTACCTAAAGAAAAAAAGACCTTTACATAGGAAACTATAAAACACTGGTGAAAGAAATCAAAGAGGACACAAATAGATGGAGAAATATACCATGTTCGTGGATTGGAAGAATCAATATAGTGAAAATGAGTATACTACCCAAAGCAATCTATAGATTCAATGCAATCCCTATCAAGCCACCAATGTTATTTTTCACAGAACTAGAACAAACAATTTGACAATTTGTATGGAAACACTAGAAACTTCAAATAGTCAAGGTAAACTTGAGAAGGAAGAATGGAATTGGAGGAATCAGCTTGCCTGACTTCAGACTATACTACAAAGCTACAGTAATCAAGACAGTATGGTAGTGGCACAAAGTCAGAAATATAGATCAACGGAACAAAATAGAAGGCCCAGAGATAAATCCACGCACCTATGGACACCTTATCTTTCACAAAGGAGGCAAAAATATACAGTGGATAGAAGACAATCTCTTTAACAAGTGGTTCTGTGAAAACTGGTCAACCACCTGTAAAAGAATGAAACTAGAACACTTTCTAACACCATACACAAAAATAAACTCAAAATGGATTCAGTTCAGTTCAGTTCAGTCACTCAGTCATATCTGACTCTTTGTGACTCCATGGACTGCAGCATGCCAGGCCTCCCTGTCCATCACCATTTACTGGAGTTTACTCAAACTCATGTTCATTGAGTCCGTGATGTCATCCAACAGTCTCATCCTCTGTCATCATCCCCTTCTCCTCCCACCTTCAATCTTTCCCAGCATCAGGGTTTTTTCAAATGAGTCAGGTCTTCACATCAGGTGGCCAAAGTATTGGTGTTTCAGCTTTAACATCAGTCCTTTCAATGAACACTCAGGACTGACCTCCTTTACGATGGACTAGTTGGATCTCCTTGCTGTCCAAGGGACTCTCAAGAGTGTTCTCCAACACCACAGTTCAAAAGCATCAATTCTTCAGTGCTCAGCTTTCTTTATAGTCCAACTCTCACATCCATACATGACTACTGGAAAAGCCATAGCCTTGACTAGACGGACCTTTTTTGGCAAAGTGATGTCTCTGCTTTTTAATATGCTGTCCAGGTTGCTCATAACTTTCTCTCCAAGGAGTGTCTTTTAATTTCATGGCTGTATCACCATCTGCAGTGATTTTGGAGCCCAAAAAAATAAGGTCAGCCAGTGTTTCCACTGTTTCCCCATCTATTTGTCATGAAGTGATGGGACCAGATGCCATGATCTTAGTTTTCTGAATGTTGAGCTTTAAGCCAAGTTTTTCACTCTTCTCTTTGATTTGCATCAAGAGGATCTTTAGTCCTCTTCACTTTCTGCTATAAGGGTGGTGTCGTCTGCCTTTCTGAGGTCATTGATATTTCTCCTGGCAATCTTGATTCCAGCTTGTACTTCATCCAGCCCAGCGTTTCTCATGATGTGCTCTGCATAGAAGTTAAATCAGCAGGGTGACAATATACAATCTTGACATACTCCTTTTCCTATTTGGAACCAGTCTGTTGTTCCATGTCCAGTTCTAACTGTTGATTCCTGACATGCGTACTGATTTCTCAAGAGGCAGGTCAGGTGGTCTGGTATTCCCATTTCTTTCAGAACTTTCCACTGTTTATTGTGATCCTCACAGTCAAAGGCTTTGGCATAGTCAATAAAGAAGAAATAGATGTTTTTCTGGAGCTCTCTTGCTTTTTTAATTAATCATATATTAATTAAAATAATGATCCAGAGCATGTTGGCAATTTGATCTCTGGTTCCTCTGCCTTTTCTAAAACCAGCTTGAACATCTGGAAGTCCATGGTTCATGTATTGTTGAACCTGGATTCTAGAATTTTGAACATTACTTTACTAGCATGTGAGATGTGTGCAGTTTGCAGTAGTTTGAGCATTTTTTTGGTATTGCTTTTCTTTGGGACTGGAATAAAAAGTGACCATTTCTAGTCCTGTGGCCACTGCTGAGTTTTCCAGATATGCTTGCATATTGAGTGTAGCACTTTCACAGCACCATCTTTTAGGATTTGAAATAGCTCAACTGGAATTCCATCACCTCCACTAGCTTTGATCATAGTGGTGCTTCCTAAGGCCTGTTTGACTTCCCATTCCAGGATGTCTGGCTCTAGGTGAGTGATCACACTATTGTGATTATCTGGGTTGTGAAGATCTTTTTTTGTACAGTTCTTTTGTCTGTTCTTGCCATCGCTTAATATCTTCTGCTTCTGTTAGGTCAAAACCATTTCTGTCCTTTATTGTGCCCATCTTTGCATGAAATATTCCCTTGGTATCTCTAATTTTCTTGAAGAGATCTCTAGTTTTTCCCATTCTATTGGATTAATGATCTAAATATAAGTCCAGAAAGTATAAAACTCTTAGAGGAAAATGTAGGCAGAACACTGTCTGACATAAATCACAGCAAGATCCTCTATTATCCACCTGCCAGAGTAATGGAAGTAAAAACTAAAATAAACAAATGGGACCTAATTAAACTTAAAGGTTTTGTACAATGAGGGAAAGTATAAGCAAGTTGAAAAGGCAGCCTTCAGAATGGGAGAAAATAATAGGAAATGAAACATCTGACAAGGAATTAATCTCTAAAATATACAAGTAGCTTATGTAGCTCAATACCAGGAAAAAGAAAGACCCAAGCAAAAAGTGAGAAAAGAACTAAACAAACATTTCTCCAAAGAAGACATACAGATGGCTAACAAACACATGGAAAGATGCTCAAATGGAAACCAAAACAATAAGATACCTTCTTATGCTGGTCAGAATGGCTGCCATCAAAAAGTCTACAAAGAATAAATTATGGAGAGCGTCTGGAGAATAGGGAACCCTCTTACACTGTTGGTGGGAATGCAAACTAGTGCAGCCACTATGGAGAAGAGAGATAAGATTCCCTAAAAAACTGGAAATAGAATTGCCATATGACCCAGTAATCCCACTGCTGGTATACACACCAAGGAAAGTAGAATTGAAAGAGACATATGTACCCCAATGTTCACTGCAGCACTGTTTACAACAGCTACAACATAGAAGCAACTTAGATGTCCATCAGATGGATAAGGAAGTAGTGGTAAATATACATGAGGGAATATTACTCAGCTATTAAAAAAAGAATGTATTTGAGACAATTCTAATGAGGTGGATGAAACTGGAGCCTTGTATACAGAGTGAAGTAAGCCAGAAAGAGAAACACCAATATAGTATATTAATGCATATATATATGGAATTTAGAAAGATGGTAACAACCACCTTACATGCAAGACAGCAAAAGAGACACGATGTAAAGAACAGACTTTTGGACTATTTGGGAGACGGCGAGGGTGGGACCAAGTGAGAGATAGCATTGAAAGATGTATATTACCATATGTAAATAGATGACCAGTGCAAGTTCGATGCATAAAGCAGGGCACTCAAAGCTGGTACTCTGGGACAACCCAGAGGGATAGGGTGGGGAGGGATGTGGGAGGGGGGGTTCAGGATGGTGGGACACTTGTACACCCATGTCCGATTCATGTCAATGTATGGCAAAAACCACCACAACATTGTAAAGTAATTAGCCTCCAATTAAAATAAATAAATTAATTAAAATAAAATATCTATGAAAACTTCAACTCCGAGTTTCCAGTTCAAGATAGTGGAGTAGAAGGACTTGTGCTAATCTCCTCATGAGAACACCAAAATCTCAACTAACTGTTGAATAGCTGTTGAAAGGAGGATGCTGGAACCACCAAAAAAAAAAAAAAAAAAAAAAAGCTACTCCAAGTCCGTTACAAAAAAGAAACTCTAATGGGATGGTAGGAGGGGGCACAGACATGATAAAATTAAAATTGGTTGCCTGGTGGGTGATCCACAGTCTGGAGAACAATAATACCAAGTAAGTTTTCCCACTGTTGTGAAGGTTCTGAACCCCCATGTCAGGCTTCCCAGCCTGGGAATCCAACAAAGGGACTGGGAATCCTCAGGAAATCTTACCTTGAAGACCAGACTTCCACACGACTGGGGGAAGCAAGAGACTCCACTACTGGAGGGCACATGCAAAACATTGTTCACACCAGGACCCAGGGGAAAGGAGCAATGACCCTACAGGAGATTGAGTTAGACGTACCTGTGAGTGTTGGAGGGTCTCCTACAAAGGTGTGGGTTGGCAGGTTTGATAGAGAAATCAAAAGCTTTCCAGGCAAGCAAAAGTTAACAGAATTTAGCATAACCAAACCAGCTTTACAAAAAATACTAAAGAAACTTCTCTGGGCAGGAAACACAAGAGAAGGAAAGACCCACACAAAATAAAAACAGAACATCTAAGAAAATGGTAATAGGATCATACATATCGATAATTACCTTAACTGCAAATAGATCAAACACACCAACCAAAAGAAATAGACTGGCTGGACAGATGAGAACATGTGCATATATGCACGTCCACTTACCATGTCACTCTACTTAACCCCCCAAATTGTATGTAATTATTTTATATTGTTAGGTTAATCATGTTTCCATTATAGTTTGCAATTGTAATTATTTTTTATCTTTTGTCTGGCTATTGACTGTGAAAACTGATAAACATCTTTTACTATTGTGATTATGTAACTATCATTCGCATACCATTGTAACATGATTGGTCAACAGAAAATAACAGAATTTTGTTTTCCAATTTCTCCATCTCTTTTGGTTGCTGTTGTTCTTACTCAAGCCTTTATCAAACATAGTAGAAAAGTTTTTGTATATATATATATATATATATATATATATGTAATGAATAATATATATTTTAATAAATTTATGAATTTTTGCCTAGCTAAAAAATTCATGACATTTTGATTCCACTTATTTGACTTAGTATGAATAGAATGCTAGATTTCTAATCTGTATTCACTGATAACTTTGATATAGTTTCATGTATTTTGGCATCTAGTATTACTGCTCAAAGTCTAAAAAATTTATTCTTAGTGATTTTAAAAAAATTTGAATGAGGCTTGAAACTTCTAATCCAATTCTGAAAACATAAAGAAATGCTATGTTGTAAAAAGAAAACCCCCAAATTAACAAGTGATACAGAATTATTAGGTACAAATTTGTTCCAATTGCACAAAATTTTGTTAGTGTCCATTATTTATTTTCATACCTTATTCAAGACTTTGCATTGTATTTAATTGCATTGAGCAGCTTCAGCTACATGCAACAAATTCTGGTAAATTTTTAAATTTTTATTCTATTACAAATATCTTCTAATTTTGTTTGTTATGTCTTTTTAGATACACCCATCATTTAAAAGTGGACATTTAATTTCCAATTATGGGATTTTGTTTAAAGTATCTTTAATGTTAATTTCTCATCTGGATACTAATTTCTCATTTAAATGCTTTCTTCTTCACAATCACCCTCCTTTTTTTTTTTCCAGTCTAACTTTATTTAGGCTTTCGATGGCTAAATTAAAGATCTCTCTTGGTAAATGGTACATTGCCCTTGAAAATGTGTGGGTTATTTTCAAATATCTTTTGATATTGATTTCTAACATAATTCCATAGTGATAAGAGAACAGACTGTATGATTTCAATATCTTTAGACCATTAAATTTTTGTATCTTGTTTTATGTCTTTAAATATGTTCCAGTGTCTCCTAGTTTATAGTCTATAGGAACTAGAATAGAATTTGTATCCTACTGTTGTGTGAAAATTGTATTAATCTTATTATGCTGAATTGGTTCACAGTGCTTTTTAGGTCTACTATATCCTTCTACTTCTCTGTATATTCATTCTATTAATTTTTGAGAGTTTGCTATTGAAACTCCAACTAAAAATCTGAATTTACTTAAAAAATAATTGCAATATATAGTGGAACTATATGTAACTGTATGTATTTTCCAAGTCTCCTGTAAATGTTATCATACTAACATAATTAAAAAAAAGACTTCAACCCTTTCACTCTATAATCCATTCATAAAAAAATATATCCAAAGGATCAGATTCAGGTAAAGATTTATGTATAAAGATACTCATGAAGTCATTATTTATAATACACAAACCACTGAAAACAGACTAAATACCAAACAAAGTGAAATTAATAAATTATGGGATATTCAGACATTGTTCTGTTATTAGTTTCAAAGAGCATATATTGATATGGGAAAATATTAAGGTGTAAAAGCAGCATACTTTGAAAAGTTTTAATTATATACACATATACATAAAAATGTAGTATATAGTAAAATTGTGGGAGATTTTAATTTTCTTCTTCATACTTCTATTTCATATATTTCCTAGTAGATGCAAGTATTTTTATAATAAAAACTAACCTTAATGGCCATATTTTCCATCCATCACACCCTAATACAGATCCTTATTTAAGCATAAACTGATTTAGTTCTGGTTGCATTATCTGAACATATTGAATCTAACTTACTCTTGAAATGTTTTTCTGAATTAAAAAAAAAATTAATATCATTTTGGTTCAACATAGTAAAAATGAGAAAAAAAAAATCAGTAGTCCTATCTAAACAAAACACAGGAGAGGTTTTATAGATTCTTACCTAGAATTCTTAACACGGTGGTATCACCTTAGGCAATGTTACTCTCAAGGATAACAAGGAAGGTACTGCATTGGGTGCATGACAAAACTTTGTTGAAAGCTACGAAGTAAAGATCAGTTCTAAAATAACGTGTTGGTCCTCCCTGCTTGTGGCTGTGTTTCACTAGATGAGGTCTTTGATGCTGTTGTTTGGAAGCCTGGTCAGTTTTATTAACACCAGCACTTCATCATCATAATCAGGCCCTCAAAGGCAAAATAATCTTAAATACACCTATGTCACAAAATCATCTCATGGACACTCAGAATGTCAGATTTAAATGAGGCTGTAACAATCATCTAGTTTATGGAATCATTAAATCAAGCGTCCATTATTACTAGGTAACTTCAATGAATGCAGTAGGTGTCAACTAAAAAAATGCACAACCTAATAGTTGAGAATTGTTTTATTTGCTGGACAAAATTGAGGCCTTAATCCCAGAAGACAGCCTCTCAGGTAGCTCTGAGGGACTGCTCTGAAAGGGAGCAGGAGTTTTGCAATAAAAACCAGGTAGCTGGAACTTTAAAAAAAAAAAAAATTAAAGAAAACCAGACATCTAAAGTTAATGAATTAGGTGCTTTTGTGTGTATGGGCTCATCAAAATCACTCTTTTGATATGCACCTTAACTCGTAGGGCCAGTATCCTGCTTTTCTCCATTGTGAATCACCTCAGGATGCACAGTTGGGGGTGGCTGCAGTGGCTGCTGGCTTGCAGGCTGCAACATCCTCCTTTGTTTACTGATATGGCAGGTGACATTTTTCATCCACATAGGTCATTAGTAAGAAAACACTTCCCTTCCACAAACAAGGCACTCTCTCCACACCTCCAACCAAATGAATATTAAATAATACAAGTAGCTACCATGGCCTGCATCTTCTCCTCAATTTTGAAAGAGATACGGGTTCAAGAAATATATTGCTTCCTTTTCAACTACATCGTAAGACAAAATAATCTGAGTTTCAGAGAGACAAGAGAGAATAGTATTACACTAGAAAAACAGAAAATAAATGCTCCAATCTCACACCAGTCAGAATGGCCATCATCAAAAAGTCTACAAAGAATAAACGCTGGAAAAGGTTTGGAGAAAAGGGAGCCCTCCTAAATTGTTGGCAGGAATGTAAACTGGTACAGCTACCATGGAGAACAGTATGGAGGTTCCTTAAAAAACTATAGAGTTACCATATGATCCAGCAATGCCACTCCTGGGCATATATCCAAAGAACATTCTACTTCAAAAAGACACATGCACCTCAATGTTCATAGCAGTACTATTTACAATAGCCAAGACATGGAAGCAATTTAAGTGTTCATTGATAGATGAATGGATAAAGATGTGGTAATATACATAGTTATAAAAAGAATGAAATAATGCTATTTGCAGCAACGTGGATGGACCTAGAGATTAACATACTAAGTAAAGTCAGACAAAGACAAAGATATCACTTATATGTGGAATCTAAAAAAATTATATAAATGAACTTATTTATAAAACAGAAACAGATTCACAGACATAGAAAACAAGCTTATGGTTACCAAAGGAGAAAGTGGGGGCGTGGGGGAGACATAAATTCAGAGCTTGAAATGAACATATACCCAACTATATATAAAACACCAAGTTCCTGTTGTATAGCACAGGGAATTATATCAATATCTTGTAATCTATAATGGAAAGGAATCTGAAAATGTATATATAATAAAAAAATAAAAAGTATACATGCATATAACTGAATCACTTTGCTGTACACCAGAAACTAATACCACATTGTAAACCAACTATACTTCAATTAAAAATAAAAGTCAAAACACAAATTGATAGCTTTGCATTGTGTAAATGTACCAAAATTTACTTACTTGGTCCCCCTTAATGGCTTTATTTTCCAAGTGTTCTGTTCTTATGCTGATGTCCATATTCTTATTGCACATGTATTTGCACAAATGCTCCCCACACCCATTTGTTGTCATTGTCTTTGCTTGTGGTATGTATAAAGATCAACTTTGCTTCAACTGTATGTGGTCAAGTTTATCAATCATTAAAAAAAGACAAAAAGAAAAAATGAATACTCCATCAAAAAGGGGCAGGTTGCTACTCAGCTCTTGCTGACTGTTCACATGTGGAATTTCTCATGAAGACAGAAATTTGGTTTTCTACATGAAACCACTTAAGTGCTGACAACTAATTCAAAATGTGTGAAAAAAAATTCTGCAGGTCAAAAAGACGTGTATCTGAGAACTGGTTATAGTTTAGTTTGCAACCTTGCTCTAACCCAACCTCCCACCTTGGGGATGATGGATAAAATCAGACTAAATGACCTGGTTTTTGCTAGAGGTCACTTGGGTGATAGAACAGGGATAACAACTCAGATTTACGGTAGTTATAACTAGAGAATTTTCTATCCCGCAGAGAATTTCCTACATTTAGGTAAGTGAAGTATCCCATAAACTGTTAAATATTATTTAATGGCAGATTTAAAGGCCTGGCTCTGCCCTCAATAATATAAAATGCAATGTAAAAGTATTTCTTACATAGCACATCCTATACCACATCCAAGAAATTATCAATGAAAAGTATAGATCTTTATCCACCCATATAGTAACATTTCAAAAAAGAATTTTAAAACAAACATGAAACTTCTCTGTAGGTTTAAGTGTGTCATCTTCAATTTAACATTTTGAAATTTATAGTCTTTGAAATGTTCAATACAATTGACAAAAATACTGGGAAACATTAAACAGTTTTTCTTGTTATGTTACATTTTGCTGTTTTGCTAAATTTGTAGAAGTTTGGAATGTTTTTAAAAATCTAGTATTATTGCATGTTAACCACCTTGAGTTAACACTTAGTGTCATATAGTCTGCTAACAAGAGTCAAAAGTTTTGCCAAGTAGCTTCACATTTCAACATTTCTTGCATTAAAACATTATGCTTAGTATGGTGAAAATCCACTTGTACTTTATTTTTATAATTAATAAATTCATAGGCATGCAAGGTGAATGCAAAGTTGTTTAGAAACAAATTCTTACTTAGTCAAATGCCAAACACTGGGCACAACAAAGGCCCACAAAACCAAGAGAGAGCATGAATTACTTAACAGAATTAGACATAACACTAGCAAATGTGGGAGGGGGCAATATGCAAAACAAACATTTTAAAAGGAATCCTTAGTTACCTTATAAGGATGAAAGGAGGGATGGAAGAAGGAAGATGCACCAAAGAATACACAATTCATTAACAGATTTGCACTTTATTGTAATTTTGCATCCTGAGATAATAAAATTTAATATCTGACAATTGAACAACGACAGAAGCAGCAGTGAAAGTTTCAGAGAGGCAGGTATCCTTCCTTTTGGCACAGCTGTATATAGGTTGAGTTTTTCCAGGAGAGTCACTCCGGAACTCAAGGGAGAAAAAATGATTCATTCCACAGGCTATACAACAATAAAAGATGCATGAAAGTTCTTGGCTTAAATGGACATGTTCACTTTTACCCTTTCCTAGTAAAACTGTCTCAACAGGAATCCTCTGCCCCAAAGTAGAAATCCTAGGTTTTTCAGACAGATATTTTGATCAGTGCCCACCTTCTAGCAGGATTTCCTGTTTTTGCAGCTGACTCGCATTTGTACATGGTTAGTTCAAGGATGGCAAACTAGCTTGTAGATCATATAATTTCAAACATTTGTAACTGGTTTCAAAGTCCAGGCATTAAATCAATTTCATACTATTTGCTTACTATAAAATGAAAAATTAAAAAATTAAGCAAAGATCAAAGCAAACAAAATAAGCAGGAATAAAAGAAACATTTGAGAAATTATTGCTTAAGGCAATAATTGACTTCATGTTGACTTTACACACAGAACTACTTTGAGACTCAGAAATTGGTGTTTACTCCAATGCTAGAAGACGACATTATAATGCTTTTCACACTTGCAATCCTGTATGTGTGTATATGTATGATTTACACATATACACCCAGATAAATTAGCTCAATTATATCATCCTGAATCAGAAAAAAACTGAAGGCAAGTTCTAACCTGAAGTTATATAGCTCAATCTAGCCAAAACACACACACATACTTTAGCATTTCATTATTTAGGGACTAGGTAAGCAACCTGTGGAGGTCAAATAATTTCGGTTCCTTTATGAAAGTGGCTCCCAACATTTCTGCCATAAAGATTCCTTTATTATTCTTTCCCCATATTTTCAAGTATTTTATTTATTAAATTGCATATAACAATAGGCTTTCTCATTTAAAAAAATAATTAAAAGCTTAACCACCATTCACAGTTTCTGATCAATATAGATAACCAGTGTTAGAATTGAAGAAATATAAACAAAATGTGTAAAAATTCTGTCTTAGTTGGCTTGTGCAGTAGGAATGTTATGGGTAAATGTATGATTTCTAGTATACTTTTTGAAATACTGAAAAAGGTTCAAGGATGACCCCACTGCTATTTTCATCTGCCCCACGTTGAGAACCACTGGTTTACATCCATGTGCTTTTCCTTCCCTAAACCAAGTATTATAACACAATATAACACAATTATAACACAATTATCCATGTTAACACGTAAGGGATTAATAACAAAATTACTACCAAAACTAGATTAATTGCAATACTCATTCTGTAAGGTTTGACTGAGAAAGGAAACATAACAACATAGATTTAAAGGACTCTATTTAGAAATTACAAAATCATGATATACAATACATCCTTCGGTCAATTTCAAAAGCACATTTATATATGAAAAAATCCTCAATTCCCCTGTGAGGTAGGTCCAGATTATTGTCCCCACTTTCACCATGAGGACATGAGGTACAGAAGAATTAAGCAGCAGAGCTAAGAATTAAACCAGAAGTGACTTGGGTTTGACTTCTATATCACTTTCCTTTCTAATATTAATTTGTTCCAACAGATGTTTTTGAGGATATGGAAATAATTAAGACACTGAAGCAGATATTGAATGGGATATAAAATTCTCTTTCACCTCAATGTCAAGGTGGGTCTTACCATACCTCCACAACTGTTGCAGCCATAATTCTTGCTCAGGTACCAACTGCATATATAGTCAGATTCCACATAGGTAAAGCCCATAGACCTCAGTCCTCAGTTCCTAGGGAAACTACAATCATTCTTATCACCAGGGAGGTGCTGAGATCTCACAGGCATCAGGTTCTTTGAGTCTGTATGATATGAACACATACCAGCTAGGTGCCTGTTGGCAAATAAAACTTTTATTGTGTGCAAGGCACTGTGAGAATTTCCATGAAGGGTAGTAGATTTGAGAAAAATCATTCTGAGATTCTGTAGAGTAAAAACTTCCTAAGGATTCCTAGTATCACAGAATGTCAGGTGACCTCTAATTTTCTGTACAGCTCTAGGTTCAATCTCATGATTTTACAGATGAAGAGACTGACATGTAATGTAAGTGACTTGCCTGGAGCACATTAGATCATTTCCTCATATAGTATGAATCTGACAAATTCCACAGAAAATGGAACATATTCCCAGGTTGCCATCATAAAAATGAAAAGGCTGGCTCAGAATCAGGAAAAGAGAAACTGGGGGTAATATAGGAAAATGTGTATATAACACACACACACACACACACACACACACACACACACATATATATATATTCCACATATTACATGGACAGGTATTATTAATAAAATCTATTCATTATTCACTTTCTATGGAAAATTTTCCAATAGTTCATCATTTAAAATAACCCAAAGGATTTAACAATTGTTACACAATGGATTAAAGTAGAATTTTATAAGCATAAGAGGACTTAATTTCAGTGAATCTGAGCATCTTATTATCAAATTAGCGAAAAGTATTCCCACTATGTGAAACTGTTCCAATTAAATGGGTGTATACAAATTTCTATATACCCTCTCAGGTCAATATAGTCAATTCTAATAAAAAAACTGTTTGGAGGCTTTAAGTAGTGAGGTCTGATTTTTTTGAGTGGTAATTTATAAACAAAATTAAAATGCTAATGATTTTTAAAGAGATTTTACATTTAAAAAAAACCCATTTGTTTGAAGGCTTACAAATGTTATGGAACTTCACTCAAACTATGATAAAATAAGAATAAATTTCATTAAAATGGTAGAGTGCTAAATAGTAACAGTTTGATTAACTGATCAGACATTAGTGTTTATAGGTCATGATAACATGAACAGTGTGTGTGTTAAATACTTTCGTAGGCTTTAGTAGAGCTTCAATCAAAGACTATTGTTTTTTCAGGACCATGCTAAATTACATGTTTACTAGCATTAGAATTATACTAGGTTTATAAGTGACTGATACTTCTGTTCTGTAATATTTTGTCACTAATACATCTCATGATTGGGGAAAACCCAGGAAATAGGCTTTAAATAAGAAATAGAAGAAATACAATATACTAATAAAATATTCTTATATTATACTTAGCTGAAAAGGATGGTTTTAATGTAATGATTTACCAATTCATTTGTTCTGCTTCCTTCAACATAAAATGTTATCTTTATTCAAAGACGACAAGGCACTTCTCCATCTACTTCTAACATTTGACTACAATGGTTTCTTCCTAGATTAACATAGAGGGTAGAAAGAGTCAAAGAATAGCTGAAAAATGTTAAAGCTTATTTCATTTTATACACAATTTATGGGGGTAGAGATGCATAATGGAAAGTCAGAGAAGGAACAGTTTTAACTTGTAACCTCAAAACTTTGTAAGATTTATATACTTCAGTAGATACATGTTATTTTCTCTGGAAACATCCATAGCAGGTTTCATAAATGAATATTATATAACAAAAAAACCCTCAAATTTGTTTCTTTAATCTAAAAACAACTAGCACAAAAATACTTCATTAACTTGATGTGTTCTATCCTGAGGATATAAGAAAAAAAGTCAGTGAGGGAGAAATTAATGTCCACAGTGTACTCTGTCATTTCAGCATGCACTGCTGCCAATATCACTGAAAAGAAAACAAATCTCTTGAAGGACTCAAAAATACTCAACTGCTAATCAGTCCCCTCCAAAGGAAAAGAGCTTGAAAAAGCAGTCATAGAAGAAAGAAAAAAATTTGGGTATTTTCTGAGTAGTTCAAGAAAATAAGTCAATCAGATTAATGAATAATAAGATAATAAATTTAAGAGTTATTAGAATAGGTTTTAAAATTAAGTTTACACATGCTGGTAAATGCTTTTTATGACAAATACTACTGTAACTTGAATTATATACTCTGTTACCTCCAGATGCACTCTATTCCTGTCTCAATATTAGTTTTATAGAAACAATTCACCACTTCCTGCTGTTCTCTGAGCAAAACAAGTGTGATCTACACATGGCAGAAAAAGTTACTATGACCATCATATGGCCAAATTCTAAGTTTACAGGAAAAAAATGAGATTTTAAGGGTTGACTCAAAGTAATTATTCTATCAGTGATAATTAGAAATTTTGTATTATGCTGGAAATCAATTTTGGTATTAAACTGTCACAAATTGAAACATAAACCTGATGATACTAGCTGGAACATAAACCACAGATACAATTTTTCCCCGAACTTATCTATAAAACAAGACATTTGGTATACATTTTCAGAGGTTTCCACTTTGTCTATAAAAATGCACCTTCAATTTTTCAGCAGACAGACAAATGATATTTGCAGGCACACACAATATATTAAAAGTTAGAGATTCTGGGTGGCATGGGGGTAACAGGGTTCTACAGAGAGAGGTGGAAAAGTTGTTCATGCAATTATAATCACATATCAAAAATCTCTTTTTTTCCCTTTTCTTTTACTCGTCCAGGACTGCAGATTTCAAATTAGGCATAAATTTTAAAAGTGGCTTTAAAAGGCCTTGTATAAAAAAATGATTGCTCTCTTCACTGGGATGAATATTTGCCTAAAAAAGCTAACTAATAGCAATAAGACTAAAATAATAAATAAAATATTATTCAGTCTCAGATACTTTTATTTTCAGCACTACAAATTACAAATAGTGTCTGCATACAGGCATAATTTGCAGTTGAACTAATGCAATGTAAAGTTTTCATTAAGTTAAAAACTCAAATTCTAGAAGAATTACGAGTGTCTGCTCTTATTCCGATGTGAAGAGAAATAGAGAAATATGCACATACCAATGAAAAGGCTGTATGTGTGGCTAATTTAGAAACTAAAATATTTTTGTTTAATTCTTGTCTTTCCTCATTAATAACATCCATACCTTTACAAAAGATCCCCAAAATGAGGATTAAGAATATTTAATCAATTATGAATCTGCCACTTTAGGTAGAGCTTTTCAATTAGCTCTCTCTCTTTCTCAAAGTGGATCATAACTCCAGAAACGGGTTAGCAGTGGCTTTCCTGGGGGTGGGGTCTAGATATTTCCTAAGACATCTGAAACTTGAGACAACCCTTAAAGGTCATAATCCTGTGTATTTCCAAGTGAAGAAAAGGATACATAAAGGGAAATAAATGAGGAGAGTGAGGCTGTGAAATGTGTCAGATGTCAAATGAATTCTTTTGTAAGTGGAGGACAAAATGGGACGTACTGAACTAAATGGAAAAAACAAGGTTCTTAGTTTCAGGTGCAATGCAGAAGGTCTCAGACAATGATTTAAATTTTAATCTTCTCATTACAAAGGGCCATCCTGCCCACACCTGAAATTTTTAACATACTTATTATGGCTTTGCCATAACACAGCATGTTAACAATCTATACATTCAAAAGGATGCTTGCAAACTTCATTCACATTAAAATTTATGCAGAATTGTTGGCAATACATTAAGAATAACAGTACATTCTGTAAACCATGGCATATCACATTTTTTTACTTTATGCAAAGAAACAATATTTACAGGTCTTTAGGAGTTTAAATATTTTATCCACTAACATAAGTGATAATTAAGCAAAGTGCAGGACAAAACCAGTGCTATTAATTGCATGTCCTTTAAAAGCAGGTAAGAGTAAAACCGTTTCTAAAAGCTACCAAAAGCTTATTTATGTATGTTCAGTAAAGGATTACAGAGCATTAAATAGCCTAGAAAAATGATGCATATTTAGAAACAGTAAGTATGAAAATTATAAGGCAGCATGCTCAGAACATGTTTTTGTTTTTTAAACACCTGCACTGATGTTATATTTAGTGGCAACTATATATATATATATATATACATATATACATATATACACACACACACATATGTGTGTGTATTTATTTAAAAATTGACAGTGCAAAATACAAGCCTCATTTAACAACAACATAAAGGATGTGCAAAATTTCTTCTTAAACCAACACAAATGAAAAGTGTGAGGAGAATATTCTACCATTATAAAGAATAAATGAACACAGCAAAGGAGACCATCTTCATTCCAAAATCATCTACAAGGCACTAAGGGTAGGAAATGACAGGTAAAACAGAAGTGACTGAATAAAATCCCTCAGTCAGGTCGGAATATGGGATATTTTGGTAAGAATTCTATTAGTATTACCTGTAAAATAAAAATAAACAAGAATATATTGACAAAATTTTCATTTACTGTAACTTATACATAACCCAAAAAGTCTATAATCATTTCTCACAGGACTATGTTTTGGTCTTATACTATAAAGCAAGTGAAATATATAAAACAGTTACAAAAGGAACTTACCACAAGTTATCATTAGATTGGCAATTAAACTGGAAAACATAATTACTTATTATAGCTAATAGTTTTTGTCTGATTTACAGTAACTGTTTAGTTAACAGAAAAGCAAACCCTATTATATTTTAATGTCTTTCCCATTCTCCCTTGGTTCCCTTTTCTGTAGCAAAGTGGAACGGATTAAATGGAAAGGATACAAATTTTATTAGAATTAGAATCTCTAACAAAAATTTATTAGGATTAGGATTAGAAAAAAATACCTTCACTTATATTACATTTATATAGTTTTCAATTAAAATAGCTGATATTGGTTGAGTATTACTATCTTTTAGAAGCTTTTTTTGTAAAAAATAGTGTTTAAATGGATTGATTAAAACATTTTAATTTAAAAAAGGTTTGGAAATAAAAACAATATATTTATAAAGCTACATAAAGTTACAATAGTTTATACAAGGTTTTACCTATAGAGAATTTTAGATTTGTGGTCATTTGCACATTATCCTCAAAACTATTCAAAGTGGAGAAAGATACATAATAATCCTTACTTATGAAATAGAAATGAAATGTTTATTATTAAATATATATCACATCAGCAACTTAAAGTTTGGATAAATTTCATATTCTTTTGTATGTTAATGATACTCAATTTGTCACATTGGCTATACATGACTTTATGCGTTGTGACTAAGATCACAGATCTTTCAGTTTAAAAAAATTAGAATCTATAGTTTCTTCACTGAAAGCTATTAATAAATACCAGCTAAGAAAAAAAAAATCCAGGAATATGAACCCAGAAGTCAATTCCTATTTTATGTAAGTTTTGACAAGATTACATTTAGAAATATTTGTTCATCTGTGCCCATCAACATGTGTTATGGTTTGCACCTGTGTTAAAAGATGATTAAGGTTTTTACCATGTTTTCATCTGAGCATACTAGCTAAAGTTTTTCTAAGATCTAAATAATTGTCAGCTTTCAAGATATTTTATGTTGGCTACAAACCTAAAAATGTGGAAGGAAACCTCTATGTTCCAAATGACAAAAGTTCAAGCTGAGAAGAAAAAAGGTAGAAAGAAGATGTGACAAATGATAAATACAGAAAAATGTAACATTCAGGATGGAATCCAAAAATATGCAATTAAAGATAACTGCATACTTACATACTCCATCATATTGCTAGTTTCACATTTCCTTTTAGTCAACTTCCAGTGCAAAGCAAGCTAAGAAGGTAAAGTTTGTTAAGAATTTTATCAACAATTTATACTAATTATTACCTACACATTTGAATAAACCACTGAACAACAATTGAGGAATAAGATACTTTTAAAAATACTTTGTAAAGAATAAATATTAAAAAGTGAGTATTCTCTAATCCATGCTTTTGTGGCCTGAAACTTTTCCATTTTTTTCAATTTATTAATGCAAATATGAATGGAATACTTATTTGCTTAAACTTTCTTACCTTGTGATACAATCTGTTATTTTCCCATTCTAACAACTTCTGAATTGATCTTCTGGTCTATGAGAAAGAATCAAGACTTTGTTACAAGATGAAGAGCTTTGTAAACCATGTGTATTCTGCTTACTTGCAAGATCCCATTATTTTCTCCTCTTGCTTTTTCTTTTCAAAACAAAATATGTACAAATTACTCTGTGTTGTGAGTCCATTAACTGGACTATATAAAAACATTACCAGTGCTGCTAGTAGTCCATTTATGAACCTAAATCTAGACTTTGGTATATCTTTTCACAAGGTTAGTTTTTTAATATACATATAATTTGCTAAGCTAATCTGATTACTCATCAAATGTTTTCCTATCAGAGTTCTTAGCACAATACCTGACAAATAGTAGTCAAGGTCTACAAGTTGAGTAAAACAAACCAACATATATCAGAATTTCCACTGAAAAGAAGTACAAAATCAGGAAGTTGAAAAATTTGTATTTAGAGGAAAAAATAAAAACAAGAGAAGCAGCACTGTCGTAAACAGGAGGACAGAGGCTGAGTTTCTCATTTGGAGTGCATGTATTTTGTAAGGAATAAGAAAAGTTTGCAAAATGTTCCAAAACATTTTAAGTATAAAATTTAAAGATTTAAGTATAAATTTAAGTATAAATTTAAATTTAAGTGTAAGTATAAATTTAAGTATAAAATTAAGTATAAATTTAAATTTAAATTTATACTAAAATTTAAAGTATAGGTATAAATTTAAATTTAAAGTTAAATTTAAAGTTAAATTTAAAATTTAAGTATAAATTTAAGTATAAATTTAAATTTAAATTTAAAATTTAAGTATAAATTTAAGTATAAGTATAAGCATAAATTTAAGTATAAAATTAAGTATAAATTTAAGTATAAATTTAAAGATTTAAGTATAAAATTAAAGACTGTTAGGCATTTTTGATTTTTAACTGAACTTGGGTCTCCTGCATTGCAGGTGGATTCTTTACTATCTGAGCCATCAGGGAATCACAATAAATGGAGAGAGACTAAATATTTTCCTCCTAAGATTAGGAACAAGACAAGGATGTCTCCTCCCGCTAGTTTTATCCAACAGCATATAGATGCTACAGCCAGGGCAACTAGACAAAAATAATAAAGGCTTCCAAATTGTAAAAGGAAACATGAAACCATCTTCATTTGCAGAGGACATGATCTTGTATAGAGAAAACCCTAAGGAATCTAAAACACTACTTGAACTAATAAATAAGAATTCTGGCCCCCATGATCTTCAATTCCTGGAGTTACACCTGTGACTGTTACACTACATTGCAAAAGGGACATTGCAATTGTAATTAAAGTTATTAATCATTTGGCTTTAAAATAGGGATATTATTCTAGATTATTTTGGCAGACCCAATGTAATTCCATGAGCCCATAAAAACAGAGAATTTTTTCCAGCTGATGGAAGAATAGCCAGAGGGGTCTGAAACACAAGAAGTACTTGAGCCATCATTACTGGCTTTGTATGACAAAACCCACTGCAATGTTGTGAAGTAATTAGCCTCCAACTAATAAAAAGAAAAAAAAAAAAAGATGGAAAGGTCACATAGAAAGTCTAAGGAGGAAATGATTTCTGAAATCTGAAAGAGCTTGGGTGTAAACTCTTTCCCAGAATCTCCAGAAAGGAATGAAGCTTTGCCAGCACCTTGATTTTGGCCTTGTAAGATTCTAATAAAAAAAATATGAAAGTGAAGTTGCTCAGTCGTGTCCGACTCTTTGTGAATAAGAGAACCCAAATAAGTCACACTGTACCTAGACTTCCGACTGTGAATTAATAAAATAGTGTTAAGTCATTAAGTTTATAGAAATTTGTTATGCTAGACAGAAAAGTAATACAAGGTTCTTACATATAGAAATCAATTTTATTTCTATATGCTATCAATGAACAATCTGAAAAAGAAAGTAAAAGATTAATTCCATTCACAATAGATTTTTCTTTTTATATATTAATCCCATCCTCCTAATTTATCCCTATTCACAACAGATTTAAGTATAAAATATTTAGGAGTAAATTTAACAGAAAAAGTATAAGATGTGTAAGGTGAAAACTAAAATACATTGCTAAAGGGAATTACCTGGTGGTCCAGGGAGCCTGGGTTGGATCCCTGGTTGTGAAACTAAGATCCTGTAAGCTGCACAGTGTGCCCAAATAAAAACTCCAAAGAACAAAAAACACAGCTAAAATAAATTTCAAAAGAGGTAAATAAATGGAAAATATCCCATATATATATTCATGAGTTATAAGACTCACATAATAGCATTTACAACATACAGATAGCCAAAAGAAAAAAGGATCCATATTTTACACTATGTACAAAATTAACTCAAAATGGATCAAAGACCAAGTCATAAGAAATGAAACATTAAAACAACTAGAAGAAAACACAGGAGTACATCTTTTAAATCTTGAGTTAGGCAAAGCCCTCTTAAAATATGATATAAAAGGTACAAGCAAGATTATTTTAAAAGATAAAATTGACTTAATCAAATTAAAAGTTTTTATGTGTCAAATATAACATCAAGATAGTAAGAGCCCACCCAGCATGTCAATGTGAGGACCTTAGAGAAACCTCTTCCCTGGAGAGACAACTATTAAGCTTATCAATATTACCAAGTACAATCATTCAAATGTTCTAGAGATTGATCAAAGGGTTTACAACAGATTGAGTAGTTATTCAACAAAATCTATGGAAAATAAGTAATAACAGTGGGAAGCCTTGGTACTGGAGCTAGAAACTATATTCATATCTGCCTTGTGGAAGAACTGCTTCAGTGTAAGGCAGTTTCCACATCTCCCAGATACCTGGAGTAGAACAGTTCTTCTGGTTAGTTTGGGCAGACAGTGAAAATAGGTAGATCCCATTTTCCATAGTTCTGTGCAATAAAAGGCCTAAATCAAGTGGGTGATGTCAGGAGAGCAGCACCTATTTCCCTACCCACAGCTTCTGAAAAATAGGCAGGATAGTTGGTAAAGAATGCAGTCCCTCTTTCTGGTACACATCTATGTTGTAGGCAAGCTGTTATAGTTGCTTTGACAAATGAGTGGCAGTTACTATCTTCCCAGTGTCCTATGGCAGACATATTCTGGGTAGATATGAGAGATGGGGAATATTAGCAGACCCCACTCTCCCTGACTTTAGGTTAAGAAAAACTCCACAACTAATATCATAGTAAATGGTGAAAGATTGAAAGCTTCTCCTCTAAGGCAGAAAAAAGACAATGATTGTCACTTCTATTCAACATATTACTGAAAATTCTAGACAGAGAAATTAAGCAAAAGAAATAAAAGGCATCCAAATCAAAGAGGAAGAAATAAAATTATCTTTCTTTGAAGGTGAAATTATATTATGTGTAGAATACCTTAAAGAATCCACAAAAAACCCTGTTAGAGCTAGCTAACAAATTCAGGAACATTTCAGAATATGAAATCAATCTGCAAAATTCAGATGCATTTCTATATAACAGTAGTAAACAATTCAAAAAAGGAATTAAGAAAACATAACATTTCCAATAGTATCAAAAGAAGAAAATACTTAATAAATTTCAGCAAGGAGGCAAAAGACTTGCACACATAAAATTATAAAATGATATTAAAAGAAATTAAAGACTTAAATAAATGTAAATAATCCCATGTTCATAAATTTGAAGACTTAATATTGTTAAGATGACAATATTATTCAAAATGATCACAGATTCAATGCAATCCTTATTAGAATCCCAGTGATTTTTTACATAGAAATAGAAAAATTCATCTTAAAATTCGCATGGAATCCCAGAAGACTCTTACTAGTCAAAAAATCTTGAAAATGAGAAACAAATATAAAGGACTCCCATTTCCTGATTTTAAAACTTATTACAAAGCAATAATAACCAAAAGAATATAGCATTGGCATAAAGATAGACATATAGACCAATGGAATAGAACAGAGAGCCTAGAAATAAACAGTCAACAGATTTCTGACAAGAGTGACAACTGTTCAATGGGGAAAAAGGACTTTTAAATAAATACTGCAAAAACCAGATATCCATATGTGTATGAATTAAGTTGAATTTTAAATTTATGCCATATGCAAAAATTAACTCAAAATGGATCAAAGAATTAAACATAGGAATGACAATCACAAAAGTCTTAGAAGAAAACAGAGGAGACAATGTTCACGACACTGAGTTTTGCAATTATTTCTTAGATATGACACTGAAGCACAGGCCAAAAGGATGGCAGAAAATATCTGCAAATCACATATCTGATAGGGAAAAATAATAACAAGAATATATATATATGTGTGTATATATACACATATATGTTATATATATATATATATACATATATATATATATATATATCCCACAACTCAACAACAAATAACTAAACAAGCTAGTTACAAAATGGGCAAAGTACCTAATATACAAATGGTCAATAAGCAAATATAAAAATGCTCAACACTACTAGTCATTAGGGAAATACAAATAAAAACCACAATTAGATATCACTTCACACTCATTATGGTGGCTATTATCAATAAAATGGAAAATAGTGAATGCTGGTGAAGATCTGGAGAAACTGGAAACCTTGTGCACAATTTACCAGAGTAGAAACACAGAAGAGGAAAACTCTGTGAGAACTAGGACTAGGATAGCAATTTTTGTTATTGCTGTTTGTTTGATATCAATACCTGAACTTTAATTGACAAACTGTTGGAAACTCAGTGGGGACAAGTTCGAGAGTTCAAAATTCCAAAGGGGTACAGTCTTGATGGAGACTCCCACACTTTTATGACTTTATTACCAGGAGACCTATCAGGTTCTCACAGTGATTGCAGAAAAATCCCCTCATCCTTCCAGCAGGAGAAAGGGAAGAACAGTTAGTCACATTTAAATATGCCCAGAACATTCTGTTCTTAGCAAAGCCTGCTCTCCAGAGAAACTATTGTACCAGCGCCTAATCTACTGAGATATTACTAGAGCCTAACCAATCTTGGAGAAGGCAATACACAACTCTAGCATCCTCTAGCTTTCCTGTCCCACCTAAAGGGGAAAACAAAACAATAAAAAATCTGAGAATACTTCTGTAGGGTACAGCCCAGGAGCACAGGCTCAATAAAAAAAAGTAAGCCTAGACATAATACTATAGAACATGGCCAGTCCCCCAACACCTTGTTTAGTCGTTAAGTTGTGTCCTACTCTTTGAAACCCCATGAACTGTAGCCCGCCAGGCTCCACTGTCCATCGGATTTCCCAGGCAGAAATACTGAAGTGGGTTGCCATTTCCTTGTACTTGGGATTTTCCCAACCCAGGGATTGAACCTGCATCTTCTGCATTGGCAGACGGATTATTTACCACTGAGCCACCAGGGAAGCCTCCTTCCCCAGCACCTTACCACTACATCAATAAGGCTTCTGTATTATAATACAAGGAATACAATTAAAAGAACTGTGCATCTCAGATGATATCTAAGAAGTCTGTAGGGAAATCCAAGGAAAATAGGCCAGAGAAAAACAAGGACACCAAGAAACGTTTAGCCTTCGATTTATAATAGCTATGTGCATGTGTGCTCATGTGTGTCGAACTCTTTGCAACCTCACAGACTGTATCTCTTCAGGCTCCAGTGTTCATAGAATTTTCCAGGTGAGAATAGTGGAGTGTACTGCTATTTCCTACTCTAGGGGATCTTTCCGACCCAGGGATCAAACTCATGTCTCCTGCATTGGCAGGCAGATTCTTTACCATTGCACCACCTGGGAAGCCCTCTAACAGCTACAGTAAACAGTAAACACAGTCAAACAAAAAAATAAAATCTCATTTTAAAGGCCTATTTATCTCAATTCCTTTTACCTAGGACATCATGTATAGCTTTCAAACAAAAATCAGAAGTCATACTAAAAGAAGTTTGAAAAGACAGAGCAAGCATTAGAATCAGGCTCAGAAATGGCAGTGATGTTGAAATGATCAGATCGGGAATATAAATCAACTATGAAAAATATACTACATGCTCTAGTGAAAAAAGTGGATAACATGAAAGAATAGATGGATAATGTTAGAAGAGAAATGGGAACTATAAGAAAAAAAATCAAAAGGAAATGGCAGAGAGCCAAAATATCATAACAGAAATGAAGAATGCCTTTGATGGGCTCATCAATGATTGGTAATGGCTGAAGAAACCACCAATGAAGACTGAAGGCATATCAGTAGAAACTTACAAAACTAGAAGAAAAAGAAAAGAAAAATAAAAACAACACAGAATATCCAAGAACTATGGGACAATTACAAAAGGAGCAATAGACCCATAATAGAAACTCTACTTCTGTGCCACCAGGGAAGCCCTACATAATAGAAATATCAGAAGGTAAAGAGAGAAAAGAGGAGACAAAATAGTTAAAGCAATAATGACAATAAAATTTCCCCGAATTAATGAAAGGCATCAAACTCATAGAGAAAGCTCAGAATACAAAGCTGGATGGTGGTGGTGGTTTAATCACTAAGTTGTGTCCCGACTCTTGTGACCCCATGGACTGTAGCCTGCCAGGTTCCTTTGTCCATAGGATTTTCCAGGCGAGAATACTGGAGTGGGTTGCCATTTCCTTCTCCAACAAAGCTAGATACATGCTCCAAAATCTATACCTAATAATCTCATATTCAAACTACAGAAAGTTAAGGAAAAATGTTCAAAGATGCCAGGGGAGAAAATATCTTACATATAAAGAAGCAAAGATAAGAGTCATATTAGACACCTCCTTAGAAACTATGCAAGCAAAGAAAAAAGTGGAATGAAATGTTTAACGTTTTAAAATAAAATACTACCAACCTAGAATTCCATCTGTGCCCAGCAAAACCGTCCTTCAAAGGTCAAAGAAAAATAAAGACTAAGACAAAAAATTAAGGGCCTCTTGCTACTAGACCCTCCTTGCAAAAAATGTTAAAATAAGTTATTTAGAAAGAAGTAAAATGCTACAAGTAAGAAATCTGGATCTACATAAAGAGTGTTAGAGAAGAAACAAATGGATGCAAAATAAAATCTTTTATTTCTTCTATTCTCAACTGATCTAATAGCAGTTTGTTAATAACAATAATGTATTCCATGATTATAGCTTATGGATAAGTAAAGTGAACGACAACAATGTTATAAGGGATAGGAGGGAAGAACTGGGAATTATTCTGTATAAGATAATTGTTTTACCTAGGAAGTGGTACTGTGTTATTTGAAAGGAGACCTGGATTGGTTTTATATGTATATATATTGCAAACTCTCTTTAGTGAGCAACCACTAAAAAGATTAAAAAGTAGGATTACTGATATAGTAAGGGAAGATGAATAATACTGTCATACAAAAATATTTAAACAGAAGGCAAAAAGACCGAAAGACAAAAATATAAACAAAGAACAAGGGTAATGAATAGAAAACAGTAACAAACATGGTAAATATTAGTCAAATTATAACAATAATCACTTTAAATAACCAAAGTCTAAATATATCCATTCAAAAAAAGAGACTGTCAGAAGGGATAAAGAAATAAAACAACTAAGTGCTGTTTACAAGACAACCACTTTAAATATGAAGACATACAGAGACTATAAGTAAAAAGATGGAGAAAGATATACCATAGCAATACTAATCAAAGGAAAGCTAGAGTCACTTCAGTAAACAAAGCAGACTTCAGAGTAAGGAAAATATTCAGACATAGAAATATTACAAAATGATAAAGGGTCAACTTTCTAAGACATAACAATTCTTAACTGAATTTAACTCAGATGACCATTATATCTACTACTGTGGGCAAGAGGCCCTTAGAAGAAATGGAGTAGCCATCATAGTCAACAAAAGAGCCTAAAATGCAGTACTTGGACGCAATCTCAAAAACAACAGAGTTCTCTGTTCGTTTCCAAGGCAAACCATTCAATATCATGGTAATCCAAGCCTATGCCCCGACCAATAACACTGAAGAAGCTGAAGGACCTTCTAGAGCTAACACCCCAAAAAGATGTCCTTTTCATTATAGGGGACTGGAATGCAAAAGTAGGAAGTCAAGAAACACCTGGAGAAACATGCAAATTTGGCTTTGGAGTACAGAACGAAGCAGGGCAAAGGCTAATAGAGTTCTGTCAAGAGAACGCACTGGTCATAGCAAACACCCTCTTCCAACAATACAAGAGAAGACTCTATGCATGGACATCACCAGATGGCCAACACCGAAATCAGATTGTTTATATTCTTTGCAGCCAAAGATGGAGAAGCTCTACACACTCAGCAAAAACAAGACCGGACGATGACTGTGGCTCAGATCATGAATTCCTTATTGCCAAATTCACACTTAAGTGAAAGTAAGGAAAGTAGGGAAAACCACTAGACCATTCAGGTATGACCTAAATCAAATCCCTAATGATTATACAGTGGAAGCGAGAAATAGATTTAAGGGACTAGGTCTGATAGACAGAGTGGCTGACGAACTATGGACAGAGGTTCATGACATTGTACAGAGACAGGGATCAAGACCATCCCCAGGAAAAAGAAATACAAAAAAGTAAAATGGCTGTCAGCAGAAGCCTTACAAATAGCTGTGAAAAGAAGAGAAGTGAAAGGCAAAGGAGAAAATGAAAGATATTCCCATCTGAATGCAGAGTTCCACAGAATAGCAAGGAGAGATAAGAGAGCCTTCCTCAGTGATCAATGCAAAGAAATAGAGGAAAGCAACAGAATGGGGAAGACTAGAGATCTCTTCAAGAAAATTAGACATTCCAAGGGAACATTTCATGCAAAGATGGGCTCGATAAAGAACAGAAATGGTATAGACCTAACAGAAGCAGAAGATATTAAGAAGAGGTGGCAAGAATACACAGAAGAACTATACAAAAAAGATCTTCATGACCCTGTGATCACTCACCTAGAGCCAGACATCCTGAAATGTGAAGTCAAGTGGGCCTTAGGAAGCATCATTATGAACAAAGCTAGTGGAGGTAATGGAATTCCAGTTGAGCTATTTCAAATCCTAAAAGATGATTCTGGTAAAGTGCTGCACTCAATATGCCATCAAATTTAGAAAACTCAGCAGTGGCCACAGGACTGGAAAAGGTCACTTTTCATTCCAAGCCCAAAGAAAGGCAATGTCAAAGAATGCTGAAACTACCACACAACTGCACTCATCTCAAACTCTAGTAAAGTAATGCTCAAAATTCTCCAAGCCAGCCTTCAACAGTATGTGAACCATGAAATTCCAGATGTTTAAGCTGGATTTAGAAAAGGCAGAGGAACCAGAGATCAAATTGCCAATATCTGCTGGATCACTGAAAAAGCAAGAGCGTTCCAGAAAAACATCTATTTCTGCTTTATTGACTATGCCAAAGCCTTTGACTATGTGGATCACAATAAGCTGTGGGAAATTCTGGAAGAGATGGGTATATCAGACCACCTGACCTGCCTCTTGAGAAATCAGTACGCAGGTCAGGTAGCAACAGTTAGAACTGGACATGGAACAACAGACTGGTTCCAAATAGGAAAAGGAGTACGTCAAGGCTGTATATTGTCACCCTGTTTATTTAACTTATATGCAGAGTACATCATGAGAAACGCTGGGCTGGATGAAGTACAAGCTGGAATCAAGATTGCCAGGAGAAATATCAATAACCTCAGATATGCAGATGACATCACCCTTATGGCAGAAAGTGAAGAAGAACTAAAGAGTCTCTTGATGAAAATGAAAGAGAAGGGTGAAAAAGTTGGCTTAAAGCTCAACATTCAGAAAACTAAAATCATGGCATCTGGTCCCATCACTTCATGGCAAATAGATGGGGAAACAGTGGAAACAGTGGCAGACTTTATTTTTTGGGGCTCCAAAATCACTGCAGATGGTGACTGCAGCCACGAAGTTAAAAGACGCTTACTCCTTGGAAGAAAAGTTATGATCAACCTAGACAGCATATTATAAAGTAGAGACATTATTTTGCCGTCTATTCAAGGCTATGGTTTTTCCAGTAGTCATGTATGGATGTGAGAGTTGGACTATAGAGAAAGCTGAGCGCCAAAGAATTGATGCTTTTGAACTGTGGTGTTGGTGAACACTCTTGAGAGTCCCTTGGACTGCAAGGAGATCCAACCAGCCCATCCTAAAGGAAATCAGTCCTGAATATTCATTGGAAGGACTGATGTTGAAGCTGAAACTCCAATACTTTGGCCACCTGATGTGAAGTACTGACTCATTTGAAAAGACCCTGATGCTGGGAAAGATTGAAGGCAGGAGGAGAAGGGGACGACAGAAGATGAGATGGTCAGATGACATCACTGACTCAAAGGGCATGAGTTTGAGTAAACTCTGGGAGTTGGTGATGGACAGGGAGTCCTGGTTGCTGCAGTCTATGGGGTCGTAAAGAGTCAGACATGACTGAGTGACTGAAGTGATACCTAACAAAAGACCATTAAACTACGTGAGGCAAAACACTGATAGAACTGCAAGGAGAAACAGAGGAGTCCCCTATTATAGCTGGCAACTTCAATAGCCCTCTATCAGAAACAGATCAAGTAGGCATAAAGTTGGTAAGGACAGAGGTGAACTGGATATATTTGACATCTACAGACTACTTCATCTAACAACAGCAAGTGATATAGATTATTCTCAAGCTGAGGTGGAACTTATACCAAGACAGACCACATTGTGGGTCATAAAACACATCTTTAGAGATTTCAAAAGAACAGAAATCATACAATATATGCTCTCAGATCACAATAGAAAGATAGTGGAAAATCCACAAACACTTGGAGATTAAACAGCACACTTCTAAGTAACACATGGCTAAGAAGAAATCTCAAGAGAAATTTTAAAATATTTTGAACTAAATATAAGTGAAAATAAAACTTATCAAAATCTGTGGGATGCAGTAAAAGCAGTAGCACTGAATGTATATATTAGGAAAGAAGAAATACCTTGAATCAACCCTATATGCTTGCACCTTAGGGGAAAAAATAGCAAACTAAAGTAAGAAGAAAAGAAACAAAAATTAGAGTAAAAATCAATGAAACTAATAATAGGATTTCAATAGAGAAAAGTCAACAAATAAATAACTGGCTCTTTGAAAAAGGAGTAAAATTAATATGTGTCTAGGCAGGTTAACTACAAAAAAAAGAAAGGAGACAAAAATGTTACAAAGTTTCAGAAACAAAATACAGGTTATCACTCCATGGACATTAGAAGGAAAATATAGGAACATTATTAACATATCTATGCCTATGAGTCTGAGAAGCTAGATGAAAAGGGCTGATTATGTGAAAGACACTGTCTACTAAAGCCCATGTAAGGAGAAATAGAAAATCTTGATAGGCTTATGTCTATTAAAGAAACCGAGTCAATAATTAATAACCTCCCCAAATAGAGAACATCATGCCCAGAGGGGTTCAAACATTTAAGGAAGAAATACCAGTGCTCTACTGTTGCAGCCTGGCAGAGCAGAGACCAGACTTGAGGGTGTGGCAAACTGCACCCTTGTGATTTGTCCTAGTAAGCATGCTGAACAGACATTCTTGGGGTGAGACCTGCTCTCTGCTCCACTTCAGTGCCTACCCCTGCATCCATCTCCATGGAAACAAAACAAGATATTCCTGATCAACAGCAGAGCCTATGCTAATCAAACTCTCCAGTATAGCTATTCCCTAATGAGCTCATGTGACTTCTGCCAATAAAAGTGCAGGCTGAAAGGAACCATTTTGTCTTCCTGACATGGAGAGCAGGAGGGCCCCCTGACTCCCTGCTTGCCAAATTATATGTGTCTATCTTTTCATTACGTGCTCAACCCCGTTTCAGGACTTTCTCACCTGTTGTGCTGGACGTGGCACTCTACAATCTCTTCTATAAAACAGAAGCAGAGAGAATATTTCCTAATTCATTCTACGAGGCCAGTATTACAGAACTAGACAAAGGTATTATATGAAAAGAAAACTGCAGACCCAATATTTCTCATGAACATAGATGCAAAAACCTGTACAAAACATTAGCAAAGAAATACAACAATATACACTACAATAAGTGGGTTTATCTCACATATGCAAATCTCATTCATCATTCAAAGATCAATTAATATGTAAGCCATCCTATCAACAGATTAAAAAAGAAAAATCACATAATCACATCAACAGAGGCAGAAAAAATATTTGACAAAATACAACACTCATTTATGATGAAAATTCTTGGCAAACTAGGAAGAGAGGAACTTCTTCAAGTTGATAAAGAACACCTTACCAAAAAACCTACAGTTAATATCATACTTGATGGTAAGAAACTCAAAGCTTTCCTACTAAGATCAGGAACAAGGCAAGGATATTCCTTCTTACCACTGCTCTTCAATATCATTCTAGAAGCCCTAGGTAATGCAATAAGATAAGAAAAAAGGTATACATATTGAGAAAGAAGAAATAAAAATTATCTTACTTCATAGATGACATGATTGTCTATGTAGAAAACCTGAAAAATCAACAAAACTCCTTGAATTAATATGCAATTATAGAAAGGATGCAGGATACAAGATTAACATACCAAAGTATATTGGTATACATGATGGGTACATATCATTATACATCGTCAAAACCCATGGAATGTACAACATCAAGAGTGAACTCTTACATAAACTATGGACTTCAGTTAGTAATAATAATGTGTCAATACTGGCTCATCAGTTTTAACAATTGTACTTCAATAGAGCAAGATGTTAATAACAGGGAAAATTGGGGGTTGAGTGAGTGCTGAACTCAATATGTCAGCAAATTTGGAAAACTCAGCAGTGGCCACAGGACTGGAAAAGGTCAGTTTTCATTCTAACCCCAAAGAAAGGGAATCCCAAAGAATGCTCAAACTACCGCACAATTGCAATATGACTAGTGTCCTTATAAAAAGAGATTTGGACACAGACATGTATAGAGGGAACCAGGTGAAGGCACATGAAGACCTAGGGAGAAAAACATCCATCTATAAGCCAAGGAGAGAAGATTCAGGAAGGAAAAAAAAAAAAGCATCAGCTTTCCAAAAATCTTGACTTCAGACTTAGAGCCTCTGGAACTGTGAGAAAATGCATTTCTGTTGTTTAAACCACCTAGTCTGTGGTACTTTATTAAGGCAGCCCTGGCAAACTAATACATTATGTTAATGACTCTAAATGCAAATAGATTAAACTCTCAATTAAAAGGGAGAGATCTGCAGCATGGATATAAAAATATGATCCATGAGTCTATAGGAAACTCAGTTTAGATTCAAGACACAAGTAGGTTGAAAGTGAGAGGACAGATAAAGACTTTCCACTGTAAATAGTAACCAAGAAAAAAAAAAAAAAAAGGGCTGGGGTAGATAGTACTGGGCAAAATAGATTTCAACTAAAGGAAAGTTACAAGAGAAAAAGATGCTCAGTATATGTCTTAATATACTCAGGCTACTATGACAAAAGACCATATTCTAGGTGGGTTAAACAATAGCTCTAAAGTATGGGAAGTCTTAGATAAGAGTATCAGCATGGTTGGTTGAGTTCTTATGGGAGCACTCTTCCTAGCTTATGGACAACTTCCTTTTTGCTGTATCCTCACACAGTAGAGAAAGAACAGCTCTCTGATCTTTTCTTATAATAGCATTAATACACCATGAGGACCCCATGTTCATGACTTTATCTAAATCTAATTACCTTCCAAGGGTCAAAATACCAACCACCTCTAAATACCATCAGATTAAAGGGGAGGGCTCCAACATACAACTTTTGAGGGAACAAAATTCCATAACAATATATAGTGATGAAAATAAAATCTTTCAAGAGGAAATGATAATTATAAACATATATACAACTATCAACAGATCTGCAAAATACATGAAGCAAAAACTGACAGAACTGAAGGGAGAAACAGACAATTCTACAATAGTAGCTAGGACTTCAATACCCCACTTTCAATAATGGATAGAACAAGTATGCAGAAGATCAAAAATGAAAGGCAGGACTTGAACAACACTGTGAAACAACTAGATCTAACAGGCATATATAGATCCTTCCACCCCACAACAATACAATTTTCTTCTTGAGTGTACATGGAGTATTCTCCAGGATAGGCTATATGTTATGCCACTAGATAAGCCTCAATAAATTTAAAAAGATTAAAATCATACAAAGTATCTTTTCTAATAACAATGGAATTAAATTGGAAATCATAAGGAAAACAACATTATTGGTTCATGTTGTAAGTCCCTTCCCTCTGAACATTCCTCTCAATTTAGCAAATATTATAGCAGAAACAAAGGTAAATGTTAAAAGTAATTTCAAATTTAAGGATGGTAGTATGCTTCGGCCTGAAAATTGATGTAATATCACTGTGGTAAATATAAGAATGGTTAAGTGAAAACCTTCATTTCATGTATCATGTAGCCATAGAATCTTATCAGAGCCAAGAGAGACTAGGAGCAGCTCAGAGCATTCTGGTTTGTATTTCTTTTCTTTCAACTAATTTGCTAGAAAAATGACCATGATGTATACTGGCAAAAAAAAGTTCACAAGGCAGACTGTTTACATAGTTCTTTCTTGGAAACATTTTATAATCATTCATTTATACAGCAATGACCTTTGACACAGGGCAGATTAATCATATTATTTCCATTTTATTTTGTGGATAAACACAGACATAACTTTCATGAAGCTAGATTCCTCATTAGAAAGGCTAGAGCCACTCTTAAATTGTTGCATTTTATTTTTTATTTCTCCATGTAGACAAAAAAAGCAGTGAGGTACCTTAAATCTCTTCATCATCACAACCACCTTAAAGTAAGTAATACTATCTGGATTTTATAGGTGAAGAAGTTGAGGCTCCAGAAAGGACAGTGTCTTGTACAAAGTTACTAGAACATGCTTGGTGCTTCATTGTCTAGTGTGTTAACAAGTTAGTATGTACAACATTGAGGGTCATTTAGAAGTTTAAGTGAATCATCAATGTTGTACAGGGAAAAGAATTGGAGGTAAATGAATTAATTTTCCTCATTGACTTGAATTAAAAAGTTTAAAGATATCTTCCCAGTGGGGAAAATATCATTCTGAAGATCAAAATAAAATTTTAAAGAAAATGAGATTAAGACAGTAGTCTTAAATCTATGACACAACGAGTAATGTCATGCCAGAATGTTGTTTCAACATGTTCAAAACTAACCAAGTTTTCCCCCACCAATTTTGTAGATTACTTTCACTTCTTCAGATCAAGAAAAAACTCTCCCATACACTTGTGACTTGGAAATAACTTTAAATCATAACTTCAGGTTTTGTAAAAAGAATAAGTACCCAAGTTACATTTACTTAAGTACTCTACTTGCTGCTGCTGCTGCTAAGTCGCTTCAGTCGTGTCTGACTCTGTGCGACCCCATAGACGGCAGCCCACCAGGCTCCGCCGTCCCTGGGATTCTTCAGGCAAGAACACTGGAGTGGGTTGCCATTTCCTTCTCCAATGCATGAAAGTGAAAAGTCAAAGTGAAGTCGCTCAGTCGTGTCTGGCTCCTAGCGACCCCATGGACTGCAGCCTACCAGGTTTCTCTGTCCATGGGATTTTCCAGGTGAGAGTACTGGAGTGGGTTGCCATTGCCTTCTCTGGCAAGTACTCCACTTACTTTGTACTAATTTAAAATAATGACTGGAACCCATATTAAGTAATAAAATGTTGATAAAGGTTGGACAAATGGCTTAATATCACTGGCCCTGAGTTTCTTTATATCTAGAATGAGGACAGCATTGCTAGGAGAATTAAACCCTGTAAAGTACTTGGCACACAGCAAGTGTTCAATAAATGTTAGCTCATTATTATTACACAATAAAATGATTACTCACTCTTTTGTTGAGACAAATAACAGGCCACAGGCTGCAACCCAATGTGCAACAGCAGCAGAGACAACCACAGAGCAACCATTTCACATTGACTGGGAGAGCCTTTTTCAAACATGCATTCACACGGCCAATGCTGGTCTTAAATTCTTCTGGGGCCACCTACAACAAGGGCACAATCTTTAACACTTTGAGGGCAGCTTTCTACTATTTATCTCTAAACCTAAATAAAATGTTTGTCTTATTACAAACACTTTAAGGAATTACACATATTTATTTCCTATCTTTCCCTATAAATAGGTATTACATGCTCTTGGATGACATTAGAAAGCAAAACAATATAATTTCATGTTTACAGAACTTATTCTGATGTTTGAAAACAATCTTCTAAAATTACCAATAATAAAATGACAACAGTAAAATTCGTAGTAAAGGATACCGTAACACAGTTTTCTTACCAGTTATTCTCATTATTAAGGCAATATTATTTATAGTCTCCAGTCACTCTGACTAAAGGTTGAATAAGACTAGAAGCATAATATAACAATAAAACCTAAATACTACTAGAGGAAATAGAATTAAATTTAGACCTCGGCAATATTCCTGGATTACTTTTAAAAAGGCAACTCTCAAATCTTTTCTCCCTGGTAAATTTGCAACATAACAACTTAAACACTTGCCATTGTTTGTAGGCAAAAGGTACATTAACAAAAGAGTGAGAAATGATCACATTAAAAAAACACTCAGTATTAGCATAAAAGGGATTCAAAACTGCTGTAAATTTTTAGAAGCTGAGAGATCCTTAAATATACAAATTTAATATTTTTAATTACTACCTCCATTCCTGGAAGTGGATGCTTATGGTTCTCTGTAAACAACGACAAAGTCAGTTCAAAGGCACGATAATGACAAGCATAATTAGATTTATACCCAAAATTCTGCTTGAAGGTTATACAATTCAAAGGTATACTAAAAATACTCTGCTTTCAGTGAAATCACATTTCTAGATCACAAAAATGATTCCCTTTCATTTAGAAAACTGTCACACTGTAAAATCTATAAGAAAAAATTCCACCATCTGCCTATGCAGGCAAAAATTACGAAATTGTTAGAAAAAATAAGTTGCTGTAAAATAAAAAACCCATTAGCATGTTTGGCATCAAAAATATAGAGCTCCACAACTCTTCTAAGTAAAAACTGTTCTACAGAAATCAAATTATTACATTTTTGTCTTTTAATAGACAAGTCTTAGACTCAGTATTATAATACATATTGATTAATGGACGTTAGAAAGATACACGACCACAGAATTCAGTACCATCATGATTAAAACATTAAGTAATTATATTAGCTTTATTAGAATTGTTCATGCTACCTAATAATGTTACTTGCTTAACCTGTAAATTTTTCTTTTTTCCTAATATGTTAACAAGTTGTGAAATTGTAAGGCTCAAAATTGTATTTACAACAGGAAAATAAATTTATTTCATTCTCCAATATGACCTAAAGACAATCACCAAGTAAAAAGAATTCCAAATAAATAACTAAATTTCTAGAGTAAATATGAAAATAAATTCAGGGAACTATGGCTGACAACTGGAAACAGAAAACACCAACAAGCTAAGCACATTAAGACAATAAATCAAGATCTAGATTCTAGTTTCTTATTAGTTATAAAAAATTCTAGGTAAGTTCATTTAATTTTTGTGAGCTTTAGTCTCCCATCTGTAAAATGAGAAAAATAATTTTTCTATTATATACCTCATGGGGAATGAAAGTTATACCTTAGAAAGAACCTCCTGACTAGAATGCTTTGAAAAAGGAAGTCAGTGAATCATATCTCTAATTAGATTTGGAGAAAAAAAGCAAGACTTTTTTTTTGCATGGAGTACCAACTGAAGGTTTGAATCAGATAACTTAACAGCGTTAAACTCCACAGGTTTCCTACACATTCTATTCTACACAAAAGGATAATCTGCTACATTTTGAATGCAAATTTAATGGTTTTCAATTCTTTAGAGAAAAAAAATGTTCTTTTTTAAAATCTAGGTACTAAGTTGCTATCTTCATTTACCTCTTAAACAGTGATATTCAGCTTCTTTTTTCCTAGTGAACCTGTGAGCAACCAAATGGAAGTTAAAGGAAAATGTATTTATATATTTAGCTCTAATCTGTAATATAACATTATCAATTTTCTTTAAACTGTGTATCTAGAAACACTAATACATTTTTAAAATATGGCAAATTTTGATATACTCATATTAAATCTGTCTATTTACAAATTTAAGTACCTATAATTAGAATTTAAATTTTGTTTAAAAAGTAAAATGTCTATATATAACTTTTATTTAAAATTGTGTAAGCACAGAAGAAAAAAAGTAAAGAATGAGGCTAACAGCCAGAAAAGAATCAATCCAAAAAGTAAAACTTGATTTTTGTTTAAAACACTGTGAATGAAATAAATTGCATGCCAAGGTATGTAAAATTTGTTATAAGATTTATCTTTCATTACATGCTTCTGGAAGTGAATTAATAAAACCATTTCTAAAATGTGACAAGTTTTCTTCTTCCCCACCAATATTTTCCACATTTAATACATAATATTCATAGCTTGTACTCTTTCACTATGGACAAATTAAAACATTCAAGTTTCTAAAAATGACAATTCAAATTTTTTGAAGTCATAACAGAAACATACTGAAAATAAAACTTTTACTAGAATTTCACACAATAAATTAAAATCTGCATTTCGACTTTAAAAGGAAGCCAGAATTGTCTTTGAAAAAAAAATCTGTATTTGAATAACAGTAAAAGTCATAAAACAGAAATAAAGGCATAGGAAATGAGAATTGGTTAACTCCCAATTTTAAACAATGTGAAAGAAATGTTTAGTTAACTGTGTGGAATCAGAGTTAATAACATTTTACTCATTTAGTTCCATATAATTTGAGTATCACTAGTAATGAAGGTTAGATGGAAGCCTTTTACTTTGTAGCTGAATGGCAGGTTGTAAAGAAACATTTAATTCCTCTTGACTTTCTTAGAAAAAAGAAAGTCACATCATGAAAGTCGGGGAAAGGGTCATAATATTTTATAACAGGATGCAAGAGACTTTGCAAACAGAAGAAAATCTAAGCAAAACCCAGCAGGACTGATTTGCCTCCTTCAGTCATGGGGAACACAACCCCATCAATCACTTGTCATACTGGATCACAATAGTAATTTTATGGTTTACAATTCCCAACACTGCACACTAATTTCCTTGTAACACCATTTAACTGTTTCAAGCTGAGGGCTGGAAGCTTTTATTTCTTTTCTGAAATTCTGTGGTTCTTTCATTTTCTGGTCACCAAAATTTGTATGTATACATCTGTTCCATACATCCTATCATGACAGGACTTATCTTTAGTGAAAGATGGAAACAATCTTTGCTTAATTTAATGTAAAAGATTATCTTTTTATTTATATTAAAAGCACTAACACATAAGAAGCACAAAATTAATACTAAGCCATAGAGCTTAACAAAATGGCTTTTGAGATTTTTGGAATTCACCCTGCAATTTTGCTTACTTTAGGCATAAAAGCTATTTAAGAATTCCATTCATGCTAGAATACTGGTTTTATAAAATGCAGATTTAATTTTCTATTTTAGCTATGCATTTATTCATTGTGAAATATATTTACACTGCTGCTCAGTCTGGAATTCAAACTTTTTTTCTTTAGCTTTTTTCTGAAACATGTCAATTATTTTTTCTGCTTCTTCTTCATAGTTATCAGAGATGCATTTTGACAATCCAAAATAACCTTTACACCTGAAATAGTGCCTACTGGAGAAAAATAATCTCATGAAAGAGAAAATAAAGAGAAAACAAAGCCACCACATGACTTTTCAAAATCAGACTTTCAGAATTCCTTTAGTGTTTTCCATCATCAAACACTAAACTAGGATCACTGTATCATTTATGCCTCATTCAACATATGAGAAATTTTGTGCATTTAAATAATGTACACTAGAATAAATATCCAGTCATTATGTGTTATAAAAATGGTCACCTGAAAAAAAAATGGTCACTTGAGAAGAATGGATGTCTTTAAGAACAGCTCATATCCAGCTTAATATTCTTGCTGCTGCTGCTTAGTTGTCTGACTCTGTGCGACCCTATGGACTTCAGCTTGCCAGGCTCCTCTGTCCATGGGATTTGCTAGGCAAGAGTACTAGAGTGGGTTGCCATGCCCTCCTCCAGGGGATCTTCCAGACCCAGGGATGGAATCCAGGTCTCCCACATTGCAGGCAGATTCTTTATTGATGAGCCACCAGGGAAGTCCAATATTCCTACTTCCCTAGTTTAAAGAACTGTACTATTCTTTGTGCTGGTGGAATTTCAGTTTTTAAAAGACTTGGAAAGATGAAGAAATATTCTGAAGATTCCTTGAGCACATAAAACTGGCCAATTTCAAAGATGGAAAGATGGATAAGTCTTATACCTGGAAACTCTACTCTCTGACTTTTTCGATTATTCAGTTTTTAGAATTACTTGGAATTGTAATTCAAACTCTTTCTAACTAAACCAATAGTAAAACTGGATGCAACTGCCCAGACAATATATTTGACAGCAATAAGGGAAATATAAAGAACAAGTTTTCCATTGGAGATATCTTTATTCACATTGTCTTTAATTTTAATATTGAATTTGCCATCCTTCTACAAACAAATTATTATTCAAGAGATTTTTTCCCCGTAGCTATTTTTCTTTGGAAAAAAAATTTATCTAAAACAAATCTAAATCTGAACTGCTGCTTAAATTGGTGAATTATTCTATATGATCAGGACAGGAAGGTAGAACATACTAGAAAATGAGGCCAAAATCTCAAACCAAAGGGCTCTTTGTAACCTAAAAAGATAAATGGCCACATATTTTCTAATGTTCACTTAGCCAGGGACTATCACTACTTGTTTATTACTGTATGGAATGATTTGATATTATACATCAGGAGAGAGAACAAATTATTGGTGGGTCTGAGAACAAACAATTACTCAGAAGAACAAGGTTAAAGTAGCAAAAGCAATTAAAATGGAAAGATGGTGAGTAGAGAAAACTGGAAAAACAATCAGGGTGAAACTAGGATATACTCATGAAGAATTGTCAGTAACAATCACAAACTTACACTGTGAAACTAATAAGTACCTGACAATACACTAGGCATTTTATATATTCTCTTTTGTATAAGAGCCTTTTCCTTTGGGCTTAGAAGTTAGCATTACTGTTGTAAGAGGATTTTCCAAACACTTTTGAATCCTAGAAGGTCTCTGAAGATTGAACCTCAATGCTAGAAGATACTACTGAGTGTACAGGAACCAGGAAACAAAAAGGTAGTAACAATTTATTGCAGTGAGTCTAATTATAGAAACTCAAACTGTCTAAAAGGCAGAAAATTTTGATTTTTTTAAATGTACTGGTATAACAAATCATATCTCAGGATACTTTAAAATTCACAGAGTGATACAAAGTTGAACAATAATTTTGTTAACTCTAAAATCATTGGAAATTACTGACCTAAATTAAAACAATTATAGCTACCAGTGCTGAGAAAAAAAGGCAAAACTGGAAAAACTGAATAGATAAGTAAATGATAGCTGGCATTATTGGACAATGAATAAAATAACTGGTCATAGGCTAGTCACGGAGACAGTTTTCAGTCACTAATGATACAGCCTAAAATTATCCTGGCCTCTTACTATTAGACTTCATTACAGTGCATCAAATCACCTGTCATAACACTAATTCAGCCAAAAACCAATGCTTTTAGAATTGAAAAGTTCAATGCAAACTCTCACTTACCTTCCCTGTTAGAACTGAGGGAAATTCAGTATCAAACTTGTTGCTCAAGCCAAACCTTAAAAACAAAGAACAAAATACATTCTACCCAACGTATTTAACTCTTTTCCTTAAAAAAGTTACAAAGCCATGCATTTTTCCTTTGATTTTGTGAACTAAAAGCATGCCTAAAAATAATTTGATGTTTATAGAAAATAAGTGTTTGGCTATTAATCCAAATTAAAAGTAAAAGGAACTTAAGGAGCCAAAGTTAAAGTAGGATTCCAATGAGAGCCATGATCTGAGATTAAAAAATAATACAGAAACACTGATATAGAACTGGAAATATTATAATTTTTGATTGAAATATTTCTGTTAAAACCCATTTTAGTTGATAACTGTTAGAACTGATGGGTTGTATGTGGGAGTGGATTGTACCATTTTTTTTCTACTTCTGTGGATATATAAAAAATTTTCCTAATAAAAATTAATGTAACTTTTGGAACTGTAGAGCTATTCAGATACTCAAAGGTTGATCATTATGAATGGCTTTTATGTACACGCAACCAATTTTAAGAAAACAGATACCAGCCTCAAGAGCTCTGACTTTCTTCAAGTACACTCACTGAAATCTGTACTATGTCAAGATGATTTTTATAAGCCTTCCTTCACCTCCTTGTTGATTTCAGTAGGAACAACAAAAGTCATTTCCTGCATGTTAGATGATATATCAGAGTGACTACAATTTATGTTAGTGTAAGCAAAAGGAAAAAAACATCCAACAGTTAATAAGAACTCATTGTGAGGTAGACAATAATAGTAACAGTTACCAGTAACTATCTATTTACCATGAGTTAGACACTGTTATAGGTAAATATATTACCTCTAAACTTTACAACCCTGCAACAAGGGTATTGTTATCTCTGTTTTACAGAGAAGGAATCTGACAGAAAATTTTTATTTCAAAAATTAATTAAATGATTTGCCCAAAGTCATTATAGTAAGAGATTGTGTTTATCTATTTTTTTGTATTCTCTTGTGCTTAGTCGCTCAGTCGTGTCCAACTCTTTGAGACCCTGTGAACTGTAGCCCACCAGGCTCCTCTGTTCATGGGGATTCTCCAGGCAAGAATACTGGAGTGGGTTGCCATGCCCTCCTCCAGGGTATCTTCCCAACCTAGGTATGGAACCCAGGTCTTCCACATTGCAGGCAGATTCTTGACCCTCTGAGCCACCAGGGAAGCAAGAACAACCAAAATTCAAATGCTAATCCTTAAGTTCTTTCTGTCCTATACTAAGCTCCTGGAGAACAAAAACTATGACTTATTTACTTTGCTATCTTCCTTTATGCTTAGCAGCACAATGGAATCTAAGTGATTAATAAAAGTTTGTTGAACAATGAGCTACTCTGTGTACTGTTTGATTCTACTGATGTATGGCATTTTGGTCTTAGGGTCACTTTATAGACATCTTAAGAATCCAATGTCCTATTAAAACTCTGTGAGAATATCATAGTCTCCTTGTATTATTTATGCTAATAGCTCCTTTACAAGGACCCAAGCTAGTTTTAAACACAAAGACTCTATACTCAGTAGCTAGCAGCAAGGTACACATCCATGCATAAATAAATTTTACTTTATATGTTTAAAATGCATTTTAAAACAAAAAATTCTAGTTTTGAAAAGAGTTGAGAAAATTAATTAGCAATTGCAAAAAGACCATAAAACTTCATTAAAAATGTCATTACTTCTCTAGGTGTCAGTACATGTAATGAAACCATAATATTTTCATAATAACATCCCCATAATAACATTTTCTTTAAGTCTTTACGTGGAGGAGTACAGCCAAACTTAAAAATAAAATGGTACTCTTGTACATGAATTTTTATGGCAAATTTCATGTGCTGTTTGAGAAATTAATATTCTAGTATTATTTACATATTTGCAATTGTGTACTAAGTGATCAGTAAACAGCAAATATTTAACAGAGCAAGAAATATTTCATTTAAATAATATTTAGATAAACAGTGGCTTTATCACTAGTAAGAAAGATGTAATTCAATTCATTATTCCACAGAGTTCTTATTGCATAACAAAGAAACAGATATAGTTTTCATGAAAATAAACATGATACATTTGAAAGTAGAGTTCTATTTCTATTCCTATATCTTGTCTTTTATTTTTTAAATCCAATTTCATTTATCTATTTATTTATGACCATGCCACCTGGATCTTAGTTTGACAGGGGATCAAACCCATAACCCCTGCAATGGAAGTGTGGAGTCCTTTTCCCTCTTGTCTTTTAGATGCAATGTTTATAATTTGTTCCTACCCTTATTAGAGATTGCTGCCATTATAGATTTTTCCCAGTTGCTATTCTTTTATCACATATCAAATACATAGAGGATATAGACATGTGTTCCTCAAAATGTATGGAATATTTCTATTATTAAAAAAAAATTAGCTTTGCTATTCTCTCTTTGCATTTATCATCAGACAAACTTTTTGCCTCTGTTTCCATTTCCTTAATATCCCATCCTTTCTTAATCTTTTGAAGTTTGTCTTTTGATATTGTTATTTTACTGAAAATAATTCCTTATTTGGCAAATTTATTTAGAAAGACAAGTTCATCTTATTTATTGCTAAATTCAATACCCTCTTTTCAGAACTTTCCCTCTGACTTTGCAGTCTGTGATGCTGTTTACCACTCCCTTCTCAACACTCTCCCATTTGTTCACTCTCTCCTAACACTTATCTTTTCCCAAAATTTAGCTTTTAGTCATCTGCTTCTCTTTCTAAAGGAAATATAACAGTTCATCTATTTTAATAGCTTTGAAAATCACTTCTATTCTGATGACCATCAAGTCTATATCTCTAATTCTATATTTCCCAACATGCTCTGGACCCTCACATCTAATTGCATACTAAAAATTTCCATTCGGAAATAATGCCTTTTGCAACAAGATAGATGAACTTAAAGATTATTTATTAAGTGAAACAAGTCAGAAAGAGAAAGACAAATACCATATGATACCACTTATATGTGGAATCTAAAATATGACACAAATGAACTTATTTATGAAGCAGACACACAGACATAGAGAACAGACTTATGGTTGCCAAGGGGGAGGGGAGTGAGGGACAGATGGAGTAGGAGTTTGGGGTTAGCAGACATAAACTAACATATATAGAATGGATTAACAAGATCTTAATATATAGCACAGGGGACTATATTCAATATCCTGTGATAAACCACAGTGGAAAAGAATATGAAAAAGAATACATACATATGTAAATGAATCACTGTACTGTACAGCAGAAATTAACACAACATTGTAGATAACTATACTTCAATACAATAAATTAAAACAACAACAAAAATAAAAATTTCCATTTGGATATCTTTATACCTCATGTGAACACATCTAAAATTAAATGTTACCTTTTATTTGAAACTGGCTCCTTCCTTTCAAATTCTTCATCTCTTTCAATGGTGCATTGACTCTCTTTAACCTAGATCCTGGTATCATTTTTGTACCTTTTATCTCCTACTTTTTGCACCTTGCTTATATCCAAGTGGTCCCAAATACTGTTATTTGTTCCTTTGAAATCATTCTCATAACATTTACTTTCTTTCCACTGCCACTGTCACTTTGGCTCTTTTCTTTGCTTATGAGGTTTCTCTTGCTTCCTCCATTCAGTTCAGTTCAGTCTCTCAGTCGTGTCCAACTCTTTGCGACCATGGACTATAGCCTGCCAGGCTTCCCCGTCCATCACCAACTTCCAGAGCATACTCAAACTCATGTCCTTTGCATCAGTGATGCCATCCAACCATCTCATCCTCTGTCATCCTCTTCTCCGTCCACCTTCAATCTTTCCCAGCATCAGGGTCTTTTCAAATGAGTCAGTTCTTTGCATCAGGTGGCCAAAGTATTGGAGTTTCAGCTTCAGCATCCTCTTCCTGGTTTTGCTTCCTCTCCCTGGTTTAAATCCAGTGCAGTCTTTAAAGCTCAAGCCAAGTTCCAACCCCTGCTACAAGTCTTCATGGATTTCTCTTTCTCTGAACACTGATAGCCAATTTTAATCTGTACTATACAGTTCAAAAGTATTAAAGATATTTTCCTTTATTCTTTGCTGATCCACATGAGTTTCTTAAAGGCAAATTTCCTGTTAACTTTGTAAAGCAAGATCTATACTTTGCTTTCTCTGTATTCTTCACACTGTTTAGCTCAGTGCTCAGGTTCTCAAAAAATTCTTGCTAAATTCACATTACAAATTTTCTTCTCTAATATAAAAAGAGATTGTCTTTTCTAAAACATAAAAAGTATGTTAGAAATGGTAAAGCAGGGAATTTCCAGGCAGTCCAGCAGTTAGGACTTCATGCTTTCACTGAGGAGGGCCCAAGTTTAATCCTTGGTTGGGGAACTAAGACCCCACAAGCTGTGCAGCATGGTCAAAAAAATTTAAAAAACAGAAATGGTAAGGGAAGGTACGGAAGTCATTTCACTTCTTAAAATACTCAATTATGGCCTACATTTATCTACTTTAAAAGGTATAAAGGTAGGCAAACTAGGCCCAATATATTCTCATAATTTTGGCTAAAAGGCAGTAGCAATTGTGTTCTTGCCTACCAGCAATTTTTTCCCTTAACTTTTACATTAGATATTAAGCACCTAAAATGAGTACTTAAATAATCCTTGGCACAACATTTTACTTAGTAGTTACCAGGAAAATGTTGAAATGGCTACTGCTAAATGATGAACATCTCAGCTCTGTTTCATAAGCAAACCATTAAGTTAATAAGATCTGTGAGTTCAGAGGTTAGACAAGCTCATCTACCCATTAGTGAGTGATCAGTGAGAGACATGAGTAAAGATGTGGAGTTTGTCAGCATTAGACAGAAGCATTTGAGAACTGCTCTCATTTTCACTCTATCAGGTTCATTAAATAAAGAGCCTATTATGTGTTTGAAGCTGACCCAGCTGGTGGTTCTTAACGACTGTATTTTATTTGTCAAGTGTCTGCAATGTCCCAAATTTTAATTTCTTGGACAATTCTTTGCAGTAAAAGAAACTGAGGCAAAGAAAGATGGGTCTTCAAGTTGCTCTTCCACTTTTCTTCCTCTTTACACCTCTCACTGTCTTTAATTCTTTTGAAAATGGCTGTATATCAGCCTCTGAAAATCCTGCACAAATTTAAGTTTATATGTTTATGTTGTTTAAGAAAACAGATAAAATGCATTAAAAGTCTGCCAAAAAAACACATTTCCCTAGAAAACTTTGCACTTGTAGTAACACTGTTTCTGAAGCATGTGCATTGAATTCTACATGTGCATTGAACTCCACATGTGCATTGAATTTACTACACCAAGAAAAAAGAAAGTCTATAACATACAATTAAATGATATTTTGAAAAATTAAATTTCTTTAATCGTCCATATGGAAATATGTCTTGCTGCTCTGTAAAATGACTAATTACTATAGCTTCAGTATTCTCAAAGCCTAAAATCTTATAAAATTTAGCTTATACAAATACAAATTAACAATGCTTCACTGTCATTTCTCAAAGACAGCTGTTTACAGAAAAGGCAACAATTGCAGTGCTATTTAACTTTTTGCAGAAATGCACTGTTTGACAAATTTGGCTATCTTTTTTCAATTCTATATGTAATAACTTCAGCTTTTTTAGATTAATTTTAATGAGAATTTTATATATCTGAGCATTGGTAAACTCTCATCTCTACTACTATATACCTCTACTATTGAGGGTAAATAATTATATATTTTAATAAAAATAAGAAAAAAATGTCATGAGATAAAATTTTTCTTGTATTTCAATACACTGGATCCAAATATTTACCCTAAAAATATCAAAAAGAAAAATGATAGATATTAGGCTACATCACTCAGATATATAGTATTTTTGAAACAACACTTACAAGAGACATTTCATTATTTCTGTTTTCTAAAACCTTAAATCTGTGGGAGCTAATTTAGCCATGTATGTATTTTTATTTGGAAAAAGATCATTAAATATCCATTTATGATCATCATCATCTCAGATTTGGAATTACAATTATTGTGGTAAGGTCATTTGACTTCTCAAAAATTATAATTCATTGATAAGTTATTAAATAACTCTTGTTAAATATATTTAATATTAATTAGAGACTAGAGATCTCTTCAAGAAAATTAGAGATACCAAGTGAACATTTCATGCAAAGATGGGCACAACAAAGGTCAGAAATGTATGGACCTAAAAGCAGCAGAAGATATTAAGAAGATGTGGCAAGAATACACAGAAGAACTATACAAAAAAGATCGTAAAGACCCAGATAACCACAATGGTGTGATCACTCACCTAGAACCAGACAGCCTGGAGTGAGTGGTCAAGTGGGCCTTAGGAAGCATCACTACAAACAAAGCTAGTGGAGATGATGGAATTCCAGCTGAGCTATTTCAAATCCTAAAAAGATGACACTATGAAAGTGCTGCACTCAATATGCCAGCAAATTTGGAAAACTCAGCAGTGGCCACAGGACTGGAAAAGGTCAGTTTTCATTCCAATCCCAAAGAAAGGCAATGCCAAAGAATGTTCAAACTACCGCACAATTGCACTCATCATACACCCTAGCAAAGTAATGGTCAAAATTCTCCAAGTTAGACTTCAACAGTACATGAACTGAGAACTTCCAGATATTCAAGCTGGATTTAGAAAAGGCAGAGGAACCAGAGATCAAATTGTCAACATCTGTTGGATCATAGAAAAACCAAGAGAATTCCAGGAAAACAACTACCTCTGCTTCATTGACTATGCTAAAGCCTTTGACTACGTGGGTCACAACAAACTGTAGAAAATTCTTAAAGAGATGGGACTACCAGACCACCTTACCTGTCTCCTGAGAAATCTGTATCATGTCAAGAAGCAACAGTTAGAAACGGACATGGAAAAATGGACTAGTTACAAATTGGGAAAGGAATATGTCAAGGCTGTATATTGTTACCCTGCTTATTTAACTTAAATGCAGAGTACATCATGTGAAATGCCAGGCTGGATGAAGCACAAGCTGGAATAAAGATTGCTGGAAGAAATATCTATAACCTCAGAAATGCAGATGACACCATCCTTGTGGCAGAAAGTGAAGAGGAACTAAAGAGCCTCTTGATGAAAATGAAAGAGGAGAGTGAAAAAGCTGACTTAAAACTCAACATTCAGAAAACTAAGATCATGGAATCTGGTCCCATCACTTCATGGCAAATAGATGGGGAAACAATGGAAACAGTGAGAAACTTTATTTTGGGGGGCTCCAAAATCACTGCAGACAGTGACTGCAGCCATGAAATTAAAAGATGCTTGCTCCTTGGAAGAAAAGCTATGACCAACCTAGACAGCATATTAAAATGCAGAGACATTACTTTGCTGACAAAGGTCCATGTAGTCAAAGCTATAGTTTTTCCAGTAGTCATGTATGTATGTGAGAGTTGAACCATAAAGAAAACTAAGTGCCAAAGAATTGATGCATTTGAGATGTGGTGTTGGAGAAGACTCTTGAGAGTCTCTTGGACTACAAGGAGATCAAATCAGTCAATCCTAAAGGGAATCAGTCCTGGATATTCATCAGAAGGACTGATGCTGAAGCTGAAGCTCCAATACTATGGCCACCTGATGTGAACAACTGACTCATTGGAAAAGCCCCTGATGCTGGGAAACATTGAGGGCAGGAGGAGAAAGGGCCAACAGAGGATGAGATGGTTGGATGGCATCACCAACTCTATGGACATGAGTTTGAGCAAGCTCCAGGAGTTGGTGGACAGGGAGGCCTGGTGTGCTGCAGTCCATGGAGTTACAAAGAGTTGGACACAACTGAGTGGCTCAACTGACTGACTGATCTTATTAAAATAATAAAACCAATGTGTAAAGGTGAGATAAGTAGACAGGGTATTTGGACACAGATGGTCTTGCTCAACAAAGCTTTCAGAGGTAAGGCCATGCCATACCCTTACCCTGAACTCCCCAATCTAGTAGTATTTTTGTATCGATGCTCAGAAACATAACTACTCTCCAGAGGATGAGTCTACTAACTAACAGAGGATGAGTCTACTAACTATTGTAGGCCCCTTGCTGAGGGCCTACAATACAGCACACACTATGGTGAGCATATTGAGTTTTACTAAAAGAACTAATATTTATTCAACTTACTTTTACTGTCTACTTCAGGGCAGGCACTGTGGTAGGCACTAAAAATTCAGAGGGAACCAGTGATTATCCTGCCATTTCAGCTTCCCATTTAGCAGGGGCAGAGAAGACTTACAGGAAGTGGTGACCACATGTGGGGTAAGAATGGTGGGTGGTGGAATTCTAGATGAAGGCCCCAGCTTGAGCAGAGGCAGAGAGATAAGAAATAGCATGCTATGAATAAGAAAATACAGCAGTAAAGGGAAATGTCAGGATATTAGGCTGATGGATAGGCAGGGTCCAGTCATATATTCCATGTTTTAGAGCTTAGACTTGATCCTACAGATGAAGAGAAAACCACAGGAGTCTTAAACAGGAAAGTGGTGTCCATTTAGCAGCAGACTGAGGGATGGATGTGGAGGTGATAAGGTGAAGACAAGATGATAAGTACAGTGGTGAAAGGGGCTTGAATCAGGGAAGTAAGTGGTGGTAAGGAGGAAAAGAAGAAAATTTTAAGCTATATATTGTTTATACCCACTGATTTCTTAGATATGAGAAGACTGAATGGGGAAGATGAACCACTCACCAGATTTAACTGATTTGGAGAACTCAGAAATAGAAGGAATTTTTTGAGGGGTTGGGATGGGGGTGTGAGGATATGTGGCAGGAGAGGGGAGGATGAGTTCTGTTTTGAATACATTGAATTTAAGATGTCAGTGAGTCATTAGGTGAGGAAGCCCATATAAGAGTCTTAGCAGAGTCTGGTATAGCAATACATATTTGGGAGACAATAGATAACTGAAACCACGGGAACCAAGATGAGACCACCTATCTAGATAGAGTAGGGAATGAGAATAGTGGGATGAAAACAAAACCCTGGAGATCACTGGTATTCAAGGAGCAAAGCAGGAAGAAAAGCCGATGAATGAGACAGTTCAGAAACAACCAGAAAAATATAAGGAGACCAGGGAGAGTAAAGTAGCCAAGAAATTCCAAATTTGTTTGGCTGGTAAATGTTTTATTTTGTTTTTTAACAGAATTTGAAACCCTTTAGGCAAAACACATACCTTCCAGTTCTACTAAGGCCCATCATTACTCAAGCTGCACCATTTTCTGTGACCTGTCTTGCCTCTGAAGGCCTGTGTATTTGTGACCCCTGTAGTAAAAGCCTCTGAGAAAGAGAGTCATTATAAGTCTCATATGCAGTACAGAGGACCAGAAAGATAGAAAATGGAAGATGCCCATTAATTTAGCAACAGGAAGGTCATGATGATCTTAATGATGCCAGTTTGTCTGAGGTCATGGTGACAAAATCCAGGTAACAGAAGGGTGAAGAGGAAATAGATATGGTGAATGTAGCTACTCTCAAGAAATCTGGAGAAAGAAAAGACATTAGACAGTAGCTAATGGGGAACATAGGTCTAAGAAGGCTATTTTATTTTTAAAGAATTAGAGAGATTCTGAATACAGTTATAGGCTGAGCTAACAGAGGCCAAGTGAGGTAGTAGTATAGAGCGGGGGGCTGCCTGGGAGGAGGTTGAAAAAGAAGGTTTTGGAAGGTATCAGTGGAGGGGTGAGCTCTGAACAAGTGGAGGGACTCCTTGACCTCTGAGAGTGGAGAAGGAGAGCACAAAATTCAAACCTAATTAAGATCCGATGCAGGTTTTTCAGCAGGAAAGTGACATTTTAAACTGTGTTTTAAGAAAATTAATTTGGCATAAGCATCCAGATGGATTGGAGTGGGAAGAGGCAGCAGACTGTGGCTGCAATTCAAGAAGATGGTGACCCCAACTAGCAAAGTGCCAGTAGAAATGGAGAAAAGTGAATAATCTAATAGACCTTTTAAAAGGCATGAAGACATAATTCTGGAACAGACTGGCAATGGACAATTCAAGGAGAAGGAAGAGTTAAAAATGACTCAAGGACTTGAAGTATTACCCGGGAAGATTGGAATGGTAATATCAGAGTCAGTAATGGGGCAACTGGAATGCACAGCCAATGTCAGGAGAGAAAATATTAGGTTTAAGATATACTGAATTTGAGGTGATGGTTCTCAAATTTTAAACTTTGAAAAGAAACAACATCCTCTAAAGAACAAGCGACTACACAAAGAATGAAAAAAATAAGGGTGGGAGAGAATAAGAAATATTTCATTCAGGTAGGGCAACTAATACTATGTCAGAAAAAAATTAAACAAAGGCTGATATATTAGACAGTTTGAAATTAAATTAACTATTTCTTAAGGACTTGACTTTATCTGTTGTAAGGAAGATTTTACTATCATAGAAAGATCAGTTTCTCAGATCCAGTAAAACTTTCTCCTAAACATTCAACCCTTTTTTTTTCCTCCAAATCTCAGACATTTAACATCAAATGTTCTTTCTAGGTCACAGACCATGTACAACTAAATACTTTTCCAAACTATGTACATTGGTTAGCAATTCAAGTACTGGTTTGCTGCTTTTCAGGTTTTGCCTTCAATTAATGCCAACAGTTACTAAGAGCACCACTATTTCATGCTCTTTATTCCATAATTTTTAAGCTAGGAGGGACATTACACTTATCAAAAGGGCCTGAGCATGGCAAGTGTCAGTGCTTTGCTTTTAATTGAAAATAGATTTATAAGTACTTCAGCATGGTTGTATGAAGAGTAAAATGAAACCACAAATAAGTTTCAGAGAACTTAAATTCTGTTTTCTTGCTTGTTCTTTGTTTTCTGAATTTTAGAAAATAATGAGGGGAAGGAGTGTTGGAATATAAAATTATGGACTAGAATAAAAAGTCTTTTTCTGTTTAGTCATGTGAAATAATCTGCATGAAAGTAAACTTTGATGCCAGAATCATAATCGATTTGAGTAATAAATTGTCTCCATAGTGATGAAAGGAATCTAAGTAAAACTGTGCAGTAAGCTGGCATCTGAACATTTTAGGTTATCTGCAAAATTCTTGAACCAAGAAAAATTGTGTTAAAATTGCCTAACCAAATGGCAGATCTAAAAATCTCCTCACATTCTTCCACAATTTCAAAATCTTTCTTAATACTTTTCATGCAAAGATCACAAAAGTATATCACAATCAAAATACTCAACATGTTAAAATTAAAAGCTAACATGATGGGGGGAGGTGGTGCATATTACATTATTTCAGATAATATGAACTCAACTGAAAGTCAAAGTGGTAGGTGAGCCATTATCAAAATTATAGGCAGCATGACTTAATAGGAAAAATAGTCCTGTTTTTTAAATGCAGTAAATGACAGCATATTTAAGATGATGAACATGATATAATACTCAAAACTTCCAAGTATTTACAGTCCATTTCATTACATAAAAATGAGAAAGCACTCTTCAAAGCCCAGAAAACCACTGCATTTAAAGGGCCCTCTCCCCTTTTAGTTTCTCAAATATGATTCAAGATTTCAATTTTTAAAAACTCTGCATAAGTTTTCAAAAAATCATTCTCAGCTCCTAGGGGATTGATGTCCATACATATTTAATGTTTGCATATTTACTATTTGCACATACAAAATCTCCTGAAGGTATATTAAATTATCTCAGAGGTAAAAGACTTTAGAAACCATCTAACTCCAAACCCCTCATTTTATGGATGGAGATATTAAGGCCCAGAAATAGGAAGTAACCTGACCAAGGTCACAGGGCGAGTAAGAAGTAAAGCTGGGACTAACATACAAGAGCCCTCACTCTCAATCTATTGCTCTTTCAACGTTTCATAGCTGCCTCTCAACCTGAACATCTAATTGTGTGATATGTCAGAGTGATCAACACACAGAAAGGATTACTGTATTCCTTTACATAAGGATTAAGCAAAAGAATGGATGCAAATGTAAGTGAGTGGATAGGCTATAACGTTATTCACAAAATATATCCTGTTTCTGTTTTGAAGAGTCCAAGCCTCGGTCTCGTCACTTGTTACAGCAGTCACCGGGTTCCACTAGACACCAATCTTAACAGCAAAGAATCCGCTGGTACATCCTGCAGTTTAGACTATTCTCGCCAGCATACACAGAAGCAAGAAGACTCACCTCTACTCCAATCCCTTTGGCTCCGAGCCCCGGACTTCCCTGTCCTATACTCACTCTTTACCTGGTGTTGGTCCATCGCATTTGCATTCTCCTCACTTCCTTTACACCTAACTCCCTCAATTTCTCCCTTTAGACCAGATGTCCTTTTGTAACTGTATGCCTCAGTCAGCCCTCCCCCACACCACACGCCCCTCGATCGCTTCATTCCTCTGTCGCCAAATCTCAGCCTTTTCAAACCCCATAGCTCCCTCTCGCTTACACAGTGATGTGGCCGGCGCCCCGCACCAATACAGGGTCGGGGGCATATCTCCGAAGATGCTCTTCGCTCACTACCCGAGGCGGGGGCGGCGTTTCCTCCACCTGCTCCTCTTCTTCCTCCTCCTCCTCTTCGTTTTCTTCTTCCTCCTCCTCCTCATCTTCCTCGTCATCGTCAGGCCCTGATCCCGACGACGACGACGACGGCGACGACGACGACGTTGCCGCTTCTTCTTCCTCCTCCTCCTCCAGTTCCGAGATGGTGTCGAACTCCGCCATGTTGGGCAGCAAGATGCTCATCACGTGACCTCTCTATCGCCGCCACCCTCACGGAGAAGAGTGTGAACCTGCTGAGGTGCAGAAAGAGGAGGGGGAACTTAATGCAGAGAAACAGGAGGGGTGTAGGGACTGGATTTAAGGAGATGCGCCTGCGTGGTGGGGTGGACGTGGCGGGGCGTGGGGGGGGGGGGTGCGGGGAGGCGGGGGCATAAGGGAGAGAGGAGAAAAATCAGTGTACGCTTGCGCGGCTCCAAGGGAAAAGGGGCGTTAGAGGTGAACTCCAGGGAATTATCGAGGTCCGGTATGCGGGTGCTGCTCTTAATACTGCTGGTTGGGCTTCTGCTGCTTGTCTCCCAGGGATGTATCTTCTGGTTTTACTTCCTACTAATTAATAATGGTATTATTACCCGCTTTGCCTCCAGTGCAGAGAAAGGATATTCTATAAAAGAGAGGTTAGAACTTTGCCCCATATATCTGAAAATATTCACCAATCCCTTACGCTTGTTCAGCATTACAGTTTAAAAGACTTTTGCTGCAGAACTTTGCCACACCCTGGGAGGCATTTTTATTAACATTTTACTGAAGGGGAAACTTTCTATTACTTCTACTATGTAATACTTATGGAGGACTCACTAAGTGTCAGGGACTATGCTAAGTGCTCTGTGTACATATCTCATTTAATGCTTCACAGCCCTATGAAATATGTACTATGATTTCATTTTACGCATGGGAAACCTAGATGAAGAGAGGAGAAGTAACTTGCCCAATGCTTCTGATTCCACAAGCCCAGCACTGTTAACTAAAGGGCTCTACTTCCTAAAGTTGTTTGGAGGGGCTTCATAGAGTGGTGCCTTTTGGGCATCTTGAAGGATGTTTGAATTTTGGAGTTTATTTTTTCTTTTTCCGCGGGGAGGAGGGAAATGGGGGGAGTAAAGGGAGCGTTCCAACCCAAGGAAACATCGATTAACATCATCCATTTTCCAGACATTGGGCTAGACTCTAACATACAATATTTCAATTAACCGTTAAACAATACTGTGGGGGTAGGCATCATCATCATTATTTTATAGATGACAAAGCAGTCTCAGGAAGTTTAAGGAATGTATTAAGGTTTCTGGTGACCTTTTGTCTAAGATTTTGTTTTTCAAACACCTCCTTCCTTCCATCTGCTAAATGTTACAGAGATCACATATTTTGAGTTTCCAAACCATGTCTCAAACTATTTCATATTTGGCAGTAGCACAAAAATTCATGCCATAATCCAAGGATCATTAAGACAATAAAGTAACACAGCTGCTAAGTAATAAAACAAATACTGTAATCCAGGTATTCTAATATCAGCTTCACTGCTCTTTCTGCTACAGGATGGCTGCATCCCAATTAGTTGGTGGGACTGAGGAAATAGATATAGCCAAGCCACACTTTAATGTAGGGTGAGTATTATATTAACAGTATAGCAGTGAAAACAAAGCATTTCGGCTGTCTGAGGGAGGAAGAAATTAGTTCTATGAAAGGGACTGATCAAACCATCATCATTATCAAGGAATTTGTGTTATTAAAATGGGAAAAAAAACTTGTACTCAAAAACTTGATTATTTTGGAACTTTAAAAATAAGTTGCAACACTCTCAGCAAAAAATCTAGGTTTTTATAACAGAGAGAACTTTATCTACTAACTGGAAATTGTAATTAAAGATGGAATGTTAAAGAATTTTATAATAGACTTCTGTTATGTCTGTTATTTTGGGCATTGATAATGTGTCATATGTCATTTATCAGAGGAAAATACCTTAGACTTAAGATCAATATTCTGCACCAGTTCTCTTTCAAAAAGCAAAACAAAAAAAACCCACAGGCTATATTAAAAAAAATTCCAAACGTCTTATATTATCCGTGAAAGTCCACTAAGTCAGTCTCTAGAAGGAAGTATTCTGCTGATGACTGCTTAACTGGTAGTTTCTTCTTTTTACCACTCAGTGTTAGACGAGGTAGGGATATTTGAAGGGAAAGGATTATACGGAGTATACTTGTGATAGGTATAAATGAGGTATTAGAACTATGGTGAAAGTGAAGACATTAAGGCTGTGGGATATGGGAGGGAAGGAGAGGAACAGTGAAATTCCGTAGTCAAGATGCAAAGAAGTCCCTGACAGTCAGATGTCAAAAGGACAAAGCAGTTAAGAGAAACGCTATGCTTTGAGAAACTCACAAGTATAGTCAAATCTGCACATCTGTTTTTACTGCATATATGGTGGGCTGAAAAGGCATATATGATTTCAAGCTTAATTTGTTTTGCAGAACTATAGGAGAATTTGGAATTGGTCAAGCTGAGAAAAACACATTTTTCAGCAAAACACAAGAACATGATTTTCAAATGATACTTTAGCTGCCATCAAGGATAGTAAAGCTAGGAGTGGATGGAGAAGAAAGCACACAACTTCTGTCCAATGTGCTAAGCAGGGCATGGGGGTAATTGTCGCATCTGATGGCAGGGGACCTGAGGCAAGAGATCAGAGGTTTAACTATTTGAGGGGGTGGATTTCAACCTTAAAACAGCTGAAACCAATTGCAAATTTGAAAAACAACTTTCTTCCTCCCTCCCTCCTTCTGTTCCTCCCTTCCTCTTTTTCTTTCTTTTTCTATTTAGATATTTATTTATTTAAGCATATGACTTGGTGATTTTAGTGAATTCACAGAGTTGTGCAACTATCGCCACCAACTACATTTAGAACTTTTCTGTCACATTCAACAGAAATCACAGTCCCATTTTCAGTCATTTCCCACTCTTTACCCCAGCCCCAGGAAATAATTAATCTTTATTAATTATTGATCTTTAATAATTAATCTTAATTAATCTTTAATAATTAATCTTTCTTTCTGTATAGATTTCTTTTCTGGGCATTTCATATAAATTGAACCATACAGTACGTGTTCTTTTGTGTCTAGCTTCTTTCACCTAGCATAATGTTTTTGAGGTTTGGTCATGTTGTGTCTTGTATAAATACTTCATTCCTTTTAATTGATGAATAGCATGCCTTTGTAAGGATATGTCACATTTGGCTTATCCATTCACCAACTGTTGACATTTGGATTGCTTCCACCTTTGGATATTATGAAAATGCTGTTATGAAAATTCACATACAAGTCCTTGTATGAACATATGTTTTGATTTCTCTAGGGTGGATACCTATGGGTGGAATTGCTAGGACATATGGTAAGACTGTTTTGAATTTAGGAGAACTGCCAAACTGTTTCCAAAGTTGCTTATTCAGTTTGCATTCCCACCAGCAATGTATGAGGATTCCATTTTTCTCCACATCCTCTCCAACAGTTGTTATTGTCCTTTCGATTATAGCTATTCTTGTGGGTGTGAAGTGCTATTGCATTGTAGTTTTACTTTGCACTTCCTGAATGACTAATGATGTTAAGCATTTTTTCATGTGCTTGTTGTTCATTTACAAATGAACTTTCTTATACTTTCTTTGATAAAACGTCTATTCAAATTTTTTGGTTCATTTTAAAAAATAAAATTTAAGATAATTGGAGATTCATATACAATTGTAAAACATAATACAGAGAAGTCCCGTTTAATCCTCTACTCAGTACCCTGAATGGTAACAACTTCCATAACTATAGTACACTATCATAACCATGAAACTAACATTGACACAATCCACCATCTTACTCAGATTTCTAGTCATACATTTACTCATGTGTATGTGTATTTAGTCTATACAATTTTATCACAGATGTAGGTTCATTTAACCACCACCATAGTCGAGATACAGAAGAGTTACATCACCACAAGGATACCACTTGTTATCCTTTTATAATCACCTTCTCCCTTTTCATAACCATTAAGCTGTTTACCACCTTTATTTATTATAGTTCCAAGAATATTATGTAAATTGTTTCATGCAGTGTGTGACCTTTGGGCATTGGCCTTTTTCACTCATTATACTTCTGAGAATCATCTATGTTATTGAGTACATCAATGGTTCATTCCTTTTTATTGCTGTGTATTATTCCACAGTATGACTGTACAGCAGTTTGTTTACTTATTCACCAACTATTGTTTCCCCACATTTTAAATATTATAAGTAAAGCTACTATGAACATTTGTGTATAGCTTTTTCCTTCTTAAGACTTTGGTTATTTGTTTACATATTATTGGGTTATAAGGTACCCGTTCTTTATTCTAGATAGAAATTATTTGTCAGATATATGGTGTACAAATATTTTCTCCCAGCCTGTAGCTTGCCTTTTCATGTTGTTAATGGTGTCTTTTGAACTAAAAAAGTTTAAAATTTTGATGAAATTCAATTTATCAATTTTTCTTTTAACACTTGTGCCTTTGATGATATATCTAAGAAATTTTTGCCTAGTGCACTGTCAAGAAATGTGATCTTTGTTTACTTCTAAAAGTTTTTCTAACTATCTGTGATGAATTTTGAGTTCATTTTTGTGTATGGCATGTAGCATGGGTCTAAATTCACCTCTAGAAGAAATGATAACTATGTGATATGACAGAAGTGTTACCTATCATTACAATGGCAATATTATTGCAATATAAATTTATGAAATCAATATGGTGTACTTCTTAAACTTACACAATGTTTTATATAAATGACATATCAATAAAAATTTTAATAAAGTAGAAGAATGGGAAAATATTATGGAAACAGCAACAATAAGAGAGTTGAAGTATCTACAGTTATACAAAAAATAACATTTTTACTTGAGATATAAAGGGATATTATATAATTATTAAGGATCAATTTAAAATACAGTCTGAAAATATAGTTACACCTAACAAAGGAGCCCCATACTACATGAAGCAAAAGCTAACAAAAATGAGTAAGAAATGGAAAATTCACCAATAATATTTGGAGACTTCAGTGACCCACTCTAAGAATTGAACAGCAAAATGAGACAAAAAATCAATGAGGATATAGAAGATATTAGAAGGCAAAAGGAGAAGGGGGTGGCAAAGGATGAGATTGTTAGATAGCATCACTGACTCAATAGACATGAATTTGAGAAAACTCTGGGAGATAGTGGAGGACATAGGAGCCTGGCATGCTACAGTCCATAGGGTCACAAAGAGTCAGACACAACTTAGTGACTGAACAACATATAGAAGACATGAAGAGCACTATAATGTACACCTAACTGATGTTTTTAGAACAATCCAACCAACAAGAGCAGAACGTAGATGGAACTTTCTCAAAAGTAAATGATATGACAGGCCATGAAACAAGTCTCAGTAAATTTAAAAGGACTGCTATCACACAATTTTTAGTCTCAAACAACACTGGGAGTAAATCAGAAATCAGCAAGAGACAAAATTTTGGAGATCCTCAAATATATGGAAATGAAACAACACATTTCATAATAACCAATGGGTCAAAGAAAAATCACCAAGGAAAGTAGAAACTATTTTGAGCTAGATGCAAACAAAAACACACAGAGAAAAATTTCTCTGATAGTTAAAGCAGTCCCTAAAAGGAAATTAATAGGAGTAAATATAATGCATATGAAGGCTCTCAAATCAATAATCTACATTTCTGTCTTAATAAACAAAAGAAAAGAGCAAATTAAACATAAAGAATTCAAAAAGAAGGAAATAATAAAAATTACTGCATAAATCAATGGAATGGATAATAGAAAAAATAGTTTAAAATCAATGAAATCAGCAGTTGGTTCTGTGAAAAGATAAACAAAATTGAAAAACATGAAAAATGAGAGAGAATATATAATTTACTAAGACATAATGAATGAGGAGAAGACTTTCCTTGTGGTCCAATGGTTAAAACTCCATGCTTCAACTGCACGGGGTACGGTTCAATCCCTGATGAGGGAACTAATCCTGCATACTGTGTGGCATGGCCAAAAGATTAAAAAAAAATTAATAAAGAAAAATAAAAAAATTTTAAAAACACAGTAAATGATGAGATATTGCTACTAAACTTACAGAAACTAAAAGGAGTATAAGAGAATGCTATGGACAATTTTAAGCCAACAAATCAGACAACTTATAAGAAACAGATAAATTCCTAGAAACACAAAAAGTACTGAAACTGATTTAAGCAGAAATAGAAAATCTGAATAGATTTTTAACAAAGAGATCAGATTAGTAACTAAAAACTACCCATTAAGAAAAAAAAAGCCCAGACCTGGTGAATTCCTTCAAACATTTAAAGAGGAAAAATAACAATTCTTCACATATTTTCCCAGGAAATAAAGGAAAAGGGAAAAAAAATCCCCAAATGATTCTAAAAGGCTATCATTACTGTAATACCAAATCCAGACCAATATCACATGGAAAAAATGGAGCCCAATATCCCTCATGAAGATAGATGCAAAAATTTAAATATTAAGAAATTGAATCAACCCACATATAAAAGTGACTATACACTAAGACCAAGGGGAATTACTCCAGGAATGAAAAGTGGGTTTAAGAACTGAAAATCAGGGAATTCTCTGTTGGTCCAGTGGTCAGGACTCCATGCTTCCACTGCAGGGCATGGATTTAATCCCTAGTCAGAGAATGAGTTCATATGCATTATATTTACTCCTATTAATTTCCTTTTAGGGACTGCTTTAACTATCAGAGAAATTTTTCTCTGTGTGTTTTTGTTTCATCTAGCTCAAAATAGTTCCTACTTTCCTTGGTGATTTTTCTTTGACCCATTGGTTATTATGAAATGTGTTGTTTCATTTCCATATATTTGAGGATCTCCAAAATTTTGTCTCTTGCTGATTTCTGATTTACTCCCAGTGTTGTTTGAGACTAAAAATTGTGTGATAGCAGTCCTTTTAAATTTACTGAGACTTGTTTCATGGCCTGTCATATCATTTACTTTTGAGAAAGTTCCATCTACGTTCTGCTCTTGTTGGTTGGATTGTTCTAAAAACATCAGTTAGGTGTACATTATAGTGCTCTTCATGTCTTCTATATGTTGTTCAGTCACTAAGTTGTGTCTGACTCTTTGTGACCCTATGGACTGTAGCATGCCAGGCTCCTATGTCCTCCACTATCTCCCAGAGTTTTCTCAAATTCATGTCTATTGAGTCAGTGATGCTATCTAACAATCTCATCCTTTGCCACCCCCTTCTCCTTTTGCCTTCTAATATCTTCTATATCCTCATTGATTTTTTGTCTCATTTTGCTGTTCAATTCTTAGAGTGGGTCACTGAAGTCTCCAAATATTATTGGTGAATTTTCCATTTCTTACTCATTTTTGTTAGCTTTTGCTTCATGTAGTATGGGGCTCCTTTGTTAGGTGTAACTATATTTTCAGACTGTATTTTAAATTGATCCTTAATAATTATATAATATCCCTTTATATCTCAAGTAAAAATGTTATTTTTTGTATAACTGTAGATACTTCAACTCTCTTATTGTTGCTGTTTCCATAATATTTTCCCATTCTTCTACTTTATTAAAATTTTTATTGATATGTCATTTATATAAAACATTGTGTAAGTTTAAGAAGTACACCATATTGATTTCATAAATTTATATTGCAATAATATTGCCATTGTAATGATAGGTAACACTTCTGTCATATCACATAGTTATCATTTCTTCTAGAGGTGGGAACAATTAAGATCTACTCTCTTAGTAAGTTTAATATTTATAACACAGTTTTGTTGTCTGTAATCACTGTAGTGTATATTATATCTCTAAGACTTACTTATTTACTGCTTTCTAAGTATGTACCCTTAAACAACATCTCTCCAATTCTCAGACTCCAACCTCTGGTAACCACTATTCTACTTTCAATTCTTTTGCGACCCCATGGATTGTAGCATGTCAGGCTCTTTTGTCCTCCACTATCTCCCAGAATTTAGCTATCATACAGTAGTTTGTTTTTCTCTGTATGACTGATCTCAGCAAAGTGTATTCAAGGTCCATCTGTGTTGTTAGAAATGGCAACAACACCAAATCTTCTTATCCACTGAACCACTGATGGACACTTAGGCTGTTTCCATATTTTGGTTATTTTGGATAATACTACAAAAACCATGGGAATGCATACATCTCTTAAATAACTTGTTTCCATTTCCTCTGAATATATACCCGGAAGTGGGACTGTTGAATCATGTGGTAGTACTAGTTTTAACTTTTTCTTGAACCTCCATATTGTTCTCCATAGAGGCCGAACCAGTTTATAATCCTACCAACAGTGTACAAGGATTCCGTTTTCTCCACATGCTCACCAACACTTATCTCCTGTCTTCTTGGTAACTGCCATTCTTAAAAGTGTGAGGTGATATCGCGTTGTGACTTTGATTTGCCATTTCCTTGATGAATAGTGATGTTGAGTACCCTTTTATGACCTACTGGCCTGTTGGATATACCTGTTGGATTCTTTGGAAGAATCTCTATGTAGTTCCTCTGCCTGTTTTTAATTAGATTGAGTTGTGTGAGTTCTTTATAAATTTTGGATATTAACCCTTTATTCAATATATGCTTTGCAAATTTTTTTTATTCTGTATTTTTCATTTTGTTGATTATTTTTTTGTGGTGCAAAGCTTTTAAGTTTAATGTGCTCGCATCTGTTGATTTTTTATTGTTGTTGTTTGTTCTTTTGGTGTCAAATCTAAAAAATCATTAACACCAAAGAGATTCTCCCCTATGTTTTCTTTTTTAAATTATTAAGATATTGTTGAATTACAATATTATGTAAATATCCAATGTACAACATAGCGATTCACAATATTTAAAGGTTACACTCCATTTATAGTTATAATAAAATATTGGCTATGTTGCCTATACTGTACAATATATCCTTGTAGCTTATATAATACATAGTAGTTTGTACCTGTTAATTCAATACCCTTATCTTGCCCCTCCTCCCTTCTTTTTCCACACTGATAACCATTAGTTGTTCCTTATATCTGAATGTTTCTTTTTTAGTATATTCACTATTTTGTTTTATTTTTGGATTCCACATATAAATGATATCATATAGTATTTGTCTTTCTCTGACTTATTTCACTTAGCATAATACCCTCCAAGTTCGTACATGTCATTTCAAATGGCAAAATTTCATTCTTTTTTATGGCTGAGCAGTATTCCATTGTGTGTGTGTGTGTGTGTGTAAAGAAGATGTACTTCTTTATCTATTCATCTGTTGATGGCCATTAATGTTGCTTCCATATCTTTGCTATTGTAAATGCTGCTATGAACATTGGGGAGCAAGTATTTGTTCGAATTAGTGGTGTTTTTTTGATATGTATACCCAGGAGGGGAATTGCTGAGTCATATGGCAGTTCTAATTTTAGGTTTTTGGTAAACCTCCATACTGTTTTCCACAGTGGCTGCACAAATTTACATTCTCATCTGCAGTGTATGAGGGTTCCCCTTTCTCTGAATCCTCACTAACATTTGTTATTAGTGTTCTTTTTGACAATAACCATTCTGGCAGGTGTGAAGTGATACTTCATTGTGGTCTTAATTTGCATTTCTCTAATGATAAATGATGCTGAGCATTTTTCCTGTGCCTGTTGACCATCTGTATGTCTTCTTTGGAAAAATGATTATTCAGGTCTTCTGCCCATTTTTCGATTGGATTGGGATTTTTTTTGATAATGAGTTGTATGAATTGTTCGTGTATCTTGGATATTAACCTCTTGTTGGTCACATCATTTACAAATATTTTTTCTCATTCCAGATGTTGTCTTTTGGTTTTATCAATAATTCTATTTGCTATGCAAAAGCTTTTTACCTGTTTAAAAACTTTTAAAAAGTTTATTAGGTCCCATTTGTTTATTTTTTCATTTCTTTTGCCTTAGGAAACTTATCCAAAAAATATTGATATGATATATGTCAACATGTGTTCTGCCTATGTTTTCTTCTATGAGTTTTATGGTTTCTGTTCTAATATCCAGGTCTTTAAACCATTTCAATTTTTTACATGGTGTGAGGGAATATTCTAATCTCATCCTTTTACATATTGCTGTCCAGCTTTCCCAGCACCACTTGTTGTAGAGACTGTCTATTCTGCATTGTATATTCTTAACCTCCTTTGTTATAGATTAACTGACTATGGGTACAGTTTCTGGGCTCTATTCTGTTCCATAGAACTATGTAACTGTTTTTGTGCCAGTACCACAGTGTTTTGACTACCATAGCTTTGTTCTTTTTTCTCAAAATTGCAGTCTTTTGTGGTTCCATATGAGTTTTAGAATTATTTGTTCTAGTTCTTTGAAAAATGTCATGAGTATTTTAATAGTGATTGCATTATATCTGTAGATTGCTTTGAGTGGTATAACCATTTTAACAATATTAGTTCAATACAAAAGCAGGGGATATCTTTCCATTTTTTGTATCATTTGCAATTTCCTTCATAAGTGGCTTATAGTTTTTAGGGTACAGGTGTTTCACCTCTTTGGTTTATTCCTAGATATTTTATTCTTTTTGGTGCAATTTTAAATGGGACTGTGTTTTTACTTCCTTTTCTGATATTTCATTATTAGTGTATAGAAATCAAAGAAACTTCTGTATATTAATTCAGCAACCTTTCTGAATTCATTTATCAGGTCTAATAGTTTTGCTGTGGAGACTTTACTGTTCTCTATGTAAAGTATCATGTCATCTGTAAATAGTGACAGTTTTACTATTTCCCTTACAGTGGGGATATCTTTTATTTCTTTTGCTTCTCTGATTGCTATGGTTTGCCTTCTTGATATTGTCTGTGATCTATCCATTGATGTTAGTGGGGTTTAAAGTCCCCTACTATTATTTTAGTTATGGCTTCCCAGGTGGCACAAGTGGTAAAGAACCCACCTGTCAGTGCAGGAGGTGTAAGAGACACAGGTTCAATCCCTGGGTCAGGAAGATCCCCTGGAGAAGGGCATGGCAATCCACTCCAGTATTCTTGTTTGGAGAATTCCATGGACAGAGGAGCCTGGCAGGCTAGAGTCCATAAGGTCAAAAAGAGTCAGACACAACTGAAGTGACTTGGCATGTAGCACTTGATTTAAATTAAAAAACTTGATTTGATAGTCATTTAAGTTCAAACACACTCTAAAAGATCTATAGTTTTAATCCCTTCCCCTACATTTTTGTTTTGATGTCATATTTTATATCTTTCTGCTTATTCTTTAACTTTTTATTGTAGTTATAGTTGCTTTTACCATTTTTTTTTGTCTTTTAATCCATATAGTGGCTTATTTAAGTAATTTTCGATTCTTACTATATATTTGCTTTTCCTATGGGGATTTTCTCTTTGCTATAGATTCTCACTTTTTCATTTAGATCCTACAGCATTTCTTCTAGGGTAGATTTAGTATTAATTATTATTTTTTTTTTTTTTTAGTTTTTGCTTGTCTGAGAAGTTCTTTCTCTCTCCTTCTATTCTAAATAATAATGTTGCTGAGTAAAGTATCCCAGGTTGCTTATTTTCCCCTTTCAGCACTTTAAATATATCATACCACTCTCTTCTGACTTGGAAAACTTCTGCAGAGAAATCAACTGATAGCATTATGCTGCTGCTGCTGCTGCTGCTGTTGCTAAGTCGCTTCAGTTGTGTCCGACTCTCTGCGACCCCATAGACGGCAGCCCACCAGGCTCCTTCGGCCCTGGGATTCTCCAGTCAAGAATACTGGAGTGGGTTGCCATTTCCTTCTCCAGTGCATGAAAGTGAAAAGTGAAAGTGAAGTCGCTCAGTCGTGTCTGACTCTTCGCGACCGCATGGACTGTAGCCTACTAGGCTCCTCCATCCATGGGATTTCCCAGGCAAGAGTACTGGAGTGGATTGCCATTTCCTTCTCCAGATAGCATTATATGGACAATTTTATATGGCTATTTTTCTCTTGCTGCCTTTGGACATTTCTCTTTAACTTTTGCCATTTTGATTGTGATATGTCTTGATGTGTGTGGACCTGTTTGTGTTAATCTTGTTTAGGACCCTTTGTGCTTCCTGTACCTAGTTATCAGTTTCCTTCTTTAGGTTTAGGATATTTTCTACCATCATTTCCTCAAATACAGCTTCAATCCCCTTCTCTCTCTTCTCCTTCTATAACCCTGTAATGCATCTGTTGACACATTTAATGTTATCCCTTAGATCTCCATGTTGTTGTTGTTCAGTCTCTCAGTCACGTCCGACTCTTTGCAACCCCATGGACTGCAGCACACCAGGTTTCCCTGTCTTTCACTACCTCTTGGAGTTTGCTCATACTCATGTCGATTGAGTCAATGATGCCATCCAACCATCTCATCCTCCTTCACCCACTTCTCCTGCTCTCAATCTTTCCCAGCATCAGGGTCTTTTTCAGTGAGTCAGTTCTTCACATCAGGTGGCCAAGTATTGGAGCCTCAGCTTCAGCATCACTCCTTCTAATGAATTTTCAGGGTTGATTTCCTTTAGGATTGGCTGGTTTGATCTCCTTGCAGTCCAAGGGACTCTCAAGAGTCTTCTCCAACACCACAGTTCAAAAGTATCAGTTCTTTGGTGCTCAGCCTTCTTTATGGCCCTACTTTCACATCTCAGATCTCTATGTTACTTTCTTTTTTATTTTCCATTTGTCTTTCTGTCTGTTGTTCTGATTGAATAATTTCCCTTATTCTATCTTCCAAATCACTTATGCATTCTTCTATGTCAGTTAGTCTGCTATTCGTTTTCTTTAGTGTTTTTTAATCTAAAATATGGAGTCATCTATTTTTGATTGAGTCTTCTTTATATTTTCCAGCTCCTTATCAAGTTGATCTCTGTTTAGATTGATTATCTTCCCTAATTCATTTAGCATTTTTATTATCAGTGTTTTGAATTCTTTATCTGATAGATTCTTTTTATTATTTTTTCAGAAGTTTTATCTTATTCTTTCATTTGAGAGTAGTTTCCCTGTCTTTTCATTTTACTTAACTTTTCCCTTCACTATGAATTTAGATGACAGAAATATGTATTGTAGCCTTGAAGCTGTGTTCTTGGGTGGAGCATCCCTTTGCAGACTCTGTGTACCCACTGTGTTTGGTGAGAGGGCTGGATTTGATGTGGATGCCAGTAATGTCTTTCCTTAGGGTGCACTGGCAACTATCATTTTTGTATTGGGTGTGGCTGTGAGGTGGGATTTCTCTATTCAGTGGCTGCCACCATCCTGTCAGGGATAGGGCCTGATTCCAGGTTGCTGGAGTGGAAGCCCTGAGAGTTGGTCTCAGGCTGGCTCTCTTTAATTGTGTATTTTTTCTTCTTCCCTAATGGGACTTTCGTGCCAAAGGAGTGGAGTGTTCAAACAAGTGGAGCTTGTGCAGTTACAGAGATGGGATGCTTTTCTTGTGCAGGCATCTGTGGTTAAGTTCAGGTGCAGCCCACAGTCACATCATTTCCCTGGGCATGACTATCCCAGATCTAGTGTTATACCATAAGGTGAAGTTTGTGGGGCTGGAGCATTTGCTTGGCTTGGCCGGAGTGCACAGCAAGGTAGATGTGAGAATTATGGTATCTGTGCTGCCATCAGAAGTCTGGGGTGCTTCTGGGACACCAATTGAGAAAATGTCCAGTAGCTACTACACCCTGTCCTGGATTATGCCCTGGGTGGCCTCTGTGTCCATAGGTCTGAGTCTTTTCCCAGGTTGTGGATGACGTAGATCCAGTGCCAAGTTGTGGCCTGGGGTGAGCAGTGCTAGGGTGTTTGCTCAGTTTAGGTTGGGCTGCATGGCTAAGTGACAACAAGTGGGTCGGTCAGACCTCTCTCTGCCCTGCCTATGGGCAAGCCAATATCCTCACACTTCTTATGAGTTCAGTGTAAGCTTCTACATCCCTTCTATCCATTTCAGTGGTTCTCTAAGTAGCTAAGGGTCTTGTCTCTTATGTGTAAGATCCCAGGACTGGGATTCCCAGTCTGTAGCTTCATCTGCTCACTCCCCAGGGAGAGTATCCACCCTTGTGATCTCCCTTTTCCTCTGTGTCCCCTACTTGGGGCACAAGTCCCAAACCAATCACTCTTCTTCTCTTCCTAATTGATTATATGTGTATCTTTCTTACTACCTTGCTTGTACAGAAGTCCTTCTGCCAGTTTCCAGTTAGTTTCCACCTCTAACTGAAATAGCAGTCCCACATGTATATGTATTTTTGGTGTGTTCATGGGGGAGTGTGAACTCCATGTCCTCTTATTCTACCATCTTGATCTCCTCCATCTAAAAACCTATTTTGATGTAGAGTTGCAATTTTCTGATTCTTTCTGTATATTTATTACATTACTACAAGTTTTGTGTACTTTTTCCTTTTTGTTTCTGGTAGAAGAACTCCTTTCAACATTTCTTGTAAGGCAGGTCTAGTGTTGATAAACTCAATTTTTGTTCTAGGAATCCCTTTATTTCTCCTTCATATCTGAATGATAACCTTTCTGAATAAAGTATTCTTGGCTGATACTTTTTATCTTTCAGTATTTTGAGAATGTCTTTCTACTCCCTCCTGGTCTGTAAAATTTGTGCTGAGAAACCTGCTTATTGTACAACAGGGGTTCTTTTGTAGGTTCCCATCTCTTTTTTTCCTCTGGTTGCTTTTACAGTTTTCTTTGTTGTGGATTTTGACAGTTTTTGATATAATGTGTCTTGAAGAAAATCTTTATGTGTTTAATTAATTAAGTGTTTTCTTAGCTTCTTGAACTTGTATATTCATTTCCTTCCCCAGGTTTGGGAAGTTCTCAACTATTATTTATTTAAATAAACTCTCTGTTCCTTTCCCCCTCTCTTCTTATTCTGGGATACCCATTACCATGATGTTACCCTTCCTAAAAAGGTAGTTCTAATGAGATTTCACTTTTTTTGAACTTTCGATTTTGTACTGGAGTGTAGCCATTTAACAATATTGTAATAGTTTCAGGTGAACAGCAAACAGATTCACCGATACATATACATGTATTCATTCTCCCCCAACCCCTTCTCCCATCCAGGTTACCACATAACACTGAGCAGAGTTTCATGTGCTATACAATAGGTCCTTGCTGGTTATCTGTTTTAAATATAACAGTGTGCACATGACCATCCTCAAATCCCTAACTATCTATTTTCTCCGGCAACCAAGATATACTGAGAGAGTCAATTCCTAGGCAGGTTGATAAGAAGTCCGGGGATCCCCAAGGAGAGAGGGGTCTGGAATTCTCAAGGAGGAAGAAAGGACAAACATTTTTACCCCCTCTATGTTCCTTAGGATTATATAACAATAATGTATCCTGCTTGAGGACAGTCTCTGGAAAAAACCTTCTGGCTAATCCTGTTATCTTAAAATGTACCTTATGGGAGTGGGTCTAGTAAGGTCTTTACAACCTCCAGACATTCTTTTGATTCACTGTAATAACTAATTAAAAGTATATAACTCCATTGCTAACAGCAGCAAGGGGGTACTCTTTCTGCCCCCTTCTGATATCTATGTCAGAAGCTTTCTCTATCCCTTTTATATTTTAATAAAGCTCTGTTACACAAAAGTTCTGAGCAATCAAGCCTCGTCTCTGGCCCCAGATTGAATTCTTCTCCTCTGGAGGCCAAGAATCCCGGTGTCTTTCGTGTTTCAGCAACAACCTTTCATCTTGGGGGCTCATCCAGGATTCTTCAGGACAAGGTAAGGATGCTTGGAGCTCTAATTCTTTGTTCTCCTAGCGAACACGTTTTCTGCTGTACTTTACTAACTCTACGGTGTGCTTGTGTGAATGAATGAAATGCCCTGCGTGAAGCAAGTGAGGAGCCCTGCTCTGTGGTTCCGTGGTGACCTCATATGGCTTATGGCAGAAACCTGTTGGGGGTTTATACCAACCTGCCAATGCCAAGAGGCACCCAATGCCTCCTTTGGGAACCAACAAGAAATGGGCAAAGTGTGTGGACAAAACTCTCCTTTCTCAGTCAAACTTTCCAGTCTCTTTGACCATTTCATAACTTCTTGGGAATTAGAGCTACTAACCTAATCTGTCGGATCATAGACTTTGAAGGGACCTATGATCTATGCTGTTACTATGTACTCTTACTTAGGCCCCAAACTTGGATTGGTAGTCAGGAAGTGCCTAGCCTTGCTAGGAATTGAAAGTTTGGAAGTAGATGGAGATCTAGCTCCAAGAGCATCTCTGATGTTAAGGGTTACTCAGGTTAGAAGTACAATGGGTTTCTCTCTTTGGTGACGCTAGCTCTTAGTGGACCAGAGGAGGCTTTCCAGTGGCTTTGGTCCCAAACTCCTTAGATATTCTTTCTGTGGAATCTGTGGGAATGAACTGGAAGGACTGGCCCTAAGAACTCGAGGACAAAAATCACTTTTTCCTCACTGGCCAGCCCTCCACCATCTCTTTTGCTGTCGCTTATACTGGTGTGGTGACACTTGAAAGGAACATATCAGTTTTATGTTCTTACCAGTCTTATTGTGGTCAGGAATATCCTCAGGGTCGTGCACAGGCACTCAGGTGACGAATGTTTCCCCCAGTGGTCTTAGCTTGGGAGGCATTCTAGAAGGTTACTCTCATTGCACCCCAGGTGGCATCAGAGGAAAGCAAGGTTTTAATGATGAGGAACTGGACTTCAGTCTGGGATGCCATCAGGTCTACCCCTGGTGCATCTCCACCCCATCTTGGTGGTAGAACTGGGAGGGACGAGTATGGTGCCTGCGTCAGTAAGGGACAGACTAAGTCCGACCAGGGAAGGAAAACTTTGGTGTAAAGTCTGTCTACACTCCCATCTAGAGCAGAGAGGGACACCTCCGGTAGAAAGATGGTGCTGGTCACTTTTTTCTCTCTTACAGATGGGAGCTAACAATTCCAGCCTCACTCCTTTGAGCTGTATCCTGAAAAACTGGGATAGATTTGATCCCCAGAGCTTAAAGAAGATACACCTGATCTTCCTATGTGATACTGCATGGCCATGGTATCCATTGTAGGACAGCAGACGGTGGTCGGTTGAAGGATCTCAATTATTGCTGTTCTACAATTAGACCGGCTCTGTAGAAAACAAGGGAAATGGGTAGAAGTAGCATATGCGTTGCCCTTTTTCTCTCTGTGAGGTATGCCAGACTTATGTCCTAAGGGTACAGAGTTGGATGTGAAACCTTCAGCTCCCTCCTGTCCTCCTACTTTGCCACTGTACTCGGAGCTCCAAACTGAGCAAACTGAAAGTCAGGGAACCTCCCCAGGAAGGGTTGCCTTGGTCTCAGTAAAAAACCCAAACTGAGATTCAAACAGCCCAAGAAGAGGTCCAAACAACTCCTGTTTCAGTACGACCTCAGACTACTCTGGTTTCAATAGAAACTCAGACAACCAAAGTAAGAAAAGCTCAGACAGTAAAAACTAAGGGTGAAATGCAGGATGAGATGGAGGACAGGAAGCAGAGAGATAAAGAAAATCAGGTTCCTCCAAAGAATCAAGGAGAATCTGGGAGACTATTTAGAGGACCCAGAAAAATATATTAGAGCTTTTAAAGGTGCTTTATGACTGCTTCATGACCTTACTTGGAAGGATGTGATGTGTACCTTGGGACAAACTCTGACTCCCGACTCAAAAAGTTGAGTTTTGGGGAAAGCAGTTGCCTATGGAGATGAACAGCTTGGTAATGAATCAGTAGGGAAGAGGGAGAATGAGATAGCTGCCCTCCCCACTGGGATTCAGGCAGTCCCAACTATAGAACCAGATTGGGACTATAACAAGGCTAAAGGAAGATGGGATCAGAGTCATTTTGTCAGATGTGTTCCTGAAGGACTCAGGCAAGTGCATGCTAAGACTTTAAATGTTGCAAAATTGGCAAACATAGAACAGGAAGAGAAGGAAGCTCCTGGTAAATTCCTACATAGACTGAGAGAAGCCCTTCGCAGGTTCACTGAGATTGACTCCAAAAGTGAAGAGGGAAGAGTGATCTTATAAGATAGATTTCTCACTCAGTCGGCTCCAGATATCCACTGTAAGCTATTAAAACAGGCATATGGACCAAATCAGTCTTTTGATAATCTGTTGCAACTGGCTCAAACAGTCTATTATGGCAGGGAATATGAAGAAAAGAAAGAAAGGCAGAAAAAGACCAAGGAACAGGCGGAATCCCTTGTAATGGCTGTCAGAATCATTCTTAAACAGCCTGAGAAAAATGCCCAGAGGGACCCAGGTGAAAAAGGATGGGCTTGCTGTTACTGTGGAAAGGAGGAGCACCTCAAGCAAGATTGCCCTCAGGCATTCTAAGCCGCCCCCAGCTCCATATCCAGTCTGCAAGGGACCACACTGGAGGAGAGACTGCCCTCCAAAGAGTAGGTTTCAGGGGTCAGACTCTCAAAACAATCAGGACTGAAGGTGCCCGGGGGTCCCCACACAAGCTCCCGTCCTAATTATACCTGAGGAACCCCGGGTATTAATAACTGTGAGGACCAATCCATCAATTTCCTTTTAGATACTGGGGCAACTTACTCTGTGCTTACTGAAGCCCCCAGCCCACTTTCTTCCTGATCCGCTTCCATAGTGGGACTGTCTGGATGAGCCAAAAGGTATTACTTCAGTTGTCCTTTAAGTTGTAACTGGGACTCTGTGCTATTTTTCACATGAGTTTCTGATTGTGCCAGAGTCTCCCTCATCCCTTTCGGGAAGGGATATACTGAGCAGGAGTGGGTTGCCATAGTGGGCATTTTCTGTCCTGTCAGAAGTGTTGCCCAGTACCATTGTTATTGCTGTTTGTGCCTCCAGGGTTATTGGTGCCTTGTTGCTGCTGGTCTCACTGCTTGAGGCCTTAGGATGGCAGGCAATTCCACTGCATTCAATATCTCCTGAGTCACAGGCTCTACCATTGCAAAGGAGGGAGGAGGTGGTGGCAGCCAGGGTCACAGGTGCCTCTAACCATGTTGGGTGTTGGCATCACAGGTGCCACCTGTGAAGGGTAGAGGGCACCTCACTCTTAGACAACAAAACAAGTCAAGTAACTTAAGACTGAAATTATATTAGGTATCTTTTCCCACCATATTGATTTAAAACCAGAAATCAATAAGAGGAGGAAAATGGAAAAATGTCTATTCAATTCCTTGCTTATTTTTACATTGGGTTATCATTATTATTGTTGATATTTTGCTATAGAATTGAGTACATTACTCAATTTGAGTTTACTTTACTGTGTTGATTATATCCAGTGTTGTGTAGAATTTTTTACTTTGAGGCAATCCTGCTTGTCTCTTTTCACTTTGGTTGACTGTTTTTCCAGAGTCAAATACAAAAAAAAAAAAGTAATAATAATTTTTTTTTCATTAATGTTCTTCTAGTTTTACAATCTTGGCTCTTATGTTTAAATTAAAAATTTTTTTTAAATTATGAAAGTGTAACTTCAGTTCAGTCGCTCAGTCATGTCTGATTCTATGTGACCCCATAGACTGCAGCACGCCAGGCCTCCCTGTCCATTACCAACTCCCGGAGTTGTATGGACTCATGTCCATTGAGTTGGGGATGCCATCGAACCATCTCGACTTCTATCATCTCCTCCTCCTTCTCCTCTTGCCTTCAATCTTTCCCAGCATCAGGGTCTTTTCCAATGAGTCAGTTCTTTGCATCAGGTGGCCAAAGTACTGGAGTTTCAGCTTCAGCATCAGTCCTTCCAATGAATATTCAGGACTGATTTCCTTTAGGATGGCCTGGTTGGATCTCCTTGCAGTCCAAGGGACTCTCAAGAGTCTTCTCCAAAACCACAGTTCAAAAGCATCAATTCTTCAGTGCTCAGCTTTCATTATAGTCCAACTCTCACATCCATACATGACTACAGGAAAAATCATAGCTTTGACTAGATGGACTTTTGTTGGTAAAATAATGTCTCTACTTTTTAATATGCTGTCTAGGTTGGTCATAACTTTTCTTCCAAGGAGCAAGCGTCTTTTAACTTCATGGCTGCAGTCACCATCTGCAGTGATTTTGGAGTCCAAAAAAATAAAGTCTGCCACTGTTTCCCCATCTATTTCCCATGAAGTGATGGGACCAGATGCCATGATTTTAGTTTTCTGAATGTTGAGTTTTAAGCCAACTTTTTCACTCTCCTCTTTCACTTTCATCAAGAGGCTCTATAGTTCTTCTTCGCTTTCTGTCATAAGGGTGGTGTCATCTGCATATCTGAGGTCATTTATATTTCCCAGCAATCTTGATTCCAGCTTGTGATTCATCCAGCCCAGGGTTTCTTATGATATACTCTGCATATAAGTTAAATAAGCAGGGTGACAATATACAGCCTTGACATAATCCTTTTCCTCTTTGGAACCAGTCTGTTGTTCCATGTCCAGTTCTAACTGTTGCTTCTTGACCTGCATACAGATTTCTCAAGAGGCAGGTCAGGTGGTCTGGTATTACCATCTCTTTAAGAATTTTCCATGGCTTGTTGTGATCCACACAGTCAAAAGCTTTAGCATAGTCAATAAAGCAGAAGCAGATATTTTTCTGGGACTCTCTTGCTTTTTCTATGATCCAATGGATGTTGGCAACTTGATCTCTGGTTCCTCTGCCTTTTCTAAATCCAGCTTGAACATCTGGAAGTTCACGGTTCAGGTACTGTTGAAGCCTGGCTTGGAGAATTTTGAGTATTACTTTACTAGTGTGTGAGATGAGTGCAACTGTGCAGTAATTTGAGCATTCTTTGGCATTGCCTTTCTTTGGGATTGGAATAAAAACTGACCTTTTCCAATCCCATGGCCACTGCTGAGTTTTCCAAATTTGCTGGCATATTGAGTGAAGCACTTTCATAGCATCATATTTTAGGATTTGAAATAGCTCAACTGGAATTCCATCACCTCCACTCGCTTTGTTCATGGTGATGCTTCCTAAGGCTCACTTGACTTCACATTCCAGGATGTCTGGCTCTAGGTGAGTGATCACATCATCATGATTATCTTGGTCGTGAAGATCTTTTTTGTATAGTTCTATGTATTCTTGCCACTTCTTCTTAATATCATCTGCTTCTGTTAGGTCCATACCATCTCTGTCCTTTATTGTGCCCATCTTTGCATGAAATGTTCCCTTGGTATGTCTAATTTTCTTGACGAGATCTCTAGTCTTTCCCATTCTATTGTTTCCCTCTACTTCTTTGCATTGACCACTGAGGAAGGCTTTCTTATCTCTCCTTGCTATTCTTTGGAACTCTGTTTTCAAATGGGAATATCTTTCCTTTTCTCCTTTGCCATTCACTTCTCTTCTTTTCTCAGCTATTTGTAGGACCTCCTCAGACAACCATTTTGCCTTTTTGCATTTCTTTTTCTTGGGGATGGTCTTGATCCCTCCTTCCTGTACAATGTCATGAAACTCTGTCCATAGTTCTTCAGGCACTCTGTCTATCAGATCTAATCCCTTGAATCTATTTCTCCCTTCCACTGTATAATTGTAATGGATTTGATTTAGGTCGTACCTGAATGGTCTAGTGGTTTTCCTTACTTTCCTCAATTTAAGTCTGAATTTGGCAATAAGGAGTTCATGATCTGAACCAGAGTCAGCTCCCAGTCTTGTTTTTGCTGACTGTAGAGAGCTTTTCCATCTTTGGTTGTAAAGAGTATAATCAATATGATTTCAGTGTTGACCATCTGGTGATGTCCATGTGTAGAGTCTTCTCTTGTGTTGTTGGAAGAGGGTGTTTGCTATGACCAGTGTGTTCTCTTGGGAAAACTCTGTTAGGCTTTGCCCTGCTTGATTCTGTATGCCAAGGCCAAATTTGCCTGTTACTCCAGATATCTCTTGACGTCCTATTTTTGCATTCCAGTCCCCTATAATGAAAAGGACATCTTTTTTGAGTGTTAGTTCTAGAAGGTCTTGTAGGTCTTCATAGAACCGTTCAACTTCAGCTTCTTCAGCATTACTGGTTGGACATAGACTTGGATTATCGTGACATTGAATGGTTTGCCTTGGAAATGAACAGAGATCATTCTGTTGTTTTTGAGATTGAATCCAAGTGCTGCATTTCAGACTCTCTTGTTGACTATGATGGCTACTCCGTTTCTTCTAAGGGATTCTTTCCCACAGTAGTGGATATAATGGTCATCTGAGTTAAATTCACCCTTTCCAGTCCATTTTAGTTCACTGATTCCTAAAATGTCAACGTTCACTCTTGCCATCTCCTGTTTGACCACTTCCAATTTGCCTTGATTCATGGACCTAACATTCCAGGTTCCTATGCGATATTGCTCTTTACAGCATCAGACTTTACTTCCATCACCAGTCACATCCACAACTGAGTTTTGTTTATGCTTTGGCTCTGTCTCTTCATTCTTTCTGGAGTTATTTCTCCACTGATCTCCAGTAGCATATTGGACACCTGCCGACCTGGGGAGCTCATCTTTCAGTGTCCTATCTTTTTGCCTTTTCATACTGTTCTTGGGGTTCTCTTGGTATTCTCCTCAAGGCAAGAATACTTAAGTGGCTTGCCTTTCCCTTCTCCAGTGGACCACATTTTGTCAGAACTCTCCACTATGACCTGTCCATCTTGGGTGGCCCTACACAGCATGGCTCATAGTTTCATTGGATTAGACAAGGCTGTGGTCCATGTGATTAGATTGATTGGTTTTCTTGATTGTGGTTTTCAGTCTGTCTGCCTTCTGATGGAGAAGGATAAGAGGCTTATGGAAGCTTCCTGGTGGCAGAGACTGACTGAGGGGGAAACTGGGTCTTGTTTCGATGGGTGGGGCCATGCTCAGTAAATCTGTAATCCAATTTTCTGTTGATGGGTAAGACTGTGTTCCCTCCCTGTTATTTACCTGGTGCCAGACTATAGTGAAGGTAATGAAGATAATGGCAACCTCCCTCAAAAGGTCACATGCTACCCTTAGTGCCCCCAACCCTGCATTAGGCCACTGCTGACCCACACCTCTGCCGGAGACTCCTGGACACTCACGGGCAAGTCTGAGTCAGTCTCTTGTAGGGTCACTGCTCCTTTCTCCTGGGTCCTGGTGCTCACAGGTTTCTGTTTGTGCCCTCCAAGGGTCTGTTTCCCCAGTCCTGTGTAAGTTCTGGTGGCTCTATGGTGGGGTTAATGGTGATCTTCTCCAAGAGGGCTTATGCCATACCCAGGTCTGCTGCACCCAGAGCCCCTGCCCCTGTGGCAGGCTACTGCTGACCCATACCTCCATAGGAGACACTCAAACACAGTTCTGTCTCAGTCTCTGTGGGGTCTCTGGGTCCTGGTGTCACAAGGTTCAATAAGCTTAGAAGCCTGAAAAAATACACAGGGTGATTGCAGAGAAGAAAGCATTTAAATGAGAAATTAATATCAAACATACTTTTAAAAAATCCCATGTAATTGGAAATTAAATGTCCACTTTTAAATGATGAATGTATCTAAGAAGCCATAGCAAGGAAAGTTAGAAAATATTTGTAATAGAATAAAAATGAAAAGATAATTTACCAGAATTTGTTGCATGCAGCTGAAGCTGCTCAGTGCAACTAAATACAATGTAGAGTCTTGAATAATGTATGAAAACCAATAATGAACGCTAACATAAAATTTTGTGAGATTTGAACAAAATCTGTACTTTAGTGATTAATACTGTATCACATGTTAATTTTCTTTTCTTTTTGCTACATAGTATTTCTTTATATTCTCAGAATTGGGTTAGAAGTTTCAAGCCTCATTCAAAAAAAGTTTTAAAAATCACTAAGAGTATAAATTTTCTAGACTTTTAACAGTAATACTAGATGCCAAGATACATGGAAGTATATTAAAGTTTTGAGTGAATATAAATTAGAAATTTAACATTCTATTCCTATTAAGTCAAACAAGTGGAATCAAATTGTCTTAATTTTTTTAGCTATGCAAAAATTCATAAATTTTCTAAAAATATATATATGTTATACATACTATACATGTTTGTATACAAAAGTTCTCTTATATGCTTAATAAAGGCTTGAGAAAGAACAACAACAGAAAAAGAGATGGAGAAATCGGGACTTCTTTGTCTTTGGATGTGAGGTATCTTTCTTTGATTGTTTCCAGCTTCCTCCTGTCAATGGTTGTTCAAAAACTAGTTGCAATTTTGGTGTTCTTGCAGGAGGAGATGAGCTCATGTCCTTCTACTCTGCCATCTTGAGCCAGTGCTTACATTAAAATCTTTAATCTAGATATCTGTATATGATATGAGAAAAGTTGTCTAAATTCATTCCTTTGCATGTGGAAATCCACGTTCAAACAGGATACAATTTATCCTGTTTCCATTGAATGTTCTTGGCACTTTTTCAAAGATCAGTGAACCATAAATGAATAGATTTATTTTCTGGACTCTCTCTTTCCTGTTTCTTTTCTCTATATGTCTGTTTTTATACCAATACCATAATATTTTGATTATTATAGCTTTGCAATATATTTTGAAATCAGGCAGTATAATTGCTGAAACTTTATTCTTCTTTTTCAAGATTGCTCTGACTCTTCAGGTTCTTTTATATTCCCATATGAATTTAAGGATTGTTTCTTTCTATTTCTGTGAAAAATATTTGAGTATCATGGGTATTGTTGAAATATTAACAAAATTAATCCTTCTGATAGATGAACACAAAATATATTTCCTTTTACTTGTATCTTTAATTTTTTTCATCTGTGTTTTTTATTTTTCAATATAGAGAATTTTCACCTCTATGGTTACATTTATTCCCAAGCATTTTATTGTTTTTGGAAGTGCATGCATGTTCAGTCATATCTATTTATGACCCCATGAACTGTAGCCCACCAGGATCCTCTGTCCATGGGATTTCCCAGGTAAGAATATTGGAGTGGGAAAAAAATAATATTAAAGTGGGTGGCCACTTCCTACTTCGGGGGATCTTCCCAACCCAGGGATAGAGTCTGTGTCTCTTGCGTCTCCAGCATTAGCACGTGGGTTCTTTAACACTACACCACCTGGGAAGCTCTTTTTGATGCTGTAGTAAACTAGATAGCTTTCTTAATTTTTTTCAGATAGTTTGTTATCAGTGTATAGCCACACAACTGATTTTTGTATGTTCATTTTTATTCTATAACTTTACTGAATTTATTACTTCTAACAGTTTTTTTGGTGAAGTTGTTAGGGTATTTTTTAATATAAGATCGTATAATCTAAAAACAGAAAAATTTCCTTTCCTGTTCATATACCTTTTATTTTTTATCTGCCTAATATTTCTGTCTAGGACTTTCAACATAGTGTTGATCAGAATTAGCAATAACAAAATGGCACTCTCATCTTGTTCTTGATCTTAGAGGAAAAGTTTTCAGTATTCATTGTTTGGTTTGATGTTAGTTGTGTATTTCTAATATATGACATTTGTTATGTTGAGCTACACTCTTTCTACAAGTAATCTGTTGACAGTTTTTCAAAATAATAAATGTATTCTGAATTTTGGAAAATGTTTTTTTTTTTTTTTTTTGCATCTATTAATAAGGTCATAAACTCTTACACCTTCATACTGTTAGTGTAGTATCACAATAATTGACATTGCAATTGAACCATTTGTGAACCTGAGGGATAAATCCCAGATGGTCATGTTGGGTGATCCTTTTGACTTGTTGGCAAATTTGGATTGTTAGTAATTTTAAGGGTCGTTGCATTTACGTTCACTTAGGTATATTGGCCTGTAGTTTTCTTGTAGTGTCCTTTCCTTGCTTTGGTATCAAGTAATACTTGCCTCATAAAAAGAGTTTGGAAGAGGGGAAATCAAGATGGCAGAGTAGGAGGACATTGAGCTCACCTACCCCAGTGAATACATCAAAAATACATCTACAGGTAGAGCAACTCTCACTGAAAACAAAGTGGAGATGGGCAGAAAGACCCTTCTATGATCAAGACTATAGAGTAAGATCCACATGGAATTGAGTAGGAAGACAGGAGAAGCAATTAGGTCAAGAGTCATGCTCCTAGCAAGGGACACAGAAGAGGAAAGGATTATCATGTGATCAGAGATCCTGCCGAGGGAGTGAATGTTTGAACTATATATTTGGCAACCCAGCCCTGAGATCCAACACCAGGAAAATGAGTTTCTCTAGCTGGTTTGAAAACCAGTGGTACTTACTGAAGAGTTGTAAGAAACCAAGACTCCATGCATGTAGAACACACACACGCAGTTACTTCTGACACCGAGGTGGATGAAGCAGATTAAAAACTCTCTGGGGTTATGCCTGGCCTCCTATGCCCACCCCAGCTCACACTGGGTGCCTGATCAAGCCCCTTTTACTCTAGTGCAGCTCCCCACAAGGGCAAAGGCTGCCCTTGTTGAGGAGGGTGAACACATGGAGAGGACAGGAGCTGGCTTAGACGCAATGCTGCATCTCAACAGGATGAGGATAGCCATTGCTGGAGCACCTATAGGCAAAGACTTGGGAGCAGCCTGGGGCTCTTGTTGGCATGCTGGGTCCTTCCTAGCATGTGCAGCAGCCTGCACCAGGTACCCACTCCAGTTCATCTTTCTCAGGCACTGCTCCTCACAGGGATGCAATTGCTCTTGCTAGGGGAGGCAGATGTGCTTGGAGGAAGCAGAGCTCACTCAGATATGGCTCTGCCTATGAATAGGGTGGGGTCAGCTATTGCTGGTGAGTTTGTGGAGGCAGCAGATTGGAAATGAACTGTGGCTCTGACTGACTTGCTGGAGTCATCCCAGAATAAACCCCAACTTGCACCAGGTACCCACACCAGCCCTTCTTGTTTTGGCACTGATCTCCACTAGAGTGGAAGTGTCATTGTTGGGGGAAGAGTGAATACTTAGAAGGAGTGCAACTAGCTTGGACCCAAACCACAGGGCTTCTTCTCTAGCTTTTTGGGCCCCAATACCATGCCCCCCCATAAGGCAATGATGGCGATTGAGCATAGGAAAAGCTCCAACTCACACCTGGCTCTGGCTCTAGCCCTTTCATCTCTACTCTTACCTGCCATTGAAGTGGTAGCTGCCAACACATTTAAAAGGAAGATTGGATCTATGCTCACTTCAGATCCAGCTGTCTCACCAAAAGCCATTGGGCACACACAGATTGTATAGAGATACACCCACATAAGGGCACCCCTTTAAGATCAGAATAGTTAACTATTTCATCTAAATTCATAGAAACAGATAAAATTAAACAAAATCAGAAGACAGAAAGATTTCTTTCAAACAAAAGAAAAACTAAAAAAAGAAAAAAAGCCCTCATGAGACACAGAGAAGTAATTTACCAGGTAAAGAGTTCAAAGCATTAGAATAATAAGAATAGCTTTAGTAATAATAATGCTAATGCTACCTGAGCAAAGACTAGATGAACACAGTGAGAATTTAAACAAGGTAAACAAGTAACTAGGAAATGTGAAAAACAAAAAACCCAGTTAGGACTGAAAATACAATAACTTAAATGAAAAAGACACTAGAAGGAATTAACAGACAATGTGTTACAGAAGAATGCATAAGCAATCTGGAAGATAGAGTAATGGAAATCACTCAATCAGAACAGGAAAAAGAAAAGCATTTTTAAAAATGAGGGTAGTTTAAGGGACCTTGGGAACACATGAAGCATACTAACATTTGCATTATAGGGGTCCCAGAAGGAGATAAGAAAGAAAGGGGGATAAAATGTATTTGATGGCTGAAAATGTCCCAAAGCTGAAAATGGAAACATTTCTAGGCACAGGACCAGAGAGTTCCAAAAATGATGAACCCAAAGAGATGCACATAAAGACATATCACAAATAAAATAACAGAAGTTAAAGAGAAAGAGAGACTAAGAAAGCAAGAGAAAAACAAAGGTCACATGCAAGGGAATTCCCATAAGGTGATAGATTGATTTTTCTGCAGAAACTCTGCTGACCAGAATGGAGTGGCATGCTGTATTTAGAGCACTGATAGGGAAAAATCCTACAACCTAAGATACTCTACCCAGCAAGTTTATCAGTCAGAATTGAAGGAGAAATGAAGAACTTCTCAGACAAGCAAACCTGAGTTCATCAGTACTAAACCAACCCTACAAGAAGTGTTAAAAAAATCTCTAAGTGGAAAAGAAAAAACTACAAGAAGAATATGCAGAAAAGGAAGAATCCCACTAATAAAGGCAATATATAGTAAAGGTTATGGATCAACCACTTAAATAAGTAAACACAAAGATTTAAATACAAAAATTGTTAAATCAAATATAACTACAATAAACAGTTAAAGGATAGACATGAAGATGTATAGTATAACATCAAAAATGCAGACTCAGGAGAGGGGAATAAAACATACAGATCTTGAAGAATGTGTTTAAACTTAAAGGACTATCAGTTAAAACAAGTAGATGTAGTTACAGGTTAATGTGTATAAGCCCCATGGTGACCACAAACAAAAAACTATAATAGAGACAAAAATAAGAGAGAAAATGTCACAAGCATACTACTGAGAAAAATCATTAAATCACAAAGGAAGAAGCTAAAAGAAGATCAAAGAAGAACAAAAACAACAGAAAACAAATAGTAAAATGGCAGCAAGTAAAAACCTATCAATAATCAGTTTAAATGTCAATGGACTAAATGCTTCCATCAAGAGATATAGGGTGGCTGATTGGGTAAAAAACAAGACCCGTCTATATTCTATTTACTAGAGATTCATTTCAGAGCTAAACACACACATACACAGACTGAAGGTGAGGGGATGGAAAAAGATATTTTATGTGAATAGAAGACAAGAAAGCTGAGCTAGCAATACTCAGCCAAGCATACTTTAAAACAGAGTTTATAAGTAAAGACAAAGAAGGGCATTAAGTAATAATAAAGGAATCAAAACAAAAAGTGAATATGACATTTCTAAATCTATATGCTCCTAATATAGGAACACGTAAATAAAGCAAATATTAACAGACATAAAGGGAGAAAATGACAATGATACAATAATACTAGGGGCATCAACACCTCACCTATATAAATGGACAGATCTTCCACATAGAAAATCAATAAGGAAACAACGGCATTAAATGACACATTAGACCAGTTGGACTGAGTGGAATAGTAAATGAATTTGCTAAATTTGTAGGCCACAAGATTAATATACAGAAATATGTTGCTTCTCTACACACTAATAATGGATGAGTATCAAAAAAAGAAAGCAAGAAAAGAATATCATTTATTATGTCATCAAGGGACTTCCCTGGTTGTCCAGTGATTAAGACTCAGCACCTCCAATGCAGGGGCTGCAGTTTCAATCCCTGGTCAGGAACTGAGATCCCACATGCTGTGCAGTGTGGCGAAAATCCCATCAAAAAGAATAAAATACTAGGAGTAAACTCAACAAAGGAGCGTGAAAGACTTATACTCTGAAAACTATGAAACATTGGTGAAGGAAATTGATGATTACATAAAGAAATGGAAAGATATCCTTTTTTCATAGATTGAAAGAATTAATATTGTTAGAATGTGTATTGAAAGCAATCTACAGACTTAATACAACATCTATTGAAATACCCATGGCATATTGCATAGATGCAGAACAAATAATCCTAAAACTTGTATGGAACCACAAAAGAACCTGAATAGCCAAAGCAATTTTGACAAAAATGTACAAAGCTAGAGGAATCACCCTCTTTGAATTCAGACTATGCTATAAAGCTAAATTTATCAAAACAGTATGATATTGGCACAAAAACAGACATATAGATCAATGGAACAGAGAAATAAACTCATATACATATGATAATTAATCAACAACAAATAAAGCAAGCATATACAACAGAAAAAAGTCTCTTCAGTAAAAAATGGTATTTAGGATAACTGTGTGTTGTCATTGTTCAGTTGCCCAGTCATGTCCGACTCTGCAATGCCATGGACTGCAGCATGCCAAACCTCCCTGTCCCTCACCATCTTCTGGAGTTTGTTCAAGTTCATGTCCATTGCATCGGCGATGCCATCCAGCTATCTCATCCTCTGATGCTCTCTTCTTCTGATCTCAATTTTTCCCAGTATCAGGGACTTTTCCAATGAGTTGTCTGTTCACATCAGATGACCAAAATACTGGAGCTTCAGCTTCAGTATCAGTCCTTCCAGTGAATATTGAGAGTTGATCTCCCTTAAGATTGATTGGTTTGATCTCCTTGCTGTCCAAGGGACTTTCTGGAGTCTTCAGCACCAGAGTTCGAAGGTATCAATTCTTTGGCACTCTGCCCTCTTTATGGTCCAGCTCTCACAAGCATACATGACCACTGGGAAGACCATAGCCTTGACTATATGGACTTTTGTTGGCAGAGTGATGTCTCTGCTTTTCAACACACTGTCTAAGTTTGTCACAGCTTTCCTGCCAAGAAGCAATAATCTTCTGATTTCATGGCTGCAGTCACCATCCACAGTGATTTTAGAGCCCAAGAAGAGGAAATCTGTCACTGCTTCCACCTTTCCCCCTTCTATTTGCCATGAAGTGATGGGGCCAGATGCCATGATCTTAGTTTTGTTTTTTTTTCTCATTTATTTTTATTAGTTGGAGGCTAATTACTTTACAATATTGTAGTAGTTTTTGTCATACATTGACATGAATCAGCCATGGATTTACATGTATTCCCCATCCCGATCCCCCCTCCCACCTCCCTCTCTACCCGATCCCTCTGGGTCTTCCCAGTGCACCAAGCCTGAGCACTTGTCCCATGTATCCAACCTGGGCTGGTGATCTGTTTCTTTTTAATATTTAGTTTTAAGCCAGATTTTCCACTCTCCTCCTTCACCCTCATCAAGAGGTTCTTTAGTTCCTCTTCCCTTTTCTGCCATTAGAGTGGTATCATCTGAATATCTGAGGTTGATGTTTCTCCTACCTATCTTGATTCCAGCTTGTAACTCATCCAGCCTGGCATTCTTCATGATGTGTTCAGCATATAAGTTAAATAAACAGGTGTGGCAACAGAGGGCCCTGTCATACTCCTTTCTTGATCTTGAACCAATCAGTTGTTCCATACACGGTTCTAACTGTTGCTTCTTTACCCACATACAGGTTTCTCAGGAGGCAGTTAAGATGTTCTGGTATTCCCATCTAAGAGCTTTCCACAGTTTGTTATGATCCACACAGTCAAAGGCCTTTAGTGTAGTCGATGAAACAGAGATAGATGTTTCTCTGAAATTCCCTTGCTTTCTTTGTTATCCAGCAAATGTTGGCAGTTTGATCTTTAGATCCTCTTCCTTTTCTAAACCCAGCTTGGACATCTGGAAGTTCTTGGTTCACATAGTGCTGAAGCCTAGCAAGCAAGATTTTAAGCGTGACCTTATTAGCACTTGAGATGAGTGCAATTGTCTGATGATTAGCACATTCTTTGGTACTACCCTTCTTGAATTTTGGAATGATGATCGACCTTTTCCAGTCCTGTGGCCACTGCTGGGTCTTACAGATTTGGTGACATAATGAATGCAAAACGTTATGGCATCATCCTTTAAGGATTTGAATAGTTCTGCTGGAATTCCATAGCATCCACTAGCTTTATTAACAGCAGCGCTTCTTAAGGTCCACTTGACTTCACACTCAAGAGCGTCTGGCTCTGGGTAACTATTGTAGTAATAGTTCCACACCATTGTAGTAATCCAGTTCATTGAGAACTTTTTTTTAATACAGGATAACTATGTAGCTATATATAAAAGAACAAATTTAGGATATTTCTCACACCATATACAAAAATAAACTCAAAATGGTTTAAAGACTTAATTATAAGACTGGAAAATAGAAATCCTGGAAGATAGCATAGGCAGTTTGCTCTTTGACATAGGTCTTTTAAAAAATTCATTTATTTTTAATTGGAGGATAATTGCTTTACAATATTGTGTTGGTTTCTACCATATATCAACATGAATCAGCCATAGCCACGTATGTCCCCTCCCTCTTAAAAATTCTTCCCACCTCCCATTCCATCCCATCCCTCTGGTTGTCACAGAGCACCAGATTTGAGCTCCTTGATTCACACAGCAAATTTCCACTATCTATCTATTTTTACATATGGTAATGCATATGTTTCAATTCTACTCTCTCAATTCATCTCACCCTCTCCTTCCACCCTGTGTCCACAAGTCTGTTCTCTATGTCTGTGTCTCCATAGCTGCCCTGCAGATAGGTTCATCAGTACCATCTTTCTAGATTCTATATATATGTGTTAATATATGATATTTGTTTTTTTTTTCTTTCTGACTCACTTCACTCTGTATAATAGGCTCTAGGTTCATCTACCTTACTAGAACTGATTCAAATGTGGTCCTTTTTATGACTGAGTAATATTCCATTGTGTATATGTACTGCAGTTTCTTTATCCATTCATCTGTTGATGGACATCTAGGTTACTTCCATGTCCTAGCAATTGTAAATAGTGCTGTGATGAACTTTGGGGTACATGTGTCTTTTTCATTTATGGTTTCCTCAGGATATATGCCCAGCAGAGGGATTGTTGGATCATATGGTAGTTTTAGTCATAGATTTTAAAGGAATCTCCATATTGCTCTTCATAGTGACTGTATCAATTTGTATCCCCACCAACAATGCAAGAGGGTTCCCTTTTCTCCATATCATCTCCAGAACTTATTGTTTGTATATTTTTTGATGATAGATTAATCACCAAATTATATAACCAGCTCTTATAGCTCCATATCAGAAAATGGGTAGAAGACCTAAACAGACATTTCTCCAAAGAAGACATTCAGATGGCTAATAAATAGATGAAAAGATGTTCAACATCACTCATTATTCAGTTCAGTTCAGTTCAGTCACTCAGTCATGTCCGACTCTTTGCGACCCCATAAACTGCAGCACGCCAGGCCTCCCTGTCCATCACCAACTCCCGGAGCCCACCCAAACCCATGTCCATCAAGTCGATGATGCCATCCAACCATCTCATCCTCTGCTGTCCCCTTCTCCTCCTGCCCTCAGTCTTTCCCAGCATCAGGGTCTTTTCCAATGAGTCAGGTCTTCACATCAGGTGGCCAAAGTACTGGAGTTTAAGCCTCAACATCAGTCCTTCCAATGAACACCCAGGACTGATCTCCTTTAGGATGGACTGGTTGGATCTCCTTGCAGTCCAAGGGACTCTCAAGAGTCCTCTCCAACACCACAGTTCAAAAGCATCAGTTCTTCTGCTCTCAGCTTTCTTTATAGTCCAACTCTCCCATCTATACATGACTATTGGAAAAACCATAGCCTTGACTCAATGGACCTTTGTTGGCAAAGTAATGTCTCCGCTCTTCAATATGCTGTCTAGGTTGGTCATAACTTTCCTTCCAAGGGGTAAGCATCTTTTAATTTCATGGCTGCAATCACCATCCACAGTGATTTTGGAGCCCAGAAAAATAAAGTCAACCACTATTTCCACTGTTTCCCCATCTGAAATGAAAAGGAAAACTACAATGAGGTATTATCTCACACCAGTCAGAATGGTCATCATGAAATAGTTCTTAAAAAAAAAAAAAAAAATATATATATATATATATATATATATATATATATATATATACACACACACACACAATGCAGGGACCCAAGTTTGCTTCCTGGATTGGAGAGATCCCCTGGAGAATGGTTAGGCTACCCACTCCAGTATTCTTGAACTTCCCTAGTGCTTCAGAAGGTAAAGAATCCTCCTGCAATGCGGGAGACCTGGGTTCAACCCCTGGGTTGGGAAGATCCCCTGGAGGAAGACATGGCAACCACTCCAGTATTCTTGCCTGGAGAATCCCCATGGACAGAGGGATTCTGTCTATGTGCTTCTGTGATGTGTCTGGGATTCTGTCCATGTGCTTCTCCATGTGATTCCATCCATATTCTTTTCTGTGTCTGAGTAATATTTCATTGTGTATGTATGTGTGTGTGTGGGTGTGTGTGTGTATGCCACTATATATATATATATATATATATATATATATACACATATATATACACACACACACACCTTTATACAATCATCTATTAACACATGGGTTGCTTCCATATCTTGGCAATTATAAATAGTGCTGCAATGAGCATTGAGGTGCATTTATCTTTTCAAATTAGCCTTTTGTTTTCTTCAAATATATACCCAGAAGTGGAATTTCTGGGTCATGGTAATGGTAGTTCTATTTTTATGTTTTTGAGGAATCTTCATACTCTTTTCCACAGTGGCTGCACCAATTTACATTCCCTTAAATAGTGTACAAGTATTTCCTTTTTTCCACATCCTCACCAACATTTGTTACTTGTGGTCTTTTTTATGAAGCCATTCTGACAGGTCTGAAATGATACCTCATTGTAGTTTTGATTTGCATTTCTCTGATGATTAGCCATATTGAGCCTGTTGGCAATCTGTAATTCTCTGGGAAAATGTCTATTCAGATCTTCTGCTCATTTTCTTATGGGTTGTTTGTTTTTTGATGTTGAGTTTTATAAACTGTTTATGTATTTTGTGTATTAACCTCTTATCGGTCATATCATTTCCAAATATTTTCTATCACTCAGTAGATTGTCTTTTTGTTTTGTTGGTAGTTTACTTTGCTGTGTGAAAGCTTTTAAGTTTAATTAGATCCTATTGGTTTGTTTTTGCTTCTGTTTTAATTGCCTTAGAAGTCATATCCAAAAAAAATATTGCTGAGATTTATGCCAAAGAGCATTCTGCCTATTTTTTCTAGAAGTTTGATGGTTTCTGATCTTACATTTACACCTTTAATCCAGTTTGAGTTTATTTTTGTATATGTTGTCAGAAAATACTCTAACTTCATTCTTTAACATGTAGCTCTCCAGCTTTCCCAGCACCACTTATTGAAGAAACCATCTTTTCTCCATGGTATAGTCATGCCTCCTTTGTCATAGATGAATTTACCATAAGTGTTTGGGTTTATTTCTGGGTTCTCCATTCTGTTCCATTGATCCATGCGCCACTACCGTACTGTATTGGTTACTTTAGCCTTGTACTATACTCTGAAGTCAAGGAACGTGACTCCTCCAGGTCTGTTCTGCTTTATCAAGATTGTTTTGGATTTATATTTCCTTGATGATTTAGCAATATTGAACATCTTTTCTTATACTTGTTGGCCCTCTGCATGTTCTCTTTGGAAAAATGTCAATTCAGGTCTTCTGTGCATTTTTAATTGAGTTTTTTTTATGTTGAATTGCACAACCTATTTTGATACATTGGATATTAACTCCTATTGGTCAACATATCATTTGCAAATATTTTCTATCATTCTGTAGGTTTTCTGTTCATTTAAATTAATGAAACCATCTCATTTACTATCACATCAAAAAGAAGAATATACCTAAGAATAAACCTGTACTTGGAAAACTATAAGACACTGGTGAAAGAAATTAAAGATGATACAAACAGATTGAAAGATATATTGTGTCCTTGGATTGTAAAAATTAATATTGTTAAAGTAACTACACTACCCAGGGAAATCTACAGATTCAATAAAATACCTATTGACACACCAAGGTATTTTTCACAAAACTAGAACAAATAATTTAAAAATTTGTATGGAAACAGAAAAGACCCCAAATAGCCAAATTAATCTTGAGAAAGAACAGAGCTGAGGAATCATGCTTATTTATTTCAGACTACATTACAAGGCTACAGTAATCAGTATAATATTGGTGCAAAAATAGACACATAGATTAATGGAACAGAATAGAGAGCCTATAAATAAACCCAAACACTTATATTATTAACCTTTGACAAAGAAGTCATGAATATATCATGGAATATACCTTGAATATACCAGTCTTTTCAATAAGTGATGCTGTGAAAAGTGGGCAGTTATATGTAGGAGAGTGAAATTAGAGCACTTGCTGACACCATATAGAAAAATAAACTAAAAATGATTTAAAGACCCAAATGTAATACAAGAAGCCATAAGACTTCTAGAAGAGGCAAAACACTCTTTGACATAAATTATAGCAATATTTTTTCATCTGTCTCCCCAAGTAAAGGAAATAAAAATAAAAGTAAACAAATGGGACCTAATTAAATTTAAAAGGTTTTACACGGCAAAGGAAACCACCAGTAAAACAAAAAGACAACCTACAGAATGTTTCAAGATTTTTTTTCTTTTCTTTTTTTTTGGCTGCATAGCTTATGGGATCCAAGTTTCCTGACCAGAGGGACTGAACCTGGGCCTTTGGCAGTGAAAGCATGGAGTCATAACCACTGGACCACCAGAGAATTCCCTCAAGATATTTTTTGATTTCACTTTTGTTTTTTTCTTTCACTCATCTATTGTTTAGGCATGTGTTGTTTAATTTCTACATATTCACATGTTCCAGCTTTTCTTTGTCATTGTGGTTGAAAACGAGTGATACTTGGTATGATTTTGTAGCTGAGCAGGACAGACACCACCGCCCCCGCCGACTTCTGTTCAATGTCCTCCACCTGCCTCTTGTTTGTAGAGAAATTTTAACATCCTGAGACTTCTTCAAGTTCCAAAGAAAAAATTTAATCAGAGAAATGAGAAAATGAAGGAGCAAAGGCAAATAATCTAACAAGACAAAATATTAATAGTTTAGCCATTAAGCAAAGTTGAGGACTTTTAGTTTCTATTCAAAGGCTATAAATAATATTCTGAGTTATATTCTTTGAGCTCTTTTGTGGATACTGAAACCTGCACCAGGTGGAAGAAGTTAACTGTGTGATGACCAGACTGTAACCATGACATAGGCTGCTCCATCTTACACAATTCCAGTAACTGGCCTCAAGGAAATGGGAACAAACCAACCCTGGAATTGAAAATTAACTGTACTTAAAACAACCAAGATGTTGCTAATCAGATCACCACACGACCTTTTTCAAGATGATTGTCAGAACTGACTCTGCCCTTCTACACATAGCAACCCTCCCCTCTTGCCTATGCACCCCTATTACCTATGCACTTCTTGTCCCTTGATGGGCAATGAGGAGTTGGTTTCTTGGCATAAAATGAGTTCACCTCCTCCTGAAGATTGCCAACTTCCTCAATAAAACTATCTTTTCTTTTACCCAACACTTGTCTCTCAATATTGAATTTTTGAGCAATGAGCAGCTGAACCTGAGTTGAGCAACAATTTTAGTCTTTTAAAATTTGCTAAGACTTGTTTTGTGACCCATCATATTATCAACACTGGGGAATGTTCCCTCTGCACTTGAGCATAATGTATATTCTGCTACCGTGAGATGGAATGCTCAATTTGTTTCTGTAAGGTGTACTTGGTATAAAGTCCAATATTTCCCTGTTTTTTTTTTTATCTGAATTGTCTACTCATTGCTGAAAGTGGGGCATTAAATGGCCCTTGTATTACTGTGCTGTTTTTTTATTTGCCTTTCTGGCCTGTTAGTATTTGCTTAATATATTTAGGTACTCCTATGTTGAGTGTATATGTATTTATAATGGTTCAGTATTGATTGACTACTTTATCATATAATGGCCTTCTCTGTCTCTTATTACCATTTTTGACTTAAAGTCTCTTTTATCTGATGCAAATATAGCTACATATACTGACTTTTGGTTTCCATTTGCACGTTAGTATCTTTTTCCATTCCTTCACTTTAAGCCTATGTGTATTCTTCAGGCTTAAATGAGTCCATTGTAGGCAACATAGTTATTTTAAAATTCATTCAACCATTCTAAGCTTTTTGATTGGAAAATTCAAGCCACTTATGTTCAAAGCATTATTAATAGGTGTGTGCATGCATGCTCAGTCATGTCTGACTCTTTGTGATCCTATGGAATGTAGCCCGCCAGGGTCCTCTATTCATGGGACTTTCCAGGCAAGGAGTGGGTTGCCATTTCCTTCTTCAGGGGATCTTCTCCACCCAGAGATCAAACCCGCAACTCCTGTGTCTCCTTCATTGCAGGTGGATTCTTTACCACTGAGCTATCAGGGAAGCCCCATCAATCAGGTCTGAGACCTGGGTTCAATCCTTGGGTTGGGAAGATACCCTAGAGAAGGGAAAGGCTACCCACTCCAGTATTCTGACCTAGAGAATTCCATGTACTGTATAGTCCAGGGGTCGCAAAGAGTCAGACACGACTGAGTGACTTACACACACTTTACTAATGCAATCTTATTTTTTTCTGGCTCTTTTGTATTTCCCTCCTTTCTTTCTTCCTCTCTTGCTTTCTTCGGTTGTGAATTGATAATTTCCTGTAATGGTTTGCTTTGATTCTCATCACTTTATCTTTTGTGAATATACTGTATATTTTTGTTTTGTGGTTACATTGATGCATAGATAAAACATCTTAGATATTACAGTCTCTTTTACACTGATAATTTTCCTTGACTACATACAAAAACCCTACCCTTTTGCTTTCTCCTTGTAAATATTGATGTCATATTTTACTTCTTTTCATATTGCTTATTCATCAACAAATTATTGTAGCTGTTATTTTGAATACTCCTGTCATTTAACTCTTACAATAGAGATAGGTGGTTAATACACCAACATATTATAGGATTAGAGTATTCTAAATCTGACTATATAGTTATATTTACAAGTGTGTGTTATAGTTTTATATGTTTTCATGTCACCAATTAGCTTTTTTTCACTTAAACTTGAAGAACTCCTTTCAACATTTCATGTAAGGCAGGTATATTGATGATGAATTCCCTCAGTTTTCTTTTGTCTGGGAAACCATTTCTCCTTCATTTATTAATGCTAACTAATACTTAATAAAGTGCTCTTGGTTGGCATTTATTTCTGTCAGCATTTTTTATGTATCATTTCACTCTCTCCTGGCCTGTAATTTTTCTATGTATCATTCTCTCCTGGCCTGAAAAGTCTGCTAAAAGCCTTATGTGGGTTCCCTTGTAGGTAAAACAAAATTTTTTTCTATTGCTGCTTTTAGATTTTCTTTTTCTTTGATTTTTGACAGTTTTATTATGGTTTGTCTTGGAAAGGATCTCTTTAAGTTTAGTGGGTTTATTTTATTTGGCGATGCATTGCTATCTGTTTTTTTTTATCTTTGGGTTGAGAATTTTCTTGTCCTTGATATGAAATTTGATTTTTTGAGTGAAATTTGGACATTTTGTGTATTATGACAGCCTGTATTTTAAAAAACATTTTTAGGTACAATTTACACAACATACAATTTAGAAAATTACAGCATTCAATTCAGTAACTTTTAGTATGTTTGTAATATTTGGACAATCATCACCAAAATCAACTTTAGAATATTTTTATAATTTCAAAAGAAAATCCTTGCCATTTATCTTTCACCTTCCATTTACCTCCATAGCACTAAGCAACCACTAATCTACATTCTCTCTATATAGATGTTCACATTCTGGTTATATAGTATAATTCTAATCATACAGTATTTCCAGCAAAGATATTTTTCAAAAAATGAAAGCAAAATAAGAACACCCTTAATAAAGCACCATATGACCCAGAAATCCCACTCTTAGGCATTTAATTTGAGTAAACCAAAATTGAAAAAGACATATGTATCCCATTGTTCATAGCAGCATTATTTTCAATAGCTAGAACTTGGAAGCAACCTAGATGTCCATCAACAGATGAATGGATAAAGAAGTTGTGGTACATACACCCAATGGAATATTACTAGGTAAAATTATTCCTAGGTAATTTATTCTTTTTGATGTGATGGTGAATGAGATTATTTCTTTAAGTTCACTTTCTTATCTTTCATTGATAGTGTGTAGAAATTCAACAGATTTCTGTGCATTAATTTTTTATCCTGCAACTTTACCAAATTCACTAATAAGCTTTAGTAATTTTCTGGAAGCATCTTTAGGATTTTCCATGTATAGTATCATGTCATTGGCAAATGATGAGAATTTTTCTTCTTTTCCAATTTGTATTCCTTTTATTTCTTTTTCTTCTCTGATGGCTGTGGCTAAGACTTCCAAAACTATGTTTAATAAAAGTGATGAGAGTGGGCAGAGCTGGGGAAATCAGGCTCCCTGACTTAAGAAAGTACTACCAAGCTACAGTAATCAAAACAGTATGGTACTGGCACAAAAACCGAAATATTGATTGATGGAACAAGATAGACAGCCTAGAAATAAACCCATGCATCTATGGTAAATTAATCTATGTCAAAGGAGCCAAGATTGTCAATGGAGAAAAGACAGTCTCTTCAATAAATGGTGCTGGGGAAACTAGAGAGCTACATGTAAAAACATGCAACTAGAACATTATTTAACACCATACACAAAAATAAACTCAAAATTGATCAAAGACCTAAATGTAAGATGGGATACTATAAAACTCTAAGAGGAAAACATAGGCAGAACACTCTTTAACATAAATCGCAGTAATATGTTTTTCAACTCATCACCCAGAGTAATGAAAATAAAAGCAAAAATAAACAAATGGGACCTAATTTAACTCAAAAGTTTTTGCACAGCAAAGGAAACCACAAACAAAATGAAAAGGCAACCAAAAGAATGGGGGAAAATAACTGCAAATGATGTGACTGACAAGGGATTAGTCTCCAAAATTTAGGAATGGCTCATGCAACTCAATATCCAAGAAGACAAAGAACTAAATCAAAGAATGAGCAGAAGACCATTTCTCCAAAGAAGACATACAGATGGCCAACACACACATGAAAAGATGTTCAACAATTGCTAATTGTTTGAGAAATGAAAATCAAAACTACAATGAGATATCACCTCACACTGGTCAGAATGACTATCATCAAAAAATCCACAAATTCTGGAGAGGGTATGGAAAGAAGGAAACCCTCTTACACTGTTGGTGGGAATAAAAATTGGTAAAGTCACTATGGAAAACAATATGAAGGTTCCTCAGAAAACTAGGAATAGAGCTATCATATGACCCTGCAATCCTACTCCTCGGCATATATCCAGAGAAAAACATGATCTGAAAGGATACATGTACCCCAATGTTCACTGCAGCATTGTTTACAATAGCCAAGACATGGAAGCAACCTAAATGTCCATCAACAGAGAAATGGTAAAAAAGATGTGGTACATATATACAATGGAATATTAGTCATAAAAAGAGTGAAATAATGCAATTTGAAAGAACTTGAATAAACCTAGAAAGTATCATACTGAGTGAAGTAAGTCAGACCAAGAAGGAGAAATATTGTATGACATCCATTATATGTGGAATATAAAAAGAAATGATACAAAGGAACTTACTTACAAAACAGAAAGAATCTCACAGACTTAGCAGACAAACAATGATTGCCAGAGGGAAGGATGAGGGGAAGGGATAATTACAGAGTTTAGGATGGGCATATACATACTGCTATATTTAAAATGGATGACCAACAAGAACATATTCTGTAGCACGTGGAACTCTGCTTAATATTATGTGGCAACCTGGATGGGAGGGGAGTTTGGAGAAGAATGGGTACATGTATATGTATGGCTGAGTCACTTCACTGTTCACCTGAAACTAGCACAACATCATTTGTTAATTGGCTATACCCAAATACAAATTAAAAAGTTAAAAAAAATAACTACAAACAATAAATGCTTTAGAGTGTGGAAAAGGGAACCCTCCTACATTGTTGGTGGGAATGTAAATCGATACAGCCAACATAGGGAAGAGTATGGAGGTTCCTTAAAAAAATAAAACTCGAGCTACCAAATAATCCAGCAATCCTACTCATGGGCATACATCTGGAGAAAAACATGTTTCAAAAGGATACCTGCATCCAATATTCATTGCACCACTGTTTAAGATAGCCAGAACATGAAAGTAGCCTAAATGTAAATTGGCAGATGAATGGATAAAAAGATATGGTACATATATACAATGCAATATCACTTAGCCATTAAAAAGAATGAAATAACATCATATGCAGCAGCATGGACGGACCTGGTGATTATCATGCTAAGTAAAGTAAGTCAGACAAAGACAAATATCATATGATGTCTCTTATAAGCAGAATCTAAAAATATTGATAGAAATGAACTTATTTACAAAGCAAAATCACACAGACTTAGAGAATGAATTTATGGTTCCAGGAGGAAGGATGCAGGGAAGGAGCAGATTGGGAGTTTGGGATTGACATGTACACACCTCTATATTTAAAATAGGTAACCAAAAAAGACCTACTGTTAAAAACATCAGAGAAAGAGAGAAAAATGTGTATTTCTTTTCTGATGTGATTTTTAAAAAAGTAATAGTGTACGTGTGTGCATGCAAAGTCTCTTCAGTTGTGTCCAACTCTTTGTGACCCCATGGACTGTAGCCCGCCAGGCTCCTCTGTCCGTGGTATTCTCCAGGCAAGAATACTGGGGTGGATTGCCATGCCCTTCTCCAGGGGATCTTACTGATCCAGGGATCAAATCCACGTCCCTTACGTCTCCTGCATTGGCAGTGGGTTCTTTACCACTAGCACCACCTGGGAAGCGATGTGCATATACTAATAATTGTATCATGGGCTTGATAGTGCATAAAATATAATATTTTGTCAACAATAGCACAGAAGATGTGGGTTGGAGTCAAGCTATGTTGTCTAAAAAATGGGTCTTATATAAATCTCCTGTTTTAGCTGGCTTTCTCTGACCACAGCTCCAGCAGAAGGAAGGATGCAGCCTTACTTTTGCCAAGCGGAGTTAGAAGTCTCAATTCCTCAACCATTCTACATTTCAACTGGAGAGAATGTGAGCTCCTCATTATTTCTGGGTGGACATGAAGTTTCTGGTTCCCTACTATGCCTCTACCAATGCCTCCTTGGCTGAGAATGTAGTTTTTCTCTCTCTTCACATGGCTTCTGCTGATTTCAAAAGACATGAGAAGTGTATTCACTGCTTAGCAATTTTGAAAGTTATTCTCCCCCTAGGCATCTGCTGCCATCACCTAAGTGGGAAAGAAGAGAGATACTTCATTTTTAAGAGGTGAAAGTGGAAATCCAGGCTATCTTTGTGGTCTATACTGACACCATGTGGAAAGGGTGACTCATTACAGTGTGGAGGGTATAAGTTTTATACTTCATACTTGGCCTTCTTTCAGAATACTCTTTCCACCACCCCCAAACTTATTACAACCTTCAAAAGGTTTAAGTCTGGGCTGTTGGTGTTAGCTGATATAGAAGTGGGTGGTGCCGTTTTTTTGAATGGTGTTCAGCTGAAGTAGTGAAATTATTGTCTAAAAGTTCTATACCTTATTAGCCTAACTTTTCTTGATTTAAAAAAAATTAAAGTGTAGTTGATTTATAATACTGTGTTAGTTTCAGATGTACAGAATGGGTGATTTAGTTATTTTTCTGATTATATTCCACTATGAAAGTGAAAGTGTTAGTTGCTCAGTCATACCTGACTCTTTGTGACCCCAAAGGAGCCCGCCAGGCTCCTTTATCCATGGAATTCTCCAGGCAAGAATACTGGAGTGGGTAGCCTTTCCTTTCTCCAGGGAATCTTCCCAACCCAAGGATCAAACCTGGGTCTCCTGAATTGTGGACAGATTCTTTACCTTCTGAGCCACCAGGGAAGCCCCCATATTCCATTATAGGCTATTGCAAGATATTGAACATAATTCTGTGTGCTGTATGGTAAATCCTTGCTGCTTATATATTTTATGTACAGTAGTTTGTTTCTGTTAATCCTATACTCTTAATTTGTCCCTCCCCCTTCTCTCTCCCCTTTGTTTACCATAAATTTATTTTCTATGTCTGTGAGTCTGTTTCTGTTTTGTATATAGATTTATTTGTATTGTTTCTTAGATTCCTTATGTAAGTGATATCATATTGTTTTTGTCTTTCCCTGTCTAACTTACTTCACCAAATATAATATTTCCTAGTTTATCCATGTTGCTGCCAATGGCAACATTTCATTTTTTTGAAGTATAGTTGATTTACAGTATTGTGTTTGTTTCAAGTGTACAGCAAAGTGATTCAGATCTATCTAGATATATTTGTGTTTTTCTGACTTTCTTCACTAAGTATAATATACTCTAAATCCATCCATGGTGTTGCAAATGGCAATATTTCATCTTTATATAACAGTAATATTTTGTTGTACATATATACAATATCTTCTTAAGCCAATCCTCTATTGATGGACATTAGGGTTATTCCCATGTCTTGGTTATTGTAAATAGTGCTTCTATGAACATTGGGGTGCATGTGTTTTTTTAAATTGAAGTTTTTATATCTTCTAGATGTGGAGGAGTAGAATTGCATGATCACAAGATAGCTCTATTTTTAGTTTTAAAGGAAACCCCACACTGTTCTGAGAAGGTAACAGGCAGGAAGGCCAGAAGTCTCCAAACAGAGGAATTAGGCTGCAAGCATCAGATATTTTTTTTATCTCTTCCTTAAGCAGCAGGAGGAAACAAACTCTCTATGGAAATGTTTTCTTCTTAAGCTATGCTAACGAAACTATGTATTTGCTTTGGAATTTGTCTTTCTTCAAAATGGTTCCAACTAAGACTAACTTTTTTTCCTTGCTCAAACCTTAGGCTGATAATAGCTCAACGAACCAGTATTCATATCAATTGTTTTATGGCTGGGGAATGACACCTTGTGCCATCCTATCTCAAAAATGCATATTGTGGAGAGGGGCCTGGTGAAACTCCTTCAGCATTGAGATGTCTCTCTTATCTGATTAATAGCTTTCTAACAGACATAAAACAGGTTGTTAAAACTAGCAGGAGGGGGCACTCTCCATCCCCCTTCTGATGTCTATGTCAGAACCTTTCTCTGTCCTTTTTCATACTTTAATAAAACTCTGCTACACAAAAGCTCTTGAGTGATCTAGCCTGGTCCCTGGTCCTGAAGCTAAATCTTTTTCTTTGGAGATCACGAATCTGACACCATTCACCATAAGCTATCAGTTCTCCACAGTGGCTACACCAATTTACACTCCAGTCAACAGTGTCAGTGGTTTCTTTTATCTCCACATCCTTCCCAGCATTTATTAATTGTACACTTTTTGATGATAGCCATTCTTACCGGTGTGAGGTGATATTTCATTGTAGTTTTTTTTTTTTTAATTAGTTGGAGGCTAATTACTTCACAACATTTCAGTGGGTTTTGTCATACATTGATATGAATCAGCCATAGATTTACACGTATTCCCCATCCCGATCCCCCCTCCCACCTCCCTCTCCACCCGATTCCTCTGGGTCTTCCCAGTGCACCAGGCCGGAGCACTTGTCTCATGCTTCCCACCTGGCCTGGTGATCTGTTTCACCATAGATAATATACATGCTGTTCTTTCAAAACATCCCACCCTCACCTTCTCCCACAGAGTTCAAAAGTCTGTTCTGTATTTCTGTGTCTCTTTTTCTGTTTTGCATATAGGGTTATTGTTACCATCTTTCTAAATTCCATATATATGTGTTAGTATGCTGTAATGTTCTTTATCTTTCTGGCTTACTTCACTCTGTATAAGGGGCTCCAGTTTCATCCATCTCATTAGGACTGATTCAAATGAATTCTTTTTTCATTGTAGTTTTGAATTGCATTTCTCGAATAACTGGCAGTGTTGAACATTTTTTCATATGCATATTGGTCATCTGTATGTCTTCTTTAGATAAATATCTATAGGTCTTCTGCCCATTCTTTGATTGGATTGTTTGCTTTTTTAATATTGAGTTGTATGAACTTTTGTGTACTTGGGATATTAGCCCCTTGTTATTTGCATCATTTGTAAATATTTTCTCCTGGTCCATAGGTTGTCTTTTTGTTTTATTAATGGTTTACTTTACTGTGCAAAAACTTTTAAGTCCGATTAGGTCCCATTTGTTTAGTTTTACTTTTATTTCTTTTGCTTTGGGAGACTGTCCTAAGAAAATATTGCTACTATTTATATCAAAGATTGTTTTGCTTATGTTCTCTTCTAGGAGTTTTATGCTGTTATGTCTTATATTTAGGTCTTTACCCTTTTGGGGTAATTTTTATATATGGTGTGAGGGAGTATTCTAATTTTATTGATCTACATGTAGCTGTCCGGGTTTCCCAGGGACACTTGTTGAGGAGACTGTCTTTTCTCCATTGTATATCGCTGCCTTTAAGTTAATTGACCATAGGTGTGTGGGTTTATTTCTGGGCTCTCTATTCTGTTACATTGGTCTGTATGTATATTTTTGTGCCAATACCACATTAGATTACTGCAGCTTTGTAGAATAGTCTAAGAATGGTAGGGTTATACCTCTAGCTTTTTTTTTTTTTCTCATGATTACTTGGTGCATTCAGGGACTTTTGTTGTTCCATATAAATTTTAGGATTATTTTTTCCAATCCTATGAAACATGCCCTGGGTATTTTGATAGGAATTGCATTAAATCTATTTATTGCTTTGGGTAGTACAGACATTTTAACAGTATTAATCCTTCTAACACAAGTGCACAAAATATATTTTCATTTTTTGAATCATTTTCAATTTCCTTTATCAATATTTTATAGTTTTCAGCACATGCATCTTTCACCTCCTTGTTTGAGTTTATTCCTAGGTGTTTTTTTATGTGATTTTAAACAGGATAGTTTTCTTTTTACTTTCCCTTTATGATATTATGATATTCATTATTAGTGTGAAGAAATGCAGCAGGTTTCTGTATGTTAATTTTGTATCCTGCTACCTTTCTCAATTGATTTATTAGCTCTAAGTATTTTTGGGTGGAGCTTTTTAGAGTCTATATGTCAAGTATAATGTCATCTGCACATGATGACAATTTTGCCTCTTCTTTTACAATTTGAATATCTTTCATTTATTTTTCTTCTCTGATTGTTGTGGCTAGGACTTCCAATGTTATGTTGAATAAAAGTGATGAGCATGGGCATTTTTGTCTTGTTTCTGAATTTAATAGGAAGGCTTTCCCTTTTTTACCATTGAGTATAACGTTGGCTGTGGGTTTGAGATAAATGGGCATAATAATGTTGAGATATGTTCCCTCTAGACTCTAATTCTCCCACTTTGATGAGAATTTTGGTCATGAGTAGATGTTTAATTTTGTTCAAATGCTTTTTTTTGTGCCTATTGAGATGATCATGTGCTTTTTATCTTTTGTTTGTTTTTGTTAATGTGGTGTATAGCATTGTTTGAAATGCTTGTGATGAACCATCCTTGTGACCCTATAATAAATCCCACTTGATCATGGTGCATGATTCTTTTTATGTATTGTTGAATTCAGTCGTTCTTTCCTAGTGGCTCTGCTGGTTAAGAATCCGCCTGCAATGTGGGAGACCTGAGTTTGATCCCTGGGTTGGGAAGATCCCCTGCCGAAGGGAAAGGCTACCCACTCCAGTATTCTGGTCTGGAGAATTCCATGGACTGTATAGTCCATAGGGTCACAAAGAGTCAGACATGATTGAGTGACTTTCACTTCACTGGCCTGTAATTTTCTTTTCTTTTCTTTTTTGTGTAGTGCATTTGTCTGGTTTCAGTTGCTTCATAGAATGACTTTGGAAATGTTTCCTCCTTTTCAGTCTTTCAGGATGGTTTCAAAGGATAGGTATGAGTTATTCTTTGCATATATAGTAGAATTCCCCAGTGAAGCCATCGAGTCCTAGAGTTTTGTTTGCAAGGATTTTCTTTTTTCATTACAGACTTTATTTCACTTCTAGTGGCCAATCTGTTCCCATTGTCTGTTTCTTCTTGGCTCAATTTTGGAGGTCTATATGTTTCTAGAAACTTGTCTCTTTACTGTAGGTTGTTCAATCTGTTGGCATATAACTTTATATCATTCTCTTATGATTTTTCTTTGCATTTGTGGTATCAGTTGTTATTTTTTCTCTTTTTAGAAAATATTTATTTATTCACTTATTTGGCTCTGTTGGGTCTTAGCTGTGTCATGTGGGATCTTTCATTGTAGGGCACAGACTCTCCAGTTATGGCACATGCAGTCTGTAGTTGCAGTGCATGAACTCCAGAGCATGTGAGCTTCAGTAGTTGTGGCACTCTTCCGTGGCATGTGGTATCTTAGTTCCCTGACCAGAGATTAGAACCTGTGACCCTTGCATTGCAAGGTTGATTCGTAACCACTGGACAACCATTGAAGTCCCTCTTTTATTACTTATTTATTTTATTTGGGTACTTACTCTTTTTCTTGGTGAACCTGGGTGGGAATTTGTTGACTTGTTTAATCTTTAAAAAACAAAAAACAGAAAACAAAAAAACCTATTGGTTTTATTGTTCTTTTCTATGTTTTAAAAATCTGTATTTTAAAATTATTTATTTATTTTTGGCTATGCTGGGGTCTTCATGGCTGCAGTGGGTCTTTGTTGTTGCATATGGGCTTTCTCTAGTTGTAGAGAGTAGGGGTTAGTTTCTAATTGTGGTGCATGGGCTTCTCATTGAAGTGGCTTCTCTTGTGGAGCAAAGGTTCTAGGCACATGGGCTTCAGTAGTTGTAGCACATGGGCCATATGTCATGGGCTCAGTAATTGTGGCCCAGGGGCTTAATTGCCCCATAGCATGTGGAATCTTTCCAGAGTAAGGATTTAACCTGTGTCTCCTGCATTGGCAGGCAGATTCTAAACCACTGGACCACCATGGAAGTCCCTCTTCTCTTTCAGTTCTTATTTTATTTGAGTCCTCACTGTTTTTCTTGGTGAGCCTGGCTAGACGTTTGTCAATTTTATCTTTTAAAAATAAGCAGCTCTTGGTTTTATTGACATTTTCTATGTTAAAAAAATCTCAATTTTCTTTATTTCCTCTCTGATCTTTATTATTTCCTTCTTTCTGTTGCCTTTGGGTTTTGTTTGATGTTTTTTTGCTAATTGTTTTAGGTGATAGCCCTCTGCTTTATACTCAGTTTTGTCTGATATGAACTTTCTTACTCCTGCACACTTGTCATTTCCATTTGCATGAAATATTTTTCCTTTCCCTCACTTTCAATCTGTTTGTGTCTTTCGCCCTGAATTGGGTCTCTTGTAGATAGCATATGGCAGGTTATTTTTTTTAATCCAATCTGCTGCTCTATGTCTTTTGATTGGAGTGTTAATCCATTGACTTTAAAGTAATTACTGATAGGTTTGTATTTATTATCATTTTAATACTTGTTTTCCAGTAGTTTTTGTAGTTGTTTGTCCATTTCTTCTTTTTTTCATTTTGTAGTTGGATGATTTTCTTTTGTAGCATGCTTCAGTTCTTTTCTCTTTGGTTTTTGTGAATCTATTACATATTTTTGATTTGTGGTTGCCATAGAGCTTATGTATGCTGACCCATAACTATATCTCCTTGCTTTTATCTGATAACCATTCAAGTTCAAACACTTTCTAAAAGATCTCCATTTTTATATTCCCCTTCCTCATATTTTGTGATTTTGATTTTTTACATATTCATGCTTACTCGTTTGCTGTTAATTATAGTTATAATTGCCTTTACAAAAATGTTTGATTATCTTTAAATCTGTGTACTGACTTATTTAAATGATTATCAATCCTTTTATTTGTTTGCCATTCCTATTGTGATTTTCTATTTCCTGTAGATTCTTGTTTTTTTCTATTTAGAGAAGACCTTTCAATATATATTTTAAGATAGGTTTAGCACTGCTGAATTCTTTTAATTTTTGCTTGTCTGATAAATTCCTTATCTCTCCTTCTATTTTAAGTGGTCATCTTGCTGGATAGAGTATCATAGGTTGTAGGTTGTTCCCTTTCAGGACTTTAAATATATCATGTCGTTTCCTCCTGGCCTGCAAAGTTTCTGCAGAGAAATCGGCAGATAGCCTTATGGGCATCCCCTTATAACTGACTGTTTTTCTCTCTCTGTCTTTAGAATCCTGTCTTTAACTTTTTCCCTTTTGATTATGATACCTGTGTGCATTCATCTGATTTGGGACCCACTATGGTTCCTTCACTTGCATATCCTTTTTTCTTCTTTAGTTTTAGGAAAGTTTTAGCTATAATGTCTTCAAATACACTTTTGATCCCCTTCTCTCTCTCTTCTCCTATTATGTGTAGGTTGGCATATTTTGTTTTATATCATAGGTCTTGTATGTTACTTTCATTTTTTTCATTTTCTTTTTTGTCTGCTTTTTTAAAAAATTAGTTTTTATTGGGTGATTTCCATTACTCTGTCTTCCATATCAGTTTTTCATTCTTCTGTGTCATTTAGTCTACAATCATTGCTTCTAGATTATATTCTAAATTTTTACTTATTTATTTATTTTGGCTGTACTGGGTCTTCCTTGATGCATGCAGGCTTTCTCTAGTTGTGGCAAGTGGGAGCTAGTCTTCGTTGCTGTGCACAGACTTCTCATTGTGGTGACCTCTCTTGTTGTGGATTTCAGGTTCTAGAGTGTGTAGGCTTCAGTAGATGTGGCACTTGGGCTTAGTAGTTGTGTTGTGTGGACTCAGTAGTTGTGGCACACAAGCTTAGTTGCTCCGAAGCATGTGGGATTATCCTGGACCAGGGATCAAACCTATGTCCCCTGCATTGGCAGGCAGATTCTTAACGTCTGGAACACCAGGGAAGTCCTAGATTGCTTTTTATCTTGACAATTTCATTGTCTGCTTTTGGTTGATTCATCTTAATAGGTTTTTAGTTCCCTGTTACAGTGATCTACATTTCTATCAATAATCTTTCTTAATTTGACTAGCATTTTTACTATCATCTTTTAGAATTCAGAATCTAATAGACCAGTGGGTTCTGTTTTATTTGTTCTTTCAGGGGATCTTGCCTGGTTCTTTTAATTGGGAGTAGTTCCTTTGCCTTTTCATTTTACTTAACTTTCTCTGTCTCTGTGAATTTAGGAGAAATGATTATTTACTATGCTCTTGAAGTCACGTTTTTTACATTGGAGCGCCCTGTGTAGACCCTGTGTATTGAATTGTGCTTGGTGCAAGGACTGGTTTTGGCATGGATCCTAGCCTTGTCTTTCCTCAGAATGTGCTAGCCACTATTCCCAACACAACACTAGTATGTGTTGTTGCTGTTGAGGTACCTAGAGTCTGTTCAGGATGTGAGGCAGAGCTTTCTCTGTGTTCCATGGCTGTCACTGCCTCAGCGGTGTGGCTTGCTTCCCAGTTGTTAGAGTATAAGCCCTGAGAGTTGGATTCAATCAAGCTACATTGTCCTTGTACGCTTGCTGTGCCCCAAAGGAGATGATTGCTGAAGCAAGTGAGGCCTGTGTGGTCACAGGGAATGTATGTATCCCTTATGTATGTGTTCATGGTTCTGATCAGAAGTAGCCCCAAGTTGCATCATTTTCACTGTTGTGTTGGGACTAGGGATCAGGGTGTTGTGGTTGCAGGAACTGAGTTGGCTGCAGTGCTGCCTGAGATCTGGGCTGCTCCTATGGCAATCTTCTCTCAGACCTGTCTGCCCCAGATGTAGTGTTAAGCTGTGGAGTGGAGTTGGCAGAACTGGGGTGCTCTCACTGCGAGAGGGCCTGCTGTCTTCTCCTGAATGCATGGACAGTCTGTTGCCCCATCCATACCACACCGAGGTTCCTCAGACTGCCTCCACAAAGTTAGATGCGTCCTCTCCCAAGATCTGTCTGCCAAAGATTCAGTTCAGACCCTGCATGCTCTTTTGGCACTGCCGTATGCATTTGCTGACAATGGCCACCACAATGCCACCCACCACTTTATGTGTGCACTGGCAATGACATCCATGGCTCCACTCAGATCACATTTCAGGCACACTGGTTTGTCTCTGAGGCTAGACTGAGTCTTTACCCAGACCTTACGCCAGGTTGTGATGTGGATGGAATGGGCCCAGTGTATTCACCCCTTTGGATTAGGAAGTACAGTTAGGCTGCAGGTACTAGTATAAAGCTCTCTCTTTCCTGATTGTCAGCAAGCCAGCAGTGGCTCTGTCTTTTTGACTAGAGTCTAGAATTCTCTAGCCCTTCTGTCTGTCCCAGGAGATTTCCCAACAAGCAAAGGAGTTTATCTTCTCTGTGCAGGATTCCTGGACTGGGATTCCCAAATTGTGGCTTGGCCTGCTCACTTACTAGGGCAAGGGTCTGCCTGTGTGGACTTTCTCTTTCTTACATATCCTTTCCAGGGGTGCAGGTCCTGACTTGATGCCTTTGTTTTCTGTTCTACCTGGTTACATGGAGCTCTTTTTTTTTTTGTAGTTTTCGTTGTATAGGAGTTCTTCTCAGTTCAATACAGTTCACTCACTCAATCATGTCCAACTCTTTGCAATCCCACAGACTGCAGGACACCAGGCTTCCCTGGCCATCACCAACTCCCAGAGCTTGCTCAAACTCATGTCCATTGAGTCCGTGATGCCATCCAACCAGCTCATCCTCTGTTGTCAACCTCTCCTCCCGCCTTCAATCTTTCCCAGCATCAGGATATTTTCCAATGAGTAAGTTCTTTACATCAGGTGGCCAAAGTATTGGAGCTTCAGCTTCAGCATCAGTCATTCCAATGAATATTCAGGACTATTTCCTTTAGGATTGATTGGTTGGATCTCCTAATCCAAGTCCAAGGCAGTCCAAGGGACTCTCAAGAGTCTTCTCCAATACCACAAATCAAAAGAATTGGAGCTTCAGCGCTCAGCTTTCTTTATAGTTCATCTCTCACATCCATACATGACTACTGGAAAAATCATAGCTTTGACTAGACAGGTCTTTGTGGGCAAACTAATGTCTCTGCTTTTTAGCACACTGTCTAGGTTGGTCATAGCTTTTTGTTTAAGGAGCAAGTGTCTTTTAATTTCATGGCTGCAGTCACCATCTGCAGTGATTTTGGAGCCCCTTAAAATAGTCTGTGACTGTTTCCCTTGTTTCCCCATCTATTTGCCATGAAGTGATGGGACCAGATGCCATGATCTTAGTTTTCTGAATGTTGAGTTTTAAGCCAACTTTTTCACTCTCCTCTTTTATGATCATCAAGAGTCTCTTTAGTTCTTCTTCACTTTCTGCCATAAGGGTGGTGTCATCTGCATTTCTGAGGTTATTGATATTTCTCTCGGCAATCTTGATTCCAGCTTGTGCTTCTTCCAGCCTGGCATTTCAGATGATGTACTCTCCATATAAATTAAATAAGCAGGGTGACAATATACAGCCTTGACACACTCCTTTCCTGATTTGGAACCAGTCTGTTGTTCCATGTCCAGTCCTAACAGTTGTTTCTTGACCTGTATATAGATTTCTCCTGAGGCACGTCGGGTGGTTTAGTATTCCCATCTCTTCAAGAATTTTCCACAATTTGTGGTGATCGACACAGTCAAAGGCTTTGGCAGTCAATAAAGCAGAAGTATATGTTTTTCTGGAACTCTTTTGCTTTTTCAATAATCCAACAGATGTTGGCAATTTGACCTCTGGTTCCTCTGCCTTTTCTAAATCCAGCTTGAACATCTGGAAGTTCACAGTTCACATACTGTTGAAGCCTGGCTTGGAGAATTTGAGCTAGTGTGTGAGATGAGTGCAATTGTGTGGTAATTTAAGCATTCTTTGGCATTGCCTTTCTTTGGGATTGGAATGAAAACTGACCTTTTCCAGTCCTGTGACCACTGCTGAGTTTTCCAAATTTGCTGGCATATTGAGTGTAGAACTTCCACAGTTCAGTTCAGTCACTCAGTCGTATCCGACTCTTTGCGAACCCATGAATCGCAGCACGCCAGGCCTCCCTGTCTATCACCAACTCCTGGAGATTACTCAGACTCATGTCTATCAAGTTGGTGATGCCATCCAGCCATCTCACCCTCTGTTTTCCCCTTCTCCTCCTGCCCCCAATCCCTCCCAGCATCAGGGTGTTTTCCAATGAGTCAACTCTTCTCATGAGGTGGCCAAAGTATTGGAGTTTCAGCTTCAGCGTCAGTCCTTCCAATGAACACCCAGGACTGATCTCCTTTAGGATGGACTGGTTGGATCTACTTGCAGTCCAAGTCCATGACAGAATGTGGTCCACTGGAGAAGGGAATGGCAAACCACTTCAGTATTCTTGCCTTGAGAACCCCATGAAGAGTATGAAAAGGCAAAAATATAGGACACTGAAAGATGAACTCCCCAGGTCAGTAGGTGCCCAATATGCTATTGGAGATCAATGGAGAAATAACTCCAGAAAGAATGAATGGATGGAGCGAAAGCAAAAACAACACCCAGTTGTGGATGGGACTGGTGATAGAAGCAAGGTTTGATACTGTAAAGAGCAATATTGCATAGGAATCTGGAATGTTAGGTCCATGAATCAAGGCAAATTGGAAGTGGTCAAACAGGAGATGGCAAGAGTGAACATCGACCTTTTAGGAATCAGTGAACTGAAATGGACTGGAAAGGGTGAATTTAACTCAGATGACCATTATATCTACTACTGTGGACAGGAATTCCTTAGAAGAAATGGAGTAGCAATCACAGTCAACAAAAGAGTCTGAAATGCAGTACTTGGATGCAATCTCAAAAACAACAGAAAGATCTCTGTTCCTTTCCAAGGCAAACCATTCAATATCACAGTAATGAAAATCTTTGCTCCGATCAGTAATGCTTAAGAGGCTGAAGTTGAATGGTTCTATGAAGACCTACAAGACCTTCTAGAACTAACACCCAAAAAAGATGTCCTTTTCATTATAGGGGACTGGAAGGCAAAAGTAGGAAGTCAAGAGATACCTGGAGTAACAGGCAAATTGGGCCTTGGAGTACAGAATCAAGCAGGGCAAAGGCTAATAGAGTTCTGCCAAGAGAACGCACTGGTCATAGCAAACACCCTCTTCGAACAACACAAGAGAAGACTCTACACTTGGACATCACCAGATGGTCAGTACCAAAATCAGATTGATTATATTCTTTGTAGTCAAAGATGGAGAAGCTCTATACAGTCAGCAAAAACAAGACTGGGGGCTGACTGTAGCTCAGATCATGAAATCCTTATTGCCGAATTCAGACTTAAACTGAAGAAAGTAGGGAAAACCACTAGACCATTCAGGTATGGCCTAAATCAAATCCCTTATGATTACACAGTGGAAGTGAGAAATAGATTTAAGGGACTAGATCTGATCGACAGAGTGCCTGATGAACAATGGTTGGAGGTTTGTGACATTGTACAGGAGACAGGGATCAAGACCATCCCCATGGAAAAGAAATGCAAAAAAGCAAAATGGGTTTCTGAGGAGGCCTTACCAATAGCTGTGAAAAGAAGAGAAGTGAAAGGCAAAGGAGAAAAGGAAAGGTATTCCCATTTGAATGCAGAGTTCCAAAGAATAGCAAGGAGAGATAAGAAAGCCTTCCTCAGTGGTCAATGCAAAGAAATAGAGGGAAACAATAGAATGGGAAAGACTAGAGATCTCTTCAAGAAAATTAGACATACCAAGGGAACATTTCATGCAAAGATTGGCTCAATAAAGGACAGAAGTGGTATGGGTTTAACAGAAGCAGAAGATATTAAGAAGAGGTGGCAAGAATACACAGAAGAACTGTACAAAAAAGATCTTCACGACCCAGATAATCACGATGGTGTGATCTCTCACCTAGAGCCAGACATCCTGGAATGCGAAGTCAAGTGGGCCTTAGAAAGCATCACTATGAACAAAGCTAGTGGAGGTGATGGAATTCCAGTTGAGCTATTTCAAATCCTGAAAGATGATGCTGTGAAAGTGCTGAACTCAATATGCCAGGAAATGTGGAAAACTCAGCAGTGGCCACAGGACTGGAAAAGGTCAGTTTTTATTCCAGTCCCAAAGAAAGGCAATCCCAAAGAATGCTCAAACTACCACACAGTTGCACTCATCTCACACGCTGGTAAAGTAATGCTCATAATTCTCCAAGCCAGGCTTCAGCAATATGTGAACTGTGAACTTCCAGATGGTCAAGCTGGTTTAGAAAAGGCAGAGGAACCAGAGATCAAATTGCCAACATCCGATGGATCATCGAAAAAGCAAGAGAGTTCCAGAAAAACACCTATTTCTGCTTTATTTACTATGCAAAGCCTTTGACTGTGTGAATCACAATAAAGTGTGGAAAATTCTGAAAGAGATGGGAATACCAGACCACCTGACCTACCTCTTGAGAAACGTGTATGCAGGTCAGGAAGCAACAGTGAGAACTGGACATGGAACAACAGACTGGTTCCAAATAAGAAAAGGAGTAGTCAAGGCTGTATATTGTCACCCTGCTTATTTAACTTATATGCAGAGTACATCATGAGAAATGCTGGGCTGGAAAAAGCACAAGCTGGAATCAAGATTGCCGAGAGAAATATCAATAACCTCAGATATGCAGATGATGCCACCTGTATGGCAGAAGGTGAAGAGGAACTAAAAAGCCTCTTGATGAAAGTGAAAGAGGAGAGTGAAAACGTTGGCTTAAAGCTCAACATTCAGAAAACTAAGATCATGGCATCCAGTCCCATCACTTCATGGAAAATGGAAGGGGAAAAGTGGAAACAGTCTCAGACTTTAGTTTTTTGGGCTCCAAAATCACTGCAGATGCAGTGATTGCGGCCATGAAATTAAAAGACGCTTACTCATTGGAAGGAAAGTTATGACCAACCTAGATAACATATTAAAAAGCAGAGACATTACTTTGCCAACAAAAGTCCGTCTAGTCAAGGCTATAGTTTTTCCAGTGGTCATGTATGAATGTGAGAGTTGGACTGTGAAGAAAGCTGAGTGCTGAAGAATTGATGCTTTTGAACTGTGGTGTTGGAGAAGACTCTTGAGAGCACTTCCACAGCATTATCTTTTAGGATTTGAAAGAGCTCAACTGGAATTCCATCACCTCCACTAGCTTTGTTCGCAATGATGCTTCCTAAGGCCCATTTGACTTCGCATTCCAGGATATCTGGCTCTAGATGAGCGATCACAGCATCGTGGTTATGTGGCTCATGAAGATCTTTTTTGTATAGTACTTCTGTGTATTCTTGCCACTTCTTCTTAATATCTTCTGCTTCTGTTAAGCCTATACCACTTCTGTCCTTTATCGACCCAATCTTTGCATGAAATATTCCTCTGGTATCTCTAATTTTCTTGAAGAGATCTCTAGTCTTTCCCATTCTATTGTTTCCCTCTACTTCTTTGCATTGACCACTGAGGAATGCTTTCTTATCTCTCCTTGCTATTCTTTGGAACTCTGTATTCAAATGGGTATATCTTTCCTTTTCTCCTTTCCTTTCACTTCTCTTCTTTTCTCAGCTATTGGTAAGGCCTCCTCAGACAACCATTTTGCCTTTTTGCATTTCTTTCTCTTGGGGATGGTCTTGATCCCTGCTTCCTGTACAATGTCACGAACCTCCAACCATAGTTCTTCAGGCACTTTGTCTATAAGATCTAATCCCTTAAATCTATTTCTCACTTCCACTGTGTAATCATAAGGGATTTGATTTAGGCCATACCTGAATGGTCTAGTGGTTTTCCCTACTTTCTTCAATTTAAGTCTGAATTCGGCAATAAGGATTTCATGATCTGAGCTACAGTCAGCCCCCAGTCTTGTTTTTGCTGACTGTATAGAGCTTCTCCATCTTTGACTACAAAGAATATAATCAATCTGATTTTGGTACTGACCATCTGGTGATGTCCAAGTGTAGAGTCTTCTCTTGTGTTGTTCGAAGAGGGTGTTTGCTATGACCAGTGCGTTCTCTTGGCAGAACTCTATTAGCCTTTGCCCTGCTTGATTCTGTACTCCAAGGCCCAATTTGCCTGTTACTCCAGGTATCTCTTGACTTCCTACTTTTGCCTTCCAGTCCCCTATAATGAAAAGGACATCTTTTTTGGGTGTTAGTTCTAGAAGGTCTTGTAGGTCTTCATAGAACCATTCAACTTCAGCCTCTTAAGCATTACTGATCGGAGCAAAGATTTTCATTACTGTGATATTGAATGGTTTGCCTTGGAAAGGAACAGAGATCTTTCTGTTGTTTTTGAGATTGCATCCAAGTACTGCATTTCAGACTCTTTTGTTGACTGTGATTGCTACTCCATTTCTTCTAAGGAATTCCTGTCCACAGTAGTAGATATAATGGTCATCTGAGTTAAATTCACCCTTTCCAGTCCATTTCAGTTCACTGATTCCTAAAAGATCGATGTCCACTCTTGCCATCTCCTGTTTGACCTTGATTCATGGACCTAACATTCCAGGTACCTATGCAATACTGTTCTTTACAGCATTGGACTTTACTACCATTACCAATCACATCCTCAACTGGATATTGTTTTTGCTTTGACTCTGTCTCTTCATTCTTTCTGGAAATCATCTTGATTTCCCTTTATTTCCTAAATAAATGTTTACTGGGTATAAGATTTTGGGTTAATCTTCCTTTTTTTTGTCCCAGCACTTGAAAAATGTTGTGCCACTTCTTTAAGGCATCCATGTTTTCTTATTGAAAATCTGATATCATTAAAATTGCTTTTTCCCTATCAATTAATGTTTTGGTCTTCTCTGGACACTTTCAACACCATTTCATTATCTTTAATGTTCAAAGTTTTAACTATTATGCAATTTGGCATTTCCCCCCCTGCTTTAGGTTTGCTCACCTCTTTTCAATATGAAAGTTTACGTCTCTTGCCAAATTTGAAAAACTTTTAATGCTTATTCCTCAAATTTTTGCCCATTGAGTACTTTTTCACTTTTTGAGCCCTATTCACTTTCTCCTCTCCTCCCAGGAGTCCAATGACATGAATGCTTTTTGTTGTTGTTGTTATTGTTCTTATAGTTTTACAGTTTCTGCAGACTATTGTCATGTTTTTCAGCCTATTTTATCTTTTGTTCAGATTTGGTAAGTTATATTATTCTCTTTTTCTGCTCACTGATTCTTTCCTCTGTCCCCTACATTATATTATTGAGCACATGCAATGAGGTTTTTATTTTCGTTATTGTATTTTGTCTGTTTTAAACTTTATATTTGACTCTTTGTTATATCTTTTCTTTCCTTATTGAGACTTTCTATTTCTTTGCTGAGACTTTTTATTTTGCATTTGTTTAAAGTGTGTTCATTCTTGCTCATTTAAGCATTTTTATGATGGTTGCTCTAAAATCTATGCCATTTAATTTTAACATTTCTGTAATCTCATGCCTGGTATTTCATTATTTTTGAAAACTGAAACAAAGATGAATATTTTTAATTACATAAGGCTCAGCTTCATGAAGAAGATACACATCATAAAACAACTTAACAATAAAGAAACAAAATTACATCAAGCAAAAATCAGAAGAAACATAAAGGAAAAGAAAAAATATATAATCATAATGAGACATGTTAACATTTCTCTGAGAATATTTTATCAAGTGCAGAAAAAATAAGAATAGGAGCATCTTGAATTATGTCATTAATAGTTTATATATAATAGATTTATATTTAATTAATTTATATTAATCATATCCTACATAAATAAATTTGAACTTTGTAACTAATATGTTGTTATTAGATGTCCATAGGGCATTTAAAAAAACTGGCAAAAAGATAAGCCTTACTAAATTTCAAAAAGTAGAATTTTTTTGTGTGTGTGTGATTTAGTTATACATATACACATATGTTATTTTTGAAATTATTTTCTATTATAGGTTATTATGAGACATTGACTATAGTTCCCTGTGCTATACAGTAAACCTTTGTTGCTTATTGAATATTTATTTTTTTAACTAGAAATCTAGCATTCATACTAAGTCAAACAAGTGGAATCCAAATGTCATAAATTTTTTAGTTGGGCAAAAATTCATAAGTTTTCTAAAATATATATATTATATATATATATATACAAAAACTTTTATACTATACTTGATAAAGACTTGAGAAAGAACATCAAAAGAAAAAAAAAAGACATACAGATGGCTAACAAACACATGAAAAGATGCTCAACATCACTCATTATCAGAGAAATGCAAATCAAAACCTCAGTGAGGTACCATTACACTCCAGTCAGGATGGCTGCTATCCAAAAGTCTACAAGCAATAAATGCTGGAGAGGGTGTGGAGAAAAGGGAACCCTCTTACACTGTTGGTGGGAATGCAAACCAATACAGCCACTATGGAGAACAGTGTGGAGATTCCTTAAAAAACTGGAAATAGAACTGCCATATGACCCAGCAATACCACTTCTGGGCATACACACCGAGGAAACCAGATCTGAAAGAGACACGTGCACCCCAATGTTCATCGCAGCACTGTTTATAATAGCCAGGACATGGAAGCAACCTAGATGCCCATCAGCAGACGAATGGATAAGGAAGCTGTGGTACATATACACCATGGAATATTACTCAGCCATTAAAAAGAATTCATTTGAATCAGTTCTAATGAGATGGATGAAACTGGAGCCCATTATACAGAGTGAAGTAAGCCAGAAAGATAAAGAACATTATAGCATAGTAACACATATATATGGAATTTAGAAAGATGGTAACAATAACCCTATATGCAAAACAGAAAAAGAGGCACATATGTACAGAACAAACTTTTGGACTCTGTGGGAGAAGGCGAGGGTGGGATGTTTCGAGAGAACAGCATCAAAACATATATATTATCTATGGTGAAACAGATCACCAGCCCAGGTTGGATGCATGAGACAAGTGCTCGGGCCTGGTGCACTGGGAAGACCCAGAGGGATCGGGTAGACAGGGAGGTGGGAGGGGGGATCGGGATGGGGAATACATGTAAATCCATGGCTGATTCATGTCAATATATGACAAAACCCACTACAATACTGTAAAGTAATTAGCCTCTAACTAATAAAAATAAATGAAAAAAAAAAGAGATGGAGAAATTGGAAATCATAAAGTAAATGAAATGGGACCACTTAATATGAAATAGAAAAAGTGCAACAAACTAGATAAAAGTAAAAGATCCTCATATAGTCCAGTTGTTTTTAAGTGTGGCTACTCATTAGAATCATCTGTAGCTCTGGCAAAAAAAAAAAAAAAGCAATACCTGGGCATTTGTATTTTTCAAAAAAATTCCAAGATAATTCTGATAAGCATATGGATTTTAAAAAGTGATTACAGGTTTTTCTATTAAATGGCATTTGGTGATATAGAATTCTTTAATTTTTCTGTTGACCAATCATGATACAATGGTATTAACTAATTAATAGTTACATAATCACAATAGTAAAAGATATTTATCAGTTTTCACAACCAATAGCCAGACAAAAAATAAAAGATAATTACAACTGCAAGCCATAATGGAAACATGACTAACCTAACAATATAAAATAATTACATACATTTTGGGGTGTCAAGCGGATAAATGTGGTAAGTGGAAGTACATGCATGCACATGTTTTCATCTTTTCAGCCAGTCTACGTCTTTTGGTTGGTGCATTTAAGTTAATTATCTATATGTATGATCTTATTACCATTTTATTAGTTGTTTTGGGTTTATTTTCTGTGGATAGGGTTTCCTTCTCTTGTTTTCTACCTAGAGAAGCTCCTTTAGCATTTATTGTAAAGTTGGTTTGGTTGTGCTGAACTCTTAACTTTTGCTTGTCTGGAAAGCTTTTGATTTCTCCATCAAATCTGAAGGAGAGTCTTGCTGGGTGGAGTACTCTTGGTTGTAGGTTCTTTCCTTTCATCACATTAAATATGTCATGCCATTCCTTTCTGGCTCATCGAGTTTCTGTTGAGAAATCAATTGAGAGCCTGATGGGAGTTCCCTTGTATATTATTTGCCATTTTTCCTTTGTTGCTTTTAAATATTTTATCTTGTCTTTAATTTTTGTCAGTTGATTACTATGTGTCTTGGTATGTTCCTCCTTGGGTTTATCCTGTCTGGAACTCTCTGTGCTTCCTGCACTTTGTTGATTATTTTCTTTCCCATGTTAGAGAAGTTTTCAGCTATTATCTCTTCAAATATTTTCTCAGGTACTTTCTCTCTCTCTTCTCCTTCTGGGACCCTTATAATGCAAATGTTGGTGCATTTAATATTGTCCCAGAGGTCTCTTAGGCTATCTTCATTCTCTTTCATTCTATTTTCTATATTCTGTTCTGTGTCAGTGACTTCTGCCATTCTGTCCTCCAGGTCATTTATCCATTCTTCTGCCTCAGTTATTCTGCTATGGATTCCTTCTAGTGTCTTATTCATCTCTGTTTGTTCTTTTGTTTTTTAGTTCTTCTAGGTCTTTGGTAAACATTTCTTGCATCTTCTCAATCTTTGCCTTCATTTTTTTTTTCCTGAGATCCTGAATCATATTCACTATCATTTTTCTGAAAGATCGCCTTTCTCCACTTCATTTATTTGTTTTTCTGGGGTTTTATCTTGTCCCTTCATCTGGAACATAACTTTCTGCTTTTTCATGCTGATTAATTTTCTGTAATGTGGTTTTGTTTTTACTTGCTGTGGGATTGTGGTTCTTCTTGTTTCTTCTGCCTGCCCTCTGGTGGAGGAGGCTAAGAGGCTTGTGTAAGCTTCCTGATGGGGATGGGAAGAACTGTGGTGGGAAAAACTGGGTCTTGCTCTGGTGGGCAGGCCCTGCTCATTAAAGCTTCAATCCAATTATCTGCTGATGGGTGGGGTTGTATTCCCTCCCTGATAGATAGTTTTGGCCTGAGGTGACCCAGCCCTGGGCTCTATGGTCTGGTAAACCCAAGAGGGTTTACGCCAAAGGGGAACTTTCCAGACAGCTGCGCCAGTGCCCCCATTCCTGTAGTGAGTCCCGGCTGACCCACGCCTCCACAGAAGACCCTCCAACACTAGCAGGTAGATTTGGCTCAATTTTCTGTAGAGCCACTGTTCCTTTCCTCTGAGTATTGGTTGGTGTGTGCAAGATTTTGTTTGTGCCCTCCAAGACCAGAGTCTCTCTTTCCCCCAGTCCTGTAGAAGTCTTATAATCAAATCTCCCTGGCCTTCAAGGTCAGATTCCCTAGCGTTTCACAGTCTCTTTGTCAGGTCCCCAGGCTGGGAAGCCTGATGTGGGGTTCCAAACCTTCACAACAGTAGGGGAACTTCTTTGGAATTATTCTCCAGTTTGTGGGTCACCCACCCAGTGGATTGGGATTTGATTTTATCGTGACTGTGCCCCTCCTACCATCTCACTGTTGCTTCTTCTTTGTCTTTGGGCATGGGTTATTTTTTTTTTTGGTAGGTTCCAGTGTCCTCCTGTCCATGGTTGTTCAATAGCTAGTTGTGATTTTGGTGCTCTTGCAGGAGGAGATGAGCGCACGTCCTTCTACTCCACCATTTTGAGCCAGAAGTCTCTGGTATTTATTGATTGTATTTTTTATTCAGTTTGAGGTATTCCTGTTTATGACATAATGAGTTTTCTCTTTTAGATTATTTTGTATTTTATTTAATCATAGCAACATTAATTTGTAGAACAAATAAGTACAAAATATATTTTAAGAGTTTGTTCATTCATTTATTTAATAAATATTGATTAGGTACAGACTATATGCCCAACCTTATGCTGGAAGATAAAGCAATGAACAAGAAAGACTTTCTTTGCCAAAGAGATGGAAAACTTTAAGTAAAGATTTCTAAGGAATAAAACCTAAACAAACATTACCATGGTTTTCAACAGCCAAAACTCCAACTTTCACAGTGGTGAACCAATAACTGAGAATGTGCTTTTCATAACAGATTTATACTTATCATAACACTGAAACAACATGATTATCAGCAGAGAAAACTCAGCAAATGAAATGGAAGACATGGAAGTTGAAATATCTTCATTGAAGATTATGAAAGAAATCATATAAGTTTGCAATTGGCAATTGCTACATTTAGAGTCACTGCAAAGAGTCTGGGTAAAAGGATTTTTATGTTTATTTCCTAGCACATTCTTATATTCCTTGATTTAATCCTCACAGCCACTCTGAGAGGTAGGTAGGGCAAATGTATTATAATACCCATTTTATGGTTTAGGAAATTAAGGCACATAGGCATTAACTGGCTTGCTTTTCTTCACTTTATAAATTAGTGACAGAAGAAGACTTGAAATCCATTGCTATTGACTTTAGGCCAACATAGTAACAAATGTAATTAGGTAAGCTGTTCAGGGCATGGTTTAAGAAAACAGCACAGTGTTGTTATATGCTATGACCCTGGCTAATTTGTCTTTTAAACAAAGATGTAGAAATTGCAGCTTCTTCCAATTCTTTGATTTTTTTAAAAAAAATTTCTAATTACTGCTACTAGAGGATTTTTTTTCCTGGAAACAGTTTTATAAAGTTTATTGAAGTACTTATTATATTGAAATACCTGTGTTTCTCTGTTTTTAAATTGTATTACAATTTTGTGTTGATTTCTGCCATAGAACAATGCAGATCAGTCATAATTATATATATCTATATATATATATCCCTTCCCTTTCCTCCCCTGACCCTACCCCTCTAGGTCATCACAGAGCACAAGGCTGGGCTCCCTGTGTTATATAGTAACTTCCCACTATTTTACACATGATAATGTATATATGTTAATGTTGCTTTCTCAATTAATCTCACCCTCAGCTTCCTTTGTTGTGTCCAAAAGTCTGTTCTCTAACAGGTTCATCAATACCATTTCTCTAGATTCCATATACATGAATTAATATACAATATTTGTTTTTCTCTTTCTCAGTTGCTTCACTCTGTATAAGAGACTCTAGGTTCATCCACCTCACTACAACTGACTCAAATTCATTTCTTTTATGACTAATATTCCATTGTCTAAATGTACCACAACTTCTTTATCAATTTATCTGTCTATAGAAATCTAGGTTGCATCCATATCCTGGCTATTGTAAATACTGCAGCAATGAACACTGGAGTACATGTGTCTTTTAGAATTGTGGTTTTCTCAGGGTTTATGCCCCATAGTAGGATTGCTGGGTCAAACAGTTTTATTCCTGTTTTTTAAAGGACTCTCCAATGGCTATATCAGTTTACATTCCCACCAAGAATACAGGAGGTTTCCCTTTTCTCCACATCCTCTCCAGCATTTATTGTTTGTAGATTTTTTGATGATGGATTAATTATCAAAATATATAAGCAGCTTATATAGTTCAATATCAGAAAATGACCAGAAGACCTAAACAAATATTTCTCCAAAGAAAGCATACAAATGTCCAATAAACCCATGAAAAGATGCTCAACATTGCTCATTAATACAGAAATGTAAATCAAAACTACAATGAGATGATACCAGTCAGAATGGCCATCACCAAAAAAAATCTACAAACAGTAAGTCTGTCATTTCTTTGGGATTATTTATCATTCCTAGTATAATTAGTGATTCATCATGAATGCTTGTCTAGGTATTCATGCCATTCGAAATTTAAAGGCTTCTCTGTACACAAGTGTGGTTATTAATACAAAGAATGACCAAATATGTTTGACAGTTTATTAATTTGCTTTCCTCAGAAGCAAAGCATGCTGCCAGCATAGCATCTACTCATTCATTCTTAAATTATTAGGAGAATATGCCATATGGCCATATATCAGAATCACTTCAACATTGAACCGAGAGGGGTCCATTGATCAGTAAGGAAGCCTTGATATGAACCAAGTACTCTAAATGGGTACTGTAAGGGTCTGTCATATGTAAAATTGGGCTTACAGTCAGTAGGAGGTTAAGGTGAGACACCAGCACCTTGAACTTAGCTCTGAAAATCCAGTTGTGATATAATCAATCTGTTGTTCCCCAAAAGCTCAGAACATGCTTCACTGGGCCCAGACCCTACTTCTCAGATGAGTTTCTTAGTGGTACAAAAGTGCTTTCTGATTAGAGGGCTAGTGTCAACTTACTATCTGATTCTTTGTGACCCCATGGACTGTAGCCCACCAGGTTCCTCTGTCCATGGAATTCTCCAGGGAAGAGTACTGGAATGGGTAGCCATTCCCTTCTCCAGGGGATCTTCCCAGTGCAGGGTTCACACATGGGTCTCCTACAATGGCAGGCAGATTTTTACCATCTGAGCCACCAGGGAAGCCCCAATATCTGACTACAGAAGCACAAGGACCTAACAGAAGCAGAAGAGATTAGGAAAAACTTGCAAGAATGCACAGAATTATACAAAAAAAGGTTTTAATAATGTGGATAGCCACAATGGTGTGGTCACTCACAGAGTCAGATATCCTGGAGTGTGAAGTCAAGTAGGCCTTAGGAAGCATCGCTACTAACAAACCTAGTGGAAGTGACAAAATTTCAGCTGAGCTATTTAAAATCCTAAAAGATGATGCTGTTAAAATGCTGCACTCAATATGTCAGTGAGTTTGGAAAACTCAGCAGTGGCCACAGGATTGGAAAAGGTCAGTTTTCATTCCAATCCCAAGGAAGAGCAATGCCAAAGAATTTTCAAAACTATCCTACAATTGTCCTCATTTCACATGCTAGCAAGGTTATGCTCAAAATCCTTCAAGCTAGGCTACTGCAGTCTGTGAACCAAGAACTTCCAGATGTATAAACTGGTTTTGAAGAGGCAGAGGAACCAGAGATCAAATTGCCAACATTTGTTGAATCATGGAGAAAGCAAGGGAGTTCCAGATAACATCTGCTTCTGCTTCATTGACTGCTATATCATGCTATATCATGAGCCACTGTGTGGCTCACAACAAACTGTGGAAAATTTTTAAAGAGATGGGAGTACCAGACCCCCTTACCTGCTTAATGAGAAACCTGATTGTGGGTCAAGAAGCAATAGTTAGAAACTTTCATGGAACAACTGACTGGTTCCAAATTGAGAAAGGAATGCAACCAGGTTGTATATTGTCACTTTGCTTATTTAACTTCTATGTAGAGAACATCATGCAATATGCCAGGCTAGAGGAACACAAGCTGGAATCAAGATTGCTGGGAAAATTATCAACAACCTCAGATATGTAGATGATACCATTCTAATGACAGAAAGCAAAGAGGAACTAAAGTGTCTTTTTTTGAGGGTGAAAAAGGAGAGTGAAAAAGCTGACTTAAAACTCAACATTCAGAAAACTATGATCATGGCATCTCATCCCATCACTTCATGGCAAATAGATGGGGAAAAAGTGGAAGCAGTGGCAGATTTTATTTTCATGGGCTCCAAAATCCCTGCGGATGGTGACTGCAGCCATGAAATTAAAAGATACTTGCTCCTGGGAGTAAAAACTATGACAAACCTAGACAGTATATCAAAGAGCAGAGACATCACTTTGCCTGCAAAGATCTGTGTAGTCAAAGCTATGATTTTTCCAGTAGTCATGTATGGATGTGAGAGTTGGGCCATAATGAAGGCTGGGCACTGAGGAATTGATGCTTTTGAATTGTGGTGCTGGAGAAGACTCTTGAGAGACCCTTGGACTGCAAGGAGATCCAACCAGTCCATCCTGAAGGAAATCAATTCTAAATTCTCATTGGAAGGACTGATGCTGAAGCTGAAGCTCCAATACTTTGGCCACCTGATGTGAAGAGCTGACTCATTCAGTTCAGTTCAGTTCAGTTGCTCAGTCATGTCTGACTCTTTGAGACCCCGTGAACTGCAGCATGCCAGGCCTCCCTGTCCATCACCAACTCCCAGAGTCCACACAAACCCATATCCATTGTGTCAGTGATGCCATCCAACCATCTCATCCTCTGTCATCCCCTTCTTCTCCTGCCCTCAATCTTTCCCAGCATCAGGGTCTTTTCAAATGAGTCAGCGCTCCGCATCAGGTGGTCAAAGTATTGGAGTTTCAGCTTCAGCATCAGTCCTTCCAGTGAATATTGAGGACTGATTTCCTTTAGGATGAACTGGTTGGATCTTGCAGTCCAAGGGACTCTCAAGAGTCTTCTCCAACACCACAGTTCAAAAGCATCAATTCTTTGGCGCTCAGCTTTCATTATAGTCCAACTCTCACATCCATACATGACTACTGGAAAAACCATAGCCTTGACTAGATGGACCTTTGTTGGCAAAGCAATGTCTCTGCTCTTTAATATGCTGTCTGAGTTGGTCATAACTTTCCCTTCAAGGAGCTGACTCATTAGAAAGACTCTGATGCTGGGAAAGATTGAAGGCGGGAGGAGAAGGGGACAACAGAGGATGAGATGGTTGGATGGCATCACCGACTCAATGGACACGAGTTTGAGCAAGCTCTGGGAGATGGTGAAGAACAGGGAAGTCTGGTGTGCTGAAGTCCAAGATGGTGAAGGACAGGGAAATCTGGCCCACTGAAGTCCGTGGGGTCATAAACAGTCAGACACAACTTGGCAACTGAACAATGACAAGAGAATAATTCAATGAAAATCAGAGTTTCTCACTGACTTCAGAGGCCTTATCTGAGTTTCTAAATGCTTTTCCTTCATTCGTCCACTTTTCCTTATAATTCTCTAGTGATGGATTGATATTTCCAAGAAGTGTTTTAAGTTTACTCCCTTTAAAATCGAGACACATCATATGGCTTCCTACTGATTTCAGCCTTGTTGGTGTTCCTTCCCAGCCATTATGTAGTTTCTAAGGCAAAATGACCTAGTCCAAAATATATTAATTATCTGGTCTACAGAAATATGTAGGTAGGGCAAATGTGGACTTTCGCATCCTTTCTATTAGATTAGTAGTCAGTCAGCTAGAGCCCATGGGCCAAATCCAGCCCATGAGCTAAGGCTTGTTTTTAATAAGTGGATATTTTGATAACAAGAAACAGAATATTGAACCTAAGTTAAGTAAAATGTTATTCTCCCCAAAGAAAAAATTTCATTCTTTAAAAAATTTTGAGGTATAATTGACATATATAAGTTTATGATGTACAGCATAATAATTCAACTTACATATATTGTGTAATGATTGCCACAATAAATTTAGTTTAAACTCCTAGAAGACAACATAGGAGAAAACCTTGATGATCATGGGTCAATGACTTTTTAGATAGAGTATCAAAAGCACAATCCATGAAAGAAAAAAATGATAAACTGAACTTCATTATAATCAAAACTTCTGTTCTATGAATGACAATATTCAAAGAGTGAGAGGGCAAGATATTGGGAGAAAATATTTGCAAAAAACAAATCTAATAAAGGACTGTTATTCAAAATATACAAAGAATTCTTGAAATTCAACAGTAAGAAAACAAAAAACTGATCTAAAAATGGCTTAAGACCTGAACAGACACCTCACCAAAAAAGATATTCAAATGGTAGGCAATCATGTAAAAATATGCTCCACATCATATGGATCATCTGCATATCAGGGAAATGCAAATTAAAACAACAATGAGATACCACTGAACACCTATGAAAATGGCCAACATTCAAAACACTGACAACACCAAATGCTGATAAGAATGTGGAACAATAGGAACTCTCATTCATTGCTGATGGAAATGCAAAATTGTGCAGCCACACTGGAGGACAGTTTGGCAGTTTTTTGCTTTTTTTTTACAATGCCAAACATACTTTTGCCATAAGATCTAGCAAATTTATGTCACACAAAAACCTTCACATGCATGTTTGTTATGAACTGTATTCATAACTGCCAAAACTTGGAATCAAGCTGTCCTTCAGTAGGTGAACTGTATATAACTAAATTGGGCTTCTCAGGTGGCACTAGTGATAAAGAATCCCTCTGTCAGTGCAGGAGTTGCAAGAGACGTGAGTTCAATCTCTGGGTTTGGAAGATCCTCTGGAGAAGGAAATGGCAACCCACTCCAGTATTCTTGCTGGAAAAGTCCTTATGGACAGAGGAGCCTGATGAGTTACAGTCCATGGGGTCACAAAGAGTCAAACACAACATGCAATCAAATCAAATATTAAGTCTGTTACAACCAGACAGTGGAATATCCAAACAGTGCTAAATCATAGTGAGTTGTCAAGTCATGAAAAGACATGGAGGAGACTTAAATGCTTATTACCAAGTGAAAGAAGGAAATATTAAACATACTGTGGGATTCCAACTTTACGACATTTAGGAAAAAGCAATACTATGGGGGCAATAAAAATATGGATTTCTAGTTTTCAGAGCTGTTGTTCACCCACTCAGTTGTGTCTGACTTTTTGCGACCTCATGGACTGCAGCATGCCAGGCTTCCCATCCTTTACTCTTTCCTGGAGTTTGCTCAAACTCATGTCCATTGAGTCGATTATGCTATCTAACCATCTCATCCTCTCTTGCCCCCTATCCTCTTGCCTTCAATCGTTCCCATCATCAGGGTTTTTTCCAGTGAGTTGGTTCTTCACATCAGGTGGCCAAAGTATTGGAGCTTCTGCTTCAGCATCAGTCCTTCCAAAGAATATTCAGAGTTGGTTTCATTTAGGATTGACAGGTTGGATTTCCTTGCAGTCCAGGGGACTCTCAAGAGTCTTTTCCAGCACCATAGTTTGAAAGCAACAGTCCTTCAGTGCTCAGCCTTCTTTATGGTCCAACTCTCACATCCGTACATGACTACTGCTAAAGAGGAGAGGGAAGAATTCCCTTTTCCTCAGAAAGGATTTGACTTGCTGCTTCCCTTACCCATAGGAGAAAATCAGAAATGCTTGCACAAATACAAATAAAGACAAATTTATAAAGTCCAAGTAATGTGTATTTATTATTTTGTGATATTTTCCTGTTTTAGGGGATTCACGACTGCTTTAGGGAGGCATTTCCATATGTTCCATTTTTGTCTGGCTTTTCCAGTTTTTTCTGCTTGGGAGGAGTTTAAAGAAATGACTAATAGCTTGTTAGTGTCTTCCTCTCCCCATGATATTTGCATTTTAATTAGAGATTCACAGACCTAGAGTTTTAGAGATTGGCAAGATTAAGCTCTAAATCCACATTTTCCAGATGGAGACATGGGGACTCTGAGAGGGAAAGTCCCTATGGTAAACATTGGAAGAAAGAAAAAGTCTGAGTCCAAAGGATTGAATCCAGCATCAACGGTACTTTAATCTGTAAGAAACAAAGAGGGTGTGTGTGTGTATTTTATTTTGTGTGAGTAGTGGGGAAGGGTGAAAGCATATGGGCTCTTCCCAGGATGTCATGTAGAAACTAGAATTGGAATAAATTCATAATGCCAAGTCAAAACCCCAAACTACAGAAATGAAATGACCAAGACCCTTATTAGTAAAGTGACTTAACCAAAAATGACACAGTTATTTAGTTGCAGAATTAGATAGAATTAGAAGTTCAAGTATCATTTTCCAATTTGGTGCTTCCTTTTAAAAATAGCATTTATTTAGTTTTTTAATGACATGTAGTTGTCTTAAAATATTGGTTTCAGGTGCACAAAAGTGATTTGATATTTTCATGAATCATACTCTGTATAAAGTTATTATAAAATATTCACTATAGTCCCAATGCTGTACATTTAAACTTAGTATCTTACTTATTTTATACCTAGGAGTTTCTGCCTCTTAATCCTCTTCCACTAACTTGCCCCCCGCCCCACTCTCCCTGCTGGTAATCACTACTTGTCCTCTGTATCTGTGAGTCTGTTTCTGTTTTGTTATAATTGTCCCTTTGTTTTATTTATTAGATTTCCATGTAAGTGAAAACACAGTTTTTGTCTTTCTCTGTCTGACTTACTTCACTAAGCATAATAACTTTCAGATTCATCCATGTTGTTGCAAATGGAAAATTTCATTCTTTCTTATGGCTGAGCAATATTTCATTGTGAATACATATATATGTGTGTGTGTGTATATATATATATATATATATATACACACATATACATACATATATATATACACATATACATATACATACATACATACATATATATATATATATATGTATATTGTTGTTGTTGTTGTTTAGTTGCTAAGTCATGTCTGACTCTTAGCCTGCCAGGTTCATCTGTCCATGGAATTTCCCAGGCAAGAATAGTGGAGTGGGTTGCCATTTCCTTCTCCTGACACAGGGATCAAACCTGCATCTTCTGTATTGCTGTTGGCTATTGTAAATAATTCTGATATGAACATTGATGGACATATATTTTGACTTAGTTTCTTGTTGTTAACACTGGGCTGGAGGAAGCACAAGCTGGAATCAAGATTACTGGAGAAATATCAATAACCTCAGATATGCAGATGACACCACAATTATGGCAGAAAGTGAAGAAGAACTAAAGAGCCTCTTGATGAAAGTGAAAGAGGAGAGTAAAAAAGTTGGTTTAAAGCTCAACATTCAGAAAACTAAGATCATGGCATCCAGTCCCATTACTTCATGGCAAATAGATGGGGAAACAGTGGAAACAGTAGCTGGCTTTTTTGGGGGGCTCCAAAATTACTGCAGATGGTGATTGCAGCCATGAAATTAAAAGACACTTACTCCTTGCAAGAAAAGTTATGACCGACCTAGACAGCATATTAAAAAGCAGAGACATTACTTTGTCAACAAAGGTCCATCTAGTCAAGGCTGTGGTTTTTCCAGTAGTTGTGTATGAATGTAAGAATTGGACTATAAAGAAAGTTGAGCTCCGAAAAATTGATGCTTTTGAAGTGTGGTGCTGGAGAAGACTCTTGAGAGTCCCTTGGACTGCAAGGAGATCCAACCAGTCCATCCATAAAGAGATCAGTCCTGGATGTTCATTGGAAGAACTGACGTTGAAGCTGAAACTCCAATACTTTGGCCACCTGATGTGAAGACCTGACTCATTGGAAAAGACCCTGATGCTGGGAAAGATTGAGGGCAGGAGGAGAAGGGGCCAACAGAGGATGAGATGGTTGGATGGCATCACCGACTCAATGGACATGGGTTTGGGTAGACTCCGGCAGTTGGTGATGGACAGGGAGGCCTGACGTGCTGCGGTTCATGAGGTCACAAAGGGTCGGACACGACTGAGCAACTGAACTGAACTGAACTTGTTGTTTTTCAGATAAACACCCAGGAGTGAAATTTTGCTGGATCATACAGTAGCTCTATTTCTAATTTTCTGTGAAAACTCCATAATATTTCCCACAGTGGCTGTACCAACTGACATTCTCACTGACAGTATCCTAGTGTTCCCTTTTATTCTAATCTTTGCCAGCACTCGTTATTACTTGCCTTTTTGATAATATTCATTCTGACAGATGTGAAGTGATATCTCATTGTGGTTTTGATCTATATTTCCCTGATGATTGGTAATGCTGAGCATCTTTTCATGTGCTTGTATCCTTTCATGTCACTTGTATGTCTTCTTTACAAAAATGTCTATTCAGGCCCTCTGCTCACTTTTAAACTAGGCTGTTTGATTTTTATGATATTGAGTTGTATGAGCTCTATATGTTTTGGATATTAACCACTTATTGATCATATCATATACAAATATTTGCTCCCAATTAGTATAGTAAGTTGTCATTTCATTTTGTTGATGGTTTTCTTCACTGTGCAAAAGTTTCATAGTTCAATTAGGTCTAGTTCATTTATTTTTACTTTTATTTTCCTTGCCTTTAGAAATAGATCCAAAAAAATATTGCTAAGGCTTGTGTCAAAGAGAGTACTACCTATGTTTTCTTCTAGCAGCTATTTTTTCTGATCTTACATTTTGGTCTTTAACCCATTTTGTGTTTATTTTTGTATATGGTGTGAGAAAATGCTCTAATTTCATTCTTTTAGTTATCCAGTTTTCCCAAAACAACTTATTGAAAGATTGTCATTTCTCATTGTATATTCTTGCTTCACTTATTGTAGATTAATTGAGCATATGTGTGTAGGTTTGTTTCTAGGTTCTCTGTTCTATTACATTCATCTGTATATTTGTTCTTTTTTTTCCAGTACCATACTGCCTTGATTATTGAAGCTTTGTAATATATTCTGAAGTCAAGAAGCATGATACCTCTAGGTTTGTTTTTTTTTCTCAAGATTACTTTGGTAATTTGGGGTCTCTTGTGTTTCTGTAAAAATATTAGGATTATTTGTTTCAGTTTTATTCTATCATAATTATTTTGATAGGGATTACATTAAATTGGTAAATTGCTTTGGGTAGTATAGATATTTTAACAATATTAATTTTTCCAATCCATGAAAATGAGATACCTTTCCATTTATTTATATTTTCTTTGATTTCCTTCATCAATTTCTTCTAATTTTCAAAATATAGGTCTTTTAGTCCTTAATTAAATGTATTCCTCATTATTTTGTTTACTTCATACTATTGTAAATGGAATTGTTTTCTTGATTTTTCTTTCTGATAGTCATTATTAATGTATAGAAAAGCAACATATTTCTGTATATTAATCTTGCATAAATTTACTGAATTCATATATTAATTCTAATAGTTTTGGGGTGGAATCTTTAGGGTTTTCTATATATGTATTATGTCATCTGCAAATAATGACAGCTTTATATCTTCCCTTCTAATTTTGATGCCTTTTATTCCCAAAACTATGTGAAATATAAATGGTGATAAATGGGCATTCTTTTCTTGTTTCTGATCTTGGAAGAATATCTTTAAGCTTTTCATAGTTTAACATGATATTAGCTCTGAGTTTGTCATACATGGCCTTTGCTATGTTAAGATATGTTCCTTTGATACCCACTTTGTTGAGTTTTTTTTTTTTTTTTCTGTAAAAGGATGTTGATTTTTGTCAAAAGCTTTTTCTGAATCTCTTGTGATTATCATGTGATTTTATCCTTTCTTTTATTAATGTGGTGTATCACACCACATTTGTGAATATTGAATCATCATCCAAATCCCACTTGATCTTGATGTCTGATCCTTTTAATGTATTTTTTTTATTTGGTTTACTCATATTTTGTTAAAGAATTTTTCATCTATATTGGTCTATAATTTTCTTTTCTGGAGGTGGGTATCTTTATCTGGTTTTGGTCTTAGGGCAAAGTAGACCTAATAGGAGAAGGCAATGGCACCCCACTCCAGTACTCTTGCCTGGAAAATCCCATGGACAGAGGAGCCTGGTAGGATGCAGTCCATGGGGTTGCGAAGAGTCAGACATGACTGAGCGACTTCACTTTCACTTTTCACTTTTATGCATTAGAGAAAGAAATGGCAACCCACTCCAGTGTTCTTGCCTGGAGAGTCCCAGGGATGGGGTCGCACAGAGTCAGACACAACTGAAGTGACTTAGCAGTAGCAGTAGCAGACCTAAAAGAATGAGTTTGGGAGTGTTCTCTTTTCTTCAGTTTTTGGAAATTATTTGAGAATAATTATATTTACTCTTTTTTATGTTTTTGGTAGATTTCCTGTGATGCTGTCTGGTCCTGGACTTTTATTTGTTAGGAGTTTTTGATTACTGATTCAACTTCAGTATTAGCAGTTGGTCTCTTCATATTATTTGTGTTTTCCTGATTCAGTCTTGGAAAATTGTGTTTCTAGGAATGTTTCCATTTTTTTCTCAGTTTTCCAATTTTTTGGAGTATAGCTGTGTGTAATATTCTCTTATGATTGCTTGTATTCCTGTAATTTCCCCCTCTTTCATTTCTAATTTTGTTTATTTGGATCCTCTTATGTTTTCTTTAATAAGCCTAGCTAAAGATTTATCAATTTTATCTTTTCAAAAAACTAGCCCTTGGTTTCTTTGATCTTTTTTATTTTTTGTCTCTATTCTATTTATTTTTGCTCTGATATTTATTGTTTCCTTCCTTCTGATGGCTTTGGGCTTTGCTTATTCTTCTTTTTCTAAGTCTTTTAGATGGTAGATTACATGTTTATTTGAGATATTTCTTGTTTCTTGGTATTGGCCTGTATCACTATAAACTTCCTTACTAGTACTGCTTTTGCTGTGTCCCATCAATTTTTGAAAGTTATGTTTTTATTGTCATTTGTCTCAAGGTATTTTTAAATTTCCTCTTTGATTTCTTCATTGTTTTTTTTTTTTAGTGCCCATGTTGTTTAAGCTACACATGTTTTTGTTTTCCCACATTTCCTCCTGTAATTTTTTGTAGTATCATACCATTGTGGTTAGAAATGATGCTTGACATAATTTCAGTCCTCTTGGATTTGTTGAAACTTATTTATGTGACCTGTCCTGGAGAAGGAGACCATTCTATGTGCACTTAAAATGAATGTGTATTCTGCTGTTTCAAATGGAATATTCTGTAGATATATTTTAAGTGATCTAATATGTCATTTAAGGCTGCTGTTTCCTTATTGATTTCTGTCTAGATGAACTGTCCATTGATGTGAATGGAGTGTTAAAGTCCCCTATTATTATTACATTATTGTCAATTTCTCTGTTTATGCCTGTTAATATTTACTTTCTTTATTTAGGTTCTCCTGTATTAGGTATATATATATATATATGTTATGATTATAATATCCTCTTCTTGTATTAATCTTGCTATCATAATATAATTCTTTTCTTTGTCTATTATTATAGATTTTATTTTAAAATCTACTTTGTTTGATGTGAGCTTTGTTACCCCCAGCTTTCTTTTCATTGCCATTTTCATGGAATATCTTTTTCTAGACCTCACTTTCAGTCACTCTGTTTCTGGTTGGAGCATTGATATTTAAAGTGATTATTAATAGATACATACTTATTGCAAATTTATTACTTGTTTTCTGTTCTTTTTCATTTACTTTCTTCCTTTGTGGTTTGATGATTTTCTTTTATATATATATATATATATATAATTGAATAGTTGACACACAATGTTTCAGGAGGACTTCCCTGTAGCTCAAATGGTAAAGAATCTGCCTGCAATGCAGGAGTCCAGAGTTCAATCCCTGGGTCGGGAAGATTCTCTGCAAAATGGAATGGCAATCCACTCTAGTATTCTGGCCTGGAGAATCCCACTGACAGAGAAGTCTGGTGGGCTACAGTCCATGGGGTGGCAAAGAGTTGGACATGACTGAATGACAAAACCAATGTTTCAGGTGCACAGCAAGGTGATTGTTATACATATACACACATATTATTTTTTAAATTATTTTCCATTATAACTTATTACAAGATATTGACTATAGTGCCCTGTGCTATATAGTAAACTTTCATTCTTGTTGCAGATCTATTTTAAATTAGAAATCTAGCATTCTATTTATACTAATTCAAACAAGTGGAATCAAAGTGTCATAAATTTCTTAGGCAAAAATTCATGTTTTCTAAAATATACATATTATACATATTATTTTTATATATGTATACAAAAGCTTTTCTACTCTGTTTGCAATAAAGGGTTGAGAAAGAAAAAAAAAAGAAAAGATGGAGAAATTGGAAAACAAACTAAATGAAATGGGAGCACTGAATATGAAATAGAAAAAGTGAAACAAACTAGATAAAAGTAAAAGATCATTATATAGTCCAGCTGTTTTTAAACATGTCTGCTCATTAGAAACATATCTGGAGCTCTGGAGAAGAATAGCAATACCTAGGTATTTGTATTTTTCAAAAAATTCCAAGATAATTCTGATAGGCATATGGATTTTAAAGAGTGATTACATGTTTTTCTATTAAATTGTAGTTTTGGTGACATAGAATTCTATTATTTTTCTGTTGACCAATTATGATACAAGTCTATTAAGAGATTAACAGTTACATAATCACAATAGTAAAAGATGTTTATTAGTTTTCACAATCAATAGCCAGACAAAAAAATGAAAGATAATTGTAATTGCAAGACATAATGGGAACATGACTAACCTAACAATATAAATAATTGCATACAATTTGGGGGGCGGGGTCAAGCACAGTGATGTGGTAAGTGTAAGTGCATATATGTACATATTTTCATCTGCCCAGCCAGTCTATGTCTTTTGGTTGGTGCACTTAATCCATTTACACTTAAGGTAATTATCGATATGTATGATCCTATTACTGTTTTCTTAATTGTTCTGGATTTATTTTGTGTAGCTCTTTTCCTTCTCTTGTGTTTCCTACCTAGAGAATTTCCTTTGGCATTTGTTGTAAAGCTAGATTGACGGTGCTGAATTCTCTTTACTTTTGCTTGGCTGGAAGCTTTTGATTTCTCCATCAAAAGGAGAGTCTTGCTGGGTAGAGTATTCTTGGTCATAGTTTCTTCCCTTTCACCACTTTAAATGCATAGTGCCATTCCCTTCTGGCTTGTAGAGTTTCTGTTGAGAAATCAGCTGATAGCCTGATGGGAATTCCCTTGTATGTTATTGGTTGTTTTTTTCCTTGTTGCTTTTAGTATTTTATCTTTGTCTTTAATTTTTGTCAGTTTGATTACTGTGTGTCTCAAGCTCCTTGGGTTTATCCTGCCTGGGACTCTCTGTGCTTCCTGGACTTGGTTGACTATTTCCTTTCCCATGTTAAGGATGTTTTCAGCTATTATTTCTTCAACTATTTTCTCAGGTCCTTTCTCTTTCTCTTCTCCTTCTGGAAACCTTATAATGTGAATGTTGGTGCGTTTAATGTTGTCCCAGAGGTCTCCTAGGCTGTCTTCATTTCTTTTCATTTGTTTTTCTATATTCTGTTCTGCAACAGTGATTTCCATCATTCTGTCCTCCAGGTCATTTATCCATTCTTCTGCCTCAATTATACTGCTATTGATTCCCTCTAGTGTATTATTCATCTCTGTTTGTTCTTTAGTTCTTCTAGAGCTCTGGTAAACACTTCTTGCATCTTTTCCATTGTTTTCCTGAGATCCTGCGTCATCTTCACTATCACTATTCTAAATTATTTTTCTGGGAGGTTGCCTATCTCTACTTCATTTATTTGTTTCTCTGGAGTTTTACTTTGTCCCTTCGTCTGGGACATAACTTTCTGCTTTTTCATCCTGATTAACTTTCTGTAATGTGTTTTTTCTTTTTTTTTTAGGTTCTGTGGTACTGTGGTTCTTTTGCTTCTTCTGTCTACCCTCTGATGGAGGAGGCTACAAGGCTTGTGTAAGCTTACCAATGGGAGGGACTGGCTGTGGGAAAAACTGGGTCTTGCTCTGGTGGGCAGGGCCTTGCTCAGTAAATTATCTGCTGATGGGTGAGTTTGCATTCCCTCTCTGGTAGTTGTTTAGCCTGAGGCAACCTAGCCCTGTGGTCTACGGGCTCTGTGGTAGGGTTAACAGTGACCTATAAGAGGGCTTACATGAAGGGGGATCTTCCTGGACTGCTGCTGCCAGCGCCCCTGTGCCTGTGGCGAGCCCCTGCAGACCCATGCCTCCATAGGAGACCCTCTAACACTAGCAGGTAATTTTGATTCACTGTCCTGTGGGGTCACTGCTCCTTTCTTCTGGGTCTGGTGTGTGCAAGATTTAGTTTGTGCCCTCCAAGACCGAAGTCTCTGTTTTCCCCAGTCTTGTGGAAGTCCTATAATCAAACCCCTCTGGCCCTCAAGGTCAGATTCTCTGGGGATTCCCAGTCCCTTTGTTAGATTCTAGACTGGGAAGCCTGAAGTGGTCTTCAGAACTGTCACAACAGTGGGAGAATTTCTTTGGTCTTATTATTCTCCTGTTTTTCAGTCACCCACCCAGTGGGTATGAGCTTTCGTTTTATCATGATTGTGCCCCTCCTACCACCTTATTGTGCCTCCTTCTTTGTCTTTGGATGTGGGGTATCTTTTTCTTGTGGGTCCCAGCATCCTCCTGTGGATTGTTGCTCAGCTGATAGTTGCACTTTCGGTGCTCTTACAGGAGGAGATGAGCATCACCATCTTGAACTGAAAGCTAATGATTTTCTTTAGTGTTATGTTTGGATTCCTTTCTTGCTAATTTTGGTGTTTCTAATGTAGGCTTTTTATTTTTGGCTATCATGGAGTTCATGTAGTTGACCTATAAGTATGTTTACTCTCTGGTGGCTCAGACAGTAAAGCGTCTGCCTGCAATGCAAGAGACCTGGGTTCGGGAAGATCCCTGGGTCGGGAAGATCCCCTGGAGAAGGACATGGCAACCCACTCCAGTACTCTTGCCTGGAGAATCCCATGGATAGAGGAGCCTGGTGGACTACAGTCCACAGGGTCGCAAAGAGTCAGACACAACTGAGCTACTTCACTTTCACTTTCATTTAAGTTCAAATGCATTCTAAAAAACTCTACATCTTTTACTGCCTTCTTTCGTGTTGTGTGCTTTTGTTGTCATATTTTAAAAATCCATATCTATTCCTTAACTATTTATTGTAGTTACATTTGATTTTATAATTTTTATCTTTTAGTCATTGTGCTGCTTTATTTAAGTAATTGATCCACTGTATTTACTGCATATTTGCTTTTATCTGTTGCATTTTTCCTTTCCTGTAACCTCTTATTTCTTGTTATAGCTTTCTCTTTTTCGTTTAAAGAAGACCCTTTAACATTTCTTGTAAGGTTGGTTTAGTACTGATGAGTGCTTTTAATTTTTGCTTGTCTGAGAAGCTCTTTATCTCTTTAAATTCTGAATGATAACTCTGCTAGATAGAGTATCCTAGTTCATAGGTTTTTCTCTTTCAGCACTTTAAATATATCATGGCACTCCCTTCTTGCCTGAAAACCTCCTGCAGAAAAATCAGCTAATAGTTTTATGAAGGTTCCCTTGTATATGATGCCTTTAAAAAAAAACTTTTGCCATTTTAATTTGGACATATATTGTGTAGGTCTGTTTGGGTTCATTTTATTTGGGATTTTCTATGTTTCTTATAATTGGATTTCTGTTTTCTTCTTCAGGAATTTTTCAGTCATAATTTCATAAAATGCATTTTCTGCCCCTTTTGCTCTCTTTTCTCCTTCTGGTACCCTTATAATATGAATGCTAGTATGCTTGATGTACTAGAGTCCTTTAAATTATCCTCATTCTTTTAATTTCTTTTCTTTTTTGCTATTCTGATTGGGTGATTTTCACTTTTGTATTTTTTGGATAATTTATATTTCTTCTGTATCACTTAATCTGCTGTTAATATATTGTTCTTTTCAGTTGTATTTTTCTGCATTCATTGGTTCTTTTTTGTATTTTCTAGTTCTTTGTTAAAGTTCTGTTTTTGTTCATCTATTCTTTTCCTGAGTTCATTTAACATTTTTATTACTACTACTTTGAATTCTTTTTCAGGTAAATTATTTTTCTCTGTTACATTAGGATTTTTTCCTGAGACTTTATCTTGTTCTTTCATTTGAAATCTATTTCTCTGTTTTCTCATTTTGTTTAACTTTCTCTGTCTCTATGAAATTAGGGGAAATAGTTACCTATTCTGATATTGAAGCCATGTCCTTGTGTGAAGGCATCACTGTGCAGCCTGCATATGCCTAGTGACTTGTTGGGAGTGCTGGATTTGAAGTGTGCATGAGTTACATATTCTCTCTGGGTACACTGGGCTGGAGATAGGGCTGGAATCAGAGGTGCTAGAGACAGAACCAAGTATGAATTGGGGATTCTCCTAAGCACAATAGTAGTTGCTGCCTTATTGGAATTGTGGCTGGGGCCTGAGGCCTTGGGGTTGCACTTTTGAGCTGGTTTCATTTTTTCCCTGGTGTGTGTGTCATTGTGAGAGGCAGAATTGGGGCCAGAGGAGTTGGAGCCACTCTACTGAGCAGGCTCTGCTGCTTCCCTGGTGTATGTACACACTTGCAAAGGCAATCTACACCCCGGCTAAGGGCAAGACTGTGGCCCAAGCTGTCTTTGTCCCTTCCCCAATGAGAACATGTGCATTGGCAGTAGTGGCCTCCATCTTAGTAGGGAGCAGTTCTAAAGCAAGAGGAGCTGGAGTGGTAGCCTGGTACAGGCTGTGGGGCATGCTGAGGCAGTCTTGGCAGGTTGGCCAGAGAACCATTCATTTTTTCAGTCTGCAGCATCCATTCTGTGACTGGGAGCCAAGTCTATGTGTGAGCTCTTCAAGAGTGGAGGCTTGGTTTCTTACATCTCTGCGTTATGCTCCACTGATTTTCAAATCATATAAGGGAACTTGATTTCTGAATGTTGGACCTTATGGCTGGGGTGCCTAATATGTGGCTTAAACCCCTTGCTCCCTAAGGAGGATCCCTGAGCCTGCTGGGTCACCCACCAGGGATGTAGGTCCTGACTTAATCACTTCTCCTGCCTTCCTACCAAACTGTGTGTATGTGTGTAGATCTTTCTTTACAGCCTTGGTTGTAGGAGAGCCATTCTTCTAATCTTTAGGTCATTCTCAATGAGAGTTGCTCTTTATGTAGTTGTAGTTTTGATGTGTTTGTGGGGGGAGGTGAGCTCAGGGTCTTTCTAGTCTGCCATCTTAATCCCACTTGTGACCAGTGCTTCTCTTTCTATTCGATGTGAATAGCTACTTTTACTTCCAACTCACAATACTAGTTCTGAAAGAACACAGAGGGGACTTCTTTGCTTTGCATTGACACTCATACTTCAAGATTCAATGCCAACATATCTTGGTCTCTCCCTACCCTCCAAACCCACCATCATTTTATTAAAGAGTCATCAATGATGAATTATTGGTGTCCTTCCTCAACAGCACACTCAGACATGAGTCTACAAGGAAGTGATCCTACTTGGGCGCTGAATCTAAGTTATCTAAGGTGACCATCTCCATAGATAGTCCTCTAGTGAGTTCCTCCCTGCTGTATTATTATTATTACAGTTGGAAACACATTGTTACATTTGTTTGCCCCTTTCTTAAGGTATAGCTGACATACAAGAAATTGCATATATTTGAAGTATAAAGGTTGATTTTTTGATATATGTATACACTCATGAAACCATCACCAGAATTAAGATAATAAACATGTCTACTATCCTCCCCCAAATATTCCTCATATCCTGTTATAATATATCCCTTCTTCCTACCACCCAACTCCCTTGCTAGCTCCTTCTGCCCTTCTTGGCTTTGTTTGATAATGTTGAAATGTTCCAACTGAGAAAAACAGCTAGATTCTCTGGATCTGAAGTAAGAGTAGAAAACATCCCTTGGTTCTTGCTTCCTTTCTCCTTCGAAAAGAAGTCAGACCCTGCCAAAGACTTATCTTTGTAGCTGTACATGAACAACACTAAGACTAGATCAAAGGCCTTCCTTAAGTAAGGAACTAGGAAGTTGAAACACTTCTATAAATTGTAAGTAGGACACTAAAGTTGCAAATTACTTGAAGATCAACTAAAGATCTGAGGTGAAAGCATTTTTTTAAGGAAACTTCTATTGCAAAACAGCATACATTTGAAAAGCAATGATAAGAAAATCTGCATAATCCTGCTACCCTAACTGAACACTGTCAGTCATTTGGCATGTTTTCATTTCTGAATCTCACCTCCCAACACCAGAAAAAATTCTTTATTGAAATCTACTTTTAACACAACTTTTGCATTTTTGTGTTTAACTTTTTGTCTACATACCTCTGGCACATACCACCATTGTTGTTGTTGTTCAGTCGCCAAATTGTGTCTGACTCTTTGTGACCCCCATGGACTGCAACATGCCAGGCTTTCCCATCCCTCACCATCTCTTGGAGTTTGCCCAAGTTCACGTCCATTGAATCAGTGATGCTATCTAACCATCTCATCCTCTATCGCCCCCTTCTCCACACCACCATGTTGCTGCTAAGTCATTTCAGTCATGTCCGACTCTTAGCAACCCCATGGACTGCAGCCTACCAGGCTCCTCTGTCCATGGGATTTTCCAGGCAAGAGTACTGGAGTGGGGTGCCATTGCCTTCTCTGCCACACCACCATAATATAACCATAAGAGAAGGGAGTATATTCTCAGGTTTCAGAGAAAGAATCAACATGTCTTCTTAGAGGAAGTGGCTGCAATGTAGTACTAAGAAAAAAAGCTTTATATTGTGGCTTTGCTAACAGGTTCTATAAAATTAGAATCTATAAAAATAGAGAATGTTTCTTCCTTGTGGAACAAAAAGTTTACAGCAGGAAAGAACAATCCTCAGGGAAATCCAACTGCTATTGTCAAAGGTATACCTTTGTTGGGGGATATTATGGGTAAGGAAGCTAACTTCTGAGTGTAAATAGACAAGTACACTCAGAAGTTAGCTTCTTCACCTTTGTGATTCCCACATTCCCTTTATTAGACTGGAAGGACTTATTTTAATGCTGATTTTCTGTGATCAGCAATTTAGATGACCTTTTGTCTGGCCCATATTTATTGGAGGCAATGAAGTGGCACCCTCTTTCTGAGATTTTCATAAGGATGGGGAGGATAAACTTCTCACTTCCAACCCAAAGATGGTTTTTGAAAAGGAAAGTTATGCTCTGATTTTCTACTTTAATCACATTTTCTTTTAAATCATCTCAATTTAAAATGATTCAGAGTTCTGTTTCTGACCACTTGGATATGCAAGCAGTAAACTGGACCATCAAACTCCAGACAACTCTGCTCACTATATCCTAAGTTGTGTGTTTGTAACCTGTAAACTGCAGCTTCTTGGACCACATTGCATTGACGTGATAGGTAGGCAAAATGGAACAGACTGGAGATGATGGCAATGAAAGAAACTAGAGAACATATACTATCCTTGTACTCATGTTCAATTTCACTGCTGTTCCACATTCTAACAGTAAATGGAATAGAGAGGCAGAACAGGGGAAGAATTTACTTTGAGTGTTGGAGAGCTGCCTTTTCTAATGATTCAACTAAGCTGACTGTGTTGTTCTAGTCTGAGTTCATTGTTTTGGCAAGATTTGAAATTGACACTGCAGGTTGGAAGTTCTGAGATAACTGATGCTAGACAAATATGAGCAAGGGACAAAACCTTTTTAATATTTATTATTTTTAATAACAAGTGACAGTAGATCAGAATCACCTCCTGATGTTTTAATAAACCTTTGTCTTGTTATGAAAATCCTGTTAGCTTTTGAATCAAACACTTGAAAAGGTAGCTAGAGATAGATACCTTTCTGCTTATCTTCTCCCCACCCCAAAAAGAGTGTCAAAGGACACACTCAGCATCAAATGATGAACACAAGTATACATACACAAATGTGCATCCTGGCAGAACTTTTTTATGGTATATTACAAGCAAATTTCTGAAATTGTGAATAACAGAGTTGCAAGGGCTTGCGACTGTAGCTTTCAATTATACAGCTTACCACCTAGTTCCCTGAGTGACTGACATAGCATCGCACACAGGAGTTTTCTAGGTATAGTTCCTAACAGTAAGTGATCCTTGAATTATATTCAATCCATGGTGCATCCACTCATCCTGAATACTGTCTTACAAGGAATTATTACCTAATGTTGCAACTCCCCTGCTGATATCTTAAGAGACCAAAAAGACAATGCTAAAGGAAGGGCATTTTTCATTTCTCTTTGCCTTTCTTTCATTCAGATTTCATTCAGAGACTATGACCTGCTGAATCTCGATAGGCTGAAATCCACGGACAGCAGATGGGGTGGTGAAAAAAGTATTAGGTAGTTCCCCAGGGCTGATGGAGCCAGAGTCACTTTGCACTGAGCCTCCAGTGTTCTCAAACTGGGATATTTTCTTTTTGATCATCTTTCTCTCCTTGGCTCTGCGATTTTGAAACCAGATTTTCACCTGAAACAAAAAATGCTTTGGATTTAATGGGGCAACATACTGAATGCATTTTTCAAAGTCATTGCTGATATTGTTCAGGGACTTTAGTATTAATATTTACAAAGCCTTTTCACATGCATCACTTGAGCCTCACAATGACCTTGTGAAGCATGCCCATTTGACAACAGGTTTTTTTTTTTTTTTTTTAAAGCTGAGACTCAGAGAGGGAAAATATATTGCATGAGATGAAATTGAAATCAAGCCCAGGGCCTCAGACTCTGAATGCAGTAGTCTTTACATTATACCTCACTCACCATCTTTGTTGCACAGGTAAAAATAAATAATGATAGAATGGCAGATTCTGAGACATGGTGATGAAAAGGGAGGGATTTAAATAGCAAAGGTGATTATGACCTGTCATTAAAACACTAAGATTAGGGACTTCCCTGGCAGCCCAGAGGTTAAGACTCTGCACTTCCAATGCACAGGGCACAGGTTTAACCCCTGGTCTGAGAACTAGGATCCTGCATGCCATGTAAAAAAATTTTTTTAAAGTAAGGTTAATGAAACAGAACTGGGTGAACAAGGGTGATGAAGTACTATATCTCTTGCTGTGATATCATTGTGCCTTTATAAATGGTTGAAATGCAGACTACTTGGGATAAGACACTAAAGGACTTTACAGTTCTAGAATTCTATGATATCTAGGATTACTCCTAGACCTTACTGGAAAAATGAAAAAAAGAACATCAAGTAGTTATGTCATATCAAAATCTGGGTGAGTGGAAACCACTGATTCTTGCCAAGATTTAATTTTCACTGAGTGGTTGCAGTAAGCTAAATTTGAGGCAGGAATCATAGGATTAATAGACTACAGAAAATTAAATCTCCTAGCCTGAATAATAGAAAAACTTGCTTCAAGTATAAGCATTGGTATTCATTTACTGTTATAATTTGACTGATATAAGTCAGATAATTGCCATGATTGACAGATTTCCACTTCACACATAGATTGTAACTACTTGGGAAATCATATCAAGGTTTTGACTTGGCTGACCAATTGTATGAGGATTGTAATCCTTCTCCATCCACTATGTCCCCACCCTTGTTTCCACACCTACATAGTGCCCACCACACTAAGAGGTTCAATAGGAAAAATATGGGCTTTAGGAAAGCTTTGAGAATGGCTTAGTCTTCTTTTGCTTCCCTCCTGCTTATAGATGTCCTTAAAATCTTAGCCTATTGAAATGCTTATATGAAAAATGTTAAATGTACTTCCGGTATACCTGTCTCTCAGAAAGGCCCAAGTTGACTGCAAGCTCTGATTTTCTCCGAATGGTGATATATCTATTGCAGTGGAATTCTTTCTCCAGTTCCAACCTTTGATGATCTGTGTAAACTACACGGTACTTTTCTTTTGTCCTGGTTTTCCCTGTTAGGGGAGAAAGGAGTGTATTTAATCGTATTTTTTTTCCTTTGGAGATTATTTTGGTTGGAGGAATCAGAGCCACTGTTCCTACCCTTAGCTATTACTTTCAAATATAAAACAAGTACATTTTTTGAACCAAATATGTCATAAGTCCATTTCTTCATTAAGTACTTTGTCATCCATGGCTATTTCACACACACACACACACACACACACACACACACACACACATGCATTCAACACACCTATCACAGCACCATTGACATACTGTTACACCAAAGCATTTTAAGGCAAACACTTTAGCCATGATTTTCATTCCTTTCCCACGCACATATGAGAACAGTATTGGCAATAGTAGCACCATCCATTATACATGCACTTCCATTTATATTGTATACAGTTCTTTCATGTTGTCTCCTATTGAACCTTTCTCTCACCTACCCTTTCAACTTCTGTAGAATGTGTCTTATTCCTATTGTACAGAGAAGGAAACCGAGGCTCAGTGTAGGTAAGTGGCTTTGTGCTAGTGGGCTTAGGAATGGGGACCCAAACATATACCTCTGACTCCAAGTCCAGTGTGCCAAATGTTAGTCCTAGTTTAAATATGCTGGGCAGCATAAGGATGGCCCAAGTGTAGCAAACTGTTTTGTGATACTGACATTCTTATTACATGCACATTCTAGAGAGAATTTCATTTGGATAGTAATTAAGAAAGAAAACATGTACTGTCACTTAGATTCTGTTCTACAATAGCTCTATGGGCTTTCCTGGTGGCTCAGACAGTAAAGCGTCTGCCTGCAATGCAAGAGACCTGGGTTCGGGAAGATCCCTGGGTCGGGAAGATCCCCTAGAGAAGGACATGGCAACCCACTCCAGTACTCTTGCCTGGAGAATCCCATGGATGGAGGAGCCTGGCGGACTACAGTCCACGGGGTCTCAAAGGGTCGGACACGACTGAGCTACTTCACTTTCACTTTCTTTTCACCTATTAGAAAAATAGTTTAGCTTTTTTGTTGCTGATGTTGTTTAGTCACTCAGTTGTATCTAACTCTTGCAACCCCATGGAGTGTAGCCCTCCAGGCTCCTTAGTCCATGGGACTTCCCAGGCAAGAATACTGGAGTGGGTTGCCATTTCCTTCTCCAGGGATTTTTGAGGGAGTTTAAAAAAAATTTTTATTCCTGAATGGAAAATGAGTGGGGGAAAGTAGGGGGTGTTGTTGACTTTACCAGAATAAAATGGGTATTCTAGTATTCTTTGAAAGGATATCCAAACATTTGCTTTGTGTTACAACGTTTAACTAATTTCTCATGCCCTCCTTCAAATAGAGTTTTATTCCTCCTTTTAAATTTTCCAAAGGTGATTAGGAAGTTTCTTTTTCTTTTCAATTTTTCTAACCCCCTCCAGGATCTTCCTCCTTTTCTCTATAGCTTTTGGCAACCCCCTTCTGATCTTCCCTGGTTGTTTTTGATGTGAAGTTTTGGGGAGCGATCTGTAAGACAAAGGTTTCTTTAAAGTGTTTCCCTAAACTCCATTGAGGTGTTAAGATGCAGCACAAGCTTAACAAAGAGCTACATAGCATCAGATCCCATCTTGAACCCTCTTTACATTCAGGAACACCAGCCAATTGGTTTGGAATTTACAAGCCCTAAACAAATGTCAGACACCCTTTCATCTCCAGGAAAGAAAAAATAAAAGGGGACGTGAATGTAGAAACAAATTCTAGAGGAGAGATATGTTTTAGGATTAAGTCATGGACTAAAGAACTAAACAAAACTTTCCTTCTTGAAAATGGAAAATGATGAGCTCCAGTCAGCTAATCTATCTCAAAGGCTCAAACTATGAGCTAGTTTTCTCTTTGTTTGCTTGTTTTTCATGGGGTTTTTTGATACCAATTTTTTAAATTGAAGTATAGTTGATTCACAATATTGTGTTAGGTTCATTTGCAACAACCTGGAAAGACCAAGGCAATATTATGCTCAGTGAAATGTCAGACAGAGAAAGACAAATACTATATGGTATCACTTATATGTGGAATCAAAAATATAATACAAATGAATATATATGCAAAACAGAAACAGACTCACAGATACAGAAAACAAACTTCAGCTGCTTTTCTGAATCTAGGAAACCAAAGTTCTGTCATTTGGTATGTTACAAAGGCAGAATGTATATTTGAGGTCACAATGAAAACATTGAGGTTTAATTTATTTCTAGAACCTAAAATCTTAGAATCAAAGTATATCTTTGAAGAGATGGTCCCTAAAACTGTTCCTAATCCCAAAGTGACTGAGTGTTTAAATTCTAACTTGAGGCAGAAGTTAAAATTTAATGTGTGTGTGTCTGTTTTCAACTCTTTGATAATCAGTAAATATAACCAGACTTCAAGAACTCTGGAAGGTTGCAATTCTTCCCCACCCCCACTGGTCATAAATTCCCCTCTTGCAGTTTCTTCTGAGGACAATAAAGTCAATACCAGGCCTCTTTATTTGCCATGAAAATCCTCACCCTTTCCGGCAATATAACCCCTAAAGAAAGGAGGGATGAGGAAGAGCCAGGCTGCATATCAAAGCCATGCAAAGTGTTAAAAAAAAGTCTGTTGCCCCAATCTTATGGATAAGACCTCAGACCTCAAGACTAGATTAGTTGGAAATACTGACTTGCACGTTTAACGAAGAGAAATGAATTCTCATTTCCTGGTGCTCCTCTTGTGTCCTTCCTCCCAAGCTATTTTCTTTCCAGTTACTTCATTGTCTCTTCCCTTAAATGATGAAGTCTGATTGACTGGGTTTTGGACATTTTCTAGTGGAGCATAGAACCATATTTCCATACTAAAACACTAACAAAGTGCTAAAAGCAGTAGCTTTTATTGTTCAAGCCATTCTCTTCTCCCAGAGACTATGACAGTGCTGAGGGTGAGGGCTTCCCCTTCTCCAGCACTATTGTGAGTTAATCTACGAAAATAACAAACTTTAAGTTGTATTACAGGGCTGCTTCAAAGCTCTGTGGTGGGATTTCATTACTTGCCCTGACCAACGACTTTGACAAACCTCTGTAGTTCCCATAAGGAGACAGGATCCCTACAGAGTTTGCAAACAAATGTCATTATATATGATGACTTATCATCACCTAAATGTGCTCATTTGAGAGACTGGCTGTGAAAGTGCTATTAGGCAGAAAAGCACTCTCCAAACCTAAGGATTATGATGATGGTGACAGTGAGGGTAAAGATGATTAACACCAATCCCTTTCAATAGGGAACAGAGTGTAATTAACACCATCATAATGAGTTTCCATGCGATGGTAATCTTTTGCTGCTTTTAGTTAAAAATTGCATCCAAATTCATTTATAAAAATTGTCCAATTTAAAAAAATGATCAAAACCAAGAAAGATAATGATAAGCTTTAGGAATTGCTAAGTAACTCATTTTCTGAAATGTCCTAACTGAAGAAAACCTTTTAACTTCCTTGGTTTTCTGTCTTTTGTCCAGTGGGTTAATCAGAATTATTCAAAGTCACTTCCTTCTCTCCTCTTCTTTCCCACCCCTAAAAACAAAGCTCCTCTCCAGCCCTGCTTAGGTTACCACCTTTCCAGTACTCATACAAGGCTACAACTCTGGGTAAAATAAAAACAAAATGAAAAAATCCCTAGAGTAGTGCAGTCAATGTTTAAAATATGAAAATACTGAACTTTTAAACTGACAATGTTTAAAATATGAAAATGATGAACTTTTCGTGGAATATCTCTGTCAGTTTCCTTTTCACATAATTTTTGAAACAAGGTATGTTTTCAAACAGACTATTTAGGGAACAAAGCAAAAATAAAAATATCTCACTTAAATCAAATCTCTTAGTGGACAGTCATTTATTCTGTATGTCAGTCCCCTTTCTGTCATTCAAAAATCAAATGCCATGATAATCACTATGAAATGTTTTCCTATTGTCCCCTAATGTGCGTATTTTTGTTTCTTTAACTTAAGGCTAGTTAAAACATTCTTAAATAATATAAAGAGTTTTCATTTGACTATCATAATCAAGGATGGGTTACTTCCACTTTGTAGATCATCTGTTTTGTTCTCAGCCATAAGTCAAATGTCCTATAATACTACAGAGCGAAGTATAAAATTTAGGAGGATCTGACTTATTCACTTAACAGATATTTAACACTCATTATGTACTAAGCATACAAATGGATGCCTTTTGGTTTGGAGTGATACAGAGAGATGATCAGCTTAATTTTTTCTCAGGTTATCAGTTCATAACCTGAGATCTATGGAAGGGTTTTCAGTGTATCCATGAGTCTCCCCAAATTATTCAAATAAATGACATATGTGGGACTTCCCTGGCAGTCCAGTGGTTAAGACTCTGTGCTTCCACTGCAGAAAGCATGGGTTTGGCCCATGGTCAGGGAAGTAAGATCTTATATGCTGCTTGGCAAGACCAAAAAGTAAATAAAATTTTTAAAAATCTGGTGGAAAAAATGAAGTGTGTACATATGCATTTGTGCCCTTGTGCATTATTCTGGAAGAGGGTCCATACTTTTCATCATATTCTTGAATCATTGCTAAATATGTACTTAGGCTGCAAGAATAAAGCAAAGGGGTATTTTTATAAGACATTAAAATGAAATGGTGATTGAATTTAATAAAGCCTCATCTATAGGATAGGCTGCCACAAGTTAGTGAGGTTCTAAAATCATTCAATTTAGAATTTCTCATAGAAGTTGGAGAGAAAATCTTGTGAAGATGGTATTGTACAGCAAGGTTTGAAGACTGAGCTAAAGATGAAGACTCCATAGAGTAATTTAGAGCCCCTTTCTAAACTTCTCCTGGCACCAGAATTATACAAAAGAGAGACTCTGACAAATGCAAATGAAGACTATCAAACAGAGAAACCCATCATATTTTCTCTTTTAAACAGAAAATTCATGACTCAAGATAATTATTTTACCTTGTCCTTTCCTTCCACTGTTTTGTCTTTCAAACAACATACTAGTGACTTTCCTTTTTTAAAGTATTTCAAAACATAATCCTGAACTGGAGCAGCCACTTTTCTGGCTTTTGTGTCTTTTGCTGTTGGTTAGGTCTTAGTGAATAGGTGTTAATTACAACCCTAAGATTAGATATAACAACAGCCCTGACAGTGCCCCACCCTAAGCTTACTTTCTATTCTTTTTAGCCCACCAACTCACTCTTATTTCAAAAGGCAATATGCAGATTTACTTACAAACACTTTAGAGCTAAGTATTTAAGCTCTACTCTTAATTTGGGATTGTTACCCTAGTAATGTCCTAATCAATTGGAATTGCCTCCTCCAGGCTGAGTACTCTCAGTGATAGAATTTGGTCCCTTTCCACCCTCTTGCTTTTGCTATTTTTAAGCAGAGAAAAAGTGCAGAACTGTGAGCAGAAGCATAATCATTATGGGCAAATGCTTTTGAATTGTCATTTCTTCCCCAGAGGGATGAAAGTGATAGAGCTGAATTTTACTAATTTTCTCTAATGAAAGGGAGTGATGAGTTGGAATAAGAATGTGATAAAAGCACAACTATAGCTGAAAACAAACATCTCCCCACCTCCCTCCTCCAGCCCCTGTCCAAGATTAAAGCAGAGTATACAGAGTGCACCCCCACCCCCACCCCACACCCCTGCACACACCCTCCTCCCAGTAGCCGCCAACCAGTAGCTTGCTGGTAGGAGCGTGAGTTGGCATTAGGCTGAGATCTCTGGGCTTTCCTATGTGTCCTGAAAAGCCTGTGTCCAGTCCCTGCACCTCGAAATGCCTGCCTGTACTGTTAGGAGGGCTTTAATCCCTTTAACTTTATTGATGCTGGGGCTGATATTGGTGCACACCCCTGGAATGTTAGGGTTGAGCAGCTTATTATGTCCCAGTGGTGTGCTGTAGCTTTCCATTGGTGGAAGGAAAGTTGTACAAAGGCATTGGGTTTGAATTCAGCTGGCTCCTGACAGCTTGGGCAAAGGAAACTGGAGCCTCCTTGAGAGTCCAGGGTGAGGAGGTCATTTTGCTATAAGGGCCTTTGAGGCTAAACTGGACTGCCTATTGCCAATCAAGCACTAAACCTAAGTTGACCATCACCAGATTTGGGGGAGAAGCCGACCTGCTCAGATAGAGAAGGCTTTGAAGTGAAACAGGCGAACAGCAGTGACTGAGCATAAAGAAACGTAGTTGTCCTCTCCTCATTCACCCACTGACCTTCCCCGTGAATCTGTTTTCCTATCTGGGCAACTGTAGGGTTGGATCTTGATCTTTGTGGCTCAGTATGTCCATCGTCACCGCGGTTGCTCCTTTGGCTGATCAGAAAATGATGAAAAAGTCCTCTACTGTCAGCTTAGTTCCAAGCACTACACTCTGTTTTTGAGCAGAGGCACAAACGAGGGAGGTCACTTGTGGTCTGGGGCCCTGGGCAGCAAGCCACGTAGTGGTCTCCTTAGCTAAGCTGTTCGGAGAGAAGTCTGAGAAGTAGGAGGACCAGAAGGTCAAGAGAAGTAGAGAAGAAGCAAAGGAAGGAAAAGGATCAGAGCATTGGTATCGGTTACTCACCAGTCACCTGCACTGTCTTGCGCATCCATGCATAGGGGCTGTGACGGCTTCTGCTAGAACTCTCACCTGCGATGCCGGCGTCGATGGGGAACAGTGATCCTCCCGCTGGGGTTGGCAAGCTGCTACCGCTGTTTCCACCCCCTGCGGGGCCCAGGTTGCTATATTCCGGTGAGCTGAAAGCGGCGGGGCTCGAGGTCATGTCGTTCATGGGGACCGTACCCATAGTACTGGATGGCCCGGGATACACGCTCCAGTCTTCACGGGGGGGACTATAGGGTGACCCCCAGGCTCCCAGCGGTGGCCCGTGAGGATCCATACCAGGCATATGGGGATATCTCATGTAGTGCGCATAAGAAGGGGCCGCTGCGAAGTTGGAGGCTGGCAGAAGACTCCCACCATCCCCAGTGGCACCAGCCCCGGCGGTGCCACCTCCTGCGGGGCTCCTGAGAGTGCTGGAGTACATGTCTGCTTCTTTTTCCAAAAGGCAGCTTCTGTACATAGTGGCTTGGATATGAGAAAGGAGCTCCCTAAGGCATCCTGAAGTCCCTATAAGGTCCCAATCCGACTTTGAGAAGCAGTAGGGAACCAGAAGTTTAGCTGTGCTGCACGCCCCTCCGACTACTCCATAGGCGTTTCCTACCCTGACGGTTTCCAGGTGACTGGTAGCCCTGTGTAGACGGGCCCCCAATTGCTGGGCTGACGTCAAGGGGCTTTAGGCTTTTACATAGCATTTGCATTCAAATGAACGGCCATTTCACTTTCACAAGGACTTGTTCACTCTACATCCTCTCCAAGAGATCCTGTGCCTTTCAATCTCATCTTTCTCGCTTTTGTCCACCTGATCCCATAGCACTAACTTTGCGCTTTTGGAAGCAGGAGCTCCTCCAGAGGTTTCTGACCAGTTCCCGGCAAAGTGAGATAGAGAGGTGTAGAATCAGGGCAAAATCCTGTTATTTGGTCCTTACCCTGTGGCTTCTTCCCTTTATGCTGATCTTCTGCACCTAGTCTGCATTCTTGGTATCTTCTCTGCCCACAGTCCCTAGCACAGGCACTCCACATGGCACTGGCCCATGATAGTACTAAAAAGGGCTCTCCCGTCTCTTCATTGCCCACCCCCCAATAGGAGGAGAGCTTTGTTTCTGAGGACAGAAATTCATTTCACAACTATATATTGTGTGCCTACTATGTGCTAGCCTGCTATAGACTCAGGGGATAGAGCAGTGAACAAGACAAACATTCCTGCTCTGCCTTCCTGAGGTTATATTCCAGTAGGTGATAGGCTGGATTAATTGAATGTTTTACAAATGTGTACAAATTAAAGAAAGATAAAGAGAGGATGTTATGAAAACAGAAAGGAAAGAAGGAGAAGACTCTTGTGGATAGTGAGTGGGCTTTCTTAGTTTCCTGTCAGTTCACTAGTCTTGCTTGGGTGTCTCTTTCTGCCAGTACTCACAAAGAGCCAAATTCCTGCAGGCTCAAACTCAGAGCAGCTGAAGCTCCCAACCTGCTTTCACACTTGCAAGTTCCTTTGTAAAGTTAAAATTGTTGAAAAAGACATGGAGTTGCCAGTAAATGCCAGTGAACTCAAGATTTTACTTCAAGAAACCAGATCACCTCTTGATGACAAAACCAGTTTATATTCCAGTATTCCTTCTCCCTCACTCCTGCCCCCTCCCAAAGCCTACCACAACCTTTAATTCAAGATGTGTTTCTATTCAGAGAATATGCTTCTCCATAAAGTCCAACACAACCTGGCACCCTCATTAACTAACCCTCTTTGGCTTCAGAAATATCATATTACTTCTGGGAGTTTCAGGGTTTCCCCTTGTATAATAGAGATACTAACAGTGTCTGTATTTTGAAGGCAGGATTTCCTGAGATGATGTATGCAAACTGTTTAACAACACTTGGCACACAGCACAGGACCACTGTATTCATTAATTTACTCAATATTTATCGAGTGCTAAGTGCTATTCTATGTATGGAGACATCAATAGTGAACAAAGCCCTTGTTAAGCTTATATTCTCAAGGGGAGATATACTAATAAGTAATTAAATTTTATGGTATGTCAGATAGTAATAATCAACATTGTAAAGAAAAAGAAAGCAGCAAAGAAAATAAGGAATGCTAGAGGATGTTTCAATTTAATATATGGTGGTCTGGGAGGACCTTACTTAGAAATAATATTTAAGTAAAATATAGAAAAAGTGATGGATTGAGCTATGAAGCGAGGATCCAGACAGAGGGAACAGCAAGTAAAAAGAAAAGCCTGTCTTTTATTGGAGAAATAGCAAGAAGGAAAGTGTGACTAAGAGGTAGATGAGGTCCAAACATTAATAGGGTGGGTCATTTTTAATTCCTAAGCTTTTACTCTAAGTGAGATAGGAAGACATTATAGGGTTTTGAACAGATAAGTGACATGACTTAAGTTTTGAAAAGATTGCTTTGGTCATGGGATTAAGAATAGACTGTAAGTGGGCAAAATAAAATCAGGCTGGTTAAGTAAAAGGCTATTGCAATAATCCAGGTGAATGGCATTGGGGATGGAGAGGAGTGGTTGAATTCTGGATATATTTTAAAGCCTGCATTGGAAAATGAGAAGGAAGAGAAGGAACAAAAGTAATTGGTCAGCAAAGACTAATTAAAACCCGGCACTGGGGAGAAGGGACTAAGGAGCAGGAAAATCACATATTTATAGGCACTTTGTGTACATGACCTCATTCAATCTTCGCAATTTTACTTACTATCACTCTCATTTTAGAGACAAAGAAATCAAGGCTCAGAGAGGTGGCATGACTATTTAAATGAACTACTGGTATGTAGTAGAGCTAGGTTCCCACTCTAGGTAGCTCAGATTGCAAAGTTCATGTTCTTAAGTTGGAACCAGGCAAAATGTACAACCTCAGGGCTTAGGCCTGGGACTTGGCTTCTATTTTCTTTCTCTGTTCAGGCTCCCAGGCCCTACATTCAATCCTTTTCACAACATAGACCCAATACCCTTGCATTATTATCTTTCATCTATTCTATCTTGAGGCAAACTGGTCTATCTGACATTTGAAAAGCTATATCAGTATGGAAGCATATTCAGGACCTTTAAGACTAAGCTAACCAAATATTGTCAATTTATCTATGAGGAAACAGAGGGTCTGAGTGGGGAAGGTAGTCTTTAAGGCAGTGAATGACAGAACTGAGATTCTTAGGTCTGTTGACTCCCAGACCAACAGTCTTTCACGTAAAAAAATGTATGTTTGCTTATGCCTAGACAGTTTTTATGCATAAAAATTGTTTCAATTCTCCCTAAAGATTCAGCTTAAATGTCACCTCCTCCCAAAAATCTTATGTTATGATACACCTCTCAGAGAGTGTACTTCCTCTTGCCTGAATCTTCTTATCAACTCCCCCACTGACTAATACTATTCTTGTCCATCTTAGTATTACTTGGGGTCTTATCTGAATATTTTGGAATTTGAACACATTGAAAAGGTGTCAGGGGGCATGTTTGAGCCCTGCAGAATGGAGTGTCATGCATATGATAGGATCTCAAGAAACATTTGTATGCTGAATCAATAAGTGACCTTGGAAATGTAGATTTTAAGTCACCATTTTGACTCAACTCTAGGGATGTCTTGAAGAGAAACCAGTAAGTTGTCCAGTGCTTAGTGGAACTTGGCTTCAAGATTACTTTAGTTTTGTGTTTTTGTTTGTTTCTGGAAATGGGAGTAGAATGTGGGGGCAGGGAGGTGGGAGAGAGAGGCGGAGTGGCAGGAAGGTTCAATCTACTTTATTTGACTGGAAATTTTGATTTCTCTTTTTTTTAACCTGGAAATTAATCAGAGAGGAAACCTCACTGCAGAAAGCAGAGTTGTTGTTGTTCAGTCACCAAGTCATGTCTGACTCTGCGACCCCATGGACTGTAGCACTCCAGGAAGCAGAGTGGCCAGCAGCAAAAGTCAAAACCCACAGGCTGAGGATCAGGGCTCAGGCTATACAAGGATTATCAAAGCAGTTTGGACATCCCTGACTGTTGTCTCTCAATTCAAGCTTTGCACTTTGGGCTCTGTAAACAGCATCCTTCCACCTACCAATTCTTACCTACCTCCCTGAGCTACTTGGAAACTTAGTGGTGTGTCTTGGGACAAGAAAGAAGCCTTGTCGCCTTTTCATCCATCTTTGACACTGTGATGGGCTTTTGTAATTGCAAGGCCAGACACCCTCGAGAATGAGCACTGCTAGGCTCTGATGTTGTTTAGCTGCTAAGTCATGTCCGACTCTTTTGCGACCCCATGGACTGTATAGCCCACCAGGCTCTTCTGTCCAGGGGTTTTCCAGGCAAGGATATGGGAGTGGGTTGCCATTTCCTACTCTAGGGGATCTTCCTGACCCAGGGATTGAACCTGCGTCTCCTGCATTGCAGGTTAATTCTTTACCACTAAGCCACCAGGGCTCTGGCCTACTCCAAAGTATTGCAGTAGGGGCAGGACCAAGGAGTGTCTGGAGAAAGATTAATATTCTTTGACAGGAATGTGAATAGTCAGGGCAAGTACTCCTTGGAGTGGTGGAAGGCCAGGGATCTGTAACCACCCTACCCGCAGGTCAAATTACCCAGATCTGGGTTAGGAGAACAAAAAGAATGAGGGAAGTCTGGGCTTTGAGATGGAGGCAAAAAGACAACATAGTGGAAAAATAGGCTTCTTGTCCATCAAAAGGCATCATCAACTCTAGAAGAGAGAAGATATGTATAAGGAAGCAAGCAAGGGCTATTGCTTAATGCCAAGACCCCAAACTTAAGAAGGTTAGGTCAGGGGAAGGGTTTACAGAAGAGAGAGGAGGAAGACAGAGAGGCCAATCATACGTGAAAGTTTAGTTGCTTAGTCGTGTCCGACTCTTTGTGATCCCATGGATTGTAGACTACCAGGCTCCTCTGTCCATGGGATTTTCCAGGCAAGAGTACTGGAGTGGGTTGCCATTTCCTTCTCTAGAGGATCTTCCTGACCCAGGGATCGAACCCAGGTCTCCCACATTGTAGGCAGACACTTTACCTCTGAGCCATCAGGGAAGTCCCATAAAGGATTAAGAGGATTAATGAGAGATTAAGAGGATTAAGGTAGGTTGATTAATCCTTAATGAGAGGATTAATGTAGGTTGATTCTCTGAAAGAAAAAGAAATGCAAATGCGTGCTATATTTTTAGGGAAATAGAACCAGAAACCCAGTTCACAGAGCATGTACTCCAGGTCAGGACCAGCGCTGGTTCCTTTCCAATGTGAACTTCCATTAGGGTCGTTACAATCAAAGGCAGTAGATGGTATCAGCCCTGGTTTATAGTGGTGGGGGGATAGAGGTGAAAATGGAGATTCAATGAGGTTTAGTGACAGGCCCAATGACAAACATCTAGTAAGAAGGAGCCAGTAAATCACTATGGCCATAATGTTCACACAGGGTCTGGGGATCAGGACTTGGAGAATTCCTGGCAATTCTATAACAGCACGCCTAGTCTAGTTGTTATGCCCATACTTACTGAACACAGGATACAAAAAAATTGACATAAGCTATAATGGTAAAGATTTAGATTAGTTCTGTAAAAGAGCATGTACACTATGAGGGCCAGGAAGCACTGTGGAGGGTGAACAAGTTGATGAAAGAAACATGATGTGTGGTCTTTTTAGAAGTCAAGGTGGCATTCTGTGAGGGATTGTTTCAGAACAGTTTGGTTTTGAAGCCAATATAGTGATTGATGTGATTGATGTTTGATTTTATAATGAGCATTTTTACTCTAAAAGACTTGCTTTTAATTTGACCCATCTCCAGTTCAGTTTCCTTATTCTCTCCCACTTAAAAATACCTTTAGCATCATATAATCTTACTATTTTAAAAAATATTTATTTATTTATTTATCTGGCTGCCCCGATCTTAGTTGTGGCACACAGGATCCCTGATCTTCACTGTGGCATGTGGACTGTTTAGTTGCAGCATGTTGGATCTAGTTCTCTGACCAGGAATTGAACCTGTGCCTCCTGCACTGGGAGTGTGGAGTCTTAGCCACTAGACCCCCAAGGAACTTCCCATCTTACTACTTTTTGCTCATTCTCTCACTGAATAATTTCTCCACTGCATTTTCATTCTTTCCTAAACACCCAAACTTCATTATCCTTTACCTAACCAAACTGTGAGCTGTGAGTTAATAATGGTATGTATATATTTGGTATATATAAAACATATATATATATATGAATTGCATAACTATATAACTATGAATTATATATTATTTACAAAATAATAAAATTTGTTTTAAAATCAGTTTTAGGTTCACAGCAAAACTGAAAGTACAGAGGGTAAATATCCTCTGTTCCCTCCTACCCACAACCTTCCTCACTACACAGTGGTACATTTATTACAGTCAATGAACCTACTTTGATGCATCATCATCACTTAAGTTCATAGCTTACATTAGGGTTCACTCTTGGTGTTATATATTTTATGGGTTTTGACATATATCCACTATTGTGGTATCATACAAAATACTTTCACCACCCTAAATATCCTTTGTGCTCTGCCCATTCATCCCACCCTGCACCTAACCCCTAGTAATCACTGATATTTTTACTGTCTCCATAGTTTTGCCTTTTCCAGACTGTCATATAGCTGGAATCATACAGTATGTAGTCTTTTTAGATTTTCTTTTTTCATTCTAATATATATTTAAGTTTCCTCCATGTCTTTCAAAGCTGGATAGCTCTTTTTTTTTTCCCATCACTGAATAATATTCTGTTCCTTGGGTGTACCATGGTTTATTTACCCATTCACCTACTGAAAGATATCTTAGTTGTTTCCAAATTTTGGAAATTATGAATAAAACCACTATAAATATATGTGTGCAGGTTTTGTGTAGATAAAAGTTAATTAATTTGGGTAAATACTAAGAAGTGTCTGCTGGATCACATGATAAGACTATGCTGTTTCAAAAGAAACTGCCAAACTGTCTTTCAAAGTGGCTGTACCATTTTGCATTCCTACCACCCGTGAATGAGAGTTCCAGCTGCTACACATCCTTGCCATCATTTGGTGTCAGTGTTTTGCATTTTGGCCAGTCTAATAGGTAGATAGTGGTAACTCATTTTTGTTTTAATTTGCAATTCCATAATGACACATGATGTTGTAAATCCTTCACATGCTTACTTGGCATCTGAATATCTCTGTTGAATCTGTTCAGATCTTTTGATCATAAAAAAATTGAATTGTTTGTTTACTTATTGTTGAGTTCTTTGTATATTTTGGATGAAAGTCCTTTACAAATGGTGTCTTTTGCAAATACTTTCTCCAAGTCTGTGGCTTGTCTCCTCGTTCTCTTGACATAGACTTTTGTAAGATTTTCTTTCATAGATCCTACTTTTGGTATTGCATCTAAAGAGTCATTGCCATACCCAAGGTCAAATAGGTATTCTCCTATATTCTCTTCCAGATGTTTTATAAAGTTTAAATTTTACATTTAGGTTTATTATCCATCCTGAGTCAATTTTTGTGAAGGGTGTAAGGAGTCTTTCTTTCTTTCTTTCTTTCTTTTTAACATGTGAATGTTCAGTTGTTCCAGTACCATCTGTCCAAAAGCCTGTCTTTGCACCACTGTATTGGTTCTTTTCAAAAATCGGTTGGCTATATTAATGTGGCTCTATTTCTGGGCTCTGTATTCAGTTCCATTGATCTACTTGTCTATTCTTTCACAAAAACCATACTATCTTGGTCCATGAATCAGGGAAATTGAATGTGCTCAAATAGGAGATGGCAAGAGTGAACTTTGACATTTTAGGAATCAGTGAACTAAAATGGACAGGAATAAGCAAATATAATTCAAATGGCCATTATATCTACTATTGTGGGCAAGAATCCCTTAGAAGGAATGAAATATCCCTCATAGTCAACAAAAGAGTCTGAAACGCAGTACTTGGGTGTGATCTCAAAAATGACAGAAAGATCTCTGTTTGTTTCCCAGGCAAACCATTCAACATCACAGTAATCCAAATCTATGTCCCAACCACTAATGCTGAAGAAGCTGAAGTCGAATGGTTCTGTGAAGACCTACAAGACCTGCTAGAATTAACACCAAGAAAAAGAAAAAAGATATCATTTTCATCATAGAGGACTGAAATGCAAAAGTAGGAAGTCAAGAGATTCTTGAATAACAGGCAAGTTTGGCCTTGGAGTACAAAATGAAGCAGGGCAAAGGCTAACAGAGTTTTGCCAAGAGAACACACTGGCCACAGCAAACACTCTCTTCCAACAACACGAAAGGTGAGTCTACACGTGGATATCACCAGATGGTCAATACTGAAATCAGGTTGATTAAATTTTTTGCAGCCAAAGATGGAGAAGCTCTATACAGTCAGCAAAAACAAGACTAGAAGCTGACTGTGGCTCGGATCAAGACTTCCTTATTGCAAAATTCAGACTTACATTGAAGAAAGTAGGGGAAACTCCTAGGCCATTCAGGTATCACCTAGATCAAATCCTTTGTGATTATACAGTGGAAATGACAAATAGATTCAAGGGATTAGATCTGATAGACAGAGTGCCTGAAGAACTATGGATGGAGATTCATAACATTGTACAGGAGAAGTGACCAAAGCCATCCCAAAGAAAAAGTAATTCAAGAAGGCAAAATGGTTGTCTGAGGAGGTCTCACAAATAGTTGAGAAAAAAAGAGAAGTGAAAAGCAGAGGAAAAAGGGAAAGATATACCCGATTGAATGCAGAGTTCCAAAGAATAGCAAGGAGAGATAAGAAAGCCTTCCTCAGTGATCCATGCAAAAAAAAAAAAAAAAAGAAAAGAAAAAATAGAATGGGAAAGACTAGAGATCTCTTCAAGAAAATTAGACATACCAAAAGAACATTTCATGCAAAGATAGGCACAATAAAGGACAGAAACTCTAAGGACCTAACAGAAGCAGAAGATATTAAGAAGAGGTTGCAAGAATATGCAGAAGAACTGTACAGGAAAGCTCTTAATGACCAGGATAACCACAATAGTGTGGTCACCCATCTAGAGCCAGACAGTCAAGTGTGAAGTCAAGTGGGCCTTAGGAAGTGTTACTATGGTCTACGGCCATACCACCCTGAATGCGCCCGATCTCGTCTGATCTTGGAAGGAAGTGTTACTATGAACAAAGGTAGTGGAGATGATAGAATTCCAGTTGAGCTATTTCAAATCCTAAAAGATGCTGCTGTTAAAGTGCTGCACTCAAAATGCCAGCAAATTTGGAAATTTCAGCAGTGACCACAGGACTGGAAAAGATCAGTTTTTATTCCAATCCCAAAGAAGGGCAATGCCAAATGATGTTTGACTGTGTGGATCACAACAAGCTGTGGGAAATTGTTAAAGAATGGGAATACCAGACCACCTTACCTGCCTCCTGAGAAACCTATATGCAGGTCAAGAAGCAACAGTTAGAACCAGATATGGAACAATGGACTGGTTCCAAATTGGGAAAGGAGCATGTCAAGGCTGTATATTGTCACCCTGCTTATTTAACTTTTATTCAGAGTAAATGATGCGAAATGCCAGGGTGGATAAATCACAAGCTAAAATCAAGATTTCCAGGAGAAATATCAATAACCTCAGATATGCAGATGCTGCTGCTGCTGCTAAGTCACTTCAGTCATGTCCAACTCTGTGAGACACCGTAGACAGCAGCCCACCAGGCTCCCCCTGGGATTCTCCAGGCAAGAACACTGGAGTGGGTTGCCATTTCCTTCTCCAGATATGCAGATGATACCACCATAATGGCAGAAAGTGAAGAGGAACTAAAGAGCCTCTTGATGAGGGTGAAAGAGGACAGTGAAAAATCTGGGTTAAAACTCAACATTCAAAAAATAAGATCAAGGCATCCGGTCCCATCACTTTATGGCAAACAGATGGGTAAAAACTGGAAACAGTGAGAGACTTTATTTTCTTGGACTCCAAAATCACTGCAAATGGTGACTGCAGCCATGAAATTAAATGATGCTTGCTCCTTAGAAGAAAAGCTATGACCAACCTAGACAGCATATTAAAAAGCAGAGACATTACTTTCCTGAGAAAGGTCCGTCTAGTCAAAGCTATGGTTTTTCCAGTAGCCATGTATGGATATGAAAGTTGGACCATAAAGAAGGCTGAGTGCTGAAGAATCGATGCTTTTGAATTGGAAAGACTAGAGATCTCCTCAAGAAAATTACAGACACAAAGGGAATATCTAATGCGAAGATGTGCACAATAAAGGACAGATACAGTCTGGAGCAAACAGAAGCAGAGGAGATTAAGAAGAGGTGGCAAGAATACACTGAAGAACTGTACGAAAAAGCTCTTAATGACCTGGATAACCACAATGATGTGATCACTCACGTAGAGCCAGACATTCTGGAGTGTGATGTCAAGTAGGCCTTAGGAAGCATTGCTATGAACAAAGTTCGTGTAGGTGATGGAATTCCAGATGAGTTATTTCAAGTCCTAAAAGATGATACTGTGAATGTGCTGCACTCAATATGCCAGCAAATTTGGAAAATTCAGCAGTGGCCACAAGACTGGAAAGGGTCAGTTTCAATTCTAATCCCAAAGAAGGGCAATGCCAAAGAATGTTCAAGCTACCACACAACTGTACTCATTTCACATATTTGCAAGGTAATGCTCAAAATCCCTTCCCAGGGAAGCCTGGTGTGCTGCAGTCCATGGGGTTGCAGAGTTGGACATGACTGAGGAACTGAACAACAACCAACTAGCCTCTGACAGCTCTGCCCCATTGAGGATTGAGTGTGGAGATGACACAGCTGCTTGGGTTGCGGGGATCTTGGTGGCACCACAGTGCAGGGATACCAGCTGCCTCAGCCACAGGAGCTATGGCACTATTGGAGTCTTTTTCTAGCCTCTGGCAGCTGGCGCTCAAAGGGCCTCTTTGGCTAATTCTTCTCTGTTTGGAATGTTCAGGCACTTAAACGGCCCCCCTGTTTTGTGTCCCTCTTTATTGCTTAGCCTGTTAGGCACTTAAAGGGTCACCCTCTCTGGGGTCTTTCTCTATTGTTCAACTGCCAGCACTGGCATGTGGTGAGATAGAGGCTACAGTGATGGTTCCACCCCCTACACATGACTCAGCAGTATCACCTTGCCTCCATGGCTGCCTGGCTTTCCTCCACAGGCATTTCCCACTGCAGTCTCCCTCTTGGGCCATCTCCCTGCAGTCAACAGCAGACCTCACCCTGGTATTGCTCTCCAATCCCTATGCTCCCAGCCCCTGCACTTTCTAGGGGACTTGCATCCCTGTGTGGGGTATGTAGGGCTGAGGCAAGGCTTGTCTGTGTGATTTTCACTCCATTCAGCCTGTCAGAGATCAGCTGCTGCACTTTCCAACAGCCTCAAATGCTTCTCTTCTGTCCCAAATAATTTCCATAATGTGGAGATCTGATCCCTGGTTCAATTTCCAAACCCCTCTGGGTATAGGTCCAGTCCTGCTCTCTCTCTGCTTTCCCCCCTCCTTCCTTAATCCTGCCATGTCTATGGATCTATATATTCCTTCCTGGTGGTCAGGAACTCCTGCCCACTCTCAGATGTTGTTCTGCAAGATCTTCTGTGTTCTGAAGGTTTTCCTGATGCATCCATGGAGAGAGATGTGCTGCTCCTCCAGCTACTCCTCTGCCATATTGTCTCATCTCTGATTTTATTTATTTATTTATTTATTTTTGATGATAGACATTCTAGCTGGTGTGAGGTGATATCTCATTGTAGTTTTGATTTGCATTTCTTGAATGATCAGCAATGTTGAACATCTTTTCATGTGCCCCTTGGCCATCTATCTGTATATTTTCTTTCTTTCTTTTTTCATTTATTTTTATTGGTTGGAGGCTAATTGCTTTACAATATTGTAGTGGTTTTTGCCATACATATTTTCTTTGGAGTAATAGCTGTTTAGGTCTTCTGCCCATATTTTTAGTGAGTTGTTTGTTTTAATGCTGTTAAGCATCATAAGCTGTTTGTAAATTTTGGAGACTACTCCCTTATCAGTCACATAGTTTGGAAATTTGCAAATATTTTCTCCCAGTCTGTGTGTGTCTTTTCATTTTGTTTATTGTTTCCTTTGCTGTGCAAAATCTTTTGAGTTTGAATAGGTCCCATATGTTTATTTTTATTTCCATTATTCTGGGAGGTGGATTGAAAACAATGTGGATATGATTTATGTCAGAGCGTTCTGTTTTCCTCTAGAGGTTTTATGGGCTTCCCTGGTGGCTCAGACGATAAAAGGTCTGCCTGCAACACAGGAGACCCATGTTCAATCCCTGGGTCAGGAAGATCCCCTGGAGAAGGAAATGGCAAGTCTCTCCAGTATTCTTACCAGAAAAATCCCATGGATGAAGGAGCGTGGTGGTCTACACCCTATGGGGGTCACATAGCAAAGAGTTGGACACAATTGAGTGACTAATACATAGGAGTTTCATAGTGTCCAGTCTCACATTTAGGTCTTTAATCCATTTTGAGATTATTTTTGTGTATAGAGTTAAAGAATGATCTAATTTCATTTAAAAAAAATATGTGGCTCTCCAGTTTTCCCAGCACCATTTGTTGAAGAGACTGTCTTTCCAACAGTGTGTAGTCTTGTCTCCTTTGTCATAGATTAATTGATCATAGGTGCATGGGCTTATTTCTGGGTTTTCTATCCTCTTCCATTTATCTATATTTCATTTTTGTGCCAGTATCATACAGTTTTGATGACTATACCTTTGTAGTATAGTCTGAATTCAGGGAGCCTGATTACTCTGGATCCATTTTTTCTTAAGATTGTTTTGGCTGTTTTGGGTCTTTTGTGTCTCAATACAAATTTTGAGATTTTTGTTGTTGTTGTTCCACTTCTGTGAAAAATGCCATTGGTGATTTGATAGGGATTTCATTGAATCTGTAGATTGCCTTGGGTAGTATAGTCATTTTGATAGTATCAATTATTCCAACCCATGCACATGGTATATCTTTCCATCTGTTTATGTCTTTTTCAATTTCTTTCATCAGCATCTTATAGTTTTTGGAGTACAATTCTTTTATCTCCTCAGGTAGGTATTTCATTCCTAGCTGTAGGTTTGTTGTATATGGCCTTTGTTAAGTTGAAGATGGGGGAAAAGTGGAAGCAATGACAAATTTTATCTTCTTGGGCTCCAAAATCCCTGCAGATGGTGAAATTAAAAGATGCTTGCTCCTTGGAAGGAAAGCTATGACAAACTTAGTGTATTAAAAAGCAGAGAAATCACTTTGCTGACAAAGATCCATATAGTCAAAGCTATGGTTTTTCCAATAGTCATGTACAGATATGAGAGTTGGACCATAAAGAAAGCTGAGTGCCAAAGAATTGATGCTCTCAAATTTTGGTACTGGAGAAGACTCTTGAGTCCCTTGGACAGCAAGGAGTCAATTGCACAGCAAACCAGTCAATCCTAAAGGAAATCAACCCTGAATATTCATTGGAAGAACGCTTTCTGAGGTTGAAGCTCCAATACTTTGGGCACCTGATGTGAAGAGTTGGCTCATTGAAAAAGACACTGATGCTGGGAAAGATTGAAGACAAAAGGAGATGGGGGCCATAGAGGATGAGATGGTTAGATAGTATCACCAATTCAATGGACATGAATTTGAGCAAATGATGGGAGATAGTGGAGGACAGGAAAGCCTGGTGTGCCACAGTACATGAAGTCACAAACAATCAGACATGACTTGGTGACTGAGCAATAACACTTTAAATTTTTATTGGAGTATAGTTGACTTACGATATTGTGTTAGTTTCTTCTTCACAGCAAAGTGAGTCAGTTATACATATACTTATGTCCACTCTTTTATATATATATATTTTTCCTGTATAGGCCATTACAGAGTATTGAGTAGAGTTCCTTGTGCTTAAGTACATCCTTATTAGTTATCTATTTTGTAAATCATATCTTTAAAATTTATTTTTATTCTATTTTTTCATACCAGTATATTGCTCTTATTTTTATTTGTTTAATGGAGTATAGTTGCTTTAAATGTTGTGTTGGTTTTTGATGAACAATGGAGTGAATCAGCTATATGTATATATTTGTTCCCTCCCTCTTGAACCTCTCTCCCATCCCTCCATCCCACCCCTGTAGGTCATCACACAGTACCAAGCTGAGTTCCCTGGGCTATACAGCAGGTTCTCAACAGCTATGTGTTTTACACATGATTTTGAATAAATGTAAATCCTACTCTTCCAACTCATGTCACTCTACCCTTCATCTCTTGATGAATATTTAGGTTGCTTCCATGTCCTGGCTACTGTAAATAATGCTACAGTGAATATTGGGGTACCTGTGTTTTTTTTTAATTCTGGTTTTCTCAGGGTATATGCCCAGTAGGGGGATTGCTGAATCATACGCTAGTTCTATTTTTAGGCTTTTAAGGAACCTCTATATTTTTATCCATATTGGTTGTGCTAATTTACATTTTCACCAACAGTATAGAAGGGTTCCCTTTTCTGCACACCCTCTCTAGCATTTATTGTTTGTAGACACTATGATGATGGTCATTCTGAGTGGTGTGAACTGATACCTCATTGTAATTTTGATTTGCATTTCTTTGATAATTAGTGATGTTGATAATCTTTTCATGTGCTTTTTGGCCATCTGTATGTCTTTTTTTTTTTTTTTTTTTTGAGACATGCCTATTTAGTCTTCTGCTCAGTTTTTGGTTGGGTTTTTTCCTTGATATTGAGCTGCATAAGCTATTTTTATATTTTGGCAGTTAACCCCTTGTCAGTTGCTTCATTTGCAAATATTTTCTCCCACTCTGAGTGTTGTCTTTTTGTTTGTTTATGGTTTCCTTTACTGTGCAAAGGGATTTCCTTGGGCTCAGCTGGTAAAGAATCCGCCTGCAATGCTGGAGACCTGAGTTCTATCCCTGGGTTGGGAAGATCCCCTGGAGAAGGGAAAGGCTACACACTCCAGTATTCTGGCCAGGAGAATTCCATGGACTATGTAGTCCATGGGGTCACAAGGAGTCAGACACAATTGAGGGGCTTTCACTTACTGTGCAAAAGGTTTTAAGTTCAATTAAGTTTCTGATGTTTATTTTTGTTTTTACTCTCATTATTGTAGGCAGTGAATCTAAAAGGATCTTATAGTGATTTATGTCATAGAATGTTCTGCCTAAGTTTTTCTCTAAGAGTTTTATAGTGTAGACTTACTTTTATGTCTTTAATCTATTTTGAGTTAATTTTGTGTATGGTGTTATAGAGTGTTCTAATTTCACTCTTTTACATGTAGCTGTCCAGTTTTCATAGCACCACTTAATGAAGAGACTGGCTTTTCTCCATTGTATGTTCATGCCTTCTTTGTCATAGATTAGGAGGCCATAGGTGCATTTGTTTATCTCTGGACTTTTATCCTGTTCCATTGATCTATATGTTTGTTTTTGTGTCAGTTCATACTGTTTTGATTATTGTACCTTCATAGTATAATCTGAACTCGGGGACCCTGATTCCCCCAGCACCATTTCACTTTCTCAAGAGTGCTTTGGCTATTCAGGGTCCTCTGTGTTTCCATACAAATTGTAAATTTTTTTAATTCTAATTCTGTGAAAAATGCCATTAGTAATTTGATGTGCATGTGTTCTAAGTCACTTCAGTTGTGTCCAACTCTTTGTGACCCTATGGACTTTAGCCTGCCAGGCTCCTCTGTCCATGTGATTCTACAGGCAAGAAAACTGGAATGGATTGCCATGCCCTCCTCCAGGGGATCTTCCCAACCCACGGATAGAACCCATGTCTCTTACATCTCCTGCATTTTCAGGTGGGTTCTTTACCACTCAAGCCACTTGGGAAATCCTGGTAATTTGAGAGTGATTACATAAAATCTGTAGATTGCTTTGGATAGTATCGTTATTTTGACAATATTGATTCTTCCAATTCAAGAACATGGACTCTCTCTCCATCTGTATCATCTTTGATTTCTTTCACCAGTATCTTACAGATTTCTAGGTACAGGTCTTTTGCTTCCTTGGGTAAGTTTATTCCTTCTTGGTGCTCTGGTAAATGGGATGGGATTTTTTCCCTTATTTATCTTTCTGATCTTTTGTTGTTAGTGTATAGGAATGCAAGGGGCTTCCCTGGTGGCTCAATGGTAAGGAATATGACTGTCAAAGCAGGAGATGCAGGTTTGATCCCTGGGTTGGGAAGATTCCCTGGAGAAGGAAATGGCAACCCACTCCAGTATTCTTGCCTGGGAAATCCCATGGACAAGGGAGCTTGGCGAGCCACAGTCCATCAAGTCACAAAGAAGTCATGCATGACTTAATGAGTAAACAACAGCATCAACAAAGAATGCAAGAGATTTCTGTGTATTAATTTTGTTTCCTGAAAACTTATTGAATTTGTTGATGAGCTCTAGTAGCTTTCATTTTGTCATTTTTAGGAGTTTATATGTATATATGTATAATACCAGCTTCATGGATCACTGCCTTATCATGGCAAAGGGGTTTGCATAACTCAATGAAATTATGATCCATGCTACACAGGGCTACCCAAGACAGACTGGTCATAGCAGAGAGTTTGGACAAAATGTGATCCACTGGAGGAGGGAATGGCAAACCACCGCAGTATACTTGCTGTGAGAACCCCATGACCTGCATAAAAAGACAAAAAGTTATGTCACCAAAAGATGAGGCCCTCAGGTTGGAAGGTGTCTAACACCCTACTGAGGAAGAGCAGAGGATGACTAATAATAGCTCCAGAAAGAATGAAATGGCTAGGCCAAAGTGGAAATGATGCTCATTTGTGGATGTGTCTGGTAATGAAAGTAAACTCCAGTACTGTAAAGAACAATACTGCATAGGAACCTGAAATCTTATGTCCATGAATCAAGGTAAGTTGGACATAGTCAAGCAGGAGATGGCAAGAGTAAATATCAACATCTTAGGAGTCAGTGAATTAAAATGGATGAGAATGGGAGATTTTAATTCAGATGACCATTATATCTACTACTATGGACAAGAATCTCATAGAAGAAACGGAGTAGCCCTCATAATCAACAAGAGTCTGAAATGCAGTACTTGGGTGCAGCCTCAAGGCTGACACAATGATCTGTTCATTTCCAAGGCAAACCATTCAACATCAGTTCGGTTCAGTTCAGTTACTCAGTCGTGTCTGACTCTTTGCGACCCCATGGACTGCAGTATTCCAGGCTTCTCTGTCAATCACCAACTCCCACAGCTTGCTCAAACTCATGTCCATTGACTCGGTGATGCCATCCAACCATCTCATCCTCTGTTGTCCCCTTCTCCTCCTGCCTTCAATCTTTCCCAGCATCAGGGTCTTTTCCAATGAGTCAGTTCTTCACATCAGGTGGCCAAAGTATTGGAGTTTCAGCTTCAGCATCAGTCCTTCCGATGAATATTCAGGACTGATTTCCTTTAGGATGGACTGGTTTGATCTCCTTTCAGTCCAACAGACTCTCAAGAGTCTTCACCAATACCACAGTTCAAAAGCATCAATTCTTCGGCGCTCAGCTTTCTTTATAGGCCAACTCTCACATCCATACATGACTACTGGAAAAACCATAGCTTTGACTAGATGGATCCTTGTCAGTAAAGTAATGTCTTTGGTTTTCAATATGCTCTCTAGGTTGGTTATAGCTTTTCATCCAAGGAGCAAGCGTCCTTTAATTTCATGGCTGCAGTCACCATCTACAGTGATTTGGAGCCCAAGAAAATGAAATGTGTCACTGCTTCCATTGTTTCCCTATCTATTTGCCATGAAGTGATGGGACTGGATGCTGTGATCTTAGTTTTTTGAATGTTGAGTTTTAAGCCAGCTTTTTCACTCTCCTCTTTCACTTTCGTCAAGAGGCTCTTTAGTTCCTCTTCACTTTCTGCCATAAGGATGGTGTCATCTGTGTATCTGAGGTTCTTGATATTTCTCCTGGCAATCTTGATTCCAACCTGTGCTTCATCCAGCCCAGTATTTCACATGATGTACTCTGCATAAAAGTTAAATAAGCAGGGTGACAGTATACAGCCTTTATGTACCCCTTTCCCAGTTTGGAACCAGTCTGCTGTTCATTCAACATTACAGTGATCCAAGTCTATACCCCAACCACTCATGCTAAAGAAACTGAAGTTGATAAGTTCTATGAAGACTTACCAGTCTCCAAGGACTAACACCAAAAAAGATGTCCTATTCATCATAGAGGACTAGAATGCAAAGGTAGGAAGTCAAGAGATACCTGGAATAACAGGCAAGTTTGGCCTTGGAGTACAATATGAAGCAGGGCAAAGGCTAACAAAATTCTGCCAAGAGAACACACTAGTCATATCAAATAGTCTTTTTCAACCACACAAGAAATGGCTTTTCACATGGACATCACAAAATGGTAAATACCAAAATCAGATTAATTAAATTCTTTGCAGCCAAAGATGGAGAAGCTGTATGCAGTCAGTAAAAACAAGACCTGGAGCTGACCGTGGCCCAGATCATTAGCTACTTATAGCAAAATTAAGGCTTAAAATAAAGAAAACAAGGACAACCACTAGGCCAGTCAGGTAAACTTAAAAAAATCCCCTAAAGATATACATTGGAGGTTATAAATAGAATCAAGGGATTAGATCTAGTAAACAGAGTATCTGGAGAACCATGGACAGAAGTTTGTAATATTGTACAGGAGGAAGCCAACAAAACCATACCAAAGAAAAAGAAACACAAGAAGGCAAAATGGTTGTCTGAGGAGGCTTTACAAATAGTTGAGGATAGAAGCCAAATGAAAAGCAAGGGAAACACAGAAATGTATAATCAACTAAATTCAGAGTTCCAGAGAATAGCAAGGAGAGACAAGAAGGCCTTCTTTTCAATGAACAATGGAAAGAAATAGAGGAAAACAACAGAAAGGGGAAAACTAGATATCTCTTCAGGAAAATTGGAAATATTAAAGGGACATTTCATTGAAAGATGGGAAAAATAAAGGACAGGAACAGGAAAGACTTAATAAAAGCAGAAGAGATAATGGCAAGAATACACAGAACTGTACAAAAAAGTCTTAATTATCTGGATAACCATAATGGTGTGGTCACTTACCCAGAGCTAGACATTCTGGAGTGTGAAGTCAAGTGTGCCTTAAGAAGCACTGCAGCCAATAAAACTAATAAACATGATGGAATTCCAGCAGAGCTATTTCAAATCCTAAAAGATAATGCTATTAAAATGCTACACTCAATATGTCAGCAAATTTGGAAAGCCCAACAGTGGCTACAGGACTATAAAGGTCAATCTTCATCCCAGTTGCAAGAAGGGCAGTACTAAAGAATGTTCAGTCTACTGGACAGTTGCACTCATCTCTCATGCTAGTAAGTTTATGCTCAAAATCCTTCAAGCTAGGCTTCAGCATTACATGAACAGAGAACTTCCAGATATTCAAGCTGGGTTCAGAAAAGGCAGAGGAAACAGAGATCAAATTGACAACTTTCCCTGGATCATAGAGAAAGCAAGCGAATTCCAGAAAAGCATCTACCTCTGTTTCATTGACTATGCTAAAGCATTTGACTGTATGGATCATAGAAAACTGTGGAAAACTTTTAAAGAGATGGGAATACCAGAACATCTTATCTGTTTCCTGAGAAACTTGGATGTGGGTCAAGAAGCTACAGTTAGAATCTTATATGGAACTATCAACTGGTTCAAAATTGCTAAAGGAGTACAACAAGGCTGTTTATTGGCACATCATGCAAAATGCTGGGCTGGATAAGTTACAAGCTGGAATCAAGTTTGCCAGGAGAAGTAACAACCTCAGATAAGCAGATGATACCACTTTAATGGCAGGAAGTGAAGAGGAACTAAAGAGCCTCTTGATGAGGGTGAAAGAGGAGATTGAAAATGCCGGCTTAAAACTCAATATTGAAAAAATAAAGATCATGGCACCCAGTTCTATCACTTCATGGCAAATAGAAGGGGGAAAGGTGGAAGCACTAACAGATTTCCTCTTCATGGGCTCTAAAATCACTGTGGATGGTGACTGCAGCCATGAAACTAGAAGACGATTGCTTCTTGGCAGGAAAACCATGGCAAACCTACACTGTATTAAAAAGCAAAGACATCACTTTGCCAACAATGGTCTGTATAGTCAAGGCTATGATCTTTCTAGTAGTCATATACAGATGTGAGAGCTGGACCATAAAGAAGGCAGAACACCAAGGAATTGATGCTTTTGAATTGTGGTGTAAAAGACTCTTGAGAGTCCCTTGGACAGCAAGGAGATCAAACCAGTCAATCTTAAAGGAAATAAACCTTGAATATTCATTGGAAGAACTAATGCTGAAGCTGAAGCTCCAATACTTTAGCCACTTGATGTGAAGAGTTGACTCATTGGAAAAGACACTGATGATTTGAAAGATTGAGGGCAAGAGAAGAATGAGGCAACAGAGGATGAGATGGGTAGATAGCATCACTGATTCAATGGACATGAACTTGGGTAAGATCCAGGAGATGGTGAAGGATAGGGATGTCTGGCATGCCACAGTCCACAGGGTCATAAAGAGTTGGACTGGACTTGGTGACTGGACAAGAATATGTATAGTATCATGTTGTCTAAACAGAGACAATTTTATTTCTTTTCCAATTTGGATTCTTTTTATTTCTTATTCATCTCTCATACTCATGAGTAGGACTTCCAAAACTATGCTGAATAAAAATAGCAAGAGTGGATATTTTTGTCTTTCCAACCTTAGAAGACATTAAAGGAATGCTTTCAGCATTCCACAATTGAGTATAATGTTAGCTATAGGTTTGTTTTATATGGCCTTTATTATGTTGAGGTATATTCCCTCTGGGTTTCCCAAGTGGTACTAGTGGTAAAGAACATGTTTGCCAATGCAGGAGACATAAGAGATGTGGGTTCAACCCCTTGGTTGGGAAGATCCTCTAGAGGAGGGCATTGCAGCCCACTCCAGTATTCTTGCCTGGAGGATCCCATTGACAGAGGAGCTTGGCGGGCTACAGTCCATGGGGTCTCAAAGAGTTGGACACAACTGAAGCGACTTAGCACACACATGCATATTACCTCTATGTCCACTTTCTGAAGAGGTTGTTTTTTATTTTTATTATAAATGGTGTTGGACTTTGTCCTTCAAGTTGTTGATGTCATGTATCACATTGATTGATTAGCATATATTGAAGAATCCTTGAAACCTTTGGGATAAATCTCACTTGATTAGGGAGTATGATACTTTTAATAAGTTGTTGGATTCAATTTCCTAGTATTTTGTTAGGATTTTGAGTTTTTGTTCATCAGTGATAGTGACCTGTCATTTTATTTTTTTGTGATATTTTGTCTGCTTTTGGTATTACATGGATGATGGTCTCATAGAATAAGCTTCTAAGTGTTCCTTCTGCTGCAATTTTTGGGAAATGTTTCAGAAGGATACATGTTAGCACTTCTCTAAATGTTTGATAGAATTCACCCCTAAAGACCCCTTGTCCTTGACTTTTTTGGGGTTTTTTAAAAATCACAGTTTCAATTTTGGTACTTGTGATTGGTCAGTTCATATTTCCTATTTCTTTCTGGTTCTGTTTTGGGAGATTGTAACTTTCTAAGATTTTGTCCATTTCTTCCAGGCTGTCCATTTTACTGGAATAAACTTGCTTGTAGTCTTTTATGATCCTTTATTTTTCTGTGGTACCAGTTTTATTTTTCCCTTTGTCATTTCTGATAGTATTGATTTGAATCCTCTCCCTTTTTTTCTTGATGAGTCTGACTAGAAGTTTATCAATTTTATCTTACCAAAGAACCAGCTTTTAGTTTCACTGATCTTTTCTATTCTTTTCTTTTCTATTTAATTTATTTCTCTCCTGATCTTTATGATTTGTTTCCTTCTACTAACTTTGGGTTTTGCTTGTTCTTTTTTCCCTAGTTCCTTTAGGTTTAAGTTTAGATTGTCTATTTGTGATTTTTTATTGTTTCCTGAGGTAAAATTGTACGACTATAAACTTCCCTCTTAGAACTGATCTTGCCACATTATATAGGCTGTGGATCATTGTGCATGTGTTTTCATTTGTCTGTAGGCATTTTTTATTTACTCTTTTATTTCTTCTGTGACCCATTGATTGTGTAGTAGCGTATTGTTTAGTTTCCATGTGTTTTTTTTTAGTTTTTTTCCCTTGTAGTTGATTTATAATCTCATAGCATTATGATAAGAAAAGATGCTTGATATGATCTCACTTTTCTTTTTTTTTCCTCATTTATTTTTATTAGTTGGAGGCTAATTACTTTACAATATTGTAGTGGTTTTTGTCATACATTGACATGAATCAGCCATGGTAATGATAACCCTATATGCAAAACAGAAAAAGAGACACAGATGTACAGAACAGAATTTTGGACTCCGTGAGAGAAGGCGAGGGTGGGATGTTTCGAGAGAACAGCATCAAAACATGTATATTATCTAGGGTGAAATAGATCACCAGCCCAGGCTGGATGCATGAGACAAGTGCTCGGGCCTGGTGCACTGGGAAGACCCAGAGGAATCGGGTGGAGAGGCAGGTGGGAGGGGGGATCGGAATAGGGAATACATGATCTCACTTTTCTTAAATTTACCAAGGCTTGCTTTGTGACACAGCATGTGATCAATCCTGGAGAAAGTTCCATGTCTCCTTGAGAAGAATGTGTGTTCTGCTTCTTTGGATGGAATACTCTTTAAATGTCAGTTAAGTCTATCTGGTCTAATTTGTTATTTAAATCCTGTGTTTTCTTATTGATTTTTCTGTCTGAATGATTTGTCCATTGAAGAAGGTGTGTTAAATCCCCCACTATTATTGTGTCACTTTCAATTTCTCTTTTTATAGATGTTAGAATTTAGTTTATATTCTGGGACGCGCCTATGTTGGGTCCACCAATATTTACATTGTTGTATCTTCTTGGATTAATCCCTTGAGCATTAGCTACTTTGCTTCTTTGTCTCTTGTAACAATCTTCATTTTAGGCCTATTACGTTTGATATGAGTATTGCTACCCCAATTTTCTTTTGATTTCCATTTGCATGGAATACCTTTTTCCTTCCTCTCCCTTTGAGTCTGTATGTGTCCCTAGATCTGAAATGGGTCTCTTATAGACAGCATATGTATGGGTCTTGTTTTTGTACCCATTCAGCCACCCTCTGTCTTATGGTTGTAGTATTTAATCCATTTGCATTTAAGGTGATTATCAATATGTATATTCCTCTTGCCATTTTCTTAACTGTTTTGGGTTTCTCTTGTAGGTATTTTTCTTCCCTGTCTGTTTTGTTCTCTTCTCTTGTAATTTGATGACTAAATTTAGTGTTGTGTTTGGATTCCTTTTTATTTACTTGTGTGTACATACTGTAGAATTTTGGTTTGAAGTTACCATGAGGTTTTGAGGTAGCAGTCTATAAATAAGCTAAATTGTTTTAAATTTCTGGTCTTTTAATCTTATACTCATTTGCAATATCCTGAATTTGTGCTCTCTCTTTTTTTTTCACAATTTCTGGTTTTGATATCATACCTGTGTGTGAATTATTCACTATCTTTCCTGCATGCTTGCCTTTACTGGTGAGCTTTTCCATCCAAAATTATTTATTGTTTCTAGTAGTGGCCTTTTCTTTTTCTGCTTAGAGAAGTTCCTTAGCATTTGTTACAGATCTGGTCTGAATTCTCTTAGCTTTTGCTTGTCTGTAAATCTTTTGATTTCTCTGCTAAATCTGAATGAAAGCCTTTCTTGGTAGAGTACTCTTGGTTGTAGGTTCTTCCCCTTTTATCATCTTAAATATATTTTTTCACTCCCTTCTATCCTGCAGAGTTTCTTCTGAGAAATCATCTGATATCCTTATGGAAGTTTTCTTGTATGTTATTTGTTTCTTTTCCCTTGCTGCTTTTAATATCTTTCTTTGTCTTTCTAGTGCTCAGTCACTAAGTTGTGTCCAACTCTTCATGACCCCATGGACTGTAGCCCACCAGGCTCCTCTGCCCATGAAATTTTCAAGGCAAGAATCCTGGAGTTGGGTGCCATTTTCTACTCCAGGGGATCTTCCCAACCCAGGGATTGAACCCACATGTCTTGCATCTCCTGCATTGGCAGGCAGATTCTTTACCATTAGTGCCCCTGGGAAGCCCAATATAATGTTATACATCAACTATATCTCAATTTAAAAATAGAGAGACATTAAATTAAAGACAATTATATTGTCTTTAAATTTTGTCTATTTGATTACAATGTGTTTCTGCATTTTCCTCCTTGGGTATATCCTTCCTGGAACTCTCTTTGCTTCTTAGACTTGGGTGACTATTTCCTTTCCCATGTTAGGGAAGTTTTTAGCTATTATCTCTTCAAATAATTTCTCAAGTTCTTTCTCTCTCTGTTTTCATTTTTTGCACTCTTATAATACAAATATTCATGCATTTAATGTTATCCCGGAGTTCTCTTAGGCTGTCCTCATTTCTTTTCACTCTTTTTCTTTATTCTGTTCTATGGTGGTAATTTCCAGTAGTCTGTCTTCCAGATCACTTATCCATTCTTCTGCCTCAGTTACTCTGCTATTGATTCCTTCTAGTGTATTTTAAAATTTCAGTTATTGTATTGTTCATCTTTGTTTGTTTTTTATTTCTTGTAGGTCTTTGTTAAACATTTCTTTTATCTTTTTGACATGTGCCTCCATTCTATTTCTGAGATCTTGGATCATCTTCACAATCATTACTCTGAAATCTTTTTCTAGTAGATTGATTGTCTATTTCCACTTCACTTAGTTGTTCTTCTGGGGTTTTATTGTGTTCCTTCATCTGAAATATTTTTCTTTGCCACCTCATTTTGTCCAACTTTCTCTGCCTGCAGTTTCCATTCCACAGGCTGCAGGATTGTAATTCTTTCATCTACTGTCTGCTCTCTGGTGGATGAGGCTGTCTAAGAGACTTTTGCAGGCCTCCTGGTGGGAGGGACTTGTTGGCCACTGGTGGGTGGAGCTGGGTGTTTTTCCCCTGGTGGATGTGTCTATGCTCAGGAAGACTTTCAGCAGCATGTGTGCTGATGGTTGGGGCTGTGTTCCCACCCTATTGGGCTTCCCTGGTTGCTCAGACAGTTAAGAATCTGCCTGCAATGCAGGAGACCCAGGTTCGATCCTTGGGTCAGTAAGATTCCCTGGAGAAGGGAATGGCAACTCACTCCAGTATTCTTGCCTTGAGAATTCCATAGTCAGAGAAGGCTGGTGGGCTACAGTCTATGGGATTTCAAAGAGTCAGATATGACTGAGTAACTAACACTTCTGGTTCTATCCTGTTGGTTGTTTGGCCTGAGATGTTCTAGCACTGAAGCCTATAGTCTATTGGGTGGGGCTGGATCTTGTGGAGGAAATGGTGGCCTCCAGGAGGGCTCACACCAATAAGTAATTGTTAGAGTTGCCACTTATCAATATTTTTGTCTGTGTGGTGAGCCACAGTTGGCCCTCCCCCACCTCCACAGGAAACCCTATAATACTAGCATGTAGATATGACTCAATCTCTTGTGAAGTCACTGCTTTTATCCCCTTTGTCCTGGTGTGCACAGGATCTTGTGTGTGCCCTTTAACACATTATTGACTAGAGACATAGTAATACATCTTTTGTTCCCTGAACGTTATTGACTGGAGACATATAAATACCTTTTTAGAGTGTGATACAATTAACATCACTGTGTGAAGTTGTTTATCTTAAAATTGATTAAGTATTCATTATACAATTTATAATTGTCATTATCATTCACATTTTGTTCTGTTAGGTTTTTATTCCAACCTTGTGTATATTATAAATGAAAGTTTCTTGCCATAAACTTTAAAAAAAATGATGTTTTGTGAAATTTTGAGTGAAGAATTTTTCAGTAAATTTTATGCAGGTACTTTCTCTTATTGTCCTAGCAACATATGCACTAACGTCTTCAGAAGATGATAGTTCTTCAAAATATAGTTCTGATTCAGATTAAGTGAATATTAGACTAACAAAAAAGACAAAAAGCTTTAATGATTGATTCTCATATGGAAAATGAAAAATGAAACATTTTGGAGAGTTTGGAGAGTATGCTGGAGAATGCTCCTTTGCTTCTACAGAAGAGTGGATTGAAGACATAATTTCATGACAATTGGAAGACTTTGCTGGCGTGTCAGGTGTAATTATTGAATGTAATAACCCACAAAGTGTTAGTGAAATAACAGAATTAATTTTGGTAAAGATGTTTGGAGTCGACTGCTTCTCAAACAAACCTGTGTCACCAGCAGAATGAAAAATCATATATAATGTATGATAAGAATTTAAAATGGACTGATGTAACCAATTGTGACATTAAGAAGGTTCCTAGATTAATAATTTTGATGGAACAAATAGGAAAGTCACATTGGGAAAAATAGTGGTTGACTGATCCCTTACTTGAAACACCTATCTTTCCAAAGATTATGTGTGATGAGAAAAAGGTTTGAATAATGACATTTCTTAACTTTAATGATAACTCAGAAACACCACTTCCTGTAGGCAGAATTTCAAAAGTTAAACCTCTTTTGGATTATTTTCTACTGAAATTTCAATTGATCTATACACCCAAACAAGAGTTATCACTTGATGTGTCAATAATAAAGTGGAGACGATGACTCAGATTCAAAGCCTATAATCCCAGAAAACTTACACAGTATGGAATAGTGAAAGTGAAATATATACAATCTATGATTAGGTTATATATATATATATACATATATATACATATATACACATACATACATACATATATATATACACATACATATATATACAACCTTGAGATTTACATGGTGAAAGGAAACAATATTATTGGTTCTATTAATAACACATTATCTTGGTTCATTGCACCATATTTACCAAGACAATTATTACAATAGTGTGTCCACATCTTTTCAGATTGTTTATTGTTTATTGTTGAAAAATAAATCCAGGTTTCGTGGGACTATACAAGAAAATTGTGGTCTACCAAACCAAATTTAAAAATTTTAAACCTAAAAATCTACAGAAGGGAGAAATGACAGTCTTACAGACGTGAGGAGTGATTTTTCTTATATGGGAAGATAAGAGGCTAGTTCTCCTGGTGACAGCTGTTGATGATGCCTCCATAGAATCTACAGAAAAAGAAGACAGGAGGACTGATGATCAGATAACTAAGACCTCTTGTATATTAGAATATGATAAATTATGAAAGGAGTTGATTGATCCAATCAATATCTGGCAAACTTCAATATCCTCTGGAAAACTTGAAAATGGTATAAGAAAGTGGGTTTCTGTTTGAGTAATTTATGTTTATTCAATGCATTTAAAATTTATTGTAGCTTTAATGCCCAGAATAAAATGACTTACAGGCAAATTTTGTTAGCAGTAGCTAAAGAATGGGTAACTTACTTTCTGGTGAATGTAGTGGTGGTGCCACACCTTGTTCTTGTGGCATTTCTTTTTTTTTTTTTTTTCATTTATTTTTATTAGTTGGAGGCTAATTACTTTACAATATTGTAGTGGCATTTCTAAAAGAGCCCCCCGTAAGGATCCACCTTGTCGACTATCATGTAATAAAAGAATCTATTCTGGAGGCAGTAATATGCAGAGGACTAAAAAAATTGCTCCCCAAAAGTGTAGAGTCTGCTCTTCCAGGGGAAAGTGAAGTGAAATACACTCTTGCAGTGGAACATAGGATATTTGTAATAGATGTTCTGTTCACCTTCACAGAGGTGACTGCTGCACTGCCTGTCACACTGACAAAATATTAGACATATACAAAGTTTCATATAAATACATTAAGCTCAAAAAAAGTTATTGCTATTTATTCAAACATGGGTATTTCAATATTTATTTACATAACAAATCCCTAGTCACAAGCGTTAGTTTCTGCAAACCACCATCCTGCCCATCGGTGATGTGGTTTACTAAAATTTATTTTAATTGGAAGATAATTTATTTGCAATATTGTGACGGTTTTTGCCATATATCAATATAAATCAGTCATAGGTATACATGTGTCCCCTTCATCCTGAACCCAGTCCAAACCACTCCTCACCCTATCCCTCCAGGTTGTCACAGAGCACTGACTTTAGGTGCCCTGTTTCATATATCAAACTCGCACTGGTATCTATTTTACATATGGTATTGTATATGTTTCAATGCTATTCTGTCAAATCACCCCACCCTCTCCTTCTCCCATTGAGTCTAAAAGTCTGTTCTTTACATCTGTGTTTCCTTCATTGCCCTGCATGTAGGATTGTTGATACCATCTTTCTAAATTTCATATATATGCATTAATATACAGTATTTGTCCTTCTCTTTTTGACTTACTTCACTCTGTATAATAGGCTCTAGGTAAATCCACCTCATTAGAATTGACTCAAATAATTACTTTTTATAGCTGAGTAATACTCCAAGCCAGGCTTCAGCAATACGTGAACTGAGAACTTCCAGATGTTCAAGCTGGTTTTAGAAAAGGCAGAGGAATCAGAGATCAAATTGCCAATATCTGCTGGATCATCAAAAAAGCAAGAGAGTCCCAGAAATACATCTATTTCTGCTTTATTGACTACGCCAAAGCCTTCGACTGTGTGGATCACAATCAACTGTGGAAAATTCTGAAGGAGATGGGAATACCAGACCACCTGACCTGCCTCTCGAGAAACCTGTATGCAGGTCAGGAAGCAACAGTTAGAACTGGACATGGAACAACAGATTGGTTCCAAATAGGAAAAGGAGTATATCAAGGCTGTATATTGTCACCCTGCTTATTTAACTTATATGCAGAGTACATCATGAGAAACGCTGGGCTGGAAGAAGCACAAGCTGGAATCAAGATTGCCGGGAGAAATATCAATAACCTCAGATATACAGATGACACCACCCTTATGGCAAAAAGTGAAGAAGAACTAAAAAGCCTCTTGATGAAAGTGAAAGAGGAGAGTGAAAAAGTTGGCTTAAAGCTCAACATTCAGAAAACTAAGATCATGGCATCCAGTCCCATCACCTCATGGGAAATAGATGGGGAGACAGTGGAAACAGTGGCTGACTTTATTTTTTGGGGCTCCAAAATCACTGTAGATGGTGACTGCAGCCATGAAATTAAAAGACGCTTACTCCTTGGAAGGGAAGTTCTGACCAACCTAGACAGCATATTAAAAAGCAGAGACATTACTTTTCCAACAAAGGTCCGTCTGGTCAAGGCTATGGTTTTTCCAGTGGTCATGTATGGATGTGAGAGTTGGAATGTGAAGAAAGCTTTGCACCGAAAAATTGATGCTTTTGAACTGTGGTGTTGGAGAAGACTCTTGAGAGTCCCTTGGACTGCAAGGAGATCCAACCAATCCATCCTGAAGGAGATAAGTCCTGGGTGTTCATTGGAAGGACTGATGCTGAAGCTGAAACTCCAATACTTTGGCCACCTCATGTGAAGAGTTGACTCATTGGAAAACACCCTGATGCTGGGAAAGATTGAGGGCATGAGGAGAAGGGCCTGACAGAAGATAAGATGGCTGGATGGCATCACCAACTCAACAGACATGAGTTTGAGCAAACTCTGGGAGATAGTAAAGGACAGGGAAACCTGGCATGCTGCAGTTCATGGATACCAAGGAGTCAGATACTAGTTAGTGTCTGAACAACAATCCAGCATAGTATTGGAAGTTCTAGGCAGAATCAAGTGAGAAAAAAATAATAAGATATCCAAATTTTAAATGCAGAAGTAAAATTATCTCTGCTTACAGATGTCATATAGAAAACCCTAAAGATTAAAATAAATATGTTAGAGAAAATAAACTAATTCAGCAACATCGAACGGAGCAAAATCAACATGTAAAAATTAGTTGTATTTCTATATGCTAACAATGAATATTCTGAAAAGGAAATTAAGAAAGCCATTCAAGTTAGAGAGGCATGAATAAAATGAAGTACTTAGGAGTAATTAAACCAAAGAGGTGGAATACTCGTACACTGAAAACTACAAAACAGTGCTGAAAGAAATTAAAGACATACATACATAAAGAAACATTTTATGCTCATTAATTGGAAGACTTAATATTTTTAAAATGATAATATTACCCAAAGAGATCTACAGAATCAATGCAATCCCTATCAAATTCCCAAAGATATATATTTTTGAAAAATAGTAAGCTCCAATACTTTGGCTACCTGATGAGAAGAGCCAAACCATTGGCGAAGATTGAAAGCAAAAGGAGAAGGGGTAACAGAATGAAACAGATAGATAGCATCACCAACTCGATGGACATGAATATGAACAAACTCTGGAAGATGGTGGAGGACAGAGAAGCCTGGAGTGCTGTAGTCTGTGGGGTCACAAGGAGTCCACACAACTTAGCAACTGAACAACAACAACACAAAACTCATCCTGAAATTTCTTATGAAATCACAGTTGATTCCCAGTATCTGAAACAATACTGAAAAGTGAAGAACAAAGTTGGGGGACTTACACTTTCTGATTTTAAAACTTACCACAAAGCTACAGTGATCAAAACAGTGTGAAACTGGCATAAAGACAGACATATAGACAAATGAAATAGAACAGACAGCTCAGAAATAAATTCTCACATTTATTATCAATTGATTTTCAACAAGTGTGCCAAGACTATAAAATGGAGAAAAGATTGTTTTTCTTCAATGGATAGTGCTGAGAAAACTGGATATTTGCATACAAGAGAACAAAATCAGACACTTGCCTTATACCATATACAAATATCAATGCAAAATGGATCAAAGAACAAGACAAATGTTTTATATGTAAAACACTTAGAAGGAAAACTAAGTGACATAGGAGACATAGAGGGCCAACTTCATGACATTGGTTTGGCGATGGTTTCTTAGAGATGATGCCAAAAGTACAGGCAACAAAAGCAGTATAAATAATGCAGACTTCATCAGAATTAATAATGTTTGTGCATCAAAGGACACTATCAAGAGAGTGAAAAGATAACCCCCAGAATGAGAGAAAATCATTTGCAAATCATATATTTGACAATGGCCTAATATCTAGAATACACAAAAATTATACATCTCAACAACAACAAAAATCAAACCAATTCAAAATGGACATAGAGCTTGAATAGACATTTTCTCTAAATAAGGTTTGTGGGCATGCATGCTAAGTCACTTCAGTCATGTCCGAAGTGCAACCATATGGGTTGTAGCTGGCCAGGCTCCTCTGTCTATGGGATTCTCCAGCCAACAGTACTGGAGTGGGTTGCTGTTTCCTCCTCCAAAGAATCTTCCTGACCCAGGGATCGAACCCATGTCTCCTGCATTGCATGCGGATTCTTTACCACTGAGTCATTGGGGAAGCCCCAAATAAGGTATACAAATGAGTAATAAGTACTTGGAAATATACTCAACAGAACTAGTTGTTTGGGAAAGTAAATTCAATACCAGAAAGAAATACAACTTCATACTCATTATGATGTGTTAAAAAATGAAAAAAAATATGCTTCAGTAAGAATTGGGAGAAATTGCAACCTTTATGCATTGCTACTGGGAATGTAAAATTCTACAGCCATCATGGAAAATAGTTTGATCTTTCCTCAAAAATGGACACATAGAATTACCACGTGATCCACTAATTCTATTAACACCATGTATTTTCCCAAAGAATTGAAAGCAGAGACTCAAAAGAATACTTGCACATCAAACTTCATAGCAGCATTATTCACAATAGTTCACGTTGGAATCAATCCAAATGTCCATCAAAATATTAAGATACATGTGTGAAAGTCACTCAGTCGTGTCCGACTCTTTGTGACCCCATGGACTATAAAGTCCATGAAATTCTCCAGGCCAGAATACTGGAGTGGGTAGTCTTTCCCTTCTCCAGAGGATCTTCCCAACCCAGGTCTCCTGTATTGCAGGCAGGTTCTTTAACAGCTGAGCCACAAGGGAAGCCCAAGAATACTGGAGTGGGTAGCCTATCCCTTCTCCAGTGGATTTTCCTGAAATTTCAGTTTCCCAGTAATTGAACCGGGGTCTCCTGCATTACAGATGGATTCTTTACCAACTGAGCTATCAGGGAAGCCCTATATTTGCTCCATTTATTTGTCTTCTCTAATTACTGTCTGCAATGTTTTATAATTTTCAGTGAATAAATCTTGTACTTTTGTTAAATCTAATTTTATATATTCTTTTATGATTGATATTATTGTAACAGGTACTGTAATTGAATTTTTATTGTGGTAAAATATACATAAAACAAAATTCACCATTTTAACCATTTATTAAGTGTATAATTCAGTTGCATTAGGTACATTCACAATATTGTACATTTATCATCAATACTCAGTTCCACAACTTTATCATCCCAAACTGAAACTCTGTACCCCTTAAACTATAACTCTCTGTTCCTCATTCCCCCAGCCTCTGATAATATCTATTATACTTTGTGTCTCCTTTAATTTGCCTATTTTATGTCACCTTGTATAAGTGGAATCATACAGTATTTGTCCTTTTGCATGTGGCTTATATCACGTAGCATAATATTTTCAAGGTTCATCCATGTTGTTGTATCAGAACTTCATTCTTTTTTAAGTGTATATATATATATATATATATATATATATATATATATATATATACAGAACCAGGAAAAGAAAATCTGAAATGTACGGCTTTTAACTATGGAACTATCCAGATTGATACTCGAACCTGAAAATTGAATTTTGTAAATAATGTAATCATATACAGTACAGAGAGATAAAATAAGTAAAAAAGAATTTTACCTACATACCTAAAGAATCTGTAAAGAAATACAACAAACAGTGTTGTATATGTAAACAGTGTTTATCTCTATGATAGTAGCATGATAAAAATTAGAGTTCAAATCTGGAAAAGACAGTTTTTAAAAAATTGTTCACTTAAAAAATTATCAGCATTGGCAAAATGGACAAAGTAAACATCACCAATGAGCCTACCCAAAGGAAAAATTTTAATGGCTGCATGGTATTCCATCCTATGGACACTCTATCATATATCTAACCATGTCTTTAATACTGAGATTTAGATTATTTTAAATAACAGCTGTCAAGCAAATGTTAAGATTTTTACGATATATATCACTTTACAATTGAGCATTTCTTCTAAACATTCCCAATGGCTTTAAAGCCAGAATCAAGAGAGAGGGAGGGGCAAGTCCTATCAGTATTAGGACTGGGTTATTGACTATAAGACAGACAGCTGGTTTTATATAGTGGGATACATATACAGAGGTTTTATATAGTGGGATACTCATATAGTGGGATACAGCGTTTTGGCTCTTCATCGCAAGTGCTCTTTAACCCAACCTCCTAACCATCTAACCTCCTTCCTGTCCCCATCCCCTACCCCAGGAAATGTTAGGGGAGATTTTCCAATCTAAAATTACTGGTCACTTATACTATAGCTTGTGGAAAATACAGAAAAACAGAATACAGAATATTTAAATCACTGGCAGTTACACCACCTTGAGACCAGCATTTGCTAATTTTTTTAGTTGTTTTCCCCTTCTAACCTCTCTGTAAATTCTTCTCCCTCTCATCTCTTTCCTTCCCAGAGCCCAGGGCTAAAATCAAAGGGACAGATTTAGAATGGATGAATGCTTTATCTGGCATTTTAGTTGCTATTTTCTCTTTTGAAATTATAAAAATATAATACCAGTTGAAAACTGAAAGAATAAGCTAGTAAAACCTGGTTTCTAGAAAACTTGGGTGGTGCTGTGGGACTAGCGGGAGGTGGATTAAGCAGCCTGGGAAGGTGACACGAGTTGGAAACTTGATAGATCTAATAATTTATTGGTTCATGGTTTGTCGATCACTGCAGCCCAGCAAATGAAATTAGAGTAGAGTTGTCGGGGAGGGAGGGAGTGACGCAACAAGCTATTTGCACCAAAAAAATCTAGCCAAGAGACGGCTGCGTAATCATTGCGGCATCGGTTGTTTCTCGTAGCAGCTGATGCTTACGGAGATCAGCTCACTGCGGCTCTCTGCAGTCTCTGGCCTGCTCGTGCAGGTCACTGCGGCCATCGCTGCTCTCTGTACCCCAGCCAGGATACCGCTACCTCTGGTTCTCACAGCCTCCGCACCGCCTTCATCCCGGCAGCAGCCTCGACCGTCGCTCTAGGCTCCCGCAACACAGTCAGACCACTACCGTTCATTTCACCTCTGTCCCAGTCAGCGCAGCGTCTGATATTCCGGTGAGTCTTTCCTTGCGGAGGTCAGGTCTCCTGATCTTGACGGTAGCCAATTAGGCGTGTGAGGTCCTTTGAAAAATGGCCAAGTCAGCCGACCACAAGGAACTATTAGAATCCAGTCAAGAAGAGTCTGGTGATAAGGTAATGATGGAGGGGTCCGGGGAGCAGCCGGAGAGCGGTGAAGATGCCGCAGCTGTGCCTGGAGTTGATGGGGAGCGCGGTGAAGAAGCCGCTGTGGGTCCTGGGGAAGAAGGGGGAAAAGGTGAAGAGGCTGCTGCTGGGTCCGGGGAAGGCGGGGAAAAAGGTGAAGATACTGATGAGGATTCAGAACCAGACCATCCAAAAGGACTTATCGGTTATCTTTTAGATACAGACTTTGTTGAAAGTCTACCTGTGAAAGTTAAATACCGTGTGTTAGCCCTCAAAAAGCTTCAAACTAGAGTGGCCAATCTAGAGTCCAAATTCCTGAGGGAATTTCATGGTATTGAAAGAAAGTTTGCTGAAATGTATCAGCCTTTATTGGAAAAAAGGCGTCAGATAATCAATGCAATCTATGAGCCTACAAAAGAGGAATGTGAATATAAATCAGATTCTGAGGACTATGATGATGAAATGTATGATGAGGAAGAGATGTGTGGTAATGAGGAGGGTCTGCTACTTGACTACATGGATGAGGATGATGATTGTGAAGAAGATTATTATGATTATGCTATTGAAGAGGAGGCAGAAGAGGATGATGGCAATGATGATGACAATGACGACAACACCAAGGCAGCTGGAGATGAGAATAAAGAAGAAGAGGATCCTAAAGGAATTCCTGATTTTTGGCTGACCGTCTTAAAAAACGTTGACACACTGACTCCTTTGATTAAAAAGTATGATGAGCCTATTCTGAAGCTCCTGACAGATATTAAAGTGAAGCTTTCAGATCCTGGTGAACCTCCCAGTTTCACACTAGAGTTTCACTTCAAACCAAATGAATATTTCAAAAACGAGCTGTTGACAAAGACCTATAAGCTGAAGTCAAGGTTAGCATATTATGATCCCCATCCCTATAGGGGAACCGCGATTGAGTATTGCATAGGCTGTAAAATAGATTGGAATGAAGGAAAGAATGTCACTTTGAAAACAGTCAAGAAAAAGCAGAAGCACCGGGTCTGGGGAACAATCCGGACTGTAACTGAAGATTTTCCCAAGGATTCATTCTTCAATTTCTTTACTCCTCAAGGAATCAACTCAAATGGAAAGGATGATTTTCTACTTGGTCACAATTTACGTACTTACATAATCCCAAGATCAGTATTATTTTTCTCAGGTGATGCACTTGAATCTCAGCAAGAAGGGGTAGTTAGGGAAGTTAATGATGAAATTTATGACAAAATTATTTATGATAATTGGATGACTGCAATTGAGGAAGTTAAAGCTTGTTGCAAAAATCTTGAGGCAATAGTAGAAGACATTGATCGCTAAAGCAGAGTGTACATGGCCCTGAAATTAATTGTCCTAGATCTAGTTACTCAAAATATAACAATTACAATCTTGCATTGTTAATTTTTCTTGTAGTGTAAGTTAAAATGTATGTCTCAGAAATATGAAAAGTTCAAATACTAATTCATTTGACCTTGCATTTTAGTATAGAATACTTTCAAGAAATGTGGACTGTGGTAAGTGATTTAAGACATATTAATATAGTGTTGTGTAGTTTAATCCTTCTGAAGTCCCTTTGTCATGTAAGTATTAATCTGTAGCTATGAATATTATCAGAACTACTAAATGAGATCAATACTTATTCTAAAAGAAAATTTTGGAGAACCAACTCAAGGTTCTTTTGCTGTTTTTTGTATTTGTGTTTTCTTTAGCTACTGGGTTTAATTTTGCCATACCTGCTTCATTTTGCAATCAAAATGCAATAGAATTTAAAACTTGAATGCTTAAGAAAACACCTGCATATGGTTAAGAATTTCAGGCAAAACCACATTTATTGTCAATAACAGCTTGTTCATAGGCTATTGTATTTTATGTGACCATGATAAATAATGAAATTTAGTTGTATTAAAGTTATTTATCAGTGAAGTGTTAATCAAAGTATTTTCCAAAGATTGCCATGTATTGTTCTGTGTAATTGTGTAAACTGTAATTACAGTGTACAATTCTCTTTTCCTATAGTACATTTAATCATTCATTGAAAGTGATCACTTTATCATTTTGAAAAAGAATTTAATGTTCCTTCACCACAAAATGAATAAAATTTTTATTGTTTCATGTTATAAAACTGATCTTTTTTAATTATAAAAGTAATATGTTTATAGCAGGACCAAAATCCATATACCCACTCCTCAAAGAAAAGCATTGTTTATGTTTTGATTTATTGCCTACTGTTCTTTTTCTGTGTGTTTATATATTCATGAAAATTTACTAAAAATATCCTTAGATGTGCAAAGAAATGTATCTTTTTATGGTTTATAAATGATCTAATCTTAATCATGAGTCCCTCTCCACCTCCCAAGATTGTAGGAAAACAAAATCTGTTTTAATGTATCTAGTGGTAGAGAATCTGCTAATGCAGGACAAGCGGGTTTGATCCCTGGGTCAGGAAAATCCCCTGGGGAAGGAAATGGCAATCCACTGCTGTATTCATTCTTGCCTGAAAAATCCAATCCCATGGACAGAGGAGCCTGGCAGGCTACGGTCCACGGGGTCACAAAGGAGTCGGACATGACTTAGAGACTAAACATCAGCAACAGTAAATTCATTATCATTTAATAATTTAAATACTCTAAAAATAACAGGCTCATGTGTGTTAGTCTGTATTTCAGAATACTCTTCCACATCGTTACCTGAATGTAAAGGGGGTAAAGGGACATATTGCTTTATGACATTGGTTGGGAGTGCACTGACTGAGAACCATGGGATGTGGTTGCTCAGAGAGCTGAGTTTATCCCAGAGCTAATTTTGCCTGCCTCAAGTGTGGAAACACAGAAGTTTGACTGCCCCCCTTAGTATACTCTGTGAAGGTCAAATCTATATCTCTGGGATAACAGCAAACTTCTTAATCTCTTCTATGCCATATTAGAGCTGAGAGTGGCTTGGAAGTGCTAACTCTATCTCGTTATTTGTGCCTATCCACTCTTCCATCCCAAGTGATTGTGATGTGATCCCACAAAATTATAAAATGAAAGTGGAACTAAAGCTCCTCTGCTTGTGACTTTTTCTTCCACTATTGAACATACCTCCTCCTTTGGATTTTGGCTCAAAGAGGTAAGTTTTTAACACTGCTTGCTTTTCTTACCACTGTCTCATCTCTACAATCAACTGAGGAGGAAGATATGGGTTTTTTTTTTCTCCTTTTCTGTCTGAACAGGACCCTCCTCTAATATAGTATCTTTCTCCTAGGGACAGTGGTAAACACTCACCTGATTTTCTCTGAGGTTGCAATAGTTGACAGGGTATTGGGAAATAGACAACTATGATAGAGGAACCTCAAATCAGGAAATGCTTCCAATGTATACTTGATAAATGTAGACTTTTTCACGCTTTTCACCACCAATAATTATGACCTTTGTTAAATTTCTGACTCCCTCTAAACCCCTCCCACACATGAAAATTGGTCCCCTTTTAAGAGTGGGTGCTGTTACTCTGTAATAAAAGTAAGGAAAATGAGTATATCTTTCTTGCTATTTCAGGGAGGAATATCAGACATTTTGAAGTCCCTCCTTGGCAATCTACTCCAGTATTCTTGCCTGGAGAATTCCGTGGACAAAGGGAGCCCCACAGGCTACAGTCCATGGGGTCGCAAAGGGTTGGACACAACTGAGTGACTATCAATCCTATTCCTTTCTCTTATCTCTATGAAACAGAGTAGTGAAGCTGCTTCTGGGCTTTCTGCAAGGGCAGGCCTGTCCCCTTTGCTGTATCTCTTGTCAGTGACCTTCAGCTGAAGACCACCAGGGACATACCCTTAGTTGAACAAGTTGAGTTTACTCATTGCTGTGAGAAATATTGTATGTTTTCAGTAAGTGGATGTTAAAAAGAAACATACTTCAGGATTTGGGCTTTGGTTGCATGATTTGGTGGGTGGTCTAAGGAAGTGGGGATATTGGTAGTTCAATAAATCTTACCTATAAGGAGGAGAAACTAGAACAAGGATAAGGCAATAATTGATAAAAAGGTTTAGCTATTCATTAAAGCTATCATGGCAGGGGTGGTTGGTAGATGGCAAAGTGACTTTATTTTTGTCTGTACTTGGAAAAAATTGAGGTTTTGCTTTGAATCATTTTATTGTGCTCCCAGAGTAACCTTGTCTGAGGTTGATATTCTATGATATGGTTTATGTGCACTAGAATAACATGGCCTAGCTCTGAGTATCAGGTCAACTTCCTGATGTCAGGGACTGCTTTTTACATTTCTTTTTCTTTTGCCTCTTCTCAAAGATGCAATTTGATACTGTAATCATTCCCATAGCTTGCGGTGGGATGGAGGTTCATTTGATTTGGGTTTAGACTAGTGTAGAGGCCCTTTGGGGCTTTCTAGGTGGCACAGTGGTAAAGAATCCACCTGCCAATGCAGGTGATGTGGGTTTAATCCCTAGGTAGGGAAGATCCTCTGGAGAAGGAAATGGCAACCCACTTCAGTATTCTTGTCTGAGAAATCTTATGGACAGAGGAGCCTGGCAGGCTACAGTCCATAGGGTTGCAAAGAGTTGGACATGAATGAGCCAATGAGCCCTCACAGAGGCCCTTTAGGCCTTGAGGATAGGCCATCAACTTTAGTCCACATGCCAGAGAGAACTTTATCAGGATTTAGGGCTCGTGTGGCTAAAAATAGAAATTTACCTTAATTTTTTTTTTTTTGGTAATCATTGTTTAAAACTATATTATATATATTGTCCTGGAGGGATTGTTGACCTGGCTGTTGGGCATTGTTAGAAGTTTGGTATTCTGAAGGAAAATACTGAAGTATATAAATACAACAAAATTCCATTTTGGGGTACATAATTTATAGAGTAAATTATGATATTTAATATTATATATTATATGGCAGAGTGATTAGTCTTTGAAGCCAGGCTGTTTGGATTCAAATCAGTTGGGTGACCTTGTGCAAGTTACTTATGTGTCTCAGTTTTCATACCTGTAAAAATACGGTGATAATTGTACAATTATCTCATAGATTATTATGAAGATTTAATTGATTTATGTAAATTTATTGAAATATATATGGCAAATAATAAGTGCTATCTAGGCATATCTATCTTTAATATTTTTATTATTAAGCTTATATCTAAAACACTCAAAATTGTTTAGTATACAATAAGGATACAGTAAATCTTATTAAATTATTAATAATTGTCCCTTTAAATTGTTTCTAATTTACAAAAAGTTAAAGCATATGCTTTGCATTTAAATGACAGAATCTTCAAGATTTCTGCAAGTAATAAGAAGGGCTAATTTACAAGTAGTTCTTATGTTATTGGCAAGTATGATTAATGAAAAGGAAAATAAAGTGACTGACTCTGCTGTTCCTCACTGCCAAGTGCATTGATTAGCCTTGTAGCTTTGTACACTAGGTGTAACACTGATCACAGGCCATTTTGTTAACTGGCTAACAAATGAATCATTAAATTAAAATATTTGGAAACCAGGCAGAAAGAGAATACAGAAAATGAAAATCCCATGAAATTGTGTATCATCCATAGGTATATAACCGATTTGATTTTTCAGTTACCACACAGCAGTGTACAACATATGGCTGACTATTTGAAAGCAGATAACCTTCACATGGAACACTTTAACATGTGTTAATGTGTCTCCACTTCTAGCTTCTTTCAAAACTGTTTATTTTGAATAGTAGTGGTGAGAGTGGGCACCCTTGTCTTGTTCCTGACTTTAGGGGAAATGCTTTCAACTTTTCACCATTGAGGATAATGTTTGCTGTGGGTTTGTCATATATAGCTAGTACAGCCACTATGGAGAACAGTGTGGAGATTCCTTAAAAAACTGGAAATAGAACTGCCATATGACCCAACAATCCCACTCCTGGGCATACACACTGAGGAAACCAGATCTGAAAGAGACGCGTGTACCCCAATGTTCATCACAGCACTGTTTATAATAGCCAGGACAGGAAGCAACCTAGATGCCTGTCAGCAGATTAATGGATAAGAAAGCTATGGTACATATACACAATGGAATATTACTCAGCCATTAAAAAGAATACATTTGAATAAGTTCTAATGAGATGGATGAAACTGGAGCCCATTATACAGAGTGAAGTAAGCCAGAAAGATAAACACCAATATAGTATACTAACACATATATATGGAATTTAGAAAGATGGTAACAATAACCCAATATGCAAAACAGAAAAAGAGACACAGATGTACAGAACAGACTTTGGGACTCTGTGGGAGAAGGGGAGGGTGGGATGTTCTGAGAGAATAGCGTTGAAACAAGTATGCTATCAAGTGTGAAACAGATCACCAGCCCAGGTTGGATGCATGAGACAAGTGCTCGGGCCTGGTGCACTGGGAAGACCCAGAGGGATGGGATGAGGAGGGAGGTGGGAGGGGGGATCGGGATGGGGAACACATGTAAATTCATGGGTGATTCATGTCAATGTATGGTAAGAACCACTACGATATTGTAAAGTAATTAGCCTCCAACTAATAAAAACAAATGAAGAAAACAAAAACAAAAAACTGCTTTTGGCACCTGACCCCTATGTGCCTCAGCTAGAATTGCCTTTCTTCTTACAGGTCACAGGTACTCTTACACATAGAATATGGTTTCATAAAGCATCAAGTGCCCCATGCTTGTACATGCCCTAAGAAAGAAGTTTTATAAAGATCTGGGGTCCTTTATGATCCCTAGTTGTAATTTACTGTCTCTGTAAACTAGAGAATCGTTTATTGATTTAAACCCCATACAAAAGCTTCTACATTCCAATGAAATGTATCACTGGGCCATGGGGATAAAGCTTTCCAAGTAGTCTTATTTGGTAAGATTGGTGCTAAAATAAAAATTTCACAAAGAAACTTCATGAAAATGGTAAAAAAGTGACTATTTTTATTAAATTTTCTATTTCACACTTATGCCCTCAGATACACACACAAACACATACTCTCTCATACACACACACACACACACACACACACACACACACACACACACACACAATACACAGCAGGATGATCCAGAATGAGTGGAAGCTTGTGGTCAGAGAGGTTGACAGCAGGTGGAACCAATATGGACTGCTTTATCATTTGATACTTCTCCATAATCTATCAAAGTGAAAGGAGATAATAAAATTGATAATTTGTATGTGTTCATGCTCACATCTGTGCATACGTGTACATGTTTTAATGCAGAATATGTTAGTAACAACTGCAAGTGATACATAGGCAATAATCTTTGTTGTCCAAAATATCACCTAGAGTTTATCAGGAATCCTATGGATAAGGAAAAAGTAAGTGATTTGCTATGAGATCTCTTCCTCAATATGATGAGATATGTTTCATTTTACAACTTAGAGGAATTGAAAAAAAAGTGCTTTTACTTGCCAAGACTCATATTAGGCAGTTTAAGACATTTACATTTCTTGGTCAAATATTAAACTTACATACTTTTACTATATCTTGTTTGCAGAATACTCCAGCATTAAGTCCCCAGTAGAGTTTGGGTAAAAGTGATTATCTCAGTTTTTCAGATGAGAAATCTGAGATATATTCATTGTAATTTTCCAGTATCATTTAACTAGTGAGCCAGAATTCAGACCTGATCTCATTGCTTGCACTCTTCTCATCACACCATGCTGCCTTTAGTGAGCCTGAATGATGCTGCTAGTTTAGTTATGGTAAAATGTCTATACCCATATTAAAACTTCTTGGTACTACTACTGGGAGAGATATTAACTTAATTCATTGACTTAGTATATGGAAACAGCTAGGCTGAAGCTTTTTAAGAAAACTTCCAAATGCAGCTTAATAGGTAAAAGTATTATAGGAATTAAAAAAAAAAGTATTATAGGAATTAAATCTCACTTCCTCTTAAATATTCTACAATTTATACTTTGGTAATATGACCTACTTATCACTTAATCATAGATTTAATTTAAATTTTTACCTTTTTGAAACCTCAGAGTTTTTTGTTTTTTTGTTTTTTTAAATCTGGGTTCTTGTCCCTATTGTGGAACTTGTATATTTTATGACCTGGGTCAAACTAATAAATTCCACTTGTCAGCAGTTTTCATATCTGTACAGTGGAGATAATTGCAGTACCTAGGTCATAAGATTGTTTTGATAATTCATTGTGATAAAGACTGCCAAGCACTTAGCACAACTCCTGGCATGTAGCAAGTCCTAAAACGTTAGGTGATTATTATTATAATCATCATCATCACTTCTTAGAATTTTTATGGGCATCAAATTATAATGTAATTAGCTTCAAACATATTAGGGAGTTAAATTATAGCTTCTCTTTTATAGCTTTATATCCCTGAGGTAATCCCAAACAGAAAAGGATTGAGGTGATTAAATGTCATGTTTTTCCTTTTTGTTCCTTTTATTTGAAATAATTATAGACTCATGGGCAGGTACAAAAATATAATATAAAATCATGTGAGCCCTATAAGTTTATGCTTTTTGCCAGATTTTGGAATTTTTCAGCTTTTATTTCCTTGAATATTTTTTTCTGCCCCACACTCCTGCTCCTTTCTTTATGGTACCTGGATGACATGAATTTTAGATCTTTTATTATTGTCACAGGCATTGTGGGTTTGCTCATGTTTTTCAGTGTGTTTTCTTTTTGTTCAGATTGGGTCAGTGCTATTTGTATGTGTTCAAGTTCATTTATTCTTTCCTGCCATCTTCATTCAGCAATTAAACCCAGCCAGTGAGTTTTTAATTTAGTTATTTTATTTTTTCAGTGTTATCATTTCTATTTGATTCATTGTTTTGTTTCTTTTCTGAGATGTTCTATTATTCATTTGTTTCAAGAGTGTTCATAACTGCTTCTTGAAGCATTTAATGATGGCTTCTATAAAATCCTTATCAGGTAATTACAATATCTGAGTGACATCTGTTAATCAGTTTTGCTCATTCACGTTGTGATTTTCTGGTTTTTGATATGAGTGATTTTTAAAATTATATCCTAGACATTTTTAGTATTATAAAGCACTGGATCCTATTTAAATCTTATATTTTAGCAGGCTGTCACCCTGGTTAAGTTTACTGGGCGAGTGTTTTTATTTTTGATGACCTTAACAGTTTTGAGGAGAATCAGTCAGGTACTTTGTAGGATACATAAGGACCTCAATTCAGATTTGTTTAATGTTTCTCTCATGCTTTAACTGGGCTTATGGATTTGGGGGAAGAAGAGTAAAGAGGTGAAGTGCCTTTCTTATCACATCACATTGAGGAAAAGTGTCATCAAAATGACATACCTGATGATATTAACCTTAATTATCTGACTAAGATTATGTTAGCTACATTTCTCCACTGTAAAGGTACACTACCTCTTCCCCTCCACTTTCCATAATGTTACTCTTTGGAAGCAAGTTTTACTAAACATAGTCTACACTTGGGTGTTGGGAATTTGTGCTACATCTCCTAGAGGAGTATCTACATAAATTTTTTAGAATTCGTCTTTGCAAGAGGTTTATCTCTTCTATTTATGTACATATTTGTATGTATGTATTCATAGATATGTATTTATGATTTGGGTTATAATCTAGTAGTCCATTATTTCTTTTGTTACATAGATTTTTCCAGCTTTGGCCATTGGTAGCTCTTTGAGTTGGTCCCTATGTCCCTAGGCATATCCCCATATTTGTATGTGCCTGGCACTACAAAATGCTAGTGACTAATTTTGTATGTTCCTATTTCAGTCCTAGAATCAGCCATTTCTCCAAGGATGCTTTATTCCTGTTTTTGGAGAATGGTGTCAGAAATCAGTATCTGAGCACTGGTGGGCTCAGTGCTACTGTGATGTCATTGATTCTACACCTTTTCAGTAAACAGAGCTAGTGTATTCACATCTCTATAATTATCCCCACATCTATTCATCAGTATGTATATTAAGCTAAACATGCTTTCATATTGATTTCTCTGACCCTAATCTGTTACCACATGGATCATTCTAGACTCATCCCCTTGTTTTTCTGTAACCTCTCACTCCAACAGTGAAAAATCTGATTCTCACCATCCATTATCCATTTACTATTTGCTTAATCCCATTATAAATGTTTCAGAACTGTTAACCCATATCCCCAAGAGAAACAACTTAACCAATCACAGTATATTGCTTATGTACAGTCTTGAAAATTATATTTCAATTACAGCTATTCTTGTAATTTGAGCAACCTGTGCAATTCAGAGTTATGTCATGAGTTTTAAGAACTTGAGTGTATATTTGTAAAACTGGTACTTCCATCTTTTCCAAACCACAGCTCATTTATATGTTTTACCTTTAGATAGTTTGTTCATTCATTCAGACTTGGATGTGTCTACTGTGGTCTTAGTGTGGTCATATAAAGAGCAATGAAATTGTATTTCTGTCATTAAGAACTCATAGATAAAGGAATTAAAAGGACTGACCTATTGAGGGCATATCCCAAGAGTCTTAGAGGTACTGGAAAATATAAAATGTGAAAAATGGAATACAGGGAGTAGAATCTGATAGTCACTGAGAGTACTACTGTCATTTTTTTTTTTTTTTTTGGTAATGAGATTGTCTGGGGCATCTAAATTATAGGAGACTTTTAAAGAATTATAACCATTTTAAGTGTACAGTTCAGTGGTATTAGGTACATTCATATCACCACCATTCATTCTAGAACCTGTTATCTTCCCAAACTGAAACTATATATTCATTATACAATAACTCCCTATTCCCCCAGCCTCCAGCCTCTGGAAACTATCATTTTACTATCTGTATCCATGAATTTGACTACTCCAGGTAAGTCATTTAAGTGGAATCATACAATGTTTGTCTTTCTGTGTCTGAATAATTAGCACAATGTCTTCAAGATTCATCCATATTATATATAGCATGTATTAGAGTTTCCTTCCTTTTTAAGACTGAAAAATATTAGATTGTATGTGTAAAATGCATCTTGTTTATCTTTTCAGCCATCAATGGACCTTTGTTTCCCCACCACTCCACCATTTGGCTGTTGTGAATAATGATGCTATGAACATGGGCATACAAATATGTTTGAGACCCTGCTTTTGGGTATATATCCGGAAGTGTACTTGCTAGATTGTATGATAATTCAGTGTTTAATTTTCTGAAGAACTGTCATACTGTTTTCCACTATGGCTCTGCCATTTTACAAGGGTTCCAATTTCTCTACATCTATGGCAATACATACCATCTTCTGTGATTTTCTTTGATAACAGGCATCATAATGGATGTAAAGTGGTATTTCATTGTGGTTTTGATATGAATTTCCCCAATAATTAGTGATGTTGAACATCTTTTGATGAGCTTCATGGCTGTATTATATCTTCTTGGAGAAATGTCTATTCAAGTCCTTTACCCATTTTTGATTTGACTTTTTTGTCATTGAATTGTAAAAATTCTTTGTATATTCTGTATATTAATCAGGTTTATTATTTGAAAATATTTTTTCCCATTCTAGGGTTGCCTTTAAACTCTGTTGATCATATCCTTGGTGCAAGAAAAGTTTTGATTTGATGAAATCCAATTTATATTTTCTTTTGCTGACTGTGCTTTTGGTGTCATATCCAAGAAATCATTACCAATGCCAATGTCACGGAGCTTTGCCCTTGTTTTCTTTTAAGAGTGTTATGGTTTTAACTCTTACATTTAGATATTTGATCTATTTTGTGTTAATTTTTGCATATGATGAAAACAAGGGTCCAACTTCATTCTTTTGCATGTGGATATCCAGTTTTCACAGCATCATTTGTTGAAGCTTCTCCTTTCCTGCATTGAATTATTTTAGCAACCTTGTCAAAAATCATTTGACCATATATGTGAGGATGTATTTCTTAAGAGTCTGTTCTATTCCTTTGGTCTATAGTTCTATCTTTACACCAGTTCACACTGTTTTGATTCATGTAACCTTGTAGTAAGTTTTGATAACAAGAAATATGAGTTATCTAACAGTGTTCTTCCTTTTCAGGATTATTTGGGCTTTCAAGGTCTCTTGAGATTCCATATGAATTTTATGATGGGTTTTTCTATTTTCACAAAATTATAATTGAGATTTCATAGGGATTACATTAAATTTGTAGATTGCTTTGGGTATTATTGACATTTTAACAATATTAATTCTTCCAATCAATGAATATGGGGTGTCCTTATGTTAATTTCTGTCTTTCAGCAATATTTCACATAGTTTACAGTATCCAAATCTCTCACCTCCTTGGTTAGGTTTATTCTTAAATATTTTATTCTTTTTAATGCTACTGTAAATGGAATTATGAAATGCTTTCTTAATTTCCCTTTTTAATTATTCACTGTTAGTGTATAAAGAAGTAATTGTTTTGTTATTGATTTTGTATCCTGGAACGTTGCTGAACTTGATTATTAGTTCTAACAAAATTGTGGACTCTTTAGGGGTTTCTACAAATACGATCATGTCATCTGTGAACAGAGATGATTTTACTTCTTTCCAATTTGAATATCACTTTTTTTCCCATTTTCTTGCTAGTTGACCTGAATAAAACTTATTGAATTGAAGTGATGAAAGTGAGAATCCTGATCTGGTTCTTGATATGAAAAGCTTTCAGTCTTCCAACATTGAGTATGATGTTTACTGTGGGCTTTTTGTTATACCCTTAATACATATTCCAGTAATTTTCTTCTATTCCTACTTGTTGAGTGTTTTTTTTTTTTTAACTTGAGTGTGTACTGAAAGTGAAAGTGAAGTTGCTCAGCTGTGTTGCAACTCTTTGTGACTCCATGGACTATACTGTTCATTGGAATTCTCCAGGCCAGAATATTGGGGTGGGTAGCCTTTCCCTTCTCCAGGGGATCTTCCCAACTCAGGGATCGAACCCAGGTCTCCCACATTACAGGAGGATTCTTTACCAGCTGAGCCACAAGGGAAGCCCAGGAATACTGGAGTGGGTAGCCTATCCCTTCTCCAGCGGATCTTCCTGACCCAGGAACTGAACTGGGGTAACCTGCATTGCAGGTGGATTCTTTACCAACTGAGCTATTAAGGAAGCCCCTGAGTATGTATTGGATTTTGTCAAACGCTTTTTTTTTTCTATTTATTTTTATTAGTTGGAAGCTAATTACTTTACAATATTGTAGTGGTTTTTGTCATACATTCGGGATGGGGAATACATGTAAATCCATGGCTGATTCATGTCAAACGCTTTTTATTCTTAAATTGATCGTGTGGGTTTTTCCCTTTTTCTGTTAAAGTAGTATATAACATTGATTGGTTTTCATGGTTGGTTGGATTCTGTTTGCTAGAATTTTGTTGAGGATTTTTGCATCTACATTCATCAGTGATATCGGCCTGTAGTTTTCTTTTATTGTGACATCTCTGTCTGGTTTTGGTATTAGGATGATGGTGGCTTCATAGAATGAGTTTGGGAGTTTACCTTCCTCTGCAATTTTCTGGAAGAGTTTGAGTATGATAGGTGTTAGCTCTTCTCTAAATTTTTAGTAGAATTCACCTGTGAAGCCATCTGGTCCTGGGCTTTTGTTTGTAGACTTTTCTTCATTGAGAAGATTTTGATTACTGATATCCTTTCTGGTTATAGGTGTATTCATATTTTCTAGTACTTGATGCGTCAGTCTTTGTAGGCTATGTACCTCTAAAGGTTTGTCCTTTTCATCTGAGTTATCTAATTTGTTGGTGTATCTTTGTTTATGGAATTCTTATAATCCTGTTCCTTCCTGTAAAATTGGTAATCAAAAGTTCTCTCTTTCATTTTTAATTTTAGTAATGTGAGTGTTGTCTCTTTTTTTCTTATTCTTCCTACCTTCAGTTTTGTCAATTTTACTGATTTTTTTGAAATCTGTATTTTGGTTTCATTGATTTTCTTACTTTTTTCTTCAATACCTTGTCTCTGCTCTAATCTTTGTTGTTTTTCTGCTAACTTTGGTCTTAATTCTTTTTCAAATACCTTCAGGTGTAATGTTAATTTATTCATTTGATATAGCTTTTATTTTTGTAATTAAATATTTAAAGCAACAAATTCCATCTTAACACTGCTTTAATTGATCCCATAAAATTTGGAATATCTTTTTGTTTTCATTTGTCTCAAGATATTTTCTAATTTCCTTTATGATTTCTTCTTTGACCCATTTTTTTTTACAGAGTATATTGTTTGATGTCAACATATTTGTGAATTTACCTTTTCATTCCCCTATTGATTTTTGTTTCATTCCATTGTGGTTGGAAAAGATAGTTTGTGCAATTTCTGTCTTTAAATTTACTAAGACTCGTTTTGTGTCTTTACGTAAGTTCTATACTAGAGACTCTTTCATGTGCACTTAAGAACAAATGTGCTCTGCTTCTTGGTGGGTGTAGTGTTCTGTATATGCTTATTACATCCAGTTGGTTTGTAGTGTTGTTCAAGTCCTCTATTTCTTTATTATTACTCTAAATGGTGCTATTATTGTTGAACGTAGGGTTTTCAGATGATTCCTACTATTACTATGTGTTAGTATTTGCTATTTCCTTCTCCAGGGGAATTTCCCGACCCAGAGATTGAACCTGGCTCTCCCACATTGCAGGCAGACTCATAGAACTATTTCTTCCTTCAATTACACTACTGTCATATTTATTTATTATTTCTGGATATATATATATATATATATAATAAAATATGTAATTAAAGGGTCTATATACCCCTTTTATTAGGGTTTTCCTGGTGGCTCAGATGGTAAAGAATCTGCCTTCAATGCAGGAGACCTGGGTTTGATCACTGAGTTGGAAAGATCCCCTGGAGAAGGGAATGGTTACCCACTCCAATATTCTTGCCTGGAGAATTCCATGGACAGAGGAGCCTAGTGTGCTACAGCTCATGGGGTTGCAAAGAGTCTGACACAACTGAGTTACTACACACACACACACTTTTATTGCTATATAAAACTCTTCCTTTTGTGTCTCTTGAAACATTCTTAAAATTAATGCCTCATATCTGATATTACTGTATCAGTACCTGCTACCCTGGTACTGATATAGTACCAGGGCAATGTACTGTTCTCTTTTGTTTACTATATACATGGAATATCTTTTGGGACCGCTTTACTTTCAAACTAAGTATGTCTTTAGATATGAGGAGAGACTTTACAGTTAGTATATAGTGGGATCATTTCTTTTTAAATTCATTCTGCCAAGCTCTGCTTCTTTCATTGAGAAGTTTAACCCATTTACATGAAATAATTACTATCAGAAAGGAGCTTGGATTTTTCTGTTTCCCATATGTCATACATTTTTGTCCCCAACTTTCTCCTTTACCACCTTACTTGGTTTTATTTGTATAAGTCCTCATATACTTTGGATATTAATTGCTTACCAGATGTATGGTTTGCACATATTTTCTTTCATTCAGTAGGTTGTATTTTCACTCAGTTGATTGTTTGATTTGCTCTTCAGAAGTTTCTTTGATGCAGTCCCGTTTGTTAATTTTTTCTTCTGCCTATTCTTATGGTATCATATCCTGTGGCAAAGAAATCACTGCCAAGACAAATGTCTAAAAGTTTTTCTCCTGTGTTTTCTTCTATGATTTCTACAATTTCTGGTTTTCTGCTTAAGCATTACTCTCTTTCCAGTTGTGTTTTGTGTATCATGTAAGGAAGGGATCCAATATAAGTTTTTCCTAAGTGGCTATCAGTCTTCCCAACACTGTTGAAGAAACTAGTCTTTCCCCATTGTATATTTTTTGGCTCCTCTGCCAAAGATCAGTAGACTATATATGTGAGATTCTTTCTGTGCTTTCTATTCTGTTGCATTAGTCTGTATGTTTATTTTTATCCCAATACATACTATCTTATCTACCATGGTTTTGTAATGTATTTTGAAATGAGGAAGTGTGATACCTCCAAACTTGTTCAAAATTGCTTTAGCTATCTAGGGTCTTTTTGGTTTATATAAATGATAAATGAAAACATCCCAACAAGAAAAAGTCCAGGACCAGATGGCCTCACTTGTGAATGCTCACAAACATTTAAGTAATTAATGCCAGTTCTTCTGAAATTCTTTCAAAATTTTAAAAGGAGGGAACATTTCCAAGCTCATTTAAGAAGGCCAGCATTGCCCTGACACCAGAGCCAGACAAAGGCATTACAAGAAAGTAAAACTATAGATCAATAACCATGATAAACATAGATGTACAAATCCTCAATAAAATACTAGTAAACCAAACTCAGTAGCATATTAAGAGGATCACATATCACAGTCAAGTGGAATTTGTCTTTGGGACATGAGGGTTCAGCATGAGCAAATCAGTTAACCTGATATACCACATTAACAAATTAAATACAAAAACCACATGATCATCTCAACAAATGCAGAAAAAGTATTTAGCAAGATCCAACATGCGTTCATGATAAAAACTCTCAGCAAACTAGATATAGAGAAAACTTATCTCAACATAATAAAAGCTATATATAACAAGCCACAGCTATATCAAACTCAGCAGAGAAAACCAGTTTTTTTTTTTTTTTTTAAATCTAAGATCTGGTACAAGAAAGGGGTGTTCCTTTTCTCATCACTCCTATTCAAAACAGTACTAGAAGAACTTCCCTGACAGTCCAGTTGTTAAGACTCTGTGCTTCCAATGCAGGGAGTGTAGATTCGATCCCCAGCTGGGGAACTAAGAGCCCACATCCCACACAGCGAAGCCAAAATAAAACAAAACAAACAAACAAAAAAATAGTACTAGACATTCTAGTTCAAGCAATTAGACAAGGGGGGAAAAAGGCAACCAAATTGGAAAGGAGAAGTAAAATTATGTTTGCAGATGACATGGTCCTATGTAGAAAATCCTGGACTCCTCAAGAAAATTGATAAAACTAATTTAAAAATTTAGCAAAGTTGCAGGATGCATAATTGACATAAAATTAGTTTTGTTTCTATGCACTAACAACAAACTTTCTGAAAAGAAAATTAGACAACAATCTAATTTACAGTAGCACCAGCAGAAATAAAATGCTTAGAAACAAACTTAACAAAGGAGAAGAAAGATTTGTATGCTAAAAATTATAAAACATTGCTGAAAGTAATTAAAGAAGACAGAAAGAAAGGGAAATATATCCAGTATTCATGGAATGGAAATTTTAATATTGTTCAAGTGTCCATACTATCCAAAGTGATCTACAGATTCAGTATAGTCCCCATAAAAATCTCCCTGGCTTTTTTTTTTTTAAATAGAAATTGTTACCTGTAGCTTTATCTTATATTTTAAAGATGGGCAATATCCATTATCCAACTTTGTTCTTTTTTAGCCTTGTGTGGTCTATTTTGTCATTTCATATTAATATTAAAATAAGTTTGTTAATATCCACAATATAACTTGCTTGGATTTTGTTTGAGATTGCAGAGCCCTCATGAATGAAATCAGTGCTCCTATAAAGGTGGTCTGAGAAAAGTCATTTCTCCCACCACATATGGTTACAGTGAAAAGATGTCCACCTATAGACCAGGAAGCAGGCTTTCACCAGACACCAAATCTTCCAGTGCCGTAATCTTAGCAATGGAGGCACAAATAGCCTCCATAACTGTTATATATAAGTCACCCAGCTTATGGTGCTTTTCTTATAGTAACCCCAAAAGAAGTGTATTTAAACAATTCATATTTAAAGTGATTATTGATATGGTTGAAATAACATGTACCATACATATAACTGCTTTCTATTCACTCTCCTTGTTCTTTGTTTTTTGTCTTCCACTCATCTTTCATCTTATGTGAGTACTCCAAATTGGGAGTATGTTAAGGAGTATATTAAGGCTGTATATTGTCACCTTGCTTATTTAACTTCTATGCAGAATACATCATGCGAAATGCCAGGCTGGATGAAGCACAAGATGGAATCAAGATTGCCAGGAAAAATATCAATAACGTCAGATATGCAGATCACAACACTCTTATGGCAGCAAGTGAAGAAGAACTAATGAGTCTCTTGATGAAAGTGAAAGAGGAGAGTGAAAAAGTTGGCTTCAAATTCAAATACAAAAAATGAAGATTATGGCATCCAGTCCCATCATTTTGTGGCAAATAGATAGGGAAATGATGGAAATAGTGAGAGACTTTATTTTTTGGGCTTCAAAATCACAGCAGATGGTGACTGCAGCTGTGAAATTAAAAGACACTTACTCCTTGGAAGAAAAACTATGACCAACCTAGACAGCGTATTAAAAAGCAGAGACATTACTTTGTCAACAAAGGTCTGTCTAGTCAAGGCTGTGGTTTTTCCAGTAGTTATGTATGGATGTGAAAGTTGGCCTATAAAGAAAGCTGAGCACTGAAGAATTGATGCTTTTGAACTGTGGTGTTGAAGAAGACTCTTGAGAGTCCCTTGGACTGCAGGGAGATCCAACCAGTCCATCCTAAAGGAAATCAGTCCTGAATATTCATTGGAAGGACTGATGCTGAATCTGAAACTCCAATACTTTGGCCACCTGATATGAAGAGCTGACTCATTTGAAAAGACCCTGATGCTGGGAAAGATTGACGGCAGGAGGAGAAGGGGACGGCACAGAGGATGAGATGGTTGGATGGCATCACTGACTCGATGGACATGAATTTGAGCAAGCTCCGAGAGTTGGTGATGGACAGGGAAGCCTGGCGTGCTGCAGTCCATGTGGTTGCAAAAAGTCAGACACGACTGAGCGACTGAGCTGAACTGAACTGAATTGATTTACAATGTTGTCTTAGTTTCAGGTGTCCAGTGAAGTGCATCAATTATACATATACATATATCCACTCTTGTGCTTGTGCTCAGTCACTAAGTCGTGTCTGACTCTCTGCATTCCTAGGAACTGTAGCCCACCAGGCTTCTCTGTCCATGGGATTTCCCAAGCAAGAATACTGGAGTGGGTTGCCATTTCCTTCTCCAGGGGATCTTCCCAATCCAGGAATCAAACCTGAGTCAGGGCAGGCGGATTCTTTTACCACCAAGACACTTCAGAATCCCCCTGGGAAGCCTAGTGAAGAAATCTTTCCCCATATAGGCAATTATGGAGTATTGGGTAGTGTTCCCTGTGCTATCAGGGTCTTTTCCAACTAGTCAGCTCTTCCCATCATGTGGCCAAAGTATTGGAGCTTCAGCATCAGTCCTTCCAATGAATATTTACGGTTCATTTCCTTTAGGGTTTACTGGTTTGATCTCCTTGCTGTCCAAGGGACTCTCTTGGACTCTCTCTATTGAGGCTGATGCTCTAATACTTTGGCCACCTGATGGGAGAAGCCGACTCACTGGAAAAGCCCGTGATGCTGGGAAAGATTGAAGGCAGGAGGAGAAGGGGACAACAGAGGACAAGATGGTTGGATGGCATTGCTCACTCAATGGACATGAATTTGAGCAAATTCCAAGAGATAGTGAAGGACAGGGAAGCCTGACATGCTACAGTCCATGGGGCCACAAAGAGTCACTGAGCAACTGAACAACAACCCTGTGCTATACAGTTGATCCTTATTTGTTATCTATTCTATATATAGTAGTGTGCATGTGTCAATCCCTGTCCTCCAATTTATCCCTCCCTTATCTCCCAGTAACCATACATTTATTTTTTTAAACCATAAGTCTATATCTGTTTTGAATATAAGTTCATTTGTGGTCTGTTTTTTTAGATTCCACATACAAGTGATATTATATGATATTTGTCTTTCTCTGTCTGACCTCACTCACTGTGAGAACCCCTAGGCCCACCCATGTTGCTACAAATGGCATTATTTTGTACTTTTCATGGCTGAGAAATATTCTATTTTATATATGTGCCACATTTTTTTAATCTATTCTTTTGTTGATGGAATATAGTTGCTTCCATGTCACGGCTATTTAAAGGAGCACTGGAGTGAACATTGGGGTGCTTGTATATTTTGGAATTGTGGTTTTCTATGGATATATGCCCAGGGATGGGATTGCTGGATCATATTTTTAGTTTTTTAAGGAAACTTCATACTGTTCTCCATACCGGCTATACCAGTTTGCATTCCTACCAGCAGTGTAGAAAAGTTCCCTTTTCTCCACACCCTCTCCAGCATTTAGGGTTTGTAGATTTTTTGATGATGGCCATGTGGACTAGTGTGAGGTAATACCTCACTGTAGTTTTGACTTGCATTCCTCTAACAATTGGTGATGTTGAGCATCTTTTCATGCTATTTTTAACCATCTGTATGTCTTCGTTGGAGAAATGTGCATTTTAATCTACCCATGTTTTGATTGGGTTATTTTTTTATATTGTGCTGCATGAGCTACTTGTGTATTTTTCAGATTAATCCCTTGTTGGTTGCTTTTTTTGCAAATATTTCCTCCTATTCTGAGGGCTGTCTTTTCATTTTGTTTATGGTTTCCTTTGCTGTGCAAGAACTTTTCAATTTAATCAGATCCCATTTATTTATTTTTGTTTTTATTCTAGAAGGTGATCTAAAAAGATATTGCTGTAATTTATTTCAGAGAGTGTTCTACCTGTGGTTTCCTCTAAACGTTTTATAGTATCTGGACTCACATTTAAGTGTTTAATCTGTTTCAAGTTTATTTTTTGTGTATAGTGTTAGGGGTATATTCTAATCTCATTCTTTTACATGCAGCTGTCCAGCACCATTTATTGAAGGGATTATCTTTTACCCTTTCATATTATTACCTCCCTTGTCATATATTAGGTGACCATAAGTGCATGGATTTATCTCTGGGCTTTCTATCTTCTTCCACTGATATATATTTCTGTTTTTATGCCATAGTGTTATGATGACTGTAGCTTTGTAGTAAAGTCTGAAGTCAGGAAGGTTGAGTCCTCCAGTTCCATTTTTTTCTCATGATGTTTTGGCTATTTGGGGTCTTTTGTGTTTCCATACAAGTGGTACCATTTATTGTTCTAATTCTGTGAAAAATGCCATTGGTAAATTGGTAGGGATTGCACTGAATCTGTAGATTGCTTTGGGTAGTATAGTCATTTTCATATTGATTCTTCCAGTACAAAAACATAGTATATCTCTCCATCTGTTTGTGTCACCTTTGATTACTTTCATCAATGTCTATAGTTTTCTGAATGCAGGTCTCTTGCCTCCTTAGGTAGTTTTATCCCTAGGTATTTTATTCTTTTTGATGTATTGGTAAATGAAATTCACAAATTATAAGGTTTGTTTCCTAATCTCTCTTTCTGATCTTTTGTTGTTAGTGTATAGGAATGAAACAGATTTCTGTGCATGGATTTTGCATCCTGCAACTTTACCAGATTGATTGATGAGCTCTAGTAGTTTTCTGGTGGCATCTATAGGACTTTCTATGTATAGTATGTTATTTGCAAAGTGACAGTTTTACTTCTTTTCCAATTTGGAATGCTTTTTTTTTTTTTTTTTGTCTTCTCTGATAGCTATGGCTATGAATTCCAAAATTACGTTGACTAAAAATGTTGAGAGTAGATATCCTTGTCTTTTTCCTGATTTTAGAGGAAAGGATTTCAGCTTTTCACCTTTGAATATGATGTCAGTTGTAGGTTTGTTATATATGGACTTTATTATGTTAAAGTATATTCCCTTTAAGACCACTTTCTGGAGAGTTTTTTTTTGGGGGAAGGGCTGTGCTAGGTCTTCGTTGCCTCATGTGATTTCTTCTTTGCAGTGTGCAAGGTTTCCTTAGTTGCAGTCTTATGGGGGTTTCTCTCTAGTTGCAACATGCAGGCTTCACATTGCATTGCACAAGCTTCTTTTGTTGTAGAGCGTGTGCTCTAGAGTGCACCAGCTTTAGTAGTTCCAGCACATAGGCTCTAGAGCATGTGGGATCAGTAGACTTGATTGCTCCACAGTATGTGGGATCTTAGTTCCCCAACCAGGGATCAAATCCATGTCCTCTGCATTGGAATGCAGATTCTTAAGCACTGGATCACCAGGGAAGTCTCCCTGGAGTCTTTTTATATAAATAGGTGTTAAACTTTGTCAAAAATTTTTTCTGCCTCTATTGAAATGATCATCTTGTTTTTATTCTTCAATTTGTCAATATGGTGTATTACACTGATTGGTTTGCATATATTGTAGAATCCTTGCATCCCTGTGATAAATTCCACTTGAACAGCATATATGATCCTTTTAATGTGTTGTTGGATTGGGTTTGCTAGCATTTTGCTGAGGATTCTGCATCTGTATTCATCAGTGATATGTGTGCATGCGTGCTCTGTCATGTCTGATTCTTTTAGATCCCATGGACTGTAGACCACCAGGCTCCTCTGTTCATGGAATTTTCCAGGCAAGAATATTGGAGTGGGTTGCCATTTCCTTCTCCAGGGGATCTTCCCAATCCAGGGATTGGACCAATGTCTCCTACATTGGCAGGTGGATTCTTCACCACTGAGCCACCTGGGAAGCCTATTGGCCTGTTTTGTGTGTGTGTGTGTGTGTGTGTGTGTGTGTGTGTGTGTGTGTGTGTGTGTGATATCTTTGTCTGGTGTTGGTATCAGGATGATAGTGATCCCGTAGAATGAGCTTGGGAGTGTTCCTTCCTCTGCAGTTTTTTGGGAAGAGTTTGAGGATAGTTTTTAAATCTTCTCTAAATGTTTGATAGAATTCACCTCTGGAGCCATCAAGCTCTGGACTTTTGTTTGTTGGGAGATTTTTAATTTCAATTTCAGTACTTGTGATCAAACTGTTCATATTTTCTATTTCTTCCTGGTTCAGTCTTGGAAGCTTGTATCTTTATAAGAATCTGTCCATTTCTTCTATGTTGTCCATTTTGTTGGCATAGAGTTGTTTGTAGTAACCTCATATGATTCTTTGTATTTCTCTCATGTCAGCTGTAACTTATCCTTTTTTAAAAAATTGATTTTAGCCCTCTCTCTTTTTTCTTGATGAGTCTGGCTAAAGGTTTATTAATTTTATTTATCTTCTTAAATGACCAGCTTTTAGTATCATTGATCTTTGCTATTGTTTTCCTTATCTCTATTTCATTTATTTCTGTTCTGATCTTTATGGTTTATTTCCTTCTACTAACTTTGGGTTTTATTCATGCTTCTTTGTCTAGCTGCTCTTGGTGAAAGGATAGGTTGTTTATTTGATACTTTTCTTGTTTCTTGAGGTAGGATTGTATTGCAATAAACTTCTCTTTTAAAATTGCTTTTGCTGCCTCCCATAGGTTTTGGATAGTCATACTTTCATTTTCATTTGTCTCTACATATTTTTTGATTTCCTCTTTGATTTCTTCAGTGATCTATTGATCATTTATTAATATATTGCTTAGTTTCCATGTGTTTGTGTTTTTTACAGTTTTTTTTTTTTTCTTGTAACTGATTTCTAATCTCATAGTGTTGTGGTTGGGAAAGATGCTTGATGTGATTTCAATTTTCTCAAATTTACTGAAGCTTGATTTTTGGCCTAAGATATGGTCTATCCTGGAGAATGTTCAATGTGCACTTAAGAAAAAAGTGTATTCTGCTGCTTTTTGATGGAATGTCCTATAAATGTCAAATAAGTTCATCTGATCTAATGTGTCATTTAAGGCTTGTGTTTCCTTATTTTTTTGTCTGGGTAACCTATCCATTCTTGTTATTAGGGTGTTAATGTCCCCCACTATTATTGTGTTACTGTCAATTCACTCTTTTATAACTGTTAGTATTTGCCTTATATATTCAGGTGTACCTATGTTGGGTACATATATATTTACAATTCTTATGTCTTCTTTTTGTCTTCTATCTTCATAATAATCCCTTGATTACTATGTAGTGTCCCTCCTTGTCCCTTATAACACTGTTCATTTTAAAGTCTATTTTACCTGAGAAGAGAACTGCGACTCCAATTTTGTTTGAGTTCCATTTGCGTGGAATGCCTTTTTCCATCCTTTCGCTTTTAGTCTGTATGTGTCCCTAGGTCTGAAGTGGGTCTGTTGTAGACAGCATATATACAGGTCTTGTTTTTTTAATGCATTCAGCCAGTCTGTGTCTTTTAGTTGAAGAATTTAATCCACTAACATTTCAGTTAACTACTGTATATTTTTATTGCCATTTTAATCATTTTGGGTTTGCTTTTGTATATCTTGTTCTTCTCTTGAGTTTCTTGCCTAGAGAAGCTCCTTTAGTGTTTGTTGTAAAGCTGGTTTGTTGGTGCTGAATTCTCTTAGTTTTGCTTATCTATAAAGTTTTGATTTCTCCGTTGAATCTGAGAGCCTTGCTGGGTAGAGTATTCTTGGTTGTAGGTTTTCCCCTTTCATCATTTAAATGTATTCTGTCATTCCCCTCTGCCCTGCAGAGTTTCCGCTGAAAAATCTGCTGATAACCTTATAAAGATTCCTTTGTATTTTATTTTTAGCTTTTTCCATGTTGCTTTTAGTATTTTTCTTTGTATTTAATTTTTAAAAATTTGATTAATATGTGTTTCAGAGTGTTTCTTCTTGGGTTTATCCTGTATGGGACTGTCTGTGCTTCCTGAAATGGAGTGACTATTTCCTTCCCCATGTTAGGCAAGTTGTCAACTGTAATCTCTTCAAATATTTTCTTAGATGCTTTCTTTTTCTCTTCTTCTTCTGAGACTCTGTAATTTAAATGTTGGTGCATTTAATGTCATTCCAGAAGTCTCTGAGACTGTCTTCATTTCTTTTTTCTTTATTCTGTTCCATGGCAATTATTTCCACCATCCCATCTTCCAATTCACTTATCTGTTCCTTTGCTTCAGTTATTCTGCTATTGATTCCTTCTAGTGTATTTTTTATTTCATTATTGTATTGTTCATCAGTGTTGGTTCTTTAGTTCTTCCAGGTCCTTGTTAAGCATTTCTTGTGTCTCCTTGATCTGTGCCTTCCTTCTATTTCCAAGGTCTCAGATTATCTTTACTATCTTTACTCTGAATTCTTCTTTGTTAGATTACCTATTTCCTCTTTATTTATTTTGTCTTTAGGTTTTTACCTTGCTCTTTCATCTGCAACATATTACTCTGTCATCTAATTAGTTTATCATGTTTGTGGTCTATGTTCCACAGGCTGCAAGGTCATAGCTCCTCTTGCTTCTGGTGTCTGCCTACTTGTGAGTGAGGTTGGTCCAGGGGTTTGGTTAGGCTTTCTGGTATAAGAGACTGTTGCTTGAGTTTTGGTGGGTGGAGCTGGGTCTTGTCCTGCTGGTGGGCAGAGCCACATCAGCATGTGTGTTTTGGGTTGTCTGTCAGCACACTTTAGGCAGCCTGAGTGCTGATGAATGGGGCCATTTTTCTGTCTTGCAGGTTGTTTGGGCTGAGGCATCCAGTATTAGAGCTTACAGGCTATTGGTTGGAGCTGGGTTTGGTGCCAAGATGGGGACATTGAGAACACATGCCTATTAATATTCCCTGAAGCTGGAAATTCTTTGGCAATGCAGTGGCCTGCATTTGGTGCTCCACCATGGGGTCCAAGGCTCAACTCCCAGGTGGGGAGCCAAGCCACCACAAACTGTGTGGCACAGCAACAAACAAACAAATGAAAAAAGCAAAGGAAAAGAAAACAAACAAAAACCAAGACAAATAATGAAAACCAAACTAACATGAACAAAAGGCAAAGAAAACAAACAAACAAGAAAAACCCACAAAACTAAAAAAGTAAATAAACAAAAATTTGGAAAAACCAAAAAGATAACAATGACAAAAAAACAAATTTAAAAAAGGCAAATAGAACAAACACATGAAAATGACAGAAAAAATAAATTAAAAAAAAAGCAACAGAAAAAGATGAAACAAAACAAACCCACCCCAAACAAGCAAGGAACCAACAAAAGCAAACCAACAAACAAACAAACAAAAAAAAAACAAGACAAAAAAAGCATAAAAATAGAAAGATAAAACATATTAAAAAGTTTTAATGTAGAACAACAAAAGAAAATGAAACAAAAATTCTCTGGGGCCTCCTCTATCAGTGTTTTTGCCTGACTGTGAGCCACAGCCAACCCCCACCTCACCCCAGAAGGCCCTCCAAGACCTCTAGGTATGTCTCCGGACCTATTGTGGGCACTCTGGAGGCACCTCAGACTGTGATTTCACCCAAGTGCCATGTGTGCTGTGTGTGCTTAGTCACTCAGTCGTGTCCAACTCTTTGTGACCCCATGGACTATAGCCTGCCAGGATCCTCTGTCCATGGGGATTCTCCAGGCAAGAATACTGGAGTAGGTTGCCATGCCCTCCTCTGGGGGATCTTCCCAATCTAGGGATCTAACCCAGGTCTCCCACGTTTCAAGCAGATTCTTTACTGTCTGAGCCACCAGGGAGACCCAAGAATACTGGCCTATACCTTCTCCAGAGGATCTTCCTGATCCAGAAATCAACCCCAGGTCTCCTGCATTGCAGGTGGATTCTTTACCAGCTGAGCTACCAGGGAAGCCCCTAAGTACATGTGTACTTGTCCCCAAGCTTGTTTCACAGCTGCTAATGCCAGACTGGTTTCATTTGTGGGAACACTCATTGTCTATTCAGATATTTTGCAGATTGCAAGGGTTTAATCCTCGATTTGTGCAGTTGCAAGGAGAGATTTCAGTTCTTCCTTAGTCATACAGTCCCTGGGCTTCAGCTTCAGCTTTGGCCTTGCCTCTGTGTGTGAGCCACTTTCAGGTTTCTGCTCCCTGCCCAGGCAAGGGGGAGAAGGCAGTCACTGACTGGGGCACACTTGCTTACTTAGGTGAAAGGGGCAACAGACAGTTACCAACTGGGGAACATATGTTCATTCAGGTAGGACAGGGATAAGGTAGCCATGAAAGGGCCACATGTGCTCTCTCTAATGGGATCTCCCTTTAGTGCTCATAGAAGCAGGTGCTCGCAGGAGGCTGTGATAGACTGGAGCATGTGTGCTTGCTCAGGTGGGAGAGATAAGTGGCCATTTCTAGGGCATGTGCATGTGCTTGCTCTGATGGGATCCTCCTCTAGTGCAGAGGCCAGCAGGAGGTGGCAACTGACTGGGATGTGATCCCTGTGGTGGGAGTCCCTTTCAGTGCCTGTGGAGTCAGGGCTGGCTTGTGGGTAAAGGCCGCCATGGTGGCCTTGCCCCTTGTGTGACACTCAACAATAGTGCCTTGCTTCCAAGGCAGTCTGTATTTCCTTCAGGAGCATTCCTAGCTTTAGAGTTTCTCACTCCCATCCCTTCAGGCTGTCTCAGCATAACCAATAGCAGTCCTCTCCATGGGTCCGCTCTTAATCTTATGTATCAACATTCAGCCCCAACCTGCATCAGTGGACGCTCATCAGACTAGCACATGCAGGGCTGTGGCACAGACCATCCATGCAAGTTTCATTCTATCTCGCCTGTCATAGACCAGTAGCTGCCCTTTCTTCCAATAGCCCCTGAAGTGCCCTCTATTTCAATATATCTCGCCGCTGGTGAGGGGGCCTCCTTGGGCATGGTAATCTGTCCTCTCCTTCAGCTACCACCCCCAGGGGTGTGGGTTCTATCCTGTTTCCTCTTTACTGTTTATTCCCTTTCTCTCGTTCATCCTACTGGATTATATGAGGAGTCTTTCTTGTCATTTTAGGTGTCTGAGGGTCTCTGTTAGTGTTCATCAGGTTCTCTGTGTGAATTGTTCCACTGCAGATGTATTCTTGATGCACTTATGGGGAGAGGTGAACCCCAGCTCCTCTTATTCCTCCATCTTGACTGCCAGCCTCTCCTTATGTTGTATATTTTAGATATTTAATCTGAGCTTGCCATGATGATTATATTTAATATATTAAATATATTACAATATAGTTCAAATTGATATATTTTGAACTTCAGTAGCATACAAAAATTCTGTTCCTATATAGCTCTGCCTCCAGTCCCTTTATTGTCATGATTATATCCTTAAACATTTTGTGCTGAGTAACATAAAATATTCTTTATGCATTTGTCTTTTAAATTATGCAGAAAATAAGAGGTGGAGTTCCAAACCCAAAATATGGATTTTTATATATGCCAGTGTATTTACCTTTGCCTAAGATCTTTATTTCTTCCTATAGCTTGGAGTTACTGTCTATTGTCTTTTCATTTCAGTATGAAGGACTCCCTTTAAACATTTTTTTAGGGCAAGTCTAGTAGTATCAAACTAAATTAGGTATTATTTATCTGGAAATGTCTTAATATCTCCCTCATTTTTGAAGGACAATTTTGTCATATACAGAATTCTTGGTTGACATTTTTTTTTCTTTTAGCACTCTAAATATGTCATCCATCCATGCTTTCTGATGAGAAATTGGTATTAATCACATTGAGGATCCCTTGTACATGACAAGTTGTTTTCTCTATTTCTGCTTTTCAGTTTTGCTCTTTGGCTTTGGCTTTTAATATTTGATCATGTCTTATGGTGGGTTACCTAAAGTTTATTCTATTTGGAGAGTATTGAACTTCTTGGATTTGAATCTACATTTTTGAAATCAGATTTAGAGAGTTTGCCATGACTTATTCAAATATTCTCAAAAATTCTTTTTACTGTTTTCTCTCTGTTCCCTTGAGACTCCCATAATGCATATTGTTAGTTTACCCCCATTCTGAGGGTTGTCTTTTCACCTTGCTTATAGTTTCCTTTGCTGTGCAAAAGTTTGTATGTTTAATCAGGTCTCACTTGTTTAATTTTGTTTTTATTTCTGTTACTCTAGGAAGTGGATCATAGAGGATCTTGCTTTGATTTATGTCATTTAGTGTTCTGCCTATGTTTTCCTCTAAGAGTTTTAGTTTCTGATCATGCATTCGGGTATTTAATCCATTTTGAATTTATCTTTGTGTATGGTGTTAGGAAGTGTTCTAATTTCATTCTTTTACATGTAGCTGTCCAGTTTTCCCTGCACCACTTGTTGAAGAGGCTGTCTTTGCTCCATTGTGTATTCTTGCCTCCTTTGTCAAAAATAAGGTACCCATAGGTGTATGGGTTTATTTATGGGCTTTCTATCTTTTTCCATTGGTCGATATTTCTGTTTTTGTGCCAGTACCATACTGTCTTGATACCTGTAGCTTTGTAGTATAACCTGAAGTCAGGAAGGTTGATTCCTCCAGCTCCATTCTTCTTTCTCAAGACTGCTTTGGCTATTCGGGGTCTTTTGTGTTTCCAAATGAATTGTGAAATTTTTTGTTCTAGTTCTGTGAAAAATGCCATTGGTAATTTGATAGAGATTGCATTAAATCTATAGATTGCATTTGGTAGTATAGTCATTTTGACAATATCAAGTCTTCCTACCCAGGAACATGGAATATCTCTCCATCTGTTTATGTCATCTTTGATTTCTTTCATTAGTGTCTTATAATTTTCTGTGTACAGTTATCTTAGGTAAGTTTATTCCTAGATATTTAATTCTTTTTGTTGCAATGGTGAATGGGATTGATTCCTTAATTGCTCTTACTGATTTTCATTGTAAGTGTATAGAAATGCAAGTGATTTCTGTGTATTGATTTTGTATCCTTCAACTTTGCTAAATACACCAATTAGCTCTAGTAAATTTCTGATACTATCTTTAGGGTTTTCTATATACAGTATCATGTCATCTACAAACAGTGAGAGCATTACTTCTTCTTTTCTGATCTGGATTCCTTTTTCTTCTCTGGCTGCTGTAGCTAGGACTTCCAGAACTATGTTGAATAATAGTGGCAAAAGTGGACACCCTTGTGTTGTTCCTGATTTTAGGGCAAATGCTTTCAGTTTTTCACCATTGAGAATAATGTTTGCTGTAGGCTTATCATATATGGCCTTTACTATGTTGATGTAGGTTCCTTCTATGCCCATTTTTGAAGAGCTTTAATAATAAATAGGTGCTGAATTTTGTCAAATTCTTTTTCTGCATCTATTGAGATGATCGTATGGTTTTCATCTTTCAATTTGTTAATATGGTGTATCACATTGATTGATTTCTGTATATTGAAGAATCCTTGCATCCCTGGAATAAACCCAACTTGATCATGGTGTATAATCGTTTTTTTTAATGTGTTGCTGAATTCTGTTTGCTAAAATTTTGTTGAGGATCTTTGCATCTATATTCATCAGTGATATTGGCCTGTAGCTTTCTTTTTTTGTGTTGTCTTTGTCTGGTTTTGGTATCAGGGTGATGGTGGCCTCGTCAAATGAATTTGGAAGTGTTCCTTCCACTGCAATTTTTTGAAAGAGCTTTAGAAGTATAGGCATTAGCTCTTCTCTACATGCTTAATAGAATTATCCTGTGAAGCCATCTGATCCTGGGCTTTTGTTTTTTTGGGAGATTATTTTTTATCACAGCTTCAATTTCAGTGCTTGCAATTGGGTTGTTCATAATTTCTATTTCTTCCTGGTTCAGTCTTGGAAGATTGAACTTTTCTAAGATCTGTCCATTTCTTCCAGATTATCTATTTTATTGCCATATTGTTGTTCATAATAGTCTCTTATACTCCTTTGTATTTCTGCATTGTCTGTAATAACCTCTCCTTTTTCATTTCTAATTTTTATTTGAGTCTTCTCTCTTTTTTTCTTGATGAGTCTGGCTAAGGGCTTGTCAATTTTGTTTATCTTCTCAAAGAACCAGCTTTTAGTTTTATTAATCTTTATTATTCTTCCTTTAATTGCTTTTTCATTTATTTCTGCTCAGATCTTTATGATTTCTTTCCTTCTACTAATTTTGAGGTATTTTCTTCTTCTTTTTCCAGTTGCTTTAGGTGTAAAGTTAGGTTGTCTATTCAATGTTTTTCTTGTTTCTTGAGGTAGGATTGTACTGCTATAAACTTCCCTCTTAGAACTGCTTTTGCTGCATCCCATAGGTTTTGAGCTGTCATGTTTTCATTGTCATTTGTATCTAGAATTTTTTTTTATTTCCCTTTCGATTTCTTCAGTAACCTGTTGGTTATTGAGAAATGTGTTTTTTAATCTCCATGTGTTTGTGTTTCTTGCAGTTTTTTTTTTCTTGTAATTGATATCTAGTCTCATAGTGTGTGGCTGGAGAAAATACTTGATACAATTTCAATTTTCTTAAATTTACTGATGTTTTATTTGTGACCCAAGATGTGGTCTATCCTGGAGAATGTTCCATGTTCAGTTGAGAAGAAAGTGTATTATTCTGCATTTGGATAGAATGTCCTGAAGATATCAGTGAGATCCATCTCATCTAATGTATCATTTAAGACTTGTGTTTCCTTATTAATTTTCTTTTTAGATGATCTGCCCATTGGTTTAAGTGGGGTGTTAAAGTCTCCTACTCTTATTGTGTTACTGTCAATTTCTCCTTTGATGTCTGTTAGTGTTATTCTTATGTATTGAGGTGCCCCTATGTTGGGTGCATAGATATTTACAATTGTTATGTATTCCTCTTGGATTGATCCCTTGGTCATTATGTAGTGTCCTTCCTTAGCTCTTACATTCTTTATTTTAAGGTCTATTTTGTCTGATATGAGGATTGCTACTCTAGCTTTCTTTGGCTTCCCATTTGCATGGAATATATTTTTCCATCCTCTCATTTTCAATATATATGTGTCTTGAGGTCTGAAGTGGGTTTCTTGTAGACAGCATATATATGGGTCTTGTTTTTGTATCCATTAAGCCAGTCTGTGTCTTTTGGTTGGAGCATTTAATCCATTTACATGTAAAGTCATTAGTGATATATATATATATATATATATATATATATATATATATATATATATATATGTTCCTATTGATATTTTCTAATTGTTTGGGATTGATTTTGTAGATCATTTTTCTTCTGTTGTGTTCTTGACTATATAACTCCGTCTAACATTTGTTGTAAAGCTGGTGTGGTGGTACTGAATTCTCTTAACTTTTGCTTGTCTGAAAAGCTTTTGATTTCTCCATCAGTTTTGAATGAGATTCTTGCTGGGTACAGTAATCTTGGTTGTAGAGTTTTCCCTTTCAGTACTTTAAATATACCCTGTTATTCCCTTCTGGCCTGCAGAGTTTCTGCTGAAAGATCAACTGTGAAGCATATGGTTTTACTTGTATGTTACTTGTTGCTTCTCCTTTGCTGCTTTAATATTCTTTCTTTATGTTTAGTCTTTGTTAGTTTGATTAGTATGTATCCTGGCCTGTTTCTCCTTGGGTTTATCCTGTATGGGACTCTTTGTGCCTCTTGGACTTGATTGGTTGTTTCCTTTTCCATGTTGAGGAAATTTTCAACTATAATCTCTTCAAAAATTTTCTCATACCCTTTCTTTTTGTCTTATTCTTCTGGGATCCTTATAATTAGAATGCAGGTGCGTTTGATATGGTCCCAGAGGTCTCTGAGACTGTCCTCAGCCCTTTTCATTTTTTTTTACTTTATTCTGCTCTTCAGAAATTATTTGCACCATTTTATCTCCCAGCTCACTGATTCGTTCTTCTCCTTCAGGTATTCTGCTATTTATTTCTGCTAGAGTATTTTTAATTTCAGTAATTTTGTTGTTTGTCTCTGTATGCTTATTCTTTAATTCTTCTAGGTCTTTGTTAATTGATTCTTGCATTTTCTCCATCTTGTTTTCAAGGTTTTTGATCACCTTTACTATCATTCTGAATTCTTTTTCAGGTAATTTTCCCATTTCCTCTTCAATTATTTGGACTTCTGTTTTTCTAGTTTGTTCCTTCATTTGTGCAGTATTTCTCTGACTTTTCATTTTTTCTTAAAGTTATTGTGTTTGAGGTCTCCTTTTTCCAGGCTTCAAGGAAAGTTCAATTCTTTCCTTGAAGAAGGTTGAATTTTCTCTTCCTTTTTGTTTCTGCCCTCCTAATGTTTGGTCCAGTGGTTTGTGTGAGCTTCATATAGAGTGAGATTTGTGCTGAGTTTTTGTTTGTTTGTTTGTTTTTCCTCTGATGGGCAAGGTTGAGTGAGGTGGTACTCCTGTCTGCTGATGATTGGGTTTGTATTTTTGCTTTGTTTGTTGTTTAGATGAGGCGTCCTGCACAGGGTGCTACTGGTGGTTGGGTGTGGCAGGGTCTTGTATGCAAGTGGTTTCCTATGTGTGAGTTCTCACTATTTGATACTCCCTAGGGGTAGTTGTCTGGTTATGGGCCAGTTCTATGGTACCTGGTACCAGTTCTCTGGTAGTCTAGAGTCTTGGAGGCAGTGCTCCCACTCCAAAGGCTCAGGGTTTGATCTTTGGTCAGGAACGCAGATTCCACAAGTGGCTTGCAATGGCATTAAGGGAGAATAAAATAAATATCCAAAAACGAGAAACCAAAGTTGAACCCCAGACAAATGGCAGCTACAAAATCAGGCAAATAATAATTAAAGTAATGAAATATACACATATACATATACGCCCATGAGCAAAGTGAAAACAGTCTAACAAAAATAAAGTACAGTAGATTGATCCAGTGAACAAAGGAAGTAAAAAATTATATTTACCAGTTAAGAAAAAAACTAACTTCAGCACAAACTGGAAAACAAAACTAAAGCAAGGTGCCTACTGGGGAATAAAGCAATGAAAACAGAACTAACAAATATGTTGAGAGGACAGGAAAGAAAGAAAAGAAATAATAGATATGCAAAGTTAAATAGAGGTAGATGAAGAAGATTTATATACATTAAAGATTAACTGCAAGGGGAAAAGAACAGTAGGAAATGCGAATGAAGGAATAAATGTAGAAAAAATATAATAGGTTTATAAAAATTAGAATTATAAAAAAAAAAAAGAAAAAAACGGGAGAAGAAAGAAAAAGGGGGGAAAATGGAAAACTCTCCAGAACTGCAAAGGCCCAGTGTAGAGGCAGAAGTTGATGACAGTAAAACATGTGACTGAGGAAAACTAAACAAAAGGCTCAAAAGCTTAACTGAATTTCTTAGTGCCAAAAAAATCGACAACTACAACAGAGGGGGGATAAGGGGGAAAAAATTAAAAAATCCAAAATAATCTACAGATCAAGTCAAAAAATAAGAATAATAAATGTTTTTCTTGAGTCAATGCTGTCAGTGTCCTTTCCCCTGCTGGGAATCACAGTCTGCCTTACCTCCCTAGGATGCCCTCCAAGACTGTACTGATCTCTGGACCTGCTGTGGGGGCTGCTCAGATTCTAATCTGGTCCAACTCCTGTGTGTTCTTGCCTCCAATGTTCACATCTATCAGAACTAGTGCATTTTCTTTTGTGGGAGCTCTCCATGGCCTTTTACATATTCCATAGACACAGAGTCGTCTTAGTTGATTGTGTGGATTTAATCTGCAGCTTGTACAGCTTGTGGGGAGGTTTTGGATCTTCTTCCTTAGCCACATTGCCCCTGGGATTCAATTGTGGTTTTAGTTCCGCCTCTGCATGTGGCTCATCCACTTGGGTTTAGTGCCTGAGGCTGCTCTGGAGGGCTTGGGTTTGCCCCTGTGAAGGCCAGGTGTGAAAGTTGTGCAGCTGTTTGGGTCACAGGGATTCTGGCAGCACCAGGTACTCAGGGGGTCGGTGGCTAGGGCAGCAGGAAATATAATGCTCTAGAAGGGTATGGCAACCAGTATTGGCCAATACGCTCCAGTATCCTTGCCTGGAGAATCCCTTCTCTGACAGAGAAGCCTGGCAGGCCACAGCCTACAGGGCTGCAAAGAGTCAGACAGGACTGAAGTGACCCTGAGTGCATAAACAGAAGACTTTTTTTTTTTTGCCTGTGGCAGCTCTGCCCCAGTGAGAGTTTAGCGTGAAGGTGGTATAGCTGCTTGGCTTACGGGGACCCTGGCGGTGCCAAGTGTTCAGGGACACTTCTGGATTTTTTTTTTCTTTCTCTTTTCTCCCCCCCCCCCCCCAGACCCCCATTGTAGTTGTCAATTTTATTGGCACTAAGAAAACCAATTAAGCTTTTGAGCTTTTAAAAATTATTTGTTTTCCTCAGTCATATTTTTTATTGTTGCCTCCGTGGCAGGAGTTATGGCTCTATCAGAGTCTTTTTTCCAGCCTCTTGTAGCTGGCGATCAGAAGGCCTCTTTGGCCAGTCATTCTCCATAGCTCCACCCATTTGGGCACTTAGAGGGATCCCATGCCTGGGGTCCTTCTCTGTTGTTTGGCACATCAGGCACATAGAGGGGCCCCCCTGACTGGGGTCCTGCTCTGTAGTTCAGGCCTCAGGTGTTTGACGGGGCAGCCTCTCTATTGTTCAGCTGCCCATGCTGGCCTGTGGAGAGAGAGGCTACGGTGATGGCTCCACACCCTACGCATGACTCAGCAATATCGCCTTGCTTCCATGGCTGCCTGGGTTTCCTCCACCGGCATTTCCCACCACAATCCCCTCCTTCACATTTCCTCGATCTGTCTCTCCACAGTCAACAGCAGCCCTCACACTGGGATTGCTCCATAATCCCTAAACTCCAGCTCCCAGCCGCTGCCCCTTTCAGGAGACCCGTGTTCCTGCATGGCATATGTATGGCTGCGGCAAGGACTGTCTGATTCTCATTCTATTTAGGCTGCCACAGATCAGCAGTTTTATGCTCAGCCTTGAATGTTTCTCCTTTGACTCAGACAATTGCCCTGCTGTGGGGATTGGAACCCTGCTTCAGTTCCCCCACCTGCCAAGGGTAGGTCCAGTCCTACTAACACTCCTGTTTTTCACCTTTAGTTCCTTCATCCTACTGTGTTTTGTGTGGTTCTATATATTCTTTTCCACTGGTCAGGTACTCCTGTCTGCTCTCAGCTGGTGTTCTGCATGCATTTCTGTGTCTGAGGGTGTATTCCTGATGTATGCATAGAGAGAGATATACACCATGTCCACTTCACTCCTCTGCCATCTTGTTCTCCCTTATTTATTTATTTTTCTGGATTGTTTGCAAGGGTTGTATTTGTTGTCATTGGTGGTCACCAAACTCTCTGGTCCATAAATTGTGTTTAGTTCATGTCTTAATAGAGATTTTCTTGAATGCCAGAGGTGGAAAAATATAAAAAAATAAATAAACATGGAAAACATCTCCAAATATGTTCAGATTGCATCTTTGTGAGGCGCCCCTTCAACACTTATCTGAGTTTGCAGTGACCCTAGGGATCAGCCTACAGTGAACGTTTATGATTTTCTCAGGTCTTTTCTGAGAATATGTCATGTATCTGGCCATGCATCTTCTTTTGGGCATCTCTGTAGTCTTCTGAATTCCCCCATAAACATGGGTGTTTTTAATACCATACTTTCCCTAAGGACACTCTCCAGCTCTTGTTCCTGGGCCTTAGCTACTCTATTGTGTTTCAACTACAATTTTTTGTCTCAGGCATCTGTAATTGTAAGTTCCGTTGGCAGTGGCTTTCAGTAGTCTCTTCTTATTTTCTGACCTGAGTTCAGCTATGCAAAACAGAGATAGGCACCTCATGTCAGTCCTTCAGGTAGCCCCAAGATAGGTGAAAGCAAGTACACACAATGATTTGTTTATAAGGTTAGGTTTACTGTCTCTGGAACCATGGTCTGTGGTCCCACTTTGGTAATCTGGACTACTTCCCCTTTAAGACTACCACTGGGAAAGATATAGAACAAAGGCAATTAAGCATGCCTCAAACCTTGCAGGTTTGACCCTTGTCTGATGTCTGGCAACGTGACCTCTAAAATGTTCTTTAACTGAAAAGATTGTCTCATTCTTTCTAGGCTCTTTATATAAATAATGTAATATATAGTGAGTACCTGATATCCTTCTAGAAGTCTAGAATTTTATTTGTAACTAGTAGAGATTGCATATATGAGCAGCCTTGCTTTGTGTCCCCTCAAATTTACATACTGAAATCCTAACACCCAGTGTGATGGCGTTAGGAAGTAGAATTTTGAGGAGGTGAGTACCTCATGAAGATGGAGACCTCATGCATGGGATTAGTGCTCTCATGAAAGAGATCCCAGAGAGCATCTTAGTCCCTTCAACTATATGAAGATATGATGAGAAGCCTGTGAACTAAAAGAGGGTCTTCAGCCAACCATACTGGCACCCTTATCTCAGACTTCCAGCATCCATAATTGTGAGAAATAAATTTCTATTATTTATAAGCTACCCAGTCTGTGGTGTTTTATTATACAGCCCAAACAGAATAAGATGAACCCCCAGAGAAAGACTCTTCCCCAAGAGTAGGGAACAGGGGACAGTGAGGGAAGCAAGAGGCCAAGGCTCAAACATATTATCAGGTTATCTAGAACAAGGTTCAACATATGTATGTTGAGGCATCAAGGGACAATGTTAAAACATCAAGTTTACAAATTCTAGAAATATGGTTAATGCAATTGATACAGTGATGCCTTTGTATCAAATTAAGCAATATTCAGGATGATGATAGCAAAGATTTTTAGAAAATGTAGCATACATTTTACTAAACAACAGAAAACTTTTTGGTATGAGAGTAAAAAGGAGGAATGCAAGTGGACGTTAGGCTGACCCATAACTAAGTTTCCCACTTAAATGACAATATCCAAATCTGAAATTTCTGGGGTCTCCAACAATGTCTTGGTGGAGTTGTAGAGGGCATTAAAAGAATTGATGATTTACACACACGTATGCACACACACACACACACACACACATATATATCTTTGGGTGGTGAATAATATTTTGGCATACTTCCCCAGTTAAAGTGACAGGTCTGGCAGTTGTGTTGTTGGAGGAACTGATAGTTTAGTAAAGTTATGTAAAGATTAGTGATATTTGTGTGTAAGTAAGGGGAAGGTATTGTTATGGTGGTCTTCGTGGAAAGTTGGAAGGGGAGGATAGGAGAAGATGCTGCAAATATTGATCTCTCTGCAGGAGGTAGGGGGTTAACTGATACAAACTAGTTGCCTCCTTCGGAAAGCATTGACTTTTATAAGGGCACAGGTAGTCGTAATCTCTACTAGATTTCCCTTTAGTCATGGGAGTGTGTGTGTGTGGGGGGATACATTTTAGCAAAGAGCAAGGAATATTCCAGGATATGAGCTAAGCAGATAGTGAGCTCAAGAAACATAATAATATCCTTAATATCAAAGAGAATAAAACACAATAAATGTCTTGTATTCAATTTGGTCAGTGCCTTAAGATTGGAAGTCCACAGTCACCACTGGAGCAGAGATTTTTGTATACAAAGTGTAGTTATCTCCATATCAAGGGACAAAATCACCTCTAATGGCAAGATTGTGGACTAGGATAGTGTTGTCTGAGGTGATGTCATTTCTGGTGGTGAGCTCCTGGGCCTGTGAGATATTGTCTAGTATATGTGATTGGAACATCTTTTCCTATTTAGGTTAACATATGTCTTGTTTTGGGGACTCTGTGGTATTATAACATGGCTGAACTCTTTGTGTAAACTTGAAGGCAACATTGAATCTGAGGGTTTAACTTGTAAATACCTCTCAAGTCAAGGGGCTTATGTGCACACAGTTATCAAAAGTGATGTTGATATCTGTGTGCTCTTGTAATGGACAGGAGATGGCAAGAGTGAACATTGACATTTTAGGAATCAGTGAACTAAAATGGACTGGAATGGGTGAATTTAATTCAGATGACTACTACTATTACTACTGTGGGCAAAAATCCCTTAAAAGAAATGGAGTAACCTCGTAGTCAACAAAAGAGTCCAAAATGCAGTACTTGGGTGCAACCTCAAAAATGACAGAATAATCTCTGTTTGTTTCCAAAGCAAACTGTTCAATATCACAGTAATCCAAGTCTATGCCCCAACCAGTAATGCTGAAGAAGCTGAAGTTCAATAGTTCTATGAAGACCTACAAGACCTCTAGAACTAACACCCAAAAAAGATGTCCTTTTCATCATAGGGGACTGGAATGCAAGAGTAGGATGTCAAGAGATACCTGGAGTAACAGACAAGTTTGGCCTTTGAGTACAAAATGAAGCAGGGCAAAGGCTAACAGAGTTTTGCCAAGAGAACGAACTGGTCATAGCAAACACCCTCTTCCAACAACACAAGAGACGACTGTACACATGAATATCACCAGATGGTCAATACTGAAATCAGATTGATTATATTCTTTGCAGCCGAAGATGGAGAAGCTCTATACAGTCAGCAAAAACAAGACTTGGGGCTGACTGTGGCTCAGATCATGAATTCCTTATTGCAAAATTTAGACTTAAGTTGAAGAAAGTAGGGAAAACCACTAGACCATTCAGATATGACCTAAATCAAATCCCTCATGATTATACAGTGGAAGTGACAAATAGATTCAAATGATTAGATCTGATAGACAGAGTGCCTGATGAACTATGGATGGAGGTCCATGACATTGTACAAGAGACAGGAATAAAGGCCATCCCCAAGAGAAAGAAATGCAGAAAAGCAAAATGGTCATCTCAGAAAACCTTACAAATAGCTGAGAAAAGAAGAGAAGCGAAAGGCAAAAGAGAAAAGGAAAGATGTACCCATTTGAATGCAGAGTCCCAAAGAATAGCAAGGAGAGATAAGAAAGCCTTCCTCAGTGATCAATGCAAAGAGATAGAGGAAAATAATAGAATGGGAAAGACTAGATATCTCTTCAAGAAAATTAGAGACACCAAGGGAACATTTCATGCAAAGATGGGCACAGTAAAGGACAGAAATGGTGTGGACCTAACAGAAGCAGAAGATATTAAGAGGTGGCAAGAATGCACAGAAGAACTATACAAAAAAGTAAAAGCAAACAGCTCATTAAGACCCAGCAGTGCCTTAAATGCTGCTAATATTGCTGCCTATACCGTTACAAAAAAATTCTGATCTTTGGATTACAGGGAAGAAACACCCATAGCACCCCATGGCCAGACTCTTATGAAAGTGGACATGAATGTTTTATTCTTGTTTCTCTCAAAGGACAGAGGAATACGCTCATCCTATTGCACATCTGTAAAATGAACCAAGAAATACTCATTTCCATTTTGTGTCTTGACTTATTATCATGACAAAGGGTTAATTTAAAGGGACTCAATCCTGATGTTCTTAAACCAAATAAAATATTAATAACATTTGCCATGGGAAGACCCCTACTCCTGATGGTAATGAATTGAGACTCTCTGAAGAAAGAAGCCTATAAATATGATTTTTTAAAAAAAGACAGGACACTCTTCAAAGTATATCCAGTAAAGATTAAAAGACAAAAATCAACCAACAAACAACAAAAACCTTGTTCAAGGGAGAAGAAAAGAAAAAAACTAAAACAAAGTTCTGTTATTTGACACAAATGAATATCCAGAATTTACTATGCAATCAAAAGATTAAAAAGGGTACTGATCAGCTTTTGTGCCTCTACAATATTGATTCTGAATTAACTTTAACATATAAAGAGATGGACTGATCAGCAAATTTTCATGGCCTTATTGAATTCTGGGATTTAAGTTACTGTTATACATGGGGATCCCACTAAACTTAATTAAGTTACCTCCCATACTCTTAGAGGTGATCCCAAACAAAGTATAAGACAAACAGATAGGTATGCCTCATGTTAACAACTGAAACAATTGCCTTGCCTATAGCCCTTATAGTACCCATTGACCTAGAAAGTGTGTCTGAGCCAAAAAATAATAAAGTAAAATCAAGTCTTTCCCACTTAGAAAAACTTGAACAAATGGGACCTCATGGAACTTTATTCTGGGTTAATATATCTCAGTGTAGATTAAGACAAGTCATATAGGAATTAAGACCCATTATATAACATTTACTTAAGGAAGAAGTCACAATTTCTACTGCCTTCCCCTTTAATATTTTAGTTTAGCAAATGCCCAAAACTGATATTTAAAAAAAGAATGACACTGAACAGTACATTATCACAACCTTAATGCTATGGCATGCCTGATTAAAGCCCTTCACATGCAATATTATTTAAATTATTGTACCTCAAACAAAAAACTTGAAAACTTATTTCTTTTGTAAATTTGATTAATATGTTCTATTCAATGCTTATTTCAATACCTCTCAGTCACAATTTGCCTTCACCTTTAGAGGCACACAGTACACATGTACTCAAGTATACACAAGGAATCCTAACAACCCTGCCATCCCACACAGTATTTTCAGGCAATATATTAGCCTCATCCAAATTTTTTCAGGATCACAGGATAGTTTATTAATGATATCTTCCCCTGAGAAAATGTATTTGACACACATATATAAAAGATACCAATATTCATAAGGGAGCCCATAGAAAAAGACAAATCACTGCCCAGCATAACATATATAGCTCTCAGTCAGTCAGTTCGGTCCTTCAGTCATGCCCAACCCTTTGGACCCCATGGACTGCAGCACGCCAGGATTTCCTATCTATCACCAACTCCCAGAGCTTGCTCAAACTCATGTCCATTGAATTGGTGATGCCATCGAACCACCTCATCCTCTGTCATCCCCTTCTCCTCCTGCCTTCAATCTTGCCCAGCATCAGGGTGTTTTCCAATGAGTCAGTTCTTTGCATCAGGTGGCCAAATTATCAGAGCTTCAACTTCAGCATCAGTCCTTCCAATGAATATTCAAGACCGATTTCTTTTAGGATTGACTTGTTTGATCTCCTTGCTGTCCAAAGAACTCTCAAGAGTCTTCTCCAACACCACAATTCAAAAGCATCAATTCTTTGGCACTCAGCTTTCTTTATGGTCCAGCTCTCACATCTATACATGACTACTGGAAAAACCATAGCTTTGACTATACTTTGTCAGTAATGTAATGTCTCTGCTTTCCAATATGTTATCTAAGTTTGTTGTAGCTTTTCTTCCAAGGAGCAAGTGTCTTTTAATTTTATGGCTGCACTCACCATCTGCAGTGATTTTGGAGCCCAAGAAAGTAAAGTCTCTCACTGTTTCCACTGTTTCCCCATCTATTTGCCATGAAGTGATGGGACTGAATGCCATGATCTTCATTTTTTGAATGTCGAGTTTTAAGTCAGCTTTTTCACTGTCCTCTTTCACATTAATCAAGAGGCTCTTTAGTTCCTCTTTACTTTCTGCCATAAGGGTGGTGTCATCTACATATCTGAGGTTATTGATATTTCTCCCGGCAATCTTGATTCCATCTTGTGCTTCATCCAGTCTGGCATTTCACATGATGTACTCTGCATATAAGTTAAATGAGCAAGGTGACAATATACAGCCTTGACATATTCCTTTCCTAATTTGGAACTAGTCTGTTGTTCCATGTCTGGTTCTAACTGTTGCTTCTTGACCCACATATAGATTTCTCAGGAGGCAGGTAAGGTGGTCTGGTATTCCCATCTTGTTATAAATTTTCCCCATTTTATTGTGATCCACACAGTCAAAGGCTTTAGCGTAGTTTATGAACCATGTCTAAGATACCAGCTGCAGCAGTGGCTGCAAGATCTGTATCCATGGGCCCTGGGCTCTGGAGTCTGCAGTGGACACTACCTGTCCTAGTGATTCTTGGGGGCAGAGGCACTGGCAAATCCACCCTAGCATTACAGCTCAGCTAGCGGCTCAGTGGCAAGATCATCAGCGCTGACTCTGCAGGTTTATGAAGGTCTCGACATCATCACCAACCAGGTTTCTGCCCAAGAGCAGAGAATGTGCCAGCACCACATGATCAGCTTTGTGGATCCTCTTGTGACAAATTACACAGTGGTGGACTTTAGGAATAAAGCAACTGCTCTGAGAATGGAAACCACAATTACAGAAAACAAACCAAACTGATCACTTGAATCACAGCCTTGTCTACCTCAATGAGACTATGAGCCATCCCGTGTAGGGCCACCAAAGATGGACGGGTCATAGTGAAGATTTCTGACAAAATGTGGTCCCCTGGAGAAGAGAATGGCAAATCACTTCACTATTCTTGCCTTGAGAACCCCATGAACAGTATATAAAGCTCTATCACCTCAGTAAAATTTCTTGGCAGCATTTGGATAATGTAGGGCTTCTCCAACCCTGAAACTGTCAAGAAAAGACTACTGACATGCAGTGTAACACAAGTCAAAATTATTTTATTCCTTTTTGATTTCTGTAAGCCACATTTTCCTCATGTACAAATTTCATTTAAGCCCACTTATGCTTTTGCTCACAAATCAGCCCACTTTGATTAATGGCAAACCTTACAACAAAAGACTCTAAACTCAGTTCAAATTGTAATACAACAGGGACTTCCACTAATACCCACAGAGGCTCTTTCACTCTAGAGGCTTTAACAATCTCTTGTCATGCCTCTTGTAGTCTCTGGACTACCAATGATGGATACACATTACCCATGGGCTTCTGTTGCAAAAACTTATATCCTTGTTCCTATACTATGAACCATTACCTCAACAATTGCTGGCTTCATATTGACCACTCTGGGAAATGTGGATCAAATAGGCCTCTACCTAAAACTCTCTGCTCTTAGCTGCCCATTATGCCTTGATTAATGGACTTATGACTTGGCACAGCACAGAGCCCCATTTATGGAAATAAAGTGGTACTTAAATGAAAAAAAGCCAAACCTGGACCCACTACTATATCACACCTACAGAAGGAAGTAGCTGATCCTATCCTCAATTCTTTGCCAAATGAAATGGTGTTAGAGGAGCTAACTCTTCTTTCAGTTCCATTGGCTACCTGGGATACACTTGAGAACAATTTGGTGATTAGAAAAGAGAGTTCATAGCTTTACAGGTGGCATCACTACCATCACATGTGATGGTGACTGCTGGAGAGCTGCTGCTGTTCATCCTGTAAATGGGACATCACTGATCAAGGACAGAAACCAAGGGTCAACACAAGTGATTAAACTTCAGGCAATTTTTTATTTCTTCTAGGTCCTTATTAAACATTTCTTGCATCCTCTCAATCTTTGTCTCCAGGCTATTTATCTGTAACTCCATTTTGTTTTCAAGATTTTGTTGGATCATTTTTATTATCATTATTCTAAATTCTTTTTCAGGTAGATTCCCTATCTCCTCCTGTTTTGATTGACTTGGTGGGCATTTTTCATGTTCCTTTACCTGTTGCACTACAATATTGTAAAGTAATTAGCCTCCAACTAATAAAAATAAATGGAAAAAAAAAAAGAAAAGCAAAAAAAAAAAAAAACCTTCAGGAAATTATCTTAACACTAGAGGGTACCTTAGTCAATGATAGGCCTTACCTGTTTATTATTAGGAGACTGTTCAGCTGTTATCAATTGTTGGCCCACCTGTTTTGAGCAGTGACAACAAAAGTCTCTTGTCCAAATTTTTCTACTTGTGGGTAAAGAACTTTGCAAATTTCTTGCTGCAAGGATACCCAAAATGTAATTCAGGGTCACATTATCTATCTATCTATCTGAAAGTGAGTCCAGGCTTCCATAAGAAAATACTACCGACTAGGTGGTTTAAATAGTAGATTTACAAGAGGGGCATGGGAAATTTTCAAGATGGTGGAGGAGTAAGACATGGAGATCATCTTCCTCTCTATGAATACATAAAAATAATCTGCATGTGGAACAACTCCTATAAAACACCTTCTGAATGATGGCAAAAGACCTCAGATTTCCTAAATTGCAAACTAATGTCCACATAATGGGTAGGGCAAAGACATAAGAAAAAAAAAGAGAGAGAGAGAGAGAAAGGATTCAGGATGAACCTGCACTTCAGGGAGGGAGCTATGAAGGAGGAAATGTTTCTGTGCTCAGAAACCCCCTACAGGTGGGGATGGGAGGAACTCCAGAACCCAGAGGGGAACACAGCAACAGGTGCACAGAAGGCAAAACAGAGAGATTTCACCACAGAAATCAGTGCCAACCAGTGCTTCCCAGCCTGAGACACTTGTTTGCATGTCCACTGTGGCAAATGCAGGCTCAGACTTCGAAAGTTAGATCCAGGGAGAGGACTGGGGTGACTGTCTTGAAGGTATGCTGAGGGGGCTAATATGACACAGCTGAGGGAGTTCAGGGGAAACCCTGGGACTGCCAGAGAGGCAAGATATCATTGTCATGAAGACTTTATGAACTTGCAGATATCAGGACACCACCTTCCCGAGTGTCACAGACACAGGCTGTGGCTGTGGTTTGCAACCGCAGAGAAGGGCATGCTGGCTGGTCAGCTGCCACCAAAGCCTGCATGAGTGCCAGAGGCAGGGGACCAGACACTGCTTCAGTCCTGACCCAGGAGGTCACAGCTGCCACCAAGATGTGAGCAGACATAGGTCACTCCCCTTGACTTCCTGGGAGACTGGGCAGCCTGGCACTGCCTAGGGACCAATGACCCAGGGCCAATGCCTCTGGGAGAGTGCACAACCCACCTCAGGCTACAACAACTTTCCACAGGCCTTTGCCACCACAGACATTCCCTGTACATCCCAATTGTGTCTGCTGTACTCCTCCATCTGCCTGGCCCAACAAGCAAGTGAGCCCTAATAAGCCACCACTTTCACCCCATCTTGTCTGGATGGGGAACAGAGCCTGGAGGACAGCTTACAAAGAGAGATAGAGACAGCACCATTGACTGTGTGATCAAAGAAGAAGAAGGGAATTTGCTTGTGTAGCCACAGGAGCAGATTTAATCCCCAAAATTATGGACTTTGGAATAAGTACCAGCTGGAGTAAGGCCAGATCTGAGTCTGAGCTGACCCCACAGTGCCCACAGAAAGTCTAGAAACATTTGTTGAAACACTGAAAGACTTCCTGGGTAAGCAGATTGGCTGGAGCTTACTGTGTGGAGAGGACAGCTGAGGCCACAAGAAAATATTCTTCTTACTACCACTCTCTATATATTTTTGTCTTTTTCTTATTATTCTATTGTTGTTATTTTTTAATTATTCTTTTAATTTTTAGTTGTTACTTATTTTTCTTCTTTAATGCTTTTATTTTAAAATAAACTTATTTTATTTTTCCTATTTCTACAGTGCTTTTTTGTTATTTGCATTTTTCATGTTTTTGGTATTGTATTTTTGCTAGTCTAGTTTTTAGTATTCATTTGCACTAATTTTTTTTTGTTTGATTGCTCTCATCTTATTTGGTTTCTGTTTTTATTCATTGTTTTCTTTTTCTCTTATTTTGTGAGTGTGTGAGATTCAGTGTTTTTGTCTGTTTAGTGTTGCTTTTATCTTTAGGTTTTGTCCTTCATTTTGTTCTTGTGTTTCTTTGACTTCTTTTTTTCCTTTTTCTTGTCTTTTTTCTCATCTCTATTTCTCTTCTGTGCTGTGTGGACTGTGAAGTCTTAGTGCTCCAACAAGCTGTCAGGCCTAAACCTCTGAAGTGGGAGACCTGAGTCAAGGATGTTGGACCACCAGAGAACTCCTGACCCACGGAATATTAATCAGCAAGAGCTCTCCCAAAGGCCTCCATCTCAACACTAAGACCTGGCCCCACTCAAAGACCAGCAAGCTCCAGTGCCAGATGCCTCACACCAAACCAATAGCAAAGCAGGAACACAAGCCTACCCATTAGCAGTCAGGCTCCCCAAAGTTATATCAAGCTCACAGACACCCCAAACACATCATTGGATGTGGCACTGCACTTCAAAGAGGCAAGATGCAACTCCACCCATCAGAACACAGGCACCAGTCTCCAGCACCAAGAAACTTTCACAAGGCACTTGTCCAACCCGACCCACTGGGGGCAGGCTACACAAATAAGAGGAGCTATGACCTTACAGCCAAAAGAAAGGAGACCCCCAAATGCAGTAAATTAAACAAAATGAAAAGACAGAGAAACATGCAGCAGATGAAGGAGCATGGTAAGAACCCATGAGACCAAACAAATGAAGAGGAATTATGCAGTCTATCTGAAAAAAAAAAAAAAATCAGAGTGTTGATAGTAAAGATGATCCAAAAATCTCAAAAATAAAATGGAGGCACAGATGAAAAGAATGGAGGCATGAATTAAGAAGAAATTATTTAACAAAATGACAATTAATGTTTAACAAGGACTTAGAAGAAGAATAGACAATCAATGAACAGCATGATAACTGACATACAAATACACTAGAGGGAACCAATAGCAGAATAACTGAGGCAGAAGAATGAATAAGTGACCTGGAAGATAGAATGGTGGAAATAACTAAAGCACAGCAGAATAAAGAAATAAAAAGGGATGAAAAGAAATGAGGATAGTCTCAGAAACCTCTGGGACAACATCAAGCACAATATTCATATTATAAGGGTCCTAGAATAAGAAGAGAAAAAGAAAGGGTATGAGAAAATATTTGAGGAGATTATAGTAAAGAAAAATCCCTAATATGGAAAAGGAAATAGCCATCCAATCCAGGAAGCCCAGAGAGTCCCATATAGGAAAATCTCAGAGAAACAGGCCAAGACACATAGTAATCAAACTAACAAAAATTAAACAGAAAGAAAAAAATATATATAAAGTAGTAATGGAAAAGAAACAAATAACATACAAGGGAAACCTCATAAGGTTAACAGCTGATCTTTTAGCAGAAAGACTGAAGGCCAGAAGGGAATGGCAGGATATACTTAAAGTGATGAAAGGAAAAAAACCTACAACTAAGATTACTCTACCCAGCTAGGAACTTACTCAGATGTGACAGAGAAATCAAAAGCTTTACAGATAAGCAAAAGTTAAGAGAATCCAGCCCCACCAAACCAGCTTTACAACAAATGCAAAAGGAGCTTCTCTAGAAAGAAAGCACAAGAGAAATAAAAAATCTATAAGACAAACCCAAAACAATAAAGTACATGGCAGTAGGACCATATATATCAGTAACATCATAAAGGAGATCAGTCCTGGGTGTTCATTGGAAGGACTGATGTTGAAGCTGAAACTACAATACTTTGGCCACCTCATGCGAAGAGCTGACTCATTGGAAAAGACCCTGATGCTGGGAGGGATTGAGGGCAGGAGGAGAAGGGGATGACAGAGGATGAGATGGTTGAATGGCATCACCGACTCAATGGACATGGGTTTGGGTGGACTCTGGGAGTTGGTGATGGACAGGGAGGCCTGACGTGCTGCAGTTCATGGGGTTGCAAAGAGTTGGACACGATTGAGCAACTGAAATGAACTGAACCTTAAATGTAAGTGGATAAAATGCTCCAACCAAAAGACACAAGCTAGCTGAAGGGATTAAAAAACAAACAAACAAAAAAATAAGACCCTCATATATGCTGTCTATAAGACATCCACTTTAGACCTAGGGACACATGTGTACTGAAAGTGAGGGGCTGGAAAAAGATACTCCATGCAAATAGAAATTGAAAGTGGAAGTAGGAAAACATATCAGATAAACTAGACTTTAAAATAAAGACCATTACAAGATACCAGGAAGGATACTACATAACGATCAAGGGATCAATCCAAGAAGATATGGACTTTAAAACAAAGACCATTACAAGAGACAAGAAGGACACTACATAATGATTGAGGGATCAATCCAAGAAGATATAACAATTACAAATATATATGCACCCAAAATAGGAATATCTCAATACATAAGGAAAATGCTTTGTGTGTGTGCCTGCAGGCTAAGTAACTTCAGTCATGTCCAATTCTTGGTGACCCTATGGTCTGTAGACTGCCAGGCTCCTCTGTCTATGGGATTCTCCATGCAACAAGACTGGAATTGGTTGTCATGTCCTCCTCCAGGAGATCTTCCTGACCCAGGGATCAAAAGTCTTATGTATACTGCATTGGCAAGTGGGATCTTTACCACTAGTGCCACCTGGGAAGACCAAAGCAAATGCTAACAACTCTAAAAGTGGTAGTTGACAGTAACAAAATAACAGTGGGGAACTTTAACACCCCATTCACACCAATGGAGAGTTCATCCAGACAGAAAATTAATAAGGAAATACAAACCTTAAATGGCACATTGAAACAAATATACCTAATCGATATCTACAGAGTATTACTTCCTAAAGCAGTAGAATTCACTTTTTTCTGAAGTGCACGTGGAGCATTCTCCCAGATATATCATATATTGAGTCACAAATCAAGCTTTGGTAAAATTTTAAAAACTGAAATTATATCAAGCATTTTTTTTTTCTGACCACAACTCTATATGATTAGATATCAACTACAGGGGAAAAAAAACAGTAAAAAACACAAACACATGAAGGCTAAACAATGTGTTTCTAAATAACCAATAAGTCAATGAAAAAAATCAGAGAATTTTTTTTTAATGTGTTAATATACAATAATGAAAACTCAATGACAACTCAAGCCTATGAGATGCAGTAAAAGCAATGCTAAGAGGGATGTTTATAGCAATACAATTCTACCTCAAGAAACAAGAAAAACATCAAGTTAACAACCTAATATTGCATGTAAAGCAACCAGAAGAAAAGAACAAAAAACCCCAAGATAGTAGATGGAAAGAAATAATAAAGATCAGAGCAGGAAAAAAAAAAAATCAATGAAAGAAATAAAGCAAAGATCAAAAAACTAAAATCTGGTACTTTGAGAAGATTAACAAAATTGACAAACTATTAGCCAGACTCATTAGGGAAAAAAGGAGACGACTTAAGTCAATCAAAATAGAAATGAAAAAGACGAAGTTACAACAGACAGTGCAGAAATATGAAGGATCAACAGAGACTACTACAAGCAACTATAAGCCAATAAAATAGACAACGTGGAAGAAATGGACAAAATCTTAGAAAAGTACAACCTTCCAAGGTTGAAGCAGGAAGAAATAGAAAATAAACATACTGATCACAAGCCTGAAATTGAAACTCTGATTGAAAATCTCCAAAAAAACAAAATCCCTGGGCCAGATGGATTCACAGGTGAATTAAATGGAGTAGCCCTCATAGTCAACAAAAAAGTCCAAAATGCAGTACATGGGTGCAATCTCAAAAAGGACAGAATGATCTCTGTTCGTTTCCAAGGCAAACCATTCAGTATCACAGTGATCCAAGTCTCTGCCCCAACCACTAATGTAAAAGAAGCTAAATGGTTCTATGAAGACCTACAAGACCTTATAGAACTAAAATCAAGAAAAGATATCCTATATATGGAATTTAGAAAGATGGTAACAATAACCCTACATGCAAAACAGAAAAAGAGACACAGAAATACAGAACAGACTTTTGAACTCTGTGGGAGAAGGTGAGGGTGGGATGTTTCAAAAGAACAGCATGTATACTATCTATGGTGAAACAGATCACCAGCCCAGGTGGGATGCATGAGACAAGTGCTCGGGCCTGGTGCACTGGGAAGACCCAGAGGAATCGGGTGGAGAGGGAGGTGGGAGGGGGGATCAGGATGGGGAATACGTGTAAATCTATGGCTGATTCATATCAATGTATGACAAAACCCACTGAAATGTTGTGAAGTAATTAGCCTCCAACTAATTAAAAAAAAAAAGTAAAAAAAAAAAAAAAAGATATCCTTTTCATCATAGGGGACTGGAATGTAAAAGTACGAAGCCAAAACATACCTGAAGTGACAGACAAGTATGGTATTGGAGTACAAAGTGAACCAGGGAAAAATCTAACCGAGTTTTGCCAAGAGAACACAGTGGTCATAGCAAACACCCTATTCCAACAACACAAGAGAAGACTCTCCACATGAACATCACCAGATGGTCAGTATCGAAATCACAGTGATTATATTCTTTGCAGCCGAAGATGGAGAGGCTCTATACAGTCAGCAAAAACAAGACTGGGAGCTGACTGTGGCTCAAGTCATGAACTCCTTATTGCAAAATTAAGACTTAAATTGACGAAAGTAAGGAAAACCACTAGACTATTCAGGTATGACCTAAGTGACAAATAGATTTAAGGAATTAGACCTGATAGACAGAGTGCCTGAAGAACTATGGACGGAGGTTTGTGACATTGTACAGGGGGCAATAATCAAAACCATCCCCAAGAAAAGCAAATATAAACAGGAAAAACAGTTGTCTGAAGAAGCCTAACAAAGAGCTGAGAAAAGAAGAGAAGTGAAAGCAGAGGCGAAAAGAAAAGATATATCTATCTGAATGCAGAGTTCCTAAGAATAGCAAGGAGAGATAAGTCTCCCTAAGTGATCAATGCAAAGAAACAGAGGAAAACAATAGAATGAGAAAGACTAGAGATGTCTTCAAGAAAATTAGACATACCAATTACACATTTCATGGGAAGATGGGCAAAATAAATGACAGAAACTGTATGAACCTTACAGAAGTAGAGATATTAAGAAGAGGTGGCAAGAATACACAGAAGTACTATACAAGAAAGATCTTAGTGAGCCAGATAACCACGATGGTGTGATCACCCACCTAGAGCCAGACTTCCAGGAATATGAAGTCAAGTGGGCCTTAGAAAACATCACTACAAACAAAGCTAGTGGAGGTAATGAAATTCCAGCTTAGATATTTTAAATATTAAAGATGCTGCTGTGAAAGTGCTGCAATCAATACGCCAATAATTCAGAAAACGCAGCAGTTGCCACAGGACTGGAAATGGTCAGTTTTCATTTCAGTTCCAAAGAAAGGCAATGCCACAGAATGTTCAAACTACCACACAATTGCACTCCTCTCACATGCTAGCAAAGTAATGCTCAAATTCTCCAAGACAGTCTTCAATAATATGTGAACTGAGAACTTCCAGATGTTCAAGCTGAATTTAGAAAAGGCAGAGGAACTTGAGATCAAATTGCCAACATCTGTTGGATCATAGAAGAAGCAAGAAAATTCCAGAAAAATATCTACTGCTTCACTGACTATGCTAAAGTCTTTGACTGTGTGGGTAACAACAAACTGTGGAAAATTCTTAAAGAGATGGAAATACCAGACCATCTTACCTGCCTCCTGAGAAATCTGTATGCAGGTCAAGAAGCAACCATTAGAACCAGACATGGAACAACGGACTGGTTCCAAATTGGGAAAGGAGTATGTTAAGGCTGTATATTGTCATCCTGCTTATTTAACTTATATACAGAGTACATCATGAGAAACGCTGGGCTGATGAAACACAAGCTGGAATCAAGATTGCTGGGAGAAATATCAATAACCTTAGATATGCAGAAGACACCACTCTTATGGCAGAAAGTGAAGAAGAACTAAAGAGCCTCTTGATGAAAGTGAAAGAGGAGAGTGAAAAACCTGACTTAAAACTCAACATTCAAAAAATGATCATGGTATCTGGTCCCATCAGTTCATGGCAAATAGATGGGGAAACAATGGAAACAGTGAGAAACTTATTTTCTTGGGCTCCAAAATCACTGCAGATGGTGACTGAAGCCATGAAAGTAAAAGATGCTTGCTCCTTGAAAGAGCAGCTGTGACAATCCTAAACAGCCTGTTAAAAGCAGAGACATTACTTTGCCAACAAAGGTCCATATAGTCAAACTATGGTTTTTTCCAGTAGTCATGTATGGATGTGAGACTTGGACCACAAAGAAAGCTGAGTGCAGAAGAATTAGTGGTTTTGAACTGTCGTATTGGAGAAGACTCTTGAGAGTCCCTTGGACTGCAAGGAGATCAAAGCAGTCAATCCTAAAGGAAATCAGTCTTGAATATTCATTAGAAGGACTGGTGCTAAAGCTGAAACTCCAATACTTTGGCCATCTGGTGTGAAGAAGTGACTCATCGGAAAAGACTCTGATGCTGGGAAAGATTGAAGGCAGAAGAAGAAAGGGATGACAGAGGATGAGGTTGTTGGAAGGCATCACCAACTCAATGTACACAAGTTTTAGCAAGCTCCTTGTGTTGGTGATGGACAGGGAAGCCTGTTGTGCTGCAGTTCATGGGGTCATAAAAGTGGGCACGAATGAGTGACTGAACTGACCACATATCCTTTTCAAATTCTTCCAAAAAGTTGCAGAGGATGGAATACTTCCTAATCCATTCTATAAAGCCACCATCACCCTGTTTTTATATTGCAGAATATAAAATTAATACACAGACATTTCTTGCACTCCTCTACCCTACAAATTAGAAATTAGAAAGAGAAATTATGAAATCAATCCTATTTACCATTGCAACAATGGAAATAAAATACCTATGAATAAACCTATCTAAAGAGACAAAAGACCTGTATGCAGAAAAATATAAGAAAATAATGAAAGAAATCAAAGATGACACAAACAGATGGAAAGATATGCCATGCTCTTGGATTGGAAGAATCAATATTGTGAAAATGACTATACTACCCCCTAGCAATTTACAGATTCAATGCAATCCCTGTCAGAGTTCCAATGGTACTTTTTGCAAAACTAAAACAAAAAGAAATTAAATTTTATTGAAACCCAAAAGATCCTAAATAATCAGAGCAATCTTGAGAAAGATAAATGGAGTTGCAGGAATCAACCTTCTGAACTTCTAACTATATTACAAAGCTATAGTCTTCAAGATACTATGGTACCTGCACAAAAACAGAAATGCGAACAAATGGTACCAGATAGAAAGCCCAGAGATAAACTCACACACCTATGAGCACCTTATCTTTGACAAAGGAGGCAAGAATATAAAATGGAGAAAAGACAACCTTTTAATAAGTGGTGCTGGGAGAACTGGACAGCTATATGTAAAAGAATGAAATTAGAACACTTTCTAACATCATACACAAAAATAAACTCAGAATGGATAAAAGACTTAAATGTAAGGCTAGAAACTATAAAGCTCTCAAAGGAAACCATAGGCAGTACACTCTCTGACATAAATCACAGCAATATCTTCTTTGACACACCTCCTAGAGTAATGGAAATAAAGATAAACATAAAAGCTTTTGCACTACAAAGGAAGCAATAAGAAAAATTAAAACAACTCTCAGAATGGGACTAAATAATTGCAAATGAAGTAATTGACAAAGTATTAATATTCAAAATATATAAACAACATATACAGCTCAATATCAGAAAAACAAAATACCCAATCAAACAATGGCCAGAAGACCTAAACAGACATTGCTCCAAAGAAGATATTCAGATGGCTATACATTTGAAAAGATGCTCACCATTGCTCATTATTAGAGAAATGCAAGTGAAAACTATAATGAGGTATCACCTCACACCAGTCGGAGTGACCATCATCAAAAAATCTGCAAACAATAAGGGCTGGAGAGGATGTGGAGAAAAAGGAACCCTACTGCACTGTTGGTGGGAACATAAATTGATATAGACACTCTGGAAATCAGTATTGAGATTCCCTAACAACTTGGATAAAAAAAAAAAACTATCATATGACCCAGCAATCCCACAACTGGGCATATACCTGAGAAAATCGCAAATCAAAAAGACACATGTACCCCCAATGTTCACTGCAGCACTGTTTACATTGAAAGAGGAATGAATAAATACATTGTGTTACATATATGTTACGATATATAAATTATATATGCAATGGAATATTGCTCAGCCATAAATAGTAACAAATTTGAGTCAGTTGTAATAAGGTGGATGAACCTAAAGCCTATTATATAGAGTGAAGTAAGTCAAAAAGAGAAAAAACAAACATTGCATATTAATGCATATATGTGGAATCTAGAAAAATAGCATGATGAATCTATTTACAAAGAAGAAATGGAGATGCATTCATAGAGAATGGACTGGTGGACACAGCTGGGGAAGGAGAGGGTAGGAGAGATTGAGAAAGTAACATTGATGTATATATACTATCACGTGTAAAATGGATAACTAGTGGGAAGCTGCTGTATAACACAGGGAGCACAGCCTGATGCTCTGTGATGACATAGAGGAGTGGGATGGAAGGAGGGAAAAGGAGGCTCAAGAGTGAGGGTGTATATATATAAATATGCACACACACACACACACACACACACACACACACACACAGTAACTATGACTGATTTGCCTTTATGTGAGGCAGAGACCATCACAACACTGTAAAGCAATTGTCCTCAAATAAAAATAAAATCTCCCAAAAAACAAAAGCCTTGGGCCAGATAGCTTCACAGGCTAATTCTACCAAACATTTAGAGAAGAGCTAACATCTACTCTCCTCAAACTCTTCCATAAAATTGCAGAGGGAAGAAACTCTCAAGCTCATTCTATGAGGCCACCACCACCCTGATACCAAAACCATCATAGATATCAGCAGAAAAATACAAGCCAATATCACTGATGAACATAGATTCAAAAATACTCAACAAAATTCTACCAAACAGAATCCAACAACACATTAAAAGGATCATACACCATCATCAAGTGGAGTTTATCCTAGGATACAAGGATTCTTTAATATGTGCAAATCAATCAGTGTGATACATCATATTAACAAAGATAAAAACCATATGATCATCTCAATAGATGCAGAGAAAGCATTCAACACAACTCAACATCAATTTATGATAAAAACTCTCCAGAGATGCAGTCATAAATAATGGACTTGTGGACCTAGCAGTGAAAAGAGAGGGTAGGATGAATTGAGAATATAGCATTGACATATACACACTACCACATGTAAAATAGGATAACTAATGGGAAGCTGCTATATAACACAGGGAGCCCGAACTGGCACTCTGATAACCTAGAGGGATGGGATGGGAGGGGAGAGAGAGGCTCAAGAGGGAAGCGATACACACACACACACACACACACACACACACATATTTGATTTGCATTGTTGCACAGCAGAAACTGACACAACATTGTAAAGCTATTATCTTCCAACTTAAAAAAAATAGGGGACATATGTATACTTGTGGCTGATTCACCTTGTTGTATAGCAGAAACCAACACAACACTGTAAAGCAATTATCTTCCAATTAAAAGTAAATTAAAACAATATAAATTGACTTTTTACAGTTCTAAAGCCTTGAAGTTCAAGATCAAGGTGACATCAAGATTGAGAAGGATTTGCTCTTTGTTGTGCGAGGGGATACATTTTCACTGTGTCATCACATGGCTTTTTATTTATTAACATGGATCCGCTCACATAGTTACCTTTTTGTGTGTGTTTGGTGAAACAGTAGCCAAGATATAGAAACAACCGAAGTATCACTTCACAGATGAGTGTATAAAGAAAATGTGGTGCATGCATATATACATATATATATACACACACACACATATATTGTTTGTGTGTGTGTAAATATTATTCAGCCTTACAACAAGAAGGAAATCACATGGTCTTTTCTCTGTATGTGTGCACTTTGGGCATATTTTCTTCTTCTTATAAGGACAACAGGCCTGTGCAATTAGGTCCCCAACCATATAACTTCTTCTATTTTTAAATACTGTATCATTAAAGGACTTATCTTCAAATTCAGTCTCTATGTTGACTGTATTTGTACGTGTGTTGATTAGTCTTCAACATAAGGATTTGGGGGGCACCTAATTCTGTCCCTAGCAGTGCGCTAAGTCCACTATACAAAGTTATACCAAAACTCTTCTTACACCTTTTGACATTTCACACATTATTGATAAAGACCAAGACACTCATTTCTCTTCTCAAAATATGCAACACTAGGTTCTTGAACAAGACATCCAATAGAACATCCATTTCCTTATTGGCTTCAGGCCACAAGCCCTGTAGAGTGCTTCATAAACAAATAAATTTAATTACATAGAATATGACACTTTTTGACCAACAGTAAAATATCAAAGATGCATTGTAGTAAGAAATATGACTATAACTTTTAATGTTTGACTAATGAGAACTTTCAAGCTCCAAACCTCCCCATTCACCTCTTTTCTTACACCTTGCATGAGTGTGTGCTCAGCTGTGTTTGACTCTCTGTGACCTTTGAACTGTAGCCCACCAAGCATCTCTGTCCATAGGATTTTCCAGGCAAGAATACTGGAGTCGGTTACAATTTTCTCAGGAGATGTCTGGACAAGCAGATAAAAAAGCCCTATTGTTTAGTGCCTTGGTGCCTATGGGGAAGTTCAAACCATGCAAATTCCTGGCCCGTATATGGAAACACTCATTTGGTACCATCCTCTAAATACAGTAAAAACAATCATTGCCCCTCCCTTCACTGAAGCCATTCTATACTAGATTGGGTGTCGTTCATGCTCCCCTCAGAAAGGCCCATTGTATGAGTAATAAACCTACTTGTACATGCTTGGTGTGTCTATTATGTTATCAATGTTAACATTCAAACCAATTTTAGGTGGCTGAAGGTTGATCCCACTCTTAGGGGCCACCACAAAACACTCAGTAACTTGGGTCTGTATAATAAAAAATGAACATCAGTGAAGGAATAAATAAAGAAAAATGAAATATTTAATTTTTTTCTTATTTTTACTCTAAAAGAAAACTTAAAAAATTAACAATAAAAACAGTGGAAAAATAAAGTGAATGACAATAATATCATAAAGGACAATAGAGAGAAATGGGAATGCTCTGTGGTAAAGTTACTGTATTATATATGAAGAGGGATATAGTGTTATTTGAAAGTATATTTAAGCTGTTAAAAATATTTATTGTAAAATTTAGTGCAACTTCTAAACATGTTTTTAAAAGAAATACAAATGACATACCAAAAGAAGATATAATGGAACCATATAAAATATTCAATTAAAAGCAGATAAGGCAGAGAATAAAGCAAAGAATAAATGCAATGAATAAAAATAACAGATACAATATGGTTGATTCTATCCCAACACTGTCAATAATCACTTTAAATTGGAATTATCTAAACTATTTAAGAGACAGATTGCCAACTTGAACAAAAAAGTATAAGAGTTAACCATTTGGTGTCTCAAAGAAATCCATTTTAAAGACAAGAACTCAGGTTAAAAGTATATGGATGGAATGAAAGAAAAAGTGAAAGTGAAAGTCACTCAGTCATGTCCAACTCTTTGCAACCCCGTGGGCATCCAAATTGCAAAGGAAGAAGTACAATTATCTTGGTCTGCAGATCATATGATCTTAAATGTACAAAATCCTAAAAATTCCACAAAAGCTATTAGAACTCAGCAAGAAACCTATTATAACTTAGTTGGATACAAAATCAGCATACAAAAAAATCAGTTGCGTTTCTATACTCTAATGACCTAAAAATAAAATTATGGAAATATTTCCACTTACAATAGCGTCAAAAAGAAAAAAAAAATACTTATCAATAAATTAATTAACCAACGGGATGGAAGGGACTTCCCTGGTGGTACAGTGAATAAGAATACACCTGCCAATGCAGGGGATACAGGTTTAATCCCTGGTCCAAGAGGATCCCACATGCTGTAGAGTAACTAAGTCTGTGCACCAAAACTTTTGAGCCCATGCTCTAGAGCCCATGAGCCACAACTACTGAGCCTGCATGCCACAACTACTGAAGCTCACTGTGCTCTAGGGCCCACAAGCTACAACTACTGAGCCTGTGTGCCACAACTATGAAAACCCGTGAAACCTAGAACCAAACACCACAACTACTGAGCCTGCATGCTGCAACTACCGAAGCATGTGCACCTAGAGCCTGTTCTCCACTAAAAGAGAAGCCACCACAATGAGAAGCCTGTGCACTGCAATGAAGAGGAGCCCCTACTTGCAGTAACTAGAGAAAGCCTGTGAACAGCAATGAAGACCCAGTGCAACCAATGAGTTAAAGGGACATTCTTCAACAAATGGTGCTGGGAAAACTGAATATCCACAAGCAAAAGAATTCAATTGGATGCTTATCTAACACCACACACAAAAACTAACTCAAAATGAATCTAAGAGCTAAATGTAAGAATTAAACTACTAAACTCTTTAGAAACAAACATAGGACAAAGCTTTAAGACATTGGATTTGACAATGGTTTCTCAGATATGGCACCAAAGGCCCAGGCAATAAAAGAAAAAAACAGAGAAATGGGAATTCATAAATTTTTTTGAAAAACTGTGCATCAAAAGGTTGTATGAACAAAATAAAAAGACAACCAACAAAATGAAAGAATATATTTGCAAATCATATATTTTATGTATAATCATAAGTCATATGTCTCATTAGCAATCCAGAATATACAAGAACTCCTAAAATTAAAGAACAACATAAACAACAGCAACAGCAAAAATAACCCGATTCAAAACATTGATGGACTTGAATAGACTTACTTCTAAAGAAGATGTGTGAATAGCCAGTGAGCACATGGAAAGATCATAGGGGAAATACAAACTTAAACTACAATTAGATACTGCCCCACACTCATTGCAATGGCTACTATAAAGAAGAAAAAACAGAAAACAATAAGTGCTGGTAAGCATATATAGAAATCAGAACCTTTACACACTGTTGGTAGGAATGTAGGATGGTACAGCTGCTACACAAAACAGCATGGCAGTTTCTCAAAAAAATTTAAAAAAAATTACTGTAAGGTCCAAATATTCTTATTCTGGGTATATGCCCACACACTATTAAAAGCAGGCTCTTGAAGATATATTCATACACCTAGGTTTGTAACAACGTTATGCACAATAAAATGTGGAAGAAATTTAAGTGTTTTTATCAATGAAAGAATGGAAAAGCAAAATGTGGTATATACATATCATGTAATATTATTTATTAACCTAAAAATGGAGATTCTGACATGTGCTAAAACATGGATAAAGCTTGTAAACATTACACTAAGTGAAATAAAACTGTCACAAAAAGACAAATGCTGTATGATTCCACTTATATGAGTTTTATAGATTAGTCAAAATCACAAGACAAAAATGGAAAGTATAATGGTGGTTATCAGGGGCTGAGGAGGGGGAGAATGGGGAGTAACAGTTTAATGAGTATAAAGTTCCACATTTATAAAATGAAAGTAGTTGTGGAGATGGATGGTGTCAGTCGTACAACATTATAAATGTAACTAATTTCACTAAACTATACACTTAAAATGGCTAAGATAAAGTATACATGATATTTTGCCACAATTTAATCAATTGGGAAGGGATGGTAAAAGACACTCCATTCTATCATTAGTCCAAAAGAAGCTTTAATAACTACGTTAATTTCAAAGAAAGCAAAGTTCAGAACAAGACATATTACCAGGCAGATAGAGGGACATCACATAATAATAAAGGGATAATTCTCCAAGAAGACATGACAATCCTAAACTTGTATTCATCTAACAAGGGAGCATTAAAAACTGAGGCAAAAACTCAAAGGAGCAAGATGGTGGAGGAGTAGGTGGATATTAAGTACATCTCTCTCCATGGATACACCGGGAATACACCTTCAGACACAGAAGTGCTTGCAGAACACCAACTGAGAGTGGACAGGAGTACCTGACCACTGGAAAAGAATATATAAAACCATACAAAACTCGGTAGGACAAAGGAACTAGGGGGAAAAACAGGAGTGTTAGTAGGACTGGACCTGCCCTGACTGGGTGGGGAAACTGAAGCAGGGGTCAGATCCCCATGTCAGGGCAGTTGTCTGGGTGAGAGGAAAAACATTTAAGGCTTAGAGTGAAGCAGCTGATCTGTGACAGCCTAAATTGAGTGAGAATCAGACAGTCCTTGCCATAACCATATATACCCCAGGCAGGGACGCAGATCCCCGAGAAGGTGCAGCAGCTGGGAACTGGAGCGTAGGACTGTGGAGCAATCCCAGGGGAGGGCTGCGCTGCTACTGACTGTGGAGAGACTGACTGAGGGGGCTGTGAGGGCAGAGACTATAGTGGGAAATGCCTGTGGAGGAAGGCCAGGCAGCCATGGAAGCAAGGTGATACAGCTGAGTCACATGTAGGGGGTGGAGCCATCACCATAGCCTCTCTCTCTCCCCACAGACTAGCATGGGCAGCTGAATAATGGAGAGGTTGGCCGTCAAGCCTCTGACCCTTGGAACAACAGAGTAGGACCCCACCCAAGGCGCCCCTTTAAAGCCTGACACTGCAAACTACAGAGTAGGACCCCAGCCAAGGGGACCCCTCTATGTGCCTGAATAGGCAGAGCTATGGAGAAAGGCTAGCCAAGGAGGCCTTCTGATCACCAGGTATCAGTTCAATTCAGTTCAGTTCAGTTGCTCAGTCGTGTCCAACTCTTTGCGATCCCATGAACCACAGCACGCCAAGCCCCCCTGTCCACCACTAACACCTGGAGCCCACCTAAACCCATGTCCTTCGAGTCGGTGATGCCATCCAACCATCTCATCCTACGTCGACCCCTTTTCCTCCTGCCCTCAATCTTTCCCAGCATCAGGGTCTTTTCAAATGAGTCAGCTCTTCACATCAAGTGGCCAAAGTATTGGAGCTTCAGCTTCAACATCAGTCCTTCCAAAGAACACCCAGGACTGATCTCCTTTAGGATGGACTGGTTGGATCTCCTTGCAGTCCAAGGGACTCTCAAGAGTGTTCTCCAGCACCACAGCTCAAAAGCATCAGGAGACAAGTGCTCGGGCCTGGTGCACTAGGAAGACCCAGAGGAATCGGGTGGAGAGGGAGGTAGGAGGGGGGATCGGGATGGGGAATACATGTAAATCCATGCCTGAGTCATGTCAATGTATGACAAAAACCACTACAATATTGTAAAGTAATTAGCCTCCAACTAATAAAAATAAATGAAGAAAAAGAAAAAGCATCAATTCTTTGGCGCTCAGCCTTCTTTGTAGTCCAAATCTCACATCCATACATGACATGAAAAAAACCATAGCCTTGACTAGATGGACCTTTGTTAGTAAAGTAATGTCTGCTTTCTAATATGCTGTCTAGGTTGGTCAGAACTTTCCTTCCAAGGAGTAAGCCTCTTTTAATTTCATGGCTGCAATCACCATCTGCAGTGATTTCGGAGCCCCAAAAAAAAAGTCAGCCACTGTTTCCACTCTTTCCCCATCTATTTCCCTTGAAGTGATGGGACTGGATGCCATGATCTTAGTTTTCTGAATGTTGAGCTTTAAGCCAACTTTTTCACTCTCCTCTTTTCACTTTCATCAAGAGGCTTTTTAGTTCTTCTTCACTTTCTGCCATAAGGGTGGTGTCATCTGCATATCTCAGGTTATCGATATTTCTGCCGGCAATCTTGATTCCAGCTTGTGCTTCCTCCAGCCCAACGTTTCTCATGATGTACTCTGCAAATAAGTTAAATAAGCAGGGTGACAATATACAGCCTTGATGTACTCCTTTCCCTATTTGGAACCAGTCTGTTGTTCCATGCCCAGTTCTAACTGTTGCTTCCTGACCAGCATACAGGTTTCTCAAGAGGTAGGTCAGGTGCTCTGGTATTCCCATCTCTTTCAGAATTTTCCACACTTTATTGTGATCCACACAGTCAAAGGCATTGGCATAGACAATAAAGCAGAAACAGATGCTTTTCTGGAACCCTCTTGCTTTTTCGATGACCCAGCAGATGTTGGCATTTTGATCTCTGGTTCCTCTGCTTTTTCTAAAACCAGCTTGAACATCTGGAAGTTCATGGTTCACGTATTGCTGAAGCCTGGCTTGAACAATTTTAAGCATTACTTCACTAGCGTGTGAGATGAGTGCAATTAATTGTGTGGTTGTTTGAGCATTCTTTGGCATTGCCTTTCTTTGGGATTGGAATGAAAACTGACCTTTTCCAGTCCTGTGGCCACTGCTGAGTTTTCCAAATTTGCTGACATATTGAGTGCAGCACTTTCACAGTGTCATCTCTCAGGATTTGAAATAGCTCAACTCGAATTCCATCACCTCCACTAGCTTTGTTTGTAGTGATGCTTCCTAAGGCCCACTTGACTTCACATTCCAGGATATCTGGCTCTAGGTAAGCGATCACACCATCGTGATTATCTGGGTCATGAAGATCTTTCTTGTACAGTTCTTCTGTGTATTCTTGCCACCTCTTCTTAATATCTTCTGCTTCTCTTACATCCCTGACATTTCTGTCCTTTATTGAGCCCATCTTGGCATGAAATGTTCCCTTGGAATCTCTAATTTTCTTGACGAGCTCTCTAGTCTTTCCCATTCTGTTGTTTTCTTCTATTTCTTTGCATTGATCATTGAGAAAGGCTTTCTTATCTCTCCTTGCTATTCTTTGGAACTCTGCATTCAAATGGGAGTATCTTTCCTTTTCTCCTTTGCTTTTTGCTTCTCTTCTTTTCACAGCTATTTGTAAGGCCTCTTCAGGCAGCCATTTTGCTTTTTTGCATTTCTTTTTCCTGGGGATAGTCTTGATTCCTGTCCGTTGTACAATGTCACAAACCTCCATCCATAGTTCATTAGGCACTCTATCAGATCTAGTCCCTTAAATCTATTTCTCACTTCCACTGTATAGTCATAAAGGATTAGATTTAGGGCATACCTGAAGGTCTAGTGGTTTTCTCCACTTTCTTCATTTCAATCTGTATTTGGCAATAAGGAGTTCATGATCCAAGCCACAGTCAGTTCCTGGTCTTGTTTTTGCTGATGTATAGAACTTCTCCATCTTCGGCTGCAAAGAATATAATCAATCTGATTTCGGTGTTGACCATCTGGTGATGTCCATGTGGAGAATCTTCTCTTGTGTTGTTGGAAGAGGGTGTTTGCTATGATCAGTACGTTCTCTTGGCAGAACTCTATTAGCATTTGCCCTGCTTCATTCTGTACACCAAGGCCAAATTTGCCTGTTACTCCAGCTGTTTCTTGACTTCCTACTTTTGCATTCCTGTCCTCTATAATGAAAAGGACATCTTTTTTGGGTGTTAGTTCTAAAAGATCTTGTAAGTCTTCATAGAGCCATTCAACTTCAGCTTCTTCAGCATTACTGGTTGGGGCATAGACTTGGATTACCGTGATATTGAATGGTTTGCCTTGGAAATGAACAGAGATCATTCTGTCGTTTTTTAAATTGTATCCAAATACGGCATTTCAGACTCTTTTGTTGACTATGATGTCTACTCCATTTCTTCTAAGGGATTCTTGCCCACAGTAGTAGACATAATGGTCATCTGACTTAAATTCACCCATTCCAGTCCATCTTAGTTCACAGATTCCTAGAATGTCAATGTTCACTCTTGTCATCTCCTGTTTGACCACTTCCAATTTGCCTTGATTCATGGACATAACATTTCAGGTTCCTAGGCAATATTGCTATTTATAGCAGTGACCCCTGCTTCCATCACCAGTCCCATTCACTACTGGGTGTTGTTTTTGCTTTGGCTCCATCCCTTCATTCTTTCTGGAGTTATTTCTCCACTGATCTCCAGTAGTATATTGGGCACATACCAACCTGGGGAGTTCTTCTTTCAGTGTCCTATCTTTTTGCCTTTTCATACTGTTCCTGGTACCAGAGGCTCAAAAAAAAAATGTTCTGATAGGGCCATAACTCCTGCAACTGAGGCAATCTGTGTCCCTGCACACTTGCTGCCATCAGGGTCCCTGTGATCCAAGCAACTGTGCCACCTTCACACTTAACCCTCACTGGAGCAGAGCTGCCACAGGCAAAAAAAAGAAGTATGTTTATGCATGTGGGGTCACTTCAGTCGTGTTCAACTCTTTGTGACCCTGTGGACTGTGGCCTGCCAAGCTTCTCTGTCAGTGGGGTTCTTCAGGCAAGAATACTAACGTGTATTGGAAAATACTGGTTGCCATACCCATCTAGAGCACTATTATTTCTGGGCTGTCCTAGCCGCCAACACCCCTGAGTACCTGGTGCTGCCAGAGCCCCTGCGACCCAAGCAGCTGCACCACTTTCACACCTGGCCCTCACTGGAACAGACCCAAGTCCTCCAGGGCAGCCTCAGGAGCAAACCCTAGTGGATGAGTCACATGCAGAAGTGGAAATAAAACCACAATTGAAACCCAAGGGCAGTGTGGCTAAGGAAGAAGACCCAAAACCTTCCCACAAGTTGTACAAGCTGCAGATTAAATCCACACAATCAACTAAGAAGACTCTGTGTTTATGGAATATGTAAAAGGATACTGAGAGCTCTCACAAAAGGAAATGCACTAGCTCTGATAACTGTGGACATTGGAGACAAAACACACAGGAGTAGGAACAGATTAGAATCTGAGCTGCCCCCATGGCAGGTCCAGAGACCAGTGCAGTGTTGGAGGGCATCCTAGGGAGGTGAGGTGGACTGTGACTCCCAGCAAGGGAAAGGACACTGACAGCAGAGACTCAAGAAAAACATTTATTATTCTTATATTTTGACTTGTTCTGTAGTTTCTTATGGATTTTTTCCCCTTTTTTTCCCCTCTGTTGTAGTTGTCAATTTTATTAGCACTGTGAAATCTAATTAAGCTTTTGAGTCAATCATACATTTTATTGCTCTTATAAACCTCTGCCTCTATGTTGGCCTTTTGCAGTTCTGTTCAGTTTTCCTTTTTTCTGGTCTTCTTTGTTTTTTTCTCTTTTTTAATTTTAATTTTAAATTTTTAAACCTATTATTATTTTTTCCACATTATTTCCTTTGTTTGCTTTTCCTACTGTTCTTTGCCCCTTGCAGTTAATCATATATATATATATATATATATATATATATATATATATATATATCTTCTTTATCTACCAGTATTTAACTTTGCATTTCTATTCTTTCTTTTCTTTCGAATCCTTTCTATTTCTCAACATATTTGCTTCCACTGCTATATTCCCCAGTTGGCACCTTGCTTTAGTTTTGTTTTCTAGTTTGTGCTTTAGTTAGTTTTGTTCTTAACTGGTGGATATAATTTTTTATTTCCTTTCTTTTCCAGGTCAATCTATTGTACTTTATTTTTGTTGGACTGTGTTGATTTTGCTTATGGGTGTATATGTATATGTGTATATTCCATTATTTCAATTATGATTTGCTTGATTTTGTAACTGCCATTTGTCTGGGGTTCATCTTTGGTTTCTTGTTTTGGGGTATTTGTTTCAATCTCATTTAATGCCATATCAAACCACCTGTGGAATCTGCATTCCTGACAAGAGATCAAGCCCTGAGCCTTTGGAGTGGGAGTACTGACTCCAAGACCCTAGACAACCAGAAAACTCCTAACTCTAGGGAGTATGAAATAGAACTCCCAAAAAGAAAACCACTTGAATACAAGACCCAGAATTACCCAACTATCAGTAGCATCCTGTGCAGGATGAGTCATCCAAACAATAAAGAAGACAAAAATACAAACCCAGTCATCAGCAGACATGATTACCACCTCACTCAGCCCTGCCCATCAGAGTGAAAAAAAATAAGCACAAATGTCATCCTATATGAACCTTACACAAAACACTGGGCCAACTTTAGTAGGGCAGAAACCAAAAGGAAGAAAGAATTCAACTGTGAAGCCGGGGGAAATGAGACCTCAAACACAATAATTTAAAAAATAATTAAAAGGCAGAGAAATACTGCACAAATGAAAGAACAAACTAGAAACACAGAAGTCCAAATAAATGAAGAGGAAATAGGCAAACTACATGAAAAAGAATTAGGAATAAAGATAGTAAAGATGATCAAAAACCTTGAAAACAGAACAGAGAAAATGCAAGAATCAATTAACAAAGACCTAGAAGAATTAAATAATAGGAATGCAGAGACAAACAACACAATTACTGAAAGTAAAAATACTCTAGCAGGAATCCATAGCAGAATATCTGAGGCAGAAGAACAAATCAATGAGCTGGAAGATAAAATGGTGGAAATGACTTCTGAAGAGCAGAATGAAGTAAAATGAATGAAAAGAACTGAGGATAGTTTCAGAGACCTCTTGGACAATAGTAATGCACCAACATTTGAATTATAGGGGTCCCAGAAGAAGAGGAGAAAAACAAAGGGTATGAAAATATTTTTGAAGAGATTATAATTGAAAATTTCCTCAACATGGAAAAGGAAACAGGCAATCAAGTGCAAGAGGCAAAAAGAGTCCCATACAGGATAAACCCAGAAGAGAAACACACCAAGACACATACTAATCAAGTAAACCACATTAAACACAAAGAAAGAATATTAAAAGCACCAAGGGAAAAGCAACAAGTAATTTACAAGGGAAACCCCATATGTTTAACAGCTGATCTTTCAGCAGAAACTCTGCAGGCCAGAAGGGAATGGCAAAATATATCTAAAGTGCTGAAAGGGGGAAACCTACAATGAAGATTATTCTACCTGGCAAGTATCTCATTCAAAATTGATGGAGAAATAAAAAGCTTTTCAAACAAGTAAAAATTAACAGAATTCAATACCACCAAACCAGCTTTACAACAAATGTTAAACAGACTTATATAGTCAAGAAATACAAGAGAAGGATAAGATCTACAGAAACAAATCCCAAACAATTAAGAAAACAGACATAAGAACATATATAAGAACCAAAACCATTCAGGTATGACCTAAATCAAATCTCTTATGATTATACAGTGGGAGTGACAAATAGTTTTAAGAGACTAGATCTGATAGACAAAGTGCCTGATGAACTATGGACAGAGGTTCGTGACATTGTATAGGAGACAGGGATCAAGACCATCCCCATGGAAAAGAAATGCAAAAAAGCAAAATGGCTGCCTGAAGAGGCCTTGCAAATAGCTGTGAAAAGAAGAGAAGCAAAAAGCAAAGGAGAAAAAAAGATATTCCCATTTGAATGCAAAGTTCCAAAGAATAGCAAGGAGAGATAAGAAAGCCTTCCTCAGCGATCAATGCAAAGAAATAGGGGAAAACAATAGAATGGAAAAGACTAGAGATCTCTTCAAGATAATCACACATACCAAGGGAACATTTCATGCAAAAATGGGCTCAATAAAGAACAGAAATGGTATGGACCTAACAGAAGCAGAAGATATTAAGAAGAGGTGGCAAGAATACACAGAAGAACTGTACAAGAAAGATCTTCATGACCCAGATAATCACGATGGTGTGATCGCTTACCTAGAGCCAGATATCCTGGAATGTGAAGTCAAGTGGGCCTTAGGAAGCATCACTACAAACAAAGCTAGTGGAGGTGATGGAATTCGAGTTGAGCTATTTCAAATCCTGAGAGATGACACTGTGAAAGTGCTGCACTCAATATGTCAGCAAATTTGGAAAACTCAGCAGTGGCCACAGGACTGGAAAAGGTCAGTTTTCATTCCAATCCCAAAGAAAGGCAATGCCAAAGAATGCTCAAACAACCACACAATTAATTGCACTCATCTCACACGCTAGTGAAGTAATGCTTAAAATTGTTCAAGCCAGGCTTCAGCAATACGTGAACCATGAACTTCCAGATGTTCAAGCTGGTTTTAGAAAAAGCAGAGGAACCAGAGATCAAAATGCCAACATCTGCTGGGTCATCGAAAAAGCAAGAGGGTTCCAGAAAAGCATCTGTTTCTGCTTTATTGTCTATGCCAATGCCTTTGACTGTGTGGATCACAATAAAGTGTGGAAAATTCTGAAAGAGATGGGAATACCAGAGCACCTGACCTACCTCTTGAGAAACCTGTATGCTGGTCAGGAAGCAACAGTTAGAACTGGGCATGGAACAACAGACTGGTTCCAAATAGGGAAAGGAGTACATCAAGGCTGTATATTGTCACCCTGCTTATTTAACTTATTTGCAGAGTACATCATGAGAAACGTTGGGCTGGAGGAAGCACAAGCTGGAATCAAGATTGCCGGCAGAAATATCGATAACCTGAGATATGCAGATGACACCACCCTTATGGCAGAAAGTGAAGAAGAACTAAAAAGCCTCTTGATGAAAGTGAAAAGAGGAGAGTGAAAAAGTTGGCTTAAAGCTCAACATTCAGAAAACTAAGATCATGGCATCCAGTCCCATCACTTCAAGGGAAATAGATGGGGAAAGAGTGGAAACAGTGGCTGACTTTTTTTTGGGGCTCCGAAATCACTGCAGATGGTGATTGCAGCCATGAAATTAAAAGAGGCTTACTCCTTGGAAGGAAAGTTCTGACCAACCTAGACAGCATATTAGAAAGCAGAGACATTACTTTGTCAAGGTCCGACTAGTCAAGGCTATGGTTTTTTTTCATGTCATGTATGGATGTGAGAGTTGGACTATAAAGAAAGCTGTGTTCAAAGAATTGATGCTTTTGAACTGTGATGTTGGAGAAGACTCTTTGAGTCCGTTGGACTGCAAGGAGATCCAACCAGTCCATCCTAAAGGAGATCAGTCCTGATTGTTCATTGGAAGGACTGATTTTGAAGCTGAAACTACAATACTTTGGCCACCTGGTGCGACGAGCTGACTCATTTGAAAAGACCCTGATGCTGGGAAAGATTGAGGGCTGGAGGAGTAGGGGACGACAGAGGGTGAGATGGTTGGATGACATCACCGACTCAATAGACATAAGTTTGGGTAAGCTCCGGGAGTTGATATTGGACAGGGAGGCCTGGAGTGCTGCAGTTCAAAGGATTGCAAAGAGTCAGACACGACTGAGTGACTGAACTGAACTAAATAATTACTTTAAATGTAAATGGATTAAATGCTCCAATCAAAAGACACATACTGACTGAATGGATACAAAAACAAGACCCATATATGTGCTGTCTACAAGAAACCCACTTCAGACCTGAAGACACATATAGATGGAAAGTGAGAGAATGGAAAAATATATTCCATGCAAACGAAAACCTAAAGAAAGGTAGAGTGGGAGTCCTCATATCAGACAAAATAGATTGTAAAGTAAAGAAGATTGCAAGAGATAAGGATGGACACTATATAATGAGCAAGGGATCAATCCAAGAGGAAGACATAACAATAGTAGACATCTATGTACCCAACATAGGAGCACTTCAGTACATAAGAGAAACACTAATAGACATAAAAGGAGAAATTGACAGTAACACAATAATAGTAGGAGACTTTAACACCCCACTAACACCAATGCACAGATCATCAAAATGAAAAATTAATAAGGAAACACAAGCCTTAAATGACACATTAGATGAAATGGATCTGGTTGATATCTTCAGGAAATTCCATCCAAATGCAGAAGAACACACTTTCTTCTCAAGTGCACATGGGACATTTTCCAGAATAGACCACATCTTGGGTCACAAACAAAACCTCAGTAAATTTAAGAAAATTGAAATCATATCAAGCATCTGTTCTGACTACAACACTATGAGACTAGGTAACAATTACAAGAAAAAAAACTGCAAGAAACACAAACACATGGAGATTAAACAACATGTTTCTAAATAATGAATAGGTTACTGAAGAAATCAAAATGGAAATAAAAAATTCCTAGAGATAAATGATAATGAAAACACGACAACTCAAAACTTATGGGATGCAGCAAAAGCAGTTCTAAGAGGCAAGTTTATAGGAATACAATCCTACCCCAAGAAAAAAGAAAGGCATCAAACAGACAGCCTTACTATACACCTAAAACAAATGGAAAAAGAACAACAACAACAACAACAACAAAAAGCCCCCAACTTAGCAGAAAGAAATAAACCATAAAGATCCGAGCAGAAATAATGAAAAAGAAATGAAAGAAACAATATTAAAGATTAATGAAACTAAAAGCTGGTTCTTTGAGAAGATAAACAAAACTGAGAATGCGTTAGCCACACTCACCATAAAAAAAAAGAGAAGAATCAAATCAACAAAATTAAGAGTGAAAAAGGAGAGGTTACAAAAGACAATGCAGAAATACAAAGGATAATAAGAGACTATTATGAACAACTATATGGCAATAAAATGGATAACTTGGAAGAAATGGACAGATTTTTAGAAAAATTCAATCTTCCAAGACTGAAATAGGAAAAAAAAAAATAAAGTTCCATGTGTTATTCAAAAAAAAAAAAAAAAAAAAGAAAGTTATGAAACAACCCAATTACAAGCACTGCAGTTGAAACTGTGATCAAAAATCTCCCAAAAAACAAAAGCCCAGGACCAGATGGCTTCACAGGTGAATTCTATTAGCCATTTAGAGAAGAGCTAATGCCTATCCTTCTAAAACTCTTTACAAAAATTGCAGAGGATGGAACACTTCGAAACTCATTCTACATAGCCATCACTCTGATATCAAAACCAGACAAAGACAACACAAAAAATGAAAATTACAGCTCAACATCACTGATGAACATAGACGCAAAACTCCTCAACAACTTTTAGCTAACAGAATTCAACAACACATCAAAAAGCTCGTACACCATGATCAAGTTGGGTTTATACCAGAGATGCAAGTATTCTTCAGTATATGCAAATCAGTTAATGTGATACACCAAATTAAGAAATTGAAAGATAAAAACCATATGATAATCCCAATAGATGGAGAAAAAGCCTTTGACAAAATTCAGCACCCATTTATGATTAAAACTCTTCAAAATTGGGCATAGAAGGAACTTACCTCAACATAGTAAAGGCCATCTATGATAAACCCACAGGAAACATTATTCTCAATGGCAAAAACTGCAAGCACGCTCCCCAAGATCACAAACAAGACAAGGGTGTCCAGTCTCACCACTATTATTCAACATAGTTCTGGAAGTCCTGACTATAGCAATCAGAGAAGAAAAATAAATAAAAGGAATCCAGATCAGAAAAGAAGTAAAGCTCTCACTGTTTGCCGATGACATGAAAATATACATAGAAAACACAAAAGAAACTATCAGAAAATTACTAGAGCTAATCAGTGAATTTAGCAAAGTCCTAGGATACAAAATCAATACACAGGTACCACTTGCATTTCTATATACTAACCATGAAAAATCAGAAAGAGAAATTAAGAAATCAATCCCATTCATCATTGCAACAAAAAGAATAAAATATATAGAAGTAAACCTACCTAAGGAGACAAAAGAATTGTATACAGAAAATTATAAGGCACTGATGAAAAAATTCAAAGATGACATAAACAGATGGAGAGATATTCCATGTTCCTGGGTAGGAAGACTCGATATTGTCAAAATGACTATACTACTAAATGCAATCTACAGATTCAACATGATCACTATCAAATTACCAATGACATTTTCCACAGATCTAGAACAACATATTTCACAATTCATATGGAAACACAAAAGACCCCAAATAGCCAAAGCAGTCTTGAGAAAGAAGAATGGAGCTGGAGGAATCAACCTTCCTGACTTCAGGTTATACTACAAAGCTACAGTCATCAAGGCAGTATGGTACTGGCACAAAAACAAATATAGACCAATGGAACAAGATAGAAGGCCCAGAAATAAACCCATACACCTATGGGTTCCTTATTTTTGACAAAGGAGGCAAGAATATGCAATGGAGCAAAGGCAGCCTCTTCAATAAGTGGTGCTGGGAAAACTGGACAACTACATGTAAAAGAATGAAATTAGAACACTTCCTAACACCATACACAAAGAGAAACTCAAAATCGATTAAAGACCTAAATGTAAGACCAGAAACTATAAAACTTTTAGAGGAAAACATAAGCAGAACACTCAGTGACATAAATCAAAGCAGGATCCTCTACGGCCCACCACCTAGAGAAATGGAAATAAAAACAAAATTAAACAAGTGGGACCTGATTAAACATACAAACTTTTGCACAGCAAAGGAAACTGTAAGCAAGGTGAAAAGACAACCCTCAGAATGGGAGAAAATAATAGCAAACGAAACTGACAAATTATTAATTTGCAAAATACGCCACCAGCTCATACAAGTCAATGCCAGAAAAACAAACAACCCATCAAAAAGTGGGAAAATGACCTAAACAGACATTTCTCCAAAGAAGACATACAGATGGCTAACAAACACATGAAAAAATGCTCAACATCACTCATTATTAGAGAAATGCAAATCAAAACTACAATGAGATATCACCTCATGCTGGTCAGAATGGCCATCATCAAGAAGTCTACAAACAAAAAAAGCTGGAAAGGGTGTGGAGAAAAGGGAACCCTTCTGCACTGTTGGCTGGAATGTGAATTGATACAGCCACTATGGAAGACGTTATGGAGATTCCTTAAAAAACTAGGAATAAAACCACCATATGACCCAGCAATCCCACTCCTAGGCATTTACCCTGAATAAATCAAAATTGAAAAAGACACAAGTACCCCAGTGTTCATTGCAGCACTATTTACAATAGATAGAACATGGAAGAAGCCTAGATGTCCATCAACAGATGAATGGATAAAGAATTGTGGTACACATACATGATGGACTATTACTTAGCCATAAAAAGGAATGCACTTGAGTCAGTTCTAATGAGATGAGTGAACCTAGAGCATATTATACAGAGTGAAGTAAGTCAGAAAGAGAAAGATAAATATCGTATACTAATGCATATGTACAAAATCTAGAAAGATGGTATTGAAGAATTTATTTGCAGGGCAGCAGTGGAGAAACAAACATAGGGAATAGACTTATGGATATGGAGAAAGGGGAGGAGAGGGTGGGATGTATGGAAAGAGTAACATGGAAACTTACATTACCATATGTAAAATAGATAGCCAATAGGAATTTGCTGTATGGCTCAGGAAACTCAAACAAGGACTCTGTATCAACCTAGAGGATTGGGATGGGGAGGGAGCTGGGAGGGAGGTTCAGGAGGGAGGGGACATATGTATGGCTTCCCTTGTGGCTCAGACGGCAAAGCGTCGGTCTACAGTGCGGGTCCCTGGGTTGGGAAGATCCTCTGGAGAAGGAAATGACAACCCACTACAGTACTCTTGCCTGGAAAATCCCATGGACGGAGGAGCCCGGTAGACTACAGTCCATGGTGTCGAAAAGAGTCGGACACGACTGAGCAACTTTACTTCCCTTCACTTCATGGCTGATTCATGTTGAGGTTTGACTGAAAGCAACAAAATTCTGTAAAGCAACTATCCTTCAACTAAAAAATAAATATCACAGAAAATTAGGTAAAAACCCCTAGGACTGAGAAAGGAATTAGACAAACATACTATTACAGCTGGAGGTTTCAAAATCACTCTATTAGTAACTGATAAGGAAACAAATCCAAGAATGAAACAGTGATCTGAAGAGCATTATCAATCAACTTGACATGTTTAACTTGTATAAAATACTTCATTCAGCAACAGGAGAATACAGATTTTTCTTACATACATAAGAATGTTCCCCAAGATAGATCCAATTCTGGGCCATGAAACACACTCAGAAATTAAAAGGATAGAAATCATAAAATGCATATTCTTGGACAGCAACAGATTTAAACTAGATATCAATAACAGAAAGATAGCTGAAAATGCCCGAATATCAGATATCAAATAAGATTCTTCTAAATGGATGACATCAGCATAATGGTGTAGCAAGACGCTCCCTTTGTCTCTCCACTTCAATCTAAAACCAGTAAAACATCTGACGCAACACACATCTGTCCAACACAGCAGGATGACAGAATTTCACATATCTGTACGTCTCAATGTGTGCAGACTAGAATACACAGAGGAGGCAGAAACAAGGGAATAGCAGAGGTGGTGCCTGCGATCCTGGACTCCTGATGATGGCAGTTGAGCCCACAGACTCAGAGATCCAAATATCATCAGGAAAGGCAGATACACAACTCCAGCCTACTAGCCATAATGGCAGTGCTGCCATAGGAAACAAGGCAGCAGTGTCAGTTGGGCCAGTGACTTCTACCCTCCAATCATGCAGGTGCTCACAACTCTTCTCTCTCCTGTCTGCAGCAGAGGTGCCTGCAAACCTGACAACCCCAGACACAAGAGAGGCACCCATGACCTTGGCTCCCCCTCAACATTCTCCTCTCAACAACTGCTGTGCCTGAAACCCAGGAGGCCCTGTACGCAATAAAAGAGCTTGCTATGTTGATGCCCTAGGCCCTGATTCCAGTAACATCAGCAACAGCAAGACATAAATAACCCCAAAGTCACAAGCAGCAACAGCAAGTGCACGAGACAACACCTCTGACATAGGTGATGGAGAGAAGTGTCAGTTCTCAAATACAATCAGAGGCAGTATAGGTGAACAAAATTTTAAAAAGTGCTATATCACCATCTAGTGGAAAACAAAAGAAAGGCGTCTAATTACTAACTTGCTGAATCTAGAATCAAGATTTAAAAAAAAAAAAAAAAAACTTTACCTAAAGAAGAAAGGTGTTCAATACTTTAAATGCACTGGCAGAGAAAGAACACATAAAACACCACGAAGAACCACAGTAATACTGTATCACAAAATGAAAATGATGATTATCCAGAAACCAAACTTAAGGTCACAGAATATTGCAATCTAACTGATAGAGAATTCAAAATACCTGTCATGAATAAACTCAAGGGGCTACAAAGAAACTCATAAAAGCAGTTCAGTGATCCCAGGAATAAAATTAATGAACTGAAGAAACACTTAACGAAAGAGATGAAAACTCTAACAAATAATCAAACAGAAATTCTAGAGCTGAAGAACTCAGTAAAGAAGATGAAGAATACATTGGAAAACATTGAAATTAGAGCAGACCATGTGGGAGAGAGAATTAATGAGCTCAAAGATAACTATCTAGAAATGACACAGGTAAGAGAGGTGAGAGAATCAAGATCTAAAAAAGAACAAATTCTGTAAGAAGTATCTGACTGTATTAGAAAAGGCAACATTGAAATAAAGGGTATTCCAGAAAGAGAAGAGTGAAAGAAGGAACAGATAGTTGATTTAAAGAAATAAAGGCAAAGGATGTCCCAGGTCTAAGGAGGAAAATGGATATACCATTCCATGAAGCCAAGCGAACACTTGACTGCTGCAATGCAATGAGGCCTTCTCCGTGACAGAGTTTCCCAGACAAACAAAAAGTGTCAATGAACTCATCAACACTAGAACTGCCTTGCAAGAAACGTTGAAAGAAACTCTTTTACATGAAAAAAAAGACAAAATACACAAAAATTTAAGTAAGGTTATAAACAATTTAAAAATTGCAATGATAGGTTGTTAAACATATAATTATAGCACAAAGATTTTAAGTTTGGGGAAAAGGTGATAAAGATAGCTGTACCTACTTCAATTTGGAAATAAGCTTACAACATAAAAGGGATAATTTGAGACCAAATAAACATAAAGAGATCAAACCAGTCAATCTTAAAGGAAATCAGTCCTGAATAGTCACTGGAAGGACTAATGCTGAAGCTGAAGCTCCAATACTTTGGCCACCTGATGCAAAGAACTGACTCACTGGAAAAGATCCTGATGCTGGGAAAGATTGAAGGCAGGAGGAGATGGGGACAACAGAGGATGAGATGGCTGAATGGTATCACCAACTCGATGGATATGTTTGAGCAAGCTCTGGGAGTTGATGACAGACAGGGAAGCCTGGTGTGCTGCAGTCCATGGGGTTTCAAAAAGTCAGACACAACTGAGTGACTGAACTGAACTGAAATGTAAAAAGGAAAAGGATGAAGCTCATAAAGGCAAATGAAGATAAGATGCCATCAGAAGAAAAGGGACTATTTTATCCATGAGATGTTTTATACAAACTTCACGGTAACCACAAAACATAAATCTAGAGCAGTGGGGGGTCAGGATCAAGATAGTGGAGGAGCAGGGAGCAGAGTTCTCGTCCCTCCACAAAAGCATTGAAAATATATCTACAAGGGAAACGAATCATACAGAACAGCTACTGAGCACTGACAGAAGACCTTAGATGTCCAAACAGACAAGAAAACCTCCACATAAACAGGTAGAACAAAAGGAAAAGGAAGGAATCAGGACAGGGCCTGAACCCTGGAGAGGAAGCTGTGAAGGAGGAAAGTTTCCCACACCTTTGGGAAGGCTCGTCACCAGTGGAGACATTAGATTGGATGGAAGGGGGAGTTTCAGAGCCTAAGAGGGGAAGGCGGCAACCAATTTATGGAAAGCAAATGGAAAGCAACCTGCACAGAGCACTGACACCACCACCCTGCACTCCCCAATCTGATATATTCTTCTGTCAGTGAGAGTGGGAGTTGGGTGCTGAAGTTCAGACTCCAAAACTCAGTCCCAGGGAGAAGACCAGGGCTAAGTCTGGAAACAACCTAAAGAAGTTGGATGGTGGTAATTGAGGGTGTACTAGGAAGAAGCCTGGGCATGCCAGAGAGACAAGGCATCATTATTGGGAGGCACACAGGGAGAGGGGCAGAACCACCATAATAATTTCTATCCCTGTGAATACTCCCAGGCAACTTATGGAAGCTAAAGGGGTAGGTGTGAGTTGCCACTGCTGTCTTGGGTTCTAGAGGCAGGCACTGGCTGCCTCTTCCAGACCCACAGACAGACGCAAGGCTCCACCCCTTCTGACCTCAAAGAGCACAGACAGTTCCCAAGATGAGGAATTCCACCAATGGGTCACAGGATGTACCTCTGTTGACCCAGAAGGGCATGGACAGCTATCAGTTCAGTTCAGTTCAGTCTCTCAGTCATGTCCGACTCTTTGCGACCCCATGAATCGCAGCACGCCAGGCCTCCCTGTCCATCACCAACTCCTGGAGTTTACTCAAACTCATGTCCATGGAGTCGGTGATGCCATCCAGCCATCTCATCCTCTCTCTGTCCCCTTCTCCTCCTGCCCCCAATCCCTCCCAGCATCAGGGTCTTTTCCAATGAGTCAACACTTCGCATGAGGTGGCCAAAGTATTGGAGTTTCAGCTTCAACATCAGACCTTCCAATGAACACCCAGGACTGATCTCCTTTAGGATGGACTGGTTGGATCTCCTTGCAGTCCCAGGGACTCTAAGAGTCTTCTCCAACACCACATTTCAAAAGCATCAATTCTTCGGTGCTCAGCTTTCTTCACAGTCCAACTCTCACATCCATACATGACCACTGGAAAAACTATAGCCTTGACTAGATGGACCTTTGTTGACAAAGTAATGTCTCTGCTTATTAGTATGCTCTCTAGGTTGGTCATAACTTTCCTTCCAAGGAGTAAGCGTCTTTTAATTTCATGGCTGCAATCACCATCTGCAGTGATTTTGGAGCCCAGAAAAATAGCCACTGGCAATTCCACCAGCAGGCCCCAGGATCTCCCCCCACTGTCCCATAAGGGCACAGATATTCCCACTAGGAATTCTGCTAATGGACCATAGGACCTTCCTATGCTGTCCCAGGAGGGCACAGATAGCTTCTACAACTAGGAAATTCGTCAGAGGATGCCCTGCTGTCCTAGGAGGGTGTAGATAGCTCTTACTAGTAAGAAATCTGGGACCTGCACTGCTATCCTGGGAGGGCACAAATAGCTCCCCCTACTAGAAATTTTCCCAGAGGAGGGGCTGAAAGCATAGCTGTGCCCTAGGTGCTGTGGGAATAAGGAAGAAGGGCTGAAATCTCTCCTGTGGCTGTGTGAACACCTCTGCTGATGGCTACCTAAATTCAGCACCTGTAAAACATCTGAAAGGACAAGTGCTCTTGCACTTAAGATGGGTCTAGCTTTAGCAGCTGTGGGCTCTGTGGGCATATACTTGTGAGTGTTAGGCCAGACCAGAGTTTGAGCTGCCTCCATAGCTCTAACAGCCTGTCCAGGTGCACAAATACTGCAGTCCTGGGACCTAACCTCAGTGGACCTATGCCAGTAGCTGGGTGAAACAATGCCTGAGAGTCACCAGGGCCAATTGCCAGCCTACCCACAGTTAAGGCAGGCCTAAGAGCTGTACCAGCACATCACATTCACAATTGAGTAGCTCCAGAGGAGGAAAACTTAGTAGCTTCTGTCCCAGTGGGAGTGCTCCAATCCCACCTACCTTATACCACAGATCAGAATAACAACTAAGAAACATATCTGGGGGCCCCCACTCCAACAACTAGGGAGCAAATCCTGCCCCTATTAGGATAGTGACAACCACAGAGCAAAAGGGTATCTAGGGTAGGCTCTGATCACCACAGCACAAATCAAACCCCTTATATAGGGGATAACAGCACAAACCTCTGGACAAGCTTCACACACCAAGCAACAGACAGTAGACACAAGGGTAGCCATCATCCTGCAGCCTGAGGAAAGGAGACCACAAACAGTAAGTCTGACAAAATGAGACAACAAAGAAATATGCTGCAGATGATAGAACAAGATAAAAATCTACAGGAACTTAAATGAAGAAGAGATGAGCAATTTTTCTGAAAAGGAATTCAAGGTAATGATAGTAAGGGTGATCCAAGATCTTGGGAACAGAATGGAGGCACAAATAGATAAAATACAAGAAATGTTTAACAAAGACCTAGAAAAATTAAAGAACAGAGATGAACAAGAAAATAACTGAAATTGAAAATACAATATAAGGAATCAATAGCAGATAACTGAGGCAGAGGAACAGATATATGATCTGGAAGACAGACTGTTAAAGATTTCTGCCATGGAACAGAATAAAGAAAAAAGAATGAAAAGAAATAAGGGCAATCTCTGAGACTTCTGGGACAACATTAAATACACTGACATTGGAATTATAGGGGTCTCAGAAAAAGAGAAAGAGAAATGCCTGAGAAAATATTTCAAGAGATCCTAGTTGAAAACTTCCCTAATATGGGAAAGGAAATAGTCACCCAAGTCCTGGAAGCACAGAGAGTCCCATACAACATAAACCCAAGGAGTAGAGACACATATTAATCAAACTAACAATAATTAAATAGGACAAAAAATATTAAAAGCAACAAGGGAATAGCAACAAATAACATACAAGGGGTACTCTATAAGGTTATCAGTTGATTTTTCAGCAGAAACACTGCAGGCCAGAAGGGAATGGCATGATATATTTAAAGTTATGAAAGGGGAAAACCTACAACCAAGAATAGTCTACCTAGCAAAGCTTTCATTCAGATTCAACAGAGAAATCAAAAGTTTTACAGACAAGCAAAGCTTAAAAGAAATCAGCACAAAACCAACTTTACAAGAAATGCTAAAGGAGCTTCTCTAGGCAAGAAACAAACAGAAGAGAGCAAAAGAGGAAGGGAAGAAAAAAAGACCTACGAAACAAACCCAAAACAACTAAGAAAATGCCAGTAGAAACATATATATTGATAATTACCTTAAATGTAAACAGATTAAATACTCCAACCAAAAGACGTAGCCTGGCAGAATGGGTACAAACACAAGACCAATATATATGCTGTTTACAAGAGATCCACTTCAGATCTAAGGACACATACAGACTGAAAATGCGGGATGAAAAAAGGTATTCCATGTAAATGGAAATCAAAAGAAACCTGGAGTAACAATACTCATATCAGAAAAATAGATTTTAAGATAGACTGTTACAAGAGACAAAGAAGGACATTACATAATGATCGAAGGATCAAAACAAGAGGAAGCTGTAACAATTGTAAATATTTATGCATCCAACATACAATCACCTCAATACATAAGGCAAATGTTAAAAGCCATAAAAGGGGAAATCAACAGTAACATGATAATAGTGGGATACTTTAACACCCCATATACACCAATGGATGGCTCATCCAGAACAGAAAATTAATAAGGAAATAGAATCCTTAAATGATACATTAGACCAGTTAGACTTAACTGATATCTATAGGACATTCCATCTGAAAGCAACAGCATACACTTTTTTCTCAAGTGCATGCATAACATTCCCCAGAACAGATCACATCTTGGGTCACAAACCAACTCTCAGTAAATTTAAGAAAATTGAAATCATATTAAACTTGTTTTCTGACCACAACACTATGAGATTAAAAATCAGTTTGCAGGAATAAAACTGTAAAAACAAAAGTACATGGAGGTGAAATAACATGCTACTAAATAACCAATAACTAACTAAATAAATAAATAACTGAGGAAATCAAAGAGGAAGCCAAAAAATACCTAGACACAAATGACAATGAAAACATAATGATCCAAACCTATGGGGTGCGGCAAAAGCAATTCTAAGAAGGAAGTTTATAGCAATATAATCTTACCTCAAGAAATAAGACAAATCTTAAGTTAACAGACTAGCTTTACACTTAAGTCAACTAGAGAAAGAGCAAACAAAACCCAAATTTAGTAAAAGGAAAGAAATCATAAAGATCAGAGGAGAAATAAATGAAATAAAGATGAAGAAAACAATACCAAAGATCAATGAAACTAAAAGCTGGTTCTTTGAAAAGATAATCAAAATTGATAAACCTTTAGCCAGACTCATCAAGAAAAAAAGGAAATGACTCAAATAAATAAGATCAGAAATGAAAAAGGGAAGTTATAACTGACACCACAGAAATACAAAGGTTCATAAGGGACTACTACAAGCAACTCTATGCCAATAAATGGACAACCTGGAAGAAATGGAAGAATGGAAGAAATTCTTAGAAAAGTAAACCTTTCAAAACTGAACAAGGGAGAAATATAAAATAGGAATAGACCAATCCAAGTAATAAAATTGAAACTGTGATTAAAAATCTTCCAACAAGCAAAAGTTCAGGGTGAAATGTCTTCACAGGCAAATTCTATTAAACATTTAGAAAAGAGTTAACACCTATCCTTCTTAAACCCTTTCAAAATATTGCAGGAGAAGGAACACTGCCAAACTCATTCTATGAGACCACCATCACCCTGATACCAAAAGTAGACAAAGATATCCCAAATAAAGAAGGTTACAGGCTAATATAGCTGATAAACATAGATGCAAAAATACTCAACAAGATACTAGCAAACAGAAATCCAACAATACACTGAAAGGATCATACACCATGATCAAGTGGGATTTATCCTAGGGATGAAAGGATTCCTGAATATCTGAAAATCAAGTAATGTGATACACCACATTAACAAATTGAAGAATAAAAATTATAGGATCATCTCTGTAGATGCAGAAAAAGATTTTGACAAAATTCAGTATCCATTTATGATTAAAAAAAATCTCCAGAAAGTGGGCATAGAGGAAACCTACCTCAACTTCATAAAGTCCATATACAAGAAATCCATAGCAAACATCATTCTCTATGGTTAAAAACTGAAAACATTTTTTTTTTTAGATCAGGATGTTCATTTTCATTACTATTATTCAACATAGATTTGGAAGTCCCAGCCACAGAAATAAGAGAAGACAGAAAGTAAAAATCATCCCAACTAGAAAAGAAGTGGAACTGTCACTGTTTGCAGGTGACATGATACTATACATAGAATATCCTGAAAATACTGCCATAAAGCTACTGCTGCTGCTGCTAAGTCGCTTCAGTCATGTCCGACTCTGTGCGACCCCTTAGACGGCAGTCCACCAGGCTTTCTGTCCCTGGGATTCTCCAGGCAAGAACACTGGAGTGTGTTGCCATTTCCTTCTCTGCATAAAGCTACTAGAGCTCATCAATGAATTTGATAAAGTTTCAAGATACAAAACCAATACACAGAAATCTCTTGCATTCCTATATACCAACAAAGAAATATCAGAGATATTAAAGAAACAATCCAATTTACCATTGCAACAAAAAGAATAAAATATTGAAGCGTAAAAATACCTAAGGGCTTCCCAGGTGGTGCTACTGGTAAAGAACGCTCCTGCCAATGCAGGAGACCTAAGGTACATGAGTTCGATCCCTGGGTCAGATGGATTCCCTGGAGAAGGGCGTGGCAACCCACTCTAGCTTTCTTGCCAAGAGAATCCCAATGCACAGAAGAGCCTGGCGGGCTACAGTCCATAGAGTTGCACAGAGTTGGACACGACTGAAGTTACTTAGCACAGCACAGCACACAGGACAAAGGAGGCAAAAGACCTGTACTCAGAGGTTGTGCTAGTGGTAAAGAATTCATTTGCCAATGTAAGAGACATAAGAGACATGGATTTGATCCCTGGGTTATGAAGATCCCCTAGAGGAGGGCATGGCAATCCGCTCCAGTATACTTGCCTGGAGAATCCCATGGAAAGAGGAGACTGACGGGCTACATACAGTCCATGGAGTCGCAAAGAGTTGGACACGACTGAAGCAACTTAGCATGCATGCATGCAGAAAAGTATAAGACACTAATGAAAAAAATGAATGATGACAGAAACAAATGGAGAGATATACTATGTTTTTGTATTGGAAAAATCAATATTTTTAAAGTGACTATACTATCCAAAGTGATCTACAGATTCAATGCAATTTCCTATCAAATCACCAATGGTAATTTTCACACAATTAGACCAAAAAAAATTACATTCTGTATGGAAACACAAAAGACCCTGGATAGCCAAAACTATTTTGAGAAAAAACAAAACAAAACAAAACTGGAGGAATCAATCTTCCTGACTTCAGACTATACTACAAAGCTACAGTCATCAAGACAGTATGGTGCTGGCACAAAACAGAAATATAGATCAATGGAACAGGATAGAAAACCCAGAGATAGATCCATGCTTCAATGGTAACATACTCTATGGTTAAGGAGGAGACAATATACCATGAAGAAAAGACAGCCTCTTCAATAAGAGGTGTTGGGAAAACTGAACAGTTGCATGTGAAAGAATGAAATTAGAACACTCCCTAACACCATAAAAACAAATCCAAAATGGTTTAAAGACCTAAATGTAAGGCTGGACCTTATAAAAGTCATAGAGGAAAACAGGCAGAACACACTTCGACATAAATTGCAGCAAGATCTTTTTTTGATCCACATACTAGAGTAATGAAAATAAAAGCAAAATAAACAAATGGGATCTAATTAAACTTAAAAACCTTTGCACAGCAATGGAAACCAAATAAAAAGACAATGCTCAGAATGGGAGAAAATATTTGCAAATGATACAACTGAACAGAGATTAATCTCCAAAATACACAAATAGCTCAATATAAAAATAAAACCCATGAAAAATGGGAAAAACATCTAAATAGACCTTTCTTTAAAGAAGACGTACAGATGGCCAAAAATCATATGAAAAGATGCTTGATATCACTAATTATTAGAGAAGTGCAAATCAAAACTACAGTGAGGTATCACCTCACACTGGTCAGGATGACCATCATCAAAAAATCTACAAATAATAAATGATGGAGAGGGCCCAGAGAAAATGAAACCAATCCTCCTATATACTGTCAGTGGAAATGTAAATTGGTGTAGACACTATGGAGAACACTATAGAGGTTCCTTGGAAAACTAAAAGACAGAACTACCACATAACCCAGCAATCCCACTCCTGGGCATGTGCCAGGAGAAAACTATAATTCAAAAGATACATGCACCCCAAATTCATTGCAGCACTATTTACAATAGCCAGGACATGGAAGCCTTCTAAATGTCCACCAACAGAAGAATATATGAAGAAGATCTGGTCAGTCAGTCAGTTCAGTTGCTCAGTCATGACCTACTCTTTGAAACCCATGGACTGCAGCATGCCAGCTTCCCTGTCCATCACCAACTCCAAGAGCTTGCCTAAACTCATGTCCATGGAGTTGGTGATGCCATCCAACCATCTCATCCTCTGTCATCCCCTTTTCCTCCTGTCTTCCAATCTTTCCCAGCATCAGGGTCTTTTCTAACGAGTCAGGGTCTTTTTGCATCAGGTAGCCAAAGTATATATATTCAATGGAATATTGCTCAGCTATAAAAAGGAATGAAATTGTGTACTTTGTAGAGACATTGGTGGACTTATGAGAGTGAGAGTGAGAGTGGTGGCACTAGCCATAAAGAACCTGCCTGCCAGTGCAGGAGATGAAAGAGATGTGGAATCTATCCCTGAGTCAGGAAGATCCCCTGAGGAAGGTATGGTAACTCACTTTGGTATTCTTGCCTGGAGAACCCCATGGACAGAGAAGCTTGGTGGGTTATAGTCCACAGGGTTGCAAAGAGTAGGACACAATGGAAGCGAGACTTGGAATGCATGCATGCAGAGGCTGTCATACAGAATGAAGTTAAGTCAGAAAGATATAAGTGTATCATATACGGGATGGGGAACACACGTAAATCCATGGCTGATTCAGGTCAATGTATGACAAAAACCACTATAATATTGTAAAATAAGTAGCCTCCAACTAATAAAAGTAAATGGAAAAAAAAGAAAAATGATACAGATGAACTTATTTACAAAACAGAAGTAGAGTCACAAATGTAGAAAACAAACATATGGTTATCAGGTTATAAGGAGGGGGAATAAACTGGGAGGCTGGGACTGACATGTATACATTACTATATATAAAATGGATAACTAATAAGAATCTGTTGTATAACACTGGGAACTCTACTTAATACTCTGTAATGGCCTATATGGGTAAAGAATCTTAAAAAAAACAGAGACATATGTATATGTATAACTGATTTACTCTACTATACAACTGAAACCAACACAATGTAAACCAACTATACTTTAAAAAATATTTTAAAATTTGCAAAATGTAGGTGGAAGAAATAATAAAGTAGCTTTCCACTTGCAAAAATTATTCTAAAGTGTAGGAACAAAACAAAAAGGGGAAATTGAGAAAACACTATAGAAATCCACCAAACCAAAATGGCAAACAGAAACACAAGGAAAAAGAAACAATGGATACACAGAACAACCAGAAAACAAAGATAAAATAGCAGTACAAAGTCTTCTTTTATCAAAAATCACCCTAAATGTAAATCAATTAAATTCACTAATCAAAAGATACAGCATGACTGGATGAATTGAAAAACAAGATCCAGCAATAAGCAATTTCCTGGAAATTCATCTCAGCTCTAAAGACAAACACAGGTTCAAAGTGAAGGGATAGACAGTGATACTCCAAGCAAATGGTAGCCAAAGTAGGTATAGCCCTACTTGTATCAGACAAAATAGATTTCAGATCTTAAAAGAAGCAAGATACAAAGCTGGACATTATATAATAGTAAAGATGATAATTAATCAAGAAGATATAACAATCATTAATATATATGCACCTAACATAGAAGCATCAAAATATATAAAGCAATTATTAACAGACCTGAAGGGACAAACTGGCAGAAACATGATAATATTAATAGTTGGAGACCCCACTTTACCACCCCACTTACATCTATGGAGAGAAAGTCAACAAGGAAATAGTGACCTTTAATGAAACATTAGATTAGATGAACTTGATAAATTTATACAAAACATTCCATCTAAATGCAGCAGAATACATGTTCCTCTCAATTGTATAAAGAATATTCTCAATAAATGTTGACACAAAATAAATATCAATAAATTTAAGAAGATTGAAATCATATCAAGCATCTTTTCTGATCACTGTAATATAAAGCTAGACATCAACTACAAGAAGAAAGCTGGAAAAGTCACATATATGTATATCTGAACAAGATGGTACTGCATAACCAATGAGTCAATAAAGAATAAAAGTAGAATACGAGATTACTTAAAAACAAATGAAAATACAAAACTTCAAAATCTATGGGATGCAACAAAATTGGTACTAAATACAGGTCTATCTCAAGAAACAAGTAAACTCTCAGTCTAAGTCTAGACCTAAAGGAACTAGAAAAAGAGTAAAAAGAAGCCTAAAGGGAGTAGAAGGAAGGAAATCATAAAGAAAGAGCAGAAATAAATGAAATAGTCTAAAAAGACAGTAGAAAAGATCAATAAAACTAAGACCTGTTTCTTTGAAAAAATAAAGTTGACAAAGCTTTAGCTGGACTCACAAAGAAAAGTAGAAGGTCCTGACAAATTAAATCAGAAATGAAAGAAGAGAAATAAGAATCGATACCACAGAAATGCATAGGATTATAAGAGAATATTATGAACAGCATTATACCAACAAATTAGACAACTTTGAACAAAATGGACAAATTCTAAGAATTATACAACCTTCCAAGACTAAATAATGAAGAAATAGAAAACATGAAGAGACCTCTACCACTGGTAAAGAGCCTGAAACACTTATTAAAAAACAAAAGCAAAAACCTCCTGCAAAATTAAAAGTCCAAGATTTTACAGGTGGGTTCTATGAAATATTTAAGGATTTAATACATAAACATCTCAAATTCTCCCAAAAAGCTTAAGAGAAGGGAACACTTCCTAACTCATTTTTTAATTTCAGCATTACCATTATACCATAATCGCAAAAAGACAACACAACACAAGAAATTACAGTCTAATATATTGGATGAACATAGACGCAAAAAGCCTAAAAAATATTAGCATACTGAATTCAACAATGCATTTAAAGCATAATACACCACTATTAAGTGGGATTTATTCCAGGTATGGAAAGATGGCTCAACATTCACAAATCAATGTGATATACCACATGAACAAAATAAAGAATAAAAATCATATGATCATTATGTGAATAGATGTATGAAAATCATTTAACAAGCTTAAAGACCCATTCATGATAAAAACTGTCAAAAATATGTATACAAGGAATCATATCTCAACATAATAAAGGCCTTATATGATATACCCATAGCTAACATCATACTCAATGAAAAAAAAAAAAAAAACTATCCATGTAAGATCAGAAACAAGACAAAAATGTCTATCCTTGCCACATTTATTCAAGAGAGCATGGAAGTCCTAATCATAATAATTAGACAAGAAAAAGAAATGAAAAAAATCAAATTGGAAGAAAGAAAACTGTCATTACTTATGGATGACATAATTTCTTAATAGAAAAGACTCCACAAAAAACTAATGCAAACTAATAAATGATTAATAATTATTAATTAATCAAAAAATAATGCAAACTAATAAATAATAAAGTTTCAGGATGCAAAAACAATAAATGCAAATCTGTTCATTTCTATACATTGACAACAAACTAGCAGAGAAATTAAGGAAACAATCCTATTTACAATAACAACAAAAAGAATAAAATAGGATAAATTTAACCGAAGATGTAAAAGAGCTGTACATTGAAAACTGTAAGATACTGCTGAGAGAAATTGAGACTGACACTAAGAAATGGAAATATATTCCATTTGCATACATTGGAAAAATTTTAATGTTAAAATGTCCATCTCACCTAGAGTAGGCAAATTCATTAGAGTCAGGAAGTAGAGTAGAAGTTACAAGGGGTTGAGGTGAGGTGCAAAAGGGGAGGTATTCTTTAATGGGTACAGTTTCTGTTTGAGATGATTAAAAAGTTCTGGAAATGTATAATGGTGATAGTTGCACCATATTATGACTGTGTTAATGCCTCTGAATTGTACATTTAAAAATGTACAATTTAAAAATTTATAAGAGTACTTTTAATGTGTTGTATAAATGACCACAATAAAAAAATCATCTGAGTGATATTAATGATATTAACCTTTGTCTTATTTGTTGAGCTACTTGAGTAACTTTGCCTGTATTGTTTATCCACATGCAGCAAGCAGTATCATTGAGAATATAAACACCACATTGGCCAGTAGAGAGTCCAGGGCTAGGTGATTATCAGCAACCATATGTGCCAAAGAGTGTGTGTGTGTATGTGCTAAGTCACTTCAGTCATGTCCGACTCTGTGCGACTCTATGGACTGTAGCCTGCCAGGCTCTTCTGTCCATGAGATTCTCCAGGCAAGAACACTGGAGTAGGTTGTCATGCCCTCCTCCAAGGGATCTTCCCTACCCAGGGATCGAACCTGAATCTCTTATGTCTCCTGCATTGGCAGGCAGGTTCTTACCACTAGCACCACTTGGGACGCCCCTGCCAAAGAGCCTTGGCCCTTAATTAGGACTTTGAGGGCCATGGCACTTTGAATCATGTGGTGATGGTTTAGTCGCTAAGTCATGTCTGACTCTTGCAACCCCATGGACTGTAGCCTGCCAGGCTCCTCTGTCCATGAGATTTTCCAGGCAAGAATACTGGAGCGGATTGCCATTTCCTTCTCCAGGGGATCTTCCCGACCCAGGAATTGAAGCCAGGTCTCCTGCATTGCAGGCAGATTCTTTACTGACTGAGCTATGAGGGAAGCCTGTATTTGGATATTATTTTGAACATTTTGTAACTGACCTCCATTATTTAATTGTGTTGTAGAATACTGTGAGGCTTCTAAGGCAGAATCAATGATTCCCAATGTAGCCAGGAGATTTAGCTCAATTATATAGCATGTTTCACACATAGCAACAATATTGGTGAAATCTGTTTAGGGGTATGAGCATAAAAGAGCATATTTAGCTCCAAATTACAGATTGTGTAAATCAAATTAAGAGGAGAAGTTTGAGGTGGGAGGATAAGTAAAAGCAGAAGTGACAAGTACTTAGGACAATGAAATCAATAAACCACAGAGGTTAAAATCTTAGACTTAGCATTTTGCACATGCATCCAAGAATTAATATGTTGACTGTAAGCATTTTGATCAGGGCATCATAGGGAACCATTTTGAATAGCTGAAGTTAGTATTTTAAATGGAAATCCAGGAGAACTATTTTCAGTTATGTTTGGAACCATGGTCAGGCAATTTGTTTGATAGAGGATGGATTGTGCTATTGGGAAGGTTTCCTTAAGATCAGATGCACAAACAGTAATAGGGCCAGGCAGTTGAGAGGGTGCGTTTATAGCATGCCCCAAAATTGATATGCTTTAAGACATTATCTGTTTTCTCATTGAGGCTTACATAAAAATTACTTGAGGATAATGAGGAAGCATGAATAGAAAAGCAGAAGTCAGGAATTGTGAGGGTCAAAGCAGAAGGGAGAGTAGCTTGTGGTGGTCAGGGCTGAATTGGGGAAGGATGAAAGTTGGGTAGAGCAGCAAGAGGTATGAGGGAGTGTAGGAGGTGTATGATAGGGGGTGAGATGAGAGCTTCAGGTCATGTAAGATTCAATATGGGATGGGTCCAAGAGTTGGATGGGGATTAAGTCCATTTATGGGCTGAGGTGATCACTGGGGATGGGTCTACCAGCTGAGTTCAGGTCATCTGATGATTTATTAAGTCATCAGGGAGTTGGCCAAAAGCAAGTTCATATCCCTCACTTGGGTTTGTAATAATGTTGGGCCAAATTTAGGAGATTAAGGCGTTGGTCACAGACAGTCACAGACAGGTTATGAATGTAGTGGGATAATGAAGCACATGATGAACAGCAAAAGAGATGGCTATCTTGGCATCATACTGGGAATATAATAATCTCCAAGGAGTCTGTTGCATGTGTCCCCACATGAGGCTTTCCATCGCCTTTTTCATAGTGATCTGATACATATTTTAAGAGGTGAGTAGTTGGCATTAATACAAGAAAGTTAAGAGTATGGCATGCCACAAGCATTTATGTGTCTTCCCAAGTGCATGACTCCTTTGGAGTATTGAATAGTCTCTAGAGGCTGCTTTAAACACTGTAGAAAATATTGTCAGTGAGGTAGGGATGAAATTAGGTTCCAACTAGTGATTAGCTATGGCAGTGATATCAAAGAGGTCAAGGAAGTGTGGAAGTCAGCATGGCTGCTATTCAGACAACAGAAACAAAGACAACATTGTAAAGCAATTTTCCTCTAATAATAATAATAAAACAATGGCTGGCTCTCCTGTTTCCAAGTGAAGTTGTCTCAGTGAACATGGCGTCTCAGTCCAGAACATTACCCAAAGTAGGCATAGCTAGGCTATGAAAAGCCAGAAGGCCAAATAATATCATAAGAGCCATGTGGATGTTACAACCTGAAGCATGTGGAGGCATTGAAATAGGATGGGCATAGTGTGGATCACTTGAAGTCCCCATTCCTGGTCTGTGTGGTTAAGAGTGGCCTGCATTCCTTGGCAGAGGGTGCTCTTGAGTAACAACAATTCTAATCTTTCTTAATTCTCTCTGCTATCCACACTCTTGTGGATATGGGTCCTGAAGTGATGAACTCTACTTCTTGAGTGAGATCATCATGTCATTATTAAATGTATCTTTGGTAGCCAGAAAGCTTTGACAAAGCTTGTGGCTTAGGCATATCATCAATATCAACATCAGAGTGCCAGACTATTTGCAGCAGGTGCCAGAGGGCATTCAATACTCTGAGGATCAGAACTAACAATCCATCTTTGGTGGAGATTTCATCTGATTTGGGATGGGAGCAAGAAAGAAAAGGGGGAAGACTGTCAAGGAGCAATGCCTAACCCAATATGTACTTTGCAGACCCTGATATGCCAAGTGTCACCACAGAGAGCAAGAAAAGGCAACTAATGTGTTTTCAGTGCCTTTTGACATGGAGTAGGGGACCCCAAGGCTGATGACTTATTACAATTATAGCCAATTGAAGGAGAAAGAACCATTTAGATCATCATATTATCATATTTTTTCTTCTTCTTTCAATAAGGTTTAAGCACAGGGTTGTGACACTCTATAAGAGTGATTGCTTTGGGCCAACAGAGAAGAGGAAAGTTTCATTGAATGCCTTGTTCAAGAATTTGTATTTTTCTCATGTATCTTGAAAATTAAAGTGAGTGCATTGAACACTGTCAATAATATCTGGAGTTCCAAAGGGAATGATGGTTTTTTTTGTGTGTGTGTGAGCTCCTGTTCACTTCAACAGTAACATGTCTAGTGGGATGGGTGAGATGTCAGTATATGTATTTACCAAGATCAAGACATAATGAGGAGTTCCAGTGGGTGGGGGTGGTGGCCCAATAAAACCTACTTGTCAATGGGTATACTAGAAAGTTCTCTATGAGGTGACATCCCAGGAATTATATTGCTAATGTCAGGTTTCCCTGTAGAGAGTGAATTAACCTGTCACTATGTGATCCATAGCAAAGGAGAGGGGTCAGTCCTTTGCATTCAGCCCAAGCTCTGAGTGCAGAGAATCATTTATGACCTGTTTTGTGGGCCCATTGGGTCAAATTTAAGAAAATAACATTTTCAGTGTGTTCTAAGGAAGTCTGACCCTATTCTTCAAAATTAATCTATCATATTGGACATTAAATTTGGCATCAATAGAATAACCTTTGGTGTGGGCAGAGATATTCATCAACCTAATATATATCTTTTACATCTGAAAGCTGGGAATTTGCAATATTCTTTATATCAAAGGAGATATCCTTGAATGGGAAATTGCTGTTGTTGCCACCAGCTGGGCCAAATCATTAGATCTTTGGCAGTGACCCAGGATTCTGTAAAGATGTGTAATTGGGATCAATTGGTCAGCGTACCCTCCCAAATCAACACAACTTCGAGGGGTTTGGTCAATCATGTTGATTGTGGGTGCCATCCTTTGTCAGGCATGTTCTGGTTAAGAGACTAAAAAGCAGCATACCTCCAATAAGTTCCATCATATTTGATGGTAGCATTGATGTCACAAAGTACATGAACTTCCTTTGCTGTTCACTCAGCTGATTGCAAGGGGATCTGCATGTAGCAAAGGGTTTTGAGAGAGAGGTGACCTCTTCTAGCACCGTGGCCTCTGGAAAGGAACTGGTAATAGGGAAGACCACTTCTTCTTTTTTTTAAATTATTTTTTCCATTTATTTTTATTAGTTGGAGGCTAATTACTTTATAATATTGTAGTGGTTTTTGCTTCTTACAGGGTAAAGGACCAGGTGTAGCTCTACTCTATATGTATGTACTAATTCCATTTCAGCAAAAAGGCTTTGGTTGCAATGCAAAGCTTGTGTGGTGCTGCTTCCAAGAGCCAGGATATAATTGCAGCTGGCTGCAGAGGGTCACAAGTTCAAGTCTTGTGAGAGCCTCCATTTTCAGGGGAACTCAGCATGCAAACAGAAGTTGCTCTGATGATATGCAATGTGGGGCCTGAAGGGGCAGTCTATTTCACCAGAAGCTTGTGGTGGCTATCATGTGATTCATAGACTCCAAGAATCATACGAGGTAGTTGCCAGAGCTTTCACCATAAAGAAGTCTCCATGCTAAGTGAGACTGTACATGCTAAGTCATTTCAGTCACATCCAACTCTTTGTGAACCCATGAACTGTTACCCTACAAGACTCCTCTGTCCACGGGATTCTTCAGGCAAGAGTAATGGAGTGGGTTGTCATTTCCTTCTCCAGGGGATCTTCCCAACCCAGGGACTGAACCCATGTCTCCTGCATTTCAGGCAGATTCTTTACCATATGAGCCACCAGGGAAGCCCATGCCTTAGCACACATGCATGATTCTAGAGAATTCTGTTTTAAAGGACCCCATTCACAGTGGACCAATTTGTGAGAGATTGTGTAAATAGCCTATAATATTGTTTGTAAATGGGGACAACGTGGCCTCCAGGAGCCAGAGACCTAACGGAGTTGGGCCTTCATGAGAGTGGTTAAGGATGATGAAGTTAGGAGTTGCTTTTTAACTACATCAGGAATGGAGCAACCTTCAGCAGTCTAGAAGATGCCTAAGGATTTAACTGGGTGTCCAATCCTTGAAACAAATGTCAGTCCATCTCCTCTCAGTAACTATGGTGGTGAGTGTTTTCTATGTCTTGTATGACAGTCTGTACTGATTTTCCCCACGGGAGGATGTCAGCATTGTAGTTCCTGATCTGGGTATCTGGGGACAAGTGGTTTGGGTTAAGGTGTTGCTGGCAGAGGTTGTATCCTATGGCTGTTATTGAGGTACCTCATGGACAACTGACTAAAGGTGTACTGTGTCAAGGTTGAGTGAGACCTGAGGCTTGGAAAGTGTTACAGTAGGCCTTAACATAGAGTATATCAGTCAGATCTATAACAGCAAATATCTGTCATTGAAGATAAATACATGTCATTATACATTTTTCCAAACCCATAGAATGTATAACATCAACAGTGAACAGTAATGTAAATTATGGGCTTTGGGTAATTATGATGTGCCAATGCAAGTTCATCAATTGTAACAAAAGCATCATTCTGATCAAGGATATTGTTGGAGGATGTAATTAAGAAGACATGACCACCAGTGAACCCAAGAACTAGACCCAGGCAATTGGAGGCTCCACATCCTCTGCCCTGTCCTTGGAATGTGCATTCTGATTGCCTTCCCCACTCTCAGAAGCTGTTCCAAGGATATAGACTTAAAACAGAAATGTGGTCTTGAGGCTATCTGGACTGGATATGTGACTGAACCCAGCTAAGGCCTCTGTAAACTTTTAAGATTCTGGTAGATGAGTGCAGAAATCTACTTATCTTGTAGTTCCCTAAGACAAGTCTTGGAAATTCCTTTGTTTATTAAACCTGTCACCTATCAAAAAAAAAAAAAAAAGATTGAATGGCCTCTGTCATATCAATTGTGTTAGATGTAGAGTCATTAATGGGTGAAACAGTGGCATTAAGTTTGTGATAATCCACTGTGAGGCACAATTCATTCTTTCCTGGTTAATCAACAGGCAGAGTTGGACTGAAAAACATAAACAGTGGGGATAATTATCCCTCTGCTTTATTCATCTTGTATAAGTAAGTAAAGTTGCTCAGTTGTGTCTGACTCTTTGCGACCCCATGGACTGTAGCCTACCAGGCTCCTCTGTCCATGGGATTTTCTAGGCAAGAATACTGAAGTGGGTTGCCATTTCCTTCTCCAGGGGATCTTCCTGACCCAGGGATTGAACCCGGGTCTCCAGCATTGCAGACAGACGCTTTACCGTCTGAGCCACCAGGGAAGTCCATGCATCTTGTATAATGGGTCCCAATCCTTGAAAGCACTATTTCTATTTATATTGGGTCATATTAACAATTGTGGGGAGTTGGGATAGATCTACAGGATCCTATTTGGTGAGGCTAACAGAATGGACTTAAGTGTTAAGGTTATTCCAGGAGACCACTGAGCTATTAATGATTAGAGCATCCATCCCATTAAGGGGAAATCCAAGGTGGGTGGGAGCTGTGACTACTGAAAAACTAGTGAATTGTGCAAATGGTTGACCTAAGGTTGACTTCTCTACTTTCCATCTTATGTCTGGTAATACCCTGGAAAACTTAGAGAGTTCTTCTTTTAAATTTAGTGGGGTTTCTGGGGATCACTAATGCAGTTTGGAAATCAGTATCAATCAAGTCCATAAAAGGTACTGTACTACAACTAATGGACTAGCATGGGAGAGTTTCCTCAGGAGGTTACTGGGACCTGGGCACATGTCTCATGTTAGAGAATAGGGCAGTTGGCCCTGTACCACGGGGGTGTGTTCAAGAGACAAGGAGATTGGATATTTGTTATAGCCTGTCATAGAAGAGTTGGAGCTCTTTAGGGATGTTACCCAAAATCAGATAAGTGGAGAAACCCAGGTTACAGACTCACCAATACTAAGTCTTTTAATAAGGGCTTTGCAGTGGTGGGAGATGGCCCAGGAAAATCTGAAATGGGGGCTTATGTCAGTAGTAGCTACCTGGGTAAGTGAAGAGCTAGATCTCAAGACCATCATCACGGGCAGTCAATTGATTCTAGGCCATTTATGCCACCTTAATAACCACTTGAATAATTAAATGCAGTGGGGAAGCCATATAATTTGGAGGTGCTCCCATGAGAAATAATGGCCAGGTGTTGGTTTCAAAAGGAGCCTGTTCAGGATGGCTTTGGTTTCCTGCTCATTGGAGTGCTTAGAATAGTGATATATTGATTGAGCTATACCAATTTTCCTTAATAATTGTCTCCCCTCAATTTTCCTTTATAGTGCTCCCCCTCAATATTCATGAAGGCATGCTCATTTTTTACTAAACTGGTAGAGTAAGCTGCTTTATATGCTATAGATACACAATGGAGCAAGGAAAAGGCCATAAGCCAGGCATGCCCATGAAGGTTCAGGTGAATGGACCCTGTGCACCTATTTTCACAAGTCTAGTGGAACCTGTAATAAATTATTAATTTGAGGAACACAAATATGACAGACAACTGGCTCATCTTGGCAGATCTTAAAGTTAATTCAAAGATAGCCTTATATAGGCATAGAAGCCAATCAACACGCTTTTCATCAGTTAGTTGCTCAACTCCTTAAATGAAATTTAAATTTCCAGTTGAATCAAACCTACATCCCTGTTTCTGTATCCTCACCCATGTATTTTTAATTTTGGGGTGGTCATAACATATGCTTCAGAGGAATAATTTCTACTCAACTCATGTTGGTAAGCTTCTATATTAGTTTCTTAAGGCTGCTGTAATGAATTGTCACAAACTTAATGACTTAACACAACATAAATTTATTTTCTCTGAGTTCTGGAGGAAAAAAGTATAAAATCAGTTTCACTGGGCCACAGTCAAGGTGTTTGCAGGGTTGTGCTCCTTTCAAGAGACTCTACCAGACAATCTCTTCTTACTTCCCCTAGCTTTTGGTGGCTACTGGCATTCCTTGGCTTGTGGTCACATCTCTACAATCTCAGCCTCTGTGATCACACTGCCCTTTCTTCTTCTATCTCAAACATCCTTAAGCTCCATCTTATAAAGTCGTTTGTGGATACACTTTATGGTTGTGTTTGTGGTTGCCCTTCTCTGATGATAATCATCATCAAGATGGCAGAGCAGAAGGATGTGCATAGAATGTTGGATCCCACCAATAAAGATACCCCATGTCGAAGGGCAAAGGAGAAGCCCCAACAAGATGGTAGGAGGGGTGAAATCACATTTAGACTCAAACCCCATACCCGCCAGAGTGGCTCAGAGTACTCAAATAAAACCTTGTGTGCATGAGGACCCAGAGGCCCCACAGAGACTGAGCCACACCTGTCTTTGAGTGTTTGAGTGTCTCCTGTGTAGGCACAGGTCACCAGTTGTGTGCTGTGGGGACAGGGGCTCTGGCTGCAGCAGACCTGGGACATGCAGTGTGTGGCATAAGCTCTCTTGGAGGAAGTCACCATTAGCCCACCATAAAGCCACCAAACAGACAACCCACAAACTGCAGAATAAAGAAATTCTCACACTGTTAAGAAAGTTCTAGGACACACAACAGATTTCCCAACCTGGGGATCCAGCAAAGGGACTGAGAACCCCCCAGGAATTGGACTTTGGTGGTTAATGGGATTTTATTACAGAACTTACACAGGACTGGGGAAGGAAATTCTTGGAGGGCACAAACAAAATCTTGTGTGCACCAGGATCCAGGAGAAAGGAGCAGTGTCCCCACAAGAGACTGAGCCAGATTTGCCTGTGAGCGTCCAGGAGTCTCTGGCAGAGGCATGGGTTGACAGTGACCTGCTACAGTGTCAGGGGCACTGAACATAACAGCGCAGGCATAAGTCCTTTTGAAGGAGTCCCTTTACCATCATTACCCCTACCATAGTTTGGCCTCAGGCCAAGCAACAGTAGGGAACACAGCCCCTCCCATCAACAGAAAATTGGATTAAAGATTTACTGATCATGGCCCTGCCCATCAGAACAAGACCCAGATTCCCCCACAGTCAGCCTCTTCCATTAGGAAGCTTCCACAAGCCTCTTATCCTTATCCATCAGAGAGAAGACAGAATGAAAACCAAAATCACAGAAAACTAATCAAACTTATCACATGGATCATAGCCCAGTCTAACTCAATGAAACTATGAGCCATGCCATGTAGGGCCACCCAAGACAGACGGATCATGGTAAAGAGTTCTGACAAACGTGGTCTACTGGAGAAGGGAATGGCAAACCACTTCAGTATTCTTGCCTTGAGAACCTCATGAACAGTAAGAAAAGGTAAAAATATATGACACTGAAAGATGAACTACCAGGCCAGTAGGTGCCCAGTATGCTACTGGAGAAGAGTGGAGAAATAACTCCAGAAAGAATGAAGAGACGGAGCCAAAGTGAAAACAATGCCCAGTAGTGGATGTGACTGGTGATGAAAGTAAAGTCCGATGATGTAAAGAGCAATATTGCATAGGAACCTGGAATGTTAGGTCCGTGAATCAAGGTAAATTGGAAGTTGTCAAGCAGGAGACAGCAACATTAAACATCGACATTTTAGGAATCAGTGAACTGAAATGGACAGGAATGGGTGACCATTATACCTACTACTGTGGGAAACAATCCCTTAGAAGAAATGAGTAGCCCTCATAGTCAACAAAAGAGTATGAAATGCAGTACTTGCGTGCAATTTCAAAAATGACAGAATGATCTCCGTTCGTTTCAAAGGCAAACAATTCACTATCACAGTAACCCAAATCTATGCCCTAACCAATAAAGCAAAGAAGCTGAAGTTGAATGGTTCTATGATGACCTATAAGACCTTCTAGAACTAACACCAAACAATTTTTTTTCACTTTTATTCATAGGGGACTGGGATGCAAAAGCAGGAAGTCAGAAGATACGTGGAGTCACAGCCAAGTTTGGCCTTGGAGTACAAAATGAAGCAGGGCAAAGGCTAACTGAGTTTTGCCAAGGGAACACACTGGTCATAGCAAAGCCCTCTTCCAACAATACAAGAGATGGCTCTATACATGGACAAGAACAGATGGTCAGTACCAAAACCAGATTGATTATATTCTTTGCAGTCAAAGATGGAGAAGCTCTTTACAGTCAGCAAAAACAAGACCGGGAGCTGACTGTGCCTGAGATCATGAACTCCTTATTGCCAAATTCAGACTTAAAGTGAAGAAAGTAGTGAAAACCACTAGACTGCCCAGGTATGACCTAAATCAAACCCCTTATGATTATACAGTGGAAGTGACAAATAGATTTAAGGGACTAGATCTGATAGACAGAGTGCCTGAAGAACTATGGATGGAGTCTGGTGACATTGTACAGGAGGTGGTGATCAAGACCATCCTCAAGAAAAAGAAATACAAAGAGGCAAAATGGCTGTCTGAGGAGTACTTACAAATAGCTGTGAAAAGAAGAAAAGTGAAAGGCAAAGGAGAAAAGGAAAGATATACCCATCTGAATGAAGAGTTCCAAAGAACAGCAAGGAGATATAAGAAAGCCTTCCACAGAGATCAATGCAAAGTAATAGAGTAAAGCAATAGGATGGAAAAGATGAGATCTCTTCAAGAAAATAATTGATATTAAGGGAACATTTCATGCAAAGATGGGCACAATAAGGGACAGAAATGGTATGGACCTAACAGAAGAATAAGATATTAAGAAGAGGTGGCAAGAATACACAGAAGAACTACACAAAAAGATTTTCATGATAACCATGATGGTGTGATCACTCACCTAGAGCCAGACATCCTGGAATGTGAAGTCAAGTGGGTCTTAGGAAGCATCATTATGAACAAAGCTAGTTGAGGTGATGGAATTCCAGCTGAGCTGTTTCAAATACTAAAATGATGCTGTGAACGTACTGCACTCAATATGTCAGCAAATTTGGAAAACTCAGCAGTGGCCACAGGACTGGAAAAGGTCAGTTTTTGTTCCAATCCTAAAGAAAGGCAGTGCCAAAGAATGTTCCAACTACCACACAATTGCACTCATTTCACATGCTGGTAAAGTAATGCTCAAAATTCTCCAAGCCAGACTTCAACAATACATGAACTGTGAACTTCCAGATGTTCAAGCTTAGAAAAAGCAGAAGAACAAGAAATCAAATTGCCAACATCCATTGGATCATAGAAAAAACAAGGGAATTCCAGAAAAACATTTATTTCTGCCTCATTGACTATGCTAAAGCTTTTGACTGTGTGGATCACAACAAACTGCAGAAAATTCTTAAAGAGATGGGAATACCAAACCACTTTACCGCCTTCTGAGAAACCTGTATGCAAATCAAGAAGCAGCAATTAAAACTGGCCATGGAACAATGGACTGGTTCCAAATTGAGAAAGGAGTATGTCAAGACTGTGTATTGTCACCCTGCTTATTTAACTTATATTCAAAGTACATCATGCTAAATGTCAGGTTGGATGAAGCATAGGCTGGAATCAAGATTGCCAGAAGAAATATCAATAACCTCAGATATGCAGATGACACAACCCTAATGGCAGAAAGCAAAGAGGAACTAAAGATCCTGTTGATGAAGGTGAAAGAGGAGAGTGAAAAATCTAGTTTAAAACTAAACATTCAAAAAATGAATATCATGGCATCTGGTCCCATCACTTCATGGCAAATAGATGGGGAAGCAACAAAAACTGTGACAGACTTTATTTTCTTGGGCTCCAAAATCACTGCAGATGGTGAGTGCAGCCACGAAATTAAAAGATGCTTGCTCCTTGGAAGAAAAGCTATGACAAACCCAGAAAGTGAAAGTGAAAGTGAAGTCGTGTCCAACTCTTTGCCACCCCATGGCTTGTAGCCTACCAGGCTTCTCCATCCATGGGATTTTCCAGGCAAGAATACTGGAGTGAGTTACCATTTCCTTTTCCAGGAGATCTTTCCGACCCAGGGATTGAACCTGGGTCTCCCGCATTGTAGGCAGACGCTTTACCGTCTGAGCCACCAGGGAAGTCTGAGACATTACCAACAAAGGTTCGTCTAGTCAAAGCTACGGTTTTTCCAGTAGTCATGTATGGATATGAGATTCGGACCACAAGGAAGGCTGAACATTGAAGAATTGATTCTTTTGTGCTGTGGTGTTAGAGAAGACTCTTGAGAGTCCTTTGGATTGCGAGGAGAACAAACCAGTCAATCCTAAATGAAATCTATCCTTAATATTCATTGGAAGGACTGATGCTGAAGCTGAAACTCCAATACTTTGTGGAGTGAGAATTCCTAATAATGTAATTTCACAGCCTTGAGAAATTTCACAGAAATAGCCCCTGGAAAAACAGCATATATTAAGAAACTGTGTTGATGATTATTTTTCATGTCTTTCTTAGAATAGCCTTTTTACAAACCCCAGGGTCAGATCCAGAAGGGAGTATGACTGGGATCATAAAAGTATGGACCTTAGAATGCCAGGTCAGCCTCAGGCATGAATGCTGTCTAATTGTTCCTGAGACTAGCCCAGAAGGGAACAGCCTAAATACAAGGAGATCTGGACTATGTCAGTGTAGTCCATGACATTTAGGAGTAGGTGATTAACACAGCATGTGTCTTGAAAAAGATAAGACCTGAGAAAGTCTTGTAGTCTACAATTAGGAATAAAAGCTGGACTTAGAGTGTACTCTGTCCCTCCATCCAGTAGAGGCCTCAGGTCCCCTGACCCATTGCATCAGATTTTGTGTTCTGTCTTCATTCTCGTCACTCACTCCCAGACCATTAGGGCAACAGTTGGCACCCAATGTGGGGCTGGAGCAAAAGACCACTATGAGTGAAAGTGAAACTATAGTGATGCAGAACCTGAGACAGTAGAGAGGCCTCTGAAAATTCCTGCTGGTAAGTTCTCAGGGGTTTAATTAGGGTTAAAATGGGAAATGTTGAGAGTGCAGGACACTATCGCCCATATATTTGTTTATTAAGACAGCTCCTGATCTAGGGTGAAACAGATCACCAGCCCAGGCGGGAGGAGCTTCTATTCATGAAGGGCGATTATTAGAATTGTTGCAAGAGGTGGATAAATACTGCTGCTGGTTCCTGTCGAAAGGAACCTTAGATTTAAAAGTCTGGGAAAACAGTCTGGGAAAAGGTTGGAGCTGAGTTAAAGAAAGAACATGCAAAAGGAACTCCACTTCCTCTTTCTATTTGGTGTATGTGGGCATTAATTAAGTCAGTACCAGAACCTTTGCAGACTTCTGAATCTTTTGATGAAAATAATGATGATTCTCTTGAAAAACCTCAAAGTTCAGAGTATGTGAAGTCTGAGAGAAAGGGCAAGCCATCTGCAAAACCCGCTCCCTTGTCTCTAGAGGAGGATGATGAAGGAGTTTTTCTTCCCCCTCCTTCCATCTCCATCAACTGCTTTTGCAGGGAACATCTTCAGTCCAGAGTCTATGCCCACTCCTCATCTTTCATCCATACAGAAAGGAATTTTACAAGAACAAGGGGAAAGAGATTTCGAGGCTTTTCGTATTGCCTTTCCCGCGTCTATTCATGAGAGGATAGCTCCTGGTGTCGATCCTAATAACCCTAATGGAGTCTATAAGGCTGTTCAAGAACCTTTTCCTTTTAAAATCCTAAAGGAGTTAAAATAAGCAGTACAAAACTATGGTGTAAATTCCCTGTTTATGGTGGGAATAGTTCAGGGTGTGGCAGAGGGCAATTGCCTCATTCCAGCAGATTGGTTGACATTAGCAAAAACAGTCTTAGCCCCAGGGAAATTTCTTCAGTTTAAAAGTTGGTGGCAGGATCATACTGAGACCCTGGCTACACACAATCAGACTCATAATATCCCTATTTTATTAGAACAACTTATGGGGGACAGGTCCATGGGGGAGAGTGCAAGAACAAATATGTATGAATGATCAAGCCATAGAACTATTGCAAAGGTGTTGCTTGAGGGCCTAGGAGAAAATAGAGTCAAAAGGCCAGACTTCTGTTTCCTTTCAAAAAATTCTTCAGGGGCCTAAGGAGTCCTATACTGAATTTATTGCCCGATTACAAGAGGCAATCCACCGACAAGGTATAAATGCTGAGGCCACAGATGTCATATTACAATTGTTGGCTTATGATAATGCTAACACTGATTGCGAGAAAGTAATGAACCCTTTCAAAGGAAAAGCTAGTTTGACTGATTATGTTAAGCTATGCCAGGGAGTGGGAACTGAATCCTTTAAAGCTGATTTATAAGCTCAGGCTATGGCAGGATTATGACTTCCTAAATTCCCCGGCACTTGTTTTAATTGTGGGAAACCTGGACATGCTAGAGTTGAATGTAAGTTCAAAAAAGGGAACTTTCAAAAAGGTAATTCACAAAAAGGGAGTGTCCCCGGCCTCTGTCCAAAATATAAAAAAGGAAACCATTGGGCAAATCAATGCTGTTCTAAATTTCATAAGGATGGCTCCCTCCTTTGGGGAAACAGCCTCGGGACAAGCTCCCAGCCCCATCAAACAAGTGAGCCTGTCCTATTCAGATTCCACAAATATCTTTCCCAATTACTCCTGCCAGCAACAACAGTCAGAATTACCATGTCTTGTCGTGGAATTATCCCCAGCAACCCAAGGAAACACAGCCCTTGATATAAGTAGTAGTCAGGATATTATTGTTAATCATGGAGAGACACCAACTATTATTTCAGGAGGAATATTTGGACTGCTTTGCTTCCACAGGGGACAGTTGGATTATTGTTAGGAAGATCGGGACTAACTTCCCAGGGAGTTCAAATTCATACCGGAATTACAGACAATGATTATGAAGGAGAATCGAAGGTTATGGTCTCTACCACTCCTCCCTGGAAGGTTTCTAAAGGGGATACAATTGCTAAGCTTTTAATTTTATCATATATGTGGGTATAGGACATTCAAACAAAAGGCGAGGCTCCAGGGGATTTGGAAGCACAGGCCAAGCTGGTATTTTTCTCACTGAAAAGATTTTGAAATCCAGACCCACTTGTCAAGTCAATATAAGTGGCAAAAACTTTCAGGGTTTAATAGATACTGGAGCTGATGTTTCTATCATCAACTCTCAACACTGGCCTAAAGCATGGCCAACTAGGCCTGCTCCAATGTCTATTGTAGGTCTGGGACAGGCACAAAGACTAAAACAAAGCACTATGGTATTGTCTTGTTCAGGGCCTGATAAACAACCAGTCACTATCCAACCTTATATTGCTGATATACCTATCAATCTATGGAGTTATGATCTCATAAAACAATGACATGCTGAGATACATATTCCTCCAAATCAATATAGGGAGGCCAGTCACCAAATTATGTTCAATCAAGGTTATATACCAGGATTAGGACCGGGAAAAAGTCAACGAGGAAGAATCTATCCTTTGACTACTCAAGAAACCCCCACTCCCCAGGGAGGATCCTCAAGCCTGTGATATCTCCCTCCTCTTCTATGCAGGTCCTGACCAGATTGTTTCTCCTCCTTTCCTGCCAGTCTCTGTATGGATTTTTCTTCCATGTCAATTTCAGCAAGAGCCACTCTGCATGTAGATTAAATGGACCTAATAAACATATACAGAATATTTCACCCAACAGCAGCAGAATACATATCCTTCTCAAGAGTACATGGAATGTTGAATATTCTCCAGGATAGATAAAATGTTGAGGCACCAAACAAGCCCCAACAAATTTAAGAAGGTTGAAATCTTATCAATTATCTTTTCTGATAACTACAATGATATAAAACCAGAAATCAATAATGGTAAGAAAATTTGTACTTATGTGGAAATTATCACAATACTGTAACAATCAATGGATCAAAGAAGAAATCAAAAGGGAAATAAAAATTATCTTAAGACAAACAAAAGTAGAATCATAACATACTAAAACTTATGGGAAACATACAAGACAGTTCTAATAGGAAAGTTTATAGTGACAAATGCCAACATTAGGTAAAAAGATCTGAAATAAATAACCTAACTTTACATCTCAAGATTCTAGAAAAAGTAAGCAAACAATGCTTAAAGTTTGCAAAAAGAAGTAGTAATAAATGAAATAGAGACTACAGGGACAGTAGATAAGATGAATAAAAATAAGACATGGTTATTTTGAAAAAATGAATAAAATTGACAAAATTTTTGTTAGACTAAGAAAAGAGGAAGGACTCAAATACATAAAATTATAAATGAAAGAGGTTATACTTCAACTGATTACATAGAAGTCCAATGATTATAAGAGACTATCTTGGGCAATTATACACCAACAAATTGAATAATCTAGAAAAAAAAATGACTAAATTCCTAGAAACCTACAAGTTACCAAGACAGAATGATCAAGAAATACATCCGAAGAGAATAATAACAAGTAAGGAGATTGACTCGATAATCAAATAGCAAGGTTCTTAACAAACTAAAAATAGAGTTATCATATGATCTTGCAATTCCACTCTTGGGTGTATATCTGGAGAAAACTATAATTCAAAAAGATATATGCACCCCAGTGTTTACTGTAGCACTAATAATATTCAAGACATGGAAGCAACATAGATGTCCAACAAATGAATGGATTATATGTATGACATCTATATAAGATGTCATATATATATATATATATAACATTTATGTCATATATATATGGCATCTTCTGTGTGTGTGTGTGTGTGTGTGTGTGTGTGTATGTATATGGGCTTCCCCAGTGGCTCAGTGGTAAAGAATCTGCCTTCAATGCAGGAGTCACAGGAGACATAGGTTCAATCCCTCAGTCAGGAAGATCCACTGGAGGAGGGCACGGCAACCCACTCCAGTATTTTTGCCTGGAGAATCCCATGAACAGAGAAGCCTGGTGGACTACAGTCCACGGAGTTGCAAATAGTCAGACACAACTGAAGCTACTTAGCATGTATGCATGTACATATAAACACACACACACACAGGAATATTGCTCATCCATAAAAAAAGAATATAATGCCATTTGCAGCAACATGGATGGACAAGAGATATCATACTAAGTAACCCAGACAAAGACAAATATCATTTGATTATTTTTTTAATATGGAATCTAAAGAATTCCCAACAAGATACAAATGGACAATTTTTACAAAACAGAGAGACTGACAGACATAGAAAACAAACTTATGGTTACCAAAGGTGGCTCAGATGGTAAAGAATCTGCCTGCAATGCAAGAGACCTAGGTTTGATCCCTGGATTAAGAAGATCCCCTGAAAAAGGGAATGGATACCCACTCCAGCATTCTTGCCTGAAGAATTCCATGGACAGAGGAGCCTGGTGGGCTACAGTCCATGGGGTTTCAAAGAGTCAGATAAGACTCATCAACTAACACATTTCCTAGATAACCAACAAAGATGTACTATATAGCACAGGGAACTATACTCAATACTTTATAATAACTATAAAGGGAAACAAAGCTGAAAAAGAAATAAAAATTCATATATATGACTGAATCACTGTGCTGTACACCTGAAGCTAACATAATACTATAAATCAACTATACTTCAATAAAAAAAAATCAAATACCACCAACAAAAATATTCAGGACTGAATGGTTTCCCTGATGAATTCTACTAAACATTTTAAGAATTAATATTGATTGTTCTTTAACTTACAAAATGTTGAAGAAGAGGAAATTTCCAATTTATTTTGAGAGGCCAGCATTATCCTCATACCAAAGACAAATAGACGTTTCAAGAAAAGAAAATCACAGCCCAATATCCCTGATGAACATAGATGCAAAAATCCTCTACAAACATTAGTAAACCAAATTCAAGAGCAAATTAAGAGGATTATACATCATGGCCAAGTGCGATTTATCCTTGAATACAAGGATAGCTCAGCATATGCTAATCAATAAATGTAATACACCACATTAACAGAATGAAGGATAAAAATTATATAATTATCTCAACAAAAGCAGAAAAAGCATTTTAAAAAAAGTTAATATGCTTTTATAATAAAAATTGTCAACAAATTAAGTATAAAAGAAATGTACTTGACATAATAAAGGCTATATATGATAAATCTACAGCTAACATCATGCTTAAAAGTGAAATGTTCAAATATTTTCCTCTAAGATCAGGAATAAGAAAAAAAAATGCTCATTCTTATCACTTCTATCCAACATAATACTGGAAGTTTTCACCAGAGGAGTTAGCCAGAAAAAGAAATAAAAGGCATCCAAATTGGAAAGGAAGAAGCAAAACTGCCCTATTTGCAGATGGCATGATGTTATATATAGAAAACCCTAAAGACTTCACCAGAAACTGTTAGAACTAATAAACAAATTCAGTAAAGTTGTAGGATACAAAAGCAATCCATAGCTGATTCAAGTCAATGTATGGCAAAAACCGCTACAATATTGTAAAGTAATTAGCTTCCAACTAATAAAAATAAATGGAAAAAAATAAACTGCAAAAAAAATAAAAAATAAAAAAGGCAATATATGCTAATGATAAAGTATCCAAAAAATAAATTAATAAAGCAATTTCCTTTTTAATAGTGTCAAAAGTGTAAAACAAACTTAGGAATAAATTTAACCAAAGAAGTAAAAGACCTGTACACTGAAAAGTCTAAGACTTTGATGAAAGAACAGATAAATGGAAAGATATCCCTTTTTCACACATTAGAAGAGTTCTCATTGTTAAAATGTCCATACTACCCAAAGCAATATCCAGATTTGATGTAATAAATATCAAAATTGCAGGGATATTTTTCACAGTAGTCATTAAAAATAATCTTAAATTTCATATGGTACCACAAAAGACCCTGAATAGCAAAAGCAATCTTGACCAAGAACAGAGCTAAAACATCACACTTACTGATGTAAAAAAATGTAACTGTATGAAGTGATAGATATTAACCAAATTTGTATTACTCATTTCACAAAATATATATGTCAAGTCACTATGCTGTACACCTTAAACTTATACAGTGTTGTATGTCAATTATATCTTAATAAAACTAGAAGAAAAAAGAAACTTGAAAAGAAAACCCACTATGCTACAAAACTATAGTAATCAAACCAGTATGTTACTGGCATAATAACATACCTTTAGACCAGTGGAACAGAGTGGAAAGTCCAGAAATATTAATAAATCCATGCACATACAGTCAAGTAATCTTTAGTTAGAGTGCCAAAAAATATAAACTTGGGAAAGTGTAGGCTGTTCAATAAATTCTGTTGGGAAAACTGTATATCCATGTGCCAAAGAATGAAATTGGGCCCTTACTTTATACCATACACAAAATTTAACTCAAAGTGGATTAAATGTAGGACCTAGAAACCTCCTTGGAGAAAATATAGGAGAAAAACACCTTGAATTTGGTCTTGGCAATGAACTTTTGAGGTATGACACCAAAAGCACAGGTGATAAGTGCAAAATTAAACAAGTGGGATTACATCAAAATAAAAATTCAGTACAGCAAAGGAAACAACCGACAAAATGAAAAGATAAGGCAGGGAATGGGACAAATATTTTCAAACCATATATCTAATAAAGAGTTAATATGCAAAATATATAAGGAACTCATAAAACTTAATAGCAAAATAACAAATAATGTAATCAAAATAGACAAAGGACCTGAATAGACCCTTCTTCAAGGCAAACATACAAATGCCCAACAGGTATATTAATGTGTTCAACATTACTAATCATCAGGGAAATCCAAGTCAAAACTACAATGTGTTATCACCTTATGCCTGTTAAGATGGCTATGATTAGCAAAAAAGAGTGTTGGCGAGGATGTGGAGTAAGGGTACCTTAGTACACTGTTCATGGGAAAGTAAATTGCACAGCCATTATGGAAAATAGTATGGAATTTTCTTTAAAAACTATTAATAGAGCTATTATCTATTTCTGGGTATTTTTCAGAGGAAATATTAATATGAATCTCAAAGACATACCCATACTCCTACATTCATTGCAGTATTTGACAATAGCCAAGATATGGATAGCCAATAGCCAACAAATGTCCAACAATAGATGAGTGGATAAAGAATATATATATACTTTATATATATATAAAGTATATATATATATCATATATACTGTATATGATATTCAGCTTTATAATGGAAACTTGCTATTTGTGAAAACATGGATGGACTTGGAAGACGTTTTCCTAAATGAAATAAGCCAGACACAGAAAGACAAATACTTCATGATTTCACTTACCTAAAATGATCAAATTCCTAGAAGCAGAGAGTGGAGCTGTAGTTAGCTGAGACTTAGCAGAAAGAATGGGGATATGATGGTCAAAGGGTACAAAGTTTCAGTTACATAAGAAAAAATCAATTCTGGACATCTTCTGTACAGCATACTGTGTGTAGCTAACAAAATTGTATTGTACACTTAAAATTTCCTAAGAAGCTAGACCTTATGTTAAGTGTTCATACTACGAAAAATGATAATATTAAAGAGTGGGCAGGAGTAAAGTTTGGGAGTTGACACATATATTTGTGGTCTTGATGGTACACTTCCAAGTTGTATACATTAAATATGTATAGCATTTTACATGTCAGTCATAACCCAATAAAGTAGTTTAAGAAGAAAAGAAGGGAAGAAGTTTAGGGGAGCATGGGAAGGTTCAGACATAGTACCCATCCAGCACTACAGGTTGTAATGGAGTCAATAAACTTTTCCCAAAGGTGATCACTGAAGTGATTTCATGAAATTGCAAATAACCAAGATCAGGTTTCTATTCTGTACATTTGTAGAAGTCAAGATTAGCTGCCAGGAGGCAGCAGAAGCTTAGAAAATTGTGTCACACAGAAACACTGAGCTCTTTAGTTACAGTTTTGTAGAATGGAAATGTTCAGTTAGGGGCTAGACTGAGTTCTAAGTTCCAGCCCTGTAGGATATTTCAGGTTGTGTTCAGGCCTCAGTCTAGAGTTTCTGAAGTCTGTAATGGGACTTAAGGTAGAGACATACATCCTCTGAGGAACTCACCAGCTAAACTTTATTCACCCTACACATTTTGTAGCTCTGGGCTGTGAAAAGAGGGAACTTTAGGCAGGATGAGAGACCAGTTGTGTCAGGCAGCATCTTAAGGGATGGAGCCAGTGGAGATCAATGGAAGGAATAGCCCACCATGCAGCGGTGCAGTCTGGGTGGCATAGCAGGTTGCTGGAAGCACTCCAGTTACCTAACCATAGGATCATGAAAGTCCAAAATGAACAGGAATTTGGAGATCACATAGTAAAATATTTCATTTTTTAGATAGGGAAATGGAAGCTCATAAAGATATAGGAACTTGTTCAAGGTAACACAGAGAGAAAATGCATTACTTGATGAGACTGTGCTAGGACTGACAGATGAAACATGTCTTCCCCTTGAGCTGAGAAATCCAGAAACAAAGGGCCTGAGCAAAGAGGGTGGTAGATGGATCCAGATAGGTCATCGTGGCAAGGATAACCAGGATCCAAGTCATAGCAGTGGTATTATTGAAAGGGTATAATGTGTGATTCTGTGTGTGTGCATGTGTGTGTGTGTAAGTCAGTCTCTGCTGAGTGGTGAATAGAGCACTGTGTGCCTGAGCTGTCTGTGTGTGTGTGGGGTGGATGTAAAGAATACAAGTGAAGTCTCGTTGTCAAGTCCTGCTCCATTAAATCCCACCATTGTCACTAGAATGTCTAATGCTGCTTGCCAAGTTATGCCCCCTTTTGGCATTTTTTCTTATACTTGCATAACCACCTTCCCAACAGAGTGAAACATGATCAGAAGGTAGCCTCCTAAATTCTCACTGAAGATAACGAAGCGTATGAAGATACAGAGACACCTGGCCCATTCAAGGGAATAAAATAAATATCTAGAAACTCAGATCTGAAAAAAGCTTGAGGAAGCTAATATAAGAGACTGGTTTTGGCTTTTATTATGGTAAAAGGATGAGACTGGAGTGATGGTCCCCTTTCATGGTTTAAACTTCCAACTGGCACAAAAGTAGGGAGCGCCTAGGTTTTCTGAGCACCTTGCCCAGATTTAGGGCAAGAGAGGAAGAGGTAATGGTAAAGTTTGAAAGTTGTAAGCAGTCAAACATCAGAATCTTCCTCATAGTAAGCATACTATATTTCCATCTTAACTTTTGGAAGTCTGACTTATTTGAGATTAACTTTGTTATATAGTCACATGACCTGATGGTGGTAGCTGTTTGCTTGAGTTATATGATACTTCTCAAGGTAGATAGTCAAAGGAATTATTTCTACTTGTCTAATATTTATGAGAATATAGATATGCATTTGGGTATATGTGTGAGTGTTTCTGCATATGTGCGTAAAGTTTGACATTCTACCACAAACAGTGTAAATTGTTCCTTCCACATCTTGCTTATGAGTTCCCCTAACTTGCTATACTTGAATTGATACATTAACAAGTGGTTAAAGCTAAACAAGTCATTCAAAAAGAATAAGATTATTTAATTCAAATCAATGTTGTAGAGTCTTTGGCCTTCTGAAGAGGCCCAAGGATCTTGACATAAAAAGGGGATTCATAGAATCACCACCACACATTCTACTACTACCCATAGCTGTGCTCAAGATTACACAAGTTTTTTTTTCTGTTTATTTATTTATCTTACTTTACAATATTGTATTGGTTTTGCCATACATTGACTTGAATTGGAAGAGAACACTTAGTGGTGTAAAGAAAGAAATATTTCATGAAATGAAAAAAACCTCTTAGGGTTATCAACTAAACTTTATGCAAGTACACTTCAAATCTCAAAAAAAAGATTACACAAGTTTTTAGTATCTGTGTGAAGCTTTCATTATGCTTTGAAAAAGGAAAAGATAAAAGAAGTGCCAACCTGGAAGGTAGAAGTTAGTCAATCTTGAGGAAAAAGGGGGAATAAGAAGGACATCTGAGGAAAGAGGCTTCTTTTGGTCTATGTGACAAAGGAAGGACAAAGAAGACTCATGTTAAATGTATAAAGACACTTGTCAAAGTTTGGACTGTATAATAAAATGCCATACAGTAGTGGCTTAAACAACAGCTATTTCTTTCTCACAGTTCTGGAGACTGGGACGCATAAGGTCGAGATGCTGGCCAACTCAGTGGGTGAGAGCCCACTTCCTGGTTTGTAGACAGCTGCCTTCTTAATTATGCTGACATTGTTTCCTTAGCCGCATGCATATGGATATAGAGGGAGAGATCTCATCTCTCTTTCTCTTCTTACAAGGACACTAATCTTATTATGAGGGCCCCAACCCTCATGACCTCATCTAAGCCTAATCACCTCCCAAAGGTTCCACTCTAAATATCATCACATTGTGGCTTAGTGCAAGACATGAACTCGGGAAGAAAAGTATATTTAGCTCATAATATTTTATCCCTGGCCTCCCAAGATTCATGTCCTTCTCACATATAAAATACTTTCATTTCATCCCAATAGATTCAACATCATAATCCATTCCAGCATCAACTCTTAAGCCTAAAGTCCAAAGGCTCATCTAAATATTATTTAAATTATTTAAATACTATTTAAATATAGATGAGACTCAAGGTATGATTCATATTGATGAAAATTCTCTTCCAGCTATGAAACTGTGAAACCACGTTATGTGCTTCCAAAATATAATTGTGTCATGAACATAGGATAGATATTTCTATTTCAAAAAGGAGAAAAAACAGGAAAGAAGGAAGGGGTGATAGTTCCCAAGCAAGTCCAAAACCCAGCATGACAAATATAATTAGACCTTAAGGCAGGAGAATAATCCTCTTTGATTCAATGCTCCACCCTTCAGGGCCACTGGGGAGGTAACTATGACTCACTGGGGGAGCTCCACTCCTTCAACTAGGCAGAAAAAAGCCCTCATGGCTCTCTATGAAGGCCTAGCCCATGCTGCAGCTCTCTGTAGTGATTCTGCCTCTTGAAACTAAGGTAGAGCTAGCTTTCTACTCCAGGCCTGTGCACTCTGGGCCTGTGGTGGGAGTAGTAGCCCTGATGATCTCTGAATTGTTTTTAGGATTCTTCCTCCTTTTACTTCAGTTCTTGGTGATGGTCCACTTCCTGGCTTGTGTACAGCCATTGTCTTTTTTATTGACTGATTGATTGATTGAAATATAGTTATTGTGTTAACTTCAGGTGTATAGAAAAGTGATTCAGTTATATACATATATATACATATAACAGAATATATGTATTTTCCATACTTTTCAATCATAGTTTATTGCAAGATATTGAATCTAGTTCCCTGTGCTATACAGTTCAGTTCAGTCAATCAGTCACATCCGACTCTTTGTGACCCCGTGGACTGTAGCAAGCCAGGTTTCCTCTGTCTTTCACCAAATACCAGAGCTTGCTCAGACTCATGTCCATCGAGTTGGTGATGCCATCCAACCATCTTATCCTCTGTCATTCCCTTCTCCTCCTGCCTTCCATCTTTCCCAGCATCAGGGTCTTTTCCAGTGAGTCAATTCTTCATATCAGGTGACCAAAGTATTGGAGCTTCAGCTTCAACATCAGTCCTTCCAATGAATATTCAGGACTGGTTTCCTTTAATATTGACTAGTTGGATCTCCTTGCAGTCCAAGGGACTCTCAAGAGTCTTCTCCAACACCACATTTCAAAAGCATCAATTCTTTGGTGCTCAGCTTTCTTCATGGTCCAACTCTCACATCCATACATGACTACTGGAAAGACCATGCCTTTGACTAGATGGACCTTTGTTGGCAAAGTAATGTCTCTGCTTCTTAATTTGCTGTGTAGGTTGGTCATAGCTTTTCTTCCAAGGAGCAAGTGTCTTTTAATTTCATTGCTTTAGTCACCATCTGCAGTGATTTTGGAGCCCAAGAAAATCAAGTCTCTCACCGTTTCCATTGTTTTCTCATCTATTTGCATTGAGCTATATAGTAAATCTTTATTGTTTATCTATTTTGTATGTGGTTGTATGCATTGGTTAACCCCATACTCCCAATTTATCCCTCCCCCACTTATCCTTTGGTAACTATAAGTTTGTTTTCTATCTCTGTGAGTCAGTTTCAGACAGCTGCCTTCTTTGATGTGTGTTCAGATAGAGTTTCTTCAGTGTGTGTGTGTGCACATAGATCATTTCTATCTTCCTCTTCTTATAAGGATACTATCAAATTCATTAGCACTCCATCCTCATGACTTCATAAAAGTCTAATTAGTTATCTCCCAAAGGCCCTACCTCCAAATACTATTAGGTTGGCACAAAAGTAATTGCACTTTTGGACCATAAACTTTAAATCATTATAACTGGGCTCAAAGACATCTTTATTAATCAAAATAGGAACCATTGCAATCAACACATTTTTGCCAATAAGTAATAAGTTTGCTTATTCCTGTAGCATAAAACCATGCTTCAGGATTTGATGAACTCTTGGAAAGCATTTTCTGCATCCTCCTAGTTGTGGAAGCATTTTCCCTGCAAAAAGTTGTCAAGATGTTTGAGGAAGTGATAGTTGGTTGGTGAGAGGTAAGGTGAATGTGGTGGATAAGACAGAATTTTATAGCCTAATTTGTTCAAGTTTTGAAGTCTTGGTTGTGCAACATGTGGTTGAATGCTCTCATAGGAAAGAAATGGGCCATGGGCTCTTTCTGTTGACCAATGCTGGCTGTAGGCACGCAGTTTTTCATGCATCTCACTGATTTGCTGAGCATACTTCTCAGATGTAATGGTTTCGCCAGGATTCAGAAAGCTGTAGTGGATCAGACTAGCAGCACACCACCAGTGAGCATGACCCTGCCCCCTTTTTTGATGCATATTTGGCCTTGGGAAGTGCTTTGGAGCTTCTTCTTGGTCCAACGACTAAGTTGGTCATTGATGATTTTCATATAAAATCCACTTTTCATCACAGGTCACAATCCAATCAAGAAATGGTTTGCTGTAGTTGCATAGAATAAAAGAAGATGACATTTCACAAGAACATTTTGTTTTGTTTTTTCAGTCTGCTCAAGAGGCACCCACTTATTTAGCTTTTTCACCTTTCCAATTTGCTTCAACTGCCAAACCACTGTAGAATGTTTGATGTTGAGTTCTATAGCAATTTCTAGTGTAGTTGTAAGAGCATCAATTTTGGTGACTGTTCACAGTTGGTTGTTGTCAACTTCAGTTGGCCAGCCACTACACACTTCATCTTCAAGGCTCTCATCTCCTTTGCAAAATTTCTTGAACCACCACTGCGTTGTACATTCATTAACAATTCCTGGTCCAAATGCGTTTTTGATGTTGTGAGTTGTCTCTGCTGCTTTACGACTCGTTTTGAATAAGAAAATCGCTCAGATTTGCTTTTTGTCTAACATCATTTCCATTGTCTAAAATAAATATAAAACAAACAAGTAATAAGTCCTTAACAAAAATATAAGGGGAGAACTATGCATTAAAATGATGTATAACATGACTATGTTTATTAAGAATGTATTTTAATATCAAGTGGCAAATTTCAACAATGCAAAAACCACAATTACATTTGCACCAACCAAAATATCACACTAGAGATTATGGCTTTAATGCAAGAATTTGGGGAGGATACAGGCATTCAGTATATAACAGTGCCTCAGAACCTAGAATGAGATAGAGAGCTAAACCAACATGAGGGAAATCAAGGATAGGGTGAGATGCAAAGGGCATATTTTTGAGTATCAATGATGAAAGCAGGAAGGAGGAAAATAGGGCTATCTGATGAGCTATCTGATTCTATCTGTATAGTCAATCCTTTTGTGATTCACATGTTAAAATCTGCGTTGGCCCCAGCCTGGTGAGAGGCCCTTATTTACGGGAATTTGTGCATTGCTACAGCAAGGGACAGTAAAAAGATTCCTTCCTTTTTCATTCTAAGAGGCAGAGAATGATTAAGTGCCTAACCTCCAGTACAAATCTTCATGTAAGCTATGTGTCCACTTTGCAACAGTCACCAGGCTGTCAGATTTTAAAATAACCTCATCTCCAATTTCTACTTGAAGGTTTTTTTTTTTTTTTAATAATACACGTTTTATTTTATTTTTTTTTTTTACTTGAAGGTTTTAACTACAAATTTAAGCAGTGATACAGGCACTGACTTACTTCCCTGTTTATCAACCAGCAATTCAGAAGACCGCTATGGTACAAAGTATCAACTTTAGAGTTAGACATATCTGAGTTTGATTCCCACTTCAGCTGTGTTCCAGTAGTGCACCCTTGTGAAATTTCCTTTAATCTTCCAACCAGAGTTTCTTCATCAGTACAGTGGCAGGTAAAGTAAAATGGAGCAGATTTAAAACCCATATTTGAGGCAGCAGGAAAAAAAATGCATCATACAGAAAAAGGAAAATCATATATTAATGGTATCAAACAATGTGGTGTAAAAAAATTGTTATTGGTCAGTTGCTAAGTCATGTCCGACTCTTTGACACCATGGACTGCAGCATGACAGGTTTCCCCATTCTTCACTCTTAAACTCATGTCCGTTGAGTCAATGGTTTGCTCAAACTCATGTCCCTTGAGTCGATGATGTCATCCAAACATCTCATCCTCTGTCAGCCCCTTCTCCTCCTGCCTCCAATCTTACCCAGCATCAGGGTCATTGCCAATGAGTCAGTTCTTCATATCATGTGGCCAAAGTACCTGGAGGTTCAGCTTCAGCATGAGTCCTTCCAATGAATATTCAGGACTGATTTCCTATAGGATTGACTGGTTTGATCTCCTTGCCATCCAAGGGACCCTCAAGAGTCTTCTCCAACACCACACTTTGAGAGCATCAATTCTTCGGTGCTCAGCCTTCTTTATGGTCCAACTTTCATATCCATACATGGTTACTGGAAAAACCATAGCTTTGACTAGATGGGCCATTGTTGACACAGTGATGTCTCTGCTTTTTAATATGCTGTCTAGGTTTGTCATAGCTTTTCTTCCAAGGAGCAAGCATCTTTTAATTTCATTGCTTTAGTCAGCATCTGTAGTGATTTTGGAGCCCAAGAAAATAAAATCTGTTTTTGTTTCCATTTCTTCCCCATCTATTTGCCATGAAGTAATGGGACCTGATAACATGATCTTTGTTTTTTGTTTGTTTCTTTGTTTTTCTTTTTTAATAATTTATTTATTCTAATTGGAGGCTAATTCTTTACAATATGGTAGTGGTTTTTGCCATACATTTACATGAATCAGACATGGGTGTACATGTGTTCCCCATCCTGAACCCCCCTCCCACCTCCCTCACCATCCCATCCCTGAGAGTCATCCCAGTGCACCAGCCCCCTGCACCCTGTCTCATGCGTCAAACCTGGACTGGTGATCTATTTCACATATGATAATATACATGTTTCAATGATATTCTCTCAAATCATACCATCCTCACCTTTTCCCACAGAGTCCAAAAGTCTGTTCTTGAAAGTTGAGTTTTAAGCCAGTGTTTTCACTCTCCTCTTTCACCTTCATCAAGAGGTTCTTTAGTTCCTCTTCAATTTCTGCCAGTAGGGTGGTGTCGTCTGCATATCTGAGGTTATTGATATTTCTCCCAGCAATCTTGATTCCAGCTTGAGGTTCATCGAACCCAGCCTTTTGCATGATATAATCTGCATAGAAGTTAAATAAGCAGAGTGACAATATACAGTCTTGACACACTTCTTTTCCAATTTGGAACTAGTCTGTTGTTCCATGTTCAGTTCTAACTGTTGCTTCTTGACCTGCATACAGGTTTCTCAGGAAACAGGTAAGGTGGTCTGGTATTTCCATCTCTTTAACAGTTTTCCACAATTTGTTGTGATCTAGAAAGTCAAAGGCTTTAGCATAGTCAATGAAGCAGAAATTGATGCTTTTTTTGGAATTCCCTTGCTTTTTCTATGATCCAACAGATGTTGGCAATTTCATCTCTGGTTTCTCTGTCTTTTCTAAATCAAGCTTGTACATGTGAAAGTTCTCAGTATGGTATGGATATACCACACTTATTTACTGTGCCATTTACCTACCAAGAACATTTTGGTTGTGCCCAACTTAGGTTATTACAAATAAAGTTACTATAAATAAATGTGTTCCAATTTTTGCGTGAACACGAATTTCCATTTATCTAAGGTAAATGCTCAGGAGTGCATTTGCTGGGTCATATGGTACCAACATCTTTTTTAAAGAAGCTGCTGAAATATTTCCAAGAATAACTGCTATACTTTACATTCCCACCATCAGTGTATGACTAATTCAGCTTCTCTGCATCTTTGTAAGCATTTGTTTCAGTCACTTTTTTTTTATTTTAGCCATTCAGAAAACTGTGTAGTGATATTGTGGTTTTAATTTTATTTTCCCTATTAGCTAATGAAGTTGAACAGCTTGTCATTTATTTATTTGTCATTCCTGTATCCTTTTCAGTGAAATGTCTGTTCATGTCCTTTGTCCATTGTAAAAAGTATTTATTTATTTAGCTTTGCAGTGTCTTAGTTGAGGCATGCAGGATCTTTAGTTGCAGAATGTGGGATCAAGTTCCCTGACTGGGATCCAACCCAGGTCCCCTGCATTGGAAGCATGGAGTCTTAGCCACTGGACTACGAGGAAATTCCCTGACCATTTTATAATTGGAGGGTTTCTTTTCCTTTTGATTTTGTGACTTAAAAATATATATATATCCTAGATACAAGTCCTTTGTCAGATATATGCTTTGCAAATCTCTTCTCTTAGCATGTAGCTCTCTATTATCTTCATAACAGAGTGCTTGTAAGAGCTAGTTTTCAATTTTGATTTTCAGTGTTAAACCAGTCTTTCATTCTGAGCTAACCTTCACTTGCTCATGATGGATTATTCTCTTTTATGTAACAGATTAAAATCAATAGTATTTTTTAAGGTATTTGGATTTATGCTAATGAATAATATTGATCTGTAGTTTTCTTTTAAATGTCTTTGTGAATTTTAGTAGCAAGGTAATGCTGGCCTCATAAAGTGAGTTAAGATGTGTTCCCTCCTTCTGCTCAATGATAAGTGGCATCCTGGATGGGCGGAGCATTTGGGGGAGAATGGAAACATGTATACTTATGACTGAGTAGCTTTGCTATCTGCCTGAAACTAGAATAACATTGTTAATCAGCTATATTCCAACACAAGAGAAAAAGTTATAAAAAAAAAAAGATGTGTTCCCTCCTTTATTTTCTTATAAAGTTTGTGAATGTTTGGTATTTTTGCTATGTATTGATTGAATTCACCAGTGAAATTGTGCAAAATATGGAGGACTGCCTAAGGATTTTTAATGACGAGAGTTCATCGTTTACATCAGATGGGTTTCTTCTGTGTTCTCCAAATTGTAAAGAACTACCACTCATTTACAGATTTATAAGTGGCTGATTGTGGCATGTGTTTTTGGCTTGTTAATTTTATCTAGTAAGTAATATATGTGTTCACTCTGAAATATGTATTTTGAAAATTCATAAAGCAAATTCTCTGGAAGTCCCCTCAAGGCATGTGGGAGTTAAGTTCAGTCATTCTCTGTTTTCTTCACGATTTCTTGGAAAATACTATGTTTCAATTTCTATCAAGGGCAGCTGAAGAAGGGGAAAATCATCCTAATGTGAGAAAGAACACCCTGAGGTTGGGGGTGGTGTGCCATATTGGTGAAGTTATGTTTAAGGTATGTACTTAGGCGCTCAGTCGTGTCCAACTATTTGCAACCCCATGGACTGTAGCCAGCTCGGTCTCCTGCACTGCAGGTGGATTCTTTACTGTCTGAGCCACCAGGGAAGCCCAAGAATACTGGAGAGGGTAGACTATCCCTTCTACAGGGGAACATCCTGACCCAGGGATTGAACCAGGGTCTCCTGCTTTGCAGGCGGATTATTTACCAGCTGAACTACCAGGGAAGCCCAACCTAGCATATACTTGTAACCAAAACAATTGTTAATAGAAGGAACATTTTCATAGGCTGTGATGAAATACATAGGACCATAGGATGGTTAATTTAATGTGTCAGCTTGGTTAGGCCATGGTATCCAAATATTTGTTTGAACAGTATTCTAGATGTTTCTCTGAAGGTATCTTTTAGAGAGATTAATGTTTAAATCAGTAGACTTTGAGTAAAGTAGAGTACCTTCCATAGTGTGTGCCTCATCCAATCAGCTGAAGGCTTTAATACGAAAAAGACTGACCTTCCTAGGGAAGATGGAATTCTGCCAGGAGACTGCCTCTGAACTCAAACTGCAACTCTTCCTCAGGTCTCCAACATGCCAGCCTACCCTGCAAATGTTGGACTTGCCTGGCCTCATAATTGCATAAGTCAGTTCCTTAAAATCAATGTCATTGTAAATATAGGAAGATACTGATCTTGATTATATATAGAATATCAATATATATTATGTGTATATAGCCAGTATCAATATATATGATATAGAAATAGTATATATTATATATAATAGTATATATAATTATATATAAGTATACATAATATGTATATAATATAATATATAATATATCATGTATATATAAGTAATGTCAATATATAATACACATCTATATATTATATATAATCACTATCAATATATAATCTATATCATTGTGTATTATATATAACATCAATGTATATGTTATATATATAATCAATATGAATATGTATTACATATCAATATGTACTATATATTGATATATATCGATATATTATGATATATAATATCAATATATATATTACATATATAATCGATATCTATTTGTACATTGACTGACTGATTTCAAGGCACTGACGTATGTGATTATGAGGCCGGCAAGTCCAAAATTTGTAGGGTAGGCTGGCAGGTTGGAGACATGAGGAAGAGTTGCAGTTTGAGTTCAAAAGCAGTCGGTCTCCTGGCAGAATACCATCTTCCCCAGGGAGGTCAGTCTTTTTCATATTAAAGCCTTCAGCTGATTGGATGAGGCACACACTATGGAAGGTACTCTACTTTACTCAAAGTCTACTGATTTAAACAGTAATCTCTCTAACAGATACCTTCACAGAACCTTGTAGCTCAATCAGTAAAGAATCTGCCTGCAATGCAGGAGACCTGCGTTCGATTCCTGGGTTGGGATGATCCCCTGGAGAAGGAAATGGCAACCCACTCCAGTATTCTCGCCTGGAGAATCCCATGGACAGAGGAGCCTGGCAGGCTAGAGTCCAAGGGTCGTAAGAGTTGGACACGACTTAATAACTAAACCACTATATATATATATGTATATAAATATATATCTGTATGTATGTATATCAGGGCTTCTCTGTTGCTAAAGGATCTGCCTGGAATGCAGGAGACTCAGGTTCAATCCCTGGAGAGGGAAGATCCCCTGGAGAGGGAAGTGGCAACAGTCCAGTATCCTTGCCTGGGAAATCCCATGGACAGATGAGCCTGGTAGACTATAGTCCATGGGGTCGCAAAGAGTTAGACACGACAAACCACCACCATGTATGTGTCAATCAATTAAATCAATCTGTATAGATAGATACATATTTATATCTGCCTATTTATTTTGGGGGGCTCCAAAATAACTGCAGATGGTGATTGCAGTCATGAAATTAAAAGACACTTACTCCTTGGAAGGAAAGTTCTGACCAACCTAGACGGCATATTAAAAAGCAGAGACATTACTTTGTCAACAAAGGTCTGTCTAGTCAAGGCTATGGTTTCTCCAGTAGTCATGTATGGATGTGAGAGTTGGACTATAAAGAAAGCTGAGCACAGAAGAATTGATGCTTTTGAACTGTGTTGTTGGAGAAGACTCTTGAGAGTCCCTTGGACTGCAAGGAGATCCAATCAGTCCATCTTAAAGGAGATCCATCCTGGGTGTTCATTGGAAGGACTGATGTTGAAGCTGAAACTCCAGTACTTTGGCCACCTGATGCGAAGAGCTGACTCATTGGAAAAGACCGTGATGCTGGGAAAGATTGAGGGCAGGAGGAGAACGGGACGACAGAGGATGAGATGGTTGGATGGCATCACCGACTCAGTGGACATGAGTTTGGGTAAACTCCGGGAGTTGGTGATGGACAGGGAGGCCTGGCGTGCTGTGGTTCATGGGGTCACAAAGAGTCAGACATGACTGAGCGACTGAACTGAACTGATACCTATATCTATCTATGTCTGATATCTATTTATATCTGTGTATCTATATCTATATCTATAAAGACAGAGAGAGAGACAGTATTGGTTTTATTTCTCTGGAGATCCCTAATACAGATCTCAATTCCTGGTTATCACAAATGAACTGTTAAATACACTTCTTGGTATTTCATTCATACTAATTGTCCCTCATCAGCTTTCCCAATGGAAGTAAATCCCATGATAATATGAATTTTTAATGATCAGCTCTCTATATAGGTGATAGATTCTTGGAGCTAGTATCACAAACAATATATATATAATATCTTCTGTTTGGTTTAACATGTATATTCTCATTCTGTTGTGACCATAACAATCAAGTATTCCTATACTCAATAGCCATTGATCATTCTGTACCAGATGAGTCTGAATTAGGAATATCTATATTTTCTCTCCAGAAAATCATAGACATGCACAGGAGCTCATATATTCCCATTCTTTATTTATTTTATTTTTTTTGTTATGCTCAAATTGTTTATTTTTTTCATTTATTTTTATTAGTTGGAGGCTAATTACTTTACAATATTGTAGTGGTTTTTGCCATACATTGACGTGAATCAGCCATGGCTCAAAACTATACCAATGGGCAACAAATACAGAGTGACAATTCCCCCTATAATTGACCTCCTGGTTATTGCAATCTCTGTTTCTTTCCAAGGTATTGCTGTGTAAAATGTCTGGCACATAGCAACCCTTCAGGAAATATCATTGCTTCCAGTCCTGTCTTGTACCTCTCACATAGTTTTTGTCTGAACTAAATACCAGAGTTAGCAAAGCAAGAACTTGAAAATATAAGCACAAGAAACAAAATAAACGTATGCTAACATTATACCTGTCCCTCTGGCAGGCACTAAAGTGAAGCCCAAGATATACATGTTTTGGATAAATCCACAACTTGATCAGCTTTCTGAATTCCTTATGTCCCAGCTCTCCTCTCAAGGCAGTTACATGGCAGTCAGAATGACTATGTAGAACATTATTTCGTTTTCTCCCAGATAAAAGGCAGCCAGACCCAGACAGCCTGCCCCAACTCTCTTGTAAAATCAGGGCTCATCTGTAGATGTAAGTATGCACCCAAACTATTTACAGGTTAAGTCAGCAGCAGGTCCCCAAACTTTGGTTATATATTGCATAAATTTTAAAAGAAAGAGTAAAGCACATTACATGGTATTGAGTGGAGGAAATAGATTCCATCTACTCTGACATTATTATTTCAAACCACCAGTTCTATATTAGGTACCTACAAGGTTTCAGGCACTGTGTGATCTCTTTTTCCTGCATGACCTCAATTACTCCTCATAAGAACCCAATCTACTGGGTTTAGGGCTTCCCTGGTGGCTCAGATGGTAAAGCCTCTGCCTGCAACACGGGAGACCCAAGTTCGATCCCTAGGTCAGGAAGACTCCCTGGAGCAGGAAATGGCAAGCCACTCCAGTACTCTTGCCTGGAAAATTTCATGGACTGAGGAGCCTGGTAGGCTACAGTCCATGGGGGTCGCAAAGAGTCGGACACAACTGAGCAACTTCACTTCACTTCGCATTCTCCTAATGAGGAAGCTGAGGTCAGTGATGATGAAGCAGTTTACCCAAATTTATCCAGAGCTAGGCAATGCCCGAGCCAAGAATTATCTAAGGTATTTTCTGCATGTATGTTTGATGCACTTTTCTTTAAGATGTTCTTTCTGAAGGGCATATGGGTCCTATAGCAACCAAATGAGACCTCTCAGTCCACAGAGACATATGGGGCCTCCATTGTCACCATCGGCAAGAAGTGGTGTTGGGTGAAGTCACACATGTATGCATGACACACTATGGTCAGAGGAAAGGTGATGTAATTGGGGACTGGCAATAGACTCTGAGGCTATCCAAGGAAAGAGCTGGTTTTGTTTTTTTTCTTTCTTGACTTCTGATGTTGTCAAGATGCCTAAAACAAAGAGTATTCTTCTCACTTAAATTTTTTTTTAACAGAAATGGATTCAGTATTTTGTCATTTGAAAGGCAGTTAACTCATGGATTCTGATATTTCCATCCAGGTAACCTAACTGACCAGTTGAAGATTTCTTTAGGATTGTTGCTGTGTTTTAGTCCCTAAGTTGTGTCTGGCTGTTTTGCGACTCCATGGACTGTAGCCTGCCAGGCTCCTCTGCCCATTGTCTCCTGCATTGGCAGGTGGATTCTTTACCACTGAGCCACCAAGGAAGGTCTCCTTTAGGATTAGCCATTGGTATATTTCCAGAGGGGCAGTACAGTGTAGTGTTTTGGTAGGTAGGTTTAGTCGCTCAGTCGTGTCTAACTCTTTGTGACCCCATGGACTGTAGCCTGCCACGCTCCTCTGCCCATGGGATTCTCCAGGCAAGAATACTGAAGTGGGTTGTCATTCCCTTCTCCAGGGGATCTTCCCAACCCAGGGTTCAAACCCAGATCTCCTGCATTGCAGGCAGACTCTATACTGACTGAGCCACCAGGGAAGCTGCAGTGTAGTGTTACGATGCACATATGCTAGAGCTGAGGTGCCCGTGCTGAAATACCAGGGTCTGCCACTCACTAGCGGTGTAGATTGGCTAGTTACTTATTCCTCCACTCTTCTGTTTCTACATCTCCAAAATATGGATAACAAAACTACCAACATCTTAGGATTTCTGTGGGGATGAAGTTAATAAATACAGCAAAGTTGGCACTCTTGAACATTGGCCTTTTGGAGCATCCAGGCGAAGGGATCAGTGGTGAATCTTTAATTGACGATAGCCTCAGGTGTCAGCATGTATCAGCCCAGCTCAGTACAGCAGATACCTTTTGAGGTCTTCTGTGTTTTAGGCATGCTTCTAACCATTTGAGTAGAGCACAAAACAAGACAGACACAAATCACTGCCCTCATTGCGCTTACATCCTAGTGGAGTGAGAGGGAAGCCATAAACAAAATAAATCATTAAGATTAAAAGATAGCTTTCTCACAACAATTTTGCCACCAGGACACAGGTGTTGTGAAAACCACCGCTAAACCTAAGCAAAAATGAGAAAGGAGAAGACCCACATCAACATTGTTGTCATCGGGCACGTGGAAAGTCTACCACTACTGGCCATTTGATCTACAAATGTGGTGGGATCGACAAGAGAACCATTGAAAAGTTTGAGAAGGAGGCTGCCGAGATGGGAAAGGGCTCCTTCAAGTATGCCTGGGTCTTGGACAAACTGAAAGCTGAACATGAGTGTGGTATCACCATTGATATCTCCTTGTGGGAATTCAAGACCAGTAAGGGCTATGTGACCATCACTGATGCCCCAGGACACAGAGACTTCATCAAAAACATGATTACAGGCATGTCCCAGGCTGACTGTGCTGTTCTGATGATTGCTGCTGGTGGTGGTGAATTTGAAGCAGGTGTCTCCAAGAATGGGCAGATCCACAAGCATGCCCTTCTGGCTTACACTCTGGATGTGAAACAACTAACTGTTGGAGCTAACAAAAGAGATTCCACTGAGCCACCCTACAGCCGGAAGAGAAATGAGGAAATTGTTGAGGAAGTCAGCACCTACATTAAGAAAAGTGGCTACAACTCTGACACAGTAGCACTTGTGCCAGTTTCTGACTGGAATGGTGACAAGATGCTAGAGCCAAGTGCTAACATGCCTTGATTCAAGGGATGGAAAGTCACCAGTAAAGATGGCAATGCCAGGGGAACCACACTGCTTGAAGCTCTGGATTGCATCCTGCCACCAACTCACCTGACAAACTCTTTTGTGTTTGATTCCCCCAGGACATCTACAAAATTGGTGGCACTGATACTGTCACTGTGGATCAAATGGAGATTGGTGTTCTCAAACCTGGCTTGGTGGTCAGGTCACCTTTGCTCCAGTCAGCGTAACAACTGAAGTCTATTGAAATGCACCATGAAGCACTGAGTAAAGGCCTTCATGGGGACAATGTGGGCTTCAGTGTCAAGAACGTGTCTGTCGGGAGGGGGGATCGGGATTGGGAATACATGTAAATCCATGGCTGATTCATATCAATGTATGACAAAACCCACTGGAAAAAAAAATAATAATAATAATTAAAAAAAGTAAAAAAAAAAAAAAGAACGTGTCTGTCCAAGATGTTCGTCATGGCAATGTGGCTGGTGACAACAAAAATGACCCACTGATGGAAGAAGTTGGCTTCACATTTCAGGTGGTTATCTTGAACCATCCATCGCAAATCAGTGCTGGATATGCACCTGTGCTGGACTGTCAAACAGCTCACATTGCTTGCAATTTTGCTGAGCTGAACGAGAAGACTGATCGTCATTCTGAAGATGACCCCAAATTCTTGATGCCGCCAATCATTGACATGGGTCCTGGCAAGCCCACCTGTTGAGAGCTGCTCTGACTATCCTCCTCTGGGCCATTATGCTGTTCGTGACATGAGACAGGTGATTGCTGTGGATGTCATCAAAGCAGTGAACAAGAGGGCAGCTGGAGCTTACAAGGTCACCAAGTCTGCCAGACAAGCTCAGAAGACTAGATCAATATTATCACTAACACCTGCCAACCCAGTCTTAGTGGTGGAAGAATGGTCTCAGAACTGTTTGCCTCAATTGGCCATGTAAGGTTAATGTAAAAGACTGGTTGATTATAACAATACATCACAAAACCTTCAGAAGGAGAGGTGAACGTTTTGTGGACCATGCGTTTTGTGTGTGGCAGTTTTAAGTGATTAGTTTTTAAAATCAGAACTTTTCGATAGAAACAATTTGACCAAAAATCTGTCACAGGCTTTGAGACCCACTAAAAACAATGGTTGAAAAACTTGAGTCTCCTTTTGGTCAACACTGTAACTGCCTATAGTGCTACTTAGGTAAGATTTGCCCATAATCTATCTCTGGTGAAACAAAAGAATTTTATATTTCTGGGTTGGAGCTTCAGGTTTCTTAACCTTGTATAAGGAGAACTCATCTGTTTAAGTACATCTTAAAAAGTGTTGGAGTGACAATTCATAGGTTAGGATAGATGAGCAAAGAGCTACTATGTTTTATATGAAAGCAAGTTTGTAAGAAGGTCAAATTTTATAACACGAAAGCTCATGTTGCATATAAAATCTTTTATGGTTATGTAAATATTGAGTAAATCAGTTACGTCAAGTTTTAGTTTCCTGGCTTTGAGAATGTGCATTCCATTTACAATATTTAAGTAATTAATCTCAAACGTGAGGCTTAAACAGAATTGAGCACTGCCCTGCTAGAATTAATTGTATCTAGAGTCTCGTAAGAATAAAAGATGCTAGGAGCTAAAAAATAAAAAAGATATTAGAGGAAAGTGCTATCGAGAAAAGAAAATATTTAGCTCTCTAGACATAAAAAATGGTACCTTCATAAAGCCCTTTAGGATCCATGCCAGGTTGGTTAGAGAGTGTTATGCTTCAGCTAGAGAGTTTAAGGTGACAGTATAATGAGACAAGGAAGAGGACCATACATGTGAGAAGTGTACATCTGCTGAGAACTATGCTTTGCATTTTGTAAAGAAAATAACATTTGGATGACTTCTGAACTATTTGTTGATCCATCAGAGAAGATCACTATATCATTTCCAAGAAGTCGGTATAAACCTCATGAAACAGCTCGTCTCTTATTCAAAACTACTTGCAGTGAAAAAGCAAATGGATTTAAATAGGGCTCTTGAAATGAGATGTTCCTGAAAGACCGATGTCAACAAAAGGACAGGACTAGGAAAATCTAGCCCATCGCTTCCATAAAGAAATATAAAGTAAACAACAATATACAGACCAAAGTATCTCGATAAGTACTCCAAAAACAGAGTTACAACAACAAGGTAAACCTCCTCAAAAAAGATTCCACTAAGGATGATAGGAAAGTCCATGGCATTTTGTCTTACACTTGCATAGCCACCTTCCCAGCAGAGTGAACCATGATCAGGAGGCAGCCTCCTAAATTCTCACTGAAAGATAACAAAGCATATGAAGATACAGGGATACCTGGCCCATTCAAGGGAATAACAAAAATATCCGGTAACTCACCATGAAAAATCCATGCTTAAGTCTTACTTGACGACAAATTTAAAGCAATCACCTTAAATGCTGGATGAGCTAAAGAGGGAACACATATAGTAGGTTAAAATAAATCAGGGCACTAGAATTCCTAGTGCTGCTTGCCAAGTTATGCCCCTGTCTGTCCACTGGATCAGTTGGCAAGTGGCAGCATCACAGCCAGGAAGTCCCCTTTCAAAAACTCTCCTGAAATGAAAGAGGGAGAGAGGAAGCCTCAGCACCTTGCCCCTTGGGCCTGAGATCTGTCATCTGTGGTGGCATTGACACTCATCTCTGTATCCCTTGTGGCCTCACACCACTTGCCCTACCTATATTTGGCCAGACCAGATTCATATCAGGAAAGCCTTTGGCACCTCCAGGAAGACTTCTCTCAGCCCAGACTTGGAAAACATGCAACTCCTGTTGGGTGGGAGGCTTTGGACTGACTCCCTGCGGGAAGAAATAAAAAGATACTGCTCACCATTGTCCTAGATCAGAGATACATGCGTGTGTGCTCAGTCGCTAAGTCGTGTCTGACTCTTTGTGACCCAACGGACTGTAGCCTGGGTGTTCCAGAACCAATAAAGCATACTTCCTGCCCAGAGGTGAGAGTCTGGGTGGGACAGTCATGCAAATTAACTTACCAGAGGTGACAGTTCAGTTGTGCAAAATGCTGTGATGGAGAAAAGTCCCTGGCATGTTTGTGTGCACAGCAGAGAGGGGACGGGTGACCAAGGGCTGGGGTGATCTGGGAGCAAGAAAGGGTTCCTTACAGAGGTAGGAATATCAAAGACTAGAAGGACAAGTGGAAGATCAAACAGGGAAATTGTGGTTTCAGAGGAGAGCTGTAAGTGCAAAGGCCTTGAGACAGGGCAGAATTGAAAGTGTGTGTGTGTGTGTGTGTGTGTGTGTGTGAATGGGGAGGGTGACTGAAGGCAAATTTGAGACATACTGTAGAGATGAGGCTGTAGGAGAAAAGCAGAGTTCAGATGTTCAGATGGAAGGTCTGGGGGATGAGACACAAAATCCTGGATGAAAAGGGGCTCTTACCAAATCATCTCATTTGGGGTATGGGGGATCCAGAAAGAAGTCTTCACTCCACTGGTCTGGAATGTGCCTTGAGCTGCTGTCCTGTACAGATGTCTATCCTGTATAAATGGGGCCCTCTAAATGCACCATCTCTAGGGAATAATGGGAATGTCAAGGTGATTCCCACCTCAGCTGTTCCACAGAAGCCAGTGACCAGCAACTTTCCTCTGTGGCCTGAGGGAGCCAGAGACCAGTGCATAATGAGTGTTGATATGAGTTTATCCAGACTACAACAAGGAAAACATAAGGAAGTTTTGCATGTTTAGTAGACATGACATCAGGGGAAAGAGGCAGAACTGCAAAGACAGGACCTTGAAAACGGGCAACTGAGAAAAAGGAATGGGGTGAGGGAGGGAGGGAGAAATGAGAGGATTTGTCCCTTTGTATAAGGGATATTGCTTCAGAATTGCATCCAACTGGGCCTGCCTCCCTCACATCAGAAGTTTTATAAAAGTATCTGTTCAGATAAGCCTCCCTTCCTGGAGAACAAATGCTTTTGTACTACTTGATAGGGAGATACTTTTCCCTGGATTGGTTTTTTGAGTACTGGACCCTCCAGGATCACTGGGGAGCTTCTGTGAGGTGGATGCAGGGTCCCAAACCAACTATGTTAATACTCACGGCTGCCATTCACGGAGGGCCTAGTATGTATCAGACATCCTGTCATGTGAGTTGCAAATAAACTGGCAGTTATCTTTCCAACAGTCCTGTAAGTTGAGTATCAGTTAAGTGTTACAGAAGAGCAAAACTGAGCCAGAGACTTCAAGTGATTTGCCCAAGGTGACACAGATGATTAGTGCCAAAGCGGGACAAGTCCCCAAGGTGTGGCCACATCCTTCACCACCCTGGCCCCTGAGAAGCTCTCCCAGGCTGGGTCAGGCCTCTGTCTCCTGCCCCCAGCCCCTAGAGGTTCCTGCTCTCTTCATTATTACTGACTACTGCATAACAAGTTACCCCCAAATGTGGTGGCCTAAAATGATACTGTTATTTTCTCCAGCGTTTGTGCAGCAGGGACCTAGGTATGATTTAACCAGGTCCTCCTTTTTCCATCTCTCACAAGGCCATAGTCAAGGTATTAGTGCAACTGTGGTCTCATCTGAGGGTGTGACTTGGGGAGGGTCGACCTCCAAGCTCACTCATGTGGCTATTGGTAGGATCCAGGTCCTTGTGCGTTATCGGACTGGGGGCCTCAGCTCCTCTCTGGTCTGTCGTTGGCCAGAGACTATCATCAGATCCTTGCTACGTGGTCCACTCCATCAGAGCAAGAATGCAAAATGCAATCTGAACCAGAGAGAGAGAGAGAGAGACAGAGACAGAGACAGAGAGAGACAGAGAATGAGTGCCAGCAAGACAGAAGTCACAGTCTTGGTATAATCTAACCTCAGAAATAACATGTCATTGCTTTTGCCAAATTCTGTTGATTAAGAGCAAGTTACTAAGCCCAGTCCACACTCAAAGGGAAGGATTATACAGGGGCAGGAGTGCCAGGATGCAAGGGTCTGCAAAGCCATTTTAGAAGGCTGCCTACCACACTTGCTCTCTGTATCCAGCTCAGTATAGTGAGCCCCTGCAGGTATCAGCAGCTTTGATGTGGAAAATGTTTGATGGGTCACCTTGTAGAGTGCTGTGTGGTCTGGTGATCCTAGCCGGCTTCCAGTAGACCCATTGGATGAGTCTCACCAGGACTCAGATCTGCATAGTCTTGCCTTCCTCCCCATCCCCATCAGTCATACCTGGTCACTGAGCCCAGGGGGTGTGATAGCAGCTGACAAGGGACCAGCCCTCTGTGTGAATGGAACACTTCTATCACTTGAGCAAGGCTGGGACTCAGGTTGGTGCTCTTGGCCTCTCTTGGTAAAACAAATGAAGAGCTCAGCTCTACCACTGAGATAGGGCCCACTTCAAGAGAAGAAATTTATAGATGGGAGAGGGCTGAGTCCTGGATTATCTGTGAAAGCTGCTGAGATGTTCTCGTTTTTACCCTCTGACTTCAGATTCAGGGTTGTAGAGTCTTCCAAGTTCACCAGGAGGCATCAGGGGACCATTTCCAAGGCGATAGGGAGTCACGCATAGAAGATGCAGAACGGCTGTGAAGCTGCATAGACATAGGGTTATTCAAACGCCCGGGAGGGGGACCTACTTCAGGGAGGACATGAGTGAGTATGAGTCAGGGATGTGTGTTCAAGATATCTAATTCAAAACTAGAGAGAGTTCTAAAGCGCTTATGGGAAAATATTATTAAATAGGGGTGGTAGCTCTTGTACTAGTCTCTCTATTTTTCTGCAGATTTGAAATATTACAATAGAAAATACTCCAAAAAGTGGAAAACAGCTGAGGAGAAACTCTCAGAGCCCCTGCATCCCACATGTCTTTGATGTGGCTCAGAGCCAAGCACAGCAAGTCAAAGGGGCCTGGAGGACTTGGGAGTTTCCAAGGAAACAAATGGTTCTCTTAGGCCATGGGAGTATGGAAGCCTTAGGGCTGGACTTCCCTAGCAGAGACTAAGCCAGGAGCAGAATAGTCCCTGAAGAGCCCAGGCTCTTCTCAGTTCTGGGAAGCACTCACCAAACACAGCTCTTCCCCTACTGCTGTTTTCCTGCAGTACATACCAAGAGCAGCTTACAAAAGGACATGGCATCATATTATGTGATCAACAACCTGAGGTTATAGATGAGATCATGTGCCGGAGGGATTCTTTCTAAGGGTGGGGTGGGGGTCTTTGGGATCAGTGGCTCTAATGCCTCTAAAAGTCTTGAGTTCTGTGACATCTTCTATCCTTTTGTCCCAGCCACCCTGTCCATTTACTCATGATCCTTGCGGTCCCACCATGCCCCCACCCCCACCCCAATGGCTATCACTCAGTCACACCCAACAGCCACCCTTTTTGAAAAGTTTGAAACTAGTAGAACGATTACTGTCCATCAAACACATTCCTATCCCAGCAGTGACTGAGAAATAAGCAGTTCTGCTCTAGGTACAGGAGTACTGACTCTTACGGCTAAGTAATGGGCTAGCTCCCTCCTCCAACATGTCCCCCCATCCCCCCACCAACAGAGGCAAGCCATAACCACAGGAGGTGGATATCGATGTAGAAAGGGACAATAAGTATCATGGAGCCAAAAGAATCAAGAGCGCCACATTCATTTTAAGCCCAGTGACAGAGAAACTGGGGAGATGGGGCAAGTGTCTCTGTGTCCTGAGGCCTCAGCTTCCCAGTGTCTGATATCCTCCCCTACAAAGGAAAGCAGAATGACAGCTGAACCCTTGGGAACCCTGGGGGAAGTCAGGCCTGGCCTGGGGGCTCTCTGGGCCAAGCAGGAAGAGGAAGCATGTTGGCTTGGCTGTGAGCAGTGAGAGAGGCAGAGGCTGGCTCTGAGCCTCTCACCTGAAGGACTTGGTAAAACAGGCCAGGGCTCTCTGGAACTGGCTCCTCTAGCAGGCTCCCTAGGTAAACTTGTGCCTAGGTTTGGATGGATTCTCCATGGTGCTGACAAAACACGTGAAGGGCTCAGTGCCTTTAGCTGAGCCAGTCCTGTTCTAGAAAAGAGAGAAAAAACATCCTGGCCAGCACTAACAATCATTCCTTCTTTCAGCAAGTGTTTGTTGAGGGCCTACTGTGTGCACACCAGGGTTACTTCTAGGCACTGGGGATACAACAGTGAACTCTAGAGACTTAAATCCCAGTCTTTCTGGAGCTGATGATCTGGGGTGCTGGAGAGAACTCACAGTCACCAGGTTGGATGCCAGTGGAGTTCACATTTTCTGTGACGTGCAGTGGGCATGTCATGTCTGAAAGGGCTTATTGTCAGAGGCCAACAGAGCTCTTCATCATTTTGCTGGGTGGAAAGAGGCTAAGGGCCTGTCCCCTCCTTGAAATCCCATCCCTGCCTCCCTGGCCTGGATTTCCACTACCCTACCCTGGAGAGAAGTACACTGTGTTCAAGTAGTTGATACATTCTCCGGCACTCCTCCCAGTACTGAGATGCCTCATTGACTACTATCATAGTTTCCCTTTCTTCTCCCTCACTCTCCCTTAAACCCACTCTAATCAGGCTTCCAGCCCCACCATTCCACTTTAACACAGATGCTTACATGACTAACTGAGAGTGATGGCCCCCATTTTTTTCGTTACTCTGTATGTGAATACATAAGCCTGAAGACTTATAGAAAGACTAACTTGCACATTGTTTATTTTATTCAAATCCAGGTAGTTGTCAATTGTACTTCCCTTCACCAGACCTATCCTTGTATCGAGAAACTCAGTTTGTAAACGAGAAGGCACTGCCAAATCCCTGAAACTGCCCTTGAATTTGCAGAGAGTAGAGCCACAGCCCTGCTGGGGATGCACAATCAAACTCCAGATTTCTCTTCTCCGAGGTAGTGGAAGCCAAGGTAGGGCAGTTGAGGGAAGCACGGATCTGGAAACTGGTGTTTCTGAGACCTGAAGAACTTTGGCCGTAATTCTTGCAAGTCAGGCTGCTTGCTTGCTCCGGTAAGGCTCAGGACCAGCCCTTGGGACCCTCACAAGGTCCAGACCTTGAGGATGCCCAAGGGTGTGTCCAGGGCTTGAAATAGGTTTTGTAGAACACTGAGATGGGTCTTATGGCCGTGACACCTGAGCCCCTAGGGCTCTGGTCTAGGGAGCATCAGTTGTCCCAGTCTGTTTCTATCTCTCGTCTGTGGCAGGAGGAAGAAGGAAAATGTGGAGACGCATAGCAGGGCCAAGAGATTACGGTTGACCAGTCCCTGCTAAAGGGCTCTTCAAACAATCTGCACCAATTCACACACCCAACATCAGTGTATGTTACCCTTTTGATATCATTAATTTTTACCAATTTGCAGTTTGAATAGTGTAACCCCATTGTTATTTTGTTTCCATTATTTCTTGTGGTGTTGAGCTCCTATTTCTTTCATATCGACATTTGTATGTCTGTAAACAGCTTGTTCAGGTTCTCTGCTAACTTTCCTTTTGTTATTTGTTTGTGGGTATGTGTTTCTCGAGTTGTTTCATGAGAGTTCTCTGTATAATGTAACTATGATTCTTTAGTGTGTTATGACTGAAGAATGTGTTTACTCCCAGCCTCTCACTTCTCTTTTCATTTTGTTTCCTGTGTCTTCTCACATGGCTTTTCATTTGGGGTATACGTACTGGCTGCTTTATTTAGTCCTCACCACAGCCACGCAAGGTTGGTAAGACTCACCCCAATTGTCAATAACTGAAAACAAGTCCTTGAGAAGGTGCAGTGATTTGCTCCCTGATGCCAACCTGAGATCCTCGCCTACGTGTGTGCAAGAATCAAAAGCTGTGTAATGAGTTGGGCTCATGACAGGTTGTCAGCCAACACTAAAGCCCCTTCACACCTGCCTCCTCCCAGGCATAGAAGGAATAAAGCACACAGCAAGACTAGAGCCTTTTACCCGTAGAGGGGCATGCCTACTTAAACCTCCGAGACAAGGTATCTCAGAAGAATGGGACATGATAACAGGCCTGCTGAACAGAAGGAGATATGGGGGCCAGGACCAGACCCATCCCTGACTGTGACTTTGGCTAAGTAGCTGATTCTCTCCTGGTCACTTCTCTAAAACCAAAATGATAGTTCTGGCCCTCATTTCACAGAGTTGGGTTGGGGGGAGATCTTTGACCTTAGCTGGGTTAGAAGGGAAGGAGATGTGTTATATCTCCAGCAATCGTTCCGGCAACCCATAGCTCTCCTCACTGCAAGCTCTCAGCTATTGCGTGTATTCATGATTTTCAGGCTATTGGCTGCTGGGACAGGTTGGGGGCGGGGAATGGGGGTACAAATGTGATCCAGAGCCTGCCCAAAGTGCCTGACCTCAAAGAAACTGCTCTGTTGGCTCTGGGCCTGGTTCAACACCAGCTGCTCTGTGGAAAGGGCATCCCACTTAATCCTTACAGCCTCTCTGTGAGACAGAAGCTGTTGTCCCAGTAAGTCCCTGGACTCATCATTCCCCACCCCACCCCCACCCCAAAGTCCCTGTCAACCCTTCAGGAATGCTGTGGATACTGACGAGGTAAATCCAACAGCACTGGGAGATATTAGAAAGCACTGAGAGTGGTACAAGTCCAACCCAGTTCAGTCAATGGCAGAAGAAACGGAGCTGCTTTTAGTCCATTGCAATGGACGGTAACTGTTACAACTCTTCATTATTAAATGCCCACTGGTGATCATATGCCTGGTAGTGTTACCACTGAGTTTGAACCCCACCCTCACACCATACACCAAAACATAACACACTTATTATGTGCATTATCATGTATGTAGAAATATAAAGTGAAACAGCATATGTATCCACTCCCAAGTGGCATGGAATTTTGTTGATTTCCTCTGTCATTGCAAGCATATTTAGGTAGCTTTCTACCATCCCATCAGCTCTGTGAATTTTAGTAAGAGTCTAAGTCTAGACCTGATGTCTTCCGCCTCTCACTTGTGATCCTTAGCTTTGGTGAATGGCAACCCCAGAGCACAGGTCACTCAAGCTGGAGACCTGGGTATCAGCCTTGGCCCCTCTTTGTCCCTCCACCCTGGTCCACCTAAGACTATCTGTCCTGTGTAAAACATATCTCAAATCATGTCACTTCCCTCCACTCCCTTGTCCACTACTTCCAGCACACATTTAAATTCCAACAAGTGAGTAGGGGCAGTTTCTCTGTCTGCCTGTCTTTTGTCTGTGGTTGAGACCAGGAGTGTCTGAGGATGGGCAGTGAAGAACAAAATCGACTGGCAGGGTTGTGGATATAAGTAAATCCCACCTTGGCCCCCACTGGCAGGATGTCAGTACATTTCCTCACACCGGAGTCACAGAAAAAGAGAGTCCCTCTTTATGCTTGGCACAGGGAGGATGGGCCAGCCTTTTGTGGTTGTGGTCCTCAAGAGTGTGCTCTCAGGGAGGTGGGAGGGGGCTTCAGGATGGAGGGGACACATGTAAACCTGTGGCCAGTTCATGTTGCTGTATGGCAGAAAAGCATCACAATATTGTGAAGTAATTATCCTCCAATTAAAAAAAATTAATTAATTTAAAAAAGAAAAAGAGTGTGCTCTCCATTGAATGATTGAACTCCCTGCCTTGGGAAACTGAGGACCGCACACTGGGGGGTCTCAGTGAGATGCAGCTTTCCCCATACTGTAAGAAAATGGAAGATTAATATGATTTGATGGGGACCTCAATGAGGCCCACCCTCTTATTATTCTGTGCTTGAAAGGCCCACCATTAGACTCCAAATTTTGCACGAGATCTGTGGTTTTCAGAGCACTCTGAGGTGTGCCCCAGAGGTCTGTGGAACTGCCTCAGGGAGCAACAGGTAAAGGGTACAGCAGATGTTGTTTCTTTTTCCATTGGATTACCATCATCATTCTATTAACATAAATAATCCCCCAGTGTGGTGTGGCGTGGTGTGGTGTGGTGTGGTATGGTATGAGATTGGACCTTGAGTAGTGGCAACTGTCTCCAGGTGATCCAGTCACCTAGGAATGCTGACCCTCTAGTGTTTTAGCTTTCTTGGGTGTAGGACTGCAAGTACAGAATCACTGTCCCTCAGAGGATGAACCATGATACAGAGCAGACTGGCAGCCCAGGGCTCCTAGCTGGGGACAGTGGGATCCAGACTGCATTGCTGTAACGGAGGGGCCCTTGCTCCAGATCAGCCAGGGACAGAATTCTGACTCTGCCCCTTGCTGGTGAGGTGATCTCAGAATGGAGTTCACACAACTCCCCTTGTTTTGGAAGACCGGAGAGTAAACTGAATACATAGGAAGCCCCTGTAATGCAGCAGGCTGTGTAATGTTTGGCAGAGCTGAAGAAAAATGTTGCTCCCTTCCTAAGGTTGACCAGGATTCACTGGGATGTAGCACCAGAGGGAATGAGGGTGGATGGGTAGAAAAAAGAAGAAAAAGAAAAAAACTCAAACAAACCATGCTTAATCTCGTCCTCACTCATAGGCTCCAATGGTCATCTGTTCACCATAAGAGCCAGGAGATCCTGCTGACCCCACACTGTCTCTTGAGGAACTGCCCACTTTCTTCACCTACCTGAGCTATCCCCAGGGTTCAGGGATTGTGTCACGATGCATTTGGGGGTCAGAGGGATGAATACAAAGGAGGAGAGCTCAGTCATGTTTCAGAAACAAAGATGGAAAACTGATGACCCACACCTCTCCCTAATGCTGACCTGTCTGTCCACTTCCTCCACGCAGTTGTCCTGTGTGTTCTGATGGTTCATCTGACTGTTCAAGGGGTAACAGGGCCCCTCTTGAGATGCACAAGTTCACTCATTCCTAGTCATGGCTGACAGGAGGAAGAGTTGTATTTGGTGATTTCCAGTTGATTCTGAGCCCTCCACAAACAGAGAAGGACCAGAAGTCTTAAGGATGCACACAGCTAGGAGAAACATGACTTAGTGAAAATCCAGGCAAACATTTCTTTAAGTGCCAAGCCCAAACGGGAGGAAGGACTTGCCCAAGGACTTGCAAGAGAGACTATGGTCCTCCCAGGTAGGGAGAAGAGAGATGCTAATGGGGAGGCATATGGGGCAACTGCCTGTGAGTCTGGGGTCCCGGCAGAGGAAATGACCTCTTGCTGTGAGGCTGCAGAATCCAAAGGCCTGTACAAAGTGGGAGGCAGGTAGGGCCACATGGTGCATCAAAGCCAAGAGGGGCCGAGAGGGGTGATGGCAGCCTGAGGTAAAATCAACAGCAGAGGTGTTCCTTTCAGAAGATGATGTACATAGTGTTGTATATGGGTGTCAGTCGGTGTCTGGCCAGTAGTCGGCAGATGGCTCTGGGCCTAGAGGGCTTGGAAAATGTTAGGGTCAGATTCGAGAAACCCAGCCAGGGTGGGGTTGTGCCAAGGATGAGGAAGAGAGGTGAGGACTCCTTGGTGCCATGTCCTGCTATATAAAATCTCTGTTGCTTGGGTTTCCAGTGGGGCTGCTGAGCCCTGCCCTGTGTTTACCCACCAGATTTCACCATGTAGTTCCTTGTTTCTACAAATATTCACATCTTAAACACACACACATACACAAACACACACATGGACACAGACACACACTGTAAGCCTCAGTGGTGTCCAGTGACTGACGTGAGAAGTTAACAGCAGCTACAAAGGAGCAAAAGCCCAGCAGGCTCCCCAGACCCTGGAAGTTGGAGCTTCTCACGTCTTTTGGACAGGATAGAGCCCCAGGATATGAGATCTCAGCTCCTTTGGGAGAAGCAGCAATATGGAACTGAGCACCCCCATGAGCTAGGGCCCAGCCCAGGAGAACAGAGCCATGTGGGGAAATGGGTGGATCGTAGGCCACCAGGAATAGCTGCTGAGCCACTAGACCTAAAGCAAACCAATCACACTATGATTCTATATCTGTGGGTTCCACCTTGGCTGTCCCCCAGGGATGTAGGAAAAGGGCTATGCAACAGCTATCTATCAGACTCCCAAATGTTGTTTCCTACCAGAGCCTTATACCACCTGGGATTCATTAGTGCTCAAAGGCATTGGGCCTCTAAACAACTAAAGGACAATTACTTCACATAGCAGGTGCTGTTCAAGCACTTTTTTCCCCACTCCTGGCCTTGAATAGGGGACTACGTGAGTTAAGAGAAAAGAATATTTGTACATATACACCATGGAATATTACTCAGCCATTAAAAAGAATTCATTTGAACCAGTCCTAATGAGATGGATGAAGCTGGAGCCCATTATACAGAGTGAAGTAAGCCAGAAAGATAAAGAACATTACAGCATACTGACACATGTATATGGAATTTAGAAAGGTGATAACGATAACCCTATATGCAGAACAGAAAAAGAGACACAGAAACACAGAACAGACTTTTGAACTTTGTGGGAGAATGTGAGGGTGGGATATTTGAAAAGAACAGCATGTATACTATCTATGGTGAAACAGATCACCAGCCCAGGTGGGATGCACGAGACAAGTGCTCCGGCCTGGTGCACTGGGAAGACCCAGAGGAATCGGGTGGAGAGGGAGGTGGGAGGGGGGATCGGGATTGGGAATACATGTAAATTAAAAAAAAAAAAAAATACAACAAACTACTGCCTGTAAAAAAAAAAAAAAAAAAAAAAGAAATGGGAAAGTCTTTAATAAGGACAATAAATTCAGTGATATATAAAAAAAAAAAAAAAAAGAATATTTGGCATGTGCCAGTTATCCTCTTTGATATTGAAGAGCACATCCTACATGTTTATCTGCTGCCTGGTGATTTTTGGTGTTGCAACACCTAACAGGCCCTTCATATGTTGTTGGGTTAAAAGGGACAAATATGTTCCAATCCCTGGGACAGACTTGCCCTGCTGATATTACGTTGTAATACATATCAAGGTCACCTTAGGAAGGAAAAAAAAAAAAAACTTCATCATGTGAAAATGAATAATCTGCAGTTAAGGACGAAGTTGCCTGTTGGAGGGGCTGTCTTGTGTAGAGTGGGTGTGCTTGAGAGTTGACTCTATGTATGTGGGGCTAAGAGTTTTTCTTTGGATCTAGAGATTTTTTTTCACGTGTACCTCCCCCATCCCCTTCCATATAACCACTGTGCAGTTATTCTCAGACATGAAGACTCATGTGGTGTCAAGAGAAGAGAGATGTTACTCCTTTCTCATTCCTGGCTTAGTCCTTGCCCCATGAGGGTCAGAGCTCTCTGCTGTGGAAAATTCACTCTTTATTGGCTGAAGTCTATTGTAACCATGACTGAGGAACCAGTGGCACTGCCCCAAGGAGGAGCTAGTACAGCCTTAAAGGGCTAAGTGAGATGCTATCTCCCACCCTTCACCACCCCACCACCACCACTGACGACCCCCAATCCACCTGAGGCTGGAGCCAGTGTCGAAAGCTTCATAGCTATAAAGGTGAAGTGAAAACAGTCCAGTGTGCCAGTATTTACTTCAGGCCCAGTGACCGAGAAACTGGGGAAAGTAGGGATAGGTGGCAGCCGAGGGAGCTTGGTCACCGTTCATGAGTCTGTGTCTGTAGGACTTGAGGTCTCAGCTTCCCAGTGTCTGATATCCTCCCCTACAAAGGAAAGCGGAGTGACAGTTGAACCCTTGGGAACCCTGGGGGAAGGCAGGCCTGGCCTGGGGGCTCTCTAGGTCAAGCAGGAAGGGGAAGCATGTTGGCTTGGCTGTGAGCAGCGAGAGAGGCAGAGGCTGGCTCTGAGCCTCTCACCTGAAGGACTTGGTGAAACAGGTGAGGGCTCTCTGGAACTGGCCTCTCCAACACCCTTGGGGACTAGCAGGCTCCCTGAGCAAGCTTGTGTCATTGGATGGGTTCTACATGGTGTCAGACAAAACCACAAATTCCTCAGTGTCTTTAAGCTGGCTCTTCATGTTCTGCAGGAAAAGAGACAGAGAGGGTGAGAGAGGAGAACGGCCTCATCCTAATCTCCCTGCCTTCCCTGACATTCATTGCCTCATTCAACAAGTAGTATGTGCGCTGCGACACTGTTCCAGATGCTGGGGATACAACAGTGACCTCTACAGACCACATCCCAGCCCCAGGGGCTGACATTCCATGACACGAGAGGGAAAGCAGACTTGCCAGGTCAGGAGGTGGAAGGAAGGGAATGAAGATCCTGCTTCTAGGAAGGTGTGATGTGTGTGTAGTGACCAACAGGACTTCTTTGAAGAGACCAGCTAAGCTCTTGACTCTGCTGTGTGCAAAGAGGCTGAGGAGCTGGCTCCTCCACATCCTTCCAGCCCCTCTGGCCCCGCCCTGTCTTTCCTCCCTCCTGCAACCCAGTGCAATGTGCTCAAGCAGTGGATACATTTCTGGTATGTGACATCCCCTCTGTTGTTGTGTCTCTTACCCCCACCCTTCCCTTCTCTCTGTCTCTCTTTCTTCTTTCCGCTGAACCTCCCAGCAGGCTCAAGCCAGGTTTCAGACTGCTGAAGAAAAAAAGCAGATGGTGAGTTGTCATTTGGTGGGGATGTGATAGGCAGGGGTGTGCATGTGGACCCTCCCCACATTTACATTCATAGGATTGTGTACCTAGAAGCCCCGGGGAGGTATATGGGTCCAAATGGGTTATCAAAGAAAGGAGGGTAAACTTCGTGATGGCATCCACAGTCCAAATCAAGAGCAGAGTTGTTCCTCTCGGGGTAGGGGGGGCGCCGATTATGTGAGATGCCATGTCTGTGAGACAGCCAGCATCTGGTGGGTAGTGGACAGGTGATTTGGGGCCTGGTGGGTGGGGGGAGGGCTTGGAAAATGTGAGGGACAGAGGGGAAGGGGAAGGGCCTGGCCTGGACTAACCTGAAAGCAGAACAACTGAGGTGAGAGCTCCTTGTTACCTAGTCCTATGTTATATGAGATTCCATCATTGACACTTGGATTTTAAGAGAAATCTGCCTAGTTGTGGCCCCTGTTTATCACCTAGAACTATGAGGCTTTGCTCCACTGACTTCAAGGGAGCCCCCTGCAAATAGTAACTGGAAGGAAAAGAGGATGTAGGTGGCCTAAGTGTCTTGATCTGGTGTTTGAAATAATGGTGTTGCTTAGGAAGACATCTTTTATATACATGTGAGGATACAGGACTGATTGATTGTCTCCAGGAGTCTACCACAGGTCATGGTCTGAGGTTATAGAAATGGATGAGGTTCTGTTACTACTTCAAGTCATTCAGTGGGAGAGAAGCCAAAAAAAAAAAAAAAAAAAAAAGCGAGAAAGAAAAAAACCCAGGATGATAACAATAGAGGGAGATGGCTATGAGAAGATGGAGGAGGGGCAGCCACCAGCCTTGAGAGTTGGAATGGAGTCTTAGAGATTTCCCAGAGAAGGCATGCCTGAAATGAGTGAAGAAAGAAGTTGGCCAGGAGATAGAGAAAGGGGAGAGCTTTGCAAGCAGTCGCCCGAGACAATAAAGTGCAGATTTTGCAACTGAAAATAAGTAGATTCAGATTTCTCTTCTAGGGTTTCAGTAGAAGGTCAGTCATGCGGCTTAAGTATAGGGGTAAAAAGTGGTGCCACACAGAGATACAGAGCCCTGGATTTTGAGAAGCAAAAGATTTTGAGTATTGTTAACTTTCATGATGGTCTGTTGATTATTTATCCTTTATGACTCAGTTTTTGAATGAAAGGTCTACCTAAGATATCTTTGCCTAACCTCATGGCACAAAGGTTTTCTCCCATATTTTCTTGTAAGTTTACAACTTACACTTAGCTCTATTATTTATTCCGAGGGTTTTTTGCATGCAGTGTGAGGTATTGACGTTTATTGGTGGTTTCCATTCGGAGAGTCCCTTTCTCCAGCTCTATTGGTTAATTATCAGTTAATTTAATTATCTTAGCACCTTTGTCACAAATCAACTGACCATATTTTTGCATATGTCTGTTTCTGGGCTTTCTATTTTATCCACTGATCCATACATCTGGTTTTATGGTAATACCACACTGTCACGACTACTATAGGTTCACATTAAGTCAGGGAATTTGGTACCGTAAGTCCTTCATCTTTGTTCTTCTCCAAGTGGCTTTGGCTATTCTATGTCCTTTGCATTTCCATATAGGTTTTAGAAATAACTTTTCATTCTAATTATGGTTATGGCAAATCGATAGATGGATTACTAGAGACTTGACATCTTAAACCTTCTGGAGTCTTCTGATCCATGAACATAGTATATCTCCATTTAATTTGCATCTTCTTTAATTTTTCTCAACAATATTTTATAGGTACCTGTATATGAGTCTTGCACATACTACATTAAGCTTCTTAATAGGTATTTCATTTATTTTAGTGCTGTTGTAAGTGATATTTAAATTTCTTCCATCTCCAATTATTTGTTCCTGGTATGCTGAAATAGAGAGGACTTTTTCCCATTGAGTTTCTGTCCTGTAACCAGGTTAAATTACATATCAGGTCTGAGAGATGATTTTGTTTTCTGTAGACTACTAAGTATTTTCTAAGTATTACTCAGTATGATCCCTTTAATGTATTGTTGGATTCAGTTTGTGCCTCTAGGTGTTCTTGACAAATGCCATCAGGGGAAAAGGATTTCAAACTGGGTAAGCTCTGAGTCAGAGAAAGCCGCCCAAGTGGGGTCTTCTAGGGAACTACTAGACAGGACAACTAACGACCTGGGAACGTTATCTGGGAACAAGGCTCTGCAGGAGTCCTGTCCCATTTCTGCTCCCTCTGGTGGCTGTCAGGCTGCCGGTTTTCACCATGATTGCAGGCTGTTAGCATTCAAAGCTGAGCTTCCCTTGTGGCTCAGCTGGTAAAGAATCCGCCTGCAATGCAGGAGACCTGGGTTCGATCCCTGGGTTGGGAAGATTCCTTGGAGAAGGGAAAGGCTACCCACTCCAGTATTCCGGCCTGGAGAATTCCATGGACTATACAGTCCACAGGGTCGCAAAGAGTTGGACATGACTGGGCGACTTTCACTTTCAGCATTCAAGGCTACCACAGAGTTGGATAGAGCGGCATGAGAACAGGACTACTTGAAACGCCACCTAGCTCACTCTTCCTACTGAGATTAGGCTGTTTTTCTAGAATAAACATACCTAAGGGTGTTGCATACTCTTGGTGAATTTTTAGAGTTCTGCCAACATTGATTCTGAACCTCTTTTCCAGTTTTCTCATTGCTTTCAGAGAGGAGAGAATTTTCAGCAGTCCTTCTTCTGACATTTTGGCTGACTTCCTGTACAATCTTTCACTGTGCTTACCTATCAGTGTGTTTGTCGCTGTGCAGTACACTGTGCTTGTACTTACATGTCTCTCAAGAAATAACTTTTTGGGCCACCAGCCATGTGAAAGGCTCCACAACAGAAGGTCAAAGCAAAGATGTCTAAGACATCATCTTTGATTTCAAAGCTGTCACTCTCAAATAGATTCCATTTAAATAGAACATTTGAAGCATAATGATTGCCAAGCTTACGTCTGATCACCAAATTATATCCTAGTTCAGTTCAACGGGAATTATTTTTGGCCACCGTGCCTTAACTATAACCAGGCTTTCACCTAGATATTTGACAGCAAGCCTGACTAACATCTCTGGTCACTGCTAATTTCACCTCCAGTCACTTCAGGAAGCTGAGAGCTTCAAGGGGATAAGAGTGCAGATGGGGAGGGGAGTGGCTGCCGCTATCACCCATATGAAGAATTGGAAACAGAGATTCATTTGAACAACCAGTCTTGGTTTTCATAATTGCATAGCACCAAGTCAGTATCTTCCACTGAAATGGCTTGTTTTTATATTGATGGAGCCCACTGTCCTTTTGGCTATTGATAAGAGTTTTGGGTTTCACCCAAAAGTAGGAAGGACCCAAGAGACCACTCTTCACACCATGGTATGGAAATATAGCTCCACCCTTCTCCTTTTGAATCAGTCTCTGCATATCTGACATGGTCATCGATCAAAGATCCTCAATGGCAGTCTAAAACCCCAGTTTACATGCAATATGTGTGTCTGTAAAACCCTTTGAACCACAGGAGGTGCCTGCTAATGTATGCACAGCCAGTTTGTTCAGGGCTTGATTTCTGAAGATATCCTGGTGCCTTTGATAAATATGTCTGGAAAGAGCCCCCCACCCCCAATGACAATAGAATATTTAAGAGAGACGATTTTTAATTGGAAACTTGGCTCTGCCACTTCTTAGCTGTGTGACTTTGGGCAAAGTACTTAAGTCTCTCTCAGCCTCAGAGTCCCAGTTGGCCAAACTGAGGATAATAACAGGGGAGTGGGGGAGGGGGGGTTGCAGGGATTAAACGTGGCAAAGTTTGTAAAGCATTTAGTTTACTATCTACACCAATTAGCAATAAGCTAATGCCCCCTCCTCCCACAAATGTTAGCTTTAATTACCGTCGATCAACCTCTGAAATGCCATGAACACACAAAATCTGTAAGAGTGACCCACATTAAGAGGTTCATAATCCATTTGTCTCATTTGTCTCATTTGGCCAACAATGAGCTCCCCGCCACCACCCCCCCCCCCCAACCCCCGGCATGCATTTTCACAGATGAACAGTGGCCTGGAGAGAAAGAGAGCGGAAGAGAGAGAGAGAGAGAATCCCTTTGTCTAGGATTTTCCCTGTTATGCTTTGTGATGGTGGGTGACCACAAAACTTGCGTCTCTCCTAAAATTAGTGGAGAGGGGGCTTCTCCACTAAAGCCCCTAATATAGCTCAGTTGGTAAAGAATCTGCCTGCAGTGCGGGAGACCTGGGTTCAATCCCTGGGCTGGGAAGATCCCCTGGAGAAGGGAAAGGCTACCCACTCCAGTATTCTGGCCTAGAGAATTCTAGGACTATAGAATTATAGGACTATTCATGGACTATACAGTCCATGGGGTCGCAAAGAGTCAGACACGACCTAGAGACTTTCACTTTCACTAAAATTAGTGAGTTTACCGAGTGACCAATTTGCCACATTTACTGGATTTCTTGATTGTCACGTGAGCAACCTTTATGGGAATAGCTGGGCTTCCCAGGTGGTGCTAGTGGTAAAGAACCTGCTTGCCAATGCAGGACACATAAGAGACATGGCTTCAATCCCCAGGTGGGGAGGATCCCCTGGGGGAGGGCATGGCAACCCACTGTAGTATTCTTGCCTGCAGAATCCCATGGACAAAGGAGCCTGGCGAGCCACAAGTCTATAGGGTCACAAGAGTCAGACGCGACTGAAGTGACTTAGCACACATGCACAGAACAATCATTTTTATTTTAAAGATGAATAATATGTTTCTGAATATTAACTCAACAAAATAGATATACCTTAGACTTTTGGAAAAATACCCAAAATTAGGAACTGAAAACTTTCCCCATGAAAGTATCCTTCTAACCCCAAATTTGGGATTTACCGATGATGAAACCATTTTAATTATTCCTGATTTATCTGGGAATATTCTGAATGTTATTTCCTATCTTTTCAAGCCACATGGATTTTGTGTGTGTGTGTGTGTGTGTGTGTGTGTGTGTGTGTGTGCGTATTTTCAAATGGATTCTCAGATAGAACTGCTTGTTTCTTGCAATTATAATTTTTAATCAAAGATAGGTTAAATTCAAAAAGTATATTTGATTTTAATTTTAAACACTGTTATTTTAAGTTGGACTAAAATTAATTAATTTAAATTGAATTTTAAACTTGAACATGAGCTAAAAGTAAAAATTTATAATTAAGTTCACATGGACAACTCTGCTTCTGGGAAGATAGTGTGGATGAGCGTTTCCTATTCTTCCCACTAAGTACCACTTAAAACCCTGGGTGCCATATATAAAATAAACATAAGGCTCTGCAATGCGGGGAGGAGAAGGTGGATCAACTGAGGATCTCAGAACCTGAGAAAGGACACGGTGGTGAGTTCCCTGGGTTTTCTTTCTGCATCATATATCCCAGGCTTGGAGCTGAAGAAGCCAGCTACTGAGAGAAATGCTGAAAGGTGGAGACAAAACAACAGTGATAACAGCAGCAGCAGCAATGAAACCCAGCTGAAACAGAAAGAAAAGTCTGCTCTCTCTAACGTAAGGATCAAGAACGACAAGACAGAAAAGGTTTTGTGCATGACTGCTCTACTCCAGCCAAGCAATATGGAAAGGGGGGCGGGGGGAAGGATTGTGGCCTGCCAGCCCCCTCGCCACCTCCCCAGCCCTGCCGCCCTCCCCCACCCACCACCAAGCCAGCGAAGGTCTAGCGGGGAATCCATAATTCCACGTTTTACTGGTGGAAACAGGAGCCATCTTCCCCTCTTCACCACATCAGTGGAACTCAAACACATGGAGACTCTGGAATTATACCTCCACTTGTCAGTAAGATGGCAACCCTCCCCATCCCTGCTTGGATGATTTCAGTACTTTCACCACCACTCAGTAGTAAGGAGGCCGCTCATTCCGTGGGCTAAAGAAAAGTTTTCCAGCACATTAAGAAATGTTTTGAACTGAATGGAGATGGTTACAAACCATACCCAAATTTGTGGGATGAAGCTAAAGCATTGCTGGAAGGGAAATTTACATCAGTAAAGGCTTGCATTATGGAAAGGGAAATGCACCAAGTCAATAATCTAAGTTCTCACCTCAGGAAACTAGAAGAAGCAGCAAAATAAATCCAAAGCAAACAGAAGGAAGGGGATACAGAAGATGACCCCAGTAATCAGTGAAATTGAAAACAGAAAAACAACAGAGAAAATCAATGAAACAAAAATCTCGTTCTTTGAAAAGCTCAATGAAACTTCCAAACCTCCAGCGAGCCTGACAAAATAAACCCGCAGTGATTCACTGCATTTGCTGAATGACTTCAGTGACTATGTTCGTGAAATAGTCTATTTTAGAAACCACGTGTAAAATAGATAAACCAGTGCAAGTTTGATGCATGAAGCAGGGCACACAAAGCCACTGTTCTGTGACAACATAGAGGGATGGGAGGGGGGCAGAGGTGGGAAGGGTGTTCAGGATGGAGGGGGCACACCTATGGCCGATTCATGTTGATGTATGGCAAAACCCGTCACAATATTGTAAAGTAAATTTCCGACATAGCAGCTGGATTGATGTCCTTCATACAGAAACTATTTTGGGGTAACCTTTTTTTGTAATTAGCTCAAATTCTTTTCTAAGTGATAGAAATGATTCCCTGATATCTACTCCACAAGTTCAAAATTTTTAGGCTATAATCACATCTTTGCAGATTGCAAAGTCCTTGGAGAAAAAAAATGTACCTAGAATATTAATCGGCCAAGGTTTCATGCAGCATGACTCATGAGAAGAAGGTATTTGAAAAGTAAGGTGTTTGAGCTTTTTTCATGGTTTGAATCAATCGCTCTTTCATATTGTTGGAAAGGTCCTGTATTATATGGGCTTAGTTGCAGATCTTAGGCTTTTCGTAAAATGATGGATATGGTCCTGCAATTCTCTGACATACATTCTGTAACTGTAATAATAATGTATTTACTTTTATTTTTTTCTATGTGCTGTGCTTAGTCACTCAGCCATGTCTGACTCTCTGCAACGCATTGGACTGTAGCCCGCTGGGCCCCTCTGTCCATGGGGTTTTTCAGGCAAGAATACTGGAGTGGTTGCCATTTCCTCCTCCACGGGGCCTTCCCAACCCAGGGATCGAACTCGTGTCTTCTGTGTCTCCTGCACTGCAGGCGGATTGTTTACCTGCTGAACCATTGGGGAAGCCCTATTTACTTGTTTATTTATTGTTTTACTATATCTCCATTTAAAATGTCTGTGTGTGAGAGACAGAGTGAGTGCATATGTGTGTGCGTGTGCCCAAGATCCAAGCTACTTTATAGCTGGCCAAATTTATAACCCAGGTTCTCTTAATAATTGTTAAAAAACTGTTTCTAGTTGTTGCTGAACAGTTACTTCCGATTTCAGGCAACAGATTTTGTCATTCTTCTTGGACTGTTAGAGGAAATTCTTTTTTAATTCGTCTTATATTTGCTTACATTTCTCTTCATATCGTTCACTTTGCTTTCTTCATATTTCTTTGAACACAGCAAATAAATAGCTTTTCCTCTTTATTTTTTGTTGCAAACACAGCAACAGCAGCAACAACAACAATGGAAGGGGTTGGGAGGCTGAGGTGCTCAACACTACAGCAAAATGCCCACTAATTAAAAATAGAAAGGAATTTCTAGAAAACAGAAATAGAGAATCACCATGTTTCCGACCACCAAAGCAATAATCAAACCAGACCCAGAGCCCTGAATAAAAGCTAAGGCCAAGAGGTGAGAATGTTTTTGGAGAACAGACTACCCACATGGTATCAAAATATCATGCCACAGACTGCTTATAAATCAAAAAGGTACCTTTACCATGAAATGATCTCTACAACAACACCTTAAATAAGTGATCAAACTCAGTAATGCCAACTGTAGCAATGACAGCTAGACAACCTGAACTTGGGGGCCTACAGATGTGAGGCTCACGACCTATTTAATATCCTTGCCAAGAATATTAAACCTGAAGATATAAATCTAAACAAGAGGAAAATATCAGGCAAACGCATACTGTGGACACTTTACAAGCAAACGAGCCTAGGCTCCATGACATGAAGATGCCATTGCCGTGGAAGATTTAAGTTGAGGGACTGTTTGGGACTGCAGGATACTAAAGAGACATGACAACTGAATGCAGTGTGTGATACTTGATTGAACTGTGGATCCTCAAAAGGATATTATTGGGACAATTGGGGAAATTTGACTATGGACTCTATATGGACTTAGATAACACTATCACCTCACTGTTAAATTCCTTCGACATGATAACAGTACTGTGGTCAGACGGGCGAGTATCCTAGTTCTTAGGAGACAAATTCCGAAGTAACTGGATGAAGTGTTTGGAACTGTTATGCGGTTAAGCAAAAAGGAAGAAGAAAAACAGAGCGAGAAAGCAATGGGATAGTAGGAACCTAGGTAAAAGAATGCTTACTCTTTATGCATTTTCAAAATAAAAAGCTGAGGAAAATGGATTGCTCATATTTTAGAGTCATGCATTGAAATAGTTCCCAATAAAATAAGAAAATTTCTGATGCTTTCTTGAAAATAGTCGGGGAGAGGGGTAGGGGAGAAGATATGTGCGAATCGAGTTTGGCTATAAGTTGTTGCTGGTTGCGGTTGGGTGATGGGATAATCGGAGGTTCCTTCACTCTTCTCTCATGTACAGTGGTTCTCAAAGTGTGGTTCCCTTCCAACAGCATCTGCATCACCAGGGAACTTGTCAAAAAAGCAAACTCTGGGTCCCACTCCAGGACGTTTAATCTGAGACTATAGATGTGGAGCTCAGCAATCTGTGCTTTAACAAGCTCTCTGTGTGATGCTGCTGCAAGCTCACATTCCAGGACCACAACTCTACTGTCATGAACTTGGAGATTGAAAATTTGTATACAAGTTCTATTTGCAAATGTTTGAAATAATCCACAGTATAATTTTTTTAATTAATTTATTTTTTATTGAGGGATAATTGCTTTACAGAATTTTGCTGTTTTCTGTCAAACCTCAGCATGAATCAGCCATAGGTATACATATATCCCCTCCCTTTTGAGACTCCCTCCCATCTCCCTCCCCATCCCACCCCTCTAGGCTGATACAGAGTCCCTGTTTGAGTTTCCTGAGCCATGCAACAAATTCCTGTTGGCTATCTAGTTTACCTATGGTAATGTAAGTTTCCATGTTACTCTTTCCATACATCTACCCTTTCCTCTCCTCTCCCCATCACAGTATAGTTTTTTTAAAGTAAATAAAACAGCTGTCCTAGCTTAGTGGTCAACCTAGTTTAGTAGTCAAGTTTTAATGAAAAGTTTCAAGACAGATAATACTAATCTTACATGAACACTGCCAGAGGATAGCAAAGAGGGCAACTAAGTTGCTCAACTTAGTCTATGAGACTAGAAAACCTTGACCCTGGATCCAGCAATTATGCTATGAGGAGGGAAACATCAAGTCAATCTTGCTCATGAACAGAAGACAGGCAAATTCTAGGCAAAACTTTAGCAAACTGAACCCACCAGTGTACACAAAAGATGCTACACTGTGATGTATAGCTACGTCTATCCTAGGAGAGCAAATATGGTGGAAGGAGGCACGAGAGAGATTTGGGTGTTGCTAATATATTCTGCTGCTTGCTCCAGGTGCTAACTGAATGCGTATGCTTAATTTTTGAAAACTCACTAAGATGCACACTTATGATTTTGATTCTTTTTTGATTATAAGATATACTTCACTAAAACTTTTGAAAGAAATCTCATAAATAACCCTCATTATATTAACAGATCCAAATGAATAGAGTCCTGGTCATTTCAATAGAGGCCCCAAAGTTAAAATCCAATGATCTATTCATGATTTTTAAGACAAACTTATTAAATTAGAAATATAAGGGATACTCCTTAAACTGATAAAACAAAAGAAGGAAAGAAAAAGAGAGAGGAGAGAGAGAGGAAGAAAGAAGAAACAAAAGTGAGAAGAAAAAAATAAAGAAGGAAGGGAGGAAAGACAAAAAAAAGGAGAAAGAGAGAATGCAAGAGAGAGAGAGCAAACAATGAAACAAACACAGAAAGCCCGTTTTAATATGGAAATGTTGGCAACATTCTGTTTAATGTTAGGAGCAACCCAAAGATGCCCAATTTTGCCATCTCCATTTGACCTTGTAGTGGATGTCCTAGCCAGCCAGTAAGAAACTTGTAAACTGATTATCTTACTTCTGTTACTCACAGATTCACAGAAAACTGCAGACCACCTATAGACACATGATAAAATGTCACAGAGTTTAGCATGGTGGCTGACTTTAAGATCAATATATTCTTTTAAAAGTCAAATGGATTTTTATAAATTAGATAGGGATAGAAAAATGTCATTTTGAACAGATATCAAGCACCAGAGCAACACGATTCCAGAGTATCCTGAAAGTGTAAGTTGCTCAGATCATGTCTGACTCTTTGCGACCTCATGGACTATAGCCCGCCAGGCTTCTCTGTCCTTGGGATTCTCCAGGCAAGAATACTGGAGTGGTTTGCCATTTCCTTCTCCAGGAGATCTTCCTGACCCAGGGATTGAACCTGGGTCTCCTGCATGGCAGGCAGATTCTTTACTGTCTGAGCCGCCAGGGAGTATCTTGGAATAAATACAAAAAGGATGTACAAAATCTGAATGTAAAAAAGATAAACACTAAGCTGAAGGATTCCAGTGTTAAAGAAGACCCACAAAAATAGAGAGCCATTCCATGTTGGTGACTAGGAAGGCTGAGTATCATAAAGATAGTCAATTCTCCCTTAACTGATCCACAGATTCAATGAAAATGTAACCCAAATCTACCGCAAATGACTTTTCAGGGAACATGACATGCTGATCCTGACATTTACATTTTTGAGTTTAGGAAGGACAACAGGCAAAGGATAGCAAAGACACGCCTGGAAATGATGAATAAGGTGTGAGGACTTGTCCCACCAGAGATCAAGATGTCTTACTAACAGATAAAAAGTAAGAGAACGTAGTACTGGCACAGGAATAGATCGACTTATCTGCGGAACAGAACAGGGAACTCAGAGACACGAATGAAGACCAAAATGACTCCACACACTGCCAGTTGTTCCCTGGGGCTGCAAAATTGGATTTCGAATTGAGAGTCCCTGACACAGGGATACGGAGGGATCTTAAAAACACAGGCTGATTTTGTAAAAGTAATTTACAGAATACCAAGGATGCCTGTTTAAAATGCTTGCTGGGGAAGGAAATGGCAACCCACTCCAGTGTTCTTCCCTGGAGAATCCCAGGGATGGGGTCGCACAGAGTCGGACACGACTGAAGTGACTTAGCAGCAGCAACTATAGTAGCTTTGAGTGGAGAAGCTGTAACGAATTTTGTTCTTTCAATTCTTGTATTTACTGCATTCTCTGTGAGCAGAATATACTGGGTTTCTCTGGTGGCTCAGACAGTAAAGAATCTGCCTGCCAGTACAGGAGATGCAGGAGACAAGGTTTTGATCCTTGGGTCGGGAAGACTCCCTGGAGAAAGGAAAGGCTGCCCACTCCAGTATTCTTGCCTGGAGAATCCCATGGTCATAGGAGCCTGGTGGGCTACAGTCCATGGGTCACATTTTCTATGAGAAGAATATATTAGCTTATATTTTGTAATATATAATAGGACTCATAAACAATCACTGTTATGTCTGGGGCAGTAGGGAAATCTCACAGTATAATAAGCACATGCTTATTATAGATTTCCAGTTTTCTGAGTTTAATGAAATTCAATACAAACTTTTGAGCCAATTGTGACGGTTTCGCCAATTCCTTCTAGAACTATTAATAAGAGCCGTCAGAAGTCGAGTATATAAAAAAAAGTTTGACTTGCTTGGTGCTTCAGTGCTATAAGACATCTGATGATTAGTTGCAGCTGAGGAGGAAAAAGCATCTTTTAGAAAAACTAAAACTCTATCAAAATTTCCTAATGGTAATTTTTTGCTTGTTCGTTTGCTAAACTGCTTGTTCTGAATATAAGAATAATAAATTCTTGTTATAAACAAAATAAAAATAAAATGCTTGCATATACAGTATTTCACAGGGCTTCCCAGGTGCCACTCGTGGCAAAGACTCCTCCTGTCAATGCAGGAGACTTAAGAGACATAGGTTGGATCCCTGGATCGGGAGGATCCCATGGAGAAGGAAATGGCAACCCACTCCAGTATTCTCACCTGGAGAATTTCATGGACAGAGGAGCCTGGCGGGCTATAGTCCACAGGCTCGCAAGAGAGTCGGACGCGACTGAAGCAACTTAGCACACAGCATTTCACATCCAAAAAGCAAAGAGTTTGGGAAACAAGGTTTGGGGAGCACAAAGTTCCACTCCATTTCTGGAGTCGAACGGCAGGCCCAGTAAAGCCACCCAGCGGGAGGAGAAGTGCGAGGGAAGTGAAGAGAACGGCGGGCGGGGCTTTTGCCGTGACCTTCAGACGAACCTGAAGCTCATTGGTCACTGACCACAGCGGTGGGAGGTGAAAAGCAGAGCCGGAAGCTCGTTGTCGGTTGAAGGAAGGGCGGGAAAGGGGCCGAGAGCTGGGTCTTCCTTCGGGCCTCCTGTCGCAGTACCTTCGATCCTGACCTGCTGGAGGCTGGGGTAACCATAGACTGGCATCAGGAATAGGACCCTCATTCTCCGCACCTCTTCTTTCCTCCCTCCCCGCCCCGCCCTGCCCCGCCCCCACCCCCCGCTCCCGAGCCCCAGTCCCTTCTTCTCTCCTCCACCTCCTCAGGGTACCTCAGGATACGAGGTATACCTCGTATACGGTATACGGGTATACCTCGTATCCTGAGGTACCCCGCCCCACCCCACCCCTCCCCCCACTCCACACCCCACACCCCACCCCTCCTTCGCTGAAGTCCTGTGGGATGATCGCTTGCTCCAGACTCCTGACCCCTCGCCTCTGGCCACTGGGGCAGGGCTTATGTCCCCCCACCCCCACCCCCGCCCACCTCATGATTCTGAGGTGGGGGTGACAGGGAACGGTTGGGTAGCCTGAGAGGAGGGAGGTGGTGAACTCTGGATTTGGGAGGAGGGGAAGCTGTGCCCAAGCATAATTGTTGAAGTTGTTGGGGAGGAGCATGGAAGACTGTTGGGAGGCTGTGGAGGGAATGCATGGGTTTGCGTGAGAGCAGAGAGAGTGTGCTGGTGCAAGAGAACAATTAGTGCAGTGAGGAGTTGGCTGTTGACTAGGTCAGGGTCTGGCGTTCAATAGGGGGCTCAACAAACATCTACTTGGTAAATCAATGAGGGGATGAATGAAAGCAATCATTGAAAGAAGGGCTTGAGATGCAGCGGGACTATAGGATTTCATGATATGATATGATTTCAGGGTGTCAGTTTAAAGAGGGAGCAAGAAAATAATTAAGATTTTGATAGAGTGCAAGAAAAAAGTTGGAATGGAAGATGAGAGGAAAATTGAATGTAGGGCATACATGAGACCAATAATAGAATTGAGTGCAGGACATAAGAATCATGAGTAGGGAGTGGATGAATGCAGGAGGTGAGGAAGACAATTGTGGAAAGGGATGCCAGGAATAATAGTTGGGCATAGCAGAGTACAGGGTGATAAACATGAGAAAGGGAAGTAGTAATTGTTGAAAGAGGCACGAGAGTGCATGTGTATGCCCGAAGGGGTCAGGGGTCCATGTGAAGTGAAGGTAAGCAGGGGGAGTAATAATTGGACTGGAAGTATACAGGACCCATGCCCAGAGTTTCTTGGAACTGGCCTATATGTGAGTGGGGCTTCCTGGGAAGGAGACTACAATGAGCAAGAAGGGAGGGTGCAATCTCATTTCAGCAGTGAGCTGGGTGGAGAAGAATCCAGCCACCTCAGATGGGGTTTCCCAGGGGCAGAGGAAGTATATAGGGGGTAGGGGATCATGTGGCCACCCGGACCTCCACTCCTTGTCCTAGAACCATGGATCGCAATGAAATGCCTGCTATGCCCGGCTGCCCCCCCGACTCCACCACTGGACTTGAGACCGGAGCCCCACAGGCGATTGAACTTGGCCCCAGAAGATCTACGCGTCGCTGTGCCCGCTGCCACAACCATGGCATCACTGACCAAACCAAGGACCAGGAGCACCTCTGCCTCTTCCAGGCTTGCGAGTGTCACAAGTGTGTTCCCTTCTCGTGAGTATGGCATCTGACAAGGGGAGGGGAGTAGGCCTCCTCTAAAGGTGACTGACCTTAGACCCGCAATCCTCCTGCTTTAGGGAACACTACAGCAGCTTGCCTGCTGAACGTGACTTGAAGATGGAGCAGGGGCCATACCTAAAGAGGCGCCCGACTCGAGGACGGATGAGGAGTGGGACCACCTCTCCCAGAGCGCACGGCCGTGCCAAGAAGTTGGGCACTCAAGCAAGAGTCCCCAGTGAGTGTCTCTGGCCAGGGAGGGAGTTGGAGTTTTGGGTGTAGGGAGCATGAGCAGTTCTGTCACCAGTCCTACCACCCAGTTTCTATGTGGCTTTACTCCTTGGGAAAGTTACTCTTCAGGCCTTAGCTTCCCCAGCTATAAAATGCCATCAGTATTATCTACCAAGTGTTGGTGGGAAGGAGAGATCTGGGAAATCAAAAAGGGTCTAGAGTGGGACAGGTTCGGGGTGAGGTAGAGTGGGATGGGATCAGGGGGTAAGGCTCACCTAAGCTGTCCCCAGTGTCTCACAGTTGGGAAGGAGAACATCACGCCTCAGCTCGAGGCTCATCCCTGTGCAATCCCCGAGGAGGAGTCTGGGGCCAGTGTGGGAAGCTCTGACCTCAGCCACTGCTCAGAGCCCTTCCTGTGTCCTGAAGACCTGGGTACCATCTCTAACCCTACCACAACTTGCCATATGACCCCGGGGGAAAACGACTTCTCTATGGGTCTCATAGTCCTCAGTCCCAAAATGAATAAGAGGACTAGGTGGTCTTGAAGGTCTTCTCAGCTCTGGCATTCTGGACTCCTATCCTTGTCCCAAAACATGCCCACATCTCCTCTCCATGGCCGGCTTGGTTCCTGACTCCAACCTGTGCTCTCTGTTCCCACAGACAATTTTCCAAGGCCCTCTGCTGCTCGGTCAGGTCGTGGGATCTTTGTCTCTGTCCTGGACTCCAGCACCCTTGAAGAAGCAACTAACAATTTCTCTTTCGAGGAAGTCACACAGATCCCTTGCCCTGCCGAGCAGGTGAGTAGAGTGAGAAAGACCATGGAGCTACTTGTATATTGTGTTACTGAGTGTCCAAACCTTCTGCTTAAGGCTCTGGAGCTAGAAGGAGGAGATGGAGGCAGTACAGGGCAACTCGGGGCAGGGGGCGAGGTGGAGGAAGGGGAGGAGGAGCAGGCATCTCAGACTTAGGGGCAACGACAGGGCTCTCCCAGCTTTGCCATTTCCAATTTGTGAGACTTTGGACAAGTGACTTTACATATCCGAGCCTCCATTTCCTATCAGTGTCCTGAGAGGGGACAGTATCCTACACCTATAGAGAACTGCCGACTCATTGGAAAAGACCTTGATGCTGGGAAAGATTGAGGGCAGGAGAAGGGGGTGACAGAGGATGAGATGGTTGGATGGCATCACCAACTCAATGGGCATAAGTTTGAGCAAACTCGGGGAGATAGTGAAGGACAGGGAAGCCTGCCATGCTGCAGTCCATGGGGTCACAAAGAGTCAGACATGATTTAGCAACTGAACAACAACAACAACATAGCATTGAAAAGAGGACTAGCACAAGGCCTGCCACATCACAGGCCTTTGACAACTGGAGGTTGTTATTCCATATGAAACAAACGGATGGGATAGAAGCTTCTGCTGAGAAGGGGAGCCATAATGGAGAGGGACACCAACTTGCCCAGGCCAGAGTCTAATAACCATCAGAGAAAGTGTCCTGGAGATGAGTCAAGCTGGCCCTTCAAGCCCCTTTGGGGATTGGGGAATATAGGGGCAAGAACCAGTCCCGGGACAGGAACAGTAATCACATCTCTCCAGGTGCCTTTCAGATTAAAATGCAGACGCCTCTGATTTCCCATAATCTTTACTGTTGCTCCAGGATTTTTAAAAAAAAAGCTGAGAGGAATTGGTGTTTCAGGAAAGATACAGAAAAAAAAAAAAAAGGAAACGAAGACAGGCCAGGCAGGGGAAGGGACTTGTCTAAGCCACAACACCTAATGGCCATTCAGATATTGTAAAATCTTGGCCCCCCTTCCCCCTGGTAGTATGTACCTGCCAAAGGGATAAATCCCCTGATCTCTCCTTTCCTTGTTCCTAGACACTCAACTCTGATCCTCCAGCCCCATGCCACCCTTAATCCCATTCTACTGCAGCCACAGACTCTGGGGAGATTGTGGGGTCCAGAACCCTGGCAGGGGCCAAGCTTAGTGAAGGAGAAGAGCAGAAGGCCTCAGGGTAGCCGGGGACTGAAGGGGCATGGAGGGAGTGTGGGTTCCCAGCTCCCATTCTCTCACATCCTCTGTTTTCAGGCTCCCGAAGCTTCCAACCAGGCCTTGGTTTCTGCCTCCTCAGAGTGGCAGCGAAAACTGGAAGCAGCCGAGGCTCTGCTGGCTCTGAGAGAATCTTCCCCGGCCCCTTCTGGCTGCATCTCTCTGCTCCAGCCCTGCGTTGCTCCAGGTAGCCTGGTCTTTGAAAGGAGATCAAGGGGTTGGGGACAGTTGGCAAATGGAAGGCCGTTGTGGTAAGCAGGGCCTAACTGGGAAGTCAGAGTTGGAGGGAGGTAGGGGGGTTGAACTTCTTTGGACCCAGGCTGCCAAGCTTCTCAGTCGGACTCTCGAAGTGGCAGTAGATGGTTGTTCAGAGAATCACTGAGCGTTTATTGAGCATTGTGCTCAAAAGCAAATGTTCACTGCCCTGATGTCAAGAAATAAGGAAACTGAGTCCCTGAGAATGGCAGGGACTTACCAAGGGCATGCAGCATATCAAGTGGAAGAATCAGGTCTCCTGACTCCCAGTCCAGAGCTTTCTACCCAGACTCCTGCAGTCTGCTGTGATCTGGGGAGGACATGTATAGGTGATAAGTGTCTAGTAGAGAAGGAGATCTGGTTCCTGCCTTCAGGGAGCTTCCAGTCTTGATGTGGAGCCTGGATGCCTCCACAAGTCATGTTTTGGGGCTGAATCTCAATGTTGAGCCTGGAGAAGAAGGACGGAGGAGAGCTAGACACCTGGGAAGGCTGAGGGGGAAGGCTGGGCACTACCAGATCAATATGGAGTGTGAGTAAAGCAGGCAACCCTGGAGGAACTGCTAGAACACGATGGAAGAGATGAGCGGGGAAGAGGCTACCAGTCACGGAGGTCTGCATGCCAGGCTTAAGAGGTTTGGCCAGCAACTGTGGGTGATGAGGGACCAAGGAATGTCTGAACTAGAGAGGAGCATGTTTGGAGATCCTGGGCTTGACAAAAAGAAGTGTGGTTGCTGTGATGGAGGGATTGGAGGAAGCAAGAATTGAGATGGGCAAATCAAGGAAGAGTTCTGTGCAATATAGTCCAAGGTGACACAGCTTTGACTGGGTGGAACAAAAAGAGGGGAGAGCTGGGAGGACAAATGGATGTGACCTGGCCCTGACCTTTTCTTTTGTGTTGACAGCTCCTGATGGAGATAAAGGACTTCAGCCTTCTAGCCCCTCTGTTTGACCCAGGCCGGCCAGCTCCATTTCTCTGCCTATTGGTCACCTGGGGTGCGTCTCCCTCTTGAACTAGAAGCCCAGAAGCGGGCAATTCACTAGAATGCTGTCTATTTATGCGTTTGCAAAGTGCTTAATGTCCAAAATTCTTACTGTATTAAAAAAAAAGCATATAGGCTCTTTTATAGGCTTTTTATTATATGGGGGCAATTCCTTGACTGAGGGTGGATATTCCTCTCCCTCCATCCTTTACTCTCTTGGGTCCTGGGGCCTTATAATGTCTCTTATGAAAACAGGGTTTTGCAGTCTAAGCTGATCAGTCTCTAAGTAGGGTTCTGTGTGAGTTCATCTGTTCATCTGCCAGAGGTTATTTTGATTCATGATTGCAAACTTACCAGCATACTCATGTACTTACCCATGCATGTGAAAATCTGAGGATGTTTTCATTTTGGGTCTAGGTTTGTGTATGTGAGCAAATAATAAACCTTCTTTGTAAGCCACTGAAATATAGGTGTTGCTTGCTACCACAGTATAACCTAGAGTACCCTGAGTTTACCATATTCAATTCACTTCTCAAAGGGACAATCACTTTCCTCAATAACTGGGATTTCTTAACATGGCTTGATAAGGAAATGGTCGAGAAAAAAAAGGGTAGGAGATTCACTCATTCAGCAAGCAAGTGCCTGCACCCTGCCTGGCATTGACTGCTTCCAGTTGTCCAGAAGGCCACAAATTCAGATGTCTGCAGGATCAAGCAGATTATATAAATGAGTAGAGCAAGCCAGATGGAGTCTGGCCAATTGAGAGTGCATGCTCTACCTAAGGGGGCAGCTGTCACTTGGCTCTAGCCAATTGTTGCCATGCAGGAATGCAGACTCATTGTTGCCACATCTCTTGATTTTTAAAGATAAGATGAAACTCTAGATTTCTATGCAAAATATCTCAATTTTGAAATATTGGCTCTGGTTTCCTCTAAACTCTTTAAACGGGCCAAACAAAAACTTCCAAGCAGGCCAACTTTGGCCAATAGAATGCTGGTTTGATCCTAGTCCAATACGTATTTTACAGTGGGGAGAAACTAAAGCCAATCTGGACAAGAAGACTCAAAGAGGGGAAATTAATTAGATCTGGGACCTATTTTGAAGGACCCAGGAGATATAAAGAAGAATCATTATCATTTGGTTAGTCTGTGTTCACTGAACACTAAGCTCATATAACCTCACAGTAGTTCTGTAAGCTCAGCGTAGGACTTCCCTGGTGGCTCAGACGGTAAAGTGTCTGCCTACAATGCAGGGAGACCCAGGTTTAATCCCTGGGTCGGGAAGACCCTCTGGAGAAGGAAATGGCAACCCACTCCAGTACTCTTGCCTGGAAAATTCCATGGACGGAGGAGTGTAGTAGGCTACAGTCCGTGGGGTTGCAGAGTCGGACACGACTGAGCAAATTCACTTTCACTTTCACACATCAGGAAGTGTGCTCAAAGAGGAAAAGTAACTTGCACAAGTGCTTGAAGGGAAATTTTAAGGCAAAGGTGGTTGGGGGGAGGGAGAGACTCCTTTCTCTTTGATTTGCCTTAAATTAGCTAATAAATTTACTTTTCTTTTTTTTTTTTAACAAAGTGTCCAGTGAGAGGTTCGAAACTTGAAGCGGCAAAACCACTACAATATTGTAAAGTAATTAGCCTCCAACTAATAAAAATAAATGGAAAAAATAAATAAAATAAAATAAATAAAAAGCAGAGACATTACTTTGCCAAAAAAAAAGAAAGAAAGAAAGAAAGAAACTTGAAGCAGCAGACACCCAGCTAAGAGGGTCTTTCAAAAGCCATCCCTTTATTTTGTACTCAAAGTAACAGTCTGTGGTAATCGATCAAATCTTACTTTACCTGTTTCTCAGTCCTCTGCTGATGTTCAAGATCCTGCCCACCCACCTTCACCATACCCCCACACATGTTGAGCTATACTTTTTAAAAAAGTCTCTGAATGGCATAGTATAGGCATCTTAGGATATTGTTATAAATGTTAGACATCAAACGTCTTTTGTGAACTGTCCTTTGGTCACTACTCCAGTTCACGTGTTTAAAATATCACTTTACATAACAGTGTGAATTAGCTCTGGACTCTGATATGTTGTATGACAGCATTGATTAGGTCTGAGGATATCCATCACACCAGAGCATCTGCAGAGTGGATTAGTCTCAATCAGTGCCACGCAGGTAAATGATTAACAACAGGCACTGGGGGGAAGAAGGAGGATTGCAAGAATCACCCTGTGTTGTAGCATTTGCCAATTTCAAGCTACCAACGAGATGTCCTTTGATGCAGAGTTGGGAAGAGATGCATTTCCATCATTCAATTACAATAAATATACATAATCTCAAGAGCACAGATAATAGTAAAACGTAGGGAAGTAATTAGAAATCGATGACTTTTGATCATATATTATGTTCATTTTCAGTATATTGCATATGCGATGCATTTGTTACTTTATACATTTAGTTTTAATAACAGCTGTGTTTAACAGCTGGCTCACGAAATTCCTGACAATGTGATAGTCACCTCTTATGTTCCAGTAAGAGTCCTCTCCAGCACTCTACTGCTTTCAGCTCTTGCCCAGAAAGGCATCTCTTTCAAATCAGGTCACACTAACACTGCAGGGCTGCTGCCACTGGTTTCTGACCAAGAACAGCCTAAAGTGAGGGGAAAGTATTCGTTATTGATTTTTAAAAATCGAGTGATCTGGAATGAATATTGAGCAAAAATGAGTTGTCAGCATTGTTTATGAGCAAACATGCCTTGTCTGGTAAAGGCCGGAACAAGCAAGACTCATGCAGGGATGTTGTTAACAGATTTCTTAAAGGAATGGGGCAACTGGTGTTCCCTGGCCATGGGATCTGTATCTCTCATCAAGAGACAGACATTCATTACACTCCCTCGTCTTTCTCAGATGAATGCTGCATAATCTACACAAACTTCTCCACCTTGCCTTTTTTCACTTAAAAATATGCCCTTTGGCGTTGAGTACAGGCACCATGTTACACAGCAGATCTCCAGAACATACTCATCTTATACAACTGTAACTTTACATTCGCTAAACAACTACTCTCCGTAGCCCCCTTCTCCCATCCCCTGGAAACCACCATCCTATTTTCTGCTTCTGTACGCTTGACTATCTTCGATGCTTCGTGTAAGATGAATTGTGGGCTTCCCACGTGCCACAGTTTTAAAGAAACCGCCTGCCAATGCAGGAGACACAAGAGACACAGGTGCCATCCCTGGGTTGGGGAGAACCCTTGGAGAAGGGAATGGCAACCCACTCCAGTATTCTTGCCTGGAAAATCCTATGGACAGAGAAGCCTGCCAGGCCACAGTCCAGGGGGTTGTTGAGTTGGACACGACTTGTGTGACTGAGTATATATGCACCCTACTATTCAAATATATCTACAGTGAAGAGACTTGTGACATCATCTTATACAGTTTTTATCAGTGTGTCTTTCAGTTTGATCCTGAGATATACTATTGCTGAAGAAAGGGTGTAAAGAAAGCATATATAATCTTGCTCATTACTGCCATATTCTCCTTCAGAAATGCTGTACCTATTGCCTTTTCTTCATCAGTATATGAGAGTGCCAATTTCCCTGAGTTTTACCAGTACTGTTGCCAGAGTTTTGAATTTTGCCAATCAGATAGCAGATAAATGGTATATCAGTGTATGTTTTAACTTACATTTCCCTTAATGTGGACAAGTTTGCATGTTTTTTTTTTTTTTGTATGGTTAAACCCACTCCTCTTTCCGTCTTCTTTCTGTACTATAAACTGTCATTTTGGGCCCAATTTCTATAGGGTTTTTTACTTTTTCTTCTTTTCAAAAAAAGTTTGCAACCCTATGGACTGTAGCCTGCCAGGTTCTCCTGTCTGTGGGATTCTCTAGGCAAGAATACTGGAGTGGGTTGCCATGCCCTCCTCCAGGGGATCTTCCTGACCAAGAGATCAAACCCACGTCTCTTATGTCTCCTGCATTAGCAGGTGGGTTCTTTACCACTAGCATCACCTGGGAAGCCCTCTTTATATCTTAGGGATATGCTACAATCTTGCCCTTTTTGTCTCTGATAGAAGTGGAAAATATTTTTCCCAGTTGTTATGCATTTTTTTTTTGCTAAGTTTATGCTATCTTTAGGGAAATTTTGCCATAAAGAAGTAGTTAATTCTTAGACAGCCAAATTTATCCATATTTTGCCTTATTTGTTCTGGATTTTCATCCATAGGCAGATTTTCCTCATTCTTAATGTATAGAGGATTTTTTTTTTGTATAGAGGATTTTTTTGGTGGTACTGAAATAATTTTGAATTTTATATTCTAAACTCTGTTCCATTTGAAATGCATCTTCATGTACAGTGGAAGAAAGAGATGCAGTTATGCAAACATCACCTGTTAAAAAAGTGCATCTTGGGAGTGACTTCATGAAGATGGTAGGGTGGGAAACTGCAGGCTCTCCTTCCTCCCACAGAGATATTGGGTTACCAGCAATGTATGTATGGAATAGAATAACTCTGTGAGAATCCTAGACACTAGTTTAGAAGCTATAGCACTCAGGACATTGTAAACCATAGAAAGTGGTATGAATATTCACTCTGTTTGGTGACCTGCTTGACTTCCTTCCCTTATGCTGCATGGCATGGAGTAACCAGAAGGAAATGCTCCATATGGGGGCCTCAGTATGGGGAAGAAACAAAAAAAGTGGACTATGTGCCCAATGTCTGGCTTGTTCAGGGGCTTCCTGAAGGACTGATTCCTGTCTTGCCTGACTCAGAGCACAGAAGAGACTGGTGCTATTAATAGAATTTGGAAGTTGCTGAAAACAGAGGCCAGTAGCGCATTAGAGCTACAACTCCATAGGCAAACTCCAGGGGGAGCAGGAGATGCGAAAAGGTTTGAAAGATCCTAGAACCTCTAGCTGGGCTGATTGGTGATGGCCTTCCCATGTACAAAGCCAGTATGTAAAGGCTGGGAGAGGTGGTTGTTTTTTCCAAAATGCCCGAATTCCAGCAAAAGGTTACAAGACATACAAAGGAAAAGACAAACATGGCCCAATCAAAGGAACAAAATAAAACTCCAGAAAACAACCCTAATGAAACTCAGCTCTACAAGCTGTCAAAGAAAGAATTTTAACCGACTGGCATAGAGATACTCAAAGAGCTAAAAGAAAACACATAGACCACTAAACAATAATCATGGAAAAGATGCCTGAACAAAATGAAAATAGCAATAAAAATAGAAACTACAAAAAGGAACCAACTAGAAATTCTTGGGGGTGAAAAATACAATAATCGAACTGAAAATTTCGTGAAAGCAATTCAACAGCAGACTTGAGTAGAGAGAAGAAAGAATCAGTGAAATTGAAGACAATTCATCTGAAATCATTGAGTCAGAGGAAGAAATAGAAAAAAAAAAGAATTAAGACAAGTGAAAAAAAAGTGAGGAAAGCCTATGGGGAGCTATCAAAAAGACTGTTATAAACATGATGGTATTCCAAGAAGAGAGAGACAGGGATGTAAACACAAGGACTGGAGACCAATCCCAGGACAAGGATTGCTGTTGACTGCAGGGAGGTGGCCCAAGTGGATGGGGTGGAGGAGTTCATAGTGGAGGAAATCTGGGCAGCCATGGAGGCAGGGTGCTACTGCTGAATCATGTGCAGGGGGTGGAGCCATCACTGTGTGGTCCCCACACACTGGAACCAGCAGCTGACCAATAGAGAAAGACCACAGAGGGAGTGGCCCTTTGAGTGCCTGATACACCAAGCAATAGAGAGGGACCCTGGCCAGGGTGTTGCTTTCAATGCTTGCTCTGCCAAGCAATAGAGAAGGACCAGCCAGGGAGGCCCTTTGAGTGTCAGCTTCCAGAAGCTAGAAAAGGATTATAATAGCGCCATATCTTCTGTGCCCATGGCCACTGGCTTCACTACATACCTGGTGCCACTGGGATCTCCACTATCCAAGCAGCCATACTGTCTCCATGCTCAATCCTCATGGGGCAGAGACGCCAGAAGCAAGGAAAAAAGCCTAATAGCACCATATCACTTGAGCCCATGATGGCTGGCTTCCCTGAACACCTGGTGCTGCCAAGGTCCCTGCAATCCAAGCAGACATGTCTCCTCCACACCCAGTCCTCACTGGGGCAGACCCAAGTCCTCCAGGGCAGCCTCAGAAGCAACTCCTGTGGATGACCCACATGTAGAGTTGGGGATAAAACCACAGTTGAGCTCCAGGGGTGGAATAGTTAAGTAAGAGGATTGAAAATCTTTTTGCCAGCTGTACAAGCTGCAGTTTAAATCCACATGATCAACTAGGTAAACTTTGTGTCTATGCAATGTATAAAAGGAAACTGAGTGTTTCCGCAAAAGAAAATGCCCTAATTCTGACAGCTGTGGACACTGGAGGCAAGAATACACAGGAGTAGGGCCAGATTAGAGTCTGAGCTATCACCACATCAGGTTCAGAGACCAGCAGCCCCCAGTATTGGAGGGCTTCCTAGGGAGGTGGAGGTGGGCTGTGGCTCATAGCAGGGAAAGGACACTGACAGCTAAGATATGAGAAAAACATTTGTAATTATTTTTATATTTTTATTAATTCTATAATTGGTTCTGGATTTTTTCCTCCTTTTTTTTTCTCTGTTGCTGTGGTTGTGTTATTATTATCTCTATCTAAGATTTTAGAACTTTTTAAAGTCACACTTTTTATTTCCTTTATGTACTTCTAAGTTGGCTTTCTGTGGTTCTGTGGTCTTTTGTTGTTGTTTTGTTTTGTTTTGAGTTCTGTTCTTTTCTTCTTGTAGTCATTCTTTGATACGTAAATTTTTATATGCTTCTATTTAACTTTGCTTCTCTGTTTCTTTTCTTCTTTTTTCACCATATTTGTCAGTTTATTTTGTTTTGTTTGCTTTATTCCTCAGATGGCAGTCTGCTTTGCTCTTGTTTTGTGTTTTACTTAGTTTTGTTTCTAATTCGTTGTATCATTTTTTCCAGGCAAGAATACTGGAACCCTTCTCCAAGGGTTCTCCCCAACCCAGGGATGGCACCTGTGTCTCTTGTGTCTCCTGCATTGGCAGGCGGTTTCTTTAAAACTGTGGCACGTGGGAAGCCCACAATTCATCTTACACGAAGCATCGAAGATAGTCAAGCGTACAGAAGCAGAAAATAGGATGGTGGTTTCCAGGGGATGGGAGAAGGGGGCTACGGAGAGTAGTTGTTTAGCGAATGTAAAGTTACAGTTGTATAAGATGAGTATGTTCTGGAGATCTGCTGTGTAACATGGTGCCTGTACTCAACGCCAAAGGGCATATTTTTAAGTGAAAAAAGGCAAGGTGGAGAAGTTTGTGTAGATTATGCAGCATTCATCTGAGAAAGACGAGGGAGTGTAATGAATGTCTGTCTCTTGATGAGAGATACAGATCCCATGGCCAGGGAACACCAGTTGCCCCATTCCTTTAAGAAATCTGTTAACAACATCCCTGCATGAGTCTTGCTTGTTCCGGCCTTTACCAGACAAGGCATGTTTGCTCATAAACAATGCTGACAACTCATTTTTGCTCAATATTCATTCCAGATCACTCGATTTTTAAAAATCAATAACGAATACTTTCCCCTCACTTTAGGCTGTTCTTGGTCAGAAACCAGTGGCAGCAGCCCTGCAGTGTTAGTGTGACCTGATTTGAAAGAGATGCCTTTCTGGGCAAGAGCTGAAAGCAGTAGAGTGCTGGAGAGGACTCTTACTGGAACATAAGAGGTGACTATCACATTGTCAGGAATTTCGTGAGCCAGCTGTTAAACACAGCTGTTATTAAAACTAAATGTATAAAGTAACAAATGCATCGCATATGCAATATACTGAAAATGAACATAATATATGATCAAAAGTCATCGATTTCTAATTACTTCCCTACGTTTTACTATTATCTGTGCTCTTGAGATTATGTATATTTATTGTAATTGAATGATGGAAATGCATCTCTTCCCAACTCTGCATCAAAGGACATCTCGTTGGTAGCTTGAAATTGGCAAATGCTACAACACAGGGTGATTCTTGCAATCCTCCTTCTTCCCCCCAGTGCCTGTTGTTAATCATTTACCTGCGTGGCACTGATTGAGACTAATCCACTCTGCAGATGCTCTGGTGTGATGGATATCCTCAGACCTAATCAATGCTGTCATACAACATATCAGAGTCCAGAGCTAATTCACACTGTTATGTAAAGTGATATTTTAAACACGTGAACTGGAGTAGTGACCAAAGGACAGTTCACAAAAGACGTTTGATGTCTAACATTTATAACAATATCCTAAGATGCCTATACTATGCCATTCAGAGACTTTTTTAAAAAGTATAGCTCAACATGTGTGGGGGTATGGTGAAGGTGGGTGGGCAGGATCTTGAACATCAGCAGAGGACTGAGAAACAGGTAAAGTAAGATTTGATCGATTACCACAGACTGTTACTTTGAGTACAAAATAAAGGGATGGCTTTTGAAAGACCCTCTTAGCTGGGTGTCTGCTGCTTCAAGTTTCTTTCTTTCTTTCTTTCTTTTTTTTTGGCAAAGTAATGTCTCTGCTTTTTATTTATTTTATTTTATTTATTTTTTCCATTTATTTTTATTAGTTGGAGGCTAATTACTTTACAATATTGTAGTGGTTTTGCCGCTTCAAGTTTCGAACCTCTCACTGGACACTTTGTTAAAAAAAAAAAAGAAAAGTAAATTTATTAGCTAATTTAAGGCAAATCAAAGAGAAAGGAGTCTCTCCCTCCCCCCAACCACCTTTGCCTTAAAATTTCCCTTCAAGCACTTGTGCAAGTTACTTTTCCTCTTTGAGCACACTTCCTGATGTGTGAAAGTGAAAGTGAATTTGCTCAGTCGTGTCCGACTCTGCAACCCCACGGACTGTAGCCTACTACACTCCTCCGTCCATGGAATTTTCCAGGCAAGAGTACTGGAGTGGGTTGCCATTTCCTTCTCCAGAGGGTCTTCCCGACCCAGGGATTAAACCTGGGTCTCCCTGCATTGTAGGCAGACACTTTACCGTCTGAGCCACCAGGGAAGTCCTACGCTGAGCTTACAGAACTACTGTGAGGTTATATGAGCTTAGTGTTCAGTGAACACAGACTAACCAAATGATAATGATTCTTCTTTATATCTCCTGGGTCCTTCAAAATAGGTCCCAGATCTAATTAATTTCCCCTCTTTGAGTCTTCTTGTCCAGATTGGCTTTAGTTTCTCCCCACTGTAAAATACGTATTGGACTAGGATCAAACCAGCATTCTATTGGCCAAAGTTGGCCTGCTTGGAAGTTTTTGTTTGGCCCGTTTAAAGAGTTTAGAGGAAACCAGAGCCAATATTTCAAAATTGAGATATTTTGCATAGAAATCTAGAGTTTCATCTTATCTTTAAAAATCAAGAGATGTGGCAACAATGAGTCTGCATTCCTGCATGGCAACAATTGGCTAGAGCCAAGTGACAGCTGCCCCCTTAGGTAGAGCATGCACTCTCAATTGGCCAGACTCCATCTGGCTTGCTCTACTCATTTATATAATCTGCTTGATCCTGCAGACATCTGAATTTGTGGCCTTCTGGACAACTGGAAGCAGTCAATGCCAGGCAGGGTGCAGGCACTTGCTTGCTGAATGAGTGAATCTCCTACCCTTTTTTTTCTCGACCATTTCCTTATCAAGCCATGTTAAGAAATCCCAGTTATTGAGGAAAGTGATTGTCCCTTTGAGAAGTGAATTGAATATGGTAAACTCAGGGTACTCTAGGTTATACTGTGGTAGCAAGCAACACCTATATTTCAGTGGCTTACAAAGAAGGTTTATTATTTGCTCACATACACAAACCTAGACCCAAAATGAAAACATCCTCAGATTTTCACATGCATGGGTAAGTACATGAGTATGCTGGTAAGTTTGCAATCATGAATCAAAATAACCTCTGGCAGATGAACAGATGAACTCACACAGAACCCTACTTAGAGACTGATCAGCTTAGACTGCAAAACCCTGTTTTCATAAGAGACATTATAAGGCCCCAGGACCCAAGAGAGTAAAGGATGGAGGGAGAGGAATATCCACCCTCAGTCAAGGAATTGCCCCCATATAATAAAAAGCCTATAAAAGAGCCTATATGCTTTTTTTTTAATACAGTAAGAATTTTGGACATTAAGCACTTTGCAAACGCATAAATAGACAGCATTCTAGTGAATTGCCCGCTTCTGGGCTTCTAGTTCAAGAGGGAGACGCACCCCAGGTGACCAATAGGCAGAGAAATGGAGCTGGCCGGCCTGGGTCAAACAGAGGGGCTAGAAGGCTGAAGTCCTTTATCTCCATCAGGAGCTGTCAACACAAAAGAAAAGGTCAGGGCCAGGTCACATCCATTTGTCCTCCCAGCTCTCCCCTCTTTTTGTTCCACCCAGTCAAAGCTGTGTCACCTTGGACTATATTGCACAGAACTCTTCCTTGATTTGCCCATCTCAATTCTTGCTTCCTCCAATCCCTCCATCACAGCAACCACACTTCTTTTTGTCAAGCCCAGGATCTCCAAACATGCTCCTCTCTAGTTCAGACATTCCTTGGTCCCTCATCACCCACAGTTGCTGGCCAAACCTCTTAAGCCTGGCATGCAGACCTCCGTGACTGGTAGCCTCTTCCCCGCTCATCTCTTCCATCGTGTTCTAGCAGTTCCTCCAGGGTTGCCTGCTTTACTCACACTCCATATTGATCTGGTAGTGCCCAGCCTTCCCCCTCAGCCTTCCCAGGTGTCTAGCTCTCCTCCGTCCTTCTTCTCCAGGCTCAACATTGAGATTCAGCCCCAAAACATGACTTGTGGAGGCATCCAGGCTCCACATCAAGACTGGAAGCTCCCTGAAGGCAGGAACCAGATCTCCTTCTCTACTAGACACTTATCACCTATACATGTCCTCCCCAGATCACAGCAGACTGCAGGAGTCTGGGTAGAAAGCTCTGGACTGGGAGTCAGGAGACCTGATTCTTCCACTTGATATGCTGCATGCCCTTGGTAAGTCCCTGCCATTCTCAGGGACTCAGTTTCCTTATTTCTTGACATCAGGGCAGTGAACATTTGCTTTTGAGCACAATGCTCAATAAACGCTCAGTGATTCTCTGAACAACCATCTACTGCCACTTCGAGAGTCCGACTGAGAAGCTTGGCAGCCTGGGTCCAAAGAAGTTCAACCCCCCTACCTCCCTCCAACTCTGACTTCCCAGTTAGGCCCTGCTTACCACAACGGCCTTCCATTTGCCAACTGTCCCCAACCCCTTGATCTCCTTTCAAAGACCAGGCTACCTGGAGCAACGCAGGGCTGGAGCAGAGAGATGCAGCCAGAAGGGGCCGGGGAAGATTCTCTCAGAGCCAGCAGAGCCTCGGCTGCTTCCAGTTTTCGCTGCCACTCTGAGGAGGCAGAAACCAAGGCCTGGTTGGAAGCTTCGGGAGCCTGAAAACAGAGGATGTGAGAGAATGGGAGCTGGGAACCCACACTCCCTCCATGCCCCTTCAGTCCCCGGCTACCCTGAGGCCTTCTGCTCTTCTCCTTCACTAAGCTTGGCCCCTGCCAGGGTTCTGGACCCCACAATCTCCCCAGAGTCTGTGGCTGCAGTAGAATGGGATTAAGGGTGGCATGGGGCTGGAGGATCAGAGTTGAGTGTCTAGGAACAAGGAAAGGAGAGATCAGGGGATTTATCCCTTTGGCAGGTACATACTACCAGGGGGAAGGGGGGCCAAGATTTTACAATATCTGAATGGCCATTAGGTGTTGTGGCTTAGACAAGTCCCTTCCCCTGCCTGGCCTGTCTTCGTTTCCTTTTTTTTTTTTTTCTGTATCTTTCCTGAAACACCAATTCCTCTCAGCTTTTTTTTTAAAAATCCTGGAGCAACAGTAAAGATTATGGGAAATCAGAGGCGTCTGCATTTTAATCTGAAAGGCACCTGGAGAGATGTGATTACTGTTCCTGTCCCGGGACTGGTTCTTGCCCCTATATTCCCCAATCCCCAAAGGGGCTTGAAGGGCCAGCTTGACTCATCTCCAGGACACTTTCTCTGATGGTTATTAGACTCTGGCCTGGGCAAGTTGGTGTCCCTCTCCATTATGGCTCCCCTTCTCAGCAGAAGCTTCTATCCCATCCGTTTGTTTCATATGGAATAACAACCTCCAGTTGTCAAAGGCCTGTGATGTGGCAGGCCTTGTGCTAGTCCTCTTTTCAATGCTATGTTGTTGTTGTTGTTCAGTTGCTAAATCATGTCTGACTCTTTGTGACCCCATGGACTGCAGCATGGCAGGCTTCCCTGTCCTTCACTATCTCCCCGAGTTTGCTCAAACTTATGCCCATTGAGTTGGTGATGCCATCCAACCATCTCATCCTCTGTCACCCCCTTCTCCTGCCCTCAATCTTTCCCAGCATCAAGGTCTTTTCCAATGAGTCGGCAGTTCTCTATAGGTGTAGGATACTGTCCCCTCTCAGGACACTGATAGGAAATGGAGGCTCGGATATGTAAAGTCACTTGTCCAAAGTCTCACAAATTGGAAATGGCAAAGCTGGGAGAGCCCTGTCGTTGCCCCTAAGTCTGAGATGCCTGCTCCTCCTCCCCTTCCTCCACCTCGCCCCCTGCCCCGAGTTGCCCTGTACTGCCTCCATCTCCTCCTTCTAGCTCCAGAGCCTTAAGCAGAAGGTTTGGACACTCAGTAACACAATATACAAGTAGCTCCATGGTCTTTCTCACTCTACTCACCTGCTCGGCAGGGCAAGGGATCTGTGTGACTTCCTCGAAAGAGAAATTGTTAGTTGCTTCTTCAAGGGTGCTGGAGTCCAGGACAGAGACAAAGATCCCACGACCTGACCGAGCAGCAGAGGGCCTTGGAAAATTGTCTGTGGGAACAGAGAGCACAGGTTGGAGTCAGGAACCAAGCCGGCCATGGAGAGGAGATGTGGGCATGTTTTGGGACAAGGATAGGAGTCCAGAATGCCAGAGCTGAGAAGACCTTCAAGACCACCTAGTCCTCTTATTCATTTTGGGACTGAGGACTATGAGACCCATAGAGAAGTCGTTTTCCCCCGGGGTCATATGGCAAGTTGTGGTAGGGTTAGAGATGGTACCCAGGTCTTCAGGACACAGGAAGGGCTCTGAGCAGTGGCTGAGGTCAGAGCTTCCCACACTGGCCCCAGACTCCTCCTCGGGGATTGCACAGGGATGAGCCTCGAGCTGAGGCGTGATGTTCTCCTTCCCAACTGTGAGACACTGGGGACAGCTTAGGTGAGCCTTACCCCCTGATCCCATCCCACTCTACCTCACCCCGAACCTGTCCCACTCTAGACCCTTTTTGATTTCCCAGATCTCTCCTTCCCACCAACACTTGGTAGATAATACTGATGGCATTTTATAGCTGGGGAAGCTAAGGCCTGAAGAGTAACTTTCCCAAGGAGTAAAGCCACATAGAAACTGGGTGGTAGGACTGGTGACAGAACTGCTCATGCTCCCTACACCCAAAACTCCAACTCCCTCCCTGGCCAGAGACACTCACTGGGGACTCTTGCTTGAGTGCCCAACTTCTTGGCACGGCCGTGCGCTCTGGGAGAGGTGGTCCCACTCCTCATCCGTCCTCGAGTCGGGCGCCTCTTTAGGTATGGCCCCTGCTCCATCTTCAAGTCACGTTCAGCAGGCAAGCTGCTGTAGTGTTCCCTAAAGCAGGAGGATTGCGGGTCTAAGGTCAGTCACCTTTAGAGGAGGCCTACTCCCCTCCCCTTGTCAGATGCCATACTCACGAGAAGGGAACACACTTGTGACACTCGCAAGCCTGGAAGAGGCAGAGGTGCTCCTGGTCCTTGGTTTGGTCAGTGATGCCATGGTTGTGGCAGCGGGCACAGCGACGCGTAGATCTTCTGGGGCCAAGTTCAATCGCCTGTGGGGCTCCGGTCTCAAGTCCAGTGGTGGAGTCGGGGGGGCAGCCGGGCATAGCAGGCATTTCATTGCGATCCATGGTTCTAGGACAAGGAGTGGAGGTCCGGGTGGCCACATGATCCCCTACCCCCTATATACTTCCTCTGCCCCTGGGAAACCCCATCTGAGGTGGCTGGATTCTTCTCCACCCAGCTCACTGCTGAAATGAGATTGCACCCTCCCTTCTTGCTCATTGTAGTCTCCTTCCCAGGAAGCCCCACTCACATATAGGCCAGTTCCAAGAAACTCTGGGCATGGGTCCTGTATACTTCCAGTCCAATTATTACTCCCCCTGCTTACCTTCACTTCACATGGACCCCTGACCCCTTCGGGCATACACATGCACTCTCGTGCCTCTTTCAACAATTACTACTTCCCTTTCTCATGTTTATCACCCTGTACTCTGCTATGCCCAACTATTATTCCTGGCATCCCTTTCCACAATTGTCTTCCTCACCTCCTGCATTCATCCACTCCCTACTCATGATTCTTATGTCCTGCACTCAATTCTATTATTGGTCTCATGTATGCCCTACATTCAATTTTCCTCTCATCTTCCATTCCAACTTTTTTCTTGCACTCTATCAAAATCTTAATTATTTTCTTGCTCCCTCTTTAAACTGACACCCTGAAATCATATCATATCATGAAATCCTATAGTCCCGCTGCATCTCAAGCCCTTCTTTCAATGATTGCTTTCATTCATCCCCTCATTGATTTACCAAGTAGATGTTTGTTGAGCCCCCTATTGAACGCCAGACCCTGACCTAGTCAACAGCCAACTCCTCACTGCACTAATTGTTCTCTTGCACCAGCACACTCTCTCTGCTCTCACGCAAACCCATGCATTCCCTCCACAGCCTCCCAACAGTCTTCCATGCTCCTCCCCAACAACTTCAACAATTATGCTTGGGCACAGCTTCCCCTCCTCCCAAATCCAGAGTTCACCACCTCCCTCCTCTCAGGCTACCCAACCGTTCCCTGTCACCCCCACCTCAGAATCATGAGGTGGGCGGGGGTGGGGGTGGGGGGACATAAGCCCTGCCCCAGTGGCCAGAGGCGAGGGGTCAGGAGTCTGGAGCAAGCGATCATCCCACAGGACTTCAGCGAAGGAGGGGTGGGGTGTGGGGTGTGGAGTGGGGGGAGGGGTGGGGTGGGGCGGGGTACCTCAGGATACGAGGTATACCCGTATACCGTATACGAGGTATACCTCGTATCCTGAGGTACCCTGAGGAGGTGGAGGAGAGAAGAAGGGACTGGGGCTCGGGAGCGGGGGGTGGGGGCGGGGCAGGGCGGGGCGGGGAGGGAGGAAAGAAGAGGTGCGGAGAATGAGGGTCCTATTCCTGATGCCAGTCTATGGTTACCCCAGCCTCCAGCAGGTCAGGATCGAAGGTACTGCGACAGGAGGCCCGAAGGAAGACCCAGCTCTCGGCCCCTTTCCCGCCCTTCCTTCAACCGACAACGAGCTTCCGGCTCTGCTTTTCACCTCCCACCGCTGTGGTCAGTGACCAATGAGCTTCAGGTTCGTCTGAAGGTCACGGCAAAAGCCCCGCCCGCCGTTCTCTTCACTTCCCTCGCACTTCTCCTCCCGCTGGGTGGCTTTACTGGGCCTGCCGTTCGACTCCAGAAATGGAGTGGAACTTTGTGCTCCCCAAACCTTGTTTCCCAAACTCTTTGCTTTTTGGATGTGAAATGCTGTGTGCTAAGTTGCTTCAGTCGCGTCCGACTCTCTTGCGAGCCTGTGGACTATAGCCCGCCAGGCTCCTCTGTCCATGAAATTCTCCAGGTGAGAATACTGGAGTGGGTTGCCATTTCCTTCTCCATGGGATCCTCCCGATCCAGGGATCCAACCTATGTCTCTTAAGTCTCCTGCATTGACAGGAGGAGTCTTTGCCACGAGTGGCACCTGGGAAGCCCTGTGAAATACTGTATATGCAAGCATTTTATTTTTATTTTGTTTATAACAAGAATTTATTATTCTTATATTCAGAACAAGCAGTTTAGCAAACGAACAAGCAAAAAATTACCATTAGGAAATTTTGATAGAGTTTTAGTTTTTCTAAAAGATGCTTTTTCCTCCTCAGCTGCAACTAATCATCAGATGTCTTATAGCACTGAAGCACCAAGCAAGTCAAACTTTTTTTTATATACTCGACTTCTGACGGCTCTTATTAATAGTTCTAGAAGGAATTGGCGAAACCGTCACAATTGGCTCAAAAGTTTGTATTGAATTTCATTAAACTCAGAAAACTGGAAATCTATAATAAGCATGTGCTTATTATACTGTGAGATTTCCCTACTGCCCCAGACATAACAGTGATTGTTTATGAGTCCTATTATATATTACAAAATATAAGCTAATATATTCTTCTCATAGAAAATGTGACCCATGGACTGTAGCCCACCAGGCTCCTATGACCATGGGATTCTCCAGGCAAGAATACTGGAGTGGGCAGCCTTTCCTTTCTCCAGGGAGTCTTCCCGACCCAAGGATCAAAACCTTGTCTCCTGCATCTCCTGTACTGGCAGGCAGATTCTTTACTGTCTGAGCCACCAGAGAAACCCAGTATATTCTGCTCACAGAGAATGCAGTAAATACAAGAATTGAAAGAACAAAATTCGTTACAGCTTCTCCACTCAAAGCTACTATAGTTGCTGCTGCTAAGTCACTTCAGTCGTGTCCGACTCTGTGCGACCCCATCCCTGGGATTCTCCAGGGAAGAACACTGGAGTGGGTTGCCATTTCCTTCCCCAGCAAGCATTTTAAACAGGCATCCTTGGTATTCTGTAAATTACTTTTACAAAATCAGCCTGTGTTTTTAAGATCCCTCCGTATCCCTGTGTCAGGGACTCTCAATTCGAAATCCAATTTTGCAGCCCCAGGGAACAACTGGCAGTGTGTGGAGTCATTTTGGTCTTCATTCGTGTCTCTGAGTTCCCTGTTCTGTTCCGCAGATAAGTCGATCTATTCCTGTGCCAGTACTACGTTCTCTTACTTTTTATCTGTTAGTAAGACATCTTGATCTCTGGTGGGACAAGTCCTCACACCTTATTCATCATTTCCAGGCGTGTCTTTGCTATCCTTTGCCTGTTGTCCTTCCTAAACTCAAAAATGTAAATGTCAGGATCAGCATGTCATGTTCCCTGAAAAGTCATTTGCGGTAGATTTGGGTTACATTTTCATTGAATCTGTGGATCAGTTAAGGGAGAATTGACTATCTTTATGATACTCAGCCTTCCTAGTCACCAACATGGAATGGCTCTCTATTTTTGTGGGTCTTCTTTAACACTGGAATCCTTCAGCTTAGTGTTTATCTTTTTTACATTCAGATTTTGTACATCCTTTTTGTATTTATTCCAAGATACTCCCTGGCGGCTCAGACAGTAAAGAATCTGCCTGCCATGCAGGAGACCCAGGTTCAATCCCTGGGTCAGGAAGATCTCCTGGAGAAGGAAATGGCAAACCACTCCAGTATTCTTGCCTGGAGAATCCCAAGGACAGAGAAGCCTGGCGGGCTATAGTCCATGAGGTCGCAAAGAGTCAGACATGATCTGAGCAACTTACACTTTCAGGATACTCTGGAATCGTGTTGCTCTGGTGCTTGATATCTGTTCAAAATGACATTTTTCTATCCCTATCTAATTTATAAAAATCCATTTGACTTTTAAAAGAATATATTGATCTTAAAGTCAGCCACCATGCTAAACTCTGTGACATTTTATCATGTGTCTATAGGTGGTCTGCAGTTTTCTGTGAATCTGTGAGTAACAGAAGTAAGATAATCAGTTTACAAGTTTCTTACTGGCTGGCTAGGACATCCACTACAAGGTCAAATGGAGATGGCAAAATTGGGCATCTTTGGGTTGCTCCTAACATTAAACAGAATGTTGCCAACATTTCCATATTAAAACGGGCTTTCTGTGTTTGTTTCATTGTTTGCTCTCTCTCTCTTGCATTCTCTCTTTCTCCTTTTTTTTGTCTTTCCTCCCTTCCTTCTTTATTTTTTTCTTCTCACTTTTGTTTCTTCTTTCTTCCTCTCTCTCTCCTCTCTCTTTTTCTTTCCTTCTTTTGTTTTATCAGTTTAAGGAGTATCCCTTATATTTCTAATTTAATAAGTTTGTCTTAAAAATCATGAATAGATCATTGGATTTTAACTTTGGGGCCTCTATTGAAATGACCAGGACTCTATTCATTTGGATCTGTTAATATAATGAGGGTTATTTATGAGATTTCTTTCAAAAGTTTTAGTGAAGTATATCTTATAATCAAAAAAGAATCAAAATCATAAGTGTGCATCTTAGTGAGTTTTCAAAAATTAAGCATACGCATTCAGTTAGCACCTGGAGCAAGCAGCAGAATATATTAGCAACACCCAAATCTCTCTCGTGCCTCCTTCCACCATATTTGCTCTCCTAGGATAGACGTAGCTATACATCACAGTGTAGCATCTTTTGTGTACACTGGTGGGTTCAGTTTGCTAAAGTTTTGCCTAGAATTTGCCTGTCTTCTGTTCATGAGCAAGATTGACTTGATGTTTCCCTCCTCATAGCATAATTGCTGGATCCAGGGTCAAGGTTTTCTAGTCTCATAGACTAAGTTGAGCAACTTAGTTGCCCTCTTTGCTATCCTCTGGCAGTGTTCATGTAAGATTAGTATTATCTGTCTTGAAACTTTTCATTAAAACTTGACTACTAAACTAGGTTGACCACTAAGCTAGGACAGCTGTTTTATTTACTTTAAAAAAACTATACTGTGATGGGGAGAGGAGAGGAAAGGGTAGATGTATGGAAAGAGTAACATGGAAACTTACATTACCATAGGTAAACTAGATAGCCAACAGGAATTTGTTGCATGGCTCAGGAAACTCAAACAGGGACTCTGTATCAGCCTAGAGGGGTGGGATGGGGAGGGAGATGGGAGGGAGTCTCAAAAGGGAGGGGATATATGTATACCTATGGCTGATTCATGCTGAGGTTTGACAGAAAACAGCAAAATTCTGTAAAGCAATTATCCCTCAATAAAAAATAAATTAATTAAAAAAATTATACTGTGGATTATTTCAAACATTTGCAAATAGAACTTGTATACAAATTTTCAATCTCCAAGTTCATGACAGTAGAGTTGTGGTCCTGGAATGTGAGCTTGCAGCAGCATCACACAGAGAGCTTGTTAAAGCACAGATTGCTGAGCTCCACATCTATAGTCTCAGATTAAACGTCCTGGAGTGGGACCCAGAGTTTGCTTTTTTGACAAGTTCCCTGGTGATGCAGATGCTGTTGGAAGGGAACCACACTTTGAGAACCACTGTACATGAGAGAAGAGTGAAGGAACCTCCGATTATCCCATCACCCAACCGCAACCAGCAACAACTTATAGCCAAACTCGATTCGCACATATCTTCTCCCCTACCCCTCTCCCCGACTATTTTCAAGAAAGCATCAGAAATTTTCTTATTTTATTGGGAACTATTTCAATGCATGACTCTAAAATATGAGCAATCCATTTTCCTCAGCTTTTTATTTTGAAAATGCATAAAGAGTAAGCATTCTTTTACCTAGGTTCCTACTATCCCATTGCTTTCTCGCTCTGTTTTTCTTCTTCCTTTTTGCTTAACCGCATAACAGTTCCAAACACTTCATCCAGTTACTTCGGAATTTGTCTCCTAAGAACTAGGATACTCGCCCGTCTGACCACAGTACTGTTATCATGTCGAAGGAATTTAACAGTGAGGTGATAGTGTTATCTAAGTCCATATAGAGTCCATAGTCAAATTTCCCCAATTGTCCCAATAATATCCTTTTGAGGATCCACAGTTCAATCAAGTATCACACACTGCATTCAGTTGTCATGTCTCTTTAGTATCCTGCAGTCCCAAACAGTCCCTCAACTTAAATCTTCCACGGCAATGGCATCTTCATGTCATGGAGCCTAGGCTCGTTTGCTTGTAAAGTGTCCACAGTATGCGTTTGCCTGATATTTTCCTCTTGTTTAGATTTATATCTTCAGGTTTAATATTCTTGGCAAGGATATTAAATAGGTCGTGAGCCTCACATCTGTAGGCCCCCAAGTTCAGGTTGTCTAGCTGTCATTGCTACAGTTGGCATTACTGAGTTTGATCACTTATTTAAGGTGTTGTTGTAGAGATCATTTCATGGTAAAGGTACCTTTTTGATTTATAAGCAGTCTGTGGCATGATATTTTGATACCATGTGGGTAGTCTGTTCTCCAAAAACATTCTCACCTCTTGGCCTTAGCTTTTATTCAGGGCTCTGGGTCTGGTTTGATTATTGCTTTGGTGGTCGGAAACATGGTGATTCTCTATTTCTGTTTTCTAGAAATTCCTTTCTATTTTTAATTAGTGGGCATTTTGCTGTAGTGTTGAGCACCTCAGCCTCCCAACCCCTTCCATTGTTGTTGTTGCTGCTGTTGCTGTGTTTGCAACAAAAAATAAAGAGGAAAAGCTATTTATTTGCTGTGTTCAAAGAAATATGAAGAAAGCAAAGTGAACGATATGAAGAGAAATGTAAGCAAATATAAGACGAATTAAAAAAGAATTTCCTCTAACAGTCCAAGAAGAATGACAAAATCTGTTGCCTGAAATCGGAAGTAACTGTTCAGCAACAACTAGAAACAGTTTTTTAACAATTATTAAGAGAACCTGGGTTATAAATTTGGCCAGCTATAAAGTAGCTTGGATCTTGGGCACACGCACACACATATGCACTCACTCTGTCTCTCACACACAGACATTTTAAATGGAGATATAGTAAAACAATAAATAAACAAGTAAATAGGGCTTCCCCAATGGTTCAGCAGGTAAACAATCCGCCTGCAGTGCAGGAGACACAGAAGACACGAGTTCGATCCCTGGGTTGGGAAGGCCCCGTGGAGGAGGAAATGGCAACCACTCCAGTATTCTTGCCTGAAAAACCCCATGGACAGAGGGGCCCAGCGGGCTACAGTCCAATGCGTTGCAGAGAGTCAGACATGGCTGAGTGACTAAGCACAGCACATAGAAAAAAATAAAAGTAAATACATTATTATTACAGTTACAGAATGTATGTCAGAGAATTGCAGGACCATATCCATCATTTTACGAAAAGCCTAAGATCTGCAACTAAGCCCATATAATACAGGACCTTTCCAACAATATGAAAGAGCGATTGATTCAAACCATGAAAAAAGCTCAAACACCTTACTTTTCAAATACCTTCTTCTCATGAGTCATGCTGCATGAAACCTTGGCCGATTAATATTCTAGGTACATTTTTTTTCTCCAAGGACTTTGCAATCTGCAAAGATGTGATTATAGCCTAAAAATTTTGAACTTGTGGAGTAGATATCAGGGAATCATTTCTATCACTTAGAAAAGAATTTGAGCTAATTACAAAAAAAGGTTACCCCAAAATAGTTTCTGTATGAAGGACATCAATCCAGCTGCTATGTCGGAAATTTACTTTACAATATTGTGACGGGTTTTGCCATACATCAACATGAATCGGCCATAGGTGTGCCCCCTCCATCCTGAACACCCTTCCCACCTCTGCCCCCCTCCCATCCCTCTATGTTGTCACAGAACAGTGGCTTTGTGTGCCCTGCTTCATGCATCAAACTTGCACTGGTTTATCTATTTTACACGTGGTTTCTAAAATAGACTATTTCACGAACATAGTCACTGAAGTCATTCAGCAAATGCAGTGAATCACTGCGGGTTTATTTTGTCAGGCTCGCTGGAGGTTTGGAAGTTTCATTGAGCTTTTCAAAGAACGAGATTTTTGTTTCATTGATTTTCTCTGTTGTTTTTCTGTTTTCAATTTCACTGATTACTGGGGTCATCTTCTGTATCCCCTTCCTTCTGTTTGCTTTGGATTTATTTTGCTGCTTCTTCTAGTTTCCTGAGGTGAGAACTTAGATTATTGACTTGGTGCATTTCCCTTTCCATAATGCAAGCCTTTACTGATGTAAATTTCCCTTCCAGCAATGCTTTAGCTTCATCCCACAAATTTGGGTATGGTTTGTAACCATCTCCATTCAGTTCAAAACATTTCTTAATGTGCTGGAAAACTTTTCTTTAGCCCACGGAATGAGCGGCCTCCTTACTACTGAGTGGTGGTGAAAGTACTGAAATCATCCAAGCAGGGATGGGGAGGGTTGCCATCTTACTGACAAGTGGAGGTATAATTCCAGAGTCTCCATGTGTTTGAGTTCCACTGATGTGGTGAAGAGGGGAAGATGGCTCCTGTTTCCACCAGTAAAACGTGGAATTATGGATTCCCCGCTAGACCTTCGCTGGCTTGGTGGTGGGTGGGGGAGGGCGGCAGGGCTGGGGAGGTGGCGAGGGGGCTGGCAGGCCACAATCCTTCCCCCCGCCCCCCTTTCCATATTGCTTGGCTGGAGTAGAGCAGTCATGCACAAAACCTTTTCTGTCTTGTCGTTCTTGATCCTTACGTTAGAGAGAGCAGACTTTTCTTTCTGTTTCAGCTGGGTTTCATTGCTGCTGCTGCTGTTATCACTGTTGTTTTGTCTCCACCTTTCAGCATTTCTCTCAGTAGCTGGCTTCTTCAGCTCCAAGCCTGGGATATATGATGCAGAAAGAAAACCCAGGGAACTCACCACCGTGTCCTTTCTCAGGTTCTGAGATCCTCAGTTGATCCACCTTCTCCTCCCCGCATTGCAGAGCCTTATGTTTATTTTATATATGGCACCCAGGGTTTTAAGTGGTACTTAGTGGGAAGAATAGGAAACGCTCATCCACACTATCTTCCCAGAAGCAGAGTTGTCCATGTGAACTTAATTATAAATTTTTACTTTTAGCTCATGTTCAAGTTTAAAATTCAATTTAAATTAATTAATTTTAGTCCAACTTAAAATAACAGTGTTTAAAATTAAAATCAAATATACTTTTTGAATTTAACCTATCTTTGATTAAAAATTATAATTGCAAGAAACAAGCAGTTCTATCTGAGAATCCATTTGAAAATACGCACACACACACACACACACACACACACACACACACACACAAAATCCATGTGGCTTGAAAAGATAGGAAATAACATTCAGAATATTCCCAGATAAATCAGGAATAATTAAAATGGTTTCATCATCGGTAAATCCCAAATTTGGGGTTAGAAGGATACTTTCATGGGGAAAGTTTTCAGTTCCTAATTTTGGGTATTTTTCCAAAAGTCTAAGGTATATCTATTTTGTTGAGTTAATATTCAGAAACATATTATTCATCTTTAAAATAAAAATGATTGTTCTGTGCATGTGTGCTAAGTCACTTCAGTCGCGTCTGACTCTTGTGACCCTATAGACTTGTGGCTCGCCAGGCTCCTTTGTCCATGGGATTCTGCAGGCAAGAATACTACAGTGGGTTGCCATGCCCTCCCCCAGGGGATCCTCCCCACCTGGGGATTGAAGCCATGTCTCTTATGTGTCCTGCATTGGCAAGCAGGTTCTTTACCACTAGCACCACCTGGGAAGCCCAGCTATTCCCATAAAGGTTGCTCACGTGACAATCAAGAAATCCAGTAAATGTGGCAAATTGGTCACTCGGTAAACTCACTAATTTTAGTGAAAGTGAAAGTCTCTAGGTCGTGTCTGACTCTTTGCGACCCCATGGACTGTATAGTCCATGAATAGTCCTATAATTCTATAGTCCTAGAATTCTCTAGGCCAGAATACTGGAGTGGGTAGCCTTTCCCTTCTCCAGGGGATCTTCCCAGCCCAGGGATTGAACCCAGGTCTCCCGCACTGCAGGCAGATTCTTTACCAACTGAGCTATATTAGGGGCTTTAGTGGAGAAGCCCCCTCTCCACTAATTTTAGGAGAGACGCAAGTTTTGTGGTCACCCACCATCACAAAGCATAACAGGGAAAATCCTAGACAAAGGGATTCTCTCTCTCTCTCTCTTCCGCTCTCTTTCTCTCCAGGCCACTGTTCATCTGTGAAAATGCATGCCGGGGGTTGGGGGGGGGGGTGGTGGCGGGGAGCTCATTGTTGGCCAAATGAGACAAATGAGACAAATGGATTATGAACCTCTTAATGTGGGTCACTCTTACAGATTTTGTGTGTTCATGGCATTTCAGAGGTTGATCGACGGTAATTAAAGCTAACATTTGTGGGAGGAGGGGGCATTAGCTTATTGCTAATTGGTGTAGATAGTAAACTAAATGCTTTACAAACTTTGCCACGTTTAATCCCTGCAACCCCCCCTCCCCCACTCCCCTGTTATTATCCTCAGTTTGGCCAACTGGGACTCTGAGGCTGAGAGAGACTTAAGTACTTTGCCCAAAGTCACACAGCTAAGAAGTGGCAGAGCCAAGTTTCCAATTAAAAATCGTCTCTCTTAAATATTCTATTGTCATTGGGGGTGGGGGGCTCTTTCCAGACATATTTATCAAAGGCACCAGGATATCTTCAGAAATCAAGCCCTGAACAAACTGGCTGTGCATACATTAGCAGGCACCTCCTGTGGTTCAAAGGGTTTTACAGACACACATATTGCATGTAAACTGGGGTTTTAGACTGCCATTGAGGATCTTTGATCGATGACCATGTCAGATATGCAGAGACTGATTCAAAAGGAGAAGGGTGGAGCTATATTTCCATACCATGGTGTGAAGAGTGGTCTCTTGGGTCCTTCCTACTTTTGGGTGAAACCCAAAACTCTTATCAATAGCCAAAAGGACAGTGGGCTCCATCAATATAAAAACAAGCCATTTCAGTGGAAGATACTGACTTGGTGCTATGCAATTATGAAAACCAAGACTGGTTGTTCAAATGAATCTCTGTTTCCAATTCTTCATATGGGTGATAGCGGCAGCCACTCCCCTCCCCATCTGCACTCTTATCCCCTTGAAGCTCTCAGCTTCCTGAAGTGACTGGAGGTGAAATTAGCAGTGACCAGAGATGTTAGTCAGGCTTGCTGTCAAATATCTAGGTGAAAGCCTGGTTATAGTTAAGGCACGGTGGCCAAAAATAATTCCCGTTGAACTGAACTAGGATATAATTTGGTGATCAGACGTAAGCTTGGCAATCATTATGCTTCAAATGTTCTATTTAAATGGAATCTATTTGAGAGTGACAGCTTTGAAATCAAAGATGATGTCTTAGACATCTTTGCTTTGACCTTCTGTTGTGGAGCCTTTCACATGGCTGGTGGCCCAAAAAGTTATTTCTTGAGAGACATGTAAGTACAAGCACAGTGTACTGCACAGCGACAAACACACTGATAGGTAAGCACAGTGAAAGATTGTACAGGAAGTCAGCCAAAATGTCAGAAGAAGGACTGCTGAAAATTCTCTCCTCTCTGAAAGCAATGAGAAAACTGGAAAAGAGGTTCAGAATCAATGTTGGCAGAACTCTAAAAATTCACCAAGAGTATGCAACACCCTTAGGTATGTTTATTCTAGAAAAACAGCCTAATCTCAGTAGGAAGAGTGAGCTAGGTGGCGTTTCAAGTAGTCCTGTTCTCATGCCGCTCTATCCAACTCTGTGGTAGCCTTGAATGCTGAAAGTGAAAGTCGCCCAGTCATGTCCAACTCTTTGCGACCCTGTGGACTGTATAGTCCATGGAATTCTCCAGGCCGGAATACTGGAGTGGGTAGCCTTTCCCTTCTCCAAGGAATCTTCCCAACCCAGGGATCGAACCCAGGTCTCCTGCATTGCAGGCGGATTCTTTACCAGCTGAGCCACAAGGGAAGCTCAGCTTTGAATGCTAACAGCCTGCAATCATGGTGAAAACCGGCAGCCTGACAGCCACCAGAGGGAGCAGAAATGGGACAGGACTCCTGCAGAGCCTTGTTCCCAGATAACGTTCCCAGGTCGTTAGTTGTCCTGTCTAGTAGTTCCCTAGAAGACCCCACTTGGGCGGCTTTCTCTGACTCAGAGCTTACCCAGTTTGAAATCCTTTTCCCCTGATGGCATTTGTCAAGAACACCTAGAGGCACAAACTGAATCCAACAATACATTAAAGGGATCATACTGAGTAATACTTAGAAAATACTTAGTAGTCTACAGAAAACAAAATCATCTCTCAGACCTGATATGTAATTTAACCTGGTTACAGGACAGAAACTCAATGGGAAAAAGTCCTCTCTATTTCAGCATACCAGGAACAAATAATTGGAGATGGAAGAAATTTAAATATCACTTACAACAGCACTAAAATAAATGAAATACCTATTAAGAAGCTTAATGTAGTATGTGCAAGACTCATATACAGGTACCTATAAAATATTGTTGAGAAAAATTAAAGAAGATGCAAATTAAATGGAGATATACTATGTTCATGGATCAGAAGACTCCAGAAGGTTTAAGATGTCAAGTCTCTAGTAATCCATCTATCGATTTGCCATAACCATAATTAGAATGAAAAGTTATTTCTAAAACCTATATGGAAATGCAAAGGACATAGAATAGCCAAAGCCACTTGGAGAAGAACAAAGATGAAGGACTTACGGTACCAAATTCCCTGACTTAATGTGAACCTATAGTAGTCGTGACAGTGTGGTATTACCATAAAACCAGATGTATGGATCAGTGGATAAAATAGAAAGCCCAGAAACAGACATATGCAAAAATATGGTCAGTTGATTTGTGACAAAGGTGCTAAGATAATTAAATTAACTGATAATTAACCAATAGAGCTGGAGAAAGGGACTCTCCGAATGGAAACCACCAATAAACGTCAATACCTCACACTGCATGCAAAAAACCCTCGGAATAAATAATAGAGCTAAGTGTAAGTTGTAAACTTACAAGAAAATATGGGAGAAAACCTTTGTGCCATGAGGTTAGGCAAAGATATCTTAGGTAGACCTTTCATTCAAAAACTGAGTCATAAAGGATAAATAATCAACAGACCATCATGAAAGTTAACAATACTCAAAATCTTTTGCTTCTCAAAATCCAGGGCTCTGTATCTCTGTGTGGCACCACTTTTTACCCCTATACTTAAGCCGCATGACTGACCTTCTACTGAAACCCTAGAAGAGAAATCTGAATCTACTTATTTTCAGTTGCAAAATCTGCACTTTATTGTCTCGGGCGACTGCTTGCAAAGCTCTCCCCTTTCTCTATCTCCTGGCCAACTTCTTTCTTCACTCATTTCAGGCATGCCTTCTCTGGGAAATCTCTAAGACTCCATTCCAACTCTCAAGGCTGGTGGCTGCCCCTCCTCCATCTTCTCATAGCCATCTCCCTCTATTGTTATCATCCTGGGTTTTTTTCTTTCTCGCTTTTTTTTTTTTTTTTGGCTTCTCTCCCACTGAATGACTTGAAGTAGTAACAGAACCTCATCCATTTCTATAACCTCAGACCATGACCTGTGGTAGACTCCTGGAGACAATCAATCAGTCCTGTATCCTCACATGTATATAAAAGATGTCTTCCTAAGCAACACCATTATTTCAAACACCAGATCAAGACACTTAGGCCACCTACATCCTCTTTTCCTTCCAGTTACTATTTGCAGGGGGCTCCCTTGAAGTCAGTGGAGCAAAGCCTCATAGTTCTAGGTGATAAACAGGGGCCACAACTAGGCAGATTTCTCTTAAAATCCAAGTGTCAATGATGGAATCTCATATAACATAGGACTAGGTAACAAGGAGCTCTCACCTCAGTTGTTCTGCTTTCAGGTTAGTCCAGGCCAGGCCCTTCCCCTTCCCCTCTGTCCCTCACATTTTCCAAGCCCTCCCCCCACCCACCAGGCCCCAAATCACCTGTCCACTACCCACCAGATGCTGGCTGTCTCACAGACATGGCATCTCACATAATCGGCGCCCCCCCTACCCCGAGAGGAACAACTCTGCTCTTGATTTGGACTGTGGATGCCATCACGAAGTTTACCCTCCTTTCTTTGATAACCCATTTGGACCCATATACCTCCCCGGGGCTTCTAGGTACACAATCCTATGAATGTAAATGTGGGGAGGGTCCACATGCACACCCCTGCCTATCACATCCCCACCAAATGACAACTCACCATCTGCTTTTTTTCTTCAGCAGTCTGAAACCTGGCTTGAGCCTGCTGGGAGGTTCAGCGGAAAGAAGAAAGAGAGACAGAGAGAAGGGAAGGGTGGGAGTAAGAGACACAACAACAGAGGGGATGTCACATACCAGAAATGTATCCACTGCTTGAGCACATTGCACTGGGTTGCAGGAGGGAGGAAAGACAGGGCGGGGCCAGAGGGGCTGGAAGGATGTGGAGGAGCCAGCTCCTCAGCCTCTTTGCACACAGCAGAGTCAAGAGCTTAGCTGGTCTCTTCAAAGAAGTCCTGTTGGTCACTACACACACATCACACCTTCCTAGAAGCAGGATCTTCATTCCCTTCCTTCCACCTCCTGACCTGGCAAGTCTGCTTTCCCTCTCGTGTCATGGAATGTCAGCCCCTGGGGCTGGGATGTGGTCTGTAGAGGTCACTGTTGTATCCCCAGCATCTGGAACAGTGTCGCAGCGCACATACTACTTGTTGAATGAGGCAATGAATGTCAGGGAAGGCAGGGAGATTAGGATGAGGCCGTTCTCCTCTCTCACCCTCTCTGTCTCTTTTCCTGCAGAACATGAAGAGCCAGCTTAAAGACACTGAGGAATTTGTGGTTTTGTCTGACACCATGTAGAACCCATCCAATGACACAAGCTTGCTCAGGGAGCCTGCTAGTCCCCAAGGGTGTTGGAGAGGCCAGTTCCAGAGAGCCCTCACCTGTTTCACCAAGTCCTTCAGGTGAGAGGCTCAGAGCCAGCCTCTGCCTCTCTCGCTGCTCACAGCCAAGCCAACATGCTTCCCCTTCCTGCTTGACCTAGAGAGCCCCCAGGCCAGGCCTGCCTTCCCCCAGGGTTCCCAAGGGTTCAACTGTCACTCCGCTTTCCTTTGTAGGGGAGGATATCAGACACTGGGAAGCTGAGACCTCAAGTCCTACAGACACAGACTCATGAACGGTGACCAAGCTCCCTCGGCTGCCACCTATCCCTACTTTCCCCAGTTTCTCGGTCACTGGGCCTGAAGTAAATACTGGCACACTGGACTGTTTTCACTTCACCTTTATAGCTATGAAGCTTTCGACACTGGCTCCAGCCTCAGGTGGATTGGGGGTCGTCAGTGGTGGTGGTGGGGTGGTGAAGGGTGGGAGATAGCATCTCACTTAGCCCTTTAAGGCTGTACTAGCTCCTCCTTGGGGCAGTGCCACTGGTTCCTCAGTCATGGTTACAATAGACTTCAGCCAATAAAGAGTGAATTTTCCACAGCAGAGAGCGCTGACCTTCATGGGGCAAGGACTAAGCCAGGAATGAGAAAGGAGTAACATCTCTCTTCTCTTGACACCACATGAGTCTTCATGTCTGAGAATAACTGCACAGTGGTTATATGGAAGGGGATGGGGGAGGTACACGTGAAAAAAAATCTCTAGATCCAAAGAAAAACTCTTAGCCCCACATACATAGAGTCAACTCTCAAGCACACCCACTCTACACAAGACAGCCCCTCCAACAGGCAACTTCGTCCTTAACTGCAGATTATTCATTTTCACATGATGAAGTTTTTTTTTTTTTCCTTCCTAAGGTGACCTTGATATGTATTACAACGTAATATCAGCAGGGCAAGTCTGTCCCAGGGATTGGAACATATTTGTCCCTTTTAACCCAAAAACATATGAAGGGCCTGTTAGGTGTTGCAACACCAAAAATCACCAGGCAGCAGATAAACATGTAGGATGTGCTCTTCAATATCAAAGAGGATAACTGGCACATGCCAAATATTCTTTTCTCTTAACTCACATAGTCCCCTATTCAAGGCCAGGAGTGGGGAAAAAAGTGCTTGAACAGCACCTGCTATGTGAAGTAATTGTCCTTTAGTTGTTTAGAGGCCCAATGCCTTTGAGCACTAATGAATCCCAGGTGGTATAAGGCTCTGGTAGGAAACAACATTTGGGAGTCTGATAGATAGCTGTTGCATAGCCCTTTTCCTACATCCCTGGGGGACAGCCAAGGTGGAACCCACAGATATAGAATCATAGTGTGATTGGTTTGCTTTAGGTCTAGTGGCTCAGCAGCTATTCCTGGTGGCCTACGATCCACCCATTTCCCCACATGGCTCTGTTCTCCTGGGCTGGGCCCTAGCTCATGGGGGTGCTCAGTTCCATATTGCTGCTTCTCCCAAAGGAGCTGAGATCTCATATCCTGGGGCTCTATCCTGTCCAAAAGACGTGAGAAGCTCCAACTTCCAGGGTCTGGGGAGCCTGCTGGGCTTTTGCTCCTTTGTAGCTGCTGTTAACTTCTCACGTCAGTCACTGGACACCACTGAGGCTTACAGTGTGTGTCTGTGTCCATGTGTGTGTTTGTGTATGTGTGTGTGTTTAAGATGTGAATATTTGTAGAAACAAGGAACTACATGGTGAAATCTGGTGGGTAAACACAGGGCAGGGCTCAGCAGCCCCACTGGAAACCCAAGCAACAGAGATTTTATATAGCAGGACATGGCACCAAGGAGTCCTCACCTCTCTTCCTCATCCTTGGCACAACCCCACCCTGGCTGGGTTTCTCGAATCTGACCCTAACATTTTCCAAGCCCTCTAGGCCCAGAGCCATCTGCCGACTACTGGCCAGACACCGACTGACACCCATATACAACACTATGTACATCATCTTCTGAAAGGAACACCTCTGCTGTTGATTTTACCTCAGGCTGCCATCACCCCTCTCGGCCCCTCTTGGCTTTGATGCACCATGTGGCCCTACCTGCCTCCCACTTTGTACAGGCCTTTGGATTCTGCAGCCTCACAGCAAGAGGTCGTTTCCTCTGCCGGGACCCCAGACTCACAGGCAGTTGCCCCATATGCCTCCCCATTAGCATCTCTCTTCTCCCTACCTGGGAGGACCATAGTCTCTCTTGCAAGTCCTTGGGCAAGTCCTTCCTCCCGTTTGGGCTTGGCACTTAAAGAAATGTTTGCCTGGATTTTCACTAAGTCATGTTTCTCCTAGCTGTGTGCATCCTTAAGACTTCTGGTCCTTCTCTGTTTGTGGAGGGCTCAGAATCAACTGGAAATCACCAAATACAACTCTTCCTCCTGTCAGCCATGACTAGGAATGAGTGAACTTGTGCATCTCAAGAGGGGCCCTGTTACCCCTTGAACAGTCAGATGAACCATCAGAACACACAGGACAACTGCGTGGAGGAAGTGGACAGACAGGTCAGCATTAGGGAGAGGTGTGGGTCATCAGTTTTCCATCTTTGTTTCTGAAACATGACTGAGCTCTCCTCCTTTGTATTCATCCCTCTGACCCCCAAATGCATCGTGACACAATCCCTGAACCCTGGGGATAGCTCAGGTAGGTGAAGAAAGTGGGCAGTTCCTCAAGAGACAGTGTGGGGTCAGCAGGATCTCCTGGCTCTTATGGTGAACAGATGACCATTGGAGCCTATGAGTGAGGACGAGATTAAGCATGGTTTGTTTGAGTTTTTTTCTTTTTCTTCTTTTTTCTACCCATCCACCCTCATTCCCTCTGGTGCTACATCCCAGTGAATCCTGGTCAACCTTAGGAAGGGAGCAACATTTTTCTTCAGCTCTGCCAAACATTACACAGCCTGCTGCATTACAGGGGCTTCCTATGTATTCAGTTTACTCTCCGGTCTTCCAAAACAAGGGGAGTTGTGTGAACTCCATTCTGAGATCACCTCACCAGCAAGGGGCAGAGTCAGAATTCTGTCCCTGGCTGATCTGGAGCAAGGGCCCCTCCGTTACAGCAATGCAGTCTGGATCCCACTGTCCCCAGCTAGGAGCCCTGGGCTGCCAGTCTGCTCTGTATCATGGTTCATCCTCTGAGGGACAGTGATTCTGTACTTGCAGTCCTACACCCAAGAAAGCTAAAACACTAGAGGGTCAGCATTCCTAGGTGACTGGATCACCTGGAGACAGTTGCCACTACTCAAGGTCCAATCTCATACCATACCACACCACACCACACCACGCCACACCACACTGGGGGATTATTTATGTTAATAGAATGATGATGGTAATCCAATGGAAAAAGAAACAACATCTGCTGTACCCTTTACCTGTTGCTCCCTGAGGCAGTTCCACAGACCTCTGGGGCACACCTCAGAGTGCTCTGAAAACCACAGATCTCGTACAAAATTTGGAGTCTAATGGTGGGCCTTTCAAGCACAGAATAATAAGAGGGTGGGCCTCATTGAGGTCCCCATCAAATCATATTAATCTTCCATTTTCTTACAGTATGGGGAAAGCTGCATCTCACTGAGACCCCCCAGTGTGCGGTCCTCAGTTTCCCAAGGCAGGGAGTTCAATCATTCAATGGAGAGCACACTCTTTTTCTTTTTTAAATTAATTAATTTTTTTTAATTGGAGGATAATTACTTCACAATATTGTGATGCTTTTCTGCCATACAGCAACATGAACTGGCCACAGGTTTACATGTGTCCCCTCCATCCTGAAGCCCCCTCCCACCTCCCTGAGAGCACACTCTTGAGGACCACAACCACAAAAGGCTGGCCCATCCTCCCTGTGCCAAGCATAAAGAGGGACTCTCTTTTTCTGTGACTCCGGTGTGAGGAAATGTACTGACATCCTGCCAGTGGGGGCCAAGGTGGGATTTACTTATATCCACAACCCTGCCAGTCGATTTTGTTCTTCACTGCCCATCCTCAGACACTCCTGGTCTCAACCACAGACAAAAGACAGGCAGACAGAGAAACTGCCCCTACTCACTTGTTGGAATTTAAATGTGTGCTGGAAGTAGTGGACAAGGGAGTGGAGGGAAGTGACATGATTTGAGATATGTTTTACACAGGACAGATAGTCTTAGGTGGACCAGGGTGGAGGGACAAAGAGGGGCCAAGGCTGATACCCAGGTCTCCAGCTTGAGTGACCTGTGCTCTGGGGTTGCCATTCACCAAAGCTAAGGATCACAAGTGAGAGGCGGAAGACATCAGGTCTAGACTTAGACTCTTACTAAAATTCACAGAGCTGATGGGATGGTAGAAAGCTACCTAAATATGCTTGCAATGACAGAGGAAATCAACAAAATTCCATGCCACTTGGGAGTGGATACATATGCTGTTTCACTTTATATTTCTACATACATGATAATGCACATAATAAGTGTGTTATGTTTTGGTGTATGGTGTGAGGGTGGGGTTCAAACTCAGTGGTAACACTACCAGGCATATGATCACCAGTGGGCATTTAATAATGAAGAGTTGTAACAGTTACCGTCCATTGCAATGGACTAAAAGCAGCTCCGTTTCTTCTGCCATTGACTGAACTGGGTTGGACTTGTACCACTCTCAGTGCTTTCTAATATCTCCCAGTGCTGTTGGATTTACCTCGTCAGTATCCACAGCATTCCTGAAGGGTTGACAGGGACTTTGGGGTGGGGGTGGGGTGGGGAATGATGAGTCCAGGGACTTACTGGGACAACAGCTTCTGTCTCACAGAGAGGCTGTAAGGATTAAGTGGGATGCCCTTTCCACAGAGCAGCTGGTGTTGAACCAGGCCCAGAGCCAACAGAGCAGTTTCTTTGAGGTCAGGCACTTTGGGCAGGCTCTGGATCACATTTGTACCCCCATTCCCCGCCCCCAACCTGTCCCAGCAGCCAATAGCCTGAAAATCATGAATACACGCAATAGCTGAGAGCTTGCAGTGAGGAGAGCTATGGGTTGCCGGAACGATTGCTGGAGATATAACACATCTCCTTCCCTTCTAACCCAGCTAAGGTCAAAGATCTCCCCCCAACCCAACTCTGTGAAATGAGGGCCAGAACTATCATTTTGGTTTTAGAGAAGTGACCAGGAGAGAATCAGCTACTTAGCCAAAGTCACAGTCAGGGATGGGTCTGGTCCTGGCCCCCATATCTCCTTCTGTTCAGCAGGCCTGTTATCATGTCCCATTCTTCTGAGATACCTTGTCTCGGAGGTTTAAGTAGGCATGCCCCTCTACGGGTAAAAGGCTCTAGTCTTGCTGTGTGCTTTATTCCTTCTATGCCTGGGAGGAGGCAGGTGTGAAGGGGCTTTAGTGTTGGCTGACAACCTGTCATGGGCCCAACTCATTACACAGCTTTTGATTCTTGCACACACGTAGGCGAGGATCTCAGGTTGGCATCAGGGAGCAAATCACTGCACCTTCTCAAGGACTTGTTTTCAGTTATTGACAATTGGGGTGAGTCTTACCAACCTTGCGTGGCTGTGGTGAGGACTAAATAAAGCAGCCAGTACGTATACCCCAAATGAAAAGCCATGTGAGAAGACACAGGAAACAAAATGAAAAGAGAAGTGAGAGGCTGGGAGTAAACACATTCTTCAGTCATAACACACTAAAGAATCATAGTTACATTATACAGAGAACTCTCATGGAACAACTCGAGAAACACATACCCACAAACAAATAACAAAAGGAAAGTTAGCAGAGAACCTGAACAAGCTGTTTACAGACATACAAATGTCGATATGAAAGAAATAGGAGCTCAACACCACAAGAAATAATGGAAACAAAATAACAATGGGGTTACACTATTCAAACTGCAAATTGGTAAAAATTAATGATATCAAAAGGGTAACATACACTGATGTTGGGTGTGTGAATTGGTGCAGATTGTTTGAAGAGCCCTTTAGCAGGGACTGGTCAACCGTAATCTCTTGGCCCTGCTATGCGTCTCCACATTTTCCTTCTTCCTCCTGCCACAGACGAGAGATAGAAACAGACTGGGACAACTGATGCTCCCTAGACCAGAGCCCTAGGGGCTCAGGTGTCACGGCCATAAGACCCATCTCAGTGTTCTACAAAACCTATTTCAAGCCCTGGACACACCCTTGGGCATCCTCAAGGTCTGGACCTTGTGAGGGTCCCAAGGGCTGGTCCTGAGCCTTACCGGAGCAAGCAAGCAGCCTGACTTGCAAGAATTACGGCCAAAGTTCTTCAGGTCTCAGAAACACCAGTTTCCAGATCCGTGCTTCCCTCAACTGCCCTACCTTGGCTTCCACTACCTCGGAGAAGAGAAATCTGGAGTTTGATTGTGCATCCCCAGCAGGGCTGTGGCTCTACTCTCTGCAAATTCAAGGGCAGTTTCAGGGATTTGGCAGTGCCTTCTCGTTTACAAACTGAGTTTCTCGATACAAGGATAGGTCTGGTGAAGGGAAGTACAATTGACAACTACCTGGATTTGAATAAAATAAACAATGTGCAAGTTAGTCTTTCTATAAGTCTTCAGGCTTATGTATTCACATACAGAGTAACGAAAAAAATGGGGGCCATCACTCTCAGTTAGTCATGTAAGCATCTGTGTTAAAGTGGAATGGTGGGGCTGGAAGCCTGATTAGAGTGGGTTTAAGGGAGAGTGAGGGAGAAGAAAGGGAAACTATGATAGTAGTCAATGAGGCATCTCAGTACTGGGAGGAGTGCCGGAGAATGTATCAACTACTTGAACACAGTGTACTTCTCTCCAGGGTAGGGTAGTGGAAATCCAGGCCAGGGAGGCAGGGATGGGATTTCAAGGAGGGGACAGGCCCTTAGCCTCTTTCCACCCAGCAAAATGATGAAGAGCTCTGTTGGCCTCTGACAATAAGCCCTTTCAGACATGACATGCCCACTGCACGTCACAGAAAATGTGAACTCCACTGGCATCCAACCTGGTGACTGTGAGTTCTCTCCAGCACCCCAGATCATCAGCTCCAGAAAGACTGGGATTTAAGTCTCTAGAGTTCACTGTTGTATCCCCAGTGCCTAGAAGTAACCCTGGTGTGCACACAGTAGGCCCTCAACAAACACTTGCTGAAAGAAGGAATGATTGTTAGTGCTGGCCAGGATGTTTTTTCTCTCTTTTCTAGAACAGGACTGGCTCAGCTAAAGGCACTGAGCCCTTCACGTGTTTTGTCAGCACCATGGAGAATCCATCCAAACCTAGGCACAAGTTTACCTAGGGAGCCTGCTAGAGGAGCCAGTTCCAGAGAGCCCTGGCCTGTTTTACCAAGTCCTTCAGGTGAGAGGCTCAGAGCCAGCCTCTGCCTCTCTCACTGCTCACAGCCAAGCCAACATGCTTCCTCTTCCTGCTTGGCCCAGAGAGCCCCCAGGCCAGGCCTGACTTCCCCCAGGGTTCCCAAGGGTTCAGCTGTCATTCTGCTTTCCTTTGTAGGGGAGGATATCAGACACTGGGAAGCTGAGGCCTCAGGACACAGAGACACTTGCCCCATCTCCCCAGTTTCTCTGTCACTGGGCTTAAAATGAATGTGGCGCTCTTGATTCTTTTGGCTCCATGATACTTATTGTCCCTTTCTACATCGATATCCACCTCCTGTGGTTATGGCTTGCCTCTGTTGGTGGGGGGATGGGGGGACATGTTGGAGGAGGGAGCTAGCCCATTACTTAGCCGTAAGAGTCAGTACTCCTGTACCTAGAGCAGAACTGCTTATTTCTCAGTCACTGCTGGGATAGGAATGTGTTTGATGGACAGTAATCGTTCTACTAGTTTCAAACTTTTCAAAAAGGGTGGCTGTTGGGTGTGACTGAGTGATAGCCATTGGGGTGGGGGTGGGGGCATGGTGGGACCGCAAGGATCATGAGTAAATGGACAGGGTGGCTGGGACAAAAGGATAGAAGATGTCACAGAACTCAAGACTTTTAGAGGCATTAGAGCCACTGATCCCAAAGACCCCCACCCCACCCTTAGAAAGAATCCCTCCGGCACATGATCTCATCTATAACCTCAGGTTGTTGATCACATAATATGATGCCATGTCCTTTTGTAAGCTGCTCTTGGTATGTACTGCAGGAAAACAGCAGTAGGGGAAGAGCTGTGTTTGGTGAGTGCTTCCCAGAACTGAGAAGAGCCTGGGCTCTTCAGGGACTATTCTGCTCCTGGCTTAGTCTCTGCTAGGGAAGTCCAGCCCTAAGGCTTCCATACTCCCATGGCCTAAGAGAACCATTTGTTTCCTTGGAAACTCCCAAGTCCTCCAGGCCCCTTTGACTTGCTGTGCTTGGCTCTGAGCCACATCAAAGACATGTGGGATGCAGGGGCTCTGAGAGTTTCTCCTCAGCTGTTTTCCACTTTTTGGAGTATTTTCTATTGTAATATTTCAAATCTGCAGAAAAATAGAGAGACTAGTACAAGAGCTACCACCCCTATTTAATAATATTTTCCCATAAGCGCTTTAGAACTCTCTCTAGTTTTGAATTAGATATCTTGAACACACATCCCTGACTCATACTCACTCATGTCCTCCCTGAAGTAGGTCCCCCTCCCGGGCGTTTGAATAACCCTATGTCTATGCAGCTTCACAGCCGTTCTGCATCTTCTATGCGTGACTCCCTATCGCCTTGGAAATGGTCCCCTGATGCCTCCTGGTGAACTTGGAAGACTCTACAACCCTGAATCTGAAGTCAGAGGGTAAAAACGAGAACATCTCAGCAGCTTTCACAGATAATCCAGGACTCAGCCCTCTCCCATCTATAAATTTCTTCTCTTGAAGTGGGCCCTATCTCAGTGGTAGAGCTGAGCTCTTCATTTGTTTTACCAAGAGAGGCCAAGAGCACCAACCTGAGTCCCAGCCTTGCTCAAGTGATAGAAGTGTTCCATTCACACAGAGGGCTGGTCCCTTGTCAGCTGCTATCACACCCCCTGGGCTCAGTGACCAGGTATGACTGATGGGGATGGGGAGGAAGGCAAGACTATGCAGATCTGAGTCCTGGTGAGACTCATCCAATGGGTCTACTGGAAGCCGGCTAGGATCACCAGACCACACAGCACTCTACAAGGTGACCCATCAAACATTTTCCACATCAAAGCTGCTGATACCTGCAGGGGCTCACTATACTGAGCTGGATACAGAGAGCAAGTGTGGTAGGCAGCCTTCTAAAATGGCTTTGCAGACCCTTGCATCCTGGCACTCCTGCCCCTGTATAATCCTTCCCTTTGAGTGTGGACTGGGCTTAGTAACTTGCTCTTAATCAACAGAATTTGGCAAAAGCAATGACATGTTATTTCTGAGGTTAGATTATACCAAGACTGTGACTTCTGTCTTGCTGGCACTCATTCTCTGTCTCTCTCTGTCTCTGTCTCTGTCTCTCTCTCTCTCTCTCTGGTTCAGATTGCATTTTGCATTCTTGCTCTGATGGAGTGGACCACGTAGCAAGGATCTGATGATAGTCTCTGGCCAACGACAGACCAGAGAGGAGCTGAGGCCCCCAGTCCGATAACGCACAAGGACCTGGATCCTACCAATAGCCACATGAGTGAGCTTGGAGGTCGACCCTCCCCAAGTCACACCCTCAGATGAGACCACAGTTGCACTAATACCTTGACTATGGCCTTGTGAGAGATGGAAAAAGGAGGACCTGGTTAAATCATACCTAGGTCCCTGCTGCACAAACGCTGGAGAAAATAACAGTATCATTTTAGGCCACCACATTTGGGGGTAACTTGTTATGCAGTAGTCAGTAATAATGAAGAGAGCAGGAACCTCTAGGGGCTGGGGGCAGGAGACAGAGGCCTGACCCAGCCTGGGAGAGCTTCTCAGGGGCCAGGGTGGTGAAGGATGTGGCCACACCTTGGGGACTTGTCCCGCTTTGGCACTAATCATCTGTGTCACCTTGGGCAAATCACTTGAAGTCTCTGGCTCAGTTTTGCTCTTCTGTAACACTTAACTGATACTCAACTTACAGGACTGTTGGAAAGATAACTGCCAGTTTATTTGCAACTCACATGACAGGATGTCTGATACATACTAGGCCCTCCGTGAATGGCAGCCGTGAGTATTAACATAGTTGGTTTGGGACCCTGCATCCACCTCACAGAAGCTCCCCAGTGATCCTGGAGGGTCCAGTACTCAAAAAACCAATCCAGGGAAAAGTATCTCCCTATCAAGTAGTACAAAAGCATTTGTTCTCCAGGAAGGGAGGCTTATCTGAACAGATACTTTTATAAAACTTCTGATGTGAGGGAGGCAGGCCCAGTTGGATGCAATTCTGAAGCAATATCCCTTATACAAAGGGACAAATCCTCTCATTTCTCCCTCCCTCCCTCACCCCATTCCTTTTTCTCAGTTGCCCGTTTTCAAGGTCCTGTCTTTGCAGTTCTGCCTCTTTCCCCTGATGTCATGTCTACTAAACATGCAAAACTTCCTTATGTTTTCCTTGTTGTAGTCTGGATAAACTCATATCAACACTCATTATGCACTGGTCTCTGGCTCCCTCAGGCCACAGAGGAAAGTTGCTGGTCACTGGCTTCTGTGGAACAGCTGAGGTGGGAATCACCTTGACATTCCCATTATTCCCTAGAGATGGTGCATTTAGAGGGCCCCATTTATACAGGATAGACATCTGTACAGGACAGCAGCTCAAGGCACATTCCAGACCAGTGGAGTGAAGACTTCTTTCTGGATCCCCCATACCCCAAATGAGATGATTTGGTAAGAGCCCCTTTTCATCCAGGATTTTGTGTCTCATCCCCCAGACCTTCCATCTGAACATCTGAACTCTGCTTTTCTCCTACAGCCTCATCTCTACAGTATGTCTCAAATTTGCCTTCAGTCACCCTCCCCATTCACACACACACACACACACACACACACACACTTTCAATTCTGCCCTGTCTCAAGGCCTTTGCACTTACAGCTCTCCTCTGAAACCACAATTTCCCTGTTTGATCTTCCACTTGTCCTTCTAGTCTTTGATATTCCTACCTCTGTAAGGAACCCTTTCTTGCTCCCAGATCACCCCAGCCCTTGGTCACCCGTCCCCTCTCTGCTGTGCACACAAACATGCCAGGGACTTTTCTCCATCACAGCATTTTGCACAACTGAACTGTCACCTCTGGTAAGTTAATTTGCATGACTGTCCCACCCAGACTCTCACCTCTGGGCAGGAAGTATGCTTTATTGGTTCTGGAACACCCAGGCTACAGTCCGTTGGGTCACAAAGAGTCAGACACGACTTAGCGACTGAGCACACACGCATGTATCTCTGATCTAGGACAATGGTGAGCAGTATCTTTTTATTTCTTCCCGCAGGGAGTCAGTCCAAAGCCTCCCACCCAACAGGAGTTGCATGTTTTCCAAGTCTGGGCTGAGAGAAGTCTTCCTGGAGGTGCCAAAGGCTTTCCTGATATGAATCTGGTCTGGCCAAATATAGGTAGGGCAAGTGGTGTGAGGCCACAAGGGATACAGAGATGAGTGTCAATGCCACCACAGATGACAGATCTCAGGCCCAAGGGGCAAGGTGCTGAGGCTTCCTCTCTCCCTCTTTCATTTCAGGAGAGTTTTTGAAAGGGGACTTCCTGGCTGTGATGCTGCCACTTGCCAACTGATCCAGTGGACAGACAGGGGCATAACTTGGCAAGCAGCACTAGGAATTCTAGTGCCCTGATTTATTTTAACCTACTATATGTGTTCCCTCTTTAGCTCATCCAGCATTTAAGGTGATTGCTTTAAATTTGTCGTCAAGTAAGACTTAAGCATGGATTTTTCATGGTGAGTTACCGGATATTTTTGTTATTCCCTTGAATGGGCCAGGTATCCCTGTATCTTCATATGCTTTGTTATCTTTCAGTGAGAATTTAGGAGGCTGCCTCCTGATCATGGTTCACTCTGCTGGGAAGGTGGCTATGCAAGTGTAAGACAAAATGCCATGGACTTTCCTATCATCCTTAGTGGAATCTTTTTTGAGGAGGTTTACCTTGTTGTTGTAACTCTGTTTTTGGAGTACTTATCGAGATACTTTGGTCTGTATATTGTTGTTTACTTTATATTTCTTTATGGAAGCGATGGGCTAGATTTTCCTAGTCCTGTCCTTTTGTTGACATCGGTCTTTCAGGAACATCTCATTTCAAGAGCCCTATTTAAATCCATTTGCTTTTTCACTGCAAGTAGTTTTGAATAAGAGACGAGCTGTTTCATGAGGTTTATACCGACTTCTTGGAAATGATATAGTGATCTTCTCTGATGGATCAACAAATAGTTCAGAAGTCATCCAAATGTTATTTTCTTTACAAAATGCAAAGCATAGTTCTCAGCAGATGTACACTTCTCACATGTATGGTCCTCTTCCTTGTCTCATTATACTGTCACCTTAAACTCTCTAGCTGAAGCATAACACTCTCTAACCAACCTGGCATGGATCCTAAAGGGCTTTATGAAGGTACCATTTTTTATGTCTAGAGAGCTAAATATTTTCTTTTCTCGATAGCACTTTCCTCTAATATCTTTTTTATTTTTTAGCTCCTAGCATCTTTTATTCTTACGAGACTCTAGATACAATTAATTCTAGCAGGGCAGTGCTCAATTCTGTTTAAGCCTCACGTTTGAGATTAATTACTTAAATATTGTAAATGGAATGCACATTCTCAAAGCCAGGAAACTAAAACTTGACGTAACTGATTTACTCAATATTTACATAACCATAAAAGATTTTATATGCAACATGAGCTTTCGTGTTATAAAATTTGACCTTCTTACAAACTTGCTTTCATATAAAACATAGTAGCTCTTTGCTCATCTATCCTAACCTATGAATTGTCACTCCAACACTTTTTAAGATGTACTTAAACAGATGAGTTCTCCTTATACAAGGTTAAGAAACCTGAAGCTCCAACCCAGAAATATAAAATTCTTTTGTTTCACCAGAGATAGATTATGGGCAAATCTTACCTAAGTAGCACTATAGGCAGTTACAGTGTTGACCAAAAGGAGACTCAAGTTTTTCAACCATTGTTTTTAGTGGGTCTCAAAGCCTGTGACAGATTTTTGGTCAAATTGTTTCTATCGAAAAGTTCTGATTTTAAAAACTAATCACTTAAAACTGCCACACACAAAACGCATGGTCCACAAAACGTTCACCTCTCCTTCTGAAGGTTTTGTGATGTATTGTTATAATCAACCAGTCTTTTACATTAACCTTACATGGCCAATTGAGGCAAACAGTTCTGAGACCATTCTTCCACCACTAAGACTGGGTTGGCAGGTGTTAGTGATAATATTGATCTAGTCTTCTGAGCTTGTCTGGCAGACTTGGTGACCTTGTAAGCTCCAGCTGCCCTCTTGTTCACTGCTTTGATGACATCCACAGCAATCACCTGTCTCATGTCACGAACAGCATAATGGCCCAGAGGAGGATAGTCAGAGCAGCTCTCAACAGGTGGGCTTGCCAGGACCCATGTCAATGATTGGCGGCATCAAGAATTTGGGGTCATCTTCAGAATGACGATCAGTCTTCTCGTTCAGCTCAGCAAAATTGCAAGCAATGTGAGCTGTTTGACAGTCCAGCACAGGTGCATATCCAGCACTGATTTGCGATGGATGGTTCAAGATAACCACCTGAAATGTGAAGCCAACTTCTTCCATCAGTGGGTCATTTTTGTTGTCACCAGCCACATTGCCATGACGAACATCTTGGACAGACACGTTCTTTTTTTTTTTTTTACTTTTTTTAATTATTATTATTATTTTTTTTTCCAGTGGGTTTTGTCATACATTGATATGAATCAGCCATGGATTTACATGTATTCCCAATCCCGATCCCCCCTCCCGACAGACACGTTCTTGACACTGAAGCCCACATTGTCCCCATGAAGGCCTTTACTCAGTGCTTCATGGTGCATTTCAATAGACTTCAGTTGTTACGCTGACTGGAGCAAAGGTGACCTGACCACCAAGCCAGGTTTGAGAACACCAATCTCCATTTGATCCACAGTGACAGTATCAGTGCCACCAATTTTGTAGATGTCCTGGGGGAATCAAACACAAAAGAGTTTGTCAGGTGAGTTGGTGGCAGGATGCAATCCAGAGCTTCAAGCAGTGTGGTTCCCCTGGCATTGCCATCTTTACTGGTGACTTTCCATCCCTTGAATCAAGGCATGTTAGCACTTGGCTCTAGCATCTTGTCACCATTCCAGTCAGAAACTGGCACAAGTGCTACTGTGTCAGAGTTGTAGCCACTTTTCTTAATGTAGGTGCTGACTTCCTCAACAATTTCCTCATTTCTCTTCCGGCTGTAGGGTGGCTCAGTGGAATCTCTTTTGTTAGCTCCAACAGTTAGTTGTTTCACATCCAGAGTGTAAGCCAGAAGGGCATGCTTGTGGATCTGCCCATTCTTGGAGACACCTGCTTCAAATTCACCACCACCAGCAGCAATCATCAGAACAGCACAGTCAGCCTGGGACATGCCTGTAATCATGTTTTTGATGAAGTCTCTGTGTCCTGGGGCATCAGTGATGGTCACATAGCCCTTACTGGTCTTGAATTCCCACAAGGAGATATCAATGGTGATACCACACTCATGTTCAGCTTTCAGTTTGTCCAAGACCCAGGCATACTTGAAGGAGCCCTTTCCCATCTCGGCAGCCTCCTTCTCAAACTTTTCAATGGTTCTCTTGTCGATCCCACCACATTTGTAGATCAAATGGCCAGTAGTGGTAGACTTTCCACGTGCCCGATGACAACAATGTTGATGTGGGTCTTCTCCTTTCTCATTTTTGCTTAGGTTTAGCGGTGGTTTTCACAACACCTGTGTCCTGGTGGCAAAATTGTTGTGAGAAAGCTATCTTTTAATCTTAATGATTTATTTTGTTTATGGCTTCCCTCTCACTCCACTAGGATGTAAGCGCAATGAGGGCAGTGATTTGTGTCTGTCTTGTTTTGTGCTCTACTCAAATGGTTAGAAGCATGCCTAAAACACAGAAGACCTCAAAAGGTATCTGCTGTACTGAGCTGGGCTGATACATGCTGACACCTGAGGCTATCGTCAATTAAAGATTCACCACTGATCCCTTCGCCTGGATGCTCCAAAAGGCCAATGTTCAAGAGTGCCAACTTTGCTGTATTTATTAACTTCATCCCCACAGAAATCCTAAGATGTTGGTAGTTTTGTTATCCATATTTTGGAGATGTAGAAACAGAAGAGTGGAGGAATAAGTAACTAGCCAATCTACACCGCTAGTGAGTGGCAGACCCTGGTATTTCAGCACGGGCACCTCAGCTCTAGCATATGTGCATCGTAACACTACACTGCAGCTTCCCTGGTGGCTCAGTCAGTATAGAGTCTGCCTGCAATGCAGGAGATCTGGGTTTGAACCCTGGGTTGGGAAGATCCCCTGGAGAAGGGAATGACAACCCACTTCAGTATTCTTGCCTGGAGAATCCCATGGGCAGAGGAGCGTGGCAGGCTACAGTCCATGGGGTCACAAAGAGTTAGACACGACTGAGCGACTAAACCTACCTACCAAAACACTACACTGTACTGCCCCTCTGGAAATATACCAATGGCTAATCCTAAAGGAGACCTTCCTTGGTGGCTCAGTGGTAAAGAATCCACCTGCCAATGCAGGAGACAATGGGCAGAGGAGCCTGGCAGGCTACAGTCCATGGAGTCGCAAAACAGCCAGACACAACTTAGGGACTAAAACACAGCAACAATCCTAAAGAAATCTTCAACTGGTCAGTTAGGTTACCTGGATGGAAATATCAGAATCCATGAGTTAACTGCCTTTCAAATGACAAAATACTGAATCCATTTCTGTTAAAAAAAAATTTAAGTGAGAAGAATACTCTTTGTTTTAGGCATCTTGACAACATCAGAAGTCAAGAAAGAAAAAAAACAAAACCAGCTCTTTCCTTGGATAGCCTCAGAGTCTATTGCCAGTCCCCAATTACATCACCTTTCCTCTGACCATAGTGTGTCATGCATACATGTGTGACTTCACCCAACACCACTTCTTGCCGATGGTGACAATGGAGGCCCCATATGTCTCTGTGGACTGAGAGGTCTCATTTGGTTGCTATAGGACCCATATGCCCTTCAGAAAGAACATCTTAAAGAAAAGTGCATCAAACATACATGCAGAAAATACCTTAGATAATTCTTGGCTCGGGCATTGCCTAGCTCTGGATAAATTTGGGTAAACTGCTTCATCATCACTGACCTCAGCTTCCTCATTAGGAGAATGCGAAGTGAAGTGAAGTTGCTCAGTTGTGTCCGACTCTTTGCGACCCCCATGGACTGTAGCCTACCAGGCTCCTCAGTCCATGAAATTTTCCAGGCAAGAGTACTGGAGTGGCTTGCCATTTCCTGCTCCAGGGAGTCTTCCTGACCTAGGGATCGAACTTGGGTCTCCCGTGTTGCAGGCAGAGGCTTTACCATCTGAGCCACCAGGGAAGCCCTAAACCCAGTAGATTGGGTTCTTATGAGGAGTAATTGAGGTCATGCAGGAAAAAAGAGATCACACAGTGCCTGAAACCTTGTAGGTACCTAATATAGAACTGGTGGTTTGAAATAATAATGTCAGAGTAGATGGAATCTATTTCCTCCACTCAATACCATGTAATGTGCTTTACTCTTTCTTTTAAAATTTATGCAATATATAACCAAAGTTTGGGGACCTGCTGCTGACTTAACCTGTAAATAGTTTGGGTGCATACTTACATCTACAGATGAGCCCTGATTTTACAAGAGAGTTGGGGCAGGCTGTCTGGGTCTGGCTGCCTTTTATCTGGGAGAAAACGAAATAATGTTCTACATAGTCATTCTGACTGCCATGTAACTGCCTTGAGAGGAGAGCTGGGACATAAGGAATTCAGAAAGCTGATCAAGTTGTGGATTTATCCAAAACATGTATATCTTGGGCTTCACTTTAGTGCCTGCCAGAGGGACAGGTATAATGTTAGCATACGTTTATTTTGTTTCTTGTGCTTATATTTTCAAGTTCTTGCTTTGCTAACTCTGGTATTTAGTTCAGACAAAAACTATGTGAGAGGTACAAGACAGGACTGGAAGCAATGATATTTCCTGAAGGGTTGCTATGTGCCAGACATTTTACACAGCAATACCTTGGAAAGAAACAGAGATTGCAATAACCAGGAGGTCAATTATAGGGGGAATTGTCACTCTGTATTTGTTGCCCATTGGTATAGTTTTGAGCCATGGCTGATTCACGTCAATGTATGGCAAAAACCACTACAATATTGTAAAGTAATTAGCCTCCAACTAATAAAAATAAATGAAAAAAATAAACAATTTGAGCATAACAAAAAAAATAAAATAAATAAAGAATGGGAATATATGAGCTCCTGTGCATGTCTATGATTTTCTGGAGAGAAAATATAGATATTCCTAATTCAGACTCATCTGGTACAGAATGATCAATGGCTATTGAGTATAGGAATACTTGATTGTTATGGTCACAACAGAATGAGAATATACATGTTAAACCAAACAGAAGATATTATATATATATTGTTTGTGATACTAGCTCCAAGAATCTATCACCTATATAGAGAGCTGATCATTAAAAATTCATATTATCATGGGATTTACTTCCATTGGGAAAGCTGATGAGGGACAATTAGTATGAATGAAATACCAAGAAGTGTATTTAACAGTTCATTTGTGATAACCAGGAATTGAGATCTGTATTAGGGATCTCCAGAGAAATAAAACCAATACTGTCTCTCTCTCTGTCTTTATAGATATAGATATAGATACACAGATATAAATAGATATCAGACATAGATAGATATAGGTATCAGTTCAGTTCAGTCGCTCAGTCATGTCCGACTCTTTCCGACCCCATGAACCACAGCACGCCAGGCCTCCCTGTCCATCACCAACTCCCGGAGTTTACCCAAACTCATGTCCACTGAGTCGGTGATGCCATCCAACCATCTCATCCTCTGTCGTCCCGTTCTCCTCCTGCCCTCAATCTTTCCCAGCATCACGGTCTTTTCCAATGAGTCAGCTCTTCGCATCAGGTGGCCAAAGTACTGGAGTTTCAGCTTCAACATCAGTCCTTCCAATGAACACCCAGGATGGATCTCCTTTAAGATGGACTGATTGGATCTCCTTGCAGTCCAAGGGACTCTCAAGAGTCTTCTCCAACAACACAGTTCAAAAGCATCAATTCTTCTGTGCTCAGCTTTCTTTATAGTCCAACTCTCACATCCATACATGACTACTGGAGAAACCATAGCCTTGACTAGACAGACCTTTGTTGACAAAGTAATGTCTCTGCTTTTTAATATGCCGTCTAGGTTGGTCAGAACTTTCCTTCCAAGGAGTAAGTGTCTTTTAATTTCATGACTGCAATCACCATCTGCAGTTATTTTGGAGCCCCCCAAAATAAATAGGCAGATATAAATATGTATCTATCTATACAGATTGATTTAATTGATTGACACATACATGGTGGTGGTTTGTCGTGTCTGACTCTTTGCGACCCCATGGACTATAGTCTACCAGGCTCATCTGTCCATGGGATTTCCCAGGCAAGGATACTGGACTGTTGCCACTTCCCTCTCCAGGGGATCTTCCCTCTCCAGGGATTGAACCTGAGTCTCCTGCATTCCAGGCAGATCCTTTAGCAACAGAGAAGCCCTGATATACATACATACAGATATATATTTATATACATATATATATATATATATGTATATATATATATAGTGGTTTAGTTATTAAGTCGTGTCCAACTCTTACGACCCTTGGACTCTAGCCTGCCACGCTCCTCTGTCCATGGGATTCTCCAGGCGAGAATACTGGAGTGGGTTGCCATTTCCTTCTCCAGGGGATCATCCCAACCCAGGAATCGAACGCAGGTCTCCTGCATTGCAGGCAGATTCTTTACTGATTGAGCTACAAGGTTCTGTGAAGGTATCTGTTAGAGAGATTACTGTTTAAATCAGTAGACTTTGAGTAAAGTAGAGTACCTTCCATAGTGTGTGCCTCATCCAATCAGCTGAAGGCTTTAATATGAAAAAGACTGACCTCCCTGGGGAAGATGGAATTCTGCCAGGAGACCGACTGCTTTTGAACTCAAACTGCAACTCTTCCTCATGTCTCCAACCTGCCAGCCTACCCTACAAATTTTGGACTTGCCGGCCTCATAATCACATACGTCAGTGCCTTGAAATCAGTCAGTCAATGTACAAATAGATATCGATTATATATGTAATATATATATTGATATTATATATCATAATATATCGATATATATCAATATATAGTACATATTGATATGTAATACATATTCATATTGATTATATATATAACATATACATTGATGTTATATATAATGCACAATGATATAGATTATATATTGATAGTGATTATATATAATATATTGATATCATATAATATATAGATGTGTATTATATATTGACATTACTTATATATACATGATATATTATATATTATATTATATACATATTATGTATACTTATATATAATTATATATACTATTATATATAATATATACTATTTCTATATCATATATATTGATACTGGCTATATACACATAATATATATTGATATTCTATATATAATCAAGATCAGTATCTTCCTATATTTACAATGACATTGATTTTAAGGAACTGACTTATGCAATTATGAGGCCAGGCAAGTCCAACATTTGCAGGGTAGGCTGGCATGTTGGAGACCTGAGGAAGAGTTGCAGTTTGAGTTCAGAGGCAGTCTCCTGGCAGAATTCCATCTTCCCTAGGAAGGTCAGTCTTTTTCGTATTAAAGCCTTCAGCTGATTGGATGAGGCACACACTATGGAAGGTACTCTACTTTACTCAAAGTCTACTGATTTAAACATTAATCTCTCTAAAAGATACCTTCAGAGAAACATCTAGAATACTGTTCAAACAAATATTTGGATACCATGGCCTAACCAAGCTGACACATTAAATTAACCATCCTATGGTCCTATGTATTTCATCACAGCCTATGAAAATGTTCCTTCTATTAACAATTGTTTTGGTTACAAGTATATGCTAGGTTGGGCTTCCCTGGTAGTTCAGCTGGTAAATAATCCTCCTGCAAAGCAGGAGACCCTGGTTCAATCCCTGGGTCAGGATGTTCCCCTGTAGAAGGGATAGTCTACCCTCTCCAGTATTCTTGGGCTTCCCTGGTGGCTCAGACAGTAAAGAATCCACCTGCAGTGCAGGAGACCGAGCTGGCTACAGTCCATGGGGTTGCAAATAGTTGGACACGACTGAGCGCCTAAGTACATACCTTAAACATAACTTCACCAATATGGCACACCACCCCCAACCTCAGGGTGTTCTTTCTCACATTAGGATGATTTTCCCCTTCTTCAGCTGCCCTTGATAGAAATTGAAACATAGTATTTTCCAAGAAATCGTGAAGAAAACAGAGAATGACTGAACTTAACTCCCACATGCCTTGAGGGGACTTCCAGAGAATTTGCTTTATGAATTTTCAAAATACATATTTCAGAGTGAACACATATATTACTTACTAGATAAAATTAACAAGCCAAAAACACATGCCACAATCAGCCACTTATAAATCTGTAAATGAGTGGTAGTTCTTTACAATTTGGAGAACACAGAAGAAACCCATCTGATGTAAACGATGAACTCTCGTCATTAAAAATCCTTAGGCAGTCCTCCATATTTTGCACAATTTCACTGGTGAATTCAATCAATACATAGCAAAAATACCAAACATTCACAAACTTTATAAGAAAATAAAGGAGGGAACACATCTTTTTTTTTTTATAACTTTTTCTCTTATATTGGAATATAGCTGATTAACAATGTTATTCTAGTTTCAGGCAGATAGCAAAGCTACTCAGTCATAAGTACATGTGTCCATTCTCCCCCAAATGCTCCGCCCATCCAGGATGCCACTTATCATTGAGCAGACAGAGGGAACACATCTTAACTCACTTTATGAGGCCAGCATTACCTTGCTACTAAAATTCACAAAGACATTTAAAAGAAAACTACAGATCAATATTATTCATTAGCATAAATCCAAATACCTTAAAAAATACTATTGATTTTAATCTGTTACATAAAAGAGGATAATCCATCATGAGCAAGTGAAGGTTAGCTCAGAATGAAAGACTGGTTTAACACTGAAAATCAAAATGGAAACCTAGCTCTTACAAGCACTCTGTTATGAAGATAATAGAGAGCTACATGCTAAGAGAAAAGATTCGCAAAGCATATATCTGACAAAGGACTTGTATCTAGAATTATTATTATTATTATTATGTTTTAAGTCACAAAATCAAGAGGAAAAAAACCCTCCAATTAGAAAATGGTCAGGGAATTTCCTTGTAGTCCAGTGGCTAAGACTCCATGCTCCCAATGCAGGGGGGCCTGGGCTGGATCCCAGTCAGGGAACTTGATCCCACATTCTGCAACTAAAGATCCTGCATGCCTCAACTAAGACACTGCAAAGCTAAATAAATAAATATTTTTTACAATGGACAAAGGATATGAACAGACATTTCGCTGAAAAGGATACAGGAATGACAAATAAATGACAAGCTGTTCAACTTCATTAGCTACTAGGGAAAAGAAAATCAAAACCACAATATCACTACACAGTTTTCTGAATGGCTAAAAAAAAAAAAAAAAAAAAAAAGACAGTGACTAAAACAAATGCTTACAAAGATGCAGAGAAGCTGAATTAGTCATACACTGATGGTGGGAATGTAAAGTGTAGCAGTTATTCTTGGAAATATTTTGGCAGTTTATTTAAAAAAGATGTTGGTACTATATGACCCAGCAAATGCACTCCTGAGCATTTACCCTAGATAAATGGAAGTTCATGTTCACGCAAAAATTGGAACACATTTATTTTTAGTAACTTTATTTGTAATAGCCCAAGTTGGGAACAACCAAAATATTCTATGGTAGGTAAATGACACAGTAAGTGTGATACATCCATACCATACTGTGAACTTTCACATGTACAAGCTGGATTTAGAAAAGACAGAGAAACCAGCGATGAAATTGCCAGCATCTGTTGGATCATAGAAAAAGCAAGGGAATTCCAAAAAAAAGCATCAATTTCTGCTTCATTGACTATGCTAGAGCCTTTGACTTTCTAGACCACAACAAATTGTGGAAAATTGTTAAAGAGATGGAAATACCAGACCACCTTACCTGTTTCCTCAGAAACCTGTATGCAGGTCAAGAAGCAACAGTTAGAACTGGACATGGAACAACAGACTAGTTCCAAATTGAGAAAGTAGTATGTCAAGACTTTATATTGACAACCTGCTTATTTAACCTCTATGCAGATTATATCATGCAAAAGGCTGGGCTTGATGAACCTCAAGCTGGAATCAAGATTACCAGAAGAAATATCAATAACCTCAGATATGCAGATAACACTACCCTACCATCAGATAGTGAAGAAGACCTAAAGAACCTCTTGATGAAGGTGAAAGAGGAGAGTGAAAAAGCTGGCCTAAAACTTAACATTCAAAAAACCAAGATCATGGTATCTGGACCCATCATTTCATGGCAAATAGATGGGGAAACAATGGAAACAGGGACAGAATTTATTTCCTTCTGCTCAAAAAACTCTGTGGATGGTGACTGCAGCCATGAAATTAAAAGACACTTGTTTCTTGGAAGAAAACCAATGACAAATCTAGACATCATAGTAAAATCAGAGACATTACTTTGTCAACAATGGTCCATCTAGTCAAAGCTATGTTTTTTCCATCAGTCATGTGTGGATGTGAGATTTGAATCATAAAGAAAGCTGAGTACCGAAGAAGTTGGACTATAAAGAAACCTGAGTGCTTTTGAACTGTGGTGTTGGAGAAGACTCTTGAGAGTCCCTTGGACTGCAAGGAGATTCAACCAGTCCATCCTAAATGAAATGACTCCTGAATATTCATTGGAAGGACTGATGCTGAAGCTGAAACTCCAGTACTCTGGCCACCCGATGTGAAGAACAGACTCTTCGGAAAAGATCCTGATGCTGGGAAAGATGGAAGTTAGGAGAAGGGGATGACAGAGGATGAGGTGGCTGAATGGAATCACCAACTTGACAGACATGAGTTTGAACAAGCTCTGGGAGTTGGTGATGGACAGGGAAGCCTGGTGTGCTGCAGTCCATGGGTTTGCAAAGAGTCGGCCATGACTGAGAGACTCAACTGAACTGAACTGAAGACCATACTTGGGGCTTTCCTAGTGGCTCAGATGGTAAAGAATAAACCTGTCATGCAGGAGACCCTGGCTCAACACCTGGGTCAGGAAGATCCTTTCAAGGAGGGAATGGCTACACACATCGGTATTCTTGCCTGGAGAATTCCATGGACAGAGGAGGCTGGTAGGCTTGAGTCCATAGGCCGCAAAGAATCAGACACCACTAAGAGGCTAAAGGTTTCACTGTTCACACAAGGCCATACTTAGTGGTGAAACACTGAATTATTTCTTCCTCCCCAACATGCTGAGATCAAGGCACTGATGTCCACACTCGCCACATTTATGGAGGGTCTATCCAGGGCAAAAAGATGAAAAGAGGAATAAAAGGCACCCAGGTAGGAAACGAATAGGTAAGACAATCTCTCTTTGAAGATGTCATGGTCTTATATACAGAAAATCTTAAGAAATGCACAGAAAAAGGTACTGGACTCACAAGTCAGTTTTGCCAGGTGGCAGGATATAATACAGTATTAATAGAGGAAACTCAATTGTATCTTTGTATACTTGTACCAGGCAGTAAGAAATTAAAATAAATTTATAACCACATCAGAAAATATGAAGTACTTAGGGAAAATACTTTCAAGCTACATATCCTGAAACTACTGTTGAGAGAAATCAAAGACTTAAATAAACAGAGAGATATTCCATGCTCATTGGTCAGAAGGTGCAATAAAGTTACCATGTCAGTTCTTCCCAAATGAAACTATAGAATCAACACAAGCTCACTGAAAATTCCAGAAGGGATTTTTGGGGGTAGGAGTTGACAAGAATATATTTAACTCCACATGGGATTACAAAGGACCAGGACCAGCAAATGTAACCTTAAGAAAGATGAACAAATTTGGAGCATCAACACTACCTTATTTCAAGACTTACTGTAAAGCAACAGGCATCAAGACACTGTGATACTGGCATCAAGATAGACAGGTAGACCATTGGAACAGAATAGATAGCCCACAAATAAACCCAACCACATAAGTACAACTAGTTTTTGACATAGAGAGGCAATTTATAGATAGAATTGATAGTCTTTTCAAAGGTGACGCTAGCGCAATTGGATAGTCCCATCCCTCAAATGTGGGCCTTAATACCTCTCACTACATATCAGCAAAAATTGACTCAAAATGGATGACAGGCCTAAAAGTAAGCCTAAGAAAAATCTAGAAGAAAATCTGTTCTGACCTTGTGTTTGGCCAAGTTTTCTCAGAAACAACAGAAATAAATCTGATCAAAGGCAGTTATTCAGAATATGTAGAGAGAGCTTTCAAACCTCAATATTAAGAACACAAACAACTGAGTTAAAAGTGGACAAAAGACTAGACCAGATACTTCACTGTTCATATGTGGATGGGAAATAAGCACATGAAGACATGTTCAACATCCCTGGTCATTAGAGAAATACAACTAACAACCACAATTTGATAGCACGACACAACTATTAGAATGTATTCAGTCACTCAGTTGTGTCCAACTCTTTGCGACCCCATGGACTGAGGCCCATCAGGCTCTTCTATCTATGGGGATTCTCCAGGCAAGAATACTTTAGTGGGTTGTCATGCCCTCCTCCAGGGGATCGACCCAACCCAGGGATTGAACCCAGGTCTCCCTCATTGCAGGTGGATTGTTTGCCATCTGAGCCACCAGGGAAGCCCACACAACTATTAGAATAGCTAAAATTTAAAACGACTCTCCATAGCAAGTGTGAGCTAGGATTTGAAGGAACTGGAACCATCACATACCACTGATGGAAATGTAAAATGCACAGCCATGTTGGAAAACTGCTTTTGTAGTTCATTGTAAAGGTGAAAACACACCTACCATATCATTCAGCCTTTCCACTCCTAGGTATTTACCCAAGCCACACAGAACTTATACATGGATGTTCATGACAGCTTTATTTGCAGTAACTAAAACTTAGAAACATCCCAAATGTCTGGTGGTAGGTGAAGGCATAAATAAATGACTGTACATCAGAGAATGGAATTCTGGTTTGCAATAAATTGTAATGAACTACTGATGCATGGATAAATCTCAAAATAATTACTCCGACTGAAAGAAGTCGAATCAAGGAAAGATCATATCATCATGCATGTGCATGCATGCGTGTGTGTGTGTGACAATAATAAATCATGTGCAATTCTAGAAAATGCAAAGTAATCTAATAGTGTTTGTTCCTAGTGATGGGGAGGGAAGTGTCAGGGAGAATTGAGGGTAGGGGTTGCAAGGAGCATGAAGAAATGTTTCTTATCTTAACTATGGAGATGATTTCATGGGTCATGTGTCAGAACATATCAAGTCGTACACTTTAAATGTGCATTTTGTTGCATGTCAGTTATACCTCAATAAAGCTTTTAAAAAATGAGACAAGCAGAAAGTGCCTCATTGACCTGTGGGACAATATCAAGTCACCAAACCTACATGGAATTGTCATCACTGAAGGAAAAGGAGGAAGTGAGGAAGGGACAGAAAAATATCTGAGCATTTAATAGTAGAAAATGTTCCAAATATGAGGCAAAATTATTAACTCACAGCTCCAAGAAGGCCTATGAATTCCAAGCAGAAAAAAATAAAAGGCTCACTGAGGCCCACCATTACTTAATTCGTTTGGAAAACAAAAATAAGCTGAAATACTTCAAAGCAGGCTGAGAATAAAAAGACACATTACAGAAAGGAGAGCAAACGTAAGACTGACTTTTCTGCAAAAATTAAAAACAAAACATCTGAAACAATCAGGGCATTGTTGCATAAATTCCAGTTTGTTCCCTAGAGCAGATTTTAATAAAACAGAATTAATTTAATCTACATGTGTTAACCTGTTCTGTGAATGTAGAAAATCACAGAAAATTGTAACCTTTCTTACGAAATAAAAGAATATCTACTCAGGGAAATGTCAGTCTGTTTTTATAGATTTGTATGAACTTGAGGAAAGTGTAAATAAAATCAAACAGATAATTTTGTTCTCTGTAACCTGTGATGTCTGGGATTAATGGAAGTTTTGAAATTAGGGTGATTGTCAACCATCATTCATACATTTGTGAGCTGTTCCACCTGTCTTAACAGCATGGATTAACTTGGCAATAGTTATAGATTCTGAAAAACTGAAAGAGAGACACTTGTTGTAGAATAACATACTGGTCACCGGGACAAATTCTGGAACAAGACTGCCTTTCTTTGAATCAATTCCAGGCTCTGCCACTTACACTATACGAGACCTTGCCTGATATTTAAGTCCTTGCTACCAAACTTTTCCTAGGTGTAAAATAGAGGTTATAAGAACAGCCACTTTATAAATTGTCACAAGATTAAATGGCTTAATGATCAATTGCCTGGCAAACATTTCAGTGTGTGTGTGTGTGTGTGTGTGTGTGTGAGAGAGAGAGAGAGAGAGAGAGTTTGATGCGTAGATCAAACACAAGTCAAAGTCAAATGTGGAAGAACTTTCAGAAATTAGTGATATAAAGATAAAAAGAGGATTTGGACTTGACACCAGGATTAATCTCCTTCTCTGGTCTAGCCTAGACTCAGTGAAGAACTGTGTACCTATGATGAAAATTATTAGAGATTCATTAGAAGATAAAAGACTTGTATTGCTTTTCAAAGCAGAACATGTTTTTTAGCTTTCCAAAAGTTGATGTAAATAATTATAAATCTGGCTAGAGGGGGATGTAGAAATGAGGAAGAGAGGTTGAAGGAAGGGAAGGATAGACATGGTAATAAGACAAAGAAAAGCTAAAGTGGCTGAGAAGAAACTGAGGGTTAAGTACATTATTTGAAGCTACTAGAGTCTCCAATCGAGGAACTAAAAATCTAAAGAAAGTATAAACTCCGAAAGAAAGAAAGCGAGGGCAGATTGAAGACACTTGTGAATGAATTAAATTCTCTTCTGTAAGAAGAACGTGATCACTTGGTGATGTCTGAAGTTGATGAATTATTGAAATAGCAGACTAAGAGCTTTACTTAAATATAACACAGTAACAGCCAAAACAATGCAAGCAGGAATTATTAAAATGATCTACCAGGAGAAGTGCAATTGGGGAGTGGGAAGTGATGGAGTCTCAGACCTTCACTTTTTTATCACAAACTCCTTTGTACTTTCTGATCATCACTACTTTATTTACCCATGTGCATGACTTCCTTTCAGTAAGAGCAATTTTTATTTTTAAGCATGGTTTCTAAAAGGTGGTGTGTCTGGGAGGAGGGTTGAAAGCTAATTGGCATGACTTTATCAAGGCTTTGCCACATGAAAGGAGATTTTATCTTTCATATCTTATGCACAGTGAAAACTTAAATTACTCAGCAACTCATGGTAATGAAGATCAGCCATTCATATGCCAATAACCCATGAATGTGTCTTAGCACAATGTTGGTAGTAAGGTTCAAGAGACATCCTGAAGACATCAAAATGCATTCAGCACCCTACAAGAGAGAAGTTGAAGGAACATATTGCCTTATAGTAATTTATCTATGAAACGGTCCCCAAAAGGGTGCTCAAAGGGCTCAATAGCAATTGAAAGAAAATTCAGCTCCTGACTCAATACCCCATTCTATGAGAGAGTATTATCAAATCAACTGGGTGGTTTTCTTGAGTACAGAAAATGACATTCTTTCATGTGTTGACTTGCAAGGTCCTTGGACCTCAGGGAAAACAAACAAATGGATCATAAAAAGGTGCTAGGGTCAGGAGAATGAAGGAAAACCTGAATGAGAGTGTAAGTTAGGTGAGTTCAGGCCAGAGAATCAGGCATTTGCCTAGAGTAAAGTCCAGCCACACCTGGAATGTAACCCAGGGGATCAGGTTCCTGGCTAGGGAGAAAGTGCCAAGCTTCTTTGGGCACCAGAAAGGAGAGACACTGGGCCTTCAAAAACCAGCCAAACAAGGATCTCCTCAGGACAGAGGGAACTGACATTAATAAGGAGTCCCTTGTGTTGGGCATTGAATGCATGCCAAGCACCGTGAAAAACATTTTCTTAACATTATCACGTCTTTTCTTCCTTACAAATATTCATCGCTTTGTACAGATGAGGACTCCAAAGCTAAAGAAGCAAACAAAAAAGGGAAAGGAAGTTGACCAAGGTAAGCACAGCTAGTAAGGCATGGACTGGGAGTGTATCTACAGGTATACTTTTTATAGGATCATGCCTGCAAACTGCCTCAGATCATCACAAAGAAGGGCATGAAAGTTTTAAGCATACACTGGAAGGAGAATTGGTTTCCAGAGAGAAAAGTATCTGAAATCCTATGTAAAAACCATCAGTCAGCCCTTCATTGCTGGTTCCTAAGTAGACTTGGGCAAAACCACTTGTTATTAAAAAACATTCCTAAGAACCTTAATTAGGGTTTCTGAAATTCAAACTCAAAGCACATACTGAGGCTTGCTCTGGAACTCTCTCTACAAGAGAGTCCATTTGAATCCAAGGCCCACGTTCTTTGAAGAATTTAGGACCGGGAATTCAAGAACATACAAGGACTGATAGGAGTATAGGATTCTTCATTTCTCATGACCATCCCAAGCCCAGATATCATCAATCATGTTCCATTTTGTGGACCCTGTCTGTTTCTGAGAGGGTCTGAGACAGACCCTGTCTGTCTGTTTCTGAGGCAGACCCTGTCTGCCCCCAAATCGCAAAGGGTCAGAGAAATTCTCAACCTCATGAAAGGAGTAAGGGGAAAGAAACAGGGAGAGAAAAAGAAATTAGAGGGAGAAACTGAGCATTTGCCTATTCCTGCCTTCATTCACACCCAGAAGTGACCAAGGTATGTGCACAATGAGGGGTGGCAAGGAGAATGGGATTTGGTGGGGGAATAGGGGCCCCAAAGCTATATTTTGTATTTTGATTACCCTTAAAACCTAAACAGCTGAAAGAAAAATAGAACAAATGTTATATATTTTTTTTTCATATTTGTTTGAAAACCTGTTAGTGATTTTAAAAGGATGGAGAAAGACAGCTTGGGGAAGGTGAAAGCCCTCGTGAAGGATAAGGGCTTAGAATAGTGGAGTAGTCAGTATTCTAAGAAGGCCCACAATGACCAGGATAGAGAATGGTGAGTGAGAATGGGGAGGTTGGCAAGGGCCACATCCATACATGACTACTGGAAAAGCCATCGCCTTGAATAGATGGACCATTGTTGACAAAGTAATGTCTCTGCTTTTTAATATGCTGTCTAGGCTGGTCAGAACTTCTCTTCCAAGGAAAAAGCTTCTTTTAATTTCATGGCTGCAGTCACCATCTGCACTGATTTTGGAGCCCCCCAAAACAAAGTCAGCCACTGTTTCCCTTGTTTCCCCATCTATTTGCCATGAAGTGATGGGACCAGATGCCATGATCTTAATTTTCTCAATGTTGAGCTTTAAGCCAACTTTTTCACTGTGCTCTTTCATTTTCATCAAGCAGCTCTTTATTTCTTCACTTTCTGCCATAAGGGTGGTGTTATCTGCATATCTGAGGTTACTGATATTTCTCCCAGCAATCATTGCAGCTTGTGTTTAATCCAGTGCAGCGTTTTGCATGATGTACTCTGCATATAAGTTAAATAAGCAGGGTGACAATATACAGCCTTGACATACTCCTTTTCTTATTTGGAACCAGTCTGTTGTTTCATATCCAGTTCTAACTGTTGCTTCCCGACCTGCATACCGGTTTCTCAAGAGGCAGGTCAGGTAGTCTGGTATTCCCATCTCTTGTAGAATTTTCCACACTTTACTGTGATCCACACAGTCAAAGGCTTTGGCATAGTCCATAAAGCAGAAATAGATGTTTTTCTGGAACTCTCTTGCTTTTTCAATGATCCATCGGATGTTGGCAATTTGATCTCTGGTTCCTCTGCCTTTTCTAAAACCAGCTTGAACATCTGGAAATTCACGGTTCATGTATTGCTGAAGTCTGGCTTGGAGCATTTTGAGCATTACCTTACTAGCGTGTGAGATGAGTGCAATTGTGTTGTAGTTTGAGCATTCTTTGGCATTGCCTTTCTTTGGGATTGGAATGAAAACTGACCTTTTCCAGTCCTGTGTCCACTGCTGAGTTTTCCAAATTTGCTGGGAAATTGAATGCAGTATTTTCACAGTATCATCTTTCAGGATTTGAAATAGCTCAACTGGAATTCCATCTCACCTCTACTAGCTTTCATAGTGATGTTTGTAGTGATGCTTCCTAAGGCCCACTTGACTTCACATTCCAGTATGTCTGGTTCTAGCTGAGTGATCACACCATCGTGATTATTTGGGTCATGGAGATCTTTTTTGCACAGTTCTTCTGTGAGCAGAAAAATGAAGAAGAACTAAAGAGTCTCTTGACAAAAGTGAAAGAGGAGAGTGAAAAAGTTGGCTTAAAGCTCAACATTCAGAAAACTAAGATCATGGCATCCAAGCCCATCACTTCATGGGAAATAGATGGGGAAACAGTGGAAACAGTGGCTGATTTATTTTTCTGGGCTCCAAAATCACTGCATATGGTGACTGCAGTTGATGAAATTAAAAGACGTGTACCCCTTGGAGGGAAAGTTCTGACCAAATGAGACAGCATATTAAAAAGCAGAGACATTACTTTGTCAACAAAGGTCCGTCTAGTCAAGGCTATGGCTTTTCCAGTAGTCATGTATGGATGTGAGAGTTGGACTATAAAGAAAGCTGAGTGCAGAAGAATTGATGTTTTTAACTGTGTGGTTGGTGAAGACTCTTGAGAGTCCCTTGGACTGCAAGGAGATCCAATCAGTCCATACTAAAGGAGATCAGTCCTGAGTGTTCATTGGAAGGACTGATGTTGAAGTTGAAACTCCAATACTTTGGCCACCTGATGCGAAGAGCTGACTCATTGGAAAAGACCCTGATGCTGGGAAAGATTGAGGGCAGGAGGAGAAGGGGACGACAGAGGATGAGATGGTTGGATGGCACCACTGACTCAATAGACATGGGTTTGGGTAAATTCCAGGAGTTGGTGATGGATAAGGAAGCCTGGCGTGCTGCGGTTCTTGGGGTCGGAAAGAGTCGGACATGACTGAGCAATTGAACTGAACTGAACTCTTTGTATTCTTGCTACCTCTTCATATTATCTTCTGTTTTGTTAGGTCCATACCATTTCTGTCCTTTATTGTGCCCATATTTGCATGAAATCTTCCCTTGGTATCTCTAATTTTCCTGAAGATATCTCTAGTTTTTCCCAATCTATTGTTTTCCTCTAGTTCTTTGCACTGATCACCGAGGAAGGCTTTCTTATCACTCCTTGTTATTCTTTAAAATTTTTGCATTTAAATGGGTATGTCTTTTCTTTTCTCCATTGCTTTTTGCTTCCCTTGTTTTCACAGCTATTTGTAAGGCCTCCTCATACAGCCATTTTGCGTTTTTGCATTTCTTTTTCTTGGGGAAGGGCTTGATCCTTGTCTCCTGTACAATGTCACGAACCTCTGTCCATAGTTCATCAGGCTGTCTGTCTATCAGATCTAGTCCCTTAAATCTATTTCTCACTTCCACTGTATAATTGTAAGGGATTTGATTTAGGTCATATCTAAAAAGTCTAGGGGTTTTCCCTACTTTCTTCAATTTAACTCTGAATTTGGCAATAAAGAGTTCATGATCTGTGCCACAATCAGCTCCCGGTCTTGTTTTTGCTGACTGTATAGAGCTTCTTCAACTTTGGCTGCAAAGAATATAATCAATTTGATTTCAGTGTTGACCATCTGGTGATGTCTATGTGTAGAGTCTTCTCTTGTGTTGGAAGAGGGTGTTTTCTATGACCAGTGCATTCTCTTGGCAAAATTCTATTAGCCTTTGCCCTGCATCATTCTGTCCTTCAAGGCCAAATTTGCCTGTTACTCCAGGTGTTTCTTGATGTCCTATTTTTGCATTCCAGTCCCCTATAATGAAAAGGATATTTTTTGGGGGTGTTAGTTCTAAACGGTCTTGTAGGTCTTCATAGACCCCTTCAACATTAGCTTCTTCAGCGTTACTGGCCAGGGGATAGATTTGGATTACCGTGATATTGGATGGTTTGCCTTGGAAACGAACAGAGATCATTCTGTCGTTTTTGAGGTTGCACCCAAGTACTGCATTTCAGACTCCTTTGTTGACTATGATGGCTACTCCATTTCTTCTAAGGGATTCTTGCCCACAGTAGTAGATATAATGGTCATCTGAGTTAAATTCACCCATTCCAGTCCATTTTAGTTTGCTGATTCCTAAAATGTTGATGTTCCCTCTTGCCATCTCCTGTTTGACCACTTCTAAATTGTCTTGATTCATGGACCTAACATTCCACGTTCCTATGCAATACTTATCTTTACAGCATTGGACCTTGCTTCTATCACCAGTCATATCCACAACTGGGTGCTGTTTTTGCTTTGGCTCCATCTCGTCATTCTTTCTGGAGTTGTTTCTCCACTGGTCTCCAGTAGCATATTGGGCACCTACCGACCTGGGGAGTTCATCTTTCAGTGTTCTATCTTTTTGCCTTGTCATACTGTTCATGGGGTTCTCAAGGCAAGAACAATGAAGTGGTTTGCCATTCCCTTCTCTAGTGGACCACATTTTGTCAGAACTCTCCACCATGACCCGTCCTTCTTGGGTGGCCCTACACGGCATGGCTTGATTTCATTGAGTAGACAAGGCTGTGGCCCATGTGATTAGATTGGTTAATTTTCTGTGATTGTGGTTTCAGTCTGTCTGCCTTCTGATGCCCTCTCTTCGTGCTTACTGTCTTATTGGGGTTTTTCTTACCTTGGACATGGAGTATCTCTTCATGGCTGCTCCAGCAAAGTGCAGCCGCTACTCCTTACCTTGGACATGGGGTATCTCCTCACAGCTACCACCACTGACCTGGGACGTGGGGTATCTCCTCGCTGCTCCAGCACCACGCAGCCCTGGAGTTTTGAGTGGGGGATGCAAAACGCACCATTTATTTTTCAGAAAGATCAGTCTGGCTACTGGATGGAGAAGGAAGTTTGGTGCAAGTGGGGGACCAGTTAGGAGGCTTGGCAGGACCCCACAAGAGGCACAATGGTTGATTCCAGCGAAGTTGGAGAGGTTCAAGTGGTGTTTGGGTGGTAGAGGTGATAGGAATAGCTGAAGGATGAGATAATGACCAGAGGAAGATGTGGGTGTGCGAAAGAAAAGAAATAAGGGTGCTCTCCATTTTTATTTCACTTGAATATCCGAGTCAATGTGGTGTTATTCATCGAGAAGGGGAAGGCTACTCTGGGAGAAGCCAAGTTAGGGAGAGTTGGGTCAGGAGATAAAAAGAAACTCAGGAGTTCCTTTTTTGCCATTTAAGGATGAAATGTCTATGAAACATCCAGGTGGAGATGTCAAATGAGCATACAAAGAAGTGTGAGATCACAGCCTCTTATCTTCCCTCCCATGCCCCAACCCCCAACACACAAATGGGACCATATACTGTCCCCTCTCTGCAGTTTGATTTCCTACATATTTTGAAGGTGCTCCTAAGTCAGATCCTATAGACATGACTCGTGCTTGTTAATGATTGCATAAGAATCCATAGAATGGCTATACCACAATGTTTTCAGTCATTCCCCAATTGATGAGTGCTTACTCTGTATCCTAGTTTGCCCCATCTTGCAGTGAACAGGAAGAGAAATCTAAACCCTAGCACCCAAAGTTCTTGTTGTCCCGCTTTAAACCAACTCCCATGCATGTACAGCCTGGAACACTGAAAGCAGGACCTGACTGAGGACATCAAGGCTGGACCATGCACGACCTTGGAGAGAAGTCAGGTTTAGGGCCGGCCCAATTACTGTCCAGTCCTTCTCAGTCTATTCTGCTGGCTTGTCATCCTCAACCCAACTTCCACATGTTGGCGTGTCTCAGGGAATAGTTGTGCACATTCCTCTCCTAACAGTACCCTCTTGAGGTGATTCTTCCCAGTCTTGTGGCTTTAAATACTACCTGTGTCCTGTTGTCTTGATAATTCTGCTCTTGCAGCCTACATGGAGAGTGGACTTCTCCAAACCTCAGACACTTAACAAGTGCAAATAGGAACTCTTGACACATATGCCCAATTGTCTTTCTTCCTTCTCCAAACCTATCACATCCACTGCCTGTATTCTCCGCAACTATATATAACACCTTCTTTACCAAGACTTGCAAGAAAATACTCTCATAGTAATCGTTCATGTCTTGAGTTTGTTCACCAACTGCCTTCCATCCACCAGCAAGTGATGTTTGTTCTCTTTCCAAAATATCATGAGAACCCATGCACTATTCTTTAAATTCATGTAGCCTTTCTGGGCCAAGCCACTGCCATCTCCCAAGTGGGCTACTGCAAGAGGATTCAAATTGGTCTCCCTGCTTTGCCTTGTGCCCCGCCTACTTATGGTATTTTCCACAGAGAGCAGTCAGAGAGAAATTACTGAATATAATTAATCATGGCACTCCCTTGGTTCAGTTCTCTCTCTGGCTCCCCAGAGCTCTCTGAGTGAGAATGAAACTCCATCATGGCTCCTTCCCACCACTGCACTGTCCTTTGTTCCCTCCATCCCCTCTCTCACTGGGCTCCAGCCACACTGGCATCCTTTCTGCCCCTCCAGTGCCCCTCTTTTCTGCTACAAGGCCAGAGGAATTGCAGTTCTCCCTGCTGGGCAGGCTTTCCCCCTGTTTCCCAGCAGAACTGACCACATATTATTGTCCTCAGAAAGGCCATCCCTGACCTCTGCCACTTCTCTTGGGTTCTAGGTGGTGTGTAGCAAATCATTTCATTTATTTCCCTGAGGGCATTTGTAGCAACCTTTAAGTGCTTTTATAATTTCTGCCATTTTTATATTCCCCACTAGAAAGTAAGTTCCTTGGATGCGGGGGCTCTCTGTCTAGAAGAATGGCTGGTACAGGGTAGCCCTCCATAAATACTTACTGAAGGGTCCTCTCCCTCCCTCTCCTGACACTCCACAGGGCCCTTCACTTTTGCCTCAGTTACAGCAGCCAGTAGTCAGAACACTTTTGATTGCAGATGTGGCCAGGAACTGAAAAGAGGAGAAGGGGACGTCACAGAAGCCTCTGTGAGAAAGGACTTGGAGAGTATTCCCCAGCTGCTCTCCTTGTCACTGGAGTAGCCCTGCTACTGTTGCTGGCATGTCAAGGGCCTAGGAATTGTCTTCTGACAAGTTTGTGGATTCACTGACCAAGCATGACTTTACTTCACCTCTTTCTCCTACTGTTTCACCAATTTCTGCTGGCCATGTGGGCTGGAAGTCAAAGCCAGAGAAAGAGAACTTTTTGAGTTCTCGTCCTTGAATTGGTCCCTCTTGTCCCTTCTGCCTTCAAACAATGGGCTGAGTAATTCTTCTTGCCATCCCCTGACCCCCTACCCACCAGCAATCATGGCTTCCTCCTTGGCCTCTGCCTCCTTGGGTCCCTCTTGGCGGCCACCTGGAATGGTGAGGCACAGCTCATCTGCCTCCTGCCTATAAGCAACCTAAGATTCTCAGGAGGTGGCTCCTAAGAGTGGTGACAGTGGCCACCTTGGTCAAGGCACCAGCTGCACAGCAGGCTCTTCCTAAGTCTATGTCCCTGTCCTTGGCTGGCACTAGCCCTGTCTAGGGGTAGAGGGCTTGACTTTGCATGCTGGCAAGGCACATGTTTGTATGTCTGCTTCTCAGTCTTCTTGGGATGCTTTCCAGGCAGCGATGAGAAAGCACTGCTTCACACCCCATGGTGACCCAGTCAGTTCTGAAGGTACAGGGTTGTTCAGGTCAAGACAATGTTGCCACCACGGAAAACAGCTTTATATACCCATGGAAGGTAGATGGACTGGAGTGTGGGGGAGGAGAGAATATGTGCTGGGCAGATGAAATTCCATGGCCACTATAGTCCAATCACATAGCGCATATAGCCCTCTGCTAGCATTTCTCTTATTTGTATGGGGAGCCCAAGCTTTAGTGGAGTGAGACATCCTGAGGAATGGCTCCATGGTTTGATCAGTTTTTATATTTGACCCCGAAGTCCACAGTTCAACATCTGGCTCATGGTAACTGTGAAACTGCTATTTATGGAGGGAAAGGGGGAAAGGGGGAAGAGTTGTTCTTGGAACTGGTCACATCTGACTGTCTCTTTTTTTATTCTGTCAGCTCTGTCTCAGTGCTGACTGTGTGTGTGTGTGTTCATGTGTGTGTACATTTATACGTATATTGATGGGTTCCCCCCAAGTTTTATTGAGATATAATTGACATATAACACTATATAAGTTTAAAGTGTATAACAAAATGATTTGATACATGTACATATCACTAAAATGATTACCACAAGAACTTTAATAAACATCCATCACCTCAGTTACACTTTATTTTCCCCTTTTAATAAGAGCTTTAAATATCTACTCTTAGCTACTTTCTGTGTTGATATTTAGTTTGTATTAAAGATCTGATCATACTAAGTCCCTCCTTGAATGTGTTGAGTGGGCCCTGTGAGCTTGGGTGTAGAGTCCAAGCATCTTAGCTTTCTTTTCAGGGCCCCTATACCTTCTAACCCCATCTTCCACCATATACTCTTGGAGATCATGAGCTCTGTCCACATAAGATGATTAGACATGACGAAAAGTGACTATGTATGTGCTAGCATGCTATAGGGCCTCGGACACAGACTAATCCCTCTGTCTGTGCTAATGGAATGCTTTCCATTCTGCCTCAGCGTGCTGGGCTGCTACTCATCTTTCAGAGGTCACCTTGGGGATTTAGTCTTCTGTGAAGTTTTTCTTGATTTCCACCAGAAAAGCTTATTGGGTGGGTCCTCCCTTCTGGAAGAAGTAGGACTCTAGCCTCTGTTGCACTCTACTCTAATGGTTGCTTGCTTGCCTACCCTCTCAGCATTTGGCCTTCCTCTCTGCTCCAATACACACTGCTCATCTTTCCTCACCTTGCCCACACCTCCAACACATCAACATTCACTACTCAAGTACCACACTGCCTGTCTCTAAGCCCCCAGTGCCAAGTGGTGGGTAAGCTTCCCTAAATATTAACTGGTGAACTGGGAAGAGACACCTCATCCTAGAGAGATTTCTGGTTTTGTTTTTGTTTTGAACATGGATGTGCCGTTCATGGTTCACATTGGGAATGTCAGCAAGTCGAGGGCAGAGACAAGAAGAAAAAAATGCCTGTCTCTGGACCAAGTCCTGTCCCTGGCTCTTGATTTGACTTTCCTCACCCATCATGGAGGATGGCACTAAGAACAGAATGCTCTTGATTCCTCCCCTGCTTCCAGGCTGCATGAATTGAGGCTGAGTGTGTGGGAGGAGTTGGGGGGCTGAAGAACACCCAGGTCCCTAGTTCTCCCATAGTCTGGAGCAGGGACAGGGTTTCCAGCCCATACTGTCTGCTCCCAACATCAATCTCAAAACCGGTCCATTTCCTCTTGCTTCAGACCCCTGTATATCCCTAGGCTCCATAAATATTTGTGGCATGGCATTATGAATAAATGAGTACGTGTTCTTGTGTTCTTTATTTCTTCCGCGCAAGTGTTGTAGAGGAAGGAAAGAGCTGGAAAACGGGGAGGAATCTCTGAAAAAATGGGTCAGCAGTCTGCAGGGCTGGAGGGGGAGAGTGTCTCGTTAGCCCCAGCTCCAGTTCAGAATAGGAGTTGTTGCCTTGGTGGCCGTAATGTTGGGGAGAGTGTGTGCGTTGAGGTGGGGAAGAACCAACCCCTAAACGCGAGAAAACCATTTTTGCTTGGCTTTGTTTAGGCCGGGCAAGTGTTTTCTCAATGCCACCCACCTTCTCTTGCAAGGTGCTTGCTTTAATCATTTAAATGTTCTATGGGGAGAGAAGGATAAAACAAAAACTCCCTAAATCTATGTCAGAGTCCCTTGGTCCACATGGAACCCTTTCCCTGGCTTCCTCTGCATACACATCCAGTTGATCGAGAGGCTGAGAACCCACACTCCCTCCCGCCAACACCAAGCCTCCCGCTCCCGCCCCCTCCCACCGCCCGCTGCCCCGCAGCCCCGCATCCCCGCAGCAGCCACTGGGGGAACCAAAGAGACAGAAGCCTTCCCAGCTGCCCGGACCACAGACGCCAACACCCCCAGCCCCACACCACACGCCGCCCGCCAGCGCCCAGCACGCTAACCCACGACCGAGGGGCGGCACCAGCAGCGGGCTGCAGGCTGCAGTGACTCGCACCGGCGCGCTCCTGGCAGCGCTAGCCATCCCAGGTGACTGGGACTCGCTAGATCGGCTGGCCCGGGGTCCTCCGCCCCAGCTCGCGCCCCCGGCCCGGGTGCCCGCGCCCACCTGCCCTCCAGCCCTCTCCCGCCTCTCACTCCCCCCCACAGGATCGCCGGAAGGGAGGTCGCGGCAGCGGCCCGGCGGCACCGGCGACCGTGGCGACAGCGGCGACAGTGGCGGCGGCGGCTGCGGCGGCGGCGGAGGCTGCGGCGGCGACCGTGGCAGAGGCGGTGGCGGAGGCCTCCGTGGCGGAGGCGGAAGCAGAGGTGGAGGCCGAGGCCTCAGTAGAGGAGGCAGTGGCGGAGGCCACCCTGGGGGAGGCGGTGGCAGCCCTGGCGGAGGAGGAGGCGGAGGCCGCCCTGGCGGCAGCGGCCGTGGCGGTGGTGGAGGCCAGCGAGGCCGAAGCCGCCGCCGCCGCAGAGGCTGCGGCGCCCGCCTTAGGGGAGGCGGATGCGGATGCCGCTGCGCAAGTGGCGGCGGCGGTAGCGGCGGCGGCTGCTGCAGCCGCAGATGCAGATGCGGGAATGGGCGGGGGCTCTGAGGGGAACCCGGACTTTCCTATGGCCTCGCTGTACGTGGGCGACCTGCACCCTGAGGTGACAGAGGCAATGCTGTATGAGAAGTTCAGCCCGGCCGGGCCCATCCTCTCCATCCGCATATGCAGGGACAAGATCACCCGCCGCTCGTTGGGCTATGCGTATGTCAACTACCAGCAACCGGTGGACGCCAAGCGGGCCTTGGAGACCCTGAACTTTGATGTCATCAAGGGCAGGCCGGTGCGCATCATGTGGTCCCAGCGGGACCCCTCGCTCCGCAAGAGCGGAGTGGGCAACGTCTTCATCAAGAACCTGGGCAAGACCATCGACAACAAGGCTCTGTACAACATCTTCTCGGCGTTCGGCAACATCCTGTCCTGCAAAGTGGCCTGCGACGAAAAGGGGCCCAAGGGCTATGGGTTCGTGCACTTCCAAAAGCAGGAGTCCGCGGAGCGGGCCATAGATGCGATGAATGGCATGTTCCTGAACTACCGCAAAATTTTCGTTGGGAGATTCAAGTCGCATAAAGAACGAGAGGCCGAAAGGGGAGCCTGGGCCAGGCAATCCACCAGTGCTGACGTCAAGGATTTCGAGGAAGACACCGATGAGGAGGCCACCTTGCGATGAAAACATCCCAGGAGCGAGCCAGCCAGCAGAGCCAAACCTTGGCTCCCACCCGGTTTACAACCCCACCCCCATCCCATTCTCCCCAACCCACCAGCAGTGTATTGTATTGGGAGTGCAGGTCTCTCTCTCACCCCTTCCTTCCTTCACTCCACCTCTGCCTTCCTGTTTGTCCCTCTCTGTGTCTCTCTTGACTTCCCCCTTCCCTCCCCTCCCCTCCCCTCCCCCCACACCCACCTTGGGTGTTGTGAATAATCTTGCTAATCTGTGCCACTTGATAGTTAAAGGCTGCCTCTTCTCCTTGTGGTTTGGTTTAAAAAGCACTTTCTCTCTTTGTTTATTGCACAGGTGATGCAATGTCATGGTAGAAACATCAGGAAGGAGAAGGAAATCAGATGAGGGAAAACCAAGAGAGTAATTGCTCCCCATGACCCTACTACCCGGAGACAACCACTTTTACCATTTTGGTGTGCTGTTTTCCAGGCTCTCTTATCTCCTTCTCTCTCTCTCTCTCACCCTTCCTCACCTCCACCCCGCCTTCCCTTTTAACACAGTGTTATAGAATGGTTCATGTATGTGGTGTTTCTTAACCTGCTTTTTCAAAAACTAAAACCAAACAAATGTCAACCCATTGAACTTCTTTCCGTGTTATTCAACAGGCTTGAGAAAGGCATCTTCAGTGCCTGCAGAGTGTATCTATGGACCCTAACATTTCTGTAATCATTGCCACATTGTTGGACATTTAGGTGGTGCCTAGTTCTTTCCCTGTGTTTAAACCCAGCACTGTGTATACTCTGATGAGTGAATTCTTCCTTGTCAAGCCAAATCTTTGCTAGCGTACAGGATGTTCTTAATTGTGGACTTGCAGGATCCACATGTGGACATTTTAAAGACTGTTCCTGTGTGTTGCCAAATGGCCCCTTCATAAGCATTGTACCAATTTACATTCATGCCAGTCACCTCAAGTAGTAAAAATAGTATGCCCATTTCCCCTGCATAGTCTCCTGGTCACTGTAATTGGTGTGTGTGCGCGTGTGCGCGCGCATGCGTGTGCCTGTGTCTTGGCCCACTTGATGGTTGTTTTGCTGAAATTAAATACTGTTTATCACCTCCTTTCCCTGAGCCCACTTTCTGCTCTTTTCCCCATTCTCAGAAAAATAATCCAGCTTCATTTTAGGAAAAAAAATTCACAAGCAGACAAGTCAACAGAAGAAAATTAATTTCACAAGTAATCAGTCTTAATGACCTCCCTGAATCATTTTCTTCTGCATCTAATAGTTACTATGAAGTACATGAAACATATTAGGCTGTATCTCTCTAGGATGTTTGTGATTCATTTGTCATGTATGTATATAGTAATGTACATATTGTTTTTATACTTGCTTTTTGACTCCTAAATGTGTGTGTGTGTGTTTATACACACAGTACTCTTTAACTTCATTTCATTAAAGATAATTTAAAAATATTATTTCTGGTTGTTAATATTTCATTGAATTAATAACTAAATGAGTAGATACATATATGATTTACTGCCCTTTCTCCTTTTGTCAGAAAAATTATTCAGCTTCATTGAAGGAAAAAAAATTATGAAACATACAAGTTATCCATGTCTTTGTGTGTTCGTGTTTATACATGTTTTAACTGTTTCCTCATTGTTGCACTTCTAGGTTGTTGCTCATTTTTCCTTATACAAAGCTATCTAGTGAATTATAGTACACAAATCTTGCTCACTTTCCAGATCATTTCCTAAACAAATATTGAAGAGAGAAAAATTTAAGTATCAATCTATACGGGCAGTTTGGTGGCGAAGTGCATTAGTAAATGATCATCTGTAAAGATAGTATTTTATATTTGTAAGATGCACCAGATATTGTAAGGGACCTAGATTACCTGTATTGTTTTCTGCACTTGGTATTGCAGTCATTTCTGTATTTTCTCTATATTTTATCAGGGAAACAGGAGCTTTTTTGTTTTTATTTTAGGCATATTTTATACAGTCTGTACACGAACATAATAGAAAGTATTTTTGTTTATATAGCAAAAGTCACTCCTAATACCACTGCTTGACAAAATACATTTTAAATACATAAATATCTGTATGTTGTTGTTGTTCATTCACTAAGTTGTGTCCAACTCTTTTTGACCCCATGGACTGTAGCACCACTGTTCATTATCTCCCAGAGTTTGCTCAAATTCATGTCAATTGAGTCGGTGATGCTATCTAACCATCTCATCCTCTGCCGCCCCCTTCTCCTTTTTCCTTCAGTCTTTTCCAACATCAGGGTCTTTCCCAATGAGTCATCTCTTCGAATCAGATGGCCAGATTATTGGAGCTTCAGCTTCAGCATCAGTCCTTCCATTGAATATTCAGGTTTGATTTCCTTTAGGACGACTGGTTTAATCTCCTTGTAGTCCAAGGGACTCTCAAGAGTCTTCTCCAGCACCACAAATAGATATCTACATACCTTTATATTTTAAATAAAATATGCATTTTTTCATTGAAAGTTATTTTCACTGTAATAATTCTCTGGGACCATATTTCTAAATAAATGTTCTCCTTTTGTTCTGTTGTTACATAATATGCCATCATAGAGATGAGCTATAATTTCTACAACCAAGCTTCCTTGGGCTATGTTTAAAATAATTCTGAATTTTTACTTGTAAGATCAGTTCTATGATGAGCACCTTTGTACCTGAATGTCTTGAAATATTTTATTATTTTCTACTCCTTACTATTTGAATTGTTTAATGTATATGGATATGTCAAATATTTTTTTTTTTGGACTTTTGCCCACATTTCACTCTTAAAGTCTGTATCAACTGGTAGTGTAGGAGAGTGTACATACCCCCGCCCAACTTCTTAAATTGGCCCACGTATTTTTTTAAAGTTTTGTGAAATGAAAATGATTTGTACATTTTTATTACTTCATTTAAAAGTGCATTTAAAAATGAGATCAAGCACATCAAAATATACATAAGAACCACTTCAGACATTTATTTCCTATATATTTACAATTTTTCATGATCCATCTATAAGGAGTTTTAACAACTATGGACATATTTTATCCCATAATTTGCCTTTCAATATATTATGAAGATACCCAAGGCATCTAAGCCTCTTCAGTTTTATTCTAAATCTCACCATCATTTTATAAGACTGGACATTTTTTGGAAATATAACTGATTTGCAATATTATATCAGTTGCAGGTGTACACCATAGTGCATAGTATGTAGTAACTTGATATTTTTATCAATATAAATTATGCATCATAAAAGTTGTAAATAGTGACTATACATGCTAGGTTGCACATTACATCCTTGTAACTTTTTTTATTTTGTACCTACTAGTTTGTATGTCTCAATTGCCTTCACCTGTTGTGCCTATCCCCCACCTCTGTCTCCTTTGGTAACCACTAGTTTGTCATCTATATCTATGAAGTTGTTTCTGTGTTGTTATATTTATTCATTTGTGTTATATTTTAGATTCTACATATAAATGAAAGCATATAGTATTTATCTTTCTCTGACTTATTTCACTGAGCATAAAACCCTCTAGGTCCATTATATTATAGAAAAATGGCAAAATTTCATTTTTATGGTCAAATAATTCTCCATTATATACATAAATGTGTGTGTGTGTGTGTGTGTGTGTGTGTGTATCACATCTTTAGCCAGTCAACTGTTGATGGACACATAGGTTGCTACCACATCTTGCCTATTATAAATGTATTGTAGGTAACATTGGGGCACACATACCTTTTGAATTGCTTTCTTTGGATAAATGATCATGAGTAGAATTGCTTGATTATATGATAGTTCTGGTTAAAAATTTTTGAAGAACTTCTATACTGTTTTCCATTGTAGTTGCACCAATTTAGATTCCCACCAACAGTGCATGAAGGTTCTTTTATCCATATCCTTGCCAACATTTGTTATTTCTTGTCTTTCTGATGGTAGACATTCTGATAGCTGTGAGGTGATATCTCAGTATGTTTTTGCATTTCCCAGATGATTTTTGAGACTTGTTTTGTGGCCTAGCTTGTGATCTATCATGGAGAAAGTTCCATGCACAGAACTGGAATATTTTTAAGAGTGTCCTCATTTTGAATATTGAAGTAATTCCTATGTTTTTCCCATTAAATCCAACACTGTGCTGAATAATTTTGCTGTTGAATTGCTTTTCCTCCCCATTAAAAGGCATTTACTAGTCCTAGTCCTTTGTCTAGTCCAGGCTGTGAGCTAACACTTAAAAATTTAGACGAAGTTCAGAAATGTTGATTTTAAAGGAAGAAACTGAATCATATTTAATGAATACTTTAGAATTTAGACATTGTTTTTACAAGCTTTATAAAAGCTAGGGAAAAAGTCCCTGCCTGGGAGAAGAAATAACCTTATTTATGCTATATGATTCTATCAGACTCTCCTTATAAGTCAAGATAGCTTTGAAAATTTGGCAAAGATTGCAGGACAAAGAAACCATTGCTTTTAGGATTTATGCTTGTAGAGTATGGATTGCTGTTACTTATTCACAAAAATGATACATGTAACTCCATGGCTGATTCATGTCAATGTATGACAAAACCCACTGCAATGTTGTGAAGTAATTAGCCTCCAACTAATAAAAATAAATGAAAAAAAATTGATTATATTTGTGTATCCCATTATATAAGGGGGTTGAGAAAGACCACCTCCCTCCCAAGTGCACTTGTGTAGATATCTATTTGTAGTTCATGTTCAGCACAAGGAGGAATCTAGCTTCTGCTTTGATCTAATCAGTGTAAAATCTGTCTCATCGCCACTGAGAAAATAAGCTGAAAGTAATGAGGTGGCAGGGGATAGAGGAGAGAAGAAAGGAGAGGAGAGAGAGACAGCCAGCTAAATAACTACAAGGAAAAACCATTGCCAGAGTGGTAGCATAGTATTATGTAGACAAAGCCACTTAACAACTATCACTGTAGGAATCCAACTATGAATACAGTAAAGATTCTTTTAAGATATGTAATAAGAATGATTTCAGTTTAAATGGAAAAAAATGTTATATTGTTACAAAAAATATTATCCCTGTGCAGAGTATATAAAATAGTACAGAGTATACATTATTAGAGAAATGCAAATCAAAACCACAATGAGGTATCATCTCACACTGGTCAGAATGGCCACCATCAAAAAGACTACAAACAAAAATGCTGGAGAAGGTGTGGAGAAAAGGGAACCCTCTTACACTGTTGGTGGGAATGCAAACTGATACAGTCACTATGGAGAACAGTGTGGAAGTTCCTTAAAAACGTGGGAATAGAAGTGCCATAAGATCCAGCAATACCACTGCTGAGCATGCTCCCCGAGGAGACCAAAATTGAAAGAGACACATGTACCCCAGTGTTCATTGCAGCACTATTTACAATAGCTAAGACATGTAAGCAACCTAGGTGTCCATCGTCAAAGATGAATGAATAAGGAAGTTGTGGTATATATACACAATGAAATATTACTCAGCTATAAAAAAGAATGCATTTGAGTCAGTTCTAATGAGGTGGATGAACCTGGAGCCTATTATAGAGTGAAGTAAATCAGAAAAAGAAAGACAAATACTATATATTAATGCATATATATGGGATTTAGAAAGACGGTACTGATGATCCTAAATGCAGGACTGCAAAGGAGACACAGATGTAAATAACAGACTTTTGGGCTCAGTAGGAGAAGGCAAGGGTGGGATGATTTGAGAGAATGGCATTGAAACATGTACAGTACCGTATTTAAAATAGATGACCAGCACAAGTTCGATGGACAGGGAAGCCTCGCGTGCTGCAGTCCATGGGGTCGCAAAGAATCAGACACGACTGAGCAACTGAACTGAACTGCAAATTCGATGCATGAAGCAGGGCACCCAAATCCAGTGCTCTGGGACAACCCAGAGGGATAGGGTGAGGGGGGAGGTCAGAGGGGGTTTCAGGATGAGAGGAACACATATATACCTGTGGCCAATTGATGTTGATGTATGGAAAAAAATCACAATATTGTAAAGTAATTATCTTCTAAAATAAATTAATTTTTAAAAATTAATAAATTATGTACAGAATATATTAAAGTATTGAATGTATAAAATATTATGGTATAAACATAATTAAAATAATAAACTAAGTATACCTATGGCTGATTCATTTGATGTGTGGCAAAACCATCACAAGATTGTAAAGTAATTATCCTCCAATTAAAAGAAATAAATTAATTTTAAAAATATAAACTAAGATTTTTTCAGCACCTACATGTAAAATAATTACAGGTATTATGCTTCTAAATTCTTGCAGAGGTAGGTATTATTTTCTATCAATCCTCACGTCTAATTAAGCACAAAATTTCTGTTGGTTTTATCTCCATAATGTCTCTGGAATGTCCCTCCTTTTCTCCATCCCCACTTCCTTGTTTCTAGTTCAGGCCTCTATAATCTCTCACTCAGAATATCACAGTATGTTCTGACTGAACTCTGTTCGTAGTCTTGATCACTCCTAATTTGTCCTGTACACTGCAGCTAGAAAAAAGCATCTAAAACTTTGTATCTTTTCATGAAATTCCTATGCTTAAGGTTTTTCAGTGAAATTCTTTTACCTTCAGTATGGAGAAGTCAGGGTCTTTCCATGTGGCTCAGTGGTAAAGAACACAACTGCCAATTCAGGAAATATGGGTTCAATCCCTGGGTGGGGAAAATCCCCTGGAGAAGGAAATGGCAATTCACTCCAGTATTCTTGCCTGGGAAATCCCATTGAGAGAGGAGCCTGGAGGGCCACAGTCCATGAAATCACAAAAAAGTCAGATACCACTTAGTGACTAAACAACAACATGGAGGTGGCAATTTATGGCCTGGAATCCAGGACTTTTCCTTATTGAACACTTGATTACCTTTCCAGCCTCATTCCCAATCCCATAGTCCATTCCAGACCCACAGTTCCATATGCCATTGTTGCCCAGTCACCCACAGTTCTTGCAAAGCCCTGAGTTCTTTCTCCTCCAAACTGCTTATTTGCAGCTACATTTTGCCTAGACAATTCCTACTTATCATTCTGAACATTTCTCCTCCTCTAGGAAGTCTTCCATACTGATTCCCAGTTTCAACTTGTTATTTACTAGAGAGCTTTATAATTCTAGTCTGTTCAATCACTTAAAACACATAAGTATTACAATGGTCTTGTACTGCAAGTCATTGAAGTCATGAACATAATTGAATGATCAGGAATGAGGAGGGCACTGAGGACCCAAAGATGTATTAAAAGTACTCACAATTTTCCAAATGAAAACAATCTCTGCTTACATTACTTTTTTTATAAAAGCTTTTTAAAATATAATTTTAATACCATAAGTTCTTTTTAATGGCTGAGTAATATTCCATGGTATATATGTACCATAGTTTCTTTATCCACTTGTCTGCTGATGGGCATCTAGGTTGCTTCCATGTCCTGGCTATTATAAACAGTGCTGCGATGAACATTGGGGTGCACGTGTCTCTTTCAGATCTGGTTTCCTCAGTGTGTATGCCCAGAAGTGGGATTGCTGGGTCATATGGCAGTTCTACTTCCAGTTTTTTAAGAAATCTCCACACTGTTCTCCATAGTGGCTGTACTAGTTTGCATTCCCACCAACAGTGTAAGAGGGTTCCCTTTGCTCCACACCCTCTCCAGCATTTATTGCTTATAGACTTTTGAATAGCAGCCATTCTGACTGGCATGTAATGGTACCTCATTGTGGTTTTGATTTGCATTTCTCTGATAATGAGTGATGTTGAGCATGAAGATTTAATTTTTAAAGGTACAAATTTGATAACAAATACCAAAAAGCAAAGATTAAAAATCTAAAGTAGAGGTTACACCCTCAAAAATACAATATTAAAAAAATCAAAACAAGCTCACAAATATTATAAAAAATATATATGAAGTTTGCTTTAAAAATAGAGTCTTTTTTACAAGGTAATAGTAGTTTATAAAAATGAAAACTAAAGGAGTAATAGAGGGCTTGAGTTAGTGATGGACAGGGAGGCCTGGCGTGCTGCAATTCATGGGTTCGCAAAGAGTCAGACATGACTGAGCGGCTGAACTGAACTGAACTGAGAGGACTTAAAAATAATTTTTTTAATTAAAAAAATTATAATAGTAAAAATATGTCTAGAAATTTCTCTGAAGCTGTTGTGGGCAGTGTGGGGTCAGTTCAGTTTCAAATAGTTCCTTGTTCCAGCTTATACTTCTCAAGATCTGTAGGCCCCTTCCAATATAGTCAGTGTTAACTACAGGGTTTTAATCTGTTGCACCTGTCACTTCCAAGGCGGTTCCCTCTGTTTATTTTGGCTTCTTCTGTTTGCAGTTCTCTTCAGTGTCTAATTTCCGCCCTGACACAAGGGGGCGAAGGTGGTCACTTATTTAAGCTCACTTGTTCAGTCGTGCTGTGGGGAGGGAGGAACACCGAAAACAAATATCACTGGCGTGTGTGGGGGGTGCTTGCAGTGTCTCGGCCACACTGGGTTTGCACCTGCTCACAGCGTGTGTCCTTTTCCAGTCTACACTGCTCAGGCTTCAGGTTGCTCTGCAGTGGCACTGTCTAAAGTGGGCCCTGGGTTGTGTGCACTTCCCAGGTCTAAGCTGCTCAGGTTCAGGTTCTCGGGTACTCTACAAACGTGCACACTCGGTTGGGCCTGCATTTTGTGCCCTTCCCAGGTCAGAGCAGCTCAGGCGACCGAGTGCTTGGCAAGCGCACTCTCCCCAGGTGCGGTGTGTCTTATCACCTCCCCAGTCCCAGCCACTCGAATTCCTAGGTAGCAGCAGGCATGCCCTTTCAGGTGTGCCATGTATATCTTCTGGAGCTGACCTCTGGCTGCAACCCTCCTGGCCGATGTCAACCGTCCAGAATCCCAGGGAGTCTTGGTTAAGAACTGGAAGCCTGCTTGCAGTTTGGTAGAGGATGCCATCTCTGGGGCCGAGTTAGCCCCTTTCCGGCTCTGGCTGCCACCTACCTGTTTCCCTGCCTCTGGCAAGGGGATAAGCCTGTCTGCAGCTGGCTAGCTCTCCTCTGGTAATCACTGAGTCATTTTTTCTGTGAGCGGGCCTGAAAGTGCCTTCAGTTCAGTTCCGTTCAGTTCATTTGCTCAGTCGTGTCCGACTCTCTGCAACCCCATGAATCGCAGCATGCCAGGCCTCCCTGGCATCACCAACTCCATCACCAACTCCCGGAGTCCACCCAAACCCATGTCCATTGAGTTGGTGATGCCATCCAGCTACCTCATCCTCTGCCATTCCCTTCTCCTCCTGCTCCCAATCCTTCCCAGCATTAGGGTCTTTTCCAACGAGTCAACTCTTCGCATGAGGTGGCCAAAGTACTGGAGTTTCAGCTTCAGCATCAGTCCTTCCAATGAACACCCAAGACTGATCTGCTTCAGGATGGACTGGTTGGATGTTCTTGCAGTCCAAGGGACTCTCAAGAGTCTTCTCCAACACCACGGTTCAAAAGCATCAATTCTTCAGTGCTCAGCTTTCTTCACCGTCCAACTCTCACATCCATACATGACCACTGGAAAAACCACAGCCTTTACTAGACAGACCTTTGTTGACAAAGTAATGTCTCTGCTTTATAATATGCTATCCAGGTCAGTCATAACTTTTCTTCTAAGGAGTGTCTTCTAATTTCATGGTTGCAATCACCATCTGCAGTGATTTTAGAGCCCCCCAAAATAAAGTCTGACACTGTTTCCACTGTTTCCCCATCTATTTGCCATGAAGTGATGGGACCAGATACCATGATCTTCGTTTTCTGAATGTTGAGCTTTAAGCCAACTTTTCACTCTCCTCCTTCACTTTCATCAAGAGGCTTTTTAGTTTCTCTTCACTTTCTGCCATAAGGGTGGTGTCATCTGCATATCTGAGGTTATTCATATTTCTCCCAGCAATCTTGATTCCAGCTTGTGCTTCTTCCAGCCCAGCGTTTCTCATGATGTACTCTGCATATAAGTTAAATAAGCAGGGTGACGATATACAGCCTTGAAGTACTCCTTTTCCTATTTGGAACCAGTCTGTTGTTCCATGTCCAGTTCTAACTGTGGCTTCCTGACCTGCATACAGGTTTCTCAAGAGGCAGGTCAGGTGGTCTGGTATTCCCATCTGTTTCAGAATTTTCCACACTTTATTGTGATCCACACAGTCAAAAACTTTGGCATAGTCCATAAAGCAGAAATAGATGTTTTTCTGTAACTCTCTTGCTTTTTTGATGATCTAGCAGATGTTGGAAATTTGATCTCTGCCTTTTCTAAAACCAGCTTGAACATCTGGAAGTTCATGGTTCACATATTGCTGAGGCCTGGCTTGGAGAATTTTGAGCATTACTTTACTAGCATGTGAAATGAGGTAGTGCTTTTCGCGGGATGGTTCTTTCTCTCTCTCTCTTTTTTTCCTCTCTCTCTCTCTGGCTATCCCACAGTTTGGGTTTCTATCTTACATTAGCTCCCTCAGATTGCCCTCAGGGCATTCAGGCCTGGTCCTTACCCTAAGCAATGCAGCCTGCTCCTTCCTGTTCAGCCCCCTACTTGCTGGTGGTGGATGCAAGCATCTGGGCTACTTCTCTGCTGGGAGTTGCCATTAGGCACGTAATCTGTGGGTTTTATTTATTTATTCATTTATTTTTCCTCCTGGTTATGTTGCCCTCTGAGAGTCCAAAACTCCACACAGACCAGCCGGTAAAAGGGTTTCCTGATGTTTGGAAACTTCTCCTCTTTTAAGACTCCCTCCCCAGGATGGGTCTCCATCCCTAACTTTTGTCTCTCTTTTTATCTTTTACATTTTGTCCTACCTCCTTTGGAAGACAATGGGCTGCCTTTTTAGGTGCCAGGTGTCCTCTGCTAGCGTTCAGAGGTTGTTTTGTGGAATTTACTCAGCATTCAAATTATCTTTTGATGAATAGGTCGGGGAGAAAGTGGTCTCCCCATCCTATTCCTCCACCACATTTGGACCGCCCCCTTGAGTTTATCTTTTTGTATGGTATTAGGAAGTGTTCTAATTTCATTCTATTGCAGTTTTCCCAGCATCACTTATTGAAGAGGCTGCTTTGTTCCATTGTACATTCTTGCCTCCTTTGTCAAAAATAAGGTAACCATAGATGCGTGAACTTATCTCTGGGCTCCCTATCTTGTTCATTGGTCTATATTTCTTTTTTTGTGCCAGTACCATACTGTCTTGATGACTGTAGCTTTGTAGTATAGTTGAAGTCAGGAAGATTGATTCCTCCAGCTCCATTCTTCTTTTCAAGACAGCTTTGGCTATTTGGGATCTTTTGTGCTTCCATATGAATTGTGAAACTTTTTGGTCTAGTTCTGTGAAAAGTGCCATTGGTACTTTGATAGAGATCACATTGAATTTGCAGATTGCATTTCATATTATAGTCATTTTCATGATTTTGATTCTTCCTCCCCAGGAACATGGAATATCTCTCCATCAGTTTATGTCATCTTTGATTTCTTTCATCAGTGTCTTATAATTTTCTGTGTACATTTCTTTTGTTTCCTTAGGTAGGTTTATCCATAGATATTTTATTCTTTTTGTTGCAATGGTGAATGGGATTGATTCCTTAATTTCTCTTTCTGATTTTTCATTGTTAGTATATAGGAATGCAAGTGATTTCTGTGTATTGACCTTGTATCCTGCAACTTTGCTGAATTCACTGATTAGCTCTAATAATTTTCTGATAATTTCTTTAGGGTTTTTCTATGCATAATATCATGTCATGTACAAACAGTGAGGGTTTTACTTCATTTCCAATCTTGATTACTCTTATTTCTTTTTCTTCTCTAATTGCCATAGCTAAGACTTCCAAAACCATGCTGAATAATAGTGGTGAGAGTGGACACCCTTGTCTTGTTCCTGACCTTAGAGGGAATGCTTTTAGTTTTTCACCATTGAGAATAATGTCTGCTGTGTGCTTGTCATATATGGCATTTACTATGTTGAGGTAGGTTCCTTCTATGCCCATTATGAAGGACTTTAATAAAAAATGGGTGCTGAATTTTACCAAAGGCTTTTCCTCCATCTATTGAAATTATCATATGGTTTTTATCTTTCAGTTTGTTAATTTGATGTGTCACATTGATTGATTTGCATATATTGAAGAATCCTAGCATCCCTGGAATAAACCCAACTTGATCATGGTGTATGAGCTTTTTAATATTGTTGAACTCTGTTTGCTAGAATTTTTTGAGGTTTTTGCATCTGTGTTCATCAGTGATATTGGTCTGTAATTTTCTTTTTTGTGTCGTCTTTGCCTGGTATCAGGATGATTGTGGCCTTTTATTTATTTTTCATTTATTTTTATTATTTGGAGGCTAATTACTTTACAATATTGTAGTGGTTTTTGCCATACATTGACATGAATCACCCATGGATTTACATGTGTTCCCCATCCTGAACCCCCCTCCCAGCTCCCTCCCTATCCAATCCCTCTGGGTCTTCCCAGTGCACCAGCCCTGAGCACTTGTCTCATGCATCCAACCTGGGCTGGTGATCTGTTTCACCCTTGATAGTATACTTGCTTCAATGCTATTCTCTCAGAACATCCCACCCTCCCCTTCTCCCACAGAGTCCCAAAGTCTGTTCTGTACATCTGTGTCTCCTTTTCTGTTTTGCATATAGGGTTATCGTTACCATCATTTTAAATTCCATATATATGTGTTAGTATACTGTATTGGTGTTTATCTTTCTGGCTTACTTCACTCTGTATAATGGGCTCCAGTTTCATCCATCTCATTAGAACTTATTCAAATGTATTCTTTTTAATGGCTGAGTAATATTCCATTGTGTATATGTACCATAGTTTCTTTATCCACTTGTCTGCTGATGGGCATCTAGGTTGCTTCCATGTCCTGGCTATTGTAAACAGTGCTGCGATGAACATTGTGGTGCACGTGTCTCTTTCAGATCTAGTTTCCTCGGTGTGTATGCCCAGGAGTGGGATTGCTGGATCATATGGTTTGTGGCCTTTTAGAATGAATTTGAAAGTGTTTCTTCCTCTGCAATATTTTAGATGAATTTTAGAAAAATATCCATTAACTCTTCTATAAATGTTTGATAGAATTCGCCTGTGAAGCCATCTGGCCCTGGACCTTTGTTTTCTGGGGAGATTTTTTATTACAGTTTCAATTTCAGTGTTTGTAGCTGTCTTGATCATAATTTTTATTTCTCCCTGGTTCAGTCTTGGGAAGTTGAACTTTTCTAAGAATCTGTCCATTTCCTGTAGGTTTTCCCTTTTATTAGCATATAGTTGCTCATAGTATTCTCTTATAATCCTTTGTATTTCTGTGCTGTCGTAAATTCTCCTTTTTCATTTCTAATTTTGTTGATTTGATTTTTCGCCCCCCCCCCTTTTTTTTTCTTGATGAGTCTGGCTAATGGTTTGTCAATTTTGTTTATCTTCTCAAAGAACCAGCTTTCAGTTTTATTAATCTTTTCCATTGTTTCCTTCATTTTTTTAATTTGTTTCTGCTCTGATCTTTATGATTTTTTTTCCTGCTAACGTTGGGGTTTTTTGTTCTTCTTTTCCAGCTGCTTTAGATGTAGAATTAGTTTGTCTGTTTGATGCTTTTCTTGTTTCTTGAGGTTGGATTGTACTGCTATAAACTTCCCTCATAGAACCGCTTTTTCTGCATCTCATAGGTTGTGAGTTGTCATGTTTTCATTGTCATTTGTTTCTAGGAATCTTTTGATTTCCCTTCTAATTTCTTCAGTAACCTCTTAATTATTTAGTAAAGTATTATTTAATCCCCATGAGATTGTGTTTGTTGCAGTTTTTTTTTTTCCTGTAGTTGATATCTAGTCTCATAGCATCGTGGTTCAGAGAAGATACTTGATATGATTTTAATTTTCTTAAATTTACTGATGCTTTATTTGTGGCCCAAGATGTGGTCTATCCTGGAGAATGTTCCATGTGCACTTGAGAAGAAATTGTATTCTTCTGCATTTGGATATAAAGTCCTGAAGATATCAATTAGGTCCATTTGGTCTAGTATTTCATTTAAGCTTTGTGTTTCATTATTGATTCTCTGTTGTGATTATCTATCCATTGGTGAGAGTGGGGTGTTAAAGTCCCCATGTACTATTGGTCTTACTGTTGATTTCCCCTCTTATGCCATTTAGTGTTTGCCTTATGTATTGAGGTACTCCTATGTTGGGTGCATAAATAGTTATAATTGTTATGTTTTCTTTTTGGATTGATCATTTGATCATTATGTAGTGGCCTTCTTTGTCTCTTACAATATTCTTTATTTTAAAGTCTATTTTTTGTGAAATAGGGATTGCCACTACAGCTTTCTTTTGGTTTCCATTCGCATGGAATATCTTTTCCCATCCTTTTACTTGCAGTCTTTGTGTGTCTCAAGGTCTGAAGTGGGTCTCTTGTAGGCAGCAAAGATATGGGACTTGCTTTTGTATTCATTCAGTCAGTCTGTATCTTTTGATTGGTGCATTTAATCCGTTTACATGGCAACCCACTCCAGTATTCTTGCCTGGAAAATCCCAAGGATGGAGAAGCCTGGTGGGCTACAGTCCATGGGGTCACAAAGAGTCAGACATGACTAAGTGACTAACACAACACACATTGATATATATATATATATATATATGCTCCTATTGGCATTTTCTTAATTGTTTTTGGTTTGATTTTGTAGGTCTTTCCTTTCTCTTGTGTTTACTAGCTATGTAAGTCCCTTTAGTATTTGCTGTAAGGCTGGTTTGGTGGTGCTAACTTCCTTAACTTTTGCTTGTCTGTAAAGCTTTTGATTTCTCCATGAGTTTTGAATGAGATCTTTGTTGGGTATAGTAATCCTAATTGCAGATTTTCTCCTTTTTAAAATATTTTTATATATTAAATATAAAATATTTTTTATACTTAAAATATATCCTGCCATTCCCTTCTGGCCTGCAGAGTTTCTGCTGAAAGATCCACTGTTAATCATATGGGTTTTCCCTTGTATTTTACTTGTTGCTTTTTCCTTACTTATTTTAGTATTCTTTCTTTGTGCTTAATCTCTGTTAGCTTGATTAATATGTGTCTCAACGTGTTTCTCCTTCGGTTTATCCTGTAAGGGACTCTCTGTGCTTCTTCGACTTGATTGACTATTTCCTTTTCCATGTTGGGTAAGTTTTCAACTATAATTTTTTCAAAAATTTTCTCAGTTCATTTCTTTTTTTCTTCTTCCTCTGGGACCCTTATAACTCGAAATGTTAGTACATTTAATATTATCCCAAAGGTCTCTGAAGCTATCCTCAATTCTTTTCATTCTTTTTCCTTTATTCTGCTCTTTGCCAATTATTTATACCATTCTGTCTTCCAGCTCACTTATCCAGTTTTCTGCCTCAGTTATTCTACTGTTGGTTCCTTCTGGAGTATCCTTAATTTCAGTAATTGTGTTATTCACCTCTGTTTGCTTATTCTTTGTTTCTTCTATGTCCTTGGTGATTATATTAACATGGTCAATTGTTTCCTTCATTTTCTCCATTCTATTTTCAACTCTTTGGAGCATCTTTACTATCATTAATCTGAATTCTCTTTCAGATATATTACTTATTTCCTGTTTGTTTATTTGGTCTTGTGAGTTTCTACTTTTTTCTTTCATTTGTGTTGTGTTCCTCTATCTTTTCTTTTTTTTCTAACTTGCTCAACTTTAGATCTCCTTTTCTCAGGCTTTAGGGTTGCATTTCTTCTTCTTTTGGTTTTTGCTCTTGGATGGAAAGGTTGGTTGAGTGGTTTGTGTTAACTTCTTGTTAGGGGTGACTTGTGCCTTTGTTCTAATGGGAGGTGGTCAAGCAGATCAAGCAGGTAATCACTGAAATAATGGGACATATACACACACTTAAACACACACGCACACAGTTATAACCAAAGTATTCCAAAGAAAAGAGTATGGGAGATTGACTTGGTGAACAAGGGAAATCAACAGTGATATTAAGCAATTAAAAGTAAAACTAGCAAATGCTCAATCTGAAAAACTGAGCCTGAGCAGAGTGCCGCTGGGGGATATAGCAAAGAGAGGTCAACAATTTAACTTAGTTGGTGAAAAAAGAGTGAAGGAAACAAGGGAGAAGAAAAAAGAGGAGAAGGGAGAGAAAAGAGAAAAGGAAGGGGTGGAAAGAGGCCAAAAAAAAGAAATAAAAGAAAAAATAGAAAAGCAAAGCTAAAGACATATGTGAAAAAGATTTTTATATATTCAGGAATAGCTACAGCTAGTAAAGAAATATAAGAAAATCAGTCAAATATATCAAAAACAAAATCAGAATAATCACAAAAAAAGGTGAAAGAAAAGAGAAAACTCTTAAAATGATTTTTTTAAAACAAGGAAAACTCCACTGCACTGCAAAAGGCTAATGTGAAGGTAGAAATATGTAGGGGGAATAAAGTGTGATTTATAAGAAAAAAAAGTCCTCAAAGCCATAGTTCTTGGTTGTGGAGTCTGCCCCCATGGATGGGGTTGGATTAGTGTCCTGTGATGTTTTCCTGGTTGGGAGAGCTTGTTCCCGTATTCTGGTTGATGGAACTGGATCTCATCTCTCTGAAGGGCAGTGCACTGTCCAGTAGTAGTTTTGCAGGAGTCTATGGTTTCAGTACATCTTTGGGCAGTCCTTCTGGCTTTGGCAGTGTCAGACACGTCTATTTCCACAGCCACTTCAAAGTAGTCCTTTTAGAATATCTTCACTGCTGCCAACCCCCTACTTGTACCTGGTACTGCCCTGCACTGTCCTACCCTGTACTGCCCTGCACTGGCTTTGGCAGTGTCAGACACGTCTATTTCCACAGCCACTTCAAAGTGGTCCTTTTAGAATATCGTCACTGCTGCCAAGCCCCTACTTGTACACTGGTCCTGCCCTGCACTGCACGCCAAAGCTTGCTAGGTAGGCGCTTGTGTAGACCTTTTCTTGGCTCCCCCTGACCGTGCCCTCTGCATCGTGGAGACTTGTGTGGGCTTCCCTCAGCCCTCTGAACTCTCCCTCTGTGTCTTGGGGCCTATTTACGCTCATCTTGGCTCCCCAGGCCCTCCCTCTGCATCATGGGGCTTGTATGCACTTGTCTCAGATCACCAGACCCAGCCTCTATATCACAGGGCTTGTGTGCCATTGTATTAGCTTGCCAGCCTGCCCTGTATGTCGTGGGGGCGGGGGGGAGGGGGGGAAGGGAGGGCTGGTGTGTTCTTCTTTCATCTCCCTGGGCTCGCCCTCTGCACCCTGAGGTTTGTGTGCACCGCAGAGGTTTGTATGCCACGCCTCTCTTGGGCCCACTCTCTGTGCCACGAGGGTTGTGTGTGCTGGAGAGGTTTGTATGCCGTGCCAGTCCTGGCACTTCGTGCCCTCCAATCAGTTGCAGGGCTTCTGTGGGCTTCTCTCAGTTCCCCAAGCCTGCCGTCTGGTCGGGGCCACAGTCTATGAGCTCTTTACAGGTTGAGAAGTGCAACTTTCTCTGTTTTCTACCCTCTAAGTCCCTGTTTTTCCTGGTTTTCCAAGATTCCACAACTCCCCTTTGGGCCCAGCTGTGAGGGAGCTTCCCAGTGCACCCGAACTCTTCCTGTTTTAGGACTCCATCCTTCCCTTGGGGCACAAGCTCCCGTCCAGAAGTTCTCCATCTTTTCCCTTTTTATGGCTCCATCCTCTCTCCTACCTCATTCCAAGGAGCTTAGCCTATACCCCCTGGAGGCCTGGGGTCTTCTGCTGTCACCTAGAGGTTGCTTTGTAGAAGTTGTTCCATATCTTGATGAGCTTTTGATGTATTTGTAGGGAGGCTGGTGATCTCATCTTACTCCTTCTCATCTTCTTCTCTCCTTAAGAATAATTATTTTTAATTCTTTAAATCTTTTCAAAATTCACCAGTGAAGCCATCTGGTTCTGGACTTTTCTTCATTGGAAGATTTTTTATTAGTTTTAATTTCTGTACTAGTAATTCATATACTCAGATTTTCTATTTCTTTCTGATTCAGTCTTGGTATGTTGTGTATTTTTTAAGAGTTTTTCCATTTCTTCTAGGTTGTCTAGTTCCTTGCTGTATAGTTGTTCATGCTAGATTTTTTGAAAGGCATTTTCTTAATGGTTTGCTAAGTTTTCTTTTATTGACATATTCACTTTAAATATATCACCCTGCTGTTTTCTGAATTTCACTGTTTCTAATGAGAAGTCAGATCACATCTTGTTGAGTTTCCCTTGTAGATAACAAGTAACTTTTCCTTTCCTGCTTCCAATATTTCTTCTTTGTTTCTCTCTTTCAATATTTTAAATATGATGTGCCTAATTAGAGATCTGGAATAATCAGTATTATGTGTTAAGTTTGCTAGTCTACAATTTAATCAATAATAATCTAGGTGTTGAAGATGTTTTGTCATTGTGATTAAGGCCAATATCAGTTAATTTTAAGTAAGGGAACATATCATAGATGGTCTGAGTTGACGTGCTTCAATGAGTTGAAGGACGTTTCTGGTGGTCCAGTAGCTAAGACTCTGTGCTTCCACTGTGAGTGCATGGATTTTATTCTTGGCAAAGGAATTAATATCCCACATGCCACAAGGAGCAGCAAAGCAAAAAAAAATGATTTGAAAGATCTTAAGAGCTGAAAGTTCCCTGAAGAAGAAACTGCATCTGTGAGTAGCAACTTTACCATATACCTGAGGTGTCCAGTCTTTTTTTTTAATGTCCTGTTCTGTGGGTTTTGGACTCACCTAGCCAGCTCCACAATCATGTAAGTTGATTGCTAATAATACATTTATTAATGTATTACTGGTTCTGTTTTTCTGATTATTCATGGGTGATATATATTTTGCTATTGAAGTAGTTCTAGAGGAACAGAATGTTAAAGAAGTGTTTTCTGAATTGGTTCTGGGTTTTCTGGAATTGATTCTCTGAACTGATTAGGTATAACTGTAAAACATTGTAATCAAACAAAGAAATAGAACTGACTTGTTGTTCCTTGCACTAGAGAAAGTTGAGAAATAAAAGGATGAACCAGGGCTTCAAATTATTGGCTCAAATTTTGCATAAATGGCCAAAAATATTTTGTATATACTTCACAAGAAGCCCTTATCCCCTGTATCCACAGAGTCAAGATTTATGAAAACCAAACACAGAGTGTTTGATTTTGGGAGTGACTGAATTACAATACAAATTGAAATCACAACTTCTCATGGTGTATTCTGTTAAAATGATGCATTCATTAGGAAGGAAATGAAACAGGAATGTATGAGTACTTCCTGGTGATGTTGGAGACATCAAATCCCTAAATCCTGCAGGCTCTTTTTTGCTGGCAGAAGCAGCCATTTCACCTCTGCCTAAGGCAATTGGTTTGCTTTTACCTGAAATTTTTATAATGGTTTCTTCTCAAGTAAATACTTTGAAAAGAACAGATTATTTTTCTCAGTGCCTATCCTTGACATGCTTTGGTTTGAGACCTATAACTAGTTTCAAGTCCCAGCAGGCTCCAATGAGTGAGATACAAATATGACCTGTGAAGACCTGTACTACATACCAAAAGAACTACATAACTTTCCCAATTCTTACTGACAGAAATCCGAGGAATAAGAATTGAAATGGGTTTTAATGTTGCAGGATTGTAATGGAAGGCATACAGAGTTATATAAGGAAGAATTTGTCAATATTGTCCTTTAAGTAGAACACTGGATTGGGTATTTTACTTAAAAGATTAGAAAAGTCTATAGTAGCTTGTTTGGTTGATAGGATAAAACATGATTCCAAAAGTGCCTATATTAAATAAAATCGAAATTTCAGAACTGCCTAAGAATACTGTAGAGAAAGTATCAAAAAGGCTTAGGAGGACTGGATGTTAGAGTGGATTGATTATGTAAGTCCTGCTCGCCCACTCCTGGTGAGTCCAGATGGAGGTTTCTATACACTATGACTGATAAATTTGTGAGGGGATTCCCAGTATCCTTGAGAAGCTGTTGTGACTGTCCTCTGCAGGTCAGAAATCACAGATTGAAGAGCTATGATTGAATTGGAATCCTTAAGTGCAATAAAGATAAATGAGATAGCAGGGTAGTGGGAACAAGTGGTAGCACTTAGTTGCTAAATACAAGATAGACATAGTTAGTATAAAGCACACCAGAGCCTAAAGAGTAATCAGAATATAACATCACAAAAAGACCTACAGCATTGGCTAGTTGATGATGTGCCCACAGAAGAGAAGTAGGTGAGTATACTACTAAATTCTTACTTTATTTGCATAAATGGAAGAGTTCTAGGTCAAGTTAACAGAAGTCTAATGTGAATCACCAAAATGAGATTCAAATCTCCTCAATCAGTTTCCAAGCTTAAACCTATTTCAGTTCAGTTCAGATGCTCAGTCGTGTCCAACTCTTTGTGACCCCATGAATCACAGCACACCAGGCCTCACTATCCATCACCAACTCCCGGAGTTTACTCAAACTCAGGTCCATTGAGTCAGTGATGCCATCAAGCCATCTCATCCTCTGTCGTCCCCTTCTCCTCCTGCCCACATTCCCTCCCAGCAACAGGGTCTTTTCCAGTGAGTCAGCTCTTCACATGAGGTGGCCAAAGTGTTGGAGTTTCAGCTTCAGCATCAGTCCTTCCAATGAACACCAAGACTGATCTGCTTCAGGATGGACTGGTTGGATCTCCTTGCAGTCCAAGGCACTCTCAAGAGTCTTCTCCAACATCACAGTTCAAAACCATCAGTTCTTCAGCATTCAGCTTTCTTCACAGTCCAACTCTCACATCCATACATGACCACTGGAAAAACCATAGGCTTAACTAGATGGACACTTGTTGACGAAGTAATGTCTCTGCTTCTTAATATACTATCTAGGTTGGCCATAACTTTCCTTCCAATGAGTAAGCATCTTTTAATTTCATGGCTGCAATCACCATCTGCAGTGATTTTGGAGACCAATAAATAAATAAATAAATAAATAAATAAAGTTTAACACTCTTTCCACTGTTTCCCCATCTATTTGCCATGAAGTGATGGGACCAGACCATGATCTTAGTTTTCTGAATGTTGAGCTTTAAGCCAACTTTTTCACTCTCCTCCTTCAATTTCATCAAGAAGCTTTTTAGCTCCTCTTCACTTTCTGCCATAAGGGTGGTGTCATCTGCATATCTGAGGTTATTCATATTTCTCCCTGCAATCTTGATTCCAGCTTGTGCTTCATCCAGCCCAATGTTTCTCATGATGTACTCTGCATATAAGTTAAATAAGCAGGGTGACAATATACAGCCTTGATGTACTCATTTTCCTATTTGGAATCAGTCTGTTGTTCCATGTCCAGTTCTAACTGTTGCTTCCTGACCTGCAGATAGGTTTCTCAAGAGGGAGGTCAGGTGGTCTGGTATCCCCATCTCTTTCAGAGTTTTCCACAGTTTATTGTGATCCACACAGTCAAAAGCTTTGGCATAGTCCATAAAGCAGAAATAGATGTTTTTCTGGAACTCTCTTGCTTTTTCAATGACCCAGCAGATGTTGGCAATTTGATATCTGGTTCCTCTGCCTTTTCTAAAATCAGCTTGAACATCTGGAAGTTCGTGGTTCATGTATTGCTGAAGCCTGGCTTGGAGAATTTTAAGCATTACTTTACTAGTGTGTGAGATGAGTCCAATTGTGCAGTAGTTTGAGCATTCTTTGGGATTGCCTTTCTTTGGTATTGGAATGAAAACGGACCTTTTCCAGTCCTGTGGCCACTGCTGAGTTTTCCAAATTTGCTGGCATATTGAGTGCAGCACTTTCACAGCATCATCTTTCAGGATTTTAAATAGCTCAACTGGTATTCCATCACATCCACTAGCTTTGTTCGTAGTGATGCTTCCTAAGGCCCACTTGACTTCACATTCCAGGATGTCTGGCTCTAGGTCAGTGATCACACCATTGTGATTATCTGGGTCGTGAAGATCTTTTTTGTACAGTTCTTCTGTGTATTCTTGCCACCTCTTCTTAATATCTTCTGCTTCTGTTAGGTCAATACCATTTCTGTCCTTTAACGAGCTCATCTTTGCATGAAATTTTCCCTTGGTATCTCTAATTTCCTTGAAGAGATCTCTAGTCTTTCCCATTCTGTTGTTTTCCTCTATTTCTTTGCATTGATCACTGAGGAAGGCTTTCTTATCTCTCCTTGCTATTCTTTGGAACTCTGCATTCAAATGGGAATATCTTTCCTTTTCTCCTTTGCTTTTTGCTCCTCTTCTTTTCACGGCTATTTGTAAGGCCTCCTCAGACAGCCATTTTTTTTTTTTTTTGCATTTCTTTTCCTTGGGGATGGTCTTGATCCCTGTCTCCTGTACAATGTCACAAACCTCCATCCATAGTTCATCAGGCACTCTGTCTATCAGATCTAGTCCCTTAAATCTATTTCTCACTTCCACTGTATAATCATAAGGGATTTGATTTAGGTCATTCCTGAATGGTCTAGTGGTTTTCCCTATTTTCTTCAATTTCAGTCTGAATTTGGCAATAAGGAGTTCATGATCTGAACCACAGTCAGCTCCCGGTCTTGTTTTTGCTGACTGTATAGAGTTTCTCCATCTTTGGCTGCAAAGAATATAATCAATCTGATTTTGGTGTTGGCCAGCTGGTGATGTCCATGTGTAGAGTCTTCTCTTGTGTTGTTGGAAGAGGGTGTTTTCTATGAACAGTGCATTCTCTTGGCAAAACTCTATTAGCCTTTGCTCTGCTTCATTCCATGCTCCAAGGCCAAATTTGCCTGTTACTCCAGGTGTTTCTTGACTTGCTACTTTTGCATTCCAGTCCCCTATAATGAAAAGGACATCTTTTTTGGGTGTTAGTTCTAAAAGGTCTTGTAGGTCTTCATAGAACTGTTCAACTTCAGCTTCTTCAGCTTTACTGGTTGGGGCATAGGCTTGGGTTACCTTGATATTGAATGGTCTGACAGAATGTGGTCCACTGGAGAAGGGAATGGCAAACCACTTCATTATTCTTGCCTTGAAAACCCTATGAACAGTATGAGAAGGCAAAATGATAGGATACTGAAAGAGGAGCTCCCCAGGTCGGTAGGTGCCCAATATGCTACTGGAGTTCAGTGGAGAAATAACTCCAGAAAGAATGAAGGGATGGAGCCAAAGCAAAAACAATACCCAGCTGTGGATGTGACTGGTGATAGAAGAAAAGTCCGATGCTGTAAAGAGCAATATTGCATAGGAACCTGGAATGTTAGGTCCATGAATCAAGGCAAATTGGAAGTGGCCCAACAGGAGATGGCAAGAGTGAACATCAACATTGTAGGAATTGAAAAGTTGTTGTTGCTGAATCACGCAAAGACGCTGGGGTTCTTGTCCTCCGGAGGAGGCGAATTCAATCCGGGGCAGATACGAGGATGGATCGCTCAGTGCTTTTGTGTAATAAAGTTTTTTAAAGTATAAAGGAGATAGAGAAAGCTTCTGACATAGACATCAGAAGAGGGTAGAAAGAGTACCCCCTTGCTAGTCTTAGCACTGGAATTATATACTCTCAAATTAGTTATTACAGTGAATCAAAAGAATGTTTAGAGGTTGTAAAGACCTCACCAGACCTACTCCCTAATTTACATTTTGAGATAACAGAATTAGCCAGAAGGTTTTTTCTAGAGACTGCCCTCAAGCAGGATACATTATTGTTATATAATCCTAAGGAATGTAGAAGGGGGGAAAAAGTGTGTCCTTTCTTCCTCCTTGAGAATTCCAGACCCCTCTCTCCTTGAGGACCCCTAGACTTCTTATCAACCTGCCTAGGAAATGACTCTCTCAGAATCAGCGAACTAAAATGGACTGGAATGGGTGAATTTAACTCAGATGACCATACTATCTACTACTGTGGGCAGGAATCCCTTAGAAGAAATGGAGTAGCCATCATGGTCAACAAAAGAGCCTGAAATGTAGTACTTGGATGGAATCTCAAAAACAACAGAATGATCTCTCTTCGTTTCCAAGGCAAACCATTCAATTTCACGGTAAACCTATTTACAGATTCAGAATCCCTTGAATTAAGGGGAAGCTATGCCCCTTAAGGAAGGACCCATCTACTTTGCCAAAAATATTGCCAAAACTTTAATCTTTCTCCACAAAAGACTCTATAGCTTTTTACCATGGTGATGGTACATTAGGGAAAAATGATTTTATGTTCTGTTTATTACTGTATACTGGCACTATATCACCTAAGCTTTCCATTATGACCTGGATGTTATCTGCTCCACAAAGCCCTAAAGTTGAGTGCACACATTAGTACTTCATCTTCAAATGAAAGTGGTGTATGAGATCAGAATAGCAATGTCCTTGAAAGCACAAGTAAGTCAAATGAAGATGTGGTTCAAATACTTATTGTCTTCACTCATTCTACATTATCTTCTTTCTCCCAACTCACATCTGTGGACTCATGAATAGTTAGATCAGTTGAGTGAAGAAAACTCAAGCAGTATTACAAATGGCTGTATATGTTATGTAGATATCATCTAAAAGTGGAGAGCTGTAAAACTACAGTCCATTTCTGGGATATCCCTGAAGAAATGAAGTGAAGGGAAATTCTTTCAGTAGGAAAAAAATTTCAACCAGTATGCTTAATTGTTTACTTTGCTTCAAAGAAGAAATGGTTAAAGGTCCAAGTCTATATCTATTCATGAGCTATGACAAATGGTATAGTTGGATGGTCAGGTGTCAGAAGGAACACAAAGAGAAAATTTGTGACAAGGAAGTCTAGGGGAAAGTATGTGGCTAGGCTTCACATAATGGGCAAAAAAGTGTGAAAATATTCGTGTCCCATGTGAAAGTTCACCAAAGGATGAGGTTAAAAGAAAAGATTTTAATAATCAAGTGCATGGGAAAACCCATTCTGTGGATACAAGTCAGTCTTTCTCTAGCCACCCTTATCATTGCCTGATGGATTCATGAACAAAGTGGTCATACTGGAAGGGATGGAGATTATGCATGGGTTCAGAAGCATGGACTTCTACACACCAAGGTTGAACAATAGACTAGACCAAATGGAAGAAATTATCTGTGAATTCAAAGGCAGGGCAGTGAAGTTAATCCAATCAGAGGAGCAAAAAGGAAAAATAATAGTAAACATAGCTTAAGAGACTTGTGAGAAACAATCAAGGGGACCAATATATACAATATAGAGATCCCAAAAGGAGAAGAGAGGGATAAAGGGGTAGAAAGCTTATTCAAAGAAATAATGATTGAAAACTTCCCTATCATTGGGATACAGATCCAGAAATTCCAGAGATTTCAAATAAGGTAAATCCAAAGAGACACAGACCAAGACACATTATAATTAAATTATCAAAAGTTAAATACAAGGATAGTATCTTAAAATCAGCAAGAGAAAAACAACTTGTTATATACTAGGGAAGCCCCATAAGACTATCATTACATTTCATCACACATAGCATTTACATATTTATGTCTTAAAAATCATATGTAAGACCTTTCAATATACTACCTATAAAGAGACTCAAGTCAGGGCTAAAGACACACACAGACTGAAAATGAGGGTATGGAAAAACATATTTTATGCAAACAGAAATGACAAAAAAACAGAACTAACAATACTCATACCATAAAAAAATAGACTTTAAAACAAAGTCTATTAACAAAAGACAAAAAAATGCATTATATGAGATCAATACAAGAAGAGAATATTATGCTCATAAGCATACAAATCCCCAATATAGAAGTACCTAAATATATAAAACAAATTAACAGACATGAATAAATTGACAATAATGCAACAACAGTAAGAGACTTTAACACCCCACTGACATCAAAGGACAGACCATTCGGACAGAAAATCAATAAGGCAACAGATATCCTAAATGATACAATAGAAATAGTTGGTTGCTCAAGTTTTTCTGTGGACATACGCTTTTATTTTACTTCTCTAAGTGACTTGGAGTAAAATTCTGTGGTTATATGGTAAGTATATACTTAACTGGATTTTAAAAGAACCTGCAAAAAATTTTTCAGAGTGACCATATCATTTTGTGTTCCCAGCAGCAATGTATGAAAGTTTCATTTGCTGTGCTTCCTCACCAGCATTTGAAGTTGCCAGTTTCATTTTGTTTTTAAATTTAAACCATTCTACTTGAATATAAAGTTATGTCACACTGTGGTGTTAATTTGCATCTCCCTAATGACTGATTTTGAGCATCTTCTAAAAATATTATTTATTTATTAGGCTACGCTGGGTCTTGGTTGAGACATGCGGGATCTATATTTGTGGCATGCAAACTCTTAGTTGCAGTATGTGGAGTCTAGTTCCCTGATCAGGGATTGAACCTGGGCGCCTTCACTAGGAGTGCAGAATCCCACCAGGGAAGAACCACCAGGGAAGTTCTTAAGCATTTTATCATGCACTTTCTTTTTGGTAGAGTATTTGTTCTAGTATTTTCCCATTGTTTTATTTGCTTTGTTTTCTTATAATTAATGTTTAAGAGTATATATTAATACCTCCTAAAAAGGAGTGTGAGCTTTCTAGTTATGATTATCACTTTATTAGTTATTTGTTTATAAATATTTTCCCCCAATAATTTCATCAAACACACTTTAGAGGGCTTTGTCACTTCTTCTTCTGGGATCCCTATAACACAAATGTTGCTATGCTTGATGTTGTCTGAGAGGTCCTTACACTGTTACCATTTTTTAAATTTGTTTTTCTTTTTGATGTTCTGATTTGGTGATTTCTATCATTCTATCTTCCAGATTACTTATGCATTTTTCTATATCACCTAGTCTGCTGTTCCTACTTTCTAGTGTGTTTTTCATTTCAGTGATTGTGTTCTTTGACTGGTTATTTTTTGTATTTTCTAGTTCCTTGTTAAAATTCCCACTGGGCTCATCTACTCTCTTCTCTAGTTCAATTAGTATTTTTATTACTAATGTTTTGAATTATTTATCTGGTAAATTATTTATTCCTGTTTCATCAGGTGCCTTTTCAGGGTTTTTCTCTTATTCTTTTATTTAAAGTAAATTTCCTGTATCTTCTCATTTTGCTTAACTTTCTCTAAAAAATTAGGTGAAATTGTTACCTATTCTAGTCTTGAAAGGGCATCTTTGAGTGGGAAGAGCCCTATACATTCTACATGTGCCTAGTGCTTTGGTGGGAGAGCTGGATCTCAAGTGAGCATGAGTCATATCTTCTCCCAAGGTGTGCTTGTAGCTATCATCTTGGTAGGAAGTGGGCCTGGCAATGGGGATGCTAGATACAAAGCCTGGTGTGACCTGGGATTTCTCTTCTGCTCGGGGGCTATCACCATACTACTGGGGGTGAGACAGGTCCCAAGTTGCTGGAGTAGAAGCTCAAAGGACTCAACTAGGTTGAACATGAAAAGGGCAACAGTGAAACACATGATATTTAAATTGTCAAAAGCCAAAGGCAAATAATTTTATTAGCAGAAAGAGAAAAGAGAATTGACATATAAGGAAAACTCCATAAGGTAATTGACAGATTTCTGAACAGAAATTTTTCAGGCCAGGAGAGAATGAGATGCAATATTGTTAATAATGAGAGAAAATAAACCAAGGATTCTACACTGGACAAAACTGTCCTTCAGAAACAAAGTTGGAATAAAGACTTTTCAGCAAGCAAACTAAGGGAATTTAGTTTACTACCAGATATGCCTTACAATAAAGGCTAAAGGGATTTCTTTGAGTGTAAGTAAAATAAGCCTAGTTAAAAACAAACAAAAAAAGATAGTTACCAGTTAAACTTTGCAAAAGCTAAATTTTGCAATGTGGTAGTGATGCTGCATACTTAACTTACATCTATAGTTTAAAAAACACATAGCAAAAGTAGCTAAATGTACAATAAGCTATTATTAGTTACACAACATAAAAAACAGGTAAATTGGAATAATAACCTAAAATGTGAGGGGAAGGAGAAGTGAAAGTGTAAAAATTTTCCACATTCTATTGAAGTTAAATAGTGATCAGCTTAATATAGAATCTTGTGAGTTTAAGACATTTCAGGTAAGCCTTGTAGTAACCACAAGGGGAAATCCTGTAGTAATTACATAAAGAAACATGACAAAAAAGACATCAGCACACACAAAAAGAAAGCAGAATAAGAAATAACAATGACTCTACTAAAATCCCCAGAAAACAATAAATAAAATAGTAATAGCAAGACCTTACCTACCAATAATTCCTTTAAACTTAAGTGGATAAAGTTCTCTAATCAAAAGACATAAAAAGGTAGAGTAGGTTAAAAAAAACCAAAATCCAACAACATTCTGCTTACAAGAGACTCACTTCAGCCTGAAAGCCACACATAGATTGAGAAATAAAAGATGTAAAAAGTTATTTCAAGCAAATGATAACCAAGGAAAAAAACCAGGGGTAGCTATACTTATATTAGGCAAGAAAGATTTTCACTAAAAACGATAAAAAGAGAAAAAGTCATTATATAATGATAAAAGGGTCAATACATCAAGAAGATATAACAATTTAAAATATTTATGTACCCCAAATTGTAGCACCTAAGTATATGTTAAAAACTAACAGAATTTAAAATGAGATATAAACAGTAATTTAATAACACATGGAGATTATACATCACTCTCAAAAATGGATAAATCACCTAGATATAAGGAAACAGTAGATCTGAACAAAGCTAAATACAATAAGAATTTCAGACATATACAGAACATTTGATCCAATAAGAGAGGAATACACATTCTTTTCAAATGCACATGGAACATCTTCTAGGATAGATCACATGTTAGCTCACAAAACAAGCATTAGAAAATTTAAGATTGAAATCATACCAAATAACTTCTCTGAGTACAATCGCATGCAATTAGAAATCAATAAGAAGAAAACTACTGAAAAATTCATGAACACATGGAAATAAAACAACAGTCCCCTGAAAAACCAATGGATCAAAGGAGTTAAAAGGAACATTTTTACATTTTTTAGACAAACAAAAATGGAAACACAACAGACTAAAACTTGTGGGATACAGCAAAAGCAGTACTAATTGGGACGTTCCTAGTAATAAAAACCTATGATAGATTAAGAAGAAAAAAATTTCCAAATGAACAATTTAACTCTACACCTTAAGAGACTAGAAAAGAAAAAACTGAACTCAAATTTAGTAGAGTCAAGGAAATAATAGAGAGTAGAGCAGAAATAAATAAAATGATAACAGAAAAATAATACAAAAGACTAACTAAGCTAAGAGTTGACTCTTTGAGGAGATATCTGAAAGTGACACTTAGCTACACAAACCAAAGGAAAAAGATAAAGAACCCAAATTTTTTTTTTAAAAAGTGAAAAAGAAGACACTACAAATGACATAGAAATGCAAATGGTAAGAGGATGCTACAAAGAGATATGCACCAACAAAGTGGACATCCTAGAAGAAATTAAAATATTTTTAGAAACATACAACTTACCAAGACTGAATCAGGAAGAAATAGGAAATACTAATGGATAAATTACTGGTAAGGGGATTGAATTACTAATTTAAAATTCCCCAGGGAAGGAAAGTCCAGGACAGATGGTTTCATTGGTGAAATTTGTAAAACATTTAAAGAAGAAATTGACAATTCTTCTCAAACTCATTTTAAAAAGTGAAGAGAGAGGAGCCCTCCCAGAGTTATTTTAAGAGGCAAGCATTATTCTGCTACTAAAATGAGAAAAGGACACTACTTGAATACTACAGAGAAAAATTCCCAGTAAATATAACTGCAAAAATTGTCCATAAAATACTAGTAAGCCAACTTCACCAGCACATTAAAAAGATCATGCACCATGATTACATGGGATTTATTACTGGGAATCAAGAATAGTTGAACAGAAGCAAATAAATCAATGTGATAATCACATTAAGAGAGTAAAAGAAAATTATATGTAATTATCTCAATAGAAATGGGAAAATCATCTGACAAAATTAACATTCTTTTTGCTATAAATCATAAAAACGTGGTCCACTGGAGAAGGGAATGACAAACAACTTCAGTATTCTTGCCTTGAGAACCCCATGAACAGTATGAAAAGGCAAAAAGATATGATACTGAACAATGAACTATCCAGGATGGTAGATGCCCAATATGCTACTGCAGAAGAGTGGAGATATGACTCCAGAAAGGATGAAGAGATGGAGCCAAAGCAAAAACAGTGCCCAGGTGCAGATGTGACTGGTGGTGGAAGTAAAGTCTGATGCTATAAAGAACAATACTGCATAGGAGCCTGGAATGCTAGGTACCTGAATCAAGGTAAATTGGAAGTGGTCAAACAGGAGATGGCAAGAGTGAACATCGACATTTTAGGAATCAGTGAACTAAAATGGACTGGAATGGGGGAATTTAATTCAGATGACAATTATATCTACTACTGTGGGCAAGAATCCCTTAGAAAAAAATGGAGTAGCCCTCATAGTCAACCAAAGAGTTGGAAATGCAGTAACTGGGTGCAATCTCAAAAACGACGGAATGATTTCTGTTCGTTTCCAAAGCAAACCATTCAATATCACAGTAATCCAAGTCAATGTCCCAATCACTACTGCCAAAGAAGATGAAGTTGAACAGTGTTATGATGACCTACAAGACCTTCTAGATCTAATACCAAAAAAAAAAAAAAAAGATGTCCTTTTCATCACAGGGAACTGGAATGCAAAAGCAGGAAGTCAACAGATACCTAGTGCAACAGGCAAGTTTGGCCTTGGAGTACAAAATGAAGCAGGGCAAAGGCTAACAGAATATTGCCAGGAGAATGCACTGGTCATAGCAAACACGCTCTTCCAACAACACAAGAGATAACTCTACACTTGGACATCATCAGATAGTAATATTGAAATCAAATTGCTTAAATTCTTTGCAGCTGAAGATGGAGAAACTCTGTACAGTCAGCAAAAACAAGCCCGGGAGTTGACTGTGGCTCAGATCATGAACTCCTTATAGTAAAATTCAGACTAAAATTGAAGAGAGTAGGGGAAACCACTAGGCCATTCAGGTGTGACCCAAATCAAATCCCTTACTTTTATACTGTGTAAGTGACAAATAGATTAAAGGGATTAGATCTGATAGAGTGCTTGAAGAACTATGGACAGAGGTTCATGACATTGTACAGGAGGCAGTGATCAAGACCATCCCCAAGAAAAAGAAATTCAAAAAGGCGAAATGATTGTCTGAGGAGACCTTACAAATAGCTGAGAAAAGAATAGAAGTGAAAAGCAAAGGAGAAAAGGAAAGCTATAGCCATCTGAATGCAGAGTTCCAACGCATAGCAAGGAGAGATAAGAAAGTCGTCCTAAGCGATCAATGCAAAGAAATAGAGGAAAACAAAAGAATGGGAAAGACTAGACATCTCTTCAGAAAATTAGAGATACCAAGGGAATATTTCTTGCAAAGATGGGCACAATAAAGGACAGAAATGGTATGGACCCAACAGAAGCAAAAGATATTAAGAAAAGCTGGCAAGAATACACAGAAGAGCTATACAAAAAAGATCTTAATGACAAAGATAACCACGATAGTGTGATCACTCCCCTAAAGCCAGACATCCTTGAGTCCAAAGTCAAGCAGGGTTTAGAATGCATCATTAAAAACAAAGCTAGTGGAGGTGATGGAATTCCAGCTGAACCATTTCATGTCCTAAAAGATGTTACTGTTAAAGTGCTGCACTCAATATGCCAGCAAACTTGGGTCACTCAGCAGTGGCCACAGGACTGGACAAGGTCAGTTTTCATTTCAGTCACAAAGAAAGGTAATGCCAAAGAATGCTCAAACTACAGCACAATTGCATTCATCTCACACATTAGCAATGCAATGTTCCAAATTCTCCAAGTGAGACTTCAACAGTACATGAACCAAGAACGATCAGATGTTCAAGCTGGTGTTAAAAAAGGCAGAGGAACCAGAGATTAAATTACCAACATTCATTGGATCATCAAAAAAGCAAGAGAGTTCCAGAAAAACATCTACTTTCTGCTTTATTGACTATGACAAAGTCTTTGTGTGGATCTCAAAAAACTGTGGAAAACTCTTAAAAGAGATGGGAACACCAGACCACCTAACCTGCCTCCTGAGAAATTTGCACACAGGTCAAGAAGAAACAGTTAAAACTGGACGTGGAAATACAGACTGGTTCCAAATTCTGAAAGGAGTATGTCAATGCTATATATTGTCACGTTGCTTATTTAACTTATATGCAGAGTACATCATGTGAAATGCTGGGCTGGATGAAACACAAGCTGGAATCAAGATTGCCAGGAGAAATGTCAATAACTTCAGTTATGCAAATAACACCATCCTTATGGCAGAAAGCAAAGAGGAACTGAGGAGCCTCTTGAAGAAAGTGAAAGAGGAGAGTGAAAAGCCTGGCTTAAAACTCAACATTCAAAAAACAAAGATCGGGTGGGAGGAGCTAAGATGGCGGAGGAACATTTAAACACTGAGCAAACTCCACAAAACAACTTCTGAATGCTAGCAGAAGACATCAGGCACCCAGAAAAGCAGCCCATTGTCTTTGAAAGGAGGTAGGACAAAATATAAAAGATAAAAAGAGAGACAAAGCAGTTAGGGATGGAGATACATCCCAGGAAGGGAGTCTTAATAGAGGAAGTTTCCAAACACCAGGAAACCCTCTCACTCGCGGGTCTGGGGGAAGGTTTCGAATCTCAGAGGGCAACCTAACTGGGAGGAAAAATAAATAAAACCCACAGATTACAAGCCTAAAAGCAACTCCCAGCAGAAAAGTACCCCAGACACTCGCATCCACCACCAGCTTGTGGGGGCTGAACGGAGAGGAGCAGGCCTGAATGCCCTGAGGGCAATCTGAGGGAGCTAACGCGAGATAGCAACTTACACTGTGGGATAGCAAGAGAGAGAGAGAGAGAGAATTAACCTGCAAAAAGTCCTAACCAACGGCAGTGCCAGCCCGTTCACAGAACAAAGGAAGGACTGAGCAATTCCAGAGAAGAGCTAGCCGGCTGCAGACCAGCCCATCCCCCGCCAGAGGCAGGAGGCAGGGGGGAGGGGAAAGGGGCAAACTCAGCCCCAGAGACGGCATCCCCTACCAAACTGCAAACACGCTTCCAATTTCTAACCAAAGACTTCCTGAGATTCTGGATGGTTGACATCTGCCAGGAAGGTCACAGCCAGAGATCAACTCCCCAGAAGAGACACAAGGCACACTGGATCAGCGTGCCCAGAAACTGAGGTGCAGATGGGGAGGGGAGAAGTCATGCTGCACCTGAAGAGAGTGTGCTAGTCAAGCTTCTGGCTTCCTGAGCTGCTCAGACCGGGGAAGGCACAAAACGCAGGCCCAAACAAGTCTGCGCCTTTGTGGAGTACCAGAAAACCTGAATCTGAGTGGCTTGGGCCTAAGAAGTGCACGCAAATCAGAGCAACCTGCAGCCTGAGCAGTGTAGACAGGGAAAGCACACACGCTGCAAACGGGGGCAGACCCAGTGTGGCCGGAACACTGCGAGCACTCCCCTACGCACGCCAGTGATATTTGTTTGCAGTGCCCGTCCCTCCCCACAGCACAACTGAACAAATGAACCTAAACAAGAGACCACCTCCACCACCTTGTGTCAGGGCAGAAATTAGACACTGAAGAGACCTGCAAACAGAAGCCAAATAAACAAAGGGAACTGCTTTAGAAGTGACAGGTGCAACAGATTAAAATCCCTGTAGTTAACAATGACTACACTGGAAGAGATCTATAGATATTGAGAAGTATAAGCTGGAACAAGGAACTATCTGAAACTGAACTGAACCCACACTGCCCACAACAGCTCCAGAGAAATTCCTAGATATATTTTTACTATTATTTTTTTAATTAAAAATTTTTTTTTAATTTTTTTCTAAAGTCCTCTATTACTCCTTAATTTTCATTTTCATAACCTTGCAAAAAAGATGCTATTTTTAAAGTGAACTTCATATATATTTATTAAATTTTTTGTGTTATTGTTTTCAACATTGTATTTTTAAGAGTCTAACCTTTACTCTAGATTTTTAATCTTAGTTTTTTAGTATTTGATATCAATTTTGGACATTTAAGAATCCAGTGTTTTGTACCCATTTTTACTCAGGAGTGTGATGATTACTCTCTCCCCCTTTTGACTCTCCTTTTTCTCCCTCAGATCACCTCTATTTCCTCCCTCCCCCTTCTCTTCTTGATCCAATTCTGTGAATCTCTGTGGGTGTTCTGGGCTATGGAGAACACTTACGGAACAGAGTACTGCCTAGAGCTGCCTCTCTCCTCTTGAGTCCCCCCTTTTCTCCTCCTGCTCACCTCTATCTCCTTCCTCCCTCTCCTCTTCTTCATGTAACTCTGTGAACCTCTCTGGGAATCCCTCACTGTGGAGAACCTTTTCACCATTAACCTAGAAGTTTTTTTTGTCAGTGCTGTATGGATGGAGAAGTCTTGAGGCTACTGGAAGTATAAGACTGAAATCCAGAGGCAGGAGACTTAAGCCCAAAACCTGAGAACACCAGAGAACTCCTGACTACAGGGAACATTAATTAATAAGAGATTATCCAAAAGCCTCCATACCTACACTAAAACCAACCACCACCCAAGAGCCAATAAGTTCCAGAGCAAGACATACCATGCAAATTCTCCAGCAATGCAGGAACATAGCCCTGAGCGTCAATATACAGGCAGCCCAAAGTCACACCAAACCCATAAACCCATCTCAAAACTCACTACTGGACACTCCATTGCACTCCAGAGAGAAGAAATCCAGCTCCACCCACCAGAACACTGACACAAGCTTCCTTAACCAGGACGCCTTGACAAGCCAGTCATCCAACCCCACCCAATGCGAGAAACCTCCACAATAAAAAGGAACCACAGACTACCAGAATACAGAAAGGCCACCCCAAACACAGCAATCTAAACAAGATGAAAAGGCAGAGAAATACCCAACTGGTAAAGGAACATGAAAAATGCCCACCAAGCCAAACAAAAGAGGAGGAGATAGGGAATCTACCTGAAAAAGAATTTAGAATAATGATAATAAAAATGATCCAAAATCTTGAAAACAAAATGGAGTTACAGATAAATAACCTGGAGACAAGGATTGAGAAGATGCAAGAAATGTTTAACAAGGACTTAAAAGAAATAAAAAAGAGTCAATTAAAAATGAATGATGCAATCAATGAGATCAAAAACACTCTGAAAAAAAAACAAAACACTCTGGAGGGAACCAACAGTAGAATAACAGAGGCAGAAGATAGGATAAATGAAGTAGAAGATAAAATAGTGGAAATAAATGAAGCAGAGAGGGAAAAAGAAAAAAGAATCAAAAGAAATGAGAACAACCTCAGGGACCTCTGGGACAATGTTAAATGCCCCAACATTTGAATCACAGGAGTCCCAGAAGAAGAAGACAAAAAGAAAGGCCATGAGAAAATACTCGAGGAGATAATAGCTGAAAACTTCCCCCAAATGGGGAAGGAAATAGTCACACAAGTCCAAGAAACCCAGAGAGTCCCAAACAGGATAAACCCAAGGAGAAACACCCCAAAACATATTAGTCAAATTAACAAAGATCGGGGGTGGAGCCAAGATGGCGGAGGAGTAGGACGGGCAGACCACTTTCTCTCCTACAAATTCATCAAAAGAATAACTGAACGCAGAGCAAACTTCGCAAAACAACTTCTGATCGCTAGCTGAGGTCATCAGGCGCCCAGAAAAGCAGCCCATTGTCTTCGGAAGGAGGTAGGACAAAATATAAAAGATTAAAAGTGAGACAAAAGAGCTAAGGACGGAGATCCGTCCCGGGAAGGGAATCTTAGGCTGCATTGCTTGGAGTAGGGTCCGGGCCTGAGTGCCCTGAGGACAATCGGAGGGAGCTTCTAGGAGTTGCCAACTTGAACTGTGGGAGACCAAAGGAGAGAGAGTAAATTAACCGGCCCGAACACACTGCCGGCCGTTCGCAGAACAAAGAGACCGAGAAAATCCAGAGAAGAGCTCGCAGGCTGCGGACCGGCCCAGCCCCGCCGGAGGCAGGAGGCAGGGGGGAGGGGAAGGTCGCGGCAAGACACAGGGCGCAGGCACCCGAACGGTGCGGGCGGGGACTGGGGCTGGGGATGCGGAGGGCAGAAGGCGCAGGCATCCGACTAGCGCCAGCGGAAACTGAGACTGGGTCTGTGGAAGGGCGTGGGCACGCCACACCTGGGGAGAGTGCGCCCACCAAGCCCCTGGCTGCCTGGACCGCTCTGATGGGGAAGGCACAGAGAGCAGGCGCAGCTTTTCGTTCCGCGCTTTTGTGGAACACCCGAGGGCTGGAACCTCGCGCAGCGCGGGGCGCGCTCCATATAGAGCAGCCGGGAGCCTGAGCAGCGCAGACGGAGAAAGCAGCGTCAGCCCCGCCCGGCAGCGCAAGCCCCTCCCTGCAGTGCCAGCCCCTCCCTGCCCCGCAGAGCGACGGAACTAGCTACCTGAATAAGAGTCCACCTCTGCCCGCCTGTGTCAGGGCGGAAATGAGGCTCTGAAGAGACCGGCAAACAGAAGCCAAATAAACAAAGGGAACCGCCTCAGAAGGGACTGGTGCAACAGATTAAAATCCCTCTAGAAAACACCGACTACACCGGAAGGGGCCTGTAGATATCGAGAAGTGTAAGCTGGAACGAGGAGCTATCTGAAACTGAGCCGAACCCACACTGACCACAACAGCTCCAGAGAAACTCCTAGATATAATTTTACTTTTTTCTCTTTTTTTTTCTTTTTTTTATTTTTTCTTTTTAATTATTTTTTCTTTTTTTATTTTTTCTCTTTTATTTTCCTTTAAAATCCCCTATTACTCCCCCATTACTCCTTAACTTTCATTTCCATAGATTTTTATGATTTTTTTAATTAGGGAAAAAAAATTTTTTTTTCTTTCTTTTCTTTTTCTTTTTTTTTCTTTCCTTTTTCTCTTCTATTTTCTATTTTTCTTTTTCTCTTATTTCTTTTAAAGTCCTCTAGTACTCCTCTACTACTCCTTAATTTTCATTTTCAATACATTATAACCTTACCAAAAAAAAAAAAAGAAGAGAAGCCCTATTTTTAAACTGAAGATTATTCTCTCCCAATCTTGACTCTCTGTTTTCTACCTCAGAACACCTCTATTTCCTCCGTTCCCCTTCTCTTCCCAATCCAATTCTGTGAATCTTTGTAGGTGACTGGGCTACGGAGAACACTCTGGGAACAGACAGCTGTGTAGATCTGTCTCTCTCCTCTTGAGTCCCCCTTTTTCTCCTCCTGTTCATCTCTATCTCCCTCCTCCCTCTCCTCTTCTTCATGTGACTCTGTGAACCTCTCTGGGTGTCCCTAATGGGGGAGAATCTTTTAGCCATTAACCTAGAAGTTTTCTTATCAGGGCTGTATAGTTGGAGAAGTCCTGAGACTACAGGAAGAATAAAACTGAAATCCAGAGGCAGGAGACTTAAGCCCAAAACCTGAGAACACCAGAAAACTCCTGACTACAAGGAACTTTAAGTAATAAGTGACTGTCCAAAAGCCTCCATACCTACACTGAAACCAACCACCACACAAGAGCCAATAAGTTTTAGAGCAAGACATACCACGCAAATTCTCCAGCAACGCAGGAACATAGCCCTGAACATCAACATACAGGCTGCCCAAGGTCACACCTAACACATAGACCCATCTCAAAACTCATTACTGGGCACTCCATTGCTCTCCAAAGAGAAGAAATCAAGCTCCACGCACCAGAACACTGACGCAAGCTTCCCTAACCAGGAAACCTTGACAAGCCAGTCGTCTAACCCCACCCACTGGGTTAATCCTCCGCAATAAAAAGGAACCACAGACCTCCAGAATACAGAAAGCCCACTCCAGACACAGCAATCTAAACAAGATGAAGAGGCAAAGAAATACCCAACAGGTAAAGGAACATGAAAAATGCCCACCAAGTCAAACAAAAGAGGAGGAGATAGGGAATCTACCTGAAAAAGAATTTAGAATAATGATAATAAAAATGATCCAAAATCTTGAAAACAAAATGGAGTTACAGATTAATAGCCTGGAGACAAAGATTGAAAAGATACAAGAAATGTTTAATAAAGACCTAGAAGAAATAAAAAAGAGTCAATTAAAAATGAATAATGCAATAAATGAGATCAAAAACACTTTGGAGGGAACCAAGAGTAGAATAACGGAGGCAGAAGATAGGATAAGTGAGATAGAAGATAAAATGGTGGAAATAAATGAAGCAGAGAGGAAAAAAGAAAAAAGGATCAAAAGAAATGAGGACAACCTCAGGGACCTCTGGGACAATGTGAAACGCCCCAACATTCGAATCATAGGAATTCCAGAAGAAGAAGACAAAAAGAAAGGCCATGAGAAAATACTCGAGGAGATAATAGCTGAAAACTTCCCTAAAATGGGGAAGGAAATAGCCACCCAAGTCCAAGAAGCCCAGAGAGTCCCAAACAGGATAAACCCAAGGCGAAACACCCCAAGACACATATTAATCAAATTAACAAAGATCAAACACAAAGAACAAATATTAAAAGCAGCAAGGGAGAAACAACAAATAACACACAAAGGGATCCCCATAAGGATAACAGCTGATCTATCAATAGAAACCCTCCAGGCCAGAAGGGAATGGCAGGATGTACTGAAAGTAATGAAAGAGAATAACCTACAACCTAGATTACTGTATCCAGCAAGGATCTCATTCAGATATGAAGGAGAATTCAAAAGCTTTACAGATAAGCAAAAGCTGAGAGAATTCAGCACCACCAAACCAGCTCTTCAACAAATGCTAAAGGATCTTCTCTAGACAGGAAATGCAGAAAGGTTGTATAAACGTGAACCCAAAACAACAAAGTAAATGGCAACGGGACCACACCTATCAATAATTACCTTAAATGTAAATGGGTTGAATGCCCCAACCAAAAGACAAAGATTGGCTGAATGGATACAAAAACAAGACCCCTATATATGCTGTCTACAAGAGACCCACCTCAAAGCAAGAGACACATACAGACTAAAAGTGAAGGGCTGGAAAAAAATATTTCATGCAAATGGAGACCAAAAGAAAGCAGGAGTTGCAATACTCATATCAGATAAAATAGACTTTCAAATAAAGGATGTGAAAAGAGACAAAGAAGGACACTATATAATGATCAAAGGATCAATCCAAGAAGTAGATATAACAATTATAAATATATATGCACCCAACATAGGAGCACCGCAATATGTGCGGCAAACACTAACGAGTATGAAAGAGGAAATTAATAGTAACACAATAATAGTGGGAGACTTTAATACCCCACTCACAACTATGGATAGATCAACTAAACAGAAAATTAACAAGGAAACACAAACCTTAAATGACACAATGGACCAGCTAGACCTAATTGATATCTATAGGACATTTCACCCCAAAACAATCAACTTCACCTTTTTGTCAAGTGCACACGGAACATTCTCCAGAATAGATCACATCCTGGGCCATAAATCTGGTCTTGGAAAATTCGAAAAAATTGAAATCATTCCAGTCATCTTTTCTGACCACAGTGCAGTAAGATTAGATCTCAATTACAGGAAAAAATTGTTAAAAATTCAAACATATGGAGGCTAAATAACACGCTTCTGAATAACCACAAATCATAGAAGAAATCAAAAAAGAAATCAAAATATGTATAGAAATGAATGAAAATGAAAACACAACAACCCAAAGCCTATGGGACACTGTAAAAGCAGTGCTAAGGGGAAGGTTCATAGCATTACAGGCTTACATCAAGAAACAAGAAAAAAACCAAATAAATAACCTAACTCTACACCTAAAGCAACTAGAGAAGGAAGAAATGAAGAACCCCAGGGTTAGCAGAAGGAAAGAAATCTTAAAAATCAGGGCAGAAATAAATGCAATAGAAACTAAAGAGACCATAGCAAAAATCAACAAAGCTAAAAGCTGGTTTTTTGAAAAAATAAACAAAATTGACAAACCATTAGCAAGACTCATTAAGAAACAAAGAGAGAAGAACCAAATTAGCAAAATTAGAAATGAAAATGGAGAGATCACAACAGACAACACTGAAATACAAAGAATCATAAGAGACTACTACCAGCAGATCTATGCCAATAAAATGGACAACTTGGATGAAATGGACAAATTCTTAGAAAAGTATACCTTTCCAAAACTGAACCAGGAAGAAATAGAAGATCTTAACAGACCCATCACAAGCAAGGAAATCAAAACTGTAATCAAAAATCTTCCAGCAAACAAAATCCCAGGACCAGATGGCTTCACAGCTGAATTCTACCAAAAATTTAGAGAAGAGCTAACACCTGTCTTACTCAAACTCTTCCAGAAAACTGCAGAGGAAGGTAAGCTTCCAAACTCATTCTATGAGGCCACCATCACCCTAATTCCAAAACCAGACAAAGATGTCACAAAAAAAGAAAACTACAGGCCAATATCACTGATGAACATAGATGCAAAAATCCTTAACAAAATTCTAGCAAACAGAATCCAACAACATATTAAAAAAATCATACACCATGACCAAGTGGGCTTTATCCCAGGAATGCAAGGATTCTTTAATATCCGCAAATCAATCAATGTAATACACCACATTAACAAATTGAAAGATAAAAACCATATGATTCTCTCAATAGATGCAGAGAAAGCCTTTGACAAAATTCAACACTCATTTATGATTAAAACTCTCCAAAAAGCAGGAATAGAAGGAACATACCTCAACATAATAAAAGCTATATATGACAAACCCACAGCAAGCATCACCCTCAATGGTGAAAAATTGAAGGCATTTCCCCTGAAATCAGGAACAAGACAAGGGTGCCCACTCTCACCACTACTATTCAACATAGTGTTGGAAGTTCTGGCCACAGCAATCAGAGCAGAAAAAGAAGTAAAAGGAATCCAGATAGGAAAAGAAGAAGTGAAACTCTCACTGTTTGCAGATGACATGATCCTTTACATAGAAAACCCTAAAGACTCTACCAGAAAATTACTAGAGCTAATCAATGAATATAGTAAAGTTGCAGGATATAAAATTAACACACAGAAATCCCTTGCATTCCTATATACTAACAATGAAAAAACAGACAGAGAAATTAAAGAAACAATACCATTCACCATTGCAACAAAAAGAATAAAATACTTAGGAGTATACCTACCTAAAGAAACAAAAGATCTATACATAGAAAACTATAAAACACTGATGAAAGAAATCAAAGAGGACACAAACAGATGGAGAAACATACCGTGTTCATGGATTGGAAGAATCAATATTGTCAAAATGGCTATTCTACCCGAAGCAGTCTATAGATTCAATGCAATCCCTATCAAGTTACCAACGGTATTTTTCACAGAACTAGACCAAAGAATTTCACAATTTGTATGGAAATACAAAAAACCTCGAATAGCCAAAGTAATCTTGAGAAAGAAGAATGGAACTGGAGGAATCAACCTGCCTGACTTCAGACTCTACTACAAAGCCACAGTCATCAAGACAGTATGGTACTGGCACAAAGACAGAAATATAGATCAATGGAACAGAATAGAAAGCCCAGAGATAAATCCATGAACCTATGGACACCTTATCTTTGACAAAGGAGGCAAGGATATACAATGGAAAAAAGACAACCTCTTTAACAAGTGGTGCTGGGATAGCTGGTCAACCACTTGTAAAAGAATGAAACTAGAACACTTTCTAACACCATACACAAAAATAAACTCAAAATGGATTAAAGATCTAAATGTAAGACCAGAAACTATAAAACTCCTAGAGGAGAACATAGGCAAAACACTCTCCGACATAAATCACAGCAAGATCCTCTATGACCCACCTCCCAGAATATTGGAAATAAAAGCAAAAATAAACAAATGTGACCTAAACTTAAAAGCTTTTGCACTACAAAGGAAACTATAAGTAAGGTGAAAAGACAGCCCTCAGATTGGGAGAAAATAATAGCAAATGAAGAAACAGACAAAGGATTAATCTCAAAAATATACAAGCAACTCCTGCAGCTCAATTCCAGAAAAATAAATGACCCAATCAAAAAATGGGCCAAAGAACTACACAGACATTTCTCCAAAGAAGACATACAGATGGCTAATAAACACATGAAAAGATGCTCAACATCACTCATTATTAGAGAAATGCAAATCAAAACCACAATGAGGTACCATTACACGCCAGTCAGGATGGCTGCTATCCAAAAGTCTACAAGCAATAAATGCTGGAGAGGGTGTGGAGAAAAGGGAACCCTCTTACACTGTTGGTGGGAATGCAAACTAGTACAGCCGCTATGGAGAACAGTGTGGAGATTTCTTAAAAAACTGGAAATAGAACTGCCATATGACCCAGCAATCCCACTTCTGGGCATACACACTGAGGAAACCAGATCTGAAAGAGACACGTGCACCCCAATGTTCATCGCAGCACTGTTTATAATAGCCAGGACATGGAAACAACCTAGATGCCCATCAGCAGATGAATGGATAAGGAAGCTGTGGTACATATACACCATGGAATATTACTCAGCCATTAAAAAGAATTCATTTGGACCAGTCCTAATGAGATGGATGAAACTGGAGCCCCTTATACAGAGTGAAGTAAGCCAGAAAGATAAAGAACATTACAGCATACTAACACATATATATGGAATTTAGAAAGATGGTAACAATAACCCTATATGCAAAACAGAAAAAAAGGCACAGAAATACAGAACAGACTTTTGAACTCTGTGGGAGAATGTGAGGGTGGGATATTTCAAAAGAACAGCATGTATACTATCTATGGTGAAACAGATCACCAGCCCAGGTGGGATGCATGAGACAAGTGCTCGGGCCTGGTGCACTGGGAAGACCCAGAGGAATCGGGCGGAAAGGGAAGTGGGAGGGGGGATCGGGATGGGGAATACGTGTAAATCTATGGCCGATTCATGTCAATGTATGACAAAAAAAAAATAATAATAATAATTTTAAAAATTAAAAAAAAATTAACAAAGATCAAACACAAAGAACAAATATAAAAAGCAGCAAGGGAGAAAAAACAAATAACACACAAGGGGATTCCCATAAAGATAACAGCTGATCTATCAATAGAAACTCTTCAGGCCAGAAGGGAATGGCAGGACATAGTTAAAGTAATGAAAGAGAATAACCTACAACCCAGATTACTGTACCCTGCAAGGATCTCATTCAGATATGATGGAGAATTCAAAAACTTTACAGACAAGCAAAAGGTGAGAGAATTGAGCACCACCAAACCAGCTCTCCAACAAATGCTAAAGGATCTTCTCCAGACAGGAAACACAGAAAGGTTGTATAAACACGAACACAAAACAACAAAATAAATGGCGAGAGGACCATACCTATCAATAATTACCTTAAATGTAAATGGGTTGAATGCCCCAACCAAAAGACAAAGACTGGCTGAATGGATACAAAAAGAAGACCCCATATGTGCTGTCTACAGAGACCCACCTCAAAACAAGGGACACATACAAACTGAAAGTGAAGGGCTGGAAAAGGATATTTCATGCAAACAGAGACCAAAAGAAAGCAGGAGTCACAATACTCATATCAGATAAAATAGACTTTTTTTTCTTTTTTCTTTTTTCATTTATTTTTATTAGTTGGAGGCTAATTACTTTACAATATTGTAGTGGGTTTTGTCATACATTGACATGAATCAGCCATGGAGTTACATACATTCCCCATCCCAAATAAAGGCTCTGAAGATACAAAGAAAGACAATACATAATGATCAAAGGATCAATCCAAGAAGAAGATATAACAATTATAAATATATATGAACCCAACATAGGAGCACTGCAATATGTAAGGCAAATGCTAACGAGTATGAAAGGGGAAATAACAATAACCCAATATTAGTGGGAGACTTTAATACTCTACTCACACCTATGGAAAGATCAACTAAGCAGAAAATTAACAAGGAAACACAAACTGTAAATGACACAATGGATCAGCAAGACCTAATTGATATCTATAGGACATTTCACCGCAAAACAATCAATTTCACCTTTTTCTCAAGTGCACATGGAACCTTCTCCAGAATAGATCACATCATAGGCCATATATCTAGCCTTGGCAAATTCAAAAAAATTGAAATCATTCCAGTCATCTTTTCTGACCACAATGCAGTAAGATTAGATCTCAATAACATGAAAAAAACTATTAAAAATTCCAACATATAGAGGCTAAGTAACATGTTTCTGAATAACCAACAAATCATAGAAGAAATCAAAAAAGAAATCAAAATATGCATAGAAACGAATGAAAATGAAAACACAACCCAAAACTTGTTTTTTGGGGGGTTTTTTGGACACTGGTTTTTTGAAAAGATAAATAAAATTGACAAACCATTAGCCAGACTCATTAAGAAACAAAGGGAGAAGAACCAAATCAACAAAATTAGAAATGAAAATGTAGAGATCACAACAGACAACATTGCAGTACAAAGGATCATAAGAGACCACTACAAGCAGCTATATGCCAATAAAATGGACAACTTGGAAGAAATGGACAAATTCTTAGAAAAGTGTAACTTCCCAAAACTGAACCGGGAAGAAATAGATCTTAAAACACCCATTGCAAGCATGGAAATCGAAACTGTAATCAGAAATCTTCCAGTAAACAAAAGCCCAGGACCAGATGGCTTCACAGCTGAATTCTACCAAAAATTCAGAGAAGAGCTAACACCTATCGTACTCAAACTCTTCCAGAAAATTACAGAAGAAGGTAGACTTCCAAACTCATTTTATGAGGCCACCATCACCCTAATACCAAAGCCAGACTAAGATGCCACAAAAAAATAAAACTACAGGCCAATATCACTGATGAACATAGGTACAAAAATCCTTAACAGAATTCTAGCAAACAGAATCCATCAACATAATAAAAAGTTCATACATCATGACCAAGTGGGCTTTATCCCAGGAATGCGAGGATTCTTTAACATCTGCAAAACAATCAATGTAATACACCACATTAACAAATTGAAAGATAAAAACCATATGATTCTCTCAATAGATGCAGAAAAAGCCTTTGACAATATTCAACATCCATGTATGATAAAAACTCTCCAGAAAGCAGGAACAGAAGGAACATACCTCAACAAAATAAAAACTATATATGACAAACCCAGAGCAAACATTATCCTCAAATGGTGAGAAATTGAAAGCATTTCACCTAAAGTCAGGAACAAGACAAGGGTGCCCACTGTCACCATTACTATTCAACATAGTTTTGGAAGTTTTGGAAACAGCAATCAGAGCAGAAAAAGAAATAAAAGGAATCCAGATAAGAAAAGAAGAAGTAAAACTCTCACTGTTTGCAGATGACATGTTATTCTACATAGAAAACCCTAAAGACTCCACCAGAAAATGACTAGAGCTAATCAATGAATATAGTAAAGGTGCAGGATATAAAATTAACACATAGAAATCCCTTGCATTCCTGTGTACTAACAATGAGCAAACTGAAAGAGAAATTATGGAAACAGTACCATTCACAATTGCAACAAAAAGAATAAAATACTTTGGAGTATATCTACCTAAAGGAACAAAAGAGCTATACATAGAAAACTATAAAACACTGATGAAAGAAATCAAAGAGGACACAAGTTATTTAGTTAGTTTAGTCGCTCAGTCGTGTCCGACGCTTTGTGACCCCATGAATCGCAGCACGCGAGGCCTCCCTGTCCATCACAAACCTCTGGAGTCTACTCAAACTCATGCCCATCGAGTTGGTAACGCCATCCAGCCATCTCATCCTCTGTCATCCCCTTCTCCTCCTGCCCCCAATCCCTCCCAGCATCAGGGTATTTTCCAATGAATCAACTCTTCGCAGGAGGTGGCCAAAGTACTGGAGTTTCAGCTTCAGCATCAGTCCTTCCAATGAACACCCAGGACTGATTTCTTTCAGGCTGGACTGGTTGGATCTCCTTGCAGTCCAAGGGACTCTCAAGAGTCTTCTCCAACACCACAGTTCAAAAGCATCAATTTTTCGGTGCTCAGCTTTCTTCACAGTCCAACTCTCACATCCATACATGACCACTGGAAAAACCATAGCCTTGACCAGACAGACCTTTTGATTGCATGGTATCTTTGCAAATACATTTATCCTTTTTATCTCTTTAATTTTACCCAACTTATGTCTTTGTGAAGTGCTTTTCTTATAGTGATTATTTAGATGTACAATTTTTTTTTTTTTTACCTACTCATCCCGTATCTTCCTTTCAACTGGAGTTTTTAATCCATTCACATATAATTACAGTTAAACTAGGATTTACATCTAACATTTTTCCTTTTTTCAACTCTTAGTTTAGGTAATATTTTATACCAGAACAATTTTTTTTTAAAAAAGAGGATTTAAAGAAGATGGAGTTTACACAGACATAGAAAACAACTTACAGGGAAAGGAATGAAGGGGAGGGGTGACTTAGGAGCTTGGGATTAACAGACACACACTACTATATATAAAGTAGATAAACTATAAGGTTCTACTGTATAGCACAAGGAACTATATTCAGTATTTTATAATAAACCATAATGGGAAAGAAAATGAAAAAGGATATATCTGAATCATTTTGCTATATACCAGAAACAAACATTGTAAATCAACTACAACTCAATTTTTAAAAGTGGGTTTGAGTTTTCTTCAAATTATTTATTTAGAACAAGTTCCATGAGTAATATTGCCAAATCCAAAGATATGCAATTAATGAAAATTTTGCCTTGAAGCCCTTCAAGAAAGCTTTGCTGATTTATCTTTTTAAATAATGTAAGATATTACTGACCCATAATTATGTCTACACTAGTTACTATCATTCTTAGGTTTGCCAATTCAACAGGCAAATATTTGTAGAATAATGTTATCAGCAAATGGAGATAATTTTACCAGTCTTGTTCCAATTTGCATGCATGCTAAGTCACTTTAGTCATGTCTGACTCTTTGAGACCCCATGGTAGCCTGCCAGGCTCCTCTGTCCGTGGGATTCTCCAGGCAAGAATACTAGAGTGGGTTGCCATTCCCTTCTCCAGGATCCCAACCCAGGGATCAAACCTGGGTCTCCTGCATTGCAGACAGATCCTTTACCATCTGAGCCACCAGGAAAGCCGTGTATGTGTGTGTGTGTGTGTGTGTGTGTGTGTGTGTGTGTGTGTGTTAGTCATCCAGTCATGTCTGACTCCTTGCGACCACATGGACTATAGTCTTCCAGGCTCCTCTGTCCATGGGATTTTCCAAGCATTAATACTGGAGTGGGTTGCCATTTCCTTCTTCAGAGGATATTCCCAACCCAGGGATAGAACCCGGGTTTCCTGCACCGAAGGCAGATTCTTTACCATGTGAGCCACCGGGTAAGTCTATGTTGTTCAGTCATCCACTTTGCGACCCCATGAACTGCAGCACACCAGGCTGCCCTGTCCCCCACCATCTCCCAAAATTTGCCCAATTTTATGTCCATTGCATTGGTGAAGCCATCCAGCCATCTCGTCCTCTGACACTCTCTTCTTCTGCCCTCAATCTTTCCCAACATCAGGGACTTTTCCCATACTGTCTTAATGACTATGTCTTTGTAGTGTAGTCTAAAGTCAAGAAGGTTGATTACTCCAGCTCTGTTTAAAAAACAAAAAAGAATTTTAAAAATGAAAAAAAGTGAACCATAAAAAAAGAAAAAAGTAAAAGAGTGACAAAATGTATACCATGTAAGTATTAATTTTTAAAAAGCAGCGCTTATATTGATATCAAAACATGGACTCTTTTAGAGCTAAGAAAATTACTAAAGACAAAGGACTATGGTTCACTAAGAAGGCATAAAATGTGTAATACTTCAAATAGAAAAACATCAAAATACAAGAAGCATAATCTAATAGAGATGAAAGAATAAATAAACAAGCTTCTCAATTTCTTTTTAAAATTCCATGTGTTTAATTTGTCATGATGACTTTCTCACTGATCAACTAGCACAATACAAATTACATATATGTTTGGCAAAAACATATCTGGTAACATTCATTTAAAAAAAGTCTATCAAAATTTTTTCCTATGATACATTTGTATACTCTTGATCCTTATAATGACCCTTTCATACACAAAACATTATTATTTAATTTTGCAGATAGAAAAGGTTATGTTTCAGAAAGGACTTGTCCAATATCCCAGTGAGTGGTAGAAACAGATATGTGAGAAATTTCTTTAAGATATCAAAAGAGAAAAAGAAAGAACAATAAAAGTATCTGACTTTTTATCCTATAGTTGCTAAAACAGATATATTTATTCATATGAAATCACAGTTATGCAAAAGAAATTAATTGTGAATGTCTCTTATGGAATCTTTATAGTGAGTGTTCGTTTTTTGCTGTATTTCTGAATTTTTAAATGGATTTTTATTTCTAGTGTAATATGTAAAAAAGAAAAAGTTAAAAGCAAGTGAAACAAGCTATCATTTTAAGACAATCCAATTCATAATTTTTAAAAACAGTTTTAGTACTAAGTGATGCTATTTGTTTAGGGAAATGAGTCTCTCAGTGTTGATAGCAGTATATATTACTACAATCATAAAAGATTAAAACTGGACATTGCAACAAAAAATCATCAAGATGTTAAGGTAAACAGCAAGTGCTTTTAATTTTAATATTTTAATTTTTCTTTACTTAGAATATATTTTACCATTTATCTTGATATTTTACAATGCCAAATTAAAATGCAAATATAAGAGCATTTTATTTATTCAGCTCAAATGTGGAATCAGCAGAATCCATATTTCATAGCTTAAAATAATATTTTAACCTATGAATTCTCCTGACAATGTATACCAAATTAATAACCTTTAAGATGAAGATTGTCTTATGTTCTTAGCAGCCTTGATTTTTAAAAATTAATTTAAAAATTAATAGGGTGTATGTAGTAGAACTATTGTAGATTTACAGAAAATTTGAGCAGATAAAACAGAGCATTCCCATAAAATCTGGTCCTTCTATACACAGAAGTTTTCTTTATTATCTTGTGTTAGTGTCATATATTTGTTACAATTAATGAGTCAACACTGACATATTAGCATTAACAAAGATCAGTTTGTTAATTTTGTTGTGAGGTTCTTTTGGTTTTAGTAAATACATTGCATTATGTATCCATCATTAAAGTCTCATAGGGAATATTTTCACAAAGAATATTCTGTACTTTACCTATCCATTCCTCACTCACTCCCATAGAAGCTCTGGCAAGCAGTGTCTCTACTGTTCAGCTTTTTATGGAATGTCATACTTTTGAAATTGTATAGTATGTAGTCTTTTTAGACTGGTTGATTTTATACTTAATTCATTTAAGTATCTTCCATGTGTTTTTATGGTATATTAGCTCATTTCTTTTTTACACTGAAAAACATTCCATGCATGGTATGAAAGTCTATCCATTTACCTATTGAATGATATCTTGGTTGTTACTAGATTTTGGAAGTTATGAATAATGCCACTACACAAATTCACATACAAGGTTTTGTGTTGCCATGTTTTCAACTCATTTGTGTAATTAGGAACACAGCTTCTGGATTGTATACTAAATTCATGTTCCAGTTCAGTCACTCAGTCATGTCTGACTCTTTGTGACTCCATGGACTCCAGCATGCCAGGTTTCCCTGCCCATCACCAACTCCCAGAGCTTGCTCAAACTCATGTCCATTGAGTTGGTGATGCCATCCAACCATCTCATCCTCTGTCGTCCCCTTCTCCTCCTGCCTTCAATCTTTCCCAGCATCAGGGTTTGTTTTTTTTTTTTTTCCAATGAGTCAGTTCTTCCCATCATGTGGCCAAAGTATTGGAGCTTCAGCTTCAACATCAGTCCTTCCAGTGAATATTCAGGACTGATTTCCTTTCGCATTGACTGGTTGGATCTCCTCGCAGTCCAAGGGACTCTCAAGAACCTTCTCCAACAACACAGTTCAGAAGCATCAATTATTCAGTGCTTAGCTTTCTTTATAGTCCAACTCTCAAATCCATACATGACTACTGGAAACACCATAGCTTTGACTATACAGACTTTGTGAGCAAAGTAATGTCTCTGCTTTTTAATATGCTTTCTAGGTTTGTCATAGCTTTTCTTCCAAGGAGGAAGCGTCTTTTAATTTCATGGCTGCAGCAGTCACCATCCACAGTGATTTTGGAGCCCAAGAACATAGTCTGTCACTTTGTCCATTGTTTCCCCATCTATTTACCATGAAGTGATGGGACCATATGCCATGATCTTAGTTTTTTGAATCCTGAGTTTTAAGCCAACTTTTTCACTCTCCTCTTTCACTTTCATCAAGAGACTCTTTAGTTCCTCTTTGCTTTCTGCCATAAGGGTGGTGTCATCTGCATATCTGAGGTTATTGATTTTTCTCCCTATATTTAATTTTGTACAAAACTGCCAAATATTCTTTCAAAGTGGCTGTTACATTTAGTATTACCAGCAGCTATGATGGCAGCATCTGTTTCTCTTCATCACTGTCACTATTTGGTGTTATGTTTCAATTTGCAATTCCCTAATGACCTGTGATGCCGAGCATCTTCTCATGTGCTTTTTTGCTGCTGTGTGCTCAGTTGTGTCTGATAACCCCACGGACTGCAGCCTGCCAGTCTCCTCTGTCTTTGGGATTTTCCCAGCAAGAATACTGGAATGGGCTACCATTTCCTTCTCCAGGTGCTTATTTGCTATCTGTGTATATTAGATGAAGTTTCTGTTTAAATATTTTGTCCATTTTTAAGTTGGAACATTTGCTTTCTTATTGTTCCATTTCAAGAGTTCTTGGAATATTTTGGATACAAATCTCTTACCAGATATGTGTTTTGCAAGTATTTTCTCCTAGACTCTGGCTTGCCTTTCCATTCTTTTAACAGTGGCCTTCACAGAGGAAAAGTTTAAAATTTTTATTTTATTTTTATTTATATTTTCCTAGCATTCAGTTCAGTTCAGTGCAGTCCCTCAGTCATGTCCGACTCTTTGCGACCCCATGGACTGCAGCATGCCAGGCCTCCCTGTCCATCACCCACTCCCGGAATTTACCCAAACTCATGTCCATTGAGTCAGTGATCCCATCCAACCATCTCATCCTCTGTCGTCCCCTTCTCCTCCTGCCTTCAATCTTTCCCAGCATCAGGGTCTTTTCAAATGAGTCAGCTCTTCACATCAGGTGGCCAAAATATTGGAGTTTCAGCTTCAACATCAGTCCTTCCAATGAATAATCAGGACTGATTTCCTTTAGGATGGACTGGTTGGATCTCCTTGCAGTCCAAGGGACTCTCGGGAGTCTTCTCCAATACCACAATTCAAAAGCATCGATTCTTCAGTGCTCAGCTTTCTTTATGGCCCAACTCTCACATCCACACCTGACTACTGGAAAAACCATAGCCTTGACTAGATGGACCATTGAGGTATAATTGACGAATAAAATAGAAAACATGTAAAGTTTACAACTTGATGATTTAATATACATAGTGAAATTACCACAACCCAGTTAATTAACTCATCCATTACTTTACATAAGTACCTTTTTTGTATGGCAAAAATGATTAAGATCTACTCTTTGAGCAAATTTCAAGTGTACAATAAAATATTATTAACTATATTCACTGTGCTGTACATTATATCCCCAGAATATATTCATATTATAAGTGAAATTTTGTACCCTTTGACCAACATTTCCCCATTTCTCCCAAGCCCCACTCCTCGTTCACTACCATTCTACTTTGTTTTAAAAAAAAAAGATTCCACGTAAAAGTGAGATCGTACATATTTGTCTTTCCCTGCTTGGCTTATTTCATTTAGCCTAGTGTCCTTCAGATTCATCAATGTTGTTTCAAATGTCAGGATTTCCTTCTTTTATGGTTCAAAAATATTCTATTGTTTGTGTGTATGTGTATGTCTGTATCACATATTCTTAATCTATTCATCCATTGACAGACATTGGTTATGTCCTGGGTTATTCAGTTTGGTTATTGACATGGGTTATTGAGTCCTGGGTACATTATGTTTGGGTTACTGAGAATGATGTTGAAATAAACAAAGGAATGTAGGTGTCTCTGAGAAACTAATTTTGTCTTTGGATTTACAGGTATATCTTGTTTTATTGCACGTCACATTATTGCTTCAAAGATATTGTGTATTTGAGGAGAAATCAAATGGAGCAATAGGAGGATGGAAGTTCACCTCCTTCCACCCATAAACACATTTAAAATGCATGTACATGTGGAACTGTTCTCACTGAAAAGTAACATCCACTTCAAATCAGTCACCCACCAAAGGCACTGGGCACACATAGTCAGTACAGGGACATTCTCACATAAGAACATCTGCTCAAGACCACAATAGGTAAATGTTTCACCTAAATTCATAGAGGCAGATAAAGTTCAGTAAAATGAAAAGGCAGAGGAAGTACTCTCAATTGAAAGAGCAAGAGAAAAGCCCTGAAAAAAATAATGAAACAGAAATAAACAATTTACCTGATAAAGAACATTGATGATAAAAATTTTAACTGAATTAGGGCAAAGAATTAATATTAATATAAACACAGGTCACTTTAACAAGGAACTAGAAAATATTAAAATGTCCCAACCAAAAATAAATAATTTAATATCTGAAATTTAAAAAAATGACTCTAATAGAAGTAAACAGCAGACTAAGCAACATAGAAGATAGAATGTTGAAAATCACCTAATCAGAACAGCAGAAATAAAAACAAATTTAAAAATAACTAAATCAACATTAAATATAGCAGCATTCACATTATAGGGGTTCTAGAAGGAGAAGAAATAGAAGGGGATAAAAATGTATTTGAAGAAATTATGACTGAAAATTTCCCAAACCTGAAGAAGGAAATAGATATCTAGGTATTTGAAGCACAGAAGGTCTCATACAAGATGAACCCTCCCAAAAAACCCACATCAAGATACATAATAATTAAAATGGCAAAAGTTAGAGATAGATCATTTGAAAGGCAGCAAGGGAAATACCAAAAGTTATATATAAGGGAACCCCCATAAAGCTATCAGCTAATTTCTCTACAGAAACCTTGCAGACAAGAATGGAGTGGCATGATATATAATGAGTGTTAAATGGGAAAACTTGAAACCTAGAATACTCTACCTAGCAAGATTATAATTTAGAATACAAGAAGAGATAAAGAACTTCTCAGACAAGCAAAAACTAAAAGAATTTGTCAATATTTTTTTTGGTTAGCCGCTAAGTTGTGGGTGACTCTTTGTGACCCCATGGACTATAGCAGGCCAGGCTGCTCTGTCCTCCACTACCTCCCAGAATTTGCTCAAATTCATGTCCATTGAGTCAGTGATGCTACCTAACCATCTCTTCTTCTGCTGCCCCCTTCTCCTTTTGCTTTCAACCTTTCCCAGCATCAGGTTCTTTTCCAATGAGTCAGCTTTTTGCATTAGATGGCCAAAGTATTCAAGCTTCACCTTCATCAACGGTCCTTCCAATGAATATTAAGGGTTAATTTCCTTTACGATTGGCTAATTTGATCTCCCTATAGTCCAAGGGACTCTCAAGAGTCTTCTGCAGCAAAGCCTACCCTAAAAGAAATGTTGAAGGATTTTCTCTAAATGGGAAAAAATAAGAATCTATAGGAAAAAGAAAATTGCACTAGTAAAGGCAGATATACAGTAAGGCTTAAAGATTACTTAAATGAGAGAGTGTGTAGATTAAAAGACAAAAAAGTAAAAGTAGCTAAAACTACAAGGAATAGTTAAAGGATAATGTAAAATAGGACTTTAAAATCACAAAGTGTGGGGGAGAGGAGAAAATGTAGATCTTTCAGAATATATTTGAACTTAAATGACTGCTAGTTTAAAACAAGTAGGTATAATTATAGGTCAACATATATGAACCCTATGATAACCACAAATCAAAAACAAATAATAGAACCATAAAAACCAAAAAGAAAGAAACCCAAACATAATACTACTAAAGAAAATCATCAAGCTACAGTAGAAAAGACAAAAAGAAGAAAATGAACAGAAAACTGCAAAAACAACTGGAAAAAAGCAATAAAATGGTAATAAGTACACGTGGTTGGTGGTTTAGGAGCTAAGTTGTGTCCAACTCTTGCAACCCCATTGACTGTAGCCCTCCAGGCTCCTTTGTCCATGGGATTCTCTAGTCAAGAATACATGAGTGAGTTGCTATTTCCTTCTCCAGGGAATCTTCCCAAATGAGGGATCAAACCCCAGTCTCCTGCAAGGCAGGCTGATTCTTTACTGACTGAGCTATCAGGGAAGCCCTAATAAGTACAAAACTATCAACAATTGCTTTAAATGTCAATGGACTAAATGCTCTGACCAAAAGACATAAAGTGGCTGACGATTAAAAAACAAGACCTTTCAATATGCTACCTACAAAAGACTCACTTCAGGCCTAAAGATATGATTGAAAAAGAAGGGATGGGAAAAGATATTTCATGCAAATGGGAATTTCAAGAAATCAGGGGTAACAATACTCATATCAGACAAAATAGACTTTAAAACAAGGGCTACAGCAAGAGACAAAGAAGGGCAATATATAATACTTCAATTTTTTTAAAATGTGCTTTTTTTCCCCTTTATTTATTTATTTATTTTTTCAGTGGGTTTTGTCATACATTGATATGAATCAGCCACAGATTTACACGTATTCCCCATCCCGATCCCCCCTCCCACCTCCCTCTCCACCCGATTCCTCTGGGTCTTCCCAGTGCACCAGGCCCGAGCACTTGTCTCATGCATCCCACCTGGGCTGGTGATCTGTAAATGTGCTTTTTAATTGAAGATTTTGTAGGAACCCTGCACTGAGCAAGTCTACCAACACTATTTTTACAAGAGCATTTGCTCACTTCATATCTCTGTCACATTTTTGTGATTCTTGCAATATTTCAAACGTTTTCATCTTTATTATATTGGTTATGGGTGATATGTGATCAGGGACTTATAATGTTACTACTGCAAGAAGACTGATACTAGCTGAAGGCTCAGATGATGTTCTTTATATCTGTGTGTTTCCTTTTGTTGTCACTATTATGTTCATTCTTTTATTTTTAGATTTTACACATAAGTGATAACTTAGAATTGTTTTTCTCTGTCTCACATATTTCACTGAGTATAATCCCTACATGTCCATCTATATTGTTGCAAATGGCAAATTGTTATTCTTTTCATGGCTGAGTAATATTCCAGTAAATATGCTACATTTTCTTTATCCATTCATTTGTTGGTGGAATCTTGGGTTGCTACCATATCTTGACTATTGTAAATAACATTACTATGAGCACTGGAGTACATGTATCTTTTCTTGAATTTGTGTTTTTGTTTTCTTTGAATATATATCCAGGAATAGATATATTGCTGGATCATATGGTAGTTCTATTTTTCTGAGGAATCTGCATACTGATTTTCATAGCTTCTGCACCAATGTACATTCCTGCCAATGCTGTACAGGGTTCCCTTTTCTCACATCCTCAGAACATTTGTTATTTGTGGTCTTTTTGATGATGGCCATTCTGAGATATGTGAGGTTAGGGTGGCTATCTTATTGCGGTTATGATTTGCATTTCTCTGATTATTAATGATGTTGAACATCTTTTCATGTGCCTGTTAGCCATCTATATGTCCTCTTTGGAAAAATGTGTATTTAGGTCTTCTGTGCCTTATAAATTGTTTTTGTTTAATATTGAGTTATATGAGCTATTCATATAGTTTGGAAATTAACACCTTATTGTTCACACCATTTGTAAATATTTTTCTCCCATTACATAGATTGTCTTCACTTTGTCAATGGTCTCATTTGCTGTGCAGAAGCTTTTAAGTTTAATTAGGTTCTTTTAAAAATGTTTTCTTTTGTTTCCTTTGCCTTAGGAGACATATCAAAGGGATATTTCTATGACATGTCAAAGATTGTTCTACCAATGTCCTCTTCTAGGAGTTTCATGGTTTGTTGAAATTTAGGGCTTCAATCCATTTTGAATTCATTTTTGTATATGATGTGAGTGTGTGTGTGTGCACGCACATGCACTCAGTCATGTCTGACTCTGTGTGGCCTTTTAGACTGTAGCCCACCAGGTTCCTGTATCCATAGGATTTTTCAGGCAAGAATAACTGGAGTGGGTTGCCAATTCCTTCTCCAGGGGATCTTCCCAACCCAGGGGTTGAACCCACGTCTCCTACATTTTCTGCATTGGCAGGTGAATTCTTTACCATTGAACCATTGGGGAAGCTCTCTCCTAGGAAAAAGAGTCCTAATTTATTCTTTTACTTGTACCTGTTCAGTTTTTCCAGCACCTCTTATTGAAGAACTGTCTTTTCCTCATTGTATGTTCTTACCTCCTTTGTTGTAGATTAATTGATTATATATTCATGAGTTTACTTCTGACTTTTCTGTTCCATCAATAGATGAGTCTGTTTTTGTACTGCTACCATGTTGTTTTGATTACCGTAGTTTGTATTCTAATCTGAGGCCAGGAAAGTTATAGTTTCAGGTCAGTTCTTTCTTATTGAGATTGCTTTGGCTATTCAGTTTTTTTGGGTTACACATAAATTTTAGGATTGCTTATTTCTGTACAAAATATTATGGGTATTTTCATATGAACTGCATTAAATCTGTAGATTGCTTTTACCGTTGTAACAATATTAATTTTTTCAATCCATGAACAAGTTATGTAAGTCAATTAAATATCTCCACATGTCAGCAAATATTCAGCTACAAATGTGTTCCCTGTAGAGTTAAACTATCTGGGGAAACCCCAGAAAAATATAAGCATAATGAAGGGACTAAGCTTAAGAAATTATAGCTCATTTATAATATAGAATATAAACTAAAAACAAAATCAGAGAATATTGAATAATTTGGAAATATGATATGAAAGACCAGTTATAGTGAAATTATCCCATAGTGAAACAATACATATTACATTTTGAAGGTACTATTTATTTATGTACATGTTTCATGTGCTTCAGTTTTCCTTTGTGTCAAGTGGTAGAATTAGGAGTGGTTTTTACTTTTTCTTACCAATTAAACAAGGCTTCTATTATGTTTTCTTTTTTGACTCAGCCAACAATTATTGAGAATCTTTTATGCACTAGGTTCATGAAAAGTGTTGGGAATGCAAGACATGGACACTGTTAAAATCTATCTGCTTGTTAATCTCTCAGAAAGCAGAGATTTAGTGAGAATCAAATATTAAATATGATCATGCTCATATATAAATTCTTTATAATATAGCATATTTGGGCTTAAACCTCAACCAGTGCATTCATTGAATACTCAATGAGAGAGAGAATTTAACCTGAAGCCACAAAGTTTGCTCCCAGATGACCAAGTGAATTCTGTTATCAACTTAGAATTATTAATAATTTTGTATTCTCCTTTTTTAAATTTTATTTTTAATTGGAAGATAACTCTTACAATATTGTGTTAGTTTCTGCTGTACAACAACATGAATCAGTCATAAGTATACATATATCCCCTCCCTCTAGAGCCTTCCTCCCACTTCCCATCCCACCCCTCTAGGTTGTCACAGAGTACCAAGCTGAGTTCCCTCCATTGTACAGCAACTTCCCACTAACTATCTATTTTACACATGGTACTGTATATATGTCAGTACTACTCTCCCAATTCATCGAACCCTCCCCTTTCACTCCTGTGTCCACATATGTGTCCCTATTCCTGCCCTGCAAATAGGTTCATCAGTGGCCATCATCAAAAATTCTACAAACAATAAATGCTGGAGAGGATGTGGAGAAAAGGGAACCCTCTTGCACTGCTGGTGGGAATGTAAATTGATATAACCACTATGGAGATTCCTTAAAAAACTAAGAATAAAAATACCACATGAATCAGCAGTCCCACTACAGAGCCACCACTCTGAGAATACCATAATTCAAAAAAACTCATGTACTCTGATGTTCATTGCAGCACTATTTATAGTATGCAGGACATGGAAGCAACCTAGATGTCCATCAGCAGATGAATGGGTAAAGAAGTTGCGGTACAGATATACAATGGACTATTACTCAGCCATAAAAAGGAATGAATTTGAGTCAGTTGAAATGAGGTGTATGAACCTAGAGCCTGTTATACAGTTAAGTAAGTCAGAAAGAGGAAAACAAATACTGTATATTAACACATATATATAGAATCTAAAAAATGATGCTGTATTATCTGTATAAAAATAAATGTTGAAAATAAATAAAAACAAACTACAGCTACCCTGATAAAATACTGGAAGAGTACAGAAATGATTGCAATAGCAGGTCCAGAAAATTGTCCAGGTTTCCAGGTGTTCTCACAATGTTGTACTTGATGAGGGTAAATTGATAACTATATTTGTGAATAGCTACTTAATAATGACCCACCCAAAAATTACTTCAAAACTTGAACACTTCAATTCTTCATTTGACAATGTTTGTTCAGGAAAAAATCTAAAATGTAACCAAGGTTTGTGCACTATGCTTTAAGTAATGTGGATTTGAATAAGAAAACAAAAAACAAAGAAGCCATCCAGATGTTCAATGATGAAGAACTAGTGAAAACAAATATGCCCATATGGCAACCCACTCCAGTATTCTTGTCTGGAGAATCCCATTGATAGAGGAGCCTGGTGGGCTACAGTCCACAGGGTCGCAAAGTGTCAGACACGACTGAGCGACTACACTTACTTACTTACTTATATCTACACACGGATACAGATGTATACACCTATCTGTTCCTCTATCTAGCCCATTCCCTGGAATACTAAACAGCCACGGAAACTATTTTAGAAGAATATTTAATGACATGAAAAGAAGTTCAATAATATCTATCTATACATCTATATCTATCTATATCATATATTTATTGTGAAAAAGCAGATAATGAAACAGTATATACATTACAATTCACATATATATCACATGAAAAATACTGGGCAGGTGTAGATGAATGATTCAGGGAGGTATGGGTGATCATTAAGATTGATTACTTGTGACATTAATTTTCTTCTGTTGACTTGTCTACTTTGTGATTTTTTTTTTCCTACAATGAAGCTGGATTATTTTTCTGAGAATGGGGAAAAGAGCAGAAAGTGGGCTCAGGGAAAGGAGGTGATAAACAGTATTTAAATTCAGCAAAACAACCATCAAGTGGGCCAAGACACAGGCACACGCATGCGTGCACACACACACATGTGTGCGGGCATGCACACACACAAACACACACACACACACACACACACACACACACACACACACACACACACCAATTACAGTGACCAGGAGACTATGCAGGGGAAATGGGCATACTATTTTTACTACTTGAGGTGGCTGGCATGAATACAAATTGGTACAATGCTTATGAAACGGCCATTTGGCAACACACAGGAACAGTCTTTAAAATGTCCACATGTGGATCCTGCAAGTCCACAATTAAGAACATCCTGTACGCTAGCAAAGATTTGGCTTGACAAGGAAGAATTCACTCATCAGAGTATACACAGTGCTGGGTTTAAACACAGGGAAAGAACTAGGCACCACCTAAATGTCCAACAATGTGGCAATGATTACAGAAATGTTAGGGTCCATAGATACACTCTGCAGGCACTGAAGATGCCTTTCTCAAGCCTGTTGAATAACACGGAAAGAAGTTCAATGGGTTGACATTTGTTTGGTTTTAGTTTTTGAAAAAGCAGGTTAAGAAACACCACATACATGAACCATTCTATAACACTGTGTTAAAAGGGAAGGCGGGGTGGAGGTGAGGAAGGGTGAGAGAGAGAGAGAGAAGGAGATAAGAGAGCCTGGAAAACAGCACACCAAAATGGTAAAAGTGGTTGTCTCCGGGTAGTAGTGTCATGGGGAGCAATTACTCTCTTGGTTTTCCCTCATCTGATTTCCTTCTCCTTCCTGATGTTTCTACCATGACATTGCATCACCTGTGCAATAAACAAAGAGAGAAAGTGCTTTTTAAACCAAACCACAAGGAGAAGAGGCAGCCTTTAACTATCAAGTGGCACAGATTAGCAAGATTATTCACAACACCCAAGGTGGGTGTGGGGGGAGGGGAGGGGAGGGGAGGGAAGGGGGAAGTCAAGAGAGACACAGAGAGGGACAAACAGGAAGGCAGAGGTGGAGTGAAGGAAGGAGGAAGGAAGGGGTGAGAGAGAGACCTGCACTCCCAATACAATACACTGCTGGTGGGTTGGGGAGAATGGGATGGGGGTGGGGTTGTAAACCGGGTGGGAGCCAAGGTTTGGCTCTGCTGGCTGGCTCGCTCCTGGGATGTTTTCATCGCAAGGTGGCCTCCTCATCGGTGTCTTCCTCGAAATCCTTGACGTCAGCACTGGTGGATTGCCTGGCCCAGGCTCCCCTTTCGGCCTCTCGTTCTTTATGCGACTTGAATCTCCCAACGAAAATTTTGCGGTAGTTCAGGAACATGCCATTCATCGCATCTATGGCCCGCTCCGCGGACTCCTGCTTTTGGAAGTGCACGAACCCATAGCCCTTGGGCCCCTTTTCGTCGCAGGCCACTTTGCAGGACAGGATGTTGCCGAACGCCGAGAAGATGTTGTACAGAGCCTTGTTGTCGATGGTCTTGCCCAGGTTCTTGATGAAGACATTGCCCACTCCGCTCTTGCGGAGCGAGGGGTCCCGCTGGGACCACATGATGCGCACCGGCCTGCCCTTGATGACATCAAAGTTCAGGGTCTCCAAGGCCCGCTTGGCATCCACCGGTTGCTGGTAGTTGACATACGCATAGCCCAACGAGCGGCGGGTGATCTTGTCCCTGCAAAGCCTTATGGAGAGGATGGGTCCGGCCGGGCTGAACTTCTCATACAGCATTGCCTCTGTCACCTCAGGGTGCAGGTCGCCCACGTACAGCGAGGCCATAGGAAAGTCCGGGTTCCCCTCAGAGCCCCCGCCCGTTTCCGCATCTGCATCCGCGGCTGCAGCGGCCGCCGCGGCTACAGCCGCCTCCACCTCCGCAATGGCATCCGCATCTGACTCCCCCAAAGCGGGCGCCGCAGCCTCTGCTGCGGCGGCGGCGGCGGCTTCGGCCTCACTGGCCTCCACCACCGCCACGGCCGCTGCCGCCAGGGCGGCCTCCGCCTCCTCCTCCCCCAGGGTGGCCTCCGCCACTGCCTCCCCTACTGAGGCCTCGGCCTCCACCTCTGCTTCCGCCTCCGCCACGGAGGCCTCCGCCACCGCCTCTGCCACGGTCGCCGCCGCAGCCTCCGCCGCCGCCGCAGCCGCCGCCGCCACTGCTGCCGCCACTGTCGCCGCTGTCGCCACGGTCGCCTGTGCCGCCGGGCCGCTGCCGCGACCTCCCTTCCCGCGAGCCTGGGAGGGCAGGGGGCGGAGGTGAGAGGCGGGAGAGCGCAGGAAAGCAGGTGGGCGCGGGCACCCGGGCCGGGGGCGCGAGCTGGGGCGGAGGATCCCGGGCCAGCCGATCTAGTGAGTCCCAGTCACCTGGGATGGCTAGCGCTGCCAGGAGCGCGCCGGTGCGAGTCACCGCAGCCTGCAGCCCGCAGCCCGCTGATGCCGCCGCCGCTCGGTCGTGGGTTAGCGTGCTGGGCGCCGGCGGGCGGCGTGTGGTGTGGGGCTGGGGGTGTTGGCGTCTGTGGTCCGGGCAGCTGGGAAGGCTTCTGTCTCTTTGGTTCCCCCAGTGGCTGCTGCGGGGCTGCGGGGCTGCGGGGCAGCGGGCGGTGGGAGGGGGCGGGAGCGGGAGGCTTGGTGTTGGCGGGAGGGAGTGTGGGTTCTCAGCCTCTCGATCAACTGGATGTGTATGCAGAGGAAGCCAGGGAAAGGGTTCCATGTGGACCAAGGGACTCTGACATAGATTTAGGGAGTTTTTGTTTTATCCTTCTCTCCCCATAGAACATTTAAATGATTAAAGCAAGCACCTTGCAAGAGAAGGTGGGTGGCATTGAGAAAACACTTGCCAGGCCTAAACAAAGCCAACCAAAAAATGGTTTTCTCGCGTTTAGGGGTTGGTTCTTCCCCACCTCAACGCACACACTCTCCCCAACATTACGGCCACCAAGGCAACAACTCCTATTCTGAACTGGAGCTGGGGCTAATGGGACACTCTCCCCCTTCCAGCCCTGCAGACTGCTGACCCATTTTTTCAGAGATTCCTCCCCGTTTTCCAGCTCTTTCCTTCCTCTACAACACTTGCGCGGAAGAAATAAAGAACACAAGAACACGTACTCATTTATTCATAATGCCATGCCACAAATATTTATGGAGCCTAGGGATATACAGGGGTCTGAAGCAAGAGGAAATGGGCCGGTTTTGAGATTGACCTTGGCAGCAGACAGTATGGGCTGGAAACCCTGTCCCTGCTCCAGACTATGGGAGAACTAGGGACCTGGGTGTTCTTCAGCCCCCCAACTCCTCCCAACCACTCAGCCTCAATTCATGCAGCCTGGAAGCAGGGGAGGAATCAAGAGCACTCTGTTCTTAGTGCCATCCTCCATGATGGGTGAGGAAAGTAAAATCAAAAGCCGGGGACAGGACCTGGTCCAGAGCCAGGCTATTGTTTCTTCTTGTCTCTGCCCTCGACTTGATGATATTCCCAATGTGAACCACGAACAGCACATCCATGTTCAAAACAAAAACAAAACCAGAAATCTCTCTAGGATGAGGTGTCTCTTCCCAGTTCACCAGTTAATATTTAGGGAAGCCTTACCCACCACTTGGCACTGGGGGCTTAGAGACAGGCAGTGTGATACTTGACTAGTGAATGTTGATGTGTTGGAGATGTGGGCAAGGTGAGGAAAGGTGAGCAGTGTGTATTGGAGCAGAGAGGAAGGCCAAATGCTGAGAGGGTAGGCAAGCAAGCAACCATTAGAGTAGAGTGCAACAGAGGCTAGAGTCCTACTTCTTCCAGAAAGGAGGACCCACCCAATAACCTTTTCTGGTGGGAATCAAGCAATACTGCATAGAAGACTAAACCCCCAAGGTGACCTCTGAAAGATGAGTAGCAGCCCAGCACGTTGAGGCAGAATGGAAGGCATTCCATTACCACAGACAGAGGGATTAGTCTGTGTCCAAGGCCCTATAGCATGCTAGCACATACATAGTCATGTCTCGTCATGCCTAATCATCTGATGTGGACAGAGCTCATGATCTCCAAGAGTATATGGTAGAAGATGGGGTTAGAAGGTGTGGGGGCCCTGAAAAGAAAGCTAAGATGCTTGGACTCTACACCCAAGCTCACAGGGCCCACTCAACACATTCAAGGAGGGACTTGGTATGATCAGATCTTTAATACAAACTAAATATCAACACAGAAAGTACCTAAGAGTAGATATTTAAAGCTCTCATTAAAAGGGGAAAATAAAGTGTAACTGAGGTGATGGATGTTTATTAAAGTTCTTGTGGTAATCATTTTAGTGATATGTACATGTATTAAATCATTTTGTTGTACACATTAAACTTATATAGTGTTATATGTCAATTATATCTCAATAAAACTTGGGGGGAACCCATCAATATATGTATAAATGTATGCACACATGAACACACACACAGACACAGTCAGCACTGAGACAGAGCTGACAGAATAAAAAAAGAGACAGTCAGATATGACCAGTTTCAAGAACAACTCTTCCCTCCGTTCCCCCTTTCCCTCCATAAATACGAGTTTCACAGTTACCATGAGCCAGGCGTTGAACTGTGGACTTCAGGGTCAAATATAAAAACTGATCAAACCAGAAAAAAAAAAAACTGATCAAACCATGGAGCCTTTCCTCAGGATGTCTCACTCCACTAAAGCTTGGGCTCCCCATACAAATAAGAGAAATGCTAGCAGAGGGCTATATGTGCTATGTGATTGGACTATAGTGGCCATGGAATTTCATCTGCCCAGCACATATTCTCTCCTCCCCCTCACTCCAGTCCATCCACCTTCCATGGGTATATAAAGCTGTTTTCCGTGGTGGCAACATTGTCTTGACCTGAACAACCCTGCACCTTCAGAATTGACTGAGTCACCATGGGGTGTGAAGCAGTGAGAACTTTCTCATCGCTGCCTGGAAAGCATCCCAAGAAGACTGAGAAGCAGACATACAAACATGTGCCTTGCCAGCATGCAAAGTCAAGCCCTCTACCCCTAGACAGGGCTAGTGCCAGCCAAGGACAGGGACATAGACTTAGGAAGAGCCTGCTGTGCAGCTGATGCCTTGACCAAGGTGGCCACTGTCACCACTCTTAGGAGCCACCTCCTGAGAATCTTAGGTTGCTTATAGGCAGGAGGCAGATGAGCTGTGCCTCACCATTCCAGGTGGCCGCCAAGAGGGACCCAAGGAGGCAGAGGCCAAGGAGGAAGCCATGATTGCTGGTGGGTAGGGGGTCAGGGGATGGCAAGAAGAACTTCTCAGCCCATTGTATGGAGTCAGAAGGGACAAGAGGGACCAATTCAAGGACGAGAACTCAAAAAGTTTTCTTTCTCTGGCTTTGACGTACAGCCCACATGGCCAGCAGAAATTGGTGAAACAGTAGGAGAAAGAGGTGAAGTAAAGTCATGCTTGGTCAGTGAATCCACAAACTTGTCAGAAGACAATTCCTAGGCCCTTGACATGCCAGCAACAGTAGCAGGGCTACTCCAGTGACAAGGAGAGCAGCTGGGGAATACTCTCCAAGTCCTTTCTCACAGAGGCTTCTGTGACGTCCCCTTCTCCTCTTTTCAGTTCCTGGCCACATCTGCAATCAAAAGTGTTCTGACTGCTGGCTGCTGTAACTGAGGCAAAAGTGAAGGGCCCTGTGGAGTGTCAGGAGAGGGAGGGAGAGGACCCTTCAGTAAGTATTTATGGAGGGCTACCCTGTACCAGCTATTCTTCTAGACAGAGAGCCCCTGCATCCAAGGAACTTACTTTCTAGTGGGGAATATAAAAATGGCAGAAATTATAAAAGCACTTAAAGGTTGCTACAAATGCCCTCAGGGAAATAAATGAAATGATTTGCTACACACCACCTAGAACCCAAGAGAAGTGGCAGAGGTCAGGGATGGCCTTTCTGAGGACAATAATATGTGGTCAGTTCTGCTGGGAAACAGGGGGAAAGCCTGCCCAGCAGGGAGAACTGCAATTCCTCTGGCCTTGTAGCAGAGAAGAGGGGCACTGGAGGGGCAGAAAGGATGCCAGTGTGACTGGAGCCCAGTGAGAGAGGGGATGGAGGGAACAAAGGACAGTGCAGTGGTGGGAAGGAGCCATGATGGAGTTTCATTCTCACTCAAAGAGCTCTGGGGAGCCAGAGAGAGAACTGAATCAAGGGAGTGCCATGATCTAATTATATTCAGTAATTTCTCTCTGACTGCTCTCTGTGGAAAATACCATCAGTGGGTGGGGCACAAAGCAAAGCAGGGAGACCAATTTGAATCCTCTTGCAGTAGCCCACTTGGGAGATGGCAGTGGCTTGGCCCAGAAAGGCTACATGAATTTAAAGAATAGTGCATGGGTTCTCATGATATTTTGGAAAGAGAACAAACATCACTTGCTGGTGGATAGAAGGCAGTTGGTAAACAAACTTAAGACATGAACGATTACTATGAGAGTATTTTCTTGCAAGTCTTGGTAAAGAAGGTGTTATATATAGTTGCAGAGAATACAGGCAGTAGATATGATAGGTTTGGAGAAGGAAGAAAGATAATTGGGCATGTGTGTCAAGAGTTCCTATTTGCATTTGTTAAGTGTCTGAGGTTTGGAGAAGTCCACTCTCCATGTAGGCTGCAAGAGCAGAATTATCAAGACAACAGGACACAGGTAGTATTTAAAGCCACAAGACTGGGAAGAATCACCTTAAGAGGGTACTGTTAGGAGAGGAATGTGCACAACTATTCCCTAAGACACGCCAACATGTGGAAGTTGGGTTGAGGATGACAAGCCAGCAGAATAGACTGAGAAGGACTGGACAGTAATTGGGCCGGCCCTAAACCTGACTTCTCTCCAAGGTCGTGCATGGTCCAGCCTTGATGTCCTCAGTCAGGTCCTGCTTTCAGTGTTCCAGGCTGTACATGCATGGGAGTTGGTTTAAAGCGGGACAACAAGAACTTTGGGTGCTAGGGTTTAGACTTCTCTTCCTGTTCACTGCAAGATGGGGCAAACTAGGATACAGAGTAAGCACTCATCAATTGGGGAATGACTGAAAACATTGTGGTATAGCCATTCTATGGATTCTTATGCAATCATTAACAAGCACGAGTCATGTCTATAGGATCTGACTTAGGAGCACCTTCAAAATATGTAGGAAATCAAACTGCAGAGAGGGGACAGTATATGGTCCCATTTGTGTGTTGGGGGTTGGGGCATGGGAGGGAAGATAAGAGGCTGTGATCTCACACTTCTTTGTATGCTCATTTGACATCTCCACCTGGATGTTTCATAGACATTTCATCCTTAAATGGCAAAAAAGGAACTCCTGAGTTTCTTTTTATCTCCTGACCCAACTCTCCCTAACTTGGCTTCTCCCAGAGTAGCCTTCCCCTTCTCGATGAATAACACCACGTTGACTCGGATAGTCAAGTGAAATAAAAATGGAGAGCACCCTTATTTCTTTTCTTTCGCACACCCACATCTTCCTCTGGTCATTATCTCATCCTTCAGCTATTCCTATCACTTCCACCATCCAAATACCACTTGAACCTCTCCAACTTCGCTGGAATCAATCATTGTGCCTCTTGTGGGGTCCTGCCAAGCCTCCTAACTGGTCCCCCACTTGCACCAAACTTCCTTCTCCATCCAGTAGCCAGACTGATCTTTCTGAAAAATAAATGGTGCGTTTTGCATCCCCCACTCAAAACTCCAGGGCTGCGTGGCGCTGGAGCAGCGAGGAGATACCCCACGTCCCAGGCAGTGGTGGTGGCCGTGAGGAGATACCCCATGTCCAAGGTAAGGAGTAGCGGCTGCACTTTGCTGGAGCAGCCATGAAGAGATACTCCATGTCCAAGGTAAGAAAAACCCCAATAAGACAGTAAGCACGAAGAGAGGGCATCAGAAGGCAGACAGACTGAAACCACAATCACAGAAAATTAACCAATCTAATCACATGGGCCACAGCCTTGTCTACTCAATGAAATCAAGCCATGCCGTGTAGGGCCACCCAAGAAGGACAGGTCATGGTGGAGAGTTCTGACAAAATGTGGTCCACTAGAGAAGGGAATGGCAAACCACTTCATTGTTCTTGCCTTGAGAACCCCATGAACAGTATGACAAGGCAAAAAGATAGAACACTGAAAGATGAACTCCCCAGGTCGGTAGGTGCCTAATATTCTACTGGAGACCAGTGGAGAAACAACTCCAGAAAGAATGATGAGACGGAGCCAAAGCAAAAACAGCACCCAGTTGTGGATATGACTGGTGATAGAAGCAAGGTCCAATGCTGTAAAGATAAATATTGCATAAGAACGTGGAATGTTAGGTCCATGAATCAAGGCAATTTAGAAGTGGTCAAACAGGAGATGGCAAGAGGGAACGTCAACATTTTAGGAATCAGCAAACTAAAATGGACTGGAATGGGTGAATTTAACTCAGATGACCATTATATCTACTACTGTGGGCAAGAATCCCTTAGAAGAAATGGGGTAGCCATCATAGTCAACAAAGGAGTCCGAAATGCAGTACTTGGGTGCAATAAACCATTCAATATCACGGTAATCCAAGTCTATCCCCTGGCCAGAAATGCTGAAGAAGCTAAAGTTGAAGGGGTCTATGAAGACCTACAAGACCGTTTAGAACTAACACCCCCAAAAAATATCCTTTTCATTATAGGGGACTGGAATGCAAAAGTAGGACATCAGGAAACACCTGGAGTAACAGGCAAATTTGGCCTTGAAGGACAGAATGAAGCAGGGCAAAGGCTAATAGAGTTTTGCCAAGAGAATGCACCTGTCATAGAAAACACCCTCTTCCAACACAAGAGAAGACTCTACACATAGACACCACCATATGGTCAACACCGAAATCAAATTGATTATATTCTTTGCAGCCAAAGTTGCAGAAGCTCTATACAGTCAGCAAAAATAAGACCAGGAGCTGACTGTGGCACAGATCATGAACTCCTTATTGCCAAATTCAGAGTTAAATTGAAGAAAGTAGGGAAAACCCCTAGACCATTTAGGTATGACCTAAATCAAATCCCTTACAATTATACAGTGGAAGTGAGATGTAGATTTAAGGAACTAGATCTGATAGACAGTGCCTGATGAACTATGGACAGAGGTTCATGACATTGTACAGGAGACAAGGATCAAGACCTTCCCCAAGAAAAAGAAATGCAAAAACGCAAAATGGCTGTCTGAGGAGGCCTTACAAATAGCTGTGAAAAGAAGAGAAGCAAAAAGCAATGGAGAAAAGGAAAGATACCCATTTAAATGCAAACTTTTAAAGAATAACAAGGAGTGATAAGAAGGGATGCATGAGACAAGTGCTCGGGCCTGGTGCACTGGCAAGACCCAGAGGAATCGGGTGGAGAGGGAGGTGGGAGGGGGAATTGGGATGGGGAATACATGTAACTCTATGGCTGATTCATATCAACGTATGACAAAACCCACTGAAATGTTGTGAAGTAATTAGCCTCCAACTAATAAAAAAAATAAAATAAAATAAATTTTAAAAAAAGAAGAAAGAAAGCCTTCCTCGGTGGTCAGTGCAAAGAACTAGAGGAAAACAATAGATTGGGAAAGACTAGAGATATCTTCAGGAAAATTAGAGATACCAAGGGAAGATTTCATGCAAAGATGGGCGCAATAAAGGACAGAAATGGTATGGACCTAACAAAACAGAAGATACTAAGAAGAGGTAGCAAGAATACAAAGAGTTCAGTTCAGTTCAATTGCTCAGTCATGTCCGACTCTTTCCGACCCGAAGAACTGCAGCACGCCAGGCTTCCTTATCCATCACCAACTCCTGGAGTTTACCCAAACCCATGTCTATTGAGTCGGTGGTGTCATCCAACCATCTCATCCTCTGTCGTCCTCTTTTCCTCCTGCCTTCCATATTTCCCAGCATCAGGGTCTTTTCCAGTGAGTCAGCTCTTCGCATCAATACTTTGGCCAAAGTATTGGAGTTTCAACTTCAGCATCAGTCCTTCCAATGAATACTCAGGACTGATTTCCTTTAGGATGGACTGGTTGGATCTCCTTGCAGTCCAAGGGACTCTCAAGAGTCTTCAACAACAACACAGTTTAAAACATCAATTTTTCTGCGCTCAGCTTTCTTTATAGTCCAACTCTCACATCCATATATGACTACTGGAAAAGCCATAGCCTTGACTAGATGGACCTTTGTTGACAAAGTAATGTCTCTGCTTTTCAATATGCCATCTTGGTTGGTCAGAACTTTCCTTCCAAGGGGTACACGTCTTTTAATTTCATCAACTGCAGTCACCATATGCAGTGATTTTGGAGCCCAGAAAAATAAAGTCAGCCACTGTTTCCAATGTTTCCCCATCTATTTCCCATGAAGTGATGGGCCCGGATGCCAGGATCTTAGTTTTCTGAATGTTGAGCTTTAAGCCAACTTTTTCACTCTCCTCTTTTACTTTCATGAAGAGGCTCTTTAGTTCTTCCTCACTTTCTGCACACAGAAGAACTGTACGAAAAAGATCTCCATGACCCAGATAATCACAATGGTGTGATCACTCAGCTAGAGCCAGACATCCTGGAACGTGAAGTCAAGTGGGCCTTATGAAGAAGCATCATTACAAACATCACTACACAAGCTAGTAGAGTTGATGGAATTCCAGTTGAGCTATTTAAAATCCTGAAAGATGATACTGTCAAAATGCTGCACTCAATTTGCGAGCAAATTTGGAAAACTCAACAGTGGACACAGGACTGGAAAAGGTCAGTTTTCATTCCAATCCCAAAGGAAGGCAATGCCAAAGAATGCTCAAACTACCACACAATTGCACTCATCTCACACGCTAGTAAGGTAATGCTCAAAATGCTCCAAGCCAGACTTCAGCAATACATGAACCGTGAACTTCCAAATGTTCAAGCTGGCTTTAGAAAAGGCAGAGGAACCAGAGATCAAATTGCCAACATCTGATGGATCATCAAAAAAGCAAGAGAGTTCCAGAAAAACATCTATTTCTGCTTTATGGACTGTGCCAAAGCCTTTGACTGTGTGGATCACAATAAAGTGTGGAAAATTCTGAAAGAGATGGGAATACCAGACTACCTGACCTGCCTCTTGAGAAACCTGTATGCAGGTCACGAAGCAACAGTTAGAACTGGATATGAACAACAGACTGGTTCCAAACAGGGAAAGGAGTACGTCAAGGCTGTTTATTGTTACCCTGCTTATTTAACTTATATGCAGAGTACATCATGCAAAACGCTGCGCTGGATGAAACACAAGCTGCAATTAAGATTCCCAGGAGAAATATCAGTAACCTCAGATATGCAGATGACACCACCCTTGTGGCAGAAAGTGAAGAAGTACTAAAGAGCCTCTTGATGAAAGTGAAAGAGCACAGTGAAAAAGTTGGCTTAAAGCTCAACATTCAGAAAACTAGGATCATGGCATCTGGTCCCATCACTTCATGGCAAATAGATGGGGAAACAAGGGAAACAGTGGCTGACTTTGTTTTGGGGGGCTCCAAAATCCATGCAGAATGTGGCTCTAGCCATGAAATTAAAGACCCTTACTCCTTGGAAGAAAAGTTCTGACCAGCCTAGACAGCATATTAAAAAGCAGAGACATTACTTTGTCAACAAAGGTCCGTCTAGTCAAGGCTATGGCTTTTCCAGTAGTTAGTCATGTATGGATGTCGCCCTTGCCAACCTCCCCATTCTCACTCACCTTTCTCTATCCTGGTCATTGTGGGCCTTCTTAGAATACTGACTACTCCACTATTCTAAGACCTTATCCTTCATGAGGGCTTCCACCTACCTGAAGCTGTCTTTCTCCATCCTTTTAAAATCACTAACAGGTTTTCAAACCTGTTTCAAACAAATACAAAAAATATATAACATTTGTCCTATTTTTCTTTCAGATGTTTAGGTTTTAAGCGTAATCAAAATACAAAATACAGCTTTGGAGCCCCTCTTCCCCCACCAAATCCCATTCTCCTTGCCACCCCTCATTGTGCACATACCTTGGTCACTTCTGAGTGTGAATGAAGGCAGGAGATAGGCAAATACTCAGTTTCTCCCTCTAATTTCTTTCTCTGTTTCTTTGCCCTTACTCCTTTCATGAGGTTGGGAATTTCTCTGACCATTTGCAATTTGTCTCTCAGAAACAGACAGGGTCCACAAAAGGGAACATGATTGGTGATATCTGGGCTTGGGATGGTCATGAGAAATAAAGAATACTATACTCCTAGCAGTCCTTGTATGTTCCTGAATTCCTGGTCCTAAATTCTTCAAAGAATGTGGGCCTTGGATTCAAATGGACTGTCTTGTAGAGAGAGTTCCAGAGCAAAACACATAACCACTCTGAGCCTCAGTGTGTGTTTCAAGTTTGAATTTCAGAAACCCTAATTAAGGTTCTTAGGAATGTTTTTTAATAACAAGTAGTTTGCCCAAGTCTACTTAAGAACCAGCAATGAAGGGCTGACTGATGGTTTTTACATAGGATTTCAGATACTTTTCTCTCTGGGAACCAATTCTCCTTCCAGTGTATGCTTAAAACTTTCATGCCCTTCTTTGTGATGATCTGAGGCAGTTTGCAGGCATGATCCTATAAAAAGTATACCTGTAGATACACTCCCAGTCCATGCCTTACTAGCTGTGCTTACCTTGGTCAACTTCCTTTCCCTTTTTTGTTTGCTTCTTTAGCTTTGGAGTCCTCATCTGTACAAAGCGATGAATATTTGTAAGGAAGAAAAGACGTGATAATGTTTGAAAAAATGTTTTTCACGGTGCTTGGCATGCATTCAATGCCCAACACAAGGGACTCCTTATTAATGTCAATTCCCTCTGTCCTGAGGAGATCCTTGTTCGGCTGGTTTTTGAAGGTCCAGTGTCTCTCCTTTCTGGTGCCCAAAGAAGCTTGGCACTTTCTCCCTAGCCAGGAACCTGATCCCCTGCGTTACATCCCAGGTTGTGGCTGGACTTTACTCTAGGCAAATGCCTGATTCTCTGGCCTGAACTCACCTAACTTAGAGTCTCATTCAGGTTTTCCTTCATTCTCCTGACCCTAGCACCTTTTTATGATCCATTTGTTTGTTTTCCCTGAGGTCCAAGGACCTTGCAAGTCAACACATGAAAGAATGTCATTTTCTGTACTCAAGAAAACCACCCAGTTGATTTGATAATACTCTCTCATAGAATGGGGTATTGAGTCAGGAGCTGAATTTTCTTTCAATTGCTATTGAGCCCTTTGAGCACCCTTTTGGGGACCGTTTCATAGATAAATTACTATAAGGCAATATGTTCCTTCAACTTCTCTCTTGTAGGGTGCTGAATGCATTTTGATGTCTTCAGGATGTCTCTTGAACCTTACTACCAACATTGTGCTAAGACACATTCATGGGTTATTGGCATATGAATAGCTGATCTTCATTACCATGAGTTGCTGAGTAATTTAAGTTTTCACTGTGCATAAGATATGAAAGATAAAATCTCCTTTCATGTGGCAAAGCCTTGATAAAGTCATGCCAATTAGCTTTCAACCCTCCTCCCAGACACACCACCTTTTAGAAACCATGCTTAAAAATAAAAATTGCTCTTACTGAAAGGAAGTCATGCACATGGGTAAATAAAGTAGTGATGATCAGAAAGTACAAAGGAGTTTGTGATAAAAAAAAGTGAAGGTCTGAGACTCCATCACTTCCCACTCCCCAATTGCACTTCTCCTGGTAGATCATTTTAATAATTCCTGCTTGCATTGTTTTGGCAGTTACTGTGTTATATTTAAGTAAAGCGCTTAGTCTGCTATTTCAATAATTCATCAACTTCAGACATCACCAAGTGATCACGTTCTTCTTACAGAAGAGAATTTAATTCATTCACAAGTGTCTTCAATCTGCCCTCGCTTTCTTTCTTTCGGAGTTTATACTTTCTTTAGATTTTTAGTTCCTCGATTGGAGACTCTAGTAGCTTCAAATAATGTACTTAACCCTCAGTTTCTTCTCAGCCACTTTAGCTTTTCTTTGTCTTATTACCATGTCTATCCTTCCCTTCCTTCAACCTCTCTTCCTCATTTCTACATCCCCCTCTAGCCAGATTTATAATTATTTACATCAACTTTTGGAAAGCTAAAAAACATGTTCTGCTTTGAAAAGCAATACAAGTCTTTTATCTTCTAATGAATCTCTAATAATTTTCATCATAGGTACACAGTTCTTCACTGAGTCTAGGCTAGACCAGAGAAGGAGATTAATCCTGGTGTCAAGTCCAAATCCTCTTTTTATCTTTATATCACTAATTTCTGAAAGTTCTTCCACATTTGACTTTGACTTGTGTTTGATCTACGCATCAAACTCTCTCTCTCTCATACACACACACACACACACACACACACACACACTGAAATGTTTGCCAGGCAATTGATCATTAAGCCATTTAATCTTGTGACAATTTATAAAGTGGCTGTTCTTATAACCTCTATTTTACACCTAGGAAAAGTTTGGTAGCAAGGACTTAAATATCAGGCAAGGTCTCATATAGTGTAAGTGGCAGAGCCTGGAATTGATTCAAAGAAAGGCAGTCTTGTTCCAGAATTTGTCCCGGTGACCAGTATGTTATTCTACAACAAGTGTCTCTCTTTCAGTTTTTCAGAATCTATAACTATTGCCAAGTTAATCCATGCTGTTAAGACAGGTGGAACAGCTCACAAATGTATGAATGATGGTTGACAATCACCCTAATTTCAAAACTTCCATTAATCCCAGACATCACAGGTTACAGAGAACAAAATTATCTGTTTGATTTTATTTACACTTTCCTCAAGTTCATACAAATCTATAAAAACAGACTGACATTTCCCTGAGTAGATATTCTTTTATTTTGTAAGAAAGGTTACAATTTTCTGTGATTTTCTACATTCACAGAACAGGTTAACACATGTAGATTAAATTAATTCTGTTTTATTAAAATCTGCTCTAGGGAACAAACTGGAATTTATGCAACAATGCCCTGATTGTTTCAGATGTTTTGTTTTTAATTTTTGCAGAAAAGTCAGTCTTACGTTTGCTCTCCTTTCTGTAATGTGTCTTTTTATTCTCAGCCTGCTTTGAAGTATTTCAGCTTACTTTTGTTTTCCAAACGAATTAAGTAATGGTGGGCCTCAGTGAGCCTTTTATTTTTTTCTGCTTGGAATTCATAGGCCTTCTTGGAGCTGTGAGTTAATAATTTTGCCTCATATTTGGAACATTTTCTACTATTAAATGCTCAGATATTTTTCTGTCCCTTCCTCACTTCCTCCTTTTCCTTCAGTGATGACAATTCCATGTAGGTTTGGTGACTTGATATTGTCCCACAGGTCAATGAGGCACTTTCTGCTTGTCTCATTTTTTAAAAGCTTTATTGAGGTATAACTGACATGCAACAAAATGCACATTTAAAGTGTACGACTTGATATGTTCTGACACATGACCCATGAAATCATCTCCATAGTTAAGATAAGAAACATTTCTTCATGCTCCTTGCAACCCCTACCCTCAATTCTCCCTGACACTTCCCTCCCCATCACTAGGAACAAACACTATTAGATTACTTTGCATTTTCTAGAATTGCACATGATTTATTATTGTCACACACACACACACGCATGCATGCACATGCATGATGATATGATCTTTTCTTGATTCAACTTCTTTCAGTCAGAGTAATTATTTTGAGATTTATCCATGCATCAGTAGTTCATTACAATTTATTGCAAACCAGAATTCCATTCTCTGATGTACAGTCATTTATTTATGCCTTCACCTACCACCAGACATTTGGGATGTTTCTAAGTTTTAGTTACTGCAAATAAAGCTGTCATGAACATCCATGTATAAGTTCTATGTGGCTTGGGTAAATACCTAAGAGTGGAAAGGCTGAATGATATGGTAGGTGTGTATTCAACTTTACAATGAACTACAAAAGCAGTTTTCCAACGTGGCTGTGCATTTTACATTTCCATCAGTGGTATGTGATGGCTCCAGTTCCTTCAAATCCTAGCTCACACTTGCTATGGAGAGTCGTTTTAAATTTTAGCTATTCTAATAGTTGTGTGGGCTTCCCTGGTGGCTCAGATGGAAAACAATCCGCCTGCAATGAGGGAGACCTGGGTTCAATCCCTGGGTTGGGTCGATCCCTTGGAGGAGGGCATGACAACACACTAAAGTATTCTTGCCTGGAGAATCCCCATGGACAGAAGAGCCTGATGGGCCTCAGTCCATGGGGTCGCAAAGAGTTGGACACAACTGAGTGACTGAGCACATTCTAATAGTTGTGTCGTGCTATCAAATTGTGGTTGTTAGTTGTATTTCTCTAATGACCAGGGATGTTGAACATGTCTTCATGTGCTTATTTCCCATCCACATATGAACAGTGAAGTATCTGGTCTAGTCTTTTGTCCACTTTTAACTCAGTTGTTTGTGTTCTTAATACTGAGGTTTGAAAGCTCTCTCTACATATTCTGAATAACTGCCCTTGATCAGATTTATTTCTGTTGTTTCTGAGAAAACTTGGCCAAACACAAGGTCAGAACAGATTTTCTTCTAGATTTTTCTTAGGCTTACTTTTAGGCCTGTCATCCATTTTGAGTCAGTTTTCGCTAATATGTAGTGAGAAATATTAAGGCCCACATTTGAGGGATGGGACTATCCAATTGTGCTAGCGTCACCTTTGAAAAGACTATCCTTTCTATCTATGAATTGCCTCTCTATTCGAAAACTAGTTGTACTTATGTGGTTGGGTTTATTTGTGGGTTATTTATTCTGTTCCAATGGTCTACCTGTCTATCTTGATGCCAGTATCACAGTGTCTTGATGCCTGTTGCTTTACAGTAAGCCTTGAAATAAGGTAGTGTTGACGCTCCAAATTTGTTCATCTTTCTCAAGGTTACATTTGCTGGTCCTGGTCCTTTGTAATCCCATGTGGAGTTTAATATATTCTTGTCAACTTGTACCCCCAAAAATCCCTTCTGGAATTTTCAGTGAGCTTGTGTTGATTCTATAGTTTGATTTGGGAAGAACTCACATGGTAACTTTATTGTATCTTCTGACCAGTGAGCATGGAATATCTCTCTGTTTATTTAAGTCTTTGATTTCTCTCAACAGTAGTTTCAGGATATGTAGCTTGAAAGTATTTTCCCTAAGTACTTCATATTTTTTTATGTGGTTTTAAATTTATTTTAATTTCTTACTGCCTAGTATAAGTATATAAAGATACAATTGAGTTTCCTCTATTAATACTGTATTATATCCTGCCACCTGGCAAAACTGACTTGTGAGTCCAGTACCTTTTTCTGTGCATTTCTTAAGATTTTCTGTATATAAGACCATGACATCTTCAAAGAGAGATTGTCTTACCTATTCGTTTCCTACCTGGGTGCCTTTTCTTCCTCTTTTCATCTGTCTTCCCTGGATAGACCCTCCATAAATGTGGTGAGTGTGGACATTAGTGTCTTGATCTCAGCATGGTGGGGAGGAGGAAATCATTCAGTGTTTCACCACTAAGTATGGCCTTGTGTGAACAGTAAAACCTTTAGCCTCTTAGTTGTGTCCGACTCTGCGACACCATGGATGGCAGCACACCAGGGTTCCCTGTCTATCACCAACTCTCAGAGCTTGTTCAAACTCATGTCCATCAAGTTGGATGGCATCAGCCATCCAGTCATCTCATTTTCTGTCATCCCCTTCTCCTCCTACCTCTGACTTTCCCAGCATCAGGATCTTTTTCCAGTGAGTCAGTTCTTCACATCAGGTGGCCACAGTAATCATGTTTCAGCTTCAGCATCAGTCCTTCCAATCAATATTCAAGACTGATTTCCTTTAGAATTGACTTGTTTGATCTGAGATTTGCAGTCCAAGGGACTCTCAAGAGTCTTCAACACCACAGTTGAAAAGCACCAATTCTTTGGTGCTCAACTTTCTTTTTTGTCAAACTCTCACATCCATACATGAATGCTGGAAAAACCATAGCTTTAACTAGATTGATCTTTGTTGGCAATGTAATGTCTCTGCTTTTTAATATGCTGTCTAGGTTTATCATAACCTCTCTTCCAAGGAGCATGTGTCTTTTAATTTCATGGCTGCAGTCACCCTCCACAGCTATTTTGGAGCCCAAGACAATAAAATCTGTCACGCTTTCCATTGTTTCCTCTTCTATTTGCCATGAAGTGATAGGATCAGATGCCATGATGTTTGTTTTTTGAATATTTAGTTTTAAGCCAACTTTTTCACTCTCCTCTTTCACTTTCATCAGTTGGCTCTTTGCTTTCTGCTGGTAGGGTAGTTTCATCTGCATATCTGAGGTGATTAATATTTCTCCCAGCAATCTTGATTCCAGCTGTGCTTCATCCAGCCTGGCATTTCTCATGATGTATTCTGCATAGAAGTTAAATAAGCAGAGTGACAATATACAGCCATACTCTTTTCCCAATTTGGAACCAGTCAATTTTTCCATGTTTAGTTCTAACTGTTGCCTCTTGACCTGCATAAGATTTTTCAGGAGGTATATAAGGTGGCCTGGTATTCCTGTCTCTTTAAGAATTTTCCACAGTTTGTTGTGATTCACAGAGTCAAAGGCTTCAGAGTAGTCAATGAAGCAGAAGTAGAATTTTTTTCTGAAATTCTCTTGCTTTTTCTATGATTTGGCAGATGTTGATGATTTGATCTCTGGTTCCTCTTCCTTTTCTAAATCCAGCTTGAACATCTGGAAGTTTTCAGTACATCTGGCAGTATGGTCTTAGTGCCCATTATCTGGTTATGTTGGTGCCCATTGTTTGGTTGAATAAATTGCTTTCTCTTGCTAGTTTGGTGAGACCTTTTATCATGAAGTTCTTTTGTATTTTTTAAACACTTTGCTAAGGTGATGGTACTTATTTTTTCCTCTGGTTTTAGTTTGTGAACATGGTGAATTACTGTCTGATTTTTTCAGGTGATCTTTGTATTCCATACCCCACGTGGTTATGGTGTATTAATTTTTAAATATATTTTGCATTCAACTTGCTGAAAGATCACTTAGTATCTTTCCATCTTGTTAATTAGTGATGTTGGTATACACTTTTTCTTTCTTGTAATGTCTTTCTCTAGTTTTAGTGAGATGATGCTGGCATCACAGAGTGCATATGAAAATAGAATTAACGTGAAGTTAATTGAAACAGCTTATGTTAAAGTGGTATTATTTCATCCTTGAGGGTTTGGTACCTTTCACTAAGTAGAGCTATCTGGAATTTTCTTCATGGGAATATTTCTACTTATAAATTCAATTTCCTTCATAGATAGAAGACTCTTCAAGTTATCTGTTTCTTACTGAATGAACATTGGTAGTTTGTGTATTTCAAGAAATGGGTCCATTTCATCTAAGCCATCAAATTTATTGGCATAAAGTTGTTTGCAGTGTTTCCTTATTATCATTTTAATACCTACAGGTTCTGTCATGATGCCATCTGTCTCATTGTGAGGTTGACAATTTGTGTCTTCTCACTCTTTTCCCTGAACTGTTAACCTGAAGGCTTATCAGGTACATTGATCTCTCCAAGGGAATAGCTTTGGTTTGATTCATTTTTCCTATTGTTTTCCTGTTTCTGTTTTACTGATGTCTGCTCCTTAACTGATCCTTACTATTTCCTCCCTTCTTTACTTTGGCTTGAATTTGGCCTTACTTTGTCTTGTATTTTCCCTCCTTTCTTAAAATGACATCTGCAGTCACTGATTTGAGACATTTCTTCTTTTCTTTACATATCAAGAGTGTTTCTTGTAGACATTGTATGGTTGGGTTTTGTCTTTTAGACCACCCTGACAATATGTCTTTGAATTTGTATATTTAGGCCATTCACATTTAAAGTCATTTTGATGTAGTTGAACTAATGTCTGCCTATATCTGTAATGTTTTCTATTCATTACACTTGTTCTTTTTTTTCTTCTTTCCTTCTTTCTCTGCCTTCTCTGAGTTCAATAGAACATTATATATGATTCCATTTTATCTTCTCCCTTAGCAAATGGATTATGATTTTAAACAAATTTAAGTGGTTACTCTAGAGTTTGCAATATATATTTATAGCTACTCAAAGTCCATCTTCAAATAGCATTACACCACCTAAAGTGTAATACAGGCACCTTAAAATATAGTGTCTTCTCCATTCCTCCCTCCTGTTCCTAATGGCAATACTGCCATTCATTTCACTTATCTGTGTGATATAGTTATTGAATACATTGTTACCATTGTTACTTTAGATCAGCTAAGAGTAAGAATGGCAAGTGGTTTTCTTTTACTATTATTGATTCCTTCTTCTGTGTCTTGCCTTTCTCTATGTAGATCTGAGTTTTTGGCTTTTATCATTTTCCTTCTCTCTGAGGAACTTCTTTTATGATGGTCCCTCAGTTTGGCTTTGTCTGAAAAAGTCTTTACTTTGCCTTCACTTTCAAAGGATAATTTCACTGGATGTAGATTGCTTGCTTGACTGATTTTTTTTTCTTTCAACATTTTAACTGTTTCACTCCACTCTCTTCTTGTGTGTGTGGTTCCTGACAAGAAGCCCAATGTGACTCTTATCATTGTTCCTCTATACTTATGACACTTCCCTGCTTCCCATGGTTTCAAGATTTTATCTATTGTCTGTATTTCTGCAGCTTGAATATGATATTCTAGTTTTTTGGTATTTATACTGCTTGGTATTTTCTGAGCTTCTTAGATCCATGTTTTGGTGTCTGTCATTAAGTTTAGAGATATAGTGTGGGTGTGGGGACGTGAGCAGGAACCAGCATCCTGAGTTGATGGACTTTAGAGCTGAGAGATTAAACCTTGAGGTGGAAAATGACTCTTTGCAAACAGGTGCTCTTGGGTTTTGGATAAGCCAGAGTAGGCTCCATCTGTGGCAGATCTGGAAGCTGTCCTGGACTCCTGTGCAGCCACAGTGCCTTATATTCATCACCTTTAAGGAGTGATGTAGGAGTGGGTAAGTGTCACATTCACTAGAGCTGATTCTCAGAAGTCACTGAGCAGACATTCTCCTCTGTAGCATGAGAGAGTCAGAGCCCATTGTTATTAACATAAAGGCACTGACATGATTACAGTTAGGTTTCAAAAAAGCAAAGACTTAATACATTAGAATGTACAAGTATTTATATAGAGGTAAATCTGTTTGTAAAGGTGAGAGAGAAAGCTAAATTAGCTTGGAGTCAAGCCCGGAAGAACCTTCAACCAACTGAATTTGGGACACAGATTTTTTGAGCAAGGGAAGTATCTGATGAAAACACAACCTTACCAAAATTACAAGGGCCAGAACTACCTTGTTTCTTTAAAGGATCAGTATTCTCCATGCTTTATATTGTCCTGGTGAGAATAATAATGATAATAATTTGCCTAAAATTACTTGGTTTTAGAGGCTGATATGCCTGTTTTAGTTCCCTGCCTGTTGGCCTTGGAATGCCTGTTTTATACCTCTAAACACAAACACCATGGATTACTGGCATCAGTTCTCTCAGAGCCTACTCTAGGATGTGTAGGATCCAGAAAACATTCCACTGTAACTTCTCACTTACCTTGTTTCTTCTACTGATTTCAAGAAAAGCCTAGGAGGTAATGGGAAAAAAATAATATAATATGGGACTGTGCAATCTGAGGGGAATGGGAGAAGCATTTTTGAAGGGTTCTGTCTTAATCTGAGTGGGGATAGTTGGAGGCTGATTATATGTACATCAATCTAAGGCCTACCTTTAGGATCCCAAGCTATCTCCTCCCTATTTGAAGCTCATGTTTATTGTCAGGTATGAAGGGTGTATATGTTTGTGTAGGGAGAAATGATATTTCTTCATCCTTACATTGAATTGTCTCCTTCAAAAGGCATAACAAGGAACTGAAAAATCACTGCCTATAGGCCACAGTCCTAACAGGTATTTATGAACAAGAAATACTGTCCTATGTCTAGGACTCAGTATGTGGGTACAAGTCTACGGGTATATCTTAAACACCTCCCGATCTCCAACAACCAACCCTAACCCAATAAAATTAATATCTTTCTGAGGATATGTAATAAAGATGTTGTTATAAAAAAACAACAAACATTTCTAGATTTATTTTTTGCCTTAATGAGAAAGGAACGAGCGAAGGCAAGAGAAAGTGGCAGCAGGGAGAATGGTTCAGCATTTTGTAGAAGTGGATTCTACAGAGTGTATTCTTCCCTGGCCTGCAAAACCAAAGGCCATACTCTGGAGGTTCCAGGGGGATTCAACTCCTTGTACATTAAGGAAAGCTATTAATGTGGTTTGATGGATGCCTCTATGAGATCCACTCACGAATTCTGTCTGAAAAACCCACAGTTTGTTCATAGGCCTGCTGATTTTTGGTGTTGCAACATCTTACAGGGTCTTCATATGTTGTTGGGTTGAAAGGGACAAATATATTCCAATCCCTGGGATAGACTTGCCTGTTGATATGGGGAAAAAAAACACTCATCATATGAAAATGAATAATCTGCAGTCAGAGATGAAGGTGCCTGTTGAAGGGGTTGTCTTGTGGTGGTGTGGGTGTTCTTGGGAGTTGACTCCATGTATGTGGGACTAAGAGTTTTTCTTTGGATCTTGAGATTTTTTTTCACGTATACTTCCACCACCCTCTTCCAGATAACCACTGTGCAATTCTCAGATATGAAGACTCTGTGTGGTGTTGAAAGGAGAGAGATGTTATTCCTTTCTCATTCCAGACTTAGTCCTTCCCCCATCAGGGTCAGAGCTCTCTGCTGTGGAAAATCCACTTTTAAAAAAATGTATTCATTATTTATTGAAGGATAATTGCTTTACAGAATTTAGTTGTTTTCTGTCAAACCTCAACGTGAATCAGCCATAGGTATACATATATGCCCTCCCTTTTGAACCTCCCGCCCATCTCTTCCCCAGCCCATCCCTCTAGATTGATACAGAGCCCATGTTTGAGTTTCCTAAGCCATACAGCAAATTCCCATAGGCTATCTATTTTACATATGGTAATATAAGTTTCCATGTTACCCTTTCCATACATCTCACCCTCTCCTCCACTCTCCCCATGTCCATAATTCTATTCTCTATGTCTGTTTCTCCATTCAGTTCAGTTCAGTTCAGTCGCTCAGTCGTGTCCGACTCTTTGCGACCCCATGGACTACAGCATGTCAGGCCTCCATGCCCATCACCAACTCCTGGAGTTTACTCAAACTCATGCCCATTGTGCCAAAAATGCCATCCAACCATCTCATCCTCTGTCATCCCCTTCTCCTTCTGCCAGCATCAGGATCTTTTCAAATGAATCAGCTCTTCGCATCAGGTGGCCACAGTGTTGGAGTTTCAGCTGCAGCATCAGTCCTTCCAGTGAATATTCAGGACTGATTTCCTTTAGGATGGACTGGTTGCATCTCGTTGCTGTCCAAGGGACTCTCAAGAGTCTTCTCCAACACCACAGTTCAAAAGCATCAATTTTTCAGTGTTCAGCCTTCTTTATAGTCCAACTCTCACATCCATACATGACTACTGGAAAAACAATAGCCTTAACTAGATGGATATTTGTTGACAAAGTAATGTCTCTGCTTTTTAATATGCTGTATAGGTTGGTCAGAACTTTTCTTCCAAGGAGTAAGTGTCTTTTAATTCTATGGCTGCAGTCACCATCTGCAGTGATTTTAGAGCCCCCAAAAATAAGGTCTCTCACTGTTTCCCATTTCCCCATCTATTTGCCATGAAGTGATGGGGCTGGATGCCATGATCCTGGTTTTCTGAATGTTGAGCTTTAAGCCAACTTTTTCACTCTCCTCCTTTACTTTCATCAAGAGGCTCTTTAGTTCTTCTTCGCTTTCTGCCATAAGGGTGGTGTCATCTGCGTATCTGTGGTTACTGATATTTCTCCTGGCAATCTTTATTCCAGCTTGTGTTTATATCCAGCCCAGTGTTTCGTATGATGTACTCTGCACATAAGTTAAATAAGCAGGGTGACAGTATACAGCCTTGATGTACTCCTTTTCCAATTTGGAACCAGTCTGTTGTTCCATGTCCAGTTCTAACTGTTGCTTCTTGACCTGCATATAGATTTCTCAGGAGGCAGGTCAGGTAGTCTGGTATTTCCATCTCTTTATGAATTTTCCACATCTCACATACATCTCACCATCTCCTCCCCTCTCCCCATGTCCATAAGTCTATTCTCTATGTCTGTTTCTTCACTGCTACCCTGTAAATAAATTCTTCAGTGCCATTTATCTAGATTCCTTATATGTGCATTAGAATATGATATTTATCTTTCTCTTTCTGACTCACTTCACTCTATATAATAGGTTCTAGGTTCATCCACCTCATTAGAACTGACTCAAATGCATTTCTTTTTATGGCTGAGTGATATTCCACTGTGTATATGTACCACAACTTCTTTATCCATTCATCTGTCAATGGACATCTAAGTTGCTTCCATGTACTAGCTCTTATAAATAGTGCTGCAATGAACAATGGGATACATGTGTTTTTTTCAATTTTGGTTTCCTCAGGGTATATGCCTCAGGGTGGAATTTCTGGGTCACATGGTGGTTTTATTCCTAGTTTTTTAAGGAATCTCCATACCGTCTTCCATAGTGGCTGTATCAATTTACATTCTCACATTTTCTCACCATTTCTCCCTTTTCTCCACACCCTCCCCAGCATTTATTGTTTGTCGACATTTTGATGATGGCCATTCTAACCGGTGTGAGGTGATATCTCATTGTGATTTTGATTTGCATTTCTCTAGTAATGACTGATGTTGAGCATATTTTCATGTGTTTGTTAGCCATCTGTATGTCTTCTTTGGAGAAATATCTGTTTAGGTATTTTTTCCCACTTTTGATTGAGTTGTTTGTTTTTCTGGCATTGAGTTATATTCAGTTCAATTCAGTTCAGTCGCACAGTCACATCTGACTCTTTGTGACCCCATGAATCACAGCACGCCGGGTCTCCCTGTCCATCACAAACTCCTGGAGTTTACTCAAACTCATATCCATCGAGGCGGTGATGCCATCCAGCCATCTCATCTCTGTCGTCCCCTTCTCCTCCTGCCCCCAATCCCTCCCAGCATCAGGGTCTTTTCCAATGAGTCAGCTCTTCGCATCAGGTTGCCAAAGTATTGGAGTTTCAGCTTCAGCATCAGTCCTTCCAATGAACACCCAGGACTGATATCCTTCAGGATGGATTGGTTGGATCTCCTTGCAGTCCAAGGGACTCTCAAGAATCTTCTCCAACACCACAGTTCAAAAGCATCAATTTTTCGGTGCTCAGCTTTCTTCACAGTCCAACTCTCACATCCATACATGACCACTGGAAAAACCATAGGCTTGACCAGACAGACATTGTTGGCAAAGTAATGTCTCTGGTTTTTAATATGCTATCTAGGTTGGTCATAACTTTCCTTCCAAGGAGTAAGCATCTTTTAATTTCATAGCTGATTATATATTTTGGAAATTAATCCTTTGTCAGTTGTTTCATTTGTTATTATTTTCTCCCATTCTGAGGGTTATCTTTTTACCTTGTTTCCAGTTTCCTTTACTGTGCAAAAGCTTTTAAGTTTAATCAGGTCCTACTTGTTTGCTTTTGGTTTTGGTTTTGTTTCTGTTACTCTAACAGGTGGGTCATAGAGGATCTTGCTTTGATTTATGTCATCGAGTGTTCTGCCTATGTTTTCCTCTAAGAGTTTTATAGTTTCTGGTCTTATATTTAGGCCTTTAACCCATTTTGAGTTCATCTTTGTGTATGGTGTTAGGAAGTGTTCCAGTTTCATTATTTTACATGTAGCTGTCCAGTTTTCCCAACACCATTTATTGAAGAGGCTGTCTTTGCCCCATTGTATATTCTTGGATTCTTTCTCAAAAATAAGGTACCCATAGGTGCATGGGTTCATTTCTGGGCTTTCTATCTTGTTCCATTGGTCTATATTTCTGTTTTTGTGCCAGTACCATATTGTCATGATGACGGTAGCTTTGTAGTATAATATGAAGTCAGGAATGTTGATTCCTCCAGCTCCATTCTTCTTTCTCAAGACTGCTTTGGCTATTCAGGGTCTTTTGTGTTTCCATATGAATTGTGAAATTTTTTGTTCTGGTTCTGTGAAAAATGTCATTGGTAATTTGATAGGGATCACATTGAATCTGTAGATTGCACTTGGTAGTATAGTCATTTTAACAATATTGATTCTTCCTACCCAGGAATATGGATATGTCTGTTTATGTCATCTTTGATTTTTTTCATCAGTGTCTTATAATTTTCTGTGTACAGTTCTTTTGTCTCCTTAGGCAAGTGTATTCCTAGATATTTAATTCTATTTGTTGCAATGGTGAGTGGGATTGACTCCTTAATTTCTCTTTCTGATTTTTCATTGTTAGTGTATAGAAATGCAAGTGATTTCTGTGTATTGACCTTGTATCCTGCAACTTTGTTAAATTCACTGATTACTAATTTTCTGATAATATCGTTAGTGTTTTCTATGTACAGTATCATGTCATCTGCAAATAGTGAGAACTTTGCTTCTTTTCTGATCTGGATTCCTTTTATTTCTTTTTCTTCTCTGATTGCTATAGCTAGGACTTTCAAAACTATGTTGAATAATAGTGGCAAAAGTGGACATCCTTGTCTTGTTCCTGATCTTAGGACAAATGCTTTCAGTTTTTCACCTTTGAGAATAATGTTTGCTGTAGGCTTAGCATACATGGCCTTTACTATGTTGAGGTAGGTTCTGTCTATGCCCATTTTTTGAAGGGTTTTAATCATAAATTGGTGCTGAATTTTGTCAAAGGTTTTTTCTGCATCTGTTGAGATTATCATATGGTTTTTATCTTTCAGTTTGTTGGTATGGTGTATCACACTGATTTATTTGCATATATTGAAAAATTTTTGTGTCCCTGGAATAAACCCAACTTGATTATGGTATATGAGCTTTTTGATGTGTTACTAAATTCTGTTTGCTAAAATTTTGTTGAGGATTTTTGCATCAATGTCCATCAGTGATATTGGCCTCTAGTTTTCTTTTTTTGTGTTGTCTTTGTCTGGTTTTGGTATGAGGGTGATACCTCATAGAATAAGTTTGGAATTGTTCCTTCCTCTGCAATTTTCTGAAAGAGTTTTAGAAGGATAGGCATTAGCTCTTCTCTAAATGTTTGATAGAATTCTCCTGTGAAGCCATCTGGTCCTGGACTTTTGTTTTTTGGGAGATTTTTGGTCACAGCTTCAATTTCAGTGCTTGTAATTGGGTTGTCCATAATTTCTATTTCTTCCTGGTTCAGTCTTGAAAGACTGACCTTTTCTAAGATTCTTTCCATTTCTTCCAGGTTATCCATTTTATTGCCATACAGTTGTTCATAATAGTCTCTTATAATCCTTTGTATTTCTGCATTGTCTGTTGTAACCTCTCCTTTTTCATTTCTAATTTTGTTGATTTGATTCTTCTTTTTTTTCTTGATGAGTCTGGCTAAAGACTTGTCCATTTTGTTTATCTTCTCAAAGAACCAGCTTTTAGTTCTATTAATCTTTACTATTGTTTCTTTCATTTCTTTTTCATTTATTTCTGCTCAGATCTTTGTGATATTTTTCCTTCTACTAATTCGGGGTTTTTGTTGTTGTTGTTGTTCTTCTTCTTCTTCTTCTTCTTCATTTCGTTCTTTCTAAGCCTTTAAAGAAAATTTTAAAGATTTTAACATTTTTTACAAAACTGCAAATTATTTATTATTTAATTGGAATATAATTGCTTTACAGTGTTTTGTTAGTTTCTGCTGTACAACAATGTGAATCAACAATATGTATACATATATCCTCTCCCTCTTGAGCTTCTTCCACCCACCCCCCCATCCCATCCCTCTAGGACATCACAGAACACCAAGTTGAGCTCCCTGTGCTATATAGCAGCCTCCCACTAGCTATCTATTCTACACATGGTAGTGTATATATGTCAGTGCTATTCTCTCAGTTCATCCCCGTCCCCACATCCCCCCCTTCCCCTGTATCTACAAGTCTGTTCTCTAAGTCTGTATCTCTATTATTACCCTGGAAATAAGTTCATCAGTGCCATTTTTTAGATTATATATATATGTTAATATAAAATATTTGTTTTTCTCTTTATGACATAACTTCACTCTATGTGACAGACTCTAGGTTCATCCACATCAATATAAATGATCCAATTTCATTCATTTTTATGGTTGAATAATATTCCATTGTATACATGTACCACAACTTCTTTCTCCATTCATTTGTTGATGGATATTTAGGTTGCTTCCATGTCTTGGCTATTGTAAATAGTGCTGCAGTGAACATAGTTGTACATATGTCTTTTTGAATTAAGATTTTCTCAAGGTATATGCCTAGTAGTGAGATTGCTGGGTCATATGGTAGTTTCATTTTTTAGTTTTTTAAGAAACCTCCATACTGTTCTCCATAGTGGTTGTATCAATTTACATTCCCCCCAACAGTGCAACAGGGTTCCCTTTTCTCCACACCCTCTCCAGTATTTACTATTTGTTGATTGCTTTATGATAGATATTCTGATGAGTGCAAGATGATATCTCATTGCAGTTTTGATTGGCATTTATCTAATTATTAGTGATGTTGAGCATCTTTTCATGTGTTTGTTGGTCATCTGTATATTTTCTTTGGAGGAATGTCTGTTTAGGTCTTCTACACATTTTTTGATTGGGTTGTTATTTTAATATTGAGCTGCATGAGCTGCTTGTATTTTTGGAGATTAATCCTTTGTCAGTTGATTCATCTGTAATTATTTTCTCTTACTCTGAGGTTTACATTTTAGCCTTGTTTATGCCTTCCTTTGCTGTGCAAAAGTTTTTTGTTTAATTTGGCCCCATTTGTTTATTTTTGTTTTTATTTTCATTACTCTATGAGGTGGGTCAAAAGGATCTTGCTGTGATTTAAGAGTGGTCTGCCTGTTTTCCTCTAAAAAAGCAGGACTGAGCAACTGAACTGAACTTGGCTTAGTGCCTTGATATTTAGGCTTAGTGCCTTGGGCAGAGTAAACACCAAGTGAATGTCATGTTGTGTGAGTTTTAATATTATATGTCGTATCTACATTACTTGCACACTATGGCCATCATCTAAATATGGAAGTATTAGTAATCTCTATAGAAAATTGCAGACATGTTTTCTTTTTCTTTATAATCAGTGAATCTGGAGGGCACAACATTGTCAATTTTCAACAGCATTTTTTTTCTCACTACCAGTCAGTCCAGTCACTCAGTCCTGTCTAACTCTTTGCAACCCCATGAAGTGCGCACGTCAGGCTTCCCTGTCCATCACCAACTCTCGGAGCTTGGTCAAACTCATGTCCATCAAGTCAGTGATGCCATCCAACCATCTCATCCTCTGTCATCTCCTTCTCCTCCTGCCTTCAGTTTTTCCCAGCTTCAGGGTCATTTCCAAATAAGTCAGTTATTTCCATCAAGTGGCCAAAGTATTGGAGCTTCAGCTTTAGCATCAGTCCTTCCAATGAACATTCAAGACTGATTTCCTTTAAGATTGACTGGTTTGATCTCCTTGCAGTTCAAGGGACTCTCAAGAGTCTTCTCCGACACCACAGTTCAAAAGCATCAAGTCTTCAGTGCTCAGCTTTCCTTACAGTCCAACTTTATATTCCAACATTCATACATGACAACTGGAAAAACCATAGCTTTAACTAGATGGATCTTTGTTGGCAAAGTAATGTATCTGCTGAAGAAAACGAAACAATCTGAGAATTAAGAAGTTTGATATAATTACAAATAATTCAGAAAATCACAAGGAAATTCTTGACATCTGTTGTCATATCTCAGAATAACTCATTTGAAAGGCTTGGTCTTATTGACTATCATGACATTTTATTAATAATATTGAAGTATTATCAGGAAAATGAATTCTGCATCCTTGCTCAGAATTCAACCATACAGATGTGCATTTTTGTGTGTTTATTGCTGATATTTGAATTACCATATTCTTTTTTTATACTCTTTTTATCAATTATAGTTGACTTACACTGTTAGTTTCTGTTGTACAGCAAATTAATTCATTTCTATATATTATTTTTCAGATTCTTTTCCATTATAGGTTATAACAAGATTTAATATAGCTTCCTGTGCTATACAGTAGGGCCTTGTTGTTTATCTATTTTATATATAGTAATGTGTATCTGTTAACCCCAAGTTCCTAATTTATCCCTCTCCCCACTTTCCCCATTGGTAATCATAGGTTTGTTTTCTATGTCTGTTAGTCTGTTTCTGTATTGGGCATAAGTTCATCTGTATCATTTTTCAGATTCCAGATATAATTGATATCATATGATATTTGTCTTTCTCTGTCTGACTTACTTCACTTAGTATGATAATCTCTAGGTCCATCCATGGTGCTGCAAATGGCATTATTCATTCTTTTTTATAGTTGAGTAATATTCCATTGTATCTATGTACCATATCTTCTTTACCCATTACTCTGTTGATGAATACTTAGGTTGCTTCCATGTCTTGGCTATTGTAAATAGTACTGCAATGAATATTGGGTTGCAAGTATTTTTTATGCACCGCAAAATTATAGTTTTCTCCAGATAAATGCTCAGGAGTGGGATTGCTGGATTGTATGGTAGCACTGTTTTTAGTTTTGAAGGAATTACCATGCTGTTTTCCATAGTGGCTTCACCAATTTGCATTCCCACCAACAGTATGTGAGGGTTCCCTTTTATCCACACCCTCTCCAGCATTTATTATTATAGACTTTTTGATTATGGTCATTCTGATTGGTATGAGCTGATACTTCATTGTGGTTTTGATTTGCATTTCTCTAATGATTAGCAATGCTGAGCATCTTTTCATGGGCCTGTTGGCTTATCTGTATGTCTTCTTTGGAGAAATGTCTTTTTAGGTCTTCTGCCCATTTTTTTATTGGATTGTTCATTTTATTGATATTGAGCTATATGAACTGTTTTTATATTTGGGGAATTCAGCCCCTATCTGTTGCATCATTTGTGAATATTTTCTTCAATTCCATACACTGTCTTTTCATTTTGTTTATGGTATCCATTGCTGTGAAAAAGTTTTTAAGTTTGATTAGGTCCCATTTGTTTATTTTTGCTTTTATTTGTTTTTTTTTAATTTTTTTCCATTTATTTTTATTAGTTGGAGGCTAATTACTTTACAATATTGTAGTGGTTTTTATCAAACACCAATACAGTACACTAACACATATATATGGAATTTAGAAAGATGGTAACGATAACCCTATATGCAAGACAGAAAAAGAGACACAGATGCTTTTATTTCTTTATTTCTGCTTTGGGAGGCTAAGTCATTAAGAAAACATTGTTGAGAACTAAGATGTTGGAAAAGTAGGTGGACGTGGAATACATCTCTCTCCAAAGATGCATCAAGAATATACCTTTGTATGCAGAATATCTTGCAGAACAACTGATGGCAGACAGGAGTCCCTGACCACCGGAAAGGAATATTTAAGTCCACGCAAAACTTGGTAGGACAAAGGAAGGAGGAGAAAAAGAAGAGAGTGAGCAGGACTGGACCTGCATCTGGGAGGTGAGGGAACTGAAGCAGAGGTCAGATCCCCACAATGGGGCAATTGTTTGGGACAGAGGAAAAGCATTTGAGGCTATTGGAGAGTGCAGCAGCAGATATGTAACATTCCAAATGGAGTGAGAACCACATAAACCATCCTTGTCGCAACACTACATACCCTGGACAGGGATGCAATCCCCTGGAATGCATGGTGGCTTGGAGTTGGAGTGTAGAGATTCGACAGAAATCCCAGGGTGAGACTGTGAGGAGACAGCCTGAGGGGACATGAGGGAGGAGATCGCAGTGGGGATTGCCTTCGGAGGAAAGTCAGGCAGTCATGGAGGCAAAGTGATACTGCTGAGTCACACACAAGTCTTGGAGACATCACTGTAGACTCTCTCCCTACATGCCAGTTCTGGAAGCTGACCAATAGAGAAAGACCCCAGAGAGAGTAGCCCTTTAAGTGCCTGATGCACAAAGCAATAGAGAAGAACCCTAGCTAGGGAGGCCTTTGAGCATCTGCTGTGCCAAGTAACAGAAAAGGACCAGCCATGGAGGCCCTTTGTATGCCAGCTTCCAGAAACTAGAAAAATACTCTAACAGTGCCATAGCTCCTGCACCTGAGGCCACCAGCATCCCTGCATACTTGGCACTGCCAAGGTCCCTGCAATCCAAGCAGCTGCACCACCTCCATGCTCAATCCTCACTGAGGCAGAGCTGCTCTAGGCTAGAAAACACCTTAATAGTACCATATCTCCTGTGCAGATGGTTGCTGGCTCCCCTATGTACATGGCTCTGCCAGGGTCTCAATGATCCAAAAAGCCACACCACTTCCATGCTTGATCCCTATTGGGGCAGAGCTCTCAGAGGCTAAAACACTCTAACGGCACCATATCTCCTGCTCCCCTGGCTGTCAGTCCCTTGTTTACCTGGCGCTGACAGGATCCCTGCAATCCAAGCAGCTGTGCCACCTCCACACCTTGTCCTCACTGGGGCAGACCTACATCCTCCAAGGCAGTCTCAGGAGCAAACTCTGGTGGGTGACTCACATGCAGAGGTGGAAATAAAACCACAATTGGACCCTAAGGACAGTGTGGCTAAGGAAGAGGATCAAAAACTTCCCCACCAACTGTACAAGCTGCAGATTAAATCCACCTGATAAACTAGGCAGATTCTGTCTATGGAATATATAAAAGGGCAGTGAGAGTTCCCATAAAGGAAAATGCTCTAGTTCTGACACCTGTGGGCATTGGAGGCAAGAATACGCAGGAGAAGGGCCAGATTAGAGTCTGAGCAGTACCCACAGCAGGTGCAGAGACCAGCCCAGTATTGGAAGGCATCCTAGGGAGGTGGAGGCAGACTGTGACTCACAATGAGGGAAAGGATGCTGACAGCTGAGATCCAAGAAAAACATTTATTATTATTTGTATCTTTTGATTTGTTCTGTAGTTGGTTCTAGATTTTTTCCTCTTCTTTTTTTTATTCTCTGTTGCTGTGGTTGTTGATTTTATTATTACTACTAACTCTATTTAAGCTTTTGAGAACTTTTTTTTTAAATCACATTTTTTATTTCCTTTATATACTTCTGTCTCTACATTGACAGTGTGGTGGTTCTGTGAGCTTTTCTTTTTCTTTCTTAAATTTTGTTCTGGTTTTGGTTTTTGTTTGTTTTTCTTTTTCTTTCTTTTTCTTTTTTTCTTTTTTACTAGTTGGAGGCTAATTACTTCACAACATTTCAGTGGGTTTTGTCATACATTGATATGAATCAGCCATGGAGTTACACGTATTCCCCATCCCGATCCCCCCTCCCACCTCCCTCTCCACCCGATTCCTCTGGGTCTTCCCAGGGCACCAGGCCTGAGCACTTGTCTCATGCATCTCACCTGGGCTGGTGATCTGTTTCACTGTAGATAATATACATGCTGTTCTCTCGAAACATCCCACCCTCGCCTTCTCCCACAGAGTCCAAAAGTCTGTTCTGTACATCTGTGTCTCTTTTTCTGTTTTGCACATAGGGTTATCATTACCTGTTTGTTTTTCTTATTGTTCTTTTCTGACTGTAGTCATTATCTTTCCTACATACATCTATTTAACTTTTGCTTTTCTATTTTTTTTTCTTTCTTTATTTCACCATGTTTGCTAGTTTGTTTGCTTTGCTTTGCTTTATTCTCCAGTTGGCACTCTACGTTACTATTGTTTTCCAGTTTGTGTTTTAATTAATGGTATTTTTAATTGCTGAATATCAATTTTGGTTTCCTTTGCTCACCAGCTCAATTCCTCATATCATCTTTTCTTTGGGTTGTTTTGGTTTTGTTTGTGTGTGTGTATGGGTGTGTGTGTATGTTCCTTCATTTTTATCATTTGTCTGATTTTGTATTTACCATTTGTCTGGAGTTTATCTTTTGTTTGTTGAATTGGTTTGTTTTGGGGTTTTGTGTGCTTATTTTAATCCCCTTAGTGCCATAACCAACTGTGGAATCTCAGTTCCCTAGCCTGAGCCCTTGGAGTGGAAGCATTGAGTCCAGGACCCTAGACTGCCAGAGAACTCCTAACCCTATATTCATGAAAACTCTCACAAAGGCCTCTACCTGTATCCCAGACCTGGTGTCACCCAACTGCCAACAGTACCCAGTGCAAGACATCTCACAGAAACAACAAACAAGACAAAAAGGCAAACCCAATCACCAATAGACAGGCTTCCCACAGACACCCAAAGCATATCATGTCACACAGCCCTGCCCATCAGAAGGGGAAAAAACTCACCTCTCCCATCAGAATGCAGACATGCGTCCTTCCCAACACAAAACATACACAAACCACTGGACCAACCTTACCCACCAAGGGCAGAAACTGAAAGGAAGAATGAGTATGACCCTAAAGCCTGGGAATAGGAGACCTCGAACACAGTAAGTTAGAAAAAAGTGAAAAGACAGAGAAATATTGTGCAAATGAAGGAACAAGGTAAAAACTCACAGGACCAAATAAATGAAGAGGAAATAGACAAACTATCTGGAAAAGAATTCAAAATAAAAATGATACAAAATCTCAAAAATAGATTGGAGAAAATGTAAGAATCAAATAACACATTTAACAAGGACCTAGAAGAAATAATGAATAAACAGAGTTGAACAACACAATGACTGAAATTAAAAGCACTCTAGAAGGAACCAGTAGCAGAAAAACTGAGGCAGAAGAATGAACAAATGAGTTGGAAGATAGAATGCTGGAAACAAATGCTGAAGAGCAGAATAAAGGAAAAAGAATGAAAAGAATTAAGAATAGTCTCAGAGACCCCTGGTACAATACTAAAGGCACCAACATTTGATTTATATGGGTCCCAGAAGAAGAAAAAGGAAGAGTCTAAGAAAAATTTTGAAGAGCTTACAGGCGAAAACTTCACTAACATGGGAAAGGAAATAGTCAACCAACTCCAGGAAGTACAGAGACTCCCATACATGATAAACCCAAGGAGAAACATGCCGAGACACATATTACTCGAACTAACAAAGATTAAACACAAAGAAAGAATATTAAAAACAGCAAGGGAAAAGCAACAAGTAACATACAAGGGAAATCCTGTATGATTAACAGCTGATCTCTCAGCAGAAACTCTGCAGGCCAGGAAGGAAGGTTAGGATATATTTACGCACTAAAAGGGCAAAATCTACAACCAAGCTTACTCTACCTGGCAAGGATTTCATTCAAAATTGATGGAGAATTCAAAAGCATTACAGGCAAGCAAAAATTACAAGAACTTAGAACCATAAAGCCAACTTTACAACAAATGTTAAAGGGACTTCTATAGACAGGAAACACAAGAGAAGGAAAAGACTTACAAAAATAAATTCAAAACAATTAAGAAAATGCAAATAGGAGCATATATATCAATAATTAATTTAAATGTAAATGGATTAAATACTCCACCAAAAGACACAATCTGGTTGAATGGATACAAAATAAGACCTATATATATGCTGTCTACAAGACACTGACTTCAGACCTAGAGACACATACAGACTGAAAGTGAGAGGATGGAAAAAGATATTCCACACAAATGGAAATCAAAAGAAAGCTGGAGTAGCAATTGTCATCTCAGACAAAATAGACAACTATAAAGAATATTACAAAAGATAAGGAAGGACACTACATAATTATCAAGGGATCAATCCAAGAAGAAGACATAACAAGTGTAAATATTTATATATTCAACATAGGAGAACATCAATACATAAGGCAAACAATAACAGATATAAAAGGGGAAATAGGCAGTTACACAATAATAGTAGGGGACTTCAACACCCCACTTATACCAATGGACAGATGATCAAAAAGAAAATTAATAAGGACCTAATTGATATTTTCAAGACATTCTATCCAAATGCAGAAGACAATTGCTTCTCAAGTGCACATGGAACATTCTCCAGGGTAAACTACTTCTTGGCTCACAAATCAAGCCTCAGTAAATTTAAGAAAATTGAAATCATATCAAGCATCTTTTCTGACCACAATGCTATGAGACTAGATATCAATTATGGGGTGGGGGGAAGTGTTAGAAAAAAAAACAAAAAAACATGGATATAAAACAATATGTTTGTAAATAATGAACAGGTTACTGATGAAATAAAAAGGGAAATAAAAAAATTCCTAGAATAAATGACAACAAAAACACAGTGACCCAAACCCTATAGGATGCAGCAAAAGCAGTTCTAAAAGGAGTTTATAGCAATACAATCCTACCTCAGGAAACAAGGAAAATGTCAAATAGACAATCTAACTTTATACCTAAAACAACTGGAAAAAGAGGAACAGCAAAATCCCAAAGTTAGTAGAAGGAAAAAAATCCTAAGGATTGGAGCAGAAATAAATGAAAAAGAAATGAAGAAAACAATGGCAAAGATTAATAAAACTAAAAGCTGGTTCTTTGAGAAGATAGATAAAATTGACAAACCATTAGCCAGACTCATCAAGAAAAGAAGGGAGAAGAATCAAATCAACAAATTTAGAAATGAAAAGGAGAGATTACAACAGACAATGGAGAAAACAAAGGATCATAAGAGACTCTTATGAGCAATTATATGTCAATAAAATGGACAAACTGGAAGAAGTGGACAGATTCTTAGAAAAGTTTAACCTTCCAAGACTGAACCAGAAAGAAATAGAAACAAGCACTGAAATAGAAATTGTGATTTTAAAAAATATCCAAAAAAACAAAAGCCAAGGGTCAGATGCTTTCTCTGGTGAATTCTATCAAACATTTAGAGAAGAGTTAATACTTATCCTTCTAAAACTCTTTCAACAAATTGCAGAAGAAGGAAAACTCCCAAACTCATTCTACAAGGCCACCATAACCCTGATACCAAAACCAGATAGAGATATTACAGAAAAAGAAAATTACAGACCAATATCACTGATTAACATAGAGGCAAAAATCCTCAACAGACTTCTAGCAAACAGAATCCAAAAACACATTAAAACGTTCATACACCATGATCAAGTCGGGTTTATTCCAAGGATGCAAGGATTCTTCAAATATACAAATCAGTCAATATGATACACCATATTAACAAATTGATGTATAAAAACTGTATGATAATCTCAACAGATGGAGAAGAAGCTTTTGACAAAATTCAGCATTCACTTATGATAAAAACTCTTCAAAAAAATGGGCATAGAAGGAACCCACCTCAACATAATAAAGGCCATATATGATAAACCCACAGCAAACATTATTCTCAATGGTTAAAAACTGAAAGTGTTCCCTCTAAGATCAGGAACAAGACACAGGTTCCCACTCCTGACACTATTATTCAACACAGTTTTGGAAGTCCTGGCTATGGAAATCAGAAAACAAAAAGAAATAAAAGGAATACAGATTGGAAAAGAAAAAGTAAAACTCTAACTGTTTGCAGAAGACATAATACAATACATAGAAAACCCTAAAGATACTATCAGAAAATTACTAACACTAATTGCTGTGTTGTGCTTAGTCACTCAGTAGTGTCTAGCCCTTTGCAACGCCGTGGACTGTAGCCTGCCAGGTTCATCTGTCCATGGGAATTCTCCAGGCAAGAATACTGGAGAGGGTTGCCATGCCCTCCTCCAGGGGATCTTCCCAATCCAGGGATTGAACCTAGGTCTCCCACATTGCAGGCAGACTCTACCTTCTGAGCCACCAGGGAAGCCCAGAGCTAATCAGTTAACTTAATAAAGTTGCAGGATACAAACTCCATACACAGACATCACTTGCATTCTTGTACAGTAACAATGAAAAATCAGAAACAGAAATTAGGGAATCAATCCCATTTACCATTGCAACAAAAAGAATAAAATACCCAGGAATAAACCTACTTAAGGAGACAAAAGAGCTGTATACAGAAAACTATAAGACACTGATGAAAGAAATCAAAGACAACATAAACAGATGGAGAGCTATTCTATGTTCCTGGGTCAGAAAAATCAATTTTGTGAAAATGACTATACTACCAAATGCAATCTACAAATTCAATGCGATCCCTATCAAATTACCAATGGCATTTTTCACAGAATTAGAAAAAAAATCACAATTCATATAGAAACACAAAAGACCCTGAATAGCCAAAACCATCTTGAGAATGAAGAATGGAGCTGGAACAATCATCCTTTCTGACTTCAGACAAAGATACAGCTACAAAGCTACAGTCATCCAGACAATATGGTACTGGCACAAAAACAAAAATATAGACCAATGGAACAAGATAGAAAGCCCAGAGATAAACCCACACACCTATGGGTACCTTATCTTTGACAAAGGAGGCGAGAATATACAATAGAGAAAAATAGTCTCTTCAATTAGTGGTACTGGGAAAACTGGACATCCACCAGTAAAAGAATGAAATTAGAACACTTCCTAACACCACACAAAAAAATTAAATCAAAATGGATTCAAGACCTAACGTTAAGACCAGAAACTGTAAAATTCTTAGAGGAAAACATAGGAAGAACACTCTATGAACTCTATGACATAAATCACAGCAAGATGCTCTGTGACCCACTTCCTAGAGTAACAAATAAAAACAAAAATAAACAAGTGGGACCTAATTAAACTTGAAAGATCTTACACAGCAAAGGAAACTATAAACAAGGTGAAAAGACAACCCCCAGAATGGGAGAAAATAATAGCAAATGAAACAACTGACAAAGGATTTGTTTTTAAAATACACAAGCATCTCAGGCAACTCAATACTGCAAAAACAAACAACCCAATCAAACAGTGGGCAGAAGACCCAAACAGACATTTCTCCAAAGAAGACATACAGATGGCTAACAAACACATGAAAAGTTGCTTAACATTGTTCATTATTAGAGACATGCTAATCAGAACTACAATGAGATATCACCTCACACTGGTCAGAATGGCCATCATCAAGAAAATAATCTACAAATAATAAAATTTGGAGAGGGTATAGAAGAAAGGGAACGCTCTTGCACTGTTGGTGGGAATGTAAATTGATACAGCCACTATGGAAGACTGCATGGAGATTCCTCAAAAAACTAGGAATAAAACTACCATATGACCCAACATATGTGAGAGTTGGACTCTAAAGAAGGCAGAGCATGGAAGAATTGGTGCTTTTGAACCATAGTGTTGGAGAAGACTCTTGAGAGTCCCTTGGACAGCAAGGAGATCCAACCAGTCTTTCCTAAAGGAAATTAGTCCTAAATATTCATTGGAAGTACATATGCTGAAGCTGAAACTCCAATACTTTGGCCACCTGATGCAAAGAACTGACTCATTTGAAAAGACTCTGATGCTAGGGAAGATTGAAGGTGGGAGGAGAAGGGGATGACAGAGGATGAGATGGTTGGATGGCATCACCAACTTGATGGACATAAGTTGGAGTAAACTCCAGAAGTTGGTGATGGACAGGGAGGCCTGGTGTGCTGCAGTCCATGGGGTCACAAAGAGTCAGACATGATTGAGCGACTGAACTGAACTGAACAGACGATCCAACAATCCCACTACTGGGCATATACTCTGAGTAAACCATAATTGAAAAAGACACATGTACCCCAATGTTCATTGCAGCACTATTTACAATAACTAAGACATGGAAACAACCTAGATGTCCAATGACAGATGAATAAAGAACCTGTGGTACATATATAAAACAATATTTCACAGCCATGAAAGGAATGCATTTGATTAGTTCTAATAAGGTGGATGAATCTAGAATGTATTATATAGAGTGAAGTAAGTTAGAAAGAGAAAAACAAATATTGCATATGAATGCATAGATATGGAATCTAGAAAGATAGTACTGAAGAGCCTATTTGCAGGACAGCAGTGGAGACACAGATATAGAGAACAGACTTGTGGACACAGGTGGGAAAGGAGAGGGTGGGATGAATGGAGAGAGTAACATGGAAACATATACACAACTGTATGTAAAATAGATAGCCTGTGGGAATTTGCTGTATGATTCAGGGAACTCAATTTGGGACTCTGACAACCTAGAGATGGGATGGGGTGGGAGGTAGGAGGCAGGTTCAAGAGGGAGGGGACATATGTTTACCTATGGCTGAATCATGTTGAAGTATGGCAGAAACAAACACAATATGTAAAGCAATTTTCCTTCAATTAAAAAAATAAATTTTATATATATACATATAGATACACAAAATTTATCATAACACTATCATGTGACAAAGCAGGAAGAAAATCTTCAAAAAGTATTTCAGGGTTCTAGTTCAAGATGGCAACAAACGAGGGTTCTGAACTCACCTCTTATTGATGCACTGAATCTACAGATACACAAACAATTTCCTCTGAAAGGAACTAAAAACCTAGCTGGGCAACTTCTACACATCAGGTGAATGAGAAAAAAATTCACATTAAAATGGGCAGGAGAGGTTGAGACATAATCTCACCATAAACCTTACTCCCATCAAGGTAACTCACAATCAAGAGGAAACTCACAACCCCAAACTTCTTGGGAGAGAAGGATTTGAAACCCATATCTGGCATCCTGGTGTTTAAGACCCACACCTAAGAAACAAGGAGCCAAAACAGCTAGCTTTGAAAGACAACAGGGCATGCCTTCACAAGACACACAAGGCTATAGTGATCTAAGAAACAATTCTTAAAGGATTCATGCAGACCCATTCACCCTAGTACCCAGAGCAGAAGCAGTAACTGAAAAGCACCCACACTTTCTGTGAAAGTGGCCTATTTGCTTATCTTAAACCTTGGCTTGGAGTGACATTAGCATCATGGCAGCGTGACATGCTCTCTTCATCTCTCCCCTTTAATCTACAATTATTAAGACATCCATAATTCAACAAAAGTTTCTCTACCCACACACTAGGAGACTGGAGAAATCCACTCATCTGTATGTCCGAAGAGGGGTGAACTGGGACATAGAGGATGAGGAACCAGGGGAACATTAGAGGCAGTATATGTGATCTCAAACACCAGATGCAATGGCTGAGCCTGTAGCCACAGAGAACCTTGTAGTAGAGGGAAGGTGGCACACATGACTCTGACCTGCCGTCTACAGCAGCACCAGCAGTTATAGGTAACTGAACTGCAGCTGTGGCAGGATCCATGATCCTAATCTCTCCAGCTGAGACATAGCCTATGACTCTTTGTTCACTCCCTAACCCTGCAGTGGCAGCACACAAGAATCCAACAAACCTGGATGCAGTGGAGGTGCTCAAGACCCTGATTTCTTCACCTCCCTCCACTTCCCCACCGCTCCAGTGGAAATACATGAAACAGTGACTAAAGAGACAATAGAAAAGGTCAATTAAAATCAGTTAAACTAATAGCTGGTTCTTCGAAAAGATGAACAAAATTGACAAACTGTAGCTGGACTCACTAAGAAAAGAAAGACTCAGATAAATAAAATCAGAAACAAATAAGGATAAATTATAGCAGACACCACAGAAGTATAAGGATTATAAGAATAGCTATATGCCAACAAATTGAGCAAGCTAGAAGAAATGGAAAAATTCTGCATATCTTACAACTTTCCAAGAGTGAATCATAAAGAAATAGAAAGCTTGAATAGATCAATCACTGCTAAAGAGACTGAACCAGTAATCAAAAGTCCCCCCCCAAAAAAAAACCCACAAAATTCCAGAATCAGACAATTTTACAGGTGAATTAAACAAAACATTCAAAGATTTAAAACCTATGCATCTCAAAAGATTCCAAAAAATTGAAAAGGAGGGAATGTTTCCAAACTCATTTTACAAGACCCACATTACTGTGATATCAGAACCAGACAAGGACAACACAAAAAAGGTCAATATGTCTGATGAACATAAATGCAAAATCCTCAACAAAATATTAGCAAGCTGAATTCAAAAATACATTAAAAGGATCGTACACCATAATCAAGTGGGACTTGTTCCAAGGATGCTAGGGTGATTCAACATCTGCAAATCAATCAATGTAAGACACCACATTAACAAAATGAATAATAAAAATCATATAATCATCTCAATGGGTGCAGAAAAAGCATTTTAAAAGATTCAACATCCATTTATGGTAAAAAAAAAACTATCAATAAAATAAACATATTAATAGTAGATATGTATCTCAGCATAATATAGGCCATATATGACAAATCCAGGGCTTCCCAGGTGGCTCAGTGGTAAAGAATCCACCTGCCAAATGGCAACCCACTCCAGTATTCTTGCCAGGATAATCCCATGGACAGAGGAGCCTGGCAGGCTATAGTCCATAAGGTCACAAAGAGTCAGACACAACTGAGCACTCATTCACATGACAAACCCACAGTTAACATCATACTCAATGGTGAAAAACTGAAAGCTATCCCTCTAAGATCAGAAACAAGACAAGGATGCCCACTCTCACCACTCTTATTCAACATAGTATTGGAAGCCACAGTCATAGCAATCAAGCAAGAAAAAGGTAAAAGGTATCCAAATTGGAAAGGAAGTAAAATTGTCACTATTTGCAAATGACATGACACTATATATAAAAAAGCTAAAGACTCCAAAAATTTTTCAGAAAAATAAATACAGTAATGTTGCAGAGTACAAAATTGATATACAAAAATGTGTTGTGTTTCTATACACTAACAATAAACTATCAGAAACTATCAGAAAGAGGAGTTAAGAACAAAAATGCCATTTACAAATGCAGCAAAAAGAATAAAAAAACCTGGAAAGTTTAACCAAAAAGGTGAAAGATCTCTATACTGAAAAATATGACATTGTTAAAAGAATTGAGGAAGACACAAATACATGGAATTTATTCCATGTTCATGGACTGGTAGAAATAACATTGTTAAAATGTCCACATTAACTAATGCAATCTACAGATTCAATTCATTCCACACCAAAATTCTGACATTTTTCACAGAACTAGAAAAAAAAATTATATTTATATGAAACCACTAATGACCTCAAACAGCCAAAATAATCTTGAGAAAGAACAAAGCTGTGGGGGCATCATACTTCTTGATTTCAACTATATCACAAAGTTATAGTAGTCAAAACAGTATGGTTCAGGCATAAAAACAGACACATAGGTAAATGAAGCAGGCCTGAGAGCCCAGAAAATAAACCCACACATATACAGACAATTTATAGCAAAGGAGCCAAGAATATACAGTGGAGAAAGGATAGTATCATCAATAAATGGTGTTAGGAAAAATAGACAGTCACATGCAAAAGAATGAAACTAGACCACTATTTTACACTATACACAAAAATTAACTCAAAATGGATTAAGCACTTGAATGCCAGACCTGAAACCATAAAACTCTTAGAAGAAAATATAGGCAATAAGCTCCTGGACATTGATCTTGGTGATGATTTTTTGGATTTGACACCAAAAGCAAAGGCAACAAAAGCAAAAATAGACAAATGGAACTTCATCAAACTTAAAAGTTTCTGCACAGCAAGGGAAATCATCAACAATATGCAAAAGCAATCTACAGAATGGTAGAAAATACTTGCAACTCATATAACTGATAAGAGATTAATATTTAAAATAATAAAGAACTTATACAACTCAATAGCAAAAAATCAGATTAAAAAAATATGCAGAAGATCTGAATAGGCATTTTCCAAAGAAGACATACAGACAGCCAACAGGTACACGAAAAGGTGCTTAATATTCTAGTCATCAAGGAAATGCAAGTCAGAACCCCAGTGATATATCAGCTCATACCCTTTAGAATGGCTGCTATCGCACTGTTTATAATAGCCAGGACATGGAAGCAACCTAGATGCCCATCAGTAGATGAATGGATAAGGAAGCTGTGGTACAAATACACCATGGAATATTACTCAGCCATTAAAAAGAATTCATTTGAATCAGTTCTAATGAGATGGATGAAACTGGAGCCCATTATACAGAGTGAAGCCAGAAAGATAAAGAACATTACAGCATACTAACACATATATATGGAATTTAGAAAGATGGTAACGATAACCCTATATGCAAAACAGAAAAAGAGACACAGAAGTACGGAACAGACTTTTGAACTCTGTGGGAGAAGGTGAGGGTGGGATGTTTCGAAAGAACAGCATGTATATTATCTATGGTGAAACAGATCACCAGCCCAGGTGGGATGCATGAGACAAGTGCTTGGGCCTGGTGCCCTGGGAAGACCCAGAGGAATCGGGTGGAGAGGGAGGTGGGAGGGGGGATCAGGATGGGGAATACGTATAAATCTATGGCTGATTCATATCAATGTATGACAAAACCCACTGAAATGTTGTGAAGTAATTAGCCTCCAACTAATTTAAAAAAAAAAAGAATGGCTGCTATCAAAAAGACAAGAAATAACAAGTATGTCAAGGATGTGGAGAAAAGGGAACTCTAGTGCAACATTGGTGGGAAATTAAATTGGTGCAGTCACTGTGGAAAACATTATGGAGATTCCTCAAAATGTAAAAGAACTGCCATATTTGTGTGCTAAGACATTTCAGTAGTGTCCGACTCTTTGCGATGTTCTGGACTGTAGCCCACCAGGCTCTTCTGTCCATGGGATTCTCCAGGCAAGAATACCGGAGTGGATTGCCTGTTCTTCCCCAGGGTATCTTCCCCACCCATAAATGGAACTCACATCTCCTGCAGTTTCTGCATTGCAGGTGGATTCTTTACCACTGAACCACTGGGGAAACCCCAAGAACTGCCATATGATCTAGCAATTCCATTCCTGGGCATTTATCTTAAGGAAATCAAAACACTATCTCCAAAAGACATACACACCCCCATGTTCATTGCAGCATTATTTATAATACCAAGATATGGAAAGAACCTAAGTGCTCACTGATAAGTAAATTTATAAAGAAAACGTGGTGTATATGTGTAGGCATGCAATGGAATATTATTCAGCCATGAAAATGAAGGATATCTTGCAATTTGCAACAATAGGGATGGACTTTGAGGGTACTGTGCTAAGTGAAGTAAGTCAGACAGAAAGACAAATACCTTATGATATCACTTCTTATGTGGAGTCTTCTAAAAATACTTGAACTCATAGATACAAAGAACAGAGAAAGGGGTTGTTGTTGTTTAGTTGCTAAGTCATATCCAACCTTTTTGTGACCCAAAGAACTGTAGTCCACCAGGCTCCTCTGTCCATGGGATTTTTCAGATAAGAATACTAGAGTGGGCTGCCATTTGTTCTCTAGGGGCTCTTCCTAACCCAGGGATTGAACCAGTGTCTCCTGCATTGGGAGGCAGATTCCACTAAGCCACCAGGGAAGCCCCCAGAGGCAGTTGGGTGGGGGTGTAAAATGAGTAAAGGTAGCCAAAAATACAAACTTTCTGTTATAAAATAAGTAAGATCTGGGAATATAATGTACAGCATGGTGACTATAGTTAATTTATTAACTATATTAACTTTATTGCACATTTTAAAGTTCATAAAAAAGTAAATCTTAAAAGTTCTAATCATGAGAAAAAAATTATAACCATGTATGGTGATGAATGTTAACTATACTTATTGTGGTCATCACTTTGCAATATCTATGAATGTAGAATTTCTATTCTACACTTGAAACTAATATAGCTCTATATGTCAATTATATCTCAATAAAAATATTTTAAAAGTCCAATTCCATTTACAATAGCATCTAAAGGAATAAGATACTTAGGAGGAAATTTAATCAAGGATGTGAAAGACTTGCACACTGAAAATTACAAAACATTGTTGAAAGAAACTTAAGACTTAAATGAAAAGATAGTCTGTGTTCATAAACTTAAAACTTATTATTGTTAAACATGTATTACTACCCATACTGATCTCAAATTCAACACAAACCCTAAATTCCAACAGCCTACTTTGCATAAATGAAAAAGCCAATCTTAAAATTCATGTCAAATTTCCAGGAGCCTTTAATAGAAAAAATAATCTTGAAATAGAACAGAGTTGGAGGACCCACGCTTCCCTACTTCAAAACTTAGTAAGCTGTAGTACTCAAAACAGTATGGTATCACTTGCATGTGGAATCTAAAATAGGGAAACTTATTAAAAATAGAGCAAAATGGTGGTTACCAGAGAATGGTTGGGGGGCGTTAAGAGTGATGGGGTTTAATGGTACAGATTTGTAAAGAATAGAAAATGAATCATAGATATCTAATATACAGTATATTAATATAGACAACAGTATTGAAATACCAAATCACCTTACCTGCCTCCTGAGAAATCTGTATGCAGGTCAAGGAGCAACAATTAGAACCGGACATGGAACAATCGACTAGTTCAAAATTGGGAAAGGAGTACATCAAGGCTGTATGTTGCCACTCTGCTTATTTAACTTATATGCAGAGTACATCATGTGAAATGACAGGCTGGATGAAGCGCAAGCTGGAATCAAGATTGCCAGGAGAAATATCAAGAACCTCAGATATGCAGATGACACCACCCTTATGGCAGAAAGTGAAGAGGAACTAAAGAGCCTCTTGATGAAAGTGAAGGAGGAGAGTGGAAAAGCTGGCTTAAAACTCACCATTCACGAAATAAAGATCATGGCATCTGGTCCCATTTCTTCATGGAAAATAGATGTGGAAACAGTGACACACATTATTTTCTTGGGTTACATAATCACTGCAGTTGGTGACTGCAGCCATGAAATTAAAAGATGCTAGCTCCTTGGAAGAAAAGCTATGACCAACCCATACAGCATATTAAAAAGCAGAGACATTACATTGCCAACGAAGGTTCATATAGTCAAAGCTATGGTATCTCCAGTAGTCATGCATGGATGTGAGAATTGGACCATAAAGAAAGCTGAGCACCAAAGAATTGATGCTTTTGAACCGTGGTGTTGGAGGACTCTTGAGAGTCCCTTGGCTTGCAAGGAGATCAAACAAGTCAATTCTAAAGGAAATCAGTCCTGAATATTCATTGGAAGGGCTGATGCTGAAGCTGAAGCTCCAATAATTTGGGCACCAGATGCGAAGAGCTGCCTCATTAGGAAAGACCCTGATGCTGGGAAAGATTGAAGGCAGGAGGAGAAGGGGACCAGAAAGGATGAGATGGTTGAATGGCATCACCGACTCAATGGACATGTGTTTGAGCAAGCTCCGGGAGCTGGTGATGGACAAGGAAGCCTGGTGTGCTACAGTCCGTGGGGTTGCAAAGAGACAGGCATGACTGAGTGACCGAATTGAATTGATTGTACTGTAATATATTAAGTGATAAATGCTTCAATATCAGCAATCATATTATAGTATATAAATACCATAGTAACACAGCTGTACTCCCTAAATTTACACACAGCGTTACATGTCAAGTTTATTCAATCAAAATTTGAGATATGATTCACTTAAAAAAATCAGAAATGCATTGGCAAAGAATAGAAATGTGGACCAATGGACTAAAATGTGGGTCCAGAAATAAATCCTTACATCTATGATGAATTGATTTTTGACAAGTGCATTCAGTGGGGACAAGTTCTTTCAACAAATAGCACTGGGACAACTGATTTCCACATGCAAAAGAATTAATTTTGGCCCCACTTCACACAAAAGCAAAAATTAACTGGAAATGGATCAATGACCTAAATATAAGAGCCAATAGCAGAAAACTCCTTGAAGAAAACATAAGAGTATGTCTTAATAACCTTTCATTTGGCAATGGATTCTTAAATATAATACAAAAAGAATGAGCAATAAAAGGAAAAAAGAGATAACTGAGACATTATGAAAATTTTAAGACTTTAGTGCATAAAGAACAGTATGAAAAAGTGAAATGATGATCTACAGAATGGTAGAAAATATTTGCAAATCATATATTTGATAAATTTTAGTATCCAGAATAAAGAACTCCTACAACCCAACAACAAAAAGAACAATGCAATTAATTTTTAAAATAAGGAAACAATTTGAAGAGACATTTCTCCAAAGAAGATATACAAATGGTCAATAAGCTCAACATCATTAGTTATTAGGGAAATGCAAATGAAAACCACAATGAGATGCCATTAATATCACTTCACATCTACATTTTTTTAAAAGGGAAAGTAGCAAGTATGAGAAATTAAAACCCTCATACCTTGCTGGTGGGGATGTAAAATGATGAAGGCACTGTAGAAAACAATTTGGCAGTTTCTCAAAAACTTTAACATAGAATTAGCATCAGTCACTTCAGTTCAGTCACGCAGTCATGTCCGACTCTTTGCGACCCCATGAAACACATCACGCCAGGCCTCCCTGTCCATCACCAACTCCTGGAGTTTACTCAAACTCATATCCATCGAGGCGGTGATGCCATCCAGCCATCTCATCCTCTGTCGTCCCCTTCTCCTCCTGCCCCCAATCCCTCCCAGCATCAGGGTCTTTTCCAATGAGTCAACTCTTCGCATGAGGTGGCCAAAGTATTGGAGTTTCAGCTTCAGCATCAGTCCTTCCAATGAACACCCAGGACTGATCTCCTTTAGGATGGACTGGTTGGATCTCCTTGCAGTCCAAGGGACTCTCAAGAGTCATCTCCAACACCACAGTTCAAAAGCATCAATTCCTCAGCGCTCAGCTTTCTTCACAGTCCAACTCTCACATCCATACATGACCATTGGAAAAACCATGGCCTTGACTAGATGGACCTTTGTTGGCAAAGTAATGTCTCTGGTTTTTAATATGCTGTCTAGGTTGGTCATAACTTTCGTTCCAAGGAGTAAGCGTCTTTTAATTTCATGGCTGCAATTGGAGACCCCCAAAATAAAGTGAGTCACTGTCTCCCCATCTATTTGCCATGAAGTGATGGGCCCAGATGCCATAATCTTAGTTTTCTGAATGTTGGGCTTTAAGCCAACTTTTTCAATTTCCTCTTTCAGGTCAGGTGGTCTGGTATTCCCATCTCTTTCAGAATTTTCCACACTTTATTGTGATCCACACAGTCAAAGGATTTGGCATAGTTAATAAGGCAGAAATAGATGTTTCTCTGGGACTCTATTGCTTTTTTGATGATCCAGCAGATGTTGGCAATTGATCTCTGGTTCCTCTGCCTTTTCTAAAACCAGCTGGAACATCTGGAAGTTCATGGTTCACATATTGCTGAAGCCTGGCTTGGAGAATTTTGAGCATTACTTTACCAGCATGTGAAATGAGTGCAATTGTGTGGTAGTTTGAGCATTCTTTGGGAATACCTTTCTTTGTGATAGGAATGAAAACGGACCTTTTCGAGTCCTGTGGCCACTGCTGAGTTTTCCAAATTTGCTGGCATATTGAGTGCAGTACTTTCACAGCATCATCTTTTAGAATTTGAAATAGCTCAACTGGAATTCCATCACCTCCACTAGCTTTGTTTATCATGATGCTTTCTAAGGCCTATTTGACTTCACATTCCAGGATGTTTGGCTCTAGGTGAGTGATCACACCATCGTGATTATCTGGGTCATGAAGATCTTTTTTTGTACAGATCTTCTGTGTATTCTTGCCACCTCTTCTTAATATCTTCTGCTTCTGTTAGGTCAATACCATTTCTGACCTTTATCGAGCCCATCTTTGCATGAAATGTTCCCTTGGTATCTCTACTTTTCTTAAGAGATCTCTAGTCTTTCCCATTCTGTTGTTTTCCTCTATTTCTTTGCATTGATTACTGAGGAAGGTTTTCTTATCTCTCCTTGCTATTCTTTGGAACTCTACATTCAAATGGAAATATTTTTCCTTTTCTCCTTTGCTTTTTGCTTCTCTTCTTTTCACAGCTATTTGTAAGGCCTCCTCAGACAGCCATTTTCTTTTTTGCATTTCTTTTCCATGGGTAGGTCTTGATCCCTGTCTCCTGTACAATGTCATGAACCTCCATCCATAGTTCATCAGGCACTCTGTCTATCAGATCTAGTCCCTTAAATCTATTTCTCACTTCCACTGTATAATCGTAAGGGGTTTGATTTAGGTCATACCTGAATGGTCTAGTGGTTTTCCCTACTTTCTTCAATTTAAGTCTGAATTTGGCAATAAGGAGTTCATGATCTGAGCCACAGTCAGCTCCCGGTCTTGTTTTTGCTGACTGTATAGAGCTTCTCCATCTTTGGCTGCAAAGACTATAATCAATATGATTTCGGTATTGACCATCTGGTGATGTCCATGTGTAGAGTCTTCTCTTGTGTTGTTGGAAGAGGGTGTTTGCTATGACCAGTGCGTTCCCTTGGCAAAACTCTATTAGCCTTTGCCCTGCTTCATTCCATACTCCAAGGCCAAATTTGCCTGTTACTCCAGGTGTTTCTTGACTTCCTACTTTTGCATTCCAGTCCCCTATAATGAAAAGGACATCTTTTTTGGGTGTTAGTTCTAAAAGGTCTTGTAGGTCTTCATAGAACTGTTCAACTTCGGCTTCTTCAGCATTACTGGTTGGGGCATAGGCTTGGATTACCGTGATATTGAATGGTTTGCCTTGGAAACGAACAGAGATCATTCTGTCGTTTTTGAGATTGCACCCAAGTACTGCATTTTAGACTCTTTTGTTGACCATGATGGCTACTCCATTTCTTCTAAGGGATTCCTGCCCACAGTAGTAGATAGAATGGTCATCTGAGTTAATTCACCCATTCCAGTCCATATTAGTTTGCTGATTCCTAGAATGTCGACATTCACTCTTGCCATCTCCTGTTTGACCACTTCCAATTTGCCTTGATTCATGGACCTAACATTCCAGATTACTATGCAGTATTGCTCTTTACAGCATTGAACCTTGCTTCTATCACCAGTCATATCCACAGCTGGGTATTGTTTTTGCTTTGGCTCCTTCCCTTCATTCTTTCTGGAATTATTTCTCCACTGATCTCCAGTAGCATATTGGGCACCTACCGACCTGGGGAGTTCTTCTTTCAGTATCCTATCATTTTGTGTTTCATTTTCATACTGTTCATGGGGTTCTCAAGGTAAGAATACTGTAGTGGTTTGCCATTCCCTTCTCCAGTGGACCACATTCTGTCAGACCTCTCCACCATGACCCGTCCATCTTGGGTGGCCCCACATGGCATCGCTTAGTTTCATTGATTTAGACAAGGCTGTGGTCCGTGTGGTCAGATTGGCCAGTTTTCTGTGATTATGGTTTCAATGTGTCTGCCCTCTGATGCCCTCTCGCAACACCTACCATCTTACTTAGGTTTCTCTTACGTTGGACATGGGGTATCTCTTCATGGCTGCTCCAGCAAAGCGCAGAATTAGCAATTCCTCTCTGAGATATAGACCCAAAAGAACTGAAAATGGAGACCTAAACAGATACTTATATGCCAATGTTCACTGCTGCACTATTCACAATAGCCACAAGGTGGAAACAACACAAGTGTCCATCAATAGATGAATGGATAAATGAGACGTGGTATACACAAGCAATGGAATATAGTCCAGCTGTAGAAAAAAAATGCATTTTGATATGTGCTACAATATGGATGAACCTTGAATACATTATGCTGAGTGAAATAAACCAGACGCAAAAGATGTGAAGTAATTAAGAAGTTAACCAGGGTCTGGAGGAGAGGGAAAATGGGGAGTTGTGCCTAATGAATACAGAGTTTCTATTTGGGGTAATGAAAAGCTTTGATGATGGATAGTGGTAATAGTTGTACAACACTGTGAATATGAATAATGCCCCTGAGTTATACACTTAAAATGGAAAAATTTTGTTATTTACTTTTACTACAGTAAATTTTTTTTTCAAAATAAAAAGAAAGAAATTTAGTAATACAGCAGGCACAGCCTGTGCCCCACATCTCCTTTACCTCCATGTTTACCAACATTCAACTTAAACACAGTACTGAGAAAGCCTAAACCACTATTCATAACACTTGACAGCAAATTTCTTTCAGTACTATCATAAGGCAGCTGTTACCTTTCCTCTCTCTCTCCCCCTTCTACTTCTTTGGTTACAACTTTACCCTAGCAACTTCTCTTTCCCAGTCTGCCAGCATATTGAACGTTTCTCACCAGTAACTTCATCCAATCCACTTTCCCCTGTGAAAATCCTCTGCCTATATTTGTGCCCCTATCTTACTGACCAATCTACAGTCTAGAACAGGACTCTTGACACTATTCTACTTTAAGTCATACTTCCAACTTGACAAGACTTAATAGTCAATCTGAAATATGGTAATTGACTCAGGCAAAGACATTTAATACTAAGCCCACATTTTGCCTTTATCCTGGCTCTATGTGTGATCATAGCTAAAATATGACTCTGAGCTCAATATTCTCATCTATAAGATAGAAATAGCAGCCTCTTTTTCCAAGATTTTTTTTGATTAAATGAGATGTGGACTGTATCTATTAGAAGTATATAATAGAATCAGTAAAACTTTAGTTACCTTCCCCTTCTCCATAACATGCTATTAAGGTAAAGTTGGGTATTGAGTGAGGTAGCCTGTAATTCTAACATTTTGAGAATGACATCAGAGGTATAACCTCACCTTCAGACACACTAACATTCATGCTTCTGCCAAGTACCAGTAGTGAGCTGAAGAGAGGTTAGGTTTGCCTTACTATGGCAAAATTTCTGTTCTACACTAAATGCACTTGCTTTCAGAAAACTTTCTTGTGAATAATTTTATAAATTAACTACTTATGAAGCACTGGTTACATCTTTTGAGTGAAGCTGAATTTTCATATATGTTACACATTCAGCTTTCTAAGAATAAAACACATGTTATACTATAGTACTGAGAAAGTAGAATTACCCTTCTTACAGACTGAGTCATTCATTTTTACCTATATTCATTCAGCATACATTATGTGGCTAATATGTCATCTCCTGGGGATGCAGAGATAGATAAGCCATGGTTCCTATTCTGAAGGAGCTCAGAGTCTAATGAGGGAAACAGAGAAGTAATTAGATAATTACTAAATAGTGCACTAAGTGCCATGACTGAGGGAAATTGTAACAACAGGTATTTAATCTAGGCTGGTAGGAAGTGACATCTGAATTGTCTTAGAAGCTCATGGATGAGTGATAAAAATATACTATTGCTATTATAATTATTATTTCTCTAGAACTGTATATATGTGTATAAATTAAAATGAAAATTCTGGAAGGATCATACCAAACTCAAAAGCTTTATGCAATAATTATTTTCTCCATGTGCCAGGTGCTTTTCTAGGCACTTAGGATAAATCACTAGACATGACAGACCAAGATCCCTGTCCAAAGCTGAGGCTTATATTTTATCAGGAGGAGACATACAATAAAAATTAAATGAGTAAAATATATATTATATGTTATAACATGGTAAGTACTATGAAAGGAAAAAGAAAAAATCTAGTAGAGATGAGGAGTCCTTGGGGAAAGGTGCTCAGGTGGCAGAATTAAATAGGGTGATCATGGTTGACCTCATTGAGAAGGTGCAAGTTGTATAAAGACCTGAAGTAGCTGAAGAAATTAGCCAAGTGAATATCTGGGAACATAGTGTTCCAGGCAGAGGGGAGAAATAGAGAAAGGTGCTACTGAAAGTGTGGTTGACATGGCATATCGGAAAACAGCAAGGCAACTACTGCCAGAGTCGAATGAATCAGAGAGAGAACAGAAGGCTAGAGAGCTGAGAGGAAAGGGAAGCCATTTAAATCTGATCTTGTGAACTATTATAACAACTTTGGGTTTTACTCTGAATAACACTGCAGAAATTCCAAAAAGAAATGATGTGTTATTTAATGTTTTAATATGATACAATTCAATGTTTTATCAATCTAGCTGCTGGGTTTGGGAAAACAGGCAAGGGTGGAAACAGGGAAAACCAGTTAAGAGCTTTTTGCAATAATCAAGTGAGAGATGATGTTGGTTCAAACTCAGGTGATATGAGCTCAGGGGGTGGAATATGGTAGGCTTTTGGATACATTTTGAAGGTAGAACCAATTGGATTTCTTTTTTATATAAATTTATTCATTTTAATTGGATGCTAATTACTTTACAATATTGAAGTGGTTTTGCCATACATTGCCATGAATCAGCCACGGGTGTACATGTGTTCCCCATCCTGAACCCTCCTCCCACTTCCCTCCCCATCCCATCCCTCTGGGCCATCCCAGTGCACCAGCCCCAAGCACCCTGTTCCATGCATCGAACCTGGACTGGCAATCCATTTCACATGTGATAATATACATGTTTCAGTGCCATTCTCCCAAATCATCCAACCCTCAACCTCTCCCACAAAGTCCAAAAGACTGTTCTATACATCTGTATCTCTCTTGCTGCCTCGCATATAGGGTCATCATTACTATCTTTCTAAATTCTATATATATGTGATAGTATACTGTACTGATGTTTTAATTTCTGATACTTCACTCTGTATAATAGGCTCCAGTTTCATCCACCTCATTAGAACTGATTCAAATGTATTCTTTTTAATGGCTGAGTAATATTCCATTGTGGATATATACCATGGCTTTCTTATCCATTCATCTGCTGATGGACATCTAGGTTACTACCATGTCCTGGCGATTATAAACATGCTGTGATGAACATTGGGGTACACGTGTCCCTTTCAATTCTGGTTTCCTCAGCAGGGTGTATGCCCAGAAGTGGGATTGCTGGGTCATATGGCAGTTCTATTTCCATTTTTTAAGGAATCTCCATACTGTTCTCCATAGTGGCTGTACTAGTTTGCATTCCCACAAACAGTGTAAGAGGGTTCCCTATCTCCATACCCTCTCCAGCATTTATTGCTTATAGACTTTTAGATAGGAGCCATGCTGACTGGCATGAAATGATACCTCATTGTGGTTTTGATTTGCATTTCTCTAATAATGAGTGATGTTGAGCATTTTTTCATGTGTTTGTTAGCTATCTGTATGTCTTCTTTGGAGAACTGTCTGTTTAGTTCTTTGGCCCATTTTTTGATTGGGTCATTTATTTTTCTGGAATTGAGCTGCAGGAGTTGCATGTATATTTTTGAGATTAATTCTTTGTCAGTTGCTTCGTTTGCTATGATTTTCTCCCATTCTGAGGGCTGTCTTTTCACCGTGCTTATAGCTTATAGTGCAAAAGCTTTTAACTTTAATTAGGTCCCATTTGTTTATTTTTGCTTTTATTTCCAATACTCTTGGAGGTGGGTCATAGAGGATCCTGCTGTGACTTATGTCGGAGAGTGTCTTGCCTATGTTTTCCTCTAGGAGTTTCATAGTTTCTGGTCTTACATTTAGGTCTTTAATCCATTTTGCATTTATTTTTGTGTATGGTGTTAGAAAGTGTTCTAGTTTCATTCTTTTTCCCAGCACCACTTGTTAAAGAGGTTGTCTTTTTTCCATTGTATATTCTTGCCTCCTTTGAAGAAGATAAGGTATCCATAGGTGCGTGGATTTATCTCTGGGCTTTCTATTTTGTTCCATTGATCTATATTTCTGTCTTTGTGCCAGTACCATACTGTCTTGATGACTGTGGCTTTGTAGTAGAGTCTGAAGTCAGGCAGGTTGATTCCTCCAGTTCCATTCTTTCTCAAGATTGCTTTGGCTATTCGAGGTTTTTTGTATTTCCATACAAATTGTGAAATTATTTGTTCTAGTTTCGTGAAGAATACCGTTGGTAGCTTGATAGGGAGTGCATTGAATCTATAGATTGCATTGGGTGGTATACTCATTTTCACTATATTGATTCTTCCAATTCCTGAACATGGTATATTTCTCCATCTACTTGTGTCCTCTTTGATTTCTTTCATCAGTGTTTTATAGTTTTCTATGTATAGGTCTTTTGTTTCTTTAGGTAGATATATTCCTAACTATTTTATTCTTTTCACTGCAATGGTGAATGGGATTGTTTCTTTAATTTCTCTTTCTGTTTTCTCATTGTTAGTATATAGAAATGCAAGGGATTTCTGTGTGTTAATTTTATATCCTGAAACTTTGCTATATTCATTGGTTAGCTCTAGCAATTTTCTGGTGGAGTCTTCAGGATTTTCTGAAAGGATTTTCTGTAAAGGATCATGTCATCTGCAAACAGTGAGAGTTTTACTTCTTCTTTTCCAATCTGGATTCCTTTTATTTCTTTTTCAGCTCTGATTGCTGTGGCCAACACTTCCAACACTATGTTGAATAGTAGTGGTGAGAGTGGGCACCCTTGTCTTGTTCCTGATTTCAGGGGAAATGCTTTCAGTTTTTCACCATTGAGGATAATGTTTGCTGTGGGTTTGTCATATATAGCTTTTATTATGTTGAGGTATGTTCCTTTTATTCCTGCTTTCCAGAGGGTTTTTATCATTAATGGATGTTGAATTTTGTCAAAGGCTTTCTCTGCATCTATTGAGATAATCATATGGTTTTTATCTTTCCATTTGTTAATGTGGTATATTAAATTGATTGATTTGTGGATATTGAAGAATCCTTCCATTCCTGGGAAAAAGCCCACTTGGTCATGATGTATGGTCTTTCTAATATGTTGTTGGATTCTGTTTGCTAGAATTTTGTTAAGCATTTTTGCACCTATGTTCATCAGTGATATTGGCCTGTAGTTTTCTTTTTTGTGTGGCATCTTTGTCTGGTTTTGATATTAGGGTGATGGTGGCCTCATAGAATGAGTTTGGAAGTTTACCTTCTGCAATTTTCTGGAAGAGTTTGAGTAGGATAGGTGTTAGCTCTTCTCTAAATTTTTGGTAGAATTCAGCTGTGAAGCCATCTGGGCCTGGGCTTTTGTTTGCTGGAAGATTTCTGATTACAGTTTCAATTTCCATGCTTGTGATGAGTCTGTTAAGATTTTCTATTTCTTCCTGGTTCAGTTTGGAAAGTTGTACTTTTCTAAGATTTGTCCATTTCTTCCAAGTTGTCCATTTTATTGGCATATAGTTGCTGACAGTAGTCGCTTATGATCCTTTGTATTGCTGTGTTATCTGTTGTGATTTCTCCATTTTCATTTCTAATTTTGTTGATTTGATTCTTCTCCCTTTGTTTCTTGATGAGTCTGGCTAATGGTTTGTCTATTTTATTTATCTTCTCAAATAACCAGCTGTTAGCTTTGTTGATTTTTGCTATGGTCTTTTTTGTTTCTTTTGCATTTATTTCTGCCCTAATTTTTAAGATTTCTTTCCTTCTACTAACCCTGGGGTTCTTCATTTCTTCCTTTTCTAGTTGCTTTAGGTGTAGAGTTAGGTTATTTAGTTGACTTTTTTCTTGTTTCTTGAGGTAAGCCCATATTGCTATGAACCTTCCCCTTAGCACTGCTTTTAGCGTCCCATAGGTTTTGGGTTGTTGTGTTTTCATTTTCATTCATTTCTATGAGTATTTTGATTTCTTTTGTGATTTATTGGTTATTCAGAAGCGTGTTGTTCAGTCTCCATATGTTTGAAGTTTTAATAGCTTTTTTTTCCTGTAATTGACATCTAATTTTACTGCATTGTGGTCAGAAAAGATGCTTGGAATGATTATAATTTTTTTGAATTTACCAAGGCTAGTTTTATGGCCCAGGAGGTGATCTATCCTGGAGAAGGTTCCATTAGCAATTGAGAAAAAGGTGAAATTCATTGTTTTGTGGTGAAATGTCTTATAGATATCAATTCAGTCTAACTGGTCCATTGTATCATTTAAAGTTCGTGTTTCCTTGTTAATTTTCTGTTTAGTTGATCTATCCATAGGTGTGAGTGGAGTATTAAAGTCTCCCACTAGGGAGGAGCCAAGATGGCGGAGGAGTAGGACGAGGAGACCACTTTCTCTCCTACAAATTCATCAAAAGAATAACTGAACGCAGAGCAAACTTCGCAAAACAACTTCTGATCGCTAGCTGAGGTCATCAGGCGCCCAGAAAAGCAGCCCATTGTCTTCGAAAGGAGGTAGGACAAAATATAAAAGATAAAAAGTGAGACAAAAGAGCTAAGGACGGAGATCCGTCCCGGGTGCTCTTAGGCGGCATTGCTTGGGGTAGGGTCCGGGCCTGAGTGCCCTGAGGACAATCGGAGGGAGCTTCTGTGAGTTGCCAACATGAGCTGTGGGAGACCAGAGGAGAGAGAGTAAATTAACCAGCCCGAACACACTGCCGGCCGTTCGCAGAACAAAGAGACCGAGAGGGTCCAGAGAGGAGCTCGCAAGCTGCGGACCGGCCCAGCCCCGCCGGAGGCAGGAGGCAGGGGGGAGGGGAAGGTCGCGGCGAGACACAGGGCGCAGGCACCCGACCGGCGCGGGCGGGGACTGGGGCTGGGGACGCGGAGGGCAGAAGGCGCGCGCACCCGACTGGCGCCAGCGGAAACTGAGACTGGGTCCGCGGAGGGGAGGGGGCGCGCCACACCTGGGGAGAGTGCGCCCACCGAGCCCCTGGCTGCCTGGACCGATCTGACGGGGAAGGCACTGAGAGCGGGCGCAGCTTTTCCTTCCGTGCTTTTGTGGAACACCCGAGGGCTGGAACCTCGCGCAGCGCGGGGCGCGCTCCATATAGAACAGCCGGGAGCCTGAGCAGCGCAGAAGGAGAGAGCAGCGTCAGCCCCTCCTGGCAGCCCCAGCCCATCCCCGCGGCGCAAGCCCCTCCCCGCGGAGCGACGGAACTAGCTACCTGAATAAGAGTCCACCTCCGCCCGCCTGTGTCAGGGCAAAAATGAGGCTCTGAAGAGACCGGCAAACAGAAGCCAAATAAACAAAGGGAACCGCTTCAGAAGGGACTGGTGCAACAGATTAAAATCCCTCTAGGAAACATTGTCTACACCGGAGGAGCCTGTAGATATCGAGAAGCGTAAGCTGGAACGAGGAGCTATCTGAAACTGAGCCGAACCCACACTGACCGCAACAGCTCCAGAGAAACTCCTAGATATAATTTTACTTTTTTCTCTTTTTTTTATTTTTTCAATTTTTTTTCCTTTTTTTCTTTTTTTCTTTTTTCTTTTTTATTTTTTCTCTTTTATTTTCCTTTAAAATCCCCTATTACTCCCCCATTACTCCTTAACTTTCATTTCCATAGACTTTTACGATTTTTTAATTAGGGGGAAAAAAAATTTTTTTTTTCTTTTCTTTTTTTTTTTTCTTTTTTTTCTTTTTTTTTTCTTTTTCTTTCTTTTTTTTCTTTCCTTTTTCTCTTCTATTTTCTATTTTTCTTTTTCTCTTATTTCTTTTAAAGTCCTCTAGTACTCCTCTACTACTCCTTAATTTTCATTTTCAATACACTATAACCTTACAAAAAAAAAAAAAAAGAAGAGAAGCCCTATTTTTAAACCGAAGATTATTCTCTCCCAATCTTGACTCTCTGTTTTCTACCTCAGAACACCTCTATTTCCTCCTTTCCCCTTCTCTTCCCAATCCAATTCTGTGAATCTTTGTAGGTGACTGGGCTACGGAGAACACTCTGGGAACAGACAGCTGTGTAGATCTGTCTCTCTCCTCTTGAGTCCCCCTTTTTCTCCTCCTGTTCATCTCTATCTCCCTCCTCCCTCTCCTCTTCTTCATGTGACTCTGTGAACCTCTCTGGGTGTCCCTAACGGGGGAGAATCTTTTAGCCATTAACCTAGAAGTTTTCTTATCAGGGCTGCATAGTTGGAGAAGTCCTGAGACTACAGGAAGAATAAAACTGAAACCCAGAGGCAGGAGACTTAAGCCCAAAACCTGAGAACACCAGAAAACTCCTGACTACAAGGAACTTTAAGTAATAAGTGACTGTCCAAAAGCCTCCATACCTACACTGAAACCAACCACCACACAAGAGCCAATAAGTTTTAGAGCAAGACATACCATGCAAATTCTCCAGCAATGCAGGAATATAGCCCTGAACATCAACATACAGGCTGCCCAAGGTCACACCTAACACATAGACCCATCTCAAAACTCATTACTGGGCACTCCATTGCTCTCCAAAGAGTAGAAATCAAGTTCCACGCACCAGAACACTGACGCAAGCTTCCCTAACCAGGAAATCTTGACAAGCCAATCGTCTAACCCTACCCACTGGGTTAATCCTCCACAACAAAAAGGAACCACAGACCTCCAGAATACAGAAAGCCTACTCCAGATACAGCAATCTAAACAAGATGAAAAGGCAAAGAAATACCCAACAGGTAAAGGAACATGAAAAATGCCCACCAAGTCAAACAAAAGAGGAGGAGATAGGGAATCTACCTGAAAAAGAATTTAGAATAATGATAATAAAAATGATCCAAAATCTTGAGAACAAAATGGAATTACAGATAAATAGCTTGGAAACAAAGATTGAAAAGATTCAAGAACTGTTTAATAAAGACCTAGAAGAAATAAAAAAGAGTCAATCACAAATGAATAATGCAATGAATGAGATCAAAAACACTTTGGAGGGAACCAAGAGTAGAATAACGGAGGCAGAAGATAGGATAAGTGAGGTAGAAGATAAAATGGTGGAAATAAATGAAGCAGAGAGGAAAAAAGAAAAAAGGATCAAAAGAAATGAGGACAACCTCAGGGACCTCTGGGACACTGTGAAACGCCCCAACATTCGAATCATAGGAGTTCCAGAAGAAGAAGACAAAAAGAAAGGCCATGAGAAAATACTCGAGGAGATAATAGCTGAAAACTTCCCTAAAATGGGGAAGGAAATAGCCACCCAAGTCCAAGAAACCCAGAGAGTCCCAAACAGGATAAACCCAAGGCGAAACACCCCAAGACACATATTAATCAAATTAACAAAGATCAAACACAAAGAACAAATATTAAAAGCAGCAAGGGAAAAACAACAAATAACACACAAAGGGATTCCCATAAGGATAACAGCTGATCTATCAATAGAAACCCTCCAGGCCAGAAGGGAATGGCAGGACGTACTGAAAGTAATGAAAGAGAATAACCTACAACCTAGATTACTGTATCCAGCAAGGATCTCATTCAGATATGAAGGAGAATTTAAAAGCTTTACAGATAAGCAAAAGCTGAGAGAATTCAGCACCACCAAACCAGCTCTTCAACAAATGCTAAAGGATCTTCTCTAGACGGGAAATGCAGAAAGGTTGTATAAACGTGAACCCAAAACAACAAAGTAAATGGCAGCGGGACCACACCTATCAATAATTACCTTAAATGTAAATGGGTTGAATGCCCCAACCAAAAGACAAAGATTGGCTGAATGGATACAAAAACAAGACCCCTATATATGCTGTCTACAAGAGACCCACCTCAAAACAAGAGACACATACAGACTAAAAGTGAAGGGCTGGAAAAAAGTATTTCATGCAAACGGAGACCAAAAGAAAGCAGGAGTCGCAATACTCATATCAGATAAAATAGACTTTCAAATAAAGGAAGTGAAAAGAGACAAAGAAGGACACTACATAATGATCAAAGGATCAATCAAAAAAGAAGATATAACAATTATAAATATATATGCACCCAACATAGGAGCACCGCAATATGTACGGCAAACGCTAACAAGTATGAAAGAGGAAATTAATAGTAACACAATAATAGTGGGAGACTTTAATACCCCACTCACAACTATGGATAGATCAACTAAACAGAAAATTAACAAGGAAACACAAACCTTAAATGACACAATGGACCAGCTAGACCTAATTGATATCTATAGGACATTTCACCCCAAAACAATCAACTTCACCTTTTTCTCAAGTGCACACGGAACCTTCTCCAGAATAGATCACATCCTGGGCCATAAATCTGGTCTTGGAAAATTCAAAAAAATTGAAATCATTCCAGTCATCTTTTCTGACCACAGTGCAGTAAGATTAGATCTCAATTACAGGGAAAAAATTGTTAAAACTTCAAACATATGGAGGCTAAATAACACGCTTCTGAATAACCAACAAATCATAGAAGAAATCAAAAAAGAAATCAAAATATGTATAGAAATGAATGAAAATGAAAACACAACAACCCAAAACCTATGGGACACTGTAAAAGCAGTGCTAAGGGGAAGGTTCATAGCATTACAGGCTTACATCAAGAAACAGGAAAAAAACCAATTAAATAACCTAACTCTACACCTAAAGCAATTAGAGAAGGAAGAAATGAAGAACCCCAGAGTTAGCAGAAGGAAAGAAATCTTAAAAATCAGGGCAGAAATAAATGCAATAGAAACTAAAGAGACCATAGCAAAAATCAACAAAGCTAAAAGCTGGTTTTTTGAAAAAATAAACAAAATTGACAAACCATTAGCAAGACTCATTAAGAAACAAAGAGAGAAAAACCAAATTAACAAAATTAGAAATGAAAATGGAGAGATCACAACAGACAACACTGAAATACAAAGGATCATAAGAGACTACTACCAGCAGCTCTATGCCAATAAAATGGACAACTTGGATGAAATGGACAAATTCTTAGAAAAGTATAACTTTCCAAAACTGAACCAGGAAGAAATAGAAGATCTTAACAGACCCATCACAAGCAAGGAAATCGAAACTGTCATCAAAAATCTTCCAGCAAACAAAAGCCCAGGACCAGATGGCTTCACAGCTGAATTCTACCAAAAATTTAGAGAAGAGCTAACACCTATCTTACTCAAACTCTTCCAGAAAATTGCAGAAGAAGGTAAGCTTCCAAACTCATTCTATGAGGCCACCATCACCCTAATTCCAAAACCAGACAAAGATGCCACAAAAAAAGAAAACTACAGGCCAATATCACTGATGAACATAGATGCAAAAATCCTTAACAAAATTCTAGCAAACAGAATCCAACAACATATTAAAAAAATCATACACCATGACCAAGTGGGCTTTATCCCAGGAATGCAAGGATTCTTTAATATCCGCAAATCAATCAATGTAATACACCACATTAACAAATTGAAAGATAAAAACCATATGATTATCTCAATAGATGCAGAGAAAGCCTTTGACAAAATTCAACACTCATTTATGATTAAAACTCTCCAAAAAGCAGGAATAGAAGGAACATACCTCAACATAATAAAAGCTATATATGACAAACCCACAGCAAGCATCACCCTCAATGGTGAAAAATTGAAGGCATTTCCCCTGAAATCAGGAACAAGACAAGGGTGCCCACTCTCACCACTACTATTCAACATAGTGTTGGAAGTGCTGGCCACAGCAATCAGAGCAGAAAAAGAAGTAAAAGGAATCCAGATAGGAAAAGAAGAAGTAAAACTCTCACTGTTTGCAGATGACATGATCCTCTACATAGAAAACCCTAAAGATTCTACCAGAAAATTACTAGAGCTAATCAATGAATATAGTAAAGTTGCAGGATATAAAATTAACACACAGAAATCCCTTGCATTCCTATATACTAACAATGAAAAAACAGACAGAGAAATTAAGGAAACAATACCATTCACCATTGCAACAAAAAGAATAAAATACTTAGGAGTATATCTACCTAAAGAAACAAAGGACCTATACATAGAAAACTATAAAACACTGATGAAAGAAATCAAAGAGGACACAAACAGATGGAGAAACATACCGTGTTCATGGATTGGAAGAATTAATATTGTCAAAATGGCTATTCTACCCAAAGCAGTCTATAGATTCAATGCAATCCCTATCAAGCTACCAACGGTATTTTTCACAGAACTAGACCAAAGAATTTCACAATTTGTATGGAAATACAAAAAACCTCGAATAGCCAAAGTATTCTTGAGAAAGAAGAATGGAACTGGAGGAATCAACCTGCCTGACTTCAGACTCTACTACAAAGCCACAGTCATCAAGACAGTATGGTACTGGCACAAAGACAGAAATATAGATCAATGGAACAGAATAGAAAGCCCAGAGATAAATCCACGAACCTATGGACACCTTATTTTTGACAAAGGAGGCAAGGATATACAATGGAAAAAAGACAACCTCTTTAACAAGTGGTGCTGGGAAAACTGGTCAACCACTTGTAAAAGAATGAAACTAGAACACTTTCTAACACCATACACAAAAATAAACTCAAAATGGATTAAAGATCTAAATGTAAGACCAGAAACTATAAAACTCCTAGAGGAGAACATAGGCAAAACACTCTCCGACATAAATCAAAGCAAGATCCTCTATGACCCACCTCCCAGAATATTGGAAATAAAAGCAAAACTAAACAAATGGGACCTAATGAAACTTAAAAGCTTTTGCACTACAAAGGAAACTATAAGTAAGGTGAAAAGACAGCCCTCAGATTGGGAGAAAATAATAGCAAATGAAGAAACAGACAAAGGATTAATCTCAAAAATATACAAGCAACTCCTGCAGCTCAATTCCAGAAAAATAAATGACCCAATCAAAAAATGGGCCAAAGAACTAAACAGACATTTCTCCAAAGAAGACATACAGATGGCTAACAAACACATGAAAAGATGCTCAACATCACTCATTATTAGAGAAATGCAAATCAAAACCACAATGAGGTACCATTACACGCCAGTCAGGATGGCTGCTATCCAAAAGTCTACAAGCAATAAATGCTGGAGAGGGTGTGGAGAAAAGGGAACCCTCTTACACTGTTGGTGGGAATGCAAACTAGTACAGCCGCTATGGAAAACAGTGTGGAGATTTCTTAAAAAACTGGAAATAGAACTGCCATATGACCCAGCAATCCCACTTCTGGGCATACACACTGAGGAAACCAGATCTGAAAGAGACACGTGCACCCCAATGTTCATCGCAGCACTGTTTATAATAGCCAGGACATGGAAGCAACCTAGATGCCCATCAGCAGATGAATGGATAAGGAAGCTGTGGTACATATACACCATGGAATATTACTCAGCCATGAAAAAGAATTCATTTGAACCAGTCCTAATGAGATGGATGAAGCTGGAGCCCATTATACAGAGTGAAGTAAGCCAGAAAGATAAAGAACATTACAGCATACTGACACATGTATATGGAATTTAGAAAGGTGATAACGATAACCCTATATGCAGAACAGAAAAAGAGACACAGAAATACAGAACAGACTTTTGAACTTTGTGGGAGAATGTGAGGGTGGGATATTTGAAAAGAACAGCATGTATACTATCTATGGTGAAACAGATCACCAGCCCAGGTGGGATGCACGAGACAAGTGCTCCGGCCTGGTGCACTGGGAAGACCCAGAGGAATCGGGTGGAGAGGGAGGTGGGAGGGGGGATCGGGATTGGGAATACATGTAAATCCATGGCTGATTCATATCAATGTATGACAAAACCCACTGGGAAAAAAAAATAATAATAAAAAAAAATAAAAAAAAATTAAAAAAAAAAATCACAAAAAAAAAAAATAATAAAGTCTCCCACTATTATTATGTTACTGTTAATTTCCCCTTTCATACTTGTTAGCATTTGCCTTACATACTGCAGTGCTCCTATGTTCAGCGCAAATATATTTATAATTGTTATATCTTATTCTTGGATTGATCCTCTGATCATTATGTAGTGTCCTTCTTTTTCTCTTTTCACGGCCTTTCTTTCAAAGTCTATTTTATCTGATATGAGTATTGCAACTCCTGCTTTCTTTTGGTCTCTATTTGCGTGGAATATCTTTTTCCAGCCCTTCACTTTCAGTCTGTATGTGTCCCTTGTTTTGAGGTGGGTCTCTTGTAGACAACATATATGGGGTCTTGTTTTTGTATTCATTCAGCCAGTCTTTGTCTTTTGGTTGGGGCATTCAACCCATTTACATTTAAGGTAATTATTGATAAGTATGATCCTGTATATTGTCATCCTGCTTATTTAACTTATATGCAGAGTACATCATGAGAAACGCTGGGCTGGAGGAAGCACAAGCTGGAATCAAGATTGCTGGGAGAAATATCAATAACCTCAGATATGCAGATGACACCACCCTTATGCTAAAAAGTGAAGAAGAACTAAAGATCCTCTTGATAAAAGTGAAAGAGGAGAGTGAAAAAGTTGGCTTAAAGCTCAACATTCAGAAAACTAAGATTATGGCATCTGGTCCCATTACTTCATGGCAAATAGATGGGGAAACAGTGGCTGACTTTATTTTTCTGGTCTCCAAAATCACTTCAGATGGTGACTGCAGCCATGAAATTAAAAGACGCTTACTCCTTGGAACGAAAGTTATGACCAACCTAGACAGCATATTAAAAACCAGAGACATTACTTTGCCAACAAAGGTCCATCTAGTCAAGGCCATGGTTTTTCCAATGGTCATGTATGGATGTGAGAGTTGGACTGTGAATAAAGCTGAGCGCCGAAGAATTGATGCTTTTGAACTGTGGTGTTGGAGATGACTCTTGAGAGTCCCTTGGACTGCAAGGAGATCCAACCAGTCCATCCTAAAGGAGATCAGTCCTGGGTGTTCATTGGAAGGACTGATGCTGAAGCTGAAACTCCAATACTTTGGCCACCTGATGTGAAGAGCTGACTCATTGGAAAAGGCCCTCATGCTGGGAAATATTGAGGACAGGAAAAGAAGGGGATGGCAGAGGATAAGATGGTTGGATGGCATCACCGACTCAATGGACATGGGTTTGGGTGGACTCTGGGAGCTGGTGATGGACAGGGAGGCTTGGCATGCTGCGGTTCATGGGGTCACAAAGAGCTGGACACGACTGAGCGACTGAACTGACTGACTGATAATCCTTTTACGATTTACTTTGTTGTTTTGGGTTCAAGTTTGTACACCCTTTCTGTGTTTCCTCTATAGAGAAGATCTTTTAGCATTTGTTGGAGAGCTGGTTTGGTTGTGCTGAATTCTCTCAGCTTTTGCTTGTCTGTAAAGTTTTTGATTTCTCCTTCATATTTGAATAAGATCCTTGCTGGGTACAGTAATTTGGGTTGTAGGTTTTTCCCTTTCATCACTTTAAGTCTGTCTTGCCATTCCCTTCTGACCTGAAGAGTTTCTATTGAAAGATCAGCTGTTATCCTTATGGGAATCCCCTTGTGTTTTTTGTTGTTTTTCCCTTGCTGCTTTTAATATTTGTTCTTTGTGTTTGATCTTTGTTAATTTGATTAATATGTGTCTTGCAGTGTTTCGCCTTGGATTTATCCTGTTTGGGACTCTCTGGTTTTCTTGGACTTGGGTGACTTTCTTGGACTTGGACTTCCTTCCCCATTTTAGGGAAGTTTTCAACTATTATCTTCTCAAGTATTTTCTCATGGCCTTTCTTTTTGTCTTCTTCTGGGGTTATAAAAATGAAAATTAAAGGAGTAGTAGAGGACTTAAATTTTTTTAAAAAAATTTAAATTTAAAAAATGATAATAGTAAAAAATATATCTAGGAATTTTCTGGAGCTGTTGCAGACAGTGTGGGGTCAGTTCAGTTTCAGATAGTTCCTTGATCCGGCTTATACTTCTCAAGATCTATAGGCCCCTTCCAATGTAGTTGATGCTAACTACAGAGTTTTAATCTTTCACCTGTTACTTCCAAAGCAGTTCCCTCTGTTTATTTTAGCTTCTTCCTTTTGCTGGTCTCTTCAGTGTTTAATTTCTGCCTTGACACAAGGGGGTGAATGTGGTCACTTATTTGGGCTCACTTATTCAGTCGTGCTGAGGGGAGGGAGGAACACTGCAAACAAATATCACTGGCGTGTGTGGGGAGTGCTCGAAGTGTTTCGGCTGCACTGGGTTTGCCCCCACTCATGGCATGTGTACTTTCATGGTCTACACTTCTCAGGCTCTAGGTTGCTCTGCTGGCAACTGTCTGAGGCAGGTCCTGGGTTGTGTGCACTTTCCAGGTCTAAGCTACTCAGGTTCAAGTTCTCGAGTACTCCCCAAAGGCGCAGACTCAGTTAGGCCTGCGTTTTGTGCCCTTCCCAGGTCCGAGCAGCTCAGGTGACCAGGTGCTTGGCGAGTGCAGTCACCTCCAGGTGGGCGGTGCGTCTTATCGCCTCCCCGGTCCCAGCCGTTCAGTTTTCTAGGTGTACAGTGGGTGCACCTTCTCAGGTATGCCGTGTGTCTCTTCTAGGGAGCTGATCTCTGGCTGCAACCCTCCCAGCAGATGTCAACCATCCAGAATCCCAAGAACTCTTGGTTAACAATGGAGTCTGTTTACAGTTTGGTAGAGGATGCCTCTCTGGGGCCACAATTGCCACTTTCCGGCTCTGGCTGTCCCCCGCCTGCTTGTCTCCAGCAGGAGATGGGCCAGTCTGCAGCCTGCTAGCTTTCCTCTGGTATTTGCTCAGTCCTTTGTTCTGTGAGCAGGCCTAGCAGTGCCTCAGGTTAGGGCTTCTTGCAGGATAGTTCTCTCTCTCTCTCTCTCTCTCTCTCTCTCTCTCTCTCTCTCTCTCTCTCTTTCTGGCTATCCCACAGTTTGGGTTGCTATCTCATGAAAGTGCCCTCAGATTGCCTTCAGGGCATTCCAGCCCAGTCCTTACCCTAAGCAATGCAGCCCGTGTCTCCCTGTTCAGCCCCCGGTTGCTGGTGGTGGCTGCAAGTCCTGGGAGTTGCCATTAGGCACGTAATCTGTGGGGGTTAATTATTTATTTATTTATTTATTTATTTATCCTCCCAGTTATGTTGCCCTCTGAGATTCCAAGATTCCCATAGACCCACTGGTGAGAGTGTTCCCTGGTGTTTGGAAACTTCTCTTTTAAGACTCCCTTCCTGGGATGGATCTCCATCCCTACCTCTTTTGTCTCTCTTTTTATCTTTTATATTTTGTCTTACCTCCTTTTGAAGACAATGGGTTGCCTTTCTGGGTGCCTGATGGCCTCTGCCAGCATTCAGAAGTTGTTTTGTGGAATTTGCTCAGCGTTCAAATGTTACTTTGATGAATTTGTGGGGGAGAAAGTGGTCTCCCCATCCTATTCCTCTGCCATCCCCAATTGGATTTCTAAGAATTTAGACATTGTTGGGAGAGAGATGTTAAGAATGACTCCAAGTATTTGGGCTTGAATAACTTGGAGAATGAAGCTGCCAGCAGCTGAGATGGAAAACTGTGGTTAGAGAAGATGGAGGGAGGATGATTAGAAGTTCAGTTTTAAACATACTACCTGTGAGATGTCTACTTGATATTCAAGTGGAGAACATAAATAGGAAGTTGGATGTATGGATCTGGAGTTCAAGGGATAGTTCTGGGCTGGAGTTATAAATTTGGGAGTCGTTGGCATACAGATGGTATCTAAAGCCTGAGACTGGATGAAAGCATCAAGCAAATGACTGTTCTAGTAAGAGAAAAAAAGAATGATTCAAGGAGTCATGGAGCATTTCAATATTAATAGGTTGAGGGGAAGAGGAGGAAGGAGCAAAGGAAAATAAGAAAAATTGGGAGTATTTTATATTCTAAAAGTTGTGTGACAGATGAAATCACATCTGATTTGGATGGTTTCCTTGACTCTCATGTGTGATTTCCTAAGAGCTCCTAGCTGAACAGCAGCATTTATCCCATGTGGTCCTCTGTGTCCTCATCAATAAATGGGGGATAATATTGCCCACTCCTTAGGGTTGTTGTGAGCCTTGAATGAGGCAGTTTATTTGAACCTCAGTAGTGCTTAATTAATATTACCTATTGTAGCCCTATCTTCCCATTTGACTGAATGCCTTGAAGGATCCAAGATCTTACTCATCTTGATATCTTATTTCCTCTTTTCCTTTTTCCTTCCCTATGTCTTGGCCATGAGCCCCTGGTACAGTTTCTAGCACAGAGGGCACTTAATAAATTATTTTTGAACAAAAAATATTTACCACTCCTTAATTATTCCAGTATCCTCCTACACAGTGAATTTTGTCTTTTCATCATCGTGATTGTTTTAATATCTACATTGATGTATTTCTACTATGTACCTTTATATACTAGTCTGGTCAACCCTTTGAAACTCAAATGTGAGTAATTAATGGACTTTTTAAAAATCACAGCAAATTCCAATATATTCCTAAAAATAAATAAAAGTTGCATAAATAAAATAAATCAAGGAGGAAGTGATCAACTGCATAAAATGCTGCTGATAGATCAAGTAAGATGGGGAATGAGAATTGGCCACAAGATTTAGCACATTTTTTAAATGGTTGAAAGGAAGTCTTCCAACAGAGGGAATAGTGTAACTGTGAGAGAATGTACAGTGATTTCAGGCAACTGTAAATAATTCAAGATAACTAAAGCTTAGGGATATAGCAGAAACTAGAGAGCAACATAGCTGGATGGATACACATGGGCTAGATCACAATGTCATGCTAAAAATTTTGGATTTATGTTAAAGGTTATAAGAATTCACAGGATAATTTTAATTTGTGGAGTAGCACAGCCAAATATTTTTAAAATCAATATGAAAGCAGTATGAAAAATGGAAAACAAATATGAAGGCAAGGAGATCAGTTAAGAGGCTATTACTATAGCCCAGGGAGAAACTAAGGCAATGGCAGTGGGATCAAAATGAGAGGGTGGAGCAGATAATTAGGAATTAGTAGGACTTGATGGTGATGAAGAAACAGACAAAGGATTAATCTCAAAAATATACAAGCAACTCCTGAAGCTCAACTCCAGAAAAATAAATGACCCAATCAAAAAATGGGCCAAAGAACTAAACAGACATTTCTCCAAAGAAGACATACAGATGGCTAACAAACACATGAAAAGATGCTCAACATCACTCATTATTAGAGAAATGCAAATCAAAACCACAATGAGGTACCATTACACGCCAGTCAGGATGGCTGCTATCCAAAAGTCTACAAGCAATAAATGCTGGAGAGGGTGTGGAGAAAAGGGAACCCTCTTACACTGTTGGTGGGAATGCAAACTAGTACAGCCGCTATGGAAAACAGTGTGGAGATTTCTTAAAAAACTGGAAATAGAACTGCCATATGACCCAGCAATCCCACTTCTGGGCATACACACTGAGGAAACCAGATCTGAAAGAGACACGTGTACCCCAATGTTCATCACAGCACTGTTTATAATAGCCAGGACTTGGAAGCAACCTAGATGCCCATCAGCAGATGAATGGATAAGGAAGCTGTGGTACATATACACCATGGAATATTACTCAGCCATGAAAAAGAATTCATTTGAACCAGTCCTAATGAGATGGATGAAGCTGGAGCCCATTATACAGAGTGAAGTAAGCCAGAAAGATAAAGAACATTACAGCATACTGACACATGTATATGGAATTTAGAAAGGTGATAACGATAACCCTATATGCAGAACAGAAAAAGAGACACAGAAATACAGAACAGACTTTTGAACTTTGTGGGAGAATGTGAGGGTGGGATATTTGAAAAGAACAGCATGTATACTATCTATGGTGAAACAGATCACCAGCCCAGGTGGGATGCACGAGACAAGTGCTCTGGCCTGGTGCACTGGGAAGACCCAGAGGAATCGGGTGGAGAGGGAGGTGGGAGGGGAGATCGGGATTGGGAATACATGTAAATCCATGGCTGATTCATATCAATGTATGACAAAACCCACTGGAAAAAAAAATAATAATAATAAAAATTAAAAAAAATAATAATAATAAAAAAAATAAAATAAAATTCAGGAAGGAGGTATTAGAGAGAGGAATGAGTCAAGGATGACTTAGGTTCTGGCTTGGACAAGTAGGTTAGGCTAACCATTTACAGAGAGAACACTGGACAAAGAGTAAGTTTGGCAGTAAAAAAAAAAATCACACACAAAGAAGTGCAGAAAGCCACCTAGTATCTTGGACCTATACACTATATCACATATACTTTCTCATTTAATCTTTTTAATTAGGGAGATGAGAAGCAGGCTCATAGACATTAAGTAATTTACCCAAGCTTACACAGCCAGGATGTGAGAGTGTAGACTAAAACCCAAACTCACTGTTCTCCCACATCTTCAAAGCTACTGTGCCAAAGATTTTGAGGCAAGGAGAAGGAGCACTTTAAAAATGAGTAAAGGTGAGCAGGTGGAAAAAGAAGGGGATTCTCAGCTTTTGAGAGCAGGTTTCCCAAATATCTTTTTCTTTAAGTCTTCCTGGATGGAAGATAGAGACAATAAAAATGTTTATCAGCAACACATTTGGTTTATTAAATTGAATAGTACATAATGTAAAGTAAGGAAGACAACAACTTGGTAATTTTTCCACAGCCTCTCAGTGTCTTCTTGGCTTATTTTAATCATCCTAAGGTTGTCCCCAATAACTATCGATGAACACAGTAATAGTGCTGAATGGCCCAGGCTCTAGTAGTTCTCACAGTCTACAGAGGAAGATAAACACATAATTATAATACAAAGTAACTATAAAATCTAGAGACAGAATTTTAAAAATAAACTTTAACTTGGAATAATTTCAGATTCACAGAAGAGCTGTTTCAAAGATAGCCCAGAGAACTATCATTAGCCCATAAAATGATAACATTTTACACCACATCTATCAAAATTGAGAAAATGACATTCATACATTACTATTACTAAACCCTAGACTTTGGATTTCACCAACTTTTTATTTATATCACTTTTCTGTTCTAGGAGCCAATCTGGTGTTCCCTGTTGCACTTTCAGTTGTCATGATTCCTTAGCTTCCTCTGATCTGTGGTAGTTTCTGTCTTTCCTAGTTCTTCTGAAAACATAAATATTTTAAACATTACATATAATATACAGTAAGTCCCTTACATACAGATGAGTTCATTCCAAGAGTGTGTTCATAAGTCCAATTTGTTCATAAGTCCAACAAGCTTAGCCTAGGTACCCAACTAACACAATTGGCTATATAGCACCATTCTGTAGTAGGTTTATACTTTTCTCACAAATAAAACATTAAAAAAAGATACAAAAAGAAAACATTTTAAATCTTACAGTGCAGTATCTTTTGGTACTGTACACATACTATACAGTAATACAGTATAACAGCTGACATATGTGGGCTGACACCATGTGAACAGGCAAGGAGAGTTACTGACTGGAGAAGGGAGAGGAGGTGGGAGATGGTAGAGCTAAAGGATCATCAGCAATAGGATATGGAGGGCAAGCTGCAATTTCACGCACACCTGACATTAATGCCACAGGTTCTGGTTCCTTACTGGTTTCAATTCTATCTACCCTCTTGAAGAAAAAAAAAATGATCCAGTGGTGTCTGGGTAGTAGCTCTTGTTTTCTTGTCATAGATGACACAGTAGCCCTGGATTGCATTCTGAACAGCTGCTACAACCTTTATGTACCATTCTATGTTCAGGTCCTATGCCTCAAAAACTAATAGTGCCTCCTTGAGTATGGTACTGGCACAAAGACAGAAATATAGATCAATGGAACAGAATAGAAAGCCCAGAGATAAATCCACGAACCTATGGACACCTTATCTTTGACAAAGGAGGCAAGGATATACAATAGAAAAAAGACAACCTCTTTAACAAGTGGTGCTGGGAAAACTGGTCAACCACTTGTAAAAGAATGAAACTAGAACACTTTCTAACACCATACACAAAAATAAACTCAAAATGGATTAAAGATCTAAATGTAAGACCAGAAACTATAAAACTCCTAGAGGAGAACATAGGCAAAACACTCTCCGACATAAATCAAAGCAAGATCCTCTATGACCCACCTCCCAGAATATTGGAAATAAAAGCAAAACTAAACAAATGGGACCTAATGAAACTTAAAAGCTTTTGCACTACAAAGGAAACTATAAGTAAGGTGAAAAGACAGCCCTCAGATTGGGAGAAAATAATAGCAAATGAAGAAACAGACAAAGGATTAATCTCAAAAATATACAAGCAACTCCTGCAGCTCAATTCCAGAAAAATAAATGACCCAATCAAAAAATGGGCCAAAGAACTAAACAGACATTTCTCCAAAGAAGACATACAGATGGCTAACAAACACATGAAAAGATGCTCAACATCACTCATTATTAGAGAAATGCAAATCAAAACCACAATGAGGTACCATTACACGCCAGCCAGGATGGCTGCTATCCAAAAGTCTACAAGCAATAAATGCTGGAGAGGGTGTGGAGAAAAGGGAACCCTCTTACACTGTTGGTGGGAATGCAAACTAGTACAGCCGCTATGGAAAACAGTGTGGAGATTCCTTAAAAAACTGGACATAGAACTGCCATATGACCCAGCAATCCCACTTCTGGGCATACACACTGAGGAAACCAGATCTGAAAGAGACACGTGCACCCCAATGTTCATCGCAGCACTGTTTATAATAGCCAGGACATGGAAGCAACCTAGATGCCCATCAGCAGATGAATGGATAAGGAAGCTGTGGTACATATACACCATGGAATATTACTCAGCCATGAAAAAGAATTCATTTGAACCAGTCCTAATGAGATGGATGAAGCTGGAGCCCATTATACAGAGTGAAGTAAGCCAGAAAGATAAAGAACATTACAGCATACTGACACATGTATATGGAATTTAGAAAGGTGATAACGATAACCCTATATGCAGAACAGAAAAAGAGACACAGAAATACAGAACAGACTTTTGAACTTTGTGGGAGAATGTGAGGGTGGGATATTTGAAAAGAACAGCATGTATACTATCTATGGTGAAACAGATCACCAGCCCAGGAGGGATGCACGAGACAAGTGCTCCGGCCTGGTGCACTGGGAAGACCCGGAGGAATCGGGTGGAGAGGGAGGTGGGAGGGGGGATCGGGATTGGGAATACATGTAAATCCATGGCTGATTCATATCAATGTATGACAAAACCCACTGGAAAAAAATAATAATAATAATAAAAAAAATTATAAAAAAATAAATAAATAAAAAATAAAAAAAAAAAAAAAAGAAAATCCCCTTGCCATTTCCTGTATCATGAATCTCTTTGTTTCTTCAATTACTTCTTCCTCTTGTCTCTCTCTATCATTTCTCTGGGCCTTCAATTCCATCAATTCTTCATTATTGATGTAGCTCCTCATGTTGAACAGCAAGGAGTTCAATGAAGTCATCTTGCAGATTTAGCTTCAGCTTCTCACTGAGAGTCACTAAGTTGCTGAAGGCCTCTTTGGATTCCTCATCCACCTTCTCAAATCCACAAAAATCATCAAAAAACGTTGAAAAAGATTCTTACAAACCCCATTCATGGTGATGGCCATAATCTCACACCAAATAAAAATAGCCTTGCAGATGTTATAGTCCTTCAAAAATTGTCGCAAGGTTGTTTCTGATTTGTCATTCACCTTTACTGCCTGACGAAAAATGTGACCTAAATAATATTTCTTGAAAGTTGCTCTGACTCCCTGGTCCATAGGTTGGATGAGTGATGTAGTATTTGGTGGCAGATGCACTACTTTGATGTTGGGATGAAAGTTATCCATGAATGAGAGCATGGTCCAGAGCACTGTTGAGCAGCAAAAAGAATGTTGAATGGGATGTCCTTCTCCAAGCAATATTTTTCTACCTGTGGGATAAAGTGGTGGAAAAATCAGTCCTGGAAAAAGGACTGTGTAATGCAGACATTGGGGTTACTCTCCCACACAACAGGAAGAGAGCCCTTGGCTATGTTTTTAAGGGCTCTTGGGTTCTCTGAATGATAAACTAAGAGAGGCTTTAGCTTCATATCACCAGAAGCATTGCCACCAAACAGCAGCCTGGCATCAACTCTTCCTCCTTACTGATAGAACTTTGATCTGGTATTCTCTTTCAGTACAGTTTTGTCTCACCCACATTAAAAACCTGCTTAGAATCCCACTGCTGGGCCTATACCCTGAAAAAACCAGAATTGAAAAAGATGCATGTACCCCAGTGTTCATTGCACCACTATTTACAATAGCTAGGATATGGAAGCAACCTAGATGTCCATCGACAGATGAATGGATAAGGAAGTTGTGGTACATATACACAATGGAATATTACTCAGCTTATAAAAAGGAATGCCTTTGAGTCAGTTCTAATGAATTGGATGAACCTGGAGCCTCTTATACAGAGTGAAGTAAATCAGAAAGACAAACACTGTATATTAACAAATACATATGGAATTTAGAAAGATAGTACTGATGATTCTATAGGCAGGACAGCATAAGGAGACACAGACATAAAGAACAGACTTTTGGACTCAGTAGGATAAGGCAAGGGTGGGATGATTTGAGAGAATAGCATTGAAATATGTGCGTTACCATATGTAAAATAGAGGACCAGTGCAAGTTCAATGCATGAAGCAGGGCACCCAAAGCTGGTGACAACCTAGAGGGATAGGGTGGGGAAGGCAGTGGGAGGGGGGTTCAGGATGTGGGGGGCACATGTATACCTATGGCAAATTCATGTTGATGTATGGCAAAAATCATCAGAATATTGTAAAATAATTATCTTCCAATTAAAATAAATAAATTAATTTTTTAAAAAAGCCTGCTCAAGGAAATATGCATCTTCATATATAATTTCTCACTGTTTCAGGAAATTCCAAGGCAGCTACCATATCTGCATTCACTGCCTCGCCACTTACTTTTATGTTATGAAGGCTGACTCTGCCTTGAACCAATGAAACCAGCCATGGCTGGCATTAAAAGATACATCCTCTGATTCTTTACTGTTTCTTCTTCAAGGCTTCATAAAGACTTTTAGCTTTCTCTTGAATCAGCATTAAGCTGAGCAGGACTTAACACTGATGCTGATCCTGTATCCACACAGGAAATTTCTCCATCTCCTCTATCACTTTCTCATGCTTCTTCAATATTAATGTCGACTTTATTGGCATAGCAGACTTCAAATGTTCCATGATCTAGTCCTTGTTCTTTAGTATCATGCTGATGGTTGAACAATTCATGTTATAAGAATGAGCGGTGTCTACCATCTTTTTGCCTTGCTCCACTCTCTCAGTTATTTTCACTTTTGTTTCCATTGCCATCACTTGGCACTTCTTAGCAGTACCAGCTACATCACCACTGCTTTCCACTTGCTTCTGGACATCCTGGGCCTGAACTAAAGATACTATACACAGGAAAAGAATCAGACACGACTGAGCAACTGAGCACACAGTACTCTAAACAGTGTTGCACGGTAAAGTACACAAAAGCACAACCACTGGTAGAAGATGTTGCGACAATGTACACCAGGCACCTGAACTAACTTATGGTGATTGGACATGTGAAGGCTCGTTAGCATCTTTGAAAGTTTGCAACTTGAAAGTTCATATGTAGAGGGCTTACTGTATAGCATATTTCATATACATATATTTTACAGATAGAACCCTCTTGATTACCTTTTGCTGAGACATGCTAAAGGCCCAAGCTTATTCAGTGAAAATCAGGGATGTGAAACATCAGAGGAAATGCATCAAAGATACATTGTGCAAAGATTGCTGCATAGGTTCCATTAATGCACTGTGTTCACAGCAATTTTGCACAGTGCATTGAGCTGTGTACTGCCAATGGGGAATAAATACTGAACATATCATGGATTGTAATGTAATTATTATGAGTACTTACCCATGTCTCTGAATTTTATTGCAACTCTGTACAAAATAGTAATTTGTACATTTAACATCATCCCAATAAAAATATAAACAGTTAATTGTTTAATTAGGCAATCTAATTATAACTTCATATGGAGGACTTCCCTGGTAGTTCAGTGGTTAAGAATCTACCTGCCAATGCAGGGGACAGGGGTTCGATCTCTCATCCAGGAAGATATCATATGCTGTGGGGCAACTAAGCCATGCACCACAAGTGCTGAGCCCATGCACGATAACTACTGAAGCCTGCAAGCCTAGAGCTGAAGCTCCACACAAGGGAAGTCACTGCAATGAAAAACCTTCACACCACCACGAACAGTAGCCCCTGATCTCTTCCACTAGTGAAAGTCTATGTGTAGCAACAAAGACTCAGTGCAGTCAAAATAAAAATAAAATAAGTTCATATGGAAAAATAAATAAGCAAAAATAAGCAGGAAATTCTAATAAAGAAAAATAGTGAGAGTTAGTCTTACCAGATATTAAAACATTTTAAACTTCCAATAGTTATAAACAAAGGGTACTGCCACATAAATAGACATACAGACCAATTTAAAAACAGAAAGTTCATCAGTTCGGTTCAGTCACTCAGTCATGTCCGACTCTTGGTGAACCCGTGGTCTGCAGCACGCCAGGCTTCCCTGTCCATCACCAACTCCCGGAGCTTGCTCAAACTCATGTCCATTGAGTTGGTGATGCCATTCAATCACCTCATCCTCTGTCCTGACTTCATCTTTCCCGGCATCAGGGTGTTTTCTAATGAGTGAATTCTTTGCATCAGGTGGCCAAAGGATTGGAGCTTCAGCTTCAGCATCAGTCCTTCCAATGATTATTCAGGATTGATTACCTTTAGGATTGACTGGTTTGATTTCCTTGCAGTCCAAGGGACTCTTAAGAGTGTTTACCACCAAAGTTCAAAAGCATCAGTTCTTTGGCACTCAGCTTTTTTTAGTCCAACTCTCAGATCCATACAAGACTACTGGAAAAACCACAGCTTTGACTATACAGACCTTGTCGGCAAAGTAGTGTCTGTACTTTTTAAAAAACTATCTAGTTTGGTTATAGTTTTTCTTCCAAGGAGCAAGCGCCTTTAAATTTCATGGCTGCAGTCATCATCTGCAGTGATATTGGAGCCCAAGAAAATAAAGTCTGTCACTGTTTCCACTGTTTCTCCATCTATTTGCCATGAAGTGATGGAACCAAATGCCATGATCTTAGTTGTTTGGACATTGAGTTTTAAGTCAGTTTTTTCACTCTCTTCTTTCACTTTCATCAAGAGGGTGTTTCGTTCCTCTTCACTTCCTGCCATAAGGATGGTGACATCTGCATGTCTGAGGTTCTTGATATTTCTCCTGGAAATCTTCATTTCAGCCTGTGCTTCATCCAGCCTGACATTTCTCATGATGTACTCTGCATGTATGGCAAAAGCCACTACAATATTGTAAAGTAATTAGCCTCCAACTAATAAAAGTAATTGGGAAAAAAATAAAGTTATCCTTTCTAAAGTTAAAAAAAAGAAGTTAAATAAGCAGGGTGACAATATACAGCCTTGACATACTCCTTTCTCAATTTGGAACCAGTTCGTTGTTCCACGTTCGGTTCTAACTGCTGCTTCTTGACCTGCATACAGATTTATCTGGAGATATGTAAGGTGGTCTGGTATTCCCATCTCTTTAAGAATTTTCCACAATTTGTTGTGAGCCACAAAGTCAAAGACTGTAGCATAGTCAGTGAAGCAAAAGTAGATGTTTTTCTGGAATTCTCTTCCTTTCTCTATGATCCAATGGATATTGGCAATTTGATATCTGGTTCGTTTGCTTTTTCTAAGTCCAGCTTGAACATCTGGAAGTTCTCAGTTCACATACTGTTGAACTCTGACTTGGAGAATTTTGAGCATTACTTTAATAGCATGTGAGATGAGTGCAATTGTGCAGTAGTTTGAATATTCTTTGGCATTGCCTTTCTTTGGGATTGGAATGAAAACTGACTTTTTCCAGTCCTGTGGCCACTGCTGAGTTTTCCAAACTTGCTGGCATATTGAGTGCAGCACTTTCACAACATCATCTTTTAGGATTTGAAATAGCTCAGCTGAAATTCCATCACCTCCACTAGCTTTGTTCATCGTGATGCTTCCTAAGGCCCACTTGACTTCACACTCCAGGATGTCTGGCTCTAGGTAAGTGATCACACCATCATGGTTATCTGGGTCATGAAGATCTTTTTGTATAATTCTTCTGTGTGTTCTTGCCACCTCTTAATCTCCTCTGCTTCTGTTAGGGCCATACCATTTCTATCCTTTATTGGGCACATCTTTATGTGAAATGTTCCCTTGGTGTCTCTAATTTTCTTGAAGAGATCTCTAGTTTTTCCCATTCTACTGTTTTCCTCTATTTCTTTGCACTGATCACTTTGGAAGGTTTTCTTATCTCTCCTTGCTATTCTTTGGAACTCTGCATCCAGATGGGTATAGCATTCCTTTTCTCCTTTGCCTTTTGCTTCTCTTCCATTCTCAGCTATTTGTAAGGCCTCCTCAGACAACCATTTTACCTTTTTGTATTTCTTTTTCTTGGAAATGGTTTTGATCACCACCTCCTGTACAATGTTACGAACCTTTCTCCATAGTTCTTCAGTCACTCTGTCTATCAGACCTAATCCCTTGAATCTATTTGTCACTTCCACTATATAATCATAAGGGATTTGATTTAGATCATACCTGAATGGTCTAGTGGTTTTCTCTACTTTCTTCAATTTAAACCACTAGACCAGTCAGGTATGACCCAAATCAAATCCCTTAGGATTATAAGTGACAAACAGACAGTTCATAAGTAGAAACAAAGAAATATTGAAATTTAGGATCTGCTAAAGATGATATGCTAAATTAGTATAGAAAAGATAGACTATATATTAATAATTAATGGTTGGTACCATCAGGTAGCCATCTGAAAAAGTAAAATAGTTCTATATTTAACACTGTACACCAGGCAAAATGCAAATGAAAAAATGATTTGAACATAAAAAGTTAAATAATAAAAGAGCACTAGAAGAAAACTTGGGAGAATCTCTTTATAACTTCGGAGTTTCAGGGAAAGTCTTTCTGATTCAAGATCTAAATGCCATAGAAGACACCCTTGCATCTGATAAAATACCAACAACCCAATAGAATATGGGGAAAATTCACTAACAGACAAATAACAGGAAAGAAAATATAAATAGCCCTCAAAGATTCTTGTCTTATCTTATATAAGAAATGCAAAATATAATTACTGAGATTTGTAATCATCCCCACAGTTGAGACCACACTTTATTAGCAATGTGTGGGAAATTATACACTCTCATACATTTCTTATGGGAATGCAAACTGATACTGCCCTGATAAAAGGCTATTTGTCTACAACTATTGAAACAAAAAGTACATTTTTCATTGAATCAGCAATTCAACATCTCAGTGTTTACCAATATACCTGAACATATATAAAATAAAATATGTACAAGATCATTAATTTCGTTTTTTTTGTAATAGCAAAAGATTGGAAAAATGCAAGTATCTATCAACAGGGTACTGATTAGATAAGTTAAGGATCAATCTCACAAGGGGATATTATGACATACAAAAGAACAAGGAAGATCTGTGTGCAGTGATATGGAAAGATCTTCAAGATAAGTGAAGAAAAATAAAGGTGCCAAACAGAATGTGTAGTATGCTATACTATGTAAGAAGAAGATAAAATAAGAATATATATCCATAGTTACATAGAGAAACTCTGGAAAATACATATTTATTGGGATTAGCTGACTGGGGAAATAGGATGAATGGAGAAGATGGGAGAGGGGTAGGAGCAAGAATTTTCGCTTATTGTTGTATGGGTTTTGAATCACATGAGTGTATTACTTATTCAAGAAATAGCAAACTACAATTACAGATAAATATAAAATTCCAGATAATAATAACAAGATGAGGAAAAAAAAGTTTCTTCACTGGGTCAGTAAAGCATGCTACAAACTTTGTCATGTTTCAATGAACAGAAATACCAAATTATTTTGGATATGTTAAAACATTTTATAGTTAAATGTACACATGAAAAATTAAGAGCAGGGACTTTGCTCGTGGTCCAGGGGTTAATAATCTGCCTGCTACTCCAGGGGACACTAGTTAGACCCCTGGTCTGGGAAGATACCACATGCCTCAAGGCAACTAAGCCCATGCACCACAACTACTGAAAGCTTGTATGCCCTAGGGCCCGTGCTCTGCAACAAGAGAAGCCACCACAATGAGAAGCCCATGTATCACAGCAAAGAGTAGCTCCAACTTGCCACTACTAGATAAAGCCCATGCACAGCAACAAAGACCAAGCACAGCCAAAAATAAATAAAATTTTAAAAATTGAGGGCACAGATTGGGAGAAAATAATAGCAAATGAAGAAACAGACAAAGGATTAATCTCAAAAATATACAAGCAACTCCTGCAGCTCAATTCCAGAAAAATAAATGACCCAATCAAAAAATGGGCCAAAGAACTAAACAGACATTTCTCCAAAGAAGACATACAGATGGCTAACAAACACATGAAAAGATGCTCAACATCACTCATTATTAGAGAAATGCAAATCAAAACCACAATGAGGTACCATTACACGCCAGTCAGGATGGCTGCTATCCAAAAGTCTACAAGCAATAAATGCTGGAGAGGGTGTGGAGAAAAGGGAACCCTCTTACACTGTTGGTGGGAATGCAAACTAGTACAGCCGCTATGGAAAACAGTGTGGAGATTCCTTAAAAAACTGGAAATAGAACTGCCATATGACCCAGCAATCCCACTTCTGGGCATACACACTGAGGAAACCAGATCTGAAAGAGACACGTGTACCCCAATGTTCATTGCAGCACTGTTTATAATAGCCAGGACATGGAAGCAACCTAGATGCCCATCAGCAGATGAATGGATAAGGAAGCTGTGGTACATATACACCATGGAATATTACTCAGCCATGAAAAAGAATTCATTTGAACCAGTCCTAATGAGATGGATGAAGCTGGAGCCCATTATACAGAGTGAAGTAAGCCAGAAAGATAAAGAACATTACAGCATACTGACACATGTATATGGAATTTAGAAAGGTGATAACGATAACCCTATATGCAGAACAGAAAAAGAGACACAGAAATACAGAACAGACTTTTGAACTTTGTGGGAGAATGTGAGGGTGGGATATTTGAAAAGAACAGCATGTATACTATCTATGGTGAAACAGATCACCAGCCCAGGTGGGATGCACGAGACAAGTGCTCTGGCCTGGTGCACTGGGAAGACCCAGAGGAATCGGGTGGAGAGGGAGGTGGGAGGGGGGATCGGGATTGGGAATACATGTAAATCCATGGCTGATTCATATCAATGTATGACAAAACCCACTGGAAAAAAAAATAATAATAATAAAAAAAAAGAAAAAAAAATAAATAAATAAAAATTGAGGGCAGCCACTAAAAGAATATATATGCATACTATAGTTTCTAAGCCATCACAGGAAACAAAAAGGAATACAGAAAGAGTTATCAATCCAATAGCAGGAAAACAGTAAAAAAAAAAAAAAGTAGCAAAAAGAAAATACAAAACAAAATGGTGGAAACAACTCTGCACATATGACAATCATAATACATTTAAACAGGTAGAATTAACCAATTAAAAATCAGGTTTTAAAATGAATGAGACACACACAAGGCTATTTCTTGCAGCATTATTTATAATATGAAAAGACTAGAAACAATCCAAATGGTCCATCAATAGAGGTCTGGTACACCTACAAAATGAAGTACTGTACTACAAAGCTTGAAAAGGAACTAAGAATTTCTCTATATATTCTGATGGAGTGATCTACAAGACATAATATTCATTTTTTTAAAAAAGCAAGATGGAAAAATGTGTGCATAGTATGATACCACCCACATAAGAAGAGAAGAGACAGAAATACCTATACACATACTTGTTCATATAAAAGGGAAAGATAAACCATAAAATAAAGAAATTGTTCACCCAAAAGGAGCAGAAAGGGATAGCATAAAGACAAAGGGATTAAAACTAGACTTCTTGGAGTATACGACTTTGTTTCATGGATTTGACTTTGAAACCATGTAAATATGCTACAAAATTGTGAAACTATTCTTTCTTAGAAAAAAGCAGCCCCTAAAAATCAAAAGCAAAATGAAACAAATGAATCTGTGTGTCCAAATGGTGACATAATAATAGAAAGGGACTTTTTTTTTTTTTTTTCATTTATTTTTATTAGTTGGAGGCTAATTACTTCACAACATTGCAGTGGGTTTTGTCATACATTGATATGAATCAGCCATGGAGTTACATGTATTCCCCATCCCGATCCCCCCTCCCACCTCCCTCTCCACCCGATTCCTCCGGGTCTTCCCAGTGCACCAGGCCGGAGCACTTGTCTCGTGCATCCCTCCTGGGCTGGTGATCTGTTTCACCATAGATAGTATACATGCTGTTCTTTTCAAATATCCCACCCTCACATTCTCCCACAAAGTTCAAAAGTCTGTTCTGTATTTCTGTGTCTCTTTTTCTGTTTTGCATACAGGGTTATCATTACCATCTTTCTAAATCCCATATATATGTGTTAGTATGCTGTAATGTTCTTTATCTTTCTGGCTTACTTCACTCTGTATAATGGGCTCCATTTTCATCCATCTCATTAGAACTGATTCAAATGAATTCTTTTTAATGGCTGAGTAATATTTCATGGTGTATATGTACCATACCTTCCTCATCCATTCGTCTGCTGATGGGCATCTAGGTTGCTTCCATGTCCTGGCTATTATAAACAGTGCTGCGATGAACATTGGGGTGCACATGTCTCTTTCAGATCTGGTTTCCTCAGTGTGTATGCCCAGAAGTGGGATTGCTGGGTCATATGGCAGTTCTATTTCCAGTTTTTTAAGGAATCTCCACACTGTTCTCCATAGTGGCTGTACTAGTTTGCATTCCCACCAACAGTGTAAGAGGGTTCCCTTTTCTCCACACCCTCTCCAGCATTTATCGCTTGTAGACTTTTGGATAGCAGCCATCCTGACTGGCGTGTAATGGTACCTCATTGTGGTTTTGATTTGCATTAGAAAGGGACTTTAAAACACAGGAACATTAATGTATGTCCCTAACAAGACCCATCTTAAGGTAAGGGCAAAAATATCCACAAAAGAGTCAAAAACTCTTTGTAAGCAATTGTATTTTTGGTGGTATGGTACTGGTATTGTTATTCTGAAACTGTGGCCTGTATATTATAGAATAAAGCAAATAAATTATTATATTATTGTTTTGAGAATGAAGATATTTATTGTGGGAGAAGGGAGATATAGATTGTTGAGGTGAAGTAAAAATCCTATAGTTCTGAATTTAAATTTGAAGGATCATAATGCCCAGGGCCCATATTTTTTATTTACAAATACTGTTTCACATCAAAAAGAACAGGACTTCTGAAAGGAACGGTTGATTTCTAGTCTGAGAAATAGGAAATATACAAGTCGAATCTCCAATACCTTAAATTCTCAGAAAGCAAGGAGGTTATCATAGACCACTAGGGTTGTGTCAAAAGGACACGGGAACTAAAGATGGGATGACCTAAGCATCAGTAAGGAGAATAACTGTAATGGATTAAAATATATCAAATATGTGACAACCTAGGTGGTGGTGTAGAGCAGGGGGGTTGGGCAAGGGGAGCACTACTGACATCTAGTTAGTAGAGGCCAGGAATGCTGCTAAACATACAAAATGTAGAAGACAGCCCCCACAACCAAGAATCATCCAGCCCCAAATGTCAATAGTGCCAAGAGAAACTCTGACTTGGATTAAATTGGTAAGCTTCTAGGAAAGTATTCATTATCAACACTAACTGAAGAAGAAATTGAAATCTTTTCATAAACCTACCTGTTTCCAAAACACACCAAGTCACCAAGTTCTGCCAGATGAATTCTACCAAGACTTCAAGGAACACATGCTTTTCTTTCACATAAACAGTTTTAGAGAACAGAAAAGGTGGGAAACTACCAAATTCATTTCACAAGCAAGCAAAATCTGGTTGCTGAAACCAAACAAGAACACCATGAAAATAAAAGATTATAGGCTGATATAATTTAAAAACAAAAGTGCAGAAATCCTAGAAATACATTAGTAAATTGAATCTAGTGCATATTATAAGAATAGTTTGTCATGACAAACTGTGGTTTACCTTATGAATAAAAATATGGATCATCAAAAGGAGATATATTGATGTAATTCACACACCAACCAAGTAGAGGAATAAACTATTTAACTTTTTAAATACATGCAGGAAAAGCAGCCAATGAAATTCAGCTTTCATTCATAATAACATTAATGATAAAATTCTAGGAAGCCAAGGAGAGAAAGAAATTATTTTAAAGTGATAAACGCATCTTCCAGAAACCTACTTCAGATATACCTAATAGTGAAATATTAGAATCAGTCCATTAAAGTCAGGAACAAGAAATGATAACCACCATCCCCACTACTAAGCCCTAATAAGGCCTCTTGAAGGAGGTCTCCATTAGCTCCACTACAGAGCCACTGGGTGGGCGATACACAAACTGGAGAACAATTACACAAAAGAAGTTCTCACACTTTTATTAAAGTTCTAGGCCCCACAACAGACTTCCCAACCTGGGGATCTGACAAAGGGACTGAGTATCCCCAGGGAATCTGACTTTGAAGGTCAGCGGGATTTGATTACAGAACTTTCACAGGACTGAGGAAACAGAGACTCTTGAAGGGCACAAACAAAACCTTGGGTGCACCAGGACCCAGGAGAAAGGAGCAGTGACCCCACAAGAGACTGAGCCAGACTTGCCTGTGAGTGTCCAGGAGTCTCCAGCAGAGGCCTGGGTTGACAGTGGCCTGCGTGGAGTCAGGGGCACTGACTACAACAGTCCTGGGAACTGCAGCATGCTGGAATAAGTCCTTTTGAAGGAGGTTGCCATTAGTGCCCTTACCCCTACCATAGTTTAGCTTCAGGCCATGCTACAGGGAGGGAACACAGCCCCACCCACCAGCAAAAAAATTGGATTAAAGACTTACTGAGCATGGCCTTGTCAACCAGAACAAGACCCAGTTTTCTCAACAGCCAATCCCTCCCATCAGGAAGCTTCCACAAGCCTCTTAAGCTCATCTATCAGAGGGTAGACAGAATGAAAACCACAATCACAGAAAACTAAACAAATTGATCACATGAACCACAACTTTGTCTAATTCAATGAAACTATGAACCATGCCATGTAAGGCCACCCAAGATGGACAGGTCATGGTGGAGAGTTCTAACAAAATGTGATCCACTAGAGAAGGCAATGGCAAATCACATCAGCATTCTTGCCTTGATAACTCCATGAACAGAATGAAAAAGCAAAGACAAAAAATTATGACACTGAAAAAAAAGAAAAAAAATTATGACACTGAAAGATGGACCGCACCCCCCCCCCCAATAGATCGGTAGGTGTCCAATATGCTACTGGAAAAGAGCAGAGAAATAGCTCCAGAAGGAATGAAGAATCTGAGCCAAAGCAGAGTCAAAGCCCAGTTGTGGATGTGTCTGGTGGTGAAAGTAAAGTCCAGTGCTGTAAAGAACAATATTGTATAGGAAGCTGGAATGTTAGGCCCATGAAAGTGGTCAAAAAGGAGATGGCAAGAGTGAACACTGACATTTTAGGAATCAGTGAATTAAAATGGACAAGAATGAGCGAATTTACTTCAGATGACCATTATATCTACTACTTTTGGCAAGAATCCCTTAGAAGAAATGGAGTAACCCTCACAGTCAACAAAAGAGTCTGAAATACAGTACTTGGGTGCAATCTCAAAAACGACAGAATGATCTCTGTTCATTTCCAAGGCAAACCATTCAACATCACAGAATTTCAAGTCTATGCCCTAACCGCTAACGCTGAAGAAGCAGAAGTTAAATGGTTCTATGAAGACCTACAAGACCCTCTAGAACTAACACCAAAAAATATGTCCTTTTCATCATAGGGGACTGGAATGCAGAAATAGGAAGTCAAGAGATACCTGGGATAACAAGCAAGTTTGGCCTTGGAGTACAAAATGAAGCATGACAAAGGCTAACAGAGTTTTGCCAGGAGAATGGGCTGGTCAAAGCAAACACCCTCTTCCAACAACACAAGAGATGACTCTACACATGGACATCACCAGATGGTCAATACAGAAATCATGTTGATTATATTCTTTGCAGCCAAAGATGGAGAAACTCTATGCAGTCAGCAAAAACAAGGCCAGGAGGTGACTGTGGCTCAGATCATGAGCTCCTAATTGTAAAATTCAGACTTAAATTGAAGAAAGTAGGAAAACCACTAGGTTATTTGGGTATGACCTAAATCAAATCCCTTATGATTATACAATGGAAGTGACAAGTAGATTCAAGGGATTAGATCTGGTGGAGTACCTGAAGAACTATGAACAGAGGTCTGTAACATTGTACAGGAGGCAGTGATCAAAACCATACCCAAGAAAAAGAAAGTCAAAATGGTTGTCTGAGGTGGCCTTACAAATAGTTGAGAAAAGAATAGAAGCAAAAGGCAAAGAAGAAAAGGAAAGATCTTCATAGAAGGGGAACTGATTGCCGTTCCTAGACTGTTTTAACCAAAGCAAAGGAAAAGTAATTTAACATCTTGTGGATGGCTACTTCAGCAAATCATACCTGGGGCCTTCGTTTTTGTATATAAAAGAAAATATACTTCTGTCAAAAAAAAAAAAAAAAAAAAGGAAAGGAAAGATATATCCATCTGAATGCAGCATTCCAGAGAAGAGCAAGGAGAGATAAGAAAGCCTTTTGGGGTGAAAAATGCAAAGAAGTAGAGGAAAACATAGAATAGGAAAGACTAGAGATCTCTTCAAGAAAATTAGAGATATCAAGGGAACATATCATGCAAAGATGGGCTCAATAAATGACAGAAATGGTATGGACCTAACAGAAGCAGAGGAGATTAAAAGAGGTGGCAAGAATACAGAATTATACAAAAAATATCTTAATGACCTGGATAACCGCATTGGTGTGATCACTCACCTACAGCCAGACATCCTGGAATGTGAAGTCAAGTGGGTCTTAGCAAGCATCACGATGAACAAAGCTAGTGGAGGTGATGGAATTTCAGCTGAGCTATTTCAAATCCTAAAAGATGATGTTGTGAAAGTGCTGCACTCAATATGCCAGCAAGTTTGGAAAACTCAGTGGTGGCCACAGAACTGGAAAAGGTCAGTTTTCATTCCAATCCCAAAAAAAGGCAATGCCAAAGAATGTTCAAACTACCGCACAACTGCACTCATTTCACATGCTAGCAAATTAATGCTCAAAATCCTTCAAGCTAGGCTTCAACAGTATGTGAACTTAGAACTTCCAGATGTACAAACTGGATTTAGTAAAAACAGAGGAACCAGAGACCAAATTGCCAACATCTGTTGGATCATAGTAAAAGCTAGAGAATTAAAAAAATAAATCTGCTTCATAGACTATGCTAAAGCCTTTGACTGTGTGGATCACAACAAATTGTGGAAAATTCTGAAAGAGATGGGAATACCAGACCACCTTACCTGCCTCCTGAAAAATCTGTGTGCAGGTCAAGAAGAAACAGGTAGAACTGGACATTGAAAAATGGACTGGTTCAAAATTGGGAAAGGAGTACATTAAGGTTGGATATTGTCACCCTGCTTATTTAACTTCTATGCAGAGTACATCATGCAAAATGTCGTGAAGCACAAGCTGGAATCAAGATTGCCAGGAGAAATATGAATAACCTCATATATGCAGATGACACCACCCTTAAGGCAGAAAGTGAAGAGGAATTAAAGAGCCTCTTGATGAAGGTGAAAGAGGAGAGTGAAATAGCTGGCTTAAAACTCAATATTCAATAAACTAACATCATGGCATCCAGTCCCATCACTTCATGGCAAATAGATGGGGAAACAATGGAAACAGTGACAGACTTAATTTTCTTGGGCTCTAAAGTCGCTGCAGATGGTGACTCTAGCCATGAAATTAAAAGATGCTTGCTTCTTGGAAGAAAAGAAATGACAAACCTAGACAGCACATTGAAAATAGAGACATTACTTTGCCTACAAAGGTCCATATAGTCAAAGCTCTGGTTTTTCCAGTAGTCATGTACCAATGTGAGAACTGGAGAATAAAAAAGGCTGAGTGCTGAAGAACTGATGCCTTTGAACTGTGGTGCTGGAGAAGACTCTTGAGAGTCCCTTGGATTGCAAGGAGATCAAACCAGTCAGTCCTCAAGGAAATCAACCCTGAATATTCACTGGAAGGACTGACACTGAAGCTCCAATATTTAGGCCACCTGATGGGAAGAATGGACTCATTGGAAAAGACCCTGATGCCGGGGAAGATTGAAGGCAGGAGGAGAAGGGAATGACAGAGGATGAGATGGTTGGATGGCATCACTGACTCAATGGACATGAATTTGAGCAAACTCTGGGAGCTGATGAAGGACAGGGAAGCCTGACATGCTGCAGTCCATGGGGTTGCAAAGAGTAAGACATGACTGAGTGACTTAACAACAACAACAATCTCCACCATAAGAGTTATAAAGATTTGAAAGATAAACTCACAACTGTTACTATTTGCAAAATATATGACTGTATATTTAGAAAATCCATAAACATCACCTTTAAACCAGTACACAGAGTAAGCTAAGATAGAAAGTAGATTTAAGGTAAACATACAAAATCATTTTCCTATATATGATAATAACTTTTAAAATATAATAGGCAAAAATCTTAATAGCAACAAAAACTATAAACTACGCAAAAAATAAGGTTACAAAAAAGTACAAGTCTTTCATGGAGAAAACTATAAAGTTTACTGAAAGAAAGAAAAGGTTTGAATAAATATACATTGTTTGTAGACATGAAAGCTAAATATTCTCAATATATTCATTTTCCCCAAATGAATCATAAATTCAGTGTAATCTCAATAAGTCAGGATTTTCCTTAGAACCTGACCAGATTAATCTAAAGTTCTTATGTAAGACTAAAGCTCAGGGATAGCCAAGGCAGTTCAACACTGGTGAAGGAATAGAGAAATAGATTAATGAAACAGACTAGTGATCCAGAAACAGACTCATGGGTACTTGACATAGCCTTTCAACTCAATGAGAAAGGAATACTCATTAAGTAGTATTAGTGCACTCGGCACTAACATTTAGGAAAACATAAAATTCCAATCTGAACCCATTTGTAAAAATAAATTATAGAGGAATTAAGAGAGCTATGGATCAAAAGCAAAATAATTACAAAAATTACAATACAATTAGGTATTACAAAAAACAATAATGTGTTGATGATCTCGAGGGCAAGAAAGTTTTATCAGTTTTTTAGTTCTGTCATAACAAATTACCACAAATGGGTGGTTTAAAACAACAGCAATTTATTCTCCTTGTTTGGAAGTCAGAAGTCCAGTATCAAGATCTCAACAAGGTTGGTTTATTCTCGAAGCTCTGAAAGAGAAACTGGTCCATGCTTCCCTCCTGGCTTCTTGTGGTCACTAGAAATCCTTGGTAATCCTTGGTTTGTAAATGCATCACTTCCATCTCTGCCTCTGTCTTCACAAGGCCTTCTCCTCCCTATATGTCTTCTTTTCTTAGAAGGTCACTGGATTTAACACTCAGTAGGAAAATTGAGCATGACCTCATCTCCAGATCCTTAAATACATCTGCAAAGGCCATTTATCCAAATAAAGTCTCATTCTCAAGTTCTGGGTAAACATATCTTTTGTTGGGCCAACATTCAACCTATTATATAGGCTTTCTAAAATAAGACAAAAATGAAGACTCATAAATTTAACTTCATTAAAACTAAAAGCTATATGAATAAAAGATATCATAAATAATGTTAACAGAATACCACTTATGGGAATACATGTGCCTTATCTCTTTTGGACTTCTTTTTTTAAGTTAAAATACAGAATATGCAATTTTTTACAAAACAGCACAAATAGAGAAATGGCCAAGTATATGAATAGTTATTATCCAGATGAAATAAAATAAATAAACATAACATCACACAAATTAATAAGCATAAAAAGATGTTCAGTGACATTGCTATTCAGATAAATTGGACCTAAGGTAAGATACCATTTTACATCTATCTGATTGCCCAAAATTAAAGTTTAATAATATCATATATTGGTAAGGATGGGGGAAATGGAGGCTTTCATATACTACTGGTGGATGCAGATCATTTAAATGGCTTTTTGGTTATATCAAAATTTTAAATGCCTATTTCCAAAACACCTGCATGCATTCACAAGAAGACATATATGTATGTCCACTGAAGTATTGTTTTCAAGAACTCTAACCTGGAAGCAAAATGAATGTTCATCAACAGAGGAAGGCCTACATAATCCTCGGTATATGAAGTAGAGCTCTATGTAATAACATGACTAGATCTTCATGACATAACTTTGGATGAATAAGGTATTCTGCACAACAGTATGTACAATACTATACTGTATTAAAAGAATACACAGAAAACAATATTTTATATGCATTGCTCTGTGTGTGTGTGTGTGTGTGTGTGTGTGTGTGTAAATCCATAGGGAAAAATCAGAAATGATAAAAACCAAACTTATAAAAGTGGTTACCTTCAAGAAGGGAGATAAAGAGGACTGTGATTATGGGTGAAAGACATGGGGAACCTTATCTGTAATATTTAAATTTTTTTCATGAAGAGTGTGTTTATATATTTTTTTAATTTAAAGAGAGTGAATGGGAAACAATAGAAAGAAGGCAGTGTGTGAACTAATTTTTTCAAGAAATTTAATAACAAAAGGTTTATTATTAATAATAAGAGAATAACTAAGCAAACTGAAACATCTACCAGAGGGAAGATTAATGTAGAAAATTAACATAAAATGGAAAACATTTATAAAATATGAAGTTGAAAAAATTTTGGATTTTGGAGAATTAGTATGATTGAAACTTTCAGGTAATATAAGGGAGCAACAATAAAATATTCCCAGGAACTTGAAAATAAATGTTTTTCAAGAGTTAAACTATAGGGATTTCCCTGATGGTCCAGTGGCTAAGACTCTGCACTCTCAGTACAGAGGGACTGGGTTTGATCCCTGGTCAGGGAGCTAGATCCCACATGGTACCACTAAGAGCTAATGAAATTAAGTATATAAATAAATATTTTTAATGTATAGTGAATCAAATGGAAAAAAATCACCTTCAAGAAACATGGCTTCCATATAAGCAAGACTTGACTATAAATTGATTGGAAGAATATGTCAGTGAACCATGGAAGCACAGAAAAGGGAGAGTCAGTGAAGCCAACATAGACCAGACTTGTTAATTATTCATCTTCATGTGCCTTAGTTTCTCCATCTCTAAAACCAGGTTAATCATAGTATTCACTTCATAGGGTTATTGTATAACACAAAATAGCACTTGTAAGGAGTGAGGCTTATACATTATGAAAGGGAAGGAATGCGGTGGTATGAACTGTCACTGTTCTATTTACAATTAGGATCCCGATTTTAACACATCAGTCTCTCATGAGGTAATCGGCATGATCAGCCTCCTGGGTCTGACCTGTTCAGGGACACTGAAGAGATCAAGTTTCCCAGACAGAAAGGCCCATCCTGGAAAGCACCAAAGTAATGGTTGAAAGCACCAAGGTAAATGCCATTCAACAAGGCATCTTGGTAACCAGACAGTTACCTTTCTTGGTTACACACTACCTTTGGCTTTTCTAATTTATTCATACTTCTGTAAAACTTGGTGGGGAGGGTGGTCTATGCAGAAAGAATAAAAAGCTAGAAAAAATAAGCTAAATATTAACAGGTGGTTGTGTGAAGGAATTATGAGTGATTTGCTCTACTTTTCTATACTTTCCAAATTTTCTTTAGTGAACATATATTACTTTACTATTTTAAAAGTATTTTTAAAGGATGATGAGGTGAAGAAAAACAGAGGGCAGTAGTTTCAAGGAGATAAGGGTAGAGAAAGGGCTTTTGAAGTGACACACCAAGAGTAAGATGTCAGGGAGTTAGGACCAGAGCAGGTCAGTAGGACCTACCTATTCTTTCTTCCAAAATAAAGTAGCTTTCTCTGGAAAGACTTTTTCTTCCCATGTGTACCTGGGCCATGAAGTGGCTGTTATTTTCCAGTCACGGAGGGTTTGATTAGACTGTGAATGCAATGGAAACTATTCGCTTGAGAATTCTATCACTGCGACTAACTATATCACTGACTGGCGTTGAACCTGAAAGTTCCAGACCTGAGTTCCTGAGCATTTACTCCCTCCTTCTTCATCATCATTACCAAATATTTGCTAGTCACATCCTAGGTGCCTGATTTTACGCTAATTTGGGCGTGGGTGAAGGTCAGAGGGAGCTTACTAGGAAAGACTATGTTCCAATATAACATAAAAATTAAATTAAAAAAAGATAAACGAAAATGCAAAATCACTGTGGTCTAGGTGAGATGGCTAGGGAAGGTTAGAATCACAGATTTTCAGAGTTGGACCTGAAAGGTCAATCGGTCTAATTCTCTTATCCCGCGATTCAAAGAGCAGGTGGTACTTAAGCCTTAACTTTATTTTTTTTCCATTTATTTTTATTAGTTGGAGGCTAATTACTTTACAACATTGTAGTGGTTTTTGCCATACATTGACACGAATCAGCCATGGATTCACATGTGTTCCTCATCCCGATCCCCCCCTCCCACCTCCCTCTCCATCCCATCCCTCTGGGTCTTCCCAGTGCACCAGCCCTGAGCACTTGTCTCATGCATCCAACCTGGGCTGGTGACGAGAACAGCACTGAAACAAGTATACTATCAAGGGTGAAAAAGCCTTGACTTTAAAGACTTGCAGGGTCTGGGTCAGAGATCAAGATGTGAAGGTTGGTCAGTAAACAAAGGGAGCAAAAGTCCTGGGGCCGGGACCCCGAGCGGTGTGCGGACCGATTACCCTGCGGCCAGTGATCTGCATTACCTACAGGTCTCTTTTCTAGCTTCCTTTTCTGCCTTTATTTTCAGCTGAGTCTTTATTGCCTCAGCCTTGTGACCTACGTTCGCACGAGGGAACCTTCCAAAGCCGTTATACAATCTCCTCCAGCTGCTCTCAGGCCAATTCCCGCCTGGGTCACTCGCTTCCTCAAAGCACACTGCTGCCCTCTCCTTCCCCAGCGCGCCGATTCGCCGCTTTCTGAGGAATAAACCTTAGAGAGTTGTTTCTTTTTTGGTTTGGATCGGAGTAAGGAGATTAATCTGAGCTTTGAGTCAAAAGGATAAAATATAATAAAGACCCGGAAATTCCAATTCTTTAGACCTTGAACGCAAACGATCGTTCTTTCCTTTCAGGTTTGAAGTTACCGTCGGTTTCGAAAGCTAGGCGGGCAGAAAAACAGCCTCCCTGACATCCTGTATGCGCAGCAAGTGTGGACAACTGAAATAGTCATCTGAGGTGTTTCGAAAATAAACTGCTGATAGCACATTGCCTACGGTGACACATTCTCCGCTGCAGGGCGGACAGGGTCGCCGGGGGGGGCGGGGCGAGTCCGGCTGCCGCGCGCAGCTGCTGGGACCCTGCGGCGCCAGCCCCGCCTCCCGCTTGCGTCTCGCGAAAGGTGGAGGCGGAGCCGCGGCCGGTGACCTGCAGCTCTGGGCCGCTGCGGTCTTCAGTCTCGCTGAGTGGAGCGGAGGATGCAAGAGCTATCCGCGGAGGCCAGACCCGCTTAAGGGAGGCGGCGAGCGGCGCCAGAGGCACTTTGGCTGGGTGCTACAGTGCGGGAGGCACGCGCGGGCGCGGAGGAGTGGTGGCCCCCGGGAGGCCGCAGTGGCCTGGCACTCGGGCTTCCCACATTGAGGGCGGAGCTGCGTTGACACCTCCTTTCTTGGAAGATCGTGGGCCCCTGTGGCACTCAAGCCAGTCCTCTGAGGGGATTGGAAACCCAGGGCGATGAGGAGTCGGAGTAACTCCGGGGTCCGGCTAGATGGCTATGCTAGGCTGGTGAACCAGACCATCCTGTGCCATCAGGTAAGTGAATGGGTGTCGCCTGTGATCACCGAGGATGTGCAGTGTGATAACCTGAATGGAGACCCTGGGTGAACCCGTGTGCGTGTGTGTGTGTGTGTGTGTGTGTGTGTGTTTTGCAGGTTCTCCTGCCCTCTAGCTGGGGAGGCCGTAAAGGACCCTGAAGCAAAGAGGTGTTGGGACCAGAACAGAACCCGAATCAGGCACCATTAGCCAGGAGTCCAGAGTTAGAGCTTCTAAGCTCCCCTCCCCGTGCCCCCGCGTCCCCCATATCACAGCTAGGTTCCAGAGGTCAGAGTTGTATGATGCTTTGAAGCTTGTTTTTGGACACCGACCCCCGACCGGGCCCCAGGCCTGGGAGCCCTGTCCTTCCCCTCCGCCAAAGAAAAAAAGAAGTAGAGGAACTTTTAGCCATCTTTAGACTGTTGTGAAGATCTGAAGTACCATATGTACTTCATTATAGTTTTTCTACTCTTTTACAGTCCTCTGCTCTACCAGCTGAGCTATCGAAGGGAGTAGTTTTTCTACTCTTTTAATGCTGCTTTTTCATTGATAGTTCATTCTTTCTAACTGGAAAGTTAAAACATCTCCTTTCTTTAAAGAATTCCCACATTTCAGACTAGTAAGGCTTCAGCCAGCTTATTCAAGATAGCATTTGCTTGCACTTGGTCAGAAGAGATTATAAACTCAGGAGTGGGGACATAGAAGAAAAACCAAAGTCCCTCAGTACCCATTTGATACACTCTGTTTCCTCGTATTAACACCCTATGGCTACCTGCCTGTCCCCTTTTTCTCACCCTTACAGAACCCAGTGACTGGCTTACTTCCAGCCAGCTATGACCAGAAAGATGCCTGGGTCCGGGATAATGTGTACAGCATCTTGGCTGTGTGGGGTTTAGGCCTGGCCTACCGGAAGAATGCAGACCGAGATGAGGATAAGGCAAAAGCCTATGAACTGGAACAGGTACTCAATAAAAATACAAAACTCTGGAACTGGGGGGCAGGAGTGGCAGAGACAGAAGTAATTGTAGTCCACAGGAACTTAGAGAGTGTTTTGCTTTTCTCCCTCCTTCACCTTGCTGAAATTGCACTCCATAAAGCTTTCCTGTATTGTACTGAATTTTTTTTTTTTTGCAGTGGAAACTTGAAACTTGCTGATTCAGGGAGAGAGGGCAGTCTGTTCTGTTACAGTGGCAAATCCTATCCTCAGATCTTTGCTAAATTTTGTAATCCTCTTTCCAAGTAAATGTATTTTGTAGTCTCCAGCATATTTATTCTCATTGAGAGGAATGTTTGGAGGCAGGTATCTACTATTTTACTTCCTTTCTGAAAAAGGTAGATGGTATTTATATGAGGGTATGGAGAAGGAAATGGCAACCCGCTCCAATATTCTTGCTTAGAGAATCCCATGGACAGAGGAGCCTGGCAGGCTACAGTTCATGGGGTCGAAAGAGTTGGACACAACTTAGCCACCACCACCACCACCATATGAGGATAACTGATATAAATTAGCAGACTTTCCCAACTAGACACAAGTAAAGACTTTGTTGATTTTTATACCTTAAGCTACTGTTTCAGAGTCTGTTGTGTGTCCTCACCCCCATATCCACCCCAGCCTTTTGGGGTAAAATAAGGTCAGATTCAGCAGATGCTTTTAAGCCAACTTTTAAGGCCTTCCACTCAGTTAAAAAAAATCCTCTATAGAACTATTAATATTTAGAGACAGGATGCTGTGTCCTCTTGAATGACCAAGAAAGTAATATTCTGGACTACATGGGATTCTTAATGTTAAGATATTCTGCTGTCAGTTGTAAGGTGTATGTGAATTCTTTTACATTAGGGGAAAAGATTCTCTCCCCATCAGCCATTTTCTCAAGAGGTCTCCCTAAAGTTAGGCAGTCTGAACTCTGGTCTTCATCTGTAAATCAGAATATTGAGATTTGGTTGTTTTTAAGGACACTAACGTATTGTGGGGTTATAGTCCTCGGCAGTAGGAAAGAGTCACTGTGTTGTCCTCTACAATAGCAAGTACCTCTTATTCCGTTAAGTCATAATTGAGAGGTACTTCAGTCCACTGAAAAAAGCTCTTGGAGTTTTTTCTCTAACCCAGGAAGTACAGATCAACATTTCTGTGACTTACAGAAAACATACATAACCATTATGAGAATTTGGAAAATACAGAGTGTTAAAAAGAATCTGTAATGCTACTGCCCTCCCCCATCCTATGTCTGACTCTGTTTTGCTATTTCGATCTCAGTATTTTGTTATGTTTTGCTAGAAATTTATATTAGTAAAACAATAACTAAGATTTTATACCCAGTATGATTTGACAGATTTCTTTTTCAATACTGTTGGAAGAAATCTGTGTCTTACCAGTCATTCTGCAAAGCTGACGTTTTTCCTCATGTGTCTCAGGAAGAAAATATTTAACAGAGGACGAGGACAAGAAGTTGTTCATTCTAAAATTTTAATGTTCTGTTAAGCAATTTTTCACACAGCACAAAAATATTTTCTATACCACCACAATAATAACCTTGGAATAACTAAAAAACATTATAGCAATAGGAAACATCTTTTAAAAAGAAACATTTCTCTGAGAATTCTAAAGTTTCTACAAAGTTTTATTATGAATTAAAACAGATTGTATTATTAAGTCTCATTAATTTTTTTCCTCAATCCTGACTTAGTTAATTTAGACTGGGGATCAGAAAACCATCTCTGTAAAGGCCAGATAGTAAATATTTTTGGCATTGTGAGTCATGTGTAGTCTCAACCTAATTACTCAGCTCTTCCACTACTATGCAAAAGCAACCAGAGACAATACATAAATGAATAAGCCTGATTATGTTCCAAAAAGTTCTATTTACAAAAGCAGGCCATGAACTAGATTTTCCCCAACTACACATGAATGGTACACTGGACTAGTGCTGGTTTGATTCTGGCTGTGGATTGGAATGACTTGAGAAGCTTTTAAGAAATACCTTTACTGGACCTCACCCTAGAACAACTTAGATAAAACTCTGTAAGTTTAGCCCCAGGGGAATCGCTATTAGAGAAAAATCTGCCTTGTTAATTCTAAAATGCAGCCAGGGATAATCACTGATCTATGGCTAATAAATGAGCATAAGTGAAATCAAATACAGTAAATTCATAGATTAAATTCCCATCTACTGTCAACTTTCCATTACTGTGTGGATTTTCCCAAACCACTGATTGTTAATCATTTCTGCCCTTCTAACTCTTATCTAGGTTTCTCTCTGAGAAATAATGTCAAAGAACTAAGGAAATTCTGGATGAAAGGGGGACAAGAACTTAGGTGACTATTCTATCCTAGATTGAGAAGAGAAGTATGTACATATATGTTTTTACAAATGCTGTTTCTCTTAGTCACACAGATATAAATTCACACCCATAAAAATAAATAGGCACACAAATAGAGTTAGCTCTTTGACTGCCCCCAACTGAAAAACTTCTTCCTCAGTTTTATTCTCTTTGTGTAGTCTCTCATTTTTTCTCATGGCTTTAACTGTTGCCTTTATGAGAATGACTTCCAAAGCTTCATCTTTAACTTTAACCTCACTTCAGTTTCAATCCCAGATTTTCATTTGTCTTCTGGTCAGCTGCACCTGAATATATCGTGGCTTCTCAAAATCAGGTCTGATACCTCAGCTTCCCTACTAAAAACAAACAAAATAGACTACTAAACAACAGAAACTCACCAAATGTCCCTTTTTTCTTATTGGTGTCCTCATTCAACCAGTCATCTGGAAAACCTTACTTTGAACATTTCCATGGTGTGTTCCACGGAACACTAGATCAACTAAGTTTGGAGCTATGTTAAACAGCAGGTTTCTTTACTCTATAATTTCTCTGAGCCTTTAATATACTGATATGCATTTTGAATCTAAGACAGGGATGTATTTTGCAGTCTTTCCAGAATTTCCTGGACTAGTGCTGGTTTGATTCCTGGGTTGGGAAGTTCCCCTAGAGAAGGGATAGGCTACCCAGTCCAGTATTCTTGGGCTTCCCTGGTGGCTCAGACAGTAAAGAATCCACCTGCAGTGTGGGAGACCTGGGTTCCATCCCTGGGTCGGGAAGATCCCCTGGAGGAGGACATGGCAACCCACTCCAGTATTCTTGCCTGGAGAATCGCCATGGACAGAGGAGCCTGGCAGGCTACAGTAAATGGGGTTGCAAAGAGTTGGACATGACTGAGCCGACTAAGCACAGCATAGTGTTCTATAGTGTTTGAAAAGTGCTTCCCTTAAGGTGATTTTTGACTTTTCTCTCTTGCCTTTTGATACATGAAGACCAAAGTCTGTTAATTCTTACATTTTTCTTGAATCCATCCCCTCCTTTCTATTCCCTGCTGCCTCAGCATTAGTTTAAACCCTGATCACTTAACACTTTTGTGAAAACAACACATAAATTGTCTATTTTCATTCTCAGCAATCTTTCTGTAGCTCTCATTTCCCTACAAGTAAAATCCAAATGTTTTGGATTGATAGTCAAGACTCTTTAGGGTTTGGTCCTAGACTGCTTTCTCAATATTATATCATGCTGGTCCCCTGCATTCTACCCCCAGTTCCAGCCAGGTTGGTATCTTCATTACCTCTCTACCAGTCCCTTGCTTGAAAATGTCTGACATATGTGTAAAGACTTTTCATTGTACTATGTGTGTGTGTGTGTGTGTGTGTGTGTGAGTCGCTCAGTCGTGTCTGACTCTTTGCAATCCCATGGACTTTAGTCTGCCAGGCTCCTCTGTCCATGGAATTTTCCAGGCATGAATACTGGAGTTGGTAGCCATTCCCTTCTCCAGGAGCTCTTTTCAACCTAGGGATTGAATCCAGTTTTCCTGCATTGTGGGCAGATTCTTCACCGTCTGAGCCACCAAGGAAGCCATGCTTTCCCATAATTACTAGTATTTTATTCCCATAACATCCTGTGAGTTAAGTATCATTTTCCCTAATTTACAGGGGAAGGGACTGACATAGGGAGATGAACTTGGCATTTGGTGGTACCACGAATACTATCTGGGTCTTATGACTTCAGATTCAGTCCTTTTGAATTTTTCCTCCCTCCTCCAGGGAAGCCATAGACATTTCCATCTCCAAATTGTTTTATGAGCTGTTTCTTCACCTATGAAGTCTGATGTCAATCCTACTTTTTCTGTGGTTCCTGTATTCATAGACTTCTCAATTTTACAGTGATCACTTCTTTCTCAGGACTGTTTTCTTGGAACTTCTAAATCACTTATGGTCAATGCCATTCAACATGTTCAGTTTTTCATTTAGCAAGCCTTGTGTAATTGTTATGTGCCAAGCCCTGCAATAGATACAAAAATTAAACGGAACAAAATGTTTATATTTAAATCTCAACTTTTTTTATTTTTTAACTTGTAAATTTACAGAAAATATTAGAAATTGTAAAATAAATATATTTGTATGTACTCTTAATCTAAGATTCACTAGTTTTTAACATTTTGTCATACTTGCATCCCCTCTGTAAACATGTGAACATACAGGTGCACAGCAGGTTTTTTTGGTGAGCCATTTGAGAGTTACTTGCAGACATGAAATATGTATTTTTAAAAATACAGTCTGCTTAACCCATTAATTTAAAAGTTTATTTCTAAAAAAAAAGTTTATTTCTGAATCTGTCTGCCTCTTTTTCTTAAGAAGTTCATAGCCTAATTGGAGGCGGGGAGATATATAAACATAGTTACATTAGGACAGATAATGTAGGTACTGTATATAGGAGATAAGTACAAAGTTCTGTGGGAACACACAGGCTGGAAAGTCTAATTTCCCTTGAACAAGGCAAGAAAGGATTCATAGAGGAGTTGGATTTCTGAGGATAAGCCAGAATTGTTACATAGACTATATTTGTAGTTTACGGTTTTTCTTTTTGTAGTTCCGTATTTTTTAGACACATATCTGTCCTGTCTCCCTTTTCTTTATGTTTTACAAAGCCTGATAGAGGCTCATGCTTATCTGATTGAATTTATATCAGTCAGTTCACAAGCACATAGATCCATATCCTCAAAAAAAGATAGAAGATGTCTTTTGGTCTGGTTAGAAGCCCTGTGTATGTATAAACATGTATAATTAATGCCAACTAGCGCACCTGAATCAGGAAATGGGCAGTTTAGGGGAATACAAAATATAGACACTTCCCTTCATTCTTAACCATTCCACGCTTCTTATTAATTTTATCCTGACTTGGGATTTGGAACTTGAGGACAAAAATGGCTGACAATGGCCATTCCAGGAGGACAAAAGTGGATGGCAATCAGGACTCCTCCACTGCATCTGTAATTCCCCAGACTTATTTAAATTAAAGAAAATATTGATGGTAGTAGCAGGATTGGATAGTAAAGAGAGTTGAAAGAATAGGATAAAAAATCTGTGAGTATGTAGTGACCTGTAGAAGAGAATTCAGAATCAAAGTCACCCCACAGAGTAAGCAGGCTATGTTTAATACTGTCTAAAACAGTATAATAAAGGATAATCTCTTCCATTAGGATCAAAGTAATGATAGAGATTTTCTCATAGAGGTTGCATTGTTTCACTACTTTATAATAAATGCTTCATGCTTTAAAGGGTGACAAGATCACACACTGCCTGTTTGTTCTCTCTTTCTCTTTATGTCTTTCCTTGGACCATTGGTAGACAGAAATTACTTACGGAAAGGAACTCTCCCAAGGAAACACTTTATTTTACCCTCAGTAAAATATTTAAGAAAGAATTGAAACATAATTTAATAGGTTCTTATCTTTTTCATGCCTACAGCTTGTAGTCCCATTTTAATATTTTGAAGGAATAGCAGAATAGTGCAGCTCCTAAGTATTAGGTTAGTTTTCAGAGGTGTCCTGAAGCCACCTCTGAGACAACATTCCTTGGAGTAACCTGCTTATATTTCTTCTGGACTGTGGAACAGAACACTTAGAGAAATGGAGAAGCTCTCTGATGCTGTATTCTTCCAAAACATACTGCCTATCCATGCCAGTGTTGATGGACCCTTCTAGTATCATGTAGTATAACAAGTATATTGTTACTATACTATAATTAAATATACTTATTATATTATTACTATATTTATTATACTAACTAGTATAGTATAACTAATATCATATATTATTACTATATTATAAATAAAGACAATTATTATTATATTATACCAATTAACATAGTATATAATTGGTAATCAGAATTTTGGAGTGTTATGATTAGAACACTAACTACTTTAGAAATTGTCAAGCCCTAGTAAGAGAAATAGTGATGACCTGAGACTTAAGTTTTTTCAAGGCAAGAGAGTTGAGTTGCACTAACAATTCTCATTTACAGTTATTCTGAAGTTCATTTATTCTTTAAGGGAAATGTCCAGACAATATTTCTATGGGCTCTTAAAGATAAGTCTTGGCTAGTTTAGAAAAAGAATAAAAGTGATAATGTTGGCTTTTCTAGGACATAGGATATATTTTAAATATCCTCATAGTGTTATGATTTTTGAGCTAACTTGCCCATTTTTTTCCAGGTGGAATGTCCTCTAATAGGATAGTTGACTTAGTTTTACACAAACCTGTTGGAGCTTGTATTTTTTTTAACTTGAAGGAGTCACCAACTGCAGGTTTTAGTTCCACTTTTAGCTGTAATCTGCTCTTCTGTGTACCTATAAAGTAAATGCCATGTAAATAGGAACCCAGGATAAGGTTACTTGTTCTCAAAAGGTCATGTACCAACTGCAGTTGCTGAGTAAGTGTTCCTGCATCTAGGGATGTTTATAACAGCTTGTTTCCATTTATTTCTGCAGAGTGTAGTGAAGCTGATGAGGGGACTGCTGCACTGCATGATCAGACAGGTATGGCATTGTTAATGCACCCTCTCCAATAAAAGCACATGGTAATTTTATATATATATATATGTATGTATGTATATATGGTTTATTTTTGTTTTAATTTCACAAATAGTACATACTAATTTTAGGAAACTGTAAATTGAGGAGGGAAATGTCACCCATGATCTCACCATCCAGTTACCACTGAAGTATTACCTTCCAGTCTTTCCCCCCTCCTCTACAAATGATTTCTTTTATATATTTCATTATTACTGTACATGCAATTATGTATATTGAGTAAAAAGTGATGCAGGTCTTTAAGTTCTCCTCTGAAACCTTTGGGACCAAATAAATTTTACATTTCAGAATTTTTCAGATAGTACAGTATATATACCATATATTATGTTATGCCCTCAGAAAATCCAGATATCACTCTATAATCAGAAACATTAGTCTCTCTATAGGAAAACATGCATTTTTCACAGTAAGTGGAATAAATAAAAGCTCCAAATAGCCCTATGTTAGTTTGAATCAGGTGTTGCCACCAAATGAATTTTGGTACAAAACTTAGGGGGAAAAAACCTTTTGGAAATGTTTTAGATTTTAGAATTGGAGTAGAGGGGCCAAGAATTTATATCTTCTAGAATTAATTTGCATTTTCCTAATCTTGAGTCAAGTTGAACATCCTTTCATGTGTGGGTTGAAAATTTGTATTTCGTCTTCTTATATTGCCTTTTAGGTCCTTTACCTCTTTCTCTTTTAGGCTGTCTCTGTCTTGCCTATTTGAGGAGTTCCTCTCCATGATGGATATTAATCCTTTGTCACATGTACTGCAAATATTTTTAGCAGTGTCTGGTTTATCTTTTGGATTTGCTTATGATATTTTTCCCATTCAAAAGTGTCTTACTAAAAGAAAGTATTTTACTTTTATCCTAGGAGTTCTTTATACATGTTATACTCATTGACTCTGAACTGATTTTCTTGAGCCTAAGAATACATTTTATTAGAAGGAGAAATTGAGGCCCAGATTAATAAAATTACCATCCTGAGACACACAAAAAGTCTAAAGTAAAAAAAAAATCAAGTCCAGACTTCTGAACTTGATCAGCGATCTCTCTACTGGATTGTTTCACGCCCATGATTTTTTTCATTCTTTGCTACTTTTTAATTTTTCTGTATTTTAGATATTTGTATTTTCCACCTTACCAAATAGGTTTAAAGTCACTAATTTCTTGGACTATATTTAAAGATATGATAGTTACTATCATATATCAGATGCACACATAATCAAATTGAAATTTCAGGAAATAAGTCTTTCATTTGTCCCTTGCACAATGTTTCTTTTCTGACCTTGGTTCCAGCTTTCTTTCATGTCTTTTCTTTGTCATTCCATGAGTCTCTCCCCAGCTCCTTTTATTACTCCTTTTTTAAAAATTAATTTATTTATTTATTTTACTTTACAACATTGTATTGGTTTTGTCATACACTGACTTGAATCCTCCATGGGTGTACATGTGTTCCCCATTCTGAACCCCCCTCCTACCTCCCTCCCCATCCCATCCCTCTAGGTCATCCCAGTGCACCAGCCCCGAGCACCCTGTCTCATGCCTCAAACCTGGACGGGCGATTCGTTTCACATATGATAATTTACATGTTTCAATGCCATTCTCCCGTATCATCCCACCCTCGCCCTCTCCCAGAGTCCCTACTCCTTCAAAATATATCTTCTTGGTTCTACTTTCCCTCAAAATGTCTACCTCTGTTTCAGGAACAAATGTATCTTTTTTACAACTCAATTATCTCTTATTAAGCTGTTCTCACTCAATCTCTCTGCATCTCAGTTTTTATCTACGAAACAGCAAAACAACCATCTGAAGAGTGAAAGAGAGGTGATGAATAGGAAATAGCTGAGTTCGATGGATATTATTTTCTAATTAAATTGTTTAAATTGAAAAACAATGACAGCAGGGGGAAAGGGGTAACAATGCATTTTAAATATTCACAGTTGCCTGAAGGCCGAATGGAGTGATATATGTCTGAGTACTATTGATGTATGGCATATGGGTTGATTTTCCTGCATACCCTTCTTTTTACTGTTCCTGTTTTCTTCAGGTGGATAAAGTAGAATCCTTCAAGTATAGTCAGAGTACCAAGGATAGCCTCCATGCCAAGTACAACACCAAAACCTGTGCCACTGTAGTGGGTGATGATCAGTGGGGACACCTGCAGTTGGATGCTACCTCTGTGTACCTGCTCTTCTTAGCACAAATGACTGCCTCAGGTCAGTACAAGGACAGAAATATGGAAATCACTGTAGTGTGGAGCACTTGCCCTGGCACATGTGGTTTCTCCAAAGGTGTTGTCCAGAAAACAACATAGATGTTTACACTGCTCAAAGATACACATTGGAAATATAATATTTTGCAAATTTTATACAGAGAAACTCTCTAAAGTGTAGTTAGCACAAGTATGGACTACTCATTAATATATATTTTTAATTGAGAACCAGGAAATCTGGGATTTTCTTTAGACAGGTATTTTTATCTTTTATTAATCCTCAGATACTATAAAATGGGAAAGAAGGACTAAGGTTTATTACTTGTTAGTATTAACATCACTTACTTTGTACTATTCTTTATGAATGTATTATATACAAGGCATCTGTCTATAGGCATCTAATTTATATTAAGAAAATTAACTTTGGAATCAGGGGCTTCCCTGGTGGCTCAGAGGGTAAAGTGTCTGCCTGCAATGCAGAAGACCTGGATTCGATCCCTGGGTCAGGAAGATCCCTTGGAGAAGGAAATGGCAACCCACTCTAGTACTCTTGCCTGGAAAATCCCATGGACAGAGAAGCCTGGTAGACTACAGTCCATAGGATCGCAAAGAGTCAGACACGACTGAGCAACTTCACTTTCCTTTTGGAATCAGAATTCAATGTTTTCTATTATTGAATAACACACCCTGTTCAGATGGCTTTTTTAAATCATTTTGGATGTTTTACTAGAAAAGGAAATTATAACAACCAACATAATTTCCTTTTATTTCTCTTAAATTAGGGAGGACTAAGAATCTGATTACATTCAGTTTATAAATTAAGTAGGACTTTACCAGATCTTCCTGAGTAAATGCATGTACTTCTCACGATACCACATCTTTGACATTTCAGTTTCTTTATCTTGCTATCTGCTTACAGAGCTCCTTCGTACTAAGGGCATTCAAGGTGAGAATTACCCCAGAATACTTTTCTCTTTTCTTGCAGAAATAAATACTTGGTGAGAAAGCTTCCTTTTTTTTTCTCCCCTCTAGAACAACACACATCCTGGAGATTGAATAACCTTTTCTTAAAATTATGTCTACTCACATACTCCTTTCTTTTGGAGGGGAAATTCCTCCCTGAGTAAATGTATCTTTTAGGTAGGTTTTAGTGGCTCAGATGGTAAAGAATCTGCCAGCAATGCAGGCAACCCAGTTTCGATGCCTGGGTCAGGAAGATCCCTTGGAGAAGAGAATAGCTACCCACTCCAGTATTCTTGCCTGGAGAATCCCATGGACAGAGGAGCCTGGTGGGCTACAGTCCATGGTGTTGCAAAGAGCTGGACACAACTGAGTGACTAACAGTTTCACTTTTCACTTAGGTAGATTTTATTTAACTTAAGTAGAATGGTAACTATAATTCCATTTCTAATATTCTTCTAATACCAACTCTGGAGTGTTTTTCTACAAAGCAGTGTCTAAATATCCCTTGTGGTTTTTCATTTTGAGCCCCAAAGGGAAGCAGAAATATACTAAAGAGGTTTATAAGAGACCATTCATTCAACAAAAGTTTGTTGATTCCTGACTTAATGTTTGATTTTCAACACCATTAGCTGACTTTGATAGGTACTTGGAATAAGGTAGATATTTGATCAAGCAAGTCTTTGAGGAATAAGTTGAAATAAGTAGAAATTCACAAGCCAAAAAAGGGAAGGGAATAGCAATGACTATAGCATAGAATTTTGAAATGTACTGGCCACCAAGGTAAGGCTAGATATCTCCCTTGGTTAGAGTGTAAGATAGATCTGGAAAAATGGCAAGCGATGGAGCTAAAAACTTGGGGCTAACTGTTTAAGGGCCTGTGTACCATGCTTTGGTTTCCCAAGTGGCTCAGTGGTAAAGAATCTGCTTGCCAATGCAGGAGACCCAGGAGATGTGGGTTCAACCCGTGGATCGGGAAGATCCCCTAGAGAAAGAGATGGCAACCCACTCCATATTCTTGCTTGAAAATTCCATGGAAAGAGGAGCTTGGTGGGCTACAGCTCATGGGGTCACAAAAGTCAGACACGACTTAGCGATTGAGCACACATGAACATACCATGCTAAGTAGTTTGGAGTTTAGTCTATAGTCAATAGAAAGCCACTCAAGATAAATAATAAAGAAAGTTTCAAACAGCAGGAAGATAGATTGGATGGAGGAGAAAATTAAGATGGGACTTCCCCTGTGGCTCAGTGGTAAAGATTCCACCTAACAGGTGTCTCCTCCACCTGTGCAGGAGACACAGGTTTGCTGCCTGGTCCAGGAAGATCCCACATACCACAGAGCAGCTAAGCCCATGTGCCACAACTATTGAGCCTGTGCACTAGAGCCTAGGAGCCACAACTGCTGAGGCCCTTGTGCCCTAGAGCCCATGCTCTGCAACAAGAGAATCCAGTGCAATGAGAAGTCTGTGCACTGCAACTAGAGAGAAGCCCCCATTCTCTGCAAGAAGAGAAAAGCCTACACAGCAGCAAAGACCCAGCACAGCCAAAAATGAATAAATACAAATTATTTTTTTAAAAGATAGAGGACTAGTTAGAAGTTTAGTAAAAATACTTTAGGCACAAAATGATGTAGAATTTATGTAAGGCAGTTGTCTTGAGGATAAAAAAAAGAGTTGCAAGAGATAATTGAGAAGTAAAATATGAAAGATCTTTATGTAAAATTTAGCAATTCTCTGAACATTTTTGAATTCTTAAAAATCTCAACTTTGGTTAAACGAGAGGCTTAGACAGAAGCTGATTGCAACTTAGAGGATAGTAGCAGAGGAGCTCCACAGACCCTCTCCCCAGCAAAATAACCATAAATGGTGAAAATTAATTTTAGAAAACCAAACATTTAAAGTTACTGGAGATTGTCCTAAGGGTACACAGCAAGTGGAGAAACATTTATTCAAAGATAGCTAAATCTTAGCAGTAAGAAAGTATAGCATTTGGGTCACAACCTCTTCCTTCCCCTGCCCCAAGCTCACCATGACAGAAGCACTATTTGAAGTGAATGCAGCCAGGAATACAAGGCTCCCTTCCTGCTCCCCACCCCAGCTCTCAGTCTAAGGCTGTGATATCTCCCAGAGAGAGAGAGGTAGGTTACCAGCACTTCTTACTCTCCCCAGCTCTGTGTTGCAGAATTTCTAATCCAGTCAAGAATGACTTAGAGGTTTAGAACTCTTTTCCTACCCCCTAGTCCCACTAATGGAGTGGATGCTTAACCACAGGCAGAGCAGACCAAGAATACTAGGCCTGACCCACCTTTCTAGTAGCATGGATGGTAGGGCACGCCATAAGAACAGAAAAATCCGTAGCTCCTCCCAAGATAACTGAGTTTTGGAACAGAATGTGGAGAAGTTCAAGACTAAGGACACTCTCAGAAACAATGAAGATTTTGGTTCTAAGAAATTAAGATGAGTCTGATAACTCAATAATATGAGCAACAAGCTAACCTGTAGACTAGCTAGCCGTTTTAACTGAGAACCAAGGAAAGAGAGAGCTAAAAAAAGCCCTCCTGGGATTAGAACAACTGTCAAAGACTGGCATGAGACTAAATGAAATGGGACCTGAATTTAATTGAATGAAACTGTCAACAATTTATGCCTCAGGGCCTTGTACAACATAATAGAACAATTAATTGACAATTAGTGGAGATTAACATCTGATACCAACAGAGACAAATCACAGATCCCTTCTCAGCCTTATGGCTAAGATCAAGTGTAATGGATCACAGAAAGAGACAAATTGCTAAAGCTAAAACCACTATCCTCCTGGGGTGACAGTGTATATATCCAGGGCAGCACGCTCTGAGGAACAACTTCAGGGGCTGCATACTATGGGGTAAATAAATTTCACTGAAATAATCCATGTCACTAAACAAATAAACGGGTAAACAATTCCCATAAGGGAAAATATCAATACCTATATATTATCTATAATATCTGGTTTTCAGCAAAAATTTATGAGGCATGCAAAGAAGCAGGAAAGCCTGAGCCAACAGAAGAAAAAGCAGGTGATAGAAGCTGCCTTTGAGAGGAAACATATGTTGAATTTAGGGAACAAAGACTTGAAAGCAGTTACTATAAAAGTGTCCAGAAAGCTAAAGAACACAAAGCTTAAAGAAATAAAGGAATATATGATTATTGCATTTCATCAAATAGAGAATTTCAATAAAAAGATAAAAATGAACCAAATGGAAAGTTGAAAAATATAGTAACTGAAATGAAAGACTCATTTTGTTGTTGTTTAGTCACTAAGTCATGTCTAACTCTTTTTGACCCCATTGACTGTAGCCCACCAGATTCCTCTGTCCATGGAATTTCCCAGGCAAGAATCCTGGAGTGGGTTGCCATTTCCTACCCCAGGGGTCTTCCTGACCCAGGGATCGAACCCACATCTCCTGCTTGGCAGGTGGATTTTTGCCATTGAGCCAGCTGGGAAGCCCAAAAGACTCAGTTCAGTTCAATCGTTCAGTCATGTCTTACCCTTTGAAACCCCATGGACTGCAGCATGCCAGGCTTCCCTGTCCATCACCAACTCCTGGAGCTTGCTTAAACTCATGTCCATCAAGTCAGTGATGCCATCGAACCATCTCATCCTCTGTCGTCCCCTTTTCCTCCCACCTTCAATCTTTCCGAGCATCAGGGCCTTTTCCAATGAGTCAGTTCTTCGTGTCAGGTGGCCAAAGTATTGGAGCTTCAGCTTCAGTATCAGTCCTTCCAATGAATATTGAGGGCTGATTTCCTTTAGGATTGACTGGTTGGATCTCCTTGCAGTTCAAGGGACTCTCAAGAGTCTTCTCCAACACCATAGTTCAAAAGCATCAATTCTTCAGCACTCAGCTTTCCTTATAGTCCAACTCTCACATCCATACATGACTACTGGAAAAATCATAGCTTTGACTATATGGACCTCAGTAGAGAGACTCAATTGATTTGAGCTGGCAGAGGGAAAAATCAGCATATTTGAAGACAGATCAACAGTAATTATGCTGTTTGAAGAGCAGGAAATAACAATAAAGCAAAATGAATAAAACCCCAGAGAAATGTAGGACACCAACCGCTACCAACTCATGTGTAATAAGAGAAGAGTAAGGAGCAGAAAACATGTTTAAAGAAATAATGGGACTTCCCTGGTGACCAGTGGTTAAGAATCTGCCTGCCAGTGCAGGGTACACAGGTTCGAGCCGCAAAGTTTCTACATGCTGTGGGGCAACTAGGCCCATGTGCTGCAACTACAGAGCCCATGTTCTAGAGCCTGAGAGCCACAAGTACTGAGCCCATGTGCCTAGAGCCCATGCTCCGCAACAAGAGAAGCCACCGCAATGAGAAGCCCATGCACCACAACTATGGAGTAGCCCCTGCTTTCTGCAACTAGAGAAAGCCCACACATAGCAATGAAGACCCAGCATAGCCAAAAAAATAAAATCAATCTTTATTGAAATAAAAGAAATAATGAATGAAAACATCCCAAATTTAGTGTAAAACATTAATCTACATATCCAAGGAGCTCAAAGATTTCCAGGTAGGATAAACCGAGATCCATATTCAGAAACATCATAGTAAAAAAGTTAAAAGCTAAAAACAAACATCTTGAGAGCAATATGAGAAAAATGACTTGTTATGTATATGAAAGTCACTCAGTTGTGTCTGACTCTTTGTGACCCCATAGACTATAGCCTGCCAGGCTCCTCTGTCCATGGAATTCTCCAGGCCAAGAATACTGGAGTATTCCCTTCTCCAGGGGATCTTCTCAACCCAGGGATCAAACCCAGGTATCCCGCATTACAAGCAGATTCTTTACCATCTGAGCCACCATAAAGGGAATCCAGATAAGATTATCAGCTGACTTCTTTTCAGAAAAAAAGTAGAGGCCAGAAGACAGTGGAATGGTATGTTTAAAAGGCTGAAGAAAGGAAGTATAACCAAGAATCTTATAATTATCTTTCAAAAAAACAAACTGAGATAAAGACATTCCCAGATAAATAGTGAGAGAATTTGTTGCTAATAGACCTATGTTAGGTGCTTAGTCACTTCAGTCATGTCCGACTCTTTGCAAACTTAAGGGCTGTAGCCTGCCAGGCTCCTCTGTCCGTGGGATTCTCTAAACAAGAATACTGGAGTGGGTTGCCATGTCCTCCTCCAGGAGATCTTCCCGACCCAGGGATTGAACAGATTCTTATGTCTCCTGCATTGGCAGGCGGGTTCTTTACCACTAGCACCGCCTGGGAAGCCCAGACCTACTTTACAAGAAATACTAAAAGAAGTTCTTTATACTAAAATAAGGTGACCAAAGGCAGTAGCTGGAATCTACACACACACACACACACACAAACGAGACCACTGGTAAAAATAATTATAAAATATGGTATAATTACATATTTCTTTTTTCTTATCTTAACTGACCTAAATGAGTTTGAGCAAGCTCTGGAAGTTGGTGATGGACAGGGAAGCCTGGTGAGCTGCAGTCCATGGGGTCGCGAAGAGTCAGACATGACTGAGCGACTGAACTGAACTGACCTAAAAATCAATTGTATAAAACTTGTTTTATACATTTTATACAATAACCTGTATTGTTGTGCTTATAGCATATAAAAATGTAAATATATTTGATAATATCAGAACCAAGGAGGTGGGTGGGAGCAAAACTATATTGAATTAAGAAAAAGATAACCAAATCATAACTCAACTCCACAGGAACAAATGAAGAAAATGAGAGATGGTAAATTAGAAAGACATCCTATGTTCATGGATTAGAACACTTACTGTTAAGATAGCAACATTCCCCAAATTGATCTATAGATTCAATGCAATTCTTGTGCACATTCCAGCTGTCTTCTTTGTGAAAAATGACAAGCTGTTTCTAAAATGTATATGGAAATCCAAAGGACCAAGAATGGTCAAAACAATTTTGAAAAAGAAGAACAAAGTTAGAGGACTCACACTTTCTGATTTCAAAACTTACTTCCAAATATTGTGATACTGGCATAAGGATAGACACATAGAATAACAGAATAGAACTGAGAGTCCAGAAGCAACACATGGTCAGTTGATTTTTGACAAGGATGCCAAGATAGTTCAGTGGGGAAAGAATGATGCTGGGAAAACCAAATATCCACATGCAAAAGAAAGAAATTGGACTTCTTCTCTACCATAGACAAAAACTAACACAAAATGAATCATAGACTTAAATGTAGGAAGGAAAACTGTAAAAGGTTTTAATCCAGTAGGGCTTCTATAACAGAATACTGCAGAATGGGTGGCATAAAGAACAGGAATTTATTTTCTCAGAATTCTGGAGGCTAGAAGTCCAAGATCAAGGTGTCAGCAGTGCTGGTTTCTGATGAATCATCTCACCTTGGCTTGCAGACAACCACCTTCCCTGCTGTGTCTTCATATGGCCTTTTCTCTCTGTGTGTGCACTCCTGATGTCTCCTTTCATAAGTATACCAATCCCTATTGTATAAGGGCCCCACCCTTATGATCTCATTTAACGTGAATTACCTCCTTAAACCTTAGACTTCCCTGGTGGCTCAGACAGTAAAATGTCTGCCTACAATGTCGGAGACCCAGGTTCAATCCCTGGGTTGGGAAGATCTTCTGGAGAAGGAAATGGCAACCCACTCCAGTATTCTTGCCTGGAAAATCCCATGGATGGAGGAACCTGGTAGGCTATAGTCCATGGGGTCGCAAAGAGTTCGACATGACTGAGTAACTTCACTTCACTTCACCTCCTTAAAAGCCTCACTTCTAAGTACAGTCACGTTGAGGGTTAGGGCTTCAACATATGAATTTCATGGGGGAAATTTTGAGTTTATAACAAACATTTAGGGAAAAATATAGGATTAAATCTTCCTCACCTTGGCTTAGACAAGGCCCTGTTAGATATGACACCAAAAGTATAAGCAAATAAAGGAAAAATAAATTGGAATTTGTCAACTTGAGATAAACTTATGTTTAACAACTCTTGGACTTCAAAGAACCCTTTCAAGAAAGAGAAAAAATACCCACAATATGATAGAAAATATTTGCAAATCATATATCTGGTAAGAAACTTGTATCTAGAGTATGTAAAGAACTCTCACAACTCAACAGCGAAAAGATAACCTAATTTGAGATGGGCCAAGAATCTGAATTGACATTTCTCCAAAGATATTCACATGACCAATAAATACATGAAAAATTGCTGAACATCATTAGTCACTAGGGAAATGAAGATGCAGACCATAATGAGATACCATATCACACCCCCTGGAATGGCTGTAATCAAAAAGACAGAAAATAAAAGTTTCTGAAGATATGGAGAAATTGGAACCTTCATATGTTGCTGATGGAAATGTAAAATAGTACAGCCACTTTGTAAAAGAGTCTGGCAACTCTCATAAGGTTAAACAGAATTACCATATGATCTAGCAGTTTCATTCTTAGGTATATATTCAGGAAAAATGAAAACATTTTTACTAAAAAGCTTGTGCTCATGCATGAATTTTCATAGCAGCATTGTTTGTAGTAGTCAAAAAATAGAAACAACATAAATGTGTATCAACTACTCATTGGATAAATAAAATGTGATATACCTGCACAATTGAATGTTTTTAGCAATAAAAAGAAATGAAGTACTGATACACGCTTCAACGTGGATGAACCTTGAAAACATTATGCTAAGTGAAAGAACCCAGACACAACAAGTCACATATTGTATGATTGCATTTGTAAGAATAGTATGGCAAATCTATAGAGATATAAAGCACATGAGTGATTGCTTGGCCAGGACTGGGTACAGAATGATGGGACAAGTGTTGAAGGGAAATGGGGAGTGACTGCAATGGATACAAGATTTCTTTGGAGGGATGGTGAAAATGTTCTAAAATTGATTATGGTAATGGTTGCAGAACTGTGAACCCTAAAAACCACTAAATTATTTACTTGAAATGGGTGAATTATATGGTATGTGAAGAAGATCTCAATATTACTGTTTTTAAAAATAAGGGAGAGAGAGGCTTAATTTTAGGCAAGTGCAAATCAGTCTGTGGAGTAGACCACTGGGTCAGCCTCATTTCTGGATATTTTAGTATGCTTTATGCAGCACTGCCATCTTTGGCCTTACCCAAGCCCTACTTCATTTCACCTGTGTATCTCACCTCTGCACCCTCTTTTCTTTTTTTTCCATTTATTTTTATTAGTTGGAGGCTAATTACTTTACAATATTGTAGTGGTTTTTGCCATACATTGACATGTAAATCCATGGCTGATTCGTATCAATGCACCCTCTTTTCTACAGGCAGTACCTTGGCTCCATAGAAGGGACAGGAACCAGATGTTATGTATGGTCTTGCTTCAAGAGACAGGTCCTCTCCTGTGGTTAACAGGGTTGTTTAAGATCATTCAATAAATAATTATTGAACATCTACTATTCAAAATATTGTTTAATACCATTCAAATTAGACTATGAGTTACTTTTAGGGGCTATATGAGATGTTTTGGGGGGCTACAAATATGAATAAGATTTCTTCAAATTCAGGTAAAGATTTATCTGTGGTACAAAGTAAAAACTAAGTTCATAAGAGCAAGAAAAATAAAATTACGTGAAGCACAGAAGAGGGGAATCAATGAGAACATCACAAGAGGAGACAGCATTTGAACTGGACCTTGAAAGAACAGTTAGGATTTCAAGATATGGAGAAAGCTGTGTAAACAGAATATCATGAGCAGAAGGAAAAATGGTAGATGTGTGTCATTTATATGGTATAGTGACTAGTTAGTCTAAGTTGAGTCTAAGTGAATCTAAGTTGAGCCTAAGTGAGTCTAAGTTGAGTCTAAGTGACTAGTTGAGTCTAAGAGATTGTCAAAACTGGTTTCACACTTACTGCCTTATTTCAGTCTATGTTCAAGTACCTTGGCACACAACGCTGACAAAATAAAGCTATGAAGCTGATGTCCAATATTACTGCCTCTCTTTTTTTCCTCTCTATCCAAGAGGTTAAGGTGGGTCAATACCACTACAAAAAAGACCCTTTGCTCCCCATGCTGCCCTGTGCTGTGGTTTCTGTTTTGACAGAGCCATGGATCAGGAGGAGTTTGCAATCTGATCATCTGAATCATATAGTCATTTTTAATTTTTAACTTAGAGTTCTGTGATTTAAAATACTTGTCAATAAATCAGAGATTTAAATGCAAATAAAAAGAAACTGAAAGCACTAGAAACATTCATGAGATAAAACTTTTTAATAAAAACTTCTGGGAAGAAAAATATACTGTAAGCAAAATGGAAGGTCAAACAAACTAGGAAAAATACTTGCAACGCATATGATGGGCAAAAGTCCAATTTCTTTAATATTTATTAATATATTAATAACAGAAAGATGGTCAATTCAATATAAGTTGAAGGATATGAAAATGCAAAAAGTTCATAGGAAAAGAAATACAAAAAAAAAAGAAATACAGCTGGCTTATAAACATAAGACTCACAACTGTACTCAAAATAAAAGAGCTACAAATTAAAGTGCAAGGATATTCTATCTCTGATCCATTAAAGTAGTAAAGATCAAAAACATTTATTAAAGCCTGTGTTTACAAACATGTTGGAAATAGGCAGGCATTGCTGGTTGGTATGTAAACCATGGAATTTCTTTGCAGAATAACATGCTGATGATTATCAACATTTAATGTACATGTGGTGAATTATTTAGAGAGAGGAGTACCAATGTTTGTAGCTTACTTAGAAATTTATCAAAAATTGGAAGGAAGGTTGGATGGATATATACATGATTTAAAAGTATAGTAAAATGTTAATGGTTGAGTCCAGGTGGTGTGTAAAATCTACAGGTGCCACTATAAAATTCTTTCCTTTTTTGTTTGAAAATATTCAAAATAAAATGTTGGAAAAAATAATATGCATGAATCTGTGACTCAGTAGTTAAGAATTTACCTTGATATACTGGTGCATGTCCACAAAGATATAAACACACAGATATTCATTGCAGCATTGATAGTAGTAATGAAAGATTAGATACAACCCAAATGTCTTTCATTAGGGAACTGGTTATACGAATAGCTTTTCAGTGGAATGATATGTGGTCATTTTTTTTTAAATGAGGCAGATATATTTGTCTCCAAGTTGTATATTAAAAAAGCAAGGTGCAGCATATTTTTGCATAATTTTTATATATGCATAATGTATCTCTGAAAGGATACAGAGGAAACTGGTTAAGATTGGTTTCTTCTAGAGAGGAAACTTGGTAGGGTGGGAGTGATGTGATCCTGATGGGGAGAAAAACTTTCACTGTGTAATTGTTGGTATTTCCCTTGATGGCAGGGAAAGGAGAGGAGTTAGTTTTTAAACAAAAATGGATCATGTTGTACACACTTGGAAGCAGTATAGTATCTTGGTTAGGAACTTGGTCTCTGAAATGAAACAAAAGTTGACAGTCAATTGAGTCCTATTTCCACTATGTATTAGTTTCATGGCTTTAGGCAAATATTTAACTTCTGTAAGCCTCAGGCAGAAAATAGAGGTAACCACCTCTTAGAGTTGTTGTGAAAGTTGAATGTATAATTCATGTAAAATATTTTATTTATAAGCTCTCTTTGTATAGTTCAAATTTAGATTAATTATCATTTTTACTCTCTAAAATATGGTTTTGGGTTCTTAAAATCATAATCTTCACCCACTTATTATTTAGACTCCCTCCAAGCCTTCTTTAAAATGTTTATCTTTCTTTTTCCAGATGCCTAGGTTTATACATTTAAACACAGCACCAATTAGTTACCTGTAGAATTAGAAGTCTGAGGATTTTCATTAAAACAAATATCAATCAAAATTCTTCCATTTTAAAACATTCTGGTGCCTCACTTAGTTGAAAACTAGCCTAGGACTGATTTGTGGTATTATTTTTATGTTTTAGAAATCAAAGTGCTTCTTGATTCCTAAGCAGGAGTAGGACTCTTTGGGAGTAAGGGGGTCAGTTAGTCACTATGGCTGCCTATAAAGCCTGTAGTGATAATTGACTAGCTCTATACCTTTATTCTCTTTTTCCTCAGGACTTCATATTATCCACAGTCTAGATGAAGTTAATTTCATACAGAACCTTGTGTTTTACATTGAAGCTGCATATAAAACTGCTGTAAGTACTCATTTTGGAATGAATTTTAAACCTGTGATGTTTTAAATATACTGAACAACCTATTGCTTCTCCTAAGGCTGCCGCTCATAGTGAACCAGTCTATAAGGCTTCTGGCAGAAGTTGCCTTCAGCCTCTTTCGTTACTAAGCTCTGTCGTCCTTCTAGCATTTATGGTTAAATGGGAGCAGAATAGCTAAGGAGTATTATCGGTCAGTTAGCTACTTAGAAATAAAGTTTAGTTGTGTGTTTAATATCATCTGTAGACATTGATTCAGTGCTTACTATACAAAAATAATTACTCTTTTTTACAACTACCATATGAGGTGGGTTTTTAATTAAGTCATTTTTTAATGAGGTCATAATATATTTAACATCTCTCTCAGAAATTACTATTCTTCATTGCACGATGCTCATTGTGTTGAAAATGGCTGTGTCATATACAGTTCAGTGTTTTACTCATTTAATTGTTTTGGTTTGGTTAGTTGTTTTTTCAGGTGTGAGGGAAAATCTGGAGCCTGTCCCTCCTTATTTACCAGCAGTGAAGTGAAAGTCGCTCAGTCGTGGCTGACTCTTTGCAACCCTATGGACTGTAGCTCACCAGGCTCCTCTGTCCATAAAATTCTCCAGGCAAGAATACTGGAGTGGGTAGCCATTCCCTTCTCCAGAGAAGGGTAATACTAATATAGACATATTTGGTGCAAACATATTATTTGTTGATAGATTTTTGTTTTCTGATACCATAAGCCTGCTGTGATGCAGGGTTAAAACCAGGGTTTTCTGACCTCTATTGTAGCCAAGGTTGCAGCAGTAGAATTAATGATATTTGTGCCTTCTCATACTCTAATCTTTGCTGCACAAACTAGGGTAGAGCTGGGTTTAGGGGCAGATGAGACTCACTATGGGATAAATATGGCTTACCTTTCTGAAACTTCATCTTTTGACACAGAGATTTGATATTAAAAGTAACTTAAGGTAAATACCAAAATAAATACAGGTGTGTGTGTGCATGTGCAAGCATGTGTGTGCATATGAGTATTTCCAAGTTCTGTTCAATGAGAGAGCCTAGATGCCTGACACCACAGTGGCAATGAGCGCTGGTACTCAGGTCTTGAATGTAACTATCATTCTCTAATAAAAGGAATGAAAATTCCTTGTAAAAGTGGTTGATTCCATTGGGACAGGGAAAATACAAGATGAGACTGTATTTGAGCATCTTATGACAGAAAGGGAGGAAGTGTTTTTGAAAATGGAGCATGTTAAAAGAAAACAGGAGCCAATTTAGAAGAACTCCCAATGGCCAGAGCTGGAACAATTTGAGCAAAATAAATAATAGTAACATTTTATTACAACCCAGAGAATAAATTGAATATCTCTAAGTTCATACTGATATAAATAAATAGCTGAGTAAAAAATGAGGGAGAAAGGATAGTACTTCCTTAGAGAAGGACTGTAATTAATAAGTGTAGAGGTAATAAAGGAACTAGAAAATCACCATTGAAACACCACTATGATTGTTGCAGGGATAATTCACTGATGGATGCTAAATTAGTGGATGGATATTCAAGGAGAAACAAGATATTTGCACAGTCATAAAGTTTATCTCTGAAGATATATATTAATTACAGGCATATCTCATTTCACTGTTTCACTCTCTTGAACTTAGCAGTTACTTGTGATTTTTACAAATTGAAGGTTTGTGACAACCCTATGTCAAGTAAGCCTATTGGTGCAATTTTTTGAACAACATTTGCTCATTTCATGTCTCTGTCACATTCCGGTAATTCTTGCAGTATGTCAAATCCTCCACCAGCAAAAAGATTTTGATTCACCCAAGTCTCAGATAATGGTTAGCATTTTCTAGCAATAAGATATTTTTAAATTAATGTATGTACATTGTTTTTTTAGACTTAGTACTGTTATAAACTTAATAGACTACAGTGTAGTATAAATATAACTTTTATATGTACTGAAACCAAAAAGTCATATGACTTGCTTTAATGCAATATTTGCTTTATCGCTGTGGTCTGTAACTGAATCCACAGTATCTCCAAAGGATGCTTGCAATTAGTATAATAATATAATAGGAAAATGATAACAGTAGAATGGAGAAACTCTGTAGACACTACCTTAACCAAGTGATGAAGGTTGTTACAAGTAATAAGACATCAACATTGTGTACCCCTGATATGATGCACTAAGAAGGAGCATAATGTTTATAGAATTCTAGTATTCTTGCCAAAAATGCATAACCTCAATCTAATCAAGAGAAGATATCAAGGAAACCCAAATTGAGGGAAATCTATTAAATATATGACCATTAATCTTCAGAAGTGTCAAGGTATAAAAGACAAGGCTTGAGAAACTGTAACTGGAAGAGATTTAAGGAGACACGACAAATGCAGCATGGTATTCTGGATTGCATCCTGGAATATAGAAAGGCTCTCAGTGGAAAAACTGGTGAAATCCTATGAAAGTCCATAATTACTAATATTTTACTCATGTAAATTTCACTTTGACAATTGTACTATGGCTATGTCAAGTGTTAACATTAAGGGAAGCTGAGTGAAAAGTGTATAGGAACTCACTGCTATTCTTGAAACTTCTCTGTTAATCTAATGTTATTTAGAAATGAACAAGTTTTAAAAAGTAATTTTAAATGTTATCTTTGTATTATCGAGGAGATGTATAGCACTATGGTTAAGAATGTAGGCTTTGGAGAACTTGGACTCTAATTTTAGCCCTGTCATTCATTAACTATGTGACCTTGGGTGAGTTGCTTAACCTCTCTTTGCACCTCAGTTTCATCTATAAAATGTAAGGATTAAGGATGATAATAATGTAAAGTGCCTAAGTAAGTTCTTGGTACATTGTCATTGCCAATAGAGAATAAAATTAGAATGGATATTTAAGATAAAATATTTGAGTTGATGTTTAGGCTCTGTTTCTTAGACCCCCTAGATATCCGCTTTAATGAAAAATTTTGATAAGGACCTCTTTAGATGAACTAAGTTACAGTTCTTAGCCATCAAGGTATCTTCTAATTTCTTTGAGTCCCCAAGAGAATTGAAAGCTAGTGGGGAAATAGTTATAGGGGGAACTCAACTCCTTGGCCTCTCCTTAATAAGCATTGTGGGCAAACGTATGTATGGCAAGTTAGCTAATATTTATGCCTTTTATTCAAGGGTTGTATATCTAGTAAGCATTTAGTAGTGGTGACTTGCTAATGGTGTGTTGGTTATTTTATGCCAGGACTTTGGGATATGGGAACGTGGAGACAAGACCAATCAAGGAATCTCAGAATTGAATGCCAGTTCAGTTGGAATGGCAAAGGTAATTTTCCTCACTCTGCTTTTACCAAATGTGGGATAAGTTTCATACACTTTCGCCATAAAGCCTTAACATGAATGTGGACCATCATCAAATTAATTGATCTTTTAAACCATGGGCAGTGTCCAGAGTCTCCCATATAATTATGGGCATGTAGGTAAAGACTTCTTTCATAAGCTCTAGATTTGTATGTACAACTGCTTTTGTAGCATATCTCTATTTACATATCCCACAAGGATTTCAGAAAACATGTCTTAAACTAAAATCATCTCTACCACAACAAAAACAAACAAAAGGAGGCTTATTTTCCCTTCCACACACCAAGTTGACAAAGCTTGATATCAGGAAACCATCTCTCAATTCTCCACCCCACTCACTCTCCTGAATCCCCTATACTGTTATCTTCATCATTATTACTATCTTCCACTTGGCTTCATCTTATCCTTCCTACTGCTACTGCCTTAATTTTAGCTTTTATCTCTGAAAGCAGCAAGAAGGCATAAAACTGGATAGCAGGAATAAGATCAAACATATCCATTATAATGATAAATATACATGACTTAATTTGTTTCTCCTACCTAAAAGCAAAGACATAGGTTTATTTAAAAAACAAAGAAAGGAAATTCAGTCTATACCTATACCACTTCTAAAAGCTCTAAGACAGCAAATTGCCACAGAAAGATTTAAATCAGAAAGATGGACAAAGTCTGGCCAAAATAAACAAAAAAGAGTACAGGTGACTATGAATTCAAATGAAGTACAATTTAAAGCCAAAAGTATTACATGGAACAAAGGGGACAAAGGGGGTCAAGATAGAATGAGAAAGTCTGGCCTGGAATGTAGTTTCAATTAATACAGAGCAAAATGTATTAAAAATACAAGGCAAAATAGAAACAGTTATAAGGGGACAGCTTAACCCTAAGAGGCAATGACAGATAAAATAAAACCAAAAATAAGATTATAGAAAATTTAAACTATATAATTAATGTGGTTTAATAAATTTATATGTAATTTTGTCCTTATAAAATATGCATTCCCTGGGTAAATGTTTTTCTTTTTAATGTATTTTTGATTACCAAAATGATACAGATATTGAGCCTATTTTTAAAAATTAAATCATATTCTGAATTTACCTCTATGATGTTTTAAATACAGCAGCCTCAAATTTTACTGAACAACATAACCAAACATCTTCTTTCATACAGATAGTCTAATTCAATGTTTTCAGTTGCCACACAAATTTAATAATTACTCTGTTGATGATAATGCTTTAGTGAGGATCTTTGTACATACATCCTGGTGAACCTGCATGAATATTTTTGTAGGATAGATTCCTAAAAGTGAAACCATTGGGTTAAGGGATGTACACTTTAAAACTGCCCTCCAAAACAATTTCCACCAGTTTACATTTTCCCCATTCATATATGATGGATATGGGCGTCTCTGGTGGCTCAGACAGTAAAGCATCTGCCTGCAATGCAGGAGACCTGGGTTTGATCCCTGGGTAGGAAACATCTCCTGGAGAAGGAAATGGCAAGCCACTCCAGTAATCTTGCCTGGAAAATTTTATGGACGGAGGAGTCTGGTAGGCTACAGTCCATAGCATCACAAAGAGTTGGACATGACTAAGCAACTTCATATGATGGATATATGCCATCATGTGCCATCTGTATCATTTTCCTCAAACCCTCACTAACTCTGAATATTATCAATATTTATGAGTAATTTGATTTAAAAAATTTTAACCACTGAAACATTTTTCTACATTTTATTTTGAAATCATTTCAGACTTTGGGAAACTTGTAAGGACTGTGCAAAGAATTCCCATATGCCCTTCATTCAAGTTCCCTACTTGTTAACATTTCTTTGTTCTTTCTGTTTACACATACACATAATTTTTTCCTGAACCAGTTGAGAGTAAATTGCAGACATGATGTTTCATGCCTCCTAAATATTTCAGTATAAATTTCCTCAAAGACAGTCCCATCACCATGGTCCAATCATCAAAATCAGGAAATGAACACTGGCATCATACTACCTCATAATCCAAAGATCCCATTCAAATTTCTTTAATTGTTCCAATAATATAATTTATAGCCAAAATCAAAAACAAACAAAAACCCTTATGATTTAGAATCCAATCCAGGGTAACATGTTACATTTAGCAGATGAATGGATAAGGAAGCTGTGGTACATATACACCATGGAATATTACTCAGCCATTAAAAAGAATTCATTTGAATCAGTTCTAATGAGATGGATGAAACTGGAGCCCATTATACAGAGTGAAGTAAGCCAGAAAGATAAAGAACATTACAGCATACTAACACATATATATGGAATTTAGAAAGATGGTAACGATAACCCTATATGCAAATATCTCTTTGGATTTCTTTAACTTGGAATAATACTTCAGACTTGACTTACCTTTTATGATCTTGGCATTTTTAAAGATTATAGGCCAGTTGTTTTATAGGATGTCCTTCAGTTTGATTTTGTGTGATATTTCCTCATGGTTTGATTCAAGATATGCATTTTTGACAATAATACCACAGAGATAATGACACGTCCTCAGTACATCATCAGGAAGTACAGCTGTGGATTTATCTCATTACTGTTTATGTTAAGTTTGATGACTTCATTAAGGTGGTATCTGCCATATTTCTCTGCTGTAAATTTGCTATCTTCCCCTTGTAATTGTTAAGTATTTTGTTCCTGGATGATATCTGCACAACCCATTAGGTGTCAGTTAGACATGATTTCTCAAAGGAAGCTTTCCAGAATTACCTGTATCCCAAAGATTAAGTCAGTTCTGTCTCATAATTGAGGAGCTACAAATAACTAATAAATATTTGAAAGAATATTCAACTTTGTTAGCAAATTAATGCAACTGACTCACCATTTTTCTATCAAATTAGGAAAAATTTCAAAGGTAATACTTGGTTTGCATTAAAGAAGTTAGTACACAGCTGGTGTTAGTTATATTAGTACAAACTGCATGGAAGGGAATGTAGCATTATGTCTTAAAAATTGTTTATACCCTTTGACCCAGAAATTCTATTACAGGGAATTAATGCTTAAATGATAACTCATTCTACTCTGTTTTTATGAGTTTAACTTTTTTTAGGTTCCACACATAAGTGATATAATATTTGCCTGACATCTCATTTGGTATAAAGCCCTCAAGGTACATCCAAGTTGTCATAAGTGGTAGGATTTCCTTCTTTCTTATGGCTGAATGATAATCCATCACACACACACACAGAGGCAGGTGAGCACACATATACTTCACATCTTCTTTATCCACTCATCTGTTGATGGACACAAATTATTTCTCTGTATCGTCAATGATGCTGCAGTAAACAGGAGTGCATATTTTTTGATATCCTGTTTTTATTTCCCTTGGATATATACCCAACAGAGAAATTGCTGGATCATATGGGAGTTCTATTTTTTATTTTTTTAGTAACATCCATAGTTATTATTTTCCATAGTGCTGAAACAACTTGCATTCCTATCAAGTGTGTACAAGGCTCTCTTTTATCCACATCTTCACCAATACTTATCTTTTCTATGATAACCATTCTGAAAGATGTGAGGTGATTGTGGTTTTGACTTGCATTTCCCTTTTGATTAGTGATGTTGAGCATCTTTTCATGTTCCTGCTGGCCATTTCTGTGTTCTCTTTGGAAAAACTGTGTAGTCAATTCCTTTGCCCATTTTTAATTGAATTATTTGTTTTTTTGTTATTGAATTGTATGAGTTCTTTATAAATTTTTTATATAAACTTCTTATTAGATATGTGTTTCACAATAAGTCTCTCCCATGCTGTGGGCTGCTTTATATCTTTTGTTTTTCCTTTTCTTTTTTTAATTTATTTTTTTATTGAAGAATAATTACAGAATTTTCTTTTTTTCCTGTCAAACCTCAACATGAATCAGCCATAGGTATACATATATCCCCTATCTTTTGAACCTCCCTCCCATCTCCCACCCAATCCCACCCCTCTAGATTGATACAGAGCCCCTGTCTGAGTTTCCTGAGCCATACAGCAAATTCCCTGTTGGATATCTATTTTACATATGGTAATGTAAGTTTCCATGTTACTCTTTCCATACATCTCACCCTTTCTTCCCCTCTCCCTATGTCCACAAGTCTGTTCTCTATGTCTGTTTTTCCATTGCTGCCCTGGGAATAAATTCTTCAGTACCATTTTGCTAGATTCCATATATATGCATTAGAATATGGTATTTATCTTACTCTTTCTGAATCACTTCACTCTGTATAATAGGTTCTAGGTTCATCCACCTCATCAGAACTGACTCAAATGCATTTCTTTTTATGGCTGAGTAATATTCCAGTGTGTATATGTACCACAACTTCTTTATCCATTCATCTGTCGATGGACATCTAGGTTGCTTCCGTGTGCTAGCTATTGTAAATGGTGCTTCAGTGAACAATAGGATACATGTGTCTTTCCATTTTGGTCTCCTCAGGGTATATGCCTAGGAGTGGGATTGCTAGGTCATGTGGTGGTTTTATTCCTAGTTTTTCTAAAAGAATCTCCATACCATCTTCCACAGTGGCTGTATCAATTTACATTCCCACCAAGAGTGCAAGAGCATTCCATTTTCTCCACACGTTCTCCAGCATTTATTGTTTGTAGACTTTTAGATGATGGCCATTCTGACTGGTGTGAGGTGATAGCTCATTGTAGTTTTGATTTGCATTTCTCTAATAATGAGTGATGTTGCGCATCTTTTCATGTGTTTGTAAGCCATCTGTGTGCCTTCTTTGGAGAAATGTCTGTTTAGATCTTTTTTCCATTTTTTTGGGCTGTTTGTTTTTCTGGCATTGAGTTATATGAACTGCTTGTATATTTTGGAAATTAATCCTTTGTCAGTTGTTTCATTTTCTATTATTCTCTCCCATTCTGAGGGTTGTCTTTTCATCTTGCTTACAGTTTCCTTTACTATGCATAAGCTTTTAACTTTAATCAGGTCCCACTTGTTTACTTTTGGTTTTATTTCTGTTACTCTAGGAAGTGGGTCATAGAGAATCTTGCTTTGATTTATGTCCTTGAGGGTTCTGCCTATGTTTTCCTCTAAGAGTTTTATAGTTTCTGGTCTTATATTTAGGCCTTTAATCCATTTTGAGTTCATCTTTGTGTATGATGTTAGGAAGTGTTCTGACTTCATTCTTTTACATGTAGCTGTACAGTTTTCCCAGCACCATTGATTGAAGAGGCTGTCTCTGCCCCACTGCATATTCTTGGATCCTTTGTCAAAAATAAGGTACTCATAGGTGCAGGGTGCATGGGTTTATTTCTGGGCTTTCTATCTTGTTCCATTGGTCTATGTTTCTGTTTTTGTGCCAGTACCATACTGTCTTGATGACCGTAGCTTTGTAGTATAATCTGAGGTCAGGAAGGTTGATTCCTCTAGCTTCATTCTTCTTTCTCAAGACTGCTTTGGCTCTTCGGGGTCTTTTGTGTTTCCATATGAATTGTGAAATTTTTTGTTCTAGTTCTGTGAAAAATGCCGTTGGTAATTTGATAGGGATCACATTGAATCTGTAGATTGCATTTGGTAGTATAGTCATTTTCACATTATTGATTCTTCCTATCCAGGAACATGGAATATCTCTCCATCTGTTTATGTCATCTTTGATTTCTTTCATTAGTGTCTTATAATTTTCTGTGTACAGTTCTTTTGTCTCATTAGGCAAGTGTGTTCCTAGATATTTAATTCTTTTTGTTGCAATGGTGAATGGGATTGATTCCTTAATTTCTCTTTCTGGTTTTTCATTGTTAGTATATAGAAATTCAAGTGATATCTGTGTATTGATTTTGTATCCTGCAACTTTGCTAAATTCACTGATTAGCTCTAGTAATTTTCTGATATTATCTTTAGGGTTTTCTATGTACAGTATTATGTCATCTGCAAACAGTGAGAGCTTTACTTCTTTTCTGATCTGGATTCCTTTTATTTTTTTCTTTGATTGGTGTAGCTAGGACTTCCAGAACTATGTTGAATAATAGTGGTGAAAGTGGACACCCTTGTCTTGTTCCTGATCTTAGGGAGAATGCTTTCAGTTTTCACCATTGAGAATAATGTTTGCTGTAGGCTTAGCATATATGGCCTATACTATGTTGAGGTAGGTTCCTTCTATGCCCATTTTTTGAAGAGTTTTGATCATAAATGGGTGCTGAATTTTGTCACAGGCTTTTTTCTTCATCTATTGAGATTATCATATGGTTTTTATCTTTCAATTTGTTAATATAATGTATCACATTGATTGATTTGCATATATTGAAAAATCCTTGCATTCCTGGAATAAAACCAACTTGATCATGATGTATGGGCTTTTTGATGTGTTGCTGAATTCTGTTTGCTAAAATTTTGTTGAGGATTTTTGCATCAATATTCATCACAGATATTGGCCTGTAGTTTTCTTTTTTTGCGTTGTCTTTGTCTGGTCTTGGTATCAGGGTGATGGTGGCCTCGTAGAATGAGTTTGGAATTGTCCCTTCCTCTACAATTGCACTCATCTCACACGCTAGTAAGGTAATGCTCAAAATTCTCCAAGCCAGGCTTCAGCAATACGTGAACTGTGAACTTACAGATGTTCAAGCTGGTTTTAGAAAACACAGAGGAACCAGAGATCAAATTGCCAATATCTGCTGGATCATCAAAAAAGCAAGAAAGTTCCAGAAAAACATCTATTTCTGCGTTATTGACTATGCCAAAGCCTTTGACAGTGTGGATCACAATAAACTGTGGAAAATTCTTAAAGAGATGGGAATACCAGACCACCTGACCTGCCTCTTGAGAAACCTGTGTGCAGGTCAGGAACCAACAGTTAGAACTGGACATGGAACAGTAGACTGGTTCCAAATAGGAAAAGGAGTATGTCACAGCTGTATATTGTCACCCTGCTTATTTAACTTATATGCAGAGTACATCATGAGAAACGCTGGGCTGGAGGAAGCACAAGCTGGAATCAAGATTGCCGGGAGAAATATCAATAACCTGAGATATGCAGATGATACCACCCTTATGGCAGAAAGTGAAGAAGAACTAAAGAGTCTCTTGATGAAAGTGAAAGAGGAGAGTGAAAAAGTTGGCTTAAAGCTCAACATTCAGAAAACTAAGATCATGACATCTGGTCCCATCACTTCATGGGAAATAGATGGGGAAACAGTGGAAACAGTGAGAGACTTTATTTTGGGGGGCTCCAAAATCACTGCAGATGATGACCACAGCCATGAAATTAAAAGACGCTTACTCCTTGGAAGGAAGGTTCTGACCAACCTAGACAGCATATTATAAAGCAGAGACATTACTTTGTCAACAAAGGTCCATCTAGTCAAGGCTATGGTTTTTCCATTAGTCATGTATGGATGTGAGAGTTGGACTATAAAGAAAGCTGAGCACCAAAGAATTGATGCCTTTGAACTGTGGTGTTGGAGAAGACTCTTGAGAATCCCTTGGACTGCAAGGAGATCCAACCAGTCCATCCTAAAGAAAATCAGCCCTGAGTTTTCATTGGAAAGACTGATGTTGAAGCTGAAACTGCAATACTTTGGCCACCTGATGTAAAGAGCTGACTCATTTGAAAAGACCCTGATGCTGGGAAAGATTGAGGGCAGGAGGAAAAGGGGACATCAGAGGATGAGATTGTTGGATGGCGTCACTGACTCAATGGACATGAGTTTGGATGAACTCTGGGAGTTGGTGATGGACAGGGCGGCCTGGTGTGCTATGATTCATGGGATCACAAAGAGTATGACACGACTGAGCAACTGAACTGAACTGAACTGCAATTTTCTGAAAGAGTTTTAGAAGGATAGGCATTAGCTGTTCTCTAGATGTTTGATAGAATTCTCCTGTGAGGCCATCTGGTTCTGGGCTTTTGTTTTTTGGGAGATTTTTATTTTATCACAGCTTCAATTTCAGTGCTTGTAATTGCGTTCTTCATAATTTCTATTTCATCCTGGTTCAGTCTTGGTAGATTGAATTTTTCTAAGAATCTGTCCATTTCTTCCAGGTTATCCATTTTATTGCCATATAGTTCATAATAGTCTCTGATAATCCTTTATAATTCTGCATTGTCTGTTGTAACCTCTCCTTTTTCATTTCTAATTTTGTTGATTTGATTCTTCTCTCTTTTTTCTGATGAGTCTGGCTAAAGGCTTGTCAATTTTGTTTATCGTCTCAAAGAACCAGCTTTTAGTTTTATTAATCTTTACTATTCTTTCTTTCATTTCTTTTTCATTTATTTCTGCTTGGATCTTTATGATTTCTTTCCTTCTACTAATTTTGGGCATTTTTTTTGTTCGTCTTTTCCCAGTTGCTTTAGGTGTAAAGTTAAGTTGTCTGTTCAGTGTTTTTATTGTTTCTTGTGGTAGGGTTGTATTGCTATTAAATTCCATCTTAGAACTACTTTTGGTGTATCCCATAGGTTTTGAGTTGTCGTGTTTTCATTGTCATTTGTTTCTAGAAATTTTTTTATTTCCCTTTTGATTTCTTCAGTAACCTGTTCATTATTTAGAAACATGTTGTTTAATCTCCATGTGTTTGTGTTTCTTACAGTTTTTTTCTTGTAATTGATGTCTAGTCTCATAGCCTTGTGGTCAGAGAAGATGCTTGATATGATTTCAGTTTTCTTAAATTTACTGAGGTTTGGTTTGTGACTCAAGATGTTGTCTATCCTGGTGAATGTCCCATGTGCACTTGAGAAGAAGGTATATTCTTTTGCATTAGGATGGAACATCCTGAAGTTATCAATGAGATCCATCTCATCTGATGTATCATTTAAGACTTGTGTTTCCTTATTAATTTTCTGTTTGATGGACTGTCCATTCATGTGAGTAGGGTGTTAAAGCTTCCTACTATTATTATGTTACTGTCAGTTTCTCCTTTGATGTCTGTTAGTATTTGTCTTATGTATTGAGGTGCTCCTATGTTGGGTGCGTAGATATTTACAATTGTTATGTCTTCCTCTTGGATTGATCCCTTAATCATTATGTAGTGTCCTTCCTTATCTCTTGTAATCTTCTTTATTTTAAGGTCTATTTTGTCTGATATGATGATTGCTACTCCAGGTTTCTTTTGCTTCCAATTTGCATGCATATTTTTCCATCCTCTCACTTTCAGTCTATATGTGTCTTTAGGTCTGAAGTGGGTTTCTTGTAGACAGCATATATATGGGTCTTGTTTTTGTATCTATTCAGCCAGTCTGTGTCTTTTGGTTGGAGCATTTAATCCATTTACATTTAAAGTAATTATTGATATATATGTTCCTATTGCCATATTCTTTATTGTTCAGGGTTGATTTTGTAGATCTTTTTCCTTCTCTGGTATTTCTTGACTATATGAGTCCCTTTAACATTTGTTGTAAAGCTGGTTTGGTGGTACTGAATTCTCTTAATTTTTGCTTGTCTGAAAAGCTTTTTATTTCTCCATCAATTTTGAATGAGGTCCTTGCCAGGTACTGTAATCTTGGTTGTAGATTTTTTTCCCTTTCAGTACTTTAAATATATCCTGCCATTCCCTTCTGGCCTGCAGAGTTTCTGCTGAAATATCAACTGTTAAGTATATGCGGGTTCCCTTGTATGTTACTTATTGCTTCTCCCTTGCTGCTTTTAATATTCTTTCTTTGTGTTTAGTCTTTGTCAGTTTGACTAGTATGTGTCTTGGTGTGTTTCTCCTTGGGTTTATCCTCTATGGGACTCTGTGCCTCTTGGACTTGATTCACTGTTTCCTTTTCCATGTTGGGAAAATTTTCAAATATAATCTCTTCAAAAACTTTCTCATACCTTTTCTTTTTCTCTTCTTCTGGGACCCGTATAATTTGAATGTTGGTGTGTTTGATATTGTTCCAGAGGTCTCTGAGACTATCCTCAGTTCTTTTCATTCTTTTTACTTTATTCTGCTCTTCAGAAGTTATTTCCACCATTTTACCTTCCAGCTCACTGATTCATTCTTCTGCTTCAGATATTCTGTTATTGGTTCCTTCTAGAATATTTTTAATTTCAGTAATTGTGTTGTTTGTCTCTGCATTTTTATCCTTTAATTTGTCTAGGTCTTTGTTAATTGATTCTTACATTTTCTCCATTTTCTTTTCAAAGTTTTTGATCATCTTTACTATCATTATTCTGAATTATTCTTCAGGTAGTTTGCCTATTTCCTCTTCATTTATTTGGACTTCTGTGTTTCTGGTTTGTTCCTTCATTTGTGTAGTATTTATCTGCCTTCTCATTTTTTTTAACTTATTGTGTTTGAGGTCTCCTTTTCTCAGCCTTCAAGGTTAAATTCTTTCTTCCTTTTGGTTTCTATCCTCCCAAGGTTGGTACAGTGGTTTGTATAAGCTGCGATTAGGGTGCAATTTGTGCTGAGTTTCTGTTTGTTTTTCCTCTGATGGGCAAGGCTAAGTGAGGTGGTAATCCTGTCTCCTGATGATTGGGTTTGTATTTTTGTTTAGTTTGTGGTTTAGATGAGGCGTCCTGCACAGTGTGCTACTGGTGGTTGGATGTTGCAGGGTCTTGTGTTCAAGGGGTTTTCTTTGTGTGAGTTCTCACTATTTTATACTCCCTAGGGTTAGTTCTCTGGTTGTCTAGGGTCTTCGAGTCAGTGCTGCCACTCCGACGGCTCAGGGCTTGATCTCTCTCCAAAGACCAATCTACCAACAGGAATTTCACCCAAAATGAAAGGGCCTTTACTTGAGTTCCAAAAGCCAGTGCACAAGAGCAGAATGAAAATCTCTGACTCAGTGAAACCTAGGTATTGCCTGCCACATGGACAGACCTTGGGTTGCAACAGATGACTGGAGGGTCTGTCTTTAGCAGTTCTTTTTCATCTTTTTGATTGTTTCTTTTGTTGTGTAGAAGCTTTTTAGTTTGGTAGTCCCTTGTATTGATTTTTGCTTTTGTTGCTTATAATTTTGGTGTCATATCTAAAAAATTCATTGCCAAGACCAATGTGAAGGAGTTTTATGGTTATCAAGTCTTTTGTTATTCCATTTTGAGCTAATTTGTGTGTGTGGTGTAAGATAGGGGTCCAATTTCATTGTTCTGTGTGTGATTATCCAATTTTTCCAAAATCATTTGTTGAAGAGACTAACCTTTTCTCATTGAGTGTTCTTGGCTCCCATATAAAATATTAACTGACTGTAAATACAGAGTTTTATTTCTGGGCTCTCTATTCTGTTTTATCAGTTTGTGTGTCTACTTTAATGCCTGTATCATACTGTTTTAGTTACTATAGCTCGGTAGCATAGTTTGAAATCAGGACATGTGATGCCTTCAGCAGTTTTTCTTTTCGATAATTGCTTTGGCTATATGGTGTCTTTTGTAGTCCCTTACAAATTTTAGGGTTTTTTGTGTGTGTGTGAAAAATGCCATTGGAATTTTTATACAGATTGCATTGGATCCATAGATGACTGGGTAGTATAGACAGGTTAACAATATTAATTCTTCTGATCCATGTACATGGGATATCTTTCCATTTGTTTTTGTCTTCAATTTCTTTCATCAAAGTATTGTAGTTTTCATTGTACAGATCTTTCACCTCTTTGGTTAAATCTATTCTTAAGTGTTTTATTGCTGGTGATGCTATTGTAAATGTGATACTTCTATTTATTTTTTAGATATTTTGTCATTACTGTACAGAAAACACCACTGATTTCTGTATTTTTGTTTTATATCCTGAAACTTTACTGAATTTGTTGATTAATTCTGATAGATTTTTGGTTGAGTCTAGGGTTTTCTGTATATGAGATCATATCATCCACAAATAATGACAATTTCGTTGCTTCCTTTCTGATTTGGATATCTTTTATTCCTTTTTCTTGGCTAATTGCTTTAGCTAGGCCTTCCAGTACTATGTTGAAGTAGGACTTCAGAGTGCTGAGAGGGGGCACCCTTGCCTTGCTTTTATCTTACAGGAAAACTTTGTTTTTCATCATTGAATTAGCTGTGGGTTTGTTGTATATGGCCTTTATTATGCTGATATGTGTTCCTTCTATATTGAATTTGTTGAGGGTTTTTAATCATGAAAGTATGACTACAACCTCCATCTCAAATGTCTCTGGGACAATTTGGGAGACCAAAAAAAAAAAAAAAAACTAAGAGACCCCTGTGAATAAAGAATGTCATTATATTTTCTGTTCTGCTAAACATATTTAAAATGACATCATGTGCATTGATATGATACCAGGATAGAGGGAGAAGAAATATACGTCTTTATAATGCTAAAGTTGTCATTTCCTCCTTTGTTCCTCAAAGGCAGCCCTGGAAGCATTAGATGAACTGGACCTGTTTGGTGTGAAAGGTGGGCCGCAGTCAGTTATCCATGTCCTAGCTGATGAAGTACAACACTGCCAGGTAAGAGGATAATGGACCATATTATAGAAAAATATATTTTTACTCAGACTCAAATTTAGCATGAGCTTTAGAATAAGAACTGAATGAGAATACATAATCTGATTTATTATCATGTGCCAAAAATGTCTTATTAAGCGTTCTATAGAGATAAACCTGATGTGGCATGAGCTATAACAGAGATAATAGTCCTGTTCTCTCACCCAACATTATAAAGGAATCCCATCACAGTGTATGAAATTATCCTCTATTGTATCTCCTTTTCTAAATATACCGAGAGAACAAGAGGTGATAGATTTTGAGTGTTCTTCTTGATAGTGGTTCTGAATATTTCTCTTGTCCCCATTGGCACTAGGGTTAGATGTTTGGAGATTAGACTGTTTACATGGTAAATGCATATCTTCAGTTTTGTTTAAGGTTACTTTATGTATTGAAAGATAAAGGTTCTTGTCATTGACAATATGGCTTTTCCCATCTTCTTCAAACCCTGATTGGACCCCCATGGTGTTCTAGTGAATATAATCTTACTTTCTAATTTTAAAAATGCATTCCCCATCCCAATTCCCCCTCCCACCTCCCTCCCCATGTAAATCCATGGCTTATTCATGTCAGTGTATGGCAAAAACCACTACAATATTGTAAAGTAATTAGCCTCCAACTAATAAAAATAAATGAAAAATAAATTTTAAAAATAAATAAATGAAAAATTTTCAAATGAGAAGATAAATTTGGGGGATATAGGAGCTAAGCTTTCTATATCCTTCTTCCCAGCAGCTATATTTATGCTTAAATAGTTATTAATGGAGCAACAGGATTGTGGGTGGAAAAATGATGCTTAGAGTATTCTTTATCCATTGACAGCTGCTTAAAAATCAGGATTAGGAAGCACTGAGAGAACGATTAAGACAAGGGATGATTTATAGAAGTAGCTAGTCTTCTAAGCTCTCACTATTGAATCATTTTTAGATTTTCATTTAAATTATCTTCTTCAACATAAATCTTTTGAAGTTAAAGCTATTAGTTTTATAATCCCAGGTCACTTACTAATGTGCTACATTTGACTTCCTTTCTTTCCTTTCTTTCAGTCTATCCTTAATTCAATACTCCCCCGGGCTTCAACATCTAAAGAAGTTGATGCTAGTTTACTTTCAGTTATTTCCTTCCCAGCCTTTGCAGTAGAGGATAACCAGTTGGTGGAGCTCACAAAACAGGAAATCATCACCAAGCTTCAAGTATGTCCATATGTGCCTTTCTTTTCTTTAGGGCTCTAATTTTAAGGCAAAATTAGTATCTTTGTGGGCCTTGAATATGACCTGTGTCAGTGATTTAACCAAGCAGTCAGAGTTAACATCACCAGTAATAAGTAATAGTAATATCATGTACATGCCCTGATACAGTGCACTGAGAAGTGCATAGCACCTCTGTGATGTCCTTCCCAAGAATGTAGTACCTCAAGCCAAAATCAGGGACATTCTACAAAATAGCTGGCAGATGCTGTTCAAAAATGCTGAGATGATGAAAAACAAGGAAAGACTGAAGAACGGTCACAGATTAGAAGAGACTGAGACATGACAGCTAAATGCAGTGGAACCCTAAACTGGATACTGGAACAGAAAAAAAGTGTTAGTGAAAAGCCTGGTGAAATCCAAATAAGTTATGTACTTTGGTTAGTAGTGTTGTACCAAGGTTAGTTTTTTAGTTTTGGTGAATGTCCTATGGGCTTTCCAGATGACTCAGTGGGAAAGAATATGCCTGCCCATGCAGGAGATGCAGGTTTAATTCCTGGGTCAGGAAGATCCCCTGGAGAAGCAAATGGCAACCCACTCCAGTATTCTTGCCTGGGAAATCCCATGGACAGAGAAGCCTGGTGGGCCACAAAAGAGTGGGACATGACTTAGCGACTAAACAACAGAAACAACAAAATGTTCTATGGTTATATAAGATATTAACATTAGGGGACAGTGGCTGAAGGAAATATGGGGACTCTGTACTGTTTTGGGAACTCTTCTGTAAGTCTCAAATTATCTCAAAAATTTTAAAATGTGTTTCCTTTAAAAAAAAACTGTAGTCTCATAAGAATTGTGTGAGCAGAACCACATAGGTTCATAATTGGGCTGTCATAGACTTATCTGATGGTAGAAAGCCATGGAGAAGTTAAATAAGAACTTTGCTTTAGGGAAGAGCCTATAACTTAGCCCTCACTTGAAATCACATTGCTGAAATTGGTTTCTGTTGCTGGGCTGATATCAGAGTTTTTTTAAATTATTTTTTAGGTATCATTTCTATGTTGTTGATAGGTTGGCACATGTAGCTTTTGCAGAGGATGCATTTCTTATTAATTACATTGCTGTACCAATGTACGTGCTTCTTGTTTCCTCTGCATTTCCAGGGTCGTTATGGTTGTTGTCGCTTTCTACGAGATGGATATAAAACTCCTAAAGAGGTAGGTTTGTTTTCCCCAAAATGAGTCCAAGATAGAACAGTCACTACTAACTGCAGCTTCATTCAGAGAAAATATGTATCTCATCAATATTACTTCAAATAATTACTAAATAGGCTAACAAAGACTGACGCTTGCTGCCTTTTTGGGGTTTAGTTGCCAGGTTTTCTCTGTGAGCTATTCCATATTAAATAAAATAGAGGAAAGTATATATCCTTCCACCTCTTGAAGTTGTTTAGTTTCAGGAAAGAGCTACTAATGGATGCTTAAATCACTGGATGAAAATTTTAGCAGAAACAGAATATTTACATAGTCTCAAAGTGTTCCCCCTGAAATATTCAATAATTACAAAGGAAAACTCTGTCAGTAGATCCTTTTGGATCCCTTCTACCTTTTGCAGTTGATTAAATCTAAACAGTACTTGATCTTGAAAAGTTAACTTTCTTTTGTTCCATTTGTCAAAAATTTTCCTTGGAAATATCAATGAAGAAAATTAAGTATTATTAAAAAGGGAATGAGTGATTGTCAACTACTTTGGCAATGTAAACATTATTTAAAGGCTCAGGTCAGCTGGTTGAGAGCCATTATAATTTTTTTTAATTACTGAGCTCAAACTCTTCTGGTTTACTTCCTCTCTTCCATGTTATACTTTAGGCCTTTTGACTTCTGCCCCCACTAATCTATTAAAATTGTACTCTGAAATATCATCATAATCTCCTAAGTAACCAATCTAGTAGCATTTTCTTAGTCCTTAGTCTCTTTTTTTAGATGAATTTAATTTTATTCAAATCATAATCCAAATTACAATGGATAGATAGTTTTATAATGGAATATAACTAGATTTTACTGATTTCACTATAGACCCTGAAAAAAAATACAATAAAAATAGGTTTGACATCTCTGTTACCTACCACTACATTTTCTTGAAATTCTTTTCCTCTTTTAATTTCCACAACTCAATGTCATCCTAATTTTTCTCCTCTTTCTGTTCTCCTTTACCAAACTGAGGATTTACCAAGTTTCTGTTCTTTGGTTGCCTGTTCATTGTATATAGGTACTACAGCTATAACTTGTGTTTCATGTGTCAAGTCTTCAAGGATGATTCCCAAACCTTCATCTCTTGCTGTCCTTCTAAACATTTTTATTTGTATGTTCTGCCACTACCTCAAAGTTAACAAGTACAAAACCGAACTCAAGGTTAATTACAAATTAGTCTCACTTCCTCATACATCTGCCTGTAGTATCATTTTTATCCTAGTTCTACTAGTTAGAATCATATGACAAAGTATTAGTCGCTCAGTCGTGTCCAACTCTTTGTAACCCCATGAAACTGTAGGCCACCAGGCTCTTCTGTCCATGGAATTCTCCAAGCAAGAATACTGGATTGGGTAGACATTCCCTTTTCCAGGAGATCTTCCCAACCCAGGGATTGAAGCCAGGTCTCTTGCATTGCAGACGGACTCTACTGTCTGAGCTACCAGTATTTGCTAAAGGAGGAGAGTGTGTATGTGAGCTGCCTTCTCTGAAACAAACTATTAGTGATGAAAGGCTGTGTTGTAATACCTCTGAACTAAAGATATAGTCTGATCTTGGAGTAATAAGACAGACTTTGTTTATTGTTTTTACTAGGATCCCAATCGTCTGTACTATGAACCAGCTGAGCTGAAGTTATTTGAAAACATTGAGTGTGAATGGCCATTGTTCTGGACATACTTTATCCTTGATGGGGTCTTTAGTGGCAATGCAGAACAGGTAATGGCGCTGGGGAAAGAGCTTTTCAGCAGATTGTTATTACGTCTTCCTCTTTCAGTTAATGACTGTGCTGACCTTATGCCCAAATGGAAGTCTTCCTAATAGGGAGGACACAGAGTTGTCTTCACAGGGGTCCCTGACCTCCAATGCCTGATGAGCCGAGGTAAAGCTGATGTAATGATACTAGAAATAAAGTGTGCAACAAATGTAATGCCTTGAATCATCGTGAAACCACCACATGCCCCTAGGTCTGTGGAAAAATTCTTTCCCACAAAACTGGTCCCTGGTTCCCAAAAGGTTGAGTACCACTTTCCTAGAGACTAATAGTTGAGGGTACTATGTTAGAGAATAGCACTGAAACATGTACACTACCATATGTAAAACAGATGAACAGTGCAAGTTCAATGCATGAAGCAGGACACCAAAAGCCAGTGCTCTGGGACAACCCAGAGGGACAGAGCAGGAAGGGAGGTGGGACGGGAGTTCAGGATAGGGGGAACATAAATATCTGTGTCAAATTCACATTGATGTATAGCAAAAACCGTCATAATATTGTTATCCTCCAATTAAATTAAGTGATTGAAAAAGGTAAAATTTTGACTACATCCCCATCCCCAACAAAAAGAGTTAAAAGACCTAGAAACACACTGCTACATTTTTAAATGGATAACCAACAAGGTCCTACTGGATAGCACAGGGAAATCTGCTCAATGTTATGTGGAAGCCTGGATGGGAGATAGTTTGGGGAAGAATGGATACATGTATATGTATGGCTGAGTCCTTTCACTGTTCACCTGAAATATCACAATATTGTTAACCAGCTATACCCCAATACAAAATAGTGTTTAATTTAAAAATAAGAGTTAGAAGACTTAGATATTGCTATCACTCAGACTTGACTTTTAGTAAATATAAAAAGCAGAATAGCAAGTCCTGTGTATTTGCCTTAGTCATCAGACATAGATACTTGAATTTACCTCCTGACTTTATATGTCTTTATAAAAAATAAATCTAAAAAAAATAAAATAAAAAATAAATCTTGGAAATGATGTTCTGACTTTAGCAAACAAAACAAAACAACAACCCAGTTATACCCTGTCCGCACACCCCAAAATACAGTCATCGTTGCTTTTTTAGCTACACAAATAAAGTAGTGCAGAAACCATTGTGGGAAAGCAGTGAGACTGGACAGTTTAATCAAGTAAGTTTAATGTCAGGCATTCTGCAAATTGGCTGTGTGCTAAACTTGGACATAAAAACAACACATTTGGAATTCATTTTACTCAGCTACGTAAAATACAGCTTTGTGTAATTTGAATGTTTTGGCCAATAGTAATCTGCAACTGCCAATGTGAGTTTAAATAATAGAGTTACACTGAAGTTTCAGGGGCACAAAGGGTTATTTCTCTAAGCTTTAGTAAATTATAGAGTATATTTTTAGAGCAAGAAAAACAATAATAGAAATAGCTGCCTTATCTTGACCACCCTATTTTGATTCTACCATTTTTTTCAGTCCTTCTCAAATTCCACAAAATTACTCATCAAAAACTGGGCTTGCTCAAAGAAAGTTTTATTTGTTAAATGTGCCAACTGAGTATAAAGCACATTTAGGTTTAAACTCTTGGGAGGAAGAAAAGAGTTGGAAGACCTGGATTCTTTTTTATTCTTTTCTTTTACCAACTTTGCTACTGACCACTGAGTAGCCCAAGTACTGTCATTGACTTCTTTAGTTTCTCTGTGCAGGCATACCTCAAAAATTCGCAGGTTCAGTTCCAGACCAGCATAAAGATTGCAAATATCTCAATAAAGCAAGTAATATGAAATTTTTTTGTTTCCCAGTACTTAAAAAAGTTGTGTTTATCCTACATTCTATTAAGTGTATAATAGCATTTTATGGCTACAAGAAAAAACAATGTATATACCTTAATTAGAAATAGTTTATTGCTGAAAAATAATAAGCATCATCTGAGCCTTCCATAAGTCATAATGTTTTGCTTTTACATGCTTTGAGATACTGTGAGAATTCCCACAAACATGACACAGAGACACAAAATGAGCAAATGCTGTTGAAAAAATGGTACCAGTAGACTTGCACAATACAGGGTTTTACAGTTTGTAAAAACAAACACAACAAAAAAAACGCAGTATCTGTGAAGCACAATAAAGTATAATAAGACAAGATATGCCTGTACATATGATGAGAATAATTTTTCTCTCTTCATTGAAGAAGTGTATAGCACTAAAATTCTTTGAATTCCACAGGTAAAGATGTAATACGTACAAGGTACAGTCAGTTTGGCTATAATGAGACACATACATTACCTAAAAATTACCATGCTCTGCATATTCGAGAAGTAAAAACTATAGGGCTTGTGCAAAAATGTGGTTTGGGAACAACACTTAAAAAGTTTCTCAGAAATATATACAAAATTATAGGAACCTAATAAAAACAGTACCACAAATAGACATTAGTGGCTTTAAAGCATTCATTCATTCCTCTTTCAAAAATTATATTCTGAGAAAATTATTTTGCAAGTAGCAAATATTTATGTACAATTCTGCTCATCACTATTACATTCATACAAATTAAGTCTGGTGATAATTTAAATGTTCAACAAGAAGGAAATATTAAATTAGAGATCACACATATAAAATATTATGCTACTATTAAAATATTTATTAAATTTAATATTATTATTAAAATTTTGGATTAACTTGTTTTATATTTCAAATATAATTTGTAGTGTTTGGTTTTCTCATAATTGAAAAAGCAGTACCACAACTTTATACATGTTAAATGTTTAAGAAATACATAAATACCACAAAGATATAGCCTTTGTACTTGAAAAACAGCTTAAGTTTGCTTGTGAATATGTGCACCTCACAGGGCTCCCATGCCTGCCACTCCATGTGCCAGAGGAAGAGAAGAAAAGAGAGATAGCATGAAAGTGAAAGTGAAAGTTGCACGGTTGTGTCTGACTCTGCAACCCCATGGACTGTATAGTCCATGGAATTCTCCAGGCTAGAATACTGGAGTGAGTAGCCTTTCCCTTCTCCAGGAGATCTTCCCAACCCAGGGATCAAACCCAGGTTTCCTGCATTGCATGCACATTCTTTACCAGCTGAGCCACAAGGGAAGCCCAAGAATACTGGAGTGGGTAGCCTATCCCTTGTCCAGGGAATCTTCCTGACCCAGGAATCGAACCGGGTTCTCCTGCATTGCAGGCGGATTCTTTACCAACTGAGCTATGAGGGAAGCCCAAGAGATAGCATAAGAGGGAAAAAAAAGAATATTAAGCAGAGAAGAAGAATAAAAATAGGCCGAGGAGGGAATAGAGGGGGAAATTAAGTAGAAGAAAAGGCACAGAGCCATGCAGCCAAAGTGACTGTAAGAGAGCAGCTGGAGAGTTGTAGAAGGAGAGTTACTTAAAATTGGATGGAAAGTTTTAACACCACATGTGGACTGTGTTTCATGGCTCTCCTGAGGTGTGTACATGTGTGTGTTTTGTGTATTCTCACAAGACTCCTTTCAGCTGAGTGCCTTCTCAGGTTGAAATTGTGCATAAGCAGATATGAAATTTATGTTATGCTCAAATCGTTCTCTAATATATCAAATGCATTGGAACACATTTGTGCTTTCAAAACAACTATTACAGCAGAACTGACTGTATATTTTTTTCCACCATAAATTATAGTTGTTTTTTTTTTTACTTTTTATGTATTACTAATCTACAGCAAATTGTTAAGCAAAAAATGTAAACTTGATCATAATAGAAACTTGATTTGGCAGGGACAATACAGTTTTAAAAGCAGTTACATGTACAGTCAATAAGCTGTACTTAGGTTAGTACATAGTGGACAAAAGTAGACCCATGGAGGCGGGTTGACTTGGGCTCAAATCTGAACTCAACCTTGCACTGGCTGTGTCATCTTCCACAAGCTCATAACTTCCTTGAGCCTTAATTTCCCTGTAAATAGGCTTTAGTTACACACACCTGGATGGTTATTAAAGTTAAATACACTAACATATGCAAAACTCCTAGCATATCTGACCTCTAATAAGCATTTAGTAAATTCTACTTCGCTTTCTTCTCCCTTTCTCTAGGTGAATACATTCCTTTACAATAGAACCTTCTTTTGCTACAACCCTTTTCTAGATCCCCAAAGGTAATTCTCTATAAACTTTGTTCTCCTTTTCTTTTATCTACAGGTTCAAGAATACAGAGAGGCTCTTGAAGCAGTCCTCATCAAGGGCAAAAATGGAGTCCCACTTCTGCCAGAGTTGTACAGTGTTCCTCCTGACAAGGTGAGCTGGACAGTGCCCTAATATGGAGCTGGGAGAAGAGGAGCAGTACCTCAAAAGGACTGCCTTGTCTGACTCAAATGAACTTTAATCTTTTGATTTTAATGTTCTAGAGCCTGTCTTTAGGTGTAGGACAATAAAAATATTATTTTATTCCTTTGAAAATAAAGTTTTAAAGCAGGCTTGGTTATGGCACTGTTACTGAGTGAGATGAGGGCAAGACCAAACCTTTCAATGGTAGTTTCATGGGTGTATATTTACCCTCAAACTCATCAAGATGCATATGCTAAATACATATGGCCTTTTTGTATGTCAGCTATATCTCAATTTTTAAAAATAAAATAAATTATTCAGAGATTAATTTTTTTTAGTCAAACTTTAAAGTTGAGAATGGCTTGGAGATCAGTAGGCTGAACTAGAGTGAAGTTCTGTGTGAACTCTCAGTATTTGATATTTTCTGCTGTGATATAGTCATCTGTGATTAATTGAGTAGATCAGGCTTGGAAAATGAAGTATGTCTCTATTTTCTCAAAATGCCAGTCGAGATTACTATTGTTCCTCATCTCCCATTGCAGAGCATTAGCTGGGGGAGAGATTCAGTCTTCCATGCTAGTGGGGTTGAATGGACTAAGCTCCTAGAAACATCAGCAGCATCACCTGAGAGCTTGTTATAAATGCAGATTTCAGGCCTTCCCTGACATCTACTCAGTCAGAATCTGTCTTTGGACCAGATCCTCAGGTGGTGCATACAGTTAGAGAAGTACTGTCCTAGACTGCAATCATAGTGCTTGACTTTGTAGTGTATTGCATATGTGACTGTTTTATAGAATATGAATCACAGTCCAGACTCACCCTTTTTGTTGTCTAGTAACTTAAACCCTCTTTTTCTTTATCTTGTTATCTTTTTTAATTTAGGTTGATGAAGAATATCAGAATCCTCACACTGTGGACCGGGTCCCCATGGGCAAACTGCCTCATATGTGGGGACAGTCTCTATACATTTTAGGAAGCTTGATGGCAGAGGTAAGGGGAAATTTCAAGGCTCTTCTACTTTTCTGCTTCAGTCACCATAACAAACAGATTTTGTCAGTAGCTCATTTGTGAGTGCAAGTTTCCCTGTGGCTCAGTCGTAAGAATCTGCTTGCCAATGCAGGAGACCCAGATTCAATTCCTGGGTCAGGAAGGTCCCCTGGAGAAGGAAATGACAACCCACTCCAGTATTCTTGCCTGGGAAAACCCATGGACAGAGGAGCCTGGCAGGCTACAATCCATGGGTTGCAAAAGAGTCAGACATGCCTCAGCAACTAAACAACAACAATATTTGTGAATAGCGTTTTGTATTCTGCCTTAATTACAAAATTTCCTCCAGTTCCTTAGAGTGGGAACATGGCCAATCCTTGGCAAAAATCTTTCCCCCTGGTAACCATGTCCCTCATGCTTGCCCAGGGCTTTTTACCCTGGTACTGTACTTGCTCTGAGATCGGTCTGGAAACGCCCCCTGGTGCCTTGTCTGGTGACTGTGAATGTAATTGTGCTTGGATAGTAATGATTTATCCTTGGTGGCTCAGATGGTGAAGAATCTGCCTGCAATGCAGGAGACCCGGATTCAATCCCTGGGTTACGAAGATCCCCTGGAGAAGGGAATGGCTACCCACTCGAGTATTCTTGCCTGGAGGATTCCATGGACAGAGAAGCCTGGTGGGCTATAGTCCATGGGGTCACAAAAAGTCAGACGTGAGTGAGCGACTAACACTTTCACTTTTTTTCAGTAATGACTTATAATGAAGTTAAGTGCTCACTTTTCCAAGCAACATAATGTTTCATTCTTTAATCGAATAAACTGATGAGGTAATTTTAGGTACCATGACAAGTGTTTATGAGCATCATAGTGTTTTGTTTGTTTGTTTGTTGATAAGGGGCCCTTTATAAATTCTTTACATTAAACTCTGCTGATCCAATTCTCAACGAAGCACTTAGGAATTTCTTACTTTATGTTCAGCTTATTTGTGACATTTTGAGCCATAAGAAGCTTTCCCTTTCTCAGAGTTTTCCAGATTTGTTGACAAATCTACTTCCCCATTATAGGTTATCATATAAGCTATAACCCAGGCATTATAGGATTATAACCCTATAATCCTAGAGCAGGGATCCTGAACCTCCAAGATCTAATGCCTGATGATCTGAGGTGAAACTGATGTAATACTAATAGAAATAAGTGAAAGTGAAAGTCGTGTCCGACTCTTTGTGACCCCGTGGACTATATAGTCCATGGACTGCTCCAGGACAGAATACTGGAGTGGGTAGCCTACCCCTTCTCCAGGGGAATCTTCCCAACCCAGGGATCAAACCCCAGGTTTCCCACATTGCAGGCAGATTCTTTAACAAGCTGAGCCACAAGGGAAGGCCCAATAAATGTAATGCGTTTGAGTCATCCTAAAACCATGCCCCCACCCCGGTCTGTAGAAAAATTGTCTTCCATGAAACCAGTCCCTGGTACCAAAAAGGTTGGGGACCACTGTCCTAGAGGATCTGGGGTGGGACTTAGCTTTCCTTTCCGAGCCAGAACCTTTGACTTGTTTATAAGTAACTTGTTTATTTTCTACAGCTGTTTTCTACAGCTGTTTTCTACAGGTATAATTGACATGGATCACTGTGAGTTTCAGATGTACAGCATAAAGGTTTATCTTTGGTTGACATTATTATAAATGTAGCAATAATGGGCAGAATTATTTGTTTAAAATCTTGGTGACTTCCTCATTCAATTAGAATAAATTAAATGCTATTTAAAAATGAGGAGATGAATGGTATTCTTAAGGGATAAGTGGATGAGTTCATCCCATTTCATCAGAGACTCAGGTCAAGTCAAAAGATATCTGCTGAAAAGAAAGCATAACGTGCATATGAGTAAATGTGAAAGCAACAGGACTAATGACTTAAATTATTGATTATAAGCATTGTGATCTGATTGTATAATCATGTGCATGCAGAGAAAATGAAGGTATAACTAGAAAACTTTCTGTTTATCTTTTATACCCCATCTATTTCCAAAAAAGAATTTGTGGCAACCACTAGAAATTAACTCCAGACAAAATTTAATTTGGATGTGAATTCAGGAGTTCAAACATTTTCATACAGTAAAGGTATTTGCTTTCTTTCCATACTTGCCTCTCACATGTTATGGTACACAGTTCTGGCACAGGTATGTTGTTTCTCCTCCAATATTAGCTTTCTTTGGAGATATAATAATCTGTCTTTTTTATGGATTTTCTTTAGGGATTTTTAGCTCCAGGAGAAATTGATCCCCTAAATCGTAGGTTTTCTACTGTACCAAAGCCAGATGTTGTGGTTCAAGGTATGTATTCTTATTCCCAGCATCTAAAAACTTATATTAAAGGTCTGATTTGGGCCAAAAAATGATGACTTTATTCTTTATGAAGTATTTTGTTAGGCTTACAAATGTATAGTATAAACTTGGTTCTGATTGGTTTCAAGATTGCTATTAATCTTACTTATGAGCAAATGTTTAATAAAGGATGTTATTTGACACTCTTAACCACTATCTTATTTCTGGAAACTCATTTCTTTTCACCATGATATATTATAGCCTCCTGATTATATCTCTGCTTTTGTTCTGAGAATTCCTTCTATGCTTTTTCTGCTAATATTTCTTTCTTCTCATATCCTCCTAATGGTTGTATACTTAGTCTTGTACACTTGTTATTTCTGTATTTACACCCTGCATGTGTTCACTAGGGCTGCCTCCTTCATAATAAATTTCTTTCATGGCTCCAACTATTACCTCTTTAGAAAATGTTCAAAACTTTAATTTTATTTTGCTCCTAGCAATTAACTTAAATTTTGAGGTTATCTACTTTATGCAAAACACTGGGCTAAGTTCTATAAACATGTTAAGAATTCTAGCCCTAATATATATAAAGGATCTTTATAGCTTATGCTTTAAATGCAAAACTGACCTTTTTTGTCTCCTTTCCAGCCTTTTACCTCTCCCAGTTCTCTCAATGATATCACTATTATGCTTAGTCTCCTAGGGTAGAAAACTCCAGATGACTTTTGACTCCCCCAAAACACTATCCAATATGATACTAGGTCTTCCTGTGAAGGGTTTCTCAGGTGGCTCAGTGGTAAAGAATCCGCCAGCTAATGCAGGAGACACAGGTTTGATCCCTGGGTTGGGAAGATTGCCTGGAGGAGGAAATGGCAACCCACCCCAGTATTCTTGCCTGGGAAATCCCATGGACAGAGGAGCCTTGCGGGCTACAGGCCATGCGGTCGCCAAGAGTCAGACACGACTGAGGTCATTTAGCACAGCACAGCCTCCTGTGAAGCTCCTCCAATATGTCTCCATTTCAATCCCAACCTCCATTGGAATTGATTCTGTATAGAAAAATAATCCTTTGTATTTTCTAAACCTTCTTATACTTGGCATCCTATGTGCTCATAAAGGTAGTCTTTGCTTATCAATGTATATGCATACTTCATTTTATTGTGCTTCACTTTATTGTGCTTTGCAGATACTGTGTTTTTTTTTTTTTTTTTTTTTTACAAATTGAAGGTCTATGGCAACCTTGTGTCAAGCAAGTCTGTTGGTACCATTTTTCCAAGAGCCTTTGCTCTCTTCATGTGTCTGTCACATTTTATAATTCTAGCAAAACTTCTAGCTTATCATTATTATTGTATTTGTTATAGCAATCTGGGATCAGTGATCTTTGATGTTACTACTATGACTTGTTGAAGGCTCAGATGATGGTTAGAATTTTTTAATAATAATAAAGTATTTTTAATTGAGGCATTCACATTGTGTTTTTAGATACAATACTGTTGCACACAATAAATTAAAGCATAGTGTAAACATAACTCTTTCTAAATTGTATTTATTTTTAATTTAGGTATAGTTAATTTGCAATGTTATGTTAGTTTCAAGTGTACAGCAAAGTGATTCAGTTGTGTATATATATGTATATATATATATACACACACACACACACATACATACATACATACAGATATATTCTTCTTCAGATCCTTTTCCATTATAGGTTGCTATAAGATATTGAGTGTAGTTCCCTTGTTTACCTATTTCATATATAGTAATGTGTATATATTAATCTCATACTCCTAATAGTTTATCCCCCCTCTACCCTGTCATCCCTTTTGGTAACCATAAGTTTGTTTTGTGTAAGCACAACTTTTATATATAGACTAGGAAGCTAAAAATTTGTGTGACTTGCTTTATCATGATATTCACTTTATTGCAGTGGTCTGGAACCAAACCTGTGATATCTCTGAGGTATTTAGTACATAAAGAACATTATATAAAAGACCATTACTCTCCATCCATGAGAAAGCTTGTTCCCCTTTGAAGCTTGTGCCATCTGGCTATATTAGTCTCCTGGTTACTCTCGTTCATTCATTTAAGACTTTGAGACTTGGCTTAAAGCCTCCTCTTATTCCTCAGTTCCTACCATAGTGATAGATTTCAACATCAGAGTAAGTGCCATCTAATATTTTAGCCTCAGAGTTCTTAGATATCCATAACCCTAGTGACCTTTCCCTCTACCACTACTCTACTCACTTTGAGGACCAAACTTTAGAATTATTTTACCTCAGATATTCCATTGCCAAAAGTCCCAATCCCACTGAAATGTTGTGAAGTAATTAGCCTCCAACTAATAATAAAATAAATAAATAAATAAATAAAATTTTTAAAACATAATAAAAAAAAGTCCCAATCCCCAGTCATAATTACATACTGTTTCAGTTTTCTCTCCCTACGCCATCCTCCAGTTACACTTTTGTCTATTTTCTCCTAGTCTGTCCTTCCCAGGCTTCTCTGTTGGCTCAGTGGTAAAGAATCTGCCTGCCAATGCAGAAGGCACAGGTTCAGTCCCTGGGTCACGAAGATTCCTTGGAGAAGGAAATGGCAACTGACTCCAGTATTCTTGCCTGGGAAATACCATGGACAGTGGAGCATGATGGGCTACAGTCCATGGGTCACAAAAGAGTCAGACACAACTTAGCAACTGAACAATGACAATATCCTTCCTTACCTTTCAGTTGGTCATCTAAATATCTTAATCATCAGTGCACCATACTTCTGCTATACCCACACAGGAAAATCATAGCTCCAGATCAACTTTCTTATTTTCTGATCCTATACCTGCCTTGCTAAAATTTTCTAGAAAAAAAAATCAAACAAGTGAGCATAGCAGTAGTGCTGTAAATCCAGTCTCCAACTCAACTAGGCCCACAGTGCTTCCTGTTAGTCCTTGTTCTTATTATTAGTCAGCATTTTCATTCTTCTCAACAACTCTACTGCTTATTTTCAGCCTCATTTTTGGCCTGCTACTTTATGCTGGATAATCTTAATGTTTTGATCTTTGTCAGTTTCCCAAACCCCAACCACAATTTTATTTATATCTTCACCCATTCTTACCTCTTTTTCTTTAGTCTCAGAGCAGTTGTTTTTTCTCCTCTTCAGCACCAACTATCCTTTCTGATGGTTGATCCTATTCTCTTTCCCACCCTTCCTAGAAACCTGCTCTTTCCTGTCATCTTCAAACTCTTCTCCTTTGGTTCTGATTTTTAGTACACTGACATCATCATCCTCTAGTTATCCTACTCTTCTTTTCTCATCCAAACTTCCACTTATTTATATTTCATTCATTCTGATGTCCTTTACAACTAGCTTATTATTCCTTTGAAAGTGCTTTTGCTTAAGTTATTGCCAAACTCAGTAGATATTTTTCAATCCATTTTTTAGTGGGTCTTTCTGTTTCACTTATTGTTTGTTTCTGAGACTCTTAATTCCTGTGTCTTCTGTGAGACCATACACTCTTAGATCTCCTTCAACCTGAATTTTATACTTTCTCTTTCTGGGCTTCCTCTTCTGCTTGCCCCTTAACTGTTATTCCTGGGAGTTTTGTACATAGGCCACTGTTCTTCTTACTCAGAATATTTGTTACTGTATCTCAGCCTCCTCTCATTGCTAACCTTTTCCCTTTTCCTGCCTCCTCACTTCTGCCCTCTCAGTAGATGACCTCACCTCCTATACCATAGAGAAAATATAAGCTATGAGACAAGAACCCCTTACTCCAGCCCCCAGGTTTTTCTTCATCTGCCCATTTCTTATATGTTGAAATTTCTGAAGGTTATGTTCTAGGTCCTTATTTCTTATTTTCTTTTTTTTTTTGTTTGTTTGATAAAAACAGTCCCACAACATTTATTGTCATCTGGTAATAACATAAGGGTGAGCAGAACAATATGAATACAAGTTTTAGAACTACATCTCTAACAAAGGACACCTAAAAAACCCAACGGTATTGCCAAACAATTTCTCACTTCATCTATCACTTCTAGTTGGAGACACTTTGGAGCAGAGTAATGTTATCTCCTTTTAGCATGATCCGATGCAGTTGTTTTCTTGACTTTGTTTTAGAATGAATCTCTTCTGCATCATCTAATACAAGGTTCATATACTCATCAAAACCAGTGATACAGCCCTCTATCCGCATATTCACTTGCTCATAAAGCCACACCTGAATCCGCCATCTATTTTGCAAGTATCTGAAGATGAGATTGATGGCCTGCACCATCACCTTCTGCACCTTCTGGCCCTGGCCCCGGTACGCCATGCTGGACACTCACAAGCACCACACTACTCCACCCTCTCTCTCAGAAAGCAACTTCCGGAACCTTTCTTATTTTCTATACATTCTCCTTGACCCATCTCATCTCTTTCTATGCTAATGACTTCTGCACTTTAAACTCAGAATGTCTAAAATTAATCAGTTGCACCCTCCTAGTTCTACATCACTCATGCCTGCTTTTCTCCCTATTTGCCTATGTCAGTAAATGGTACACTTTTCTCACAGTTACACAAATAACATTCTCAATATCTCCCCCTCTCTCATCTCCTACATTCAGTCAGTTAACAAGTTCCAATTTCTTTACCTTCTAAATAATTCAGAAATCCATCAAGTTTATCCAGTACCAAAATCATGATCCTAATCTAAGTAATCAGCACCTCTTTCTTGCATTACTTTTTAAGTGGTCTCCTCGTCTTCAGAGTAGGTCGACTACAGTATATCAGTTTATTCTTTAAGCAACTCAAATATGTTCTTTTTAAGATAGAGATATGGATGTATCATTCCCCTAATTACAACTCTGCAAGGGCTTCCCATTACCAGCTTTCTTAACAAGACTTACAAGGCTCTTTATGATCTGGTCCCTGACCTTGTCTTCAGTGTCATTTCTTATCACTGTCCTTTTACACCCCATGCTCCTGCTGTAAAAGACTTTTTATTATTCCTAGATCTGCCTTGTTTTCTGTTGCCCATGAGTCTTTGTCTATGCTATTTTTTGTCTGGAACAACTTCGTTACCTTTACCTTCAGCTTGCCAGAATAACTCCCATTCAGCCTTCTAGCAAGACTCAGTGTCAAATGTCATTTTCTCCAAGGATCATATCTATCTTTGTATCTCTAACTTATGGCAGTATCTAGCACATAAGTGGTACCAAGTAAGCATTTCCTAAATATTTGATAAAACATAAAATGCTGAGTTGTTGGGTTGAAAGTATTCCTGGGGCCCCAGAATGTGGTTCACTTACCTCTCCTTTAGTCCCCTCTACTCCTGCTTCCAACTGCATTGCTCTCTGCAGAACCCTAGGGCTTAGGAGAATGCAATTTGGCAATCAGTACTCAAGGATAAAATGCAAAATCCTTAAAGTGACTCACATGCTCTCCATGATGATCTAACCCCTATTTGCCTTTCCAGATTCATTTTGTTGCTGGTGGGGGGGGGGTTGTTTGTTTTTGCCACTGTTCAAATATTTCATGCTACAGCAGTTTTGAAATATATGTTGTCCCCACACCACTGCTCTCTGTCTCACACACACACACACAAATACTCTTTTCTGTTTTCATGTTTTATGATCATTCTCGATCTCCAACCTAAAATTAATTTCCTCATTCCTATTCCCTTCTTTCTCCTGGCTAACTTATTCATTCTTTCAAATTCAGCTTAGACATAAACTCCTTCAGAAGTCTTTTCTGAAACTTCCCTCTACCAACTTCAGACTAGATAGGTGTCACTCTTGGGGGGGGTCTCATAATGTTGATAGGCTACAGTCCATGGGGTCACAAAGAGTCAGACATGACTGAGCGACTTCACTTTCTTTCTTGAGAGATCTTTAGGTTCCTGTTGAAATAAAATTTTCTGTTAACCTCATCTTTTTTTCTTTCCTACAGTTTCCATTCTAGCTGAAACAGAAGAAATCAAAGCCATTTTGAAGAACAAGGGAATTGATGTGGAGACCATTGCTGAGGTATACCCCATCAGAGTACAACCAGCTCGTATTCTCAGCCACATTTATTCCAGCCTAGGTAAGGAGATTGGCTAACCTGCTAGAATCAAAGCATTATTCAATACAGGCTGGTTTCCTTCCATTTTATTTTTTCTTGATGTTTTATTTTTATAGCTTTATTAAACTAGATCTGAAATGGAATTTAGAGTCTCTGGAATCAAAGTTTCTAACTCTATATACCCTGAACAGGGTTGATAATTTTCAGTGTGTTTTAGGAACTCTTTGGTACAAAGGGCATGATTGTTACAAGGCAATGTTGTATCTTTGTTCCAAGTGTGTGCTTAACCAATATGTTCTTCTCCTCTTTCTTGGGACCTATATTTCCGTTTTGAACAATATGAATTTTATGTAGATTAATAGCCAAGGAGCTTGTTTCTAGGTCATTTATAATTTGTCATGTAATGAATTAGTTGATAATGTTTTAAAATTCCAATTCTTGATCTAATACTTATTTTTAATTAGTACTTATTTTTTATTCAATGTATATATTAAATTTGGTGATAGACACATTAAACAAATTACTACAAATTAAAAACTTATGCAAGTCATTACAAATTTCACATTAAACAAATTACTACAATGTTAGCTTTAAAAAAAAGGATGTGCGAAATTTCTAAACTATCCTTGTGGAAGGCTCAGTAGTGGCCCTGAAAGATATTCAGGCCCTAATCCCTGGAACCTGTGAACATTACCTTATACAGCAAAAGGGATTTTTGTGGGTATTATTAGGTTAAGGAAACCGAGATTGGTGGAGAGGATTATTTTGGGTTATTCAGGTGGGCGCTAAATATAGTCATAAGTCTTCTTATAAGAGGTACCCAGAGGGAGATCAGACTATAGAAGTAGGAGATGTGATGACAGAAGCAAGAGATTAGAGTGATAAGGCTACTGGCCTTATCCTCTAAGAAGCTGGAAGAGTCAAAGAACAGATTCTTCCCCTGGAGTCTCCAGAAGGAATCAGTTATGTTTGACACCTTGATTTTTATTTTACCCCATAATAGCCATAAGACTTATTTTGGACTTCTGACCTCTAGAACTATAAGAGTATAATTTTGTGTTGTTTTAAGCTACTAAGTTTATGTTAATTTGTTATAGCACCAACTGGAAATTAATGCAGTCTTAAATCAAGCCACAAATGAGTAAATATATAAATAAAGAATGTACCCTAGATAGTAGATTGCTACTTACAAACCCAAAGCCTATGGTGTGTGTGTGTGTGTGTATACTTTTTTCCTTCACCAAGAGTGGTCTTTTAATAATTAAAGCCAAGCCAAATTTTGTCCAGCCCCAAACCAGCCTCCTTCCCTTGTTAATAAACCTACTCCAGACACTCAATTTCCATACAGTTATGTAGATCTAAATCGAGACGGAATCAACCAAAGAGGAAAGGACTAGCAGTCAAAGCTGACTGTTCTTTGTCTTTCCTATCACCCATATTTTTAATTTATTTTTTAATTGGAGGAAAAATGCTTTTGCAATGTTGTGTTGGTTTCTGCCAAACAACAATGAAAATCAGCCCTAATTACATCTCCTCTCTCTCGAGCCTTCCTCCCCTCCCCCTACTCACTCCTAGAACCCATATTTTATGCCAGCAGGACCTGAACTCCCAGAGCTACTAACATTGCATCTGGCTTTAAGAATATATGGATTTCTCTCACTTTTCCATTCTAGCTATAATGTAGGAAATCTGTTTTCTTTTTAAATTAAATATAAGTTTGGAAGTTTCTAAAGAAATTTTATTAGAAAAAAATGGAAAACTAAAATATAAACAAATAGAAATTATCAAGTTTATTGAATACAGGTCTCGGGTCCTAATTAGGTCTCAAGGACTAATTAATTTATAAAATCTATCCACATATTACCTTGAATATTGCAAATTACTGAACCCTCTGTTCCTTCTACATACTCAACCCTATTTGTGGTAAATGACAAGTCAAGACTCTGAAACATCTGAGATTAATTTGCATTGATGCTTTACTAGGTGGGATGGGGTACCTCAGTCCTTCCTAGAACCTGCTTTCTGTTTTTTTTTTAACCTCCTTAGCCATTCCCTCTAGTCTGAGGCTAGACACCAGTCTCCAGATACCAGTCCACTAGCATTAAATCTTTTGAAATAAGGAAAGTATGTCTCTGTCTAACCCAAATCTTGGTGGTGGTGGTGGTGGGTTAGTTGCTAAGTCATGTCTGACTCTTGAGACCCCATGGACTGTAGCCTTCCAGGCTCCTCTGTCCATGGGATTTTTCAGGCAAGAATACTGGAGTGGGTTGCCATTTCCTTCTCCAGGGTATCTTCCTAACCCAGGAATCAAACCCACATCTCCTGCATTGCAAGCAGATTCTTTACCCCTGAACCACTAGGAAGCCCTAGTGCCCTAACCCAAATCTTACTCCATGAATATAGTTGATCTTGTAGTCACTGTCTTCTTTGTCCTTCTTAGAAGTCTCTGTGGTTTGGAGTTTGTGCAAGTCCTATTGGTTCCTTTAATGTGATTCTCTCTGGCTTTCACTTAGAAGTTGATATCTTTTACCATTTTCTTCACATCTATTGTTCTAAACTCAGCATAATCTTACTAGGATATAGGTAACTTGCAAGTTCTGGGCCTTCATTCTTGAAATCTACCTGCATCACATCAGAACTCTTCAACAAACAAAAACAAACTCCTTACTGATTACTTTTTCAAAGTCTATACTCTGTTTTGGGCCTGTTACTAATTTATTATTTCCTAGCCAAAGGAAATGAGGACTGCTACGTCTCCAGGACTTCAGTTTAATGAATAATCAAACATTTCAGGGACTCAAGTAGCAAGTTATATTTATTTTCCAAATGTGCTCCTTCATTTGCTTCATTCATTCTTTTTTTCATAAGGATCTATTGTTCACATTTCTGTACCAGGCACTGGGCTTGACGCTGTGAGAGACGTAGACATATAACCAAATAATTATAGTACAGTCTTATAAATGTTATTAACATGGTGTTATGTATAGAGTATAGGAAAAAGTAAATAGATTTGCCTGGGAAGGTCAAGAAAGACATGTTTTGATGATTTATAAAATGAGTGTGTGTATGCTTAGTCACTCAGTCATGTTTGACTCTGCAACCCCATGGACTGTAGCCTGCCAGGCTCCTCTGCCATGGGGATTCTCCAGGCAAGAATACTGGAGTGGGTTACTATGCCCTCCTCTAGTGGATCTTCCCAACCCAGGGATCAAACTCAGGTCCCCCTCATTACAGGCGGATTCTTTACTGTCTGAACCATGGGATTCTTCATAATTCCATTATTTCAATAATTTTGCAATAACAAAATTGCTTTAAGGATTCATTGAATAACAGCTGTGATTCCACCAAAGAAAACAGGACATTTTGTCACCAAGTATGTTCATTTATATATGTTAACTAAGTGGGATTCTCTGCCTCACCTCAAATACTGTTATTTCAGTTCCATAATATGTTTTTTTTAAATTTTTAAATATTATGTGGTTAATCAACTTTGGGGAATATAAGAACGTTATAGGCAAGTGCTGTCAGAAACACAGTGGAGTGAAAAGCTACCTTTGTCTCGCACCTTCAATCTACAACCAGTAAAACATTCACAACACAATGAAGGTGCTTCTGCCTAACATGACAGGATGCTGAAAAATTCCCTGTATCTGTACATCTAAAGATGGTGGACTGGAACACATAGAGGAGATGGAATGAGGGAACAGCAGAGTTGATGCCTGCAGTCCCAGTTGTCTGACTGTGGCAGCCGAGCCCACAGCTTCAGAGAGCCCAATAGCATCAGCGGAAGCAGCACACATGACCCTGGCTTTAGGAAGTGATCACACTGGCGCCCACCACCACAGGTAACCGTTGGTGGCAGCAGCAGCAATGGGGCCTGGGGCCATATCTCTCCTGCCACTGAGGCACCTGTGATCCCAGACTCTGGCCCCGCCTTATTTGCACTGGTAAATTCAGTGAACCTGATAGCACTGGACACAGTAGAGGCACCTGTGCACCCAGCTTCCCCTCCCACACTGTTCCCCTTTCCCCACAGCAGAGCCTGTGTCTCAGGGGATCTCCCACACCAGAGAAGACCCCACCATCCCAGTAATGACAGCAGCTCTGGCAGAGGCAGTGAAGCAATGACCCTAGAGGAACAGGAAGCAAAAGCAAAGACACAGAGGAAACATCTGGTAGAGGCTGGAAAGTGCCAACATTCAAATATAACCAGAGGCAACTCAGGTAAGCAAAACCAAAAACTACTTAATACTGCCATCTACTGGAAGACAAAAGAATTGTAACTCCCAACCTGGGATTTAATTGCAAATGTGCCAGCAGAGGAACAATCCATCAAGCAAAATGACAATTCTTCAGAAACTAAAGTTAAATTCATGGAATTTTGAGATCTAACTGATAAAGAATTCAAAATAGACATCATGAAGAAGCTCAATGAGATACAAGAAGACTTAGAAAGACAGTTTAATGAGGTCAGGAATAAAGTTAGTGAACAGAAGGAATACTTTGCCAACCAGACTGAAACTCTAAAAATGAACCAAACAGAAATTCTTGAGCTGAGGAACACAATAAACAAGATGAAGAATGTATTAGAAAGTGTTGGAAATGCAGCAGATGATATGGAAGACAGCATCAGTGAGCTCAAAGATAGAAACCTAGAAACGATACAAGTAGAAGAGCAAAGAAAAGTAAGATACATATAAAAAGAAGAAATCATATGGGAGCTACACCACTCTTTTAGGAAAGACAGCACTAGAATAACGGGTATCCCAGAAGGAGAAGAGGAGAACAGAGAGATTATTTAAAGAAACAATAGCTGATATCTTCCCAAACTTAGGGAAGAAGCTGGACAATCAAGTCTATGAAGCAATGAGAACACCTAATTAACCTAATTGCAAAAAAGACCTTTTCCAAGACACATTATATTAAAATTGTCAGAAGTTAACGACAAAGAATTTTAAAGGCAGCCATGGGAAAAAAGGATGGTAACCTACAAAGGAATCCCTATTAAGCTATCAGCAGATTTCTCAGCAGAAACCCTTACAGCCAGAGGAGAGTGAAATGACATTCTCAAAATACAGAAAAAAACTGTCACCCCAGAATACTCTTATGTATAAAACTATCATTCAGATATGAAGGAAAAGTAAAGGCTTTCCCAGACAAAAGCTGAGGGAATTCATCAACAGTAGATCTGCCTTACAAGAGATATTGAAAGGAACTTTTCTGCCAGAAACAAAATATGAAAAATATACAAAACTTTAAGCAAGATGGTAAATAGAATCATAAAATTGCAACTCTTTGTCAGAATAGATTTGTAAACAGTTATTAAAAGCTAAAGGGAAAAAAGAAAGCCAAAAAATAATTATAGCTGTCTTATTTTAGTAACAACCTGATAACATTAAAAGGGATAATTTGAGATGACACAATCATAAAAAGGGAGGAGGAAAAGAACAGAACTCTTGTAGGTGAGTGAACATAAGATGTTATCAGCAGAAAAAAGACTATTTTATCTATGAGAAATTTTATACAAACATCAGGGTAACTGTGAAAATAAAGTAGACACACACACACAAAGAATAAACTGAGGAAAATATTACAGAAAACCATTAAGCCAAAATGGCAAACAAAAACAAAAGGAAAAAGAAAGTAGAGATATGGACATGGAAGCAACCTAGATATCCACTGACAGATGAATGGATAAAGAAGCTGTGGTACATATATACAATGGAATATTACTCAGCCATAAAAAGGAAAGCATTTGAGTCAGTTCTAATGAGGTGGATGAACCTAGAGCCTATTATACAGAGTGAAGTCAGAAAGAGAAAAACAAATATCATTTATTAATACATATATATGGAATCTAGAAAGATGGTACTGATGAAATTTTTTGCAGGGCAACAATGGAGACGCAAACATAGAGAACAGACTTGTGGGCATGAGTGGAGGGTAGGAAAGAGAGAATGGGATGAATGGAGAGAGTAGCGTGGAAACATACACACTACCATATGTAAAATAGATAGCCAATGGGAATTTGCTGTGACTCAGGGACTTCAAACTGGGGCTCTAATAACCTAGAGGAGTAGGAAGGGGTGGGAGGTGGGAGGGAGGGGACATATGTATGCTGCTGCTGCTGCTGCTTAGTCACTTCAATCATGTCCAACTCTGTATGACCTTATGGACTGCAGCCCACCAGGCTCCTCTGTCCATGTAATTCTCTAGGCAAGAGTATTAGAGTGGGTTGCCATGCCCTCCTCCAGGGGATCTTCCCAACCCAGGTATCAAACTTGGGTCTCTTGCATTGCAGGCAGATTCTTTATTGCTGAGCCACCAGGGAAACCCAGACATATGTATACCTATGGTTAATTCATCTTGATGTATAGCAGAAACCAACACAATATTATAAAGCAATTATCTTTCAATTTAAAATAAATTAAAAAATAGTTATAAAAAAAGAAACAGTGGAGATAACAGAGCAACCAGAAAATGAAAGATAAAATGGCAGTACTGTCTTCATCTATCCATAATTAACCTAAATATAAATAAATTGAATTCATCAATCAAAAGACACATGATGGCTAAATGGAATAAAAAATAAGACCCAACTATTTGCTGCTTCCAGGAGATATCTCAACTCTAAAGGCAAACATGGGTTAAAAGGGGAGATATATCAAATGATACTCCAAGGAAATAGCATTCAAATGAAAGCAGATGTAGCCATATTCATATCAGACAAAATAGATTTAAAGCCAAAAAAGGTAGCAGACAAAAATGGAAGATGCCCATCAGCAGAGATGCCCATCAGCAGATGAATGGATAAGGAAGCTATGGTACATATACACTATGGAATATTACTCAGCCATTAAAAAGAATTCATGTGAATCAGTTCTAATGAGATGGATGAAACTGGAGCCTATTATACAGAGTGAAGTAAGCCAGAAAGATAAAGAACATTACAGCATACTAACACATGTATATGGGATTTAGAAAGATGGTAACGATAACCCTATATGCAAAACAGAAAAAGAGACACAGAAATACAGAACAGACTTTTGAACTCTGTGGGAGAAGGCGAGGGTGGGATGTTTCGAGAGGAATCGGGTGGAGAGGGAGGTGGGAGTGGGGATTGGGATGGGGAAGACGTGTAAATCCATGGCTGATTCATATCAATGTATGACAAAACCCACTGAAATGTTGTGAAGTAATTAGCCTCCAACTAATAAAAAAATTTAAAAAAAAATTATAAAAAAAGAAACAGTGGAGATAATAGAGCAACCAGAAAATGAAAGATAAAATGGCAGTACTGTCTTCATCTATCCATAATTAACCTAAATATAAATAAATTGAATTCATCAATCAAAAGACACATGATGGCTAAATGGAATAAAAAATAAGACCCAACTATTTGCTGCTTCCAGGAGATATCTCAACTCTAAAGGCAAACATGGGTTAAAAGGGGAGATATATCAAATGATACTCCAAGGAAATAGCATTCAAATGAAAGCAGATGTAGCCATATTCATATCAGACAAAATAGATTTAAAGCCAAAAAAGGTAGCAGACAAAAATGGAAGATGCCCATCAGCAGAGATGCCCATCAGCAGACGAATGGATAAGGAAGCTATGGTACATATACACTATGGAATATTACTCAGCCATTAAAAAGAATTCATGTGAATCAGTTCTAATGAGATGGATGAAACTGGAGCCTATTATACAGAGTGAAGTAAGCCAGAAAGATAAAGAACATTACAGTATACTAACACATATATATGGAATTTAAAAAGATGGTAATGATAACCCTATATGCAAAACAGAAAAAGAGACACAGATGTACAGAACAGACTTTTGGACTCTGTGGGAGAAGGCAAGGATGGGATGTTCTGAGAGAATAGCATTGAAACAAGTATACTATCAAGGGTGAAACAGATCACCAGCCCAGGTTGGATGCATGAGACAAGTGCTCAGGGCTGGTGCACTGGGAAGACCCAGAGGGATGGGATGGAGAGGGAGGCAGGAGGGGGGATCAGGGGGAACACATGTAAATCCATGGCTGATTCATGTCAATGTATGGCAAAAACCACTACAATATTGTAAAGTAATTAGCCTCCAACTAATAAAAATAAATGAAAAAAAAAATGAAAAGTATATAATGACAAAATGGACAATTCATCAAAAGACATAACAGTGATTAGTATTAATATATATACACCTAACATAGCGTCAAAATATATAAAACAATTATTAACAGACCTAAAGGGAGAAACTGACAGCAGCAACACAATAATAGTAGGGGACTTTAAATGCCCCACTTACATCAGTGGTTAAATCAGACAGAAAGTCAACAAGGAAATAAGTCTTAGTGAAACTTTTGACCAGATGGATTAGATTTGTACAGAACATCCCATCGAAATGCAGCAGAATACACATTCTTCTCAAGTGCATGTGGAACTTTCTCCAGGATAAACCATATTTGGGGACACAAAATAAGTCTCAATAAATTTAAAGAGATTGAAATCATATCCAGCATCTTTTCCAATCACAGTGGAATGAAACTAGAAATAAACTATAAGAAGAAAACTGGAAAAATCACAGATACGTGGAGACTGAACAACACCCAATTAACAGCTATTAGGTCAATGAAGAAATCAAAGGAGAAATAAAAAATTGCTTGAAGACAAATGAAAATACAACATACCAAAATCTAAGAGATGCAGCAAAACCTGGGAGGGAAGTTTATAACAATACAGGCCTAACTCAAGAAACAAGATAACAGCAGCATCAGAAACCAGATGTTGGTCTGGGCTGGAAGCTGAACCTCCACAGATTCATAGGACCCTTAGGGAGCTGCCCCTGCAAGGGGAGTCACTGGAATTTGAATGTTCCATTCTACCATGACCTGGTCAGGTCTGAGGTGGGGCTTGACACTGGAAACCCCATTCCCTTCCTCAAGCAGACAAGAATATTTTTTTTAAAAAAAGAAACAAGAAAATGCTCAGATAAGCAATCTTACCTTACCTTACACCTAAAGGGACTAGAAAAAGAAGAACAAGCAAAACTCAAGTTAACAGAAGGGAGGAAGTAATAAAGATTGGAGTTGAAATAAATGAAATAGAGAAAGACAATAGAAAAAACCAATAAAACTAAGAACTGATTCTTTAAAAGGATAAACAAAATCAACAAACCATTAGCTAGACTCACTAAGAAAAAAGAGAATCCCCCCCAGAAGTGAAAGAAGATAAATAACAACGGATACCACAGAAGTACAAAGAGTTCTAAGAAAATAAAGAAGAGAGAAGACCCTCATAAACAAATCAGAAGTGAAAGAGGATAAATAACAATGGATGCCACAGAAGTACAAAGAATTGTAAGAGAATATTATAAATAGCCATACACCAACAAATTTGACAGCCTAGAAGAAATGGACAAATTCTTAGAATTATATAGCCTTCCAAGACCAAATCATGAGGAAATAAAAAACTTGAGTAGACCTATTACTATTACAGAGATTAAAACAGTAATCAAAAAAGCTCCCAAATAACTAAAGTCCAGTACTAGACAGTTTCACAGGTGAGTTCTACCAAACATTGAAAGATTTTATACTTTTTCTTCTCAAACTATTCCCAAAAAATTTAATTTCCATTTTAGGAAATTAGGGAAGTTAGGGAACACTTCCTAACTCATTTTACAAGGCCAACATCACTCTAATGTCAAAACCAGATAAAGACACACACAAAAAGAAAATTGCAGACCAGTATCTCTGATGAACATAGAAGCAAAAATTCTGAACAAAATATTAGCAAACTGAATTCAACAATACATCAGGAGGATCATATACCACCCATGATTAAGTGGGATTTATTCCAGGGATGCAAGGATGGCTCAATATCTGCAGATCAATCAATGTGATATACCATATTAAGAAAATGAAGAATTAAAAACCATATACAGAAAAAGCATTTGACAAAATGTAACACTCATTTATGATAAAAACTCTCAATGAAGTGGAATGGAAGGGACAAAGTAAAGGTCAAATATGACAAACCCACATCTAACATTATATTCAGTGGTGAAAAATTGAAAGCTATTTCTCTAAGATTAGGAACAAGACAAGGGTGCTCATTCTTGCCACTCCTATTCAACATAGTGTTAGAGGTTCTAACCTGAGCAATTAGATGAGAAAAAGAAATAAAAGTCATCCAAATTGGAAAATAAGAAGTAAAACTGTCACTATTTGCAAATGACATTATTTTATATATTAGAATAAAGACTCCACTGAAAAACTATTAGAAATAATAAAAAAAATAAAGTAAAATTTCAGGATACAAAATCAAAATATAAATGTCTGTTACATTTCTATATGCTAACAGTGAGATAGCAGAAAGAGAAATTAAGAAACTGTCTAGTGATATGCTCAACATTATTAATCATCAGAGGAATGTAAATTAAAATCACAATGAGAAATCACCTCACACCTGTCAGAATGGCTATCATCAAAAAGAACACATATAACATACTGGAGGAAAAAGGACCCTTCTACACTGTTGGTGGGAATGTAATATATTGGTGCAGCCATGTGGAAAACAGTATAGAGATTTCTCAAAAAAACTAAAAATAGAACTACCATATGACCCAGCAATTCTACTCCTGGCTATATATCCAAAAATAATGAAAATGCTAATTTGAAAACATACATGCACCACAATGTTCACATCCACAGCAGACTGTTTACAATAGTCAAGATACAGAAGCAACCTCAGTGTACATCAACAAATGAATAAAGAAAATGTATACACACAATGAAATACTACTCAGCCATACAAAGAGTGAAATGTTATTATTTGCAACAACATGGATGGTGTTGTACTAAGTGAAATAAGTCAGAGAAAGACAAACACTGTATAATATCACTTATATGAGGAATCTAAAAATTGAACAAAGATTTACTGAGTGTAATAAAAAAGAAGCACACTCAAAGACATAGAGAACTAGCTAGTGATCCATCACTAGTAGGAAGAGGGAAGGGGAAAGGGGCAAGACAGGGGTAGGGAATTAAGGAGTACAAACTACTATCTATAAAATAAATAAACTACAAGGATATATTGTACAGCCCAGCAAATATAGCCAATATTTAATAATAAGTATAAATGGAGTATAATCTTTAAAATTGTGAGTTACCGTGTTGTACATCTGAAACATATTAATATTTTACATCAACTATACCTCAATAAAGAAAATTTAGAAACAAGACTTCTGGTATATTGATAATATTAACATTTTAAAAACTATCATGTCACCATTTAAAATAGCCCACTAAAATCTAAATACTGTGCTCTGCTAACTAGACATCTACAATCATCCCTTTAGAAAATACATGAGCAAAATGTTCAACATAACAACAAAATGACAATATATAGGAATAAATTTAACCAAGGAGGTGAAAGACCTATATACGAAAAACTATAACACATTATTGCAAGAAACTGAAAAAGAAACAAATAAATGGAAACAGAGTCCATGCTTAGGATTGAAAAAATTATCATTGTCAAGATGTCCTTATTGCCTAAAGCAATCTGCAGATTCAATGTAATCCTTTAGCAAAATCCCAAGGACATTTTCCACAGAAATAGAAGAAAAAATTCTTAAATTTATATGGAACCACAAAAGGCCCCAAGTAGCCAAAGTAATTCTGAGAAAAAAAGAACAAAGCTGGAAGTATCACACTTCTTGATTTCAAACAGCAAAGCCACAGTAATCAGAGCAGCATGGTATTGGCAGAAAAACAGATAGATCAATGAAACAGAATTGGGAGTCCAGAAATACACCCATGCATATATGGGCAAGTAATTTATGACAAAAGAACATACAATGGATAAAGGATAGTATCTTCAATAAATAGTATTGGGAAAACTGGAGACTCACATGCAAAATAAATATGAACTAGATCCCAGTCTCACACTATACAAAAAAAAAAATTAGATCCCAATCTAAAAAAATCAACTCAAAATGGATTAAAGACTTGAATATAATACCTGAAATCATAAAACTCCTTGAAGAAAACATTGGCAGTATACTCTTTGGCATCAGTCTTACCAATTCTTTCTACCTGTTTCCTCAAGCAAGGGAAACAAAAGTAAAAATAAACAAATGGGATTAACATCAAACTAAAAAGCTTCTGCACAGCAAAGGAAGCCATCAATAAAATGAGAAGACAGTCTACCAAATGGGAGAAGATATTTGCAAATCATATATCTGATGAGGGGTTAATATCCAAAATAGATAAGAACTCATACAACTCAACAACAAAAAACAATCTGATTAAAATGAACAGAGGAGCTGAATATACATTTTTCTAAAGAAGACTTACAAATGGCCAACAGGCACATGAAAAGATGTTAATATCACTAATTATTAAGGAAATGCAAATCAAAACCACAAAGAGATACTACCTCATACCTATAAGATTGGCTGTTGTCAGAAAGACAGAAATAGAATACTACTTAGCCATAAAAAAGATGAAATCATGCCATTTGCAAAATCATGGATGGGCCTTGAGTGTGTTAGGCTAAGTGAAATAAGTCAAAGAAAGACAAACACTGTATGATTTCTATCACATGTGGAATATAAGAAAACTAATAAACAAAAGCAAACATGTAGATACAGAGAACAGGGTAGAGGAGAAGGAACCAATGGAGGGGAGGTGAAATCAATGTTTCCTCAATAAAAAGAGTTTTATAAATGTTAAATTCAAATCTTTATGTAATATGAATTCTAATCTATTAGTGCACACAGATATAGTTTCATAGTCACATTCAGTGTGTACATGTTAACTTGTGCTGGTTTTTTCACTTATTCTTTCATGTAAGTATTTCTACATGTTGAAAGAGCTATATATTATTCCATCAAATTAAAGTAATTGTATTCTTATTATTGGGTACTTAAATTGTTTTCCAAAATTTTTTTCCTTCTATAAATACCTTTTCATAGGCATTCATAAATATACTCCTATTTTCCTGGAGTATATTCTCAGAAAAAGGATTCTGGATATGAGTATGAACAACTTTTTAGCTCTTGTTACATGCTACCAGATTAATTCTTTAGGAAGCTGTGGTACATATACACCACGGAATATTACTCAGCCATTAAAAAGAATTCATTTGAATCAGTTCTAATGAGATGGATGAAACTGCAGCCCATTATACAGAGAAAGATAAAGCCAGAAAGATAAAGAACATTATAGCATACTAACACATATATATATGGAATTTAGAAAGATGGTAATGATAACCCTATACGCAAAACAGAAAAAGAGACACAGATGTACAGAACAGACTTTTGGACTCTGTGGGAGAAGGCGAGGGTGGGATGTTTCGAGAGAACAGCATCGAAACATGTATATTATCTATAGTGAAACAGATCACCAGCCCAGGTTGGATGCATGAGACAAGTGCTCGGGGCTGGTGCACTGGGAAGACCCAGAGGGATCGAGTGGAGAGGGAGGTGGGAGGGGGGATCGGGATGGGGAACACATGTAAATCCATGGCTGATTCATGTCAATGTATGACAAAAACCACTAAAATATTGTAAAGTAATTAGCCTCCAACTAATAAAAATAAATGAAAAAAAATTAAAAAAAAGAAAAACCAATCAACTTTTAGTGACATCAATAAATATAAAATATATCTTTTTGATTCTATGGCCCCATCAATGTTGAGATTTTATCATTTTCTTTTGTTAGATTAATAGCTTTAATATACATAAAGTTATTCTAGTTTCTTTCTTTAATTCCCAGTGAGAGTATGTATTTTTTCATTTTTGCTTTACTTTTTAAAAAAAATTGTGTCTCTTACTGCTTTCATATCTAGCAGGATCTGTACATTTTCATATATATGTGTCAATTCTTAACATTTTATTAATGCTTTTATCAGTGAGATTTTTAATGTATATATTCCTTATTCTATAACTTCCTTTTAGATAATTATTTTCTTGCCTTTGTTCAACTTTTTCAGGATCAGATACATCCATTTTATAAGATATGTCTTTCATTTCTTCAAGAATTGTGAATTTATTTCCTAACTTCATTTGAATAGATATACTACTGTTCTCATTCTCTCCAGTTTTCACAAGTAGCAGATTATCTGATTCCAAATTCCTATATACATGTTGACTGTAGGGAACTGGAAGATAGGGAAAAGTACAAGAGAAAAGATAAAAATTACCTAGAATTCTCCAGTCTCACGAAGCCACTGTTTCAATTTTGCAATATTTGCTTCCAACCATTTTTTTGTAAAATAAATACCCACTTGTTTTCAGAAAAATGATGTCAGAAAAGAACAGCCTGGAATCTGTTCTTTGTAACATAATATATGATGAACTCTATTACATTTTCTTAAACACCTCCCTAAAACACTATTTTAATATCTATGTCAGCTTAATATTTTCAATTGTTTTTTTGATGATATGAATTATAAACTTATTTTCACAAAATAAATAGCCTTTTATATATTTACTTTGCAAATTATCTACTTATATTCTTTTACCATTTTTCTGCTGGAAAATTGTCTATTGCTTGTTGGTTTCTACAAGATTTATTGTGTATTGGGATGCTAACACTTTGTCTTCCACTTGTTACTGTAATGTGTTGCTATTTTATTATTCACCCTTTAATTTTGGATTTCATTTTGATATATAGCAGTTTTACATTTTTATATAGTAAAATTTTCTCCTTATTGATTTATTTTTTGCTGTTATGCTCAGAAAGATAGATCTATCCCTTGATCAATTGTTTACATTTTCACTGCATTTTCTGTTAGTTCTTTATGGTTAACATTTTACATTTAATTCTTTGTCTAGAATTTTAATTTATCTTATGAGGTAAGAATTATTTCTTGTTTATATAACTTGTTTGCTAAATACTTAGCCCATCTTTCCAGCACTATTGACTGAACAGTTCATCAGTTCAGTTCAGTTCAGTCACTCAGTCTTGTCTGACTCTTTGCAACCCCATGGACTGCAGCATGCCAGGCTTCCCTGTCCATCACCAACTCCCAGAGCCTACTCAAACTCATGTCCATTGAGTCGGTGATGCCATTCAACCATCTCATCCTTTCTGGTCCCCTTCTCCTCCTGCCTTCAATCACTTCCAGCCATCAGGGTCTTTTTCAATGAGTCAGTTCTTTGCATCAGGTGGCCAAAGTATTGGAGTTTCAGCTTCAGCATCAGTCCTTCCAATGAATATTCAGGACTGATTTCCTTTAGGATTGACTGGCTTGATCTCCTTGCTGTCCAAGAGACTCTCAAGAGTCTTCTACAATACCACAATTCAAAAGCATCAATTCTTCGGTGCTCAGCTTTCTTTATAGTTCAACTCTCCCATCCATACATGACTACTGGAAAAACCATAGCCTTGACTAGACGGACCTTTGTTGGTAAAGTAATGTCTCTGCTTTTTAATATGTTGTTTAGGTTGGTCATAGCTTTTCTTCCAAGGAAAGTGTCTTTAAATTTCATGGCTGCAATCACCATCTGCAGTGATTTTGGAGCCTCCCAAAATAAAATCTATCACTGTTTCCATTGTTTTCCCATCTATTTGCCATGATCTTAGTTTTCTGAATGTTGAGTTTTAAGCCAACTTTTTTCACTGTCCTCTTTCACTTTCATCAAGAGGCTCTTTAGTTCTTCGCTTTCTACTGTGAGGGTGGTGTCATCTGCATATCTGAGGTTATTGATATTTCTCCCAGCAATTTTGATTCCAGCTTGTGCTTCATTCAGGATTTCACATGATGTCCTCTGCATTTAACTTAAACAAGCGGGTGACTACAGCCTTGACATACATATACAGAATCACACATGTATGTGTGTGTATTCTGCTCTTACTTTGTGGTGCTATTGATCAGTTTCTCCTTTTCTAGTACCACACTTTTTAAGTTATCTTAACTTCAACTCACCAGTGATTGGAGAAATGTAAGGTAAAAACAACAGTGAAATATAAGGTTTTGCCCATCAATTTTATAAAAGTTAAGATTAATAATATCCAGTGCTGGTGATTATGTGGATAAATGAACTCACTCAGCACTCCTGGTGGTAGTGTAAATCACAGGCAGTTTGATCACCTGTAAACAGTTTTAATACGCATACCTTTGTCCAACAACCTTGCTTCTAGGAATCTACCCTATTTAATCACACTCACATGAATGCATAAGAATACATATATATATATATATAAATAAAGATGTTTATTACAATATAATTTGTTCTATGGCAAAACAACAATAGAAGCAACCTAATGTGTATGAACAAGAATGGCTGAATTATGATATGTTTTGCCACAGTTTAAAAGAATAAGGTAGATTTTCAGCTTTCAGCTGTGTTGAAATAGCTTTTATCAGACTAACCTTCATAGTAAGAACAACTATCCTGGTTGGATTTTAAAAATAAAAGTGAATGAAGGCATCAGAAAGTAATTAAGACAGCCAAGACATGAGAAGCCAAAACCCTGGAGAGAAGAGGACCTCAGAGAAGTAAGCTCACCATTCTCTGTGCACTTTCTTTTTGAGGCATTTGCTGATTCTTAAGCTATGCTTGCATGGAGTGAAGGGCCAAGAAAGCAAGTATAAAGTCTCACTGCTGGGAAGACAGAAGTTCCATTTCAGGACATTTGTGTGTGTGTGTGTGTGAAAGGGACTATGATAAACACCTGAGGCTTTCAGTTGAATCCCTGAAGGATAGGCTGCACACTAAAGTAAAGGCAAATCAAAAACAGGCCATTTCTCAGAAATTCTGAAACGCAAAGTCTAAAACACAAATAAATGGAAATATGCCCATGTTCATAGATTGGAAGAGTTAATATTGTTAAGACATCAATATTATCTGGAATGATGGACAGATTCAATACAATCCCTATCAAAACCCCAATGATATTTTTAGCAAAAATAGAAAATACTCATCTTGAAATTCATGTAGAATCTCAAGGGAATCCAAAACAATCTAGAAAAAGAACATAGATGGAAAACTGATATACCCTGATTTCATAACTTAACTATAATAATCTAAGGTGTTGAAATGTTTTAGAAACCAGTACTCAAGAAACCAAGCACCATACTAGGAGAGTTGGAGAACTCAGGTTTATTATGCTGGCGGGCCCACAGGAGTTAACACTCCAAGATCTGAGCCCTGAAAAAAAGGGATTGCAGAGTTTTTATAGACAGACTGTAGTGGACAACACTAGCTGCTAATAGGCTGGTTTAAACTAAGGGATTTCGTGCATGCGGGAACAGTGGTCAAGATGGGGACGGGGATGCCTGACCTTTACATGGACAGGCATGATTAACCAGGTTTGCAGGGGCTGGGCAATTGCAAAGAGAAGGACAAGGGTGAGTGAGATAAACTCCAGTTCCTAGTATTGTAAGTCCCCACTTTCTGAGACTACAAGACCCATGTGATCCAGACTTTGCAAGAAGCAAGCTGAGTTACAGAGGCAGAACAGGCAGGAGGTTATATAAAATTTTAACTTTTCTTCTTCAGTATTAGCATAAGGAAATCTCTAGAAAAGTAGAATAAAATAGAAATCCCAGAAATAAACCCTTACAGATATGGTCAAATGATTTTTGACAAAGATGTCAAGTCCATGCAGTAGGGGAAGGGACAGTCTTTTGAAACGTGGTGCTACGAAAGCTGGATCAGTCAGTTCAGTTCAGTCGCTCAATCGTGTCTGAATCTCTGCAACCCCATGAATCGCAGCACGCCAGGCCTCCCTGTCCATCACAGAATCCCAGAGTTTACTCAAAATCATGTCCATCGAGTCAGTGATGCCATTCAACCATCTCATCCTCTGTCATCCCCTTCTCCTGCCCCCAATCCCTCCCAGCATCAGGGTCTTTTCCAATGAGTCAACTCTTCGCATGAGGTGGCCAAAGTATTGGAGTTTCAGCTTCAGCATCAGTCCTTCCAATGAACACCCAGGACTGATCTCCTTTAGGATGCACTGGTTGGATCTCCTTGCAGTCCAAGGGACTCTCAAGAGTCTTCTCCAACACCACAGTTCAAAAGCATCAATTTTTTTGTGCTCAGCTTTCTTCACAGTCCAACTCTCACATCCATACATGACCACTGGAAAAACCATAGCCTTGACCAGACAGACCTTTGTTGGCAAAGTAATGTCTCTGCTTTTTAATATGCTTTCTAGGTTGGTCATAACTTTCCTTCCAAGGAGTAAGTGTCTTTTAATTTCATGGCTGCAGTCATCATCTGCAGTGATTTTGGAGCCCAAAAAAATAAAGTCTGACACTGTTTCCACTGTCTCCACATTTTTTCCCATGAGGTGATGGGACCAGATGCCATGATCTTAGCTTTAAGCCAACTTTTTCACTCTCCTCTTTCACTTTCATCAAGAGGCTTTTTAGTTCCTCTTCACTTTCTGCCATAAGGGTGGTGTCATCTGCATATCTGAGGTTATTGATATTTCTCCCGGCAATCTTGATTCCAGCTTGTGCTTCTTCCAGCCCAGCGTTTCTCATGATGTACTCTGCATATAAGTTAAATAAGCAAGGTGACAATATACAGCCTTGACGTACTCCTTTTCCTATCTGGAACCAGTCTGTTGTCCCATGTCTAGTTCTAACTGTTGCTTCCTGACCTGCACACAGGTTTCTCGAGAGGCAGGTCAGGTGGTCTGGTATTCCCATCTCTTTCAGAATTTTCCACAGTTTATTGTGATCCACACAGTCGAAGGCTTTGGTGTAGTCAATAAAGCAGAAATAGATGTTTTTCTGGAACTCTCTTGCTTTTTTGATGATCCAGCAGAGATTGGCAATTTGATCTCTGGTTCCTCTGCCTTTTCTAAAACCAGCTTGAAGATCTGGAAGTTCATATCCAGGTACAAAAGAATGAAGTTGGATCCTTGCTTTACATCATATAAAAAATTAACTCAAAGTGAATCAAAGCCCTAGATCTAAGAGCTAAAATTATAAAACTCTTAGAAGAGAATAGAGGTGAAAACTTCATAATATTGGATTTGGCAATGCTTTCCTGGCTATAACACCAAAAGCACAGGCAACAAAATATAAATTAGACTTCATCAAAATCTGAAACTCATGTGCATCAAAGGATATCATCAAAAGAGTAAAAAGACAATCCATATAATAAGAGAAAATATTTGCAGTCATATATCTGATAAGGGGTTAGTATCCAAAATGTATAAAGAACTCATACAATTCAACAACAAAAACCTAAGCAACCCCTCAAAACTATCTATAGATCCAATACAATCCTATCAAAATTCCAATAGCATTTTTCACAAAAATAGAAATAACAATTCTAAAGTCATATGGAAGCATGAAAGATTCTAAATATCCAAAGCAATCCTGATAAACAAGAACAAGGCTGAAGGCTTTACACTTTCTGGTTTCAAACTGTATATAAAGCTATAATAATCAAAAGAGTATGATTCTCACATAAAAATAGACACATGCACAAATGGAACAGAATCAAGCCCAGAAATAAACCCACAAATATATGATCAACTGGTATGTGACAAGGGAGCCAAGGATGCTAAATGGCGAAAAGATGATCTCTGACAAATAATGCTGGGAAAAGTGGACATTCACACACAAAAGAATGAAATTGGACCCACAAAAATTAACTCAAAATAGATTAAGCACTTAAATGTAAGACCCAAAACTGTAAAACTTCTAGAAGGAAAAAGTTATTTGACATCAGTCTTGGCAATGATTTTTTTTTCAATTTGGCACAAAAAGCACAAGAAAAAATGCAGAAGTCAGTAAAACCATGTTACACTAAAAAGCTTCTGCCCAGTCAAATAAACAATCAAGTCTAAAGGCAACCTATGGACTGGGAGAAAATATTTCCAAATCATATATCTGATAAGGAGTTAATACACAAAATATATAAAGTACTAATACAATTCAGTAGGAAAAGGGCAAAGGATTTGTAAAGAATGAAGAGAGGACTTGAATAGACATTTCTCCAAAGAAGACATTCAGATAACTAATTAGTACAAGAAAAGACACTCAACATCACTAACTATCAGGGAAATGCAAATCAAAACCACAGTGTGATACCACCTCACACCTGTTAGAATAGCTATTATCTAAAAACCAAAAATGAGACAACGAATGCTGGGAAGGATGTAGAGAAAAGGGAACCCTTGTACACTATTGGTAGGAATGTATTGGGTTGCTGCAAAAGTAATTGTAGTTTTACATTGTTCAACTTTGCCATTTAATATTGGAATACATTCTTAAATGTGGTTTATATTATACATCATTTTAATGTGCATTTCTCACTTTATGTTTTTCTGCTAATGACTTATTACTTGCTGTTTATCTTGTATTTATTTTAGACTATAGAAATTATATTAGACAAAAAGCAAATTTGAGCAATTTTTTTATTCAAGTTCAAAATGTGTCATAAAGCAGTGGAGACAACTCACAACATCAACAGTGCATTTGGCCTGGGAACTACTAATAAACATATAGTGCAGTTGTGGTTCAAGAAGTTTTGCAAAGGAGATGAGAGCCTTGAAGATTAGAAGTGTAGTGGCCAGCCATCAGAAGTTAACAATAACCAATTGAGAGCAATCATCAAAGCTTATCCTCTTACAACTACATGAGAAATTGCTGAAGAACTCAGTGTCGAGCATTCTACAGTTGTTTGGCATTTGAAGCAAACTGAAAAGGTGAAAAACCTTGATAAGTGGGTGACTCGAGCTGACTGAAAATAAAAAATATCATCATTTTGAAGTGTCATCTTCTCTTATTCTGTGCAACAGTGAACCATTTCTCAATCAGAGTGTGACATGCAATGAAAAGTGAATTTTATATGACACGTGATGATGATCAGCTTAGTGGCTGGACCAAGAAGATGCTGCAAATCACTTTCCAAAGCCAAACTTGCACCAAAAAAGTCATGATCACTGTTTGGTGGTCTGCTGCCAGTCTGATCCACTACAGCTTTCTGAATCTCTGCAAAACCATTGCATCTGAGAAGTATGCTGTAAGATGCACTGAAAACTGCAATGCCTGCAGTCAACATTGGTCAACATAAAGGGCCCAATTCTACTCCACCACAACACCTGACCACACATCGCACAACCAAGGCTTCAAAAGTTGAATGAATTTGGCTATGAAGTTTTGCCTCATCCTCCATATTCGTCTGACCTCTCAACACCCAACTACCACTTCTTCAAGCATCTCAACAACTTTTTGCAGGGAAAACACTTCCACAACCAGCAGGAGGCAAAAAAATGCTTTCCAAGAGTTTCTCAAATCCCAAAGCACAGATTTTATGCTACAAGAATAAACAAACTTATTTCTTGTTGGCAAAAATGTATTGATTGTGATGGCTCCTATTTTGATGAATAAAGATGTGTTTGAGCCTAGTTATAATGATTTAAGATTCATGGTCCAAAACAGCAATTATGTTTGCACCAACCTAATAAATAAGTACAGCTACTGTGGAAAACAGTATGGAGGTTCCTCAAAAAATGAGCATATGATCCAGCAATCCCACATCTGGGTATATACCTGAAGGAGATTAGATGTTGGCATTCCCAGGTTTATTGAAGTATTATTCACAATAGCCAAGATATGGAAGCAATCTAAATGTACATCAGCAGATAAATGGATAAAGAAAATGTAGTGTGTGTGTGTGTGTGTGTGTGTGTGTGTGTGTAACAAAGGAATATTATTCAGCCATGAGAAAAAGGAAATCCTACCATATGCACCAATATCCATGAATCTTAAGAGCATTTTACTAAGTTGAAAAAAGTCAGACAGAGAAAGACAAATATTGTATGATCTCTCTTATGCATGGAAGTTAAAAACATCGAACTTGTAGAAACAGAGTAAAATGATGGTTGCTAGGAGCTGAGGTGGAAATAATGGGGAAGTATTGGTCAAAGGGTAATAACTTCCAATTTTAAGATGAATAAGTTCCTGAGATGTAATGTACAATGTGATGACTATAGTTAAAAATAGCATATTGTATACTTGAAAGTTGCTATGATAGTAGAGCTTAATGTTCTCACCATAACAACAAAATTGCAACTATTTGAGGTGAAGGATGTATTAACTAACCTTGCTATAGTACACATTCACAATATATCTGCATATCAAATCATCACATTCTACACCTTAAACTTACACAATGGTATATGTTAATTATATCTCAATAAAGCTGGGGGGAGTTTTTAAATTAAAAAAAATTTAAAGGCAAAGGACTTGAGTAGACATTTTTCCAAAGAAAATATACAAGTGGTCTGTAAGCACATGAAAAGAGGCTCAACAACACTAATCATTAGGGAAATGCCAATCAAAATCCAAGTAATGAGTCACTACACACTCATTGGTATAACTATTATAAATAAAATAAATAAAACCAAAAAGCAGCAAGTATTGAGAAAGTAGAGGAGTTAGAACCCTTATGGTCTGTTGGTAGGAAGCTGAAATGGTGCAGCCATTGTGGAAAACAGTATGGCAAGTTCCTCATAAAAATTAAACATAGAATTCATCAATCAATTGTACATATATATATATTTCTGCATATACTACCCAAAGGAAGGGAAAACAGGAACTCAGATAGATGTTTGTTCACTAATGTTCAAAGCAGCATTAATCACAATAGCCAAAATGTAGAAAAAGCTCAGATGTTCGTTGGCAGGTGAATAGATAAACTTGTGTGTGTGTATGTGTATACACATAATATATATAGGAATATCATTCATCTTTTTATGTAAAGGATGGAAATACTAACACATGCCACAACATAGAACTTTAAAGATATTTTGCTAAATGAAGTAAGCAAGATAAAAATGGATAAATATGTATGATTCCATCTGTATCAGGTACTTAGTGGAGTCAGACAAAATATAGAATATAGAGACAAAATATAGAATGGTGATTGCTATCAAAGAATCAAAGGGTGGTTGCCGGAAGTGCATAATGAGGAGTTATTATTCAGTGGTTAAAAAGTTTCTGTTTGGGATAATGAAAAACTCCTGGAGAATGGATGTGGCGATGGTTGCAGAACAATGTGAATGCACTTAATGCCACTGAACTATACGTTTAAAATGGTAAACTTAATGTTATATATATAAATATATATTTATATATATTTCACTATAGTAAAAGTCAATTAAAATTTTAATATATTTTTGAAACATATATAATTCACATTTTGGGAGCTATCAGACAAGACTCATAAACTGTTAATTCATTCCAAAAATAGGTGTAGAAGATGATATTCACTAGAAAACTAGAATCTATTTTTAAAAAAGATCCAATAGAATTTCAAAACTAGAAAATACAATAAGTGAAATTAGAAATGTAGTAGATGAGGGATTTACCTGGTGGTCCAGTGGCTAAGTCTTTGTGCTCCCAATGAAGAGGGCCCAGGTTCGTTCCCTAGCCAGGGAACTAGATCCCACATACTGCAACTAAGACCCAGCGCAGCCAAATAAAAATAATTTTAAAAAGGAAAAAAAAAAGAAATGTAATAGATGAGATTAATACCATAAGAGACAGTAGAAGAGAGGATTAATGAACCAAAAACTAAATCAGTGTAAAATAGCCACATTAAAGCACATAGAAAAAAGGATAGAAAAAGAATGGAAAATCAAAAGAGCATTAAGAAACAGTGAAAAGTTCTAGAGTTCAAGAACAAGGAAAAGAATGGAACAGGAACTATTTGAAGAGATAGAAGTTTTTCAAATATTGCTAAAGATATCAAGTTAAACATCCAAAAGAGCTAAAAATCTGTGAACAAGATAAGTACAAACCTAAATTTAATAATCAAACTGGAAACCAAGACAAAGGGAAAATCTTACAAGAGCTAGAGTTAAGAAAACATACATTGCTTTCAAAGGAACAGTGATCAAGTGTACAGCTGACCATTCAACAAAACCAATGAACTCCACAGAACAGCTGAAGGTCACTTATAAATTACTGAGAGAAAATAACTGCCATACTATAATTCTATATCCAGTGAAAATATCCTTCATAAATAAAGGTGATGCTAAGGCATGTTCAGTTCAGAAGAGTTCACTTTAGTCGCTCAGTTGTGTCTGACTCTTTGTGGCCCCAGGGACTGCAGCATGCCAGGCTTCCCTGTCCATCACCAACTCCCAGAGCCTACTCAAATGCATGTCCACTGAGTTGGTGATGCCATTCAACCATCTCATCCTCTCTGGTCCCCTTCTCCTCCTGCCTTCAATCATTCCCAGCATGAGAGTCTTTGCCAATGAGTCAGTTCTTTGCATCAGGTGGCCAAAGTACTGGAGCTTCAGCTTCAGCATCATATTCCAATGAATATTCAGGAATGAGTTCCTTTAGGATGGACTGGTTGGATCTCCTTGCTGCCCAAGGGACTCTCAAGAGTCTTCTCCAACACCACAGTTCAAAAGCATCAATTCTTCAGCGCTCAGCTTTCTTTATAGTTCAACTCTCCCATCCATACATGACTACTGGAAAAACCATAGCTTTGACTAGATGGACCTTTGTTGGCAAAGTAATGTCTGCTTTTTAATATGCTGTCTAGGTCGGTCATAGTTTTTCTTCCAAGGAGCAAGTCTCTTTTCATTTCATGGCTGCAGTCACCATCTGCAGTGATTTTGGAGCCCAAGAATATAAAGTCTGCCACTGTTTCCCCTGTTTCCCCATCTATTTGCCATAAGTGATGGAACCAGATGTCATGATCTTACTTTTCTGGATGTTGAGCTTTAAGCCAACTTTTTCACTCTCCTCTTTCACTTTCATCAAGAGGCTTTTTAGTTCCTCTTCACTTTCTGCCATAAGGGTGGTGTCATCTGCATATCTGAGGTTATTGATATTTCTCCCAGCAATCTTGATTCCAGCTTGTGCTTCCTCCAGTCCAGCATTTCTCATGATGTACTCTGCATATAAGTTAAATAAGCAGGGTGACAATATACAGCCTTGACATACTCCTTTTCCTATTTGGAACCAATCTGTTGTCCCATGTCCAGTTCTAACTGTTGCTTCTTGACTTGCATACAGATTTCTCAGGAGGCAGGACAGGTGGCCTGGTATGCCCATCTCTTTCAGAGTTATCCACAGTTTATTGTGATCCACACAGTCAAAGGCTTTGGCATAGTCAAATAAGCAGAAATAGATGTTTTTCTGGAACTCTCTTGCTTTTTCAGTGATCCAACATGTTGGCAATTTGATCTCTGGTTCCTTTGCCTTTTCTAAATCCAACTTGAACATCTGGAATTTCACAGTTCACATACTGTTGAAGCCTGGCTTGGAGAATTTTGATCATTACTTTGCTAGTGTGTGAGATGAGTGCAATTGTGTTTTGAATATTCTTTGGCATTGCCTTTCTTTGGAATGGGAATGAAAACTGACCTTTTCCAGTCCTGTGGCCACTGCTGAGTTTTCCAATTTTGCTGGCATATTAAGTGCAGCACTTTAAGAGCATCATATTTTAGGATTTGAAATAGCCCAGATGCAATTCCATCACCTCCACTAGCTTTGTTTGTAGTGATACTTTCTAAGGCCCACTTGACTTTGCATTCCAGGATGTCTGGCTCTAGGTGAGTGATCACACCATCATGATTATCTGGGTCATGAAGATCTTTTTTTGTACAGTTCTTCTGTGTATTCTTGCCACCTCCTCTTAATATCTTCTGCTTCTGTTAGGTCCATACCATTTCTGTGCTTTATTGTGCCCATTTTTGCATGAAATGTTCCCTTGGTGTCTCTAATTTTCTTGAAGTGACCTATAGTCTTTTCCATTCTATTGTTTTCTTCTATTTCTTTGCATTGATCACTGAGGAAGACATTCTTATCTCTCCTTGCTATTCTTTGGAACTCTGCATTCAAATGTGTGTATCTTTCCTTTTCTCCTTTGCCTTTCACTTCTCTTCTTTCCTCAGCTCTTTGTAAGGCCTCCTCAGACAACCATTTTGCCTTTCTATATTTCTTTTTCTTGGGGATGGTCTTGATCACTGCCTCCTGTACAATGTCATAAACCTCCATCTATAGTTCTTCAGGCACTCTGTCTATCAGATCTAATCCCTAGAATCTCTTTGTCACTTCCACTGTATAATTGTAGGGATTTGATTTAGGTCATACCTGAATGGTCTAGTGGTTTTTCCTACTTTATTCAATTTAAGTCTGAATTTGGCAGTAAAGGCATGTTCAGATAAGTAAAACCTGAGAATGTATTACTAGCAGACTCACACTAAAAGAAACATTAAAGGGAACTCTGGCAGAAGAACAGTGATCACAGACAGAAGAAAGAGAAATGGAAAGTGTAAATATAAAAGACTATTGACTGTCTAAAACAACACTAATAACAATACTTTATGGATAAAATAAAAGTAGAAATTAAGAAATGACAGAAATAGTAATAAATAAATAAAAGGCAGGATGTGAAGGAAGTCCATTGTAAGATTCTTGCATTGGGCTTCCCTGATAGCTCAGTTGATAAATAATCCACCTGCAATGCAGGAGACCCCAGTTTGCTTCCTGGGTTGGCAAGATACCCTGGAGAAGGGATAGGCTACCCACTCCTGTGTTCTTGGGCTTCCCTTGTGGCTCAGCTAGTAAAGAAACTACCTGCAATGTGGGAGACTTGGATTCGATTTCTGGGTTGGGAAGATCCCCTGGAGAAGAGAAATGCTATACACTCCAGTATTCTGGTCTGGAGAATTTCATGGACTATATAATCCACGGGGTCGCAAATGGTCAGACATGATTGAGCAACTTCTTAAAAAATTGACTGTTTGAAACAACACTAATAATAATACTTTATGGATAAAATAAAAGTAGAGATTAAGTAAATGACAAAAATAGTAATAAATAAATAAAAGGCAGGATGTGAATGAAGTCTGTTATAAGATTCTTGCATTGTTCAAGAAGTGGTAAAAGCACTAATTTAATATAGACTGTAATCAGTCAAGGATGTATGCTTCACTCTCTAAGGCATTTTTTCTCAAGCAGGAGTTCATGACATAATTAAGCCCTACAGTGTTGGTGGTTTTCAGGACTCTGAGGCATTCCCTGTTGAGAAACCAGATTTTTAGCTTGATTAGTAAGGGTTTTTATTTGTCTCCAAGAGGGGAGGTCATAAGGTCGATGTCTCCGAGGGCAGCACTTCTTGGAGATCTTTAGAACCGTCATGGCCCATATTGGAATTTCTTCCTCCTGGGGTTCTTGTTGTTTCATCTCCATTTTGAATGCCGAGGGCCCCCTTGGGTTGAATTTTCCGAGGAAAAAGTTTGTTGGATCCATCTGGGGAAATACAAGCATATCCCTTTCCCTGTAAAATTAATTTCCCAGATTTCCATTGTTTATTGAACCCACCTTGATACCAAATGGGCAGAGGAAGAGAAGTGTCCTTCAATTCCTTGAAATGTATTTCTGTTCTTATTAAGATATCTCTCTGTAGTAAGTTTTAAAAAAATTAAAACAAATAAATCTGTATTAACAATAGTTATAGATTTAGAAAATATTTTATGTTGGAATCTAGTAAAGTCTGCTTTAGATAAGGAAGACAGTAGCGTTCCTATGTATTCCCCCTTATTTAATTTTTTTATTTGTAACTTTAGTGTGTGATGTGTTTGTTCAACTGTGTCTCTTGTCTGTGGATTATAAGGAATACCTGTAATATGTTTAATAGAGAAAGATTGCAAAAATTGTTTTAACTGTCTAGAAATATAGGCAGGGCCATTGTCTGTTTTAATAGAACTAAGAGTTTATGGCGGAGGTTTCTATATTTTTTAATACAAAAACTGAATATATAGAGTCAGAGACTATGTTAATGGGGTAAGGATGTAGGCAAATAACTTGAATAAGAGCATATAATTCATTTTGTTGAGCAGACTGAAAATTAGTATAAAATACTTTATATTCTTTAAGAGACCAGAATGAAGCTTTGGTGTTTTTAGTCCCATCTATATAAAAAAACCTCAGCTTGTGGTATAGGCTGAGAGCTGATAATGTGGGAAATAATAAATTTAGCATTTTTGAAGAAATTTCACAGCCTACCAGAAGGATAATGAAATGAAATTTCTCCAAAATATTTTAGAAAAGCTGTTTGGAAACCAGTAGAAGTTTGTAATGTGTTCTCAAATTGAGATTTATTTGTAATAAAGTTTTATTAAAGTATAAAGGAAATAGAGAAAGCTTCTGACAGACATTAAAAGGGGGCAGAAAGAGTGCCCCCTGCTAGTCTTTAGCCAGATGTCATATAACTACTAGCAGTCTGCTAATTAAAGAAAGGAAATATCTCAAAACTCAGAGACTAGCACCAGGCCCCTCACCTACAACATGCATTTTGAGATAACCTTGGCACCAGGTGAGTTGTCCCGGGCCATAAAATGATTGACATGAATCTTGAAGAAAGGCAGATTACCATACAAATAGTTTTGTTTACATAGATTAGGGGAACAATATCCGAGTATAACATACTGGTTTGTCAAGTAGATTCTGAGCCATTAGGCTGAACTGACTTGAAGACAGAGTCTGGGGTAAATGTATAGCATGTTAGCATAGCTTAAGACAAATATTTCCATAAGAAAAATGCATTGGTTAACTCAGAGTTTGAGAATAGTTAACTTTAAGTGAAACCAGGTGTCATTATGGCAACACAGTGTTTTAAGAGAAACCTCCTTTTAAATTTGTATAGAGAAGGAAAAAAAAAAAAGAGATATCACTAGTTTGTTTCCTCCTGCCCCTTAAGAGAGATAAAAATGTCTGACACTTGCAGCCTATTTTCTCCATTTGGAGACCCCTGGCCTTCCTGCCTGTTAAGTCAAACTAGATCGGCCAAGTAAAAGACCAAAGGTTTGTGGGGGCAGGGTCCCAAAAAGTCCAGTACATATTCTAGAGGGAACTGCTTGAGGGTAAAGGAGAAAGTCATTTAGGGCTGGTATATCTATGGCAGCACTGCCAGATGTTGAGGGTTTGAGGGAAAAGATGAAATTTGCCCCTGGTATTTGTTGAAGGGGACTTGGGGGGTCTCCTTCTTGGAGTTTCTCGGAATAGGTTTTCCTTCAATGTCAAATTTAGATTTACACTCTTTGGCCCAATGCATTCCTCTACGGCAGCGGAGGCAGACTTTTGGAGGCGGTTTTTTTTTTTTTTTTTTTTTTTAGCTTTCTTAGGGCAGTCCCTTTTTAATTGGTACTTATCTCCATGTTAAAGCATCCTTTATTTTCCTTTTCTTAAGGCAGCAACCATTGTTTCAGCTAGCATTTGCATCTTTTGAGTTTCTGATCCTATATTGCGACAAGCCTTCAAATAATCAAAAATAGTCCCTGTCTCACGAATTGGGGTTATAGCCCTTTGACATTCCTGACTTGCATTTTCATAAACAAGTAATTTTTTTAGTTGTCTTTTAGCTTTTTTCTTTCTTGTTTTTTCAATTACAGTATGGGCTTAAGGGAGTCTTTGCCAGAATCCTTAGATTCTATCAAGGGAGAGATTTTTGGGATTTGTGCCCTCTGGCAGGGGAGTAGCGCTTGGAACAATTGGGGCAGGGTTAGTAGGAAAATTCTGAAATATCTTATGTTGTTCTAATTGGGCCTTTTGTAAGGCTTCATCGTCTAATTCATATTCATGTAATAAGTGTTCTGCTTGTTGCTGAATATCAGGAGGGCTAGAATTACCTTGGAATGGCAGAATCACAGCTTCAGTGAGAGCCCATAGGGGCCAGAAATCTATCAGAATATTTTTTCCCTGTCTGACGGCTCGTTCAACATTCTCTTTGACCTGATGCCAAATTTCTAAATCAAAACTACCTTCATCAGGGAACCAAGGGTTGCATTCAACCACTGTCTGAGGGCAAGCCTCTATTTGCTGGTGTGAAACTGAAAATCCCTGAACTTTAAATAAGTGATAAAGTAAAGTAGAAAAGTGAGGGGGCTTCCCAGCTGATTGACCTATGTCTTAGTACTTACCAGCCTCAATAGGCCCTCTGGGGTCACTCCATCCGAATCTGCCATGTGTACCGGAGTCCCTGTTCTGGGCGCCACTTGTTGGTCCTTTATTGGAGGGGAACCTGGTGGTCTGCAGTCAACGATGAGAGAGTGAAAGAAGGAAAGAGGCTAATATTCCCTGGGTTACACAGCCAGCTTTTGTGCTCCAGGGAATCAGCCAGAAATAGAGAGAGAGGGAGGGGGAGAGAGAGAGAGAAAGAAAGAAAGAAAAAGAAAGAAAGACAAACACGGGAACCCAAGCTCTGATGGAGCAAAGGTGTTTTAATCAACATGGCGTGGGCATATATACTGTCTAACAAGGTAGTTTTTCTCAGCAGAGGTGAAGATTAAAATTCCAGACTTACAAAACATAAGGCAATCCATATTAAAGAAAGAGTTGTAAACAATCACTTTTACCGTACGGTTCATAAGAAGGAAGAGGGTACTTATCACCATATTGAAAAACTAATGAAGGGAATGCCTGGATTCCTCAGCCCCAGAAAAGGCTTGCCCCTCCTCTTAATTCCTGAATACTCAGGAATTAATAAGGAACAGAGGATTCATGACAGATCCAAAACAGCACACAGGAAGCCTCCTGTTAGATGCTTCCTGACGCTACAAAAAATGTTTTTATTTTCCATTCTCCGAAGGGTGGTGGACCCTAGTTCCATTTTAAATACAAGGAAGATAAGTTAATATAGTCAATGAATATTTAGAGAATTAAATCTCTGGTGGAATCCAGTTGAGAAGGGCTTCTCTGTAGTAACTATTAAAAGAATAGTAAAAGAATGTCTAACAATTTGATGTAGAGGAAATGATACAATAAAATTCTTGTTTAATCCAAAGCAAGGCAAAAACAGAGAAATAAGCAATAACAAATGAGGCAAATGGAAATCAAGAAATAATATGTAAGATTTAAATCCAAATATCCAGTAACTATATTAAATATAAATGAGCTAAGTGTTTCCATTAAAAGACAGAGATTGTCAAGTTGCATAATAAAGCAAAATCCAGCAACATACTACAGAAAGGAGTTTCACCTGAAAAGGACACAGGTTGAGAACAAAAGTATAAAAAACAATATGCCATGCAATAATAAACAAAGTGAAGCTGGTGTAACTGTACTAATATCAGACAAAGTATACTAAAGGCAAAAAAAAAAATTAATAGAAATAATGAATAGCATTTTATGGTGGTAAGGTATCAGTTTAACAGGCAGCTATTAAAAAAAACTGAATATACACATTCCCTGGGCCTATCACTTCCACTACTGGGTGTATACTCAACAGAAATGCATACATATATGCTCTGAAAGACATGGACAATGTGCAGCAAAGAGTTAACATGACAGGTCAGAAATGCTATCCTTAGAAAAGCCTGTTTGCAAAGTTGGCCCTTGGCTGGCATCTGAAGACTCAGATTTAGGAAGGGTTTCCACCATCCCCTAACTGACAAGGATAATTTGCTCTAAGTTGAGCAAACAACATGGCTTATGCTGAACACCTGATTTTTTTCTAAGTCTAGAGTTTTTGTGCAGACCAGGCAGAGGGTGCTCATGTGACCAACACTTTAAAAAACATTGGGTACTGAGTCTCTACTGCTGATAGGCAGCACTTCACACATGTTGTCACAACACGGGTGTGATGCTGGGAGAATTAAGCATGTGGTGTGTGACTACTGGGACAGGATCTTGAAAGCTTGTTCCTGGTTTCCTTTAGACTTTGCCCCACGCACATTTTTCCCTTTACTGATTTTGCCTTGTGTCTTTTTGCTATAATAAATATTAGCCCCAAGTATGACTATTTGCTGAGTCCCACGAGTTCTCCAACTATGAGTCACATCATTACCAAATCTGGGGTGATTTTCAGGACTCCCAACATACTGGTGACAGTGGTGGGATTGTCTAGCGTGACCTTAACTCACTTAAATATGGCAAAAACATTGTTTGAGAAAAGGATGGTAGAGGATGACAAACCTGTGATATTGGGTATTTATGGAATTATCTGTGGTGACAAAACCCACTGAAATGTTGTGAAGTAATTAGCCTCCAACTAATAAAAAAAAAAGTAGTTGAGCTGCTATCTGTCATAGGAGGTAAAAGTTACACTATGTAATTTTAAAATGTTAGATCCAACTCCAAGAGAGCATCCTCTTGGATGCTCATTGGCTTGAAGCATCCTCCGGCTACTTTTGGACACAATGGCTAAAGTGAGAGGGAAAAGTGCAACCTGGGTGCCTTTTGTTTTTATTTTCTCCTCCAGGTTGGAGGAAAAGGGTCCAAACATTCCCAAAGGTGAACTTTGAATGGGCCAAAGTCTTGAAAAGTTTGTGTTCCTTTTGTTCATGTGTGTGTGGTGGGGGCGGGGGGTGGGGGAGTGCGGGTTGGGGGGGAGGTTAAATCACTTCCCAGTTGTTGTTGTTCAGTCCTTCAGACATGTCCGACTCTTTGTGACCCCAAAGACTGCAGCTCACCAGGCTTCCCTGTCTTTCACCAGCTCCTGGAGCTTGCTCAAACTCATGTCCATTGAGTTAGTGATGCTATCCAACCATCTCATCCTTTGTCATCACCTTCTCCTGCCTTCAGTCTTTCCTAGCATCAGGGTCTTTTCTAATGAGTCAACTCTTTGCATCAGGTGGCCAAAGTATTGGAGCTTCAGCTTCAGCATCAGTCCTTCCAATGAATATTCAGGATTGATTTTCCTTAGGATTGACTGGTTTGATTTCCTTGCAGTCTAAGGGACTCTCAAGAATCTTTTCCAAAACTACAGTTCAAAAGCATCAATTCTTTGGCACTCAGCCTTCTTTATGGTCCAACTCTCATATCCATACATGAATACTGGAAAAATCATAGCTTTGACTATATGGACCTTTGTAGGCAAAGTAATGTCTCTGCTTTTTAATATGCTGTCTAGGTTTGTCATAGCTTTTCTTCCAAGGAGCAAGTGTCTTTAAATTTTGTGGCTGCAGTCACCATCTGCAGTGATTTTGGAGCCCAAGAAAATTAAGTCTGTCACTGTTTCTATTGTTTCCCCATCTATTGCCCCATCACTTCCCAGAGTGGGAGCAAAATTTTATAAACAAAAAATCAAAGGGAGAAAAACACTCTAGCCACTGCTGCCGCAGCCTTCTACCCCCACTCCTACATTTCAACAGGGATCTCCCTGCAACTACAACAGTAAGCCTGTAAATGCTGGATTTTCTGCTCAAGGTTTGAGAAAACTTGAGCAAAGAGGGGAAAGGAGGAACTTTTAAAAATGGCTTTGCATTTTGTGGCTATTGGATCTGGGTATATGATAGACACTGATGTAAAATATTATATCCTTGTAGTCTCGTAAAGCTAGAGGGATCATTTCCATCAGGAAAAGTTGCAAAAAGAAAAAAACATCAGTGGGATACAACTACCTTGCTTTTTGCTGCCAGTGAGCAGATTGGAATTCAAACTCTTTGAGTATTGGAAATAAAACTAGTCTCCATAACTAACAATTTTTGCTATCATTTTTTTTGCTATTGGAGTTTTAAGAAAAAGGAAGACAACATGAAAAGAGAGACAGTCTTCAGATGAAAATACACTTTTTGAGTTTAAAAAGCAGTTTTTAGTTGTGAAATCAAATGTGTAACTCTTAAGAGGCTGATTTTTTTTTTATCCTCTTGTGCACATTTTTGACTGTGTTAATTTGGAATCTTAAACACAATAAGAAGAGCCTGGGGGAATCTTGTTTGTCACTTGGTCTTGGACTTGGACTTAAACCGTGATTGACTAGCCCTGTACCATCTCAACTTGCTGCTGCCTAAGAAAATTCTTTGGCATCCTACATTTACAGATTCTAATTCCGTGGATCTGATTCTCAGCTGAAACCTGATAAGGTCTGCTATAGACTATACCCACATCAGCACCAGATGTGCTGAACTGAAAGCAGACACAGGCTAAATGAATTCTAAATGAACTATGTGAGGTTTAAATGAATTCAGACTTGGATTGTTGCAGATTTGGATCACCCTTCTTATGATCCTAAATTGTAAAGCCACCCCTGATGCTGGCTGGACCATTTGAGTCAGTTGAGTTGCAGATAGCCAAGGGAAAAGTCTTATTTTCTGATGGGACTATCTGAAATTGATCCTCTGATTGGCTCTATATTTCTAATACAAAAGCTGGTTACATTCCTAACGTGATTTCTGTGAAAGCTGCAAATTGGGGGAGGGCATATAATATGGAATGTGACATCCTTCACCATTCCTCTCAGATCAAACTCTTGATCCTTCCTGAGCCTGTGTCCCTGCTGTTAATGATCATGTTTGACTTTCTAGATTAGTTACAGCTTAAAATAGACTGTTAGCCTGACTCTACTTCCTTCTCCTTCCCCCTGATACATAAACCTAGATAAGGCAGTATGTTTATTAAATGTAGCTGTCCACATAAAAAGAATGATCTTTTCTAGGCTGCTCACTAGATAAACTGATCAGGGTGAAAGGAATGGGAAGTATGAAAACCCAATTTTAAAACATTTGAAAATTCAGAATTTCATCTTAACCAGTTCCTGGATATGATATATCTTTCTGATTAAGTTATTTTAACATGTTTGCCTTTGAAAATGCTTTTAAACTTCTTACATACAAATCTTCTAGACAAAAGGTCTGGATGAGAGGAGAGGTTGATTGCACAACTATAACTGCTAAATGGGACACACAGATTTTGTAACAGTGGAGAAAAAACACCTGAGGAGGCATGAGTGAAGGGTGAGGGCATTAATGATCTTTGATTTTTAGAACTGGAAATTCTGAAATTCCTAGAAGCTTTCCTCTTATCCTTAATAAAAGCATGTGTTGTCTTCCCTGCTGCTGAGAGTGCTTTGAATTCAAATTGACTGCTAATCCCAGAGTCAGATCTGACAGAGCTAACTATGAGACAGCAGGGGATGGCTCCAGCTCCTCTACCTTCCATTCAGCACCTCCACATGTAATCCACACTTGCAAGGCAGATGAACTGGTGCCCTGAAAAAACAAAATGTTTTGGATCCAGCTACCTTCAGAAAACAGTCCCATTGAAACCAAATTCTGAACTGAATTTTTTGGACTGGATTGGAAACACTAAGGCGGGAAGCCTCACAGTAGGAGGTCAGTCACATTAGGGATTCTGTTAACCTAAACTGCCTAATTAATGTATGTCCTACTCGGGATGCCCTAATGATTATAAACTATTTTTGTCCAATGATACTGGATGTGCCCCCTGGCATTGTACTTGTCAGTGAGCCTTGACTATCCCGGCACTGCCTCAGCTCTGGAAGGGATTCAGGTCAGCTTCAGTTTACTGACCAGGCTTGTGTTGTGCCTGGATTGATGCTTCAAGCCAGTTTAAAAAAAAATTTAATGGAAACGTAAGGATGAAACCATCTGGCTTTTGAAGGTACTTGTTTATGGTGATGGATTTGTTTTATCTGCTCAGTATAAGACCCCTAAAGACATAACTGAGGACAATATGGCAGGTTGGTCTCACTCTGCTGTGTTGAGTCCTTATGAAAAAGACACCTTGGCCAAGAGACCAGAAGGTGGAGTTTGGAGTTTTGGTACATGCTAGGCAGAGGGTGCCTATGCTACCAGCCCCTAATAAAAATAAACACTGGACACTGAGTCTCTAATGAGCTTCCTTAGTAGACATTTCATACATTTTGTCAAAATATGATGCTGGAGAAAATAAACATGTGCTGCGCACCTCCACTAGGAAGAGGATGCTTACAAGCTTGTGCCTGGTTTCCTCTGGACTTTGACCATGCACCTTTTTTCTTTGCTGATTTTGCTTTGTATCCCTTTGCTGTAATAAACCTTACCATTAGTATAGATCTATGCTGAGTCCTTTGCCAACAAAATTCCATCTAGTCAAAGCTATGGTTTTTCCAGTAGTCATGTATGGATGGAAGAGTTGGACTATAAAGAAAGCTGAGTGCCGAAGCATTGATGGTTTTGAACTGTTGCATTGAAGACTCTTGAGAGTCCTTTGGACTGCAGGGAAATCAAACCAGTCGATCCTAAAGTAAATCAGTCCTGAATATTCATTGGAAGGACTGATGCTGAAGCTGAAACTCCAATACTTTGGCCACCTGATATGAAGAACTGACTCATTGGAAAAAACCCTGATGCTGGGAAAGATTGAAGGCAGGTGGAGAAGGGGACAACAGAGGATGAGATGGTTGGATGGCATCACCAACTCGATGAACATGAGTTTGAGCAAGCTCTGGGAGTTGGTGATGGACAGGGAAGCCTGGTGTGCTGCAGTCCATTGGGTTGCAAAGAGTAGGACACGACTGAGTGAATGAACTGAACTGATGCTGAGTCCTGTGAATCACCAAACCTAGCAGTGATCTTTGGGAATTTCCACACAGCAAGAATGTTCATAGGAACTTTAAATGATAACAAAAAACTGGAGGAAAAATTCAAATGTCTGTCAACAAGTGAATGGATAAATAATGATGCATTCATACATTGAATGTTTATAGCAATGAAAAAGAATGAACTAATTCTAAGTACAACAATATGGATGAATCTTATAGACACAATGTTGAGTGAAAGAAACCAGATACAAACTAGATAATGTATGATGCTATTAGTATAGAGCTCAAAAATGGACAAATCATACTTACTTGTATTTGAAGTTTTAATGGTGGTTAACTTTGAGGCCTGTAGGATATTAATACCTAGGAAGGGGCACAAAAGAGGCTAATGCAGGGCTAGCAGTGTTCCATACCCTGATTTGGGTTGTGTGTTTCTGTGTAAAAATTCATCAGATTTTATATTCAAGGTTCATGTGTTTAACTTCATGTATATTATACTATAAGCAATTTTGAAAAAAAGAACCTAGCATCCATTGATGGATGAAAAGATAAACAAAATGTGTTATATGCATACAGTGGAGTATTATTCAGCTTTTAAAAAGGATAAAACTCTGACACTATAAAATGGATGAACCTTCAGACATTATTCTAAGTGGAATAGGCCAGTCACAAAAGGATATTGTATGACTCTACATACATGAGGTATCTAGAGTAAGCAAATTCATTGAAACAGAAAGAATGGTGATTGCCAGGGACAGGGAGGAGGGAAGCCTGGGGAGTTATTGTTTAATGGTTATAGTTTCAGTTTGGGAAAATGAAAAATTTCTAAAGATGGGTGGAAGTGATAGTTGTACAACATTGCAAATGTATTTAATGTCACTGAACAGTTAAAATGGTAAATTTTATGGATATTTTACCATAATACAATAAAAAGAAACAAAATGGAAGGAACAGTAGATAAACCTGAATGTGATATCAATCTCAGGTAAAATGTGTGCTTTATAGAGTAGACCCTGGAATATGGCCAAAGGCGTTGATAGCTCTCTGGTTCTGTCCCTAAGAGTGAAGCAACACTAAAAAAGTGGCATATTTGTTAGGTATCATATGTAGGATAAAGAGGAAACAAAAATGAAATCCCTAAGGACAATGGATTACAGCCCCCACCCCCCAAAAAAAGTGGTACTAATTCTGTTAGTACTGATATGAAAGGATATTTAATATATATTCTGGGAAAAAAAGGGTTTGAGAGCAATGTATATTGTGCTGTCCTTTGTTATAAAAGGAAAAAGTGTGTGTGAATAAATGAAATATTTCCTCATTATAAGAGTTATTGATATTATAATTGCCTTTTGAAAGACAAAAAGAAATGCAACTGCATTTAACATAGACATCAATTATCAGATATATTCTAATTTCAGAATGCTAAATTATTCAAAAAAACCGACATACTCAAGGAAATAAGGTGGATGTGTGTGTGAATGTGCAGTGTGTGTACACACATACATATGTGTATATATACACATACAAGATATTGAGACACACAATGTGTATATTTATATTTTCATTAAAATTGTGCCTTACTTTTGTAGCTGATAGTTTAAGTCTTCCCCCTTTTTCTAGTTCTCAAAATAGCTTCTCTGCAAAGTAAATTTTACTCTAAGGGTCCACAAAATTTCTTATCAGATATAAGAATATTAAAATATCTTGATTTATTTGGTTAAAATGTGTTGTCCCATTGAATAAAATGTGTCAGTATTGAAGGAGATCAAGATGCACTCTTATTTCACTTTTTCCAGTTTAGTTTTTCATCTTTAAACTGATGAGATTTTTGTTCAGCTTTCTTGAAGCATAGTTTATACTGTTAAGTCTGATAATCAGAATAGCTTTTGTACTTTTCATGAGCTTTAAGGAAATTCAATGTATGAATATTGGTAATAGCATTCTATCATTCATAGAACTATTAATTTTTATATGCATTCTTATCTCATGTAGATGATTTGACTTTTTTTATAAGAGCATAATTTGTCTTAAGAACACAGATAACTGCCTATTCTTTCTCTTGGAAAGCCCATGGTGCTTAGTATGGCCCTGTACATGACATGGACATTAACTTTGAGACACAGAACTTATTTTGTTCAATAAGAAAGCATAAACTAATGCAAAAAATGTTTGCTGGTAGGATTTGTGCACTGAAAATATCTTGACCGTTTCTCAATTCTATATCAGGATGCAACAGTAGAATGAAACTCAGTGGAAGACCCTACAGACACATGGGTGTCCTTGGAACTTCAAAACTCTATGACATTCGGAAAACTATCTTTACCTTCACTCCACAGGTGGGTGGAATAAGCTTTGGTGTACATTGAGATGAATAAAAATAAAAGAGAAACACTATAGAAATAAAGCATTTACTGGAGTTGGGAGAAGTGTCAGAGTTCCATGGGACCTTGTACATATTAAGCTGCTTAGTAAATATTTGTTGAGTTAGACTGAATTGATGTTGCAGCAAAGAGCTATGCCAAGTGACTGTGGCTACTGAGAGTAGACCTTGGTATTGCAGAAGCAGTGAGTGCTCTTTATTAAAGATTAAATATAATACTGTATCCTTTATAAACAAAATATAGTCTTTTTTGGTAATATTCAACTACCAAATTAGATCTTCTATTTCTTTTTGAGATGGGCCCTTTTTACATGCTTAGAAATTTTTCATATCCTCTTCTAAACAAAAATGTTAGTACTATTTTAGCCATGAGATACATTGTTTATTAGCATGATGTTTATTACCCATATTACAGTAGCAAGCCTTATTATGTATGTGTATAGGAGTAGAAACTATTTTCTGGAAAGAAGGATTAAGTTCCCCATTTGTTATCTTACATCTGAAATAGTGCACTGAAGTACAGATGAAAGAATAATGGACCAGAGATTCTATCTCTGATTTTGCCATTTGCTAGTCATATAACTTTGCTAATCTACTCAGTGTCTCTTGGCCTTGCTTTTTGTCTATTAAAAAGGAGAAAAGCCCTCACTGGGTTGTTAGAATTAAATAAAATCATGTACTTGAAAACACTTTGTTAACTATAGCACACTAAAAATATCTAAGACAACTATATGTACTAATAGGACACCAGATACTTTGGGAAGAATTAGGCATTAAATTTGGAGGTATTGTTGCCTCTGTGATATCTTATACACCTTTATGAATATATGAGTATTTTAAAATATTATTTGATAGTTATGAGATTAATTATTCTAAACTATTATTTTTCTTTTTCTTAGTTTATAGACCAGCAACAATTCTACCTGGCTCTAGACAACAAGATGATAGTGGAAATGCTTAGAACAGACCTCTCCTATCTCTGTAGCCGCTGGAGAATGACAGGCCAGCCCACCATCACCTTCCCCATCTCACACAGCATGCTTGGTAAGGTTGTATGAGGCAAGGAATGAATGTATTTTTGGAATAAGTTGTGTGATTAGCCCTTCAAAATCATAGTCACTGGAAAGCTGCTTTTTGTCATTTATTCTTTCAGCAGTTTATTAAGCTTCTGTTTTGTACCAGGCACTTTTCAAAGCACTAGACATACATGGGGTGAATAAGGTAGATGAGGTTCCTACTCTTACGGAGTTTATGATTTCGAATAAATATGTAACAAAAAACCAATTCACAAGAGTATTTCAGGTGGTTTGAGAGCTATAATTCAAGATATGTAATAAAATAACTTGTTTGGGGCTACTTTAGATAATTGGTTTCTAGGCCAGTTTACAGAAACTTTATTAATAAAACTCATTTTAAAGACAATCTCACTCTAGTGGGTCATCAAGACTTTATAAATTCCCAGACTTCTCTTTCCAAGGCTTGTCTAACTGAAGAAATAAATCTAGCAGAGAAGAGTAAAAAGGCTTTCAGTTTATCTTTTCATTATTAGCTGGGCTTCCTGACATGGCTTGCTTGAAACGGAGTGAGAGGTTTGTTGTTCTCTCAGTTCCTGAAAGACTAGAGCCAATAATGAAGCACTGTTTCCTTTCTGTATCTCTTCTACTGCTTCCAAAAGCCTGTTTGTACTGCCAAAGTACATAGGATGTCTTTTCATTAGAGAAGAATCCTTTGTCATAAATCATTCAAAGTCCAGGCAGACTTAGGGATTTTGATCACATCTCTAAAGTGCTTCAAAAGCACTGGAGGTGAGGAAGTAGGGTTGTCTTTCTTCTTTATATAAGACAATTATCAAATACCCATTTAATAACTACTGTGTTTGCAGAACTGTCTTCAGAAAGTATAAAGTCTAATTGGAAAGGCAAAGCTAATTCACAAAAAAATAGAAAATAATTCAAGACAGTATATAAAGAATTACAAAACCATTAGATTGGTATTTTATAGTGACAGTGATCACATTGTTAATGAAATTTATTTACTAGGTGGGACTTATTCAGGCTTTTTGGGATGCATGGTATTCATATGGAAGGAGAAAAGAAGGAAAGGCACTTCAGGTGAGGAAAAAAAAAATACCATGGGTGAAGCTGAGAGGCAGGGATGCACTTGACTTGTGAGTAGACAGTGAAGAAGCCAAGATGAATAGAGAGGACCTTGCATGTTAGAGTATGTGAAGTGAAAGTCACTCAGTTGTGTCTGACTCTGCAACCCCATGGACTATACAGTCCATGGAATTCTCCAGGCCAGAATATTAGAGTGGGTAGCCTTTCCCTTCTCCAGGGGATCTTCCCAACCCAGTGATTGAGCCCAGGTATCCTGCATTGCAGATGGATTATTTACCAGCTGAGCCACAAGGGAAGCCAATGTTGGAATATAAGTATCAACAAAATTGGGCACGTAAGGTAGGGTCAGATTATGAAGACCTTAAAGAGATGGGAATATCAGACCACCTGACCTGCCTCCTGAGAAATCTGTATGCAGGTCAAGAAGCAACAGTTAGAACCGGACATGGAACTGGTCTGGTTCCATGGACATGGACATGGACATGGACTGGTTCCAAATTGGGAAAGGCAAGGCTGTACGTTGTCATGCTGCTTATTTAACTTATATGCAGAGTACATCATGCGAAATGCCTGCCTGGACGAAGCACAAGCTGGAATCAAGATTGCAGGGAAAAATATCAATAACCTCAGATATGCAGATATGCACCCTTATGGCAGAAAGTGAAGAGGAATTAAAGAGCCTCTTAATGAAAGTGAAAGAGGAGAGTGAAAAAGCCAGCTTAAAACTCAATATTCAAAAAGCTAAGATCATGGCATCAGGTCCCATCATTTCATGGCAAATAGATGGGGAAACAATAGAAACAGTGACAGACTTTATTTTCTTGGGCTCCAAAATCACTGCAGATGGTGGCTGCAGCCATGAAATTAAAAGATGCTTGCTCCTTGGAAGAAAAGCTATGACAAACCTAGACAACATATTAAAAAGCAGAGACATTTCTTTACTGACAAAGGTCTGTATAGTCAAGCCCTTGGTTTTTCCAGTAGTCATGTATGGATGTGAGAGTTGGATCATAAAGAAAGCCAAGCACTGAAGAATTGATGCTTTTGAACTGTGCTGTTGGAGAAGACTCTTGAGAGTCCCTTAGCAAGGAGATCCAACCAGTCCATCCTAAAGGAAATCAGTCATGAATATTAATTGGAAGGACTGATGTTGAAGATGAACTCCAACACGTTGGCCACCTGATGTGAAGAACTGACTCATTGGAAAAGACCCTGAGGCTGGGAAAGATTGAAGGCAGGAGAAGGGGACAACAGAGGATGAGATGGTTGGATGGCATCACCAACTCATTGGACATGAGTTTGATTAAGCTCTGGAAGTTGGTGATAGACAAGGAAGCCTGGTGTGCTGCAGTCCATGGGGTCGCAAAGAGTCGGACATGACTGAGCAACTGACCTGACCAAAAATAAGCAGGGAAATTTAAAATAAATTATCTCAGAAGTCTGTAGCTATTAAAATTTTTGAGCAAGGAGCAATATGATGAAAGTGATGTTTAAGGAATATTCATTTAGTGACAATTTTCATTGTTGTTAGGAGAATCTGATATCAAGGAAACTAATCCAGGTATGAGGTGATGAGAACATACACTGGGATGATGATAAAAATTGAATGGGGAAGGTGGAGATGAGTCATTTTATTTTTTATAATGCTATTTATTTATGGCTGTGTTGGGTCTTTGTTGCTGTGTGGGCTTTTCTCTAGTTGCAGTGAGCAAGGGCTACTCTCTAGTTGGGGTGGGTGGGTTTCTCATTGTGGTGGCTTCTCTTGTTGCAAAGCATGGGCTCTAAGGCACATGGGCTTCAGTATCTGCAACACATGGGCTCAATACTTGAGGTTTCTGGGCTCTAGAGCACAGGCTTAATAGTTGTGGCACACAGGCTTAGTTGCTCTATGGCATGTGGGAGTTTCCCAGAGCAGGGATTGAACCTGTGTCTTCTGCATTGGCGGGCAGATTCTTTACCACTGAGCCACCAGGGAAACCCACAAGAGTCATTTTAATCAACACCTTATAAGTCAGGTGTTGACTGACTAGATATGAAAGTCAGGTGTTGACTAACTAGATGTGAGATATGAATCAAGATAATGCCAACATTTAGAGACTAGCTAAATAATGCTGCATCGATAAAAGCAGAGAACTTCTGAAGAAAGATGCCAGTTGTAAAGGGACATGTTGAATTTGTAGTGACAAAGAGATTTCAAAATTGAAAAACCAAGAGTTGTGGATGACATAAACAGCCATAGTTTGGGAAGAAGAATATAACTAAAATCTAAATTTAAGTCACAGTTTTGACATTTGGTATGTGGTCACACAACAAAAACAGAATTATCAATAGCAATAATAACTGCAATGTTTATTTAGCACTCTCTGTGTATCAGGCACTGATCTAAGTGCTTTCAATGCATCATTTTGAAATCTCTACAACAACCCTATTCAGGTAGGTACTGTTAATAGCCTCCATTTTATAGATGAAGAAGGTGACTCTTTGTATACTCACAAAGCTAGTAAGCAACAGAGTCAGGCCTCAAACCAGGTCTGTCAGTCTTCAAAATATACATTACTAATACAGTAGCTATGTATTTTTATCAGGGAAAATTTTGTGCTGATGAAATGGGAATGAACATGTTTAGTGATCACATTAAAATGTGAATTAAATCCTCATATTAAAGACAAATATTCCTAGGATAGGTAAAAGCAAAATCTAGCTAGATGCTACATATGAAACCTTACAAAAGCTATCTCTAAAATAAAACTTTACAGAAAAACAGAAAAAAAGGAAGGCAAAAATATATCATGTAAATGCTAACCAAAAAAAAGCAATGATGGCAATATTAATATAAAAAATAGCAAATAGAATTCAAGGTGAAAATCAGGAAATGGGATAGGAAGGATATTTTATATTGATAAGAGTTATAGCACATGAAGACAATAGAACATTTATAGATTTTTATCTACTGAGGAATATCAGTGAAATATATAAAGCAGATATTTAGGAAAACTTAATGACAATATGATAAATCCATTTTACAGTCATAGTGGGAAACTATAACATATCTCTATCATAATGCCCACTAGACCATTCAGGTATGACCTAAATCAAATTCCTTATGATTATACAGTGGAAGTGAGAAATAGGTTTAAAGGATAAGACCTGATAGACAGAGTGCTTGATGAATTATGGATGGAGGTTAAAGACATTGTGCAGGAGACAGGGAGCAAGTCCATCCCCAAGAAAAAGAAATGCAAAAAAAGCAAAATGGCTGTCTGAGGAGGCCTTACAAATAGCTGTGAAAAGAAGAGAAGCAAAAAAAAAGGAGAAAAGGAAAGATATACTCATTTGAATGCAGAGTTCCAAAGAATAGCAAGGAGAGATAAGAAACCTTTCCTCAGTGATCAATGCAGAGAAATAGAGGAAAACAATAGAATGGGAAAGACTAGAGATGTCTTCAAGAAAACTAGAGATACCAAGGGAACATTTCATGCAAAGATGGGCTCAATAAAGGACAGAAATGGTATGGACCTAACAGAAACAGAAGATATTAAGAAGAGGTGGCAAGAATACACAGAAGAACTGTACAAAAAAGATCTTCATGACCCAGATAATCACAATGGTGATCACTCACCTACAGCCAGACATCCAGCAATGTGAAGTCAAGTGGGCCTTAGGAAGCATCGCTATGAGCAAAGCTAGTGGAGGTGATAGAATTACAGTTGAGCTATTTCAAATCCTAAAAGATGATGCTGTGAAAGTGCTGCACTCAATATGCCAGCAAATTTTGAAAACTCAGCAGTGGCCACAGGACTGGAAAAGGTCAGTTTTCATTCCAATCCCAAAGAAAGGCAATGCCAAAGAATGCTCAAACTACCGCACAGTTCCACTCATCTCACATGATAGTAAAGTAATACTCAAAATTCTCCAAGCCAGGCTTCAATAGTATGTGAACTGTGAATTTCCAGATGTTCAAGGTGGTTTTAGAAAAGTCAGAGGAACCAGAGATCAAATTGCTAACATCTGTTGGATCACTGAAAAAGCAAGAGGGTTCCAGAAAAGCACCTCCTTCTGCTTTATTGACTATGCCAAAGCCTTTGACTGTGTGGATCACAAAAAACTGTGGAAAATTCTGAAAGAGATGGGAATACCAGACCACCTGACCTTCCTCTTGAGAAATCTGTATGCAGGTCAGGAAACAACAGTTAGAACTGGACATGAAACAACAGACTGGTTCCAAATAGGAAAAGGAGTAGGCCAAGGCTGTATATTGTCACCATGCTTATTTAACTTATATTCAGAGTACATTATGAGAAATGCTGGGTTGGATGAAGCACAAGCTGGAATCAAGATTGCTGAGAGAAATATCAGTAACCTCAGATATGCAGATGATACCACCCTTATGGCAGAAAGCAAAGAAGAATGACAATGAAAGAGGAGAGTGAAAAAGCTGGCTTAAAGCTCAACATTCAGAAAACAAAATTCATGGCATCCAGTCCCATCACTTCATGGCAAATAGATGGAGAAACAGCGGCAACAGTGGCAGACTTTATTTTCTTGGGCTCCACAATCACTGCAGATGGTGACTGCAGCCATGAAATTAAAGGACACTTACTCCTTGGAATAAAAGTTATAACCAACCTAGACAGTGTATTAAAAAGCAGAGACATTACTTTGCCAACAAAGGTCTGTCTAGTCAAGGCTATGGTTTTTCCAGTAGTCATGTATGGATGTGAGAGTTGAACTATAAAGAAAGCTGAGCGCTGAAGAATTGATGCTTTTGAACTGTGGTATTGGAGAAGGCTCTTGAGAGTCCCTTGGACTACAAGGAGATCCAACCAGTCCATCCTAAGAGAAATCAGTCCTGAACATTCATTGGAAGGACTGATGTTGAAGCTGAAATTCCAATACTTTGGCCACCTGATGGGAAGAACTGACTCATTTGAAAAGACCCTGATGTTAGGAAAGACTGAAGGTGGGAGGATAAGGGGACGACAAAGGATAGATAGTTGGATGGCATCACTGACTCAATGGGCATGAGTTTGAGTAAGCTCCAGGAGGTGATGGACAGGGAGGCCTGGCGTGCTGTGGTCCATGGGGTCGCAAAGAGTCGGATACGACTGTGCGACTGGACTGAACTAAATGAATCATAATGTCACAGATCAATTACACAAAAATAATTAAAGATATAGAAAATTAAACTCTGCATTTATATGAAACAGAAAGAAATCCAGAAATCAAAATATACAAAGAATGTTTATTTTTTTAATGTTTATTTTTTAAAGTATAAATAATATAAATGATTTTGCCAGACATAGGGCATAAAACTAATTAAAACAAAATAATTTCTAAAAAACCTGATCATGAATGAATTAAAATTTTTGCAAATAATTCTTCAATTAAAGAGGAAATCCAATTTAAAATTATATAGTGTTTTAAAATGAAAATTGGTACCACTACTTATCAAAACTTGAGATTTGGTCAAAGTAATATTTAGAAATTTTCATATTCTTGAATATTTTCACTTTGGAAAAAAAACTTCTGTTTCCAGACGAAAAGGAATAGACTCACTTTTCCCTATTCTTCCTGCTAAGTATAGCTAAAATTCAGGACATTACTATAACACAAATATAAGAAGACTCAGAAAGTTGGAAAAAAGAAGGAAGACTTTGAACTTAAGAAATGACGCAACAGTGAATTTCCTGGGTTTTCCTTCTGCCTCATATATTGTGGATTGGGTGCTAGAGAAGTTATCATCCCAGAAACACAAATGGGTACAAATTTTAAAAGGTCCAGGAAAAACCTGGACCCTTTAGCCCAAGGAACAGGAAAAGGGCAGCCTAGCCAGACACAAAGCTTCTAGACAGTTAAATGTTCTAATCCATCCAAATGACACGCCAAAAAACTACAGCCCCATTCCCATCAGTGTCAACAAGGCTAGGTGGAGAACCTAGACTATTGCTTTCACACAACTGTGAAGAGGCACACCTCCCTCCTTAAGGATTGTACCTGAGATGTACTTGTGGGGAGCTTAGACTTTCATCATTAGTGAACAGTAGAGGAACCTCTTCCACACCCACCTAGCAGTATCAAGGCAATGCTCCCTTAACTGCTGCACAGTATCAGAGAAAACTTGCTGAATCTGAAGATTCAGTAAGATCCAGAGTCTCATAATATGATACCCCAAACTTCCAGAATACAATAGAAAGTCATTCATACCAATGCCCAGGAAAATCTCAACTTCAACGAGAAAAGATGATCAACAGACTCCGATACCAATATGACAAAGATGTTAGAATTATGACAAAGACTTTAAGGCAGTCATCATAAAAAAAATTTACCAAGCAATTGGTGGTGGTGGTTAGTCACTAAGTCATATCTGACTCTTGCGACCCTATGGACTATAACCCTCCAGGCTTCTCTGTCCAGTGGATTCTCCAGGCAAGAATACTAGAGTGGGTTGCCATTTCCTTCTCCAACCAAGCAATTATAACCACACTTTAAACCTGAAAGTAGAAAGTCTCAGCAAAGAAATAGAAATGCTCAGTAAAGAAATTAAAGAGCTAAAGAACCAAATGTAAGTTTTAGAACTGAAAACTATAACTGAAATGAAAAGCTCACTGGATAGGCTCAGTAGAAGAATGAATAAACTGAACTTGAAGACAGAAGTGAACAAGAGTGAAAATAAACTGAATAAATGTAACAGAGCCTCAGAGACATATGGGACTAACATTCATATTATGAAAGACCTAACATTCATGTTATGAGTTCCAGAAGGAGAGGAAAAAGAATATAAGGCTGAAAAAAAGTATCCCAGCTAATAATGGCTGAAAAAAACGCAAAAGGCATAAACCTGCAAATTCAAAAAGCTGAGAGAGTCCCAAACAGTATAAACTCAAAGAAATCCATGCCAAAACATAATGATCAAACTCCTGAAAATTAAAGAAAAAGAAAAAAACTGGAAAGCAGTAAGACAAATGATGCATCACCTATATGGAAAAACAATTAGAATGATAGCAGATTTCACCAAAAACCCTGGAGAACAGAGGGAACTGACATAATATTTTTTTCAACTGCTTAAAGAAAAGAATTATAAACCAAGAATTCTGTATCCAATAAAAATGTACTTGAAGAAAAAAGGGGAAAAATAGACACTCTCGGGTGAAACAAAACTAAATGAATTTGTTTGAAGGGGATCTGCTTTAAAAGAAAGGCTTAAAGGAAGTTCTTGAAATGAAAAGGAAGTAATAGAAAATAAAATATTGGAACATCAAGCAAGAAAAAGAACAGTGGAAAGAGTAAGAATACATATAAATACAATAAAGTTTCTCCCCTTCAGTTTTCTAAATTATGTTTGGCATTTGAAGCAAAAAAAATATAACACTGATGTAGTTCTCAGAGTTGTAGAGGAGATCTTCAATGAAATTATGTGTTTTTCCCATTTCTTCTTTTCATTCATTTTTTGGAGGATAATTGGTTTACAGTGTTGTGGTGCTCTCTGCTGTGCATCAATGCAAATCAGTCATAATTATATATATATATGTGTGTGTGTGTGTGTGTGTGTGTGTGTGTGTATCCCTGATTTTATATATATATATATATATATATATATAAATCCCTTCCCTCTTAAACTTCCCTCCCCACCCATTGCACCCCTATAGATTGTCACAGAGTGCCAGGCTCTAATGCAATTATATTATAGATTGGGGGAGGTAAGGGACTGAAAAGGAAAAAAAAATTTTTTTACACATCATTTTAACTAGTAAAATGTTTACACTAGTAGTGATATATGTGTGTATATATATATATATATATATAATCTGATTGTATATACATATATAATATATATTTGAGTGAAAACCACAATCACAGGAAACTAACCAATCTGATCACATGGACCAAAGCCTTGTCTAACACAATGAACTGTGAACCATGCCATGTAGGGCCACCCAAGACAGACGGGTCATCATGGTGGACAGTTCTGACAAAATGTGGTCCACTGGAGAAGGGAATGGCAAACCACTTCAGTATTCTTGTCTTGAGAACCCCATAAACAGTATGAAACAGCAAAAAAATAGGACGCTGAAAGAAGAAGTCCCCAGGTTGGTAGGTGCCCAATTGCTACTAGATATCAGTGGAGAACTAACTCCAGAAAGAATGACGAGACAGAGCCAAAGCAAAAACAACACCCAGTTGTGGATGTGACTGGTGATGGAAGTAAAGACCAATGCTGTAAAGAGCAAAATTGCATAGGAACCTGGAATGTTAGGTCCACAAATCAAGGCAAATTGGAAGTGGTCAAACAGGAGATGGCAAGAGGGAACATCAACATTTTAGGAGTCAGCGAACTAAAATGGACTGGAATGGGTGAATTTAACTCAGATGACCATTATATCTACTACTGTGGGCAGGAATCCCTTAGAAGAAATGGAGTAGCCCTCATAGTCAACAAAAGAGTCCAAAATGCAGTATTTGGGTGCAATCTCAAAAACAACAGAATGATCTCTGTTCGTTTCCAAGGCAAACCATTCAATATCACAGTAATCCAAGTCTATGCCCCGACCAGTAATGCTGAAGAAGTTGAAATTGAACCGTTCTATGAAGACCTACAAGACCTTCTAGAATTAACACCCCCAAAAGATGTCCTTTTCATTATAGGGGACTGGACTGCAAAAGTAGGAAGTCAAGAAATACCTGGAGTAACAGGCAAATTTGTCCTTGGAGTGCAGAATGAAGCAGGACAAAGGATAACAGAGTTTTGCCAGGAGAACGCACTGGTCATAGCAAACATCCTCTTCCAACAACACAAGAGAAGACTACACATGGGCATCACCAGATGGTCAATACCAAAATCAGATTGATTATATTCTTTGCAGCCAAAACTGCAGAAGCTCTATACAGTCAGCAAAAATAAGACCGGGAGCTAACTGTAGCTCAGATCATGAACTCCTGATTGCCAAATTCAGACTGAAATTGAAGAAAGTAGGGAAAACCACTAGACCATTCAGGTATGACCTAGATGAAATCCCTTATGATTATACAGTGAAAGTGACATATAGATTCAAGGGATTAGATCTGATAGAGTGCCTGAAGAACTGTGGATGGAGGTTCGTGACATTATACAGGAGTCAGTGATCAAGACCATCCCCAAGAAAAAGAAATACAGAAAGGCAAAATGGTTGCCTGAACAGGCCTTACAAATAGCTGTGAAAAGAAAAGAAGTGAAAGGCAAAGGAGAAAAGAAAAGATATACCCATTTGAATGCAGAGTTCCAAAGAATAGCAAGGAGAGATAAGAAAGACTTCCTAGGTATCAGTGCAAAGAAATAGAGGAAAATAATAGTATGGGAAAGACTGTAGTTCTTTTCAAGAAAATTAGAGATACCAAGGGAACATTTCATGCAAAAATGGGCACAATAAAGCACAGAAATGGTATGGACCTAACAGAAGCAGAAGATATTAAGAAGAGGTGGCAAGAATACACAGAAGAACTGTACAAAAAAAGATCTTCATGACCCAGATAATCACGATGGTGTGATCACTTAACCTAGAGCCAGACATCCTGAATGCAAAGTCAAGTGGGTCTTAGGAAGCATCACTATGAACAAAACTAGTGGACGTGATGGAATTCCAGTTGAGCTATTTCAAATCCTAAAAGATGATGCTGTGAAAGTGCTGCATTCAATATGACAGCAAATTTGGAAAACTCAGCAATGGCCACAGGACTGGAAAAGGTCAGTTTTCATTCTAATCCCAAAGAAAGGCAATGCCAAAGAATATTCAAAACACAATTGCACTCATCTCACACACTGGCAAAGTAATGATCAAAATTCTCCAAGCCAGGCTTCAACAGTACGTGTACTGTTAACTTCCAGATGTTCAAGTTGGATTTAGAAAAGGCAAAGGAACCAAAGATCAAATTGCCAACATCTGTTGGATCACTGAAATAGCAAGAGAGTTCCAGAAAAGCATCTACTTTTGCTTTATTGACTATGCCAAAGCCTTTGACTGTGTGGATTTGACTGCTTTATTTGACTATGCCAAAGCCTTTGACTGTGTGGATCACAATAAACTGTGAAAAATTCTGAAAGAGATGGGAATACCAGGCCACCTGACCTGCCTCCTGAGAAGTCTGTATGCAGGTCAAGAAGCAACAGTTAGAACTGGGCATGGAACAACAGACTGGTCCCAAATCGGCAAAGGAGTATATCAAAGCTGTATATTGTCACCCTGCTTATTTAACTTATATGCAGAGTACATCATGAGAAATGCTGGACTGGAGGAAGCACAAGCTGGAATCAAGATTGCTGGGAGAAATATCAATAACCTCAGATATGCAGATAACACCACTCTTATGGCAGAAAATGAAGAGGAACTAAAGAGCCTCTTTTTTATGTTTAATTTTTTAATATAAATTTGTTTATTTTAATTGGAGGCTAATTACAATATTATAGTGGTTTTTTCATACATTGACATGAATCTGCCACGTGTGTACCTGTGTTCCCCATCCTGAACACCTCTCCTACCTCCCTCCCCATCCCATCCCTCTGGGTCATCCCAGTGCACCACCTCTGAGCACCCTGTCTCATGCCTCGAACCCGGACTGGCAATCCATTTCTCATATGATAATATACATGTTTCAATGGCATTCTCCCATATCATCCCACCCTCGCCCTCTCCCACAGAGTCCAAAAGACTGTTCTATACATCTGTGTCTCTAAAGAGCCTCTTGATGAAAGTGAAAGAGGAGAGTGAAAAAGCTGTCTTAAAACTCAACATTAAAAAAACAAAGATCATGGCATCCGGCCCCATCACTTCATGGCAAATAGATGGGGAAACAATGGAAACAGTGAGAGATTTTATATTTTGGGGCTCCAAAATCACTGCAGTTGGTGACTGCAGCCACAAAATTTAAAGAGCTTGCTCCTTGGAAGAAAAGTTCTGACCAACCTTGGCAGCATATTAAAAAGCAGAGACATTACTTTGCCAACAAAGGTCCATCTATTCAAAGCATTGGTTTTTCCAATAGTCATATATGGATGTGAGTTGGACTATAAAGAAATCTGAGCACCGAAGAATTGATGCTTTTGAACTGTGGTATTGGAGAAGGCTCTTGAGAGTCCCTTGGACAGCAAGGAGATCCAACCAGTCCATCCTAAAGGAAATCAGTCCTGAATATTCGTTGGAAAGACTGATGCTGAAGCTGAAACTCCAATATTTTGGCCACCTGATGGGAAGAACTGACTCATTTGAAAAGACCCTTATGCTTGGAATGATTGAAGGTGGGAGGATAAGGGGATGACAGAGGATGAGATGGTTGGATGGCATCACCAACTCAATGGACATTGAGTAGGGTAGACTCTGGGAGTTTGTGTTGAACAGGGAAGCCTGGTATGCTGCAGTCCATGGGGTCGCAAAGAGTCGGACATGACAGAGCGGCTGAACTGAACTAATGTTTTTATATATTATTTAATACCTGGAGTAACCACTAAGAAGTCTGTGAGAGTGAAAATGAAAGTCGCTCAGTCATGTCCAACTCTATCATCCATGGAATTCTCCAGGCCAGCATACTGGACTGTGTAGGCTTTCCCTTCTCCCTGGGATCTTCCCAACCCAAGGATTCAAACCAGGTCTCCCACAAGGCAGGTGAATTCTTTACCAGCTGAGCTACAATAGAAGTATGTACAAGGAGATACGGTAAAAACAGTATAGATAAATCAAAATTAAGTTCTTTTGTTTTAGAAGGCAGAAGAAGAAAATAGAACAACAGAGGAACAAAAAAAAAACAATAAGTAAAAATGGCACACTTATTCCTAACATCAATAATTACATTAACTGTAAATAGCCTAAATATACCCATTAAAAGACTGAGATTGACAGAGTAGATTTAAAAGTGACCCACATATATGCTGTCTCCATGATATTCACTTCATATGTAATAATATAGGTAGACTAGAATAAAAATAATGGAAAATATACCATGTAGAATTAATTATAAAAAATTAGAAGTGGCCATATTAATATCTAATAAAGTAGACCAGAATAACAAGAAAAGCATAGATAGTAAAATTATATTAAGAATGAGAAAGGGGGTACAGAAACAAATGGAAAAGGCTTTAAAAATTATAAAAGAATATCAAGTACAATTTTATAAATCTAGAAAAAATTGACAAATTTTCTGAATAAGTAAATAATATAAGAATAAGCTTAATAAGAAATATGCATAAAATTATGTAAAAAAATTATAAAGCTAGTGAAAAGCATAAAAGAAGATTTTAATTACTAGTGAGACATACCATGTTGCTAGATGAAAATAGTTAATATTGAAAAGATATCTATTCTTTTTTTAGAAGATGTCAATTCTTATTAAATTAATCCACAACATTGTAAAACAATTATCTTCCAATTAAAATTTTTTTCTAACAGCACCCCAAAGATTAATTAATTAATCTATCAGTTCAGTGAATTCCAAATTAAAATAAAGAGACAAATTTTTATGAACAAGTTAAATCTATATTGCATATGGAAGAGAAAGTATATGAGAATAACTAGATCTTTAAAAAACTAAAAATAATGAGAGAAAATAGATCCATTTGCATTACAGTAGTGATAAAGATAGCAATCCAAATAGAGGCAAAAATATAAATAAATACATTTGAGAAAATCATTCAGTTAGCCTTGTACCTTACATTTTATCCAAAATTAAGTTCTTATTAGATTAAAAAGCTAAGCAACAAGAAAAAACTATAAAAGTATTAGAAGAAAGTATGGTAGAATGTTTTTGAGATTTTGGACTGAAGAAGGCTATACTTTGCAAGACGCAAAAAGGAAAAACTGACAAATTTTAAAACATGAAAATCTAAATCTTTTTTTCCTAAACATTTTATACAAAACCGAAGTGTGGTTGAGGCCGAAAGACAAATAATAAAGTAGGTGAAGTATTTACCATTTATATGATGGAGAAAAGGGTAATAACCACAAAGCATAAACAGCCCTTGAACATCAACTGAGGAAAAGAAAAGATTATTTAAAACATAGGAAAAGAGCTTCCCAACCCAAGCCCAGAAGAATGGCTCCTACAAAGAAGGGTGGTGAGAAGAAGGGCCGATCCACCATCAAAAGGTGGTGACCAGAGAAAACACTATCAGCATTCACTAGCACATTCATGGAGTGTATTTCAAGAAGCATGCCCCTCAAACACTCAAAGAAACCTGGAAATTTGCCATGAAGGAGATGGGAACTCCAGATGTAGGCATTGACACCAGGCTCAACAAAGCTGTCTTGACCAGAGGAATAAGGAATGTCTAATACCATATCCATGTGCAGTTGTCCAGAAAATGCAATGAAGATAAAGATTCACCAAATAACTTCTATGCAAGGGTTACCTATGTACCTGTCACCACTTTCAAAAATCTACAGTTTATATGGATGATTGTCTAACCATTGATTGTCAAATAATGTTTTCAAGAGGAGAGGGTGAAGATATCAGAAGAGTAAGACATGGTGATCATCTTCCTCCCCACCAATACATCAACAATATATCTACATCTGGAACACCTATAGAACACCTGCTGAAGCCTGGTGGAAGACCTCAGACTTCCCAAAGGGCAAGCTAGACTCCACATAAAGTAACAGGAAAAAGGCAATAGGAAAATAAAGAGACAAAGAAAATTGGACGGCTCCTGCACCTCAGGGAGGGAGCTGTGAAGGAGGAAAATTTTGTACACTCAGAAACCCCTTCATGGGCAGGGTCAGGGGGAGCTTCAGAACCTCAGAGGAGAGCACAAAAACAAGTTCGTGGAAGACAAAACAGAGAATTTGACCCAGAGATCAGTGCTGGCCAACACTTCCCAGACAAAAAGTTGTTTGCATGCCCACTGCAGCAATTGGGGGCTGGGTGCTGAGGCTCAGGGTTCAGGGGTCAGACCCCAGGGAGAGAACTGAGGTTGACTGCCATGAAGATACTCTGAGGTGGCTAGTATGACACAGCTGAATGAGTCCAGTGAAAAGCCTGGGTCTGCCAGAGATGCAAGACTTGATCGTTGTTGCAGGGAACAGAACCTCTAATTCCACAGAACCTCTAACTCCACAAGCTCCCACACTGCAGGACCCTGCCTTCATGAGTGCCATAGGTGGGATGAGCCAGCTGCAATCTGAGACGTCAGAAGTGGACCACGCCTACAGACCTGCCACCACCATGGCTGGCATTAGTGCCAGAGGTGAGGGGCAAGACAGGGCTGGGGTCTGTGACCCCAGAGGTAGGCATGATGTCTGCCGCATCAGCTGCCAAGCTAAGAACAGGCACAAGTCACTACCCACAACTTCCTGGGAGCCTATGCAGCTTAGCTTTTCCTAGGGACCCACAGCCTGGGGCCAGTTGTGCTGGGGGAGCACATGACCTGCCTCAGAATGTAGCAACATCCAGCCAATCTCTACCACCACAGGCACTCCCTGTTCATCCCAATTGTGGTTGCCATACCCCTCCCTCTCCCCAGCCTGACTGAGCAAGTGAGCTTTAATAAACAAGGGCCTTTGCCCTTTCTTGTCTGGGTAGGAAAGACTCTGGGGGGTAGCCTACAAGCAAAGGCAGGGCCAAAACCAAAGCAGAGCACCAGGGACTATGTGACCAAAGAAGAGGAAGGAATTCATTCTTGCAGCAGCAGGTGCAGTGGATTAAATCTCTGCCATTAACTTGAGACTGTGGGCTCTTGCGGACTTTGGAAGCAAGAACAAGCTAGAATAAGGCCAGATCTAAGTAGGACCTAACCCCACAGTGACCACTGCAGGTCAAGAGACCTTCCTAGAAATATTGGAGGATTTCCTGAGTAGGCAGATAGACTGGATCACATTGGGTGGTAAGGACAACTGACATCACAGAATAATGTTCTTACTATCTCTCTCTCTCTACTTTATGTATACATATATTTTTTCATTAGTTCTATCATTGTTCGTTTTCATTAATCCTTTACTTTTTATTTTTTACTTATTTTTTCCTTTTTTAATGTTTTATTTTTTAATTCATTTTATTTTATTTTTTTCTTATTTCTACATCTTTTCATTATATTGTGTTTTTTCCATGTTTTTGGTTTTGCATTTTTGCTACTCTAGTTTTTAGTCTTTGTTTTCATTTATGGATTCATTTATTGGTTTGATTGCTCTCTTCTTTTCTGGCTCCTCTCTTTACTCTTTTGTTTGTTTTCTTTTTGTGAGTGTGAGTTTGTGAGTTTCTTTGTGTGTTCCTGTCTGATTAATGTTGCTTTTACCATTTGTGTTGGGATTTTGTCTATCTGTTCTTTCTTGTTTGTAGGTTGGTTTTATTTTTTCTGCTATTTCTTTCTTTCTTTATCCTTTCTGTGTTCTGTGGCTTGTGAAGTCTTCCTGCTCCAGCAAGGGATCAGGCCTGAATTTCTGAGGTAGGAGACCCAAGTCCAGGACGTTGGGCCACCAGAGAACTCCTAACCCCATGGAATACTAATCAGTGAAAGCTCTCCCAAAGGCCTGCATCACAACACTAAGATCTGGCCCCACCCAAAGGCCAGCAAGCTCCAGCACCAGACATTCCACACCAAACAACTAGCAAAACAACACAACTCTATCCATTAGCAGACAGGCTGCCCAAAGTCATACCAAGTTCCATAACACATCTCTGGGCACAAAACTGCCCTTTACAGGGACAACATCAAGCTCTACCCACCAGAACACAGGAACCAGTGCCCCCCCCTCCAAGAAACCTTCACAAAGCACTGGTCCAAACACACACAATGGGAGCAGGCTCCACAAGTAAGAGGAACTGTGATCTTTCAGCCTACGTAAAGGAGACCTCAAACACAGAAAATTAAACACAATGAAAAGACAGAGAAACATGCAGCAGATCAAGGAATACCAAATCAAACAAATGAAGAGAAAATAGGCAGTCTACCTGAAAAAGAATTCATAGTAATGATAGTACAGATGACTCAAAACTTCAGAAATAAAATGGAAGCACAGATAAATAGAGTGGAGGCATGAATTGAGAAGATACAAGAAACATTTAGCAAAAGCATAGAAGAAATAAAGAACAGAGAATCAACCATTAACAACATAATAACTGAAATAAAAAATACACTAGAGGGAACCAATAGCAGAATAACTGAAGCAGAAGAAGAAGTGAGATGGAATATAGAATCGTGGAAATAACTGAAATAGAGCAGAATACAGAAAGAAGAATGAAAAGAAATGGGGACAGTCTCAGAAATCTCTTGGACATTAAGCACACCAACATCCAAATTATAGGGGTCCCAGAAGAAGAAGAGAAAAAGAAGGGATATGAGAAAATATTTGAGGAGATTATAGTTGGAACTTCCCTAGCATGAGAAAGGACATAGCCACCCAAATCCAGGAAACTCAGAGAGTCCCATATAGGATAAACCCAAAAAGAATCATACCAAGACACATATTAACCAAACTAATAAAATCAAACACAAAGAAAATATATAAAGGAGCAACAGAAAAGCAACAAGTAACATACAAGGGGATCCCCATAAGGTTAACAATCTTTCAGCAGAAACTCTGCAGGCCAGAGGGAGTGGCAGTATATACTTAAAATGATGAAAGGAAAAAACCTACAACCAAGATTATCCTACCCAGCAAGGATCTCATTCATATTTGATGAAGAAATGAAAAACTTAACAAATAAGCAAAAGTTAAAAGAATTGACCACCACTAAACCAGCTCTACAACAAATACTAAAGGAACTTCTCTAGACAGGAAACACAAGAGAAAGAAAAGACCTACAAAATCAAACCCAAAACAATTAAGAAAATGCTAATAGGATCATACATATCAATAATTACCTTAAATTTAAATAGATTAAATGCTCCAACAAAAGACACAGGTTGGCTGAATGGATACAAAAGCAAGACCCCTAGGTATGCTGTCTAAAAGAGACCCACTTCAGACCCCAAGGGCATGTACAGACTGAAAGTGAGGGGTTGGAAAAAGATATTCCATGCAAATGGAAATCAAAGCAACAGTAGCATTACTCATATCAGATTAAGTAGACTTTAAAATAAAGACCATTACAAGAGATGAGGAAAGATAAGGCATAATGATCAAGGGATCAATCCAAGAATAAGATACAACAATTACAAATATATATGAATCCAGCATAGGAACACCCCAGCAAATGCTAACAACTATAAAAGGGGAAATCAACAGTAACACAATAATAGTGGGGGACTTTAACACCTCACTCACACCAATGGACATATCATCAAGACAAAATTAATAAGGAAATGCAAGCTTTAAATGACACATTGAACAAGATAGAACTAGTTGATATCTATGGACATTCCATCCCAAAATGGCAGAATATACATTTTTCTCAAGTGCATTTGAAACAGTCTGCAGGATAGATCACATCTTGGGTCACAAATAAAGCCTTGGTAAATTTAAGAAAATTGTATCAAGCATTTTTTCTCACCACAACGTTATAAGATTAGATATCAATTACAAGGGGGAAAATGTAAAAATACAAACACATGAAGGCTAAGCAATATGCTTCTAAATAGCCAAGAAGTCAATGAAGAAACCAAAAAGGAAATCAAAAAATGCCTAGAAATAAAAGACAACAAAAATATGACAACTTAAAACCTGTGGGATGCAGTAAAAGCAGTGCTAAAAGGTAAGTTTATAGCAATACAAGCCTACCTCATAAAAACAAAGTAACATCAAATAATCTACCCTTACACCTAAAGTAGTTAGGAAAAGAACAAAAAAAAAAACCCAAAATTAGTAGAAGAAAAGAAATCATAAAGATCAGAGCAGAAATAAATGAAAAAGAAATGAAAGAAGCAATAGCAAAGACCAATGAAACTAAAAGCTGGTTCTTTGAGAAGATAAACAAAATTTACAAGCTATTAGCCTGACTCATCAAGAAAAATGGGAAGAAAACTCAAATCAATAAAATTATAAATGAAAAAAGAGAAGCTACAACAGACAACACAGAAATACAAAGGATCATAAGAGACTACTCTGAGCAACTATATGCAAACAAAATGGGCAACCTGGAAGAAATGGACAAATTTCTTAGAGAAGTACAGCCTTTGAAGACTGAACCAGGAAGAAGTAGAAAATATGAACAGGCCAATCACAAGCACTGAAATTGAAACTGAGATCAAAATCTTCAACAAATAAAAGCCTAGAGCCAGATGTCTTCACAGGAAAATTCTACCAGAAGTTCAGAGAAGAGCTAACACCTATCCTGCTCACACTGTTCCAAAAACCTGCACAGGGAGGGAAACTCCCAAACTCATTCTACAAGGCCACCCTCATGCTAATACCAAAACCAGACAAAGATTCCACAGAAAAGGAAAATTATAAGCCAATGTCACTAATGAACATAGATGCAAAAATCCTCAGTATAGTTCTACAAACAGAATCCAAGAACACATGAAAAGAATCATACACCATGATCAAGTGGGATTTATCCCAGGGATGCAAGGATTGTTCCATATATGCAAATCAGTCAATGTGACATACCATGTTAACAAAGTGAAAAATAAAAACCATATGATCATCTTGGTGCAGAGAATGCTTTCAACAAAGTACAACACCCATTTATGATTAAAATTAAAAAAAAACTCTCTAGAAAATTGGCACAGAAGGAACATACCTCAGCATGATAAAGGCTGTATATGACAAATACACAGCAAGCACTATTCTCAGTGGCCAAAAAATGAAAGAAGCATTTCCTCTATAATCAGGAACAAACAAGGGTACCCACTCTTACCACTATTATTCAACATGGTTTTGGAAGTCATAGCCATGGCAATCAGAGAAGAAAAAGAGATAAAATGAATCCAGATTGGAGAAGAGGTAAAACCCTCACTGTTTGCAGATGCACTGTTTGTATACATAGAAAACCCTAAAAACACCACCAAAAAACTACTAGAGCTAATCAATGAATTTAGTAGTCACAGGATATAAAATTAATACACAGAAAGTCCTTGCATTCCTATGCACTAACAATGAAAACTGGGAAAGAGAAATTAAGGAAACAATTCAATTCACCACTGCAACAAAAAGAATAAAATACCTACCAATAAACCTACCTAAGCAGACAAAAGACCTGTATGCAGCACACTATAAGATACTGATGAGAAAAATTAAAGATGACACAAACAGATGGAAAGATATATCATGTTCTTGGATTGGAAGAATCAATATTGTCAAAATGACTATACTTACCAAAGCAACCCACAGATTCAATGCAATCCCTATAAAATTACCATGGCATTTTTCACAGAACTAGAACAAAAAAAATTTCACAGTTTGTATGGAAACACAAAGGACCCTGAAGAGCCTAAGCAATCTTGAGAAAGAAAAATGGAGCTGGAGGAATCAACATTCCTGACTTCAGACTATAGTACAAAGCTATACTCATCAAGACAATATGTATGTACTTGCACAAAAACAGAACCAGTGGAACAAGCTAGACAGCCCAGAGATAAACCCAAACACCTATGGACACACCATATCTTTGACAAAGGAGGCAAGAATATACAATGGAGAAGAGACAGTCTCTTTAATTATTGGTACTGGGAAAACTGGACATCGACAGGTAAAAGAATAAAATTAGAACACTTCCTAACACCATACACAAAAATAAACTCAAAATGGATTAAAGTCTTAAATGTAAGGCCAGAAACTATAAAGCTCTCAGAGGAAAACATAGGTAGTACATCCTTTTACATAAATCACAGCAAGATTCTCTCTGAACCACCTCCTAGATTAATGCAAATAAAAATGAACAAATGGAACCTAATTAAACTTAAAAGCTTTTGCACAGAAAAGGAGACTACAAACAAGATGAAAGGGTAACTCTCAGAATGGGAGAAAATAACTGGAAATGAAGCAACTACAAAGAGTTAATCTTTAAAATATATAAACAGCACATACAGCTCAATATCAGAAAAACAGTCAAAAAATGAGCAGAGGACCTAAACAGACATTTCTCTGAAGAAGACATACAGATGGCTAACAAACACATGAAAAGATGCTCAACATTGCTCGTTATTAGAGAAATGCAAATCAAAACTACAATGAGCTATCACCTCACACCAGTCAGAATGGCCATCATCAAAAAATATACAAACAATAGATGCTAGAGAGGATGTGGAGAAAAGGGAACCCTGGAATGTAAACTGATATAGTCGTTATGGCAAACAATATAGAGATTCGTTTTTTAAAGTAGAAATAAATCTACCATATGACCTAGCAATCCCACTACTGGGCATATACCCTGAGAAAACCACAATTCTAAAAGGTGCATGTACCCACCCCAATGTTCATTGCAGCACTATTTACAATAGCCAAGACATGGAAGCAACCTAGATGTCCATCAATAGATGAATGGATAAAGAAGTTGTGATACATTTATACTACGGAATATTACTCAGCCATAGAAAGGAACAAATTTGAGTCAGTTATAGTGAAGTGGATGAACCTTGAGCCTCTTATACAGAGTGAAGTAAGTCAGAAAGAGAAAAACAAGTATCATATTATCACCTATATATGGAATATAGAAAAATAGTACTGAGGAACCTAGTAGAGAATGGACATGTGGACATAGTGGGAGAAGGTGAAGGTGGGACGAATTGAGAAAGTAGCATTGACACATACACACTACCATGTGTAAAACAGATAGGGAACACATGTACACCCATGGAGGATTCAAGTCAATGTATGGCAAAACCAATACAATATTGTAAAGTAAAATAATAAATAAATTAATTTTAAAAAAACAGATAGCAAGTGGGAAGTTGCTATATAACACAGGGAGCCCAGCTTGGCACTCTGTGATGACCTAGAGTGGTGGGATGAGGGGAGGGGAGGCAGGCTCAGAAGGAAGGGATATATATATATATATATATATATATATATATATATATATATATGTATGTATATATAATTATGACTGATTCATATTGTTGTATGGCAGAAACCAACACAGAATTGTAAAGCAATTTTCCACAAATTAAAAAATAAGTTTTTTTAAGTTTCCAAATAGCAAAAAGAACATGCACAGCTATTCATAAAAGAAATACAAATAGCCAGTATATATATGAAAACATGCTCAATCTTACTAGTAATAAAATTGAAACAATGTTATTTTAATATATCAGATAAGCAAGAATTAAAAAGATTATCAATGCCATTATTGTTATAGATGTGGGGAAACAATCACTTTATATACTGATGGTGGCAATATTGGCACAACTTTTTTATTGTGTAACTTGGCAATCTATAAAAGTTTTTGTGTTTCCTTTGCTCTAACACTTCTACTTGTAAGAGTTTATCCTAAGGAAATAATAGAAAGATTGCATCACAGTGTTGCTTATAATACAACAGTCTAAGTGTCTCTTATGGAATCATTTTTTAGCTTTTACAAAGAATAAGTTAGAAAAGTTGGATCACAAAAGAATATGTGTAGTATAATCCTCTTCACATAAAATAAGATAACTGTTAGCCTTCTAAATATTTTTAATGCCTACACACATACACACACATAAACCAAGGCTCATTGGATGAGATAATACATAAAATGTTCAGCGCAGTACTTGGCACATAACATTCAACAAATTGTTGCTGTTATTCTTGTCAGCATTCAGTAGTCATTCCATGCTCTGCAATCAGGCAATGTGCTAAGTACTTATAATAAATAAGATACTATCCTTTTTAAGGAACTCTCATCTCTTGGTTATCATCCTTTACCATTTCCCATTCTGCAGCTTTATTGGCTTTCACATGAATTGTTGAAATAGAGAATGGTCAATGAGGATTGTCTCATTTGTACCATTACCACCAGAAAGTTGGTCTGAAATAATTGAAGGATTTCCTTTACTTCAAAGTTAAAACCACAAAGATTGTTTTAAAATTCTCTTTAAGATGAAGATGGAACCAGCTTGAATTCAAGTATCCTGGCAGCACTCCGAAAAATGCAGGATGGATATTTTGGTGGGGCAAGGTATGTGACCTCTATGCACTCTTCAGTGAAATGTAATGGAGTTTGGATGCTGGGTATAGTAATGGTAAACTGGTGATGCCTTTCTTTGTGTCTTTTAACAACATATACCCATCCTATTCCGATGACCTGGTATTTGATACATTGAATCAAGGAATTTAATATTACTGAGAAGAGTTGGAATTTTTCCTCACCCTGTTCCTTGCCCATACCCCATTAATTCAGCAGGTCAGGAAACTTACTCTGGAAGGAAGGAATGGAAGGAAGGAGGGAGAAAAGAAGGTTGTTGGACTATTCAATTCTGACTGTTTTTCTTTTTTTTTTCCTAAGTTTTTATTTTGAATAATTTTAAGTAGACACAGATGTGCAAGAATCTTATTGAATACTATATACCCTCTCTCGACTCACCTGTTATTAACATCTGTCCCATTTGTGTGTTGTCTCTCTCCCTTCCTTCCTCCGCTCCCTCCCTTACTCCCTTGTTCCTTATCCTCCCTGTCTCACACATACATATGTGCACACACACACTTTTTTTGCTAAAGTGTGTGAGAATTAGAGATATCATGACTCTTCAACCCTAAATACTTGTTTCTGTCTTCTAAGAAAGAGGGCATTCTCATAAATGACTACAATATAATCAGCACACTCAGAAATTTTAATATTGACATGAATCTATTATAGAGTTCAATATTCACATATACACCATGGAATGTTACTCAGCCGTTAAAAAGAATTCATTTGAACCAGTCCTAATGAGATGGATGAAGCTGGAGCCCCTTATACAGAGTGAAGTAAGCCAGAAAGATAAAGAACATTACAGCATACTATCACATATATATGGAATTTAGAAAGATGGTAACGATAACCCTATATGCAAAACAGAAAAAGAGACACAGAAATACAGAACAGACTTTTGAACTCTGTGGGAGAATGTGAGGGTGGGATATTTCAAAAGAACAGCATGTATACTATCTATGGTGAAACAGATCACCAGCCCAGGTGGGATGCATGAGACAAGTGCTCCAGCCTGGTGCACTGGGAGGACTCGGGGGAATCGGGTGGAGAGGGAGGTGGGAGCGGGGATCGGGATGGGGAATACGTGTAAATCCATGGCTGATTCATATCAATGTATGACAAAACCCACTGAAATATTGTGAAGTGATTGGCCTCCAACTAATAAAAAAAAAAAAAAGATTAAAAAAAAAAAACAAAAACAAAAACAGTAGTAATCCCCCAACAAAACATTTCAGGTATCTTTTTTTCCCCGCTAAACTGTGTTGTTTTAAAAAGAATTTCCTCTGATTTTCTGTGTTTTATTTACCCTCTTTTCAGGATTCAGACAGGTAAATTGTCAGAGTTTTTGACAACATCTTGTTGCACGCATTTGAGCTTCATGGACCCTGGACCTGAGGGTAAACTGTACAGTGAAGATTATGATGACTATGATAATGAGCTGGAATCTGGTGACTGGATTAATGGCTATGGTTTATCCAGTAATGGTAAGGAGGCTTCATAAAGTCGCTGGCTTTGCTGGACAAGAACACAAAGTATTATTGAGCATCCTCCTTAATATTTCTCACTGCCAGCAGTCTCACTCCTGGTTAATACACCTGGATTCCTACTATTGTTTGGCTTCACTTTTCATACTTCTACTTACGTTTGGTTTCTGGTCTAATATCCCTGTGGTGATTGTGGAGTATAGAGTTGGACTATCCCTTATTAAGGTTAGGAGAGACTTCTCTCCCAGGTACATAAAATGACTGGTGCTTTAAGAATAGAAAGAAACAATGGTGAGTGAGAGATATTTAATCAAGTATATAGTGGAAAAACTAGACATATACATACTGCTTTTTGACATTAAAAAGCACAAAAATATGAAATTCCATTAGGGTTATATAGAATATTACAGGGACACATCAGAAACTCTGGGAAGGTCTCTATAGTTTGAAAAAATTGATTTTGTATGCCTATTGCTTTCATATTACAAACTAGACAAATAAAGCAGAATAAAATCTAATTGGCTTTTAGGCATACAAAGATGATATAGTGAGGTAACATCATGAGGGAATAAATTTTAAATGCCTGAAAAACACTTTAAGTATTAAAATGCTGACCTAGGCAGGGCTAGCATTACATTATTTGAATCCCAAAGAGAGAAAGGGCTGATGGGAATGAATTATTGTTTTAATTATGTAAAACATGGCCTGCCTACTTTCTTTGTCTGGGTATTTGCCTGTTAACCTGTATGTTAAGGCAGCCAATTTCTTTATCTTAATAGTGGTATGTTGGAAAGAAGAAAAAAATAAATAAATTAGCTTTCCTCAGTGAGCTAGCAAGCATAATCTTATATACAATAAACCAGCACACTAGCAGTCAGAAGGACTGTTTTCTCACTTGGGTTCAGCATATACTCACCAAAGTACCATTTAATTCACTGCTTTCATAAGATCTAAAATAGTATGAATTTCTTTGTTTGAAGAGTACACTAAATACAAGGTTATTTCATGTTATCAGCAATATCCAAAGTCATGATATCTATCTTGGCATAAGCTGAGATGTTTTGAAAACCAAATATTTTGAAAATCATTATTTTGATCATATACTGGTATTGTTTGCTATTCCATAGGTAGTTGTAATTTACATCTGTAACACTCATTCTCTCAGATTACTTTCTTAAATATATCTCTTTAATGATATGTTTTATTAAGTTTGATATTATGCAATCTTAGTCACTTTCTTCTGTCTGGGTTTACTCATTGGTGGCCTCACAGTGGACATGTCTATTGCTTGCCATCCCTATCATATTCTTTATAATCCTCCATTCAAGTGTATAGATTGTAATCAAGGTTATAATATTTGTCATTAAGATGTCACTGAGTGTGAGGTCCACTCTTGCAGCTTTGCTAGTTCCCATTAGTCACTTCAGAGAACAGAAATACAACTGGAGAAATCTCCAAAGATGACCAAAATCCAGATGATGCATGACTGATACAGCAAACTTCATTATTGATCCAAACACTGGGCTTTTCCAACTTTAAATGTTCATGTAAAATCCGAAATGTTAAACATCCACAGAATATGGGGTTTTTTTGTTTCTATTATCCATAATCAGAGATAATGTTACAGAAGGTGTAGGGGAGAGGGAGAACCCCAGAGAATAAGGACCATATTTGTCTTCTTCACCACTGAAACCTCAGCACCTAGTACACCACCTGGTCCATTGTGGACAATAAATATTTGATTAATAAATGAAGGCAGTGACTAAAAAGACCAACATGTGTTCAGTAGTTCTTTTGGTACCAGTGCCACATGGAGATTGGTGGGGTTTTTCCGTTTTTTTAGCCATAGTAGCTGCCATTTGTGGAATCTGTTTTCAGCTAAGCTCCATGTTTAGTGGAAGATTTTTGCCCTTCTTCACAAGTTTCCTCATACCAGTGAGATTCAAAGGGTCCTGTTCAACTCCTCCTTCTCCTCCTCCTCCTCCACTGCCACCAACATTAACATCACATACACATACATAAATCATGCAATGCTCCACCTTGCCTATAATAAACTCATACTATTTTCACAGGACCTAAAAGTAGTATTATCCCAACAAGGTTGAGGAATAGGTGGAGCCTGGTAAATGGCCATGGTTTCTGAATAGTAAAGATTATAAAATGATCACAAACTTTTTTTTTACCCCATGAGCTAAAACAACATGTTTCTGGTGCTGTAATGTGGGCGCAGGAGCCAGTCATTCTGTTTGGTGCGGTAGATTGTGAAGTTACTAAAATATTTATTTATTTTTCTCTCCCTCCTCTCCCCACTAACCTTGCAGCTCACTCTGGTGATGAAGTTGCTCGTTATTTAGATCACCTTTTGGCACACACTGCTCCCCATCCTAAACTAGCCCCTACCTCACAGAAGGGAGGGCTAAATCGGTTCCGAACTGCTGTGCAAACAACCTGCGATTTAATGTCCTTGGTGACCAAGGCCAAGGAGCTGCATGTACAGAGTGAGTAATGCCATGACTCACTGGAGTCAGGAACAGGATGATGTGGAGCCCAGGATGGGGGTGGGGTGTTTATTACAGTGTAAGCAGGAACTTTATTAGTTCCTGCTTTATTTGTTCACTGCATCTCAAACAGCACCTAGAATATATTAGATGTTGAAATATTTGTGAAATTAATAATTGGGTATACTTTTGCTATAGATAGGGCTTCCCTGATGGCTCAGATGGTAAAAAATCCACCTGCAATGGAGGTGAGCCTGGTTCAGTCCCTGGGCCAGGAAGATACCCTGGAGAAGGGAATGGCTACCCACTCCAGTGTTCTTGCCTGGAGAATCCATGGACAGCAGAGCCTGACAGGCTACAGTCCATGGGGTTGCAAAGAGTCAGACATGACTGAGTGACCAACACTCACTTTTTCACTTTTTGCTATAGTATAGTGCTAGGTAGTCTGGTTTATCCATTTATATAGAAGGAAGAGACAGAACAAGAGGTATGAAGCATATTCAGTTTTAACATCAAAGTATTAAAATGTGGAAAGAATTTTTTCATCCTTTGGAAAATTTACTAATTTGGAAGTAATTTTATTTAAAGAGAAAGCATTGCAGACTACTACAAGATAGTCTTGCAGTGAAAGGGAAATATTCTGCCTTAAGTAAGCTACATCTGGCTCCTTAGGCCAGCTGTAACTTATACAGTCAGTTGGTTCAGCAGTATAGAGCTGTTTGTCAACTACAGTATCATTCTTTGACAACTTTGTCATTCTTCTCCCCAAGATCACTACCCTTCCTCAGTAGTATCTGCAGTGGAGGATGTTTTTTCTAGTACGCATTGCCAGAAGTAGTCATAGTTCCTAAGAGTGTTCAGTACCTGTATGGTAGCTGCATGTGAAGGAACAGAAGGGCTCATTAGCCACACCTAGAGGACCTAAATGTTAACATTTCACAGATAACAAGAATGAGATGCATGCTTTTACTGTCTAAAATTTTATTGACCATTACTAACCAAAATATTAAACTTGATCACTGGAGAATCATTTAACAATTAGAAAAGGGAAAAATTTAGCATATATAGCATTTGTCTATGCTTCCTTGACAAAGGGCTTATGCAAAGACTTCAGCTTTATTAAGTTATACTTCTAGATTGTGAATTAGGAAACTTGAGCTTAATTCCCAGCTCTGCTACTTACTTGCTTAAACAGTTATTTGGGCTCTGTATCTCTCTTTCTGTATCTGTAAAATGGCAAAAATGGCAAGAAAATCTCTCCTTAGAGGTTATGGTAAGTATTTCAACAATGAACTGTAAGTGAAAATCTTAAAATATCTCAAAGTTGGTCAGCCACTACATTTTTTTATTTCCTAGATAGGGTCATTCATTTATCTATTCTCAAGGAATTCTAACTCCTAGCTGCCAGATATTCTCCTAGGAGAATCTGGGAAATATAAAATGTAACTGGGTTCTTTCTGTTATATGTTTATTCTTTTAAAGTATCAGTAATAGCTCCATTGTGGTACTGATTACGTTAATAGGATTTAACATCTTATATGTCCAGCTGATGCTATAATTCTAGATATTCTATTCAAAATATATTTATTAATTGATCAAATATCCATTGATTTATCTGACCTTCATGTATCTTTTCTTTGCAATTACCAAGAAAGGGTAAATTTCCCATTCTTGTTCCATAAGGAACAAACCCATATGTAACTTCATTGTTGAGGTCAACTGTGCATTTTTATTAATCTCTTAATTATCTAAGCTTTTCCATAAATGTCAACCTCTTGCAGATGTCCATATGTATCTACCTACAAAGATATTTCAGGCTTCCCGGCCTTCATTCAACTTACTTGATTCACCTCATCCCCAACAAGAGGACCAGGTAAATTTACACAGGAGATATTTCTATCACATTTTTTGCAAAACTACCATTCTTACAGAAAATGATAGAACTAGCCATTATGGTTTCTACTAGTAACTAGTAGTAAGGAAAATGCCACTGTGGTGAAGATATATGTCCTTTTTAGTTCACTTTTTAAATGAGTAAGTATTTCTAGTCAGACTTAAGAAACTAGATTGCTGTAGCATACATTCTGAAGGTCTCATTGTTTTTGCTTTACTTTTTGTCAAAATTTAGGGAACTCTTATGGGAAAGTTTTAGAGGTGAAAAGATCAACACTCTAGGGCATTATTTAAGGTGAGCACTTGTGGAATTTTTGTTTGTTTGTTTGTCTTTTCTCAAACTAAAGGTTCCCTCTGTTCGTGTAGAAATACATCTTCCTAGAGACCAGTCTGGGGAAGTGGACTTCAAAGCACTGGTTTTACAGTTAAAAGAGACCTCCAGCTTACAAGAGCAAGCTGATATCCTCTACATGCTGTATACTATGAAGTAAGTTGTGGAAATTATCAATCTACTTTCATGTTTGTGTAGAAAGGAATTATACTATAGTAAATATAGCACAACTTTGGAGTCTCACTGATGCGGATTTGAGTAGTTTTGCAACCTACCCACTGTATAACTTCAAAGTCTCAATTGTCCTCATTTTTGAAATTTAGATTATACCTACCTCATAGAATTGTTGTGAAGATTAAAACAAAATAAAATATCTGCAGTGTCTAATACAATGCCTGGTCCATAGTAAGTCACTAATCACATAAGCCTCCATTATTTAGTAAAAATCTACAGGTAAATAAATTTGTAACTCAAAAGAAGTAAGAATATGGAGGCTTACAGGAAAATGAAACTAACATTAGTGAGTGTTTGCTATGTGTCAGGCACCCTCTGCAAAGTACACCTTATCTAGATACCTCTAACTCAGTATCCCCAAATTGAACTCCATTCTCCTGTCCTCCCAGAACCCCCAACAAAATAACCTGTTCTTCCTCATTTATTCATGTTGTTGACACCCTGAAGAGGAAGGATTGACCCCCGCCCCTCCCCCCAATTTGCTTTGGATATCGAGACTGATGATGCCACACACATACCAGAAGGGTGTGAAATGTTTATTACCTACATAATGAAACCTTCTGGGGACAGAGGAATAGGCTATCAAGTTGACCCTTAAAAAGCAAGAATGAGGCTGGATTTGGAATTTTATTTTGATTAGGAGGTGAGGCTTGGATGAGGATTTGTTCTCAATGGCACCAAAGAGATAACACTCAGACTTCCTTATCAATTTGCCCAGATGGAGGCTGGAAAGGAAAGGGGAGTCGTATGACTTGAAAGCAGTCAACAATCAAACATCAAAAATGGAGTTACTTCTATGACTTCTATGACTCCATTTTCTATGACTCAATTCTCCATCTCTATTGTTGGAACTAACACTTACCTAATCATCAAGTTCTCTCCCCATATCCAGTTAATCATCAAGTCTGTCCAGTTTTATCTCTAAATATTTATCTTCTGCATCTCTACTGTTGCTATCTTCATTCAGGCCTTTGTCTTTCCCTAGGACTGTTGCTACAGTTTCCTAACAACTCTTTCTGCTTCAATCTAGTTCTCTTCCAACCCATCCTCAACAGAGGAGGGAGAGTAACTTTGATGATAGAAATGTTGAAACTTATACAAAAGTAGAGAGAATAGTGTGATGAATACTTTTAGACCTATCTCCCAACCTGAACAACTATAAACACATGATTAATCTTGTCCCATCTATATTCTCATTCTCTCTTCCTCCTGGATTATTTTGAAGAGGTTACAAAACATTTTATCACTTTATCCCTAAGTCAGTTCAGTTCAGTCACTCAGTCGTGTCTGACTCTGTGACACCATGGACTGCAGCATTCCAGGATTTCCTGTCCCAGAGCCTACTCAAACTCATGTCCATTGAGTCGGTGATACCATCCAACCATCTCATCCTCTGTCATCTCCTTCTCCTCCCGCCTTCAACCTTTCTCAGCATCAGGGTCTTCCCAATGAGTCAGTTCTTCACATCAGGTATCCAAAGTATTGGAGTTTCAGCTTCAGCGTCAGTCCTTCCACTGAATATTCAGGACTGATTTCCTTTAGGATGGACTGGTTGGATCTCCTTGCTGTCCAAAGGACTCTCAAGAGTCTTCTCCAACACCACAGTTCAAAAGCATCATTTCTTTGGTGCTCAGCTTTCTTTATAGTCCAACTCTCACATCCATACATGACTACTGGAAAAACCATAGCTTTGACTAGACGGACTTTTGTTGGCAAAGTAATATCTCTGCTTTTTAATATGCTGTCTAGGTTGGTCAGAACTTTTCTTCCAAGGAGCAAGCATCTTTTAATTTCATGGCTGCAGTGACTATCTGCAGTGATTTTGGAGCCCCCAAAATAAAATAGCTCACTGTTTCCATTGTTTCCCCATCTATTTGCCATGAAGTGATGGGACCAGTTGCCATGATCTTGGTTTTCTGAATGCTGAGCTTTAAGGCAACTTTTTCACTATCCCCTTTCACTTTCATCAAGAAGCTGTTTAGTTCTTCACTTTCTGCCATAAAGGTGGTGTCATCTACATATCTGAGGTTATTGGTATTTCTCCCAGCAGTCTTGATTCCAGCTTGTGTTTCATCCAGGCCAGCATTTCTCACGATGTACTCTGCATAGAAGTTAAATAAACAGGGTGACAAAATACAGCCTTGACATACTCTGTTCCTGATTTTTTATCCCTACACATTTCAGTATTATTCCTAAAAGATGTGAAAGTGCAAATCTCTCAGTCATGTCTGACTCTTTGTGACCCCACAGACTATATAGTCATCGGAATTCTCCAGGCCAAAGTACTGGGAGTGGGTAGCCTTTAAGAATCTCTTTAAATGTAACCACAGTGGAATTGCTGGTTCTAGACAAAATAGAGTAAATGCATTTCTCTCTGTTCGTCCTGCTAAGTATAGGAGGACATTATTTATAAAACAAATGTAACAAGATGTTGAGAGGTAGAAAGAAGAAGGCATATTGGCTAAGGACTTCAGGATTGAAGAGTGACAGGGTGGTAACATCCCCGGGTTTTCTTTGTTTCCTCATTGGGTGCTGGAGAAGCCATCAGTCTAAAAAGGACAACCAGTGAGCACAGACAAAAGCCCTAAGGAAAACCCATTTTTCCCAGACAAAGGACCAGAGAAAAGGCACCTTAGCAAGACAGACATCTTTGAGACGATACCACTTTACTCCACCCAAGCCCCAGAGAAAAATCTGTGGTGCTACTCCTGTCAACAAAGACTGAATGGGAAACCCAAACTTCTGCTCCACCTTCCTCACTGCCAGGGAGTGTCAAAGAAGGCTAGGTAAGGATCTGCGACTTTCAGCCTCTCTAGTTGATAATGAAGTCCCCTTGATCTGTTTGACTCCAGTGCCTATGCTGTTTCCATCAGATTAGAGTGTTTAATGAATAAACAAGGAAGCTGAAAAGCCCATCAGCACCAAAGTTGAATTTTTACATACCCAATTTTATTAAAAATAGCCCAAACATATTTTAAGCCATTTAGGGCCTATCTGCTTTGCATCCTCCTCAAAATTCCTCCTGCATCTGATAACAAGAGATAAACCCTGGGCCATGAGTATCCCAAACCACTGCTGCATTCAGAGCTTTCTAACCTAGAGACTCCTCATGGTGCTACTAAAGGTATATACCTAGACATGTAACCCCTCCTCCTCTCTTCTCTGGGAGTTTCCTTGCCCTCCTCCTGTTGTGGATGGTAGAACTTATGATTTACATAAGCCTGCTAACAGTCTGATGCTGTGAGGGACTACCCCTTTCATACACGCTATCCATGTACCAACTGTTAAAGCTTGTTATATGCTACTACCAAAACAACACATGAGAATTATTACTTTGATACCTTTGTTCCTTTCTTTTTTCCTTTAAGGTAAGGCACTCTGTTCACAAAGTATCAGCTGAGTACTTATGTGCCAGGCACAATACTAAATGCAGAGTAATGAAAAGATAGAGAAGGTGAAAAGAGATAAGGGGTAAGGACAGAATGACTGTAGCTTGAGTGAAAACTGATGATTCAGCAGGGTAGTTGGGATGGGCAAGCAAAGACTTGAAAAACTCCTGCTTTCCTATCAGGTCAGATGATCCATGGTTGACTGTCAACTTTTCTGCTGCCTACACATGAATTTTCTTCATCTAATCTGGTATATACTAACTTTACCATAACATCTGATTGAAACTTGTAATCTCCCTAAAACTAGGTAATATCAAACCTTTTGAGTAGATTGTATATGATGTACTATGTGGCTTTTAATACACTTGGAATTCTGCCCAATATCCCTTTGTGAATTTGAGTAGAAACTGGGAGGTGGAGTCTCCTATGGCTATTGTCTAGTATTCCTTCTGTGAATTGTCTGTTCATAAACTTTGCTTTCTATTGGGTTATTTATATTTTTCTTATTGATAGCATATATTACTATTTTCTTCACTATATTTGTTGCAGATATTTTGTCCAAATAATTTGCTTTTTAACTTTGTTCATATGCCTTTCTCTGTGCAAAAATTTAATTTTATATAGTCAAAGCTACAACAGTATTTTCTTTTTTGGTTTCTGGATTTCTTGTCATACATGGGGAGAATCTTCTTCCCTCCCAGAATTTAGAAATATTTTAAATGCCTTTAAGAATTTTTAAAAATTTAAGTTCTTGATCTACTTGGAATTTATCTTTATATATCTTCTTACTCAACATGTCTAAAGTCAAATTCACTGTCTTTACCAGAAACATACTGCTGCCTGGCTTTTCATGGTATTATCATTGTTTCAGTCACCCAGACATGAAATTGTGTCATCATCTTCAAGTCTTTCTCACCCCCTGCCTCTCCCTACATGACCACAACTATAGTTGGGAATCAGTGATCAAACCTATGTCCTCTATACTATAACTTTCAACCTTTATCTACCATTGCTCCACCATCAGAGTGTGAATGCTCCCACCAAAACAGTCCATTGCTTATCATATCCAAAGCCTGTACATGACTACTTTCAGACCTTGGTTCATGTTTTTTCCTCTGTCTGGCCCACTCTTCTTTACCACATCCCATCTCTCCTTGTTGGAATTCTAGCCATATATCAAGGCCTGAATTATCTGTCACCTCCATGAAACTCTCTGATTTCTAGGAATAAAAAGGATCTTCCCTGACTGTGAGATATCACAACACTTATTTTCATATTATTTATTTTCATTCTGACCATTACAAACTTAGAGAGAAAACTTGTAAAGATAATACAAAAAAGAATTTCTGGATATCCATCACTCAGATCCCTCAGATGTTCACACTGAGCTTTAATATTTATCTCTCTCTTTCTTTCTCTCTCCCTCCCTCCATCCTTCCCTATCTTCTTCATCATCATCTCATTGTCATCACCACACACATATTTTTTCTGAACCATTGATAATAAGTGCAAACACAACCCCTCTCTACCCCCAAATAGTAATACTTCAGTATTTCCTAAAGACTAGGGATTCACTCGGAGAAGGCAGTGGCACCCCACTCCAGTACTCTTGCCTGGAAAATCCCATGGACAGAGGAGCCTGGTAGGCTGCAATCCATGGGCTCACTAAGAGTCAGACACGACTGAGCGACTTCACTTTCCCTTTTCACTTGCATGCATTGGAGAAGGAAATGGCAACCCACTCCAGTGTTCTTGCCTGGAGAATCCCAGGGACGGTAGAGCATGGTGGACTGCTGTCTATGGGGTTGCACAGAGTCGGACACGACTGAAGCAACTTAGCAGCAGCAGCAGGGATTCACTTATATAAGCATAGTACAATTGCCAAAATCAGAAAATTAATGTTAAGATAATACCACTATCTAATGTACTGCTCTGTTGGTTGTCCAACAAATATCTGAGATTTGTTGGTTGTCCCAATAATGTCTTTATAGCAAAAGAAAATCTAAATGATGAATTTCATTTAGTTCTCATGTGTTCCTTGTCTCCTTTAATGTGGAACAGTTCCTAAGTCTTTATCTTTAATGTTATTGACTTTTTTAAAATTTAAAACAATGTAGATTTATTATCTTAGTCCCAGAGGTCAGAAGACTAACAATTATCCTTTAAGTTAAAATAAATAAATTTTTTCAAAAAGAATCTTGAGTTGGGGGAGATTATCCTGGTTGATCAAGATGGGCCTGATATAATCATAAGGGTCCTTATAAGAGAGGAGCTGATGTGATGGTGGAAGCAGAGAAGAAAGAAAAGATGATATGGCTGTTGTTAACATTTTTAAATGATACAGACCATTTATTTTGCAGAATGTCCCTAAAGTTTGGTTTATCTGATGTTTCTTCATAATTAAATTTAGTTTATACATTTTAGGCAAGAATACTACTGAAGTGGGGCTACCTAGGTGGCTCAGTGGTAAAGAATCCACCTGCCAATGCAGGAGACACAGGAGATGTGGGTATATCATTTACAGTAATCTTCTATTTAGTAGACAGACTTTTTCTTGACAGTTTCTGTCTCTGTGCAAAAACTTTTACTTTGAGGTAGTCTTATTTGCTTATTTATCCACACTTGAATAGGAGATGGCAACAGGGGAAGGGATGGTGGGAGATTGGGGTTGATATATATACACTACAATGTATAAAAGATATAACTATTGAAAACCTAATGTATAGCTCAGGAAACTCTACTCAGTGCTCTGTGGTGACCTAAATGGGAAGGAAATGCAAAAGACAGTATATATATAGATATATACATATATATATATATATATATATGTATGTATGCATGTATGTATGTATATATATACACACACATACACACATATAGCTGATTCACTTTGCTGTACAACAAAAACTAACACAGCATTGTAAAGCAACTATTCTCTAATAAAAATTAATTTTTAAAAAAAATTGCTAGGACCAGTGTCAAAAGAGCATACTGTCTATGTTTTCTTCTTCTAGAATTTTTATGGTTTCATGTCTTACATTTAAGTCTTTAATCCATTTTGAGTTTATTTTTGTATATGATATGGGAAAGTAATACAGTTTGATTCTCTTGCATGTATTAGTAGCTGTCCAGTTTTCCCAGCACCATTTGTTAAAGAGACTGTATTTTCCCATCGTATATTCTTATCTCCTTTATTGAACATTTATTGATTATATAATTGTGAATTTATTTCTGGGGTCTCTACTCTGTTCCATTGGTCTCTGTGTCTGCTTTTGTGCCAGTACCATACTTCTTTGAAGAGTATAGCTTTATAGTATAGTCCAAAGACAGGGAGCATGATTCCCCCAGCTTTTTCTTTTTAAAATTATTTTGGCCATTCAGTGTCTTTAGTATTTCCATACAAATTTTAGGATTATTTGTTCTAGTTCTGTGAAAAATGCCATTGGTATTTTAATAAGGATTGCATTGAATCTATAGATTGCCTTGGGTAGTATGGTGACATTAGCAATATTAATTCTTCCAATCCATGAACACAGTATGTATTTTCATTTGTTTCTGTCACTTTCAATTTCTTTCATCAGTGTCATAGTTTTCCAAGTACAGGTCTTTTATCTCCTTACTTAGATTTATTTTTTTATTTTATTCTTTTGATATGATTTTAAATGAGATTGATCTTAATTTCTCTTTCTGATACTTTATTGTCAGTTTTTAGAAATGCAGTAGATTTATGTATATTAATTTTGTATCCTGCAACTTTACTGAATTCATTGATAAGTCCTAGTAGTTTTTTAGTGGAATTCTTTATATATTATAGAAATTGGCCTATGAATTGGAAATATTTTTTTCTCAGTTTGTAATTTGTTCTATGACTTTTCTTATAGTGGTTTTTGCAATGAATTTTCTGTATTTATATAAATATATATTTATGTGTGATATATAAATGTATCAGCCTTTCTTTTATGGCTTCTGGTATAAAGTACACAGTTTAAAAGTCCTTTTGCTTCTAAAATAATAAAGTAGTTCTCCCCTATCTCATTTAGTAGTTTAATATTTAAATTTGATACATTTGGAATTTTGGTGTACAGTGCAAGGCATGGATTCAACTTGTTCCCAAGTGGCTACTTGTCTTAACATTATTTAATAAATAATCTAGCTTTTATCATATATTAAATTCCCAATTTTATACCATTCTATATATCTTTTATGGTATTTTACAGTTGGCTTGCATTATATAAATTTTTACAGCAATAGTGTATATGATGTATATCTTTTAAAAATAAGCAAAATTTTTTTCTTCATTACTTCCCTAAGTGCACCATACTTTCTGAACTTACAGTAGTTAAATTAAATCTTTGACTTTAATTTCAGCTACTTTGAAGCCCATTGAGAGGGTAAAAGAATGCATTTTGTCAAAACACAACTGAAACTAAGACTTATTCTTATCTAGATATTTGGCTTTCAGTACTGACTATTAAAATAGTTTTATAAGAATTCACAGTAAATAACATTCATTTCCTAATGAGAAAGACCTATCAAAAACAGGCACACTCAATATAACACAAATGAAAGATTGTTGCCTGTAGCTTTATTTATAATTAATGTAGGCCTGCCTTTAACATTTCAGAGGACCTGACTGGGACACTGGATTGTATGATGAAGGGAGCACGACAGTCAGAGAGCTGCTTACTGAGCTATATGGCAAAGTTGGAGAAATTCGTCACTGGGGCCTGATCAGATACATCTCTGGAATCTTAAGGAAGAAGGTGGAAGCACTCGATGAGGTACTATGAATTCTTAAATTTATATCAAATCTAAATGGAGGTGCTTTTTAAAAAATATGTTTCTGAAGTTTTTTAAGGAAATCACCACAGCATCTAATCATTAGAACTGTTGTTTTTCCCACATAAAATTTCTGATATCAGTTAACCTTTTTTTTATGAGTATCAAATATTTAATACTGAAGCATATAAACTGTAGACTTATAGAGATGTTAAAAACTATAAAAATCATAGATCTTAAGAAGGAATTTACACTAGACTAAAAGATCCTACCTCTTAGGAAATAAAAATACGTTCATAGAAATCTCTCTTTTCTGATCTTCATGGCATTTCCTAAGGAAAAGACTGATGTGTCATTAAATTAAGGGGGGAGCAAAGGTTTCTAGACTGTAAAGAGGAATTTTCATGGAAATCTGAGGTATTCTGTGAAGGATAATACTGTTACGCTGTTTATTTGTAGGCCTGCACAGACCTTCTCTCCCATCAGAAACATTTGACAGTGGGACTCCCTCCAGAACCTCGAGAGAAGACCATCTCTGCGTTAGTATGGTTTTGTTTGGGTTTGATCAAGCTTCTCTGAAATTTTAAGGAGCTGTGAGGACTGGCCACAATTCTGTTGTCCTAATCTATAAATGGATGATAATGTCCTATGTGTGTGACCTTCTATGTGAGACCCTCGATGTGAGAATGTTTGTAGTGATATTTCTGTGCTGTGCTTAGTTGTGTCCAACTCTTTGCGACTCCATGGACTGGAGCCCGCCAGACTCCTCTGTCCATGGGATTCTCCAGGCAAGAATACTGGAGTGGATTGCCATTTCCTTCTCCAGGGGATCTTCCCGACCCAGGGATTGAACCCAGGTCTCCCACATTGCAAGCAGATTCTTTACCGTCTGAGCCACAAGGAAGCAGTGGTAGGACATGAGTAAATGAAAGAGAAAACTCACAGGGAGTAGTACTCAAATGTATTTTGCTCTTTTGGAGGTTTTTTGTTTGTTTGTTTTTACTTATTGACTTTACCAAACATTTCCTTCAAAAAACCAACAAACAAGGCAACTGGAATTACCCCCCCCCACACACACACAAAATGAGCTATTCTGTGGACTTCATTCCAGACCTCTCTCCTATGCTTATAGATGGCTATTTTTTCCTTATGTCTCTTCATATTTCTTCTCTCTGTCCAAATTTCTCACTTATGACACCCATCATAGTAGATTAGGGCCCACCCAATGACCTCACTTTAGCTTACCTCTTTATAGAGTCACTTTATAGACCCCATCTCCAAACAAGGTTACACTCTGACATCCTAGGAGTTAGGATTTCAACATAGGAACTTGGAACACAATTCAGTCCATAACACCTTACTCCTGCCAAACAGAACCTTTTACTACAAATTAGATCAATTTTGTGACTACTGTGGGTAATCCAAAAGAAGATGACATCCCCCATGCCCCCAGAGTGCTTAGTATCAACAGGAGAGTCAGAAGTGTGGGAGGGAGTATGTGTGCATATATATATATAAACTGACAAATCTATAAAAATCAGTATAAGACTATAAAGTATGATTGTAAAGCAATAAAATGACTTCCAAAAGGCACAGCTTAAATGTAGTTTGTTACTTTCCAGCCATAATACTTACTTATCAAATGTTAAGAATTAACCATGAAAAACTGGTCTGGATGGACATCATGGGGTGAGTTTTAAGTACAATTTTGAGGGAGAAAGGCAATCCAGGCTTAGAGAGAAGAGAGCAGAGCTCTCCTGAGTTCGTACAGGCCAGAGTGCTTTGGGGAGGCAGTAAATTTTGAAGACTGAAAGAAACAGAATGATACCAGTAATGATGAGATGTTGAGACGCTGACTTGGACTTAGGAGGAGCTTTTTCATTTTCTCAATATATTTAGGTTTAAGTAGTTGCAGAATTTTGTCATTCTTCACTGTCTTCTTCCTTAGACCTCTGCCTTATGAAGTACTCACTCAACTGATAGATGAAGCCAGTGAAGGGGATATGAGCATTTCAATTCTTACACAGGTGAGCAGAATTATAAAGCCTAATCTGATGACTGATATTTAAAAGTTTGTTTTCAGTTGATCTGGCAATTTCTGAAGACCACAAAAGAGGCCTTGTGAGATCTATGGTATAACTTTTGTCTGTATTCATTCCATGCACAGGAAATAATGGTATATCTAGCCATGTATATGCGAACTCAGCCTGGCCTTTTTGCTGAAATGTTTCGACTTCGAATTGGTCTGATCATACAAGTTATGGCAACAGAACTGGCCCACTCCCTTCGATGCTCAGGTATTCAATTAAGTAACTGAGGCAGAATTCACTTTTATTACAGGTCTATTAAGTTTTGAATCAGGAGAGAAAGGAAGCTAAAAAATTTCTATCAGTAGCTCAGATGCTGCATATAGCAGTATTGTTCCCATGTTTGTCTCTATGCAAGTCAAGGGATTGCTATAACAAATTTATATATCAGTTTTCAATTTCAAAATTCCATCTTTTGGTGGCTCTGTACTCCAAATTACCTTCCTACTAACTCCTAGAATGATTCAGGACATGTGAAAAGTGAAAGTCTTAGCTGCTCAGTCATGTCCAACTCTTGGCAACCCCATGGACTGTAGCTCACCAGGCTCCTCTGTCCATGGAATTCTCCAGGCAAGAATATTGGAGTAGGTTGACATTTCCTTCTCCAGGGGATCTTCCCAACCCAGCGACTGAACCTGGGTCTTCTGCATGCATCAAACTAAGTATGACAGACTGGGTTTGATTCTGATTCAGGCATGCCACCTCTGGCTGTCAGATTGAGTCACCACATCAGTTTGATTATAGTATCAGTATTCTGTCTGGTTACCATCAGGATCAAATTAAAGGAAGGCAATATTTCTGCTAATATTTATCTGACAAAACTTTTTTATATTAGCTAAAGGTATATTTGGCAAGGTGGTAGTTTTAGTTAGAAAAGTAAATGGGGCCTTTGGAAGCTGTAGCACAGAATTATGGGGGGACCCCATGGCATGACTTTCATATTTGTTTGATTTCAACAAGAATGACAAAATAATAGAGAGAGGGATTGCATACAAAAATAAAATCATAGTTGCAAAACTCAATGTTAACCATTGTTTCAATTAAATGTCCCCCAAAGGCTTTTAATTGCACTGTTAGCAAGTAGCTAAATTTATTGGTTTGAATCCAACCTAAATCACATGATATAATGTATATTTAAATAATCCTTTAGAGAAATAAAGGTAATGATTATTCTGTACCTACCATATGCCAGACAGTACTTTTATACATTATCTCATTTAATCCTTACAACAACCCAATGGTGAAGGTATTTTTAATCTCACTTTTACTGAAAAAGAAATTGGAACTCAACAAGCTATTGGATGTAAGATAGGCTCAAGGATGTATTGTGCAACATGGGAACATAGCCTATAATTTTGTAATAACTATAAATGGAAAGTAACCTTTAAAATTGTATAAAATTTATATAAAACTAATGATCAGTTTTTTTAAAAAAATGAAACCCAGGTTAATTACTTGCCCAAAGTTGCATAACTAGTAAATAGTGAAATTTAAGTCCAAGTCTGCCTTATTGTAAATGATTTCCAGTTCATCACATTATTATAGATTACATTGTAATTATTATAGATTACAATGTAATCTATTATTATAGATTACACTGGGCTTTTCCAGGTGGCGCTAGTGGTAAAGAACCTGCCTGCCAATGCAGGAGATATAAGAGACATGGATTTGAACCCTGGGTCAGGAAGATCCCCTGAGGGAGGGCATGGCAACCTACTCCAATATTCTTGCCAGAAAATCCCATGGACAGAGGAACCTGGCAGGCTACAGTCCATAGGGTCGCAAAGAGTCAGTCTCATACACACACATGCACATATATATTAAGGGATGTTTTATGAGTCTGATTATTCAATAATAAACCTCAAGAAGGGATAAAATCCCCAAACATTCTTCACTTTTTCTTAATTGCCCATTACAAATTTTTTTCTTGTGGATTCCCCAAGCCATGGCTATTCATTTCTTCTAGGATAAAGTCAAGGTCCCTGAGTCTGATATCCAAGACCCTCAATAGTCTGACCTCTGCCTCCTACTTCAACAGTGCTTCCCATTTTAACAGTTTTCATCCTTGGAGACTGATGCCTCCTCTGATTTCCAAAGCATTTGTTGTCTGTACCTTTCATATGACACTTAGTATAGCCATGTCATGTTTTATCGTTGTTTATCTTGTTCACATGTCTGGTCTTTCCCGCACATTGCTAGTTGGTCAGCCTCTCAAGGCAAGCACTATGTCATACCTGTTTGTACTAACATTGCTTAAAATCATGACCTAGATGTAGTAAACTTATAATAGGTGTCTGATGTTGATGAACAAGTTCAAGTTATCTTCTCAATATTCTTCATAATTTCAAGGATTCATATCTATTCTCTTTTTAAATCCACATATTTCCAGACTGAGAAGTTTTGATTATTATAGCCTATCTTCATATACACATCCATTACTTTCTCCAACTGGTTTCCAGTTTGATTTTTCTTATCTTTCATTCTTCCCACTTTCAAATAAAGATTCTACTGAGTATACCCTACTGATGTGGAAGAGGACTGAAGAAGTCAAGAACCTGGCTAATCCATAAACTTGATAATCTGTCCTTAAATTATTAAGAATCTATTGCAGTATGCATGCCTAGGCAATATGGTGCTGGAAATGTATTTCATAATTCTGTTCTTCCAATCAAGTGACTCAGGAATTCTAAGCAAGAAAAGAAACAGAAAAAGTGGGGTGGGAATGGCAAGCCAATTAGACATACCTCTGTCCTAACATTTCTGCTGACTAGCTGAGGAAGCCACAGATGGCCTGATGAATCTCAGTCCTTCAGCCATGAAGAACCTCCTGCATCACATACTCAGTGGCAAGGAGTTTGGAGTGGAACGAAGTGGTAAGGTTGAATAACTGCATTTCTATTTCACAGTGCTTATTTTAAATGTTTCATTGATTTTAAAATGCTATTCTTTTATCAGAGAAACTTTTCCTCCAAATAAATAGAACCCCTATATATGGAACAGTTTAAACCAAAGCTCTCTTTGGGAACAAGATTTGGAAACCACTGTGTGTCTTTTTTCCCCCTTAAATTAAGTAGATTACTATCATATTTTGTTTTGGACTGTCTTATATATTCCTTTACATTATCTTAAGTCTCTACTTTAGCACAAATAGCAATCTATATCATCTAAAACTTTCTTGTATCCCAATTGACAATAATTAAGTAGCATTTATGGTGATGTGTATGTGTGTGTAGCTGCTATAATACATCAGATGTATCCTTTCACCTATAAATTCAAATACATTTGGGGTCTATCACAAATAAACTTTATACCTGCACTTGGTGGTTTGGCAGTGGTATTTGATATCAAGTACCTAAAACATCAGAGCAAATGAGAAGAGTCATCTCCCATGCTTAACTTTCAAAGTTAGAATAAATAAATATATAATATCAGATGGATGGATACCTTAGAGTGGTAAGAGAAAGTTATAAAGCAGTATTCCTCAAGCCTTACTGTTCATAAGAATGAACAGTATCTTGGGTTATCTTGCTAAACTGCAGACTTTGATTCAATAGGTCTACAGTTGGGCCTAAAATTCTAGCAAGCTTCTAGGTGATGGTGATGCTGCAGGTCTGTGGACCACACTTTGAATAGAAATGTTATAGCTGTTGAATTTTTCATTATTATTAACATAAAAGGAGGTCATACATCTGAGTCTTTTAAAAGTGGTGGAGAAAAAAAAAATAAAAGTGGTGGAGAAAAAGTTTGAACCTGATTATCCTCCCTCTTTCTCTTTAATCTGTCATGCTATATAGTTCGCCCCACTGATTCAAATATCAGCCCTGCTATTTCAATCCGTGAGGTTGGTGCTGTTGGAGCAACCAAAACAGAACGAACTGGGATCATGCAGTTAAAAAGTGAGATAAAGCAGGTAAGATACTACTTAGGAAATGAATTGGGATATTTTCATGTTTAAGAACATTATTTTGGAATCAGACTTTGTAAGATCATGTATTTTCGTTCGTATCCTAAGTTTAATTTGAGCCATTTATTTTTCAGGTGGACTTTCGTAGACTGTCTATCTCAACTGAAAGTCAGGTGAAACAAGTAGGGATCCTTTAACATAAATTAACCTGCCTTTAGCTCTACACAACATGCATGAGCTCATGACTTTTTTAAAATAAGATAAGCTACACAGTAGCTTGTTTGATTCTCCTTTCTAGCAATCAAGCTTTCATTTTTCAGGACCAAACTCTTTTGCTGATTTTAAGATGAAAGTAATTTGTGTCTGATAGCAAGAAATTAAAACCTTGAATTCCTCCTGTTAAGGTTAAATGTAATTTTTGAATTAATTAATTAATTAACATGTAATTTTAGACTTAGATTTCTTACTTTTAAGAACCAGACTAGGTGAGGGCTTTTTAAAAATCTATTTTCAGTTATTGTCCAGAAATTAGATTTTTGTCATTGTCATGATAGAGCTATATGAAACACATTGTGGACACATAGAGGAAAAAACATATAAATCAATCTGGGTGTTGGTGAGAGTCACCAAATATCAGACTGTAGCCTCTTACTCATTTTTTTCCTTGGAGATGAGAATAGATGAGTTATTGTGTTATACAAAAAAATAACACAAACTTCCATAGTTTCTTTTAAAACTTTAGAAAATCATGTGATTTCAAAGTCTTTTAAAGAAAAGCTTAAAACTACCCCCTCCTGCCTTCAAAATAGACTTACACTAGCTTATGATACTGGAGCACATCCAAAAAGGAGAGGCAAAGTGGAAATTTTGCTTGTTTATATGTTTGTTTGTTTGTTTGCTTGCTTGCTTTAGGAGTCAGAAGCTATTTAGGAAAATAAAGACCGAATGCTTGAAGTTTAATTTGAAGTAAACTTAATTTAGGTATACTTATCAGATACCCTTTCATGTTTATATTATGCAAGTGGAAGAACAGAATGGAATAAGAAAGGGTCTTATGACAGAAAAGTGTTTACAGGGTTTTTTTCTAGACAATTTGGATAATCTGAACATTTTCCTATCTGAAAGGTTAAAGAACTACATTTCATACTGAGTTAAACTGATGTTCTTGGTAAACAGTCCTTGTTTTGGTTGAGAGTGATTGGCTAAATACTTCATAGTTGTTTATAGTCACACAGTATTACTTACAAGTTCATTATATATTTAGAACTCGAAGTTCATGTTCCCAGCTAGATTAATATGATATTAAGGACTTCACCTACCCACAAAACTATATCATTTAATTCATTTTTATGCATTCACTACCTATAGGACTTCAAGAAAACCAAAATCGTTAGGACTGTAATTTAGAAGACTGAGAGCTTTGAATTTTCATTACCTTATTTCTAAGTACTGATTTCCACTCTCACCTACCTATCTGGTATTTTGTACTGTTCTAAGCCTTTGTCTCTGCTCAACAATGTCCTCTTTTCTGATTATGGAAAAAATACATTTAAAGGTAGTTTTATTTATTTAACCCTTTACCATGACTTCCTGAGTTAGGCTATTTCATCCACTTTTTTAATGATAGAATGCTGGTTGGTTACTTGAATAGTCTGTAATTTTACTCTACTAAAAACTTAAAAACACATAATGGTTACCTTGCTTTTTCCCTTTAAAAAATTTATTTTCTCAACTTTTTTCATAGCCCAGTGGTGGCCATCCCCTGGGTAAGGATTTGATGTCACCATCTTTTCTTGTGATTGCTGATACTTGTATTATACACCATTCATAAATGCTTTGAATATGCTGTTATATAAAGCATAACATATACAGATTGACTGAAAAGAAAAGCAAAATGAGTCAAAAAGTTAAATTTTTACTTATAAATCAACTTCATATATGTATACTTATAAATTGACTTCATGTACTTATATTTATAAATCAACTTCATGTAGGGTGAAATCTTTCCATTTCTTTTCCAAAAAGGCAGGGGAGAGGGTTCAACTCCAACCTCTTTTCCATTTCAGAAAACAAAATTCAATTTAATAAGTACTTGTTAAAATCTGTTTAGTCACTTATTCTTGCAACTAATATAGTTAAAATTGTGTGCCCGCTATGTGCCAGGCACTATACCAGAAAACATTGGTATCCACTGGGAACTTGTTAGAGATGTAAAATATTGGTTCCTATCCTAGGCCTACTAAATCAGAAAGGCTGGGGTGAGGCCTGGCAGTCTGTGTTTTAATCAGTTTTCTGGGTGATTCAGATGCACTTTTAAGTTTGAAAACCACCGGGTTACTTATTCTTCTGATTGTTAATTTATTTGTAAGTATTAACTGAGTACCAATTTTGTGCCAGGTACTGGAAACATTAATGTTGAAAGTGTTAGTTGCTCAGTCATGTCTGACCCTTTGTGGCCCCATGGCCTGTAGCCTTCCAGGCTCCTCTCTCCATGAAATTCTCCAGGCAAGAATACTGGAGTGAGTTGCCATTCCCTTCTCCAGGAGATCTTCCTGACCCAGGGATTGAACCCAGCTCTCTTTCATTGCAGGCAGATTCTTTACCACCTGAGCCAACAGAGAAGCACAAAACAGATGTAGTCCTTGCCCTCGTGAAGCTTACAGTTTAGGAAAACTGACCTCTGATTTAGTTTCCTTGGCTTAAATCAATGATCTTTAATGGCCTATGATTTCAATTCTTAGACTGAAGAGATTAAGGCCAGATAGCAACCAAATAAAAATGGGAAACTATTGGAAACAATATTAGTATTTCTCTTGACCTCAATTAGTATAGTCCATCCTAAAGGAAATCAGTCCTGAATATTCATTCATTGGAAGGACTGATGCTGAAGCCGAAACTCCAATACTTTGGCCACCTGATGCGAAGAACTGACTCATTTGAAAAGACCCTGATACTAGGAAAGATTGAAGGCAGGAGGAGAAGGGGATGACAGAGGATGAGTTGGTTGGATGGCATCACAGACTCAATGGACATGAGTTTGAGTAAACTCTGGGAGTTGGCAATGGACAGGGAAGCCTGGCATGCTGCAGTCCATGGGGTTGTAGAGAGTCGGACACAGCTGAGCAACTGAACTAAACTGAACTGAACTGAATTAGTATAGTATGACTTGGCCAACTTTGTCACATCCACATTAATAAAGGAAGACAGAGGCATAGAGGAGAAATTAATCTAAAATCTCAGAACTATTGATATTTGGTTTTGGAAACTAGTCTGAATAACCTTTATTGTTTGACTCCACTTAACAGCCTAGGATCTTGATGGTAGAGATGAGGACACTGAAGATAAATCAAATGGAGTTCATCTTCTTGGTACATCACTGTGCCAATTGAAATGCCTTAGGATGCTTTTCTCTTTTACATAGCAATGGTGATATGGGTATTTGACCCAAAATAATATGTAAGAAGCTCTGTTTTCAGGAAATATTTACATTATATTCTTTTCATTTTATATGTATTTCTGAATCTAAGCTGGCAAAGAGCCACTTTCCCCAATGTATTTTATCCTTTACTTATATAAGTTTTTCAAAGTTTATTATGTTGTAGCATGTATCAATATTTCATTCCTTTATATTGCTAAACAATACTTTACTGTATTGATATGTGGCACATTTTGGTTATCCATTCACCAGGTGACAAACATCTAGGTTATTTCTGCTTTTTTACTGTTAATGAATAATGCTGCTACGAACCTTCATGTACAAGTTTTTATTTGGGCATATGTTTTTTTTTTCTCTTGGATATACATCTAGAAGAGGAAGTGCTGGGTCATTTGGTAACTGTGTTTAGCATTATGAGGAATTGCCACATTGTTTTCCAAAGGAGACTGTACCATTTTACATTCCCACCAGCAATGTCTGAAGGTTCCAGTTTCTTCATATCCTTACCAATCCTTGGTTGTTGTTCAGCCACTCAGTTGTATCCAACTGTTTGCAACCCTGTGGACAGCAGCACGCCAGGCTTCCCTACCCATCACCAAGGCCCAGAACTTGCTCAAACTCATGTCCATTGAGTCAGTGATGCCATCCAACTGTCTCATCCTCTGTCATCCCCTTTTCTTCCTGCCTCCATTCTTTCCCAGCATCAGGGTCTTTTCCTTACTGTTGACCATCTTTTTGATTCTAACCATTTTAGTGGGTATGAAGTGGTATCTCACTGTAGTTTTGATTTCACGTTTCCCTAATGGCTGATATTAATCATCATAATTATTAATTATCATTAATCATGTGCCGATTGACTGTCTACCTTCTTTTGGAGAAATGTCCATTCAGATCCTTTGCCCATTTGTTAATTGGGTTGTCTTTTTATTGTTGAGTTGTAAGGATTCTTTTTATATTCTAGATATGTGGGTGTACTAAGTCACTACAGTTGTTTCCAACTCTTTGCAATCCTATGGACTGTAGCCTGCCAGGCTCCTCTGTCCAATGGGATTCTCCAGGCAAGAATACTGGAGTGGGTTGCCATTTCCTCCTCCAGCAGACCTTCCCAACCCAGGGATTGAACCCACATCTCTTATGTCTCCTGCATTGACAGGCGGTTTCTTTACCACTAGCACCACCTGGATATAGGTCCCTAAAGGTTCTTTATGTATTCTGGATACAAACCCCTTTTTAGATATGTGATTGGCAAATGGTTTCTCCCATTCTATGGATTGTCTTTTCACATTTTTTTTCCTCTGAAGAATATCAACCACTGGATTTACTTTCTTGATAGTGTCATTTGAAGTTTTTAGTTTTGGTTAAGCCCAGCTTATCTAATTTTACTTTTAGTTTCCTATCTAATAAGGCTTTGCCTAGCCCAATGTCACAAAGATTTATTCCTATTTTTTAAATAGTTTTATAGTTTTAGCTTTTACAGTTAGGTCTATGATTATGTTTATGGGCGCCCAAAAGACCACCCCCCACCCGATTCAGTGATTCACTAAAAGGACTCACATGACTATGTATATAGTCATACTAAAAGTTGTGATTACAGCAAAAGGATACAAAGCAATATCAGCAAAAGGAAAAGGTGCATTAGACAAAGTTCAGGGGAAATAGGCACCAGTTTCCACAGTACTCTCTCAGTGGAGTCACACAGGCAGGATGCAAATTCCCAGTTCAATGAGTTGTGGCAACATGTATGAAATATTGCCAACCAGGGAAGCTCACTTAAGACTCAGCACCCAGGGCTTCTTGTTGAAGGCTGGTCACATACACAGCCTCTGTCTGGCATGAACCAAAACTCTAGACTCCGAGAGAGAAAGTAAGTGTTCAATATAAGCCCTAGTGTTTTCACAAACAGTTTAGGCACAATAAGCCACTGTTACTGAATTCTGAGAATGATGGGAACCCTCCGAAAATCCAGCTTTCCAAATACCAACCAAAGGTCAATCTTGTAATCAGGCCTTCCAAGAATAGCACTTCTGGCCTGCTGTGTTAACTCTTTTCTGCATAGTAACCCATTTGGACTTATTTTTTGTGTATGGAGTGAAGTAGGGGGTTCAACTTCTCTCTTTTGAATGTGACTATCCAGTTGTTTCAGCACTATTTTTGAAAAGACTATCTTTCCTACATTTGCTTTTCTTGACACCCTGGTTAAAAATTGGCAAAAGTGTAATGGTTTATTTCTGAACTCCCAATTCTACTTCACTAATATACATACCTAACCTATGCATGTATTACAGTCTTTTTTTTTTTCCAGAGAAGGAAGAATTTGCAGCAAGTAACGAGAACACTTGCTTTCCCAAAGCAGTGTCTCCCAACACATTTTTTATAATTATAGCTTTGCAATAAATTTTGAAATTAGGAATTGTGAGTTCTCTAACTTTGATCTTCTTTTTTAAGATTGTGTTAGCTATCATGGGTCTCTTGAATTTCCACATGAATGTTAGGATAGGCTTATCAATTTTTGCAAAGAACTCTGTAGGATTTTGATAAAGATTGTGTTCAGCCTGTAGATCAGTTTTGAGAGAATTGAAATTTTAACAGTATTAGGTCTTTTAACAGTATTGTGCCTTCTGATCCATTAAAATAGGATTTCTATTTATTTAGGTCTATAATTTCTTTCAACATCTTTTATAGTTTTCAGAGTGTAGATTTTACAGTTCTTTTGTTAAATTTATTTAGAAATGCAATTGATTTTTGTGTATTGATCTTATATCAAGCAGACTTAATGAAATCATTTATTAGATTTAATTGATTTTTAGTGAATTCCCTATATACAAGACCATGTCATCTGCAAATGACTTTGCACTCTCAATGACTTCTATTTTCTTTCTTGCTCAATAGCTCTGGCTAGAGCCTCCAGTATGATGTTGAATAGAAGTAGCAAGATTAAACATCTTTATCTTCTTCTGATCTTAGGAGGGAAAACATTCAGTTATCAACCATTCATTATAATGTCAGCAGTGGGTTTTTTGTAGATGCCCTTTATGAGATTTAGGAAGAACCCGTTTGTTTCCAGTTTGTTGAATGTTTTTATCATGAAGGGGAGGGTTGTTTTTCAATCACTAAGTCATGCCCGACTCCTTGCAACCCCATAACTGTAGAATGCCAGGCTCCTCTGGTCTCCACTATCACCTGGAGTTTGCTAAAATTCATCTGTATTGTGTTGGTGATGTCATCTAACCATCTCATCCTTAGTCGTCAACTTCTCCTCCCGCCTTCAATCTTTCCCAGCATCAGGGTCTTTTTCAATGAGTCAGCTCTTTGCATCAGGTGGCCAAAGTATTGGAACTTCGGCATAAGCAACAGTCCTTCCAATGAGTATTCAGAGTTGATTTTCTTTAGAATTGACTGGTTTGATCTTCTTGTAGGCCAAGGAACTCTAAAGAGTCTTCTCCAGCATCACAATTCAAAAGCATCAATTCCTTGGCACTCAGCCTTCTTTATGGGTCTAATTCTCACATTCATACATGACTACAGGAAAAACCATAGCTTTGGATATATGGACCTTTGTGGTCAAAGTGATGTCTCTGCCTTTTAATACACTGTCTAGGTTTGTCATAGCTTTCCTTCCAAGAAACAAGCATCTTTTAATTTCATGGCTACAGTCACCATCCACAATGATTTTGGAGCCCAAGAAAATAAAATCTGTCACTGCTTCCACTTTTTCCCCTTCTATTTGACATGAAGAGATGGGACCAGATGCCATGATCTTAGTTTTTTTTTAATGTTGAGTTTCAAGACAGCTTTTTCACTCTCCTGTTTCACCCCCATCAAGAGGCTCTTTTAGTTCCTCTTCACTTACTGCCATTAGACTGATAGCTGCAAATCTGAGGTTGTTGGTATTTTTAGCAGCAATCTTGATTCCAGCTTGTGATTCATCCATGCCTTCACTTCACATGATGCACTCTGCATATAAGCTAAATAAACATGGTGACAACATACAGTCTTGTCACACTCCTTTTTCAATTTTGAACCAGTCAGTCGTTCTGTGTCTGGTTCTAGCTATTGCTTCTTAAACCACCTACAGGTTTATCAGAAGACAGGTAAGGTGGTCTGGTACTCCTATCTCTTTAAGAATTTTCCATAGTTTGTTGTGATCCACACAGTCACAGGAGTGTTAGAATTTATTAAATGCTTTTCTGTATCTATTACAATGATGTGGGTTTTATGTTTTATTCTACTGCTTTGATGTTGCTATTATTGTTCAGTCACTCAGTCATCTCTGATTCTTTTTTTTTTCTTTTTTCTTTTTCATTTATTTTTATTAGTTGGAGGCTAATTACTTTACAATATTGTAGTGGTTTTTGCCATACATTGACATGAATCAGCCATGGATTTACATGTGTTCCCTATCCTGTTCCCCCCTCCCACCTCCCTCCCCATCCCATCCCTCTGGGTCTTCCCAGTGCACCAGCCCTGAACACTTGTCTCATGCATCCAACCTGAGCTGGCGATCTGTTTCACACTTGATAATATACATGTTTCAATGCTATTCTTTCAGATCATCCCACCCTCGCCTTCTCCCACAGAGTCCAAAAGTCTGTTCTGTACATCTGTGTCACTTTTTCTGTCCTGCATATAGGGTTATCGTTACCATCTTTTTAAATTGCATATATGTGCGTTAGTATACTGTATTGGTGTTTATCTTTCTGGCTTACTTCACTCTGTATAATGGGCTCCAGTTTCATCCATCTCATTAGAACTGATTCAAATGTATTCTTTTTTAATGGCTGAGTAATATTCCATTGTGTGTAAGTACCACAGCTTTCTTATCCATTCGTCTGCTGATAGACATCTAGGTTGCTTCCATGTCCTGGCTATTATAAACAGTGCTGTGATGAACACTGGGGTACACATGTCTCTTTCAGATCTGGTTTCCTCTGTGTATGCCCAGGAGTGGGATTGCTGGGTCATATGGCAGTTCTATTTCCAGTTTTTAAGGAATCTCCACACTGTTCTCCATAGTGGCTGTACTAGTTTGCATTCCCACCAACAGTGTTAAGAGGGTTCCCTTTTCTCCACACCCTCTCCAGTATTTATTGTTTGTAGACTTTTGGATAGCAGCCATTCTGACTAGCGTGTAGTGGTACCTCATTGAGGTTTTGGTTTGCATTTCTCTGATAATGAGTGATGTTGAGCATCTTTTCATGTGTTTGTTAGCCATCTGTATGTCTTCTTTGGAGAAATGTCTGTTTAGTTCTTTGGCCCATTTTTTGATTGGGTCATTTATTTTTCTGGAATTGAGCTGCAGGAGTTGCTTGTATATTTTTGAGATTAATCCTTTGTCTGTTTCTTCATTTGCTGTTATTTTCTCCCATTCTGAAGGCTGTCTTTTCACTTTGCTTATATAGTTTCCTTTGTTGTGCAAAAGCTTTTAAGTTTAATTAGGTCCTATTTGTTTATTTTTGCTTTTATTTCCAATATTCTGGGAGGTGGGTCATAGACCGCATGTACTGCAGCATGCCAGGCTTCCCTGACCTTCACCATCTCCCAGAACTTGATCAAACTAATATCCTTTGAGTTGGTGATGCCATCCAACCATCTCATCCTTTGTTGTCCCCTGCTTCTCCTGCCTTCAATCTTCCCAGCATCAGGGTCTTTTCTATGAGTCAGCCTTCCTATGATGTGGCCAAAGAATTGGAGATTCAGCTTCAGCATCAGTCCTTCCAATGAATATTCAGGGTTGATTTCATTTAGGATTGACTGGTTTGATCTCCTTGCAGAGCAAGGGACTCTCAAGAGTCTTCTTCAACATCACAGTTCAAAAGCATCAATTCTTCAGCACTCAACTTTCTTTGTGGTCTCTCACATCCATACATGACTACTGGAAAAACCAATGTACTGTATGTACCTTTGTCAGCAAAGTAATGTCTCTACATTTTAATACTCTGTCTAGGTTTGTCATAGCTTTTCATCCAAGGAGCAAGTATCTTTAATTTCATGGCTGCAGTCACCATCTGCAGTGATTTTGGAGCCTAAGAAAATAAAGTCAGTCACTGTTTCCATTCTTTCCCCATCTATTTGTCATAAAGTGATGGGCCCAGATGCCATGATGTCATCTGCAAACAGTGAGAGTTTTGATTCTTCTTTTCCAATCTGGATTCCTTTTATTTCTTTTTCTTCTGTGATTGCTGTGGCTAGGACTTCTAAAACTACATTGAATAGTAGTGGTGAGAGTAGGCACCCTTGTCTTGTTCCTGATTTTAGAGGAAATGCTTTCAATTTTTCACCATTGAGGATGTTTCCTGTGGGTTTATCATATATGGCTTTTATTATGTTGAGGTATGTTCCTTCTATGCCTGCTTTCTGGAGAGTTTTTATCATAAATGGGTGTTCAATTTTGTCAAAGGTTTTCTCTGTATCTATTGAGATAATCATATGGTTTTTATCTTTCAATTTGTTAATGTGGTGTATCACATTGACTGATTTGCAAATATTGAAGAATCCTTGCATCCCTGGGATAAAGCCCACTTGGTCATGATGTATGTTCTTTTTAATATGTTGTTGGATTCTATTTGCTAGAATTTTATTGAGGATTTTTGCATCTATGTTCATCAGTGATATTGGCCTGTGGTTTTCTTTTTTGGTGGCATCTTTATCTGGTTTTGGTATTAGGGTGATGGTGGCCTCATAGAATGAGTTTGGGAGTCTAACTTCCTCTGCAATTTTCTGGAAGAGTTTGAGTAGGATAGGTGTTAGCTCTTCTCTAAATTTTTGGTAGAATTCACCTGTGAAGCCAGCTTGTCCTGGGCTTTTGTTTCTTGGAAGATTTTTGATTACAGTTTCAATTTCCATGCTTGTGATGATTCTGTTAAAATTTCTATTTCTTCCAGGTTCAGTTTTGGAAGGTTATACTTTTCTAAGAATTCCTCTGTTTCTTCCAAGTCATCCATTTCATTGGCATATAGCTGCTCAAAGTAGTCTCTTATAATATTTTGTACTTCTGTGTTGTCTGTTGTAATTTCTCCATTTCCATTTCTAATTTTATTCATTTGATTCTTCTCCCTTTTTTTCTTGATGAGTCAGGCTAATGGTTTGTCTATTTTATTTATCTTCTCAAAGAACCAGCTTTTAGTTTTGTTGATCTTTGCTGTAGTCCCCTTCATTTCTTTTTCATTCATTTCTGCTCTGATTTCTATGATTTTTTTTCCTTCTACTAACTTTGCGGTTTTTCTGTTTTTTTTTTTTCCTATTTGCTTTAGGTGTAAACTTAAGTTGTTTATTTGATGTTTCACTTGTTTCTTGAGGTAAGCTTGTATTGCCATGAACCTCCCTCTTAGCACTGCTTTTACTGAATCCCGTAGGTTTGGGATTGTTGTGTTTTCATTTTCATTTGTTTTATACATATTTTGATTTCCCTTTTGATTTCTTCCATGATCTGTTGGTTATTCAGAAGCATGTTGTTTATCCTCCATATGTGTGTGTGTGTTTATAGTTTCTTTCCTGTAGTTAATATCTAATCTTACCACATTGTGATCAGAAAAGATGCTTGAAATAATTTCAGTTTTTTAAAATTTGTCAAGACCATATTTGTGGCCCAAGATGTGATCTATCCTGGAGAATGTTCCATTTGCAATTGAGAAAAAGGTGAAATCCATTTTTTTGGGGGGGGGGGGGTGAAGTGCTCTCTCTCTCTGTATATGTACCAATTAGATCTAAATGGTCCATTGTATCATTTAAAGCCTATGTTTCCTTGCTAGTTTTCTGTTTGGTTGATCTAACCATAGGAGTGAATGGGATAAAAAAATTCCCCACTGTTATTGTGTTACTGTCAATTTCCCCTATCATACTTGTTAGCCTTTGCCTTGGGTGCTCTTATTGGGTGCATATATATTTATAATTGTTATATTTTCTTCTTGAATTGATCCCTTGATCATATGTAGTGTCCTTTTTTGTCTCTTATCATCGTCTTTATTTCAAAGTCTATTTTATCTGATAGGAGTATTGCTAGTCCTGCTTTCTTTTGGTCTCCATTTGCATGAAATATCTTTTTCCAGCCCCTCACTTTCAGTGCATGTGTCCCTAGGTTTGAGGTGGGGCTCTTGTAGACAGCATATATAGGGGTCTTGTTTTTGTAACCATTTGGCCAGTCTTTGTCTTTTGGTTGGAGCTTTTAACCCATTTACATTTAAGCTAATTATTGATAAATATGATCCCATCCCCATTTACTTTGTTGTTTGGGTTAATTTTTGTAAACCTTTTCTGTGTTTCTTGTCTAGAGAAGATCCTTTAGCATTTATTGAAGAGCTGGTTTGGTGGTGCTGAATTCTCTCAGCTTTTGCTTGTCTGTAAAGCTTTTGATTTCTCCTTAGTATCTGAATGAGATCTTTCTGGGTAGAGCAATTTTGGGTGTAGGTTTTTCTTTTTCATTACTTTAAGTGTGTCCTGTCATTCCCTTCTGGTCTGAAGAGTTTCTACTGAAAGATTAGCTCTTATCCTTATGGGGATCCCCTTGTGTGTTATTTGTTGCTTTTCCCTTGCTGCTTTTAATATTTGGTCTTTGTGTTTAATTTTTATTATTTTGATTAATATGTGTCTTGAGGTGTTTCACCTTGGGTTGATCCTGTTTGGATTCTCTAGGTTTCTTGGACTTGGGTGGCTATTTCCTTCCCCATTTTAGGGAAGTTTTCAACTATTATCTCCTCAAGTATTCTCTCAGGCCCTTTCTTTTTGTTTTCTTTTTCTGGGACACCTATGATTTGAACACTGGGGCCTTTAACATTGTCCCAGAGGTCTCTGGGGTTGTCCTCATTTCTTTTAATTATTTTTTTGTTTTTCCTCTCTGCTTCATTTATTTCCACCACTCTATCTTCCACCTCACTTATCCTCTCTTCGGCCTCAGTTATTCTACTGTTGGTTCCCTCCAAAGTGTTTCTAATTGCAGTTGTTGCACTATTCTTTATTGATTGGTTCTTCTTTATTTCTTCTAGGTCCTTGTTAAACATTTCTTGCATCTTCTCAGTACTTGTCTCTAGTCTGTTTATCTGTAATTACATTTTGTTTTCAGGATTTACTATCATTATTCTGAATTATTTTTCAGGTAGACTCCCTATCTCCTCCTCTTTTGTTTGGATTGGTAGGTTTTTATCATATTTGTTCACCTGCTGAGTATTTCTCTGCCTTTTCATTTTGTTTACTTTGCTGTGTTTGGAGTGCCCTTTCTGCAAGCTGGAAGACTGTGGTTCCTCTTAACTGTGGAGTCTGCTCCCTGTGGTGGGTTGGGGGCAGGGTGGACCATTGATTTGTCAAGATTTCCTGGGTGGGGGAACTTCTGTTTGTGTTCTGGTGGGTGGGGGAACTTCTGTTTGTGTTCTGGTGGGTGGAGCTGGATCTCTTCTCTCTGGAGTGCAGTGAAGTGTCCAGTAGTGAGTTTTGTGGTATCTACGGGTTTGGTATGGCTTTGGGCAGCCCGTCTTTTAATGTTCAGGATTCTGTTCCCGTTTTGCTGGAGAATTAACATGCTGTGTGTTGCACTGGAACTTGTTGACTCTTGTGTGGAGCTTGGTTTCAGTGTATATATGGAGACTTTGGAGTGGGCTCTTGTCTATCAAAGTTCCATGGAGTCAGGAGTTTTCTGATGTTCTAAAGTTCTGGAGTTGAGCCTCCTGCCTCTGGATTTTGGTCTTCTTCTTGCAGTAGCCTCAAGACTTCTCCATCCATGCAGCACAGAAGATAAAACCCTTTGGCTAATGGTGAAACAACTCTCCAGAGCCATGAATACCGAGAGAGATTCACAGAGTTATATAGGGAAGATAAGAGGGAGAAGGGAGATAGAGGTGACCTGGGGGAGAAAAGGGAGAGTCAAAAAGGGAGAGAGAAATCAAGCCAGTAATCAAATCTCTAAGTGAAAATGGATAGTGAAAATTAGATTCTTAAAGGTAGAAAATTGATAACAAATATCAAAAAGCAAAGATTAAAAACCTAGAATGGAAGTTAGACTCTCAAAAATACAATATAAAAAATACAAAAAAATCATGGAAAGTTAAAAAATATATGGAGTTTTTTTTAAATAGGGTTTTTTTAGAAAGGTAGTAGGTATAAAAATGAAAGTTAAAGTAGTAATAAATAACTATTATTTTAAAAAATTAAAAAGTGATAATAGTAAAAATATATCTAGAAATAGCTCTGGAGCTATTGTGGGCAGTGTGGAGTCAGTTCAGTGTCAGATAGTCCCTTGGTTTGACTTATACTTGTTCTCATGGTTTATCAGTTCAGTTCAGTTCAGTTCAGTCACTCAGTCATGTCCGACTCTTTGCGACCCTGTGAATCGCAGCACGCCAGGCCTCCCTGTCCATCACCAGCTCCCGAAGTTTACTCACACTCATGCCAATCGAGTCGGTGATGCCATCCAGCCATCTCATCCTCTCTCTGTCCCCTTCTCCTCCTGCCCCCAATCCCTCCCAGCATCAGGGTCTTTTCCAATGAGTCAACTGTTCACATGAGGTGGCCAAAGTACTGGAGTTTCAGCTTCAGCATCAGTCCTTCCAATGAACACCAGGACTGATCTCCTTCAGGATGGACTGGTTGGATCTCCTTGCAGTCCAAGGGACTCTCAAGAGTCTTCTCCAACACCACAGTTCAAAAGCATCAATTCTTCGGTGCTCAGCTTTCTTTATACTTGCCCCTCAAATACACCATCTCAGCATTAACTACAGGGTTTTAATCTGTTGCACCTGTCACTTCCAGGGTGGTTTCCCCCTTCTTTGTTTATTTTGACTTCCTCTGTTTGCAAGTCTCTACAGTGTCTAATTTCTGCCCTGACACAAGGTGGTAAAGGTGGCCACTTATTTAGGCTCACTTGTCCAGTTGTGCTGTGGGGAGAGACAGACACTTCAAACAAATACTGCTGGCATGTGTGTGGGGTGCATGCAGTGGATGGACCACACTGGGTTTGTCACAGCCCAAGGTGGCATGTACTTCCACACTGCTTAGGCTCCAGGATGCTCTGCAAGGGTGCTGTCCCAAGTGAGTCCTGCATTTCTTGCACTTCCCACATCTAAGCCACTCAGGTTCTTGGGTGCTCCGCATGGGCACAGACCCAGATAGGCTGTGCATTTTGTGCCCTTCCCAGGACCAAGCTGCTCAGGCAACTGGGTGCTTGTTAAGCACACTGTCCCAGGTGGGCTGTGCATCTTATGCACCTCCCTGGTTCTGACCACTCAGTTTCCTGGGTGCGTCAAAGGGAACAATCTCAAATGTGCCGTGTGTCTCCTCTGGGAAGCTGATCTCAGCTTCTCTGTGACACTCCTGGTGGATGTGAACCACCCACGATCCCAGGAAGACATGGCTAGCAACTGGCAACCTGCTCATAGTTTGGTGAAAGACGCAGTCTCTGGGGCCAAGATTGTAGCAACCCCCTTGCCTTACAGCTCTGGCTGTCCCACTGCTTCTCTGCCTCAGGGGAGGGAGGGCCCTAAATGGCATCCGACTTGCTCTCCTTTGGTATTCGCTAGGGTACAATCCTTTGTTCTCTTTTTTTTTTTTTTTTCTCAACAAAGATGACTCCTTTGTTGAGCATGCCAGGGTTAACCGTGGGGAGTAAGAGCCTTTCACAGGAAAGGTCTTTTTTTTTTTTTTTAATTTTTTTGTCTCTCCGGTGATCCAACAGTTTGGGTTACTATCTCACATTACCCCATTCAAATGGTCCTCAGGCATTCAAGCCCAGTCCTTACCCTAAGGACCAATGATGCAGCCCATGCCTACCTGCCCAGCCCCCACTTGCTGCTGGCAGACACAAGTGTCTGAGCCACTTCTCTGCAAGTAGTTGCAGTTAGGCATATATTCTGTGTGTGTGTCTGTCTGTCTGTCTGTGTGTGTGTCTGTGTGTCTCTGTGTGTGTGTGTTTTGGTTATGTTGACCTCTGAGATTCCAAAGGTCCCCACTGTCACAACTGTAAGAGGGTTTCCTATTGTGTGGAAACTTCTCTTCCTTCAACACTTGCTCCCCAGGATGGATCTCTGACCCTAAATCCTTTCTCTCTGTTTTTGTCTTTAATATTTTGTCCTACCTCCTTTTGACCATCCCCAAAAAAAAGGAAATGCAAAAAGGCAAAATAGTTGTCTGAGGAGGCCTTACAAATAGCTGAGAAAACAAGAGAAGCTAAAGGCAAAGGATAAAAGTAAAGATATACCCATTTGAATGCAGAGTTCCAAAGAATAGCAAGGAGAGATAAGAAAGCCTTCCTAAGTGATCAGTGCAAAGGAATAGAGGAAAACAATAGAATGGGAAAGATTAGATCTCTTCTTCAAGAAAATTAGAGATACCAAGGGAACATTTCATGCAAAGATGGGCACAATAAAGGACAAAAATGATATGAACTTAACAGAAGCAGAAGATATTATGAACAGGTGGCAATAATACACAGAAGAGCTATACAAAAAACGATCTTCATGACTCAGATGACTATGATGCTGTAATCACTCACTTAGAGCCAGACATCCTGAAATGCAAAGTCAAGTGGGCCTTAGGAAGCATCACTACAAACAAAGCTAGTGGAGGTGATGGAATTACAGTTGAGCTATTTCAAATCCTGAAAGATGATGCTGTGAAAGTGCTGCACTCAATATGCCAGCAAATTTGGAAAACTCAGCAGTGGCCACAGGACTGGAAAAGGTCAGTTTTTATTCCAATCCCAAAGAAAGGCAATGCCAAAGAATTTTCAAACTACTGCACAATTGCGCTCATCTCACACACTAGCAAAGTAATGCTCAAAATTGTCCAAGCCAAGCTTCAACAGTTCATGAACTGTGAACTGTCAGATGTTCAAGCTGGGTTTAGAAAAGGCAGAGGAACCAGAGATCAAATTGCCAACATCCTTTGGATCATAGAAAAAGCAAGATAATTCCAGAAAAACATCTGCTTCTGCTTCATTGACTACACTAAAGCCTTTGACTGTGTGGATCACAACAAACTGTGGAAAATTCTGAAAGAGATGGGAATACCAGACCACCTTACCTGCCTCCTGAGAAATCTGTATGCAGCTCAAGAAGCAACACTTAGAGCCAGACATGGAACAACAAACTGGTTCCATATTGGGAAAGGAGTACATCAAGGCTATATATTGTCACACTGCTTATTTAACTCATGTGCAGAGTACATCATGTGAAATGCTGGGCTGGATGAAGCACAAGCTGGAATCAAGATTGCTGGGAGAAATATCAATAACCTCAGATACGCAGATGACACTACCCTTATGGCAAAAAATGAAGAAGAACTAAAGAGCCTCTTGATGAAAGTGAAAGAATAGAGTGAAAAAGTTGGCTTAAAACTCAACATTCAAAAAACTAAGATCATGGCATCTGGTCCCATCACTTCATGGGAAATAAATGGGGAAACAATGGAAACAGTGAGAGACTTTATTTTGGGGGGGGGGTACAAAATCACTGCAGATGATGACTGCAACCATGAAATTAAAAGACACTTGCTCCTTGGAGGAAAAGCTATGACCAACCTAGGCAGCATATTAAAAAGCAAAGACATTGCTTTGCCGACAGAGGTCTGTCTAGTCAAAGCTATGGTTTTTCCAGTAGTCATATATAGATGTGAGAGTTGGACTATTAAGACAGCTGAGTGCTGAGGAATTGATGCTTTTGAACTGGTGTTAGAGAAGACTCTTCAGAATCCCTTGGATTGCAAGGAGATCAAACCAGTCAATCCTAAAGGAAATCAGTCCTGAATAGTCACTGGAAGGACTAATGCTGAAGCTGAAGCTCCAATACTTTGACCACCTGATGCAAAGAAGTGACTCACTGGAAAAGATCCTGATGCTGGGAAAGATTGAAGGCAGGAGGAGAAGGGAATGACAGAGGATGAGATAGTTGGATGGCATCACTGACTCCTTGGACATGAGTTTGAGCAAGCTCTGGGAGTTGGTGATGGACAGAGAAGCCTGGCATGCTGCAGTCCATGGGATCGCAATGATTGAGTGACTGAACTGAACTGAGCCTTCTTTTGAAGAGATTAGGCTGCCTTGCTGGGTTCCTGGTGTCCTCTGCCAGCATTCAGAAGTTGTTTTGTGGAAGTTGCTCACTGCTCAAATGATCTTTTGATGAATTTGTGGGGGAGAAAGTGGTCTCCCTATTCTGTTCCTCTGCTATCTTGGGACCCCTTCTCTCTAATTTTCTTGTAGAGATTTCTAGTCTTTCCTATTATATTGTTTTCCTCTATTTCTTTGCATTGATCACTTAGGAAGGCTTTCTTGTCTCTCCTTGTTCTTCTTTGGAACTCTGCATTCAGATAGGTATATCTTTCCTTTTCTCCTTTCACTTCTCTTGTTTTCTCAACTATCTGTTAGGCCTCCTCAGACAATCGTTTTGCCCTTTTGCATTTCTTCTTTTGGGAGAAAGTTCTGATCACCGCCTCCTGTACAATGTTACAAACCACTGTCCATAGTTCTTCAGTCACTTTGTCTATCAGATCTAATCCCTTGAATCTATTTGTCACTTCTACTGTATAATCATAAGGGATTTGATTTAGGTCATAGCTGAATGGCCTAGTGGTTTTCCCTACTTTCTTCAATTTAAGTCTGAATTTTGCAATATGGAGTTCATGATCTGAGCCACAGTCAGCTCCCAGTCTTGTTTTTGCTGACTGTATAGAGCTCTCCATCTTTGACTGCAAAGAATATAATCAATCTGATTTTGGTATTGACCATCTGGTGATGTCCATGTGTAGAGCTATCTCTTGTGTTGTTGCAAGTGGGTGTTTGATATGACCAGTACATTTTCTTGGCAAAATTCTGTTAACCTTTCCCCTGCTTCATTTTTACTCAATGCCAAATTTGCCTGTTACTCCAGGTATCTCTTGACTTCATACTTTTGAACTCCAGTCTCCTATGATGAAAAGGACATCTTTTTTTGGTGTTAGCTCTAGAAGGTCTTGTAGGTCTTCATAGAACAGTTCCATTTCAGCTTTTTTGGCATTAGTGGATGGGTCATAGACTTGGTTACTGTGATGTTGAATAGTTTGCCTTGGAAACAGAGATCTTTCTGTCGTTTTTGAGATTGCACCCAAATACTGTATTTCAGACTCTTTTGTTTACTGTAAGAGCTACTCCATTTCTTCTATGGAATTCTTGCCTACAGTTGTAGATATAATGGTCATCTGAATGAAATTCGCCCATTCCGGTCCATTTTAGTTCACTGATTCCTAAAATGTCAATGTTCACTCTTGCCATCCCCTGTTTGACCACTTCCAATTTACCTTGATTCATGGGCCTAACATTTCAGGTTCCTATGCAATATTGCTCTTTACAGCATCAGACTTTGTTTTCATCACCAGTCACATCCACAACTGGTTGTTGTTTTTACTTTGGCTCAGCCTCTTCATTCTTTCTGGAGCTAGTTCTCCATTCTTCTCCAGAAGCATATTGGGCACCTACTGACCTGGGGAATTCATTGTTTTTTTTTGGGGGGGGGAGTTCATCTTTAAATGTCATATCTTTTTGCCTGTTCATACTGTTCGTGGGGTTCTCAAGGCAAAAATACTGAAGTAGTTTGTCATTCCCTTCTCCAGGGGACCATGTTTTCTCAGAACTCTCCAACATGACCCGTGCATCTTGGGTGGCCCTACATGGCATGGCTCACAGTTTCACTGAGTTAGACAAGGCTGTAATCCAAGTAATTAGTTTGGTTCAGTTCAGTTCAGTTCAGTTCAGTTGCTCAGTCGTGTCTCACTCTTTGCGACCCCATGAATCGCAGCACGCCAGGCCTCCCTGTCCATCACAAAATCCCAGAGTTTACTCAAAATCATGTCCATCGAGTCAGTGATGCCATCAAGCCATGTCATCCTCTGTCATCCCCTTCTCCTCCTGCCCCCAATCCCTCCCAGCATCAGGGTCTTTTCCAGTGAGTCAACTCTTCGCATGAGGTGGCCAAAGTATTGGAGTTTCAGCTTCAGCATCAGTCCTTCCAATGAACATCCAGGACTGATCTCCTTTAGGATGAACTGGTTGGATCTCCTTGCAGTCCAAGGGCCTCTCAAGAGTCTTCTCCAAATCCACAGTTCAAAAGCATCAGTTCTTTGGCACTCAGCTTTCTTCACAGTCCAATTCTCACATCCATACATGACTACTGAAAAAACCATAGCCTTGATCAGACGGACCTTTGTTGGCAAAGTAATGTCTCTGCTTTTTAATATGCTATCTAGGTTGGTCATAACTTTCCTTCCAAGGAGTAAGCGTCTTTTAATTTCACGGCTGTGATTTTGCATTTCTGCAGTGATTTTGGAGCCCAAAAAAATAAAGTCTGACATTGTTTCCACTGTCTCCCCATCTATTTCCCATAAGGTGATGGGACCAGATGCCATGATCTTAGTTTTCTGAATGTTGAGCTTTAAGCCAACTCTCCTCTTTCACTTTCATCAAGAGGCTTTTTAGTTCCTCTTCACTTTCTGCCATAAGGGTGGTGTCATCTGCATATCTGAGGTTATTGATATTTCTCCTGGCAATCTTGATTCCAGCTTGTGCTTCTTCCAGCCAGCGTTTCTCATGATGTACTCTGCATATAAGTTAAATAAGCAGGGTGACAATATCCAGCGTTCATGTACTCCTTTTCCTACTTGGAACCAGTCTGTTGTTCCATGTCCAGTTCTAACTGTTGCTCCCTGACCTGCATATAGGTTTCCCAAGAGGCAGGTCAGGTGGTCTGGTGTTCCCATCTCTTTCAAAATTTTCTACAGTTTATTCTGATCCACATAGTCAAAGGCTTTGGCATAGTCCATAAAGCAGAAATAGATGTTTTTCTGGAAGTCTGTTGCTTTTTCAATGATCCAGCAGATGTTGGCAATTTGATCTCTGGTTCTTCTGCCTTTTCTAAAACCAGCTTGAACATCTGGAAGCTCACGGTTCATGTATTGCTGAAGCCTGGGTTGGAGAATATTAAGTATTACTTTCCTAGCGTGTGAGATGAGTGCAACTGTGTGGTAGTTTGAGCATTCTTCGGCATTGCCTTTCTTTGGGATTGGAATGAAAACTGACCTTTTCCAGTCCTGTGGCCACTGTTGAGTTTTCCAAATTTGCTGACTTATTGAGTGCAGCACTTTCACAGCATCATCTTTCAGGATTTGAAATAGCTCAACCGGAATTCCATCACCTCCACTAGCTTTATTGGTAGTGATGCTTTCTAAGGCCCACTTCACTTCACATTCCAGGATGTCTGGCTCTAGGTGAGTGATCACACCATTGTGATTATCTGGGTCATGAAGTTATTTTTTGTACAGTTCTTCTGTGTATTCTTGCCACCTCTTCTTAATATCTTCTGCTTCTGTTAGGTCCATACCATTTCTGTCCTTTATTGAGCCCATCTTTGCATGAAATGTTCCCTTGGTATCTCTAATTTTCTTGAAGAGATCTCTAGTCTTTCCCATTCTGTTGTTTTCCTCTATTTCTTTGCATTGATCACTGAGGAAAGCTTTCTTATCTCTCCTTGCTATTCTTTGGAACTCTACATTCAAATGGGAATATCTTTCCTTTTCTCCTTTGCTTTTTGCTTCTCTTCTTTTCACAGCTATTTGTAAGGCCTCCTCAGACAATCATTTTGCCTTTTTGCATTTCTTTACCGTGGGAATGGTCTTGATCCCTGTCTCCTGTACAATGTCACAAACCTCCATCCATAGTTCATCAGGCTCTCTGTCTATCAGATCTAGTCCCTTAAATCTATTTCTCACTTCCACTGTATAGTCATAAGGGATTTGATTTAGGTCATACCTGAATGGTCTAGTGGTTTTCCCTACTTTCTTCAATTTCAGTCTGAATTTGGCAATAAGGACTTCATGATCTGAGCCACAGTCAGCTCCCAGTCTTGTTTTTGCTGACTCTATAGAGCTCTCCATCTTTGGCTGCAAAGAATATAATCAATCTGATTTCGGTGTTGACCATCTGGTGATGTCCATGTGTAGAGTCTTCTCTTGTGTTGTTGGAAGAGGGTGTTTGCTATGACCAGTGAGTTCTCTTGGCCAAACTCTTTTAGCCTTTGCCCTGCTTCATTCTATGCTCCAAGGCCAAATTTGCCTGTTACTCCAGGTGTTTCTTGACTTCCTACTTTTGCATTCCAGTCCCCTATAATGAAAAGGACATCTTTTGGGGGTGTTAGTTCTAAAAGGTCTTGTAGGTCTTCATAGAATGTTCAACTTCAGCTTCCTAGGCGTTCCTGGTTAGGGCATAGGCTTGGATTACCGTGATATTGAATGGTTTGCCTTGGAAATGATCAGAGATCATTCTGTTATTTTTGAGACTGCATCCAAGTACTGCATTTCAGACTCTTGTTGACCATGATGGCTACTCCATTTCTTCTAAGGGATTCCTGCCCACAGTAGTAGATATAATGGTCATCTGAGTTAAATTCACCCATTCCAGACCATTTTAGTTCGCTGATTCCTAGAATGTCGACATTCACTCTTGCCATCTCCTGTTTGACCACTTCCAATTTGCCTCGATTTGTGGACCTAACATTCCAGGTTCCTATGCAATATTGCTCTTTACAGCATTGAACCTTGCTTCTATCACCAGTCCCATCCACAACTGGGTGTTGTTTTTGCTTTGGCTCCATCCCTTCATTCTTTCTGGAGTTATTTCTCCACTGATCTCCAGTAGCATATTGGGCACCTACCGACCTGGGGAGTTCCTCTTTCAGTATCCTATCATTTTGCCTTTTCATACTGTTCATGGTGTTCTCAAGGCAAGAACACTGAAGTGGTTTGCCATTCCCTTCTCCAGTGAACCACATTCTGTCAGACCTGTCCACCATGACCCAACCGTCTTGGGTGGCCCCACACGGCATGGCTTAGTTTCATTGAGTTAGACAAGACTGTGGTCCATGTGATCAGATTGGCTAGTTTTCTGTGATTGTGGTTTTAGTGTTTCTGCCCTCTGATGCCCTCTCGCAACACCTACCGTCTTACTTGGGTTTCTCTTACCTTGGACATGGGGCATCTCTTTATGGCTGCTCCAGCAAAGCGCAGCCACTGCTCTTTACCTTAGATGAGGAATATCTCCTCACGGCCACCCCTCCTGACCTTGAACATGTAGTAGCTCCTCTCGGCCCTTCTGCGCCCCCACAGCCACCGCTCCTTGGACGTGGGGTTGCTCCTCTTGGCTGCCGCCCCTGACCTCAGGGGTGGGGTAGATAGTCTTGGCTGCCCCGCCTGACCTCAGACGTGGGGTAGCTCCACTCGGCTGCCGCCCCTGACCTCAGACGTGGGGTAGCTCCTCTGAGCCGTTCCTGCGCCATCGCAGCCTGGTGCTCTCAGTGGCCACCCCTGACCTTGGGCGAGGGGTAGCTCCTCACAGCCAAGCTTCTGCGTGGTCCGTCGCAGCCAGAGCACTTCAATCAATTTGGTTAGCTTTCTGTAATTGTGGTTTCCATTCTGTATGTCCTCTGATAGATAAGGATAAGAGGGTTGTGGAAGCTTTCTGATGGGAGGAATCTGGGCCTTGCTTTGATGGGCGGGCCATGCTTAGTAAATCTTAATCTAGTTTTCTGTTGATGGGCGGGGCTCTGTTCCCTCCCTGTAGTTTGGCTTACCTATGGTAAGGGTAATGGCAATAATGGTAAACTTCTTCAAAGGGGCTTATGCCAAGACTGTTGTATTCAGCGCCCCTGACCCCACGGCAGTCACTGTCAACTCATGCCTCCTCTGGAGACTCCTGGACACTCACAGCAAGCCTGGCTCAGTTTCTTGTGGGGTCATTGCTCCTTTCTCCTGGGTCCTGGTGCACACAAGGTTTTGTGTGTGCCCTCCAAGGGTGTTTTTCCCCAGTCCTGTGGAAGTTCTGTAATGAAATACCACTGGCCGTCAAAGTCAAATTCCCTGTGGGTTCTCAGTCCCTTTGCCAGATCCCCGGGTTGGGAAATCTGCTGTGGGCCCTAGAATTTCGCAACAGTGCGATACCTTCTTTGTTACAATTGTTCTCCAGTTTGTGGGTTGTCTGCTCGGTGGCTCTATGTGGGGTTCACACCCTGCGCCTCCCAGGTCTTCTGCAGCCAGAGCCCCTGTCCCCCTGGCAGGCCACTGCTGGTCTGTGCCTCTACAGGAGACACCTAAACACTCAGAGGCAGGTCTGGCTCAGTCTCTGTGGGGTACCTGGGTCCTGGTGCACACAAGGTTTGGTTTGAGCCCTCCGAGCATCTCTGGCCAGTATGAGGTTTGATTCTAAATGCCATTTCACTCCTCCTACTGTCTTGTTGGGGTTTCTCCTTTGCCCTTGAACATGGGGATCTTTTTTTTGGTGGGATCCAACATTCTCCTGTTGATGGTTGTTCAGTGGTTAGTTGCAAGTTTGGAGTTCTCACAGGAGAAGATGAGCACACATCCTTCTACACTGCCATCTTGGCACTATGGCTACCAATGGTATGTCCTTATAATCCTTTTTATTTCTTTAAGACTGGAAGTGAGTCTTCTCTTTCTATCCTGATTTTAATACATTTCCCTTTTTTGGTATGTCTAGATAAATCTTTTTCAATTTTGTTGATGTTGATTTTCAAAGAGACAAACTTTGGTTTCATTGGTTTTTCCTTAGTTACTTTTGTTTTCTTTTTTATTTTTCTTTCTGTTATAATCTTAATTTTTTCTTCTCTTTGCTTTCATTTTAGTTTGCTCTTCATTTCTTCTTTTTTTCATTGTCTTAAGGTAGAAGGTTTAGTTATTAATTTGAGATATTTCTTCTTTTTTAGTACAAACATTTATAAAATAAAGTTCTCTTTAGCTGTATCCCATAAGTTTTGGTATGTTGTTTTCAATTTCATTCATCTTAAAGTGTTTTCTAATTTTCCTTGCAATTTCTTTCTTGCCCCATTGGTTATTTAGGGATGTATTGTCTAATTTTCACATATTTGTAAATTTTCCAAATTTCCTTTTGCTACTGATTTCTAATTTAATTTCATTGTAGTAAGATACCATACTTTGTGTCTTATTTTGATTCTTTTAAATTGAAGCTTGTGTTATAGCCTATGAGAGCAACAAATTAAGCCATAGACCAGTTAAAAGTTTAACAGAAATAACCTTGGAAAGAGACAGTGAAGAACCTCCCATGTCATCACTGACAGTGATGTCATCAGTATTTTTATGGCTCTTCTTATGTATCACTAGATGGTTTCTAAAAGGATTATATCTGTTTACATTGCTGCTAGCTACTCGTAAGTCTGCTAGCTTCACTATAACCTCTGTGTCTTGGCTGTTACACTTAAATTTGTGGTTTATAATTCTGCTGAGTGTGTTTATTATTCACTGTGCTATAATACGTTAGTCATAAAAACAGAGGTGACTTTTGATTTATGTTCTTGTCTCTGCTTTTCTCCGAAGCCATCTGGAACCTCTATGAGTCTAAGTAGTCGGTCCTTCCCTAGTGCATTTGGTCAACAGACATCTAAAGATAGTCGTCAAGGTCAATGGCAACGCCGAAGAAGGCTGGATGGTGCATTGAACAGAGTTCCAATTGGATTTTATCAAAAAGTATGGAAAGTTTTGCAGAAGGTAAGCATAATACATCATAGGTGTCTCTTTATTTTACCCCCCTCATGAAATTATCAGTCTTCTTGTCTGAGATATGACATGATGGTGATATCATTGCAATTATATAAAAGACATATGCTCTTATGGATAAAACCTAGAAGAAAACATTAAAATGAAATAGTTGATTTGTTATTTTGATATTATTGATAATTTAGTCTCTGCATTACTGTTGCCATTGTGGTATTTATAAAGACATTTCAGAAACATCACTGCTTATCTTTTTGGCCATAGTTGGACATTGCAAAACATTGTGATACACTTACTGCCAATCAAATGAATGCAGTGATAAAGACACTTTCTTTGTAGCTATTGCAGAGTAGAAATGTTATTGTAACAATGTGCTGTTAATAACCAAATGTTACTATAGTAAAACAACTGTGGCATATGGGAAGTTTTATGAGAAACTCTTACCTATATTCTTTCTTGGATGAAAACTACTAAATAAATGCAGTCATAGTGATGCCAATAGTCCAAAGTCTTTACTGGTGTGACCAGTTTTTGTTTTTCTGTCAAAGGCCTAGTTTGCCAAAGACATTCCAGCAGACATCACACCATTATGACTGTGACAGATTTGTAAGACTAAGAAGACTGCAGTTCTCATTCATGGGTCTCATTCATAGTCTCATAGGTGCTATTTTTTGCTTCGTTGCCCTTGATAATGACCTGAAGAACACTTCAACCAGGACTTCAAAATCTTTAGTTATGTTTCTCCCTTTTGCACACTGATGTTCTTCGAGGGACAGAATCAGGTGATCCTTTGGAAAAGTGAAAATGGATTCCTTAAACTATCAGCTCTGGCAATCTTCCTTTCAAAGAGTACCTATCAGCTGTTTTCCTTTGATAAAACAACTATAGCACAGTGTTAATAGATATGTGCTTTATCTTTCCACTTATACCTGGCTTGTGGCAATTCAGTTTCATAGACTACAGGTACTAGGTGCTCTTCTACCCAGATACCATCTTTTTGCATAGCAACTATAATGAAAGTCCAAAAGTGTTATGATAGAAGTACAAACACAGAAGGCTGTGAGAATACAAGGGAAAGAACGTTAAAATCTAACTGGGAAAATTGGGTATTTTGTGGTAGAATCAAAACACGAACTTAAACTCCTAATATAAAGAGGAAAAACAATCGCCCTCTGTTTTTTTTCATTCCATTCCTTTCAGAGTATGAATGTAACATAATCACCCTGTACATGTTTCCAGGCTGGTAATTCTCTGTATAAGGATTGTTACTTGGCATGTGAAACACTCCGTCTGGTAGAGTTGATAAACCTGTTGGACTGGAATATTTATCTGTGGTTTAAAATATGGTGTTTTGGATTTCTTTAAAATCTAAAATGGCAAGTCATTAATTCCCACTGCTTTTTAATAACTGAATTGATGGTGAGAGGGATATAGACCATCATTTATTCATACAGTATTTCTTGAGCATCTACTGTGCACTAAGCAATGTCCTAGGTGCTCACAGGTATACAACAGAAAACAAAACAGACAACAGTCTCTGTCCTGTGTAGAACTTATATTCTACTTGGGAGAGACAAACAATAAATAAAACACATAAATTATACAAAATGTTAAATGATGACAGTATAGAGAAAGTAGAGCAGGGTGAGGGGATCAGGAATGCTGATGGGGGATGTTTAACTAGAAAATGTAGTAATTATGCATATCCAGTACATGCATATATTTAGATTTTCTCTTTAGCCTAAAAAATCTTTCTGACGTCTAGTTGTGATGGCTCTGGAACCTACCATGGTATCCTCCTAGATAGTCTCTGAATCTTTAGGACTAGGCTATCCAATAGGTAGATCCTCCTGAGCCTTTTACTCCCTTAAGTAGAGAATGAACCTTGAATACCCTTAAGTCCATTCCTGCTTCTTGCCACACATTAATCGCAACCCCTTGGCAAAGACACATGGGCTGCAGGGCCTTTCACTGGCCTGTGATTACTCAGCATCTAAGTGTCTCCTTACAGTCTTCCAGTTGTCAGCATATCCTTGGTGACAGGTTTTTGCTGTTTTGCAGTGTCATGGACTTTCTGTGGAAGGTTTTGTTCTTCCTTCTTCCACCACTAGAGAGGTAAGATTCTGTCTTTCACATTTGTGTAATTGATAGCTTGTCTGGCTAAAATATTTCAGTGATCACTTTTCAAAATAACAAATCTGTGCTTTCATAAATCAGCTGAACATGAAATGCATTGGAAGAAAGGAGAGAATATTTTTTAAAAAAAATAGAATGGGAATATTAGAGAATAATTATGTATTACATTAATTATATAAAGACAGCTTCTTTTAATGGTTGATTAAGTTAGACTGATTTATGTGAATATTGCCAGAGTTGGAAATGGCAGATGAGAATGAATCTAAGAATGAATGAATGACTTCTCATGCCCCCATCCTGCTCATCCCTACCTTTCTCTAATAGGATGCTTGTAGACTATAAACCAGTGGTCCTTAGCTCTAACTATATATCACAGTAACCCAAACTCCTATCTCCAGCTCTCCAGGGATGGAACATGAGCACCTGTACTTTAAAAAATCCTAAGAATAATGCTAATTATAATCCTGGTTGGAAAACATTGCCATAAACCACAGACATAGATTAGAAGGTGCTTTCATATTTTGCTTTTTGCCCAATCAGACTAAAATTATGAAGAAATAGCTTTTAAATAAAATCAACAAAGGAGCTCGAATTAGTATGACCAATTCCCCACTCTGGAATTGTTGTAGATCATGACTGAAGGGCTGGGTACAGAAAGCTAATGCTGTGCTTCAGGGCTCCACTCCTGCCTAGAGGCTTTTTCTCTAGTAAAGAACACTGTGTCCTTTCTTGATCTTCTCTCTGCCTTTAAGCAAGATTAAAATGTTAACAAATTAATAATAATACATACCTGAATGTACCTTTTATGAATCTTCAAAATTCCTTTATACAGTCTTTAATTTGATCTTCAGCACAACTATGTGAGATAGCTAAGAAAGGGATTGTAGTTCCTAGTTCACAGACAAGCATATAAGTTTAGAAAAGTAAATTCTCCAAGGTCATAAAATTATGAACTGGCAAAGGCAGAGCTTGAGTCCTTTAGACTCCAGATCTACATTGCCATCCTAAAGTGTATGCTTAATACGGTTTCACCAAAAATTATTTGTTAATCAATTTCACCCTAAAATAACTTTATATTTCTTCATGCCTTTTTTACTCTAATAGTATATAAATATTTTACCTAATTCTCAAACTGTCATGTATATACAGTTTTAGATTCTACTTAGATTTTTCCTTTATCCACAGTCATCTTATTTATTCTTTTAATGATTCTACAGAAACTCATAATGGCATATCATAATATGCCATTATTTACACAACCATTCCCATATTTAGATTACTTCTAATTTTATACTTGTGCCGAAGTCTGCTGTAAAACACTCTTGCATATTGGGCTTTTATCCTCTCTTGAATTATTTCCTTAGGATGAACTTCCAGAAGGAAAATTATGGGTTAAAAGGCATTGACACTTTTATGATGCTTGTTATACTTGCCAGATTGCCTGCCAGAAAGATTGAACCTATTTATTCACTCAATTACTTTATTTTTTTTTCATTTATTTTTATTAGTTGGAGGCTAATTACTTTACAATATTGTAGTGGTTTTTGCCATACATTGACATGAATCAGCCACGGATTTACATGTATTCCCCATCCCGATCCCCTCTCCCACCTCCCTCTCCACCCGATTCCTCTGGGTCTTCCCAGTGTACCAGGCCTGAGCACTTGTCTCATGCATCCAGCCTGGGCTGGTGATCTGTTTCACCCTAGATAATATACATGTTTCGATGCTGTTCTCTCAAAACATCCCACCCTCGCCTTCTCCCACAGAGTCCAAAATTCTGTTCTGTACATCTGTGTCTCTTTTTCTGTTTTGCATATAGGGTTATCATTACCATCTTTCTAAATTCCATATATATGCGTTAGTATGCTGTATTGTTCTTTATCTTTCTGGCTTACTTCACTCTGTATAATGGGCTCCAGAACTAAACAGACATTTCTCCAAAGAAGACATACAGATGGCTAACAAACACATGAAAAGATGCTCAACATCACTCATCATCAGAGAAATGCAAATCAAAACCTCAGTGAGGTACCACTACACGCTAGTCAGGATGGCTGCTATCCAAAAGTCTACAAGCAATAAATGCTGGAGAGGGTGTGGAGAAAAGGGAACCCTCTTACACTGTTGGTGGGAATGCAAACTAGTACAGCCACTATGGAGAACAGTGTGGAGATTTCTTAAAAAACTGGAAATAGAACTGCCATATGACCCAGCAATCCCACTTCTGGGCATACACACTGAGGAAACCAGATCTGAAAGAGACACATGCACCCCAATGTTCATCACAGCACTGTTTATAATAGCCAGGACATGGAAGCAACCTAGATACCCATTAGCAGATGAATGGATAAGGAAGCTGTGGTACATATACACCATGGAATATTATTCAGCCATTAAAAAGAATTCATTTGAATCAGTTCTAATGAGATGGATGAAACTGGAGCTCACTCAATTACTTTAAAGGAGACTGAAACAGTGCTCTTGGCTACAGTATTTCTTCTGCCTTTCAGAATAGGTAATTGATGCCTCCCAGCACAATGGGCTCTTAAGAAGTTATTTTTTTCCCCCTTCTATCACAGATGACTCCAGGCGAGATCAAATTCTCTGTTCATGTGGAGTCTGTCCTGAATCGTGTACCTCAGCCAGAGTACCGTCAGCTTCTGGTTGAAGCCATCCTTGTCCTCACCATGATGGCAGACATTGAGATTCATAGTATTGGAAGCATCATTGCTGTGGAGAAAATAGTGCATATTGCCAATGACTTGTTTCTTCAAGAACAGGTAGGCAAACCTGTTGTTTTCTCAAAGGGAAATATCTGATATTAACTCTTCAAGAAGCCAAGGTCACTTTCTTGTGCCATCTTCCTCATAGCTCTTTTCTAGGCCTCCTTTGTAGTGGCTCTGACCTCTATCTGTTTGAGAACTAGGCTGTGAGATGACCTCTGTCTTTTACCATGTTTTGTGGTTGTGTTAGATGGTAAAGTTGCCTGGAACTCAGAAGGCTTTTATGCTTCTTGTCATATTTCATACTACTTTTATCACACAACTTTTTGTAGTGATAAAGACTTAAGAAGAAGCCATTGGGTAGTGTATCCTTTCTAGACTATTAAGGAAAAGAGAAGATTTGATTTAGGTTTGTTTTGTTTTTGCTTTTCTTTCTTACCTATAAGAAAATATTAAAGTACAATGTTTAATTCTGCATTTTCTTACTTTTCTTATTAAATCTTACTTCAGAAAATTAACCACATTTAAAAATGCAAACTACTAAAAGCTTTCCAGATGTTTCCTAGATTAAAAGTAGGAACACATAAAGTGAGGGGCATGTGCTCTTGTCAATAGAACAGTTTCCAAAACATGTAATCAGTGTTTCATTCTTTTAGGCCCTGGGAATGTGGATGCAAAGGAAATTAAAAGCTTCTCTAGGATGTTTCAAAGATTTCACAAGACAGTCCTAATTTTAAATACTCTGACTGCTATTTATTATATCAGAAAATGTGATCCTTTTCAGGCATTGACTCTAGCTTGGAAAGCTTGTGATCCATTTGAATTAAATCAACTTAGAAAGAAAAGAAATAATGGTCAAATACAAGATAAAATAATACATGCTGAGTGGCTTCCCTGATGGTCCAGTGGTTAAGACTCCATGCTCCCAATGCAGGGGGCACTAGTTCAATCCCTGCTTGGGGAACTAAGATCCCATACGGCATGGCCAAACAAGAATAATAATAATACATGCTGAATCAGTAGTACTAGAAGGATGCAGACCAAAGTTCCTCTAGGGTGATTTGTAAGTTTTAACTTTTGACTCTTAATGAACAAAACTCTAATTACCTATTATATTGAACTTTCAAAAATTCTAAACAATTAGTACTTTTAAAATAATTCATATGATTTGGGGATCTAGTGAAAAATGAATGTATAGAAACCCATAGCCACTATTTTGAGTATAACCCTGATCCCTTGCTGTCTAAACAGCCTAAGATCCAACTAGTTGGTGATGGGGAGGAGGCTCTGAGTTATTCTAATCAGGACTTTAATTAGTAGGATTAGTAATTTTTCCTTTCCCCTGTGTTTTCCCATCCTTAAAAACCAAACAGAAAACCCTCGGTGCAGATGATATCATGTTGGCAAAGGATCCTGCGTCTGGCATCTGTACTCTTCTGTATGACAGTGCGCCCAGCGGCAGGTTTGGCACCATGACCTACCTTTCCAAGGCAGCGGCCACCTATGTGCAGGAGTTCCTGCCCCACAGCATCTGTGCCATGCAGTGAGGCCTCTAGGCCTGGCTGCTGGGAGCCTTTTGACAGTTGGTTCCTGCCTCGTTGATTATGCATGGAACTGAAATATGATGGCCTGATCACTCCAACCCTGTCCCTTGCCAACCCCTCCCCCCAAAGAAGAGCAAACTTTTCTGATAAAATAACTGCTTTAGAAGATGTGAACCCTTGCTTGGAGGCATCTGCTCACCCAGGCTCTTCACTGCGAGCCTTCATTCTTTCATGGTTTATAAAAGTGTGTGTTTTTATTCTCTAGATCTGTTACAAACTTAGTTTTCTAACTCCTGTTTGGGGAGCAGATGTTAATAATAACTTATTTCTGAAGTTTGATTTTTCTTATGTGTGGTTTCATTGTGTAAATGAGTGGTGGGTGCATTGGGACATTATTTCAAATGAATAAACCCTCAATTGTTGGATTTTATTCTCCTATAAGTTGGAAATTGTCTATTCTAAGTGCCTTTTTGGGGGGAAAGAGTACCAGATGATAATTTTCTTCTTAACTCACATGCTGCCTCGTGCTGAATGATGAATTCCTTTCTGTGCACACTTAGTCTCTGCTTTTGCCTTCTCTGTATCTATATACATAATTCTTATTCTCCTTTTGGTAAAATATCAAGAAATTGCAAGTTCAGTGTGTATATTTAAGAATTTCAGTATTAACACTTAAAATCACATTTAATAAAGATTGCTGGTACTCAAAGATGTATGTGTAGCAGAAAATGCAGAATAACCCAGAGAAATGGATCCAGGGGCCCAATTTCAGAAAGGAGAGTGGAAGAAGAGAAGATGTCTGGGGAGAGTCTTACACCTAGGGAATGGAGAAGGAATCAGATGGATTAGTGTCTTGAAGAAAGCCTTGTACACTAATCCATGCCTTTGAAGAGTGGGCCAGCACACGACACAGATAATAATTGAAGCCTCTATCTTTGGTGAACAGGGATCCAGCAATCCAATCTATAGCTGCTTCACTGAGTACTCTTTCTCTGTGCTCACCTGGCCTTTGTCTCATTCACATACTCACTTTCTACAGCATCTACCCCCTCCAACTCCCTGACCTCCTATATACTTTTAAACTCATTCACTTGCATTTTTACTTCCTGGTTCTATTGTTCATATCTGTGTATATCTTGATATCTGTGGGCATATATCTGTCTCTTGAAAACACCTACATTTGTATGTATGCTGAAGCATACATGGGAACTTTTTCTGAATGTAAGTAGTTTTGATATGTCTGTATATCTATTAATATCTTTACCCATGTTTGACGAACTGTGTAAGTATGTAAATATGAGTGCTGTGTGTGGGAGAGGTATGTGACTGTGGTCTCAGGCTGACACACAAAAGATAATGGAGGACTCCTTGAGTCCTCTTCCTTAGTCTCACATTTAGGTAGCCATTGAAGAATGTTTCTCCTAACTTTCTGTTTTAGTTCAAGGCTACTATAACAAAATACCATAGACAGGGTGGCTTAAAGAACAAACATTTACTTCTGATAGTTTTGAGGGCTGAGAGGTTCAAGACCAAAGTACCAGCAGATTCAGTGTCTGGGGAGGGCCCTCTTTCTGGTTTGCAGCTAGCTGCCTTCTTGCTGTATCCTCACATGGCACAGAGAGAGTAAGCTCTGGGCTCTTCCTCTTTTTATAAGGGCACCAAGCCTGCCATGCAGACTCTACCTGATTACCTCCCAAAGGCTCCCATCTCCAAATACCATCACATGGAGGGACTGAGACTTCAAGATAGGAATTTTGAAGGGATGCAGACATACAGTCCATAGCATTTTCCTTCTCCCGTAAAGTACTGATTTCCCTATTTGCATTCAGATAACTTCCTACTTCAATCCCCTATTTTCTGTCAGATTTTTTCAGGTTTTTCTCCAAGAATGGGGATGGCGGGCTCTCTAAATAATTGTAACATTACCAGTGACAATATTATAAGTACACGTGAATAAATGAACATAGTAGGGTGATAGTAAAACAGATAGTGGAAACAAAGGATGGCCAACCTTTTCAGTATTTCTCTTACAGGAAATGGAAACACATGGTAAGTATCTTTCTGATTACATGATTTTCTGGTCACATATAAAGAAAATTTACACCCTTTTCTGAAACTATACTTTTGGCAATGCCAAAGAATGCTCAAACTACCTCACAGTTGCACTCATCTTACACGCTAGTAAAGTAATGCTCAAAATTCTCCAAGCCAGGCTTCAATACTATGTGAACTGTGAACTTCCAGATGTTCAACCTGGTTATAGAAAAGGCAGAGGAACCAGAGATCAAATTGCCAACATCTGTTGGATCATCGAAAAAGCAAGAGAGTTCCAGAAAAACATCTATTTCTGCTTTATTGACTATGCCAAAGCCTTTGAGTGTGTGGATCACCACAAACTGTGGAAAATTCTTAAAGAGATGGGAATACCAGACCACCTCACCTGCCTCTTAAGAAGTTTGTACACAGGTCAGGAAGCTACAGACTGGTTCCAAATAGGGAAAGGAGTATGTCAAGGCTGTATATTGTCACCCTGCTTATTTAACTTCTATGCAGAGTACATCATGAGAAATGCTGGGCTGAATGAAGCACAAGCTGGAATCAAGATTGCTGGGAGAAATACCAATAATCTCAGATATGCAGATGACACCACCCTTATGGCAGAAAGTGAAAAAGAACTAAAGAGCATCTTGATGAAAGTGAAAGAGGAGAGTGAAAAAGTTGGCTTCAAGCTCAACATTCAGAAAACTTAGATCATTGCATCAGGTCCCATCACTGCATGGTAAATAGATGGGGAAACAGTGGAAACAGTGACAGACTTTATTATTTTGGGCTCCAAAATCTCTGCAGATGGTGACTGCAACCATGAAATTAAAAGATGTTTACTCCTTAGAAGGAAAGTTATGACCAACCTAGACAGCATATTAAAAAGCAGAGACATTACTTTGCCAACAAAGGTCCATCTAGTCAAGGCTATGGTTTTTCCAGTAGTCATGTATGGATGTGAGAGTTGGACTATAAAGAAAGTTGAGCACCGAAGAATTGATGCTTTTGAACTGTGGTGTTGGAGAAGACTCTTGAGAGTCCCTTGGACTGCAAGGAGATCCAACCAGTCCATCCTAAGGGAAATCAGTCCTGAATATTCATTGGAAGGACTGATGTTGAAGCTGAAACTCCAATATTTTGGCCACCTGAAGCAAGGAACTGACTCATTTGAAAAGCCCCTGATGCTGGGAAAGATCAAAAGCGGGAGGAGAAGGGATGAGATGGTTGGATGGCATCACCAACTCAATGGACATGAGTTTGAGTAAACTTCGGAAGCTAGTGATGGACAGGGAGGCCTGACGTGCTGCGGTCCATAGAGTCACAAAGAGTCGGACACGACTGAGCAACTGAACTGAACTGAACTGAAACTATTTGTCTTTTCACTGGATGCAAATGTACCCCAGCCATGGGGAGTACATCTGAAGTGGCACATTTGAGCATCACCACTAGCTCCCACACAAATTTACCTGAACTGACATGATGGCTACATTTCTCTGGGTTTATGAGGTTATCTATCACTATGCATCCCATACAGAGCTACTTCACTTTTAAAGCAACTGTTTAGAAAACTTGATTCATATTTTGTTCATTTTTAAGTATGCAACACTAAAAAACACATTAGACTTTTTTAAAGCACTTACATTTTGAAAATAGAATAAAAAATTAGAATTTACAATTAAATTATGTCTGGTGCCAATGTGCAAAGTCTCATGTGTTTCTGTGATTGGAGTTTATTTCATGGCTCTATTTTACACACTGTAGGTATGCAGTACAGTCAAAGCTCATTAATTGGGTCAAAGTAGGATAATATTAATACATAAATCATATTATAAATTATATAATATGTAATATATGTAAAGAAATGCAGTTTTATTATTCACATGCACAGCTACTTAAACTACGCTCACTAAATTTAAACTAGCTTATTGATATTGTCAGGAAACCTGTTCTGATGAATAAGACTAATTTTTGCTCAACATTACATTTGTGTGCAGGTGGTTTCCCTGCACTACTAGAAGATACTTAAAAACTGTTCGCTCTCCTAAATGTTATAAATATTCGGCAGAATCTTGTTTCTGCTACTCATTAGCCTTTTGTGTAACAAGAGAGGGTTTATCCAGCAAGGATGAACTATCTCTGCAGTCCCATCCTGGTTAGTTGGGTTATACTACATTCTGAGAATTTTATGCAGCTGATGGGTCAAAAGTTGTTATTACTCTTAAAAAATCCTTTTTTTTTACTTACCAAATACCTAGTACCTGTACTAATGCAATGGAGATAAACACAGTGTTTTTTCATATTTAGTATTCATTTCCTATTAAACTTGAGTGGCCTTAGGTCTTGGTTTGTGCAGGACAGTCCCCATTTATGCCTGTTGTCCTGGTGTAATTATTAATAGCACTCTCTGACATTAAAAGTGTCCCAGTTTGGACGGTATGGTCACCCTATATTTAGCAGAAGTCTGATTTCTCTTAAGGCTAGGCCTAAAAGCCAAAGACCTGTTCTCAAACTAGTAATAGTACTCATGCAGTAGTGATATATGGGTAAAGATAACAGTGGGGTGGAGACTTCTCCCAAATTAAGAAATATTTGGCATAATAGCTCTTCAAGCAAATAATAATCAATATTTGAGTGCTTACCAAATGCCAGACATTGTTATACAGGCACTTGGCATGGACTGTCTTTTTTTTAATTGAAGAGCAATTGCTTTACTAATTTTGTATTGGTTTCTGCTGGACAACCATGTGAATCAGCCATAATTATACATATATCCCCTCCCACTTGAACCTCCTTCCCACCCCACTATCCCACCCCTCTAGGTTGTCACAGAGTACCAGGTTGAGCTCCCTGTGTTCTACAGTAACTTCCCACTAGGTATCTATTTTACCTATGGTAATGTATATGTTTCAATGCTATTCTCTCAGTTCGCCCTACACTCTCCTTCACCCACTGTGTCCACGAGTCTGTTCTCTATGTCTGCATCTCTACTGGCATGAACCATCTTATTCTGTCTTCATAATTACCACGTAAGATAGAAATTGTTGTCATACCCATCTTACATATGATGGAACTGAGGCACTGAGCATTATAAGCAAGTTGTTGAAGATCAAGCAGCCAGGAAGTGGTAGAACTGGGATCTAAGCCAGTCTGACTCTAGAATTCGCATTCTCAACAATGACACTTTCCAAGGAAAAGGCATGAGGAAATGGTGTGAAAACTAGGGTCATTTGGTTCAGTACAATTGAGGCATCAGTGGGCATATCATAAAATGCACAAAGAGGTTGGCCAGAGGGGTAGTGACTTCTTAATGTCTTTGCTTTCCCTTCTCCCTGCTTCTGCCAGCAAGTAAAGGCAGAGAAGATCATCAAAAGAAGCAGCACAGACTATCATGACCTTGCTAGTTCAAAAACTACCTTTAGCAAAAGTGCCTAAGGAAAGGGAGTCAAGGAACTTATCCAGGGTCACCACACTAAGTTAACTGTGGAGCCAAGATTCAATCTATTTCCTCTGACTTCAAATCCTCCGACTGCAAATCTGGTGCTTTAGGAAAGGTTTTCTTCTTGAGTTAAGGATCATAGAAGTATTAGGCATGTGGAAAGTTGAGGTTGGTACCTGTGGCATGATTTGTGCTCTATCCTAATCATGAATAAGGGTGCAACCTCCCTGTGGGATTTGGAGCAGGAATATGCTACCAGTTTCAGATCCCCAAGCAACAATTTATCCTTTTCCATTTTGCAACATTGTATGCCAAACAAGGATACTGTTTCCAGTTTAGAAGCAATGCTCCCCCTTGTTGAAGTGTTCAGCTACCTATTACTAGAACTTTAAGAACACATGGAACAATCCATTTTCACCTCAAATAGAGTCCAGATTTTAGATTCTCACTTAGCCAGTCTGTATTCTGCCATCATCTTTCCACTTCCTACCCATAAAAGCACTAGACAAGTTCTATTTCCTTCTTGTACTGCCAACCTGTCATGACCTCACCTTTTAGTCAACTCCTACAGTCCCATAGACTCCTTTCTCTGTGTAGACATGTGCATTTCTCTCTTACCCTAAAAAAATATACTAGGCTCTGATATCTCCCTGGGTTGAAATACTAATTCCTTCCTTTCACAATCAAAATTCTTCTAAAAGGAAGCTACACTTGACCGCATTGGCTTCACTCATTAACCCCTTGCTATCTGGCTTCCTTCCCTACCTTGTGTATTTTTCATAGAGCACCAGTGAACCCCTAATGGCAAAAAGGGTTGTTGTTTTTTTTTTAACCCTTTTGTGATACATGACATTGTTACTATGTCTCCTTGTAACTCTCTCATCCCTTGATTTCTGTAAAACTGTACTAGTTCTCACTCAACTGATCCTTTTTTGTCTCCTTTTTGTCATCTTTCTCTCCTAACTCCCCAAAACAGGCATTTCCCAAATTATTCTCTTCTTCTTAGCTCAAAGATTTTCATCATGGTGTGGGGCAGGTTACAAAAAGTAACATAATCTGATTTGCATGTTTTATGAAGCTCATCCAGACAAAGAATAGATTGGAAGTCAACAAGAGTGGAAGTCAAAACCAGTTAGATATTGCAGGAAGTCCAAGTGAGAGATGACAATGCCAGGACTGGGATGGTAGCAGTGCAGAGGAGAGAAGTGGATATATTTAGGATGTGTCTTGAAGGTAAAGCCAATGGATATTGATAGACTGGATTTAGGAGTGAGAGAAAAGGAGGGAATACAAATAACTCCCAGGTTTCTGGCTTAGGCAACTGGATAGATGTTGGTATCTTTACTGAGCTATGAAAGATGAGGAAGGGGTGGCAGAGACTTGGATAGGAAAATCGGGAGTGTGGTTTGAAAATGTTAACTTAGATATGACATTTAGACATCTATAGATGATATGACAATTAGATACTGGAGAAAGCCATGTTCCCTTGGCTATCTCAGCCACTATTATGACTTTAGCTATCTCTTATGTATGAGGGAAAATAAAATGGGTTAAGCACCTGCCCTCCCATCTGAGTTCTTCCTCCTAATTTCCCTGTTCCTTATATTGATACTACTGACATTCTCTTCATACAGACTTTTAAGAATTTTCAGTGACTCTCCTCCATCGCCTTCTCACACCAATATCCAAATAATAGTAGTAAGGAAGTCCTGTTGAACCTACCCTATGCACTATTTCTTTCTCTCTGTTTCCATTAACCCTTCCCAAGTTTAAATTATCATTACTTAGGAATTCCCTGGCAGTCCAGTGGTTAGGACTCCACCCTTCCACTGCAGGGGGCACAGGTTTCAGCCCTGGTCAGGAAAGAAAGCCCACATGTCACATGGTACAGCCAAACAAACAAAAAGCAAAACAAAACATAAATCATTGTTACTTGTTATCTGAACCATTGCAGCACTCCCACTGCCTGTAGGATATCTAATCAATATCTAATATTCCCTACATACTACTGCTATAGCAATCTTTCATTTTAAGTTTTCTGTTTAAATGTCTCCCTATTTCCCACAGGGTGAAGTTTATTTTCTTTAGCCTGGTATTCAAAACACTTCATGAGCCAGCCCCTTCAGCTAAACTAACCTAGAAATGTTTTCCTTTTTGTTTTTGCATATGCTGTTGATTCTAGTCAGCCTGCCCCTCCCCTGGCTCTCTTCTTCACCAAGTAAAATCCCATCTATTCGCTAGGACCCTCTCAGATGCCATTGAGTAAGAACCCTAGTTTGCCATTTACTAAGCACCAGTTTTTGAGTATTTAATGCTTATTAATTAAATAACCTAAGCATCCTACATTCATTATCTGACTCTGCACTGCTTATGGTTTCTTGTGTATCTCTCTCATCTCTACAAAAATGCAAATCCCTGAGACAAGAGATCAGATTATAATTCATCTTGAGGGTTGAATCCTCAGCTATACTGTACACTTAGTTGATGTCAGATAACGTTTGATGAATGATAGAATGATTGCAGAACTTTGAAGTAGTTTCTATGGGAAGATACAAAAGAAGCATAAGAGCTTACATTCTATCTAGCTAAAGAATACATAGCAGGAGAAAAAAAATCCAGATTTCCTGCTTTTCTGTGTGACTTTGAATAGTTACTTGGAAGTGTATAAATTTTAAGTTATTTTCTCTCTCTAAACTACATTTGTAAAATGGGTGTATTACAACCTCTTTTATAGGACTGTTGCAAGGATGAAATGAGATAATATATCCAAGTGCATATCACAATACTTGATAAATGTTTAATATCCTTAAAGAAGGTAAGGATATTGGATTGTCTGAGAGGTGTTAGTAAAGTCAGTTCATGTTGATATGAGAGTTGGGGACTTGGACATTGGCTAGTTTCCATCGGATAATAGGAACCTCCAGGAACCTGGAAATACTGGTGGTAATTCTAAAACTGCTTCAGCATAAAATAGTTTTTATGAACCCTCACATTAAACATAAAATATTTCCCTAACCCTTGTATAGCTGCAAAGACAAAAGGAAGAAAGGAAGAGGAGCTACAGTTTCCAACATCATCGAGAGTATCTTACTCCACATCAGTTTTCAAAGAGTGATTTGACGTTATTGCTTGATTGGAATCTACCAAGCAATTTACAGAATACCAGGCAGCCTCTTGAGAAAGTAGTACCAGCTTTGCCAGAGTAAATTATTGGGATTGTTAACTTTTACATGGACACGGACAGATAATAATGAAAAGCAGTAAACCAAGTTCGCACAAAATTTTCTGTGTAAATTTTTTAAACCGTTGGTACCATTAATTAATCCCGCAACAAAAAAAGTCCGTCTGAGGCAGTTGGGTGGTCCTGGGCTCTTAGTGGCCACATTGTGTCCGTCTTTAGATATTAATGTCGGTGTATTCGCAGATTGAGGCAATTCATAAAGCGTTGAGACTGTTTGAGGTTTTCTTTCTTTTTCTTTTCTTTTTTTTTTTTTTTTAAGTGCTAAATCTCAAATTCGCGGCTATTTTACTAATTAACCCTCGCTCTTCCGCTACTCAAATCCCTCGAAACTACATCTCCCATCATGCTCGGAAGCTGGTTTGACCTCATCTCAAATGGCCCCGTAGGGCAACAAGGATGGTTAATTTTGACTGTGCTAAATTGTACCATAAAATATCGGCCCTAGTTGGCAGCTATTTGGACTTTTATTTCTCCCGACCTCCCGTTTTTGAACTGTAGTCACTAAATGAAGGGGTTCTGGTCTGAGGAGGCCCATGCATTCCTCCAATTGGATGGGGAGCGAGATCAGTGCCACTGGCGATCTCGAGACTAGGAGGGAATGTTGACCAAGGAGCACCGCTGCGGCCGATCGGTGGAGCAGGAACCCGAGCCCAAGCTGAGTCCGAAAAAAGCCGGATCCGGACGGTGGCTCCGAAACGGCTGTAAGTGGAAGATGGAGGAGTCGGAGGAACCGGCGGACGGTGGGCAGTCGCTGCCCCCAGTTTACATTTACAGTCCCGAGTATGTTAGCATGTGCGACTCCCTGGCCAAAGTCCCCAAACGGGTAAGAAAGATTGGGGTGATCGCCGTAAGTTTTGGGGGTGGGGTAAGGGGCCGGTGGACGAGAGGGCATTCGGAAGCGAAGAGGACACAGGGCTGGGGAAAATCTTCAGCAGAAATTTGAACAGCTGTACCAGGTGATGGAGGAAGTGTTCCTTTAGAGAGTTTCCTAAGAACGCAGCTGGGCGTCCAATGGACAGGTGGGGGTGGGATGGAGGTGCGGGGGAGGGGATCGCACGGAGGGGATGGGGTCTCTACTGTCAGGGATCCCCAAAGTGGATAAGAAGCTAAGGGAGAAGTGTTCCATCACCTCCATAAGGCCCGATAGCTTTCGCCTTAGTGATTTGAGTTTTGGGGGTGAGGGGCCAGTGAACGTGAGGGCATTAGGAAGCGAAGAGGACACAGGGCTAGGGGAAATCTTCAACAGAAATTTGAACAGTTGTACCAGGTGATGGAGGAAGTGTTCCCTTTAAGAGTTTCCGGAGAGCGCAGCTGGGCGTCCAACGGACAGGTGGGGGTGGTATGGAGGTGCGGGGGAGGGGATCGCACGGAGAAGATGGTGTCTCTACTGCCAGGGATCCCCAAAGGGGAGAAGAAGCGGAGGGAGAAAAGTGTTCCATCACCTCCGTAAGACCTGGTAGCTTTCGCCTTAGTGATTTAAATACAATGTATCTGTATTGTCTAAAGTGCTTTGTAAACTGTTAAATAAAAAGAAGGGAGGGGAGTTAAAAGTTAGTTTCTTTGTTCAGGATGATTAAGTCGATGGGATTTCTCTGAATTAAAACATGTAAGAGACCATTTCTGTCTTTATCCCCTTTTTTTGCTGATGTTTTTAGGCCAGTATGGTACATTCCTTGATTGAAGCATATGCACTGCATAAGCAAATGAGGTAAGTTGTGTTTTGAACAGGACCCTGAACCCAGGTGTTCATAGCCTTAATGTCCTGCTTCACCGGTGGGGCTAATTAGTGAGAGAATGGTACTTTTTTAAAAAGTTTTCTCTTTTTTGTGTGTGTGATACACAGTGTTGGTAATCGGCCTGTAGCCTAATAAAAGCTCTTGAAGAATTAAGAAAACTCAAAAAAAGTGCTTGAAGCAGTTAAGAAATAGGTTAGGGATAGGTATTTTGTGGAGGTTTGGGGGTTAGAACATATAGGTACTAAAACCTATCTGATAAAAAATACCTTCAGCTGGGAGATGGTCTGGTTTGCTTGCTTTTTTTTTCCCCAAGCCAGATCTGAGTGTATGGATTCAATTTAAAACTTTTAGGCACACCATTACCACCACCAAACTTAAATGATGAGCCTAGAGACAGTCAAAACCAAAGGAAATTCCTGGAATGAAGGCCAGAATTCAGCACAGAGCTAAGTGCTTCTTTAAAAAAAAAAAACTGAACTTGCTGTTGGTCATTATAAGAGTAAATATAACCCTGACACTTGTAGGGGTATTTCTGACATTCCCTGGCCAATTAGGTGAGCATCTGTCTATGCTGGCTAGTGTGATAGGCTTCGTTTATCTCTCAAATGGTAGTGTAAATTTTATCCTTATTATTAACAAAATCATTCATTGAGTATCTTCTTTATGAACGTTTTTCAACCATTTTTTAGCCTATATGTTTGGTAAATAGAGAAACTACTTGCCTTTCATTAAACTATTTAGCATTTAAAAATTAATTTAAGACAGGCAAAAAATCAAATAAAAATAAAACTGTCTTTCTTGTTAAGTAGGGAGGCTTTTAGTAAGGATTTGTTAAGAGGAAGAGTGGGGACTTCCCTGGTGGCTCAGATGGTAAAGAATCTGCCTGCAGTGCAATAGAAAAAAAAAAAAGACCCAGGTTTAATCCCTGGGTTGGGAAGTTCCCCTGGAGAAGGAAATGGCAAGCCACTCCAGTACTCTTGCCTGGAGAATACCAAGGACAGGGGAGCCTGGTGGACTACAGTCCACGGGGTCACAAAGAGTCGGACATGACTGAGTGACTACCACACACAAGAGGAAGAATATTAGAAGAGGGAACAATTAGGGCTGGGAAACATGGTACAAGAAACCATAAAATTTTATTTTATTAAACAGACTTGTCACCTCTAAGGGTGTGGATATGTATTCTTGAAGAAGAAGCAAGACTCCTTGGATCTTGGCTATATGTATTTAATTTTTAAGGCTGAGACTGCTTGATAATGGTAGTAGCCTACATAACCATATTAATTCATAAAAGACTCATGGGCATGTTTCCTTTCAGCAACAAAAAAACCCACTACTGCCTCCCTTGTGACCTAGGTCATGCATTTTCAACTTGAATGTGCATAGGAATCACCTTGTTAAAATACATATTATTTTTTAAATTCTATTTTATTGAAGTATAGTTGATTTACAACATTGTTTCTGATGTACAGCAAAGTGATTCAGATATATATATATATATATAAGTATGTATATATATGTATGTATGTATATATATATGCTGTGCTTAGTTGCTCAGTCATGTCTGGCTCTTTATGACCCCATGGACAGTAGCCCACCAGGCTCCTCTGTCCATGAGGATTCTCCAGGCAAGAACACTGGAGTGGGCTGCCATTTCCTCCTCCAGGGGATTTTTCCCAACCTAGGGATCAAACCCTCATTTTCTGTAACTCCTGCATTGGCAGACAGATTCTTTACCACTCACTGAGCCACCTGGGAAGAATATGTATAACACTTTGCATCTGCTAATCCAAAACTTCCAATCCAAAAATATAGAATGCTTCAGAAATTTGAGTGTCATCATTGTGCAGGGACAATGCTAATCTTCTCTGTGTCTTTCAAATTTTAGTATATGTGCTGCTGAAGCAAGCACTAAAGTACAAATTCTGATTCAATAAGTCTGATGGGAGGCTGAAATTCTGCTTTTCTAACAAGCTCCCAGATGCTGATGCTGCTGGTCCATAGACCACCCTTTGAGTGGCAAAGCCTAGAGAGCAGTAGTGGCAGTGGGAGAGTCAGGAAGAAGATATAGGGACTAGGCAGCTAGAAGTTAGAGGTGGCTAAGTCCTTTTTGTTAGGTTAGTACCCTGTATTCTCTCCATTACTCCTATTTTTCACTTCTTGTGAACAATTGGTTGAGAGCTTCTGAGTGAAGTCTAGTCAGCCTATTTTCTCCTTCCTCTCAGAGGCAGATATGAGTGACCAGATACAGAAATTTCTACATTTTTGGTTGCCTATTTTTTATCCTTTACTATTAATAATGAGAGTTATCCACAAAGCATTTTCATGTATTATGTTATCATTTAATCTTCACATAAGTTCCTTAAGATACCCCCACTTTACAGATGAGGAAACTGAACAACAGAATGGCCATCTTATCTGAGGTTATGGAGCTGGTAATCATGATGGGAACCCAGTTTTCTGACTCCAAATTCAAAATTCATGACAATTCAGCTGTCTACTAAAGTAAAATTTTAGTTGAAAGAATTGTATTTGCCCAATTAGGAAAACTGATTCAAATGAAAATATTTCTTCCTACTGGTTTGACATGAAAGTTGTAACTCACAAAGCAAAGTTTGTGTGATATCTGATTATTTAATTTTAATATAATTACTTTTTTTAACTACCTTTAAACTTAAGGGACATATCTATCCTGTCACCCCTATTTAATGCAGTGGATGTAAGAAAATGAAGACTGTAGTCCAGTGGAGGAACATGTTTATTGCTTCAGCCCCCTGGAACCAGAAGCTGGAAGTTTTGGCTCCTGCTTCCAGGTTTTGGCATAATCTGGATCTGACTCACTCACCTCTCTTTGTTCTCTGTTATTATTAGGATAGTTAAGCCCAAAGTGGCCTCCATGGAGGAGATGGCCACCTTCCATACTGATGCCTATCTGCAGCATCTCCAGAAGGTCAGCCAAGATGGAGATGATGATCATCCAGACTCCATAGAATATGGACTAGGTAAAGTCATTACCAGGCAATGATGGGAGATGGACAACCTCCATCCATAGATCATAACTACTTCATCTTTTATAACTTGCAAAGTGAAAGTCGTTCAGTCGTGTCCAACTCTTTGCAACCCCATGGACTATACGTCCATGGAATTCTCCAGGCCAGAATACTGGAGTGGGTTCCCATTCCTTTCTCCAGGGGATCTTCCCAACCCAGGAATCAAACCGGGGTCTCCCGCATTGCAGGCAGATTTTTTACCAACTGAGCTACCAGGGAAGCCCTTATAACTTGCCTGATGGTCTTTAAAACTTTCAAATTAATAACTAATGTGTTAACCACAATATCAATCTCTTAGTTTAACTACACTCCCATATGAATTGAGCAAAATTAATGACGGATCAAATAGAGAAAAACCTTTCAGTTGCTTAGGCCCCAATAGCAGTGCCCAGACTGGGTCAGTCTATATGTACACTGATTTAACTGTCCTGTGACCTTGTATTTTAACTTCAATGTAGATTTATATTCTGGATAAGTTTGATACCTTATTTCTCATTAAACAGCTGCATTTTTAAAGAACCATAAGTGGCCAATAGGATAGTCTAGAGAAACAGTATGATTTAGTAGAAAAACACTGGACTGCAGGTATGTGTGCAAGGTGGAGGTGGGAGCTTAAGACACCAGAGGGTCCCATACCTGGCTCTGTCATCACTGATATGACATATCACCTCTCAGTCCTCAGTTTCCTCATCTATAAGATGTGACTAGTTAATCTTGAGAGTTTAGCCTTTCTAGCTCTAACACATTGAAGACATTTATCTCTCATTTGGAGCTGATGTTACCACAGTAGCTTTTTGGTAGGATATGTTGTTGTTGTACCTCAACCTAGTCTTTCTAATAGGTTGCCGGACCCAATTCCAATGTGTGGAGGAAAGAATTTGCCTCCACACCACCAAACAATGCTCAGGACACCAGCTTGGTGTCCTCCAATTCAACTCAGTTGTGACACTATCTACCTGGAGATAGCATCAGATTCCACAGGTGAAGTGCTCAGTCCCATAAGACTTCAGTTCACTTCAGTTCAGTCGCTCAGTCATGTCCGACTCTTTGCGACCCCATGAATGGCAGCACGCCAGGCCCCCCTGTCCATCACCAACTCCCGGAGTTTACTCAAGATCATGCCCATCGAGTTGGTGATGCCATCCAGCCATCTCATCCTCCGTCGTCCGCTTCTCCTCCTGCCCCCAATCCCTCCCAGCATCAGGGTCTTTTCCAATGAGTCAACTCTTCGCATGAGGTGGCCAAAGTACTGGAGTTTCAGCTTCAGCATCAGACCTTCCAATGAATACCCAGGACTGATCTCATTTAGGATGGACTGGTTGGATCTCCTTGCAGTCCAAGGGAGTCTCAAGAGTCTTCTCCAAATCCACAGTTCAAAACTATCAATTTTTCAGCGCTCAGCTTTCTTCACAGTCCAACTCTCACATCCATACATGACCACTGGAAAAACCATAGCCTTGACCAGACGGACCTTTGTTGGCAAAGTAATGTCTCTGCTTTTTAATATGCTATCTAGGCTGGTCATAACTTTCCTTCCAAGGAGTAAGCGTCTTTTAATTTTGTGGCTGCAATCACAATCTGCAGTGATTTAGGAGCCCAGAAAAATAAAGTCTGACACTGTTTCCACTGTCTCCCCATCTATTTCCCATGAGGTGATGGGACCAGATACCATGATCTTAGTTTTCTCAATGTTAAGCTTTAAGCCAACTTTTTCACTCTCCTCTTTCACTTTCATCAAGAGGCTTTTTAGTTCCTCTTCACTTTCTGCCATAAGGGTGGTGTCATCTGCATATCTGAGGTTATTGATATTTCTCCCAGCAATCTTGATTCCAGCTTGTGCTTCTTCCAGCCAGCGTTTCTCATGATGTACTCTGCATATAAGTTAAATAAGCAAGGTGACAATATACAGCCTTCATGTACTCCTTTTCCTACTTGGAACCAGTCTGTTGTCCCATGTCCAGTTGTAACTGTTGCTTCATGACCTGCATATAGGTTCCTCAAGAGGCAGGGCTGGTGGTCTGGTATTCCCATCTTTCAAAATTTTCCACAGTTTATTGTGATCCACACAGTCAAAGGCTTTGGCGTAGTCAATAAAGCAGAAATGTTTTTCTGGAACTCTGTTGCTTTTTCAATGATCCAGGGGATATTGGCAATTTGATCTCTGGTTCCTCTGCCTTTTCTAAAACCAGCTTGAACATCTGGAAGTTCTCGGTTCATGTATTGCTGAAGCCTGGGTTGGAGCATTTTGAGCATTACTTTACTAGCATGTAAGATGAGCGCAATTATGTGGTAGTTTGAGCATTCTTTGGCATTGCCTTTCTTTGGGATTGGAATGAAAACTGACCTTTTCCAGTCCTTTGGCCACTGCTGAGTTTTCCAAATTTGCTGGCTTATTGAGTGCAGCACTTTCACAGCATCATGTTTCAGGATTTGAAATACTCAACTGGAATTCTATCACATCCACTAGCTTTGTTCGTAGTGATGCTTTCTAAGGCCCACTTGACTTCACATTCCAGGATGTCTGGCTCTAGGTGAATGATCACACCATTGTGATGATCTGGGTCGTGAAGATCTTTTTTGTACAGTTCTTCTGTGTATTCTTGCCACCTCTTCTTAATATCTTCTGCTTCTGTTAGGTCCATACCATTTCTGTCCTTTATCAAACCCATCTTTGCCTGAAATGTTCCCTTGATATCTCTTTCTTAAGAGATCTCTAGTCTTTCCCATTCTGTTGTTTTCCTCTATTTCTTTGCATTGATCACTGAGGAAGGCTTTATTATCTCTGCTGGCTATTCTTTGGAACTGTGCATTCAAATGGGAATATCTTTCCTTTTCTCCTTTGCTTTTTGCTCCTCTTCCTTTCACAGCTATTTATAATACCTCCTCAGACAACTGTTTTGCCTTTTTGCATTTCTTTTCCTTGGGGATGGTCTTCATCCCTGTCTCCTGTACAATGTCACAAACCTCTGTCCATAGTTCATCAGGCTCTCTGTCTATCAGATCTAGTCCCTTAAATCTATTTCTCACTTCCACTGTATAGTCATAAGGGATTTGATTTAGGTCATACCTGAATGGTCTAGTGGTTTTCCCTACTTTCTTCAATTTAAGTCTGAATTTGGCAATAAGGAGTTCATGATCTGAGCCACAGTCAGCTCCTGGTCTTGTTTTTGCTGACTGTATAGAGCTCTCCATCTTTGGCTGCAAATAATATAATCAATCTGATTTCAGTGTTGACCATCTGGTGATGTCCATGTGTAGTCTTCTCTTGTGTTGTTGGAAGAGGGTGTTTGCTATGACCAGTGCGTTCTCTTGGCAAAACTATTAGCCTTTGCCCTGCTTCATTCTGTACTCCAAGGCCAAATTTGCCTGTTACTCCAGGTGTTTCTTGACTTCCTACTTTTGCATTCCAGTCCCCTATAATGAAAAGGACATCTTTTCTGGGTATTAGTTCTAAAAGGTCTTGTAGGTCTTCATAGAACCATTCAACTTCAGCTTCTTCAGCATTACTGGTTGGGGCACAGGCTTGGATTACCATGATATTGAATTGTTTGCCTTTGGAACGAACAGAGATCATTCTGTCATTTTTGGGATTGCACCCAAGTACTGCATTTCGGACTCTCTTGTTGACCATGATGGCTACTCCATTTCTTCTAAGGGATTCCTGCCCACAGTAGTAGATATAATGGTCATCTGAGTTAAATTCACCCATTCCAGACCATTTTAGTTCGCTGATTCCTAGAATGTCGACATTCACTCTTGCCATCTCCTGTTTGACCACTTCCAATTTGCCTTGATTCATGGACCTAACATTCCAGGTTCCTATGCAATGTTGCTCTTTACAGCATTGAACCTTGCTTCTATCACCAGTCCCATCCACAACTGGGTGTTGTTTTTGCTTGGCTCCATCCCTTCATTCTTTCTGGAATTATTTCTCCACTGATCTCCAGTAGCATATTGGGCACCTACCGACCTGGGGAGTTCCTCTTTCAGTATCCTATCATTTTGCCTTCTCATACTGTTCATGGGGTTCTCAAGGCAAGAACACTGAAGTGGTTTGCCATTCCCTTCTCCAGTGGACCACATTCTGTCAGACCTGTCCACCATGACCCAACCGTCTTGGGTGGCCCCACACGGCATGGCTTAGTTTCATTGAGTTAGACACAACTGTGGTCCTGTGATCAGATTGGCTAGTTTTCTGTGATTATGGTTTTAGTGTTTCTGCCCTCTGATGCCCTCTCGCAACACCTACTGTCTTACTTGGGTTTCTCTTACCTCGGAAGTGGGGTATCTCTTCACGGCTGCTCCAACAAAGCACAGCTGCTGCTCCTTACCTTGGACGAGGGGTATCTTCTCACGGGCTGCCTCTCCTGACCTTGAACGTGGAGTAGCTCCTCTCAGCCCTCCTGCGCCCCATAGCAGCTGCTCCTTAGAGGTGGGGTTGCTCCTCTTAGCCACCACCCCTGCTCTTGGGCGTGGTAGCTCTTCTCAGCTGCCTCCCCTGCCCTCGGATGTGGGGAAGCTCCTCTCGGCCACCGCCCCTGACCTTGGTCATGGGGAAGCTCCTCTCAGCCGCCACTTCTGGCTGCGATGGACCATGTGGAAGCGCACCGGCTATGACGGACCGTGCAGAAGCGTGGCCGTGAAGAGCTACCCCTCGCCCAAGGTCAGGGGTAGCGACTGAGAGCACCCACAAGACTTCACTCCGCAGCAGATACCAATTGCAAACCCAAGCTGCTACCTGTGCTCTGAGTGAGAGGCTGCAAATTGGAGGTTCTAACAACCTCACCAACTCAAGATGCCAAGCATAAGTCCAAGTTATTAACTCTACTTCTAACCAACTGTAAATCAGAAATTCCCATGACCTCCCCCCCTTGGGTTTAACTAATTTTCTAGAGCAGCTCACAGAACCTAGGAAACTCATATAGTCACTAGATTACTAGTTAATGAAAAAGGATATAACTCAGGAACAGCCAGATGGAAGAGACACAGAAAGTCAAGTTATGGGAAAGGGGCACAGAGTTTCCATGCACTTTCCAAGCATGCCACTCTTCGCAAATCTCTATGTGTTCACCAACCCAGAAACCCTCTCTCCAAACCCTCTTCTTTGGGGTTTTTATGGAGGCTTCATTACATTGGCATGATTGATTAAAGTCACTGGCCAATTGTTGATTGAACTTGTTGACCTAAACAAATAGGCTGCCAGATATTTCTCCATCAAACATGGGTTTGTTTGGGATCAGCAGAGAATTGCAATTTGGGGTCTGCAACCATAGCAAGCCATGTGCAATTTCTTGCATGGCTAGGGAAGAACACGCTTATAGAGAAGGAAAGGAAGCTGGGAGGGCTATAGTAACAAAAAAAAAAAAATTAAAGAGAGTCCCTGGCTTTTCATTGACTTGAATCCTTGCCAGGAAAGAAGTCTTTCTTGTTAAACTTGGTTATTGTGTCAGAGTGTGAGAGCTCCCCCTTCTGGTCTCCTGACTGTTTAATTGAAGTTTCTGTTTATTAATTTCTTACAAACTCAATCTCCAGTTTCTCTTCCCTCACAGGAGATCAGGAGGTAGAACTGATAGTTCCAACCCTCGTATGCCTGGTTCTGCTGGCAACCAACTCCCATCCTTAGTTGTGGTCCACAAGTCACCTCGTTAATATAACCAAGATACATCTCTGACTCATCATTTAGGAATTCCAAGAATTTTAGGAGTTCTGTGCCAGAAACTGGGAATAAGACCAATTATGCAGTTGACCCTTAAACCACCCATGGATTAGGGGTAACCACCCTCTGCACAGTTGAAAATCTTAGTATAACTTATAGTTGGCCCTCCATATCTGCTGTTCTGCATCCAGGGATTCAACCTACCAGTGATGGTGTAGTACTGTAGTATTTTCTATTGAAAAAACAAATCCACCTATAAGTGGGCCTGCATTGTTCAACCCCATGTTGTTCAAGGGTTAACTGTATATTCCTTATTATAAATCATAATATCACACCCCTCTAATGAGCTCTTCTGATGTTTGCCTGAAGGTTATGACTGCCCAGCCACTGAAGGAATATTCGACTATGCAGCAGCTGTAGGAGGGGCTACAATCACAGCTGCCCAGTGCCTAATTGATGGAATGTGCAAAGTAGCAATCAACTGGTCTGGAGGGTGGCATCATGCAAAGAAGTAAGATAATGACCTTTCTGCTTTCTACCTCTTTCCTTGAATCAGCTTTTCATTTATGTAAACTCTTATGTTTATTGTATTGGCATTTATTGAGATGTGTGTGTGTGTGTGTGTGTGTGTGTGTGGCACTTAGCTAAGGTATTCTGAAGAGATACAAGTAAAATAAAAAGATGACATAATATAGTGGAAAGTGTACTATTGAAAGTCAGGATACCTGGCCTTTATGCCTAGTTTCTCTACAAACTTGGCTGACTGACTTGGATAGATTAGTCTCTTTCAGTCTTAGTGTCTTCATCAGGAAAATGGGAAGAACAAAGGATATAAATCTACTTATCTAGACAATCCCTGAATTCCTTCTAAGCTTTCTAGAATTGCCCTATCTCCAAGGAACTCTAAAAACATTAATAAAACTAGAATAATTAGGGAGCAACATCAATTTTGGTACCAGTTGAATATGTATATGAGCTGTATTCAGTAATAAGGAGCAATTAATCATGGAAGTCTTGGAAGAGGTGAATTATAGAGCTAGTTCTAGAAAGGAACAGCAAGCAGATTTTTGAATAGATTTAAAACAAGAGTGGACGAGAATAGATTTAAAACAAATGGCTGAAGAATCAAAAAGGAGATTTATGCTGCTATCTCTAAGCAAAGTGGCAGCTGGAACTAGATTTTTTTCTAAGGAGAAAGGGCTTATGAAACAACTATTGGGTGCTACTTGGAGTTACAGGAAAGGTCCTTTTGGAATTTAACATTTCAAACAGTTGTACTCTGTGTCTAACAAGGACTTCTGAGTATTATTTAGCATTTGGCATGTCACTTAAGGTGTCTGTAGTATATGTTGGAGGAGAAGGATTTTATTTATTTTTATTGAAGTGTAGTTAATTTACAATGTTGTGTTAATTTCAAGTGTACAGCAAAGTGATTCAGTTACACTTTCCAGATTCTTTTCCATTATAGGTTAATACAAGATACTGAGTATACTTTCCTGTGCTATACAGTAGATCCTTCTTATTTACCTATTCTATATATAGTATTGAAAGGTTGTTGCTGAACAATAAGACACCAGGATTCTTGGCCTCTGGAGGAGACGAATTCAATCTGGGGCCAGAGACAAGGCTGGATCGCTCAGAGCTTTTGTGTAATAAAGTTTTATTAAAGTATAAAGGAGATAGAGAAAGCTTCTGACATAGCCATCAGAAGGGGACAGGAAGAATACCCCCCTGCTAGTCTTCAGCCAGATGTTATATAGTCACTAGCAGTCTGTTAATGAAAAGAAAAGGAATGTCTTAAAACTCAGAATGGCACCAGGCCCCTCATCTATAAATTGCATTTTGTGATAATCTTGGCACCAGATGATTCATCCCAGGCCATAAAACAATTGACTTGAATCTTGTAGAAGGGCAGATTACCATACAAATAGTTTCGTTTACATAGATTAGGGGAACAATATCTGAGTATAACATAATGGTTTGTCAAGTAGGTTCTGAGCCATTTGGCCATTGAAGACAGTCTGGGGTACATGCATAGCATATTAACATAGCTTAAGACAAACATTTCCATAAGAAAAATGTATTGTTTAACTCAAGGTTTGAGAATAGTTAGCTTCAGGTGAAACCAGGTGTCATGGCAACAGTATTTTAAGAGAAACCTCCTTTTAAATTTGTATAGAGAAGGAAAAAAATATCGCTAGTTTGTTTACTCCTGCCACTTAAGAGAGATAAAAATGTCTGACACTTGCAGCCTATTTCCTCTGTTTGGAGACCCCTGGCCTTCCTGCCTATTACCCTCTCAGTATGTATATCTGTTAATCCCAAACTCCTAATTTACCCCCCTGCGCCGGGCAGGAGAAAGATAAACTGAACTTATCAATGTGCTGTTTGAGTGAAATGAAGCAGCAGTAGTAGTTAACTGCCAATGCATCATTCACATACCAATTGTTCATACCATCTGCCATGACCTTGCTACTCCAGGGCTCTTGAGTCTAGAGACAACACTTTATCTTTCAGAATAAAACCTTGAACACAGTTTCAGCATATGCAGGTTAAGGTAATAATATGGAATTCTTTTAATCAAATGAATAGATTTCATGACCAAGGAAATTCTTGAGTAAGTTTACTACTAGAATCCACTACTGAGGCAATGGAACAAAGAGAAGCAGTGTTTAGTAATCAGTTTTTTTTTTTTTTTTTTTTTTAGTAATCAGTTTTATATGCACTTAAAAACATAGAGAAATAACCTGCTTTTTGTTAGTTTTTGCCCTGTTAAAAGGTTCAAAGTCAAGACAGTGATCTCTAGAAGGAAAAAATGACCCTATCTCCTTCAAGCTATAGATCAAAGGGATAAAACCAAGCACCGCTGAACCAAGGACTTCTATGCCTTCTCATACTTAGCAAGTTGAGGAGAAAAGTAGTGTGGTTTCATGGGAAATGCCCAGTCCTACAAGTCAGATCTAGTTTCTGTGTGTAGCACTGGAGAAGCTTATATATTTAAATTCACTGCTTCAGGCCTGCTGGGGCCTGGATCAGTGTGCAGTGGAACACCCAGGTACCTGCCACTTATCACTGTTTTGCTGCCAAAGGAAGCACACTCTATCTCCAGCCAATTATGTGGCTTCTGGGCAGCATGTAGGCGTGGGCATACCTATGCACCATTATCTTAACTGTTTCAGACAGCTTTCAACTGATCCTACTTGGAAACGCACATCTGCAGTGAAGAGTCTCTAGGGCTTGCTCCAATTCAGGTCCAAATTCCAGGGGCTTCTTGGCCCCTCTAGAACCTTTCTGCAAATGGATTATAGGCATTTAGTCCACAAACTTACATCTAGCCAGCATTTATCATTTATAACCACAATATTTGTTTTAATCTCCTCATCCCCCAATGCATGTACATTCACACATGCCATATATTCATTCAACATGCATTGATTAAGCACCTACATAGTGTCAATCATATTTTTATCACCACTAATAAGCAGAAATTAAAGCAAACCACATTTTTCTCCACAAAATTTGAAAAAAATATTCAAAATATCCAAGTGCTGGCAGGATTACAGTGAAATTGGCACACTCTTTTTGAAAACTTTGGAAATAAGAGTGGGGAAGATGTTTGTATCTATTGACCCAGTACTATTATTCTTATCAATCTATTCTAAGGAAATAAACCAACTCTGCCCTCAAGAAGTTTGTCTCTTAGAGGTAAGATAGCAAGTAATCTTATTTGAAAGCTAAAGAAGAGTGATTTTCAAAGAGAATTCTGCAAAAGAAGAGTAATGAGAGACTAATGTTACTAGCTATTAAACATACAAAACAAGAATAATGAAAACACTGGTACCACTGGTATAAGATTAGACAGATGATATTATAGTACACTTCCCAAAGAGACTGTTTCATATAAAATTCAATCTTTTATAAAGGATGTGTTGCAAATGATTGGAAAGAGTTGTTCAGTAAATGATGTTGTGACAGCTTGTAACATTTACACTCTCATCTCCTGTAGTAAACTAAGTGGCAGCTAGATTGAAGAGTTAAATATTAAAAAGCCAAATTAGGGAAAAAAACTAGAATGAATGAATATTTATCAAGCTTCTTAAGGGGAATAGGTTTCTAAGCTTAGGAAGAAATAGAAAAAAAAATGAAGGAAAAGATCAACATATTTGTATGAAACTTTAAAACCAAAATAACTTTTATGGCCATTTCAAAAATAAAATCTAAACACAGACTAGAAAGGCATCAGTTCAGTTCAGTTCAGTTGCTCAGTCATATCTGACTCTTTTTGACCCCATGAACCGCAGCACACCTGGCCTCCCTGTCCATCACCAACTCCCAGTGTCCACCCAAACCCATGTCCATCAAATTGATGATGCCATCCAACCATCTCATCCTCTGTCATCCCCTTCTCCTCCTGCCCCCAATCCCTCCCAGCATCAGGGTCTTTTCAAATGAGTCAGCTCTCCGCATCAGGTGACCAAAGTATTGGAGTTTCAGCTTCAACATTAGTCCTTCCAATGAACACCCAGGACTGATCTCCTTTAGGATGCACTGGTTGGATCTCCTTGCAGTCCAAGGGAGTCTCAAGAGTCTTCTCCAACACCACAGTTCAAAAGCATCAATTCTTCAGTGTTCAGCTTTCTTTATAGTCCAACTCTCACATCCATACATGACCACTGGAAAAACCATAGCCTTGACTAGACGGACCTTTGTTGGCAAAGTAATGTCTCTGCTTTTTAATATGCTATCTAGGTTGGTCATAACTTTCCTTCCAAGGAGTAAGCATCTTTTAATTTCATTGCTGCAATCACCATCTACAGTGATTTTGGAGCCCAGAAAAATAAAGTCTGACACTGTTTCCACTCTTTCCCCATCTATCTGCCATGAAGTGATGGGACCAGATGCCATGATCTTAGTTCTCTAAATGTTGAGCTTTAAGCCAACTTTTTCACTCTCTTCTTTCACTTTCATCAAGAGGCTCTTTAGTTCTTCACTTTCTGCCATAAGGGTGGTGTCATCTGCATATCAGGTTATTGATATTTCTCCTGGCAATCTTGATTCCAACTTGTGCTTCCTCCAGCCCAGCGTTTCTCATGATGTACTCTGCATATAAGTTAAATAAGCAGGGTGACAATATACAATCTTGACCTACTCCTTTTCCTATTTGGAACCAGTCTGTTGTCCCATGTCCAGTTCTAACTGTCGCGTCCTGACCTGCATACAGGTTTCTTAAGAGGCAGACCAGAAAGGCATAGTTGACATAAATATGACAAAATGTGTCAGATTTGCATTTTCTCAGATTTGCATTCATACAGTATGATATATAAGAAGATATATGGGGAAAGAACATGAATAGACAATTTACAAAGGGGTTTTAAGTATGACTGGAAAATATGGATCAATGTTCATCACTACTAATCAAAGAAATGCAAATAAGTAGGTAGCCTCTTTTTAAGCCTATCTGTAACAGAATTTTTAAAAATGGTACTCAGTTTGGTAGTAATACTGTGATTTTGATCAATCCCTTAAGAAAGCAGTTTGGTAGCCAGCATGCATTAATGCCCTTTTTATCTAGTAATCTACTCTTGAGAATATTTCCTAAGAAAATAATTCAAAATAATGGAAAAAAAGTTATTTACCTAGAGATATTTATCTTTACATGGAATACAGTCCATGGAATTCTCCAGGCCAGAATACTGGAGTGGGTAGCCTTTCTCTTCTCCAGGGGATCTTCCCAACCCAGGGATCGAACCCAGGTCTCCCATATTGCAGGTGGATTCTTTACCAGCTGAGCCACCAGGGAAACCCAAAAATACTTGGGTATCCTCTCCCTTCTCCAGGGCATCTTCCTGTTATTTATTTGAAAAAATTAGAAATAACATGAATATCTAGCAATAAATAAATGGTATATCCATTTCATGGAATATTATACTATTATTTTAAATGGTGATTATGAAGACTAAGGGGGCATTTCAGAAAAATACTTATGGGTTAATAAAAAAACAGGTTTTAAAAATGTATGCACACTGCTGTTACAACTGTGTAAAGCACATGCATATTTAAAAAAATAATGGAAATTATAATAGTGGTTATGTTAGGGTGGCAGAATTAAATGATGCTTTTTTTTATGTGTTTCTCTAGTTTTCAAATTCTGTATAATGAGATTTTTTCTAACTTTTGCAGCTAAAATTTTACCAAAATAAAAATAGGCAAAGAATATTGATATTTACAGCAAATACAAAGGGCTAAAATTATTAACTATTCTAATTGATTTTTTAAAAACACTAATATTCAGATAAATGAGCAAAAGACATGAACAGACAATTCACAAAAGAGGAAACGGTAAACAAACATGAAAAAATAATATCACTAATGATTAGAGTAAGAGAAATTGAAGCATTATATATACATGTATTGGAGAAGGAAATGGCAACCCACTCCAGTACTCTTGTCTGGAAAAATCCCATGGACGGAGGAGCCTGGTAGGCTACAGTCCATGGGGTTGCTCAGAGTCGGACACGACTGAGCGACTTCACTTTCACTTTTCACTTTCATGAATTGGAGAAGGAAATGGCAACACACTCCAGTATTCTTACCTGGAGAATCCCAGGGATGGAGGAGCCTGGTGGGCTGCCACCTATGGGGTCACACAGAGTTGGACGGGACTGAAGCAACTTAGCAGCAGCAGCAGCAGCAACATATACGTGTATGTATTTTACTTCTACCAAATTTGACCTGAAAAGAGAAAGATCTTAACTCATAACATCTATTACTCTTGGTAATCTATTCTAAAGAAATAAGCCAATCCAAAATATGGAAAAGATGTGTATATGAACATGGTAATTTCTCTTACATATGCTGCTGCTGCTGCTAAGTCACTTCAGTCGTGTCCAACTCTGTGCGACCCCATAGACGGCAGTCCACCAGGCTCCCCCGTCTCTGGGATTCTCCAGGCAAGAACACTGGGGTGAAAAAAAAAAAAAAAAAGAACACTGGGGTGGGTTGCCATTTCCTTCTCCAATGCATGAAAGTGAAAGTGAAAGTGAAGTCGTGTCCAACTCTTAGCGGCCCCACAGACTGCAGCCTATCAGGCTCCTCCATCCATGGGATTTTCCAGGCAAGAATACTGGAGTGGGTTGCCATTGCCTTCCCCTCTTACTTATAATTAAAAAAAGAGGGGAGAGGGGAAGGAGACCTAAATATTCAATAATGGTGGGTTGGTTAAGGTAATATACTGCAACATGTATACTTGGTGGAATCTTATATAACTAATAAAGCTAGTGGTTAGGATGACTGCATAAGAAGAAAAAATGCGCATCCTATAATGTTGGCTTTGCTTTTAATGGGCAGGTAGTCTCAACATCATACATTCACCATCTGCATATGAAAAAATTTGTAGAAGGTAATACGACAAAATGATACCACTGACTTTGTGAGGATGGTGATACTGTGTGTGTGTGTGTGTGTACACACACAGAGATATACATGTACCTTTTCTCTGTTTCATATATTTACCCTAATGTGATTATATTGCTTTGTATAATAAAAACTCCTTGAAACAAAGTAGGAAGCTGTTTTAATAGAGGCTAATAGAGGTCCATGTATGCTAGAGTTAGGCATAGGAGTTTGCCTTCCCACTGATGGGGATGGAGAATTCCAAACTGGGAGTAATAAAAGCATGACATCAGAAAAGTATGGGGCATTTGGAGAACTACAAGTTGTTAAACAGGGTCAGAATGTGAGAGTAAATAAAGCAAAACCAGATTATAAAGGTTTTGTAAACCATGTTGAGGAATTGGACTTTTTTCTGGGCCAGAAAGAATTTTAGAGGGTAGCAGCATGCTGATTGGGTCTGAGGAAACTGAGACCAGAGGCAGAGGAGGAAGCCATTGCCTTGTTTAACCAACTATTTATTAAGCTCCTGCTGTATGCTAGGTGATAAGGAAACACAGAGGTATACAGGAGGTTCTTATTTGAGGGCAGTCGGTACCAGACAAAAACCTACTTCGTGGATACATTTAAAAGAGGGACTAAAATTTTAGAGTAAATAGTGGAGGGGGCAAGGTTTGATTAGTATGCTAACCTGACTAACTAAAAACTATTAAAATATTTCTTTTGTTTCATTTAATAAAAATTGAATGCTAAGTAATTCTTATAACAAACCAAGAATGTATTCCAGGATTGATTGTTTTTGTTCAGGACCTCATTTTTCTAACAAAATTGCATGATATTTCAAGATGGTATGTTTCACTTCTGTGAGATTTTTGCAGCATGATCATTAAGAGGGTTGATTTTGCCAAAATATTCAAGGGCTTCATCAGTTTTCCCCGAGGGCGTCTCCATAGTCATTTGGTATTTAAATTGCTCTCTTTTGAACCACTTTTAAGATCATTATTCTTATTTATTTTTCTCCTCTTCAGTTGTAAACTAGTCTACCAGATCCTTGCTGTCAGTTTCCTGTCAGTTTTCACAATAGCCTGCATTTTTTTTATAAGCTTTGTAATTTCACTTTGTGTTAGATTTGCATGGGATCGCTTGCTGACATATTTGACAATCCATGAGACACAAAGATTGGACAGCTAGCTACATGGTGATTGGTGCTAGTGTTTAAAGGAGTAGGTTGAATGGGGACTGACATAAGTGGTCAATTCACTGGCAAATGCTTTCCTCAAGAAAACTTTTGTAACCCTTTTTTTTTTTTTAAATCGCTCAGTCATGTCTTTTCGACTTGTGACTCTGTGACTCTTTGTGACCCCATGGACAGAGGAGCCTGCAGCAGGCTCCTCTGTCCATGGGATTTTCTAGGCAAGAGTACTGGAGTGGGTTGCCATTTCCTTCTCCAGGGAATCTTCCTGACCCAGGGATTGAACCCAGGTCTCCTGCATTGATAGACACTTTACCATCTGAGCCACCAGGAAGTCCTAGGAAGCCTCAAAACCTTGGTACTGCTGGGGCTAAGGTAGTGAGTTCTCAGTAGTGAGAACTCTCTGAATCTCAGTGAAGGGCTAGTGCAGTGTTTTTCATCTGAGGATTGTTGTTCAGTCACTCAGTCGTGTCCAACTCTTTGCAACTCCATGGACTGCAGCACACCAGGCTTCCCTGTCCTTCACCATCTCCCAGAGCTGCTCAAACTCATGTCCATTGAGTCGGTGATGCCATCCAACCATCTCATCCTCTGTCGTACCCTTCTCCTGCCTTCAGTCTTTCCCAGCATCAGGATCTTTTCCAGTGAGTCAGCTCTTTGCATCAGGTGGCCAAACTATTGGAGCTTCAGCTTCAGCATCAGTCCTTCCAATGAATATTCATGGTTCATTTCCTTTAGGATTGACCGGTTTGATCTCCTTGCAGTCCAAGGGACACTCAAGAGTCTTCTTCAAAACCACAGTTCAAAAGCATCAATTCTTCAGCACCCAGCCTTCTTTATGGGTCCAATTCTCACATCTATACCTGACTACTGGAAAAACCATAACTTTGACTATATGGACCTTTGTAGGGAAAGTAATATCTCTGCCTTTTAATACAGTATCTAGGTTTGTCATAGCTTTTTTTCCCAAGGACCAAGGGTAGTAACTTGTAACAGGAATATAATATCAATTTAGTGGGTGGCAACCACCTTTTTTTTTTAATATATCAAGGTAGATTTCATGAAACTTATTCTAGTATATGTAGTATGTATTAATATTTGTGTGTAGTAGGCCACAATATGTCTTCCCTGGTAGCTCAGCTGGTAAAGAATCCACCTGCAATGCAGAGACCCTGCTTTGATTCCTGGGTTGGGAAGGTCCCCTGGAGAAGGGATAGGCTACTCACTCCAGTATTCTTGGGCTTCCCTGGTGGCTCAGATGGGAAATAATCTGCCTGCAATGTGGGAGACCTGGGTTCAATCCCTGGGTTGTGAAGATCCCCTGGAGGAGGGCATGGCAACCAACTCCAGTATTCTTGCCTGGAGAATTCCCATGGACAGAGGAGCCTGGCGGACTACAGTCCATGGGGTTGCAAAGAGTTGGACACGACTAAGCAACTAAGCACAGCACAGCACAGGCCACAATATAAAATATCAAGCCACTGTCAAGTGGAATGACTGTGAACTTTGAAGAAAGACCTAGGTGCAAATACAGACTGCAACCTTAATAGTTGTGTATGTGACCTTGGGGTTATTCTAAGAACAGCATGTACAGAGGCGCAGAGGTGTGAAAGCTGAGGGCACTTCCAAGTCCATAAGTAAAGCTGAAACCAAGGGCTCCTAGGCAAGTAGCTAGAGGTAAGGTGGGAGAAGTATGAAGGGTCACTGTATGCCAAGCTGATAGCTTGGACTTGATCCTTCAAGTCAGTAGTTCTTGACCTATTTTGGTCATGGACCCCTCTAAAACTCTGATAAAAGCTATAAAATACTCTCCTTAGAAAAATGTACATACACAAATTTTTTCTTATAGTTTCAGTAAATCTAAGGATCTCCTATAGCCCATGTATGGATCCCTGGTTAGGAACCTTGGTTTTAAACAATACAGAATCACTGAAGGAATTTTTAGCCAGGAAGAGTAACATGATCAGATTTGCATTTTATGAATATGATTCTGGCAGTAGTTGGTAGGTAAATTGGTTGGGGTGGGGTGTGGAATATTGCTAGAGAAATCTGTTAGGACCTTACTGTGATAACAATCTTTCCAAAAGGAGATGAAAGCTGTGGTGATGAGCATAGATGAGGGAATAAATTCAACAGCCATTTAGTAGCTAGACTAGGTACGAATGGTAACCAGTTTGATACAAACGATAAGAAAAGAGTGATTTATATTTCTTGTATAGATGACTGAGTAATTGTGTTATCTTTAACCAAGAAGAATAGGGAATGGGAACTGCTGTGCCTATGGAGCATCCAATTAAAGATGTCTATTAGAAAGCCGGAAATAGGGTCCAGCCTATGATGTCTTAACTTTAATCTGCATACAAAATATTCAGGGATCTTATTAAAATGCAGCTTCTGATTCAGATCTTGCAGGAGCTGGGGCAACCCTGGGAATCTGCATTCATAACAAACTCCCAGGTGACGCTAAATGCTGCCAATTTGTGACCTGTACTTAGACAAGCAAGAAGTTGGAGCTCAGGACAATCATCTTCACTAAAGATGCAAAATTCAGGAGTCAGGAGTCAATAGCATTGATGTTCAGTCACTCAGTCATGTCCGACTCTTTGTGACCCTATGGACTGCAGAACACCAGGCTTCCCTGTCCTTCACCATCTCCCGGAGTTTGCTCAAACTCATGTCCATTGAGTTGGTGATGCCATCCAACCATCTCATCCTCTGTTGTCCCCTTCTCCTGCCTTCAATCTTTCCTGGTATCAGGGTCTTTTCATGCTTTTTCATTAGCATGATAGGTGGTAATTAAAACTAGGCAAAATAACCTGGAAAACATGTACAGAATAATACAGGGGGGAAAACTCAAATATTGAGCCTTGTGGAATTCAGTTTACAAGGCAGGCAAGAGAAGAAAGGCCTACAAAGTCAAGTCTTGAGAAGGAATGGTCAGAGAGATAGGAGAAGAATCAGAAAAGACTTATCAGAGAAACCAAAGGTAAACTTCAAGAAGACTGGTTTGGTTAACAGTGTCTGCTGCTGCACAGTATGTGTTCCCAACAGGGGTGATACTGCCCCCAAGGGAAAAAGCGTTGATTTTTGATGGGGCAGGTGGTAGGGGAGTAGGGGCAGCAAAAAAAACTTAGATGCTACATAGTTCATGGTTTTCCAAAGGGTCACAGTACATAAACAGGTGTACAGTACATCTGTGATATTAAAATTTTATGTATGGGTCAATTAGGAAAATGTATCTAGAAAGGCTCCTTGAGTGAAGGAGTGATAATGGAAAACTGCTGTAGAGAAACAGCTATAGAGAAGGGAAGTAAGTAAAGTTTCTCAGTAAGGAGGTTCTGGTGAAGAAGGCGTCAGAATAAAAAGGAGTGTGCTAGGGAGACAGAGATGAAGGACCTTGCAGAAGTTCACAACCACCTTTGCAGAAGCAGCAATGTAAAATTTCTTGGCAGATGGGAGAACCACACACATTGTTGGAGGGTTAAAGTGCAAAGTGGATAATGACAGTAGATGAGGTAGAAAAGTAGGATATGGCTCATGAAGGGCTTCACATATATCAGAATCAAAATTGGAAAATGCAGATTTTTAGATTTCTCAGAGATCAAATTTCTCTTGACCAGATAGGTTTGGACTGGGACTTTGGAGCCTGCACTTTCAAAATCTAGGAGTGATTCTGATGCACACACTTTGAGAAACTCTGCAATAGGAAATAGGGTGGGGAGCAGTGAAATATTATATTAGGAAGTAATGTGGTTAGATTTGTGTTTTGGGAAAATAACTGACAGTGTTATAGAGGATGGATTGAAGGAAGTGTAGACTAGAGGTCGAGGGACTGAATAGCGTATCAACACTTTCACTGATAAATGATGAAAACCTAAACTAGGGCAGGGCAATGAGAGTCAAACCTAGGCAACCTAATTCTTCAACCTGGGTACTTAACCCCTCAATAAACAGGACTAGATGGTGGTAAGCAGCAGAGGTAGTGCCCAAGAAAATTGGATATGAGAGAATAGCATTGAAACATGTATATTACCATATGTAAAACAGATCACCAGTCCAAGTTTGATGCATGAAACAGGGCACTCAAAGTCAGTGCACTGGGACAACCCTGAGGGATGGAGGGAGGTGGGAGGGGGGTTCAGGATGGGGGACACGTGGCTGATTCATGTCAATGTATGGCAAAAACCACTACAATATTGTAAAGTAATTAGCCTCCAATTAAAATAAATTAATTAATTTTTAAAAACTTGGATCCCCAGATTTAGAAATGTAATGAAATTTGGAACTAGAAGCAGATGTGTTGCTAGTATATGAAATGATGTTGCAAACCAGGAAAATGGGTTGGATTACTTATAGAACTAGCAGAGAATGAGGGGAAAAAGAAAATAGAGCCTAGAACCCTAGGAAATACCAACTTGTAGCAGGCAAGGATAAGAAGAAGCTGCAGTGAATTCAGCTGAAAAGCAGAAATCAGGTCTGGCCAGATAATCAAAATAGAAAGGGACCATGAATCCTAGGGCTTCCCAGGTGGTGCTAGTGGTAAAGAAGCTGGCTGCCAAAGCAGCAGACATAAAAAACTTGGGTTCTATCCCTGGGTTGAGACGATCCCCTGGAGGAAGAAATGGCAACCTACTCCAGTATCTTTGCCTGGAGAATCCCATGGACAGAGGAGCCTAACAGGCTACAGTCCATGGGGTTGCAAAGAATCAGATGTGACTGAAGCATGCACACATAGAATCCCAAGGGAGCAGAAGAGTTTAAAGAAGAAAACAGCTCTCAAGAATCCAGAGTAACTAAAGAGTCAGCCATATTTGGCAATTAATATAGTCATTAACCTTGGTAACAGAACTTTCTGGAGAGTGATGGGAATACAAAGTGTTGAGGGCTGAGCAGGAACTAAAGACATGGATAAGAAAGGAACATTAATCTTTCCAAAAGTTCGAATGAGAAGGAAAGAGGAAGGCAGTGGCCAAGGGAAAGTAACGGCTGAGGGCTGACTTGTTGGGTTTGTTCTAAGAGCTTAAGAACATTTATAGACTGAAAGGGAAATAATGGAAATATGAGAAGGATAAGAAATGGAGCAAAGCCTTGGAGGAGGCAGTAGAGGATGGAATGAGCGGCTTTGGGAGGAGGAGACCTACCTCTTTTGAAGCCAGAGCAAAGGAGTCAAGGAGGGTACAACAGAGAAGTATTTGGGTTGCCTACTAATGAGTGCCAACCCCGAGGTCTCTGCTTTTTTTGTGAAATGACTCTTGCCCACTTCTATCACTTGCTCACAGGCCTCTTTGAATTCTCTGATTCTGCTTTTTGTAGTCAGTCTCTTAGGAAGCCATCTTGTCCCATCCAGATCCCATTAAATGGAACTCACTGTTTCCATGTTAGCATATACTAAAGGAAAGGAAAGGGAAAGGGAAGTCGCTCAGTCATGCCCGACTCTTTGCGACCCCATAGACAGTAGCCTGCACCAAGCTCCTCCATCCATGGGATTTTCTAGGCAAGAATACTGGAGTGGGTTGCCATTTACTAGGAGGTATTAAAACCCAACACAGGACAGTGACTCCTAACCTTCAGAATTTGCTGAGATCACATCTTCTTTGTCTATTTTGACAGGCTCTTCCTCATCCTCACCTCTTTCAGTTTGACTGCATTACAGCTCCCAGTGTTTTGCTTTACCTCATTTTGCTAATCCATTTAAGACCCACATCTATCTCTAGCTCAACCTCCCTTTCTTCCTCCCACAATTCTGTTTATTTGCCATCTTATCCTACGGCATTTCAGCCTTCCACTTAGCAACACGGGATCTGTGCCAGCTGGGCCTCCTCTGCCTGCTTCCCTTCTAGGAGAGGAGAGATTATTACCCTAGAATGCCATTGGTTTCTGGGACTTCCACCTGGGGACAGTAAATGGTAGAGCCATTTGCGTCTTGGCAAACTCGACAAGAAGAATGTAGAACAAAACCTTCAGCTCTTAGCTGATGGTTGGGGTCAAAGCTACTGGAGCTCTGTTCTCAAGAGCTCTAGTTCCTTATGCACAGAGTGAATGACAGTGGATTGCATTCCAGTTCCAGTTCTCCAAAGTGTTTTATGTGCACTATATCTCATTAACCAAGCAGGCAGAACCACCTCCTCTGCTGACACCACCCCCACCTGCAGCCTTTCCAAACCAATAAATCACTGCATGAAAATGGAGGCCTAGATTCAGTGTTAGCCACATTGCCTCAGCACCAAGGCAGACTCCTCCTTCAGCCATGGAATGCATGTTCTTATTATTTCCTCTTTATACCCATTCCATTCTGGCACTGGCAAAACAGACCTATCATGAAACAAAATAAACAAACCTTTTCCGTAGTACCCCAGATCAGATGAGATCTAGGGAAGACAGTCTATTATAGTGGTTCAGTGTTGCACAGGGAAGTCCATTCCCATCGATTACTAGCTGCAAAGCCTCTCTGTGCCTCAGTGTCCAGAGTTGTAAATTGGAGATAATAATAGTACATACCTTTTAGGGTGATGGAGTTTAAATCTTATCATTGCATTAAAGAGTCTACCAGAGAGCCTGGTGCATAGTAAGTATCTGATAAAAGTCACATTATATCCAGACTGGGTTACACTCAGGGTGTCTTAGGTAGCTGCTCAGGCAAGTCACTGATCCAGTGGGTCCCACTGCCTGTTGAGCTAAAGTCAGCCCTGATATTGTTTGTCACTCACTGCACTTCCACTTCCCCTTTGCCTATAAGCTGCTCCTGGCTGAGAGTAGACTATTCACTATTGATTTTGAGACTCAGGCCATTTGCTTTGTCAGAGTTTCACTGCCAGCATTCCCTAAACCCCTACTCCTCCCAAACATCACACAGAATCTAGTGTTTGACCCACCTTTCTACTGCTAGGTCTAACTTCTACCCATAAGGCAAGTAAGAATCCTCACTATCAAGAGACAGAGGGACCATCCCTAATTGGTAAGGGGCTTCCCTTGTGGCTCAGCTGGTAAAAGAATCTGCCTGCAATGTGGGAGACCTGGGTTCAATCCCTGGGTTGGGAAGATCCCCTGGAGAATGGAAAGGCTACTCACTCCAGTATTCTGGCCTGGAGAATTCAGGTCACAAAGAGTTGGACATGATTGAGTGACTTACACTTTCACTACCACCTCCTAGAATATTTACCTGGGCAATATTTTGATAAATTTACTTAATGAGACATCACAGAATGTCTGAGCTATGGTGATAGTTGAATGATTACAGTAACACTATCCCCAAGTCAAGCCCCAAAGTGTGAAAGTGATATTTCTGGACAGAGTTTACATAGTGCAGGATAAGATACAATTTTCTTAATGATTGAAGGCATCAGCAACCCCTTTATACAAGCAGCAATTCATCTACTACCTCTGCATCTTTACTTCCCCAGTATCCTTTCTCTTTAAGAGAAAGGAATTTGGTCCCCAAAAACAAAATGGCCCTAGTCTATACCGTTGACTAATGCCTTCAGCATTCATGTACAGGGGTATGGGTGGGGAGGGGGTGATGGGTAGGAGGGGTGATGGGTAGGGAGTATTATCCTGCCATAGGAGGACCTGGGTACTTTTGATCTCTTTCCCTTGCATCCACATCTCCAGGGAGTTGGTCCTAAACAAAGTCAATTACCCCAAGTGAGAATGAGAGCTCTTAGTGATCAAGGCCACCTTTAAGATAGGGAAACACTTTCTTTGAGAGGGACAAGCAGTTTGTGATCATGAGCTCAAATTGTTATAGCCCAGAGTAGCCAGGGCAGACTTGTAAACCCAGCCCATACCAGGCCAAGTAGATCCTTCCTTAAACATGACCAGTTGCAGAATTCAGGATATCATAATACAATTGACTCTCTGCCCCGGCCTCCTCAGAATTCATTTGTAATCCATGCACCCTTCCATTCAGACCTCTTCCCTTCATGGTATTAATTATTTTCAGTCCACTCTTGCCCTGACTAGTTGCTGGAACCACTGACATCCCTGAGTCTGGTCAATATGTTGATCACCAAGTATGGACTAGCCAAGAGCACATTCTGTTAGCTTTCACCATACAGCATGGCAGAGGGGCTAAGAGTAGTGACTCTAAGGCACACTGCTTGGGTTTGAATCCCAACACTGTACCTTCCTGTGTAATCTTGAACAACTTACTTAAACTCTGTTCCTTAATTTCCTCACCTAAACAATGGAGATATAAAAGTAACTACCTCACAAAGCAGTTGTATTACATGAAATGTTAGTAAAGTACATAGAGTAATACTTGGCCGCTACTAAGCACCAGAAAGTGTTTGCTATTGAGTGGTATATGAATTACACTAATTGGGTCATTCAAGTGTGATTTTCTTTTGGCACGGCCCTATCTGCCCATGCCAGAAATTGAAGGACTCTTACCCGGAAACCTTTGAAGTGAATTCACTCATCCACCCACATACCTCCACACATCAGCAGCCCCTGGAACTTCATGCCTTTCCTACTCAGTGATCTCTCATCCAGTCTTGCTGCTCCCCGATGCAATTGTCTAGCTTGTACCCTGCAGTTAGCCCCAGCAGCCTAAGACTAAGAGACCAGTTTCATCATGAAAGAGAGCTTTCCAGCAGCATCATAGTTGGTCTTTTGTCTGGTTCACTGGAAGGGTGTTGATCAGGAAATATTGAGCAGGTGGGGGGACACCCAAGGTGACCTTGATCAAATCCTGTTATAGGTATGTTTTCCCAGCTCAGTGTCAGCATTCTCTCTTAAATGTAATTCTGTCATTTGTCTTCAGGTCCAGGTACCAGGACAGGGAGTAAATAACACTCCTACTTATGCCCTGCCCCTTGCCTCCACCTCTACCTTCTAACCCCAGATCCAGTGGACCCCTCTACCTAGTCTCAATAGTAAAGAAAAAGATCAAACTGCTATGCTCAGAAACCAGGGAAGAGATCTTGAAAATATGAACACAGGAGGTGACAATGAATGTGAAAGGGAAGGAGAGCACTTGAGAGTTATTTTATTTTATTTTTTTGAAGATTTTTTTTTTTACTTTTTTATTAGTTGGAGGCTAATTACTCTACAATATTGTAGTGGTTTTTGCCATACATTGACATGAATCAGCCATGGATTTACATGTGCTCCCCATCCTGAACCCCCCTCCCACCTCCCTCCCCATCCCATCCCTCTGGGTCATCCCAGTGCACCAGCCCCAAGCACTTGTCTCATGCATCCAACCTCGACTGGCAATCTGTTTCACACTTGATAGTATACATGTTTCAATGCTGTTCTCTCAGATCATCCCACCCTCGCCTTCTCCCGCAGAGTCCAAAGTCTGTTCTATACATCTGTGTCTCTTTTTCTGTCTTGCATATAGGGTTATCATCATCATCTTTTTAAATTCCATATATATGTGTTAGTATACTGTATTGGTCTTTATCTTTCTGGCTTACTTCACTCTGTATAATGGGCTCCAGTTTCATCCATCTCATTAGAATTGATTCAAATGTATTCTTTTTAATGGCTGAGTAATATTCCATTGTGTGTAAGTACCACAGCTTTCTTATCCATTCGTCTGCTGATGGGCATCTAGGTTGCTTCCATGTCCTGGCATTGGGGTAGACGTGCCTCTTTCAGATCTGGTTTCCTCGGTGTGTATGCCCAGAAGTGGGATTGCTGGGTCATATGGCAGTTCTATTTCCAGTTTTTTAAGGAATCTCCACACTGTTCTCCATAGCGGCTGTACTAGTTTGCATTCCCACCAACAGTGTAAGAGGGTTCCCTTTTCTCCACACCCTCTCCAGCATTTATTGTTTGTAGACTTTTGGATAGCAGCCATTCTGACTGGCGTGTAATGGTACCTCATTGTGGTTTTGATTTGCATTTCTCTGATAATGAGTGATGTTGAGCATCTTTTCATGTGTTTGTTAGCCATCTGTATATCTTCTTTGGAGAAATGTCTGTTTAGATCTTTGGCCCATTTTTTGATTGGGTCATTTATTTTTCTGGAATTGAGCTGCAGGAGTTGCTTGTGTATTTTTGAGAGTAATCCTTTGTCCGTTTCTTCATTTGCTATAATTTTCTCCCATTCTGAAGGCTGTCTTTTCACCTTGCTTATAGTTTCCTTTGTTGTGCAAAAACTTTTAAGTTTAACTAGGTCCCATTTGTTTATTTTTGCTTGTATTTCCAATATTCTGGGAGGTGGGTCATAGAGAATCTTGCTGTGATTTATGTTGGAGAGTGTTTTGCCTATGTTCTCCTCTTGAGAGTGATTTTAGAGGCATAACTGACAGAACTTGGGGTTGGGAGTAAGGCGAAGGGAGGCGTCAAAAATACCCAGTTTCTTGCCTAAGTAGGAGGCAAGTGGCACACCAAAAGACGTACAGAGATGTCAAGGGATTTGTGACATGTAGAAATCTTAGTGGGTAAATGGATAGCTAGGTAGGAGATGGTAGAGAGTAGATTGATTGTTGGGTGTCTGCTTTATATCTCAGACTTAATATATGTCCAAAAGCTAACTCCTTTTGAACTTAGCCCCCAGCCCCACTCATATGGCAGCCCTACTCTTCCAGTTTTTGAAACCAAACATGTTGGAATCATCAGGCTCCTCGTTTCCCTTGAACATAGCAGATATGTTCCCCCCTCTAGGCCTTTGCCCTTCCTGTTCCCACTACCTGAAATATTCTTCTCCCAGTTAATGCCCCTTCACCTCCTTCAAGTCTTTGCTCAAATGTCACTTTCTCAGGCCTTCCCTGACCACTTTTTTTAAATTTGCACTGCAAAAAAGCCTCCCATTACCCTTTCCCTGTTCTATCATCCTCCATATTTTTGTTGTTGTTCAGTTGCTAAGCCATGTCCGACTCTTTGTGACCCCATGGACTGCAATATACCAGGCTTCCCCGTCCTTCACTGTTTCTTGGAGTTTGATCAAATTCATGTCCATTGAGTCAGTGATGCTATCTAACTATCTCATCTTCTGCCACCCCGTTCTTTTGCCTTCAATCTTTCCCAGCATCAGGGTCTTTTCCAACGAGTTGGCTCTTCACATCATGTGGCCAAAGTATTGGAGCTTCATCTATTGATTGTCAAAATATTTATGTATTCATTATTTATTTCATGCCTTATACCCCCTTCCACTAGACTATAAACTTCATAGGGAGTAGGGATTTTTATTTGTTTTTGTTCATTACTATAGCTTCACTGCCTAGAACTCTACCTGGCAAATAGCAAACAAAAAAATTTTGAGTGAGTGATTAAGTGTGAAAGTTGGAATGGGAGGGTGGAGAGACATGAGTGGAAAACACTGATTCCCAACCTTTTCAGGGAGTGTCCCTCATGGTACACCAGTTGACATATGAAATATCAAAATGTTTGGAAATTAAATAATAAAGTTATTTACATTGGAAATATGAGTTAGTGCTTTCTCAAGGTAGGACCTCAATAGATATTTGTTGAATGAATCAATGGTAATATTGTAATAGGTATTATGAAATTAGAAAGAGGGAGGGAGGAGGGGAAGAGGAAGGGAGGGAAAGAAAAAGAAAGAAAAGAGATTCTACACAGCAGTCAGAGATTTGAGTGTTCACAAAGTCCAATGAGCAGTCAGCACGTCAGAGTTACAACATATTGAACAGGAGCTTCCCTGGTGGCTCAGACCCTCTGCTTGCAAAACGGGAGAGCCCGGTTCGATGCCTGGGTCGGGAAGATCCCCTGGAGAAGGAAATGGCAACCCACTCCAGCACTCTTGCCTGGAAAATTCCATGGGTGGAGGAGCCTTGTAGGCTACAGTCCATGGGGTCACAGAGTCGGACATAACTGAGCAACTTCACTTTCAAACTGTGGGTTATATAAGCTTTGCATTTTAACCACAAGACCACTAGAGGGCATGCGATGTTAATTTTTTTTCCATTTATTTTTATTAGTTGGAGACTAATTACTTTACAATATTGTAGTGGTTTTTGTCATACCTTGACGTGAATCAGCCATGGATTTACACGTATTCCCCATCCTGATCCCCCCTCCCACCTCCCTCTCCACCTGATCCCTCTGGGTCTTCCCAGTGCACCAGGCCCGAGCACTTGTTTCATGCATCCAACCTGGGCTGGTGATCTGTTTCACCCTAGATAATTAAATCAAGAATGTTAAATCAAGAATGTTCTCTGCTTGATGAGATTCTATTAGCGTCATCCACATTTCTATTTATTGATCTGATGTTCATCTAAACTGTTTCATCCGCTCAGACTATTCTCTCAAGCTATTTTTTTCCATCATCCCAGTATCTGGTTCATAATAAGTCTTTAATAAGTGTGTGTATATATAATGAATATCTGGAATCAAGAAATTTTCACCTTGAAATTTGTGTTTTACTAATTACCTGTAGTCAGTATTTCCATTAAAAAACTATCTTTGAACATTCATAACTTAGCTGATGAATATAGCACCCATGGTCCTTGGTGCTTAAAGAATCCTTAAGCAAGAGGAGAGCAAGAGTCTGACTTGGAGTCTGCGTGCTTCATTAATGTAAGCAATGGTGTTAGACAAGATCAATGTTGTAGTGCCTGAGCTAGGAGTTGCTAAAGGCTCAGGTTGTCTTTACTCCCCACCTCTCTCCATTAGGAGGGGCTGGCGGTTGATGGAGGATGCAGGTCACTAGGGATGGCTTGTCTCCCACCCCACCTCCCAATTGTTAGTTTAACTTATGCAAATAGGGATTTCACTGCTTTTGAAAGTTGCTGCCTACAATGTGTTTACAAGCTGTAGGGTTGTTTGCGGTGAAGAAAGTTAAATAGATTTTAATTATCAACTGTTCCCATTGAAATTCTCTGAAAGGGTTTTGGGTGTGTGGATTTGCAGCTTTCTGAGCTGGATTATTATGGGACTATGGACTCCTTGTCCTGTTGTCATCTGATGGCTGAAGTCTCTGGAGTGCCCTTGATCCAGGCCTGTGAGCTAGGCCCTCAGTATTAGATCTTTTTCATTAGGTTATTTTCATTTCAAATAACCTGAGAAACAGAACCCACTTTTAATAAACTTTATTTTTTAAGAATAGTTTTTGATTTACAGAAAAGCTGAGCAGATAATACAGAGTCCCCATGTGCCTCATATCCAGTTTCTCCTATTATTAACATCTTACACAAATACAGTACATGTGTAAATTAATGAACCAATGTTGATATTTATAGTTTATTCTAACTTCCTTAGTTTTTACCTAATGTCCTTTTTCTGCCCTAGGAACCTATCCAGCATACTACATTACATTTAGTTATCATGTCTCCTTAGGCTCCTCTAGACTCTGACATTTTCTCAGGCTTTTTGTTTGTTTTTTGATGACCTGGGCAGTTTTGAGAAGTGCTAGCCATAATATTCAGTAGTATGAATTTTTCAGTCAATTTTATGTATTTTAATATCTTTTTCAGTCTATTTAATGGAATCATTTCAAATAGTCTGAGACATATAACCTTTCTTTATTGTTCTTCCCAGTACCTGTTTTTAATAAATATGAACAGTTCCTGAAGCTAGTTCTTGGTAGAGCAAGGCAAATATCTACAGCATTGGTGAATTTTTCTACAACAGTGTGCACTTTGAGTAAACCTTTCAATTTATTCTCCTTAGTCACCAAACCCATGCTGGTATTATCTTTTCCCAGAAAACTTAAATGAAAATTGAAGGTGCAAATCCAAAGTGTATATCTATAATTAATTGCTCTGACTTCGTATTTTTTCTAATGTCTGAACTGAATAATAGTTTTGCTATTTAAATATAAGATCCAAGAATTCTGTGGAAGAAAGAAAAGAGAAAGGAATGAGACAATGTGATTCTATAACTTTACCTTCATTTAATTTTCTACCCTAAACTGTCTTTAATATGAATTGTATTACCACCAAAATTCAACTTTCTTTTTTAAAGTGCATTTTCAAATATTTAATCCAACTACTCACACACATTCATATACAATTGATACCACTGAACTTAGTTGGAGTGCTAGTCAGCTACATTCACTTCCTACCTCATCTTTGCTAGAATTTGGTGGATTTTTCTTCTGAGAATCTTTGTTTTTCCATGCCTTTTATACATCATCTTTGGAATTTAGTTTAAAAAAAATGGCTCTTTAAACTCTTCTGGACACTGGGGGCAAATCAAGGTAAGGTATAAATTGAGAGGAACTGAAATCACTAATCTTGCCTGATATGCTTTAATATAACAGTAATTATAGATCATACAAGGTGGATTGAGTCAAGGGGTAACTATGGACTTTATTCCAGACAACTAACAAAACTTCTCTGAGAAATTAGTTTCCCTTAGGAGGTATCTTGAAGGTTGTTAAGTTCTTGTTAATGTCTTGACCAGGAATTCCTATCTGAATTTCCTGTAGGAGAAATACACACCTATGAAGAAGGTACCCCGATTAATTTGAGAGACTTCTGTTTGCCCTTCAAGGCTTATTTCGTATAAACAATATCAATGTTTATGAAAAATTTCTCAGAAATACATGCTAATTGTAAGAAATGTGGTGTGAATAGTTGGAATTCAAGCCTTTCTGCTTGAAATAAAATTAATTGTTGGGAGGAATAATACAAATTATGGAACTTTGGAAATAGTACGGGTAAAGAAGGGGTTTTTCTACCATATTAGATGATAACTTTGGAATAGGCTTCATGTTGAATTCAGGTTGTGGAGACTAAACAATTTATCTGTGTTAGTATTCAAGTGCATTTCTGTTTCTGATAAAGGTTGGTTTTGTCACATTCAATATCAGTGGCTAGTTAGAACATAGTGCCAGTAGGGTCAAGACCATGATTTTTGTCCTTGTACGAGCCAGTTTCCACTGATTCCAATGCTATTGGCTGCACCATGACCTTGGCTGGCTATCTCTTCAAAAGCATATCCTCAGTCTCAAGGGAGGCCAAGCTGGGAGATGCAGACCGAGAAGTATAAATCTTTACCACCTCTGAAAAAACAGCTCAAAGCTCCCTTTCTCTTAGTGCAGGGTCAGTTGCATCATTTGCACTGGTTTACCTCACTGTGTTGTTATGAGTACTCTAAAATGCAGAACTATGTCCATTGCCTTCTCTGTTTTATATTCTATTAGCTCAGGAAAGATTTTCATTCCATTGAGCACCAGACTGTGGGGTATATTTTTGGAAGCAAGTGTAGGTGTACCAGAGCCAAAAAAGGTTGGGAACAACTGTAGACAAACTGATCTCACTGTTTTTAGAGCTGCCAACTCTAGGCACAGAGCCCTTAAAGTGGACTATAAATGTAGAGTGGGTGGTTAAAAGAAAATCCGCTATGTGGGACTAATTTCTGGTTTCCCACAATCAGGTCCATGTATTTTGTGTGTGTGGAAAGAAGCAGGTGTGCATAAAGCTGATTTGTTTAGCTCTGTTAAGTTAAAATTGGGGTCTTAATGAGAGAAAAAAAATGTGAGTTAGATAATTAGGACAGTGAGTACTTTGGATTTTTTATAAATGCTTTTATTTAAAGTCATCATGATAACATATCTGTCAAGGAGGTGGGTAAGGTTGGAATCTTTTGATAAGTTGAAAAATTGAAGAAGAGATATCAAGGTCCTACCCCAGTTTCTATCATTGGAACAGGTAAGTCTCTAAGAGGACTTCCTAGATGTAACTATGAAATCAAATTGTGGAAGATTTCTGGGTTTTCAGTCTCCCTCTTTGACAGAGGAAATAATAGTATTATAAATAAACACAGAAGCTCTTGATCTGTTAAAGTCATTGAGTCAGTTCTCTCAAGAGGCAGCAACATGAACTGGCTGCAGGAATAGTGAACAGAGTGTTAGCAAAGGGAGCCCACAGAAGATCTGACAAGGTTTGGACATTAGGCATGGAAACATCTGATTATATAATATGTTAACCAGTCAAGGCTATAAGGACACAAGCTAGGATTTGTTAGTTCACTTTTCCTTCCCTAGATCATTCTACCCAGCAGACAGGAAGAGAAAGCTAATGTGTTCTAATAGTGACTTCAGGACTGTCTTAAAGATCCAAGTACAGGTGTACTCCAATTTAAGAAGACACAGGAAATTTTTTAAAAAATGCATGTTGAATAAATAAAAAATAAAAAAAATAAAAATAAAAAATGCATGTTGCCAAATGGATAGATAAAAGGGTTGGATAGAGAATTCATTTTATAGAAGGAGCCTTCACTATGACAGGATTCACCCACTAAGTTCCTTAAATTAACTTCTCAGGTGAATTCAAGATTTGATTTGCAAAGAGTCAATTATCACAAAACTTTTTAGGAATGTGTCTGCTACAAGCTTTACTTTAGTAATACTACTTACAAAATATGTGTATTTTGCAACATAGTCTGTATGCCAACATAAAGAACAGATCTCGGAAATTTTATTTTCCTGATTTTTCATAGTACCATATGACCTATGTAGATTTACAGGTAGATCAAAGCATCAAAGCATGAAAGGATTATGAGTACTGTCTGGGCCTTCCCTGGTGGCTCAATGGTAAAGAATCCGCCTGCAAATGCAGGCGGGTTTAATCCCTGGGTCAGGAAGATCCTCTGGAGAAGGAAACGGCAACCCACTCCAGTGTTCTTGCTGGGAAATCCCATGGAAAGAGAAGCCTGGTGGGCTACCATCCATGGGATCGCAACAGTCGGACAGGACTTAGTGACTAAAACCACCACCATGAGTACTATCTTAAACAGAGGGAGAGACACAATGGTACCAAGAGAGGATTATTAGATTTAGGTGGGCAAGAGATACAAAAAAAGGAAAAAAAAAACACTGAAATTTTTTGGCTATTTCCGGGTTCTTTTTTATTATTTATTTATTTAGCTGCATCAGGTCTTAGTTGCAGCATATAGGTTATTTAGTTGCAGCATGTGAGGTCTAGTTCCCCAACCAGGGATCAAACATGGGCCTGCTGCATTGGGAGAATGGAGTCTTAGCCACTGAACCACCAGGGAAGTCCTAAACTTTTCTGATTTCTGGGAAGCCACCTTTCTTTCCATCTCTGTTATACCTCTCACCTCTCATCAGTTGAACTTTTCTCTCCTGCTGATCTCCTATAACCATTTCAACTCATAAACATAGAAATTATCCATAAGGGTACAGATAGCACCGTTTGATGGTGAAACAGCAATAGAAGCACCAGTGACATACCTCAGATGAATAAGAGGTTTGATCAGCTAGTACTGGAAATAAGGGGAAATGTACCTTATTTGAAAGTAAGAATGCAACTTTGTTAAGCACAACCCTGAATCATACAGGCTATTGGCTTGGATGGGGTGCCCTTAAATGCCAAATGCCAGAAAAACTGCCCTTGCCCTGAATGGCCAACTACCATGGAAATTTGCAGAGATCCCAACAGCTGCAGCACTTTAGAAAATGGACAAAATTATAAAAACATATTTCAGAACTTCTAGCAAATTGCAGTCAAATACCCAAAATATATGAAGTAAATTTCTAAAGGGTATCTTCCCACACCCAAAAAGACATCAGCTGTTTTCTTCATCCTGTCATGTAATAATCAGCATATATCAAGTTCTGAAACTACCATCTCTAGCTCTACTAGGACAAGCCTCTTGAAAATGTATTAATATACTTCAAGAATCATAACTTATTTCCATTACATTAGATCTTCTTTAATTTCCCTCAAACATGTTTTTGTAGTTTTCAGTATACATTTTGAAAAATACATTTTTCTTGTACTTCTTTTGTTAAATGTATTCCTGGATATTTATTGTTTTTGATGCTATAATATATAAGTTGTTGTTGTTGAGTCACTAAATCATGTCCGATTTTGTGACACCATGAACTGCAGTACTCTAGGTTTCTCTGTCCATCACTATATGCCTGAATTTGCTTGAACTCAAGTCCATTGAATCAGTAATGCCATCCAACCATCTCATCCTCTGTTACCCCCTCTCCTCTTGCCCTCAATTATTCTCAGCATAAGGGTCTTTTTCAATGAGTCAGCTCTTCACATCAGGTGGCCAAATTATAAGTATAATTTTCTTAATTCCACTTTTGTATTGCTCATTTCTTTGGTATAGAGATACAATTGATTTTTGTATTTCAATCTTGTATCCTGCAATCTTGTTAAAGCTCATTATTACTTCTAATAGTTTTTAGAAGAACCCTTAGGATTTTCTCTATTTGAGATAATGTCATAGTAATCTCATAAAGAGAGAGAGAGTCCATCCTAAAGGAAATCAGTCCTGAATATTCATTGGAAGGACTGATGCTGAAGCTGAAACTCCAGTACTTTGGCCACCTGATGTGAAGAACTGACTCATTTGAAAAGACCCTGATGCTAGGAAAGATTGAAGGTAGGAGGAGAAGGGGAAGACAGAGGATGAGATGGTTAGATGGCATCACCAACTCAATGGACATGAGCTTGGGTAAACTCCAGGAGTTGGTGATGGACAGGGAGACCTGGTGTGCTGCAGTCCATGGGGTCACAAAGGGTCAGACACGACTGAGTGACTGAATTGAACTGAATCTCATAAAATAAGTAGAGAAGTATTCCCTCTGCTTCTGTTTTCTGGAAGACATTACAGGTAATTGGTATTATTTATTCCTTAAATATTTGGTAGAATTCACTGGTGAACCCATCTGGGCCTGGGCTTTTTTACAAAAATTTACTTGATGATCCTAAAATTCATATGGAATTGCAAGAGACCCAAAATAGTCAAAACAATTCTTAAAAAGAACACAGTTGGAGGACTCAACATTTCCTAATTTGAAAACTTATTACAAAACTGCAGTTATCAAAACAGTCTGTTACTGGCATAAGGAAAGGCATATAGGTCAAAGGATAGAATTGAAAGTTGAGAAATAAACCCATATATCCATGGTCAGTTTTAGACAAGGATACCAAGACCATTCGATAAGGAAAAAATAGTCCCTTCAGCAAATGGTTCTGTAATAACTGGGTAACCACATGCAAAAGAATAAATTTGGAGCTTTATCTCATACTATATAAAATATTAACTTGTAAAAGATCAGAGAGCTAAATGTAAAAGATAAAAATCTTTGAAGAAAACTTAGGAGTAAATCTTCATGACTTTGGGTTAGACAGTGGCTTCTTAGATACAATACTAAAAGCACAAGTGACAAAAGAAAAAATGAATTGGACTTCATTAAAGTTAAAAACATTTGTGCTGCAAGTGATACCTGTAAATAAGTAGAAAGACAACCTATAGGATGTGAAAAAATATTTGCAAATCTGATAAGAATCTGACCAGAATATACAAAAACTCTTACAACTTAGCAATACCAATAGAAAAACCAATAACTCAAATGAAAAATGTGCAAAAGATTTGAATAGACAATTCTTCAAAGATGTATAAATGGCCAATAAAGACAAATTTTTCAACATCATTAGTCGTTGTTTAGTCGACTCTGGCAATCCCATGAACTGTAGCCCACCAGGCTCCTCTTTCCATGGGATTTCCCAGGCAAGAATACTGGAGTAGGTTGCCATTTCCTTCACCAGAGGATCTTCTCAACCCAGGGATTGAACCCACCTCTTCTGCATTGGCAGGCAGATTCTGTACCACTGAGCCACCAGCGAAGCCCCCATTAGTCATTAGGGAAATGCAAATCAAATCTGCAATGAGATACCACTGCATACCCACTAGGATGACTGTCCTTAAGAAGATAGACAATATGAAGTATTCAAGAGGATATAAAGAAATTGGAGCCCTTATACATTGCCAGTGGGACTATAAAATGGTACAGTCACTTTGGAAAATAGTTTGGCAGTTCCTTATAGTTAAACATAGAGTTAAAACATATGACCCAGAACTTCTACTCCTAGGTATATACCAAAGAGAATTGAAAATGTATCTCCATATAATAACTTGTATGCTAATGTTCATTGCAGTATTATTCACTATAGCTAAAAGGTAGGAAAAGATCAAATGTCCATTAACTAATTGATAAATGCAAAATGAGGTAAATCCATACAGTGAGTATTGTTTGACCCATAAACAAAAAGAAAGGAAGTACTGATGGAGGCTGCAATGTGGATGAACCTTGAAAACATGCTAAGTTAAAGAAGCTAGTCACAAAGACCACATATTGTATCTTCCATTTGTATGAAATATTCAGAGTAGGTACATCTATAGAGACAGAGTGTAGATTAGTGGTTGCCAGGGCCCAGGAGCTTTCAAGAAAAATGAGGAGTAGTGACTGCTAATGAGCATAGAATTTCTTCTTAGTGTGATAAAAATGTTCCAAAATTGATTGTGGTGATGGGTACACAATTTTGTGAACATACTAAAAACCATTGGATGGGTAAATTGTACAGCATGTGATTTATTGCTCACTGAAGTTATTTTTTTAAAGAAGAGGAAGAAGCAGAATTTGTGGGGCTTATAGTAGACTTGTTATATATTTTAGTGACCAGAAAATAATTTTTTTTCTGAAAAATCAGCATTCTATTTTTCTGTTCAATGGAAAAATGGATAAGGAAACTGAGGGATTAACTCAGAGATTCCTGGGACTCAGATTCTGATCACTGTTTACTTCTTTAAATAATATAGATTTTATATAGCAATCCACAGTTGAAACAACCTATCTGCAGTACAAACTTTCTATTGGGGATACTTTTCACATGGAATAGAGATCAGATCCATTAGTTATGCTTTATATTATAAAACACAAGTCCAGACACTCCCCGGGATGGCTTTAACAGTCTGGCCTTAGACTACCTTTCTTTTCAACCCTTATCACCTACCACTCCCTGCTCTAGACAGTTCTTTTTTTCACAACTCCTCAGTGCCTTCTGATGTGCTTCTGCTGTCTAGAATGCCCTAAACACCTCTTCTCTTCCTGGAAAACTACTTCTTCAAGATACAGCTTAATTGTTGCCTTCCTGGAGTTCTTCCTGACTCCCATAGATAGAATTAATTGCTCTTGCCTCTATTTTAATGGTATTTGTTTTTGCTTCTAACATATCATGTTATAATTAGTTTAGCAATCTTTGACAGCTAAGCTTTCAATAATAGAAACCAGTGTTTACTTCTGTATCCACTGAATGTACCAAGTATATGCCTGGTCCATAGTAAGAAAATAAATAATGATGGATAGGTAGATAGATGGATCAAGAGATAGATAAATTGAATCAGCTTGCTGGCTGGGGTCTAGAAAAGGAAGCATAACACTCTTCCCCTACCCAGCTTCTTGATTATCAGCAATAGGTATTACCTGAGTCTCTCTGAAATGTCTAGTATCATGGAAGAACCAAATATAATTATATATATATAAATCATGGTCCCTGACCTTAAGAATCTTATGTAATTGAACAGAAAACATTTAGATGTGTGATATAGCTAGAAAGCAACATGAAATAGCATATAATAGAATGTTCAACAATTTAAAGCAGATTATAATTGCTATCAGATTTCAGTGAAAAGGAAACTATATTTTGTTCCTACTCTAAGGTATTAGGGCTACATGCCACAGCATTTCAGGCAACTGATGGCCTTAGAAGTACCCTCTATGTAGATTTCCAAAATGGCTTCAGGAAACTAACAGCTACCAGTATCATGGTGAGCAAGCAGTAAACTGCACAAATAATCCCCAGGCTGGCCTGTCAAGGGAAAACTGAGTCACGGCTCCTTGAAGCATCTTTTTAAGCTTTTAGGCTCTCTTCCACATAGTAAGAATCCCTGTCCCTTTACCCCTTTTAGAGAACTTTCATAAAAAATCCACCTATTCCTAAATATTTATAATGCTATGTTAGTTTCCTGTTGCTCTTCTAACACTGTCACTCATTAAGTGGCTTAAAACAACAGAAATTTATTCCCTTATAGTTCTGATTATCAGAAGTCCAAAATGAGTCTTACAAGGCCAAAATCAACATGTCAGCAGGGCCATGTCCCCTCTGGAGGCCATAGCTTTGACTATACGGACCTTTGTCAGCAAAGTGATGTCTGCTTTTTAATACAGTATCTAGGTTTGTCATAATTTTTCTTCCAAGGAACTAGCATCTTTTAATTTCATAGCTGTAATCACCATCCACAGTGATTTTGGAGCCCAAGAAAATAAAATCTGTCATTGTTTCCACTTTTTCCCTATTTGCCATGAAATGATGGGACCAGATGTTATGATCTTCGTTTTTTGAATGTTGAATTTTAAGCCAGCTTTTTCACTCTCCTCTTTTACCTTCATCAAGAGACTTTTTAGTTCCTCTTCGCTTTCTGCCATTAGAGTGGTATCATCTGCATGAGGTTGTTGTTATTTCTCCCAGAAATTTTGATTCCAACTTATGATTCATCCAGCCCAACGTATGTATGTGCGTGTGTGTTAGTAGCTCAGTCATGTCCAACTCTTTGCAACCCCATGGACTGCAGTCCACCAGGCTTCTCTGTCCATGAAGTTCTCCAGGAAAGAATACTGGAATGGGTAGCCATTCCCATCACCGGGGATATTCCTGACCCAGGGATTGAACCCAGGTCTCTAGCATTGCAGGCAGATTCTTTACCATCTGAGCCACCAGGAAAGCCCAGTCCAACATGTAGTCAGACACAATTCAGCAAACAGTTGTTGAACTCCTACTATGAGCTGATACCTTGCTAGTTATTCAAGATAAAGATGGGACTAAGGCAGTCCTGACTCTGAGGAGAAATAGTGAGGAGCTTCATGTGCCCAGGCTGGCTAAAAAAATCTGATTGGTGGAGATGCCATGTCCCAATCCACAGGCACCTTTGAGGGGAGCAGGTTAATGGATGCCCCATCCAGTAAGAACCCTGAGGGTCATCTATCACCACTATCGTCATCATCCCCAGTCAACACTCCACCTTCACCTTCCTATCTGCTATTGAAATTCCCTCTCCAGCATCACTGGCTAGCATTCCCCAGACTCATAGTTTGAAGTGAAGTCGCTCAGATGTGTCCGACTCTTTGCGACCCCATGGACTGTAGCCTACCAGGGGGGTTTTCCAGGCAAGAGTACTGGAGTGGGTTGCTATTTCCTTCTCCAGGAGAGCTTCCCGACCCAAGGATTGAACCCTGGTCTCCCGCATTCTAGGCAGACGTTTTACCATCTGAGCCACCAGGGAAGTCATAGTTTACACACAAGCGAAAACAAAGACACTAAGCTCAACAGGGATGGGGCGAGGCACTGTGTTCAAAGCAGGCTTTGTTGAAGTATTAAGTCTGTTGTGATACTTGAGCTGCGTGTTCAAAGGCAAGAAAGTGTAAGCCAGGCAGATACAAGAGAAAAGGATAAGGAAAAGGGAACTGAATATGCAAAGGTAGGAAGGCATGAAAGAATAAAATCTGTAAGAGAATTGTTAAGAGTTAAGTATGGCTGAGGCAGAGAGTTTGTATGGGCCAGTGGCAAGAGGTAAGGCTGGGAACTTAGATGAGGCCAGATCCTTAAGGACCTTGTGTACTGTACTGAAGTGTTTGGGCTTTATCCTGAAGGCAGTGGGGAGCCAGAAAAGATCATTAAGCAGGGAAGTGACACAATCAGATATTTCTTTTACAAAAATAACCCTGGCTGCAGTGTGGAAGATTAAATCCAGGGGATAAGAGTAGAGGCAGGAAGATGGGTTAGAAGGCTGGTGTAGTCAGCCAGGAGGGCAATAATGAGGGCAGAGGAAACAGGAAGGAGGAGCCAGAGGAGGATTTATGGAATAGAATCATCAGAGAGAGGAAGACAGAATAATAAAAACTAACAGTAAGGTTTGAAAAATTGTAGAATTACAGGAGGTAAACAGGGTTTCAGGGATGATGATGAATTCATTTTTCCGGATGGCTTCTCTGCTATGGAGTACCTGAGAGGTAGAAAGACAGCTGGTAAGCAGTTAGTTCTAAGAGTCTGGAGTGCAGCTGAGTGATCCGGCTCTGAACAAGAATGGCATGTGAAAGCAACAGTCCTTAATTCAACAAATGTTTATTGAGTACCTAAATATCTTATACACTACCAGAGGTTCCTGAGTTTCCTGGAGTTACAAAGATGAATAAGACAGTCTCTGCCTTCCAAGATCCCTGCCTCTTTGGGAAAATAGATGTAGAAACAATGATAAGACAGCAATAGAGGTCTGCACAAAATGTTGTTTTGGGAGTATAGACAAGAAGCACCTAACCTGAGGGAAAAGAGGGAAGGCCTCCTAGATGAATTTCTATCTCAGCTGAATCTTAAAAAACAGGAGTTCAGTTCAGACACTCAGTTGTGTCCAACTCTTTGTGACCCCATGGACTGCAGCACACCAGGCTTCCCTGTCCATCACCAACTCTCGCAGCTTGCTCAAACTCATATCCATCAAGTCAGTGATGCCATCCAACCCTCTCATCCTCTGTCATCCCCTTCTCCTCCTGCCTTCAATCTTTCCCAGCATCAGGGGCTTTTCTAAAGAGTCAGCTCTTCACAATAGGTGGCCAAAGTATTGGAGTTTCAGCTTCAGCATCAGTCCTTCCAATGAATATTCAGGACTGATTTCCTTTAGGATGGACTGGTTGGATCTCCTTTCAGTCCAAGGGACTCTCAAGAGTCTTCTCCAACACCACAGTTCAAAAGCATTAATTCTTCAGTGCTCAGCCTTCTTTATGGTCCAACTCACATCCATACATGACTACTGGAAAAACCATAGCTTTGATTATACGGACCTTTGTTGGCAAAGTAATGTCTCTGCTTGTTAATATGCTGTCTAGGTTGGTCATAGTTTTTCTTCCAAGGAGCAAGCATCTTTTAATTTCATGGCTGCAGTCCCTATCTGCAGTGATTTTGGAACCCAAGAAAATAAAGTCTGTCACTGTTTCCATTGTTTACCCAACTGTTTGCCATGACATGATGGGACCGGATGCCATAATCTTCATTTTTTGAATGTTGAGTGTTAAGTCAGCTTTTTTACTCTCTCTTTCACTTTCATCAAGAGAATCTTTAGTTCTTCTTCACTTTCTGCCATAAGGGTGGTGTCATCTGCGTATCTGAGGTTATTGATATTTCTCCCAGCAATCTTGATTCCAGCTTGTGCTTCATCCAGCCCAGCATTTCACATGATGTACTCTGCATAGAAGTTAAATAAGCAGGGTGACAATATACAGTCATGACATACTCCTTTTCCTATTTGGAACCAGTCTGTTGTTCCATGTCCAGTTCTAACTGTTGCTTCTTGACCTGCATACAGATTTCTCAGGAGGCAGGTCAGGTGGTCTGGTATTCCCATCTCTTTCAGAATTTTCCACAGTTTATTGTGATCCACACAGTCAAAGGCATAGTAAATAAAGCAGAAGTAGATGTTTTTCTGGAACTCTCTTGCTTTTTCTGTGATCTAAAGGATGTTGGCAATTTGATCTCTGGTTCCTCTGCCTTTTCTAAATCCAGCCTGAACATCTGGAGTTCTCGGTTCACATACTGTTGAAGCCTGGCTTGAAAATTTTTGAACATTACTTTGCTAGCATGTGAGATCAGTGTAATTGTGCAGTAGTTTGAACATTCTTTGGCATTACATTTCTGTGGGATTGGAATGAAAACTGAACTTTTCCAATCCTGTGGCCACTGCTGAGTTTTCCAAATTTGCTGGCATATTGAGTGCAGCACTTTCACAGCATCATCTTTTAGGATTTGGAATTGCTCAACTGAAATTCCATCACCTCTGCTAGCTTTGTTCATAGTGATGCTTGCTAAGTCCCACTTGATTTCACATTCCAGGATGTCTGGCTGTAGGTAAGTGATGACACCATCATGGTTATCTGGATCATGAAGATCTTTTTTTGTATAGTTCTTCCATGTATTCTTGCACCTCTTAATATCTTCTGCTTCTGTTAGGTCCATACCATTTCTGTCCTTTACTGTGCCCATCTTTGCATGAAATGTTCCCTTGGTAGCTCTATTTTTCTTGAAGAGATCTCTAGTCTTTTCCATTCTATTGTTTTCCTCTATTTCTTTGCATTGATCACTGAGGAAGGCTTCTTATCTCTCCTTGCTATTCTTTGGAACTCTGCATTCAGATGGGTTTATCTTTCCTTTTCTCCTTTGCTAAAACAGGAGTTTACCATACAAAAATAGAGAGGGAAGGTGCCAGCAAAGGGTACAGCAAAAGCAAAGTCAGGGAGGCTGGGGAAACATGCAGTGTAGCATTTCAGTATTGCTAGAGTACAAAACATCAGAGATGAAACTAGAGTACATAAGCGCTGGGTTATGGAAGCCCTTATCTGCCATGTTCAGGTAGTTTGAGCCATCAGCAATGGGGAACCAGTGAAGTTCTAAGAAGAATGACATGGTCACAACTGCATACAAATAGGTGACTCTGATGGTTGTGTTTCTTCTCCTATAACACAAACTCCATGAGGACAAGAATTTTTGTCTCAGTGCCTAGAACAGAGAGCACCTAGCTGACACTCAATAGATATTTGTTAAATGAGGGAATTAACACAGAGCATCAGTGTGAGATATGATCAAACTAGACGGCATATTAAAAAGCAGACATTACTTTGCCGACAAAGGTCCATCTAGTCGAAACTATGGTTTTTCCAGTAGTCATGTATGGATGTGACAGTTGGACTATAAAGAAAGCTGAGGGCTGAAGAATTATGCTTTTGAACTGTGGTATTGGAGAAGACTCTTGAGAGTCCCTTGGACTGCAAGGAGATCCAACCAGTTCATCCTAAAGGAAATCAGTCCTGAATATTCTTTGGAAGGACTGATGCTGAAGCTGAAACTCCAATACTTTGGCCACCTAATGTGAAGAACTGACTCAGTGGAAAAGCCCCTGATGCTGGGAAAGATTGAAGGCGGGAAGAGAAGGGGACAACAGAATGAGAGGGTTGGATGGCATCACCAACTCAATGGACATTGAGTTTGAGCAAGCTGTGGGAATTGGAGATGGACAAGGAAGCCTGGCGTGCTGCAGTCCATGGGGTCGCAAAGAGTTGGACATGACTGAGCAACTGAACTGAACCAAACTGATCAGTGTGAGAGACCAAGATTAAAGGCAGAGAGGTTGTAACAATAATCCAGAGTGTAAATGATGAAGATCTGGTCTGAGTTTGGCAGTGGGAGATGCAAAGAAGGTACTAGAGTCAAGAACTATGTATTAAGCTTTGTTCTAGGTAGATGGTGGCACCTGCAATGATTTTATCCTCCTTTCAATTTAATATACTGACAATCTGCTGTGTCCTGAATACTTCTAGATGCCAAGAATTCAAAGATAATTAAGATATATGCCCTGCTCCTAGGAATCTTTTAGTTTAGTGGGGTGGACAGACCAAATTGTGAAAAGACAGATGTGATATAATGTATGTATTATGTGTTTGTTCTATGATAGAGTTCTGGACAGGTGGGAGCACCATGTGGAAATGGCTAACCTACTTGAGGAAAGGCTTCATGGTCATGACATTTGAGTTGGTTGTCAGACATTGAAAAGGGTGTTGCCAGGCAGAGCAGGGAGACTGTGGAATTCAGCGTGAAGAATACGTGCAGGTATATAGAAGTATGAAAGGATCTGGTCATGTTCTAGGATGAATGAGAAGCTGGCTGTGGCTCCACTACAGGGATGGCAAATAAGTTTACCTCATGTGCTAACTGCATTTGATTAGCAGTAGCTCCCAACCAAGGTATCACTGTCTACCTATCACTGTCAAAGCTAGAAATACAAGCCTCCGTTATCCCCACGTCTTGCTGATTCTACTTCCTAAATGGTTTTTGACTCCAACCCTTTCTTTGTACCTTCCACTGACAGTCTCAGGCTAGGCTTTCATTTATGAAAGGGTTGTATTAAGAAAGATTCTGACACCTTGTCTGGGGTTAATGGGAAAGAGTAACATGATCAATTGGCAATGTCTGCCATGGGTATTAAAAAGAGGAATAGCAAGTGTGCATGTCACATCCCTGGGCTAGAGGGTATGAAGCTGGAAATGGCAGGAAATGATACCTTAAGAGTACAGTTTCAAGACTTGAGATTGAAGCATTATGAGCTAGAGGTATTCAGTTGATAAGTAGATAGAGAGCTCAGAAGATAGGTAGATTTTTGGAATTATCAGTGAACAGAGCAGAGGTGGATAAGCTTTTCCTGTAATGGTCCAAATAGTAAATATTTTATACTTTGTAGGCCACAAGGTGTCTGTTGTACCTATTCAACTTTGTGGCTTTAGTTTCAGAGCTACCATAGACAATATTTAAATGAATGGGTATACTGTGTTCTGATAAAACTTTATTAACAAAAACACATCAGGCTGGGTTTGGCCTGTGGACTATAATGTAGATGATATACAGCATACAGTCACAAGATGTAATAGTTAGCACCAGACAAGATGGGTTTCAGTCCCAGCTCTGCATACTAACTTTGTGACTTTGAACAAGTCAGTTAAATTTTCTTGACTGTTTCTCCCTCCATAAAGTGGAACTTCATGCTAGCACCAGCTTTACTTACTTCCTGTGAGAAATAACTGAGCTATTCCATATAAGCACTAATACAGTACCTGGCACATAGTAAATGCACAATAAATGTTTGCAATTATTCATAGCATTATTACTATCAGGATTGTTCATATTGTTAGAGATTTCAGTTAAAATCACAAGAATGGATAAGATCACTGAGAAAAAGTAGGTTGTGCAGAAGTGAAAAGAGAGCATCAACATTTAAGGGGCAGAGAGGAAGAAGACAGAGAAGGAACTGATAGTATTGTAGAAGGAGCCTCAGAAAGAAGTAGTGTACAGGAATCTAAGGAAGGATACTGTTTTAAGAAAAGGATGAGAGGCAAAAGTCATCCATCCACATAGAAAATTGGGTAAAGGATTGAAAAAGCAGTCATCAAAAGACATATAAAAAGACAATAAACATATAAAAAGATGTTCATCTTCACTGATAATCAAAGACATGAAAGCAAAATCATGCATTTTTCTTGTTCATCTATGATATTGGCAAAGATTTAAAAGATGGAACAGTGTTACCAAGGCTACAAGGAAACAGGCATTCTTGTGTACTTGCTGGTGAGAATGTAAGTTCTTCTGGACTTCCCAAAGAACAGTTTAGCAGTATGTATCAAAATAAAAATAAACATATTCTATGAGACAACAATCTTACTTCTGGGAATTTACCCCAAAGAGGATAGAAAATTGCACAAATGGATTTTTAAAATACATGTAGCGACATTGTTCCCAGCATCATGATAGCAGAGACAACCTAAAATATTCAACAGTAGGAAAATTATTATGGCAGATACAAACAACAAAATAGTATTCAGCCTTTAAAAATTATAACATGGCTCTATACTTATTGACATGGAAATATCCATAGAATATGTCCATGACATATTATGGAAGGTTATAAAGCAGCAGTGTAACATTTTCTTCATTAAATAAACCTTTGCTTCCTAGCAAACAGTGGTTTTGTTTTTTTTCCCCCGGAAGTGAGATTTCAGGTCATTGTACTTTTTGTTAAAGTTTGCATAGTTGAGCATGTTTTACTGAGCATGTGTCATTTATAGAAACAGTAACAAGTATTGTGCTGATAAATCAGATCTCTGAAAAAGAAATAAAGCCCTAAATTTATAGTATTTGATAATTTCGATTATATAAATAATCCCAAGGGCTTCCAAAATTCCTGAATATTGGATACTCAGATCTCCCTAGCTGGCTTTAACACAACACTGGCAATAACTATTTCAAACAAAAGAAAGAATCAGGGTATGTTTACCAGTGTCAGGTGCTGATCAAGTAAGATGAATATTAAAGGTTACTTGTCACTGGTAAACCTGGTAAAAGGAGTTTAAGTGGAACAGACAGTTGCAAAGTAAATGGGAAAGAAGGAAGTGGAGAAAGCAAGCAATTTTGTAGAAAACCAAAGGAAAGAAATAGTCACTTGAGGAAGAGTCAAGGAAAGTTTAATTGGGCAGGGTGAGGGGATGTTTGGGAAGAAAGACCAAACAGAGGAAAAGTAAGAACTTTTTTCATTTCTTACTTTGAATAACCTTTAGAGTTCACAGCATGTACACGAATGTTCTTGAATGAACCCCTAGAACTTGGTGTTATTATCATCCCATTGTATGTACAGGGAATCTGAGATTCAGCATGGAGAAGTGGCTTGCCCCAGGTGTCACAGACAGTGAGCCATATTCGTGTGTGCCTGTTGGATGCCACCCACTGGTTAAGCCCTGAAAATACCAAGATGGAGAAAATGTGTCCACTAGCACGTCTACCCCAAGCCTTCTTCAACCTGGGTCTTCTCTTTCGTAATTTTAGATTCTTTTTCTGCTTGTCTTAGATAGGTCATGAAACTGGATATGGACTATTTGTTCCTGCTTGGGAGAAGAGAAGAAAGTGTAGAATGGGAGGGCAAAGGGTTATTAAGTGACTATGAAGTTGAGTCTGTTGAGGACTGAGAAGGATCTGTGGAATTGGTAATCAAACGATCATTGGTATAATTTTCAGTGCTGTTAAAAGAGCAGACTGAAGAGCAAATGAACATTGAAAAATAAGGCTATAGAGAAAAAGACAGGTTTAGAGAGAGAGAAGGGAAGCTATAGATGAGGTTTAGTAAAATATGGATAATTTTTAAAGCACTGCTCACACTATCCCAAATTTGGCCAGTGAGAGCCCCTTCAAGCCAGCTCTTATGTGTTTTATACATGATCCCATCAGTTCTCTAGTGCATCTTTGCTTTCTGGTATACAATGTTCCCACAGTTTACACTGAGCTCTCCCTGCCCCAGGTCTGGAATCAGCCACTTCTCTCAGGAGCTCTGGTTCCTGTTAATAGGAAATGGTATTTCAGTACCACAAGCTAGTTACTAGGTATGCTCAGTGCTACTGATGTGCATTGCTTTTAGGCCTTTTCTGTAGACTGGGCTAAGAAGTGTATTTTTTAGAAATAGTGAAAGTATTAATGGAATTGGATTATAGCAGTAAAATAATGATGATAATAATAATCTATTACCCCATAGCAATACTTGGACAAAGTTATATAATATTTTACTAACTGAAAGGTGAAGGGGGAGAAAGATCTTCCAGAAGAATACTAGCTAATAAATGTAGAAGGAAGATAAAATAGAAAACACTGTTTTGCAGCCCCCAGTTTAATAATTGATTTTGGCAAAGATCATCAAACCATTGGGTAAAAAGTTCTTGGGGAACAGGATATTCACTCAGTCTCAAATTATCACTCCATAGATTCCTTGATAATTACAAAGGGGGAAATGTACATTTACAATGGGAAAATCTGGCAGTCACTAGGTTAAACAAGTGATTAAACCCAGCATTGTCAATACCAGGACAACCTGACATTGTGCCTCCTGATGTGATGTAATAAGAAGTACAGAACACCATTTATGAAATATCCTTGCCAAAAATGTTTAACCTGGAATCTAAATATGAAGAAATACTTAGACAAACCCAGAATGTGGGACATTCAATAAGTCAACTGGTCTGGACTCTTCAAAAAGCCATTATGAAAAACAAAAGAAGGTAGATGCATTGTTCTAGATTAAAAGAGAACAATGAGCTCTAACAATAAAAGGCAGTCTGTCAACCTTGAATGGAGTCTGAACTGAGGGGATAGTGGGTCACAAACAGCTGTGAAAGATGTTTTTGGAATAATTTGGTAAATTTGATTATGGAATATACTTTAGATGACATTATATTAAATTAATGTTGATTTTTTTTCTTGGGTGTGATAATTTCAAAATTATTCTCTTTTACTCTAGAACAATTCATCTAACTTCTTTTGTTTCTCATAATAATGGCTTTTTGAAGAGGCCAGTTGACTTATTGACTGTCCCATGCATGCTGAAGTATTTGGGAGTGAAGTATCTTCTTATTTGTGTCTTACTTTCAGATGGCTCAGCAAAGTAGGAAAGAGAAAGGGAGAGATAGCATGCACACACATAGGTACATGTGTGTGCATGTGCTTGCATGTTTTGTTTAGACAGAGAACAAATGTAGAAATTAGAAGCAATTTGTTAATCTAGCTGAAAGATACATGACTACTCATTGTCCTATCCTTTCAACTGTTTTGTAGGTTTGAAAGTTTTTGAAATAAAGAATTAAACACTCTTTTTTAAAATTGAAAATATATGGTGAAATTGAACAAGTGGTGTTGGGACAATTGGATCCACAGATATAAGAAGATGACATTAAACTCTTACCTCATACTATATATAAAATTATTTCAAAGTGAATGAAACCTAAATGTAAGAGCTAAAACTATAAAACTTTTAGAATAAAATAGAAAATCTTTGAGACTTTGGTAAGGCAACAACAAAAGTGTGATTCATAAAACAAAAACATGATAAACTGGACTTCATCAAAATTAAAAGCTTCAAAAGACACCATTATAATAATGAAAAGACAAGTCATAAATTGGGAAAAATATCTGCAAATTACATATCTGATAAAGGCCTCATATCTGTAAAGGTCTTTGTATAATATACAAAGAACTCTTATAATTCAGTAAGACAGACAACCCAATTTTAAAATGGGCAAAAGATTAGAATAGACATTTTACCAAAAATATATATATGAACAGTTAATAAACACATGAGAAGATGCTCAATATCACTAATCAATAGGGAAGTACAAATTAGAATCATAATGGGATACTACTAAACATCCACAAGAATGACTATAACAAAAATACAGACAGTAAATGTTGAGAAATAGGCAACCTCATACATTGCTGGTGGGAATGTAGAGTGGTGCAGACACTTTGGGGAACATTTTAATACTTTCTTAAGAAGTTAAATATAAATTTATCATATATCCCAGCAGTTCCACTCCTGGTAGAAATAAAAACATGTATCTACACAAAAACATGTGACTGTTCATCTATTCTGTTCTATTCTGTTTGGTTATTAATAATAACCAAAAAGTGAAAAAAAACTCAAATGTTCATCAACTAGTGCATGGATAAACAAAATGTGGTATATCTGTATAACAATAATATTCAGGGATTTTAAAAGTAATGAAAGACTGATACCTGCTGCAGTGTGAATGAACCTCAAAAACATGCTTAGCAATCATGCTCACAAGACATTTATCCAGTTGAGTTGAAAACTTAATGTCCATATAAAAACATGCACACAGTTTTTTTTAATAGCAACTTTATTCATAACTGCCAAAATCTAGAGGCAACCAAGAAGTCCATCAATAGATAAATGGATGAGCAAACTCTTACATCCTTACAATGGAATATTATCAGCAAGGAAAAATGAGCTAACCTGTATTGTAGAATTGAAATTAGCTAAGAGTAGAACTTAAATATGCTCACAAAAAGATAATGATAAATAAATATGTGAGATGCTGTATGTATTAATTAGGTAGGAGCAGTCCTTTCATAATGTACACATATATCAAATCACCATGATGTACACTTTAAATATCTTACAATTCTATGTCAGTTAGAGCTCAGTAAAGGTGATTTTTTTAATGACCTATCAACACATGAAAAGACATGTAGAAAATTTAAATGCATACTGCTAAGTGACAGAAACCAGTCTGAAAAGACTACAGACTGTATGATTCTACAGACTATATGACATTCTGGAAAAGGCAAAACTAGAGAGGCAGTAAAATAAAATGATAGTGAGTGCCACCAGCCTGGAGGAGAGAGGAGGAACAATTAGGTGGAAAATGGGATTTTTAGGGCAGTGAAACTATGTGATTCTGTAATAGTGGGTACATGACATCATACATTTGTCAAAACTCATATAACTGTACAACACTAAGAATGAACCCTAATGTAACCTATTATTTTGTTTAATAGTAATATGTCAATATTATAACAAATGTAGCATGCTACTACATGATGTTAATAGGGGAAACTGTATTCTGGAGAGAGGATATATGGGGATTCTCTGTCCTGTTTGTTCTATTTTTCTGTAAAACTAAAACTGTTCATGAACTATTAAATAGAAAACACATCATGCTAAGTAAAAGAATCCACATAGATAAGACCACCTATGTATGATTCCATTTATGTGAAATGTCCAGAAAGACTAATCTATAGAGACAGAAACCAAAAAGCTGCTTGACTGGGTCTAGGGGTAGAAACAGAGATTAACTATAAATAAGCATGAGGAGTCTTACTAGGATGAAAATGTTCTAAAAGTGGGTTACAGTGATGGTTGCCTAGCTCAGTAAATTTATTAAAACTCATTGCATTGTATACTTAACATAGATGAGCTTTATGGTATCTAAATTATACCTTGATTTGGAAAACTCAGCAGTGGCCACAGGACTGGAAAGTCAGTTTTCTTTCCAATCCCAAAGAAACATAATGCCAAAGAACGCTCAAACTATCACACAATTGCACTCATCTCACACACTAGTAAAGTAATGGTCAAAATTCTCCAAGCCAGGCTTCAGCAATATGTGAACCATGAACTTCCAGATGTTCAAGCTGGTTTTAGAAAAGGCAGAGGAACCAGAGATCAAATTGCCAACATCTGCTGGATCATCAAAAAAGCAAGAGAGTTCCAGAAAAACATCTATTTCTGCTTTATGGACTATGCCAAAGCCTTTGACTGTGTGGATCACAATAAAGTGTGGAAAATTCTCAAAGAGATGGGAATACCAGACCACCTGACCTGCCTCTTGAGAAATCTGTATGCAGGTCAGGAAGCAACAATTAGAACCAGACATGGGACAACAGACTGGTTCAAAATTGGGAAAGGAGTGTGTCAAGGCTGTATATTGCCACCCTGCTTATTTAACTTATATGCAGTGTACATCATATGAAATGCTGAGCTGGGTGAAGCTCAAGCTGGAATCAAAATTGCAGGGAGAAATATCAATAACCTTAGATATGCAGATTATACCACCCTTATGGCAGAAAGCAAAGGGAAACTAAAGAATCTCTTGATGAAAGTAAAAGAAGAGAAAAAAAAAAAAAAGAAAGTAAAAGAAGAGAGTGAAAAAGCTGGCTTAAAACTCAACATTCAAAAAGCCAAGATCATGGCATCTTATCCCATCAGTTCACAGCAAGTAGATGGGTAAACATGGAAACAGTGACAGACTTTGTTTTCTTGGGCTCCAAAATTGCTGCACACAGTGACTGCAGCCATGAAATTAAAAGACACCTGCTCCTTGGAAGAAAAGCTGTGATAAACCTAGACAGTGTATTAAAAAGCAGAGACATTACTTGCCTACAAAGTTCCATATAGACAAAGCTGTTTTTACCAGTAGTCATGTACAGATGTAAGAGCTGGACAATAAAAGAGACCGAGCACTGAAGAATTGATGCCTTTGAACTGTGGTGCTAGAGAAGACTCTTGAAAGCCCATTAGACAGCAAGGAGATCAAACCAGTCAATCCTTAAGAAAATCAACCCTGAATATTCCCTGGAAGGACTGATGCTGAAGCTCCCATACTTTGGCCACCTGATGAGAAGGTCCAACTCATTGGAAAGACCCTGATGCTGGGAAAGATTGAAGGCAGGAGGAGAAGGGGACAACAGAGGATGAGATGGTTGGATGGCATCACCGACTCAATGGACATGAGTTCGAGCAAGCTGTGGGAGTTGGTGATGGACAAGGAAGCCTGGCGTGCTGCAGTCCATGGGGTCACAAAGAATCAGACAGGACTGAGCAAGTGAGCAACAACAAAAGCAAACCATGTAACTGCAGACATGCACACCGTTATCCTTTTGATGTTTCTTAGGAATAACAAGAAGGCCACTGTGTCTGGAGCAGAGTAATGGGGACAGTGGTAGGATAGGACCCAGAAGTTGACAGGGGCTCCATCATGCAAGATTTTGTGGACCATGATAGGACTTTGGATTTTATTATGAACATGATGGACTTTTGAGCAGGGTATTGGGACTTGGTGAGTTTGTGGTATCCATTGTAAGGAGTGACAAAGAGACAATTAGAAGTCAGTGATGGCTAAGCAGCCTTGAAAGCCCACCTGAAACTGGGAGCCATTATTGAGTGTTGATGTAAATATGCAGTTATGCGGTTTATTCCAATAGCTCTTGGTCATCCTCGCTTTGGGAGCAGAATAAACATTTGAGTGGTCAGGTTGATTTAAAGTTGGGATTTAAAGTTCAGATGCTAGAAGGAAATTTCCTAATGTGGTTTACCATGGTAAACTAAGTCATAACTATTAATAAGTGCTCAGGTAGGTTCTTATAGAGAAAAATTGAATGCTCAGGAGTCCTTGAGGAGGAAAGTACTATATTTCTGCCTTTTGCCTTTTTTCACAACTGCTGTTGGCAATTGCTGTAAGCAATTAGAAGCAATTAATTTAGTGAAAAGAACATTAAGTGTCAGGAGACTTAAATATGAGCCCCTGCTCTCCCCAGTGCCTGTGACACCAGGGTAAATTGTCACATCTGCCAGCTATGAGAAGGCTAAAGAAGTCATCTTTCTTGGTTAAATCTTTCCAAGAAATTCACTTTGTACCATTAAATAAAACACTTCAACTTTTCTTGGCAATAGTTCTCCTGAATTTCCTCTTTGCTACCACATTTCGCCTTTCTGCCTTGAGCTAATGATTACTTATACAATATCTCTTCATAGAAGAAAAGGGAATTCATATCAGATGTTATACCTGCTCTGCTCAGAACCCTCCAAAGGCTTCCCATCTCATTGAGAACCAAATCCATACTCCTTGTGATAGCCCCTGTGATTTGGTCCCTTTGGAACTCATTTTGTGCCATTCTCCTTCATTAACTGTGTCCTAGCCACACTGGCCTTTCTGCTTCTCAAATAGGCTAAGGGAGTTCTTTCCTGGCTCAGAGCTTTTACAATGCTATTCTCTCTGCCTGGAAGACTTCTCCATCTCTGTATGGATGAGTTTCTTTTCACTTTACAGGTCTCTGTTTAAACATCACCTATTCAATGAGAAGCTTTCCTGACCAACCTTTATGAGGTAGCCCCCATCCATACCCCATTACTCTCTATCACATATCTATGTGCTATTTTTGTAATATTGCTTGTCACAATATGTTGTTTTCTTGTTTGTTTCTATATTTTTTCCATCTGCTTCTACATCCCCCCCCACACACACACACTGTGAGGTCCTTGAGAATAAGCTCTTATCTGTATTATCTGTTCATCAGTATTCCCAGAGTATATAACAGAGTGAGTGCTCAGTACAGATGTGTATGTCAAAGGAGGAAGAAGAGAGAAGCTTCTTTTGTTACCTGTGCCAAATAAGTAATCCCTCATTAAGATTATTATTCAAGATTTTTAGAGCAATGAAAATACTCTGTATGATACCATATGATGGTATTATTCTAATTATTATTATTATTATACAGTTTTCCAGATCCATAGAATGTAGAACAGTAGGAATGAACTTTAATGTAAACTATGGGTTTTGGGTAATCATGCTGTGTCTGTGAGTTCATCAGTTGTAACAAACGCATCACTCTAGTGAAAGATGTTGATAGGAATGGGCTATGCACATCTAAGAGAAAGGGTTATTGGGAACATCTTTGTACTTTCCTGTCAATTTTGCTGTGGATTTTAAAGTACTACATAAACTGTCTTCATGAAAAAATTAAAATTAAGAATTAGATACAGCTCTGGGAAAAAATATTCCTCAAACTCTTAGTTATTTGTGTTGCCCTCTACTGTACTCTCCTGTAAGTGGGATAAAATCTTGATTTCCTGGCTAATCTGGAATATTAGAAGATTATCAATTTTTTTATAATTTTATGAATTTTATTGAAGTGTAGTTGATTAACAATGTTGTGTTTCAGGTGTACAGAAAAGTGATCAGTTACAGATACATATATATCTTTTTTCAGATTCTTTTTCCTTATAGATTATTACAAATAAGGAGGACTATCGTACTATAGACTTTCAGAGTCAGAAAGAAGTAGAGGTCACCTAGTCTAACCTCTCTCTCCATGTAGAAACCTTTTCTACAGCATCGATCCCAGGAATTCTTTAGAGGTGCTTCAGTAGCCACTATAGGAGGTAAAGGGTTTACTAAATATATAGGGTTCGGATCCCCAGGTGACCATCCGCTACTCACACTTTAGCCAGAGTATTGCTAATTTTGTTGGTTTTATATGTTGGGATTCCACATAAAATTTCATTTGAAAAAAAATAATTCTGCTGCTTAAGAAAAGTTTAAAAACTACTAATCTGACCTCTGCCCAAACATGCACACCTAACTAGGAACTTGCTGTCTTGATATTCCTTCATGCTGTTTCCACATTTCTGTCTTCAATATTTAAAGGTGATGCTACTGACAGCAATCACCACTTAGGCATGTACTTGTCACTGCAAAGGCAAATATACCCTGAACAATTCTTTCTACATTTAAAGCCTGACCATTGGTTTGAGGGAGTAGCCATGAGTTGAAGAAGCTATTTCTTTCCTAGATTCCGTCTCCCGGAGGCCTGAAGCTATGCTGCAATACTCAGAACTGCTTCAAATATGACCTTCCAGCATATCTTCCACCCTCTTTATTTGTTTCACATCAGTGAATTACCTTCCATATTAAATTTCACCCTAGAGAAATCCATCCACTTTGCCAATTGATGCAAGTCATTTCAGTTTTAAGTGTGTCTACCAAACAATACTACCACATCTAACTTTATTTGGAGACACGTTTAATACAAAGCTCCCTATTCTATCACACATTTAAAGAAACAAAAAACTAATGACATGTCTCTAGATCCAGGACCAGCCTCTATGAAAACCCATGGTTGGTTGGTTGTATGTTCTGAGAGGGAGATTGGTCAATGAGTCATGGGCCCTTAAAGTTTCCTGATTTGGGTACTGATCGGTCTGTTTTTTAGTGATATGTTCCTTTGTTTTTCTAGTTTATCACATTTGAATTTGTAAATGTATAATCCAAAGGTAATTTTTCTCTTTATTCAATGTAAATAATATAAATCTTTTCCTCCATATCTTAGACATTTCACCATTCCTATAAATTATTTTAAAAGTTTTTAAAAAGCTTTCTTCAAAAAAAAAAAAAAAAAAAGCTTTCTTCAGAGCCTATCATGTGCCAAGTACTGTGCTAGGTACTGACAGTATAAGGATGCATAAAATACAGTCCTTGCTCTCAAAGAGTTTATAGTCTAATAGAGTAGACAGGTATAGGAACTAATCATTGCAGCCTGGTTTGCTAAGTACTATGGTGGAGGTTTGAATAAGCTACTGGAACACAAAGAAAGAATCAATTTTTTATGCCTGGGAAAAGAAGGTGGAACTTTAGGGACATCTTCACAGCTGGATTTTAAAAGGTGGCAAAGAAGTTGTCAAGCAAAGATGACATACATGCAAAGCCCCAGAGACTTGCAGAATGTATTATGTTTAAGACAGGGAGAAAAGTCTGATACAGTTAAGTGTTAGGTACTTGAGGGGGATGGTGAGATGAGGCCTGAGAAACAGTCAAGGACAAAATTATAAAGGGCCTTGTGTCCTATGCCAAAGAAAGGATCTTTTCTTCCTATGGGCATGGGGACTCACTGAGGGGATTTTAAGCAGGGTAGTGATATCATCAGAATCATACTTTAGAATGTTATAATGAGAATGTAAAGGTGCAGTAGAGGAGGGAACCATGGGAGGAATACAGTACTGCTAGAGGCTCTGGAACATGTGGCAAATTCCTTAAGTACTCTGGGACATAAATTGTCTTTGTTTCTTAACTGTGAAAGAGGAATAGCCATTTTTTCCGACTTCACATAGAGCTAATGAGAATAAATGAGATCATAAATCCTCTGATCCTCATAGAAGAAAGCTTCCGGTTTAGAGTTAGGTGGTTGGAAGTTGAGACAAGCATGTCTACACCATATACTTTGACACTTATTCATGCACATCTTATGGTTTTTTTTTTACATTAGTCTTTCGTACACCTTAATTCAACTTAGTCATTAGCTCCTCAAGGGCAGGGTTCAGAGTATTTTGCATTGTCTACAAACCTCTGTACAGAGACAGCACTGAATAGTCCCTAGCACCTACCTGCAGTTTGATTGCATATGGTGTCCTGTCTCAGGTGGACTGCCTGAGACTGAAGCATCCAAAGAAGGCCCCTGGACTACTGGGAACCAACAGTGATGTTATATTTCAGGGCTCTTCCTCTAGGGGTAAACACAGAGATTTCAAGCCTTGTTCAACCAGGCCTGTGAGTGCCAGGACGGCTCTTTACTTCTTGCAAAATTTACTTCTTGCAAAATTGTATGAAAAATACTTTTCATACAAAAAGTCCCTTTTTGTATGAAATAGAAATGATTACCATTTCACTAGGAAGTCACAATCTACAGGTGAAAGATATCGAGTAGAATATATGTATATAATAATTGTGGATGTCTGTGTGTGTTTAGTCGCTAAGTCATGTTCTACTCTTTGTGATCCCATGGACTGTAGCTGCCAGGCTCCTCTGTCCATGGGATTTCCCAGGTAAGAATACTGGAATGGGTTGCCATTTCCTTCTCCAGGGGATCTTCCAGACCCAGGGATTGAACTGCGTCCACATCTCCTGCATTTGCAGGCAGATTCTATACCACTGAGCCACCTGCGAAGCCCAATAATTGTGGATAATTTTTTTCAGAATTTAACTAGTCCTTTGTTTGCAGAAAAGGTGTAAAAAGAATGCTAAAAATTTTATATTCTGTCTTTGGGGGTATTTATAATTAACATAGACATAACATGACAACTCTCTAGATGTTTTTAATCCAAGTTTTGAACAATGTAAGTGACACATGCTCAAATGTTGTAGAGAGGCTTCATCCTATGGCCAAAACAATATGTGAGGAGCATCCATATGTTTTTCTTGTATGTCAGAAGTTACCCTAGATTTGCATCAGCAGAAGCTAGAAAGTCTGAAAGCATTCCCTGCAATTTTAAAGCAGGCACCATCCTCTCTCTCCTGATTCAAAAGAGGTTGTGATCAGTTCACTGGACACAATGGCATTTCCTCCTATCCACACCTAATATAAACTGTAGCCAATTAAATGGGGCCTATTATGTAGGTTGGGGATGCAAGCACATTAAGTCACTGGCTCTTGAGATACTCATCTTGTGTGCCAGTACCAGGTGCAGAAATACAAATACATATATATTAAGCCTGGGCCAGCTGCTTTGCCAGTGCTTTTGTGTTTTTTTCTGTTTAACTAGAAAAGGTTGAGCAGGCACGATTTCCATCAATTATACCTAAAATGTTATTTTTCTTGTGGAGGAAGAAAGTACATTTAATTCCTCAGCCCAATATTGATGTCTAAACCATTGAGGTTTTTTAAGTTTATTAAATGAGAGTTTAAAGTAAAAAGTGATATTTTTTATTAACCAGAATGCTCAGGGAGGGAATATTCTGGTTAATTAAATTTTCTGGTTCAGGGAACAGTTACATGACACATTTTTTTTTGTTTCATACATATTCTTGAACCTCTTTAAAAATTTAATCTGTCCATTTCTGCCTTAGTAAGCACAGTAGACTGGAGCTGGGTGAAGTTTACTGCTATCACTTACATAGTGTTCCTATGCCCTAGATTCTAATCGGATAAGATCCTTGGTGGTAGCAGATATTGATGAAATCTGGGCTGAACCTGGGCTGCATGCTGGGAAATTGCTTTTGGGAACTTGTTTGGCTTCTTCTCATTTACTTTCTTCCCTAACAGTAGACTATATGAAAGAAAAAAATTCACTAGCCAAGTGAAGACTTTAATTTGCTAATCTATACTTTACTGAATAAAGACATTCTACAACAAGAAAATTCCACCTGTGTCATCTGAGAAAAATGTATTAAAGAGGCTAGATCCAGAGAAATGAGACCTTGCACGTCCAAAGGAAACAACAAGTGAATTCAGTTCATCGTGACCTGTCTATTCAATTTATTCCCTAGCTGAGTTAATCTTACAGCAATCTTCAGGGACCTACTCACCACTTTGACTCTTCTGTAGTGCAAATGTTAGGTTCTGTTTATAAGCTATCTAAGATTCTTGGTGGTAAATAGAACTGTTTTGCAGTTTTTTCCATTAGTTTACCTTGGACTGTATAATTATCCAAAAGGAAATATGGTCTATAGATTCTAAAAGCGAACTTATGGCACTTTGCAACATAATGAATTTGTAGTCAGTATTCTTGATTCATTTTTAGGTAAATATTACCTTATTTCTACTCTTCCCAAGCCTTCATTTGTCTTCAATAGTAACTGCTTATCATGCCATATGGTGTATAGACAGCGAGAACTGTGTAGAATTATGCTGCTGCCATGTTTATTTTATTTCTTGGATAACATTTTCAGTTTTGTCAAACAGTTAATGGATTTGTTTCTTTTAACAAGTAGGGCCTTCTTGACCTAATCCTTTTTCACACATATTCCAGTATAAATTCTAAATCCAAAGGTGCTAGGTCAGTAGATAAATTGGGATTATAGAGGAAGGGACCACCACAAAGTCAATTTGTACAAATTTGGCCCTGGGTCATTTACTTGCCTTTGGGGGGATTTTAAAAACTCATTTATCCCAAACCCAAATAACCTGAAAGTTAAAATGATTAAAGTCTGGTGGGTTATTATAGGAGACATCTGGATAGAAAAGTTCCTCATAGAAGGATCTGTTGTGGTTCATTTTTTAACCAAAAGTTCCTCAAATCAGAAAATGGCAAAGGGGATAGAAGCCACCATAAAAAGTAGTGAAGTGGTAAATTGGGAAAGACAAGTAAAGAGGTGGTATAAAACTGACAAAATAGACTCATTTCACAGCATTACAAAACTGAAACGGTAAAAGGGGAAGAGACATGAAAGAGAAGTAGAGGATATTATGAAAAAGATGATAAGCAATAGATGTTGAGAGAATGATATGAAAATTGTTTAGTTAAGTGATTAAGCTTGTGGACTGAGGAGCCAGAGGCTGTCTAAATTTGAATTCAAGATCAGCCATTTCCTAACCTTAAGACCTTGGATGACTTATTCAGTTCAGTGGCTCAGTCGTGTCTGACTCTGCGGCCCCATGGACTGCAGCACACAGGGCTCCCTGTCCTTCACCATCTCCCAGAGCTTGCTCAAATTCATGTCCACTGAATCAGTGATGCCATCCAGCCATCTCATCTTTTGTTGTCCTCTTCTCCTCCTGTCTTCAATCTTTCCCAACATCGGGGTCTTTTCCAATGAGTCAGCTCTTCTCATCAGGTGGCCAAAGTATTGGAACTTCAGCTTCAGCATCAGTCCTTCCAATGAATATTCAGGACTGATTTCCCTTAGGATTGACTAGTTTGATCTTGCAGTCCAAGGGATTCTCAAGAGTCTCCAACACCACAGTTCAAAGGCATCAATTCTTCAATGCTCAGCCCTCTTTATGGTCCAACTCTCACATCCATACAAGACTACTGGAAAAACCATAATTTTGACTATACAGACCTTTGTCAGCAAAGTAATATCTCTGCTTTTTAATATGCTGTCTAGGTTTGTCATAGCTTTTCTTCCAAGGAGCAAGCATCTTTTAATTTCATGGCTGCAATCACCATCCACATGTGATTTTGGAGCCCAAAAAAGAAAGTCTGTCACTGTTTCCATTATTTCCCCATCTATTTGCCATGAAGGAATGGGACCAGATGCCATGATCTTCATTTTTTGAATGTTGAGTTTTAAGCCAGCATTATCACTCTCCTCTTTCACCTTCATCAGGAGGTTCTTTAGTTCCTCTTTGCTTTCTGCCATAAGGGTGGTGTCATCTTTTTAAATTATATATTTATTTTAATTGGAGGCTAAGTACTTTACAATATTGTGGTGGTTTTTGCCATATATTGACATGATTCTGCCCCGGGTGTACATGTGTCCCCCGTCCCGAACCCACCTCCCTCCCCATCCCGTCCATCAGGGTTGTTCCAGTACACCAGCTTTGAGTGCCCTGTTTCGTGCATCGAACTTGCACTGGTGATCTATTTCACATATGGTAATATACATGTGTCAATACTATTCTCTCAAATCATCCCACCCTCGCCTTCTCCCACAGAGTAGGGTGGTATCATCTGCATATCTGAGGTTATTGATATTTCTCCCTGCAGTCTTGATTCCAACTTGTGCGTCATCCAGCCTGGTGTTTCACATGATGTATTCTGCATATAAGTTAAATAAGCAGGGTGACAGTGTACAGCCTTGACATACTCCTTTCCCAATTTAGAACCAGTTCACTGTTCCATGTCCAGTTCTAACTGTTGCTTCTTGACCTGCATACAGGTTTCTCAAGAGGCAGGTAAGGTGGTCTGATAGTCCCATCTCTTTCAGAATTTTCACAGTTTGTTGTGATACACAAAGTCAATGGCTTTCAAGTAGCCAATGAAGCAGAAGTAGAAGTTTTTCTGGAATTCTAAATGATCAAACAGATGTTGGCAATTTGATCTCTGGTTCCTCCGCCTTTTCTAAATCCAGCTTTGACATCTGGAAGTTCTCAGTTCACATACTGTTGAAGGTTAGTTTGGAGGATTTTGAGCATTACCATGCTAGTGTGTGAAATGAGTGCAATTGTGTGGTAGTTTGAACATTCTTTGGCATTGCCCTTCTTTGGGATTGGAATGAAAACTGACTTTTTCCAGTCCTGTGGCCACTGCTGAATTTTCCAAACTTGCTGGTGTATTGAGTGCAGCACTTTAACAGCGTCATCTCTTAGGATTTGAGTAACTCAGGTAGAATTCCATCACCTCCACTAGCTTTGTTCATAGTGATGCTTCCTAAGGCCCACTTGATTTTGCACTCCAGGATGTCTGGCTCTAGGTGAGTGGTCACTTCATTGTGGTTATCCAGGTCATTAAGATCGTTTCTGTATAGTTCTTCTGATGAATTATTAGGTTGGTGCAAAAGTGATTGCGGTTTTGCATTATTGAACTTTGGAATATATTCTTTATAAATGTGGTTATATATCATTTTAATGTGCATTTCTCACTATGTTTTTTTTGCCAGTGATTCATTACTTGCTGTTTATTTTATATATATTTTTTAGACTGTAGAAATGATGATAGACATAAAGCAAATTCAAGCCATTTTTTTATTCAAGTTTAAAATGGGTTGTAAAGCAGCAGAGACAACACTCAACATCAATAACACATTTGACCCAGAAAGTGCTAAGAAACATACACTGCAGTGGTGGTTCAAGAAGTTTTGCAAAGAATATGAGATCTTTGATGATGAGGAGCATAGTGGCTGGACATCGGAAGTTGACAATGACCAATTGAGAGCCATCATTGAAGCTGATCCTCTTATAGCTACAAGAGAAGTTGCCAAAGAACTCAACGTTGACTGTCTATGGTGGTTTGGCATTTGGAGCAAATAGGAATGATGAAAAAGCTCAGTAAGTGGGTGCCTCATGAGCTGACCACAAATAAAAAAAAATCGTCCCTTTGAAGTGTTGTGTTCTCTTATTCTCCACAACAACAATGAACCGTTTCTCGATTGGATTGTGACGTGTGCTGAAAAGCAGATTTTGTAGGACAACCATTGATGACCAGCTCAGTTGTTGGACCGAGAAGTAGCTCCAAAGCACTTCCCAAAGCCAAATATGCATCAAATAAAGGTCACGGTCACTGTTGGGTGGTCTGCTGCTGTCTGATCCACTACAACTTTCTGAATCCCAGCAAAACCATCACATCTGAGAATTATGCTCAGCAAATTGACGAGATGCACTGAAAACTGCAGTGCCTGCAGTTGGCATTGGTTAACAGAATGGACTCAATTATTCTCCACGACAACACCGAACTGCACATTGCACAACTAACACTTCAAAAGTTGAACAAATTGGGCTACAAAGTTTTGCCTCATCTGCCATGTTCACCTGACCTCTTGCCAATAGACTACCACTTCTTCAAGCATCTTGACAACTTTCTGCAGGGAAAACTTCCACAACCATCAGGATGCAGAAAATGCTTCCCAAGAGTTCGTGGAATCCCGAAGCATGGATATTTATGCTAATAAGAATAAACAAACTTATTTCTCATTGGCAAAATTGTGTGATTATAATGGTTCCTATTTTGACTTACAAAGATGTGTTTGAGCCTAGTTATAATGATTTAAAATTCATGGTCCAAAACTGCAATTACTTTTATACCAACTTAATACCTAATCTCCCTGTAGTTTAGTTTCCTCATTTGAAAAATGGAAATAATAATAATGCCTACCTCACAGGGCTACTGAGAAAATTGAGTTAACATTAGGAAGTATCTAGTACAGTTCCTGGCACAAGGTAAGCACTCAGTGTTGGCTATTATTTTTATTATATGCCAACAAGAGAGGAAAGTCCAAATAGCAAATTCCAAAATAGCTATTATGGAGGAAAAGAATCATTAAGAGTTATGCTAATACTAAAAGAGAAAATATATATCTGAGCAGGTCTTAGAGAGGTTCAAGTAAGAAAATACTGAAAATTTATATTGCTGACTTTTGATACCAGGACTGGGAGATGGAAGGGTAGAGATGATTGTTGCGAAATCTTTGCCAGTAACAATTAGTTGTTTTTTGAATAGTGCAGGTATCTGGCTCTGCCTGGTGAGGTAGCTACCTGACATTTTTCATAAAATGTCTTTCTTGATGTCATGATCCAAGAATCCTTGATCTCTGACCTCATGGACATGAAAATACCAAATGCATATTAGCAAATGCAGTTGACTGAGCCCTGTGCTTTTTCTTTAAAATAGACTTTGTGGTTTACAGTTCACCAGGTCATGTTTCTGGTAAAGAAAAAAATGACCTAACCACAAAGCTGTAGATATATTTTTCAAAGTTTTCAGAAATATGTATGCTGAAATTGATTTGTCCTCCGAATACATTTGTGTTGATAATGTGAAAGACAAAATGCACTTGAAGAAATTATTTTATCCAGCTATTGGAATAGGGAGAAGATTGATTAATGAGTAATATATTAAAGGAAAGGAAAGATGCCTGGCATTATAAAGGCAGGTAAATAAGGGGGTCATGTGCAAGTCTTATAGGAATCATTGGGAAAGATGTAGATGGGTTTTATCTCAATAATATGCCAGGGTAGGATGGTCACTTGCAGTTTGCCTTTTCCTGGAAAAAAAAATGATAAGGGTGGGGGTTCTTAACTATCATTGCTTTCTGGGGAGAACAGGGCTCAGATAAACTTCAACATCGTAATTTCCTCCTTTTGGTTAAAACAAATAGCATCCATCGCTGAATAATTCAGAGGCCACCAGATAGTGATAAATCATAAGCCACCAGAGTAGGGTGAACGGGCATCTAAGAAATAGTCTCTTGAGGAGTCTTGGTGTTATTCCTATAAAACCAGTGGTTGAGAGGTGGTGGCAAGAATCAATTGTTTTAGGGGCTTGGAGATCAGGCATCTTAAAAGAGGGAAAAATAAACTGTAAAAAAAATATAAATGAAAAAGTTTATATTATAGTAAAAGCCAAGAAGTGAACCATAAAGGTCAAGTATATTCTAAGACAAGTGAAGGAAAACCCATTTTGCAGGACCACTTATGGAAGGAGGATGCAGATGCTCTTGGTGACAGTGTCCAAAGTCTAGATTACCACTCATATAAGGATGTATATGACCTAAGCATTCCTCCAGACTTCCTTAGTGGTCCAGGCATCAGCTTATTCAAGGAGGTTTCCAGTCATGCATTGTCTGCTGCAGTGATGAGTTCTTCCAGGTACATGTGGCTTTAGTTTGCAGAACTGCTTCAGATCCCAGAGAAGAGAGCAAGCTGTAAGGCAACAGAGGATCCCAATAAGGATTTGGGCAGTCAGGTTTTAGTTCTTGATGACTTCAAGTCAGGCAGCAGGAAGAAAATTTGGAGAAGTTGATATTGAAGTTATTAGCCAGAAGTATTAGCCAGATATTGAAGGTATTAGCCAGAAGTATTAGCCAGATATTGAAGAAAACTAGAAGAATTGAAAAGTTGGTAAGGATCAACAATTTGGGCAAGGTAATAGGATCCAGTCCAGTTTCCAAATAGGTACCAAAGCTGGTTTTTCTACACAGGAATGGAAGTCAGTTACATCTACCACAGAAGACAAAGTTTGCATAGTCATCAGCAACCTGCAGTTTATAAAGATATACAAAATTGTTCAAAGACAATAACTAGATTCTGATAACCTGGAATGGTATGCTATAGATGAGTCAGTTTTCCTTTGAAACCAAAAAACTTTCTATTCATTTTCCTCCTTTTGATAAAAGATAATCTCAAATGAAGATTCTTGTTTTTTTGGCCATTCTGCTTGGCATGTGGGATTGTAGCTTCTCAACCAGGTATCAAACCTGTGCCCCTTGCATTGGGAGCATGGGGTCTTAACCACTGAACCACCAGGGAAGTCCTAGAAAGATTGTTCTTAAACTCAAAATAAGGTTGGTCTCACGAGCAACAGAAGGAAAAAAATAGATGAACTGGACTTCATAACAATTTAAAACTTTTGTGCATCAAAGGACATCGTCAAGAAAGTGAAAAGACAGCCTACAGAATGGAGGCAAATGTTTGCAAATCATATATCTGGTAAGAGTCTGGTATCCAGGATATGTAAAGAACTCATGCAACTCAACAACAAAAAGAGAAACAACCCAATGTAAAAATTGACAAAGGACTTGAATATATATATATATATATATATATATATATATATATATCTGCAAAGAAGACATACAAATGGCTAATAAACACACAAAATGATGTTTGACGTCATCAGTCATCATGGAAATGTAAATCAAATCCACTATGAGACTCCATGCCCACTAGGATGACTAGAATTAAAAAAAAAAAACAGGAAATAACAAGTATTGGTGAGGATGTGGAGAAATTAGAACCCTTGTGCATTGCTAGTGAGAATGTAAATTGTAGCCCCTGTAGAAAACAGCTTGGTTATTCCTCAAAAGTTAAACATAGAATTACCACATGTCCTAGCAATTCCACCCCTAAGTATGTATCCAAAAGGATTAAAAACAGGTACTCAGAAAAATACTTGTACACAAATGTTCATAGCAGCAATATTCACAATAGTCAAATAGTGGAAACCACCCAAATGTCCATCAACAGATGAATGTATAAACAAAAGTGGTATATACATACAATAGAATATTACTCATATAAAGGAATGAAGTACTGATGATTGCTATAATATCAATGAACCTCAAACACATGCTAAATAAAATAAGCAGACAGAAGATCACATGTTATTCTATGATGCCACTTAAATGAAATATCTAGAATAGGTAGATCTGTAAAGACAGAATGCAGATTGGTAGTTGTCAGGGACACAAGAGGAAAGAATAGGGAATGACTGATTAGTTCAGGGTTTTCTTTTGAGGTGTGAAAATGGCTTGGGACTAGACTGAGGTAGAGATTGAACTGTGTTATAAATGTACTAAATGCCACTGAATTGTATGCTTTAACATGATCATTTTTTTATTATGTGACTTTTGCCTCAATTTAAAAATATTAAAAAATAAAAATTAGGCCTCATTAGATTTGGCCTGATTATTTATATAGGTATTGCAAAAATGCTAATTTACCATATATACCTTAGGCTTGCTTTGCTGGAATTTTTCATAAGAAATCTCATTTTGAAAGTTTTAAAATCTATTAAGGCTGGAAAACCAAGCTAAGATTTTACCTGCAGTACCTATGAATTTGAAAGAACTCCTCTCTTCGTAGGTTCTCCAAAATGTTTTTAAGTTTCCAGAACCTGCCAGGAAGTAACCTTCCTTACTCACCTGTAAGGCTGGGAACCGTATAAGCCAGGTACCAGGCTAGATTTCCCAAGAGAGTTTTCCATGTATTGGCTCAATAAAGTCAGCCTTAGTTCCTAGAAAGTGTCTGATCAAATCTGATTTAACGAGCATCTTTCTCAAATATGACATTCCAGGCAAGACCTTGGTTACATAACCAATGTTTCCAATCATGTCCTAATAACAAGTAGAAGAGATATATATTCTCATTGAACCTATAGAGGTAATTACATTGCTATGAAAATAAAAATAAGCTAAGAGTTTTCAAATCCTGGAAGGCTCAGGCATGGGGACTCTGGCAAATAAAAACATATAATGGCCAGTGAGGGCATTAATGAATCTCTAGGAACTTCTTATGCAACATATAATTCCTGAAATATTTATATTAATAATATTTTGCCTATACAAATTTAGCTTAGGGAAGGCTAAGCATCTTTTCTGGTTTGGCAACTCTTCTCATGCATGTCATCAATAGTAATGTATCAAATAAACCTAACCATTTCTAGCACCTCTCATTTTCTAAGGTAAAAGAACAAATCCTTTATGATTTCGCAGGGGCCCTTGGGACTTGATTAAAATAGAATAAGGGATTACTGAAAAATAATACTTGGTTCTCTGTTTAACCAAAATGACAATAAAGGATCCTAAAAATGAGCATAGGAGATAATATGATTGTAAAGAATCTCATCTCTTTCATAAGTGAGAAGACGTTGCTTTCTTAAATTATGCTATAATAAAGTCAGTGTAAACCATAGAAGGTTAAAAGGTGGCAAGAATACACAGAAGAACTATACAAAAAAGATCTTCATGACCCAGATAACCATGATGGTGTAATCACTCACCTAGAGCCAGACATCCTGGAATGCGAGGTCAAGTGGGCCTTAGGAAGCATCACTACGAACAGAGCTAGCAGAGGTGATGGAATTCCAGTTGAGCTATTTCAAATCCTGAAAGATGATGCTGTTAAAGTGCCACACTCAATATGCCAGCAAATTTGGAAAACTCAGTGACTGCCACCTGTCTGGAAAGGGTCATTTTTCATTCCAATCCCAAAGAAAGGCAATATCAAAGAGTGTTCAAACTACTGCACAATTGCACTCATCTCACATGCTACAAGGGAAGCCCCTTGTAGCTCAGTCGGTAAAGAATCTGCCTGCAGTGCAGGAGACCCGAGTTTGATCCCTGGGTTGGGAAGATCCCCTGGAGAAGGAAATGGCAACCCATTCCAGTATCCTTGCCTGGAAAATCTCATGGACAGAGGAGTCTGGTGGGTGCAGTCCATGGGGTCGCAAAGAGTTGATCACGACTGAATGACTAACTTACTTACTTCACATGCTAGCAAAGTAATGCTCAAAATTCTCCAAGCTAGGCTTCAACAGTACATAAACCAAGAACTTCCAGATGTTCAAGCTGGGTTTAGAAAAGGCAGAGGAACCAGAGATCAAATTGCCAACATCCATTGGATCATAGAAAAAGCAAGAGAGTTCCAGAAAAACATCTTCTTCTGCTTTATTGACTATGCCTTTGACTGTGTGGATCACAACAAACAGTGGAAAATTCTTCAAGAGATGGGATGACCAGACCACCTGATCTGCCTCCTGAGAAATCTGTATGTGGGTCAAGAAGCAACAGTTAGAACCAGACATGGAACAATGAACTAGTTCCAAATTGGGAGAGGAGTACATCAAGGCTATATATTGTCACCCTGCTTATTTAACTTATATGCAGAATACATCATGCAAAATGCCAGGCTGAATGAAGCACAAGCTGGAATTAAGACTGCCAGGAGAAATATCAGTAACCTCAGGTATGCAGATAATACCACCCTTATGGCAGAAAGTGAAGAGTAACTAAAGAGCCTCTTGATGAAGGTGAAAGAGGAGAGTGAAAAAGCTGGCTTAAAACTCAACATTCAAAAAACGAAGATCATGGCATTCGGTCACATCACTTCATGGCAAATAGATGGGGAAACAATGGAAACAGTGAGAGACTTTATTTTCATGGGCTCCAGAATCACTGCAGATGGTAACTGCACCCATGAAATTAAGACGCTTGCTCCTTGGAAGAACAGCTACGACCAACCTAGGCAGTGTATTAAAAAGCAGAGACAGGACTTTGCTGACAAAGGTCCATATAGTCAAAGCTATGTTTTTTCGCTGCGGTCATGTATGGGTGTCTCAGGGCTTCCCTGATTGCTCAGTTGGTAAAGAATCCACCTGCAATTCAGGAGACCCCGATTTGATTCCTGGGTCTGAAAGATCGGCTGGAGAAGGGATAGGCTACCCACTCCAGTATTTTTGGGCTTCCCTTGTGGCTCAGCTGGTAAGGAATCTGCCTGCAATGCAGGAGACGTGTGTTTGATCCCTGAGTTGGGAAGATCCCCTGGAGAAGGGAAAGGCTACCCACTCCAGCATTCTGGCCTGGAGAATTCCATGGACTGTATAGCACATGGGGTTGCAAAGAGTTGGACACTGAGCGACTTTCACTTACTCTCACTTTCATGTATGGTTGTGAAAGTTGGACCCATGAAGAAGGCTGAGTGCCAAAGAATTGATGCTTTTGAATTGTGGTGCTGGAGAAGACTCTTAAGAGTTGCTTGGACTGCAAGGAGATCAAACCAGTCCATCCTAAAGGAAATCAGTCCTAAATATTCATTGCAAGGACTGATGCTGAAGCTGAAGCTCCAGTACTTTGGCCACCTGATGCGAAGAACTGACTCATTGGGAAAGACCCTGATGCTGGGAAAGATTGAAGGCAGGAAGATAAGGGGATGACAAAGGATGAGAGGGTTGGATGGCATCACCAACTCTATGGACATGAGTTTGAGAAAGCTGTGGGAAATGGTGATGGACAGGGAAGCCTGGCATGCTGCAGTCTATGGGGTCACAAAGAGTCGGACACGACTGAGTGACTGAACTGAATATTTGATACTAAAGTTCTCTTTGGAAATCTTATAAGTCCATCAAACCTTAGCTAACTTTGACCCCAACAAATAAAATCCTCTTCAGATTTCAGACGCTCTCTGGTATGTTGGTAAATCTAAATGATTGTTGCCTTTAATTTTTCCAATATATAGCATATATATATATATATATATATATATATGATTCCTGCTATGAGTGAAACCAGGAAGTGGTACAGTGTTGAAGCAAGAGTATTGTTCACTTCATTTGTCTTCCTGATCCTTGTACTTTATTTCACATGTCAGTGTCTATGTTACATACTTGTATTTTCTGTGAAATCAAAACTTAAATAAATCTTGGCAGTTTGATTTTCTGAAAATAAAAAAAAACACTTTCTACCACTTTCTATATCTATACATATTCCTTATAATACAACTCAAAGTGGCAAAAAGAACATATTCATTAACAGACTCAAATACATATAGCCTCTCTGTAGCTTGTAAAAATAAGAAGAAAAGTATTTAAACCCAATATTATGCTTAGTAATTAGTGCATTCACTTACCTAGAAATGATCTAGGTATATAATGAATATTCATTAAGTAACTCAATTTAGTATCAACCCAAAGTCTTCAGTTACCTAAAGATCTTATAAATTATCATCAGACTGACATAATTACTGTTGAAATAAAGTTTTTCAGAATAATGACTCAATTCTGTTAAACAAATTTGCATTTGTCATAATCTCAAACATTTAATAGAGGTAACATTAGCTTATTCAATCAGTAAACCTGTACAAATTTAGGAAGAATATACCCAACTAGAATAAAAATCCACATTTATATTATACTTACCATTGATAAAGAAAAACTGTAACTGATTTTAGTAAACCAAAATTATTAAGTTAGTCTTGTTTGCCAAAGATTTACCTATATTAGGCAAACTTAAATTCTTAAAACATTTGAGCTTATTTTTATAGGAATACTTTTTCAGAACATTAAAAGTCTTGAAAGTTCAATTTCCTTATTTTCTGGGAATTTTAAGAATATTCTGTTTATCTAAACACTTAATTCTATAAACCAATGAGAATAGATTTCTTTAAATATAAGAAAAATATTAGGAAAATATTACAGACTGATGAGGCCTTTCTGAATTACAGACATTATTATTATATTCAGGCTACTGCCATAGGAGAAATGTTCATTAATAAAGAACATCTCAAAGAAAAGGAAGGGGGACCTGTAGTTTTATAAAGACAGGTAAATAAGATAATCATCTGTGAGTCTTATGAGAGTCATGAGGAAGCATGAAAATGGTTCTTTCTGGAATATGCCAGGGCAGTGTGGTCTTTTGCAGTTAACTTTCTCAGAATACAAAGGATGAGAGGTTTCCTACTCACACTGATTTCCAACAGCACAGGGCTTAGATAAATTTCAATACTGTCTCTGCTTTGTCAATTTTGTCTATAGAATTTCTCTGTATTCTCTTTTATATGCCATAGTATTTCTGCTTGCTTTTTTTGGTTTTGTTCTGTTTTGTTTTGGCTTTTGTATTTCTGTGCCATGACCTGTCTCCTTAACTTAATTGTAGACTCTCTGAGGGAAGAAAGTATGTCTTGCATTGATTTGTATTTTCCCTCCTTCCCTCTTTTTGCCTAAAACACTTAATGTTCCTTCCCAACTACCTAAAAGTTATTGATTTCAGTAGAAAGACACATTGTCTCTTTCTTCATGTGCTAAAATGGTAGGTAGACTCATAAATTGTAAGCTTTTCATAATTGGAAAATAGCATCCAAGAACTTTCAAAGTTACATATTCAATTCTTATTTATACAGAATTCAAGGTTGGACCAACCTTTTCCTCTAATTGGTTTCAGTCTGGCTGCATATATAATGCCAGTCTATTCTTTCTCTAGATGATCACCAAGTTCACCTTCATGAGTAAAGCCAATGTCTAGTGATATTTTTACCAACTTCCTGCTGTCTAGTGTACCTGTCTCATTGACGTAGTCTGTGAACCAGGGCATTGTGCAGCATATGAAATATTATAGAAGAGATTTCATGAAGAAGTTTATGCATTGTGTAAGCAATACAAAGACTTTACACTCTTGGGCTTCCCTGGTGGCTCAGTTGGTAAAGAATCTGCCTGCAGTGCAGGAGACCTGGGTTTGATTCCTGGGTTGGGAAGATTCCCAGAGAAGGGAATGGGCTACCCACTCCAGTATTCTTGCCTGGAGATTTCCATGAACTGTATAGTCCATGGAGTCTCAAAGAGTCGGACATGACTGAGCGACTTTCACTTTTCACGATCTCATAGTAGCCATTTTAACTGATGCTCATGCCATTTTAACTGATGCTCATGCCTAGAATTCTATTTCAAGTAAAATATTAGGGAGAATGTAGGAAAAAATGGACTGAATATTCAGTCTGTGGAAGCAAAAGAAACTGAAGCATTTAGAATGAGGCCTTAAAGAACAAATTATAACACATGTTTGATGATGATGTTCTTTTACATCTACTCAACAAGGCTTAATGGAAGAGTAATAAAAGAGTAGGTTAATATGCTGACAAGAGGTTAAAGTGACACAGTGTCACTGATAGCAAAAATATTGAAGGACATCAGTGAAGTCAGTAAAGACAACTTAAGTGAAGGAGACAGAAAAACTTTAAAAGAGGCTGCTCCAATCATCATTGTAATAATTACATTTATGGAAAGGCAACCACACTGTATTGTCCAGGAGGTTATGCATTTGTACATTCTACACTCAGCTTTTATGAGCAACAAGTCCAAGATGTACTAAAAAAAAATTCTAGATTATGTCATAGGGTCAGGACAGAGAAATCAAATCTCCAACACCTTCTACAAATGGCTGAGCAGTATAGTCTTTAATGCCCCTTCTAGATTCTAGATTTCTTAAGCTCCTTTAAGTAGTAATCTATGTTCATCAGGATGACTTCAAGGTACTCCAGTTTTTTAAAATGACTCCTGAATCATTAAACAAATATTCTGTTTTGTTCAATATAGTTATATATTTTTTCCCATTTTTTTAGGTTGATTGGTAATATTTTTCATTATATTTCAATATTACCAATCAACCTAAATATTTAGTTTACGAAAACACTTCATTCCCTGGTCATTCTGGGCCATTTACTATATAATCTTTGTAGGTATGTTTTTGTTTTTCTTAAAAGAAGGGGGAATTATAAGGGAATGGATCTCAAGGGTTAGATCCTTGGCTATAAAGACTCCCTTGGATTGCTTGTGGCTATTGGCTAAAGCAACTTGTTTTCTTGCAGAGATGAAGCATCTGGATTTTGTTATCTCAATGATGCTGTCCTGGGAATATTACGATTGCGACGGAAATTTGACCGTATTCTCTATGTGGATTTGGATCTGCACCATGGAGATGGTAAGCCCTTCACTTCAGAGGAGCTTTGCTGCTAGGACTGGCAGGCTTTTATCAGTAAAGCTGTTTCTAGGCAGCTGGTAACAGGAGAAATGCCTCTTGCAATTGAAATTTTCCTAATTGAGAATCCTAAAGTAGGTAGAGATTCTTTTAACTGATGCAATTCCTCCTTTGCTGACCAAGCTGCTTCAAAATACCAGGTTCCTATAATTTCTCCTCCCCTCTCCTCCAGTAGTGAAGCTCTCCAGTAGAGAATTTTAGGAAGTGGAAATGAGGGTAAGATTTCTTAGTGTTTACTCCAGTGCTTAGTAACCTCCCTCAGGCCACTTCCATAGGTTCTAAATGAAACCTGCAGTCAGAACTGAGAGTCCTGATGCTGCTCTTAAAACAGAAGGGATGCATGATGGACTAACACTCTGAATTTTTCACCAACAGGGATATCAACTCATGTGGTAATCAAGATCTGTGCCACTTGCTTTGTATTGTTAAAATTTTTAGTCTTGCACAAACCCAGGACATCTTCTCTAACTTTTAGTAGTAGCAGACTGTAACAATTTGCCTTAACCCCATTAATCCTCACTTAGAAGACTTCACTAAAAGGCTGTATGCAGCCCTCCTGTGTACCTTTCATTTAGAATGTAGAGCTTAAGTGACAGCTACCCTCATTCTATTTCTCATATAAATATAGCCCGTGTGCGACATATATTTTCATCAATCTAGGAACACATATCCAGTAAAACTAGTTAAGAATATACCCTTCCTGCCCCCACATTAGTGATTGCTGCTTCCCTGTTTCTTTTGAGACAAACTAACATAATCAAGGCATAGGAGTAGTATATCATGGAAGCTGGGGTCAGCTCTACTGCCAAAAAAGAAAAAGAAGGAAGAAATTGTGGGAGAGACCTCCCCAGGTAGTTCAATTAGATGGAAGCTTCCATGGAATGGTGACAGAAAATTAAAGGTAACAGAGAGAAGAGAGAAGAGTTAAACCAACACACTACTTCGAGAACCATGTCCAATGAATATCTGAATATTCAGCCAATGCAAAACACAGCTTAGCTCAAAACCCTTCAGAGACTCTGATTGCTTATAACAAGGGTAACATTTGGCCTGTGGCTTGTTTTTGTATGACTAGCAAGCTAAGCTAAGAATGGTTTTTTACATTTTACAAGGTTGTGAAGAAAAAAATGCAATAAAGACCATGTAGTTTGCAAAGTCTAAAATACTTACTATGTAGCCACTTGGTTTGCTAACCATTGGCCTACAGCAATGGTTCTCAAACTTGAATGCAGATTAGGCTGACCTATGGGTGGGGGGCTTATTGTAAAATGCAGATCCCTAGGCCACATTCACCAGATATTGGATTTAGTAGGTCTGGTATGGAACCTGGGAGTCTCCATATTAATAACATCCCAGTTGTTCCACAGGCTACACTTTGAAAACCAGTAGTCTTCAAGGTAAAGTCCACATTATTTGCCCTGTCTTTTAAGGCCTGCCTCAATGTGGCCACACTTCCTCTCTCCAGCCTTCTCTCTCACTACTTGCTGTCTGCGCTACTGTACTCAGTGATGCCCGGACACATCTCACTGTTCCCACCTTCCTGACTTTGTGGTACTTTTTCCTAACCTAGTTTTGCATTCTCTTACCCTTTTATATCTTCAAGTTCTGCCCAAGAGCTCAGGTTGGTAGTAAATCTGCTCCGACCACTCCTGTCCGAGTAGTTTCTCCCCCTGCTCACGTCCTGTATTGTTTCTATCACTGATTTGATATTTAATTATATATTGTATTATTAGTGAATTCTTTAATGTGTCTGTGTCTTCTCATCCCATAGAAACTTTCAGTTCCTTCAGAGCACAGATCAAGTTATTTACTTCTTTCTGTCCTACACAGTGGCAGGAACAGACAGACCTATGCCTATAGTAGTGGTTCAGCAAAATATTTGTTGAATGAATGAGTGATTATGAAATTCAAACTCTTTGTATCAGAGTTCAAGAATAGAATCAAGTCTGTTGAACCATGTAAGAATGAAATAAGACTGTCACCTGAAACCATTCTTTCCATTTGCAATGTTATTTCTGCACCATTTAGAGTTTCCTGTTTTAGCCAGCTTTTATGGTGTGTTTCATTTCAGTTTATTTCCCCTCTTCAGCACCTCCCTTCCAGTGACCCCTGCCCCACCTCCAAACACTTACACATTTGGTTTATTTTAAATCTCCCATGATTCCATAACTAGCACCTTGCAGTGGCTTCACCAGCACCCCTACCCCATCCTCACTTTCTTTCAGCTACCTAGCCACTCTTCCCTTTCACACCAAACCCCTTGCCCTCCTCTCTATGTCTTTTCTTAAAGTATGATTTTCTAACAACACCTAATGGTATTTCCCATGAGTAGTGATACAAATGGCTATTAAACATATGAAAAGGTGCTTAACACCCTAAGACTCAGAGAAATGCAAATTAGAACAAGAACATTCTTTCTGCCTAAGATTAAAAAGAATAATACCTAGTGTCAGTCATGACATTGAAAAAGGGTAACTCTCATACACCACTGAGAGAAGTGTAAATTGGTACCACCTTTCTTGATGGATAAATAATCAGGATTTTCTTGAGTTGTCCTTGTTTATACTTCCATTTCTAAGTTAAAATACTAGTTTAATTCATTTTCTTTTGTTTACTTAATGCTTTGTGCCTGGAGCCTTTAACTGCTGTTAACTGCCTCCCTAGGGCAAAGCATAAGGCTTGGGAAATTCAAACATACCTGTGATATACAAATAGAGTTAATATTTTTTAAGGTCTCTGTTGGCCTCTAAAGAAGACTGAAGCCTTAAGTAAACAGAGACAATTTCTTTATTTGAAGTATAAAAGAGGGTAATACATGAATTTGCTAATAGTCCTTCCATTTTACAACCAGATTATCTGAATACAGTATGACAATTATGTGATTCTGGGAGGAAAAGTGTAGAGGTAAGTAGGGTGTGTATCTGAATAAGTAGTGGCTTATAAGAGACATCATCTATCTCCCAGGCCTCTCTTCATTTTCTGATTCTGTTAAAATGAAAAGGAGACTCCTTTCTTTAAGTTTTTCCTCCTATCTTTCTCCAAGCTTCAAAAAGCTGTCATCAAGCTGCTGTTAAAGGGCTACTTTCAGCCTCCCATGTTTTAGCCAGAAACATGTACTTAGTACACATGGAACTTTGGGTGGATTGCATTTATAACCAAATCTGTATTATAGAAAGGCATTTTAAAATTAGATTTACACTGTGAAGTGCCTAATGTTGGTATAGATGATGTTTTTCAAAGGGTTGCCATATTGTACTTCTTTGAAAAAAAAATACCAAGAATATAACTTAGAACCAATGAAACAAAACAAAATATAAAACTTCCAAGATGGTGCCAGTTTCCTTTATGCAGTTCTGTTGATAATACATAAATTCTGAGCTCTAGTCCTTCCCCACCTTTTAGAACACATTGTGAAAGATAGCCTGGGCATCCCCATTGCTTGGAAATGTCCAGCTTTAATTTGAATGAATTTGAAAAGGAACCCTAACTTCACTTGGGGCCAAAATTCTAGCTCATCCTCTAATGACAGAGAGTCAAGACCTGAGTTTTGTTACTTTTATTCCATAGCTTGCTAGCCTTATTATTGCTACCTTCTCTCTCTTCCTTCCTACAGTTGCTTTCTAGAGTTTCAGTTGTTGAAAACAGGAGTTGCACTAATGGAGTGTTTCTTCTGCCATTTCTTTCTCCGGTAGGTGTAGAAGATGCCTTCAGTTTCACCTCCAAAGTCATGACAGTGTCCCTGCACAAATTCTCCCCAGGATTTTTCCCAGGCAAGTGATCTGTGTGCTAAGTGTTACATTTGAGGAATAAATACTGCAGTTCTTCTATATATTTCTTATATCTTGTATTTGGATAGCTACATGCTATGAATACCTTGTTGGTGCTACGTGCAAAAATTTAACAGAGGTCATTTCAGGTGACAATGATAAAAGGAATGTAACGCTGCTGCTTTTTCCAGATGTTTTTCATTGATTGTCGATAGCTCACTTACACTTACCAGACTATCAGATAGCCTGTATAACCCCCAACATCCTGATAAGTGTAATGATATATTAATGTTATGTCAATCTAAGGTGTATGAAAATTCAAGCAGAGAAGTTTATCTTTTTTCATTCATTTGGTCCAACAAGATGGAGACTAAACTAATTCTATTTTCTTATGATTTTACTACTTCCCCAACGTTATTTACAAGTTTTTTCTTACTCACTAATTTCATTCCCTTAGAAACCATCGTCCATTCAAGATTGTTCTCTTAATTGACCTTTTGATTTTCTGAATTCCTACTCAGAGAAGCCGTCATATTTTCTAATTCTCGTGTTCTTAAAACTGTTGTTGGTGCTCCTCTCTTTGACAGGAACAGGTGACGTGTCTGATGTTGGCCTAGGGAAGGGACGGTACTACAGTGTAAATGTGCCCATTCAGGATGGCATACAGGATGAGAAGTATTACCACATCTGTGAAAGGTATGACAGCAGTGCTGAGCCAGTAACAAGCACATTACATTTCTATTAGATGAAATGGCCTCTAATCTCACAGAATTCTTGTTTTCAAAGAACCATTAAAAAAAAATTAAAAGCTACTATATACCCACATACCATTTGTACACTGCTCACTATGCTTATTTGATCAGATAGCCAGCCCCTGTCTGGGAGAGTAGTGTGTTTGGACCAGAGCCCACACTATTGGTTTGATCTTACCTGCCACCCCATAAGATTAAGGCCTTCCCAAGAGCAGAGCTTCTCAGCTGTACTGGGGAATCCCTTGTCTGCTAGTTTCTTAGGTAAAATCTGCATGTAGTATGATTTCATTAGCCTGGGAGGGTCAGTTTCGGTTTTCCATTATGGAGATCTGCTTCCATCCACTGGTGTGAATATTAGAGTTCTATCGGTTGTGTTAAAATTGGAGTCAGAAATTCTGTTTTTGTTTTTTTGTTTTTTTTTTTTGCAGTATGGTTAAAGATAAAATTACAACCACTTGTAGGCAGACAGTTTAGTGCCAGTGTGTAGACCAGACCACTGGGGCTAAAAATCCCTACAGAATGAGGAAAAGGGTGGCTAAACTCATATTCATAAAAAACTGGGATCGCTCAGGTACAGATTCATTGCTGACATTGGCAGTAGAGAAAGTGAGTCTGACTAGAAGTCAGCAAGTCAACATAAGGTAAGTAATGGGGATTGAGGTGTTTTTGATCCCTCTCCCACTTGGCTCAGATTTCTCCCAACATTCTGATGGAAAGAAGGGCTTCCCATAGGAGCCTGCACTGGCCGTCACTACTGGCAGTTGTATAAACAAAGTAGAAGTATTAAAAAATAAAAACTTTATGGTCCAAAGGTGCCTCTTAGCTCAAGAGATTTGGCATGTCAGGTCATCAGCCGTAGCAGTAGCCTCTTCATATTTTGATCATGTGCCCTGGCTACTACCTCTGCATTGTCAAACTGAAAAGGCTCTTTTTCTTTCTTCAGTCTGCCATTGATGGTTTTAATTGCCCTTCTTTGTTCCCCTTAGGCTCTGTCCTGTCCTTGAGATGTGCAGATCAGAGTTGCTGACGTAACTTTACCAATGATGTCCTGTGGTTCTGTGTAAAAGAAGAATTATTTTGTTTTTCTTTGAATTCTCTTATTGACAGTATCCAACATTTTGTTGCCCTTTTTTTTGCCATAGCAGGAAACTAGATTGTTCTCTTCAGTACTCTGTCCACAGGGTTTCCTAGTGCTTTTTCCTGGGCCTTAATTGAAAGGTCAGCACCCATCATCCTGCAAGTGTAGCTTGTAATCTCTGGCCCTCCCTAAATGGATTACCTTACATGTGCCCCTATTGAAGCTCATCTGTCAGTCATGAAACCTCCTGAAGTCTTCCTTTCTTCCCCATCAACTTGTCATTTCACTGCCTGGAAAAGCTGAGTATCATCTGCAGACTTGAGGATTTCCCAGCGCCCACCCCCAAACAAGTCTTCAGTCAAAAAAATGTCTGTTTCTCCCCTATTTCTCTCTAAACCAGTTCTTCCTACATGATTTTTAAAAATTGTTATCCCACAGTAATTCATGTTTAAAGATAGCCTTGGTATCAAACTTAATTAAATGTTTTAAAGGTGAATTTAGCCTGGAGGAAAAGATCAATGGAGGATCACACATGATTACCATATCGCCACCTCTACCCCAGTGTATACAGGAAGCCAGCATTTATTAAAGATTCTTCTAGCTTGTGTACCAGAGTACAAGACACTCATTAGTTTATAGCTCCCAGGGCCCCTTTTGCCGTTGCAGCTCCACCAGCAAACTGTATAGAGATCACCCAGAATCAAAACCCAGGCTCCAGGTTTTGATTAGAGAGACAGTCATTTTTCCCTTTGATTTCTTTCAGAAGTCAAGTGTGGTCGGGGCATTATGTGAAGGCACCTCTGATCCCAAGGGTGCCAAGAATGCTTCCTGACCCAAACATCTGTCCCAACTGTTGGACTAATAGCTGATGAAATTCCTTTAACAGGAAACATACTTTTGTTCTACAATGAGAAATAGCCCTTAAATGGAATTCTGGCCCAATCTCTCCTCCTCACCCACACTCTGCCATTTCATAATAGCAGATTTTGAAAGGGTTAGAGCATGAGCACCCTGAGCATTCAGAGGAGAACTAGCGGGAAGGGGGCACAAACAATCTTTGCCAACTAGTTTTGCAGAGGGTCAGCTCTAGTAACAGTATCACTTAGTCTCAGTCATTATGCTTTTGATTACTTCTAGTTTGTTGCCTAGAATCAGAGTATCTTGTTCATTTACCACTATGACATCTGGTTCATCTGCCTACCTCAAAAGACAGAGTAGACAGGAATAGCTTACCCATGTAAAAAAGTCATTCAGTTCATCTTCAGTCTCTTTCATCCTTTTTGTTCCATGAGCCGACTGGTTTTCTAACTCCTTACCTGTGAGAAATAAAGGACCTCTTATTGCTGGTTCACTTATAAGACGCTCTAATTTTAGTTTGCCACTGGTTTGCTTCTGAACTATCTATCTTTCCATATTGAATTTAGGAGCCCTTTTTCCTTCCTTTCCTTCCTTCTTTTCCTTATGGCTTTTTCCTCTGCTGTAGCCTTTTTTTGACTTTAACAGCTAGGCAGGAACTTAATGGTTTCATCTTAAGGTTAAATATACCCTCTTTATTTTTTTAAAAAATTATCTTAGGGATTCTTTCTTGATAGATCAGATATGGAATCTTTACTTGAAGATTTTCAACACCAGAAGTTCCATTTTATGAAAAAGACAATTTCACAGTGAGCGCTCCCTAGGTCATTCAATGCTAATTTAGAAGGGCAAGGGTCACCATTCCCCAAAGCCTCCCATAATTTATATACAGGCAAAGTTTGATGGGATAGGAAAACTATTTTGCCAAAGAGACCATTTCCTAATTACCAAGCTCTGTCATCTGAAAACTACCTTTCTGCCTTTATTTAATGTTTGCTCTCTAGTTGTATTTGAATGCAATGTGAGATAGTCTTAATAATGTTTAAACTATTACCCAAAAGGCTGTGTTGATGACTTTGGGAACATCTATAGTTAAGGAATTTTAAAAAAGGACAAATAACCAAGCACTTCCTTGCAGTTGATTCAAGAGAGGTACTGCTCTGAAACCTTAAATCTTGCAGGATGACCAAACTGTTTGCCCACTGTGAACTGTCATGACATATTCATAGTCTGAAGAAGAATTTTAGAGTTGTGTTCAAACTTCTTAGTTTTTACCCTACCTATCATTTTACAGCCCTAACATCCAGAAAGCATTCTTTACTAAACATCCACTTACTAGGATATATCTCATAGAAAGGTTATGTATATGGTGCCTTCCTATATATATATAATGTGTATGATACAAAGCATACTGAAATTGACACACTTTGGGGAAAAATCACCTTTTATTAAGAATATTTGACTATTCAGCTTTGTAAAATAATTAATTAGAGACACTGCATAAAAATTTCGCCAAAAGGAAAACACATTGTTATACAGACTTCTCAATGAATAGGACTTATGAAAGGCCCTATTAAGCAGGGCTTTTCAATCAATAGCAGTCTTTATATCCACATATGCAATACTTTGCTAGTAAGAGCGATCAGCCTGATCAAAGAAATAATCTTATTCTAGTGAACTAGGGTTCACAGTAGTAATTATTAAAATAAAAATCTTCCTGTATTTGGCCTGTTTACCTTGAATCCTATGGTTTATCTGCTGTAACCCAAAATTAAAAGAAACCTTTTTTCCTCCATCAAAGAGCACTGACCTAAAGAAACATTCAGAGATTCCAGAAGTTTAAAAAAGCAGCAGCAACAACAACAAAATTTTTGCCCCTTCTTTTTTGAGAAAAATATTATACTTTTCTATTTGAAATAATTTTTTTATTGCTCTTCAAACTGGTTTTTACAAACATTAATTCTACTATGCTTGGGATAACCAGGATAGCCTACCTGGAAAGAACTTGATCTCTAGGACCACAGCAACCTCATTGAAGGAATAGCTCATTTAAACTCAAGCTTTTATTTCTGTGGGGAATTCCTTCATCCATCTACACTGAGCTCCACTGCTATTCAATGAGGAAGAGAAAAAAATCATATAATATAGTGACTCTGCAGTTTATATTTATTGTATGAGAATTTTCCTTAGACCCTGACATGGCCTCTGAAATATAAGTCAGGATTGTTTTAATCACAAGAATTCATTCCTATAGGTCTGGAGCCATAATTCAGCTCTCTGAAGCCACTCTGACCTTCCTACAAAAGAACTGATTGCCTTAAGTCACCTTATAGAATTTTTAAGACACTAATTAACAAGAATGAAAAGGGAACTGCCAATGCAATAACTTAAGGGATTTGCTTATATTTTAGTATAATGATGAGCTTTCATTGTGGCTCAGACAGTAAAGAGTCTGACTGTAATGCAGAAGACCCAGGTTCGATCCCTAGGTCGGGAAGATCCCCTGGAGAAAGAAATGGCAACCCACTCCAATACTCTTGACTGGAAAATCCCATGGATGGAGGATTCTGGCAGGCTACAGTCCATGGGGTCGCAAAGAGTCAGACACGACTGAGCAATTTCACTTAGCATAATGGCACTATTTTATTCATTCACTCAACAAATATTTATTGTCTCTGCTTCATTCCCACCCTGTACATAGGTACTATGGTGGTAAACATCCTGGAGCTCCCACATCCTGGAGCTTAGTTCCTAGGGAGGACTTGCCTGTGCCAGGAATTATACTGATCATTTATTTGATTTTTTTCCATTTGATACTTCTAACAATATACAGTACCTGCAAAGGTAGAGTATTCTTATTCCAGTCTTACTAATAAGAAACTGTGGAAGTGTTAGTCACTCAGTCATATCTGACTCTTTGCAACCCCATGGACTGTCCATGAAATTCTCCAGGCAAGAATACTGGAGTGGGTTGCCATTCCTTTCTCCAAATAAGAGAACTGGAACTTAAAAAGGTTGATTTACTTAAGGTCACACAGGGAGTATTAACCATCAGTTACACTGTCCCCAAATTGTCACATGGAAGTATGAAATTTTTTAAAATGAGTTTAACAAGTTTAGGGATTTTTTAAATATATTTGTTTATTTTAATTGGAGGATAATTATTTTACAATATTGTGATGGTTTTGCCATACATTAATATGAATCAGCCACACTTATACACGCACATGTCCCCTTCATCCTGAGCACCCCCTCACTTCCCTCCCCACCCTATCCCAGAGGAATAGGGTGTCACAGAGCACTGGCTTTGGGTGCTCTGCGTCATACATCAAACTCGCACTGGTTATCTGTTTTACATATGGTAATAGATAAGTTTCAATGCTAGTCTCTCAAATCATCCCACCCTTTCCTCTCACTGAGTTCAAAAGTCTGTTTTTTACATCTGTGTCTACTTTGCTGCCCTGAACATAGGATCATAGGTATCTTTCTAGATTCCATATATACACATTAATATATGGATATTAGTATGGATAATGGATTATTATGGATATTATGGATATATGGATAATATAAGTCTTTCTGACTTACTTCACTCTGAATGATAGGCTCTAGGTTCATCCACCTCATTAGAACTGACTCAAACACATTCCTTTTTATAGCTGAGTAATATTCCATTGTGGATATATACCACAACTTCCTTATCCATTCATCTGCCAATGGACATCTGGGTTGCTTCCATGTCCTAGCTATTATAAATAGTGCTGCAGGGAACATTGGGGTACATGTGTCTTTTTCAATCCTGGTTTCCTCAGGGTATATGCCCAGTAGTGGGATTGCTGGGTCGTGTGTTAGTTTTATTCCTAGTTTTTTAAGGAATCTCCATGCTGTTCTCCATAGCTGTTGTGTCAGTTTGCATTCCCACCAACAGTGTAAGAGGATTCCCTTTTCTCCACACCCTCTCCAGCATTTATTTTTTGTAGACTTTTTGATGATGGCCATTCTGCCGGCATGAGATGATACCTCATTGTGGTTTTGATTTGCATTTCTCTAATAATGAGTGATGTTGAGCATATTTTCATGTTTTTCTTAGCCATCTATATGTCTTCTTTGGAGAAATGTCTGTTTAAGTCTTCTGCCCACATTTTAAAAAATTAATTAATTAATTTTAGTTGGAGGATAATTTCTTTACAATATTGCAGTGGTTTTTGCCATACACCTACATCAGTCAGCCACGGGTGCACATGTGTCCCCCCATCCTGAAACCCCCTCCCACCTTACTCCCCACCCCATCCCTCTGGGTTGTCCCAGACACCAGCTTTGAGTGCCCTGCTTCATGCATCGATCTTGCACTGGCCATCTATTTTACATGTGGTAATATACATGTTTCAATACTATTCTCTCAAATCATCCCATCCTTGACTTCTCCCACATAGTCCAAAAGCTTATTCTTTACATCTGTGTCTCTTTTGCTGTCTTGCATATAGGATCGTCATTAGCGTCTTTCTAAATTCCATATATATGCGTTAATATGCTGTATTGGTGTTTCTCTATCTGACTTAATTCACTCTGTATAATAGGTTCCAATTTCATCCACCTCATTAGAACTGACTCAAATGTATTCCTTTTTATAGCTGAGTAATATTCCATTGTTTATATGTACCACGACTTCCTTATCCATTCATCTGCCGATGGCAACTAGGTTGCTTTCACGTCCTAGTTATTGTAAACAGTACTGCAATGAACATTGGGGTACATGTGTCTCTTTCAATTCTGGTTTTCTCGGTGTGTATGCCCAGCAGTGGGATTGCTAGATCATATGGCAGTTCTATTTCCAGTTTTTTAAGGAATCTCCATACTGTTCTAAACAGTGTCTGTACCAGTTTGCATTCCCACAACACTGTAAGAGGATTCTCTTTTCTCTACACCCTCTCCAGCCTTTATTATTTGTAGACTTTTTGATGGTGGCCATTCTTACCAGCCTGAGATGATACCTCAGTGTGGTTTTGATTTGCATGTCTCTAATAATAAGTGATGTTGAGCATCTTTTCATGTGTTTATTAGCCATCTGTGTGTCTTCTTTGGAGAAAAGTCTGTTTAGTTCTTTGGCCCACTTTTTGACTGGGTTGTTCATTTTTCTGGTGTTGAGCTGCATGAGCTGCTTGTATATTTCAGAGATTAGTTCTTTGTCAGTTGTTTCATTTGCTATTATTTTCTCCCATTCTGAAGGCTGTCTTTTCACCTTGCTTATAGTTTCCTTCATTGTGCAAAACTTTTAAAGTTTAATTAGGTCCCATTTGTTTATTTTTGTTTTTATTTCTATTACTCTGGGAGGTGGATCATAGAGGATCTTGCTATGATTTATGTCAGAGAGTGTTCTACCTATGTTTGCCTCTAGGAGTTTTATAGTTTCTAGTCTTACATTTAGGTCTTTAATCCATTTTGAGTTTATTTTTGTGTATGATGTTAGAAAGTGTTCTTTCATTCTTTTACACATAGTTGACTAGTTTTCCCAGCACCTTCTCTTGTTGAAGAGACTGTCTTTTCTCCATTGTATATTTTTGCCCTCTTTGTCAAAGATAAGGTGTCCATAGATGCATGGATTTATTTATCTCTGGGCTTTCAATTTTGTTCCATTGATCTATATTTCTGTTTTTGTTCAACTACCATACTATCTTGATGACTGTGTTGTTCAGTCACTAAGTCATGTCTGACTCCCTGTGACCCCGTGAACGGCAGCACTCCAGGCTTCCCTGTCCTTCACTATCTCCCTGAGCTTGTTCAAACTCATTTCTACTGAGTCGGTGATGCCATCCAACCATCTCATCCTCTGTCACCCACTTCTCCTCTTGCCCTCAATCTTTCCCAGCATCAGGGTCTTTTCCAATGAGTCAGTTCTTCACATCATATTGCAGCTTCAGTTTCAATCCTTCCAGTGAATATTCAGGATTGATTTCCTTTAGGATGGTCTGGTTTGATGTCCTTGCTGTCCAAGAGACACTCGAGTGTTTTCCAGCATCACAATTCGAAAGCATCAATTCTTCAGTGCTCAACCTCCTTTATGGTCCAACTGTTATATCCATACAAGACTACTGGAAAAACTATTGCTTTGACTATAGGGACTTTTGTCAGCAAAGTACTGTCTCTGCTTTTTAATATGCTATGTAGGTTTGTCATAGTTTTTCTTCCCAGGAGCAAGCATCTTTTAATTTCATGGCTACAGTCACCATCTACAGTGGTTTTGGAGCCAAAAAAAGGAAATCTGATACTGTTTCCATTGTTTCCCCATCTATTTGTCATGAAGTGATGGGACCGGAAGCCATGATCGTCGTTTTGAATGTTGAGTTTTAAGCCAACTTTTCCACTCTTCTCTTTCTCCTTCATCAAGAGGCTCTTTAGTTCCTCTTCACTTTCTGCCATTAAAATGGTGTCATCTGCATACCACTGTATGGCTGTAGCTTTGTAATATAGTCTGAAGTCAGGAAGGCTGATTCCTTCAGTTCCATTCTTCTTAAGATTGCTTTGGCTATTTGGGGTCTTTATGTTTCCCTACAAATTATGAAATTTTTTCTAGTTCCATGAAAAATACCATTGGTAGCTTGATAGGGATTGCATTGAATCTTGCAATTGCTTTGGGTAGTATAGTCACTTTCACTGTATTGATTCTGAAAGTATGAAATGTATCACAAGGAGGAAATACCATCCCCAAGAATTCTTGCAGATTTTTATCTCCAGGAATTGTAGCAAAGTCCTTAAAAAAAGAAACCTTTTAAGATTATGCAAATGAACCACATGATCTGTAGTGTACACAGTCCATTTGTTTATGATTTAATTTGTAATTTTATGCATCAAAAATAAAAATAAATATTGAGAGATTTTACTTCTTAGTTTTTTTTATTAATTTTAATTTTTTTGATGTGGGCCATTTTTAAAAGTCTTTATGAATTTGTTACAATATTGCTTCTATCTTATGTTTGTGGTTTTCTGGCCATGAGGCATGTGGGATTTTAGCTCCCCAACCAGGGCTCGAATCAGCACTCCTTGCATTGGAAGACAAAGTCCTAACTACTGGAGCACCAGGAAAGTCCCACTTCTTAAGTTTTTAATTTCTAATTAAAGTTTGGAAACATGGAGATTCTGTAAATCTGCTCTTTCCTTTATTTCCTTTATTTTCAATGGAGAAAATCCTGACTTCCTATGTTAGAAAGTGAATAATGTCACATGTCATTTTATAGAGGTCTCCTTATATAATTAGTTTCTTTTCATGTGGTTTTTAGGGGACTACTATTGCCAAAGGCTTTTAACATTATGCTATTTTGCAACTGAGCTTCCCTTGTGGCTCAGTGGTAAAGAATCCACCTGCCAATGCAGGAGATGTGGATGCGATCCATGAGTCAGGAAGATCCCCTCGAGAAGGAAATTCGGCAACCCACTCCAGTATTCATGCCTGGGAAGTCCCATGGACAGAGGAGTCTGGTGGGCTACAGTCCATGGGTTGCAAAGAGTTAGACATGACTTAGTAACTAGATAACAACAGGCATAATTTATATCATCTCTTGATCCTGGCAGAAGGCGTATCAACATATAGGGTAGAGATTCTCCATCCATGCTATAATCTGTTCATCCAATACCCGTAAAGTAAAATAAGAGCCAAGGGATATCACTAAAGGATATTTAAGTGAAATGTTTCCTTTCCCTATTGACTTTTAATGTTAATATTTAAAGAAGAGATGTTTTAATGATGATAGGTTCTTCTTTCATTATAATGATAAGTCATCTTGAATTTATCTTCTATCTGGGACTCCAGATTCCTTATCATTCAATTTCCGAAGCAGGTAGATAGATCCTCAGTGAAAGAGAACACAATTATAGCCTACTCCTTTGAGCTTGGTGATGTGGCAAAAGCAATATGAATACATATTCATACATAAATGTTTTAAGCAATACAATTTTTTTTCAAAATTCTCTTTCATCTGATGAGAAGGGAAGAATTCTCCAGAAATTAGCATTTAAGAACAAATAATTTATATAGCCTTACTTCCATCTTCATCCCATTTTCATCACAATCTGAGAGCTGGTAAAAAATCTTTACAAAATTACTCTCTTCAGTTGGGTCACAGCTATACCACCTTGATCATCACTAGATCACACTTAGGCCCAGTGATAAAGGTCATGGAAGCTGCTACTTCTTTGTATAAGCCTTGCACTTTGAACTAAGCCCTCCATAAGTAAGATATTTGTAGGCAATGTTTTCGTTCTGTTTTATAAACTTCTATTCTGCCTCTTTGTGGTATGGCAGATGCAAATTGCCTGTTGTTTCTGGAAAATGGATGACTCAGATACTAATTAAATTCATGGTTAACATTAAGCACAGGTGGAAATGAGGCCAAAGTGGGCCATTCATTTAATGTTCCTAGTTTGATGTGTCTTTTAAAATATTAAATTCAAAAGACATTAAGTGCCTAAGAATATACGATAATTTGGAGGAGGGGCAACTGTGCTTAATTATCTGTGTTGCCCCGGCTGTCACCAGTACTTGATTAGGGTTACAGCGGAGAACTGGTTTTTTCCCTTACCTGATTGATCCTTTGAGCTTTAAATCCAGTGGTTAAAGGGACAGTTCTTATATCCTTCTTCCCCTCTAGATCAGTGGCTTTCATGACCAGTTCCTACACTCCTGTATCAGGTAGCCCTGACACCATGACAGCCCCTACGCCGAGCAGTCTTCCTAGGTGATTTATTTTTTCATGTAAGTTCAGGAGGACTATCTCCTAGGACTCAGTGAGTTTGTTCTGTCTCTATGATGTGTACCTTCTCTGCACTGTTTTTAGTGCTGAATGATCCCTGCCCCCTGGAAAAAGTGACCTGATTCTTCCACAGCAGTTTAATAGCTTCTGATGCTAGAACATGCTCTGAAACTATCCAGAGACAGGAAGACCCAGCTCATAAATGGAAAACTTGAGAATTATACCTTCTAATGCAGGGCTGCTCTGAAAAGAATCCTAAATTTGACTATGTCTGTGCTTGATGGAACATTCTAACTTCAAAATTCATATTATTCCTCTTAGCTGCTCACTACCATGTACCCCCTTGCCCACCCTAATTCTCCCACCTCCCGTGTTCTTTCATCACTGCTCTGTCCCCTCCCTCTAGCCTAAAAAAGCTACCCTTTAGGCTCTGCTCTGAATGCGCCTGACAGTCATTCACCCGGCAGCTGCAGGCACTGATGAGCTGCCTTGTTGAATCCTGTTGACGTGGTCTGTACAGAGATTTAGTTAAATCTGGTGTCCTCTACCTGACAAAAAAGCCCAATGCAAAGTTTGTCTGGGCTTTGCTCTCTGTGTGCTGTTACCCACTGCACTATCGGAAAAGAGCCATACCCATTGGTACTTAAAGCAAGACCAATGAAAAGACACCTCAAAAAAGCCATATCAAATATCCAGCTAAGTTAACAAGTGAAAGGATATGGATGTGTGCCAGGCACTAAAGGCAGTGTGTTTGCCTAGAGACCATGCAAGTGCTGCTGAAGAGTGAGCTGGATGCTAAGAGGTTTGTGTATGCTTGCTCTGGGCAGGAGAATCCTGTAAAACAAGATGATGGATGCCAGGGTTGGGGCGGGATGGGGAATTGGGGAGAGCCACCTTAAATATATTAGAAATGAAAGTAGAAAAATATCTATCCTATTTAATTATAGGCAAGCCTCACTAACTCAGCCTAATTAGAGGAAAGCCAGTCTGAATAATGGAATATTTTAAAATACATTTTTATTACTTCCAAGCACTGGACATGCTAGTAATTCAAACTACACTAACAACATCATACAGTACCTCAGGGAAAGAGCTTTAAGAATCATTTGTAATTAGCATATCAATTATTTGTATGTAAGTGGATGTGCACAAAGTGCATAAAAAGTTTATTCTCTTAAGTAGGACAAACATTCCCCAGCACAGTCCTGTTTACACTATTAATTTGCTTAGCCAGCCCTTTTTGTGCCAAGATAGATGTATGTAAGACATACTTATTTCCTCAGGGAAGAAAGAATCGCTTCCCTGTGTTTAGTCCAGTAACTAAGAAGCGGAGCGCCACTTAATTGGTTTGGGATTTCCAGGATATGGAGTTTTGAATTTGCATACAGGCTAGAGAGATTTCATATGGAGAAGATCTGGCAGCCATTGCCAGAGACCCAGTTTCCCCATCTGGATTTCATTGGAGTGATCTGGATTTCATCAAGCAACAGGACACTGATCCTAAATGATCCACCAGACACTCTAACATAGGCATGTTTAAAATACATCCTTCCCCCGAAAAATAACTGCTAAAATATGATGAGTTGGAGTTACTCTATGTGCAGTACTTAAAAGTAATAAAAATTCATTTCTTTTAAAGTCCCACAAAAACTGTGCAATATCAAATTAATGATGAAAATCAACCCACAAACTCTTTTCTTGCACACCTCATTGTGTGACGGCATTGCCGAGATTTCCAATCATCTGGGAAAGGATATTATATTTTGATGAGCTGCACCAGGTGCTAACTATATGGCAGGATTTTGTCTTTGAATCTTAGGGAGGCCCTCCTGGGTAAAGAAGCGTGAGGGAAGGGCTAGGGGCATGTTTATTGTTAACAAATCATTATTGTCTACCTAAGTTCAAGAATCAGAGCAAGTAGATTGAAAAAGAAGAAGTATCAGGTATATAGGGAGTGTAGAAAATATGATTAGGAAATGAGAAACAGAGATATGTGCCTATATTTCTACCCATATGTATTAAATTGTGCTCTTGGTAAATTGTGACTTCTTCAAGGCTTAGAGAGTAAAAATTAAATGCAGAGAGCATAAGCACAGGCAGTAAATATACACACAAATGTCGTAACTACAGTTTGGAATAACTCCAACTCTCCCCTTTCCCCCAAGGGCATCACTATCCAGGGTCTGCAAAGGCCAAATAGCTGTTTGGCTTCCAATCTGATTTTTTTGCTAAGAAATCAGAGAAGTCGGTTTCAATTTTAATAATATATTCTCCCAACCTCTATCTAACAGAAAGGCACTTGTGTTTCTGCCCCTTCTTAAAGTGAATTTTGTGTTTGGTGAAAGGTAATAGATTGGCAGCACTGGAAAAGGAATTACTGTATTCCCAGAACAGGTATAACCAGGCAGTGACACTATGAAATTTCTCTCTGCCTTTGGGGAACATTAGAGTACTATTCAGGAAGTCACTGCTATGGTGTGCTGTGCTGAACTCAACAGTATCCTAGTGGGCTGAAGGAATTAACATAGCACTTGAAGGGCCTGACTTAAGGCCATTCATTTATTCATTCAACATTATGGAGTGCTTACCATGTGCCTGGTGCTAGGAGAAGACTTTTGCAAATATTATATCATTTAATCCTCATAATAACCCTGTGAAGGAGAGAATATTCTTGCTTTACAGAGATGGTTCAGAGAATGATTTGTCCAAGTTGCTCCTGCAAGCACTAGATCCAACTTTGTCTGACCCCAAGTGCAGCGTTCTCCCTGACCTCCATGTTGTGGAGGCTACAAAGGAGACGGATGAGACATATGGCCAGGCAAAATGTAATTTGTGCTGTGTGAGTGGTCCTGGTGGTTACAGAGCAATAAAATGTCCTACCCCAGGTCAAATAAAGAGTCATTAGTACAGCTTGACTTAGGATTCATATTCTTTAAGCCTTCTTCAATTTGGGGATTTGGGGTTTGGTTTGGTTTGGTTTTGGTTTTGGTTTTGGTTTGTTTTGTCTTAGCTCTCCAAACCAGCCTGCCTCTCCACCCACCCCACCCCCTGCACAGATAATATATACTCTGATTCCTAGGGCCTCAGGCCTTTCAGAATGAGGAAAGCCAAAGAGCACTGGGGTTTAGTGAAAACAGCACTAGATTTGAATTAGAATTAGTATTCTAATTCTAGCTCTGTGGATTCACTCTAGGCTGGTAAAGCTCTTTAATTCTGGATGACTCATTCCCGCCACCCCAACCCCCCCCCCACCCCCGTGTGAATGAGAATGGTTTACTTCAAAGAGGTAAAGAGATAAGTAATAATAAACTAAAAATAGTGCACAGCCCTTTTTGTTTCCAAGGTGACATATAATTGATAAGTGGAATTACTTACAACAAGGCATATTAGAAGGAGATGCCAGTTAAAATCTGTGTTTCTCTATAATGGACTCAGCAATGCTGAGAGAAAAGATGCCCCCCATAAAATGTTAAAAAAAAAAAAAAAACACTACATCTTGAAAATTAAAAAAGCAAAAGCAATGTGAGGGTTGTGTGTTTGGGAAGGTCAAGGGTTTAGAGGTCTGAGGTTGGCTTGTTTGTTTTTATTTTGTAGCTTTGGGTGTTCCCTTTGTTATATGCTGTGTGTTAATAGAATCAGTACAGTTTGTCTGATGCTAAAAGCAGTTTGTCTGATGCTAAAAGCAGAGAGACTTATAAGAAACTAAATGTCTTCCAAGAGGCACCTATGTCCCCGAACAAAGTGACTTATCATCCTCACCACAGGGAGCCCCCCACCCCAGTTCCCTGCATCCTTGAACAATTTGTAAAAGATATTCAGGAATCACCAAGGCATTTACCATATGCTGCTTCACCCACCCCCCAACCCCCACAGGTTGAGTTTTTGTTGAGAGAGGATTGAGGGAATTTAAAGGAAACAATACCTGTGAAAAGTTGACTAGCTTCCATTTGGGACTGAGTAGGCAATGGCACCCCACTCCAGTACTCTTGCCTGGAAAATCCCATGGATGGAGGGGCCTGGTAGGCTGCGGTCCACGGGGTCGCTAAGAGTCAGACACGACTGAGCGACTTCACTTTCACTTTTCACTTTCACACATTGGAGAAGAAAATGGCAACCCACTCCAGTGTTCTTGTCTGGAGAATCCCGGGGACGGCAGAGCCTGGTGGGCTGCTGTCTATGGGATCACACAGAGTCGGACACGACTGAAGTGACTTAGCAGTAGCAGCAACAGTGATTCTTTAATGCAATCCCCCCTCTGAATCCCATCCAATGCAATAGGTTTAAAATGTTTATCAGACAAAGGGTGTTGCTGTTGTTGTTCACTCACTCAGTCATGTCCAACTCTTTGCCACCCCATGGACTGCAGCACGCCAGGCTTCCCTGTCCTTCACCATCTCCCAGAGCTTGCTCAAACTCATGTCCATTGTCGGTGATACCATCAAACCATCTTATCTTCTGTGATCCCCTTCTCCTCCTGCCTTCTGTCTTTCCCAGCATCAGGGTTTTTTCTGTCAGGCGAGTGTATGCTCCTCGGTTTTTGTCTCATCACAACAAAGATTTGGAGTGACGGACATTAAAGCCCCCGTCGGCGTGTCACAGCTCTCGGGTCTTGGACAGACAGTGTTATAGCTCTGAGGTCTCGAACGGACCGTGTTATAGCTCTTAGAAAAATCAGTGTTACAGCTCAGTGTTACAGCTCTATTTTATTTAGATAATAGCAGGAAAATCCATATTCGAGGCGTGAGGGCATGCCAACCCAAAGATGCGAAGAGAAGAGCGCCCCAGTGCGCGGGAGAGAGTGAGCTAGCTTTAGCTCCTCTTTTTATGTTTTTTCCTCCCCCTGGGCCTGCCCTATGTAAATTGGGCCAGCCAGGAGTGCTGTTTGTTCTACCTGAGGTCCTCACTCCAGTCCTTGGACCTTCCTTTGTTCTATTTTCGCAGGTTTTTCTCTTCCTTGTCTTTTAGCCACCGCCATTTTGGACTCCTTTTCTCTATTCTAACTACCTAACACTTCCAATGAGTCAGTTCTTCACATCAGGTAGCCAAAGTATTGGCGCTTCATCTTCAGCATCAGTCCTTCCAATGAATATTCAGGGTTGATTTCCTTTAGGATTGACTGGTTTGATCTCCTTTCAGTCCAAGGGACTCTCAAGAGTCTTCTCTAACACCATGTTTTGCTGTTGGCAATAACTTTTCTCAGCTTGACTTCGGAAGCTCACCATGTTAATAGCAAATATTTTTCTCTTCTTTCCCTCTACTTCCTGTTCTTGGTTTTTCAACTTTGAATTCCTCATTTTTTTAATTTCTGTTGAGGAAGTCTCTAGAGGGTGCTGAAGATGCTTATTGGAATATATAAAGATGATAAGGCTGGTCTAGGCTGGTTTGCAAGCAAGAAAGTCAGGAGATGAATCTACTGGGAAGGTGCACCCATTAGAGGTCTGGCTATAGAGGGCCAAGTTTGGGTTACTAAATCTATCACCAGCATTGATTAAGAGTAGCTGTCACACCATCTCTCTGGCATCCCATCGTTCTGAGAGAAATGTTTTAGAATTTTAAGTATTTAAAAACAAATAAAGCAAAACCAGGTTCCACCCCTGGTATTAGAGGTAAAGTGGCACCAGTGAATGATCCCAAAGGCACTCCATAGAAGCTATGATCTACCATGATGGAGTAAAAGAAAAGGGGATAATGCTACAATTTGGTTCTTGGGCTTTTCCTCTTATCTAAAAGCATCATTAATGCCATCACCCCTGGCTTTTTTCAACCTCTAGCACCAACCACCTTCCCCAGACCAATGCGTGTAGAAACAGCTGCCACAACTTCTCTTCCTCATTTGCACAGCTTTGTCTGAAAAGCAGACTGCTCAATACTGAGGAATCAGGTTTCTCATCAAGATAATTGCATTTTAAATGAATATCTTATGTGTTTATGGGGAAGTAACTAATGTAGTATAATGAGATGCCTGTCTTCTCCCTCCTTTCTGGGTAAGTGATTTTATACTTTCAAAAAACCTAAAATTAATGATTTGCAGTGTAGTAAATGGTATTGTTACAGTGGTTAGGGAAACTTTCCCAAAAGCAATCTGGGATATTTCATTCATTTATTCATTTAATAACTATTTATTGAATGCCTCCTATATATACAAAGTACTGAGTTTACCCTCAGAGAAGCTGGTGGAAATTTGAAAATTATAGATACACAGAGAGATACACATGTGTATTCATGTTCATACACGTTCTAATAAAATGAAATGTGGAAAGTTATAAGAACCATAAGAGATAAACTGTGATGGGTACTCAACGGGAGAAAATACTTCAGAAAAGGGCTTAATTGAAGAGATAACATTTGATCTGTTTTCTAAAGGGTAGCTAATCACTGTATCTTTACAAAGTGTGTAAATGTGTATGTGTCTATGAAATCTGAGTCAAGTTTAAATGTGCAAGATTGCAGGAAAGAGCTCTATGCAGAGGGTACAACCAGATCAAAGTCAGAAAAGGCTGAGCTCTGTCCACAGAACAGCAATAGTCTAGTTTTCTGGACTGTGAAGTGCATGAGAGGGACAATTTGCAAAGAAGATTGGAAAAGTGGGTGGGAACCACTTTGTGCAGGAGCTGGAATTCTTAGCAATGAAAATTTGTACCATGTTCTTGTAAGCATTTGGGGAATTGCCAAAGGTTTTAGAATGAGGGTATAGTATAATTAGAGCTTGCTCAGGAAGGCTAACACTAAAAAAATAATAATGCAATGCCTGCTACTGCTATTATACAAGATAGCATGTGAAGTGGCTGGCACAAGCACATGAAGCACAGTAAAATGTGGAAGCTAGTATATGGTAGTGATTTAGAACATGGACTTGTGCCAGGAGGCCTGGGTTCAAAAGCCAGCTCTGATATTTAATAGCTATAGATCTTCTACAGATTTCTTAACCTTTCTATGCTGCTGTTTCCCCATCTATAGAATAGGATTAATGATAATGGCTTTTATAAATTGTTTTGAGAGTCAAATGAGCTAATACACATAAAATACATAGAATAGTGCTCAGTTTTTAATAAAGTACTTGGTAAGTGTTAGCTGCTATTATTATCATTTTTTATTCATGAAGGAGATGGAATTTGAATGAGCCTTTAAAGAACAGATACACTATAGACATGTAGAAAAATGACTTTCAGGCACAAGGAAGTGAATGACAAAAAGAAAGTGCAAGGTGAGGGGGGTGAACCATGGACTGTTCAGTTTGCCTACAGAATAATATGGGTTAAGGAGTTATTGGAAAATAAGATTCAACAGGTAGGCTGGAATCATATCATGAAGGACTTTGAATCATAGGCTAAGAATTTTAGGCATCATCTAAAGACAATGGAAGGACTTCCCAGGTGGTGCTAGTGAAAAGAACCTGACTGCTAATGCAGGAGATGTAAGAGATGTGAGTTCGATCCCTGGGTCCAGAAGATCCCCTGGAGGAGAGCATGGCAACCCACTCCAGTATTCTTGCCTGGAGAATCCCATGGACAGAGGAGCCTAGCGGACTATAATCCATAGGGTGGCAGAGTTGTACATGACTGAAGCAACTTAGTGTGCATGCACCCAAAAACAGTGGATAAATATTGAATGTGTATGAGTAAGGAAGTAACTTGATCAAAACCTTCCCTAAGGAAAATTCATCTGATGTCTGTGTGTGTGTGTGTGTGTGTGTGTGTGTATGTGAATGTGTGTGATGGATTAGAGAGGGAAGAGACTTGAGGCAGAGAAATTAATTAGGAAGCTATTGGTGTAATCCACAAGGAGGTCATAAGTGTTAGAGTACTGCCTTGAGAGTGGAAAGGAGGCTATAGGAGAGATATTGGTGCAAGTTTGGTAACTGAAGAGGAGCAAGGAAAGAGAGGAATCACAAAGAGCCTAGGAGTTTTGAACATGAATTACTGGAAGGATGAAGTGTTGTTTGCAGAGACAAGGAATAGAAGAAATAGAATGATAGGTTCAGAATGGTGAAAATGGAGCTGTAAATCACAGATGACTTTATAAAAATTGACAACCTGATCCTAAATTTATATGAAATTCAACCTGGAGTAACCAAAAATATCTTGAAAAGGAAGAACAATGTTGGAGCCCTTCCCAACTTTATAACTTACTGCAAAGCTACTATAATCAAAGCAGTGTGGTGCTGGCAATGAGGCTAGACATACAGAGAAGTGGAATAGAGTTCAGAGTTCAGAAATATGTACAGTAAATTGATTTTACTCAAAGAGTGCCAAGACAATGGGGAAAGAATAGTCTTTTCAGCAAATGGTGCAGGGACAACTGAATCACATGCAAAAACAGTGAATTTGGATCCATACCTCACACCATATACAAAAATTAAGCCCACGTAGCCTGAGAAGTCTAAATGTAAGAGCTTAAACTATAAAACACTTGGGGAGAAAACACGGATGTAGATGTTAATGACCTTGAATTAGATAATGCTCTCTTAGACATGATACCAAAAGCACAAGCAACAGAATAAATATACATAAATTGGATTTCATCAAAATTTAAAGCTTGTGCCTCAAAGAACACTATCAAGAAAGTAATAGACAACCCATAGAATGGGAGAAAATTTTGCAAGTCATGTTTCTGATAGTGAAAGTGAAGTTGCTCAGTCATGTCCGACTCTTTGCGACCCCGTGGACTGTAGCCGACCAGGCTCCTCTGTCCATGGAATTCTCCAGGCAAGAATACTGGAGTGGGTTGCTATTTCCTTCTCCAGGGGATCTTCCCTACCCAGGGATTGAACCCAGGTCTCCCACATTGCAGGCAGACGCTTTAATCTCTGAGCCACCAGGGAGGCCCAGAACAGTGCTAAAGTTAAAGTTAAGTCGCTCAGTTGTGTCCGACTCTTTGTGACCCCGTGGACTGTAGCCCACCAGGCTCCTCCGTCCATGGGATTCTCTAGGCAAGAATACTGGAGTGGGTTACCATTTCCTTCTCCAGGGGATCTTCCTGACCCAGGGATCAAACCCAGGTCTCCCGCGTTGCAGGCAGACGCTTTAACCTCTGAGCCACCAGGGGCACTGTCAAAAGACAGAGGAGTGGGTGGTTCCCCAATGGCCGGGATGATCTTCCCACTCTTTAGCATATGAATTCACCCTGCTTGCAAAACCTAGCCAGGCTGCATTCCTTGCAGTACCCTGTAGAATGGGTGCTTCTCTCTGAATCCTAACAAATCCACATCTTACCTATCACTTTGTCTCTCACCGAATTTTTGCAATACAAGGGACTTGTATTTATAATATATCAACACTTACAAATCAGTATTAAAAAGAAAAATGACTCAATTTTAAAATGGGCAAAGGAATTACATAGATGTTGCTCTAAAGAAGATATACAAATGACCAAAAAGCATGTGAAAAGATACTCAGCATCATTAGTCATCAATGAAATGCAAATCAAAACCACAATGAGATACCACTTTATACCCACTAGGATTGATGGATAAACAATCAATTGTTTAAAAAACAAAACAAGGACAGAAAATAACAAGTGTTGGTGAAGATGTGAAAGAATTGGAACCCTCATCTGTTATACATTGCCGGGGAGAATGTAAAATGGTGCAGTCCCTGTGGGAAACAGTCTGGCAGTTCCCTCAAAAGCTTAAATATAGAGTTACCCAGCAATTCTACTCCTAGGTATTTCAGAGAAATGAAAACGTGTCCACAGCAACATTTCTCGTATTAGCCAAAAAGTATAGAAGTAACCCAAATGTCCATCAACAGATAAATGGTGAATAAAGAAAATGTGGTATATACAAATAATAATTTGGAGAAGGAAATGGCAACCCACTCCAGTATTCTTGCCTGGAGAATCCCAGGGACGGAGGAGCCTGGTGGGCTGCCATCTATGGGGTCACACAGAGTCAGACACGACTGAAGTGACTTAGCAGCAGCAGCAGCAGCACAAATAATGGAGTATGATTTGACCATAAAAAGGAATGAGGTACTAATACATGGATGAATCTTGAAAATAGTATGCTAAATGAAATGAAAGAAGCCAGTCACAAAAGACCACATATTATATAATACCATTCATATGAAAGGTCAAAATTAGACAAATCCTTAGAGACAGAAAGTAGGCTCATGGTTGCCAAGGGCAGGGGGTTGAAGAGTGGTGGGAGTGCGTGGTAACTGCTGTTGGGTACATGGTTTTTTTGGGGGATGATAAAAATGTTCCAGGGAATTCCCTGGCAGTCTGTTGGTTAGGACTCTGCACACTCACTGCCAAGGGCCCAAGTTCAATCCCTAGTTGGGGAATTAAGATCCCACAAGCCTTGTGCTGCAATCAATAAAAAAAGTTCTAAAATTCATTATGGTGATGGTTGCACAACTCTGTGAGTATACTAAAAGCTGTTGAGTTGTGCCCTTTAAATGAGGGAATTGTATGGTATGTGAATATCAATAAAGGTTTAAGAAAAAAAAATGTTTAAGTCTTTAGTGGAGCTACAGCTATTGATGATGACCAGCTGCAGATCTTTGAGCAGTATGCACTATCAGTTGGTCCTGAAAAGTTGATAAAGATTACAGAGAAAAGACTTTTGGATATCATGACACAGAGGTCTAGTCTCTCCCTTCAGGAGAGCAATTTCAGGAGAGCAGTGAGATAAAAAACGGGATTGCAAGAAGTATGTATAGGTAGCCAATAAGTAGACAAATTTTGCGATGAAGAAAACAGGATGAAGAGATGGACAACTTGTAACCTAAAGGAACTGAATCAGTAGGAAGGCAGAGACTAAAGATGTGAAAGATCTCATTGGTGATACATGGCTCTTAGAGCAACTGGAAATAGGATCTAGTGCTCAACTTGTGAAATTAGCCTCAAGGAAGAGAAGGAATATGAGGGAAGACATTTTCAGGTAAAGAAAAGAGGTAGAAGAAGGCATTTATTAGACATAGCTTTGACTAGCTCACTCAAGCATGAAGCAGAAAAAAGTTTGATCTGGAAAGATATATATCAAACTTTTTCTGATCCTTGACTGAGCTGATTGAAACTATGTGTAATGAATCAGGAATTACCTTTGGAGAGGGAGTAAAGATGGGGAAAAGGAGATTTTTTTCCCCTTTTATTTGATAGACTTTTATGTTTGATTTTTTTAGCATGAAGAATTTACTTTCAGTATAATTGTATTTTTTAAAAATTAGACTAGATGCTGCAAGAAATGTAGTTGTTTACCAATTGGAGGTGAAGCAAATGGTTGCCAAGCTGCACAGAGGGAGTGGCACATGTTAATCACTCAATAAATGTTTATGGAATTTGTTAAGTTGGAGTTGTAACATCAGCTGTAGAAGATAAAATCTCAGCTTTCTCCAGCAGAACAGAGCTGAAAATTCTGACAGTGTGATTTATCCAAAGGCTAAAGATTAATAAGGCTAAAATGACAAACATGTTAGGGAATTAAGTATGTTTAAAATGACAGATAATATTCTCCAAAACAATTAGTAAAGCACGAGTGAGGACAAAAGGTGGGCTGATGGATGTTGAAAATAGAAGAAAGACTAGGACACAGGAGTTATAATAAGAATAAAGAGTAAGTTCAATGGAGGAAACATGGAAGGATAGCAAATTGTACACAGAAAAGGTAGTTCAGAGTCTTAGACGTGAAGCAATTCCAAGTGCTTCCTTATCATGTTCCAAAGCATGACTATGCCCAGGGAAAAGTCAAACAGAGTGCAGAAGGACATCACTATTATTCAAAAGGTGAAGAAACTGTAATGTCAGCGAACTAGGAGGGTCACAGGGGGAAGCAGCATATCTCTCTTGTTCAATGCAGTAAACTCATTGCCCAACCTAGTGCGTGGCAAATAAGCATTCTATTAACATTTCTTGAATGAATGAATGAATGACTAAGGTAGCACTTATCATAGTTATTTGTTTTCCTGTCTTCCTCCCTTACTGGACCAGGAACTCTTAGGGTCTTGCTTGTTTCTATATTTCTAGTGCCCAGAATAGGGAAGAATAGGTACTTGAATCAAGATTTGAATGAGTGAATGAATATTGAACTGCAGAGAATGATAGCAAGGAAATGAAAAGACAGAAAAATTGTGAACCAGATACCAAAATCCTCAAGGAAGTTGAAAAGAATACATTATAGGTCTGTAGATAAGAACTTTGATAGTATTTGCTTAGTATAAGCAAATGACATTGACCTTAAAAGAGGAGAGACTGATGAGAGGGAGGAAAACTCAATTTGGAAGTTAAAAATAAGGAATATACCCAATTTCTGTCCTTGTGTTCCCTGTGAATTCTGGAAGAATGGGCCATGTGTTTTCTCCTTTGACCCCCACCACAACCAATCTGTCACCTAACCCTTTCAATTTTTTCCAAATTTACCTCACTATGCTTCCTGTTGCTCTTGTGCCCAGAATGCTTTAAGACCCTTTTTACCAACATCTTTACCTCCAGTCTTCCTCTCTTTGGCCTTGCAGGCAACAGCAAAAATCAAAGTTCCTAATAAGCATTAGTTTTGAATAGCATCAGTACTGGTCTCAGACTTCCTCAGTGTTTCCCATTAGAGCATTAAACCAAAGGAAAACTTCCAGTTTTCAATTTGAGTGTCCACCATGTAGTCCTCTCACATGAGGTGAGCTGTCCTCATTTCTAGTGCTTTGACATTTACACTGTGTACAAAATACCCCACCTTTTTCAAAGCTTCTAATTACCTTTTTCTCTACCCATCTAAAGCCCTGAGCACTCATTTAAAAAAGAATTCTCATTTTCCCTTCCTGGCTGCTATTAAAACAACTCTCCCAGTAACACCTGCCTTCCTTTATCCTTTCCTCTCCCCTAGTACCAAACACTCAGGACTGGTACCAACACTCATATGCTTTTCTTGTGTGTCAGTGTGTATTGCCTGATTGATTCTACCATAAGACTATCTCCCAAATCCAACTCTTCCCTCTGAGCCTTCCTGCCACTGACTTGGATGGTGGCAAAAACCTCCTGATAAACTTCACTTTATCCTGCGCTATAATCAGAGGATCTTTTAAAAATGTAAATTTAATCATGCCTTGTGCATATGGCACATGTGTGCATGTGCACACACAATGTTTGAGACATTTCATACCTTTTAATGAATTTTTTTTTTATTGAAGTATAGTGATTTACAATGTTGAGTTACTTTCTGATGTATAGCAAAGTGATTCAGTTATATACTTGTTTGTGTGTGTCTGCTAATCCCAAACTCCTAATTTATCCTTCCCTCACCCATTTCCCCCTTTGGTAACCATAAGTTTATTTTCTATGTCTGTGACTATTTTGTAACTAAATTCATTTGTGTTATATTTTAGATTCCACATATAACTGATATTATATGGTATTTGTCTTTGTCTGACTTACTTCACTTAGTATGATAATCTCTAGGTCCATCCATGTTGCTGCAAATGGCATGATTTCATTCTTTTTATGGGCAAGTAGTATTCCACTTTGTGTGTGTGTGTATACAAACACAGTATACCATATTTTCTTTATCCATTCATCTGTCAGTGGGCATTTAGGTTGCTTCTATGTCTTGACTACTGCAAATAGTGCTACTGTTAACATTGGGGTGCATTTATTTTTTTGAAATAGGGTTTTCTCTGGATATATGCCCAGAAGTGGTATTGCTAGATTATAAGGTAGCTCTATTTTCAGTTTTTTAAGGAATATTCATATTGTTTTCCATAGTGGCTGCACCAGTTTACATTCCCACCAACAAAGTAGGAGAGTTCCCTTTTCTCCACACCCTCTCCAGCATTTGTTATTTGTAGACTTTTTTTTAATTTGTAGACTTTTTAATGATGGCCATTCTGACCAGCATGAGATAGTTTTGATTTGTGTTTATCTTATAATTAGTGATGCTGAGCATCTTTTTTTTCCCATTTATTTTTATTAGTTGGAGGCTAATTACTTTACAATATTTGCTGAGCATCTTTTTACATGCCTATTGGCTATCTGTATGTCTTTGGAAAAATGTGTATTTGGGTCTTCTGCCTATTTTTTGATTGGGTTGATTTTTTGTTGTCATTATTGAATTGTATGAGCTATTTGTGTATTTTGAAAATTAAGCCCTTGTCAGTCCATAAATTGCAAATATTTTCTCCTATTCTGTAGGTTGTCTTCGTTTTGCTTATGGATTCCTTTGCTATGCAAAAGCTTATAAGTTTGACTCAGTTCCATTTGTTTATTTTTGCTTTTATTTCTATTGCCTTGGGAGACTGATCTAAGAAAAATATTGGTACAATTTAGAGACATTTCATAGCCTCTAAGTAAAAATCCAAACATTAGCCTGCCTGGTCTATCTGGGCCTTTGTGCCCTAAATCATGTTTACCTTACCAGCCTCACTTCCACCACTTCCTGTTCCAAGCCTTCATGCTCTGGTGTGTGCAATTCTTCCTCTAAGCCTAGTCCCTTGCCCATAATCCTCACAACCCTCCCTGCTTCCTTCCCCTACCTTCACCCCATGTGCCAGTAAATATTTCCTAGTCTTTTTTTTTTTTTTACTTATTTCAAGATAATCATAGATTCATAGGAAGTTGTAATGAAATGTATAGACGAGTCCCATGCACTCTTCCTCCTGCCTCCTCCAATGTTGCCATCTTGCACAATTATAGTATAACATCAAAATCAAGAAGTTGACATTGGTACAATCTATACAGCATATTCAGTCTTAACCAGTTATACATGCACGTGTGTGTGTGTGTGTGTGTGTGTGTGTGTGTGTGTGTAGCTCTCTGGGATTTTATCACGTGTAGCTTTGCATAACCACAACCACTAGCACAATCAAGGTATAGGACTGTACCATCACCACAAGGCTCTCATGCTACCCTTTTATAGTCACATTCATTCCTAACTCCTAGCAATCACTAATCTCTTCATCTCTCTAATTGTTGTTTCACCAATGATAAATAAGTGGAATCATGCTATACAGATTTTGAGATTGGTCTTATTCACCAAGCATCATTCCCTTGAGATCCATCCATGTTTTTTGTACATGTCAAGAATTTCTTTTTGTTGATTAACAATATTCCAGTGCTGTGAGTATACCACAATTTGTTTCACCATTCACTGGCTGAAGTACATTTGAGTTGTTTCTAGTTTGGGTAGTTAAAAATAAAGCTGCTATGAACATTCAGGTACAAATTCTTATATGAAAATAAGTCTTAATTTCTCTAGAATAAATGCCCAAGAGTGCAATTTTTAGATTGTATGGCAAGGGCATTTTATGTTTGTATTGCTTTCTTTATCTTTTGTTACACTTCATTGCTGCATGCAGGCTTTGTTCAATTACAGTAAGCAGAGGCTACTCTTCTCTATGGTGCATGAGCTTCTCATCGGGTTCTCTTGTTGCAGACTGCAGGCTCAGTAGTTGCAGTGTGCAGCTTTAGGGCACTTGGGCTTCAGCAGTTGTGACACACAGACTCAATAGTTGCAGTTTGCAGACTTAGTTGCTCTGCAGCATGTGACATCTTCTCATTCCTGGACCAGAGATCAAACCCATGTCCCCTGCATTGGCAGGCAGATTCTTATCCACTGCACCACCAGGGAAGTCCACAAGTCCATTTTTAGTTTTGACGGAACTGCTAAACTATTTTCCAGTGGCTATACTGTTTTACATTCCCACCCAAAAGGTATGTGTGATCGAGTTTCTCCACATCCTCACCAGCAATAGATATTTTCACTGTTTTTCATTTTAGCCATTTTGATAGGTGGTTCATTGTACATCTTCTCCTCTTGTAAGACCTCACAAGAGTTACACTACCTCCTCCTCTGTGCCATCTCTGATACTTCTTTTTTCATCGTGTTTTAATTATTTATTAACATAGTCCAAGTCCTCCCCTCTGCTCTGAGCTACATGAAGATAAGAACTGTGTCATATTCATCTTTTTCTTTTCCTGCAGCATCTGGTACAGTTACATACTAGATACACAGAGGGCACTCAGTAAATGTGTGCAAAATGAGGGAATGCATGAAAATGAAAAAAAAAACATTAGTCTTGCTTGCCTCCCCATCAAGCTATAAACCCCTTTAAAACAGAAATCACGCCTTCCTCTGTGTCTCCTGGCAGCAGCTAATAGGGTGCTCTGTATGTGTAGCTGCTCAACAAATGTTGGCTAACTATTCAGGTGGCTTATCTTCCCTCTGCACTCAGGAGATAAGCACATGAAAGAGAGAATAGGCCCGTGTATTTCTGTATTAAGGATCATATGTCATAAATTTTATAATATTCTTATAATCTCCACAATCACTGAATATTTGTCTACATAGATGAGAAATCAAAACAAACTGGTCTTTTGAGTCAAAGAATGCCTCTGTAGCTGAGCAGTTTTCAATGCCCTGGTTACATATGAATTTTGGAGGACAGCATTTCATATCCCTGCATTCTTTTTGCAGTTTCAGAAGAATCTGGGATTTTTCTGTTTTTACTCCACTGGTATAATTTGACATGTTGATTATGAAGGGGTCATTAACTGCAACATTTTTATCACTTTTTGACTCTGCATTTTCTCAAGTCTGAAGTATGTTAATTTGCACTTGTTTGTATGTCTCTGTAAGAGTTACTCAAGCCCTCGAGGACTGGCATTTGTCTAGGAGCTAGATTGTAAGCCCCTTGAGAACAGGGACCTTATAACTCCCAGGAATGCATTCTGGGCATTGTCAACATTCAATTAACGATAATGCTAGAAGCCTGACTAAGGTCATCTGTCACAGTGATAACTTCCTTTTCATCTCTAAGGCTTCTGTCAAAAAAAAAAACAAAAAAGCTGTTAGGTTGATTTGGTAGCATTGAATGATTCTACCCAAAATTATGTTCACTATTACCCACTACACTTTGTTCTTTGGAGTGCTTTCAGATTTATAGTTTTGGCTCAATTGTTGCAGTTTCCTTCCCTATAATACCCTGGTTACATACAAATTGGAGGAGGGGGGGGTTGTATTTCATAACCCAGAAGTCCTTTAGCCTAATAAAAAGTAAGCTGATAACATCTATGCTTTCAAAAATGGCTTAATTCTCCTCACCAGCCCTCATTGATAAGTAGGTGATAAACTCCAAGTATTTTAAAATCTTAAGTTATCAGAGATAATCATTCATTCAGTATATTGTCCTATTTTCACAGATTGAAAATAACGTAAAGGTGTGCACTATGTCCTATGGCTGTTGAATTAAATGAAGATGGATATTTAAAGGAAATTTGAGTTCTAAAATAGAAAAGTAAATTTGGTCCTTGGTGAGGATGAAAGTGGGGGGAAAATTTTTAGTATGTCAGGTTTATCGAGGTATATTTTACATAAAGTCTGATTTACCCCTTTTAGATGGAAAGTTTGATGAGTTGACAAGTTGGGTTTTTTCCTTTCACTATTTGCTGATTCAGCTATACCTCCAACTACCCCCACGACCAACCTTAGACCAAACAGACTTATCTTTTTCTGACATTTTATTTACTTTTTCTTTTCCACAGTGTACTAAAGGAAGTGTACATAGCCTTTAATCCCAAAGCAGTGGTCTTACAGCTGGGAGCTGATACAATAGCTGGGGATCCCATGTGCTCCTTTAACATGACTCCAGTGGGAATTGGCAAATGTCTTAAGTACATCCTTCAGTGGGAGTTGGCAACACTCATCTTGGGAGGAGGTAAGTACAAAGGAAGGTCACCAGGAGAATTTGTTGACCTTCTGTCATGTTTTGTCCATTGACACTAAGGAAAACTTGGCTTTGTTAGATTGGATAATACCAGGCTGCCGTGGTCCACAAGCCTGAGTCAATGAATTCTGCCACCTTCATGGTTCAGCATAAGGAAGTACTCTTGACACATTTCTCTTCAGCCTGGCGTGTGCATTGAGTCCTTGACACTCTGAAGTCTAAGTTTCCATTCCTGAAGCAAAGGTGCTTTGAATAAAGGTGACATCAAATCTTATTTAAAAAAGAGGATGTTGAGCCCAGTGGACTTTGATCCATCTTCTCTCAGGATCACCTTTGATTCCCAGTTCTAATCTTTTGGAAACATACCACTAAAATTCTAACCCTACTCACATACAAGTAATAAACACATGAATTAATTGAATATCTAAGCTGAATTCAAGAACAACTTCTTCCCCACTAAAAAAGCATGGATTTGTTACAATAAAGCAAAATTGAGAGATCTAAAGCATCTCTTGTGCATTCTTGCCTTCAGAGTATTCTTATATTTTATAGTATTTAACCAACAGAAAGCTGGGTCTATTCAATAGAAGCATTTACACACTTGTGAAAAGGACCTTTCACAACCTGAACTATCTTTGATGATGCTTTGCTTGGAATCTTCTATCTGGCACAATCTTTATTTTGTTAAATGAATAGTGTGTTAAAATAACATGGTCAAGCAGATTGAGCTTAAAGTGTATGTATTATGGAAGTGCTAATAGTTTGCTGTTTGTCAACCTGTTGTAAAAACCAAATTAAAGGAGACTGTGGGGAGGCCTTATGAAAATGAGTGAGAATTTAACATAAATACCCAAGCATGGTCCTTTGGCAGCTTCAAACCCTAGAGGGATTGAAATTAAAGGTGCTTACAAGAGACAACCTCTTCTGAAAAGCTGGCAAGAAATGTATTAACTTCAACTCAGGGAAAAGATAAAATTGATAAGTACTATGGACATATTACTTTCCTTGACAGCACTAAAGACAGTGATTATGATACAGGTAGGGCCAGAGGGAAGAAAAAAAGCTCTTTCCACAACATACATCTGTGTGAATTCAACTTTTGTTTGAGGCTACAGCCTTTACTTTAGAACTTTCAAAGCCTCTTTGCTTTCTCAGCCCCAAGTCTTGGCTTTAGAATATATAACCCTTCTTATGCAATATGTGTATTCCTGAAAATACCAGTGCATAAGTGGGAATTCTTGCAAATTATATTGTATGCCAGAGAGAACTTGCTACCTAAAACCTATGGGGATTCCTTTTGAAATCAAATAATCATACCCAATAAGCTGATCTGATAAATTCAGATTTTCCATGTTGGCAGTGTTTAAAGGAATACTGGTATTATTTCACTTAAATTCTCAACCCCCAATAACACATAGACAATTGGCAGAGAGGGCCACATCCCCAAACTTCAGTGGACTCCAATAAAGCCGAAAAGATACATTGCAGAAGCCCCAGCATCCCTGACCTTACACGGAATAGAAAGGCTTAAGAAAAGGGTGGCCATATCTCAATTTTTACATGTTATTCCAGTAAAAGTATTAATAGTGTCCCTTTTTACTCTTAAAAATGTACTATTGTGGGTGATAAATGATATGGTCACCCTACCTAAAATAGACCAGATTCTATTTCCCTCAGACTCCTCTGAGGTTAGGAAATTGTTCCATTTTATCCTTACACTCTTGGAATTTAGCTAAAGGCCAATGTTCTAGCCCTTGCATGGCAGAACACATCTATTCAGCACAAAAATATGCTGATTATTAGCCAATATAATATGGCTGCTGGGTGACTGTGACAGGACCTGACGAGGTGGGTCAGAGCATCAATCAATAGTTCCCTTCCTCATCTTATTCTCTTTGATCTCTGCCACTATGCCTGTGTTTTGTGGAGAAAAGGAATGCTGATATGAAAAGAAGGAAGTCTATTTCTGTCAGCATTTTCTTTTTCTCTTTCCTGGAGGTTTCCAGGGCTGTATCTGCCAATAGGTTTAATATACAAATCACATCTAGCAATCATTTTATAGAATTGTTACAAAATTCATCACAGAAACCTTTACTTTGAGTAGGTCATCTCAAAAGATCCAGGTTTCTTGGTGGAATTGAGGAGCTTGGAGTCCTCTGGAGCATATTCATTCAGAGATGAGAGTCTTTTGATCTTTGTAGGCTTTGGACTTCCCAGTTCCACACTGCATGATCTGATTGGTTCGCTTAAGTCTGCCTACTAAGTGGTTCAAAAATATCATTAAAGATGCATAGGTACAATTTTGCAAGTTAGAATTATCTTTTTAGCCCTTTTATTAAAACATTTTCTCTCCTTCCTTACCCCCCTTCCCTCTCCTGCTGTTTTGTGACTATTCTTTCCTAACTTCACAATTCTTGATGGAGACAGGAGGCTATAACCTTGCCAACACGGCTCGATGCTGGACATACTTGACCGGGGTCATCCTAGGGAAAACACTATCCTCTGAGATCCCAGATCATGAGGTAAGTAAGGCTCTGACAGTCCTCTCTTCTTTAAGGGGAAGAGCTGAGTCATTCCACCTAATCAAAATCACGTCCTCACCACTCAATACTGTTTTGTTGAGAGACACTCCAATAACAATAACACACTGTCTTGGCAGAATAGTGGGCTCTTGTTCCAAAATATCCAAGACCTTCTGCCTTTTTTTTTATAAGAGATCTCAAAGGCCAACCAACTTTAATTTCTCAATTAATTACAGAGACTGTGGGAAGGGGTCACCTGTTCATACAAAGAAATCTTTGGAATATGTTTATTTTCATCCCCTAGTCTCAAAACAGAAGAGGTAATTTTTTAAACTATAGAAACTGGGTTCTCCTCTATCTTTAAAATATCCTATAGGCAGTATGTTGCACCTCTGTTCTTTCGTGGTAGTCCTGAACTCTCACTTTTCTTTGGCTGATGTAAAATTAAAAAAAAAACAAACAAGAACACATAACCACTCCAAGACAGGTCTGGTATTTTTTCGACAATTAGTGACACACAAAATTTGGGGCAGAACCATCCAAAATATGAAACATGTCATTTGAACTTTTGCCATTTTCTTTAGTCATATGAGATGGACTTTATGTTTTCCAAGCACAGATGTCTGTTCTAGTTTTCTCAAAAGAGGTGTAATACAAAGTTCTCTGAGAACTGTGCGTATGCTGATCCCTTTATCTGAAAGTCTACCCCTTTACTTCCCACCCACTCCATCACCTGGTGAGAAGCATGTTATCACAGATCAGGATGTGTAGCTGTAGGCTTTAGACTCTGACTTATAATAATGAATCAATGGCTGCCACCCCACCTTCTCAAGGCATCACCCAAGGAGTCTAGATGGTACTTGGGTTATAACATTTTGATTCCTGCTCAATGCAGAAGCTGTATACTTGGGAGCATTGTGCTTTTTCAGTTACTATTATTTTTTTTAAAAATTAGATATAAGTTAAACTAATTTCCTCCCAATTTTCTTCTAACCATAGATGAGGTACAATATGTATCTCAGAAAAACCACTCAATGTGTCTAGAATACAAATAAAAGGCACACTATAAATTGAGACAATTTACTGGTGTCAGGGTTAATGGAAGTCTCTTTTCTTTACTTGACTTACCTTTATTCTGTATTTGGAAGCTTTATGAAGTATAAAGGTAAGTGAACAAATTACATTTGTGAACAAGTATAATCTCTGTTATTGCTGTAGGAATATCTCAGATTGCATTGTAATTTAAAGCACTGAGACTTTAAAAAATGATCAAGTTATGTCAAGAAAAAGAAGTTTTAAGCTGTAGAAGCCTGAATTGAGAATGAGTGTCCTGTTCCCAGGAAAAAATGCAAATCTATAGATTCACCTATCTTAAAAGGTTGATAAAATTTTACTGAAGATGAATACTGCCTCTGGTACCTAGGAGGTGCCTGGCTGAAAGTGGACTTGGCCTTCTAGATAGACATGTCCTATCTTTATACTGATATAGTCTGTCAGATTAAATGAGATATAATGTATATCAAGTGCTTAACACAGTTCTTGGCTCAAAATAGGCATTTTTGAAATGCTAGTTTTCTCCTTCCTGTTTGTATGCTCCTAACAACTTCTTATATCCAGACATTTATGACTATCATTCATAAATTTATCCAAACTCTTTTGAATCCCTTCTGTCATATCCTTCTGGTATAAGAGATGTGAGTCATCCAAGAGGGAACAAAGAAGAAAATTGAAATGACAGTCTTCCAGGTACAATAAGATAACATTTTAATGAAAATTGCCCCAAAAAAGCCCACACAGTGTAAAGGCATATATAAGTTTTGTGCCACAATACATAGTTGCACACAAATATCCTTGCAGTCCTCTATAATCAGATCAACAAATGGTAGTTCAAAAAATCATTTACTGACCACCCGTTGTGTGCCAGGCACTATGCTAGGTGTCTTGAAAGATACAAAGACACTAAGACCTCATCCCCTATCTCAAACAGCCTGAGATAAAGGGGAGTACTGGGGAGATATGTAAATATACAAATAATTATATTACAAGACAAAATAAGAACCACAAGACTGTAGGAACAATGGCTGTGGAGATGTGCATCAAATATAAAGGGGATATAAAGGAGTGAACAAAATACCCTGCCTTCCATGAGCTGAAAATGTAATTGAGAAATCTAATCAGTGAAAAGGTCAGGACAGTGCAACAGGCAGCTGCAGTCTGCTGGCTAACACCCTCAGTGTCTTCCCTCTCAGTCTCAGGCTTTTGTTCTTCTGTCTCCTAGGATAATAATCCTCCTCCTCCAGATGCCCTTTTCCTACCTCTGCACGGTCTTCTTCAGTCCAGCTTAAAGTTCTATGCTTTTAAAAAACCCTTACCTAAATATACCAAGGCCCTTTGAGCTTTTATTTCATGTTCATTTGTTCATTCATTCATTTACCAAAAATTCATTGGGCCCAAACTACTTGCCAGGCCCTATTCAAACCTGGATTCAGGACTACAAAGATTAACAAGATAAACTCAATGTCCTCAAAACTCTCATCATCTAATAGAGAGAACAGAACAATGTGTTCAACCCAGAACAGATGAGGAGCATAGAGGAAATGTTTCACCAAGACTTTTAGCTGAATATTGAAGGTTGATTGGGAGTTTGCCAGGTGAAGAAGATGGAAAGGCATTCTGAGCAGAAGGAATAGAAATTGGAAAGGACCTAGTGCTTCATGGGACCAGGGAGAAGTTTGATATAGTAGTAGAACACAGGGCTTATCAGAGAGAGTGGGAATGATTAAGGCTTGAATGGAAATTGGAGCCAGATTGTGAGGAGCCTTGAATGATGCACTAAAGAGCTTACACTTTTTTTTTTTTTCCTGTGAAAAGAGATGAGCCTCAGTTTTTAGAAAACTTACTTTGTAGAGTATGGAAGATAGATTGCAAAAGGGACAGAGCTAAAAAAGTCAAACTTGTTAAGAGATTCAAGGATACTCCTATAACACTCAAATCTGTACCATTCATTTGGTCATCTGTGGTTTTGGTTGTCTGCATTCCCTTTCAGTGCTCATAAGAGTGTTAACACCCAGCAAGTTGGTATTCATTGAATGAACAATTGAATCAATGAGTGTTTGAATAATAAGTGTCTGAACATCCATACTGGAAAACATATTTTTAAGATGGAAGAATTGGAAGCATAATCTAGCCTTTTTCTGGTAACTATTTAACCCTAGTAGCAACTACCCATTTTGCAGGAAGTACCAGATATCCCAGTAGGAAATAGATGTATCTATGGGAAAACACTAGATCACCAATGAAGAGAGTTGGGAAGGTACATATTAGAAGTGATTAGCAGTGAAATTTTAGTCATAACCCTCATGAGATACCAGTCATGCCCAAAGTCACTGGTCAAGGAACTAGCTCCAGCTCAAGAATTGCAGTGCCAGGTTGGCCAGCCAGGCATGGAATAAAGAGGCAATCCCAGCTGGAAGAAGAGTTGAGCCCAGCTGGGAAAAAATGAGAGGAATGGACCCTGCCCATATGACTGGCCCAAGTATTTCTACCATAGAGAAAGCCCAAAGATGACATGGGATTCCATAAAAAGACCAGTTCATGGCTAATTTAGCAAATCACCCAGTACATGTAATAAGGTTTATGGACTATTATATATAAGAATGTTGTGTAAGCCAGTAATACAATTTGGATCCTATGATCTAGGCCAGATTAACACAGTTATATTATAGACAGTTATATTCATATATATATATATATGTATATCAGGTATGTTTACATACTTGAATCATAAAGTAGATTTATGAACAAAATTTAGTGAACAAAAAATACTTATTTGAGCAAACTTTTTTTGATGGACTGGTTAGATGAGTTACACCTCATCCATATGAGGCGTAACTCAAGGAATACATACAGTCACTGAAAAGAATTAAGTTGATTTGTATAAAAGTATATGTTACTAATATAAAATAGTCTTGCATTGCAATCTACAGGTTGCACTGAATCCATAGATTGATTTGAGGAGACATAATATCTTAACAATATTTACTCTTTCAATGCATGGGTTTGCTATTTCCACTTACATAAGTCTTTAATTTCAAATTTTAATTTATACTTTTCAGTGAACAGATCTTACACGAATTTTGTTAAATTTATTCTAAGTATTTTGTGACTTTGATGTTGCTATAAATGATATTTTTATTTCAATTTCCAATTATTTGTTGCTAGAATATAGAAATACAAATACAATTGATTTTTTATATTTATCTTGAATAATGTAACATTGCTGAAACATTAGCTCTAGTATTTTTTGTAGATTCCTTTGCATGTTCCATGTATACAAACATGTCGTCTGTGACTAGAGAGACTTTTACTTATTCCTTTACAATCTTCATGCCTTTTATTTCTTTATCTTGCTTTATTACACTGGTTGAGACCTCCAATGAAATGTTGAATAGAATGGTGAGAATGAACATCTTTGTCTTGTTCCTGATTATTTGGGGAAAGCACTTAATCTTTCACTATGAAGTGTGAAGTTAGTGGTAGGGATTTTTTTTTTTTAATATTTTCTATTAGATTGAGAAAGTTCCCTTCTATTCCTAATTAACTGAGAATTTTTCTCATAAATGAGTGTTGGTTTTTGTCAGGTGCTTTTTCTTCATCTATTGAAATGGTCATATGGTGTCCTCTTAGTCTGTTAACATACTAAATTGCATTAATTGTTGCTTTCTTTAATGTTAAACTAACCTAGCATTCCTTGGATAAACCCTAATTTGTCATAGTATATTATCCTTTTTATATATTGTTGAATTCAATTTGCTGAAGTTTTGTCAAGGATTTTTGGTCTGTGTTGACAAGGAATGTTGATCTATTTTTTTGTTGTTGTTGCTGCTGTTGTAATGTCTTTGTCTGTTTTTGATATCAGGGCCATGCTGATTTTATTAAATGACATGAGAAGTATCCCCAAGTCCTCTGTTTTCTGAATTTATATAAAATTGATACTATGTCTGACTTAAAAGTTTGATAGAATTTATCAGTGAAAACATTCGAACCTAGAGTTTTATTTGTGGGAAAGTTTTTAATTATGAATTTTATTTCTTTAATAGTTATATGGCTAGTCAGATTTTCTATTTCTTCTTGTTTTGATAATTGATCTTCAAGGAATTTGCTTATTCACTCATGATTGTCCTTTATTGTTCTTTTAAATCTATAAGAGCTATAGTGATGTCCCTTCTTTCATTCCTAGCATTGTTCATTTTTTCCCCATTTTTCTTGATCATTCTTATCATTAGCTAGCAGTTTAATAGCCTTACTGAAGTGTATTTTCTTAAAAGAACAAACTTTTAATTTCATTGACTTTATTTTTCTCTTTAATATTTCATTAGTTCTGCTCATATCTTTGTCATGTCCTTCCTTCTATTAATATTTATTTGTATTGCTTTTTAGTTCTTTTCCTAGTTTCTTACAGTAGTAGCTTGGTTCATTGATTTTAAGCCTTTCTTCTTTCTTAATATAAGTATTTTATGCTGCAAGTTTACATCTAAGCACTGTTTTAGCTGCATCCCACAAATTTTGATATAATCTCTTCATTTGGTTCAAAATAATTTCTAATTTTCTTCTTTGACTGATGGATTATTTATGTGTCTATTTTTTTAAATTAATTTCCAATATTTGAGGACTTTCCAGATATTGTTATATTAACTTTAACATTGTTCTGCTTAAAGGACATATTTTACATAATTGCAATTCTTTTATATTTATTGCAGTTTGTTTTACGTCCAGCATATGATCTATATTGGTGAATGTGTCATGCAGTTTGTGATGAATGTGTATTTTGATGTTGCTGGATAGCATTTTCTATCATTATCAAGTAGGTCAGATTGGTTGAGAGTGTTGTCTTCTATATCCCTACTGAATTTTTGTCTGCATGTTCTGGCAATTACTGAGACAGCTGAAATCTCAACCGTGTTTTTGGATTTTGCTGTTTTTTTTTTTTCTTTTTAGTTGTGTCTCTTTTAGCTTTATCTATTTTTGAAGCTTTGTTATTAGATGTATATACACTTAGGGTTGTTATATCTTCTTAACAAATTGACCCCTTTACTATTATGAAATAACCCTCTTTATTTTTGGTAATATTCCTTGTTCTAAAGTCTACATTGTCTGATTTTAATATTGTCATGCTTCATTATGATTGTCTGTATGGTATATCTTTTTCTGTCCTGCTTTTGATCTATTTATGTCTTTATATTCACAATGGATTTCTTATAAACAGCATATAGTTGGGTCATGATTTTCTTGTCCAGCTTGACAATCTCTGCCTTTTAGTTGGAGTGCCTAGACAACTTATCTTTAAATTAATTATTTACATGTTCAGGTTTAAGTCTGTCTTTCTATTTGTTTTCTTTTAGTCCCCTCTGTTCTTTATTTCTTGTTTTCTATTTTGCTTTCTTTTGAATTAAATGTATTTTTTAGGATTCCATTTATCTTCTTTATTTGCTTATTAGCTATAACTCTTTGTTTTAATTTTTTGTGGTTGCTCTGGGGTTTACAGTATGCATTTTCAACTTATCATACTCTACCATCCTGTGACAGTATTCTTCCATTTTTCCCTTTTCCTTCCATGTGCTATTGTAGTCATATATTTTACTTTTGCATATGTTATAAATACCATGATACATTGCTTTATATTCCTTAAACTGTCAACTATATATTTTAAATTTTAAAGTATTTATTCATTTAAAATAAAAATAATGATTCCTGTGCATATTAGCACAAAGAACATGTTGTGAGTTTTGAAAAACTGTATCTTCCAAAAGAAGAAACTTCATGAGAAGAATCGCAATGCTATACATTTTTGCACATCTCTATAACATAAAACAGGTGACAGCTGACTTCTCATACCTGCTTCTAAATTCAATGTGTTTTGACATTATTTTTGTTAAAGTATATGGAGAAAAATCTAGCATCACATAGATATGTAGATGGAAAAGGGAGGAGTATTTTAATAACCTTTACAGATCATTATGGATAGTCTTCTTTGAAACTAAACAAAAACTCTACAAATGGCAGTTTCTTAAAGGAATGCTATATGGAATCTGAAAACCTATCAATGAAATTTTGATGTATTACATTAAAATTCATTGGTCATCTTCTACTTTGAAGAAATATTTGACCAATCTTATTCATATTGATTATTTGGAAAATATCAGTTCAGTAAGTTATACAAATATTACAAATATTGAAAAATTTTATGTAGTATCAGAAATCACATTAACTGATATTAATGCTAATCTCATTGGAACAAAGCTTAAGTTTTAGGAAACTGTCAATCTTATAGTGGCAGAATGAAGATGTTCAGAATTCTGAATTTCTTTTAAAAACATATCTATTGTCCTTAGCAACAAATAGTGTCATTTCTAATATTTAACCTAAAGTGGTAGGCTCACTTCATTTTTTAAATTTTTTTTTCATTTATTTTTATTAGTTGGAGGCTAATTACTTTACAATATTGTAGTGGTTCTTGCCATACATTGACATGAATCAGCCATGGATTTACATGTGTTCCCCATCCTGAACGCCCCTCCCACCTCACTTCATTTTTGAGAAAGTATCTGCCAAACCTGTGGGAGACCTGGGTTCGACCCCTGGATTAGGAAAATCCCCTGGAGGAGGGCATGGCAACCCAGTCCAGTATTCTTGCCTGGAGAATCCCCCTGGAAAGAGGAGCCTGATGGGGTCACAAAGAATCAGACACAACTGAGCTACTAAGCACAGCACATCTGCCAAACATCCAAGTATTTAATCATGGTTTCTCCATTAGTTATTCTTTCACACAAAAATGGTATTCCATGAAAAGTGGCTAGTTAAGTCACAGCTTAATCACAGATGAGCTTTTCCTCAAGACAACCAATATAGTATAGTTTATAAGAGAAACACTTTTTCCTTACCTCCTATTTTGTCACACAGAATGTTAAATCCAGGATCAGGATGTGATCATTTTTAGTGCATCACCAAGGCCATTCTTAAGTGAAACTGGATTCTTTTCTCTTTGCTGTGTGTTGTTGTTCAGTTGCTAAATCATGTCTGACTCTTTGCGACCCCATGAACTGCAGCATATCAGGCTTACCTGTCCTTCACTATCTCCCTGAGTTTGCTCAAACTTATGTCCATTGAGTCAGGGATGCCATCCAACCATGTCATCCTTTTTCACCCCCTTCTCCTCTTGCCCTAATCTATCCTAGCATCAGGGTCTTTTCCAGTGAGTCAGCTCTTTGAATCAGGTGGCCAAAATATTGGAGCTTTAGCTTCAGCATCAGTCCTTCCAATGAATATTCAGGACAGATTTCCTTTAGGATTGACTGACTGGTTTGATCTCCTTGCAAGTCTCCTTCCAAGGGACTCTCAAGAGTCTTCTCCAGCACCACATTTCGAAAGCATCAATTTTCTGTCGCTCAGCCTTCTTTATGGTCCAACTCTCATATCTGTACATGATTACTGGAAAAACCATAGCTTTGACTAGATGGACCTTTGTCAGCAGAGTGATGTCTCTGCTTTTTATACAGTCTAGATGTGTCATAGCTTTTCTTCCAAGGAACAAGCGTCTTTTAATTTCATGGCTGCAGTCTCTGTTCACAGTGATTTTGGAGCCCAAGAAGATGAAATCTGATACTGTTTCCACTTTTTCCCCATCTATTTAACATGAAGTGATAGGACTGAATGCCATGATCTTCGTTTTTTGAATGTTGAGTTTTAAGCCAGCTTTTTCACTCCTCTTTAACCTTCATCAAGAGGCTCTAGTTCCTTTTCGCTTTCTGCCATTAAAGTGGTATCATCTTCATATCTGAGGTAGTTGATATTTCTGCCAGCAATCTTGATTCCAGCTTGTGATTCATCCACCCCAGCATTTCATATGATGTACTTAGCATATAAGTTAAATAAGCAGGGTGTAGTCTTTATGTACTCCTTTCCCAATTTGGAACCAGTCCATTGTTCCATGTCCAGCTAGAACTGTTGCTTCTTGTCCTGCATACAGGTTTCTCAGGAGGCAGATAAGGTGGTCTGGTATTCCCATCTCTTTAAGAATATTCCACAATTTGTTGTAATCCACACAGTCAAAGGCTTTAGCATAGTCAATGAAGCAGATTTTTTTTTAAATTCCCTTGCTTTTTTCTATGATCCAGCATTACTGTCTGTATTGCTGTGTGTGTATAGCAATAAAGAATCTAATAACTGCTGGTATACTTTGGTACTACTGCCTGAATTTATATACCATGGTTTCGGCAGTTTTACTCACCATTGTTTTTGCATATTCATGCAAATATAGTTGCTCTGCGATGAACCATATAATATACCAATATATATAACTCTAACCCTAACAAGTTATTCAGCACTTAATATTTTAGCACCACTTGTGATTGCTGCTAACCATTCACATAAAAAAGGTCTTCTTCAAAGATTAGTGCTGACACTATATGACTACAAGCAAAACAGAAAATCTAGCCACATTTATAGTCTTGTCTGTTTTACAGTCTGAAAATAAGATAATAAGTTTTTCACTGAAAATTAATGAAAGAAATCATATAAGGTCTAAATAAATTGAGACATACTATATAAATAGTGTAGTTTCAATATTGTAAATATGTCACCTATGGGGGGAAAGTGTCATGTAAGAAGACAATACAAAGAAGAAAACATTAAATCAAAAGATGGATTTAGCACAGTTGAAGGGTACAAGATCAGCATATAAAAATCAACTGTATGTCTATATACTAGCAATGAACAAATGGAAATTAATATTAAGAGAATGAAAGAACAAACCACAGACCGGGATAAAATACTTATAAGTAACATACCTAATAAAAAGGACTTATATCCAGAATACATAAATGACTCTCAAATGCAGTATTAAGAAAATAAGCAACCTGATAAAAAAAAATAAAAGAAAAAATAACTAAGTCTCCATATTCAGAGCTAAATGTTTAAATAAGCAGGTTACTCTGCCATTTAAAAATAGGCAGTGCTATGAGTTATTTTACTAACTTTTCATCCAGTGGGCACTGAGGAATGTCAGCTGTCTAAAATTTCACTGGTCTCTAAGCTATTATGTGCATTTCTCCAGCCCATGCAGTGAAATAATTTACATATAACATGCTCCAGTGGCTTTTTCATTTCTAGTTTGAAAAGTTCTAACAAACAAGTTTTGGTTTTTAATAAACTCATCATTTCTACACTTGGGGTACACCATTTCTACACTTTAAGTATACTTAAAATACTCAATTTCTTTCCCTTTAGCTATGTATGGTCTGAAAATGATGCCACAACTTAAATAGTGAATTATTTTGAAACTATATGAAAATGTTCTGTGGATAAGACACTACAAAGTAAATTAATGACATATATAAAGATAATTGTAATCATGTTTTCACTTATTGCTTACAATTTCACCCCATGTGTTTTGAAGTAAGTGTTTTCCTTCCATGAGTCAGAGCTTTTACCAATACTGCAGTTTCATCTTTTTCAGCATCTTTAAACATAGATGTTATAGCTTGGATTTGAGAAAGCAAATCTTCTAATCTCCCTTTGTTATGCCAGCAATTCATATTCTTGTTATGTTCTATCTAGATGGAAGTAAAATTCTGGGATTTCAAAATAATGATTTACTAAGGGGTTTACCTGGTGATTCAATGACTATGATTCCACACTCCCAGTGCATAGGGCCTGGGTTTGATCCCTGGTCAGGGAACTAGATCCCACATGCCACAACTAAGAATTCACATGTTGCATGCTGAAACAAAGACTTGGCACGGCCAAATAAGTAAACATTTCAACAAATAATGATTTAACAAATAGAATAGATATAGAGATTATAGCAGGTATGACTGAGGATACATTTTCTATGTCCCTCTTATGGTTAAGGAGTCCAGGTACTGGTCATGGTGCCAGTACTTCAGAGGGGAAAACTGAGAAGCTTAAATGAAGGAATGAAGGAAAAGATCCACAGCCTAACCAGACAAGAGGTCTCATAGTAGGGGTACTGGTTGTATGGGCCCTAGCAGGAGATGTAGGGAGACTAGGTAGCTATTCATACCAACCAAGAGATGCAATGCTTAGTCTAGAATGCACCAATTAGCAGTTCTGGACCACACCTCCTATACCCACAGCTGGGCTATACCACATTTGACTGGACTATGTTGCTCCACTTACTCTGCCACTAGGCTGACAGCCTTCCTCACTGCTCCATAGTCTTCAGTGACATTCCTTTGCAGACAGCACATATACAGCCACCACTGGACCTATGGCTTTCAGCACTGCCCTAAATTATCATTTAAAGACATTTAAAGTATATTAACCCTTTCCCACATTTTTTCAATCCTTTGTGTAGATCCAGGTTTCCATCTAGTAGAAGTACATTGTTCTAAAGAACTTAAGAACTTAACTAAAGCAACTTAAGTTTTCTCATGGTATAGGTTTTCTAGCAACAAATTATTTTAGCTTTTGTTTGAAGTCTTTATTTTAATTTTTGAAGGATATTTTCACTGTGTATGGAGTTCTAAGTTGATAATTTTTTTCCTTCAGAACATTGAAGATATCACTCACTTGTTTTCTTGCTTGCACATTTCCTCATGAGAAGTCAGCAGTCATTCTTAGCTTTATTCCTTTGTATAATATATGCCTCTCCCCCCACCTCCCCGGCTCCTTTTAACTTTTGTATTTGTAACTAGTTTTCCACAGTTTGAGTAGTTTGTCCTGGTGTGGTTTTCTTTGTGTTTATCCTATTTTGGTATTCATTGAGCTTCTAGGATCTGAGGGTTTATAGTTTTCATCAAATTTAGAAATATTTAAGCCATTATTTTCTGTCCCTCTTTTTTTTTTCTCCTCTACCCATGGGACTCCATTTAAACCATTAGGCCAGTTTTATTCTCCCATAAGTCACTGCAACCCTTTTTATTTTTTTCAGTCTTTTTTTCTCTTTACTATTCATTTTGGTTAATTTCTATTGGTTTGCCTTCAAGCTCATTGATCTTTTCTGCCATGTATAAGTGCTGTTAATCCCATCTAGTGAAATTTTTCTTTCAAATATTATACCTTTCAGCTCTATAATTTCTATTTCTAAAAACTCTTTCCAAAGAAATTGAATCTTTTTAAAAAGATAACCAAGAAAAAAAGTTTGCCATTTCTCCCATTGTGTTCATACTTTCTTTTCTTTCTTAACATCCTTGAACATATGGAGCATATTTATAAGGGCTATTTTAAGGTCCCTGTCTAGTAAATTCCATTGTCATTTCTGAGGCAATTTCTGTTGATTGATTTTCTCTGGGTTGTAGATCACATTTTCCTGCTTCCTTGCATGTTTGGTAATTTTTTTTAGCTTAAAAATTTTATATTGGAGTATAGCAGATTAACAATGTGACAGTTTCAGGTGGACAGCACAGGGACTCAGCTGTATATATACATGTATCCTAGTAATTTTTAATTGGATATCCAACATCATGAATTTTGTATTGTTGAGTGCTGTATTTTTGCATTGATTTAGAGAGGATTGTACTTTTTTCTGATAGACAGGTTATTGTGGATATATTTGATCCTTTCAAGGTTCATTTTTAAGCATATTTTAAGTAAATTTTGCTTAGCCTTTGCTCTAGGGCTAACTTAGCCCATTTTGAAGGCACTGCTCCTCTGAAGTTCCTGCTTATACCGCATGTATTCACTGAGGTCTCTCCACTTTGGCCCTGTGTGAGCTCTAGGAAGTGTTCATCTTACAACTTCTCAGTAGTTGTTTCCCTGAAAGATTTTCTAGACTGTCTTTGAAGTTTTACCCTATACATCTTCAGATTGGTATTCATCAAAAGACTCAAGGGGACTTCTATGCATATTTCTATTACTCTTTTTGGGGGGTGGCTCAGTTCTGTTCCCACAATTTTTAATTGCCCTGGCTTTTCAGAATTCTAGTCTCTGTCCTCTCTACTTGGAGATCACTCAGCTCTATTTAGATCCCACACAGTCTAGAGATTACCTCCAGACAGAAAGCTAGGGTGATGGTAGGGCTCACCTCATTTGCATCCCTTTTCTCTCAGATCACTTTCTGTTGTTGTCTCTTGACCAATGTCTGAAAATGAATGTTTCATATATTTTGTCAATTTTCCAGTTATTTCTGAAGAGAAAATAATTCCACATCTCTTTCCCCTCAGAGCCAGAAGCAGAAGTCCTTTACTTATCTGCTCTCATTTTTTTTCTGCCTTCATTTTTGAAGGATATTTTTGCTGGATACAAAATTCTACATTGACAGTTTTCATTTTCTTCTGCCCTCCATTGTTTCTGTGTGTATAATATGTTTTCCTATATATAATATGTTTTATTTCTTTGGCTGCATTTATAAATTTATCTTTGATTTTCAGAACTTTGGCCATGTGCCTTAATGTGTACTTTTGTTTGTATTTATCCTGTTTGGGATTCCCTGAGTTCCTGGATATGTGAGTTGCAGCTTGGGATATAATTTGGAAAATTATCAGCTGGTACTTCTTCACTTTTTACCCCCTGTTCTTGCTTTCCTGTCTTTCTGGGACACACATTACACATGTGTTGGATTGATTGATAGTGTCCTACAAGTCACTTAAACTCTCATTTTTCTTCTAATATTTTTTCTCTATGCTTCAGTTTGCTTGATTTCCATTGATCTGTCTTCATGCTTACTAATTCTCTTCTTTAGTATTCAATCTGCCATTAATCCCATTCAATGAATGTTTATGCCATCTCATCCAGTGATTTTTTTAAACTTCTTGATTTTGAAATGGTTTTAGATCCAGAGACAATTGTGAACATAATACAGCAAGGTCCCATGTACCATTCACTCAATTTTTCCCAATAGTAACAATTTATATATCTGTGGTATAATATCAAAACCAGGAAATTGACACTGGTATAATCCAGAAACCTTATTCAGGTTTGACCAGTTTACATGCACTCACTCATATGTGTGTGTGTGTGTGTGTGTGTGTGTATTTAGTCCTATGCAATTTTATCATATGTATAGATTGATGTAACCACTACCACAGTCAGGGTAGAAAACTGTTCCATCACTAGAAAGACCCGCCTCCACCTTGTGCTACTCTTTTATAACCACTGCTACCTTCTTCTCTTCCCCCACCCCTTTCTAATTCCTGGAAGAAAGTAATCTGTTCTTCACATCCATATTTTTTTTTCATTTAAAGAATGTGATATAAATGGAATTATGTAACATGTGACCTCTTGAGGTTGGCTTTTTCACTCATAATCTCTTGAGATCTGTCCAAGTTGTTTCATTAGTAAATAATTCATTCCCTTTTATTGCTGAATAGTATTCCATGGTATAGATGTACCATAGTTTAACCATTTATTCCTTGAGGAACATTTGTGTTGTTTCCAATTTATGACTATTAAAATTAAGCATTCATGTATCATCTTTGTTTGAATATAATTTTTCATATCTCTGAGATCAATACTCACAAATACAATTGCTGGATCATATGGTGTGTATAGCTTTGCTCCTTTAAGAAGCTGACACTCATGCTTCTTTTTACTACTGTTTACACAGTATATATTTTTCCATCATTTTTACTTTATATTTAAAATATAATATATATTACAGACAAGCTATTATTAGGTCATGTTTCTAAGCCATTCTACCAATCTCGGTATTTTAATTGGTGTGTTTAGACCATTTGCCTTTAATGTAGTTATTGATATGTCAGGGCTTAACTCTGCCAGTTTATTTGTTGTCTGTTTGTTCTCTGTTTTTTCCTCTTACCTTCCTTCCTGTGGAGTTCTTGAAAATATTTTAGGAATGTCACTTTTATTTATCTATAGTGTTTTGAGTGTTTCATATAGACTTTTTAGTGATTGCTTTAGGTATTACACTTTATATATGTAACATCACAGTCTATTGGTATCAATATTTTGCTACTTTGATTGAGTTATAGAAGCCTTACCTGCCTTTATGTTCCTTTACCTTCCTCTCTAATATATCTTAAATTTTCTCTCTGTATACATTGAGAACCACATCAATGTTAGTTTTTGTTTCAACCATCAAACAAGTTTTTGAAACTCAAAAGGAGAAGAAAACACAGCTCTGTTTACCCATATTTTTACTCTTTCTGTTTTTCTTCTTTCCTTTTTAATGGTCTAAGATTTCTTTTATCAGGACTTCCCTGATAGCTCAGTTGGTAAAGAATCTGCCTGCAATGCAGGACAGCCTGTTTCAATTCCTGGGTTGGGAAGATCCTCTGGAGAAGGGACAGACTACCCACTCCAGTATTCTGGCCTGGAGAATTCCATCGACTGTATGGTCCGTGGGGTCACACAGAGTCAGACACAACTGAGAGACTTTCACTTTTCTTTCAAGATTTCTTTTATCATTTCCTTTCTGTTTGGAAAACTTCCTTTGACCATTCTCTTAGGGTATGTCAGATGAAGACAAATTCTTGCTGTTTTCCTTCCTCTGAGAGTGTCTTGGTTTGTCTTTCACTCCTGATGGATATTTTCACTGGCATAGAATTCTGACTTGGAAGTTCTTCTCTTTTGGCACCTAAAAAATGTGCCTTTTTCTTCTGGCCTCCATGGTTTCTGATGAGAAATTCACTGCCATTCAAATCATTGTTTCCATAATGGTAAAAATGTAAAATGATACATCATTTCTCTCTATCTGCTTTCAAGATTTTGGTTTTGGTCTTTTGTCTTTATGTTTCAGATATTTGATTATGATATGACTTGGAGTGAACTTCTTTGGGTTTATCCTGTTTCGTTCATTCAGCTTCTTGAATCTATAGGATTGTATCTTTCACCCAACTTGACGATGTTTCAGCCATTATTTCTTTGAATATTTTTAAAATGCCATCTTCCTTATCTTTACCTACTGGGACTCTGATGACACAAATATTTGATCTTCTGTCTTGTCCAACAGGACCCTATGTCTCTGTTGATTATTTTTCAGTCTATTCTCTATTGTTCAAATTGGGTAATTTCTATTCTTCTACTTTCAAATTCACTAATTCTTTTCTCTGTCATCTCCATTTTTCCAATAAGCCTATCCAGTAAGTTTTTTCTTTTGGTTACTGTACTTTGCAGTTCCACAGTTTCCATTCTCTATGTCTTCTGTTCCTTGTTGATACTTTGTTTCCCACCCCACACCACCACCACCACCCCTCCGCCCCCCCCTGCCCCGCCCCCCCCCCCCCCCCCCCCCCCCGGCTTTGTTTCTAGCATGCTTCTGAATGCTTCTAATTGCTTTTGAAACATTGTTTTGATGGCTGCCTTAAAATACTTATCAGGTAATTCTAATACATATGTCATCTTGGTGTTAACATCTGTTGATTGTCTTTTCTCATTCAGGTTGAAACTTTACTGATCTTGGTATGATGAGTGACTTTTTTTTTTTGAACCTGGAGATTTTATCATGAAACTCTGAAAATTCTGTACTCTTAATTTTCAGGCTAAGATGCTTATAGCTTTCTTATTGAGCTTTACCATATACCACACAAAATGTAAAACTAATGAGTCTTACCCAACATAGTTCCCTTCTTTCAAGAGTTGAATTCCCTCCAGTTTTTGCCTGCTTTAGGATGTTCCTTAAACTTATCATAATGGTTACTCTGATATTATCAGAATACAGAAATCATGACTTACTTTTCATTGTATACCTTTTGGTTTCTTTTGAAGTTTTTACCATGTATGTATGATTTCTTTAAAAAGGTAAGTAAGTAAATTACTGAAAACATAAAAATTAAATAAACATATTTATCAGACAGACCTACTTTGACTGACCAGCTCCAAGAAGTGATCATCAGCTCAGTTCAGTTGCTCAGTTGTGTCCGACTCTTTGTGACCCCATGAACTGCAGCACGCCAGGCCTCCCTGTCCATCAGCAACTCCCGGAGTTTACCCAAACTCATATCCATTGAGTCGGTGATGCCATCCAACCATCTCATCCTCTGTTGTCCCCTTCTCCTCCTGCCCTCAATCTTTCCCAGCATCAGGGTCTTTTCAAATGAATCAGCCCTTCGCATCATGTGGCCAAAGTATTGGAGTTTCAGCTTTAACATCAGTCCTTCCAATGAACACCCAGGACTGATCTCCTTTAGGATGGACTGATTGGATCTCCTTGCAGTCCAAGGGACTCTCAAGAGTCTTCTCCAACACCACAGTTCTAAAGCATCAATTCTTCGGTGCTCAGCTTTCTTTATAGTCCAACTCTCACATCCATACATGACCAATGGAAAAACCATAGCCTTAACTAGATGGACCTTTGTTGACAAAGTAATGTCTCTGTTTTTTAATATGCTATCTAGGTTGGTCCTAACTTTCCTTCCAAGGAGTAAGTGTCTTTTAATTTCATGGCTGCAATCACCATCTACAGTGATTTTGGAGCCCAAAAAACTAAAGTCAGCCACCATTTCCACTGTTTCCCCATCTATTTGCCATGAAGTGATGTGCCCGGATGCCATGATCTTAGTTTTCTGAATGTTGAGCTTTAAGCCAACTTTTTCACTCTCCTCTTTCACTTTCATCAAGAGACTCTTTAGTTCTTCTTCACTGTCTGCCATAAGGGTGCTGGCATCTGCATATCTGAGGTTATTGATATTTCTCCCAGCAATCTTGATTCCACCTTGTGCTTCCTCCAGCCCAGCGTTTCTCATGATGTACTCTGCATATAAGTTAAATAAGCAGGGTGACAATATACAGCCTTGACATACTCCTTTTCCTATTTGGAACCAGTCTGTTGTTCCATGTCCAGTTCTAACTGTTGCTTTCTGAACTGCATACAGGTTTCTCAAGAGGCAGGTCAGGTGGTCTGGTATTCCCATCTCTTTCAGAATTTTCCACAGTTTATTGTGATCCACACAGTCAAAGGCTTTGGCATAGTCAATAAAGCAGAAATAGATATTTTTCTGGAACTCTCTTGCTTTTTCCATAATCCAGCAGATGTTGGCAATTTGATCTCTGGTTCCTCTGCCTTTTCTAAATCCAGCTTGAACATCTGGAAGTTCACGGTTCATGTATTGCTGAAGCCTGGCTTGGAGAATTTTGAGCATTACTTTACCAGCATGTGAGATGGGTGCAATTGTGTGGTAGGTTGAACATTCTTTGGCATTGCCTTTCTTTGGGATTGGAATGAAAACTGACATTTTCCAGCCCTGTGGCCCCTAAGTTTTCCAAATTTGCTGACATATTAAGTGCAGCACTTCCACAGCATCATCTTTCAAGGTTTGAAATAGCTCAACTGGAATTCCATCACCTCCACTAGCTTTGTTCGTAGTGATGCTTTCTAAGGCCCCCTTGACTTCACATTCCAGGATGTCTGGCTCTAGGTGAATGATCACACCATCGTGATTATCTGGATCATGAAGATCTTTCTTGTACAGTTCTTCTGTGTATTCTTGCCACCTCTTCTTAATATCTTTGCTTCTGTTAGGTCCATACCATTTCTGTCCTTTATTGAGCCTATCTTTGCATGAAATGTTCCCTTGGTATCTCTAATTTTCTTGAAGAGATCTCTAGCCTTTCCCATTCTATTGTTTTCCTCTATTTCTTTGCATTGGTCTCTAAGGAAGTCTTTCTTATCTCTCCTTGCTATTCTTTGGAACTCTGCATTCAAATGGGAATATCTTTCATTTTCTCCTTTGCTTTTCACTTCTCTTCTTTTCACAGCTATTTATAAAGCTGCCTCAGACAGCCATATCATATCATATCATAGTAATAATATATTCTAGACAAGTTGAGTAAATTATTTAGACAGTCTGGACCTTAGTTTCCTCACCTATAAAATGGGAATCATTGTGACTATTAAGTGTATTGATGTAGATAAAATGCTAAGAACAGTGGCTGGCATAAATAAATAAAATATACAAATATATTACTAATATAATATACGTTGAGGGATAAATAAGAAACATGTCCCTGGTTGTGAGGGACAGAAATATTAGTAAAACCCCTCACAACCAGGGACATGTTTCTTATTTATCCCTCAATGCTGAGAATTTGGTATCCAGTAAGTGCTTTATAAATTAAAAAACCTGAACATGATGCTGGCATACTAGATGCTATGTGGATTTAGCCTAACAGCTCTTGATGACACAGAACTCATGGAACAAAATTTTTTTTAACATATATAAATGAAATATTATCATTTTATATGAACAAATGTGAGTATGAATAAAGCCAAATACTAGAAAATTTATATTTGAGTTTTATATTTAGATAAGGTGTTAGTACAGGCATTCAGCAAATTATCCTTCTGTAGAAGAAAAGCTTCATAGAGATAGAATCTAGGAACTGTTTGAGAAAAGAACTTAACATTTATTAAGCACCAGTTATATCCCATGTAAGAATATCCATATGCCAGATCTTCTACATAATTATCTCATTTTTATCTCTTAGCAACCTGGGAGGTAAGCATTATCCCCCTATGAGAAAATAAGACTCACCAAATAACTTGGCTAGGATCAGCTAATAAAACAGCATAACCAAGGTTGAAAATGAAAGTTTTCAAATTTGGGGCTTATTCCTTTTATCCTTCTTTTAAGGATGAGAATACATGGGAGAAAATTAAGCATTTATAAAACATCTACTTCTGACCAGACAACATGCCGCATGCATTATTTCATTTAGTTCTCAAAGCATTATTTTATTCAGTTCTCACAGTAACCTTATAAGAATGAAGAAGTATTTGTTGAGCACCTGCAGTGTGCCTAACACTTCACTTGGGCTTATATAAGTTACCTCATATGGTCTCCTATCAGCCCAGTGAAACCTGTACTGCCCAACTAGGAAGAAAGCAGGCTGAGCTTCCTTCACATTTGGCTGCCTCCCGAGGCAGCTCTAAAAGACACCCCTCCAGGATGCATATTTCCAAGCATTTTGCAGAACCTGTATTCCACATAATAATGACTTTTTAAAGTACAGTCCAGGTAACACAAAGGTCTTTCCATACCAGTGGCTTTTTAATCTTTTGGTGGTCATGGACCCCTTTGAGAATCTGACGCCCTCTCCTCCGAGATAAATGCTTACAATTGCACAATTTTGGATACAATTTCAGAGCATTCAGCAATTTGCTAAAGCCCATCAATGGATTCTTTGTTTAAAACAAACAAACAGAAACCCGCTCTAAGGAACAGAAATACATCTTAGGAAACAAGAGAGCTTATTAATGCTTCAGTTATTGAGTTTTACAAGTCTTCTGGAACACTAACACCTATATTTGACCACTCTGTTTCACAAAGTCGATATTAGTCCTGTTTTTCTTTTGGTTTTTCAGCCTTGGCACTATTAACTTTTCTGGTGGTATAATTCTTTGTTGGGCAGTGTTGGGATGCTGTTCTATGTATTATAGGATGCTGAACAGCATCCCTGCCCTGTGCTTATTAGATGCCAGGAGCACACTCCCTGCATCTCCCTGTTTTGACAACCAAGAATGTACCCAGACATTGCCAAATGTCCCCTGGCAGAATCACCCCCTGTTGAGAACTGCTGGTCTGTAATAATTACTGTCTTTACTCCTGAGTCATTCACAAGTAGAAGGGGCCCAAGATCCAGACTTTTTAAAAGTATTTCTTTTTTTCTTGCTTGATTAAGATCTCCTGCAACACTTCTCAATTGGGTTAAGCAAGATGATTCATCTCACAGATTAAATTGTGACCTGAAGTTGTAAAGTTTTTCTTACTGAAGAGACCAAAATAAAGTTCACATAGCTGCCCTGCTTTACTGGTTGAATGATTGAATGATTGACTTATCAAGTCACCCAGTCATTCAAGGAATATTTATTGAATGCCAACAAGGTGCCAGACACAGTGCTGGGCACAGTGCTAAGTGCTGAGGGTACAAAGAAGTAAAAGATATCCCTTTGCCCAAAGAACTTACAGTCCAGCAGGGGAGACAGACATACATAGACAACTTCAGTTCACTGTCTTAAAACACTAAGTTAGAGGCATGCACAGTCTATAAGGTCACAGAAGAAAACAGATTACTTGGACTGGGGCAGGGGCATGGGGGACAGGGAAGATATCCTGAAGATGATGTCTGGCAAGGACTGAGCCAAGAATTAGCCAGGTAAATAAGCATGTGAAAGCATAGGAGGTTAAGGAAACAGCAGTAGAAAGGCACACAGCTGTGAAACAGCATGATACCTTTAGGAAATTATAAACAGTGCAGTATTACCAGAACATAAACTTGAAGGCAAGGAATGAAAGGAGATGAGACTAGATAATAACACAGATAATAGCTGACAGTTATTGTGTACTTGTTGTATGCCAGGCAGTATTCTAAGTGCCTTACATGGATATGTCATGTGATTCTCATGATTATAATACATATGGAAACTGAGACAAAAGGAGATTGCATATCTTGCCCAATGTGGCACATCATTAGAGCTGAGATTCAAAGCAGCCCATGCTTTTAACTACAGAAAGCTGTGTCATGCTAAAAAACTGAAAATGTACCTGTTGGCAGTACTGAATCATGAAAGGGCAGTGACATGATTAGATCTGTGTTTTGCCGAGATGACTCAGTATAGATTTAAGAGAGGCCAGGCTGGAGACTTGCAATATATCAGGAAAGTGATGAAGAGAGTTGGAAGTAGGGATGAAGATAAGGGAAAGATTTTGGGAAATTTTTAGGAGACACAATTAGCACAATTTGAAGATTAATTGGATTATGAAGGTAAATGAGAAGGAGAAATCTAGGACATCACTGTTTTCTGGTTTGGATAACTGGATGACGTTACTGCATGATGAATACAGGAAGAAGAGCACGGCAAGTAAGCCAATTTTTACGTTGGGTACCAGATGCCATTAGAACATTCAAGTGGATCTTACCAAGATGCAATTGGATTTATGAGTCTGAAGTTCAAGGAATTTCACAACGGGATATAGGTCTGAGTATCAAAAGCATGTTATTAAAACCACGAGAGTAAACAGATTACCTATGGAGAGCGTGTAAGAAAGAGATCATAGAGCCAAGGAGGAAATCTTGAGGAATTTCAGTGTCTAAAGGACCAGCAAAACTGAGCTCACAAAGGAGATTGAAAAAGTATGTCAAGAATAAGCAGTATAGGAGAATGTTTAAAATCATGGACTCTGGATTCAGTCTGTATGATTTTGTATCCTCTAGGCTCAGCCACGTACCAGCTATGTAACTTTAGGCAAGTTAATTCACCTTTAAGCCTAGATTGTTTGAGAATTAAATGTACATTAATTAATGTAAAACCCTTAGAATACTGCTTGATAAACACATAGTAAGTATGAGCTAATACTCATAGGGAAGAAAACCAGAGTAGGATTACAGAAAACAAGTTAAAAGTTTAAATTGAAGAGAATTCTAACATGTGTCAGGTATAGCTGAGAGATCCAATAAGCTATAGACTTACAAGTATAAATTAGAATTTGGCAAATTTGGCAAAATGAAGGCTAATGTTTACTTTGATGAAAAGAATGTCAATTATATGTAGAATCTAAATGATACAAACGAACTTATTTACAAAACCCAGACTCACATATAAAGAAAATAAACTATGGTTACCAAAGGGGAAAGGGGGAAATCAATTAGAGAAGTTTGAGATTAACAGATACAAACAAATATATAACATAGATAAACAACCAGGACCTACAGGGAACTGTATTCAATATCTTATAATAACCTGTAATGGAAAAGAATATACACACACACACACATGTGTATAACTGAATCACTTTGCTGTATACCTGAAGCTAATACAAAATTGTAAATCAACTATACTTCAGTTAAAAAAAAAAATCAGGCGACTTCCTTTGTGGTCTAGTGGTTAAGTAACTCCGCACTTCCACTGCAGAGGGCCTGGGTTTGATCCCTTGTGGGGATTAAGATCACATACGCTGTGTGGCACAGGAGGGAAAAAGTGTCAATGAGTAGAAGGGGCAGAAGCCAGACAATGTAGGTTGAGTGGTGAATAGAAGGTAGAGGAAATAACAGCATCAGGTAGAGATCTTTCAAGAAACTTGCCACTTAAGAAAAAAATCTCAAGTGAAGAAAGAAATTTATATAAGGATGCTCACCTTAGCTTTTTGAATGATAGCAAGACTACAGAACTGTCCTAAATGTTCAAGAATGAAGAAATAAGAGATCTGTAGCAGGGATGGGGATGGGGAAAGTGGTAAACAATGGAACAGTAACTGAGAAGAATGGGAGAAGGAGCTGGCCAGAGATGAGTGAAAGGATCATCAAGAAGCCCACAAAGTATGTCTGAAGTTGGAAACCACAAATTGGTAATACCAGTCTGTCCCATGGTGCTGTTTTCTGCAATAGTGACAGAACAGAGAAGGCACATTGCAGGGGTTGACCTGGAGTGTTGATTATTACAGGCAAAGGGACAGAGGTTTAAGGTGATGGTGAAAGAGGGTTCGAGAGTATAATCATGTGGTCTAGGCGGGATGTGGGGCCAAAGTGGGGCAGGCAAACCAGGAGAAAACAGCAGGGCACTGGGCTGTCTTTGTGAGGTCAGAAAACAGAGAGTGGGGTAAAAGCACATGACAACTGGTAGGACCAGAACTTGGACTCAGTGTAAAATATTGGAGGCCACATGGTAGAAAGGGCATAGATTTTTTTTTTTTCTCACATTTTTTTTCATTTATTTTTATTAGTTGGAGGCTAATTACTTTACAATATTGAAGTGGGTTTTGTCATACATTGACATGAATCAGCCATGGAGTTACATGTATTCCCCATCCCGATCCCCCCTCCCACCTCCCTCTCCACCCGATTCCTCTGGGTCTTCCCAGTGCACCAGGCCCGAGCACTTGTCTCAAGGGCATAGATTTTTAAATCAGACATACCGGAATTTGATTTACAGCTCTAATATTGAATAGTTATATGACTTTAGACAAGCTCCTGAACTCTATAAACTTCAGTTTTCTTATGTTTAAAGAAAGTATAATGACCCCTGTCTCATAGAAAAACTGGCACATGGTCATGGTTCAATAGCTGTTAGCACTGCCCCCATCTCTCCCACTTAAGACTTAATGGGCACCGATTATGACACATTCTTTTCTGGGGACACCAAGATAAAGGTCACTTCACTTCTTTTTGGGCTTCCCCTGTGGCTCACCTGGTAAAGAATCTGCCTGCAATGAGGGAGGCCTGGCTTTGATCCCTGGGTTGGGAAGATACCCTGGAGAAGGGAAAGGCTTACCCACTCCAGTATTCTGGCCTGGAGAATTCCATGGACTGTATAGTCCATGGGGTTGCAAAGAGTCAGGCATGACTGAGCGACTTTCACTTTCACTTTCTTTTCACTTCTTTTTAGGAACTCGGGTTCACAAAAGTGGCACAAATACAAGTAGGTAAACCACAGTACAGTGTAAACAGATAAATTGCACTTCTAGTTGCAAAGTACAATAATAGCAGGTTGAACACAGTACTGTGGGAATGCAGTGAAGACGTGACTAATAGTGCCTAATGGAGTGAGGGGAGGCTTCCCTGCAAAGCTGTTCACAACCTAATTTTTAGTTCTAATGCTGCTTGAAAGAAAGTAGCAGGATATGGGGAGATGACACCTTAAGGGCAAACAGTTGAGAAGCTTTTGCTTTTATTTCCCTAGACAGTGTTCCAAGGGGCAACAGGTTCAAGAGAAGGTGTTTGTTTAAGGAAAATAACCTGTGGGGGTCTGATAACTTCAGAGAGGTGTGGGATCAAGTGAGAGGCATTTAAAATGATTGAGAGGAAAGGCAGTAATTAAGAGCTCAAGGTTTTGGGGGAGATAAAATCTGGAGCCCAAGTTAGGGATTTACTGCTAAACAAAATACAAAATAATCCTTTCTCTAAAATTGAGGGGAAAGATGGGGGAATTCCCTGGCAGTCCAGTAATTAGGACTCTATGCTTTCACTGCTGTGCCCCAGGTTTAATCACTGGTCAGGGAACTAAGATCCTGCAAGCTGCGCAGCACAGCCAAAAAAAAAAAAAGTTGAGGGGAAAGAAGAAAAGATAAAAATAGACAAAGATAATTTACATCTAATAAGAGGAAAGTAGTCCATTTCTGGAAATTGCATTCTATCTGTATGCAGTTTTTCTTGGTTTTTATAAACCAAGAATATTTCCTTAATATGGTCACAACAAATTTGAGAAGCTAGTTTCTACAATGGATAGAGCTGTCAACTGTTGGTGAAATGGGAGCAACAGAAATAAAGAGCCTCCAAACCCTCCCCTCTGCACCTAGACAAAGGGGGTGCCGTGGGCTACAAGCAGCAGGAAAGAGCAGTGACAGGGAGCGGCCACCTCCTCTCACCTGCTTTCACCTTCAGTTCTTACCACTTACTATATGAGGTCCTGTTGCCCACTCTAATCTTCTTTTGCTCCAATTCACATACAAGCATACAACATGAAGCAAATTTCCAACCTTAATTTTGCCCACTTCTGAGTAGAATTGGCAGCCCATGTGGCAGCTGTGCTGACTTAATAGACCCAAAAGCATTTGGCTGCACTGCACTCTCTCCTGAACTTTGCAGCCAGCAACTTCTCCTTTCTGGGATAATATCCCACAGTTACTTCCCTGGCATGCACCTCCAGGAAGTAGACCTTCCGAAATGAGACTTGCTGGCAGTGATATGGAGCTAGTGTCTCTGCCTAGCCCAACTAGGAACATGGTAGGGGGTAGACTCAGGCACTGGGAATTTACCAGCTGCTTTATCCCTAATATCTCTTCAGATTGCACCATTTAATAAAATCAGATGAATTAATTAAACTCTGCATTGTAGAGACCATCAGTTAATTGCTGCTTTCTTGCTTCTGCTCTAATCACATGGCCAAAGTAACAAAATATCTGTACAAATTGGAACTGGACTCCTTGTCCTTTTACTATTAACATGAAAAATGTCTACATTTCCTGCTAGATCACACATTGGGCTTGTAAACTTTAAGACTTTTTATAACCAGGAAAAAATTCCAGGGTAGGAAGAGTATTCTCATAAAGAGATAGAATTTCTTCCAAAGTGATGAAGAAAACAATTTCTTCTCAGAGGAATATGACAGAGAGATGAGGACCCAGGAAGGTGAAGAGGCTCTGCTTCTTTAAAGAGAATTAGCAGACTCCATTGAAAAGAAACATAAAAGAAAGGAAACTACCATTAATTAGGCACTTATGTGTGTGTGCTAAGTCCCTTCAGCTGTGTCCGACTCTTTGAAACCTCATGGGCTGTAGTCCACCAGGCTCCCCTGTCCATGGGATTCTCTAAGCAAGAATACTGGAGGGGGTTGCCATACCTTTCTCCAGGAAATCTTCCTGACCCAGGGATTGAATCTGTGTCTCTTATGTTTCCTGCATTGCAGGCAAATTCTTTACCACTACCACCACCTAGGAAAAGCAAAGGTGAAGACCCACGTCCTGCTCTGGGAAGATTCAAAATCCAAAGGGGCCACATGGTTGGAAACATTGGCTTGAATCCAGTTAAAGAGGCAAAAGGTGGAGCTAGGTTTTGTAGGCCTGAAGCTAACACGGTTTAGGGGCTTTTTGGGGGAGGTGGCATTATTTAAGAAGAAGAATATAAACTTAGGTATAAGTAACTATTTGGAATGATAAAAGATACTGCAACAACTTAAGAAGCTGAAGGCTTTAACAAACATGACAAAATCTAAAGCCATTCTAACATGTTTTATTAATTAAATCCATGATGCAGCTATAGTACTTTTTTTTCCTACATCTTTTTGGCTGCATATGCTTCTGTAATGTCATTTTCAATGGAAAGAATAGAAAGATAATTCAATCATTTCCCTAGTGTGTTTTGTCAAAACATGTTTTTTATTATTCATAAATGTGTATGAGTCTGCCCGGACTGCCATAACAAAATACCACAAAATGGATGGCTTAAACAAAAATTTATTTCCCACTATTCCGGAGGCTAGAAGTCCCAGATCAAGGTCCAGCAGGGTTCAGTTTCTAAGGAGAGACTTTCATGACCTTTTATCTTAGTGCACACAGAGAAAGATCTCACTTCTGCTTCTTATAAAGCCACTGATTTCTGGGCTCCACACTTATGACCTCATTTAACCTTAATAACCTTCTAAAGGGCCTATGTCCAAATACATTGGGTGTTAGGGCTTCAGCATATGAAGTTCAGGGGTTGGGGAGGACATATTTCAGTCCATAGTGGATGAGATGCATAAAACATGTGACTGTACACATAGCTGTACTCACTATTTGGAGTACTATTTGGAGGAGGTTTGGATTCATCAAAAACAGGAATTTGGGGGAGTCCAGTGGTTAGGACTCTGCACTTTCACTGCCGAGGGCCCAGGTTCAATCCCTGGTCAAAGGAACTAAGATTCCACAAGATGTGGGGTGCAGCCAAAAAAAAAAAAAACCCCAAGAATTTTAATAAATTCCATTTTGTACAATTTCCATGGGGAAAAAAAGCATTATTATTTATTTATAGTTGTACATACTGAATTGACTATAGTTTTGAAGGGAAGAAACTTTCATTTTGACTAGGCATCACATCATTAAAAATACAAATCCTTCACTTAATATTTAAATGTGATGATTAGAATCATTTTCCCCAGACTAACTTTGGACTTTGTACATTTCAAGCTCTGTTTCTCCTCTGTTCCCCAACATCTCTAAGACAAAGCACTATAAGATATATTCATATGGCTGTACTAACTCAATCCACTCTGGTATTCTTGCCTGGGAAATCCCATGGACAGAGGAGCCTGGCAGGCTACATACAGTTCATGTGGCCACAAAGAGTTGGACACAAGACTCAGTGACTAAACAACAGTACTAACTCTGACTCCCTTTGTGTGTGTGAGTGTGTATAAAGATGCTGGGTGAGTCGAGACATTGGCTTATGAGAATATTCCTAAAGCCATTCCTATACTATTAGCAGTAAATTAACTATACACACAAGTCATTGCAAACCACATAAATATATCCCACTAAACCCAAACTAAATCTATTCACAACTCAATTTCCTCTTAGCCACTCCAGTTTCACCCAACACAAGGGGGATGTCTGATGGAAGAAAAGTCAGACTGGAGAAAAGTTGTCACTAAAATATGGTTTAATATCTTACTTTGAAAATTAGATTACATATATTTATATATATATATATATATATATATATAAATCAGTCAATTCAGTTGCTCAGTCATATCCAACTCTTTGCAACCCTGTGGACTGCTGCACACCAGGCTTCTCTGTCCATCACCAATTCCCAGAGCTTGCTCAAACTCATGTCCGTTGAGTTGGTGATATCATCCAACCATCTCATCCTCTGTCGTCCCCTTCTTCTCCTGCTCTAAATTTTTCCCAGCATCAGGGTCTTTTCATATATACACATATATAGCTTCCCAGGTGGCTCAGTGGTAAAGAATCCTCCTGCCAATGCAGGAGATGCAAGAAACGTAGTTTTGATCCCTAGGTTGGGAAGATCCCCCTGGAGGAGGAAATAGCAACCCGCTCCAGTATTCTTGCCTGAAAAATCCCATGGACAGAGGAGCCTGACAGGCTACAGTCCATGGGATCACAAAGTGTAGGACATGATTGAGCAACTGAGCATGCATGCATATATATACATATATATTCTTGTAAAATAATCTTAGGGCCCCTCCTACGACCTTGGAAAGGGTCTGTCCAAGTAAGAGACTTTGAAAATTTATGATTAGTGTCATGGTAAATTAGCCTCCAAAAAAAGATATATTCAAGTTGCTCTAGGAGATCAGCAAAAGCTTTACTAGGAAGATAATGCTGCTGTGCTGAGTGCCAGTCGTGTCCAACTCTTTGTGACCCCATGGACTATAGCCCACCAGGCTCCTTTGTCCATGGGATTTCTCAGGCAATAATACTGCAGTGAGTTGTCATTTCCTTCTCCAAAGGAGGTAATATTTGAGTTGAATCTTTAAAGGTACTCAAGGGGAAGGACATTTCAGGGAAACTGACTGCATGTATGAAACCAGAGAGAGGTAAAAGAACCCATAGTCTTGGGGAACTATAAATAGTTTACTATGTTTTTAGGGTATTTGAGGAAACAGTGGGAGATGAAGCAGCAGAGGCAGACCTGCAATTGAAAGACATCAGGCTCTTGGAAAGTTATGGAAATTCTTGCTTATATTCTTCTCTAAGCTACCTTAAGTTCTCTTACCTTTATTGGGAGGAAGAAGTTAGTTTTATCTGTTCCTATTATGGGTGTGATAGAACAACTAGACAGAAAATCTGGAAAGATAAAGAACTCAACACCATCAACCAAAAGGATCTAATTGATATTTATAGAACACTTCACCCAATAAAAGTAGAATATACATTCTTCTCAAGCACCCATGGAACATATATCAAAATATACCATATAAAAATGATGGAGTAGGCAATGCCAAGCCCCCATCACTCCACAGAAACATAGAAAAACAAATAGAAACTGTCAGAAACAACTTTGTTAAAACTCTGGAAGGGTCAAAGTTTTGCAGCAAACAAATGCCAAATCAAGGAAAAATCAACTTTAAAATGGTAAGAAACCAGTGAATTACCATTTCATACCCATTAAAGTGTTAGTCACTCAGTTGTGTCCAACTCTTTGCAACCCCATAGATTGTAGCCTGCCAGGCTCCTCTGTCAGTGGAATTCTCTAGGCAAGAATACTGGAGTGGATTGCCATTCCCTTCTCCATTAAGATGGCTATTATTTTTAAAATGGAAAATGATAAGTGTTAGTAAGGATGTCAAAAAATTGGAACCTTTGTGCCTTACTGATTGGAAGGTAAAATTGTGTAGTTACTGTGGAAAATAGCTTGACAGTTCCCCCAAAAGTTAAACATAAATTTACCACATGACCCAGCACTTCTATCTCTGGGTATATTACCAAAAGAATTGAAAGCATATACTTGTATATCAATGTTATTACAGCATTATTTTAAAAAGCAAAAAGGTAAAAACAACCCAAATATACATCAAAAGATAAATGAAAAGCAAGTACGGCATTTACATACAATGGAATATTATTCTGCCTTAAAAAGGAATGAAACTCTAATATATACTACAATATGGATAAACCTTAAAAATAGTATGCTAAGTGAAATAACCCAGACACAGACTGACAAACAATGTATAATTCCACTTATATGAGTACTTAGAGTAGGCAAAATTATAGAGACATTAAGTAGATTTGGACTTTACCAGGGGCTAGGGGGAAGGAAGAATAGGGAGTTATTGTTTAATGGGTATGTTCCATGCTTATGTTTACAGTGATGAAAAAGTTCTGGAAATGCATAGTGGTGGTGGTTCCACAGCTTTGTGAATGTACTTAATGCCACTGAATTGAACACTTAGAAATGGCTAAAATGATTAAAAAAAATTTTTTTGTGACAAGATGTTAGAAAATATAGTTGAAGAAATCTCTTAAGAAAGCAAAAAGTAGAGAAATGAAAAATGGAAAAGAGAAAAATAAGAAAATTAAAGAATTAGCCCATGAGGTCCAACATCCAATAAGAATAATTCCTGAGAAGAAAATTAAGGAGAGGAAATTATCAAAGAAATAATAAAAGAAAATCTCCCCTAAACACAAGGACATAGATTTCTAGACTGACAGGGCCCACTGGTTGCCCAGCACCATGAGGGAAAAACATATATCAAGTCATATTATAAAACTATAGAACAAAGTGGGAAAAGAGATTATTCTAGAAGCTATAAAGCTTCTAGGGAGAAAATGTTGGGGTCATACAAAAAGGTTCCAAAATCAGAAAGGCTTTAGACTTCGTACCAACAATACTGAAAGCCTGAAGACATTAGGCCTTGGATTCTATGCTACCAATCAATTGCAAGGATATCCAACTACCAATGCAAACTATTAATCAATTGGAACGATAGAATACAGATATTTTCAAATATGCACATTCAGAAATCTTGGAGTAGGTACCCCCCAAAAATGTGGGCAATAGATCCAGAAAACAGAAGACATATGATCCAGGAAACTGAGGATCCAATACAGTATAGAAGAGCAGGGATATCTCAGGATGATATTGAGGAGAAGATCCCACATACAAGCTGAGCCAAAGGCATAGAAATCAAACATGAAGAGAAGATAGAATTCACAGATTGCCTGGTGTGGTTGACAATACTGAGAAGAATATCACAATTTTGTCAAAGAGTATGACAAGAGTTAGTGATAAATACGTAGAAGTGGATATATTAATACGTTAGTGAGAGGTACTTAGAAAGCTAAACAACATATATAATGTGAGGTAATTATTAATTCCAGAAAAAAGTTTCCAAGGAAAGAAAGTGGCCATAGTATATAGTACATAACTCAGCTGTGAATAGTATTTGTTGTCACCATAATTTTAAATACTGAATGTTCAGTTCAGCTCAGTCACTCAGTCATGTCTGACTCTATGCAACCCCATGTACTGCAGCACGCCAAGCTTCCCTGTCCATCACCAACTCCCGGAGCCTACTCAAACTCATGTCCATCATGTCAGTGATGTCATCCAACCATCTCATCCTCTGTCCTCCCCTTTTCCGCCCACCTTCAATCTTTCCCAGCATCAGGGTCTTTTCTAACAGGTCAGTTCATCACATCAGGTGGCCAAAGTATTGGAGTTTCAGCTTCAGTGTCAGTCCTTCCAATGAATATTCAGGACTGATTTCCTTTAGGATTGACTGGTTGGATCTCCTTGCAGTTCAAGGGACTCTCAAGAGTCTTCTCCAACACCACAGTTCAAAAGAATCAATTCTTCGGTGCTCAGCTTTCTTTATAGTCCAACTCTCACATTCATACATGAAAAACCATAGCTTGACTAGAAGACCTTTGTTGACAAAGTAATGTCTCTGCTTTTTAATATGCTGTCTAGGTTGGTCATAGCTTTTCTTCCAAGGAGCAAGCATCTTTTAATTTCATGGCTGCAGTCAGCATCTGCAGTGATCTTGGAGCCCAAGAAAATAAAGTCTTTCACCGTATCCACTGTTTCCCCATCTATTTGCCATGAAGTGATGGGACCAGATGCCATGATCTTAGTTTTCTGAATGTTGAGTTTTTTGTTGTTGTTGTTTTCCTTTTGTTTTTTCCATTTATTTTTATTAGTTGGAGGCTAATTACTTTACAATATTGTAGTGGTTTTTGCCATACATTGACATGAATCAGCCATGGAGTTACATGTATTCCCCATCCCGATTCCCCCCTCCCACCTCCCTCTCCACCCGATTCCTCTGGGTCTTCCCAGTGCACCAGGCCTGAGCACTTGTCTCATGCATCCAACCTGGGCTGGTGATCTGTTTCACCCTTGATAATGTACATGTTTTGATGCTGTTCTCGCTAAACATCCTACCCTCGCCTTCTCCCACAGAGTCCAAAAGTCTGTTCTGTACATCTGTGTCTCTTTTTCTGTTTTGCATATAGGGTTATCATTACCATCTTTCTAAATTCCATATATATGTGTTAGTATACTGTATTGGTCTTTATCTTTCTGGCTTACTTCACTCTGTATAATGGGCTCCAGTTGAGTTTTAAGCCAGCTTTTTCACTCTCCTCTTTCACTTTCATCAAGAGGCTCTTTAGTTCTTCTTTACTTTCTGCCATAAGGGTGGTGTCATCTGCATATCTGAGGTTATTGATATTTCTCCTGGCAATCTTCATTCCAGCTTGTTCTTCATCCAGCCCAGGATTTCACATGATGTACTCTGCATATAAGTTAAATAAGCAGGGTGACTTAATACAGCCTTGATATACTCCTTTTCCTATTTGGAACCAGTCTATTGTTCCATGTCCAGTTCTAACTGTTGCTTCTTGACCTGCATGCAGATTTCTCAGGAGGCAGGTCAGGTGGTCCAGTATTCCCATCTCTTGAAGAATTTTCCACAGTTTGTTGTGATCCACACAGTCAAAGGTTTTGGCGTAGTCAATAAAGAAGAAGTAAATGTTTTTATAGAACTCTCTTGCTTTCTTGATGATCCAAGGGATGTTGGAAATTTGATCTCTGGTTCCTCTGCCTTTTTTAAATCCAGCTTGAACATCTGCATGTTCTCAGTTCATGTACTATTGAAACCTGGCTTGGAGAATTTTGAGCATTACTTTACCAGCATGTGAAATAAGTGCAATTGTGTGGTAGGTTGAACATTCTTTGGCATTGCCTTTCTTTGGGATTGGAATGAAAAGTGAATCTTTCCAGTCCTGTGGTCACTGCTGAGTTTTCCAAATTTGCTGGCATATTAAGTGCAGCACTTCCACAGCATCATCTTTTAGGATTTGAAATAGCTCAACTGGAATTCCATCACCTCCACTAGCTTTGTTTGTAGTGATGCTTCCTAAGGCCCACTTGACTTCACATTCCAGGATGTCTGGCTCTAGGTGAGTGATCACACTATCATGGTTATCTGGGTCATGAAGATCTTTTTTGTATAGTTCTTCTGTGTATTCTTGCCACCTCTTCTTAATATCTTTGCTTCTATTAGGTCCATACCGTTTCTGTTCTTTAAGGTGCCCATCTTTGCATGAGATGTTCCCTTGGTATCTCTAATTTTCTTGAAGAGATCTCTAGTCTTTCCCATTCTATTGTTTTCTTCTATTTCTTTGCATTGATTCCTAAGGAAGGCTTTCTTATCTCTCCTTGCTATTCTTTGGAACTCTGCATTCAAATTGGTATATCTTTCCTTTTCTCCTTGCCTTTAGCTTCTCTTCTTTTCTCAGCTATTTGTAAGGCCTCCTCAGATAACCATTTTGCCTTTTTGCATTTCTTTTTCTTGGGGATGGTCTTGATCACTGCCTCCTGTACAATGTCACAAACCTCCATCCATAGTTCTTTAGGCACCCTGTCTATCAGATCTAATCCCTTGAATCTATTTGTCACTTCCACTGTATAAATATAAGGGATTAGATTTATGTCATACCTGAATGGTCTGGTGGTTTTCCCTACTTTGTTCAATTTAAGTCTGAATTTTGCAATAAGGATTTCGTGATCTGAGCCTCAGTCAACTCCAGGTCTTACTTTTGCTGATTGTATAGAACTTCTCCATCTTAGCTGCAATGAATATAATCAATCTGATTTCATTGTTGACCATCTGGTGATGTCCATGTGTCGAGTCTTCTCTTGTGTTGTTGAAAGAGGGTGTTTGTTATGACCAGTGCGTTCTCTTGGCAAAACACTGTTAGCCTTTGACTTGCTTCATTCCGTACTCCAAGGCCAAATTTGCCTGTTACTCCAGGTATCTCTTGACTTCCTACTTTTGCATTCCAGCCCCCTATAATGAAAAGGACATCTTTTTTGGGTGTTAGTTCTAGACGGTCTTGTAGGTCTTTATAGAACCATTCAACTTCAGCTTCTTCAGCATTGCTGGTTGGGGCATAGACTGGGATTACTGTGATACTGAATGGTTTTCCTTGGAAACAAGCAGAGATCATTCTGCCATTTTTGAGACTGCATCCAAGTACTGTATTTTGGACTCCTTTGTTTACTATGATAGTTACTCCATTTCTTCTAAGGGAGTCTTAGAAGTAGTAGATATAATGGTCATCTGAATTGAATTCACCCATTCCAATCCATTTTAGTTCACTGATTCCTAAAATGTCGATGTTCACTCTTGCCATATCCTGTTTGACCACTTCCAATTTGCCTTGATTCATGGACCTAACATTCCAGGTTACTATGCAATATTGCTCTTTACAGCATCAGACTTTACTTCCATCACATCACATCCACGACTGTTTACTTTACAAATTTATTTTAGATCCAAAGAAATAAGTTGAAAGTGAAAGGGTGGAAAAAAATATTCCTTGCAAATGCTAACCAAAAAATCTGCAGTTGGTTATCAGACAAAACAGATTTTTAAGTAAAAAAAAAAAAAAAAAACTGTTACAAGAGACCAACAAAGATATTATATATTGATAAAAGGATTGACTTATCAAGAATATGTAACAATTATGAACCTATTTATGCTATACAACTGAGCCCCAAAGTATAGAAAGCAAACATTTATAGAATTGAGAAGAAAAATAGGCAGTTCTACTATGATAGTTGGAAACTTCAAAATATCACTTTTGATAATACATGAAAAACATCTAGACATAAGAACAATAAGGAAATAGAGAATTTGAACAGCATAATAAATCAATTCTACCAGAAAGATACATAGAAAGAACATTCTCCTCAACAACAGCAAAACTCCTATTCTTCTCAAGTGGACATGAAACATTCTCCAGGATATGTCAGCCCACAAACAAGTTTTAATAAATTTAACAATATTGAAATACAAACTGTCTTTTCCAGCCACAATAGAATAAAGCTAAAAAAACAACAGAGGGAAAAGCAAAAAGTTCAAAAATATGTGGAAATTAAGCAAAACATTCTTAAAACAACTAATGGATCAAAGAAGAAAACACAGTGGAAATGAGAAAATACTTTGCAATGAATGAAAATGAAAACACAATGTATGAAACTTGTAAGATACAGCAAGAGGCGTAATCAGAGGGAAATTTATACCTGTAAATGCCTACATTAAAAAAAAATCTCAAATCAATAACTAACCTTTACCTCTTGAAGAACTGGAAAAAGAAGAGATAACTAAAAGCAAAGCTAGCAGAAGAAAGGAAACAACAAAGATTAGAATAGAGACAAGTGAAATAGGGAGTAGAACAGCAATACAGAGAATGAACAAACCCAAAAGCTGGTTCTTTGAAAAGAACAAAATTGACAAGCCTTTAGCTAGACTGATAAAGAGAGAAGATGCAAATAAACTCAGAAATCAAAGGAAGGACATTACTACCAAACTTACAGAGATTTTTTTAAGATTATAAGCAAATGCAACTAGCAATTATATGCTAACAAATTAGATAGCCTAGCTGACATGGACAAATTCTAGAAATATTTACCAGAACTGATTCAAGAGGGAATAGAACACCTCAATAGATCTGTAACAAGTAAAATGAATTTAATTAGTAATGAAAAACCTCCCAACAAAACCAGATGGCTTCACTGATAAGTTCTACAGAACATTTAAAGAATAAATACCAATTTTCCTCAAACTCTTTGGTAATTAAATAAGATTGAACATTTACCAACTCTTTCTGGGAGGTCAACACTGCCCTGATACCAAACCTGGATAAAGACATCACAAGAAAAGAAAATACCTTTATTTATCAATAATCAATATAGCTTATGATTATAGATGCAAAAATCCTTTGACAAAATACTAGAAAAGTGAATACAACTGCATATTAAAATGACCAGGGGGAATTTAACCCAGGTTTGCAAGGATGGTTCAACATAAGAAAGTCAATATAATATGTCACATTAATATATTAATAACAGAGGGGAAAAGCTACATGGATCATCTCAGTTGATGCAGGAAAGGCATTTGACAAAATCCAACACTGTCTTATTATAAGAGCATTCAAGAATAAAGGGAAACTCCTCAACATGATAACATGCATTTACAAAAAACCTACAGCTAACATAGCCAATAGTATAAGATGAACATTTTCCCTCTAAGATCAGGAATAAGACAAAATACCCAGTTTCCCAATGTTATTCTATGTTATACTAGAATTTTAGCCAGAGCAATTAGATAAGATAAAAGGAAATAAAAAATTTTAAGGAAGCAATTCCATACAGCATCCCAAAGAATAAAATACCCAAAAATGAATTTAACGAAGGAGGTGAAAGACTGGTACAGTGAAAACTACAAAAATTTGCTGAAGGAAATTAAGTCCTAAATAAGTGGAACAGCATTCTATATTCAAGGATTACAAGACTTAATATTGTTAATATGTCAGTACTCCCAAAACAACCCATAGATTCACTGCAATCCCTATCAAAATCCCAACAGCCTTTTTTTGTAGAAATGAAAAGTTCAGTCCTCAAATTCATATGGAATTTGAAGAGGCCCCATATAATTAAAAACAATCTTTAAAAAGAACAGAGGAATCACACTTTTCAATTTCAAAACTTACTACAATGCTATGGTAATCAAAACAATGTTGTTTGAGGCTAGCGAACAATATAGTCAAGATGGCTAAAGGTGATCCCAAAAAACCAAAGGGCAAGATGTCTGCTTATGCCTTCTTTGTGCAGACGTGCAGAGAGGAACATAAGAAGAAAAATCCAGAGGTCCCTGTCAATTTTGCTGAATTTTCCAAGAAATGCTCTGAGAAGTGGAAGACCATGTCCGGGAAAGAGAAGTCGAAATTCGATGAGATGGCAAAGGCGGATAAAGTGCGCTATGATCGGGAAATGAAGGATTATGGACCAGCTAAGGGAGGCAAGAAGAAGAAGGACCCTAATGCCCCCAAGAGACCACCGTCTGGATTTTTCCTATTTCGTTCTGAATTCCGTCCCAAGATCAAGTCTACAAACCCTGGCATCTCTATTGGAGATGTGGCAAAGAAACTGGGCGAGATGTTGAATAACTTAAGTGACAGTGAGAAGCAGCCATACATCAACAAGGCAGCAAAGCTGAAGGAGAAGTATGAGAAGGATGTCGCAGACTATAAGTCTAAAGGGAAGTTTGATGGCGCCAAGGGTCCTGCTAAAGTTGCCCGGAAAAAGGTGGAAGAGGAAGATGAAGAGGAGGAGGAGGAAGAGGATGAATAAAAAAAAAACTGTTGATCTGTCTCCTTGTGAATACCTTAGAGTAGGGAGCGCCTTGATTGACACACCTCTCACCCAAGACGTGTCTGTTGCCCTCATTAGGTTTAATTACCCTATTGGCTCATGATCATATCTTAGTCTCTCAAAGTGCTCTAGCAGTTGTAAGTGGTTTACATTAAGTGGCCATGGGTGTCCGGAGCACCTGGAAACTGTATCAAAGTTGTACATATTTCCAAATATTTTTAAAATGAAAAGGCTCTCGTGTTCTCCTCACTCTGTGCACTTTGCTGTTGGTGTGACAAGGCATTTAAAGATGTTTCTGGCATTTTTTTTTTTTAATTTGTAAGGTGGTGTGTTAATTCTATGGTCATTGACTAGAAATCCCGAGTTCTCAACTGTACATATCTATAGTTTGTAAAAAGAACAAAGCAACCGAGACACACTCTTGATGCTCCTTGCTTGGCGTGGAGGCTGTGGGGGCAATGCCTTCCGGAGGGGCTGTAGCTCAGGGCGTGCACTGCGGGGCTGGACCTGTGGACACTGCAGTGGGCATCCATTTAGCTTCAGGTTGTCTTGTTTTTGTATATAGCGACATAGCATCCCGCTGCCATTCTTAGCTGTGGAAAGGGGAGGGGGGTCAGCAGGCATGAGAAGTGTTTTGGATCCTTTTTAGTTGAAGTGCGGTAGTTTTAAACTGTTGTTTTTTTTTTTAAACAAACTGTAGAACTGTTCATTGTCAGCAAAGCCAAGAGCCACTGCACCAGTGAAAGTTCAAGAACCTTCTGTACTAAACACGATCTGCAATGTTCTGTTATTTTTTTTATATGTTTAGAATGTTGAAATGTTTTTGAAGTTAAATAAACAGTATTACATTTAAAAAAAAAAAAAACAGTGTTGTTTTGGCATAGGGATAGATGTATAGACCAGTGATATAAGCCCAGAAATAAACCCATATATCTATAGCAAATCAATTTTCAACAAAGGTGCCAAGTGCGTCTAATGGGGAAAGAATTATCTCTTGGACAACTGGATATCCACATGCAAGGCAATGAAGTTGGACCCCTTACCTCACACTATATACAAAAATTAAGTCCAAATAGGTCACCAATCTATATGTAAGACTTAAAACTATAAAACTCTTAGAACAAAACACAAATCTTTATGACCTTGGATTTGGCAGTGAATTCTTAGATATGGCAACAAGAGAAAATATTGATAAATTTGACTTTATCAAAATTTAAAACTTGTGCATCAAAGGATATTATCAAGAAAGTGAAAAGAAAATCTACAAAATGGGAGAAGATATTTGCAAATCATCTGATAAGGGTTTAATATCCATAATATATTTAAAAATTCCTAAGCTCAACAAGAAGACAAATAACCCATTTTATAAATGGGCAAAGAAATTAAATAGACATTTCTCCAGAGAAGGTTTACAAATGACCAATAAGCACATGAAAAGATGCTCAAAATCATTAGTTATTAGGGAACTGCAAATCAAAACCTCAGTGAGAAACTACTTTATACCTAGCAGGATAGCTGTAATTTTAAAAATGAAAATAACAGATATTAGTGGGAATGTGGAGAAATTGGAAGTCTCGTAAATTGCTACTGGGAATGCAAAATGGCATGGCCACAGTGAATAATAGTTTGGTGGGTCCTCAAAAAGTTGAGTACAGAATTATCATATGACCCAAAAATTATATTCCAAGTTATATACCCAAAAGAACTGAAAACAGGGACTTAAACAAATAGTTGTGTTCCAGTGTTTACTGTGCCATTACTCACAGTAGCCAAAAGATGAAATAACTCAAATGTCCATCATTAGCTGAATAGATAAACAAAATGTGGTATATCCATACAATGAAATACTGTTCAACCATAAAAAGAAATGTTCTGATACATGCTACAATATGGATGAATCTTGAAAGCATTATGCCAAGCGAAATGATCCAGACACAAAAGGACAGATATCATACAGCTCCATTTAACACAAAATATATACAATAGGCAAATTTATATAAACAGAAAGTAGGTTAGAAATTACCAGGGGCTGGGAGAAGGGAGAACAGGGAGTTACTGCTTATTGAGTATAGAATTTCTATTTGGGGTGATAGGAAAGTTTTGGAAATAGATAGTGGTGATGATTGCACAATATTGTGAATGTACTTTGTGCCCTGAATATTACATTTAAAATGGTTACAACGGCATGTTTTATGTAAGATAGACCATATCATGTACCACAAAAAGAAAATCTAAACAAATTTAAAGGGGAAATCAAACAAGGTATGTCCTCTGACCAAAGTAGAATCAAACAAATTAACAAAAGATAATAGAAGTGAAAAAGTATTAGTCACTCAGTCAAGTCCGACTGCGACCCAACAGACTGTAGCCCACCAGGCTTCTCTGTCCATGGGATTCTCCAGGCAAGGAGTGGATTGCCAGTCCCTTCTCCAGAGGATCTTTCCAACCCAGGGACTGAACCTGGGTCTCCTGCATTGTTGGCAGATTCTTTACCTTTTGAGCTACAGGGAAGTCCAAAAGATAATAGGATAATCTCCAAATGCTTAGACACTTAAAATACTCCTGAATAATTCATTTGTCAGAAAGTAAATCTCATGGAGGATCAAAAATTACATTAAACTGAATTAAAATGAAAATACATGTCAAAATTTGTGGAACACAGTTAAATCAGTGCTGAGAAGGGAATTTACAGTATGAAATCTTTTAAAAAGAGGATAATCTCAAATCAATAATTTAAGTTGCCACCTTACAAAGTAGAGAGAGCAAATGAAATGAAACAAAGCAATAGTACAGAAAATGAAACAGAAAGGTGATTCTCTGATAACATCAATAAAATTGACAAATCACTAGCCAGACTGCAAAATTTAAAAGCAGAGAAGATATAAATTGCCAAAATCAGGAATGAAGGGGGTATCACCACAAACCCTACAGACATCCAAAGGATAATAACAGAATACATCTAACAACTTTACACACATAAATTTGACAACTTAAATGAAATGAACTGCTTCCTCAAAAACCACATATGACTGCAACTGACCAAATATGAAATTATTTGAATAGCCTGTAACTATTAAGGAAATTGAATTTGTATTTGAAAACTCCCAAAAAAGAACTTTACAGGCCCAGATGGTTTCACTGGAGGATCCTACCAAGTTTTTAAAGAATTCAAAACAAATCTGTACAATCTTTCCAGAAAATAGAAGAGGAGAAAACACTTCACAACTCATTTCATTAAACCAGTGTTATCCTGATACCAAAACCAGACAAAGACAGTACAAAAAAAGGAAAACTACAGACCAATATCTCTACTCTGTGCATTTCATAGCTGAAAGACATAGCAAGCAGCATCTCAGGAGCATACAAAACAAAAAGGAGAAAATAAAACTGTCCCTATTTGCAAATGACATTGTCTCTAATACAATCCCAAGGAATTTACATAAATCTAGAACTAACAAATGTTTTCAACAAGGTCTCAGGATACAAGATCAACATACAAAAATCAATTGTATTTCTTTTTTTTTTTTTTTAATTAGTTGAAGGCTAATTACTTCACAATATTTCAGTCGGTTTTGTCATACATTGACATGAATCAGCCATGGAGTTACATGTGTTCCCCATCCCGATCCCCCCTCCCACCTCCCTCTCCACCCGATTCCTCTGGGTCTTCCCAGCGCACCAGGCCCGAGCACTTGTCTCATGCATCCCACCTGGGCTGGTGATCTGTTTCACTATAGATAATATACATGCTGTTCTCTCGAAACATCCCACCCTCACCTTCTCCCACAGAGTTCAAAAGTCTGTTCTGACTTCTGTGTCTCTTTTTCTGTTTTGCATGTAGGGTTATCGTTACCATCTTTCTAAATTCCACATATATGTGTTAGTATGCTGTAATGTTCTTTATCTTTCTGGCTTACTTCACTCTGTATAATGGGCTCCAGTTTCATCCATCTCATTAGAACTGATTCAAATGAATTCTTTTTAATGGCTGAGTAATATTCCATGGTGTATATGTACCACAGCTTCCTTATCCATTCATCTGCTGATGGGCATCTAGGTTGCTTCCATGTCCTGGCCATTATAAACAGTGCTGCGATGAACATTGGGGTGCACATGTCTCTTTCAGATCTGGTTTCCTCAGTGTGTATGCCCAGAAGTGGGATTGCTAGGTCATATGGCAGTTCTATTTCCAGTTTTTTAAGGAATCTCCACACTGTTCTCCATAGTGGCTGTACTAGTTTGCATTCCCACCAACAGTGTAAGAGGGTTCCCTTTTCTCCACACTCTCTCCAGCATTTATTGCTTGTGACTTTTGGATAGCAGCCATCCTGACTGGCGTGTAATGGTACCTCATTGTGGTTTTGATTTGCATTTCTCTGATAATGAGTGATGTTGAGCATCTTTTCATGTGTTTGTTAGCCATCTGTATGTCTTCTTTGGAGAAATGTCTGTTTAGTTCTTTGGCCCATTTTTTGATTGGGTCATTTATTTTTCTGGAATTGAGCTTCAGGAGTTGCTTGTATATTTTTGAGATTAATCCTTTGTCTGTTTCTTCATTTGCTATTACTTTCTCCCAATCTGAGGGCTGTCTTTCACCTTACTTATAGTTTCCTTTGTTGTGCAAAAGCTTTTAAGTTTCATTAGGTCCCATTTGTTTATTTTTGCTTTTATTTCCAATATTCTGGGAGGTGGGTCATAGAGGATCTTGCTGTGATTTATGTCGGAGAGTGTTTTGCCTATGTTCTCCTCTAGGAGTTTTATAGTTTCTGGTCTTACATTTAGATCTTTAATCCATTTTGAGTTTATTTTTGTGTATGGTGTTAGAAAGTGTTCTAGTTTCATTCTTTTACAAGTGGTTGACCAGTTTTCCCAGCACCACTTATTAAAGAGGTTGTCTTTTTTCCATTGTATATCCTTGCCTCCTTTGTCAAAGATAAGGTGTCCATAGGTTCATGGATTTATCTCTGGGCTTTCTATTTGTTCCATTGATCTATATTTCTGTCTTTGTGCCAGTACCATACTGTCTTGATGACTGTGGCTTTGTAGTAGAGTCTGAAGTCAGGCAGGTTGATTCCTCCAGTTCCATTCTTCTTTCTCAAGATTACTTTGGCTATTCGAGGTTTTTTGTATTTCCATACAAATTGTGAAATTCTTTGGTCTAGTTCTGTGAAAAATACCGTTGGTAGCTTGATAGGGATTGCATTGAATCTATAGACTGCTTTGGGTAGAATAGCCATTTTGACAATATTGATTCTTCCAATCCATGAACACGGTATGTTTCTCCATCTGTTTGTGTCCTCTTTGATTTCTTTCATCAGTGTTTTATAGTTTTCTATGTATAGGTCTTTTGTTTCTTTAGGTAGATATACTCCTAAGTATTTTATTCTTTTTGTTGCAATGGTGAATGGTATTGTTTCCTTAATTTCCCTTTCTGTTTTTTCATTGTTAGTATATAGGAATGCAAGGGATTTCTGTGTGTTAATTTTATATCCTGCAACTTTACTATATTCGTTGATTAGCTCTAGTAATTTTCTGGGAGAGTCTTTAGGGTTTTCTATGTAGAGGATCATGTCATCTGCAAACAGCGAGAGTTTCACTTCTTCTTTTCCTGTCTGGATTCCTTTTACTTCTTTTTCTGCTCTGATTGCTGTGGCCAAAACTTTCAACACTATGTTGAATAGTAGTGGTGAGAGTGGGCACCCTGTCTTGTTCCTGATTTCAGGGGAAATGCTTTCAGTTTTTCACCATTGAGGGTGATGCTTGCTGTGGGTTTGTCATATATAGCTTTTATTATGTTGAGGTATGTTCCTTCTATTCCTGCTTTCTGGAGAGTTTTTATCATAAATGAGTGTTGAATTTTGTCAAAGGCTTTCTCTGCATCTATTGAGATAATCATATGGTTTTTATCTTTCAATTTGTTAATGTGGTGTATTACATTGATTGACTTGTGGATATTAAAGAATCCTTGCATTCCTGGGATAAAGCCCACTTGGTCATGGTGTATGATTTTTTTTAATATGTTGTTGGATTCTGTTTGCTAGAATTTTGTTAAGGATTTTTGCATCTATGTTCATCAGTGATATTGGCCTGTAGTTTTCTTTTTTTGTGGCATCTTTGTCTGGTTTTGGAATTAGGGTGATGGTGGCCTCATAGAATGAGTTTGGAAGTTTACCTTCTGCAATTTTCTGGAAGAGTTTGAGTAAGATAGGTGTTAGCTCTTCTCTAAATTTTTGGTAGAATTCAGCTGTGAAGCCATCTGGTCCTGGGCTTTTGTTTGCTGGAAGATTTTTGATTACAGTTTTGATTTCCTTGCTTGTGATGGGTCTGTTAAGATCTTCTATTTCTTCCTGGTTCAGTTTTGGAAAGTTATACTTTTCTAAGAATTTGTCCATTTCATCCAAGTTGTCCATTTTATTGGCATAGAGCTGCTGGTAGTAGTGTCTTATGATCCTTTGTATTTCAGTGTTGTCTGTTGTGATCTCTCCATTTTCATTTCTAATTTTGTTAATTTGGTTCTTCTCTCTCAATTGTATTTCTCTATGCTATCCATGATCACATGGAAACCAAAATTAAAAATGCAATGCCATTTACAATCAGTTTTTTAAAATGAAATACTTAGGTATAAATCTAACAAAATATGTACCAATCATATATTAAAACTGCAAAACATTGATGAAAGAAATTAAAAATCTAAATTCATGCAGAGACATACCGTGTTCATGAATTAGAAGATTCCACCTAGTAAAGATGTCAGTTCTTTCCAGATTTATGTACAGATTTAATAACTATAGAAATTCCAGTGTGTTTTTGAAGATATAGACAAGATTATTATAAAATATATATGAAAACAAACAGGAACTAGAATAGCTAAAACAGTTTTATAAAAAAGGATGACGTGGAAGGAATCACTTTACCAATTTTAAGACTTAATATTATAGGTACAGTAATCAAGACTGTGTGGTATTGTCAAAGGAACAAACATCAAAAGAACAGAATAGAGATCCCAGAAACAGACCCACAGAAATACAGCCAACTGATTTTTGACTAAGGTCCAAAAGCAATTCAATGGAGGAAACAGCCTTTTCAATAAATAATGCTACACCAGTTGAACTTCCATCAGCAAGCTGGTAAATTAAGTTTAAGAAAAAGTAGAAATCTATTGAACTGTTTTTGCAGCTTCTCTGTAGATTTTCAAAATAAAAAAAAATTAGAGATGAGACATGTAAAATATATTGCAATTAACTTACAGTGGAAGATATACCTGTCATATAACCACAATAGTCTTATCTTCTCCATTTTTTCCCCAGGATCAAGGGACCTAGGAAAAACTGAATTTGTAAATCAGAAGGTTACTTGATGAGCATGGAATCAGAGTGAAGGAAGTGGCTGTTTCATAACTGAGTCTACATCCTTAGGGACCATAATATGTATGTCTGTCATATACATGGTCTGCCCAGCTCCCTCTGCTCTCCAGCCACTGCACAAATGTACACATTTCCCCTTCACCCCAATCCCATCCTGCCCCTCTGCATAGTAAGGAGTCGGAGGTGCTAGACAAACAATAACATATCTTCACTAATTCCTCCTTTTCAAATAACTTCTACACTGCCTTTCTATAGCACATTATTCTTCAGACTGTTTACAGTAAAGCTGATTGATTGCAACTTTCTTTGCGTACATTCCAGTCCTACAGATATGCCCTGATCACTTTGATTACTCTTGGATATTACCCGAGTCTCCATCAGCAACACATCTACAACCATGTCTTTATGTTATTTCACTCTCAGAGTCATTCTGAGCCTATCTCCAAATTCTCAGATCACCTTACTGCAGCCTAGACTCTGACTACATTTATTTCTTTAGTTTGATTTATTCTGCTAAGGTCCCATCATAGACAGATTTTTTTCCAAGGTGTTGACAGTATTACTGCTTCTTTTGGTGTCTTTGCCACTGCTCACAAATGTATTTTTGCCAGCAGTATGAGCTAAAGAAGGTATAATAGATGAAATGATGAAATTAGATAATGTATATATGAAAGTGCTTTGAAAGTTAAAAGCACTGAACAAATGTAAGAGATGACTATTGCTGTAATTTGATAGGTAAAAACCACTGGCTACTGCAGGCCAGACCTCATAAGAGAGGAGCACTTGAGGATACTCCAGCCAGTCTGCTCTGAAGTTTTGCCACCTCACATTCTCTCCCATTTTCAACCCTACCACATAATGATGAATCTCTGGGGAGTGAATCATGCTGCCAGAGCCACAGAGACTGATTTATAAAGCAGACCTCAAGGTGATCATTTATAATGAGCAATATTAGGCAAGGCAAGACTTTTGCCACCAGCATAAATGTGACTTTTACCCACCACTCCTAGCTAGTGGGTCATCTTAGTCAAGAGACCAGTCATAGACCAGAAAGCTGCTCAGTGAACACCTAATTAGACTGAAAGGAACTGGATGGTCTCCAGACTTTTGTTCTTCTTTTAATGAAGCCTAGGTACCTGTGAAATTGGCCTTCTCCATACTAGGAATAGTTATGCCTACAGAAGCAAAGATGCTATTGTCCAAAAATAGACACTCCTTTCCATGGTCATTCCTGGAGATGCACTCGCAGATTTTCTTTTGTCTACCCATCTCATTTTGCCAGTCATCTAAAGCACCTTGAGATGGTCATGTTACAATTTCTGACAGTTTTGTTGTTGTTGTTTAGTCACTAATGTTAATAAAATTTTAGGGTGGTCATTCCTTGACACCGTAATATAGATATACAATGGATTACCATGGCAGGAAGGCTCCATTGTTCCCCACTTCAAAATGTTCTCATCCAACAGTGCCACAAAGAAACTTATGCTTCACTTCTTAAACTTTTTCATCTTTTTCCCCATCTGCCAAATAGCCAAAGTGAAAAGTGAAAGTCAAAGTCGCTCAGTCATATCCAACTCTTTGCGACCCCATGGACTATACAGTCCATGGGATTCTCCAGGCCAGAACACTGGAGTGGGTAGCCTTTCCCTTCTCCAGGGGATCTTCCAACCCAAGGATCGAACCCAGGTCTCCCGCATTGCAGGCAGATTCTTTACCAGCTGAGCCACAAGGGAAGCACCAAATACCCAAAGTGTACTCTTAGTGCCTTTAGAGTATTACCAAAAGCCACACTGTTGCTTTAGTCCAAAAGTGTGGGTGCTACCTGAAGGCAAAAAGGAATACCTTATGGTCTGTACCCAGCACCTATTGTGCCGATTAGAGGGCCTGACACTTAGTAGACCCTCAATAATAGTAAAAAGAAATGAGCAAATTGTCCAAGGTCTCCCAAATAGTAAGTGGCAGGGCCAAAACTCCCTCACCTAGTTGTTTCCCCACTAACACAGTACCTCAAAAGTCATCTTGAAAAATATTTTGCTCTCCATTCAACTTTCAGAAGTATTTTGTGGGGAAGAACAGAGGGGAATGTCTGTGCTCGTATTTCATTGTAGACTGGAACTTGTTGACTCAGCATCAGAGTAACTTTCTTTGAATCCTTCCCTGAGCCCCAGCAACCTTTTATTAAATTTTGCCTTTTATCATCGCTTGCACTTACTTCTCTCCTATTTCTGGTCTCTCAACATACACTTTTGAAGTGTCTGCTCATTCATCTTTATGCACCTCACAAAGAGTGTCCAGCATAGAGCCTGGTGCACATAGTAAATGCTCAACAAATTTCTGATAATTTAAACTGTGTTCATTAGCCCTAGCTTCTGTGATCTTCCATGATTTGGTACCTGAGCCCTCTGTCTCCTATCTCTAATTCCTTGTAATAGTTTATATTTTGAGTTGGGTAAAACTAGATATACTATTCTCAAGATTAAATGGAACTCTTTTCAAAATCTTTTCCTCCACTTTTCTTCATGACCTCATTTTTGGTGAATTCTGCTTCCGTTGCCTCTTTCATTCATTCATTTGCTTTTTCACTCTCACAAATGTACAGTGAAGTAGACAGAGGGACTCCACCTTTTAGAACTTGTAATCTCCTGAGAGATCAGCAGTAAAGAAATAATAAAATAATTACAGATTGTGAGAAGTGCTAAGAAAATAAATAGGCGATAGCAAGATCAGGACTGACCTCTCTGAGCAGATCAAATCTAGGTCTGAAGTACCAAAAACATGAAGAACCCAGCCAGACAAAACTACATTCCAGGAAATAGCATGAGAAAATGTAGAAAAAAGCTGGTTGTGCTCAAGGAAAAGCAGAAAGTTTGTGGGACTAGGGTGTATTGAGTGAGGAGAGAGGAGGGTGGGATGAGGTCAGAGAAATAGGCAGGAGCCACATTATGTAGGCAACTTTTAGGCCAGGGTAAGGAGTATGATCTAACTCCAGTTGCAGTGGGAGTCAAAGGATTTTTAAGCAGAGGAGTAACATGAGCAAGTTGACATGTTTAAATTATGATGTTACTGTTATGTGGAGACCAGATAGTCTAGGGATAATAAAGGGTGCAGAAGCCACTGTCAGGCTAATACAGTGGTCCAGCTGAGGGCTGCTGGGATCTGGACAAGGATGGTGGCAGTGAAGATGGAGTGGTTCAAGAGATATTTTGAAGTCAAATTGAAAGATTCTGGATTTGACAATAATTTGAATGTGAAATCTCTCTCTTTTTTTTTTCCCCTGTTTAAGAAGGTAAGGCACATGAAGGCCAAGATGATATGGAATAACTTTTCTGCTATAACTGAACCCTGATTTCCTATCTGCTGGTCTCAGGTTCTTTCTCTGTACTACTCTGCTTTTCATAATCTTTAGCAACTCTGCTTTTCATAATCTTTAGCAATTCTCTTTACCTTTGTGTCTTCTCCAAAATGCAATTGTTCACCAAATCCAGCCTCCTGCTTTTCTGTGCCCCTTAAATCTCCTGCCTATACTTGCCATGCCCATTCTGCTCTTGATTATTGTGACTGCCTTCTGGCTGGCCTCATGACCTCCTTCCAGCATTGCAGTGCAGGTCATTTTTCACGGCTTTGCTTCAACTGTCTCTAATAACTCTCCAGCAACTCTGTACTCATTCAAATGAAAATCCAGGCTTTGGGCAGTGGATTCACAGCACTTCCCCAGCTAGGTCCACCCAACCCTTCCTGTTTGCTCCCCTCTCCCACCATAACCCAGCACATATTTTCAATTTTAGCCTTTTTGTGGCTATCCTTCCCACCTCTGAGCTATTTGGCCAGCTGCTTTGTGTATGAATTCTGTCCCTTCTTCTGTTCTTTTTTCTTTTTGGCTGTGCCAAGCAGCATGTGGTATCTTAGTTCCCTGACCAGGGTTTGAACCTTGTGCTCCCTGCATTGGGAGCTTGGAGTCTTACCACTGGACTGCCAGGGGAGTCCTTTTTGTTCTTTCTTCTTAACTAGCAAGTTATAGATTTTTCCTGAATCATTTCAGTAGTACATTGTTTATTTCACCAAATAATAATTGAGTACCTCCTTTGGGCTGGATGCTACTAGCTACTAGGAGTGAAAAAATCAGTAGAGGTACCACCTGCCCTCAAGGAGCTTATAGTCTGTTGGGGAAGGCAGATCTGTAATCAGATAATCACAGTGTGCTATATTAAGTGGCCCCAGGGCTATAGATACGGAATGCTGGAGGTACACACAAAAAGTAACAACAAACGCTACTGAGGGAAATAAGAAAGGCTTCACTGGGGAAGCAGCTTTGAATTGAGTAGAAGTGAAAGTGAAGTTGCTCAGTTGTGTCCGACTCTTTGTGACCCCATGGAATGTAGCCTACCAGTCTTCTCCATACATGGGATTTTCCAGGCAAGAGTACTGGAGTGGGTTGCCATTTCCTTCTCCAGGGGATCTTCCCGACCCAGGGATTGAACCCAGGTCTCCCTCATTGTAGGCAGTCACTTTTACCATCTGAGCCACCAGGGAAGTCATTGAGTAGAAGGATATATAAGTATTTTTCCAGGTGAAGAAAGAGGGTAAGAGCATTTCTGGAAGAAAGAATCTGTTGTTATTTAGTTAATCATAATAGCTAGTAGGTATTGCTTTTTCAGGTATATGTATACTTGTGATGGGCTTCCCAGGTAGCACTGGTGGTAAAGAACCCACCTGCTAATGCAGGAGATGTAAGAGATGCAGGTTTGATCCCTGGGTCGGGAAGATCCCCTGGAGAAGGGCATGGCAACCCATTCCAGTATTCTTACCTAGAGAATCCCATGGACAAAGGAGCCTGGCAGACTATAGTCCATAGGGTTGCAAAGAGGCAGACATGACTGAGCACACACACACACACACACACACACATGCTTGTGATAGGGCTGAATATGCTGGGATCACAGTGAGAGGTTCAGTATGGAACATGTAGAAATGCATATTGGAGAATGAGGACAGAAGTAGAGATTGGGACAAGATTCTACAAGGAGTAGGAGCCAGGAGAGATCTTTAAAAGAGGGAGTAGCATGATCAATTTTGGAGCTGTGGCAGCTACAGGAAAGTTGGTACACAGGTTTTAGAACCATGGAGGAGATTACAGATGTCCCATGACAGATGAAGGCTTCAACAAAGGTGAAGGCAGAGGAAACAGAGAACAGGACATATTTGAAGTAAGACTGACGGCATTGGGAGTCTACTTGGACATAGAGAAATGGGAGTAAGCAAAATCAGGAGATCACTCAAAAATTTCTAACAGGATACTAGTAGGTGGGATAGAGGACAGAAGAAGAGGAAAGGGGTTAGGACAGAAGATCAGGAGTTTATTTAGAAAATTTGAGTTTGAGTCACCAATATATAAGTAGAAATGTCCAAGAAGCAAATGGATATAAAAGTGTGGTGCTCAAAGGGGTTCATCTGTACCATTTTTCTAGATTCCACATATATGCAGTTATATACAGTATTTTTCTCTTTCTGACTTTTTCTCTCTGTATGACAGACTATAGCCTTGCAGCGCTGTCAGCCATCAGTCACAGACATTCATCTTCAGGGACGCAGATCCACTTAGGGCTTCTGCCACAGTCTATGAAAAATAAAGCTTCTGCTCTCCATCTGCTGATACACCAAAGGGGAACTTTCTCATCAGCTAGGTATTATAATCCAACTGAATGCCCACAAAGCAAAAGTACTTTTATATTACTTTTTTCTTCCACTCTTTGGGAAAATAGTCTAGATTGTGAAAATCTAGGACCCAGAATGACCTAACATTCCATCCCAAATCACAGGGTGCTGACAGTCTAAACTCCAATTTAGAGATATACCAATAGCATGCTTTGGGACATTTTTATTAACGTTTTTAAAATATCATAAACTGGGTATCAAATTTAAGCTGTGTAAACACTGGATGCTTTTCATAGTATCAGTATTATTTATCATTCCTTGTGGTCATAAATAACAATTTGCATTTCCGTATTTCTTTTTTTTTTTCTTTTTCATTTATTTTTATTAGTTAGAGGTCCGTATTTCTTTACATCAAAAAAAAAAAAAGTATGGTGCTCAGAAGAAAATCATCTCCCTACTCAAGCATATAAAAATTCATCCATTCTCTAGGAGCTATATCTCTTCCTATGTATCCTCAGTACTATGCTAATTGCATACTTGTCTACCCTAAGAATCAGGGGTCCTCCTCAGTATCAAGCTTATGTGCTTGCAGTAGCCTACAAAGCCCAACATGATCTGGCCTCTGTTTCTTCTCTGATTTCATTTCCTATTGCTCTGTACTCCACCACACTGGTCTATTTGCTGTTCTTAGAAAGTACCAGGCACAAGGCACGCTCCCACTTCACTATTTTGCACTGGATGCTTCTTCTGCTTAGAAGTCTTTGCTCAGTTGCCACTTTTTCAATGAGACTTACTCTGACCATCATATATGATGCTATAGCTGCCCATCCCCCCTCCCTTGCTACTCATACTTTTTTTCACCCATAGCACTAATCATCTGCATATGCATATAATCACATACTGTTTTATTTACTTATTTATCACTTTACTATTTATCACTCTTTCCCTCCTCTAGAGTGTAAGCTTCTTAAAGGCAGAAATTCTTTTTCTTTTATTCCCTAATATATGCTAAGCACCTAAAACAGTGCTCAGAGCATGATAAACACTCAGTATGTATTTGTATTTTTGAGTAAATGAGTGAGAGTATTGGTTCCTGCATTAGTCTCCCTGCTGAAATTGGTTTGCATGGGCCTTGTACCCTCAGAGGCAAATAGAAATATAGGAAGGGGAAATGAGTAGATATAAGAATGATAGCAATGCCATTGGGCCGCCACACATTTCTGGTATATTAAAACAAAACCTTTCTTAACTGGCCCCTTTCATAGTTTGTATGACTCATTGCTACTGTAGCAAATTACCACAAATTTAGTGGCTTAAAGAAACATAAATTTATTCTCATACAGTTCTGGAGGTCAAAAATCTAAAATATGGGTCACAGAACTACATTCTTTCTGGAAGTTCTAGGGAAGAATCTGTTTTGTTGCCTTTTCCAGCTTTAGAGGTCTCCTGCATGCCTTGGCTCATGGTTCCTTCCTCCATCTTCAAAGTATACCACTCCAACCTCTGCTTCTGTTACCACATAACCTCTTTAACTGTGTATTTCCTGTTTTTCTAGTTCCCTTCTGAAAATCCTTGTAATTACATTGACCCATATAATCCAGGATAATCTCCCCATCTCAAGATCCTTAATCATGTCTGCAAAGTTCCCTTCTGCCATATAAGGTAGTATATTCACAGATTCTAGATATTAGGACTTGGACATCTTCAGGAAGCATACAGACTAAGACACAGATTGACAAAAGTTTGTTCAAAGGTGTAACCTAGTTCTGAAGCCACACATACCCTGGAGACACGTATAGCTTCAAATGTTCTATAGCAGCACTATACAATAAAACTTTCATTGTGATGGAAATGTTCTATATATGCACTAACCAATACGGTACCAAATAACCCAATAGCATGTGGTTATTGATTGCCTGAAATATGGCTAGTGAGACCAAAGACCTGAATTTTTTCATTTTATTTTAACTAATTTAAATTTAATAGCCACTTGCAGCTGGCTAGTGGTTACAGTATTGGACAGCAAAGGCCTGCAGCTGGGGGTGGGGGGAGCGGGGAAAGGCAGACAGTTAAGAAAAATTTTTTGGTCTGAGTCTTAATGTTAAGTAGATTTTTTTTTTAAATACCTCCCTGAAATTTTATGACACCCGGTTTAAAGATTGAATATATATTATGTGAATGGCCCCAAAAGCCATAAGCCATGATTTTTACTTTAAAGTGGACCTAGGTTTGTGATGCCTCAAGCAACAGGGAAAATCAAGTTGAACTCTTTCATGGGAAATGCACTGTCACTCCTCGGCCACATGGAAATCCCACAGAGAGTTCTGACCAACACTTCTTCACAACTGTAAATTACAGTTTACATAAGAAAGCCAACTTTCAGGAGGAAGAAGTCAACAGGGGAAAAAAAGATACATGAGACAAGTGCTCCGGGCTGGTGCACTGGGAAGACCCAGAGGGATCGGGTAGAGAGGGAGGGGGCAGGGGGGATCGGGATGGGGAATACATGTAAATCCATGGCTGATTCATGTCAATGTATGGCAAAAACCACTACAATATTGTAAAGTAATTAGCCTCCAACTAATAAAAATAAATGGAAAAAAAAACATAACTAAAACCACAAAGATTTTTGAGATTTAAATTATCATATACAGAACATAAAATAGATATGTTAAATTAATTTAAGGAAATAAAAAAGTACAGAGTAAAGAGCAAGAGACTATAAAAAATGACCTGCTAAGTTTGAAAAACAGTTAAATAGAATACTTTGAAATATAATAATTGTTTTTAGAAATCTCAATGAAGTTTAACACATCAGTTGAAGAGAAATTAGGAAACTGGAAAATACATCTGAAAACATCACACAGAATGTAGCATAGAGGTACAAAGATGGAAAATATGAGTGCTTAAGATATCGAGGATAAAACAGAACGGTCCAACATTAATCTCTTTAGAATTCTAGAAAGAAAGAATAGAAAAGGGGAAGGAGCCATTCACTTAAGTCATAGCTGGAAGTTTTCCAGAATTTTGAAAAAACAAAAATCTGCAGGTTCAGGAAACCTAAGAAATTTCAGACAAAATGAAATAAAAGAAATTGATATCTACATGCATCACAGTCAAACTGCAGAACACCAGAGACAAGGATCTTGAAACAAGCTAGAAGGAAAAGACTGATCATATACAAAAGAGCAACAATTAGACCAATAACTGACTTCTCAACAGCAACACTGGAAACCAAATTAGAATTTAATATTCAAAGCACTTAGAGAAGATAATTTTCATCTTAGAATTATATATACTATGAAACTATCTTCAGAGAATAAAGACAACATAAAGGCATTTTGATATAAAAAACCTTAAAGTATTTACCACGAACATTTGTCACTAAATAAGAAAAATTATCTAAAACTGAAGTTATGAGATATATGAAAGAACTTTAAGTAGAAAATAAAAGTTAAACATGTGGGTAGTATTAGTAATTTGTAATTTGTGGGATTAAAAGAAGACAGAAAACACAGAATTTAAAGGCTTCACAATAGCAACTTGATGTTGAGGATTAGAGTCAGAACATTCTAAGGGTCCCTTTGAAAAGACGGTACATAAGTTAATTTACTCTAGATTTTATTGAATTAAGTAAGCATGTTAGAATTTCAAGGGTAGTCACTAAAAGAGTAGGAAAAGAATAAATATCTTCAAAAATAATTGAAGTGGAAAAATGGAATGAGGCAAAATATAAACCTCAGTTGATTCAAAGAGGAAAAAACACAACAAAAATGGAACTTATAGCATAAAGATGATATAAATAAATCCAGATGTATAGTTTTCTTGTTAAAATACAGTTTTAAAAATTTTTAAACACATTTTAAAATGTATTTCTTCTTTGGGTCAAAGAAGAAATCTTAATGGAAATTAGAAAATGTTTAAAAATGAGCTCATATATTGCACCTAAAGTGGTGGTTACAGGGCTGTTTATAGGCTTAAGTGAATATGTTAAAAAAAAGAAGAGGGAGTTCCCTGGTTGCCTAGTGGTTAGGATTCCAGGTTTTTACCACTGTGGCCTGGGTTTAATCCCTGGTCAGGGAACTGAGATCCCACGAGTAAAAAACAAAGAAAGAAAGACTGGAAGTTAATGAGCTAAGCATTCAACTTAACTAAGATAATAAACAATAGAATGAATCCAAAAAAGCAGAAGGAAGGAAATAATAGACACAAAAGCAAAAATTATTAAAATATAAAACAAAGATAAGTAAAGAAGACAACCAAAGCCAAGAATGTTGTTGTTGTTTAGTCACTAAGTCATGTCGGACTCTTTTGTGACCCCATGGACTGTAGCCTGCCAGGCTCCTCTGTCCATGGGATTTTCCCAGGCAAGAATACTGGAGTGGGTTGTCATTTCTTTCTCCAGGGGAACTTCCTGACCCAGGAATTGAACCCAGGTCTCTTGCATCTCCTGCATTGGCAGGCGGATTCTTTACCACTGAGCCACGAGGAAAGCCCAAAGCCAAGAATAGCAGGAGTCTATGGCGTTTGAAGGCAATGGCAACCCATTCCAGTACTCTTGCCTGGAAAATCCCCTGGAAGGAGAAGCCTGGTAGGCTGCAGTCCATGGGGTGGCGAAGAGTCGGACACGACTGAGCAACTTCACTTTCACTTTTCACTTTCATGCGCTGGAGAAGGAAATGGCAACCCACTCCAGTGTTCTTGCCTGGAGAATCCCAGGGATGACGGAGCCTGGTGGGCTGCCGTCTATGGGGTCGCACAGTCGGAAACGACTGAAACGACTTAGCAGCAGCAGCATGGCGTTTGAGCCATGACTCATGCTCTTATCACAACTTTACCACTCTCCCCAACTCTGCTTGCAGGATCTCTACCTCAAACTCACTACTCTGGGCAGATGCAGCCAAGAGGATGGATGTTCTTTTTCCCTGCAGTTTCCAGTCTGGGGTTATGATTTCACCCAGGGAAGGGCAGGCTGCTGGAATTTTTCATCTCTCCCAGCTCCATGTCAGGCAGGCATGGCCAAGAAGACCTGGTCTCTTTTCTTCCAACCAGCTCCTACTCTAACCTGTGCAAGGCAGGCTGAGAATACCAAGGCCCTGATTGCCCCCAACCTGGCTAACTCATAGGGTAGTGGTTCCACACCAGGAAAAGCAATCTGAGAAGAGCAGGGGCTGCCACCACCCTCCATTGTTCATTGAGGGAGGGTGTCACTCATGGAAAAACAAGTTCCTATGCCCAGCTCCAGAGTAGTGACATGAGGGTTCTGCGCTGGGAAGATAGATCAGCCATAAGGATAAAAAACTCCCAGTGCCGCTTGAAGAGATTGACTTTACATGTAACCAAAAGTGGATAATTCCATGCCTAAGGGCATTGTAAACAAAAAAAAAAAAAAATGGGGATTTGGGTAGAAAGCAATTAAGAGGCTGATAGCTCCATGATACTATTAAAACAGCAGAGCAGCCACTTTAATAGAGGACCAGAGAAAAAGACAGGAAAGAAGAGACCTCCTGGTATCACAGTAAACTCTGGAAGTTGAGAAGTTGTGCACATTGCTAGGCTGTTCCCCCTCAGGAACACAGTAGGACATGGAGCAAACTTGAAAGCATTCCCTGAGCTGCACACAGAGCCATCAATACAGGGTAAAAGTTTCACTGGCACAAGTGATTTAAAAATACAGCTTCTAACTAAACACTGTCTGCAGTACATGATAAGCTACTCTGACCCAGGAGTGACTCCTAGAAAGCCAGGCTTAAGAGTAACATCATACTAATCCTTGGGAGTCTGGAAGACTGTGTTCCTGCCCAAAGCTATGACCTCTCAGGAGCCATCACAGAGAGAACCTTCAAACTGCTAGTCCCTGTTTGAACAGGAGGCAAAAATATAAACCCTGAATTATGACAGTAGCATCCAAACCAGAAAGATATCCAAATGATCATGGTTAAAAATCCAACAGACTTCGGAGACTTAAAGAACAACATTGGCTTGTGCCAAACCAGGGCTAACTCCTAGGTAGTCAAGTAAAAAGATTAAAAACAAGGGGGGAAATCAGAGCAGGGACATCAGAAGCTTCACTCTGTGGGGAGAATAAACTTCACAGTGTTCCTTTAAGTAATTAAACAAATAATCAAGAAATTAAAAGCCACCACATCTGGGGTGGGGTGGGGAATCAGTATCCCATAGTTCAAAGCATGTATTATCTATAAGGTCCAGATTTCAACCAAAAGAAATATGAGAAAAATAATTTTTCCTGTCCCGCCCCCAGAAAACAGGAAAATATGACCCATACATAGAAGGAAAAAAAGAAAAGCAATAAAAATACTCTTTTTTGAAGAGGCTCAAGTGCAAGACTAAGCAGACAAAGATTTCAAGACAATTGTTATAAGTATGCTCAAAGAACTAAAAGCTACTATGCTTAATGAAGTAAAAGAAGGTGTGATGGCAATGTCTCAATACATTTTGTTGTTGTTCAGCCACTAAGTTGTGTCCAACTCTTTGCAGTCCCATGGACTGCAGCATACCAGGCTTCCCTGTCCTTCACTGTCTCCCAGAATTTGCTCAAATTCATGTCCATTGAGTCAGTGATGCCATCCAACCACTTATCCTCTGTCACCCCCTTATCCTCTTACACTCAATCTCTCCTAGCATCAGGGTCTTTTCCAATCAGTTGGTTCATCACATCAGGTGGTCAAAGTATTAGAGCTTCAGCTTCAGCATCAGTCCTTCCAATGAATATTCAGGACTGATTTCCTTTAGGATTGACTGATTTGATGTCCTTGAGTCCAAAGGACTCTCAAGAGTCTTCTCCAGTACCACAATTCAAAAGCATAAATTCTTCAGTGCTCAGCCTTCTTTATGGTCCAACTCTCATATCAGTACATGACTACTGGAAAAACCATGACTTTGATTATATGGACCTTTGTCACCAAAGTGATGTTTCTGTTTTTTAATACACTGTCTAGGTTTGTCATAGTTTTTCTTCCAAGGAGCAAATGTCTTTAATTTCATGGCTGCAGTCACCATTTGCAGTGATTTTGGAGCCCCAAGAAAATAAAGTCTGTCACTGTTTCCATTGTTTCCCCACCTATTCGCCATGAAGGGATGGGACCGGATGCCATGATCATCATTTTTTGAATGTTGAGTTTTAAGCCAGCTTTTTCACTCTCCTCTTTCACCTTCATCAGTAGACTCTTTAGTTCCTCTTCACTTTCTGCCATAAGGGTGGTATCATCTGCATAACTGAGGTTATTGATATTTCTCCCAGAAATCTTGATTCTAGCTTGTGCTTCATCCAGCCCAGCATTTCACATGATGTACTCTAGATAGCATATTAAAAAGCAGAGACATTACTTTGCCAACAAAGGTTCATCTAGTCAAGGCTATGGTTTTTCCAGTGGTCATGTATGGATGTGAGAGTTGGACTGTTAAGAAAGCTGAGCGCCGAAGAATTGATGCTTTTGAACTGTGGTGTTGGAGAAGACTCTTGAGAGTCCCTTGGACTGCAAGGAGATCCAACCATTCCATCCTAAAGGAGATCAGTCCTAGTTGTTCATTGGAGGGACTGATGCTGAAGCTGAAACTCTAATACTTTGGCCACCTGATGCAAAGAGTTGACTCATTGGAAAAGACCCTGATGCTGGGAGGGATTGAGGGCAGGAGGAGAAGGGGACGACAGAGGATGAGATAGCTGGATGGCATCACCAACTCGATGGACATGAGTTTGAGTAATCTCTGGGAATTGGTGATGGACAGGGAGGCCTGGCGTGCTGCGATTCATGGGGTCGCAGAGAGTCGGACATGACTGAGCGACTGAAGTGAACTGAACTGAACTGAACTGAACTGAAGCAGGGTGACAATATATAGCCTTGATGTACTCCTTTCCCAATTTTTAACCAGTCCATTGTTCCATGTCCAGTTCTAAATGTTGCTTCTTGACCTGCATACAGGTTTCTCAGGAGGCATATAGATTATCAATAAAGAAATGGAATTATTAAAAAGGAACCAAATGTATATTCTGGAGTTGAAAAGTACAGTAACAAATGAAAAATTTGCTAGAGGGGGATCTATAGTAGATTTGAGTTGTCAAAAGAAAGAATCAATCAACTTGATTGATTGTCAATAGTTATTATCAATCTGAAGAACAGAGAGAAAATGCAGCTGAAGAGAGTTTCAGAGAAATATGGGATATAAATAAATGCAACAACATATACATAATAAGAGCACTGGAAAGAAAGGAGAGTATGAAAGGACAGAAAAAGACATTTACAAAATTGCTTTAAACTTCTCAAATTTGTTTCTTTTTGTTGTTTTTTAGGGGGTGGGATTTTTTGGTGAGGGAAGGGGCACATCCTGTGTAGTTTATAGGAACTTAGTTCCCCAATCAGGGATTCAAACCCAAGCCCTGACAATGAAAGCACCGAGTCCTAACCAGTGGACCACCAAGGAATTCCCAAAATTTCTCAAATTTGATTAAAAAAAAACTTTACACACCTAAGAAAATTATTTCTAAGGAAACCCGAAGAGATCATCATAGTAAAGGGTCATCATAGTAAAATACTGAAAGACAAATAGAAAATCTTGAAAGCAGGAAGAGAAAAAAGACACATCACATACAAGGGAACCCCTATAAGATTAATAGCTGACTTCCCATAGAAAACAATGGAGTTAAGAAGGATGACCTAGTCAAACTACTGACAATTTATAAAAACAATAAGAATCATGTATCTAACAAAAATGAACGAGAATTAAAAACATTCCCAGATAAATATTTTAAAAAACAGAATTCATTGCTAGGATACCTTTCTTAAAAGAAATATTAAGTGAAGTTCTTCAGGCTGGAAGTAAGTGATGTCAGACAGTAATTTGAATCCACATGAAAAACAAGAAATGCCGGTGGAGGTAATTATGTAGGTAATTAGAAAAGACAGTATAATTGCATATTTTCTTCCCCTTTCCCCTCTTGACTGATTTAAAAATCAGTTACATAAAACAATATGTATATAATTGTATTGTTGGGAGTATAATATATAGAAATATAAAATATTTGACAACAACAGCACAAAGGAATGGAATGGGAAGAGAGCTGTATTGAAATAAGGAAATGACACTAGATGGGAACTCCAACTCACAGAAAGAAATGGAAAGAACAATAAGAATGTTAGTGAACACTATCAATATATATGTATTCTCCTTTTTCTCTCAGCATTATTTTATTTATTTGTTTATTTTTGTATTTTGGCCGCACTATGTGGCATGTGGGATGCTTTTTTGACCAGGGATCAAACCTGGGTATCCACAGTGAAAGTGCCGAATCATAACTACTAAACCATCAGGAAACTCCTCTCAACCTTTTGAAAAGACATAGAATTATATAAAGTAATAATTACAGCCATGTATTGTTAGATTTATTATATATATAAATATATATGTATGACAATAACATCAAAAAAGAGGGAGGCAGTGAAGCTATATAAAATGTCTATATTTTACTAGAACTAAGTCATTATAATCTGAAGTAGATTCTAATAAGATATGCATTATAAACCCTAGAAAATCACAGTTAAAATAACTCAAAAATAATAATTTAAAAATCATGAAAGGAATTAAAATGTTACATGAGAAAATACCTACCTAATACAAAGAAAGATAAACAAAAAAGATTTGTGACATATATAAAAAACAAAAAACAAAGCAGAAAACAAGATGACAGTGTAAATCTAGGCATAGTAATAACAACAATAAATGTGAATGAATTAAACAATCAAATCAAGATAGACAAACAATAATAATTTGAGAATTCAATGCCCACTTTCAATAATGGATAGAACAACTAGGCAGAAGATCAACAGAATAGAAGACTTGACCTAAACTAGACCTGACATACATCGATGGAATAATCCACTAGAAAACAAGAGGATTCTACTCAAGTGTACATGGAACAGTCTCCAGAACAGACCACAGGCTAGGCCATAGAGCATAGAAGGAGTGAAATCATACAAAGTATGTTTTCTGACCACAATGGGATGCAAGTAGAAATTAATAACAGAAGGAAATTTGGGAAATTCACAAATATGTGGAAATTAAACAGCACATACCTAAAATGACCAATGGGTAATAGGAAATGGGAAAATAGAAAATACTTTGAGATTAAGGAAAATGAAGAAACAACATACCACGCATATGAAATGAGATGTAGCTAAAGCACTCGTCAGAAGGAAATTTGTTGCTATAAGTACCTATGTTGAAAAGAAAGGTATCAACTCAATACCCAACTTTGTATCTTAGGATATCTGAGAAATTAAGAGCTAGCTAAATCCAAAGCAAGCATAAGGATGGAAATAACAAAGATTAGAGAGGGAATAAATGAAATACTAAATTGGAAAAATAGAAAATCAATGAAAACAAAACTTGTTCTTTGAAAATGTCAACAAAATTGAGAAACTTTTAGCTAAGTAAGAAAAAAGAGACTAGACTCAATTAAATTCAGAAATGAAAGTGGAAGCATCACCACCAATTTTACAGAAATAAGAATTATGCTTCAACTCAACAGCAAAAAAAAAAAAACAATTTAAAAATGGGCAGAGGCTCTGAACACTTTTTCAAAGAAAATATAAAGATGTCCAACAGGTACATGAAAAGGTGCTCAACATTACTAATCATCAGGGAAATGCAAATCAAATCCACAATGAGATATCATCTCACATGTGTTAGAATGGCTACTATCAAAAAGACATATGAGAGAGGACATATGTATACTTATGACTGACTCATGTTGATATATGGCAGAAACCAACACAATATTGTAAAGCAATTATCCTCCAATTAAAAATAAATAAAATTTTTTTAAAAAGACAACTGTTTGAGAGCATATGGAGAAAAGGGAACCCTTCCACACTGTTGGTTGGAAAGTAAATTGGTGCAGCCACTATGGAAACCAGTATGGAGATCCCTCAAGAAATTAAAAATAGAACTACTACATAATCCAACAATTCTACTTCTAAGTATTTACCCAAAGAAAATGAAAACTAATTCAGAAAGATATATGCACCCCTATGTCCCCTGTGGCTCAGTGGTAAAGAAGCTGCCTGCCAGTGTAGGAAGGAGATATGAGTTCAATCCCTAGGTCAGAAAGATCCCCAGGAGAAGGACATGGCAACCTACTCCAGTATTCTTGCCTAGAGAGTCCCATGGATAGAGGAGCCTTGGGGGCTACAGTCCATGGGGTAGCAAAATGTCAGACACAACTGAGCACCTGAGCATAGCACAGTACAACACATGTCCACTGCAGCATTACTTACCATAGCCAAGATATGGAAACAACCTAAGTGTTCATCAATGGATGAAGATGTGGTATATACAGTCATCTATCAATATCCTTAGGGGATTGGTTTCAGGACGCCCTGTGGATACAAAAATTCACAAATGGTTAAATCCTTTATGTAAAATAGCATGTTTGCATAGAACCTATGCACATCCTCCTGTATACTTTAAATCATTTCTAGTTTACTTATAATACCTAATACAGAGTAAATGCCATGTAAATGTTTTCAGCATGCAGCAAACTCAAGTCTTGCTTTTTGGAACTTTATGGAATTTCTTTTTCTAATATTTTTTGTCCATAGTTGGTTGACTCTGTGGATGTGGAAACCAGTGATACAGAGGCCTGACTGTATATACTATGAAATACTATTCCACCATAAAAAGTAGAAAGTCTTGCCATTTTGTGACACACTGGATGAACCTGGTGGGCATTATGTTAAATGAATAAGTCAGAGAAAGACAAATACCACATGATCTCATATGTGGAATCTAAAAAAAAGCAACCAAAAAATTACCAAGCTCATAGATACAGAGAACAGATCAGTGCTTGCCAGAGGAGGGGACTTGGGGCTTGGCATAGACAAACAGGGGAGGAAAGTGAAGAGGTACAAATTTTCAGTTTTAAGTCATGAGGATGTAAAGCATAACATGGTGACTAAAATTAATAAAATCGTATTGCATATTTGAAAGTTGCTAAGAAAGTAGGTCTTAAAAGTCTTTGCTGCAGGAAAAAAAATGCAACTATGTTTAAAAAAGGATTATAACAGGAATACTATGAATATTTGTATGCCAGCAAGTTACATAACAGAGATGAAATAGGAAAATTCCTAGAAAGGCACAAACTGCCAAAACTTAAGTTTCAAGAAGAAAAAGAAAATCTGCATAGCCCTATATTGATTAAACAGATTGAATTAGTAATCAAAAACTTCCCACCAAAGGGAGATCCAGGACCAGATGGCTTCATTGGTAAATTTTACCAAATGTTTGAAGAAGAATTGAAAGCAATCCTGCCAAACTCTTCCAAAAAAATAGAAAATAAGGGAACACTTCCTAACAATTATATGAGGTCATAGTTACTTCAGATTTCAAAACTATTTACAAAACTAAACAAAACAGTATGGTACTGATATAATTGTAGAGATATGTGTGTGTATGTTAGTCACTCAATCGTATCTGACTTTGCAACACCATGGACTGCAGCTGAGGAGGTTCAGTGGATAAAAAATCCACCTGCAATGCAGGAGATGCGGTTCAATCCCTGGGTCAGGTAGATCCCTTGAAGGTGGGCATGGCAACCCATTCCAGAATCCCATGGACAGAGGAGCCGGGTGGGCTACAGTCCATAGGATTGCAAAGAGTTGGACATGATTGAAGTGTAGAGATATAGATCAATGGAATCGAATTGAGAGTCCAAAAATAAACCCTCATATTTATGGTCAATTGATTTTTGACAGGGGTGCCAAGACAATTCAGTAGTGGAAATAGTCTTTTTAGAAATGGTGCTGGGACAGCTGGTTGTCTACATGCAAAAGAATGAAATTGGGCCTCTGCCTCACTTCCCAGATAACACTAGTGGTAACAAATCTGCCTGCCAATGCAGGAGACACAAGACATACAGGTTAAATCCCTGAGTCAGGAAAATCCCCTGGAGTAGGAAATGGCACCCCACTCCAGTATTCTTGCCTGGACAATTCCATGGACAGAGAGGCCTGGCAGACTACAGTCCATGGGATCTCAAAGAGTCGGACATAACTGAGCGACAAAGCACAGCACAGCACAGCATGGAGACAAAAAGTAGATTAGTGGTCACCGAAGCCACCATGAGGTGAGGGGATGGAGAATGACTGCTAATGAAACCATTCTTTTAGAGTGGATCCAATTTCTTATAAAATTATATTGTAATGAAGATCACACCACCCATGAATATACTAAAAGATGTTGAATTATATACTGTGAAGTTAAATTATATGGTATGTAGATTACATCTCAATAAAGCTGTTTCTTAAAGAGATAATGGTAACTTAAACTAGTGTGGTATCAATGTCAATTGTGTGAAGTAATAGGAATCTGTATATATATTGAAGGTAGAGTAAGAAGGATTTTCTGACATATTGTGAGTAGTGTGAGAGAAAGCAGGGGCTCAAAGATTTTGCTCTGAGCAACTGGAATGATGGAATGAGTAACTGAGAGAAGAATGTGGGAAGCTCAGTTTTGGGTAGTAAGAGTTAAATTTGGACATGCTGAGTTGGAGATGTCAAGCAAGAGGAAGAAATATTTCTATCATTCTTGTGTGTATGTGTATACACATACATACACATGCACAAACACATGAATGATAAATCCAGAGAACAAGTTGAACTAGCATTGCAAAATAGGGTATCAGCATATGGATAGAACTTAAAACCTTGAGAATGGATGTGATCACCAAGGAAGTATGGATAGCTCAAGAAGAAAAGAAGTCTAAGGACTGGCCCCTGGGATAGTCCAACATTAAAATGTTGGGGAAATGAGGAAGAAACAGCAAAGAAGACTGACAGGAAATAACCATTGGTGTAAGAGGAAAACCATCAGTGTGTGCTTTCCTGGAAGCCAAGTAAAGTGTTTTGAGGAGGAGGGAGTGACCAACTGAGTCATATGCTGCTGAGGAATCAAGTGAGTTGAGAACTGAGATGAGACCATTGGACTTAGCAACTCTGCAGTCATGGGTGACCTTGCCAAGAGCAGTTTTGATGGACCTAAGTGGAAAAGTCTAACTGGAATACATTTAAGAGAGAATATAAGAAGATAAGTCATTTCTATAAACCAACAACAAAAATAAAAAATGCAATTTTTAAAAAGATAATGTAGCAATAAAAATATAAGATATCTATGAAGAAAATCTAACAAAAGATGTTCCAAGATCCTTTATGGAAGAAGTCATAAAACTTTACTGAAATAGAGAGCCATGTTCTGAACAGGTAGGGCTACTCAATATTGTAAAAATATATATATACTTTTTCCCTTAATCAATCATAGTCAGTGTAATTCCAATCAAAATCTCAATAGGTTTTTTCATGGAATGTGACAAGCTGGTTCTACAATTTATATGAGAGTGCAAAGAAAAACCAAGGCATTCTTGAAGAACAACAAAGCAGAAAAACTTACTCTATCAGATATTAGGATTTATCCTACAGCTGGTGTACTTAACAGTATAATATTGGAACAGAGGTTTGATAAGTAAGCCAATGGAACAGGATAAAAAACTCAAAAATAGACTTATACCTGTTTGGAAATTTGATGTATGATAGGAAACATTGCAGATCAGTTGGTTGAAATGATTAATTTTGTAATAACTAATGTTTGGAAAATTGATTAGTCATAAAGCAATAATAAAATGAGATTTCCATCTCACATCAAACACAAAAATCAATTATGGGTATACTAGATACTTTAAACTTTTAGAAGAAAATATAATTCAGAGGTTCTCAACTGGCAGTACCCCTACCCAGGGAACATTTGTATGGGAGTGCTTAGGGTTGTTATAATGACAGGAATAGTGTTAAAGGCACTTGGTACCCAGGGTCCAGGGATGCTAAAGTGTCTTGCAATGTGAGACCCAGGCCCTCACAAAGAATGTGTCCTGCCCCAAATGCCAGTAACCTCTTGCTCACAAAGAAACACTAAGATAGGAGGATTTCTCTGATATTGGGCTGGGGGAGAATTTCTTTAAAGAAATACAAAAAGCACCATCCGTAAAGAGAGAGATCATTAAATTCAATGACATTAAAATGAAATGCTGCTTTACACCAAAAAACCCATAAAGTGAAAGAACAAGCCAAAAAGTGGGAAATATTTAGTGTTCATATAACTGAAAATGTATTAGTATTTGAAATATACAAATCTCATATACCAATACATAAGAAAGAAAATGTGTGGCTTCCCTTGTGGTCCAGTGGTTAAGAATCCACCTTGCAGTGCAAGGGATGCAGGTTCAATCCTTGGTGGGTCAAATAAGCCTGTGCACTCTAGAGCCTGCAAGCTGCAACTAGAGAGAAACCCATGAGCAGCAACTAAAGAGAAGCCCACACCCCAATGAAAGATCCCAACACAGGGAAGATCCCACATGCCACAACTAAGGCCTGATGCAGTCAAATCAATAAATTTAAAAAAAAAGAAAATATGGAAGAAAAATGAGCAAAAAATATAAACAAGCCTCTCTTGGAAGAAGATATCTGAATGCCAAAAGACGTGAAAAGATGCTTAACCTCATTAGTAATCAGGGAAATGCAAAATGAAACCACAAGGAATTAACACATTGTAAATCAACTGTACTATAGTAAAAGACACACACACACACACAAGGAATGACCCAAAAAATCACGAAATTCCATTTTAATCCACCAGATTGAAAAAAAATAATGTAAATTAAATAATCCTAAGTGTTAGTGAGGATGTGGAACACTGTAACACTTCTGGTGGGAGTGTGTATTAGATGACCAATTTGGGAAAAAAATTGGCATTATCTAACAAATTTGAACATGTTATGTACTTTACAACTAACTGATTCCACTTGTAGAAACAGACCTTAGAGAAACTTGGGCAAGTGTACTGTAAAGAGAGTTTATAGCAATGTTCAGAATAGTCCAAAAAACTCCTAAAAAACAATAGATATTCTTCAACAGTAGCGTGTTTCTCTTGTGGTAGACTTAACAGTGAAATACTAGGCAACAATGAAAAGGAATAAAACACCACTATAGATAATCATGGGAGAGGTTTTTGGGCACAATTGTGAGTAAAAACAAATTGCAAAAAATTTAGTGTGATACCAATATTTGCAGTTCAAAACCAAGCAAAACTAAGAAGCACATTGCTACATACCTGTGTATGTAGGAAGACGATGATGAAATGCAAGGGAGTGACTTAAGTTAATGATTGTGGGTACCTCTGGGAGAAAGACAGAGTGGTGGGCTGCAGAGGAGCCTGTAGGAAGCCACAGTGGTGCTGGTAATGTTCTGTTAAGGCAGATGGTGGGCTCACAGGTTTTGATTCTATTATAATGTTTCATGACTTATATATTAAGTATATTTTAGGTAGAAATTACATACAAATATAATTTATGTATTAAGCATTTTGTATTAAACATATATGTATATCAATTGCATCATATCTTTAAATGAAGAATGGAGAAGGAGAATATTCTTCCCTTTCTTCTGAAACTCTCAGGCTAGGAGCTGCAGAAGAGGAAAAAAAAAAAAAAACCCTTTTAAGCAGTTGCATCTGTTCACAGCAGCAGTGTTGCCTTTGGAAGCACAGTGTTCCCTGGTCTCCTCATCCTGTGGGTCTTGGAGCCAAAGGCAGGCTGTAAATGGCAGGATGGCCCTTCCCCAGCTAGGTCAGGAGTACAGGAATAAGCGCTCCCTCTCTCATGATCAAGGCTGTGCTCAGTCACTAGGCCTGCCAACATTGTCATGGGATAGCAATTAAAACAGCCAGGAGAAAAACACACAGACTTTGCCAAGGCAGCTACATTTGGGGCAGCGGCGGGGAGGGGGGGGGGGCGGGGCGCATAGAGGGCGTGGTCTCTGGTGGTGGGAGTGAGAGAGTAGATGGGAAACATGGAGCAGGTAAAAAGAGAGGCCAGGCTGCTTCGATGGCTTGTGTGACCCTGGTCAATTCACTTCCCTTCTCTAGGCTCCAGTTCCTCCCTAGTCTCCTTTGAGGTTTAACTGGAACATACTTTTTATCGTTGCTTCCAGCCCAAACACTCAAGAATTCCAACTCAAAGGCCACTTGAAGGGAAACTGTTTGCACATTTACACTCCTAGTCTCCAGATTGGTGAATAATTAAGCTCCTCTCTATTGATCAGAGCTGCTGACAGTAGTGCTGAGTTGGCTGTCTGGTGGTGTGGAAAAACAAACCCACGTGCAGCTACAAATAAGTAAGAAACTCCCATTTACACAATTAGCCTTTAGGATATAAATAGAAGTAGGAGCAAAACTGTCCCCAAGCCTGTGCAAGCCTGTTCTCCCTCCTCCAGACTGTCTTTGACAAGAGGTTTGTGTCTCTTCATTCAGTCTTCCTTTGGAGGTTCTTCCCCATATGCATGTTTTGAGGGGGGAAGAAACTCTCCTGTTTGTCTTGGTCAAGTTTTCCCCACATAACCTCTCTTGTCTCTACATTTTCCCTCTCTTTATACCAACCACCGTCTCTACTAGAAGAGACTTGTATGAGCAAAATGAGCTTTGTCATTTGGGGGATGAACTAAGGGTTAAATTAAAGAGACAGCTGTCTATACAACTGGCTAGAATGAGGGGAGGGCTCCTCCGCATTTGTGCCAGCTGCTTCTTACTTTTATTCCTTCCTGCTGTTTGTTTCCCTTCCACCCTTCTGGCCAGGGGTGCTGAGCTGCAAGCCTCTCTGAACTCCTGGGAAGTTTCAAGTAGTAAGCTGGGGCTAAGGTCACCTAACTTCCTCCTGTCACAACTTCCCCTGGACAAAAGATGTTTAGGTCTCAAATTTGGAACTGAAAAGGAAATCAAAAATACACAAGCCTTGTAGATAATCACCCTGTCCTTTGAAATCTTCTAGGCTTGTTTAAAACCATCTTCTGCTCTTAGAGCTTTTTTCTTTCCCTTGAACTGTAGTTTGTTTTGTTTTGTTTTTCTTAGCAGCACTTTTGAGGAACTGTTTTCTAAAGGAAAGAGAGACTATGTGTTACTCTGGGTGAGTCATTGTTCTTTAGTCAATGCTGGTGAGAATCTCAAAGAATAACAAAGATCGCCAAGGGTGGCTGCAGTCCAGTACCCAAATGCTCACATAATTTGCCCCCCTTTCCATTTTAGGGTGAAAATAATCACAGACAAGAAGGGGAAGGGATTCATGTGAATAAATAAGATACTGTTTTACAGCCAAGGCAGCATTCAGATTCTCAGCTGGCAGAGGAATTCTTGAGGCTGATCTGTAGTGAAAGCATGAGCAAACTGCTAAATGGAATGCAAAGAGAACCCTGGGCTTAATCTCCGTTCCAGTCAGTCTACAGAGGAGTCTCAGAGCAGTACTATTCCTGGAAGGCAAAGTGCTTACCCACACGCAGCCCCACCCCCAGCATGAGAAATCCAGGGCCTCCAGGACTGTGCCAGCACCCTGGCTCTTATTTCTGCAGTCCAGTTGCTTTGGTGAAATAAGAATGTACACTGCCTGTCCATGAAAGGACCACTCTGAAAGCAATTTATAAACTGTAAAGTACCAGGGGATGTCAGGTGGCCCTGTCACTCACCCATTTCTGTTGTATACTGCACTCCTTCAGTTGTCTTTTCTCATTATTGGATGAAAACCACAGAATTTTGTGATGAGAGGTCAGGCCCTGCATATAATCAATCATGCATAAGTCCCAAGGCATAGAAGCATAAATCAGCCTTAATTCTGGATTTCCCAGTCTACACATGGAGAGCATTTGCTAGCCAACAATCTTACAAAGACATCACAGAATGGTCAAGGAATGACCCTAAGAAAGCTTTTGGTGGAGAATTGAAACTCTCAATTTCAACTGCTGTTATCACTCCTGCATTGAAGTAAAAGCTTTGGTGTTCACATAGCCTTTGATTCTGATGTCAAATATCTAATGACTTCTCACAACTTTGCTGTGAGGTGGGGAGAAGGCAGTCATCCTGTGGTCACTGTCTCCAGTGGGAGGCTCTGCCCACAGTGACCGTATGGTAAGATCAAAGAGCCAAGGCCCATCTTCTTCACGAGTTGGGGCCTTCTTGAGCCATATTAAAGGACTTCCATCTCTGGCTAGCACCTCACCAGGCTCTACATTTAGTAAACAAAGGAACTTTAAATTTGTTATAAAATTAAATTAAAAAAACAAGAACTTCATCATTCCATTCACTCATCTACCCATTGTTTATTTTGAGTGTGTACTTAACAGCACTTTCCAGAACAGAGTAATCCCTATGTAGAGACAAAGATGGCTCTAATACCAGGGTGGGGGGAGGGAGGGAACATTGCATTCCTTTCCTCCCCATCCTCCTTTTCCCAGAGCCCATCCAGCTGACAGGTGCCAGAAGGGAAGAAATGTTAGCAAATGTTAGTTTCTAGCCCCAAAGAAGCTGTCACAAAAGGGAGACAGAACAAGGCAGCTCATAAAATCCTTCAACTGAGGGATGTAGCGAGACCTATCTAATTACACAAGATTAGAAACGGTTTAACTTGTTGAGAATGTGCTACATGTGAAATGAAATAAAATGACACCTCTGGCACCCTGTAATGATACTGTGTTGGGAGGAAAGCACAAAGGGTTTGTTCACGCTATATCAGTAACACCAGTTTTTCTCATCCAACATTTTCAACACATCTGGTTTTAATATGGTGGTCTAAGTGAAGTAAGTTAACTTTTCACCCACTGTTCTGGCACTCCTTTTCTTTCTTCACTGTACACTTCCATTTGTGTTGGCATTGTCCATCTCTCACCCATCCCTCCCCAAGCTAACAGAGGTGGAAGAGGATTATGCTGAGAAATTTGGCTTATCTCTCGTCTCTTGATTATTTTACTGTTCAAATAATGCTAACAACGATTTGAAAGCAAGATTGGTCTTTGTTCCAGCTAAATACAACAAAGTTTAGCTTTGGCCTTCTACCTAATACTTTCAAGTACCAATGCTATGTAAGAAAACCCTAAGTTCTAAAAAAGAACTCTCACCAATTGATGAGTCACAAAACAGCCTGGTTTTCAAAAATTAGGGAAAGGTGATCTCAATTACATTTTTTTGGCTGCACCATGCAGCATGCAGAATCTTAGTTCCCCAACCAGGGCCAGAACTCATGCCCCCTGCAGTGGAAGCGTGGAGCCCTAACCACTGTACTGCTGAGGAAGTCCCCTCAGTTACTCTTAACTAGAATGCTCAGAAAATCTACAGTTGGCCTAGCTGGTTTCTAGCTGACACAGAAGTAATTGACCATTTTGTACCTTTGTTGGAAAAAAAATACTTTATGATTATATACTGAGAGTCTACAAGATAGGTGTATTTGCCATGAAAGTAGAATTTGCAGACTGTAGAATGAGTTTTCTTTTACACATCCCTTGTCAGAGCAGAATAAGGGTTTTACTCTCCAACAACCAGGGAAAACTAGTAAGATTTTATAAATGGCTATGATTAAAAGCCAAAGTTTAGAATTTCAGTGCTTTGATACAAAAAATGTTAATAATGTTGACTCAGTTTTTCTGAGGTTTTTATCTTCTTTAGATTCGTGCTTCATGGGACTTTACAAATAGAAAAATTTGTAACTCTAAGCTGACAAGGATTGTCTACTGTGATTCAGTTCAGTTCAGTTCAGTCACTCAGTCATGTCCGACTCTTTGTGACCCCATGAACTGCAGCACGCCAGGCCTCCCTGTCCATCACCAATTCCCAAAGCCTACCCAAACTCATGTCCATTGAGTCAGTGATGCCATCCAACCATCTCATCCTCTGTCGTCCCCTTCTCTTCCTGCTCTCAGTCTTTCCCAGCATCAGGGTCTTTTCAAATGAGTCAGCTCGTCGCATCAGCTGGCCAAAGTATTAGAGTTTCAGCTTTAACATCAGTCCTTCCAATGAACAGCCAGGACTGATCTCCTTTAGAATGGACTGTTTGGATCTCCTCACAGTCCAAGGGACTCTCAAGAGTTTTCTCCAACATCACAGTTCAAAAGCATCAGTACTTTGGCACTCAGCTTTCTTTATAGTCCAACTCTTACATCCATACATGACCACTGGAAAAACCATAGCCTTGACTAGATGGACCTTTGTTGACAAAGTAATGTCTCTGCTTTTTAATATGCTGTCTAGGTCGATCATAACTTTCCTTCCAAGGATTAAGCGTCTTTTCATTTCATGGCGGCAATCACCATCTGCAGTGATTTTGGAGCCCAAAAAAAATGAAGTCAGCCACCATTTCCACTGTTTCCCCATCTATTTTCCATGAAGTGATGGGCCCAGATGCCATGATCTTAGTTTTCTGAATGTTGAGCTGTAAGCCAACTTTTTCACTTTCCTCTTTCACTTTCATCAAGAACCTCCTTAGTTCTTCACTTTCTACCATAAGGGTGGTGTCATCTGCATATCTGAGGTTATTGATATTTCTCCCAGCAATCTTAATTCCAGCTTGTGCTTCATCCAGCCCAGCGTTTCTCATAATGTACTCTGCATATAAGTTAAATAAGCAGGGTGACAGTTAAATCACAGTAGTTGTACTGTGATTATAAAGTACAATTTAAGTTGTGTGGGATCTTCACTCTTTAGGACCTTTTCCTGTGTTCTGAATTCTCAGTGGACCACAGATTGTAGTTAGAAGGAGACGGGCATGAATGATCTACAGGTCTTTTAAAAGGTGCAAAGTCTTTCAGGTGGCTTCTGATGTATTTTTCCTCTCTCTGAAAGCAATCCAGCAGGGAACTTCTGTAGCAAATGCCTTAACCCCAAGAAGTAACTAATAGTGGACCATTTCATGCCCTGTGGCAAGCCAGTGGGGGTGATGGTTTGGGGCACATGTATCATTCAGTGCCTGGAACATCACAAGGAGGTCTGTCTGTGTAGTGCTGGTACCTGCTCTGTGGTGCCATTAAGGAGCTAGCAAGAATTGCTGTCTATAGCCTTGACCTAAGAGAAGCACCATTTTTACTGCATTCAACATCAGCAAGCCTTCATTAAGCATGTACTATGTGCAAAGCCTTGTTAGGTTTCTATAACACCCCGTAATGTGTTACCAGATTTATTTTTCAAAGTGGTCAGGGAATTTCATCAATCATTAACTGACTACTTCTATATGCAGGTGTTTGTTGTACTGGGGGTACCAAGATGAATCAAAGGTGTTCCCTGACCTATGGAGTTCCGAATACAGTGTGAGAACAAAGAAAAAATTACAATGGAGTGTGAGAGTAGAGGTTCCATGCAAAGAGCTTTATGAGTGTACAGAAAGGGATGATTAATTCTCTCACAGGGCATCAGAAGGGCTCACAAAGGAGATGATATTTGAGCTATATCCTGAAGGATGGGTAGGATTTCACCAAGCAGACAGGAGAGAGGAAAGAGAATTCCAAGCAGAGGGAACAGCGTGTGCAAAAGCTCATTAAAGCATGTTGGGCAGTTCTTTTTATCATCAATTGAAAAGGCAAGTATAAGTTATACAAATGTTGAGTTTGGATTTTTTTTCCTCATGATTACATCACCACCATTTTTAAATACAGGACATGATATTTTAAGGTGATGACAATTGCCTTATGATAAGAAAACACCTGATAGGTTAGAAAGTTCTCCTTGTTAAGCTGTGATGCTTATCTAGTATCTTGCACATAGCAGGTCCTCAATAAATGCTTGCTAAATGATGAGCCCTGTATCTCTTTCCATTTATAAATTACTACTTGATCAGGGATCAGTTTACAGAGCAAACTTCCTGCCTGTGACTTAGAAATGAATGTTCATAGTTATGCTCTCTATCACCCCAGCTTTCTCTGCTCTTGAGATGTCTCTGCCACTGAACCCTAATTGTGTTGATGAGTGGCAAGGAAAACTTCCCTTGCTTTGAATCCTCAGATTTCTACTTGGAGGGCCTCTATATGATTGAAATCCCCTCAAAATGCCATTTGAGTGGGACAGTGCTCGTGATGATAACAATAGGGGACTGCTATCCTACAAAGGGTAGTGATACTAGCTAATATGGATAGATTCTCCTCACATTTTAAATTTTATAGTCGAACCTAAATGTGATTGATCAAACACTATATATGGCAATAATAAAGATATGACTTATCTGCACTGAGAAGCCTTGACAGCATAACATGGTACTGCCTATTCTTTTTTGGTTAAGAAAGAGAAGATAAATTATTATTATTTTTATAAATTATGCAATAACCTTTAGAGTAGTAATAAATTTTTGCCTTGAAAATCACCAGGGAATAGATGACAGAGAATGTAGTGAGACGTAAACCATTTGCAAATTATATGCAAGTACACTTGTAATCCTTTTATTGGGTGTCTGGATCCAGTCCTCAGGAAAATTCCCACTAGGAAATCTTGTCTCATTGTGAATCTAAAATGTATCAGAAAAATACTTCTTCAGTTCCAAGCCTTAGCAGCCATGTGACTGGCTCTTTCAGACTTAATCTCTATAGCTACACCTTTCTAGAAGTCGCAATACCAGGCCATAGAATGTACTCTCTTTCAGCCCCTCCACTGCACTGAGTAAATGCTTTCCACAAATAGTTATTGAGTGCTTCCTACAGCCAGGCTGAGTGCTGGGTTCTAAGAATACAGAAGTAAATAAGATAGCTACATCCTTGCCCCCATGGCGCCCTAAGCCTCGTCAAATGGCTTGTATTCTCTTTTGAGTCGTAGTCCATTTGAAAATCTGATTCCAACTGGACTTACTACATTACTTAAATATTAGGGTGGCAGCTTCCTGTTTCCCCAGAGGAAAGCAAGAACTTTTGTCACTGGTGAATGGAGTCTTGTGAAATCCAGTGTAGAAGGTTGTTTTTTCTAGATGTTAACCTTTATCCTCTTTTGGAGCCTGTAGCATGGTAGAAAGAATGTGGACTTTTAAGCCAGTTTGAGATTCTGAGCCACTAACTAGCAGTGGGACCTTGGGTAACTTACCCAGTCTCTCAGAAGCTCAGTTTCCTCATATGTACATGCAGTTTGGTTGTGAAGACTGAATGCGTCTGTGGGTATGAAGCACCTCACACAAGATCAATGTTCCAATCTGCATTAGTGAGAAAACTAGATTTTGAACTTAAGTTTTTCTGACTCAAAAATCTGGTCTCTCCACTTTCTTACAAAGGATCTGAAAATACTGGCTTATGTATAAGTTTCACCAAAACTCCAGAAGGGAGAGAAGAAACACCACAGCTAAAGAAACAAATGGATAGAAAAGAAGAAATATCCTAATTTGTTTAAAGGCACTTAGGCTATCTGTGACAAAGTTGACACCAACCCCAGAATCTCTCTAACTATGAACACTCTGCGTGTCTCCCTGTTCAGTTGTATTCTTGTATAAGCATTTTTGGACTACTACCATGTTGTCCAACTTGGTTGTAGCTGCTTCTGGTGATTTAAAAAACATGATCTATGACTTGTAGGAACTTATAGCCCAGAGGGGAGACAAAAGCTATACCTGACAAAAACATTAGAGAAAAATTGCATAAGGTGGTATATAAATAAGAACCAGTACTATAGCCAAAATTAAGTGTATCAGCCAGCTTGGGCTGCCATAACAAAATATCATAGACTGGGTTGCTTAAACAACAGAAATTTATCTTCTCACAGTCTGGAGGCTAGAAGTTCAAGATCAAGGTGCCAGCATGGTCGATTTCTGATGAGGGTTCCCTTCCTGTTTCATAGATGGCTTCCTTCTCTCTGTGTCCTCACATGGAAGGGAGAGAGAGCAAGCTCTCCGGTGTCTCTTATAAGGGCACTAATCCCATCATGAAGCCTCCATCTTCATGACCTCACATAAACCCAGTTGTCTGCCAAAGACCCCCATCTCCAAGTACAGTCACACAAGGGGTTTAGAACTTTAGCATGTGAATTTGCGAGGGACACAGTTCAGTCTATAGCACTAAGTAAAGGTTGTAACCATGAGGGCATGACTTCTCTTTGTTTAATTAAAATTTTTACTAACACTACTAGCATTTTAAAATGTTAATACACTGTGTAGGCATTAAGGTTTTTTAAAAAAAGAAAAACAAGATGTATTCTAATCACTATAGTGTCACTGCTATGGTTTATACCTCTATTAACTCCTGCCTGGACCATTGCAATAGTCTCATTCACTCATTCATTCATTCAGCAAGTAGCATGCTCACTCAGTGCTACACACTTAGGAATTCAGTGCTTTAGAAACTTAGCATGAATTCTGCCCCTAGGTGCTTACATTTCAGCCAGAAGGACAACATTTAAAAGGTACTTACCAGTGCTCGGGGCTGGTGCACTGGGAAGACCCAGAGGAATCGGGTGGAGAGGGAGGTGGAAAGGGGGATCGGGATGGGGAATACATGTAAATCCATGGCTGATTCATATCAATGTATGGCAAAAACCACTACAATATTGTAAAGTAATTAGCCTCCGACTAATAAAAATAAGTGGGAAAAAAAAAGAAAAAAATGCACTTACCAAATTAATTATTTAAATCCAACTGAGATAAGTGCTACCAAGTAGAAATACAGGAAGTTGAGAGCATATGACATGAAAAAGTGCTCTAATCTGGGGAAGCATCAGATTAACTGTAATAAGATTAAAGCTGAGCTCTGAAGACCAAGTGGAGGCAACTAGGCAAGATCCTGGAAGAAACACTTTCTTGGCAGAAAAAGCACCCTGTGTGCAAGCTGTTGGAGAGATTAGAGCAGTGCTTCTTTGAATAAATGAATGAGAGACAGTAAGGCCAGAACTGGGAAGTCCAAGGATAGAAAGTGAAGTTGGAGAGTAGTAATGGGACTGGTTATTATAGGACCTTGTAGGCAATAGCAAAGACTTAAGACTTCTGAGCACCAAGTAATGGGCAGCTACTGAAGTGCTTTAAGCAAGGGGAAACCAAGATGTGCACATGTGTATATTAGTCTGCTCTGGCTGCTACAGCAAAATTCCACAGTCTGGGTACCTTAAATGATGGAAACTTATTTTCTCACAGTTCTTGAAGCTAGTTGTCTCAGATCAAAGTCTAGGAGGGTCAGTTCCAGAAAGAGCTTTCTTCTTCACTTGCAGATAGCCACTTTCTTGTTGTCTCCTTACATGGCCTTTCCTCGGTATATACACAAAGAGGGGAAAGGAATAGGGAGAAGAAAGAGAGGAAAAGAGAGGGGGGCTGCAGGAGGGAGAGAAAGGGAATTAAATGAGCTCTGATGTCACTTCTTATGAGGGCACTAATCCTATGGGATCAGGGCCCTACCCCTATGACCTTAATTACTTCCTTTTTTCTACATATAGTCACATTGAGGGTTAGGGAAACAACATACATTGAATTTAGTCCATAGCAGTGGTGTGTGTGTGTGTGTGTGTGTGTGTGTGTGTGTTTATAATCACTCTGACATTTGTGTAGACAATAGATTAGAGAGGCACACCAGTCGAACTAGAGAAACCAGTTAAGAGGCTGTTGTGGTAGTTTAGATTCCAAAAGCATTTTGGAAGTAGAACCAACAAAGATTGTTGCTGGATTACATGTAGGGGTGAAAGAGAGAGAAGTGTCATGGAGGACCTCAGGATTCTTTCTTGGACAACTTAGTGAATAGTTGATAAAAGGAACACTGAAGGAAGAAGTGTGACTTGGGGACTGGGGCATCAGCACAGCTCAGCTGGTCTCCCTCCCTTCAGTTTTCCCATCTAGAATCCATCTTTCATATCCATTATTTTTGAGCAATGCAGCTTTAATCATGTTATCCCCCTGCTTCAAATATTTCTGTGTGCACACACATGTGCATGCACACACACACCCTCCCAGAGCTTACAGATCCAAAATTCTTAGCAGAGCACACAGAATCCTTCTAGATTGGACCCTAGTCTTTATTTCCCACTGCCCTGAACCATGGTTCCAACCAAGTGTTTGATCAAGATATTCCTGTACCATGAATATCCCTCCTCCTACGTGACTGCCTGATGAAATCCTACTCTTCCTTCAAGCTCCAACTCCCATGTCTTTTGTAAAGTCTTCCCTGACCACCCCTCCCCTCCATAGTCAATCACGTCTTTCTCTGGGATTCTATAGCACCTGATTCATACTGACAGTCCCTGACTTATGATGGTTCAACTTATAATTTTTTTACTTTATGATGGTATGAATGTGATACACAATCTGTAGAAACATACTTCAAATTTTAAATTTTTATCTTTTCCCAGGCTAGTTAGCAGCATGTGGTACAATAGTCTCTGGTGATGCTGGGCAATGGCAGCAAGCCATAGCTCCTAGTCAGCCACATAATCACAAGAGTAAATAACTGATGGACTTATAAACCATTCTATAGCCATACACCATTCTGTTTTTCAATACCATATTCAATAAATTACATGAGATATTTGACACTTTGTTACAAAATATGCTTTGTGTTAGGTTATTTTGCCCAATGTAGGCTAATGTAAGTGTTCTGAGCATGGTTAAGGTAGGTGAAGCTAAGCTATAATGTTCAGTAGGTTAGGTGTATTAAATGCATTTTTGACTTAAAGTGTTTTCAACTTGCAATGGATTTTTCAGGATGTAACCGCATCATAAGATGAGGAAAATCTGTAGTTGTCTGAGACCTTATCATATTGCATTGTTGTTCAGTCGCTAAGCCATGTCCGACTCTGCAACCCCATGAACTGCAGCACGCCAGGCTTCCCTGTCCTTCACTATCTCCAGGAGTTTGCTCAAACTATCATATTGCATTAGAATTCATTTACTCACCTGTTTTCCCCCAAGTAAATTAAGTACAAGGGCAGAAACTGTGTCTGGTACTTCTCTCCATCCTGAATTCCTATAACAATGCCTGGAAAGAAGTAGGTACTCAGATATACCGATGATAATAATGACAGCAAACACCCATAGAGTGATTAGTCTGTGCCCAGGGCTGTTCTAAGTGCTTTAGATGCATTCACACATTTTTATCCTCAACAATTTTTTATCAGTCCCATTTCACAGATGGCTTGCCCAAGTTGGCAGAACGAATTAAGTGGCAGAACCAGGACTCAGACCCAGGCAGGCTGGCTCTGGAGTCTCAGCTCTCCCCCACTGCACTGCACAGCCTTCCAGTGTTTTAGGTTGTTCACTGCTGGTCTTCAGACTTTCTTTCCAGCAGGTCAGTCTTTATCTCTTCCCACTCCACTGCTTCCCAACTGGTTATTTACTTGGAGCCTGGGAGCTGCTTCAATGATAACACCAGGGAGTACAGGAATTTCTCTACTAAAACCAGAGGCTATAGCAGGAAGAGAGCTTTCCTTGCCCCATCCACCCTTCCCCTTTTTCCTATTACCCCACTCTTCAAGCATCAGATGCTTGCTTTCTTCTGCCTTAGGAAGAAGCCAAAGCGTTTTCCTTTTTCTTCCCAGTCTCATTTTTCTAACCTACTTAGCTGCTGGCTCCTCCCTGCCCAACCTTTTGTAGTCTAGGAACTAGGCTTAGCTAACTCCTGCAAACTCCAGTTCACACATAGACTCAAATTGAATGTGTGCCCTGTAATGCCCCCAGCTGGCCTATTTCATTTTGTTCTGCCCAATATTTTGTTTCATTTAGTTTGGGTTTTAAGGCCAAGTAGAATTTTCAGTTTTGATTCCCTCAAGAGGAAGAGGTCCCTGTCTTTCTATTATGAGCTGGTGCTAGAGTGGAGCCTTCACCAACACCACCAGATGAGATAGCACATACAAACAGAAGGTGGCAGGTAGAGTAACAACAGCACAGTTGTGTTTACTCCCCCACTTTGCATTCTTTCAGCATTTAGGAACTGGATTTTGTGCGCTTTTTTTTTTTTTTTTTTTAGATTTTGTGACTTCTTAGAAGGGTAAAGCTATAATAGGGTAAAAGTATGGTTCCTGAAGCCAGATACTCACACCATTTACTAACTGTGTGACCTAAGGAAGTTATTTAACCTCTCTGTGCCTCAATTTCCTTATCTGTAAAATGGAGCTAATATAGTACCTACTTAATAGGGTGTTTGTAAGGATATAATGAACTAACCCATGTGAAACACTTAGAACTATACCTAGTATATGGTAAGGGTTCAGTAAACATTAGCTAATATTATTTTTAAATATATATGATAACAGAAGAATATAACAAATTCACATATTCCCACCATTCAGAATTGAAACTGGTTGAGATTTTATTTTAGTTGTATGCCTTTTCTTAAAAATAATTACAGATAAGTTGAATATTCTGTGACTCTCATCCCCAGTCCTATTCTACTCCTGACTCCCCAAAGGCATCCATCATCATGAATTTGATGTGTATCTTTCCAGTCCATTTTCACAGTAATCAGAAATAAGATATGGTATCAGGGGGATGGGGTGGTGGTGAGTGGTATGTTTTTTACACAAACAGTACCATATCACTTTGCAACCTGCTTTTTTCACTCAATGTTGTTTTGAGATCTATTCACATAGATCTAGTTGAGTCCATTTAACTGCTCTATAGTATCTCATTGTATAGTTATTCTGTTTTATTTATTCATTCACATCTGAATAGACATTTGGATCAGTCCTGATTTTTTGCCACTGAATTCAGTCAATTGCAGTAAACATTCTTATACTTGTCTCCTTGGACACATGAGCAAGTTTCTGTAGAGCACAGAGCTGCAAATGGAATTGCTGGGTCATAGGATCTATCAGTTTTCAATTTTTCTAAACACTGCAGACTGGCAGAGGCAATAGAGTACAGTGAGTAAGAGCAAGACCTGGGGTCCAAGTAGGCTCTATTACTTCCTAAACTGTGTGACTGAGTAATTCTTTGTGCCTCAGTTTCCTTATCTGTAAAATAAGGAGAATAGTACATACCTCATAGATTTGTCGTGTGTGTTAAATTTAAGGTGCTTTAGTGACTAAAACAAGGTAATCTAGTATTCTTTTTTTACTATTTTTATCACATTTTCTCAAATGTGAGAGTAGATCTTTTGTAAATTATAGATATGTGAATAGAAAAAAAATACTAGAAGGACATTCATTAAAATGATAACTGATGTTAGAAATATGTGATCTTTTTTTCTTTGTGCTTTTTTGTATCTTCCAAATTTTCTACAAATGAAAATTGTACCTTTGAGATTAGAAAACAAAATCACAGTAAATGCAATTTTTAATGAAAATAAAGGAATTGACATTTTTAAAAAGTAGAAGAATTTCTCTTCTGGTGAGCAGGGGCACTGCAAGAATAGTGAAAGAGGCCTCAAGGAGTAGCTTTGTAAATGTTTAGAAACAATCTAAATGCTAATCAATAGAGGTTTGGTCATTGTGAAATGATCTCCAAGATAATACGGTTAAATAAAAAGGACAAGTTCAGGCTAATGTATAAAGTATGCTACCATGTGTGTGTGTGTGTGTGTGTGTGTGTGTGTGTGTGTGTGTGTTAGTTGCTTAGTTGTGTCTGACTCTTTGCAACCCCATAGACTATCATCATACTGTGTTAAAATTATATTTTTATGCTCACATATGCAGTCTATCTTTTGAAAGCATCACAAGAACACTGGTAAGGTAACTTAGTGTCTAAGACATGGCAGAGACTTGTTCTTTTAGTAAATACCTTTTCCTACCTTTGGAATTTTATACCATATGCATCTATCATGTGCTCAGATTTTTTTTAAATAAAAAAAATTTAAGTAGCTTATGCTTGAATTTAATGAGATTTTCACAATTATTGTCAATATCTCCTCAGCTACCTTTAATCTAGCTTCCAAAGTTAAGGGGAAGAGGCTAGATCAGAGCCCTGACTTGCTCTGCCATCTAGTTTTAGAGCCTGTACTCATACCAGCTATGCTGCTGCCCTACTCCCAATACAACCATTGTCCCATTATCCAGGCACCAAAAAGTGGAAAGTGGTTCTTGGAGAGCATAACAGACTGAGTAGAGGAGTGGGTGCATGTGTGTATGTGCAACTGTAAACAATTATGCAAAAAATGTAAGGTGGAGAATGGTAGGAGAGGTAGCTAGAGGCCAGACTCTGTAGCTAGTGTTTTATGAATCATGCTAAGATGCTTAGACCTTCCTCTCATAGATGTGGTGACACTAAAGAGTTTACAGTAAGGGAGTAGTAACAAGATCCAGTATTTTAGAGTTTACATGGGTTGCTGTACAAAGGATTACTTTGAGAGATAGGAAGAGAAGCTGAAATGCTAAAAGATGATGAAGGCCTGAATTAAAAGTATGATCTAGGGGAGTATGGATATAGTACATATACGGCTGAGTCCCTTTGCTGTCCATCGGAAACTATCACAACATTGTTAATTGGCTATACTCTAATACAAAATAAAAAATTTTGATAAGGACCTGTGATTTATCCCTACATGTGTATCCCACAACACATGTTAAAGTATCTTGAACATAATGGATAACATTCAATAAAAATGTGGATTTTTTTTTTAAGTTGAGGTAGGATTTGAACTCTGGCCTGCCTGACTCCAAAGATCAACTATTATTTCTCCATATGACACACTGCTTGAAGAAATGAACAACTGAGTTTCGTTCATTTTTGGCTTTCCCCACACTAACACCAGAAGTATTACCAGAAGATATGTCTTCACTTACCTTGAAACAGAAAGAAAAAGGCCCCCTCTTCAGAAATTCTATAGATTCACAAAAACAATTCCTTTTAGAGGAGGAAACCTTGAAATACATGCTGTCACCTTTCTGGTTTGGCTATTTTCATTAATTACTCTTGCTTACAACCTCTTGGGAAAATAGGAAGTTTGCATCCCTCCTTGTTCTTTAAATATTTTTTTCTTTACTATTAGTATAAATTGCCCAGAAAAATTTATACTTCAGATATTGATACTTTTAGAGAAGGATATCATCCATGAATTTCCAATTTCAAAAAAAGTGGAATAATTTTGCAATTAACATATTTTAATGTGTTAACATTGTAATTTACATATTTTAATCTTTGATGATTCAATAGACAATTCATGAATCCAGAGTGTCTCAGGGTCAGTGCTAAAAACATCATTATCAGTAATTCCCTTGTGGTCTAGCAGTTAGGACTCTCACTGCTAAGGACCCAGTTTCAGTCCCTGGTCAGGGAACTAAAACCCCACAAGCCTCGAAGCACAGCCAGAAACAATAACAACAACAGAAGCATTATTATCATGAGCTCCTAATAGAAGGGGCAGGGTTTACTCATGCTGTATCTATCCTCACTGCCTAGTACATAGCAGAACTTCATTGAATGAATGGATAGGTGGATGGAGGATAGATGGTAGAGAACTGTAGCAGTAGAGTGGATAGATTTCTTCTGAGACTATAGCTTTCCTAGTGCCATCTTGAATGTTTTGCTTTTGCTTCTTTCTCCTTTAAGTAGAATACGGAATAACAAGGCTAAGAAGATTGGTCTATAGGAGCTTGGGGGATAGAAGAGGGAAGAAATCATTTAATGACCCTTCATTTTTTTTAAAAAAATGACTTTATCAAGATAAAATTCTCATGCCACAAAATTCTGGTATTTAGTATATTCACAAAATTGTCAATCATTGACACTGTCTAATTCCAGAACATTTTTGTCCCCTCTAAAAGAAATTCTCATATCAACTAGCAGTCAATCTCCATTGCTCTTCTCACAACCCTAGTGACAATCTATTTTCTGTCTGTATAGATTTGCCTATTCTGGACATTTCATATAAATGAAATTCTATAATATGTGGTCTTTTATCACTGGCTTCTTTCACTTAGCATAATGTTTTCAAGGGTCATCACATTGCAGCATGTATCAGATCAGTACTTCCTTTCTTTTTATTACCATGTAGGAGCTTTCTGAGCCAGTAATTTGTGGTTTAGGTTATCACAGCATTTGGTACATGTTGAGCAAGTGAAGGAATTCATCTGAAACTGAAGAGAAGCCAGCATGAATACAAGCCAGAATGAATGAGATTTCGGCCATCCTCATCCTTGGCAGTGGCACAATTATGCTGAGCCAAAGATCTGTCTTAATAGGATGGCAGGCCCAAGTTATGTGTTGTGACCTCCTGTTGGCACTGGTCTAGTCTGGGAAGGGCTCATGGGTGCTGGTGTAATGAGATGAGGCAAGTGCCTCATAGCTTATGTTTCTTGCTTGGGTGCAATTCCTCGTCTTCAAACATCTGAAAAAAGTATGTCGGGGATCACCTGGTTCCATTTGTTCCGTTTGCCAGTGGGCAGAGTATACTGCACTGTGCAGACAGGTTAGACAGTTTATTGTAGGCTGATGAAAGCAGATTAAAAAACCATCAGCTTGGTGGGAAACTAGCTCAGAATCCAATCCAAATGTCAGATGAAATATTTACACAGCCAGGAGATAAACCAAAGGAAACAGTGTGCCCTTTGTGTGTGCCTCTGAGTGTGCAGGCACACAGAGCTGCTGACCATTTGTCAACTTCCAAGATTTATTCTGCTGCTTCTGGCAAGGGACAGCCTAATGATTTAATAGCTTGTCAACACCTACACAGAGAAACAAGGACTGGCACTTCCTTATTTCTTATTTTCTTTGCTTTAAATAGGAATTCCTCTTCTAAGTCACTGGAACCTGGAAATCAGACTGTCAGGTTTCTCTTGAGTTGAGTGCACAGTTCCTGAATCTGAGCATGATGAATGTTATAACTTTCCTGTTATACAAACACAGGGTTGCTACCCTTTCAGAAGAACCTATTGAGTTCATGTCCTAAAGCCTGAGTGCTACAGACCGTTGCCATGAGCCAATTTCAAATGGAGTGAAACTGTTTTGTTTCTGTCCCATGAACCTCTTGAGTTGAATGCCTGCTTGAGCATTCCAGCGCCTAGTTGCCACATTTACATTCGAGATGGGGAAGTTATTTAGAGGATTTAGTGTGGAAGAAGACTGGACTTCTTGTGCAGAGTATTATTCTCTAGGCATCCTTTGGCAATTGTAAGTTCCCTGAAAGCAGGAACCATGTCCTCTTCAGCTCAACAAACCCCGCACTGCCAAGTATAGCATCTGACACACAGTCATGCTACATGACTGATTTTCAGACAATTCAATCATGATCTAGTGAATAGAATGATGATTGAACCAGACACTTACATGGTCTATTATAATACAACCTTGAGTACACTGGGTTTTTAATCCCAAAGAAATATAGTATAGTGAATTGGTATAAAATTTTACTTCTCAAACTTTTATATACTTGTGAATTACCTAGGGCTTTTTAAAATGCAAATTTTGATTCAGTAAATCCAGAGTAGAGCCTGAGATTGTACCTTTCTTGTAAGCTCCCAGGTGATACAATGCTGCCTGTCCAGAGATCACACTTTGAGTAGAAAGGATTTAGAGCTAACCACTAGAATATGGAAACCACTAGCACATGGTAACCACTAGCACCTGAAATGTTGCTAGTACAAATTGAAATGAGCTATAAGTGTAAAATGCACATCAGATTTCAAAGACTTAGTAAGAAATAATGTAAAATATCTCATTAATAATTTTATATTGATTGTATATTAAAATGATTGTGTTTTTAATATATAGTGTTAAATATGTTTGTAAAATTAGTTTTACCTGTTTCTTTTTACTTTTTTAATGTGGCTACTCAAAAAAATTTTAATTATGTATACTACGTATATGGCTCGCATTCAGTTCAGTTCAGTCGCTCAGTCCTGTCCAACTCTTTGTGACCCCATGAACTGTAGCACACCAGGCCTCCCTGTCCATCACCAACTCCTAGAGTCCATGCAAACCCATGTCCATTGTGTCGGTGATGCCATCCAACCATTTCATCCTCTGTCGTCCCCTTCTCCTCCCACCTTCAATCTTTCCCAGCATCAGGGTCTTTTCCAGTGAGTCAGGTCTTTGCATCAGTTGGCCAAAGTATTGGAGCTTCAGCTTCAGCATCAGTCCTTTCATTGAATATTCAGGGTTGATTTCCTTTAGGATTGACTGGTTGGATCTCCTTGCCATCGAAGGGACTCTCAAGAGTCTTCTCCAACACCACAGTTCAAAAGCATCAATTCTTCGGCACTCAGTTTTCTTTATAGTCCAACTCTCACATCCATACAGGATTACTGGAAAAACCATAGCTTTGACTAGGTGGACCTTTGTTGACAAAGTAATGTCTCTGCTTTTTAATAAGCTATCTAGGTTGGTCACAGCTTTTCTTCCAAGGAGCAAGCATCTTTTAATTTCATGGTTGAGTAATCATCTGCAGTGATTTTGGAGCCCAAGAAAATAAAGTCTGTCACTGTTTCCATATTTCCCCATCTAGTTGCCATGAAGTGATGCCACCAGATGCCCTGCTCTTAGTTTTTTGAATGTTGCATTTTAAGCCAGCTTTTTCACTCTCCTCTTTCACCTTTATCAAGAGGCTCTTTAGTTCCTTTTCACTTTCTTCTATAAGGGTGGTGAAATCTGAATATCTGAGATTTTTTATATTTCTCCCAGCAATCTTGATTCCAGCTTGTGCTTCATCCAGCCCAGCATTTCACATGTACTCTGCCTATAAGTTAAATAAGCAGGGTGACAATATACAGCCTTGACATACTCCTTTCCCAATTTTTAACCAGTCCGTTGTTCCATGTCCAGTTCTAACTGTTGCTTCTTGACCTGCATACAGATTTCTCAGGAGGCAGATCAGGTGGTCTGGTATTCCCATCACTTGAAGAATTTTCTACAGTTTGTTGTGATCCACAAAGTCACAGGCTTTAGCATAGTCAATGAAGCAGAAGTAGGTGTTTTTCTGGAACTCTCTTAGTTTTTCAATGATCCAACTGATGTTGGCAGTTTGATCTCTGGTTCCTCTGCCTTTTCTAAATCCAGAATGAACATCTGGATATTCTTGGTTCACATACTGTTGAAGCCTAGCTTGGAGAATTTTGAGTATTATTTTGATAGCATGTGAAATGAGTGCAATTATACAGTAATTTGAACATTCTTTAGCATTGCCTTTCTTTGGCATTGGAATGAAAACTGACCTTTTCCATTCCTGTGGCCACTGCTGAGTTTTCCAAATTTGCTGGCATATTGAGTGCAGCACTTTAACAGTATCACCTTTTAGAATTTTAACTAGCTCAGCTGGAATTCCTTCACCTCCACTAACTTTGTTCGTAGTGATGCTTCCTAACACCCACTTGACTTCACACACCAGGATGTCTGACTCTATGTGGGTGATCACACCATCATGGTTATCTGGGTCATGAAGATCTTTTTTGTATAGTTTTTCTGTGTATTCTTTCCACCTCTTCTTAGTATCTTCTGCTTCTGTTAGGTCCTTACCATTTCTGTCCTTTATTGTGCCCATCTTTGCATGAAATGTTCCCTTGGTATCTCTAATTTTCTTGAAAAGATCTATCTAGTCTTTCCTATTCTGTTGTTTTTCTCTATTTCTTTGCATTGTTCACTTAGGAAGGTTTTTTTTTTTTTAATCTCTCCTTGCTATTGTTTCTAACTCTGATTTCAGATGAGTATATCTTTCCTTTTCTCCTTTGCTTTTCACTTATCTTCTTTTCTCAGCTATTTGTATGGCCTCCTCAGACAGCCGTTTTGCCTTTCTGCATTTTTTATTCTTGGGAGTGGCTTGGATCACCACTTCCTATACAGTGTTATAAACCTCCATCCATAGTTCTTCAGGCACTCTGTCTATCAGATCTAATCCCTTGAATCTATTTGTCACTTCCATTGTATCATTGTAAGGGATTTTATTTAGGTCATACATGAATGGCCTAGTGGTTTTCCCTACTTCAATTTAAGTCTGAATTTTGCAATAAGGAGTTCACGATCTGAGCCACAGTCAGTTCCTGGTCTTGTTTTTGCTGACTGCATAGAGCTTCTCCATCTTTGGCTGAAAAGAATGTAATTAGTCTGAATTCAGTATAGACTATCTGATGATGTCCATGTGTAGAGTCAGTCATCTCCTGTGTTGTTGGAAGAGGGTGTTTGCTATGACCAACCAGTGTGTTCTCTTGGCAAAACTCTGTCATTTACTCCAGGTATCTGTTGACTTCCTACTCTTGCAATGCAGTCCCCTGTGATGAAAAGGACATCTTTTTTTTCGTGTTAGATCTAGAAGTTCTTGTAGGGCTTCATAGAACCATTCAACTTCAGCTTCTTCAGCATAACTGGCTGGGACATAGACTTGGATTTCTGTAATATTGAATGGTTTGGAAACATACAGAGATCATTCTTTCATTTTTGAGATTGCACCCATGTACTGCATTTCAGGCTCTTTGTTGACTATGAGAGCTACTCCATTTCTTCTAAAGGATTCCTGCCCACAGAAGTAGATATAGTGGTCATCTGAATTAAATTTGCCCATTCAGGTCCTTTTTAGTTCACTGATTCCAAAAATGTCGATGTTCACTCATGCCATCTCCTGTTTGACCACTTCCAATTTACCTTGATTCATGGACCTAGCAACCATTATCTGATCACTAAGCTAACCAAGTAGAGACTTCAGTGGCCACACTTGACAAAGAATACAGACTGTATAGAAGTGTTGCAGAATAGTCACTAAACAAATACTACCAGCATTAACAACAAACCCTAGGGAGGGAGGAATCTGATTTCCAAAGTTGACTCATTATATAACTTTATTTTGTTAAATTTTATTTTATATTGGGCTGGAGTTTATTAACAATATTGTGTTGGTTTCAGGTGTACAGCAAGTGATTTAGTTGTACATATACATGTACTGATTGTTTTTCAAATTCTTTCCCCATCATTATATAATTTTAAATGTCCACTTTTCAGGGAAAGTTACAAAAACATGCAAAGAAATGAGAAGTATGGTCAATATACTAGAAAAGATTAATCTATATAAACGTCCCTGAGGACATCTAGATGTTAGACTTACTTGACAAGGACTTAAAATCAGCTATTTTAAATATGCACAAAGAATTAAAGGAAAACATGAGAACAGTTTCTCACCAAATAAAGAATGTCAATAAAGTAGCAAAATGTATAAAGTAAAATAAAATAGAATACACAAATTCTGGAGTCTGAAAGTAAAACAATTGAAATGAAAAATTCACTAGTGAATTTGAACAAGCAGAAAAAAGAAACTTGAAAATAGGTCAATTGATATTACATAGTCTAAGGAGTAGAAAGTAAAAGTAATAAAAAATGAACAGAGCTTCAGAGACATGTGTGACAATATCAAATGTACCAACATACAAATAATGTGAGTCCCAGAAGGAGAAGAGAGAGAGAAAGGAGCAAAAAGTATTTGAAGAAATAATAGGGGCTTTCCTGATAGTCCAGTGGTTAGGAATCCATCTGGCAACACAAGGGACACTGGTTTGATCCCTGGTCCAGGAAGATCCCACATGTTGTGGAGCAACTAAACCTATGCACCATAATTACTGAGCCAGCTCTAGAGCCTGCAAGCCACAATTACTGAAGCCCATGCACCTAGAACCTGTGCTCCACAGCAGGAGAAGCCACCACAATGAGAAGCCCATACACCACAATGAAGAGTAGCCTTTGTTAGCCACAGCTAGAGAAAGCCCACACGCAGCAACGAAGACCCACTACAGTCAAAAGATAAATAAATCTTTTTAAAAATTAGTCATAACAGTGCAGTCTAAAAAAAAAAGAATGGCCCAAAATGTACCAAATTTGATGAACGATATTGATCTATACATCCAAGAAGCTCAACAAACTAAAATAGGATAAAACAAAAAGATCCACACTGAGATATATCATAAACTGCCAAAAGACAAAGAATTTAAAGCAGCAAGAGAAAACTCATAATGTACAAGAAATCCTCAATAATATTAATAACTGACTTTTGATCAGAAACTATAGAAACCAGATATTCATAGTGCTGAAAGCAAAGTCAACCAAGAATTCAAAAACTGGCAAAACTATTCATCAAAAATGAAGGGGAAACTGCAGTCACAAATAAACACTGAGAGAATTTAATATTATAAGAAATATTAAAGGGAATCTTTAAGGCTGAAATGAAAGGACACTAGACAGTAATTTGAATCTATGTAAAGAAATAAAGACCACCAGTAATAGTCACTACATAGGTACATATAAAAGTAGAACGTATTTTTCTTTGTAACTTATTTTCTCCTACATGCTTTAAAAGACACCTGCATAAAGTAATAATTATGTATTTGGTAAGTACACCATATATAAAGATGTAATTGGTATGACAATAAAAGTGTTAAGGAGGGGTGCAGGAATGGAGCTATATAACAGCAAATTATTTGCATAATGTTGGAGTCAAATTGGTATTAATCCAAACAAGACTGTTAAAAGTTAAAATATTAATTGTAATTTACAGGTCAACCACTAAGAAAAAAAATACTTATACATATATATATTTATATGTGATACATTTAAAGTAACAAGGGAATTTAAATGGTACACTGTGTGCATGCATGCTCAGCCACTTTAATTGTGTCTGACTCTTTGTGACCTTATGGACTGTAGCCCGCACTACAGTCCATAGAGTCCCACTCCTCAGTCCATGGGATTCTCCAGGCAAGAGTACTGGAGTGGGTTGCCATGCCAAATGATACACTAGATGATATCTAGTTAATTTTTAAAGGTGATAATGGAGGAATAGAGGAACAAAAATGTATAAGATATAGAAAACAAAAAGCAATGTAGCATATGTAAACCATGCTTCAACAGTAATTATGTTAAATGTAAACCAATTAAACACTCCCATTAAGTCAGAAATTGGCAAAACGAATTAATAAAACATGCTCCAACTATATGTTGTCCATAAGAGAAATACTTTAAGTTCAAAGTCACACATAGGTTGAAAGTAAAAAGATAGCAAAAGATATATCATGCATACAGTAACCAAGAGAGAGCTGGATAGCCATACTAATATTAGACAAAATAGATTACAAAATAAAAATTGTTAATAGAGACAGTGAAGTACATTTATTATGATAAGTGTCAGGCATCAGGAAAATATAAAAATTGTAAATACATATGCACCTAACAACAGAGCCCCAAAATATGTAAAGTAAAAACCGTAGAATTGTAGGAGCCCATTGCTACTCGGCCCTGCGCATCAGCATGGCGCAGAGGGAGGCCTGCATCTACGCCTGCAAGGAGTCCTGCAATGACACTCAGTACAAGATGACCATCTCCATGGACGTCTGGCCTTCTGAGGCCTCTGAGGACTGGATTTTCCACGTCTTGTCTCAGGAGCGGGACCAAAGCAGCAATATCACCTTGAGCAGGAAAGGGATTGTCAAGCTCAACATCTACTTCCAAGAATTCAACTATCGCACCATTGAAGAGTCAGCAGCCAATAACATCGTCTGGCTGCTCTCAAACCTGGGTGGACAGTTCGGCTTCTGGCTGGGGGGCTCGGTGCTCTGCCTCATCGAGTTCGGGGAGATCATCATCGACTTCGTGTGGATCACCATCATTAAGCTGGTGGCCCTCACCAAGAGTGTGCGGCAGAAGCGGGCCCAGGCTCGCTACGAGGGCCCGCCGCCCACCGTGGCCGAGCTGGTGGAGGCGCACACCAACTTTGGCTTCCAGCCGGACTCAGCCACGCCTGGCCCTGATGCAGGGGCCTACCCGCATGAGCAGAATCCGCCCATCCCGGGCACCCCACCCCCCAACTATGACTCCTTGCGCCTGCAGCCGCTGGATGTCATCGAGTCTGACAGCGAGGGTGATGCCATCTAGAGCCTGCCCTGCCCCTCCCTGCGGGCCAAGAATTCGAACCTGAGCAGCTGAGACATCGCCCAAGGCCAGAGTCCAGGTCCCTCCACAGAGAGGCCGGCAGCTCTTGGCCAGCCCCAGGCTGAGGGCTCCGAGGGGTCACGGTGCTGGTATGGATATGGGAACTGTGTTCCTGCCCACACCCTCAACCTGACCTGACCCTTGGCCTGGGATCTGCGACCCAAAGCACTGTCCCCTGGAGGCAGGGCACTTCCCTCCCAGTGACACCGTCTGCCCCAGAGATGAAGGCAGGCAGGCACACTGTGCCCTCTGACCCCAGAAGGAGCCTTCTTTTCCTCCTGCCTCAGCTGGCCTGGTGAATGGGTTGAGTGAGGGTAGAGTTGGTGGAGAGCAGGCATCAGGGTCTTGCCAGGTGGCACATGTTTTGCTCTGGAAAATAAAAGTGGAAAACATAAAAAAAAAAAATTGTAAGCAATTCAGCAATAATAGTTGGAGACATCAATACCCCACTTTCAATACTGGGTGAAACAACTAGACAGAAGATCAACAAGGAAACTGAAGACTTGAACAACACTATAAACCAAATAGCCCTGACAGACATCTATAGAACATGCCTCCCAACAACAGCAAAATGCACATTCTTAAGTGCACATGGAACATATTCCAGAATAGAATATATGTCATAACATAAAACAAATCTCAAGAAATTTAAAAGGAGTGAAATCATACAAAGTACTTTGGAATAAAATTAGATGGAAAGAAATGAAATTAAAAATCAATAAAAGAAAGAAAATTGGGAAGTTCTCAAATATGTGGAAATTAAATAACCCACTCCTAAATGATGAATGGGTTAAAGAAGATATCACAAAGATTGTTAGAGAAGACTTAGAGATGGATGAAAGCCATATCAAAACATGCCAAAGCTTATTATTATTTCACTGTGGTGAAAGCAGTGGTTAGAGGGAAATTTGTAGCTGTAAATGCCTATAATTAAGAAGAAGAAAGATCACAAATCAATAACCTAATGTTCCACCTTAAGAAACAAGAAAAAAGAAGGGCAAACTAAGCCCAAAACAAGCAGAAGAAAGGAAACAATAAAAATTAGAGCAAAAATAAGTGAAAAAGAGAATAGGAACACAATTGAGAAAAATCAATGAAACCAAAAATTGATTCTTTGAAAAGATACACAAAATTGGGAAACCTTTAGGTAGACTGACCAAGGGCAGAGGGGGGAAAGAAAAGATTCAAATTGCTAAAATCAAAAATGAGAGTGGGACCATTTCTACCAACCTTACAGGGAAAAAAAGGAGCATAAAAGAATACTATGAACAACTTGTATGTCAACAAATTGCATAACCTATATGTAATGGACACATTCCTAGAAAGATATGCACTACAGAAACTAACTCAATAAAAAAATAAAAAATCTGACTAGACCTTAACAAGTAAAAGAGATTTATTTAATAATTTTTTAATCCCACAAAGGAAACCCCAGGCACATATGGTTTTACTGGTTCATTCTACCAAGTATATAAAGACTTAGCATTAACCCTTTAGTTTTAAAAAAAAATGGAAGAGGAGATAACACTTTCCAGTGCATTCTATGAGTCAATATTACCCTCATACCAAAACTAGACAAAGAAAAACACAAAAAAACTACAAACTATCATCTCTTATGAATATGGACACACACACAAAAATCCTCAACAAAATACTAGCAAAGCAAATCCAGCAACATGTAAAAAGGATCATACACCATGACCAAATAAGAATGCTCAGGAATGAAAAGTTGTTGTAACATCCGGAAATCAATTAATGAAATAAACCATATCAATAGAATAAAAAAAGATCATCTCAACAGACACAAAAATTATTTGACAAAATTCTGTGCCCTTTCATTCTACATCCAATATCATACTGAATGGTGAAAGACTGAACGCTTTTCTCTTAAGATGAGGAATAAAACAAGAATGTCCATTCTTGCCACTTGTATTCCACATTGTGCTGGAAGTTCTAGCTAGGGCGATTGGAGAAAAAGGAATAAAAGGCATGCAGATGAGAACAAAAGCAAAGCTGCCACTATTTTCAAATGACATGATTTTGTATATAGAAAAATCCTAAGGTATTCATGCAAAAATATTATTAGACTTAAAAAATGAGTTCACATGACAAAAATCCAGAACACTAACAATATCAAATGCTGGCAAGTGGTAGAACAGCAGAAATTCTCATTCACTGATGCTGGGAATACATAATGGTACAGCCACTTTGGAAGACAGTTTGGTAGTTTCTTACAATATTAAACATACCACAGGATCCATCAATTGCACTCCTTGGTATTTACCCAAAGGAGTTGGAAACTTAACGCCAACATTAACACCTACACATGGATGTTGAGAGCAGCTTTACTCATTATTGCCAAAACTTTGAAGCATCCAAGATGTCCTTAAGTAGGTGAATGGATAAACAAACTGTGGCACATCCAGACAATGGGATATTATTCAGCACTTAAAAGAAATGAGCTGTCAAACCATGAAAAGACTTGGAGGAACCTTAAACACATATTATTAAGTGAAAGAAAGAGTCTGAAAAGGCTACATATTATATGATTCTAACTGTATGACATTAGGAAAAAGGAAAATCTGTGGAGACAATAAAAAGATCAGGTGTTGAGGATGGCAAAAGAAATGAATAGGTAGAGCATAGAGGATTTTTAGGTCATTGAAAATACTCTGTGTGATACTATAATGATGATTATATGTTATTATACATTTGTCCAAACCTATGGAATGTCAGTGGACATTGGGTGATAGTAATGTGTCAGTGTAGGTTCATCAATTGTAACAAATGTACCACTCTAGTAGGGGATGAAGTTAATGAGTAAAGTGATGCATGTAAGGAGACAAAGGGTGTTTGGGAAATCTCTGTATCTTCTTCTCAATTTTTCTGTGAACCTAAAACTGCTCTGAAAAAATAAATCTTTTCAAAAAATAAGTTTGGCAAGTTTGCTGGATATAAGATCAATATACAAAAATCAATTGTATTGTAACACACAGTGAAAAGTGAAAGTGAAAGTCACTCAGTCGTGTCTGACTCTTTGCGACCCCGTGGACTGTCCATGGAATTCTCCAGACCACAGTAGTGGAGTGGGTAGTCTTTCCCTTCTCCAGGGGATCTTCCCAACCCAGGGATCAAACTCAGGTCTCCCGCATTGCAGGCGGATTCTTTACCAGCTGACCCACAGGGGAAGCCCAAGAACACTGGAGCAGGTAGCCTATCCTTTCTCCAGGGTATCTTCCCGACCCAGGAATTAAACCAGAGTCTCCTGCATTGTAGGTGGATTCTTTACCAACTGAGCTGTCACATAAGCAATGAGCAATCCAAAACTGTAATTAAGAAAAAAATCCTATTACAATAGCATAAAAAGAATGAAATGCTTATAAATAAATTTAACAGAAGGAGTGCAAGAATTGTACACTGAAAACTACTGGAACAGTTGAAAGAAAATAAAGGCCTCTATGTATGGAAAGACAGCTTGTGTTTATGGATTGGAAGATTCATTATTCTTAAAATGGCAATGCTACCAATGTTGATTTAACAATTCAACATAATTCATATCAAAATCCTGGTTAGTTTTTCTTTTCTTTTTTTTAAAGAAATTGACAAACTGATACTAAAAATCATATAGAAGTGCAAGGAACCCAGAATATCCAAACAATCTTGAAAAAGAACAAAATTGGAAGACTCATACTTCTTGATTTAAAATTTTACTTTAGAGTTATAATAACAGAGACCTATATAGAGCAATAGAATAGAAATGAAAGTCCAGATATAAATCTGTATGTCTATGGCCAATTGATTTTTGACAGGAATTCCAAGACTATTCAGTGGGAAAAGAATGATATTTTCAACAAACACTGCTAGGACAACTGGATATCCACATGCAAAAGATCATGAATTTGGACCCTTACCTCACTCTATATACAAAAATTAATTCAAAATGGATCAAAGACTTAAATGTAAGAGCTAAAACTATAATACCCTTAGAAGAAATATAGGTGTAAATCTTCATAACCTTGGAATAGTTTTTCAATATGACTCAAATACCTAAACTACCAAGGAAAACAGTGTTCTTATCACAATTTTTATTTTAAAAAGGTAAGATAGATAAATTGGATTTCATCAAAAAATAAATACCTTTGGGCTTCAAAGAACACTATCAAGAACATGAAAAGACAGCCAATAGAATGAGAGAAAATATTTTTCAGAAGAATATTTGCAGATATATGTCTGATAAGGATCTTGTATCCAGAATCCTTTTAAAGTTAAGAGTTTTTAAATACTCTTACAACTCAACAAAAAAAAGCAAAATAACACAATTAAAAAGGGGGCAAAAGGGTGTGAATTGAGATTTCTAAAAAGAAGATATGGCCAATAAACAAATAAGGAAGTGTTCAACATAACTTGGAGAAGGAAATAGCTACCCACTCCAGTATTCTGGCCTGGAAAATTCCATGGACTATACAGTCCATGGAGCTGCAAATGGTCAGACACTACTGAGCAACGTTCACTTTCACTTTCAACATAACTACTCATTAGGGAAATGCAAATCAGAACCACTATGAGATACCCCTTCACTCTTCTAGGTTGACTATAATATTAAAAAGATAGACAATAGCAAGTGTTGGCAAGGGTGTAGAAAAACTGGAACCTTCATACGTTGCTGTGGGAATGTAAAATGGTGCTACCACTTTGGAAAATAGTCTGGCAGTTCTTCAAAAAGTTAATAGAGTTACCAAATGACCCAGAAATTCCACTCCTAGGTATATAACCACATATGCTCATATAAAAACTTATACACAAAATTTCATAGCAGCATTATTCATAACAGCCAAAAAAGTAGAAACAACCCAAATATTCATCAACTGATGACTGGATAAACAAAATCTAGTATATCTATACAATGAAATATTATTCAGTCATAGAAAGGAATAAAGTACTGATACATGCTACAACATGGATGAATCTTAAAAACTTTATGCTAAGTGAAAGAAACCAGACACAAAAGACTACATCGTATATGATTCTACTTATGTTAAATATCCAGAAGAGGCAAATCCATAGAAACAGAAAGGAAATTAGTGTTTGCTAGGGGGCTAGAGGGTGGGGAAATTAATGCTTAGTATGTATGGGTTTGGGTTTTTTTTTTCTGGAGTGATGATAATGTTCTGGAATTAGTAGTGACGGTTGCAAAACCTTGTAAATATACTACTCATGTACGCTATAAGGGTGAATCCACAAGGGAAAAAAATAGAGGGACAGATTTGGTCCATTGGCAATAGTTTGTCAATCTCTGGTTTGACCGTTGTTTTTAGAGTTGCATAGACCAGAGACGGAATTCTAATTTTCAATTTATGAGCTCTGTGACCTATAACAAGTTACTTAACAGCTATAACCCTCACTTTTCTTTATATCATGGTGATATGTAGAGTAACTCCCTTGTACTGTATGAGGATAAAGTTAGATCAAATATAAGTTCCACAAAGGCACTCTTTTCCCAGAGCCTAGAACTAACATGTATTCAATGTACATGAATAAATAAGTAAAACATTTAGCAGTTACTGTCTCACAGTAATAAATATTAATAATAGCAAACCCTTATATACCATTTACTCTATGCCAGGTACTATTCTAAGTGCTTTGCAGAACTTTTTCTCATTTCAATACCTAGAGTTATCATCATCCCCATTTTCCAGATGAGAAAACTGAGGCACAGATAGTGTAGATAACCTGCCCAAAATCACTCAGCTATGAAGTGATAGAGACAAAATTAAAACCCAAGTGGTCTGGTCCAGAGTCCATGCAATAAATGTTGAGTGTGAATATGATTATAATCATCATCAAGTTTAACATATACCCAAGTATACCAATTTCATTTCTCTCTTTGATATCTGAGCACACACTAGCACCTCTACTTCCTAACACTTGATTTAGGGTGAGGATGCTTCCCAAGTCTTCAATGTTCTGCTAGGGGGCATGTTCATCTTTTCATCTGTCCTTCATTCATGTATTAAGCATGTATAGGGTCTCTACTGGGCTTCCCAGGTAGTTCAGTGGGTAAAGAATCCACCTGCAGTGCAGGACACACAGGAGACAAGAGTTCAATCCTTGGGTCAGAAAGAGCCCCTGGAGGAGGTCATGGCAACCCACTCCAGTATTCTTGCCTGGAGAATTCCATGGACTGAGGAGCATGGTGTAATACAATCCAAAGGGTCACAAAGAGTTGAACATGACTGAAGCGACTGAGCATACACACTTGCAGGGTCCCTACTATGTTCTAGGCCCTGTGCCATATAAACATAAAAAGACAGACTCTCTGTCCTCAAAGAGCTCAAAGTCTAGTTAGGAAGAGAATCATAATCAAGATGATAAGGGCTGTAGTAGGGCTATGTGGAAATGGAGAAGACCAAAGGCGGAGTGTGGAGGTAGGAGGAAGGAAGGACCTATGAGAGTTTCCTGGAGGAAACTTTACCTAGAGAGGAATGTGGGGTAATCAGGAATAGGACAGGACCATCAAGTCAAGAATGAGGTTAAAGTATATACAGAGGCCAAGAGGCCCAGGAGCTCTTGGTGAAACCCAGCAGGCAGAGTCCAACGTGACCAAAAGCCAGGCTGCAGGGGGGACCTGGAAAAGCTTATAAGGGCCTAGGTGCCATGCAAGTTTGGTCTTGAGCAACTACCTAGCATTGTCAGCAAATACCTGACATTATTTTCTATGCCGGCATTTATCACCATCTGACCTATCATACCTTTGCTGTTTATTTACTGTCTGTCTCTTTCCACTGGAATGTGAGCTCCCTGAGGGCAGGGACTTGGCTTTGTTCACTTTTGTTTTCTGCTGCATCTCCTTTACGTACCACAGACACATGTTTGTATTCCCTGGCTATTATAGGCATGAAATAAAAATTTTCAAATAAATTAATGAGTGAAATAAAATAAAGAAACTCATGACCTGGGGGCTCTAGAGAAGACAAAGAGTATTACAATACAGACTTGACACCTAGGAGCTTACAGACTAGAGGGGACCTAACAGGTGGACATGAGTCCCTGTTACACTCTGCCTCCTCCCTTCCTACACTTCCTGCCTTCTCTCCCAGAGCTTTCAGACTGTCCCCTGACCATTAAAATTCCCTTCCCCTCACACATTTCTCCACCCCAGCCAGGACTTTGTGCTCCCTGACAGTGGCCCATGCTCCAATCTGCCCTCCCTCCTGGCTCTGCCCGTCCCATATCTCAGTCCTGAGAGCTGCCTGCCTCTGCTAGGTGTTGTTAGCATGATCAAACTAATTTTCAATGATGTATGAATCACTGTCAGAGCAGTCTAGGTTATATGACTTTTTAAACTTTTTTGTTATGGAAACTTTCAAAGCAGAGAGAAGAGTATGGTGAAACCCCATGTACCCATCACCCAGCTTCAACAATTACCAACATTCTGCCATATTTCTTCTATTCCTCATTTTTTCTTGAAGTATTTGAAAGCAAATCCCAGAGACCATACCATTCCACAGTTGAAAGTGAAATTCTCTCAGTTGTGTCCAATTCTTTGCGACCCCATGGACTATACAGTCCATGGAATTCTCCAAGCCAGAATACTGGAATGGGTAGCCTTTCCCTTCTCCAGGGGATCTTCACAATCCAGGGACTGAACCCAGGTCTCCCACATTGCAGGTGGATTCTTTACCAACTGAGCCACAGGGAAGCCCAGGAATACTGGAGCAGGTAGCCTATCCCTCGAGGGGATCTTCCCAACCCAGAGATGGAACTGGGGTCTCCTGCATTGCAGGTGGATTCTTTACCAACTGAACTATGAGGGATTCCACAGTTGCTGGCCTGTAAATATTTCAGTACGTTTCTCCAACAGATAAGGACCTTTTCTTAAATAACCACAATACCATTATCAAAGCTGACAAATTAATGATTCCTTAATACCATCTAATACCAGACACTATTAAGTTTTACCCAATTGTCTCAAAAATATCTTTCTGCATGGACTTGTTCAAACCGGATCCAAACACAGTTCACACATTAGGGCATGTACTTTTTAGGCTTAAGGCCACTAGGTAGAGTTTCAAGCCTCATAGGAAAATGGAGACTAATCAGCTCAAAGCACATCTAAACATTCCAAATTCTCTAACCCTAGAACCTCAGTGTGGCCTGTCTCTGGCTAGAGAAAGGAGCTAGCCATCCAAACCTCTCATCAAAGCTTTTTTATTTTTTATAAGGGATAGAAAGAGTGTTGCCCCAGGGTGGAACGGGGAGGGGAGAACCAGAGAAATGTGTAGCAACTAGCTTTCTGGTCTGCCTCCTATCCAGAGCACCCCCCTCCCAATCCCCATCCCAATCCTGGCGAACCTCTGAAATATTTGGTTCATCCGTGTAAAAGTAATCGTAATTGCAGTCATTCCTGCTTACCATTATGCCTAATTATAGTACAGCACAATAATCATATGTGTATCATTAAAGATGTGTCAGATTGACTTTGTCTTGAGTTTTATTTGATTTCAGTATGAAACTGCTTCAGTACACACAGCTTCAGAGCTTGTTGCTCCTGGTCCCAACTAGGGAGCAGGGGACCAGCTGTTGGAAAGCCAGCAGCTGAGCATCCCTTCCCATCCTGTCCAGTCCCTCCCATCCAGTCCCGTTTACTCCTGTCCACTTCTTTGTGCTCTGACTGCTGCAGCTTATGCTGGAGGTGCCCACCTGCCTGCCCTTCCTCTCTTCCTCTCCATGGGCTGCACATCTGGGCTCAAGGCAGAATGATTCACTTATAAACAGAAACAACCAAAACAACAGAACCCCGCAGGCTCTGCCAACATCAACTGCTGCTTCCCCGATCCACAGGGATCTCAGTCAAGCTTCTTTTGACTCAATCCATGCAACATCTTCATTATTCTCCCCATTGGCAGGGGTAGGATGGGGAATGTGAGATGAGCCGATGTGTCCAAAATCATCGAGTTCATCATTAGCAGAACCAGAAGGAGAATCAGAGGCTGTGGCTGCTGAGCCAAAGCTTCTATAGGAACCATGTCTGGGTCAGGCTCCATCCATTAGGCCTTCCTCTCTAGTAATAGATGCGTTTTCAAATATACAAGGTGATGCTGTCTGCACTGCTGGGCAACTTCCTGAGCAGCAGGCACATGAGAGTTGAGGGGTGGGAGTGGAGGGCAGCACTTTTCCAGCTCACATTTACAAGTTGTGGGAACAAAGCTGATAGCCAGGACCAGGCCTTGCCTTATTGGTACATTGTCAGGCTGCCTCTTCCAGCAGGTTTCTTGCTGCTTGCCAGCACTGAGGCAGTCGCTAATCAGGTAAACCAGTGTGGAAGAATCATGTCCACCATATCAGATCATTGCCTAATGAGACTTCCCTTTGGGTCCTGTGCAGACCTGATGAATGAAGCTGGCACATGTATGCCCAAATGCTCATTCATTCAGCTGGCCTTGAGTGAGGCCCATCTTTGTGCTTGCTCTGTGCTAAGTAAAGCTACCATCTGGTTCTTGCTCCTGAGAGCTACACTCCTGGCTGAATGGGGAAGACAGTTATATAAACAAATATGTCAGAGTGGGACTTAGGGCTGTAAAAGACCTTATGAAGGTACAGATGAGGGAGCAAGGATCTTACTTTGGGGGAGTCAGCAAAGACTTCAAAGAGGTTACATTGGAGCTAGGTCTTGAAAGATGAGTAAGAATGGTCTCGGCTGAGAAGGGAGGACTGCGTGATAATTCTTTGCACAAGGAGTGGTAAGCAGAAAGGCCAGGAGGTATGACAGAGTGTGAAGGAACCCAGGACCCTTTTGCAGATGTAAGCTACATAACTTTCCATTAAAGTATCTCGGGGGCTTAATAATTTAGACTTAGACTTCCAGGTAAACTATCACTCCAGTGTACTGATTTTCCATGGCATTTGCTTCCCCGACCACCCCCCTCCCATCACTTTTGGGCCAGCCTTTTGGCCCTTCTGCAGTCTCTCTGCACTTAACTCAAAAGCTGGTGCTGAAATATGCCATTTCAATTTGTTTATTCTAAATTTTGCACCAATCACATTGACCCACAAATGGCTTAGGTGTGTGTTCTAGGTTTCTTGGAGCAGAAAAAGGAGGCAATTTTTTCCCCCTAGAGTCAGTCCCAAAGAAGCAGAGCCCACTTGCCATGGGCAGCAATGGCACAAATTCCCTGGAGACGCCTGAACTCTGTGTGCTAGGCCTCTGCTGCCCTGTGTCTGTTCTCAACCAAATGGCCTGTTTGCTTAGCTGCTGACTGTTGTCTTCATTAGAGTGACATTAAAACACTTGGTTTGAGCAAGGCAAGGTAATGAATTGTTCTTGTGTGGACTCTTAAGTAAACTATTAGCAGACTTGCCTTGGTACAGCATTACTAATCTGCTGACAAGCATTAACCATTTCTAAAGCATTGAGGGGCCCACAAGTTAGAATTTTTGTAATGAAAATGCCCCTCCCCCATTTATCTAGCCTCTAGAGCTTTTCAAAACATTTCTTCCATTGATCTTCATAAACAGTCCTGCAAAGTTGGAAGGGTGGAGGTCTGTGTCCCTATTTTACCAACCTGGAGATTGAACCTTGAGGAGTTAAATGATTCCAAGTGGTTCTAATGTTATTGGAAAGCAAGCCTCTAGTCATGATCATGGTGTCAGGAGCTTTCCTACTACTCCAAGCTCCTGCTGCTGAGCCATCCCCCCACCACCAACATGGTAGGGGTTGCAGGGGGAATGTGGGCAGAGACAGTGCTCCCACATTTACAGGACAGCTGGCTGTGGTCACTCACACTGTCTACATGCTCCCCTGCACCGTTCACTGCACACTTGCCTTAAGAAGGACCTCCAGATGTTTGCCATGTTAGCACCAAGAGAGTACAATAGATAAAGAGTAATAAAGAGTAACCTCAGGAAGCAAATACCCCTTCAAGATGTAAGTCATTTACTCCCTTCTTACCAGCAGGATCAGGTTCAACCTGCATAAATCTATTTTAGCGTACTTTAATTGCTTATAAACTAAATGTTTCCTGGATATGCTACCGACCATGAATAATTAGAATCATTTCAGTGACTGGGTTTTGGAAAGTGAACGGGAGAGCAGACAAGAAGGGGCTGCTCAGAAGGGAGAGTCATTTGTTAAAGCCTGAGTGGGAACATTGTCTCCACCGTCTCCAGTTTTGTTTTTTCATGATGTGACTAGAGCTGCCTGTTTTTCAGTTACTCTGACTGCCCTTCATTTTTTTATGCATCTCTCAAGTAACACTAGCTGCTGACAGTAACAAGGCCCAAGTGGCCCCATGCCAGACTCATTCGTTCACTCAGCCAAGATGGATGGAGCACCTACTATGTGCCAGGCCCAAACCAAATCGCAAGGCTAAGGAAAAAAATAATACCCAGTTCCCAACCTTGAGGAGACCATGGCCTGGTGGGGGATATGGACACATAGACAAACAATTTTGCTATAACGTGATAAATGCTAGAATAGACACCTGACAGCGAGCTGTGGGAACGCAGAGGAGGAACTTACTCCATCAGGGGGAGTTGAGGCCAGCACAGCTGAGGAGCAACATTTAGCAGGGGCACAAGGGAAGCAAAAGGGTTGACTAGATAAAGAGGAGCAGGGAGAGATGTTCCAGTGCAATGTGGCTACAGTGTAGGGGGCAGAGCCTGGCCTGTGGTGTAAGATAAGACTGGAGGAGTCAGCTGGGCCAGACTGTGAAGACCTTTGTGTGTCCTGCTTGAGAGTTTGAACTGGGTGTTGCAGTCAGTGGGGAGCCAACCTTGGTTTTTAAGTAGGGGGGACAACCTGATCAGATCTGAATTTTGGATGGAAAACTCAGGGAGGGAGGGGAAACAGGGAAATCAGTTAGAGGCTGACTCAGAGAGCAGAGCTTTGCTTTGTCTTCCCTCTGGACTCCAGGAGCTCTTGCCTGGATGCCTATTACAGCACTTACCACATAGCATTAGAACTACTTGTTTGCACATCTGCCTCCCCATCCACTCCTTGAGGGTAGGGTCTGAGTCTCAGTTATCACTTCACCTCCAGAGCCTGGTGCACAGGAGTCCTTGGGAGACATTGGTATCAAGTGAATGAGGGAACAAATCAATCAATAGGATCTAAGCTAAGTGACTAAGTACAGCAGAGCACACAGCAAGCAAGTTCAACTCTTGATTTGTTCCCACGTAACCACCGTGATGGCTATATTAGAGAGAAATCCTACTCTCACAGAATATCAAGTCCATCCTTCACTTTTCCTCTGCCTCTGCCAAGCCCATCAATCTAACAATGTCCATCACAAAGGAAGGATGCACTATTCAGAGAAGACAAGAAAGTTGCTTACAAAGCTGTGCTGGTGCTGGTTATGACCCTGTACTCTGTTCTTTCTCATAAATTAATTTTTGATGACTTGTTAAGAATATGTCTTCTTTGTCTTCATTCTGCTCTTTCTGCCTTTCTTATCTTCTCTCCCTTCCTATTTAAATCTTATTCATTCTTCAAGGCCAGTTCAGTTGCTTCCCATCACCACCCAGCCCCCACATTCAGAATTAAGAATTCCCACTTGAGTTCCTGTAGCTCCAGAGAAATGACTCACCTATAATGTTCATCTCATCATAGTTCTTCCTGCACCTCTCCACCTTTTGTACTAGACTGTAGGCTCCTCAAGGCCAGGGATGGTCTGCTTCATCATTCTTTCCCTAGCACCTCCCACCCAGCATCTTGCCCCAGCAGATAACTAGTAAGTGTTTTCAAATAATACCTCAAGCATATTGTGTGCTATTTGGCTGTCCCCTTAGAGTTAATGCCAGTCCTGACAGTACCCTACACCTCTCTCTATCTTCTTACAGCTGGAAAGATATGATTTTCTTCATCTGACAAATGGCAAAGAAGAAAAATCATTGTTCATCAAACATTGGGAATATCTCCCAGAAATAGAGATTCCCTAATCTCTATCCCCTTATCCCATATCATTTTGGGTATTTTGAAAGCACAGAATCCAGCGCATCTAACAAAACATAAGCATACTGACCCATTTAGGGTCATAACTTCACATCTGTGCTGAGGAGCTTATTGTATAATAGGTCTCACCTATGATGTTAAGTGAAGAAAAAGAGAAAATGAACATTCTCTTTGGAAGGACATACTGAATTAGCTCAACTTGGAACACAGTAAGCATCCAGAACCAAGAATTCAAGTTTTTCAGGTAGAAATGTCCAACAGACAATTATAAACTCATCAGTGGATGAACCTGGAAATGTAGGATCTCTGCACAAAAGTGATTAAAACCACAGCAGAAAGTGTAAATTCTTGCAGAGGGGGAGAAATGAGCTGAGAGTACAACATGAGGACACCTACATTTAAGAGACAGGTGAAGGAAGACAATCCAGGGAAGGAGACTGACAAGGAACAAAGAGAAGAGTGGTGATGAGAGAGAAGATACCACCATAGATGAGACAGTGGTTGATGACAGGTGCTGGAGAGAGAGCAAATAAAGTGAGTGATCACTGAAAACAAGACATTAGGTTAGGTAATTAGGGGATGACTCTTAGTCAGGGGCTTCTCTGATGGCTCAATGGTAGGGAATCTGCCTGCATTGGAGGAAACTAAGAGACATGGGTTTGATCCCTGGGTCGGGAAGATTCCCTGGAGAAGGGCATGGCAACCCACTCCAGTTTTCTTGTCTGGGAAATCCCATGGACAGAGGGGTCTGGCAGGCTACAGTCCGGAGGGTCACAAAGGGTGGGATACAACTGAGCAACTAAACAACTTAGTGTCATAAGGCATGTGTGCTAAGTCGCTTCAGTCACTTCCACCTCTTTGCAACCCTATGAACTGTAGCCCATCAGGCTCCCCTGTCCACAGGATTTCCCAGGCAAGAATACTGGAGTGGGTTGCCATGCCCTCCTCCAAGGGATCTTCCAAACCCAGGGACTGAACCTGAGTGTCAGTCTCCTCCACTGGCAGGCAGGTTCTTTACCACTAGTGCCACCTGTGAAGCCCCTAAGTGTCCAGGGGCACCCCTGAGAAGCCCCTAAGTGTCCTAAGGTAGGACTAACAAATACTGGATACATAAGACTACATCCCTCCAGCCCCCAAGCTGCCTACCAGCTATTCCCATGGATTATATGACAAATTGGTTTCAGCACATTTTCCTGCTGAACCTAGATACAGCCTCAGAATCTTTCTCAACACAGTACCCCAAGCAGCTACTGTCAATCAGTCAGAGTTGCCAACAAGCTAAAATCTCTTTGCCATCCTTCTAGAAAACTGTTCAATGGAGGTGTGGGGAAGAAGTGCATTGAAGTGTCTGAGAAATGAAGAGGTCAAGATGGTGAAGAAAAAAAAAATCTTAAGAAGTTTAGCAGTGAAGAAACAGAGAGGGCAGTTGCTTGGAGTAGGGTAAAGATCGAGCCAAGGCAGCATTTACAATCCTCCAGTAGAATCCATTTCCTTACGGTCATCTTAATACTTGTCCGACAGTAAGCCAGGTAAATCAATATCCCTATACTCTCCCTTCTTCCATCCCACCCTTGGCTGAAGGAAAAATTGATGTAAAAAAGCTTCATGTGTAGGCTTGTTTCCAAAATATTCATTTGATTAACAGAGACATATGGTATAACCAGAGTTGGCCCTGCATATATTTATGAAGGAGGAATTCTCTCTAATAGTGGAAATTTGAGGATCAACCGTAATATGGGAAAGGTATTAGTCTTGGCCCGGGGCCCTTCCCCCAAACCCCTTGAAACCACACCCTGAAGTTTCCTTGGCCTGCAGGGAGATCCCCTAGTGAAGTGGCAGCCACCCTGCCTTTGTCTCCTCTGCCACCTCTTCTGTACCTCTTTCCCTTCCTTGACAATTTAGCCCACACACACATTTTTATCTCCTCTCCTTTCTATCACTTCTGTCCTCTTGCCGTTTCCTACCACTTCCAAGTTCTCATTCTCTTCTCATCTCTTCTATTTTTCTTAGTCTCATTCATTTGGATCCTCTTCTTGATCTCTCTGCCCTCTTTCTAGCTTCAGAGTTTTGGACTACAGGGTAAGGTCTTCACAAGCTCACCTTCATTCAGTCTGAATGGACATTAGTAAAGAAATTCAGTTTTGCTACTGTCCATTATATGTAGAATTCCTGTTTCTTTGTATAGTTGGTAAAGCACAGTAAATAGTAATATCTAGCATTTAATGACAATAAACATTTACTGAGCACCTACTTTGCTCCAGGCACTATTCTATGTGCTTTCAGTTCAGTTCAGTTGCTCAGCCGTGTCCAACTCTTTGTGACCCCATGGACTGCAGCACGCCAGCCTTCCCTGTCCATCACCAACTCCCGCAGCTTGCTCAAACTCATGTCCATAGAGTCGGTGATGCCATCCAACCATCTCATCCTCTGTCGTCCCTTTCTCCTCCTGCCTTCAATCTTTCCCAGCATCAGGGTCTTTTCCAACAAGTCAGTTCTATGTGCTTTACGTGGACTAACTTACTGTCACAACAACTCTCAGGTACATTCTGTTATCCCCATTTTACAAAGAAAACCAGGGAACAGAGCAATTAAGTAACTTGCCTAAGGTCACACAGCTAGTAAATGGTGGAGAAGAGATTTAGGGCTTGTCCCCTATGATTCCGGAAATCATTCTTTAACTACTGTGCTTTTTGCTTCATGGTGTGATGGAAAACCCACTGGACTGAAAGTCTGAAGCCATGGGTTCAAGTTCACATCTATTACTTTAACACTGTGATCTTGGACAAGTCATCTCAGTTGTCCAGCGCCCCACACGTGTGAGGACATTTTACTGTACTCTAGCCAATACCACACAGTTAAGCTTGGATTTATTCCTCTGCCCTCCCTGTAATTATCTTTCTCTCTCTATTTAGATTTTCATCTCCTTGAGAGCAGTCACCAGGCCTTATTCTTTTTTTATACTCAACCTCCCCTCCAAGTACCTAGAATAATTCTCAGCACCTAATAGAACGTGTGTGCATGTGTGCGCACACACATACACACTCCTGTGGGTTGACTAACATAGGAATGTTAATGAATACATTAAAGGGCTATATACGTGTGTATGTTCATGAAGCCTCTCTAAGTACTTTAGCTAATGGAATAATACTATTTAATACTTGGCATATTCTTTGTTTAAATATAATCAGTGCTCACATAAGCTAACAGTTCCCAGGTTTACCTGATTATTTTGCTTAATAAAATTTTTTATACCAATAGTTAAAATGCCATTAAAACTTCTTGATAATGTAACTATTTCAATGCCTTACTCATTCATTCACTTATTCATTCAAACAGTTCTTGGTACTGGTATATGAGCCTCACCATGAAGCAGTTCTTAAGTAGAGACCTTGTTCAAGCTGTGAGACGAGCTCCATGGGTGGGGTCCTGATGTAGTCTAGATGGGGCGCTGGTTTTCCATCCTCATGTAGACTCGACATATCATATCTTGTCTCCAGGAGCACACATCTCCCTGACCCCTCAGTTGTGCTCTGTACACTCCTAATTCCCCATTCCCCTGCCTACAAGCAATTGCCTTTGACATGCTGCTTCCTGCCAGTTCAGTCCAACAACTAATGGGGTTATTATTTTTGTTTGTTTGTGTTGTAAAGCCATGGCAATAAAATTTACTCCCAATAATACCACTGCAATTTTGTGTTCTTAAAATGTACCATAAATGATATATATAATAACTGAATTTCCTGTAAACAGAAACGTTTTTCTGGGGAAAAGAGAGTTTTTTTGTTTCGGTCATGGTTGGGGCCAGGTTCTTTGATGGAGTAATTGGTGACATAGGAAAAGTTGAGAAGCATCTTAAAAGACCATGTTACAGTTCAAAGTGATGATGCTCTATCATTCTGGTTGTGATGAGTTCTTTTCCCAGGGTGAGTAAGGATAAGAAATGCTCTTTCTGGTCAGGGCCAACATCACAATCACCAGCACAAATTCCCCAGCTGATGAAAGAACAAAGCCTCAGTGATCTATAAAGAGAGATTGGCATCAACCATGGGCTTACCCTGATAGGATCAAGCCTAATTTATAGGAAAAGGTAAACCTTGAGTTAGCAATAAAAATTTTGAGAGCCTTTTTGTAGTATTATTAAAAGGGGGCTGGCTTTTTTATATTGACTAGGAGAGATGAATACTAGTTTAGCCATAAGAGTCTATTGCTGGCATAGCAAATGTATTCCTTTAGGCATCTTCCTCGTGCTGAAATTCATCCCTAAGGCTCTAAGAGATTTTACCTTACCATTCTTTTTCTTCTTCTCTGGTTACTCTTTTTCTGCCTAGTCACTAGCTCTTTTTATCCCCTTACTGCCTTAGTGCTTAGCCATGACCTCACTTCCACACACCATCATCACATCTCCAGCTACCTGCTAGACATAGTGACCCATATATCCTACTGTCATCTCAAGCCCACGAAATCCAAGCCCATCCACTTCCCTGAGCCAGACTAGCTCTACCTGCCACTTTATCCCAGATCTGTCAGGGATACTGATTCTCCCACTTGCACAGACTGAAAATCTAGGAGTCAACTTTGACTTCTCCCCTGCTCTTTCCTCCACAACCAGTCAATTGCCAAAGTCCTCAGAAGTCTACCTTCACAATGTCTCTCTTCTATCCTCCATGTCCCCACAGCAATCACTCTTTCTCAAACCCTTGCTATCTCCCCCTTGAACTATGGCAGTGACCTCCACACTGGTCACCCACCCCTTCACATACTACTCCTGGGTATCCTAAGGCACAGCTCCAGTCCTGATATACCTGTCACATCAAGTCCTGTCTCTCAACATCGGGCTGAAGGCTTCCCATGCTTTCTCTCCTTCTACAACTTTAGCGAACTCCCCAGACTTGTCCTACTTCCACTAACTACCCTCCACCCCATCCCATCCCTGCCTATTTGCAATCACCCCATCCTTCAAGACTCTGATTCTCCCTACTGTACTTGAATGTCTTCAGAATCCTAAACACATTTTATTTCATTCCTTCAACAAACAGAAATTGAGTTCCAATTATTTTCCAGGCCCTATGCTAAGAGCTGTAGGTAATATAAATATGAATACAACAGTACTCTTCCCTTGTGGCACTCTGACTAAGGAGCTGGAAAGATGGATATAAATAACTCAAAATCCCTGTCAGGCTGTCTCTGACTCCCATCGTATGGGCGCTTCCCCTCAGCCTACAAATATACTTAAGACCCTCCCATCTTAAAATACCTCCCACCTCCAGTCCCACCCCTGTACCAAACTCCTAAAAAATGAGAATGTGTGTATTATTACCCATCATTGTTATCTCCAGTTCTTCCCACCAACTCTTCAGCCCCATCCAGTCAGGCCTTGTCCACACCCACTGACTGCTGCAGTGAAGATCTCCTTCCCATAAACAAATCAGAAGACCACCCTCCTTTTATTCACCTATCTGCAACATCTCAAATTGTCACCAGAACTGTTTCCTCTCCCTGTCCACTTCTGAAGTGTTAGCTGTTCCCCATGATTCTTTCCTTGCCTCTCTTCTCTTATTCTGTAGTAAGCCTCCCCTTTCGGCCAAGACAATTCCTTGGCAGTTCTCATCCAGTTCCTTTATGTCATTGATAACTCCCAAATCTATACACATATCCTATATCTTAGGCCTAACCTCTTACCTAAATTCCAGACACTAAATCATCATTATTCTGACCCTCATCGTGCTCCCCATTGAGCCCCCCCTCACACCTATACACCCCACCATGAACCCTTGTCCTCTGCCTGTATTCCTTAACCCATTACTATACTTCCTACACAGTGGGAAATCCTTGACTTTCTCTTTTTCCTTACTTCACATATCCAACTCATTGTTTAGTCCTATTTATGTTATAAAAGATAACATAAAGAGTTTTTCAATCTCTCTGTTTTCCCACAACTGTTCTGGCTCAGGCCCTGTTACCACTCATCTTGGCTCTAGCACCAACCTTCTCACTGGTCTCCCTACTTGCATTCCTCCCCTCAAATTCCATTCCATTCTCTACACTGTAGCTATTGAGTAAAGTGCACAGCTTATCTGTTCCTCCCCTCATTTCCAAGCTCCCTCCAGTTTCCATTCACTTATGCCACAAATAATTATTTGCCACCTCCTAGGGATAAGCACTGTTTGGGGAACTGGTATGACAGTGAAAGCAAAACAGTGTTCTGCCCTTGTGGACCTTCTAGTCTGGGATCAGACCAAATGCCTTAGGGTGGGGAACAGGCAGTATCTACCATAAAACTCATCCTGCCTCCCCAGTCTCGTGTCCTCATTGTCCTTATACCCTACTCTCAAGCCCCATCATATTAATTTCAGTGCCTATAATGTGCTATTCCATTCCACACTCCCTACCCTTGCCCAGGCTCTCTTGGAAATGCCTCCCTCCCACCCACCAGGCCCCTTTTACAGATTCCCTGACACAGTCACTTCCTCTGGAGTAGTTTAGAAGGGCTTCCCTAGTAGCTCAAATGGTAAAGAATCTGCCTGCAATGCAAGGAACCCAGCTTCAATCCCTGGGTCAGAAGACCCCCTGGAGAAGGGAATGGCTACCCACTTCAGTATTCTTGCCTGGAGAATTCCATGAACAAAGGAGCCTGGTGAGTTTCAGTCTATGGGGTTGCAAAGAGTTGGACATGACTGAGTGACTAACACATGGGTAGTGCTGATCTCCAGAATGACCTGGATTCAAATCTCACACTGCACATGGTAGCTGTGTGACCTCTTCAAATTATCTGACAATTCTGTGCTTGAGATCCTCATCTTAAAATGGAAGTAATTCTAGAACCTGCATATGAGTAAGTTTGAGAATTGTCAGTACATAAAAAGTGTGGAGACACTTTTAAGTGCCTGACACATAAGAAGCCCTTAATCAATATTAACTATTACTGATGGGATTAACATATACACACTACTATATATAAAATAGATAACCAACAAGGATCTACTGTATAGAACAAGAAACTATACTCAATATCTTATAATCTATAGGGGAAAATAATCTGAAATATATATATATTTATATAGTAAATCAACATTGTAAATCAACTATATACTTCAATTTTTTAAAAGACAAAAATATTAACTATTATTACTTATATCTTTAGTATTATTGTTATACCTCTCATCACACTGTTCTATAATACCCCCTCCTACTAAACATATCTTACTATCTTTACACCCCAGTGACTAACCTAGTGAGGCACATAGTAGATATGTAATAAATGTTGAAGGAAGGATAAAAGGACTGACTCTTCCAGGTTTGTGGTTTGGTTTCCTGTGACCACATAGGATTATGAAGGAATAACAACAACCTTAGGGCTTCTTCTGAATATCTTCTTGACCAGGTATCTAAGTGAATGTTATTTGCATTGTATAAGCAAGAGCTGGAGGGGAGTGAGCAAGAAAGGCACTTTGAGCTGGGCTGAACTGAACAAGACTAAACTATTTCCTTTTTTTTTATTCATTGACTCTTGGGTCAAGAAGAAACTGACTTCCCTCAGTACCATTCCCTTCCACTCCCATCCTTCAGCCCCACCTCATCCTTTCCATTTGTCTCCTTCCCACTACCATGTTCCCCTCAAACATGCATAAATGAAACCCAGAAAGCAAAAGGAGCACTGAGGGAAAGGGGGAAGGAGTGGGAGAAGGTTAGCACCTCCCTCCTTCCTTTGCTGAGATCAAAGCCTGCATTTGCACTTGCTGGCCGGCTGGCCTCTTTCATGCCCTACCCCACCTGTCTGGGAATGGCATTGCCACTTGCCCATTTCCTTTTCTCTTCAACACTGGAGGGCAGCTTCAGGGTGGGGCCTTGAACTATTTCTAGTGCAGGCCAAATCCCTCCATCCCAACATCTTTGCCTTGTGTGATCAGATTTCCTTTCCACCTCGCCAGTAACAAGTGGCGGGAGCAGAAGGCAGGAAACTGTGAAAGAAGTCAGTTTCTCTACTGGCCCTTGGCGGAACCCATGGTTTAAGTAAGTGGGAAGCCACTGGGACTTCTGGGCTTTTGTCTGGCAGGAAGAACAGGCTCTTCTTTCTGCATCTGGGGGTGGGGAAGGTCCCAGTGCTTGGGCCAACATCCCCTGGGGTCCTGGTGAGGCACCAGTTAGGCAATGCCTTCTTGCCCCAAGAGAAGAGAATTCACATGTACTGACATCCTACCATGTGCTGGGCTGGCCTCTGTGGTCGGCCCTTTAATGTATATTATCTCTGTGATTCCTAACAACCCAGTTGGGTCAGCACTTATCATTCTTCTGGTAGCAATGAGAAAAGAAGCTTGCCTGAGGCACACAGCTCAATCCAAGTATGAAAAATCCAGCTCTGCCTGACTCTATGGCCAGGGCTCTTGCCGCCTCATCATGCTGCCTCAAGAGCTGAGAAAACTGTTCATGCCATAAATTGGCTCTTTGCATTATTCCACAGAATTAAGTGAACAGCCAGCTAAACCTTTTGTGAATTAACATAATTCAGCATAATTTTAAAGTAAAGGTTGAAGGAGAACCTTGAGTTCAACTCTATAGGCTCTACAAAGAGAATGTGACATAAGTTTCTGCCTTTGCAGAGTTCATGGTCCCATAGAAAAGAGTTAACGAGTGCAAAACTAAAAACATAATATAACACAGAAACAGAAATACCATGAGAGAGCCAGAGAGGGAAAGAGGGCACCACCTTTGCCTTAGATACAGCCTCTGCCTTCCTCGTGCCTGTCTCTTCCCTCAGCTCCAAGCAGAGCTGCTCAAGGCTGCGATGTGGAACTGGATCACAAAAGAGGGACTTTCTTATATCATCTGTGTTCCCTAGCCTAAGAATAGTGTAATAAGTAGTACCAAGGAATAATATTTGATTGGCAAAGGTGGGGAGATGTTTAGGAACCCAGGCTTACCTGCAGCCAGACTTCTTCAGCAAAGAATGGGTTATTTATGGGTTCATTAAAGCCAGATGCTCAGACAGCCAGGACAAGAGCCTCAATCCCAGTCAAGCTGAGCTCCATCACGTGGCAGTCAGCTCTGGCCCCAGCTGACCGTCTTGCTACCATGTGCTCTCAGCCCAAGAAGAGGCTAAAGCTGGAGAGCGGCCTGAGCATGCAGCAGGTCCTCACAATGAGGACATGTTGTTCCAGACACTCAGTACAAAACAGATAGCTCACGACATGCCTTACTGACAGAGGATCAGCAGTGTTATCTTCGTAGATGGAGGCAGAACATTCCCTCCTCCTAGACCTCAGCAAGGCCCCTTGCCTCTGATTTTTATAGCATTTGATGCCAAGAGTTTGGGTGTCTCAGAGTGACTTCTTCATTGGAGCTGCCTTTCTTCTATTGCTCACTCTAAACCCATCTTTCCTTGCCCATGAAATGAATGTACTACTTGACAGCCTCTGGAATAGGAGAGGCCACTTAAGGAGAGAGGGCTACACCTGTTTGAAGCCTTCTCTTCAAGAGCCAAGCCCATGAGGTTCTCAGGCTTGGACTAAGGGGCCCTCCTTGGCTAAAAATACAAACCTCTCAGGTTTCTTTGATCAGAATGGGGGAGTTAGTTTCTGTAAAGACGATCTCTACACAAGGCATCTTCTATCTCCAGAACTTGGGACTTCAGACATCAGCGAGTAATAACTCCAGAAGAAAGGGACTAGACTCCTCTCCTTTTTAGGTCAGTCCAATAAAAGAAAAAGCATTATAAGCATTGGCACAGTCTTGGTCATTTTTCTTTTAATTAGATATGAGGAGTCTTCTGTCATAGATGTGCAAGTCATCTTCCCATCAAATTACTCCCATAGATTCCACAAAGATGTGTTAGGATCCCTAGAGATTATTCCACAACCTCTCCCATGGTGCCAGATATACATCCAGACTCTTAACAAGGATAATTTGATGGCAATGGCAGTCACCTTGGATTATTTTTAAAAGGCTGTTTGAATGACATCAAATTCATGACACATGCCAGGATCCCTTGTTTTCATGCCCTCTGTACCATTTTTTTTCCAGGGAATTTAAATTTCCCTGGCTTACTTACTGCCTAACAATATCACTATTGAAAGCACATAATGTTAAGGACCATATGCTCTCTCTCCAGAAAGTGTGTACAAATACTATTTCTGTTAAAAACTAAACAGAAATAGTAGCTTTGCATATTTCCCATTCAAAAGCTTCTCCCAATTGAATGATTCCCTTTGTCATGGAGTGTTTTTCCCCAAGCGGTCCCTAATAGAGAAGCTGAATCAGATATTGTGACTTACCAAAGGTCACAAGGAATCATCTAGTGAGCTAGAAATAGAAACCAAAAACCTTTATTTTGATTCCCTGAATTTAAAAACAAACCCTACTACAGAAAAAATAGAAAAACTAGGCTCATTTGACATTCCTGTTGCAGGGAATTCAAGGCAACCAAAACTAACAGGCCTTGATCTGTGAGGGCCAAGGAGGTGACTAAGACAGGTGCTGCCTGCATTTAAGGAGCTGATAATCCAGTATAGGGAGATCAGGTCACTGTTGAAAAATCTCTACACACTGAAGAGCACCTAGAGGACCCCAAAGGAGGGCTTGTCCATCTTCACAGCCCCTACAGCAGCGGCACAGTGACCTGTATGTAATATGCAGGCAAGCACTGTCTATTTGTTGGACAAGGGCCATAAGAGATGTACCAACAGAATGCTCTGGGGCTTGTGTAGAATGAGGGACAGCTTTGTGAAGGAGGTGACATTTGAGCTGTGCCTGGAAGGTTGGAGAGGTTTTTCACAGGCAGCAAGGGATGGGGGAGGGATTTTGCAGGCCCCAGGAAAAAACAATGGTAAAGATCCTCAAGGGAGTGAGGGACCAAGCATGGTCTCATTTGGGAGAGCCCAGAGCCGGCCAGTGTGGCTAGAGAAGAAGGAATGAATGAGCTGAGGCTGGAGAGAAAAGTTGAGATGTGAGCAGAGAGGACCTTGAACACCAAGCCAAAGAAAGAATTTTGCAGTGGACTGTCACAGGAGGTTTGAACAAGGGGACCAGTTTCCTGCTGCACCCTCCTGCCCTGTCCATCTGGGCCTTCCTTGCCTTGCCAGTAGCAGTGGGTTGTTATTGTTGTTCTGATTGTCTGTGGTTTGGTTTGGAGGTTTTCTGTGGTTTAGTTTGTTTTTTGGCCTTTCCCTTCTCCTTACAGTTTTTCACAGCATATGGTCCTGATTATGTGCTGGAAATCACGCCAAGCTGCCGGCCAGACCGCAATGAGCCCCACCGAGTCCAGCAAATCCTCAACTACATCAAAGGTGAGCACCACCCTTCAAATCCAGCTCTCCTCATTCCACCCACCTTGTGGTGACCCATCAGTGGGGACTTCCCCAAATACCATTTGTCATTTGGTGGCTAGACTTTACTCTGACTCAAAAGGGAAACCTCTTCTTGGCCTAAGAGCTTGTAGTTGGAATTCTGCATTGGTCACTCTGGTTGGGATTGTCATTTGGCCAACTAATGTCACCTTCAGGGAGACAAAAGTTTCAGCTTTAAGCACCTCCAGTGGAAAGCCAGTTCTAAAGTGTGCCCTGGAACTCTCTTTGAAAAAGGCAACAGTAAAACCCTCTCTAAGATAAGAGAAGGTCAAGTCAATTCAGACTTGGGATTGGACATGGCGGCAGGAGGGCTTGCAGGCATTCTGTTCCAATGTGGTTCATTGGTCCAATAGAGCTTTGAGTGACTGTGAGCCCACAGTGAGTAGTCAAAGATTTTGAAGTCATGGGAGTGGGTTCCCCAGTCTCACTTAGAGCACTGGAGATTTGGCTGCTTCCCTATTCTTCCTTTCCCTAAGGTTGGCCTCCAATTATTCTGGCCTCTGGACAGAGGGAAAATGGCAGTCATCAGGTTATTGCTCACTTGATCACACTGTCCACTAGCTGTTTGGGGACACTGTAGAAACCCCCCTCCCAACCCCAACTGCTGTTTCACAACTAAACTCACTTTATCTACAATTTTTTTAAGTTGTTTTGGTGCCCACATTCCTATTTAATTGAATTTGTGTGTACGTGTGCATATTTTGGGGGGTCCTAATTATTTGCAGAGTTAGAAGGCCAAAGGTATCACATTGCCCATAATGGAGAGTGAAATTCCTGTGTTTTATTCAACTAACAACCAAGTTAGCACCAGTTCTCCTAACTTTGATTCCCTCATTGGAATAAAATCCAGCACAAAAGAGAAGCCCGTTCTGTGTCAGAGTTAGTCTGAGGGAACACGTTGTCCTGGGGATCTTTGCCGAAAGTGATATTAAGGCCCTGTCATCTAGTACAGCCCAGTCTGTGACAACAGCCTAGTCCATAGCCACTGACTCCACATCCCAGGCTTCTTTGATAAGAGAAAGATTTCTAAGCTCATGAGTCATAAACTCATAAGGTTGTGCTCACGGCAGTGCTTATCAGCTCTCTCAGGTATCCTATAGCCCTCAGCCTTTCCCTGACCCTATAGTTTCAAGGCACCTCCCTCTGGTCTCTCAATGGCTACCAACTTCAAAGTCTTCACTTCCTAACCAAATCCTCCTCCCTCCTTGAACCTTTAAGGCCTTTAAAATCTTTCTTTTCCTGGCCTTTCTCTAGCCTTTCTTACTACACCGCAGACTTGATTAACACATGCTCCCACCCTTGTTTCCTCCCGTCCCTCTCAGATCCTGGACCAAATTCTCATACCCCCTTTCCTTTCACCTTGCCATTTTCCCCTCATCCAGACTCTAAATCCTGGTAGAGCAGAGACAAAACAATAGAAACAGAAACTAAACAAGGCTCTGCAGCCACTTGCTCACACCTACATATGTGCAGATATCTTTATGCCCTCATGCACATGTACCCAGACACATATCTCCAGAGAGTGCTGACATCATGCTATTGAGGAAATGGAAATTCAAAGGGAAGAGAATTAGGAAAGATAAGAAACCCAAAAGAAGAATACATTTTTTAAAAAATACTCATTTAAAAAATGAGATAAAAGATTAGTTTGAGAATTGGTTAAAAAATAATAATAACAGAAAATTTTAGAGGATATACAAGTTACATGGAAGTCAAGATTTTTTTAAAATATCCCAACAGATTAAAACAATATTCTGGTTGCAATACCATGAAATTAACGTATAGACCAGGAATTGGGTCTTCAAAAGCAACTGGACACAAGCAAGATGGGAAGACATGGCTTCACAGGATTTTGTCTGCAAGAGTTAGGGATTTTAGTCAGTATGAGTCACCATGGCAAAGTAGCCTCCAGAGATGTTAATGCAGTATTGATCTTACTTTAAAAGATCTTGAGACAAATAGGAACATATGTTTCAGGAGGTCAGGATGGGGAGAGGATTGGAGCCCAGGCTCCAAGAGGTCTGGTTGGAGGAAGATCTGGGTTTTGGGAGAAAAGAAGACTCAGGGGGATGTTGTCCCATATCTCTGAGAGGCTGTCACAGAGCAGAGGGTATAGACAGAGTCTATGTGGTCACAGGGCACAGAGCTAGGACCCATGGGTAGATATTATTAAAAGGCAGATTAAGCAGATTTTCATTCAAGATAAAGAATTTTATAATGATTACAGCTGTCCAAAGTGGAACAGACTGCCCAGAAAGGAATAAGGTCTCTATTGCTGGAGACCTACAAATAGAGACAAGACAGTCAATTGGCTGTCATATTGTAGATGGAGTCCTGCATTTAGAGGAAGGTGATTGTACTAAGTTATCGTTAAGGCTCCATCCAATCCTAAGAGTCTAGAATGCTGTACATTAATTATGTGAAAATACAAAAACAATAAAAGGAAGATGAGAATGCAGGGGTTGGTTGATGAGTCATAGTTGGGGGGGTTGTGGAGGAGGTAATACTGTGTATAGCAAAGAACTGATGAGGAGAAGAAAAGAAACTAAGTGGCTAAGAGTGGGTGGGGAGGAGCCAGGGAGGGCAGACAGCAAGTAGAATGGCTATAGATTACTAGGAATCTTCAGATTTTTCCATTTAGCCATCCCTTTCATATTGACAAAGTCTTGTGTTCTAGCCATGCAAATGAGCAGAGCACATAAATCCAGAACCAAAAAGAAATGCAGTTAAACCTACAAGAAATGAGGCTAGAAAGAAGTCCAAATGTTGTTTAAAATGGCCAGGCTAACCTGCTATACTGAGACCATGCCCCTCCAGCCTGGTGACATGCTGCCATCAGATAGTGCGTTGCCATGACAATGGTCAGTGTGGAAAGGCTGCTGAATTTTCTGCATTCTGAAAGATTTTCCTGAACCTGCGTAAAAGACTATCATCTGTTCTTCAATATAAAACCTCAATGAGGCTGGCTATTTCTTCCAGTGCCTCTCCCTCTCCCCCTCCACACCTCCCCGCATTAAAAACAAAGGTGGTGGGGCAGAGCCAAAGATTATTTGGGGAAGTGGATGGCAATGAGGGAGTGGATGGACTACATTCCACTCTATGGGAAGGAGTTTCACCAGCATATCTGGTTGAATTTATTTAGCCTTTGAGCTTGGGTTTTCTCTCTTTCTCACCACATCCCTTAGAAGCACAAAAGATGGGATTTTTTTAACCTATTGGAGAGCAAACCTGAGGAGGTTCATCTTATAGTGATAAATTCCGTATGCTACAGGATGACTGGCAAATTTGAACCTCACTTTATCCTGTCTTTACTGCCTATTAGACTTTCTGAGAGAGAAAAAAAAGACAAAAATAAAACCATGGAGAGTCTACTCAAGCTGTTAGGTTTATACAGAGAAAAGCTATGTGTTGTTCCCACAAATCATTCTTCTCATGTCAATGAATCTTGAAGATTTGTGTGATTGTTCACAAGGAAGTATAGGTTAGAAAGTGGATCATTTAATCTAGATCATGACCACTACTGTAAAATCACCCTTGAGCCATCTTCATGTGCTCAAACTTGTTTGCCTTTCCATTCTGGTTGACGTACTCCAGAGGAGTTAGCTCACAGAGAACCTTCCAGAGTTGGAACACTGCTGATGTGATCAATCCCCAGAGGCAGCTAGCTCCTTGAGCCTGCCTAGCTCTGCATGGGGAAACAGGGGTAGAGGTTTTCTAATCCCTGGTCCTGATGACATTTGAGTCAAGTAAAAGTCCCTAGGGGGCCAAAAGCTTCATGTTGCCATCCAGGCCGGACCTGGTGGGGGAGGGGCAGGAGAGAGTGAGTTGTGCATATGTGAGAATGTGTTGGAGTTGTAACCGGAGGTTTCTACACTTGCTCTGAGTTCCCAGACTCTACCCTACGTTTGCCAGAGATAGAAAAGGAAACAAATGGGACCAGGAAGTAAGGAGGAGGCGAGAAGGAGATAGGAGGACATAAGAGGGAAGAGCAGGTCTTGTGCACATCTGCCCTTTCTGACCCTTAATGAATGAGACTTAGTATGGCAGCCTCTATGGTGCAGGGTTGGGGAGATGAACCAGCAAACTGATGTGGCTGTTGGGAGAGACACCACAGGAGAAATAATAAGAATAATAGCTAACATTTATCTTACAGATGAGGAAACTGAGGCTCAGAGAGTATAAATTACTTGGCCAAGGTCACCTTTATTTATTCAGCAAGTAATTACTAAGCACCTACTCTGTGCCACACACTGTGTTAATAGGTAGTGGAGCAAACATTTGAACCCAGGGCTGTCTGAATTGAGGCTTTGGAGTCAGGTTTGTCGTTTCCAGTGTCCTTCCTTTCTTTGCAGTGTTGCCCTATCAAGCCTACTCGTCATCTACTTTTTCCAGTCACCCCTGGTAAACCCCTTCCACCTTGTACTACATACTTGGCTCCTTCTGTGTGGTTGATCCAAAACACCTGAAATCTGATTTCTCTCTGGAAATGGGAGGAAATCATCCATAAGCAGCATTTGAAATTCTTGTCCCTGATGTAGGCCTCTTAGCCATGCCCCCCCACCTTACTATATTATAACCTAACTTTCCAGCTCTATTTTGTGCTGAGTAGAGAAGTAAAAGAGAAGGACAGGTTGAAGAAGCCAGTCCACCCGACTCTTACTGTCTGAATTGTGCTGTGATCACCAGTCCCCATCTATTCACAGTTCCACAGCCCCAAGCCAAGACCCTTTGCACATCTACAGGTAATATTCTCAGGAGAACCACTGTGCTTAGTGTAAGCAGCACCTCCTCTGGCAGCCTCATGTCTGGAATTGACGTTCTTCTAGGGACTAGCAATTGGGGCATCAGGTCTGGGCATGTCCAGGACCTGCTGGAGTCCCCAACTCAAAGCAGTGCTCCTGCCTGGTGGGACTCCACACCATGAAAACTCAGCTTCTCTCCATACCTTCTCTTGCTCCCTGAGAAGCCATGAGGATAAATTGAAAGGCAGGGCCAGACCCAAGACAGACTGACCATTTGCTTCAGGGCTTCTTGGAAGGAATTTGGAGCAGGATTTTGGAGCCTACTATGAGCCAATTTGCATGACTTCAGGTGAGGATCTCTGTGATGTCCATCCCTTATCTCCCCTTGCCATCCTCTGTCCTTTTTCTTTATCCCGCTCCAGCTCACTATGGTCTCTTCTAGGAGCCTCGCTTGCTTCACTAAATGGTGTAAGAATTGGAAACCTTGGTTATTGTTGTTGTTATTGTCATTGTTAAACAGAAAAAGTTGTCAATATGTCATACTGAAAATTTTAGAAATTCTAAAATGAAAATGAAGGCTATTCCCCAAAGTTCCAGTAATTTCAACAGCAGCTTTTAACAAACCATAAAAACCCTTGACAAGTTACTTTTGAAGAATTGAAATACCTACCTAAATCCAGGAGGTGGGAACTCCCATTATTGAAAGCCTACTGTGCATCACCATGCTATATTCTTCACATATGTGATCTCATTTTTTTCTCACTATTACCTTATAAGGTAGGAAACTGGTGCCTGCAGAGGTAATATAATATGCCCACGGTCACATAACAAGTAAGTGATGACATCAGGATTTGAAGCTAGGCCTGGTGCTTCCCCTCTCCTTGGCACTATTGCTCAGTCAAGTCTACTCATCATCCCATGTCTGCTCTTTCCAATCACCCCTTCCCACCTTGTAATGTCTCCCGAAGTGAGGTTCTGAACCAGGTTGATTTTAAGAAGTATCAATGTGTCTCCACATTAAAGCCCAAATAAATCAATCAGTGAATATTTTTTGGAACTCCCCATGTGCTTAGTGTCATGAGACATATAAGAAAAGTTTAAGACATGAATCCTGCCTCTGAAAAACAGCTGAGAAGTTGAGATGAGGAGCCAAAACTAACCCCCTTAGACAGGTCAGGACATAATAAGGGCTGATGCAAGATAGAAGACGAGAAGTAAAACTTTAGGGAGAGTACTTTCATAAGGTTGGGATGTTTTGAATAGATAGAAGAGGGAAGTGCTCATAAGCAGGGGAAACTTGGATAGGTGGGGGCCAGGGAGAGATGGCAGGTTTCCTTGAATTTCATACTAAATTGTACGTATCAATACAATAAAGTAGGAGTCATTCTAGGTTCTGAAACTAAGACATGACATGATGCATTGATATTTGGATGGATCATGGTGGTATTTCAAGGGTGAGCCTTCAAAGACCTGGACCAGAACACTGGTGGTAGGATACTCCCTATCCTATTCCTCCTGAATGACTGAGAGCTGTTAGGAAGAGAGTATCAATAGCATTTGGAGGTATATCATTTATAGGGGATCAAAGAGAAAGGAAGCGGTAAAGATGACTCTGAGGTTTCCAGCCTTGATACCAACTGAGATGGGGAGCCACTGGGAGTAGGGGATAGTTTTACAGAAACATATACTTGATGTGTTCTTTTTCAATACATTGAATTTGAGATATGATACAATGTCAGTATAACTTCATGGAATAATTTGTTGCAGCCAATTATAAAGAAAAATTTTTAAAGCTAATTTGGAAAAAAAAACTAATTTGATGACAAGAGAATAATTTGCTCATGGTAACAATCTTAAGTGAAAAAACAGGGTGTGAAATGATTTAATACCATATAGTCTCAATTTGGTAAATATACATAATGTGTGTGTGAGTGAATGTATGGATATGCATAGAAAAACACTAGAGGGAAATGTACCAAAAATTCTAACAGTAGTTATCTTTGATGGTAAATTGAAATTATGGGTAATTTTTTACTTGTTCTTTACTCTTTTTCTGTTATTTTTCAAAATTCCTATATGAACATGTCTTGCTTTTATAGTCAGAAAAAAGAAATATATGTTGGAGCTTTTTAAGAAAAAGACAATAATCTTTTATCAGACCTTATGTCCCAATTTTTAGTTTACAAAATCTGGTCACTGTAGCTGCAAATAAGGGACTGGAGATGGACTATTTTACATGTCTGAAGTATTGATTCCTTTCTTAGGTACCTCTAGTAATTCTAGGGTGCTTCCCTTTGTCTTGAAAAGCATATCATGATGTAAAATCTCTTCAATCTAGTAGAAGGGCAGAAAATCCAGATAGCTCCCTAGTACCACCACCCTTTCAAAAATTCTCATTCTCCAAGGCAACTATCTGTCTTTCTTTTGGGGTTTTCTCCTCTGTGCTATTGATCTATGTGTCTATTCCTGTCTTGATTACTGTAGCTATATAATAAATCTTAAAATCAGATAGAGTGATTCCTCTTTCTTTCTTTTCAAAGTTGTTTTAGCTATACTAGTTTCTTTGCCTTTCCATATAGGCTTTAGAATAACTTTGTCTATATCTTAAAAAAAAAACACCTTGATGAGATTTTGTTAGGAATTGTGTTAAATCTGTATATCAATTTGGAGAGAATTCCAATCCATGAACATGTATTTATTTCTTGATTTATCGAGATGTCTCTTATTTCCTTTATCAGCATTTTGTCATTTTCAGCATACATATCCTTAACAGGTTTTATAAAAGTTTTTCTTTTATTGAGTTATTATGTTTTTCATTTTGGTTTCCATGTATTTGTTGCTAGTATATAGAAATATATTTTTTGTATATTGTGCTTATATCCTGTCACCCTTCTGAACTCATTTATAATTTCTAGGTGTTTTCTTGTAGACGCCTTAGGATTTTCTACATAGATCACCATCTGCAAATAGAGACAGTTTTATTTCTTTCTCTCTGATCTATATGCCTTTTGTTTCCTTTTCTTGCCTTATGGCTAAGACTTTGAGTATTATGTTGGATAAGAGTGTTGGGAACAGATATCCTTACCTTGTTCCAGAACTTAGAGGGAAAACAGTCACTCTTTTACCAATAAGTATGATGTCAGCTCTAGGTTTTGTAGATTTCCCTTAAAAGTTGAGAGCACCCATCTATATTCCTAGTTTCATGAGAATTTATGTCATGAATGGATGTTGAATTTTATTTAATGCTTTTGCTGTATCAGTTGACACTAATAGTGGCATATATGTAATTTTTCTTTTTAGTCTTTTAGCATGGTAGGTTACATTGATTGATTATCAAATATTGAACTAGCTTGGTATACCTGGGATAAATCCCCCTTGTTCATGGTGTAATATATATAGTATATTATAGATTAGATTAAATCTGATTTTATATATATAGATTAGATTAGATTAGATATGTTATATATTGTGTATGTGCTAAGTCGCTTCAGTCATGTCTGACTCTGCGACCCTATGAACTGTGGGGTCGCAGTCCATAGGAGCCCTCCAGGCTCCTCTGTCCATGGGATTCTCTAGGCAAGAATACTGGAGTGGGTTACCATGCCCTCCTCCAGGGGATCTTCCCTGCCCACATATTGAACCCACATCTTTTACATCTCCTGCATTAACAGGTGGGTTCATTATCAATAGTGCCACCTGGGAAGCTCATATTATATGTTGTGATTAATTGTGTTAGTCACTAAGTCATGTCCAACTCTGTGACACTATGGACTGTAGCCTGCCAGTCTCCTCTGTCCATAGAATTCCTCAGGCAAGAATACTGGAGTGAGTAGCCATTCCCTTCTCCAGGAGATCTTACTGACCCAGAGATCAAACCTGTGTCTGCCACATTGCAGGCAGATTCTTTACCATCTGAGCCACTAGGGAAGTCCATATAGGACTAGTATTGCCCTGATACTGAAAGAAAATGATGGCATCACAAAAATGAAAACTACAGACTAATATCCCTCATGAATATAAATGTAAAGCCTTCAATAAAATACTAACAAATAGAATTCTTAGTTTTTAATTCTTAGAAATAAATAAATATATATATATTCATATGTTATATTATATATATTACTTTTTGTTTTGCTTTGTTTAGTAGCTAAGTTGTGTCTGACTCTTTTGCAACCCCAAGGACCGTAGCTCACCAGGATCCCCTGTCTATGGGATTTCCCAGGCAAGAATACTGGAGTGAGTTGTCATTTGTTTCCCCAAGGGATCCTCCTGACACAGGGATCAAACCCACATCTCCTGCATTATACAGGCAGATTCTTTACCACTGAACCACCACCAGGGAAGGGCTTCCCTCATAGCTCAGTCGGTAAAGAATCTGCCTGTAATGCAGGAGACCTGGGTTTGATTCCTGGGCCGGGAAGATCCTCTGGAGAAGGAGGAGAAAATACCCACCCCAGTATTTTTGCCTGGAAAATACCATGGACAGAGGAGCCTGGCAGGCTACAGTCCATGGGATTGCAAAAGTCAACACGACTTAGTGACTAAACCATCACCATCAGGGAAGCCCCTATATCTTACATATATTAGCAAATATATATGTGTATATATATATATATATATATATGACATGTGTATATTATATAATGTATATACAATGTATATGTATATTATATAAAATATATATAATATATGTATATTTCAGAACAGTTCAGTCTCTCAGTCATGTGCGACTCTTTGTGACCCCACAGACTGCAGTATGCCAGGCTTCCCTGTCCATCACCAACTCCCGGAGCTTACTCAAACTCATGTCCATAGAGTTGGTGATGCCATCCAACCATTTCATCCTCTGTCATCCCCTTCTCCTCCTGCCTTCAGTCTTTCCTGGCATCAGGGTCTTTTCCAATGAGTCAGTTCTTCCCATCAGGTGGCAAAAGTATTGGAGTTTCAGTTTCAGCATCAGTCCTTCCAGTGAATATTCAAGACTGATTTCCTTTAGGATGGACTGGTTGGATATCCTTGCCATCGAAGGGACTCTCAAGAGTCTTGTCCAACACCACAGTTCAAAACCATCAATTCTTTGGCACTCAGTTTTCTTTATAGTCCAACTCTCACATCCATACATGACTACTGGAAAAACCATAGCTTTGACTAGACAAACCTTTGTTGACAAGTAATGAATGTCTCTGCTTTTTAATATGCTGTCTGGGTTTGTCATAACTTTTCTTCCAAGGACCAAGCGTCTTTAAATTTCATGGCTACAGTCACCATCTGCAATGATTTTGGAGCCCAAAAAAATAAAGTCTCTCACTCTTTCCATTGTTTCCCCATCTGTTTGCCATGAAGTATTGAGACCAGATGTCATGATCTTAGTTTTTTGAATGCTGAGTTTTAAGCCACCTTTTTCAATCCCTTCTTTCAATTTCATCAAGAGGCTCTTTAGTTCTTCACTTTCTGCTATAAGGGTGGTGTCATCTGCATATCTGAGGTTATTGATACTTCTTCCGGCAATCTTGATTCCAGCTTGTGCTTCCTCCAGCTCAGCGTTTCTCATGATGTACTCTGCATATAAGTTAAATAAGCAGGCTGACAATATACAGCCTTGATGTACTCCTTTCCTGATTTGGAACAAGTCTGTTGTTCCATGTCCAGTTTTAACTATTGCATCTTGACATGCATACAGATTTCTCAGGAGGCAGGTCAGGTGGTCTGGTATTCCCATCTCTTGAAGAATTTTCCACAGTTTGTTTTGATCCACACAGTCAAAGGCTTTGGTGTAGTCAATAAAGCAGAAGTATCTCTTTTTATGGAACTATTGTGCTTTTTCGATGATCCAACAGATGGAAATTTGATCTCTGGTTCCTCTGCCTTTTCTAAATCCAGCTTGAACATCTGGAAGTTTATGGTTCACATACTGTTGAAGACTGGCTTGGAGAATTTTGAGGATTACTTTGCTAGCATGTGAGATGAGTGCAATTGTGCAGTAATTTGAGCATTCTTTGGCATTGCCTTTCTTTGGGATTGGAATGAAAACTGAACTTTTCCAGTCCTGTGGCCACGGCTGAGTTTTCCAAATTTCCTGGCATATTAAGTGCAGCACTTTCACAGCATCATCTTTTAGCATTTGAAATAGCTCAACTGGAATTCCATCACCTCCACTAGCTTTGTTCGTAGTGACGCTTCCTAAGGCCCACTTGACTTCACATTCCAGGATGTCTGGCTCTAGGTGAGTGATCACACCATCGTGGTTATCTGGGTCATGAAGATCTTTTTTGTATAGTTCTTCTGTGTATTCTTACCACCTCTTCTTAATATCTTCTGCTTCTGTTAGGTCCATACTGTTTCTGTTCTTTATTGTGCCCATCTTTGCATGAAATGTTCCCTTGGTATCTCTAATTTTCTTGTAGAGATCTCTAGTCTTTCCCATTCTATTGTTTTCCTCTATTTCTTTGCATTGATCGCTGAGGAAGGCTTTCTTATCTCTCCTTGCTATGCTTTGGTACTCTGCATTCAGGGTACTCCATTTCCCTTTCCTTTTCTTCTTTGTCTTTTGCATCTTTTCTTTTCTCAGCTATTTGTAAGGCCTACTCAGACAACCATTTTGCCTTTTCGCCTTTCTTTTTCTTGAGGATGGTCTTGATCACTGCCTCCTGAACAATGTCATGAACTTCAGTCCATAGTTCTTCAGGTACTCTATCAGATCTAATCCCTTGAATCTATTTGTCACTTCTACTGTATAAAAATAAGGGATTTGATTTAGGTCATACCTGAATGGTCTAGTGGTTCCCTACTTTCCTCAATTTAAGTCTGAATTTTGCAATAAGGAGTTCATGATCTGAGCCACAGTCAGCTCCCAGTCTTGTTTTTGTTGACTGTAGAGAGCTTCTCCATCTTTGGCTGCAAAGATTATAATCAATCTGACTTCGATATTGACCATTTGGTGATGTCCACATGTAGAGTCTTCTTTTGTGTTGTTGGAAGAGGGTGTTTGCTATGACCAGGGTGTTCACTTAGCAAAACACTTATCCTCTGACCTGCTTCATTTTGAACTCCAAAACCAAATTTGCCTGTTACTCCAGGTATCTCTTGACATCCTACTTTTGCATTCCAGTTCCCTATGATGAAAAGGATATCTTTTTTGGGTGTTAATTCTAGAAGGTCTTGTAGGTCTTCATAGAACCATTCAACTTAAGATTCTTCAGCATTACTGGCTGGGGAATAGGCTTGGATTACTGTGATATTGAATTGTTTGCTTTGGAAATGAACAGAGATCATTCTGTCATTTTTGAAATTGCATCCAAGTACTGTATTTCGGCTCTTTTGTTGACTATGAGGGCTACTCCATTTCCCTAAGGGATTCTTGCCCACAGTAGTAGATATAATGGTCATCTGAGTTAAATTCACCCATTCCAGTCCATTTAATTTGCTGATTCCTAAAATGTCGATGTTTACTCTTGCCATCTGCTGTTTGACCACTTCCAATTTGCCTTGATTCATGGATTTAACATTCCAGGTTCCTATGCAATATTGCTCTTTACAGCATCAGACTTTACTTCCATCACCAGTCCCATCCACAACTGGGTATGTTTCCGCTTTGGCTATATCTCTTCATTCTTTCTGGAGTTATTTCTCCACTGATCTCCAGTAGCACTGATCTCCAGGTCGGCACCTACCAACCTGGGGAGTTCATCTTTCAGTGTCGTATCTTTTTGCCTTTTCATACTGTTCATGGGGTTCTCAAGGCAAGAATACTGAAGTAGTTTGCCATTCCCTTCTCCAGTGGACCATATTTTGTCAGAACTCTCCACCATGACCCGTCCATCTTGGGTGGCCCTACATGGCATGGCTCATAGTTTCGTTGAGTTAGACAAGGCTGTGGTCCACGTGTGATGCTGAAGCTGAAACTCCAGTACTTTGGCCACCTCATGCGAAGAGTTGACTCATTGGAAAAGACCCTGATGCTGGGAGGGATTGGGGGCAGGAGGAGAAGGGGACGACAGAGGATGAGATGGCTGGAGGGCATCACTGACTCGATGGGCATGAGTTTGAGTAAACTCCGGGAGTTTGTGATGGACAGGGAGGCCTGGTGTGCTGCGATTCATGGGGTTGCAAAGACTCAGACACAACTGAGCGACTGAACTGAACTGAACTGAACTGAACTGAACTGTGGTCCATGTGATCAGATTGGTTAGTTTTCTGTGATTGTGGTTTTCATTCTGTCTTCCCTCTGATGGAGAAGGATAAGAGGCTCATGGAAGCTTCCTGATGGCAGAGACTGACTGAGGGGGAAACTGGGTCTTGTTCTGATGGGTGGGACCATGCTCAGTAAATCTTTAATCCAATTTTCTGTTGATGGGCTGTGTTCCCTCCCTGTTGTTTGACCAGAGGCCAAACTATGGTGGAAGTAATGAAGATAATGTGGACCTCCTTCAAAAGGTCCCATTCATGCACTGCTGCACTCAGTGCCTCCAACCCTGCAGCAGGCCACTGCTGACCCACGCCTCTGCAGGAGACTTCTGAACACTCCTGTGCAAGTCTGGCTCAGTCTCTTGTGGGGTCACTGCTCCTTTTTCCTGGGTCCTGGTGCACACAAGCTTTTGTTTGTGCCATTCAAGAGTCTGTTTCTGCACCCAGAGCCCCTGCCCCTGCAGCAGTCCGCTTCTGACCCACACCTCTGCAGGAGACACTCAAACACAGTTCTGGCTCAGTCTCTGTGGGAACTCTGGGTCCTGGTGCGCACAACGTTTGATTGAGCCCTTTGAGTGTCTTTGGCAGGCATGGGGTTTGATTCTAAATGCGATTTCACCCCTCCTACTGTCTTGCTGGGGCTTCTCCTTTGCCCTGGATGTGGGGTATCTTTTTTTGGTGGGATCCAACATTTTCCTGTTGATGCCTGTTCAGCAGCAAGTTGTAATTTTGGAGTTCTTGCAGGAGAAGATGAGCATATGTCCTTCTATTCCACCATCTTGGACTGCCATATATAGTTTTTAGAATTAGCTAATATATGTAAAAATTGTTAATTCTAAGAATTAAAAACTAAGAATTCTATTTGGTAATATTTTCGTGAAGACTTTACATCTATATCCATGAGGGATATTAGTCTGTAGTTTTATTTTTTGTAATACCATCATTTGCTCTCAGATCAGTACTAGTCCTATAAAAGTTGAGTTTGGAAATGTTGCCTCTTCTTGTATTTTCTGCAAGAGATAGTATAGAATTGGTGTTAATTGTCCTTTTTTAGTAGAAATCTCCAATGAAACCATCTGGGCCTAAAGATTTTTTTCAGGAGGTTTTTTTTTTTTAATTTCTACTTTAGTACCATTGTGGTCAGAAAACATGTTCTGTATAATTTCAGATATTTTCAATTTGTTGAAGTTTGTTTCATGACCCAGTATATAGTCTATCTTGGCATGTGTTCTGTGAATCCCTGAAAAGAATTTGTATTCTGCCATTGTTTATTGGGTTACCCTATCAATGTCACTTACATCCTGTTGGTTAGTAGCACTGTTGAGTTCTTCTATATCCTTGCTCATTTTCTGTCTAGTTGTTCTATTACCAATTGCTAAGAGAGGGATGTTGAATTCTCAAACTCTAATTTTGGGTCCACCTATTTCTCCTTATAGCTGTATCAAGTTTTGCTTCAGGTACTCCAAAGCTCTGTTGTCTGGTGCGTGCATATTTAGGATTGCTGTACCTTCTCAGCAAATTGACTCTTTAACTGTTATGTAATGTCCTTCTCTGTCCATGGTAATTTTTTTTGTTCTGAGGTCTACTTTACCTAATATCAATATAGTCATTCCTGCTTTCTTTTGACTAATGTTTCATGGCATATATTATTTTATCCTTTTACTCTCAACCTACTTATATTTAAACTGGGTTTCTTAGAGACAGCATATAGATGGATTATTTTTGAGCCACTCTGCCAATCTTTGTCTTATAATTGGTGTATTTAGATCATTTACATCTATGTAATTTTGATATTAAGAATTAAATCTGCCATTTTATTTTTAGTTTTCTCTTTGTTCCCTCTGTTCTTTATTTTCTGTTTTCCTTACCTGTTGGTGACTTATACCTTTGTTCAAATTCCACTTTGATTTATCTTTAGTGATATTTATTTATTTATTTTTGGTTGTGCTGGTTCTTTGTTGCTATGTATGGGCTCTCTCTAATTGCAGTGAGTGGGGGCTACTCTTCGTTGTGGTGCATGGGCTTATTGTGGTGGCTTCTTTTGTTGTGGAACATAGGCTCTAGGTGCACAGGCTTCAGTAGTTGTAGCACACAGCCTTAGTAGTTGCAGCTCAAACAGGATCTAGAGCACAGGCTCAGTAGTTGTGGCACATGGTCTTGGTTGCCCCACAGCATGTGGGATCTTCCCAGAGCAGGGATTGAATCCATGTCCCCTGCAGTGGCAGACAGATTCTCATTCACTGCACCACCAGGGAAGTCCCTCTTTGGTGATTTTTATTGTTTATCTTTGTATAGGCTTATAAGTGGTTGCTCTAGGTATATATTATATATATGTAACTTGGTACAGTCTACTGGTGTTGACATTGTACCAGTTAGAGTGAAGTGTAGAAACCTTACTTACTTTTAAGTCCCTTTCCTCTTCCCTACTTGTAACCTTACTGTGTTATTATATAATCTAATAGATATTTCCTCTATTTATTCAGAACTACATCAGAGAATGTTATAATTTTTCCTTTAATCATCAAACATAATTTGAAAAACTCAAGAGGAGATAAAAATCTGATAGTTACCTATATTTTTATCCTTTCCATTGTTCTTTCTTCCTTCCTGGTGTTCCAAGCTATCCTCTATCACCATTTCCTTTCCCTGTCAAAAACTTCCTTTACCTAGTCATTTAGGGTGGGTCTAGTAACAACTGAAGCGACTTAGCAGCAGCAGCAGCAGTAACAACAAATTCTCCTAGTTTTCTTTCTTCTGAGAATATTTTCATCTCCCCTCCATTCCTGAAGGATATTTTCACCGGATGTAAAATTCAAGATTGACATTTATTTTCTTTCAGAACCCAAAAAATGCTGCACCACCTCCTTCTGGCCTCCAAGGTTTTTGATGGGAAAACCACTGTCATTTGAACTATCTCTCCCTTATATGAAAGCATTTGTTTTTGTTTTTCTACTGTCCAGATTTTTCTTTTTCCTTAGTTTTCAGGGATTTGATTATGATAGATCTTGGTACAGATCTTTGAGTTTATGCAGTTTGGAATTCAGTCAGCTTCTTTAATCTGTAAGGTTTTTGTTGTGGTTGTTCAGTCACTCAGTCGTATCCAACTCTTTTTGACCCCATGGACTACAGCACACCAGGCTTCCCTGTCCTTCATTATTTCCCAGAGTTTGCTCAGACTCATGTCCATTGAGTCGGTGATACCATCCAACCATCTCGTCCTCTGTCATCCCCTTCTGCTCCTGCCTTCAATCTTTCCCAGCATCAGGGTCTTTTCCAACAAGTCAGCTCTTCACACCAGGTAGCCAAAGTATTGGAGCTTCAGCTTCAGCATCAGTCCTTCCAATGAATATCAGGGTTAATTTCCTTTAGGATTAACTTGTTTTGATCTCCTTGCTGTCCAAGGGACTCTCAAGAGTCCTCCAGCACCACAGTTTGAAGACATCAATTCTTTAGCACTCAGTCTTCTTTATGGTCCAACTCTCACATCAATACATGACTACTGGAAAAACCACAGCTTTGACTATATGGACCTTTGTCGGTAAAGTAATGTCTCTGCTTTTTAATATACTGTCTAGGTTTTTCATAGTTTTTCTTCCAAGGAACAATCGTCTTTTAATTTCAAGTCTGCAGTCACCATCTGCAGTGACTTTGGAGCCCAAGAAGATGAACTCTGTCACTATTTCCATTGTTTCTAAGGTTTTATCTTTTGCCAAATTTGGGAAATCTGCAGCCATTATTTCTTCAAATACTTTTTCAGTCCTACCTTCTTTCTCCTCTTCCTATGGAACTTTGGTGACATTACTATTAGATCTTTTATCATAGTCCTATGTGGTCACTGAGGTTCTGCTCATTTTTTACTATTTTTTTGTCTTTTGTTCAAATTAGGTAATTTCTATTCTGTGTATTCCAGTTTACTGATTCTTCCTCTGCCCTGTCCATTCTGCTATTGAGTCCATCTGTTGAGTTTTTTATTTCACTATTTCTACTTCTCAGATCTAAAATCTCCATTTAGTTTTTCTATATTTCTTCTATTTCTTTGCTGAGACTATTTTTAATTTGTTTCAAACATGTTTATAATTGCCTGTTGAGGTATTTTTATGATGGCTGCTTTAAACTGCTTATTGGATATTCCCAACATTACTGTCATTCTATGTTGGTCTCTCTTGATTGCCTTTTTCTCATTCAAGTTAAGAGTTTTCTGTTGTTGGTATAAGTGATTTTCTATTATATCCTGAACATTTTAGATATTTGTATAAATCCTCAGTTTAGTCACTCAGTTGTGTCCAACTATTTGTGACCCCATGGACTGCAGCATACCGGGCTTCCCTGTCCATCACCAACTACCGGAGCTTACTCAAACTCATGTCCATCGAATTGGTGATGCCATCCAACCATCTCATCTTCTGTTGTCCCCTTCTCTTGCCTTCAATCTTTCCCAGCATCAGGGTGTTTTCCAATGAGTCAGTTCTTCACATCAGATGGCCAAAATATTGGAGCTTCAGCTTCAGCATCAGTCCTTCCGATGAATATTCAGGACTGATTTCCTTTAGGATTAACTGGTTTGATCACCAAGGGACTCTCAAGAGTCTTCTCCAACACCACAGTTCAAAAGCATCAATTCTTTGGTGCTCAGCTTTCTTTATAGTCCAACTCTCACATCCATACATGACTACTGGAGAAACCATAGCTTTGACTATACAGACCTTTGTCAGCAATGTAATGTCTGTGCTTTTTAATATACTGTCTAGGTTGGTCATAGCTTTTTTTCCAAGGAGCAAGAGCCTTAATTTTATGGCTGCATTCACCATCTGCAGTGATTTTGGAGCCCCAAAAAACAAAGTCTGTCACTGTTTCCATTGTTTCCCCATCTATTTGCCATGAAGTATTGAGACCGGATGCCATGATCTTAGTTTTTTGAATGCTGAGTTTTAAGCCACCTTTTTCGATCCCCTCTTGCAATTTCATCAAGAGGCTCTTCAGTTCCTCTTCACTTTCTGCCATAAGGGTGGTGTCATATCTGAGGTTATTGATATTTCTCCCAGCAATCTTGATTCCAGCCTGTGCTTCATCCAGGCCAACATTTCGCATGATGTACTCTGCATATAAGTTAAATAAACAGGGTGACAATATACAGCCTTGATGTACTCCTTTCCCAATTAGGAACCAGCCCATTGTTCCATGTCTGCCTCTAACTGTTGCTTCTTGACCTGCATACAGATTTCTTAGGAGGCAAGTCAGGTGGTCTGGTATTCCCACCTCTTGAAGAGTTTTCCACAGTTTGTTGTGATCCACACAGTCCAAGGCTTTGGCGTAATCAATGGAGCAGAAGTAGATGTTTTTCTGGGACTCTCTTGCTTTTTCAATGATCCAACAGATGTTGGCAATTTGATCTCTGGCTCCTCTGCCTTTTCTAAATCCAGCTTGAACATCTGGAATTTCTCGGTTCACGTACTGTTGAAGCGTGACTTGGAGAATTTTGAGCATTACTTTGCTAGCATGTGAGATGAGTGCAATTGTGCAGTAGTTTGAACATTCTTTGGCATTGCCTTTCTTTGGGATTGGAATGAAAACAGACCTTTTCCAGTCCTGTGGCCACTGCTGAGTTTTCCAAATTTGCTGGCATACTGAGTGCAGCACTTTAACAACATCATCTTTTAGCATTTGAAATAGCTCAGCTGGAATTCCGTCACCTCCACTAGCTTTTTTTGCAGTGATGCTTCCTAAAGCCCACTTGACTTCGCTTTCTGGGATGTCTGGCTCTAGGTGAGTGATCACATCATTGTAGTTATCTGGGTCATGAAGATCTTTTTTGTATAGTTCTTCTGTGTATTCTTGCCACCTCTTCTTAATATCTTCTGCTTCTGTTAGGTCCATACTGTTTCTGTTCTTTATTGTGCCCATCTTTGCATGAAATGTTCCCTTGGTATCTCTAATTTTCTTGAAGAGATCTCTATTTTCCTCTATGTGCATTGATCATTTAGGAAGCCTTTCCTATCTCCAAACCCTGCATCTTATTTAAATCTTCAGTTTAACACGCTTCCTTTGATACCATGGTGGCAAAGAAGGGAGGCTCCACCCCATTACCTCCAGATGGGGTAAAAATCTAGGTTTCCCACTCAGTTCTCATTGACAGCCTAGGGGAGGAGGGGTCTTCATTACTACTGGGCAGGACTGGAAATTCAGGCTCCCCCTACTCTACCTCAGGGTACCACCCTGCCCAAGAATGGCAGTGGCACCTTGTTACTACTCTTCATGTGGCCTCCAGTAGGTGGGCCTCTTTGCCATTGAGCTTGGATACAAGTCCTGGTTTGCCACTCTGCCTTCTCTGACACCATCCTCGTTGGGTGGAAAGAGAGAATGGTTACCACTTAGCTGACATTTTACTTTCACGTTTCTTTCATTCAACAAATATGTAATTGGTATTAATATATGCTAGGCATTATTCTACGTGATAGAGATGTAAAAAAGACAGGTGAAGGCCTTGCCCATCATGAAGCTTATTTCTTTCCAATGGGGAAGAAAGACAGTAAGCAAATAAATAAATATTTGGTAATTGGTTACTGGTAAATTCAGAAAGGGTGCTTTTTTAGGTAGGATGGTCAGTAAAGGCCTTCCTGAGGAGGTGACATTTGGGAATAGAGCTAAATGCAGTAAAGGGAAGAACTTTGCAAAAATTGGGATGAAGAACATTCTGGATGAACAGGAGAGCAAGAGCAAAGATTCTGAAACAGGAATGAATTTGGTTTATTTCATGTATGTATGTTTTAATGTGTATTCAAAAAATTATAACTACCACATCAAACACTTTGATGTCACAGACACCTTGCTTTGGGTGAATTTAAGTGTTTTAAGAGTGTAAAAGAAAAGAGAGGTTTTGACATTAGTGATATATGAACATGGCAAAATTCTTGACAGTACTGAAATTTAGGAAACAAACCTAGCTCTGAAGTAGATAGTGTTATTAGCCTTGTTTAACATAAAATAGAACTTAGGGAGGTTGATTAGCTTGTACAAGTTCACACAGTAAAGAAGTGAGGGAGCTGGGATTCCACATGAGAAACTGAAGATCATACCAAAAGTTTAGAAGAAGAAATATGAAATTTTCCTTCTGCCAGGTGGAGCTGCTGGTTGTTGCATACAACAAACCAAAAACTTTTGAAAAATAGTTGGAGACCTATAAGTTGTTTAATTAAGCTTTTTTTTTTCTGTTTGTTCAAAGTTCATGCCTAAAGCAATTATATCACTTTAGTCCCCTCCAGTCTTTAGCTCTAAAATAATCAAGGGGCAAAAGGGGAGTTGGAGCTTATCAGAGAAAATAAGGTTAAACCACTCAGGGTTCTGGAATGCCTAACTGTTGACAATTCTCTGTATCTACCCGGAGGCCCTTTAACCAACTGAGATTCAGGTGCTGTCTTTAGCACAGCTGCCAAATCCAGCAGTGCTGAGGGGCAGTTTATGCCAGAGTAAGCAGGCCCAATCTCCCTGGCCTTGCTGCTGAGGGACAGCCTTTGCAAGATTCTCACCACAAAGTTCCAGGGGAAGCTCTGCAGACATCCCATCCTGTGAACTGCTCTGCTGTACCTGGATAGGGACATCCTGAATCTACAGTCAGGCCACCAAAGAACTATCAGTGTTTGAGAAAGGGAAGCATCTTTATAGGCTTCTGGTTTACTCACATCCTTCTGCCTCTTTGCAGCTCCAAGCATATTTTGGAGGGAGATTTCATAAAGATTTCTAAATTGAGTTAGAATTTCAAGTCTATTGTGACATGCAAATTAGTCCTGCTTGCCCATTGGCAGCAATGAAGCTGAAGTGCCTAGAGATGGGCCATAAAATGAAAACATCAAAGTGATTAAATGTGCCCGAAGAGTATAATTGAGTGCATGAATAAGAGAAAATAAAACAAATTGATTTTCTCCAGTGCCAGAAAAACAGAATAATTGAGAACAAAATAATAGACTTTGAAGTAATCAAAGTGAGGAATGCACCATAGTGACATAGAAACAGCCAGTTGTGGGAGAGATTTATTGTGTTTCTGTTATCATTTTTACAACTTTAATTTCATTAGCTAATAAATACAAATCAATTGAAAAATCAGTCAACCAGAAAGGAGGCAGTCCCCAGCCAAGATTTTTATTCACATCTCTAAAACAGGCCAAGGCAGTGATCCTTAATCTATTTTCGTAGGCGCACATATCCCCCTTAAGCTGGAAAACAAGTTATGAGAGGCCTCTCTGCTTTGGAGGCGAGGATGTTCTCCTCTTGCCTGTCACTTTCCACATATAGGTTTACAGATTCAACTTTCCAAAGGATCACTTTTATACCCCGCCAAGGTTTCCAACAGACAGAATTGCCTGAGTATAGCATCTTGGTTTACCAAGATGACATTTTCATGGCACTAACCAGCACCTGTGGTCTTTCAGTGGGTCTTTCTAAATTCACATAGTGGTGGTGGTGACGGTGATGGCAGCTACAGCAGCCACAGTAACTTCCACCCTCACAATACTGTTAAGCATCTGTGGGTTTGTCATGTCCACCCCACCCCCCGCCAGGCCCCACCACCACCATCACATACACACAGGCACACATGCACACACAGTGACACTGAAATTTAATCTAAAACCAAGAAGGCCAAGCAAGAGTATGCCACCCCTTTGGTGTCCAGCCTGGCAGCCATGATGCATGGAGGAGCAGGAGAGGGGAGTCAGGGGGGGAGACTTCTTATGCTAGTGATAGCAGTGGAGCCCTGGAGACACCAAGCTATACTAAGACCAGGTACTTGAAGATCACAAAGCCAACATGATACCACTGCAGAACTATTTTTGTGGCTTCTCCAAGGAAAGAATCCCTTCACCCCACTTCTCAGCTATTCACGGGAAGGCTCAGTGACTCTTCACTGCAGGATCCACAACAATGACTGATATGTTAGTGTTTTTTCTTTTCATGGGCCCTTGAGCTACCCTGGCAGCTGTTGGCATTTCCAGATGTTCAAGACACACCCTACCTTCAGGCCTTCACAGTTAGAGGCCATGACTTTGGCTCCAGTAAAAGCTTTTGGGACCATGGGGACTGTAAGCCAGGGTGCACAGAAAGAGTTGGCAGTGCTGGGACTGGCACTACTTGCTGGCTCCATCAGGATGGCATGGTTCATAGATTGTGCCTGCCAGGCAGTTTGTCCTGGAGAATTACTCTTCCAGGAAGCACCTAGAAGCTGAAAGGAATCTCTCTGACCTTCTGGTGGCGTCCAAGGCCCAATCATGGTGTACCTTGTGGAGAACAGGGAATGTTAGCACTTTGTTCTTTTGTGCAACCCCAGTTCAGACCTAAAACCCCAGCTTCCATTTCCCACTGCTGTTTGGGAAGAGCAAAATGGAGCAAATGGCTTTCACAACTCTAAATCATTATACAGATGTAAGGCTGTATTATTCTTCCTGCTGCTGCTATTCCCATTATCCTAGATTTCCCAGCCCAGAGTTTTTGTCTGAAAAAGAAATGTGGAGAAAGCTCATAGACCAAAGAACTTAGAGCTATGACTCCAAAGTGGCTGGGAGGCATCGCCCAGCCCAGCAAATAGACTGCTTGAGGGCGAGCTCCACAAGCTGCCTGGCTGGCAGGCATGCAGCCCACTCCTGTGATGTCACCTCTCCAGTTACTGGTGCCTATCCCTCCACATGGAGCCAGCAGATTTAGGCACAGGGGGGGAGAAAAAATGAATCATAGGCTATTTTAGAAATCGCTTCAATTCAGTTTGAGACTGCAGTAGTCCCTTGCAAGTTAAGACCGGAGCACCCAAAACATCAGGGTACTATCCTTTAAGTGCTGATATCCTATAGATGCCAGAAGCCTGGTGGGATTAATTCACAGCCTCAGGTTCTATTTCAGGTCAGAGGCAGACAAGTGGTAACTGGTGGTTATACTAATTGTCATTGAAAGGCTTTCTGATGACAAGAGGGATCTACATTCTAAGACAAACAATATAGTTGACAATTAAGAGCTAAAAACTAAAATCACCCATCCATTTCAGCACATACCCAAGGCTTCCTAGAAATCCTTTGTTCTGCCACTGTTCCCAAGTAAAGAGTGAGACCCTCAAGCCTGGTGTAATGAGGCAGCTACTAGGGAACTTACTCTAGCCCTAGATCACACTAGATGGGACTCCTCCCCATCTTAAAATTGTTTGGAGGCTCCACATCGCCTCTAGGATAAGACTATGGCCTGCCACACCCTTGATGATATGACCTTCAACAATCTGTCCAGCCTCATTGCACATGCACACACACACACACACACACACACATACACACACACCTGTCCCTGACCCTCATTCTGTGCTCTGGCCACAAAAACTTTGCAAGTGCTTTTCTACATCCTGCTCTGTTCCTGCTGCCTGGTACATTCTCTCTTCATTTGCCCTTCAAGATGACACCTCCTCCATGAAGCCTTCCATGCCCTCTCTTCAAATGCCCTCAGCACTCTGTACAGACTGGTATTATATGGTCTTATTGCTATGGACTATGATGTGTTTGTCTCCATATATGCTTTCCTTGCTAGACTGAGAGCTCCTTAATGACAAGAACTGTATCTTTCAGTGACTACTGTTTGATTGATTCCTGTGCACTGTCAAAGTGTCTAACAATAGTGATGAACAAGATTAACACATCCCTGCCCTCACAAGATGCGTTTGGTGTTCTAAGTGAAGAAAATAGAATGATGTGGCAGAAAATGAGTGACTGGAGGTGGCAACTTAGACTAGGTAGTCATCAGGCCCCTCAGAGGTGATTTTTGGATTGAGACCTGAGTGATAAGAAGAGTCAGGAATGAGAATATCCAGGAACAGAGCATGCTAGGTGGAAGGAATAACATGTGCAAAGAAGGGGGAGCCCTAAGAGGGAAAAATGACTAGTGTGTTCCAATAACACAAAGAAGTCCCATGTGGCCAGAACAGAGAGTGCAAAGAGGGCAGAGGCAGACAAGAGACCAGGGACAGGGCCAGACCCTGCAGAGCTTGGTAGCTAAGTAGTTTGAATTTTATTCTAGGTGTGATTGGAAGCCTTAGAGGGCTTTAAGCATACAAGTAATGTGATCTGACCTAAGTTTTAACAAAATAATCATGCTGCTATATAGAGGAAGGGTTGTAGGTGGCAAGGATGAAAGCAAGAAGATCAATGTTGAGGCTATTAGAGTTGTCCATGCAAGGGGTGACAGTGGCTTGGAGTAAACTTATCACAGTGAAGGTTGGAAGGAAGTGGGTGGATTTAGAAAATATTGTGGAGGTAGAATTGACAGGACTTCCTAATGGATTGAAAGGGAGGTTATAAATGAAAGAGCAAATAAGAATGACCCCAGTCAATGTCATGAAGAAAAAAAAGCAAAAGGGAACTGTTCTATATCTGTACTGTCCAATATGGTCACCACTGGCCACATGTGGCCATTTGAATTTGTTATTAAAATTAATTTAAAATTCAGTTCCTCATTTGCACTGGCCATATTTCAAGTGCTCAATAGTGAAGTCACTCAATCGTGTCCAACTCTTTGTGACTCCATGGACTGTAGCCCACCAGGCTTCTCCATCCATGGGGTTTTCCAGGCAAGAATACTGGAGTGGGTTGCCATTTCCTTCTCCAGGGGATCTTCCCCACCCAGGGATCGAACCCAGGTCTCCTGCATTGAAGGCAGACGCTTTACCCTCTGAGCCACCAGGGAAGTCCCAAGTGCTCAATAGCCACGGGTAATTAGTGGCTATCATATTGGGCAGCATAGATATAGAACATTTCCATCATCCCAGAAAGTTCTATTGGACAGCACTGCTCTACATTAAAAAGACTAAAAATTATGAGAATAAAAAGACAAGCCACAGACTGGGAGAAATTCTTGCAAAACACATATCCAATAAGGACAGTTAGCCAAAACATACAATGAATTCTTAAAACTCAACAATAAGAAAACAACCTAATCCAAAAAATGGGCCAAAGATCTTAATACACACCTTACCAAAGAAGCTACACAGGTGGCAGTTAAGTACATTAAGGTATGCTCACTATCATGTCACTAAGGAATTACAAATTAAAACAATGAGTTCCACTACATACCTAATAGAATAGCTAAAACCAAAACAATGACACCACCAAATGTTGGCAAGGATGTAGAGCAACAGGAATTCATTCATTGCTGGTGGGAATGCAAACTAGTACAGCCATTTTTACAAAACTAAAACATAGTTTTAAGATAGAGTCCCACTCCTTGCCATTTATTCAAATAAGATGAAAACTCATGTCCACACAAAAATCTGCACATGAGTGTCTGTAGCAGCTTTATTCATAATTGCCAAAGCTTGGAAGCAACGAAGATGTCCTTCAGTAGGTGAATGGATAAACTATGGTACATTCAGGCAATGGAATATTTTTCAGCTCTAAAAAGAAATGAGCTATTAAGTGACAAAATGTAGAATAATGTTAAATGTGTATCACTTAGTAAAGGAAGCCATTCTCAAAAGGCTACATACTGCATGATTTTAGCCATATGACACTCTTGAAAAGACAAAACTATAAAGACAGTAAAAATATCAGTGGCTATGATGGGGTTAAGGAAAGGAAGGGAGGGATGAATAGGTGGAGCATAAGATTTTTAGAGCAGTGAAACTATTCTGTGTGATACTGTGATGATGGATACATAATATTATACACTTTTCAAAACTCATAGGCCTGTACAACACCAAGAGTGAGCCCTAATGTAAACTATGGACTAAATAATAATGTATCAATATTCATTCATCAGCTATAAAAAATGTACATACTAATGCAAAATGTTAATAGAGGAAATTGCCTCCTGGGGGAGATGAGGAACAGGGGAATATGAGAGGTCTCCACACTTTCTGCTCAGTTTTCCTGTAAACCTAAAACTGCTCCAAAAATAAAGTTATTAATTAGCAGCAACAATGAAAAAGAGTAGAGTGCTCACAAGCACCTAGTACTGGCAAAGAATAGGTACTCAATAAATGTTGATTGAATAAATGAATGAACAAATGAATCAGTCAGTCGATGAATCAATAGAACCCAAGCCTCCTGAGTCCCAGTTCAGTACACCTTCTTGTACATCAAAGTTAGGGTGAGGATATAATGTATTGTCAAAACCAAGATACTTGAGAGTGAAATGGGGTGCTATGGGCATAAGAACTATCCCAGAGATCACAAACTAGGAGCCTGTGAGCCACATCTTGTCTCCAAAATTGTTTAGCCTCACAGATTAATGTGCCACGTGATATTCTTTAAACATTTAAAGCAGTTGTCCACATTTCACACTATGAAAACTCTGTATAAAGATGTGAATGTCTGACTTCTCTTGGAAAGTGGAAAGATCTGACCCACATTCCTGCTCACTAGTGAATGGCTGGAACCAAGTAGCAGCTGCCCCCTTTGTGAGCAGGTACCCTCCTGTTTGCCACAAATTCCACCTTTCCCTGTTGTATCTCCTACTCTAGGCCAACTGTGAGTTTCCATTTCTCATCTTGCTGACACCATTTTGGTGTTGTTTTCTTTTGTAATAGAATTAAGAGAAAAGGAAATGATTTCTTACATTCATGCCATTCTGCAAAGTAGGGAAAAGAAAAAGGATCCAGAGGGATCCATTTGTCTTACCCCCAGTCTGTTCTACTGACATCCAGTATATTCTTGGCCTCTATAGACATTTGAGTTTGCCCCTCTGATCTGTACTCTGTGTCTCTCCAGGCTGCAGACCATACTGGCCTTTAGAATTTTCTCAGGCTGCCACCCACTGCTGGAAAAGCTAGATGTGAGGGGAAAACAATGGGCATTATTTAAGCTTACATTTTCATTGTTACCCAAACTCAATATTGCTCATCATCAACTTTTGGTGGAAACTATTTCTGTTGTTTTTCTTAATTGCCTCCAAATGTAACTAGAGAGTGAGACAGAGCAATAGAGACACAACACCCACCTTTCCTTTCTGTGAACATGTGTCATTGGGACACTCGGACATGGGATTTTGTTCAACTGTGCACTCACTCATTCATCAAGCTCTGGCTGTTCTTATAGATGGAAGCACCCTCGCTTCAGCACCAGGACCCCCTGTAGGTCTCCTCAGCAGAGTTCAACAACACATGCAAAGGCTCACATGGAAATGGGAAAGTATGGATGGGACACATGTAAGCTAAGGTGTTAGATTTCATTCATAGGTGCTCGGGAACTGCTGAAGTTATTATGAAGCAGAGGAGGCATGTGATCACAGCTAGAATTGTGTGGGGGAGAGCTCCAGAAGTGGGAGCACCAGTTAAAAGGCTTTTGCAGTGACCTGAGTTACGAGAGCTATGACTGAGGTGGAGAGAGGGGAACAGAAAAGAGAGGACAAATTTGGAAGACATCTTGAGGTTAGATCTGGCAACTCATAAGATGTGGAGAGTAAAAGATGAAGAATCAAAGAGTATCCAGAGATTATGAACTTCAGGGTTGAAAACACCCAAGCCATGATCCAAAAAATTAACTTTTGCTTTGCAAAAGTTAGAAGAATGAAAAATCAGAATTCCCTGGCAGTCCAGTGGTTTAGGACTCTACACTTTCTCTGCCAAGGGCCTGGGTTTAATCCCTGGTCAGAGAACTAAGATCCCACAAGCCACATGACTTGACCAAAAAAGAAGAATGCGAAGACAAATTATATACTAAGATAAAATGCTTGCAAATCATATATCCAACAACAGATTTATATCTAGAATATATAAAGAACTCTCCAAACTCAACAGTAAAAAAAATTAAATTAATAAAAGACATGAAGAGGATATACAGACAGCAAATAAGTGCATGAAATGATGTTCAATATTATTGGCCATTAGGAAAATGCAAACTGAGACCACAATGAGAGATCCCTACCTATCAGAATGGTCAAAATAAAAACTAGTGACACCACCAAATGTTAACAAGAATGCTGAGAAACTAGATCCTTCATACAGTGTTGGTGGGGATACAAAATAGTATGGCCACTCTAAAAAACAGTTTGACAGTTCCTTATAAAATTAAACATGTGATTACCATAGGGCCCCACAGTTGCATTCTTGGGCATTTATTCTAGAGAAATGAAAAGTGTGTTTACACAAAAACATGTTCGTGAATGTTCATAGCAGCTTTATGTATATGTGTGTGTGTGTGTGTGTGTGTGTGTATAAAATACACATAAATATATGTAACTGGGAATAGCCCAGCTATCCTTCAATGAGTAAGTAGTTAAACAAACTGTGCTATGTACATACCATGGAACACTACTCAGCAAACAAAAAGGAACTAACTTAATGCACATAACAGCCTTAATGGATCTTTAAGGGCATTGTGCTGAGTGAGGGAAAAAAAATCTCAAAGTGTTATATACTGTATGAATCCATTTATATAACATTCTTGAAATTACAAAGTTATAGACCTAGGGACCAGATTAATGGTTGTCAGGGCTTAAAGATAGGGGGTGGAGGGGAGTTAACAAGGTGGCTTGAGGGAGATCTTGTGATGATGGAATAGTTCTGTATCTTCTTGTGGTGGAAAATGAAAGTGAAAGTCACTCAGTCATGTCCTACTCTCTGTGACCCCATGGACACAGTCCATGTAATTCTCCAGGCCAGAATACTGGAATGGGTAGCCTTTCTCTTCTCCAGAGGATCTTCCCAACCCAAGGATCGAACCCAGGTCTCTTGCATTGAAGGCGGATTCTTTACCAGCTGAGCCACAAGAGAAGCCCAAGAATACTAGAGTAGGTAGCCTATCCCTTCTCCAGGGGATCTTCTTGACCCAGGAATCAAACTGGGGTCTCCTGCATTGCAGGTGGATTCTTTACCAACTGAGCTATGAGGGAAGCCCTCTTGCGGTGGGGGTTATACAAATTTACACATGTGATAAAAATTTCATAGAATATACACACACACACAAATAAGTGCATATAAAACTGGCAAAATTTAAATATGGTCTGTGAATTATTTCAGTGTCAATTTCCTGGGTTTGATATTAAATAATAATTATGTAAGATATTGCCACTTGGAAAAACTTGGTGAAGGCTACTTCTTGGTAGTTTTTTTTACAACTTCCTATAAATCTATAGTAATTTTAAAATTATAAAGTTAAGTACTGCCCCCATAAAGGAATAAACTATTGATACGCTAAAATTTGCATGAAAATCAAAGGCATTATGCTGCTTGAAAGAATCCAGTCTTAAAACGTCACATACTGATGATTCCATTTATATGACATTCTCAGAAAGACAACACTTACAGTGATGGAGAATAGGTCAGTATTGCCAGGTGGCAAGAGGGGGAGAGGAGGATGTGACTGCAAAAAGAAAGCAGAGGAAATTTTGGTGAGTAATGGGACCAATCTGTCTTAAGAATCTTGATGTGTGTTAAAAATCATAGAACTGCACATAGCAAAGAAAGTCACTTTTACTGTATGTTTAATACTATATTTAAATTAAACTAGATAGGCAAGTGGGTGCTGATTTTTCTATCCTTCTTTTCTTCCATTCATCCATTTATTGATCACCTACTATGTGTGAGGCACTGTGCTAGATATCAACCAAAAGTAAGACAGCTAGGTCCTTGCTCTCATGGAATATCCTTCCTGTTTTAGAGTAGAAGTGGTCAGTAGGGTTTGGAGCCCAGTATTTTGGCTTGGGGAAGTAGGTCAAGAAGAAGACTGTGGAGAGACCAGTCCTGTAGGATTTCAAGTGATTGCTTTTCCCTCAAAGATTCTTAGACCTGAGAGTAGGGGAAAATCCTCAATTCATCTTTCACAGGTGCTCATGAGAGAAACTGCTAAAAGGGTTGTACCTTGCTAAGTGGGGAAAGAAAGGTTGGGGGTGCGGAAAGATTTGATGCAGTTGACTCTGAAAAGTATTACCCAAATTTGTGTGTGTGTGTGTGTGTGTGTGTGTGTGTGTGGCTTAAAACAACCATTTGTTTAGCTCATGACTTTGTGAGTTGGCGATAGGGCTGGGTTCAGCTGAGCGGTTCTTCTGGTTTTGCCTGAGTTCACCTAGCGCTGCAGTCAGCCAGCTGTCCAAGGCCTCACTCACATGCCTGGTGGGTGGCTGGTGGTTGCTGGGGTAACTGGACCAGATGTCTCTCACCATCCAGCAGCCTAGCCTGAGCTTGTTCCTATGTTGGAGAGTGGGGGGGGGGGTCCTCAGGGTTCCCAAGGACAGCAAAAGAACAAGCCCCAAAATGAAAGTGCCTTTTTTAACAGCTTTATTGAGGTATAGTTCACATATGTTACTTGAATTTGAATTTTGTTTTCTCTCCTGTTTGCAGGGAATCTGAAGCATGTGGTCTAGTTGACAAAAAGAGATCAAATTTCCAGAGCCAAAGAGCAGTGCCTATAATGAAGACAGCGTGTTTATGCAAGCAGTGTGTGGAATTTGTGACTGCAGGGGAAATTTGGAAGAAATTACTTCCTGAAAATTTCCAAGGGGCACCAAGTGGCAGCTGGCCTCCTAGCATGAGGCAGGCAGGCACCCCAGAGGCCTCAACTAGACCTAGGGGAAGACAAACATTTCCAATATTTAAAGTGTTTATTTTTAAAAAAAACACACAGATGCAGTTTTTAATCTTTGAAAATTATTTTTAGGCAAGTTGGGGAGGGGGTATTTTTATTTTCTTAAAGGAGAAAGATCAGAAGCTGGAGGAAAGCATGGAGATTTGGTTGGCAGTTGGTGGGGCAGTGGGGAGCTGAGAGGCAGGGTTTGGGCCTCAGGATCATCCAGGTGGAACCTTGGGGGAGAGGGATCTGGTCACAGATGGGGAGAAATCCACCTGTGTTGTTTTCAGGATTATGAATTTATTTTGTTTTTTAATAAAATCTTTGCAAACCTACCTCTCTTCCATTTTCCTCATTGTAAAGCACATAGTTGTGAACATTTCCTCTCACTGAAGTATAAAGACTAACTCTGCTGCTTCCCTGTTCTGCTCTGCCCCAGCCTGATAGGGTGACTCTGAGTGCTGGATCCTGCTGAGGAACTAGTGTGTCTTCCAGTAAGTCCTGGGGACAGAAAGCCAAGCTCTGACCTTTGCTGGGGCCTGACCAGAGCTCACAAGAATACAGGTGCTGCAACCATGGGGAAGGCCTTGCTGGCTCCCCAGAGAGAAGCTATCCTGCCTCAGGAGTGACTCAGCGATGGGAAGAGCAGGTGGCAGGTCAGATCCAAGAGGGACATCTTGATGAATAGAGGCTACTTCCCATCAAGCACGTTTGATGAAAATGGGATACAGTTGTGATGTGTTGGTTTTCCTATAACCTCAAAGGCAAAGAAAAGATGGCAAAATGCAGATGGGGTCTCAAGAGAGATAACAAAACAGAAGTGACAGCCAAATGTCACAATTTTGGAATTTGATTCGCCAAGTATTTAGGCAGCTCCTACAGCTCCTGGGACTTGGATAGGAGACAAGGACACAACCCCATCCTGGCCATCTAGGGACTCCCAGACAAGGCAAAGAAGGAGAGAAAGAACCAGATCCCAACATGCTTCATGCTCTATAATGAACAGGAGTCCTGAACTCTGAGAGCACTGAGGAGAGAGCAACCTACCAGGCCAGGGCAGCATCCCAGAGCATTTCAAAGGGGATGATATTTGAACCGGGCCTTGTAGGATGTTGTATTTCTCCAGGCTACTGAGAGGAGGAAGGGCATTCCACAGAAGGGAGTGGAAAAAGCCTTGAACATGTCCCAGGATGGGAATCAGTTCAGTTCAGTTCAGTTGCTCAGTCGTGTCCAAATCTTTGCGACCCCATGGACTACAGCATGCCAGGCCTCCCTGGGATGGGAATAGCCAAGCTTTTATTAAACAGCATTGGGGTACCTGGACAGCTAGGAATACCAGTCACTTCAAATGCCCACAATTCTAATTATACACTCAGCTTAAGGATAATTTTACTTATACCAAAATGTAAGATTTTAAAAAATAGAAGAGGGAGGAGGCACTGAATGGGGCAGGTGGGGGTGTGGGGGAGGCCAAGGAAGACAAATAAAAACTCTGAATTCCCAGCCTGTGAAGAACCACCCGCCAAGGTTTGTCCTTTCAAAAGCTTGCTGGGTCTGATATCCAAATCCTTCCTAAGGGACCCACCTTCCAAAGTCATCACCCAAATTCCCGTGAAGGACTCAGCCACATGACAAAACCACAGGGTAAAGTGGTGAATACTAGTGCTTCATTTTCCTTTCAAGAGGGATGGGCCTGAACCAGAAGGAGCCCTTTGCCACTGGGCAGCCAGGGCTACCTTCTCACCAGCACTGGCTCTGCTGGCTGAGCCCCAGAGTGAGCTGCTGAACCTAGGCCAGGCCTGTTCTGAGAGATGGCACCACCTCAATGGCCTTCAGGATTCCTTTTCATTCCATTGTTAAAATGTTAGGCAAAAAAAATCTCATAGATGGAACTAGGAATCGTTTTCCATTATTTACAATTAAAATACCAAACAAAAGTGGTATTCTCAAAACAAACAAGACAGAGTTATTCTGCTCAGTCTAAACTCATCAAATTATACACATTAAATATGTGCAACTTTTTGTCTGTCCATTACACCCTCAGTAAAGCTGTTTTAAAAAAGAAAAAAGTATTTCTTTTTTTTTTTTTTAATTTGTTGGAAGCTAATTACTTTACAACATTTCAGTGGGTTTTGTCATACATTGATATGAATCAGCCATAGATTTACACGTATTCCCCATCCCGATCCCCCCTCCCACCTCCCTCTCCACCCGATTCCTCTGGGTCTTCCCAGTGCACCAGGCCCGAGCACTTGTCTCATGCATCCCACCTGGGCTGGTGATCTGTTTCACCATAGATAGTATACATGCTGTTCTTTTGAAATATCCCACCCTCACATTCTCCCACAGAGTTCAAAAGTCTGTTCTGTATTTCTGTGTCTCTTTTTCTGTTTTGCATATCCTCTATGACCCACCTCCCAGAATATTGGAAATAAAAGCAAAACTAAACAAATGGGACCTAATGAAACTTAAAAGCTTTTGCACTACAAAGGAAACTATAAGTAAGGTGAAAAGACAGCCCTCAGATTGGGAGAAAATAATAGCAAATGAAGAAACAGACAAAGGATTAATCTCAAAAATATACAAGCAACTCCTGCAGCTCAATTCCAGAAAAATAAATGACCCAATCAAAAAATGGGCCAAAGAACTACACAGACATTTCTCCAAAGAAGACATACAGATGGCTAACAAACACATGAAAGGATGCTCAACATCACTCATTATTGGAGAAGTGCAAATCAAGACCACAATGAGGTATCATTACACGCCAGTCAGAATGGCTGCTATCCAAAAGTCTACAAGCAATAAATGCTGGAGAGGGTGTGGAGAAAAGGGAACCCTCTTACACTGTTGGTGGGAATGCAAACTAGTATAGCCGCTATGGAAAACAGTGTGGAGATTTCTTAAAAAACTGGAAATAGAACTGCCATATGACCCAGCAATCCCACTTCTGGGCATACACACCGAGGAAACCAGATCTGAAAGAGACACGTGTACCCCAATGTTCATCGCAGCACTGTTTATAATGGCCAGGACATGGAAGCAACCTAGATGCCCATCAGCAGATGAATGGATAAGGAAGCTGTGGTACATATACACCATGGAATATTACTCCGCCGTTAAAAAGAATTCATCTGAACCAGTCCTAATGAGATGGATGAAACTGGAGCCCCTTATACAGAGTGAAGTAAGCCAGAAAGATAAAGAACATTACAGCATACTAACACATATATATGGAATTTAGAAAGATGGTAACGATAACCCTATAAGAAAAAAGTATTTCTTTGCTAAGAATTATCTTAAGTGCCTAGAGAAAAAAAGACTGAAAGGAAATACACCAAGATATTAACTGAGGTGGGCTTCTGTGGAGGAAGAAGATATAAGGATGGTTTAATTTTGGTTTCTTCTACTTTTCAATATTTTCCCAGTTTTCTTATTAAGCATGGTCTAGTTTTGTAATAGGAAAAATAAATACATAAACTCCTTATAAAAAGAATTGATCTGCAGGTAAAGTTACAGAGCAAAGTAAATTCAAGACACCCACTGAGGAAGAGTTTGTGCTTAGGCCCCAGGGCTGTTCTAACAGCCCAGGAGGTTCTGAACTGGCAAGGAAGACTGGTCTGGCTGGAGGGCTCCTGATCTACAATTCACTCAGCCAGAGAGGGTCTTTTTAGATAAGGTGGCTTGAGGGAAGGGCAACTTTGTACCCAGTTTGAGCCTACCTTCCCTTCAGGAAACATCCGCCCTTTTGCCCAAAAGGACCAGCCATCATAACCATAGTAATAATGCAAAGCAAGGCTTAGAATATACCCCATTTTACAAATCACTTTTATTTACACTATGTCACTATCCACCTGGCTGGGTGGGTATTATCATCTCTACTCTATAGATTAGCAAACTGAGGCCACAAACTGTGAAGTAACTTGCCCCTTGTTAGTGGCAGAGCCAGGAAGCCAACCCAGCTGAAACTACAAGTTTCCTTACTTCCCCATCGTTCCCTCCCCCTCAACCCCACACTGAGTGCCACTAAAATATTTTTAAACTGTGACTTTGGAGTAAACAACTTTCTTCTTGCTTCCAAAGTCCAAGCTGGACCAAGCCTCATACTGCTCTGCAACCCTTCCCTCACATCAACAACAGTAAGTACTTGTGTGCTTTTCAGCAAGTTACTCGACCTTTCTGGGTCTGTTTCCTTATCCCTGTAAAGTGGGGCGACTAATTCCCGCACTTCATGGGCTATTGTGAGTGCTTGATGAATTATCTTAGATGAAAGGACTTTGAAAAGAACCTAAAGTCTTGTGTGCAGGAGGGCCTGCCAGAAAAATGGGCCTGGAAAGACCAACCTCTGAGGAAAACCCAGGGCTCCCAGGAGACCCACAGGCCTTCACTATCTCTCATCAAGCAACAGAGAGGCCAGAGAGACCAAAAGAGAGCTTTAGACTATGTTCACAACTCAAGGTTTAGAAAATAACCCTTTAAAAAGTATATATACATATATATAGGATATGCCTTTATTTGCATAAAACACCTCTGGAAAGAGACACAAGAAACTGGAGCACCTCAGTTTTCTGCACCTCAGGCAGGAAAACCAGGTGGCAGGTGGCAGAGGAGTAAGGGAGGCTTGCACTATGTTCCTTTTTGTATCTTTTGATTTTTGAATCATATGAATGTACTACCTTGTCCTCCCCCCAAAGTAAATATGTGTGTGTGTGTGTGTGTGTGTGTGTGTGTGTGTGTGTGTGTGTGTGTGTGTATATTAAAAGCCAATGGGGAAAAAAGCCAATGGAAAAATCCCAAGCCAGTTTCCCTTCAGGGGGAGGGGGTGGATCTGCATCTGCTGCCTTCATTGTGAGCTGTCATAGAAAGAGGGGTATATTTCCAATTTTATATTTAAAAGAATCTTTCTAAGGCAGAAAAACTTCTTTATAAGAAAACCACTACAATACTGTAAAGTAATTAGCCTCCAACGAATAAAAATAAATGGAAAAAAATAAAAGAAAATCAAATATTGTGATTCAACAAAAAAGGAAGGAGGAGAAAGAAGAGGGGGACAGAGAGAGGGAAGAGAAAGAAGAAAAGCAACAGCCATCAAGGCTAATCAGATTTTGACATCTCTAAGCCCCTGCATGGAAAACTCCAGCAGCTCTTCCTCCCCAACCTTGGCCTAGGATGTGTCCCCAAACCTGCTCAGTGCTGGGCCCCAAACTGACCAGCAGCACATATGCACTTTGGCCTCAACCTGCCTGAGTTTGACTCCCCTCCCTGTTACTCACTAGCTGTGTGACTTTGGCCAAGAAATGCTCTCTGTAAGCCTTATTCCCCTCATCCATCAAATGGAGATACTCCCTGTACTACCTTACTGGCTGATTTTGAGGGATCAAAGAGATCATGGAAGAAAGCACATTTAGCCTACATATTAGATGTCAATTATCAGACACTGTTCCTGCCTTAAATGCAAAGGCAAAGAATCTTCTCGACAATCTCTGGCTTCAGGAATTAGGGGAAGAGAATGCAAATTAATGTGGTTGTGCATTGGTACATTGTTCTGGGGCAAAGAGACATAGCTATTACTAGATTCTCAATACTCAACAGGGTTTTGAAAGCTACCTACCAAAGGTTTTGAGAGCTGCAAATGTAAAGACAGACATGAATAGTGCCTTTGAAGATGGGAACCATCCAAGGCCCTCACTTTAGGGTCTCTGCACAGGCTAGTACTTTCACCTGCAATGCTCAGCTCTTGCCCAGACTGGCTCCTTTTAGCCATGCCATCTAAAGTAGCCACCTTGCTCTCTTTGTTCCAAAATACCATTTATTTTCATACCGTTTATTATTATCTTATTCTTTTTTATTCCTACACACACACACACACACACACACACACACACCCTCCGAGGGTGGGAACTTTGGCAGTTTTGTTGCTGTACCCCAGTGCTGGGCATAGTACCTGGCACCTGTAATTCTCCATACATACCTACGTGATGGTGAAACTACACAGTGAGACAAAGCAATGTTTCACATTCTGGGTATTACAGGACACAGAAATGGGACAGGCAATCTAGACTGGGGCAATCATGAAGGCTACAATATTTAAGCTGATCTTGGAGCAGGCATCAGGGGCAGACATTTCAGGCAAAGGCACATGAAATTTAGGGAAGTGACATGCGGTTCAGTGTTTCTGGAACACAGAATATTAGACTATTCAAGTAAATCAACTGTGAAAAGATGTTTTTCAGACAATAGGGGAAATTTGGACAGAGACTAGGTGATGTTAAAAAATTATTGATAATTTTGTTAAGTATGATAACAGCATGGTAGTTATATATTTATCTAAGTCCTCAACTGTTAAAGATACAAAGTGAAGTATTTACAGGTGAAATAATATATCTGGGGTTTCTTTAAAATTACTCCAGAAGGGGCAAGTGTATGGGTGTGTGGCAGCAGGAAGTAGGTCGAGATAAATGAAACAAAATTTGAAAAATGTTGATCATTGTTGAAGCTTCATGTTTGATGGACACATGGAGGTTGGATGTACTATTCTCTCTACTTTTATGTGCTTTTAAATTTCCATAAGAAAAAACTGAGATATATATTAGTGAGTGACAAGAAGGAAAATAGCAGGGGCCAGTCACAAAGGGCCTCTGTGCCAGGTAGAGGAGGCGAGACTTGATCCTGCAGGTAAGAAGCCATCAGAGACTTTTAAGCCAAAGAGTGGCTTGATCAGATTTGCATTTTAAAAAGATCGCTGTAGCCACTGGTATAACTGAAGTGAGCCTGCTGAGGCTCAGCTCCAAAGTGGCTGAGAAGCCTCTGTTTACCTCTGATGGAAGGAGCCCTAATGCTTTCCTCCCTCAACTGGCCTACAGTGCCTTTCTTACTTGGTGAGAGAGAGAGTAATGGAAAGACCTTTTTTTTTTTTATTTTTTTGCAATAGATGCCTCAAGGAAAACATTCAAACAATAAGAAAATGGTTCCTCCATAACACCATACCTCAGCAAACACCACTATTAGCAGTTTGGTGTTTATGTCTCCAGACTTTTTTCATTTTTTCCGTAAATATATATTGACTACCTGCTATGTACCATGCAGAGTGACAGGCACTGGGGTTATATCTGTGGACAAAGCAGACAATAATCCCTGACCCTAGGGAGCTGGCATTATGCATATATGACCACTTGACATTTTTTTTTAACAAATGAAATCATCCTGTCTGGTAACCTGATTTTTCTCACTTCGTTATATGCCATGGACAGTTTTCCATATCAATCCACAAAGAACTACCATATTATCTTTTACTATGACATATTTCAGACATACCAAAAAATCAGGCATACCTGATCTCTTAAAGTGGTCACATTATATGGATGCTCCAAAATTTGTTTAACCTGTCCCTTAATGCTGAACATTCAGAATATTCTCATTTTTCCTTACAAATAAAAACACTGAATTAGTCATTGCTGCTGCTGCTGCTGCTGCTGCTAAGTCACTTCAGTCATGTCCGACTCTGTGTGACCCCATAGACGGCAGCCCACCAGGCTCCACCGCCCCTGGGATTCTCCAGGCAAGAACACTGGAGTGGGTTGCCATTTCCTTCTCCAATGCATGAAAGTGAAAAGGGAAAGTGAAGTCGCTCAGTCGTGTCCGACTCTTCCCGACCCCATGGACTGCAGCCTATCAGGCTCCTCCATCCATGGATTTTCCAGGCAAGAGTACTGGAGTGGGTTGTCATTGCCTTCTCCAGAATTAGTCATTAGGGAAATGCAAATCAAAACCACAACGAGTTGCCAGTTTATTCCTATTTGAATGGCTATAATAAAAATAAAACAGAAAATAACAAGAGGATATGAAGATGTGGAGAAATTGGAATCTTCATGTATTGCTATAGGGATATAAAACGGTGCAGCCACTATGGAAAACAGTTTGGCAGTCCTCAATAAGTTAAACATAGAATTACCATTTGATCCACCAATTCTAGTCCTAGGTATATGCCCCAAAAGAATTGAAAACAGATATTCAAATACTTGCACATGAGTATTCATAGCAGGACTCTTCATTATAGTCAAAAGGTAGAAATGACTCAAATGTTACCAATAGATGAATGAATGAACAAATTGTGGCATATGCATACAGTGAAATATTATTCTGCCATAAAAAAGGAATGAAGTATGGATACATGTTACAGTACTCAAAAAATCATGCTAAGTGAAAGAAGCCAGACACCAAAAGTCACACAGTATATGATTCCATTTATATGAAACATCGAGAATAAGCAAAAGCATAAGGACAGAAAGCAGATTGGTTGTTGTCTGGACAGAGGGGGAAATGAGGAGTAACTGTTTAATGGACACGGATTTTATTTTGAGATAATAAAAGTATTTTGAATCTAGGCAGAGGTGGTGGTTGTGCAACACCAAATGCCACCAAATTATTGGCTTTAAAATGACTAATTTTATGTTATGTGAATTTTGCCTCAAAGAAAAGTTTTTGCAATGAAGATGCTCTCTTACACTCTTGCACATTTGTTGTATTATTTTCTTATGATACCTTTGTTAAAATGGAACTGCTGGATCAAAGTGTGTGGACATTAAAAACAAACAAAACAGGTGATGGATTTTGATCACCAGAAGTGTTTGTTGTTTCAATTTTGGTTGCTCTGATTTTATTAGTGGAGTTGGACATGTTTTTATATGCTTAGCAGTAAGTTATTGTTTAACTATCTGTTTCTTCCATTACACTCAAGACCTTTCCCACCTGTATTCATGTCACCACTCCTGAACTCCTGACCAGCACATAGTAGGACGCAGGTGAATGTGGTGAGGAGCTGAAGGGAAAGCAGTGACTGTCAGCTCCTCCTGGTGCCCCCAGGTGCCCAGGCTAACTCTCAACATCCAGTGCAGTTCCAACACATCTTCCCCCAGAAAGTCACCTAAATTTAAATATTTGTACATGAGTATTCATAGCAGAACTCTTCATAATAGTCAAAAGGTGGAAATGACTCAAATGTCTATCAACTGGAATCCACACTGTGAGTGGCAAGGAGGGCATGGGTTTGTATTAGTTGGAAATGGAGATAAAGACAAAATAAGGGTAAGAATGAAAATTAAACTGAGAGGTGGAAATAATGTTTATGTGTGTCTGTGAATGTAGACAAATGGAAGAGAAACCACCAAAATCACAGCTGTATACTGGGGGCAGGGGTGGGGAGAAGGGGACAGGGACAACTATCATTTGTCAAGGTCTTCTCCAGTATTCCCTGGCTTGCTTCTCTGCCAGGCTGGTGGCTACTGCCCAGAAGCTTTTTGGCTGACTGGACCTCCTCCTCTGAAGGTGCCTGTCAGCTCCATGGCATGGTTCTGGGGTTACCAGCATAGAAGGCAGGAGAGAGGGGCAACTGCCATCCTTCTAGCCCTACCCGCTCTGCCCATGAATTACTACGCTCTCCCCTACGTAGCAGCCTCCATCTGACTTTCATTCATATCTTTTTCTCCTTTGAGGAATATTCTGCAGAATCTGTTTCATATTCCACTCCTGAGCCTATTTGGCTAATCTCTGCCCCATGTCACTTCTGATTCTCCTGCAACTTCTCTCTCCCACACCCAGAAGCTAGACTCCTTGGCTCAGCCATTCCTTCATTCAACAGATATTTGAACATCTGCTGTGTGCCAAGTAGTATACTAATCATCAGAGATTCAAAAGTGAACAAAACACAGAAATCTCTACCCTGATAGAGCATGCATTCTAGCTGGACAGACAGATAAATATGGTAAGTGGTGATCAGTGCTATGGAGAAAAAACAAGGCAAGAGTTAAGAGTGACAGGGTTGCTGTTTCAGATAGGGTGCCCAGAGAAGGCCCATATGAAGAGGTGACATTGAGCCAAGACCTGAATGCAGTGAGGTGACAAGCCATGTGGCTCTCTTGGAAAGTATTCCAGTCAGAGGGAACAGCAAAATGCAAAGCGCCTGAGACAGAAACCACCTTGTCACCTGTGAAAACATCAAGGCCAGTGTGCCTAAAGTGAAGGGAATGGGGGAGGGGGGTGGGAAGGAGGGGAAAATGTGGAGAAGTAGAAGGGCCAAGGTCCTACAGGTACTATTAGGATTTCAATCTTTGCCCTGTGGAAGATGGAAAGCTGTTGGAGCCTCCTGAGCAGAGAAGGACAGGATCCCTCTGGCTGCTTTGTAGAGAACAGAATGGAGGAGCAAAGAGACCAGTCAGGAAACTGCAGCACTGATCTAGGTAAGAGATGACAGTGGCTATATATGTATAACTGAACCACTTTGCTGTACACTTGAAATTAACACAGCACTGTAAATTTACTATACTTCAATTTAAAAAAAAATTTTTTTTTAAGAGAGTGAGAGATGACAGTGACTTGGACCAGAGTTGTGGCTGTGGAAGTGGTCAGAAGTGATTTGACTACTGGATATATTTTAGAGAGAGCTGACAGAATCTGCTGATCAACTGGACATACAGTGGGAAAGACGAGGTTTGGACCTGAGAAACGTAGTGACTAGAGGCGCCATTTACTGAGCTTGGGAAGCTGGCAGAGAGTGGGGTGGGTGGAATGGGAAACGGGATCAAGTGCCTTATCGGCCTGAATTCAAGAGAAAGAGCTGAGATCTCTCCTGTACGCTTACGGTTCAGCTCAACTGCCTGCTGGTGGGGTTGGAGGGTGGATGGAGAAGGTTGGGGGCAATGCACATACTTTACTGAGTAACAAACTGTACCAGGCTCCACGTATCATCTGCCCACGTCACCCTCAGTGCACATCAAGGCTGAATTTCTTAACATGGCATTGAAGTCCAACTCCTGTGACCTTACTAGCCCCATCCTGTGCTGGTCTCCTAGTTCCCATTAATGCCTTTGCATATGCTGTCCCCAACACCTGGTGAATGCTGGCCTTCGCCTCAGATGTCACCTCTTCCTATCTCCCGCTTGGTTTGATCAGTCTGCTTTTCTATCCCCCCAACTGTATTGGGAACTCCTTCAGGGTCAAATTGGCACCATGGTCCCCTCTGAGGCCTTGATGACCAAAACAGGGATGAGCAGGGGCTCAGTTCATGTCTGTGGCCTGAAGGAACCACTGCATAGGAACAGCAACCAGCCCCTAGCCCACCCCGATGGGTCAGGAGGCCTGACTTCCCACACAGGCATATGTGACAATGAGGAAAACAGGGCCAAGGAGGTGAAGTCAAGCTTGGAACTGGACTTGGATTGGAAGGCTGACTCCATCCCCCAAGCAGCAGGGAACAGGGGTCAGAGAAGAGTAATTACTCACATGTGTATAGCACTTGAGAGTTTATAGCCACAGACATTATCTCATTCGACCCTGGCACAGCCTCATAAGGTAGGTATTCTTACTTCTCCCACTTTACATGGAAGGAAACTGAGGCCCAACAAGCTAAAGTCACTTGTCCAATGTCACGCAGCTAGGAAGTGACAGCCTCAGGTCTTGAACAAAGGTCAGTCCGATGGCAAAGACCTGGACTCTGGACATCAGACTCAGTCAGGCCTCAGGCTGACTGAAAAGGTGACCAGTCAGGTCTGGGTGGGCATTTCCACTTCCCCATGTTTCCGTCCCATGTTTCAAGCTGGTGGCAGCATGAATTGGCATTTACCCATCCCCTCAGAGCAGGCAGGTCTGAGCAGTTTGAAGCAAATGCAAAGGGGCTGTGGGAAGCTTCCTCATCCCAAGGAAGGCTTTGGGGGTAAGCCCCACCAGGCTGGCTGAGAGTTTGCCCTAGCCCAGCCCCCCTGGAGAAGTCTTCTGCGGGGGACGTGCCTTCTTTCCGGTTGGGCACAGAGCCCGGACAGTTCTTGGCTGGCAGCAGCTGGGCCCTTGCACCTGTTGGTCTGGCTCCCCTGCTTCACAAACACACGCCCCCGCCAAGCTCACCGCTGCTTCCAGATGGCTGGTCACTTAGGCCTTCACCCCACTTTGGGCCTTTCTCTTTCTCATTTGATTTCTTTTCCTTGCCTTGTTTTCTTCCCCGGCACTCACCCTCTTGCTCTTTTGCTCCCTCCTTCTCTCTCCATTGAGTACATTTCTTTATGCTCAGTCTGTCTCTTCTCTTCTGACTCTAACAAGATAGCAAAGCAGTGCTAGTTTCCTCCTCTGTAGCAGTGTGAGGTTCAGATGAGGCCATCTCTCCAGGCCACACCAGATCTTGAGTTTTGAGGAAAGGCAAAAACCTAGGCATGAGGGGGTAGCTAGAGAGCAAGGAAGGGAGATGGGAGCAGGCAGAACTGGATTCCAACTCTGGCATGCTCATTTGCTAGCTGTGTGACCTTGGTAAGGTTGCCTCCCCTCTCTGAGCCTCCTTCTGTAAAATGGGATTGATAATAATAGCCACAACCTCACACTGGGGGAGGGGTATCAACTGATCTTGCTCATAGGTGGGAGAGGCCTTTAGGACCTAAAAGGGGCAGGTCCCAGCAGGTATGACTTAGAAGGCAGTGAGGCCCTTTGGTTACCAGCGAGGCTCTGGGGTCTGGTTTGAATCCTCAGTGCAAAACAAACAAGATGTAAGATGTCAGCAAGCTGCCTAACATCTGTGCCTACATTTTCCTATCAGCAAAATAGAGATGACTACAAGAGTAATCACCTAGCACCTCAGTTTGTTGTGGGGATTCTAGGAGAGAATAAATACGGAATGCTAAGAACAGTACTCTTGCCTGGAAAATCCCGTGGACGGAGGAGCCTGGTAGGCTGCAGTCCATGGGGTCGCGAAGAGTTGGACACGACTGAGTGACTTCACTTTCACTTTTCACTTTCATGCATTGGAGAAGGAAATGGCAGCCCACTCCAGTGTTCTTGCCTGGAGAATCCCAGGGATGGTGGAGCCTGGTGGGCTGCCATCTATGGAGTCGCAGAGTCGGACATGACTGAAGCGACTTAGCAGCAGCAGCAAGAACAGTGAGGTTGTGTCACCTAATAAGTGTCCAGGAAACGTTACCATTAATGTTTTTCATCAGAGCTAGGAGGGATAAAATTCCCCTGAAGTGGTATTCTTAGGGGTGCTGGGCCACTGCAGGAACCTCAGCCATATGCTCATCCAAAGTCATTTCTTTGCAGGGCCTCCAAGCATGCTTATGCAGGTCTATCCACACAAGGACCCTGAAAATTCACCTTGTGTTCCTCCTGCAAAGCCAAGTGCCCTGGGATGAGGGTTATGTAAAAGCTAGAGGGAGCAGCACCTGTTTCTAATAGGCCCTCCCAGAGGAAGTGCCTTTTTGTGATTGGCACAAGGAGACTGGGTATGAGGGGCACCATCTTGGTATGGAGGCAGCAGAGGGATCTTGGGTCACTGGGCCTGTTGTCTTCTTTTCATGGCTGGCAGCAGAGTCTGCTCCCTGACTCCCTGAGCTACCTTACATCCTCCATCTATCTCCAGCTCTGATTTCTGATCCCCAGAAGGCTAAGCGTCTTTGGCTATGGGGATCCAGGGAAATCTCCAATCCCTGAGGCTGTACATGTGAAATGCACCCTAACCCCATTCACACCGTCATGATTGTCTGAGCCAAGCCCAGAGGCAATCAGGGCTACTGATCCAAGATGGGAGGACTTCTCCATGCCAGCGGGGCTCTGATTAGAGGAAAACTGGGGTCCATGATGGACAAGGAGTGGAAGTTTGAGGTCTCAGGTGTGATCAGATATTGGGAGGCTGAGAGGGCAGGACCCCATAGCCCAAGAGAGGTGAGGGCAGGGAAGTGCTCCTAGCATAGACTGAGGGCCAAGGGGCTGCCATATCACCTCAGGGCTCAGGTAAAGGGAGCAGTTTCAGTCTGATGCTGCCGGAAGCAAGGCCACTAAAATGGCCTCATCTTTTGAGGGATGAAGTCAGCTGAGAGACACCACATTGACCTAAAAATGGCGGGTGGCAGAAAAGAGAGAACATACAAGACCCCAAAGACTTGTATCCTAGAAGCTGAAGTTAAACAAGGGAAGACCTGGCAAAATGTATTTAGCAAAGTAAGATGAGACCCCTGTCACTCCATGGCCTGGGAAAACTTATGAACTGAGATCCCCTCATACCACCCTTTAGGGATTTGAAGCATGTGGCCACAATTGTGCTGGGCTAGAGGGGCAGCGACAGGCAGAGGAACCGAGCACTGCAGTGAAGCACCGGCTCCTGTGCCTGAGGAGAAAGCCCCTCTCTATGCTGGTGGAGACGGGAAGAGGAAAGTTCCCCACAGTTTGGCCAAAAGTCATCCTGCCGATTGCTCTTTATGACACAACCTCACACTTTCTTTCCAGTCCTATATTCCTGGCTGTGTGCAAGCTATTTCCACTTGGATGTTCTGCCAACAGCTTAAACTAAACATGTTTAAAGCAGAGTTTCTCTTCCTCCGCAAAAAGCCTCACACCTTCCCAAGGCCTCCAACTCCACTGCTGTTACCCTAACGGCCCAGGGCTTGGCCGGCTCAGCTGTTTCTTTGTTCCTGACACGAGCATCTTTCTCCCTCCCGTTGAATCTTGTGCTTTTCCCTAGGTAATATTTTTGAGAGTCCTCTTTGCCATCCTCGGGCTGCAGCCGTCTCTCACCTGGAACCTCATCCCTGGAAACTCCTGCCACAACCCCTAACTGGACTCCCTACCAACGGTCTCTTCCTTAACCTGGGCCATGATTAGTTTCTAGCGACATACACACTGACCACTGACTGCAATGGGTGAGGCTGAGCATCTCTTCTAGCAGCAAGAAGAGCATAGACACTGATAACAGAGGAGCAGGGAGCCTAGTAGGAGAGTTTGACTTGAGGAGTGAGTCCCACCAGGCTGTGCATCCCTGCTCTGCCACTTACTAGCTTTGCAATCTGGGCCTATTATTTCACCTCTGTGGGCTTCAATGCCCTTCTCTCTAATATGGGGATGATAGTGCTGCCTTCCTAGAGAGTTAAATCCCAGGAGGAAGTAGAGCAAAGGGGCATGTATTGGAATGACATCTCCAAAGCCTGGAGTGGGCACAGCCATGAAGGATGTGAGGCTGGGTGGCCGAAGCTGTTTGTATATATTTCTTGTGCTGTGCTTTCTTGCTTAGTCTTGGCTTCTCTATCCACGGGGATTCTCCAGGCAAGAATACTGGAGTGGGTTGTCATGCCCTCCTCTAGGGGATATTCCCTACCCAGAAATCAAACCAGGGTCTTCTACATTGCAGACAGATTCTTTACCATCTGAGCTACCAGGGAAGCCCATATATATTTGCGTTTTTCCCATTTATTTCCCATAAATAACAGGAAATCAAGTAGAGAATCAATTTAACTGGCCTCATTTGTTGGCCCTTTCCAAAGCTCCCCCATCCACTTGTGTAAACAGGAAACCAAGGCTACAGTCTTCGCGAAGCTGATAGGCGAGTGCCCAAAGATGCCCTGTTATCTCTCTGCTCTGTTCTCAGTGTTCTGTTTCTCAAGGCCTTTTCCCCAGAACTAATCTTGTTCCCTTATTCTGCTCTTCTTATTCATCCTCTCTTTTTTTAAATCCTCCCCCGACCTTTTTTTTTTTTTTTTTAACACAGGAGCAGAAGTGAGTGCCAGTCCAAGCCCACTGGCCTGGGGCAGAGGAATGCGGCCGCTCCCTCAGCACAGGGCAGCCAGGCCCAGGCGCTCACTCAGGCTGGCAGCAGCAGGCAAGGCGCTAGGGAGGCTCCGGCACCTTGCTCCGAGGGGCTGGAAAGCACTACAGACATTAGCTCATCACTCCCTGGCAGAGGCCAACCAGTCTGCTATTCTCACTAGCATCTTCCAGATGGGGAAATGGAGGCACAATCATACTCTACGTGGTTGTAGACTCACAGGAGCCCAAAGGGGGCTTCTGGGCAGGGTCTCCAGATGAAGTAAGGGAAGAAGGGCCACCCCAACTTTCCCCAATTGGACTTGCAGTTCTTGAGATCTTTCAGTAGAAGGAAGAATATAAGGAAGAACTGTGGTCCAGATTGCAGTATCTGGAGGGGGCAACAGGAAAGAATGGGAAGAGGTGGCTAGTAGTCACCATCTCTTGAGCCCTCCACACATAAATGGATCCCCAGACAGCTGCAGCTTCACTCACTAGCCCATTAGGAATAACAGCACTCTTAATGCTTGTACTATGTTTGCTCCACCCATTACCTCTGGAGTAAGAGGCAGTCAGGATAAAGTCTGCATGACCAGACATCAAAGGGTTGACTATGATGCCAGTAGGTTATGCTGTTTTCCTCCTGGTGCTTTTCTGTTATGTCCAAATTCTGTATAGGGAACAATTATGACATTTATCACCAGATGAAATGTTAATTATTTTTAATTATTAAAAAGAAGCAGGACTTCCCTGGTGGTCCAGTGGTTAAAAATCCACCTCCCAATGCAGGGGACAGAGGTTCAAACCCTGGTCCAGGAAGATTCCACGTGCCACAGAGCAACTAAGCCGGTGCACCACACTGAACCCACACTCTGCAACTACTGAAACCCACACCCTAGTGCCCATGCTCCACAGCAAGAGTAGCCACCACGATGAGAGGCCCTCACACCACAACTAGAGAGTAGCCCCTGCTCTCCACAACTAGAGAAAGCCCACGAGGAGCAACAAAGATCCAGTGCAGCCAAAAAAAAAAAAAAGCAGCAGCAGCAACTGAGATGTGGTGGGGAGCCCTGGGCTTGGAGTGAGGAGCCCCAAGTCAAGATCACTCCCTCACTTCCAAGTTGTGTGACATGTAGGGCAAGTGACTTCAACTCTTTAAATCTTAGTTTTCTACAAAATGGAGATAACCATAAGGTTGTCATAAGATTTAAAAAATAATGGATATGAGAATGTTTTTTAAACAGTATTTGCGGAACTTTTCAAATATAATCACAAGTAAACATTATAATGAAGGCCCATGTACCCTCTTCAACAATTATCTTATTTTTTCTATATCCTCACCCACTTTTCTCCCATCCCCACTGGAATATTTTAAAGCAAATCTCAGACATGCTCTTTCTTCCCACAAACACTTCAGTATTGAATTCTTTTTTTTACAGTTTTAACAATTAAAACATAATACATGAGAGATGTAAAAAAATTGAAACATCATGAAATCGTGTATAAAAGAGAAAACAGTGTGCCTGAAACCAACACACTGTAAATTAACTATACTTCAGTATAGTATAGTTTTCAAAGAAAGAGAAAACATAAATCACCCATAATCCCATCACCCAGAGACAACCACATTTTGGAGTATTTTATTATTACTTAATGCACCTGCACATATATATATATACATATACATTTTTAACAAAAATCAGATCCTATGCCATTTGTACATATTTATTTTATTTTAATTATAAAAGCAATAAAATCACATAACAGAAAACTCAAGAAAAAGGAGAAATTACCCATAATCCTTTACCACTTAATATAAAAACTTAATATTTTAATATATTTCCTTCCCATTTTTTTCAATTTACAGCCATACTTTTAACACCAGTGAGATTGTACTGATTATGCACTTTTAAAATTATGAAGATTTTCAAGTTATGGGAGAAAATAATATAATCTTATGGCAGAAAAAAATTTTAAAAATATCATGCATAATCCCACCATTCAATTATAATCACTGCTAACAATTTGGTATTTTGTTTTTGTTTCTAGTTTTTTCTCCCTTTAGATACTTTTTGGGGGGCCTTGCCCTGCAGTGCATGGGATTTTAGTCCCCAGACAGGGATCAAACCCATGTCCCCTGCATTGGAAGCACAGAATCTTAACCACTGGACCTCCAGGGAAGTCCTCATTTTGGTATATTTTCTTCTAATATTTTTTCTATGCACAAATAATTTTAACAATAGTAGAAGCACACTGTTTATGCAGTCCATTAACTATAAACTTATATTTAATTATAAGAATAATATAAACATATTGCAGAACAGAGAAAAGAGGGGGGGAAATAGCTCAGAATCCTACCACCCCACTGACACTGTTGGTTGTTTTCCTGACCATTGCTTCATTGCCCATATTTATACATGGTTGGAAACATAGTGAGTATTTAATTTTCTGCTCTTCATGCCCTTTGCAACTTGGCATCATATTTATGCAACTTTGTACCCAGTGTTTTTTTATTTAATATTTTTGTGAACATTTTCCCATGAATAAAAGTTTTTGAAATCAGGATTTTTTTTTAGTGTTAAGGTACTGAAGGATGCTTTCTCACCATGGACATTTAAATTGCTTTCCATTTTTCATTATCACAAACAATTCTGCTCAAAACATTCTTGAACACAGACTTTTGCTTTCTGGGGAGTCCCCTGGTTGCCTAGTGGTTAGGAGTCCAGCCTTTCACTGCTGTGGCCCGGGTTCCATCCTTGGTCGGGGAACTGAGATCCTGCAAGCTACATGGTAACATGTGCTTTTTAACTTTTCTACACACTTATTGAATATATGTTTCTAGAGACCACTCTATGCATACCGACTGTCCTATAAAAAGTCATCATCTTTTATTGGTCCTCAATTTACTCCTGTCATAAGGCTCAGATAGCCCTTGGTTCTGGAAAATGGGATTCTGAAGACAAATCTGCATTTTCCTCTTCTTCCCTGCCTGTGTTTATAGACCTCCTTCATCCCCTCACAGCCTGGTTTTTAAATTAATCAGTCATCAAGTATTATTGGACCTGAAGTATGTAAACTGAGGCAGGACTAGGAGACCTGAAGTATGTAAGATGTGGCAGGACAAGGAGGCAAAAGGAAAAGAATCAGAAGGTACAGCATTTGTGGACAACTTACTACATAGCAGGCATCAACTTAAGCTTTTCCGTTGATCCTTGCAACAGCCCTCATACTGCTGCTGCTGCTAAGTCACTTCAGTAGTGTCCGACTGTGCGACCCCATAGACAGCAGCCCACCAGGCTCCCCTGTCCCTGGGATTCTCCAGGCAAGAACACTGGAGTGGGTTGCCATTTCCTTTTCCAATGCATGAAAGTGAGAAGTGAAAATGAAGTTGCTCAGTCGTGTCCGACTCTTAGCGAGCCCATGGACTGCAGCCTACCAGGCTCCTTCGTCCATGGGATTTTCCAGGCAAGAGTACTGGAGTGGGGTGCCACTGCCTTCTCTGAGCCGTCATAGTTGCTACCATTATAATCCCCATTTAACAGATGAGGAAAACTGAGGCCTGAAGAATGAAGCTTGTAAAGTAATTAGCCTCCAACTAATAAAAATAAATGGAAAAAATTAAAAAAAAAAAAAAAGAATGAAGCTATTGGTCTTCATTACAGAGTTAGTAAATAGCAGAGCAGGGATTTAAACCCAGGTGGACTGGCCCCTGAACCTGTACTCTTGACCACATTTTAGATGTCCCTTTACCTTGCCAAACAGCAAGGTGCAAGGGTGAAGGTGAGGATTCTGCAGTTAGCTTAACCTGGATTCAAATGCCTGGCCTCCTGGCTGTGTGAACTTGGGCAAATCTCTGAGACTCCTTCTCACCTTTGGTAAACCCTACCTCACAGGGCGTGGGTTGGATGGGAACAGGCCAGGTCCAATGCTGGCGCACAGAAAGTTCTTGCTGGGTGATTATCCCTGTCCTCTCCTCCGCATGCGAGCTCGCAGTCTAGTTGCCAAGTTGAAGATAAGAGTTCAGCGGAGAGCTCTGAGCTCGGCTGGAGACGACTGGGAAGTCAGTGATCCAGGGCATATTTGCAGAGAAATGCAAATGTCTCCTTTGCTCTCTCCCGGCCTCTGCAACTAACCTCCCCTTCCAGCTACCCCCAAAGGAAAGGGGTGGCTTTTGTGCTCCAAAGCTGAGTGCTCGAAACCCTTCTCTATCCTGCTCCCCAGGAGGTAGACAGCGGAGATGACAGGAAGTCACCAGTGGGGAGACCCTTTCTGGCTTGTAGGCATAGAGAAACGTGGCGGAGGGCGCTCCTTTTTCTGCCCTTCAATGGTCCGGATGGGGGAGGGGGCTGGCTGTTGAGCAACTGCTCCGGAGACACTCCAGAAGCCGAGATGAACATATGCCTCTTTCTAACAATTGACCTGGGAGCCATCCAATAGATGGAGGGCGGATCCAGAACCTCCCGGATCCGGAGCCTGCCGCGAAGACGCTGCCGCGGTTTCCAGACTCGCTCCCGAGCAGGAGCTGAGGTGAAGGGTAGGTCAGAGGTCCAAATTAGCAAAACACAATTCGAAAGCCCGGGGTCGCTTACGTCAGGCAAATACCAAGATAGCTTGAGGGTGTATTTCACAAGCAAACTTCATAGGGTTTTAGGGTCCCGACAGATGCCGCCTTTTATCAGAAGGAAGCTGGGCGCGACCGAAGATCTTTGTGCAACGCGAGAAAGTGAGAAGATGGTGTGTGGGATGCGGTTGTTACTGGGGTTTGAGTTGACTCAGGGTAAGGGGAAGGGAGACAGGCAAGGTAGCTTTGGGGGCTGGAGAATGAGTTTACCTGGCGTCCAGAGCACTCGCCCCAGCTTCCTCCAGGCGCCAAAGAAGGGCCTTGATCTGTCCCTCTGTTTGCTCCCCATCTTTACGTCAGTAAGCCGGTCAGTCCATCAACAAACAGAACTTTGTTCAAAGAGCAAATGCAGGGCACTTTGGGGTACTGAAGAAAAAAAGAATAAGAAAGAAAAGGAAAGGAAAAGACCTTTAGGTCTTCAAATCCAATTAAGAAGACAGAACACATACATAGTGAAAACGACTTCATGACATTCCCTCCCCCCTTTTTTCTTAACATCAGGACTTTTAAAAAGGAGCATGTTTTATAAACACTGTAAATGGAGTAGTTGTTGCTGAAAGGGGCCAAAAAAGCTGGGGGGGGGGGGTAGTTCGGTTAGAAGGGTAACAATCCTGGTAGCCTTCCTGTAAGAGGCAAGAGAAGCACGAACTAAAATGAAGGAGAAGACTGGAACCTCTTAAATGAAAAGATTTGTAAGATAACATCCCAACCCAAGAAAAATGTGCTCCTAATAGAAAATGTTATTCTTTTTACTTGGGAATGATTATATAATGATCATAAAGTAACCTGGCATACTGGGAAGGCAAGAGGAATCCCTGCGAGCCCCCAGGCAAGCTCTTCCTACTTTGTGATCTGTTCTGGGCCTTTTGGCTGTGCCTTGTGAGCTGTACCTGGCCCCACAATCCTTGACCCATCGCCACGAAGCAACCTGCCAGCCTCCTTCAGCCTACAGGAGAGAATCCCTTGAAACTGATCCCAGCTCAGATCTTCGAGGAAAATAAATCACTGCTGCCGGCGAGCTTCCATGAAGCTCTGTCTGGAATCTGGCGACTTTAAGGGGAAAGGGACCCCTCAGCCTCAGCCCTTCAACCAGGGAGATGGTGCAGCCCAAAGCAGGCAGACAGGCTCCTAGAAAGCCCTGCACAAAACCCAAATTGTGCCCCTTGGGCCCCGTCCCGTGTGTGTCCCCTTCCCCCGGGTCATTTCCTGAGCCCATAACTCTCCTTTCAAACCCCCTGAAGCCCGCTCTGACCACCCTCTAGATATAGGTCAGAAAACAGATACTAACAGCTCTCTCTCGCCTCAGCGAAATTACTAAGTGGAATTTATTGGGCAAGTCCATGCAGGGCGGTGGGGAGAGATTGTGCCCGGGGCCCGGGCCCCTTCCTGCTTTAGAAACGCAGGCGTCGGCCGGGGTCTCGGGGCTCGGGGCGACCACGCCTGGGCCCCCCAGCTGCACCCCGGGAGCCGTGACCGGTCCCCGGCGCCGGCGGACCCACGGGGCCGCTCGGACTCCGTTCCCCAGCCGGCCCTTCGCTTTCACACGATCCGCTGTGACTGCACCAGCTCGAGCGCCTTTAAAGGGCCACACACGCCAGCCGCCGCTATAAAATGGTCCCAGCGGCATAGCTGCAGAAGGGGCACCGCTGAGCTGCCGAGAGGAGGCTCGCTCCGCCCGGCTGCCCGCCCACAGACAGCCGGCGAGGGATAGTTTCTGGCGAGGGGGATAAAAGGGCTGAAGAAGGCGCAGCACCCGCTCTGGCCCTTGGGTGAGTATCCAGTTCAGATTTTGCCACCAACTCGCCCACGAGCCAGGACATGTGCTAATAATGCCCTGAGCCGGTTATAAAGACGTGGAAATTGGGGGGAGAGAGAAAAAGGGGGGGAAAGGGTCTGTCCTTCCTGGGATTCCTAGCCGAGGCCAGCCTGCTGCCGCGTGCGTGTGCGTCAGGGCTCTCCGGGCAGCAATGGGGGCTTGAGAGCCGGTTCCCTCGCGCCGGGAAGGGAGCGCGGTGGCCGCCACCGCCCCGGAGTCAGGCGCCGAAGCTGCGGGCGGGCAGGCGGGCGGGCACGGGCGCTGGCTGGGGCTGCTTGGCGCGGCACGGTGCGGTGCGGCGGCGGCGCGGCGCGGCGCGGCGGTGCGGGCTTTTCCCAGGCGCCCCGGGGTCGGGTGGCACTGAGCGCGACCGGCTCGCGGCGGCGGTGGCGGCGTGCGTGCTAGGGGCCGGGGGCTCCGCCGCTGCGCCCGCGGCTCACCGGGCTCCGCGCTTCCCTCTCTCCAGGGCAGGCGGCTTCGCGGAGGTAAGCCGGGCCGCCCGGCAGGGCGCTGGGCTGGGCGGCGGGGCCGGGGACTCCAGCTGAGGGGGCGCGGGGAGCGAGCGGGGGCCGGGCTGGCAGTGGGGCTCTGGGGGACTTATTTTCTGTTTGGAAGCTGCTCTGCTGGGAGCGGAGGGGCCGCCACCCGCCCGCCCTCCAGCCAGCCTGCCGGTTCGCTCACCAGCGCGCCCGTCTGCCGGCCAGCGGGGCCGAGAGCCCGCTTCTCCCCGGGAGACAGCAGCACCTTTTCTCCCCGCGCCCGCGCTTTCTCCAGCTTGGCTTCCACCGACTTTGCTAATCGCCCGGACCGCATCTGGACGCTCCGGCTCTAGGGCTGCACAAAGCTCAGGTTTCCTTCAGGGGCTGAAGGCGAGAGGGGCTTTTCGGGCCGAGTTCAGCGGAATTGGGGGATGGAAGTTAGCAAATTCGGGCAACTTGCCTTTTCTGCCCAGTCGACCTATGCTCTCCCCCACACTCACGCCCCCACACGCACACGCCCCCACACGCACACGCCCCCACACGCACACGCCCCCACACGCACACACCCCTCTGCCTATAAATGCCAGTGGCTGGGCTGGGCCGCTCACGGAGTCCCAGCCTCAGCGAGCTCAGGACTTGGAGGAAGACAGATCTGGCTGCGAATCCCTGCTCGCCACTTTCTAGCGCTGTGACCTTGGGCAAGTTACCGAACCTCTCTCACTCTTCTCGTAGCTGAGTGATAGCACTGACCACAGGCGACTTGGCTCGGGGGTAGGCTCAGCCCGCGGCCGCTTCGGGTGCTCAGCCGGCGCTCATGTGTTGGGGAGGCGCGGGAGCGGCGGCAGCCCGCACCGCCGGAGTGCATCCCCGCGCGCGGCAGCACTGCGGGGCCCCAAACTCGCCACCGAGGCCGAGACCCCGCCAGTCCATCCCGTCTCCACTATCCGTTCCTGATACGGCACTCGGGGGAACTGACGCTCGGGGCCCTGGGGGCCCGGGTGCTCGCGCCCCACAGTGCAGGGATGCTCCCGGCCGCCCTCAGCTCCCGCGGCTCCACCTGGGATGTGGCGAGGAGGGCGGCCAAGCTGTCCGCAAACAACGGGCCTTTAGTTTTCAGGTGGTGAAATTGACTAGCCTGGTTAGATCGCATCCAAATCAAGTCGCAGTAGTTTGGATTTTTAAATTTCTCCTGAGTGAGAAAATAGCAATCGAGATGGAGCCATCCGGTTGGTGCCATTTTAACTTTTGGTCCCCCAACAGGTCAAAGACGCGGCCCCCTCTACCTGCCTCTCGCCCTATCTCTTCTTCCTCTCCCTTTCCCATCCCCATCTAGGCGGGAGGGGGCTTCTGGCCCACGGGAAACTCTGTGACGAAGAGCGGGCAGCGGGACCGGGAACTGGTGGCCGGGCCAGCGAGGCACCGGCGGGCGAGGAGGCACTTGTTGCTCTGGGTTGCCCAGCCGCCTCTCGCAGCCGTTTCGCAGTGGTCAGCTCGCGGCTTGGAGAGTGAGCTGGGACGTCTCCTCGCTGCCAAGTTTTGTCTTCGAATGGGCTGGGTGGCTGAGGGGAGACAGAAAGCCGGGGAAGCAAGGGTAAGGATTCCGATCGAAATGCGGTTGCCTCTTCAAACGGATTCAACAATACTTACTGAGCACCTACCGAGCATAGACCCAGGTCTCGAGGGTCAGGGCTGGTGGAGGGGAAGGCGGCGATGGGAGGCGACAGATCTGAATGGAAACAGCGTCCTGCCTAAGGGAGTGCAACAGCCTGAAGGGGGAGACGTGGTAAAATGGTCTTCCCCAGGAACATACTTTTTTTCCTCGTTCTCTCTCTCTGTTTTTCTTCTTTCTCCCCCCACCCCCCTTTCTGTTTCCTTTTGTTTTTGCTGCTGTGTTTTTTCCCCCCTTATGTATGGTTCAGGTAACGGGTAGCATAAAGAAAGAAGAAAAGCTGGATAGAAACAAGAAAAGACGGACAGCCACCCCCGACCTAGACATTTTTCTTAGGACATGAAAATTGCTTGATACTGAAGTTGCAAGGCTCTTGAAGACGACATGAATTAGATTCCTTGTCTTGTGGTCACTGGCTTGAAATATTTTCGGGTTGCCTCACAGAAGAAACAGGTCTCCAATCAAGCAGTGGTGATGGGCCCAGCAACTGATTGTTTTCTCATGTTTCTCCCCCATCTACCTTTTTCTATTTTTCTTGCCTCCGTCCCCTACCAATAAGTGGTGCAAAGATGAGAGAGGTAGTAAGTGGCCACTTTCTAGAAGTGTCTGAGCAGATTCTTAATGACCACCAAGGGGAGGGAAGTGTCACAGAGAACTCTAGCCTTGTTGGAAAGATTAGAGACTCTTTAAGATCCTGAAGATTCTTTGGGCCAAGAGGTACTTATAAATGTAAAATTTTACATCTCTAATTCATCATGAAGGCTAGAATATATGGGGCTTTTAAAAAAAGCTTCTTGGAAAATAACTTAAGAGTTTTTAGAGATTTTTTTAAAAATATTTTCTGGTTTGGGGAGATTCCTTTCCCTCATCCCCTTATCTTATTCCTTTGGCATTTGACCTAGGGGATAATTTCTTCAGAAGCCATTTGAATCATTCTAGGTATGATATCTTGGCCAGTGGTCACATGAGGCATGTGGGCACAGGAGTGCTAGATCCTACTCCCAGAGCCACTGCCACCTGATGGGAAATCCATGGAACCTCTGTGCTTCAGTTTCCCTCTGGGAAGAATTAGATCCACCTGCCGCTACAAATGAGTGTGGCTGGGCTCAGAGCAGGTGTCCTGGGAAAGCCAAGTGCCACCAGGGCTGTCTTGGAGAGGACTTGCAGTGTGGAGGAACTTGAGACATCCCTAGCTGCTCTCTGGCTGCTTCAGAACCCCCAGACTACCGTGATCAGCCCGGTTCTCTCACACAAAACCATGCCTAAGGCAGAACTTTGGACCTCATGATATTTGCTTTGGGGACCTATTCTTTCTCTGGGTGGTAGCCGCCGGCTTTTTAGTCGTCCTCACCCTGACTTCTTCGCACTTTCTCCCAGTTCCGATGGAGATCACAGCTCTCTGGCCTGAGTGCCAGTGGCCAGTTGAGACAGTGTGCTAATACTCAGGGACATTGTTGTCCTTGGAATCAGAAAGAGTGCCCCCTGCACTGGTGGCACTGACATCACTTGCATGGGGAAACAGTCAAGTGTGTCCTCTCTTGGCGATGTGGGTAACTAGCTGTCCGGGCAGCACCTGGCCAAATCAAGCACCTATCCCACCTCAGGCAAAAGTTCCAGCAGAGATCCTCTGCTCAGGTAGTCTCTGGTCTTAGCTCTAACCCATCACCATCCTTGCCTTGTAGCTATGTGGAATGGCCCAGCTTCAGGCTTTGCTAGTACTTTCTTGGTCAATAAAGCCTTTGCCCTTATTACCACTTCTCCTTCACATACAGCACAACAGCTCCAGTTGGCAGCATCACCTCCCACCAATTTATCCAACTTCTGCCAAGACTCTGAAATGCCAACTATGTCGAGGCCTGCACTTGATGTCAAGGGTGGCACCTCACCTGTGAAGGAGGTAACTTTTGCCATTTTACAGATGGAGGCACTGGAGTGGGAAAGTTGATGTGGTCTGGGGCCACGTGGTAGGCCCTCCTGGCTGTGGTGTCTGGTGTCCTTTAGTAGATTGGAGACAGCAGAGCTTTCTCGGGGGAGAATGAAAATGGCTTCTTCCGAAATATGGTCACTTGGAGCCCACTAGGGGTATTGAAAGGTGGCAGAGAGAGAAGCAGAATCACTCCATTGTCTCAATGGATTAAAGCCAGACTGAGAAGAAGGGAAAAATGAGACCCCTTTTGTAGAATGGTGAGCTGAAAGTAGAGTCGAGAGAAGGAGATGAAAGCAGTGAACTCCTTTAGGATGGTGGGTGTCCAGCATGAAGACTTAGACCTGAACACAGTGCTTGGAGCCACAGTGGCAAAAGAATACTTGAGCCCAACTTGAACTAGGAAAGGAGCCTACCTTTCTAGGGGGCCTGCTTGCTACCTCCCCCCCGATGAAACACTTTTGAGGCCTGATGAATGGTGAAGAACAAAATGTAGAGCAGGGGTACTATGCTGTGCCTTTCTCTGTCTTCTAGAATGCCAACCCAGAGATGAACTCTCTGGCCTACTCTAACCTGGGGGTGAAAGATCGCAAAGCGGTGGCCATCCTGCACTACCCTGGGGTAGCCTCGAATGGAACCAAGGCCAGTGGGGCTCCCACTAGTTCCTCAGGATCTCCATCTCCAATAAGTTCTCCTACTGCTACCCCTCCCACTAAACCCCCACCCTTCAACCTGCACCCCGCCCCTCACCTGCTGGCCAGTATGCAGCTGCAGAAACTAAATAGCCAGTACCACGGGATGGCCGCTGCCACTCCAGGCCAACCCGGGGAGGCAGAGCCCCTGCCAAACTGGGGCTTCGGGGCTCAGGCGGGAGGGGCGGGATCACTCTCTCCTTCTGCTGGTGCCCAGAGCCCTGCCATCATCGATTCAGACCCTGTGGATGAAGAGGTGCTGATGTCACTGGTGGTGGAACTGGGACTGGACCGGGCCAATGAGCTTCCGGAGCTGTGGCTGGGGCAGAATGAGTTTGACTTCACGGCAGACTTTCCATCTGGCAGCTGATGCCAATTGTTCCTAAAGATGGAGGAATAAAGCCACCAATTCTGTTGTAAATAAAAATAAAAGTTACTTACAAAGAGATGGGCCTACTGGAGGTGTTCTTCATTGAGGTCTAAATGGGTGTGGCACTGTCCAATGTTCTTTTAACAATTATGAGACCCATGATGAGGTTGTCAGTGGATAGCTGGGAGGGTGGGTGGATGGGAGGAAAGGGAAAGACTGGGAGGCTGGGGGTGTGGTGGGGGATGCTACTCACTGAATTCCTACTTCAAGAGCCCAAGTACCTAGTCTCAGTGCCCCAAGGCCACAGGAACACTGTCCTATTCAAGGTTGATGACAGGGGCTGGTTGGGATCATTCTTGGAAAAAAGACTGATCCAGACCCTTCTACAGCCTCCTCACCTTGTACATCCAAGTCTAAAAGTTTGCCCTAGCCACATGGCACATGCTTCACCAACTCAAGAGCCACCCCACTCACTCTCTAACCCCCATCCAGTTGATGCATTAAGGTCACTCCTTTGCCTTTTTGCCCAAGGCAGTAGGTATGACCCAAGAAGGAGCATATGACCTGGGAGCTCAGATTTCTCTTGAAAATTGCAAAAGCTACAGACCATTAAACTGAGATTCTAGATGACTTGAAGTCCCTCAGACAGTTGCACAACTCCCACTTCCATGCCTGGGACACTCTGAGCAGGTCTAAATGTCCCCTAATTCTCGCCTCCCTGGCCCACACTGTATGGGGACAGCTTGTTTCTGTGGGCTGGCTTCACCATCTTAGAGACACAGATCAGGGCTGGGCTCAATAAGGTCAACCTTTGAGGATATATCTGTTGCCCTTAGGTTAACTGCTGAGGAGGCAGTGGCTTTAGAAGAATTCCAAGTGACAAAACTGGAGCATTGAACCCCCAGCCTTGAGCTGTGGGGGAGGGGAGGGCGGGCTGTGGCGCTGGTGTGCAATCCAGCCCTGTCCTCATATTGACACAATACAAGAATCTAGAGACTCCTCTACCCACATTTCAGCCTCCCAGAGACATTCTTCCATGGACACTGTGAAAACTAATCAGCTTTTTAGGACTAGCATGGGGCCCATCCCTTAGCAAGTGCTTTCGAAGGAGCCCACCAAGAGAAGCAAGGCATTGAATTCAGCGTTCCCTGAGCATCTGCTCTGGGTCAGGCACTCTGCTAAGCACTAGGAGCATAAAGTAAAGTTAGTACCTTTGAAGGGGTCCCCCATCTAGATGGAGAAAGGCATCAACAAATTACATAAAACAGTATTTCCTATAACACAGGGGAGCGTCCTATTCGATTCCAGAACAGGAAACAGCTTCATCTGCCTGGGAAGTCTGGGGAAGGCTTCCTAGTATTGAACTAGTTCATTTGTTTGTTTTTATATCTCACAAGTAATAAATACATGATCCAATCTCTTTGTGAAAAGTAGAAACTCTATAGATAAGGCCAAAATACCCTTTGACCAGCTCTCTCCCTCAATCCTGTTTGCCTCTTGCCCTCCACAGAGGTAGCAACTGCTTATCTGTTTGTGGTGTATCTTCGATGGCCTTGCTCTATGTCTTTACACAGAAACTTTACCCACAGAAACACTTGGGTTTAAAAACAAGGCCAGAGTCAACCAAGGAAAAAATGAGTGAGGGGAAAAGCTGTTATGTAAGTGCATGTTTATGAAACATGCACTTATGTGCAGTTATGTAGCTGCACATGCTACAAAACAAGAGTTCAGCAAGCAGGGTCACAGGGCCAGAGCAGGTGTGTGAGCAGGCAGGGCTCAAAGGACCTTCTAGGCCAAGCTGGGAGTGTAACTTTCCCCTTGGTACCACCATCCCTGTGGTTTGTTGAGTCTCTCTGGAAATTTGTAAGAAAGCAAAGACTTAACCAACTTTGATTTTTAGAATGATCCTGCTGAAGGTGGATGGCTGGATTCATTTAAGGCTGTGAACAGGGAAATATGGGGTCCTAGGAGTCAGGGTAGGGGGCAGGATGAGGGTGTGGGGTGGTAATTGTTTATTGCTGGAGAAGGGGCATGATGGAATGTGTGTGTGTGTGCACTAAGTCGCTTCAGTCATGTCCAACTCTTTGCAACCCTATGGACCATATCCCACCAGGCTCCTCTGTCCATGTGGGTTGGGGAGGGGACATCAAAGAGTACAGTCGGGGGAGGGCAGGGAAGACTGTGCCCCTGCCCTGCCATTTGATGTTTAGGCCTCTCACAACAAGACCAGGCACATTCATCTCTCTCTCCAGGAGATTCCAGAGCCAACACAAGGTCTCACCCTGGGCCATGCCCTGGGGGCTAGAAAATGAGGCTCCCAGATGCACACAGGTAAAGCAATATTGCCTACCCACAAGGAGCTTGTAGCCTGGGAGCAGATGGGGATGTGTAAGCAAGAGTGCCTTCTAGAGTCCAGGAGCTGAGCTGCTCCCTGGGGACAAATAAGGGCGATTCTGTTCCTATTCTCAATGAACTTACAGTCCAGTGGCAGAGGCGGGCATGGCCTCAAAGGGTGAACTGTATTTCCATAAGGCATCAATTCTGGTAGGGGAGTAAGGGGAGGGCATGGCCTCCAGGCACAAGGAACAATTCATTCAGTTCAGTTCAGTTGCTCAGTCGTGTCCGACTCTTTGCAACCCCATGGACTACAGCACGCCAGGCTTCCCTGTCCATCACCAACTCCCAGAGCTTACTCAAACTCATGTCCATTGAGTTGGTGATGCCATCCAACCATCTCATCCTCTGTTGTCCCCTTCTCCTTCCACCTTCAATCTTTCCCAGCATCAGGGTCTTTTCCAATGAGTCAGTTCTTTGCATCAGGTGACCAAAGTATTGGAGCTTCAGCATCAGTCCTTCCAATGAATATTCAGGACTGATTTCCTTTAGGATGGACTGGTTGGATCTCCTTGCTGTCCAAGGGACTCTCAAAAGTCTTCTCCAACACCACAGTTCAAAAGCATCAATTCTTCAGCACTCAGCTTTCTTTATAGTCCAACTTTCACATCCATATATGACTACTGGAAAAACCATAGCTTTGAGCAGATGAACCTTTGTGGGCAAAGTAATGTCTCTGCCTTTTAATATGTTGTCTAGGTTGGCCATAACTTTTCTTCCAAGGAGCAATCGTCTTTTAATTTCATGGCTGTAGTCACCATCTGCAGTGATTTTGGAGACCCCAAAAATAAAGTCTGTCACTGTTTCCATTGTTTCCCCATCTATTTGCCATAAACTGATGGGACCAGATGCCATGATCTTAGTTTTCTGAATGCTGAGTTTTAAGCCAACTTTTTCACTCTCCTCTTTCACTTTCATCAAGAGGCTCTTTAGTTCTTCTTTGCTTTCTGCCATAAGTGTGGTGTCATCTACATATCAGAGGTTATTGCTATTTCTCCCAGCAATCTTGTTTCCAGCTTGTGCTTCATCCAGTCCTGCATTTCTCATGATGGACTCTGCAAATAAGTTAAATAAACAGAGTGACAATATACAGCTTTGACGTACTCCTTTCCCAATTTGGAACCAGTCTGTTGTTCCATGTCCAGTTCTAACTGTTGCTTTTTAACCTGCATACAGATTTCTCAAGGGACAATTAGAGCTCAAATTAAAAGATAAAATCAGAACATGGTGTAAACCAGAACCAAATGTTAGGAAGCCCATGGCCTTTTCAGTAAAGTTCATCAGCTTGACTTCCTTGAAGGGCAGAGGACTGAGAGAAGGTAAGTTGGAATCAGACCTTGTAGTCATTTCTACTATTCCACAGGTGAGGGAAATGTCATTCTACAAACATGGACTGAGCACCTACTGTGTACCAGACACACACAAAACATTGGGGAATAGGCAATGAACTCATTGCCCTTGCTTGAAGTTTAGCAAGGAGATCAACAACAGTCAAATAATTTTGCAGATCATTAAAACCACGAATTATGAGAAGTGACACAAGAAAAGGTATAGGTGCTATGAAAGAGTATAATGAGAGACTTAATTTCTTTTTTAAAATTTTTATTGAAATATAATTGACTTATAATCTGTTAATTTCAGTTGTACAGCAAAGTAATTCAGTAATATATATTTCAGATTCTTTTCCTCTATAAGGTTATTACAAGATACTGAGTAGAATTTCTGTGCCATATTGTAGGTTTTTGTTGGTTATCCATTTTACACATAGTAGTGTGTATATGTTATTCCCAAACTCCTAATTTATGGCATCTGGTCCCATCACCTCATGGGAAATAGATGGGGAGACAGTGGAAACAGTGTCAGACTTTATTTTTTGGGGCTCCAAAATCACTGCAGATGGTGACTGCAGCCATGAAATTAAAAGACGCTTACTCCTTGGAAGGAAAGTTATGACAAACCTAGATAGCATATTAAAAAGCAGAGACATTACTTTGCCAACAAAGGTCCGTCTGGTCAAGGCTATGGTTTTTCCAGTGGTCATGTATGGATGTGAGAGTTGGACTGTGAAGAAAGCTGAATGCCAAAGAATTGATGCTTTTGAACTGTGGTGTTGGAGAAGACTCTTGAGACTCCCTTGGACTGCAAGGAGATCCAACCAGTCCATCCTAAAGGAGATCAGTCCTGGGTGTTCATTGGAAGGACTGATGCTGAAGCTGAAACTCCAATACTTAGGCCACCTCATGCGAAGAGTTGACTCACTGGAAAAGACCCTGATGCTGGGAGGGATTGGGGTCAGGAGGAGAAGGGGAGGAGAGGATGAGATGGCTGGATGGCATCACCGACTCGATGGGCATGAGTTTGAGTAAACTCCGAGAGTTGGTGATGGACAGGGAGGCCAGACATGCTGCGATTCATGGGGTCCCAAAGAGTCGGACATGACTGAGCAACTGAATTGAACTGAACTGAATTTATTCCTGCCCCTCTTTCCCCTTTGTTAATCATGTTTGTTTTCAACAGTCTGTGGGTCTGTTTCTGTTTTGTAAATAAGTTCATTTGCATCATTTTTTTTCAGATTTCACATATAAGTGATACCATATGATATTTGTCTTTATCTTTTTGACTTACTTCACTTAGTATAGTAAATTCTAGGTCCATCCATGTTGCTGCAAATGGGGAACTTAATTTCAACTGCAGTATCCAAGAGGCTTCTGAAGGTTTTGAATAAAGGAGTGTTGTGGTCAAAGCATGCATGAGGAAAATGAAAGGTACATGACAGATTGAAATTATGATGATGCTAGAAAGCTGTTACAATGATCCAAACAAAAAAGTAACAGACAGGAAATTAGTCTATGATGAAAAGTAGCATTTCAATGGGGAGTTGTTGTTCAGCGAGTATAGAGCTTCACTTTCATTAAGATAAAAAATGTTCTAGAAATATGTTGCACAACGTTGTAATAACACTACTGATCTGCACACTTAAAAATGGTTAAGATGGAAATTCCCTGGTGGTCTAGACTTAGCATTTTCGCTGCTGTGGACCCAGATTCAATCCTGGGAGCTAAGGGAAGTATATCCCACAAGTTGCATGGTGCAGCCAAAAAAAGGGGGAGGGTTAAGATGGTCAATCTTTCTGTGTTTCTTACCACAATTTTTAAGTTAGTGTTTCAAAGTAGAAAATGAGAAAACAGTCAATAAATTCTTTGGGACAACTGGATACACTATCTCATACTTAACACCACAATGAATTCCAGATAGACCAAAGATTTAAAACTAAATAATGAAACCATAAAAATACTAGAAGAAAATATGAAGGGATTTAAAAAGAAAATTTGATATGAAGAGACTTTTCCAAGAATGACACAAAACCCTATATTGTAAAAAAAAAAAAAGTGCATGGCAAAAAAAAAAAAAGAAACATTAAAAGGTAAATCAAAAGATAAACAATAAACCTGAGAGAATATCTGCAACTCATAATGAAAATGAAAACTCTTACAAATCAAAGCATCAAAAACCACCAATTCAACATAAAAATGAGCAAATAATAGCAAATAATATCACCATGAAATATGGGGAAAAATTAAAATGACTTTAAAACTTACCAAAAGATGTTCAAATCCATTCATACTAAAAGAAATGTATTTTAAAACTACACTAGAGGACTTCTGGTTCCAGAGCAAGATGATGCAGTCTTACCTTTCTGTGTTCCTCTTCTTCAAATAGAACTACAGACCCTAGAAACTATTCTACAGTCAATGATGAAAGGACTTTTAAAGCAGGAAAGCAGGCTAGGAACTTCAGGACTTGAGGAATGACATAGTGAGTTTCCTGTTTCCTTTTTAATCTTTCATAGACCCCTAACTAGGTGCCAAAGAGGCTGGCAACCCCAAGCCAACAGCTACACACACACACACACACACACACACACACACACACACACATACACAAAATGGGAAATGAGAAGCCCAACAAAGACCTAGTGGGAGGACCTAAACTCTGCTCCACAACCAGAGCTCCAGTGGATGGTCTGACCTGCTTGCAGCGGCAAAGTTCTGGGCTGTCTCAGTCCCCACTCCAGAACCGAAAAGCCAACAGGAAGCCTGCTTTGCCTTTGGTAGCAGCATCCCTAAATCTTCCTACCCTACACTTCCTACCCTCCACAGTGGCAAAAGGAGGCCCAGATACAGTGACTTCAGCAACTTCCTCTTCCCCCAGAAGATCACCCAGCAAAAATGAATTGTTGCAGACAGCACCAGCAAGGATGGAGAATGAGCCCCATGGACAACAGAAGAATGAAGCAGACAAAAACAGCATTGAAAGGGTGTGTAAAACTAAACTGTCACTGGAACTACAACCCACAGAAGTAGACCAGAACATACATACTAAACCTAAATAGGGTAACTTCCTACTAAAATAAAAGATTGAAATGGGATCAGGGGTCTCCTAACATAACCAAAATTTCCAGGATACAATAGAAAATCACTCATTTCCTGGCAAGAGTCAGGAAAACCACAATTTTAATGAGAAAAGACAATCAAGTGACAACAATACCAAGATGAATGAGATGTTGGAATTACCTGACAAGGTTTTAAAGAAGCTGTCATAGAAAAGTTTTTATGAGTAATTACAAATTTATTTGAAATAAATAAAAATTGAAAGTCTCAACAAAGAAATACAAGTTATTAAAAAAAGAATTAAGTGGAAATTATAGAATGAAAGAAAAATAACTGAAGGAAAAAGACTCACTGGATAGACTCAATAATGGAGTGGAAAGAAATAGAGGATAGAATTAGTGACCTTGAAGACAGATCAAGAGAACTTAGTCAAGCTGAACTCACTTAAATACCAGTAAGCTATGATAAGTTACCACTCCAGTGTTCTTGCCTGGAGAATCCCAGGGACGGGGGAGCCTGGTGGGCTGCTGTCTTTGGGGTCGCACAGAGTCGGACACAACTGAAGCGCCTTAGCAGCAGCAGCAGCAGCATGATAAGTTATATGTGTTTATGACACTATTTAGAGCAAGTACTAAGAAAACTATACAAAGCAATATATATATTCAGAATCATTATAAGTAAATTCAGATGGAACTGTAAAATATGTTCAAGGAACTCACAGGGATGCAAGGAAAAACAAAAGATATTATAAGTCAGCTAAACTTCAAATTAACAAATAAGTTACTTGAATAAACAAAAGAGTGAGAAACAGAAAACAAACATCTGACTTAAGCCTTGACATATCAATAATCATTTAAATGTAAGTAGACTAACTATACCAATTAAAAGAAACAGATAAGTAGAGTGGAAAAAAAAAACCACACAACCCAACTATACACTGTCTACAAGAGACAAAGCAACATAAGTAGGTTGAAAGTAAAAGGATAAAAAAAAGATACATGATGCAAATGTTAATTATTATTAATTATTTTTGGCCACCCATCTTGTGAGATCTTAGTTGCCCAACCAGAGATTGAACGTCCTCAGCAGTGAGAGCATGGAGTCCTAACCACTGGACCACTGGACCAGGGAATTTCCAATATAATTTTTTGAAAGCAGAAGGGGCTATACTAATATCATATAAAGTAGACTTCAGGGCAAAGAAAATTACTAGGGACAAAGAGAGACTCTACATAATGTTAAAAGGATTAATCCACCAAGAAGACATAACAATCCTACATGTGTATGCACTGACAACAAAGCTTCAAAATACATAAAGCAAAAACTAAGAGCTCTACAAGGCAAGAGACAGATCTGAAACAAGAGTTGTAGAATTTAACACACTCAGCAACTGACAGAACAACTAGACGAGTTCAGCAAAGATATAGAACTTGACTACACTACTGACCAAGAGGATCTAACTGACATTTATAGAACTCTTCACCCAACAACAGAGGAATATATATTATTTTCAAATACTCATGGAGTATTGACCAAGATAGGCCATAACCTGATCATAAAACAAAACTTATTAAATGTGAAAGAACTGAAATAATACAGAGTATGTTCTCTGGCTATAATAAAATCAATCTAGAAAATATGATAAAGATAATAGGAAAATCGCCAAATACATAGAAACTAAACAACATACTTCTAAATAATCTATGGATCAAAAAGGAAATCTTGAAGGAAAACTTTAAAAAAAAACATACTGAGCTGAATAAAAATGAGAATATGATATATCAAAATTTGTGGAGCATAGCTAAAGTCAAGAGGGAAACTTATAACACTAAATGCCTCCATTAGAAAAAGAGAAAAGGTTTCAAACCAATGTGCTAAATTCCTACCTCAAGAACCAAGAAAAGTTAGAACAAAATAAACCCAAACTAAGCAAAATAAAAAGGAAATAATAAAGATAAGAACAGAAATCAGTGAAACTGAAAACAAAAACAATAGAGAAAATCAATGAAACAAAAAGCTAGTTCTTCAGGGGAAAAAAATCAATAAAACTGACAAACTTCTAGTAAGACTGACATCAATGAAAAGAGAGAAAACATAAATTATTAATCTCTGAAGCTATTAAAGGGATAGTAAGGGAATACTATGAACAACTTCATGCTCATGAATTCAAAGCAGAAGAAAAGGACTAATTCCTCAAAACCTAAAGCTACCAAAACTCAACCAAGATAAAATAGATAATCTTAATAGTCCTATAACCACTAATGCAATTGCATGTGATTAATTAAAGAGCTCCTGGAAAATAAATCTCTAGGCCAAGATTTTTTCCACTGGACAAGTTTATTAAATATTCCAAGAAACGTTAATACCAATTTTATACAATGTCTTTCAGAAAATAAGAGGAAATACCTCTTAAGTATTACCTTGATCCCCAAAACCAGACAAGGACAACACACACAAGAAGAAAACTGCAGACCAATATCTCTCCTGAACTTAAAATTTTAAACAAAAATTTAACAAATTCAATTTAATAATATATAAATATAATATGCCATGACCAAGTGAAACTTATTCTAGATAGGTAAGGTTGATTCATCATTCAAAACTCAATCAATGTAATTTACCATATCAGCAAAGTAAAGAAGAAAAAATATATGACCATATCAGTTAATGCAAAACAGTAACTGAAAAATCCAACACCAAGTCATTATTTAAAAGCAGAAACTAAACTTTCAGAACACTGGGAATAGAAGGGAATTTTCTCTAACTCATAAACAGCATTAAAAAAACAACAACCGTACACCTAGCCTTACACTTAATGGAGAAAAACTAAATGCTTTCTCTCGAAGATAGGGAACAAGACAAGAATACACGCTCATTGTTTTTATTCAACATAGCACTGGAAGTCAAATGCAGATAAGCAAGAAAAAATAAATAAAAAGCATACAGATAGAAAAAAGAAAAGAAAGAAAAAAGGAAGGAAGGAAGAAAAAATCTTTCCCTATTCGCAAGTAACATGACTAGCTATGTAGAAAATCCCAAGCAATTTACAGAAAAAACTCCTAGAACTAATAAGTGAGCTCAACAAGTTCAAAAGATACACTGCTACTGCTGCTGCTAAGTCACTTCAGTCGTGTCCGACTCTGTGCGACCCCATAGACAGCAGCCCACCAGGCTCCCCCATCCCCGGGATTCTCCAGGCAAGAACACTGGAGTTGGTTGCCATTTCCTTCTCCAAAAGATACACTATCAACACACAAAAGGCAAATACATTTTTACATACAAACAATAAACACATGCCAGCTGAAATTTAGGACTTGATAGTATCATTTACAATCACTAAATATACATCTGCTTATGTACGAAACCTGGACAGAATCTTTATGCTGAAAAGTTGTTACTGTTGTTCAGTCACTCAGTCATGTACAGCTCTTTGCAACGTAATGGACTGCAGCATGCCAGGCTTCCCTCTCCTTCACCATCTCCCAGAAATTGCTGAAACTCACATTCTTTGAGTCCGTGATGCCATCCAACCATCTCATCCTCTGTCGTCCCCTTCTCCTGCCTTCAATCTTTCCCAGCACCAGGGTCTTTTCTAATGAGTCAGCTCTTCACATCAGGTGGCCAAAGTGTTGGAGCTTTAGCTTCAGCATCAGTCCTTCCAATGAATATTCAGAGTTGATTTCCTTTAAGTTCACTAATTTGAACTCCTTGCAGTCCAAGGGACTCCAACACAACAGTTCAAAAGCATCAATTCTTCGGTGCTCAGCTTTCTTTATAGTCCAACTCTCACATCCATACATGATTGCTGGAAAAACAATAGCTTTGACTAGATGGACCTTTGTTGGCAAAGCAATGTCTCTGCTGTTTAAAATGCTGCCTCGGTTTCTCATAGCTTTTCTTCCAAAGAGCAAGCGCCTTTTAATTTCATGGCTGCAGTCACCATCTGCAATGATTTTAGAGCCCAAGAAAATAATGTCTGCCACTGTTTCCATTGTTTCCCCATCTATTTGCCATCAAGTGATGGGACTGGATGTTTTTTTGAATGTTGAGTTTTAAGCCGGCTTTTTCACTCTCCTCTTTCACCTTCATCAAGAGGCTCTTTAGGTCTTCCCAGTGCACCAGCCCCAAGCACTTGTCTCATGCATCCAACCTGGGCTGGTGATCTGTTTCGCCATAGATAATATACATGCTGTTCTTTCGAAACATCCCACCCTCACCTTCTCCCACAGAGTTCAAAAGTCTGTTCTGTACTTCTGTGTCTCTTTTTCTGTTTTGCATATAGGGTTGTCGTTACCATCTTTCTAAATTCCATATATATGTGTTAGTATGCTGTAATGTTCTTTATCTTTCTGGCTTACTTCACTCTGTATAATGGGCTCCAGTTTCATCCATCTCATTAGAACTGGTTCAAATGAATTCTTTTTAACGGCTGAGTAATATTCCATGGTGTATATGTACCACAGCTTCCTTATCCATTCATCTGCTGAAATCGGGTGGAGAGGGAGGTGGGAGGGGGGATCGGGATGGGGAATACGTGTAAATCTATGGCTGATTCATATCAATGTATGACAAAACCCACTGAAAAAATAAAGAAATAAATAAATAAAGGGGGAAGAAAACAAAAAACAAACAAAAAAAGAGGCTCTTTAGTTCCTCTTTGCTTTCTACGGTAAGGGTGGTGTCATCTGCATATCTGAGGCTATTGATATTTCTCCTAGCAATCTAGAGATTTCTTCAAGAAAATTAGAGACACCAAGAAAACATTTCATGCAAAGATGGGCACAATAAACACAGAAAGGATATGGACTGGACCTAACAGAAGCAGAAGTAATTAAGAAGACATGGCAAGAATACACAGAAGAACTATACAAAAAAGATCTTCATGATCCAAATAACCACGATGGTGTGATCACTCAACTAGAGTCAGACATCCTGGAGTGCAAAGTCAAGTGGGCCTTGTAAGCATCACTACGAACAAAACTAGAGGAGGTGATGGAATTCCAGTTGAGTTATTTCAAATCCTAAAAGATGGTGCTGTTAAAGTGCTGCACTCACTATGTCAGCAAATTTGGAAAACTCAGCAGTGGCCACAGGACTGGAAAAGGTCAGTTTTCATTCCAATCCCAAAGAAAGGCAATGCCAAAGAATATTCAAACTACTGCAAAATTGCACTCATCTCACACACTAGCAAAGTAATGCTCAAAAATCTCCAAGCTAGGCTTCAGTAATACGTGAATCGTGAACTTCCAAATGTTCAAGCTGGATTTAGAAAAGGCAGAGGAACCAGAGATCAAATTACCAACATCCGTTGGATCATAGAAAAAGCAAGAGAATTTCAGGAAAACATTTACTTTTGCTTCATTGACTACACTAAAGCCTTTGACTGTGTGGATCACAAAATACTGTGGAAAATTCTTCAAGAGATGGGAATACCAGACCACCTGACCTGCCTTCTGAGAAGTCTGTATGCAGGTCAAGAAGCAACAGTTAGAACTGGAAGAGGAACAGTGGACTGGTTCCTAACTGGTAAAGAAGTACATCAAGGTTGTATATTGTCACCTTGCTTATTTAACTTATATGCAGAGTCCATCATGCAAAATGCCAGGCTTCATGAAGCACAAGCTGGAATCAAGATTACCGGGAGAAATATCAATAACCTCAGATATGCAGATGACACCACACTTACGGCAGAAAGCAAAGAAGAACTAAAGAGCCTCTTGATGAAAGTGAAAGAGGAGAGTAAAAAAGCTGGTTTAAAACTCAACATTCAAGAAACAAAGATCATGGCATTCGGTCCCATCACTTCATGGCAAGTAGATGGGGAAACAATGGAAACCGTGACAGACTTTATTTTCTTGGGCTCCAAAATCACTGCAGATGGTGACTGCAGTCATGAAATTAAAAGATGTTTGCTCCTTGGAAGAAAAGCTATGACCAACTTAGACAGCATATTATAAAGCAGAGACGTCACTTTGCTGACAAAGGTCCAACTAGTTAAAGTTATGGCTTTTCCAGTAGTCATATATGGATGTGAGAGTTAGACCATAAAGAAAGTTGAGTGCCAAAGAATTGATGCTTTTGAACTGTGGTATTGGAGAAGAGTTTTGATAGTCCCTTGGATTGCAAGGAGATCAAACCAATCAATCCTAAAGGAAATCAGTCCTGAATAATTCACTGGAAGCACTGATGCTAAAGCTGAAGCTCCAATACTTTGGCCACCTGATGCAAAGAACTGATTCATTTCAAAAAACCCTGATGCTGGAAAAGATTAAAGGCAAGAGGAGAAGGGGACAACACAGGATGAGATGGTTGGATGGCATCATCGACTCGATGGACATGAGTTTGAGCAAGCTCCGAGAAGTTGGTGATGGACAGGGAAGGCTGGCATGCTACAGTCCATGGGGTCACAAAGAATCGGACATGACTGAGTGACTGAACTGTACTGAATCTTGTGCTTCAGCTTGTGCTTCATCCAGCCCAGCATTTCGCATGATGTAGGGCTTCCCTTGTAGCTCAGTCGGTAAAAAATCTGCCTGCAGTGCAGGAGACCCGGGTTCGATCCCTGGGTTGGGAAGATCCCTTGGAGAAGGAAATGGCAACCCACTCCAACATCTTTGCCTGGAAAATCTCATGGACAGAGGAGCCTGGTGGGCTGCAGTCCATGGGGTCGCAAAGAGTCGGGCACGACTAAATGACTAACACTTACTTACTTACTCTGCATATAAGTTAAATAATCAGCGTAATAGTATACAACCTTGACATACTCCTTTCCCAGTTTGGAACCACTCCGTTGTTCCATGTCCGATTCTGTTACTTCTTGACCTGCATACAGGTTTTTCAGGAGGCAGGTAAGGTGATCTGCTATTCCTATCTCTTTAAGAATTTTCCAGTTTGTTGTGCTCCACATAGTCAAAGGCTTTAGTATAGTCAATGAAGCAGAAGTAGATGTTTTTTCCGAAATTCTTTTGCTTTATCTATGATCCAATGGATGTTGGCAATTTGATCTCTCGTTCCTCTGCCTTTTTAAAATTCAGCTTGAACATCTTGGAATTCTCAGTTCACGTACTATAGAAGCCTAGGTTGCAGGATTTTCAGCATGACCTTGCTAGTACGTGAAATGAGTGTATTTAGGCAGTATTTTGAACATTTTTTGGCACTGTCCTTTTTCTCATTTATTTTTATTATTTGGAGGCTAATTACTTTACAATATTGTAGTGGTTTTTGCCATACATTGACATGAATCAGCCATGGATTTACACGTGGTCCCCATCCTGAACCCCCCTCCCACGGCACTGTCCTTCTTTGGGGTTGGAATGAAAACTGACCTTTTCCAGTCCTGTGGCCACTGCTGAGTTTTGCAAATTTGCTGGCATAGTGAGTGTAGCACTTTAATAGCATCATCTTTTAGGATTTGAAATAGTTCAGCTGTAATTCCATCACCTCCACTAGCTTTGTTCATAGTGATGCTTCCTAAGGCCCACTTGACTTCACACTCCAAAATGTCTGGCTCTAGGTAACATACTGAAATTACAATATATTAATGAAAGAAATCAAGGAAGACCTAAATAGATTTATAAATTTCATGCAATTTGTATCAAAATATCAGCAAGATTTTTTTTGACATAATCATACTTATTTTAAAATGTGCAGAGAAAGGCAAAGCAACCAGAGTGGCTAAAACAATTTTGTTAAAGAAGAATAAAGTAGGGAATTCCCTGGCAGTCCATTGGTTGGGATTCCACACTTTCACTAGCAAGGACCTGGGTTACATCCTTAGTCAGGGAGCTAGGATTTGGGAGGTGCTTCTAAATAACAACAATAATAATTAATAAATAGAAAATAATAAAGTGAAAAGAATCACTTCAATCAATGTTAAGGCTTACTATATCACTACAGTAATTAAAAGATTGTGATACTGGTGGAAAGAGAGACAAACAGATAGGTCAGTGGAACAGAACAGAGAATCCAGAAATAGACTCACAGGAATATGACCAAATGATTTTTTGACAAAGGTGCTAAGCAGTTGAAAGAGAAGGGATAGCTTTTTCAAAGAATGCCACTGGAGCAATTGAACATCATATCCAAAAATTAACTCAAATTGAAAATTGATTAGATTGTAAAACAAACTGTAGAACTTTTAGAAGAAAAAAAAAACACAGGGACTTTCCTGGTGGTCCCGTGGCTAAGACTGCACTCCCAATTCATGAGGCCCAGGTCTGATCCCTGGTCAGGGAAGTAGATCCTACACGTCATAACTAAGAGTTCACAGGCCACAGTGAAGATCAAATATTCCATATGCTGCAACTAAGACCCAGTGCAACCAAATAAATAAATATTTTTTTAGAAAAAAAAAGGAAAAAAAAACATAGGAGAAAATCTTCAAAGCCCAAGGTTAGATGAAGAATTCTTACTTGACATCTAAAGCACAATCCATATAAGGAAACATTGATCATTTCAACCTTGGCAAAAAGAAAAACTTTTGTTCTGTGAAAGCCTGTGTTGTGAAGAGGATGAAAAGACAAGCTATAGACTGGGAGAAAATAACTCTAAACCACCTATCTGACAAAGAACTAGTATTTAGACTACATGAAGCACTCTGAAAACTAGCATGTATAAAGAATCCTCCAAATGTGACAATAAAAAAAGAATCCAGTTAGAAAATGGGCAAAAGACATGCATGGACATTTCACTGAAGAGGATAAACAGATGGCAAATAAGCACATGAAAAGATGTTCAGCCATTAGGGAAATGTCAATTAAAACTACAGTGAAATATTACTACACACCTGTCATAATGGCTAAAATTTTAAAAAGTAGTGACAATCCCAGATGCTGAGAAAGATACAGAGAAACTGGACCACTCACACATTGCTAGTGGGAATGTTAACTGGTACAACCGCTGTGGCATAGAATATGGCAGTTTTAATCAAAGTAAACTTACTATACAAAGTTGTACTTACCATACAACCCAGCATTTGCAGTCTTGAGCATTTGTGTCAGAAATATGAAAACTTATTTTCACACAAAAACCTGTACACAAATGTTCGTAGCAGTTTTATTCCTAAAAGCCCCAAACAAGAACCACTCGGATACACTTCCTTGGGTTGAACAAACTGTGGCACATCCATACCATGGAATACTATTTAGCAAAAAAAAAAAAAAAGTAATGAGCAACTTGGATAAACATCAAGGAAATTATGCTGAATGAAATACAGCAAATCTTTAAAGGACACATACTACATGATTCCATGTATGTAACATCCATGAAATAACAGAATTATAGCAATGGAAAACAGATCATGGGAGGCTAAACAAGAGCATAGACAAACCCTGGAATTAGATTGGCTTCTAAATCCAGCTCCACAGTGAACTACCAAATATTTGGGTGAGTTGCTTAATTTCTTTGAGCCTTGATTTCCACATTCATAAAACGGTTTTCATTTATTTATTCAGTCAGTCAACAAATGCTTAGTTCCAAGTGTTGAGGATAGCAGTGAACAAGAGAGACAAAAATCTTTGCTCTCATAGAGGTGACACTCTAGTGGGGAGAAGAGAGGCAATAAATAAATACATATCAGCATATACTGATACATATGTATACAATATGTATACAATATATGTATACAAATACATATCAGCAAATACTAATAAATACATATCAGCAAAGATGGTATTAATACTATCAGAAAAAGTAAAGCAAAGTGAGGTGAAAAAAGAGAAAGCATATAGAATGTTTAGTACAATACTAGAACATAGAGGTAAAAGAATAAGAAGCATATGCAGTGTTTAGCACAGTGCTAGAAATAGTTAATGTTCAAAAATACTAATTATTGTTATATATTGCTATTAACAATCAGTAAAAATGATATTTTTAAAGGTTTAAGTGTTAGCAAGAGTGAAGGGAAATGAATACTCTCATACACTGCTGATGGGCAATTCACACAGCCTCTTTGAAGGCCAACTTGGCAGATCTTTTAAAATTAAAAATACTCATGCCCTATGACCCAGCAAACTGAACTCTGAAACCAAACTATCTGAGTTCAAATCCTGGCCCTGCTGTTGACCAGCTGTGTGACCTTTGGTAAGTTTCTTAACCTCTCTGTGTTTTGGTTTCCTAATCTGTAAAATAAGGATAAAATATGGTCTTGTTGTGAGGATTAACTAAATTCATATACGTAAAGCATTTAGAACAGAATTGAGCACATAGTAAGTGTTATATGTCAATCCTAAAGAATATCAACCCTGAATATTCATTGGAAGGACAGATACTGAAGCTGAAGCTCCAACACTTTGGCCACCTGATGCAAAGAGCTGACTCATTGGAAAAGACCCTGATTCTTGGAAAGATTGGAGGCAAAAGAAGAGGGCAGCAGAGGGTGAGATGGTTAGATAATATCAGTGACTCAGTTGACATGAATCTGAGCAAACTCTGGGAGATAGTGAAGGAAGGACAGGGAAGACTAGCACGCTGCAGTTCCTGAGGTCAGACACAACTTAGCGACTGAAGAGTAACAACAAGTGTTATATATGCATTTGTCGCATAAATTCCCCTTCTCAATATTTACCTAGGGAAACACATGTACACCAAATCAGGTTTACAGACGTTCATCTGCAGTACTGTTTGTAGCAGTTAGAAAAAAATGGAAACTACCTAAATACTCATCTCCGTATAAGGCAATTGAGAAACAAAGGAAGGTATAGTGGTACTAGGGAATCATCTGAAACAGCTGAAAAAATGAAGTAAATTGCTATGTTCAGCTATGGAAAGACCTATGAGAAGAGTTGTTATGTACCAAAAAGCTAAATTCAGAATGATACCTACAGGATGATCCTATTCAAACAAAATATGTTATATATATATATATATAAAGACCTGGAAGGATACACTTCAAATTGATGTTGTTAGTGGTGAATGTTGGGGGATGTCTGATTGGATATGTGTCATCAAAAATGATTCTGTATTTTATATGGAGAATATATTCATCTGTGACTTGTGTGATTACAAAGAATTGTTTTAAAGTTTAATAAGGAAGTAGCAAAAAGTGACCAAAGGGAATTATTTTTTCAACAAATGGTTCTGGAGCATTGGCTATCCATAAGCATAACAATAACCTCTATCCATATCTTGTTTCATATTAAAAAGTTAACACAAAATGGATCATTGACCTAAATATAAAACCTAAAACTATTAAATTTCTAGAAGAAATCATAGGAGAAAATCTGTGTGATCCAAAGTTAGACAAAGACTTTTTAGATACAATACCAAAAGCACAGTCCATAAAAGAAAAAATGATAAATCAGATTTCATCATAATTAAATACTCCTGCTTTTTGAAAGACAATATTAAAATATGAAAGACAAACAATAGATTGTAAAAGGTATTTTCAAATCACATATATCATAAAGGATTTGCATCCAGAATATATAAAGGACTCTTAATTAAAAAAAAACAGCCCATTTCTTTTTTAAATGGGCAAATCATTGGAACAGATATTTCACCAAAGAAGGTATATGGATGGCAAAAAAACACATGAAAAGCTATTGAGCATCATTAGCTTTCAGGGAAATGCATAATAAAGCCACAGTGATATATAACTACATATCTATTAGAATGGCTAAAATTAAAAAGACTGACCTTCATAGGCAACAAAAGAAAAAAAGTAGATAAATTGTGTGCTTAGTCGCTCAGTCATGTCCTATTCTTGTGGTCCCATAGACTGTAGCCTGCCAGGCTCCTCTGCCCATGGGATTCTCCAGGCAAGAATACTGGAGTGAGTTGCCATTTCCTTCTCCAGGGGATCTTCCCAACCCAGGAAGTGAACCCAGGTCTCCTACATTACAGGCACATAGATTCTTTTCCGACTGAGCTATGAGGGAAGCCCTGATAAATTACATTTCATCAGATCAAAACATTTGTGCATCAAAGAACTCAAAACAGTGAAAACAACCCACAGAATGGGAGAAAATATTCACAAATCATGTTCCTGACAAGGAATTAGTACACAGAATATATAAGGACTCCTAAAACTCAACATTTTAAAAAAACCAAAAAACCCAATTCAAAAATAGGCAAAGGACTTGAATAGATATTTCTCAAAGGAAGGCATACTAATGGCTAATAAGCACATGAAAAGATGTTGAATATCACTAATCATTACAGAAATGAAAAGCAAAATCACAGTGAGGTACAATTTCTCATCCATTAGGGTGGCTATTTTTTTTAATGGAAAAATAACAAGCATTGGTGAAGATATATATGGGGAAATTCAGAATGCTTGTGCACTGCTGATGGGAGTGTAAATGCCATTATGGAAAATAATTTGGCAGTTCCTCAAAAACTTAAACATAGAATCACCGTATGATCCAGCAATTGCACTTCTAGGTACAGACCCAAAAGAAATGAAAAACGCAGCTCAGATACTTGTACATCAATATTCATTGCAGCAGTATTCATAATATTCAAAAGGTGGAAATGACTTGTGTCCATCAACAGAGAGTGGATAAAGAAACTGCAGGGTATACAAACAATGGAATATTATTCAGATTTTAAAAGTAGTGAAACTCTGAAACATGTTATTAATACAGTATGGGTGAACTTTGAAAACATCATGCAAAGTGAAATAAGCCAGATACGAAAGGACAAATATTGTATGATTCCACTTATATAAGATGCCTAGAATTGACAAATTCACTTAGAGAAAGAAAGTAGAATAGAGGTTACCAGGAGCTGGAGCCAAGGGGTAAAGGGGAGCTACTGTTTAAGATGAAAAGGTTCTGAAAATGAAGAGTGGTGATAAGTGCACATGATGAATGTACTTTTTAAAAAAATTATTCAAGTATAGTTGATTTACAATATTATGTTAGTTTCTGGTGTACAGTAAAGTGATTCAGTTATTATACATATATATATATACCTTTAAAAAATGTATTTGTCTTTAATTGAAGGATAATTGCTTTACAATATTGTGTTGGTTTCTGCCATACATCAACATAAATCAACCATAGATATGCATACATCCCCTCCCTCTTGAACCTCCCTCCCCCCTCCCATCACATCCCACCCCTCTAGGTTGTCACAGAGCCCTGGTTTGAGTTTCCTGTGTCATATAGCAAATTCCCACTGGGTATCTATTTTACATATGGTAATGTGTATGTTTCCATGCTACTCTCTCCATAAATCATAGCAAGATACTATATGACCCACCTCCTAGAGTAATGGAAATAAAAACAAAAATAAACAATTGGAACCTAATTAAACTTAAAAGCTTCTGCACAGCAAGGGAAACTATAAAGAAGGTGCAAAGATAGAATGGGGAAAATAATAGCAAATGAAACAACTGACAAAGGATTCATTTCCAAAATATACAAGCAGCTCATACAACTCAATACCAGAAAAACAAATAATCTGATCAAGACCTAAACAGACATTTCATCAAATAAGACATACAGAAGGCTAAAAAACACATGAAAAGATGCTCAACATCATTCACTATTAGAGAAATGCAAATCAAAACTACAATGAGATATCACCTCACATCAGTCAGAATGGCCATCATCAAAAAATCTAAAAATGATAGTGTTAGAGAGGATGTGGAGAAAAGGGACTCCTCTTGCACTGTTGGTGGGAATGGAAGACAGTATGGAGATTTTTTTCATATTATTTTACATTACAGGTTATTACAAGATTTTGAATATAGTTCCCTGTGCTATACAGTAGGACCTCCTTGTTCATCTATTTTATATATAGGAGTTTGTATCTATTAATCTGAAACTCCTAATTTATCCCTCCCACTGCCCTTTTCTCCTCTGGTAACCGTAAGTTTCTTTTCCATGTCTGTGAGTCTTTTTCAGTTTTGTAAATAAGTTCATTTGTATCATTATTTTATATTGTATCAGATTTAGATCTGTATCACATATAGCGAAATGAAAGTCACTCAGTCGTGTCCAACTCTTTGCAACCCCATGGACAGTCCATGGAACACTCCAGGCCAGAATACTGGAGCAGGTAGCCTTTCCCTTCTCCAGGGGATCTTCCCAACCCGGGGATTGAACCCAGGTCTCCCGCATTGCAGGAGGATTCTTTACCAGCTGAGACAAAAGGGAAGCCCAAGAATACTGGAGTGGGTAGTCTATCCCTTCTCCAGCAGGTCTTCCCAACCCAGGAATTGAACTGGGGTTTCCTGCATTGCAGGCGGATTCTTTACCAACTGAGCTAAAGTGATACCATCTATTTTTCTTCCTCTATTTCAGTTAGTATACTAATCTCTATCTAGGTCCATCCATGTTGCTGCAAATGGTGTTGTTTCATTCTTTTTTGTGGCTAATATTCCATGGACAGAGGAGTTTGGCAGGCTACAGTCCATTGGATCACAAGAGTCAGACATGACTCAGAGACTAAACCACCACCACATTCCATTGTATATATGTACCACATCTTCTCTATCCATTCGTCAATGGACACTTAGGTTGTTTCTATGTTCTGGCTATTGTTAATACTGCTGTTGTATACACTGGGATGCATTTATCTTTTCCATGTGAATGTACTTAACGCCACTTAAATGTACATTTAATTTTATTTATTTATTTTTAATATTTTGGCAGTGTTGCGTGCCATGTGGAATCTTAGTTCCCTAACCAGGGATCAAACTCTTGCCTCCTGCAGTGGAAGTTCAGAGTCTTAACCACTGGACAACCAAGGAAGTCCCCTAAATGTACATTTTATTTATCTATTTATTTTAAAATATTCATTTATTTGGCTGAGTCGGGTCCCGCATGCTGGATCCTCATTGTGTCATGAGGGATCTTTCATTGTGGCAGGCCAGTTCAGTAGTTTTGGTGTGCTGGCTTAGTTGCCCCATGGCATGTGGGATCTTAGTTCCCAGACCAGGAATCACCAGGGATTGAACCCATGTCCCCTGCATTGGAAGGTGGATTGTTAACCAGTGGACCACCAGGGAAGTCCCTAAATGTACATTCTAAAATGGTCAAAATGGTAAATCTTATGTATTTATTGTTGTTTAGTCACTAAGTCATGTCCCCATGAACTATAGCCTGCCAGGCTCCTCTGTCCATGGGATTTCCCAAGCAAGAATTCTGGAGTGGGTTGCCATTTCTTTCTCCAGGGGATCTTCCCAACCCAGGAATTGAACTTGGTCTCTTATGTCTCCTGCATTGGCAGGCAGATTCTTTACCACCAGGGAACCCCAATTAAAAATTAAGTTAAAAAAACAGCAACTGATTTAATATATGTTGGCCAGGGCATGGTGCAACTGGAACACTGAAAATGGGTATGTAAAACATTACAACCACTTTGGAAAACAGTTTGGCAATTTTTTCAAAAAGTTTAAACATACATCTGCCATATGACCTAGCCTTCCACTTATAGGTTTTCACCAAGAGAAATATAAACATTTGTTCATAAAAAAACTTGTATAGAAATGTTTATAGCAGCTTCATCTGTAATTGCTTAAAACTGGAAACAACTCAAATGTCTATCCACGGGTGAATGGGATAAACTAATTATGGTATACATACATACATACATGTGTATGTGCATATATGTATACATGTACTATATGATGTATATGAGGAACTACTAAGCAATAAAAGAATAAACTATTGATACATGCAACAACATGAATGAATCTAAAAATAATTATGCTGAGTGAAAGATGCTAAACAAAAAAAGAGTACAGACTGGAATATTTCCACTTATGCAAAATTCAAGAAAATGCAAATTAATCAGTAGTGACAGAAAGCAGATCAACAGTTGCCTGGGAGTGCAGGGGGAGGAGCTTGACTGAGGGGTTATAAACAGACATCAGAAAACTTGGGGCTTATGGACATGTTCATTATCTTAGTGACAAATGGTTTCACTAGGTTTATACACACATCAAAATTTGTCAAACTGCATACTTTAAATACGTGCCATTTACTATATGTTAATTATTCCTCAATAAAGCTGTTGAAAAAACCCAAATTTCAGAAGGAAGCATCCAGAAGGGAACTGGAGCACTAATTCATTGACTGAGTCCCTATGTTCTATGCATTTGATACATCATCTCTCAAACTGAGTATGGTTATCCCTATTTTCCAAATAAAGCACCTGTGATTCAGAGAAGTGAAGCCATTTACTCAAAGGCACACAGAGATAGATTCAAACCGTGCTCTTTCACCTCTGCCTCACTGTCTCACAGAAATGTGAGAAAGCGAGGAGAAGGCTGTGCTGGTTCATTGATTGCTGACAATAAATCGATCAGGGAATCTAAGGCACGAAGGGCTACTCTTTAAGATGAAGACTGAGGGGCTTGGACTGCTCCACTCATGGTGTGACTTATGAACATGAACCACTCATACACATCCTTTTCCTTTGGCAATCTGGGACAGGATGCTGGGGATATATGTACATCTCAGTTCCCTACTCATCGTCTTCCATGCCTACACTTACAGAAATAGAACCATGTACTACATGGTTTCATTTATGACATGTTAAAGCAGTTCTTACAAAACAACAAAGACAAAGATCATTTAATATATTGCAATGAGAAAATTGGTTAAGCATTTTGGGGGAAATAGATTTGTTTTCAGTTTATCTTTAATTCCACTTATCTTTATCAACCCCAAGTTGGTAAAGAACTAAATACATGTTATTAAATAGAATTGAGTATTTAGCAGATCTTTTAACTGAGAGTAACCTTCTAATCTTTGAATTGACAAGAAGAAATTACAAGAGTAAAGATAAACAGATTTGGCTATATAAAATTTTGAAACTTTGTACATAGAAAAATAAAATCAAAAGGAAAGTAATTGGTAAAAATATATGCCTCAAATATGACAAATGATGAACTTCTGTGTTCTGTAAAGCACCCATACAAATTGATCAGAAAACATGTCCCCAAAGATTAATAGGCAGAGATACTTCACACAAGGGGAAACGGAATGAGTAAACAAGCATATGACAAAATGTTCAACCCCACTAGTGATTTTTTGAAGTGCAAATTAAAACAATTATGTTAGTAAAAGTTAAAAATAAGTGATTACCAGGCTGGCATGAGTATAGTAAAATTGCAAGGCTGCTCTGAGGAAGGTCTTTGGCAATACACAATACCACTATCAAAGTATTCAGACCCTTAACACAGTGCTCCCTTTCCAACAGTTACTGCCAACCACGCCCATGGACTAAGCACAGATGCACCAGTTCTCCCAAATGGGAGTCTCCAGCCCAGATATCACACACCTGTGCTCAGGTTTGTGTCTATAAAGCATCTCCAGCTGGTCCTCCCCTCAGTCCCACGTCGCACACACCAAACATGCCTCCTCCTAGCTCCCGGTGAATGTGCTACTGAGTCACCAAACCAGAAACCTGGGAATCATCCTAATTACCTTCCTGTCCCTCACCCCTGCACATATGTCATTTCCTAGTCAGATTCTGCCAATACTCCATCTGCAATGTCTTTTAAATCTGCCCTCTCCTCCTCCACCCCGCAGTCATGGACCTGGGTCTCTCCCTTCTGTTTCTTGCTTGCATTGTTGAAATAGCCCTGACCCATCTCCTCCCTGACCCAAACCAGTCACACTTCCTTCAAACCATTCTAAAAGAAGCAGTCAGTTATCGTTCTGAAGCACAAAGCTGATTCTGTCCTCTTTAAAATCTTTCAGTGACTCCTCATTGTCTACCTACAGGCTAAAAATTCTTCAGATTTAACAGCCCTCCATGTTCCAAACTGCCTCACCACCATCTTTCCTCTGAAGAGCTTCTTCTAGCTTTCCATCCCCTTCCTCCCACCCTACCTCTCCACTGTAATGTGAATTCTTTGAGACCAGGAACTAGATCTTAATCATCTCTGTTTCCCTGGCTCATAATACAGAATTTGATTCAGAGTAGGTACTCAATAAATGTTGGGTGAAGGAATGGACTTATTCTAAGGAAGTTGTTCCACTGAAGGAAAAAGCCATATAAAGGAAACTATTCACTGTAGCAGCATTCATAATAAAGAAAAAGCACTAAAAACTAAATGTTCAACAATAAGGAACTTTTATTAATTATGGGATATCCATTTAATGAAATATGACACAGTTGTTAAAATACTCATTATAAAGATTATGTAGCAACTCAGAAAGTGCTTAGTATAATAAAAGCAGAATGCAAAATGGTCTGTATGCTAGGAGTAAAATTATGTAAAAGTATGCATGCACACAAACCGATCAGAACAAGAACAGGAACAAGAACAAATGAATACAGATGATGTGTTTAGGATGTTTGGGGAGGTACTGTTTTGTGATTTTCTTAGCTCTTTCCCAATTCCCTTTATTGTTGTTAGAATGTCATTTGTGCATAAATACAAATTGACAGAGAAAAAAATATACTGGAAAAGGTGCTTTGATTCCGTCGAGTCCTTTGACAAGCTGTGGTACAAAAACAAACCAACCCTTGACCTGGGAGGCAAGAGATCAGCCTCCCGAACCCATCCCCCACTCTTAACCAGTTGTGTGATCTTAAGTAACATCTTTGGCTTTAACCAGCCATTTCTCCTATTCTCAAGCCAGAAGTCCCATGGACTTTCCATGGAATTCCTCACCCCCAAGTGAACTCCCATCATTTCTGTTGGCTGCACCACCATCTTCCCAATGCCCTCAGACTGAAAACCTCAGAATACACCTTCTATTGTCTCACCAACTTCACTCTCTCTCTAATCCCCATCTCCAATCAATTGTCCCTTCTTGCCAATAATCATCTATAGCATGGTTTACTATAGACCTAATTTTAGACAAAGAGGACTTCCTGTCCATCTAGTTAGTGGGTACTGTCTGATTGAAAAAAGCCAACCATTTTTTTCCTCTCTCTTGCTCCTCTGCAAACTACTGGGGGATGAAAAGGAGGGCAGAGACAGAGACATGTAAAATGGAACCTCCTGGGTTAGGACTTTGACCTCATGGTCGGGGGAGGCCAGGCAGAGTCAGGGAGAGTATAGTGAGACTTGGCACAATGACTGGGATGTTGACTCAATTTGTTCATTCAACAAGTATTTACCAAGTGTTGGACATCGCACTAACCTCTCTGTTAGGTGGCAAAGATGAACTAAGGCAGGCTCTTTAATGAAGATACTCACAGTCTAGTGGAGGACAGACAAAGAAACTAATTACAACCCGATCTGCTACTGTGTTGCCATTGAATTTGAACCGAGGATTCTGGGGCAGAAGAATGTGGCATGACTCTGCCTGAGGGGACCAGGTGCTCACAGAGCCAGAAGGACCTGAGCTGTATGCATCTCCAAGGCCGACTAGTGGGATTAGGTACCCAGGAAGAGTGCTGGGCTGTCCATGGCAGTTCCAAGCTGAGGGATCAACAGGTCCACTGTCAGGAGGCTTGAAAGAGGCAGTTTTGTCAGAGCAGTAACACCTTGGAGTGGCTTAAGCTTTGAGGTTTGGGATAGAGTAAAGGAGCAATGGGTGTCCTGATGAGTGCAGGAGGCAGGAGGTGAAAGGCAGAGGGACCTGAGGGGCCAGGCAGGAGACCCAAGGGCACTTTCAAAGTAGGGAAATCACATGATTAGGTCTAAATTTTAGTTAGATAACCAGATGATCTCTAATGTCTCCTCTCTTCCCTGAGACTTTATGGTAAGTGCCGAATGCACTGTACAGAAATGGAGGGGCAGAGTTCAAGCAGAGATCCTACCCTCCCACCCCCTACACTCCACCCCCTCGGCAATCTGCAGAGAAGCCAGAGGGGAAAATATTGATTCTTCCCAACTTATAGTAAGGGCAGGTCGACTGGCTCCAGGGAACTTGGGAGAAGGAACAGACAAAACAGGTTTAAGGAACAGTATTAGTTATTCATTTTAATGTATTCTTTAAAAATTTATTTATTTGAAGTATAGTAGACTTACAAACGGAGAAGGCAATGGCACCCCACTCCAGTACTCTTGCCTGGAAAATCCCATGGATGGAGGAGCCTGGTAGGCTGCAGTCCATGGGGTCGCTAAGAGTTGGACAGGACTGAGCAACTTCACTTTCACTTTTCACTTTCATGCATTGGAGAAGGAAATGGCAACCCACTCCAGTGTTCTTGCCTGGAGAAGCCCAGGGACAGCGGAGCCTGATGGGCTGACGTCTACGGGATCACACAGAGTCGGACACGACTGAAGTGACTTAGCAGTAGCAGATTTACAAAGTTGTATTACTTTCAAGTTGTACAGAAAAGTGATTCAGATATATACATACAGACATATATGTATATAGATATAGATATATTATTTTTCAGATTCTTTTCTACTACAGTTTATTACACGATGTTAAATACAGTTCCCTGTGCTACACTGTAGGACCTTATTCATTTCAGTGTATTCTAGTGATTATACGGTCATGTATATGTGGGACTTAAAGTAGCCTCACTTTAGGCAAGAGAGCTTGTCTAACTCATCTTGGTCCAGCACCTAACACAGAATCAAGTGCTCCAGAGTGAAGTCGCTCAGTCGTGTCTGACTTTTTGCGACCCCATGGACAGTAGCCTACCAGGCTCCTCTGTCCATGGGATTTTCCAGGCAAGAGTACTGGAGTGGGTTGCCATTTCCTTCGCCAGAGGATCTTCCCGACCCAGGGATGGAACCCAGGTCTCCCGCACTGTAGGCAGACGCTTTACCGTCTGAGCCACCAGGGAAGTCCTCAAGCGCTCCAGAGGTCCTCAGCAAATACTGGAGGGACGAGGGCGGGAAAGGAGAGGGAGGAACTCGCCCTTGGGAGACACCCGTTTTTCCACGGTGGTTTCCAAGCCCCGGACCTCTGACCTCCCACCAGCAGGTGGCAAGATAGCCTCCTCGCCTGCCGTGAAAGGGCGGAGCTGGTAGGCGGGTCCAAGGCTCCTGCGCGCGCAGACTCGGGCCCCGTTTTCTCCGCTCGCCGGAAGAAGGCGGGCCTCTTTTCGTGCCTAGCGCAGCCATGGTAAGGCGGATTTTTGCGAGCTCTTGAAGGTCCATCAGCCTCCATCCTCCCAGGGCTGGGGCTGCCCGGGACTCCGGGACTCTCGCGGGGGGTGGTCGGGCCGAGGCGAAGGGAGAGGGGCCTCGTGGGATGGGCACAGGCGGGGTGGAGGGTGATAGCGAACACCAACTTTCAGCTGTAGGGGGAAATTGGTACTGCTGGCGGGAAGGCCTCGGTATCTGGGCTGGCCACACCCGGCCACGCATCATGCGGCCCTGGGAGGAGCGGCTTGCTTCCCAGAACGGAGCCCCGGGTGGGCCCGGAGGAGAGACGTCTGGCCTGGGGCAGGAGAAGAGATTATTTCCGTCGTGTCTTTGGCACGCTCTGACTTTAGCTAATGTGATCGGTGAGATTCAGTATACGCACTTTAAGGTGAAAAATGATCTTAGCTACTTTAGAGTTTGAGGAAGCAGCTATTGGCACGTGGTTGTGCCAGTATCTCAACAGCTAACACTTGAAAACCAGATATATTTCGAGAAGATTTCTGTTTGATATAGAAGCACAGATTGAGTTCTGGTCCATTTCTGTTGCTGGCTGGCTGTGTGCCTTGAAGTCCATCCCCTGGCTGTTTCACCAGCAGTGTCCTAGTAAAAACATCCTCTAGAAGCATACACACTTTTAAGCAGTAATATATAAATAACTTAGTAACAGGAAATACTGTTCTAAGAGACAGTAATCAATTAACAATAAGGAAACTGGTTGCAGTTTGCGGCACCTGTAGTGTTTGCTGTGTGTGTTTTTGTTGAAGAGGAAACAGTGCTGTTCTTTCGAGAATAATTGTGTAAGCTGTTCTTGAAAACACCTGAAACAATTTAACAGTATTAAAATCTGAAACTTTAGGCTCGGGGTCCCAAGAAGCACCTGAAACGCGTAGCAGCTCCAAAACATTGGATGCTGGATAAACTGACTGGTGTGTTTGTAAGTATCATTATATTGTAACTATGTTTCTTTACGTTGTAGGTTTGAGACATTTTGTACTGTTTCTTTATGTGTCGGATATCCCTGATTACTGTATCGGAAAATGTTTCTTTCACTGCCTGCCAGAAGTCATTTTGGGGTCAGGGCAGTCTGAAACTGGGGACTTGAGAGGTACCTTTTTAAAAATAAAGTTATCATTTTGCAGGCCCCTCGTCCATCTACCGGCCCCCACAAGCTAAGGGAATGTCTCCCCCTAATCATTTTCCTAAGGAATAGACTTAAGTATGCCCTAACTGGAGATGAAGTAAAGAAGATCTGCATGCAGCGTTTCATTAAGATCGATGGCAAAGTCCGCACAGATATAACCTACCCTGCTGGTTTTATGGGTAAGTGGTTAGTGGTGGGCACTTGGTGGCCCCTTTGATATTTTTTTAATCTTTTTTTTTAATCTCGCTCTCTAAAAAGGTGGTTGTATTATTAAATCCTGGTGAACTTCTGTCAGAGTCTTTGGTATTCGAAATGGGAAGCATATGGATTTTTTTTTCCTTACGTGTGGTTATTGCTCAGCACGGTCTACTGGGGTTCACTGTAGTAACCTTAGTTATTGTTTGATATCAGATGTCATCAGCATTGATAAGACTGGAGAGAATTTTCGTTTGATCTATGACACCAAGGGTCGCTTTGCTGTTCATCGTATTACACCTGAGGAGGCCAAGGTGAGTGGAGCAAGCAGGCTGGGCTGTTGTTTTAAAGTACTTGATTCTAAGTTACAGCCTGAATTAAGTACATGGGCTGATCCATTGTGGTGAGGTAGGTATATTAGGATTCCTTATAATCTTATACCTGGAAACATCTAGTCCAGTTAGCATCTTCAACAGATTGTTACCTTTTTTTTTATCGCAGAAATGAATTCGCACTGAACAGTGACTTCTGGTTGCTGGTGTTTTTTTTTGTTTGAGGCAAGGAGAGTGACTTCTAGAAATGTTTGAGTATATGAAGTGTGGGTCCTTTTAAGAATAAGGGGCTGGAAAACCCAATGTCTAGTCTAGCAAGTCCAGTTGGCCTTTTGTCTAGCTTTACTCGGGGGAGGGGAAAGGTATTAATGGAAAGAACCAATAACCTTCAGGGCACTAATTTGAGATAACGCAAAAGGTTACAGACATTGATTATTTAATCCAGTTTGTTGTGGTTTTATGTATAAGTTCATGGCTTTTTCCATTATTGGCTGTAAATGAAGGTTAATTCGATTGGGTGATTCAGCTCCTAATTTCCTTAGCTGCATTGTTACCAGCAGGCTGGAGAGCATGTCCAATGGAATCAAGGTGATTTGATTCATTTAAAGAATCTTTTGGGGAGTGAAAAATCCAAAAGTGAAATGGTTTGTGAAATAGTTGATTCGATGAACTGGTAATGCAATTGCAAGTTTGTGAGACAAAACTCAATTGTGAAAAAAAAACTCAATTGTGATGTAGAGGGAGCCATTAAGAGGCACTTGTTAGCTGGGTGAGTTAGGAGGTAAGAATTCAAGCTGTCACAGACTTAACCTGAGAAAGGGGCTGTAACTTCATTTGAGGGGGGAGGAAATGGTAGTGATTAGCCCACCTGGTAGTTCCCAGGTTGTGAGGCCTTCCAGTTGCTTGAACTTTTAGCCTTGGGGTTGATACAGTGCTACAAAGAAAACACATAAGAAATAAGGAAGATTAATCTAGAAGGGGGGCAGTGTGCAAGATGAATTTATTGGGGAGTGGGAAGAAAAAGTCAAGAACACCATTATTCAGCTATAGTTCTTTAGCTGCTGGTTACATCTTCAAGGTGGTGACAGAACTGTCATTGTACTCTGGAGCATAGTACCTGTGAGCTAGACTGATGTGGCTGACCCTTGTGTGTTTCTAGTATAAATTGTGCAAAGTAAGAAAGATATTTGTGGGGACAAAAGGAATCCCTCATCTGGTAACCCATGATGCTCGTACCATCCGTTACCCTGATCCCCTCATCAAGGTGAATGACACCATTCAGATTGACTTGGAGACTGGCAAGATTACTGATTTCATCAAATTTGACACTGGTAAGCAGCCTCTGCTACATAGGCATTCCCTTTAGGCAGAATTCTCATAGGCAGGCATGAGAGCTGTACTTTGCTTTTATTTTTTTAAATTGATTGAATCTAGGACTTGTACAAGGCCTGGGTACAGGGTTTTATTTTTGGGGTTTGTGGTCTAATATGCACTTAATTAGCAATCAAAGCTAGATGTCTTTTGTTGATATAGTAACAGACTGGGAACGGGCAAGTCTTTTAAGAAATGAACATGTGGGAAAGCAAAGCCTTGTGTCATTGTAATTTTGTGGTGGCCATGAGGGAACTGAGATACAGCCTTTTGTAATTGACTCATCCCCCAAATCTGTCACAACAGTAGCAGAAAATTAATTGTACTTTGGAAGATTAACGACTTTGTTTGAAACCTGTCTCTCATTGACTACCATTTCCTTCCTATATAGGTAACCTGTGCATGGTGACTGGAGGTGCTAACCTGGGAAGAATTGGTGTGATTACAAACCGGGAGAGACATCCAGGTTCTTTTGATGTAGTTCATGTGAAAGATGCGAACGGCAACAGCTTTGCCACACGGCTCTCAAACATTTTCGTTATTGGCAAAGTAAGTCTGGGTTTCTCTAGTCCAGGGAAACCTGTAAAATGCTGGGATTGTAGCTCCTGGTTGTTGCTAAACCTGTTATAAATAAAGCCTTCTCTGGGATAGGGCTCACAGCAGGGCTGAGGCAAACCTGTGCCTTTTCAGCATCACGGAAGGTGGGGGGAATGGGTAACCTGGGTTGGTGAAAAGTGCCAGTAATGGAATGAATATACCTTATAGTTTGGCTCTTTAATTTGTACCTGTGGGAGATTGTGGGGGGAGGTAAGCTAATGCTTGGCCTTGGGCACAATTTCAATATATCTAAGACTAATTATGATATTAGGATATTGTAGTTTGCATTTACATACATGGGCAAAAATTTTTAAATGGATATTTCAGATAAATGACTGCCTGACTGTTGCTGAGTGCTTTCACAAACAGGCGTCTCTTCCTCTTGACAAACATAAACATAGCATGTGCCAGCCTGTTAATGGTGTATAGCAGGTTTTGATTCTCCTTTTTTTCTCCTCCAGGGCAACAAACCGTGGATCTCTCTTCCCCGTGGAAAGGGTATTCGCCTTACCATTGCTGAGGAGAGAGATAAGAGATTGGCAGCCAAACAGAGCAGTGGATAAAATGATCTCTATGTGATGTGATTGGAAAAATCTTTGTACTTAATTAAAGATAATACCAAGTGATTAATAACATCTTTGGTGTTTGTTGTGGTTTGGGTTTTGGTTTGTTTTCTTGCTTTGAATTTTCAGGCAGGCTTGGCATTCTGGGATATGATGTCTCTTATAGGCTAGACTTCAATGATTGTAGGAGAATGTGTCAAACCTTGGCAAGAAGGAGAAACAAGTAACTGATAATTATTTTATACATAGTATCTTTTTTTAATCCCCCACTTTTCTCTGGTCTTTATTGCACTACCCCATATTATAAGCCTGCCTCATCTGTTTTTCCCACTTCTGTGCCCAACTTGCCAAATGGCAGGGTTAAAATGTCCAGTTTTGAATACAGTTCATCATAAAGGTCTGGGCTCTTGTTGCCAAGCAGTACACTTGCTTGGACTTTGTCTTTATCATTTTCCAGCTACTGTAGCATTCAGTCCTCAACTCCATTTCTCAGGACTGCAAAATCACGTTTTTACCAGTCTTGGGAGGTGCCTCTGTTGAGGGGCCAGCAGTTGACCTATTCCTCATTTCAAACTCTGGGCTTCTTAAAAGTGTCAATTACCCTGTGTTATCAACCAGCATGTCTTCCTGCCAAGACCTAAAACCACTTTGGCTTCCCATAGCAGAACTCTTCGATCTTTATGTGGGGGCAGGGCAGGGGAGGGGATGGCTGTCCTGTGTGTTGGATGTTGGGCAGCATCCCTGGCCCCTAACCCACTAGAACAGCCCTTTTATTCTTCTGGTTGTGATAATCAGAAACTGACATGAGGTAATGCCAGATCTCCCAGAGGAGCAAAATGCCCATGTGTTAACCACTGCCCTGTATATATCACCTTCACATAATGTCTAGCTACAGACTGCTCAAAACAACTAAATCTCCCTTTCCCCTTGTGGCAGGATTTGGAGTGAAAAACAGTTTTTCTTTTCTTCATCTGAGGTAAAATGAACCTGTGTGAAATCACTGCAAGTTTAACTGGGCATGTCTACTGATATACCTGGTGCCCAGGCCTGTGGGTGCAGTGGACCAGGAAGCCTGCTGAGAAGCTGTATCTTGGGGCAGCATCCCTTTCCCCAGGCTGAGTCCTGGGCTTGGAGTCAAGCCAAAGAACTGAGCAACATACAACATACTAGCAAACAGCCCAGGGGTCCCCCAGACCCAGATTTGGCCCCACAGGGCATCCCTGCCTTCCATATTGCAAACTAAAGCACAACTTGTTGGGGCCAATGGAACTCTGCTTAAACAGCCTAAAGGGAATTTCTGCAGAACTGGGTCCAGCCAAATAGAGGGGTGCAGAAAAGGGCTTGCCGGGCACATGTTACTTAAGCCTTCTCTTGCCAAGAGTGGAGCTTATCCAGAAGCAGTTATGAGGGGCCAGATCAGAAGTAATTTGTATGGTGCCCTTGAGAAATGGAGACTAAAGGACTAGAAGGCAGGGGTCCCTGAATGCAGCTGGATTCTCTTCCTGCCACCCTGTTCAGTGCACTTCTTCCTAGGTTTGTCCTGTCTCAGCAGACAATGGAAATGATTTGTTGAAGTTTAGTTAAGGAACCAAAGCAAATATGGAGGAGGAGAGGCCTCCAAGTTGGTTCTTTCCACAAGTACAGTTGTTTCCTAGATGCTCACTGGGCCACCCATCTTGTCCAAATGGGGAATGTATGTTACTTGGCTGCATTCTCCTCACATCACCAGGGTTTTTTATATTTATTTATTTGGCTATGTTGGGTTTTAGTTGCAGCACACGGAATCTAGTCAAAGCTATGGTTGTGTATGGATATAAGAGTTGGACTATAAAGAAAGCTGAGCCCTGAAGAGTTGATGCTTTCGAACTGTGGTGTTGGAGAAGGCTCTTGAGGGTCCCTTGGTCTGCAAGGAGATTCAACCAGTCAATCCTAAAGGAAATCAGTCCTGAATATTCATTGGAAGGACTGATTGATGCTGAAGCTAAAACCCCAATACTTTGGCCACCTGATGCAAAGAATTGACTCATTGGAAAAGACCCTGATGCTGGGAAAGATTGAAGGCAGGAGAAGGGGACAACGGTGAGATGGTTGGATGGCATCACCGACTCGATGGACACAAGCTTGAGCAAGCTCTGGGAGTTGGTGATGGACAGGGAAGCCTGGCGTGCTGCAGTCCATGGGGTCACAGAGAGTTGGACACAACTGAGCGACTGAACTGAACACAGAATCTTTAGTTGTGGCATGTGGGATCTAATTTCCTGAGCAGGGATTGTACCCGGGCCCCTTGCACTGGGAATGCAGAGTCTTAGCCATTGGACTACAGAAAAGTCCCTTTTACAACCTAAGTTTATTTTGGTTTTTTATTTGTTAAACTAGCACAGGGATTTTTTTTTTAAGCAGCTAGCCCCAATGTGCAGATTTCCATCCTCACACCAGGTTGTATCACTTGACTTAGCCCAAAGCAGCCTGTATCATTGGAATGAGCTACAGTTTACAAATAATATGGCTTGGGTCATTGTAGACTTTTTAAGACTTCCAGTTTGATTCATAAAATCCATGGCTGATTCATGTCAATGTATGACAAAAACCACTACAATGTTGTAAAGTAATTAGCCTCCAACTAATAAAAATAAATGGAAAAAAAATCTTAGAGCTGGAAAGAACCTTAGAAATCATCTCAGCAGAAAGGCAAATAGTCCCGAGATAAAAATGACTGCAGTGAGCAGACTTGTGGGAGTTTGATTTACTTCCCTTGTGTTTTCAGCAGACTGGGCCTCGTGGTCGACTCAGGGCAGCACGGTACAGATTTGAATGACAGCAAGAATACAAACAGCTAAGACTTGTGTAGAACTTTATAGTCTACAAGAGCCCTCTTGATTTTTTTGAGATCCTGTGTGTTTGTTGCAAACCAGATGTTACAGGAAGAGCCATAGCCAACCCTCTGTCCCCTGACTTAAGCCAATCAGTTCTATCCAAAGTCTTTCCCATCTCATGTCACAACAAATTCCATCTTATCAGTTACTCAAGTCAAACACTTTGGATGTGTCCTCGCTTTGACTCCTTTTCTCATGCTCCACACATAATTTTCATAATTTTATTAGAAAATTCTGTTGGCTCTCCCTTCAAAATGCATGATAATCATAATGAGTCTTTATCTTTCTGTGATAAATACTGAAGAATTTGCAGAAGAAATGACAAGCAATCTGAAATTTGCTTTAAAATAATCTAGTGAGTAGGCAATATCAATGAAACAAGATTGACCACATACTGATAACGTTGAAGCTGGGTAATGGGTCCATGGGGTTTGCTACACCAGTCACAACACTTTTGTATATGTTTGACATTTTTCACAGTAAACTTATAAAGGGACAAATAGATAAATGCTATGGTGTGTGCCCTCCCCATTTACACTACCCCCTGAACAATATCAGACCATTTCTCATCACCTGCATTGCTACTACCCTGATCTGAGCCACCAACAACTCTCACCTACATTATAGATTATAGCATTAACCCCAGACTGGTTTCCTGGCTTTGTGGGATCTTAGTTCCCCAACCAAGGATCGAACCCATGACCCCTGCAGTGGAAGTGCAGAATTCTAACCACTGTATATAGCTAGGGAAGTCTCAGAGGGATACTGTTTAAAGTAAGTCAGCTCAGATCACTCATTTGCCCAGAGGCCCCAGTGGCTTCCATCTTACTCAGACTAAAAACCATAGTCAACACAAGGTCCCAGGAGGCCTCCCACAGTCTGGCCTCTGACTTCATTTCCTACTACTCTCCCCCTGCTCAATCTGTGCCAGCCACACTGGCCTCCTGCTGTTTCTTTTTTGTTTGTTTTGGTCTTGTTTTGTGTTTTGCTTCTGCTACTGTTTCTTGAACTAGAGAAGTACTCTACTGTCTTAGCACTTTGCATGGACTCTTTTTCTTAATATATATATATATATATATATATTTTATTGAAGTATAGTTGACAAAATATTTCAGGTTTACAGCAAAGTGATTCAGTTATACACATACACATATATTATTTTTCAGATTATTTTCCATTATAGGTTATTATAAGAAAAAATATGGAATGTGTCATCCTTGCACAGTTCAGTTCAGTTCAGTTGCTCAGTCGTGTCCGACTCTTTGCGACCCCATGAACCACAGCACTCCAGGCCTCCCTGTATCATGCTCATCTTCTCTTTATTGTTCCAGTTTTAGTATATGTGCTGCCAAAGTGAACACATGGACTCTTTTTTTCATAGAGCTAGTTTATATGATAAACTTTTTCAGATATTGTGTTGGTCAAAATGTTTGTTTTTCTTCTGTAAGATGGCTCTAGTAGCATTTAACTTCATTTTAAACAATTTTGTTAGCTTGTATTGTGACAGCTGTCATATCAGTGTGCACTTTTAAAAAATTCATCAAAATTGGTATACTTTGTGTAGCCATTTTAATATTGAAGATGGACAGAAAAAAGCAGCATTTTCGGCATATAATGCTTTTATGGTTCAAGAAAGGTAAAAATGCACCTGAAACACACACAAAAAAGATTTGTGCAGTGTATGGATGTATCAAATATGTCAGAAGTAATTTGTGAAGTTTTGTGTTGGAGATTTCCCATGGTCGAGTGCTCCATGGCCAGGTAGACAAGTTGAAGTTGATAGTGATCAAATCAAGATATTCATTGAGAGCAATCAATGTTTATATCACATGGGAGATAGCCAGCATACTCAAAATACCCAGACCAAGGGCTGAAAATCATTTACACCAGCTTGGTTATGTTAATCGTTTTGTTGTAGGAAGGGGGACCCCTTTCCAGGGCCCAAAGTTGGGCTCTTGTCTAACACTCGGAAAAGAATTGTCCGAGGAGACACGTGCTGACAAAGCAAGAGATTTTATTGGGAAAGGGCACCCGAGTGGAGAGCAGTAGGTAAGGGAACCCAGGAGAACTGCTCTGCCGCGTGGCTCGCAGTCTTGGGTTTTATGGTGATGGGATTAGTTTCCGGGTGGTCTTTGGCCAATCATTCTAATTCAGAGTCTTTCCTGGTGGTGCACGCATCGCTCAGCCAAGATGGATGCTAGCAAGAGGGATTCTGGGAAGTGGACGGACAGGTAGTGTCTCCTCTCGATCTTTCCCGAACTCTTCCGGCTGGTGGTGGCCTATTAGTTCCGTATTCCTTATCAGGATCTCCTGCCATAAAACAACTCATGCAAATGGTTACTATGGTACCTGACCAGGGTGGGCGGTTTCAATCAGTATGCTTCCCCTAACAGTTTTGACATTTGGGTTCCACAAAAGTTAAGCAAAAGAAAAAAAAAATCTTCTTAAACATATTTCCAAATGCAATTCTATACTTAACCATAACAAAATTTTCTTCCCAATTTAAAAACAAACTGTGATGGACAATGAAAAATGTATACTGTACAATACTGTGGAATAGAAGAGATCATGGGGCAATCAAAATGAACAACTGCCAAGCTCATCAAAGGCCAGTCTTCATCCAAAGAAGGTGACAGTGTGTGTACGGTGGGATTGGAGTCCTTTATTATGAGCTCCTTCCAGAAAACCAAATGATAATTCCAACAAGTACTGCTCCTAGTTAAACCAACTGAAAGCAACATTCAACTACTTTCCAGAAAAGTATCTGGAATTAGTCAACAGAAAATGCATAATCTTCCATCAGGATAACTCAAGACCACATTTCCTTTTGGTGACAAGGCAAAAATGGTTACGGCTTGGCTGGGAAGTTCTGATTCATCCACCATATTCACCGAGACATTGCACCTTCAGGTGCTCATTTATTTTGGTTTTCACAAAATTCTCTTAATGGAAAATATTTCCACTCCTTGGAAGACTGTAAAAGCCACCTGGAATGGTTCTTTGCTCAAAAAGATAAAAAGTTTTGGGAAAATTGAATTATGAAATTCCCTGGAAAATGCAGAAGGTAGTGGAACAAAATGGTGAATACATTGTTCAGTAAAGTTCTTGGTGAAAATGAAATGTGTCTTTTCACATCACATTAATGGGTGACCCACAAACTGGAGAACAATAATACAGAAGAAGTTTTCCCACTGTTGTGAAGGTTCTGAACCCCATATCAGGATTCACAGCCTGGGGATACAACAAAGGGGCTGGGAATCCCCAAGGAATCTGACCTTGAAGGCCAGTGAGATTTGATTATAGAACTTCCACAGGACTGAGGGAAACGGAGACTCCAGTCTTGAAGGGCACAAACAAAATCTTGCGTGCACCAAGACCCAGAGGAAAGGAGCAGTGACTCCACAGGAGACTGAACCAAAACTACATGCTACTGTTGGAGGGCCTCCTGTGGAGGCATGGGTTGGCAGGGGCTTACCACAGGGACAGGGACATGGGCAGCAACAGGCCTGAAAAGTCCCCCTGGGTGTCCCCCATAGAGCCTGTAGACCCCAGAGCTGCATTGCCTCAGGCCAAACAACTACCAGGGAGGGAGCACAACCCCACCTTTTAGCAGATAATTGGATTAAAGCTTTACTGAGCAAGGCCCTGCCCACCAGAGCAAGAGCAGTTATTCCCATGCCAGAGGGCAGACAGAAGAAGCAAGAAGAAGCACAGTCCCACAGTGGCTAAAATAAAAACTTTATTACAGAAAGTTAATCACGATGATAAAGCAGAAAGTTGTGTCTCAGATGAAGGGACAAGATAAAACCTGAAAAAAACAACTAAATCAAGTGGAGATAGGCAGTTTTCCAGGAAAAAGAATTCAGAGTAATGATAGTGAAGATGATCCAGGATCATGGGAAAACAATGGAGAAGATGCAAGAAATGTTTACCAAAGACCCAGGAGAACTAAAGAACAAACAAATAGAGATGAACAATACACTAGAAGGAATCAATAGCAGAATAACTGAAGCAGAAAAATGGATAAATGACCTGGAGGACAGAATGGTGGAAGTCACTGCCACAGAACAGAATATTAAAAAAAAAAAAGAATTGAAAAAAAAATGAAGACAGCCTAAGAGACCAGTTTAGTTCAGTCGCTCAGTCATGTCCGACTCTTTGCGACCCCATGGACTGCAGCACGCCAGGCTTCCCTGTTCATCACCAACTCCTGGAGCTTGCTCAAACTCATGTCCATCGAGTTGGTGATGCCATCCAACAATCTCATCTTCTGTTGTCCCCTTCTCCTCCTGCCTTCAATCTTTCCCAGCATCAGGATCTTTTCCAGTGAGACAGTTCTTTGCATCAGGTGGCCAAAGTATTGGAGTTTCAGCTTCAGCATCAGTCCTTCCAATGCATATTCAGGATTTCCTTTAGGATTGACTGGTTTGATCTTCTTGCTGTCCAAGGGACTCTCAAGAGTCCTCCAACACCACAGTTCAAAAGTATCAATTCTTCAGTGCTCAGCTTTCTTTATAGTCCAACTCTCATATCCTTACATGACTGCTGAAAAAACCATAACTTTGACCAGATGGACCTTTGTTGGCAAAGTAATGTCTCTGCTTTTTAATATGCTGTCTAGGTTGGTCATAAATTTTCTTCTACGGAGCAAGCATCTTTTAATGTCATGGCTGCAATCACCACCTGCAGTGATTTTGGATCCCAAGAAAATAAAACTTGTCACTGTTTCTATTGTTTCCCCATCTCTTTGGCATGAAGTGATGGGACTAGATGCCATGATCTTAGTTTTTTGAATGTTGAGTTTTAAGCCAACTTTTTCACTCTCCTCTTTCACTTTCATCAAGAGGCTCTTTAGTTCCTCTTTGCTTTCTGCCATAAGAATGGTGTCATCTGCATATCTGAGGTTATTGATATTTCTCCCAGAAATCTTGATTCCAGCTTGTGCTTCATGAAGCCTGGAATTTTGCATGATGGACTCTGCATATAAGTTAAATAAGCAAGGTGACAACATACAGCCTTGATGTACTCCTTTCCCAATTTGGAACCAGTCTATGGTTCCATGTCCGGTTCTAACTGTTGCTTCTTGACCTGCATACAGATTTCTCAGGAGACATGTAAGGTGGTCTGGTATTCCCATCTCTTGAAGAATTTTCCACAGTTGTGATCCACACAGTCAAAGGCTTGGTGTAGTCAATAAAGCAGAAGTAGATGTTTTTCTGGAACTCTCTTGCTTTTTCTATGATCCAGTGGATGTTGGCAATTTGATCTCTGGTTCCTCTGCCTTTTCTAAATTCAGCTTGAACATCTGGAAGTTCTCGGTTTATGTACTGTTGAAGCCTGACTTGGAGAATTTTGAGCATTACTTTGCTAGCATGTGAGATGAGTGCAATTGTGCAGTAGTTTAAACATTCTTGGCATTACCTTCCTTTGGGACTGGAATGAAAACAGACCTTTTCCAGTCCTGTGGCCACTGCTGAGTTTTCCAAATTTGCTGGCATATCGAGTGCAGCACTTTCACAGCATCATCTTTTAGGATTTGAAATAGCTCAACTGGCATTCCATCACCTCCACTAGCTTTGTTTGTAGTGATGGTTCCTAAGGCCCACTTGACTTTGCATTCCAGGATGTCTGGCTCTAGGTGAGTGATCACACCATTGTGGTTATCTGGGTCATGAAGATCTTTTTTGTACAGCTCTTCTGTGTATTCTTGCCACCTCGTCTTAATATCTCCTGCTTCTGTTAGGTCCATACCATTTCTGTCCTTTATTGTGCCCATCTTTGCATGAAATGTTCCTTTGGTATCTCTAATTTTCTTGAAGAGATCTCTATGAGTCTTTCCCATTCTATTGTTTTCCTCTATTTCTTTGCTTTGATCATGGAGGAAGGCTTTCTTATTGCTCCTTGCTATTCTTTGGAGCTTAGCATTCAGATGGGTATATCTTGATCACTGCCTCCATATTACCTTGGGTAACTAGATACCCAAGTGGGATGCTATCTTCTCAGTTCCGTTCAGTTCAGTTCAGTTCAGTTGCTCAGTTGTGTCTGACTCTTTGAGACCCATGGACTGCAACATGCCAGGTCTCCCTGTCCAGCACCAACTCCTGGAGCTTGCTCAAACTCATGTCCATTGAATCGGTGATGCCATCCAACCACCTAATCCTCTGTCATCCCCTTCTCCTCCTGCCTTCAATTTTTCCTAGCATCAGGGTCTTTTCCAATGAGTCAGTTCTTCGTATCAGTGGGGCCAAAGTATTGGAGCTTCAGCTTCAGCATTGTCCTTCCAATGAATATTCAGGGGTTTTCCTTTAGGATTGACTAGTTTGATCTTCTTGCAGTCCAAGGGACTGTCAAGAGTCTTCTCCAACACAACAGCCCAAAAGCATCAATTCTTCAATGCTTAGCTTTCTTTATGGTCCAATTCTCACTCTCTTTTCAGGGAGGACTTATCCATCCTAAATCAGGGGAATCCACTCACATGACCCCAGTTTGTTGAGCCTGGAAAATTCTCCAAACCCAAAGATCAATTCTAAAGTCCAAAGAGGGAATGAAAAATGAAGAGATTTGAGTTGTTCAGGCAGGAGTTTGTGAGTCAAATTTTTTTCTCTATCACTTTGCCTTCTGAGGATGTGGTACTGTCTGGATAATAAATGAATAATTATCATAAAAACAATAAAAAACAAATGTTCCCTAGAGACAACAAATAGCTTTTAATAGCAACAACAACAGAAAGAAGAAACTTCTCAATGGCCAACAGATTTTCAGTTTATTCCAGAGACTTTTATAGGGATATGCTCTTGTATTTTTCTCAGCTTTTCTAACAATGGTGAACATGTATAATTAGTGATGTGCTGGTAAGTCTTTAACATCCAGCTCTCTGGAAAAAATATGTGTGTGTATAAACATAGGTTAATTGTAAATTTTACTGATAAAAAGGATGTATATCACAACTTGAAAATAAAAGTAGGCAAGATTCTTTGCTGTGAATTCCATATAGTCAGTTGATGCTCACAAAATGTTTACAATGATTTTTGCCAAGCTCTTATATCCATATCAACCTATCATCTTGGTTGCAGTTGACAAAGAAATGTAGTTCTCAAAAGAGTGTTGGTTGATATTTTTGTTTGTAATGACAAATAAGGCAAAAGTGAAACAATCAAGACCTATGTTAGGGCTTCACTCATTTGTCAATGATGGGAACAACTTATTTGCTGAAGCAGATAACAGTTTTCAAATATTGAGTGTTTCCATAATTCTTTGTACAATTTAATAGCTACAAAACACAACACATTTCTAAGTTTTATCAGCATTTTGAGACTTTTTCCATCAGTTCCTTAATGCTAGACAATCAGCAAAACAGTTAACCGATTCTGACTTGTAATGTTTACCAATTTCCATGGCTAATTTCAAGCTACCACCATAATCAGGCAGCTGGGAAGAAGTATGAAGTAGCATGCCATTATATCACATTTCCACCACTCGGATATAACAGGTGCAAATAACTTCAAGGTTATAGGTAATAGTAAAATGTAGTAAAATAATTAAGTAATGAGTTTTTAATATTTATTTATTACCTTTGTATTAAATATAATTCACTTAATGGTAAGTTTATATATTAACATTTAGAAATTTTTTAGTATTCACAATATTGTATTAGTTTCAAGTGTACAAAAGAGATGCAATATTTTTATAGATTATACTCCATTTAAAGGTATTACAAAATAATGGCTATCTTTTCCTGCACTGTACAATATATTCTCATTGCTAATTTATTTTATACATAGTTGTTTGTATCTCTTAATCCCACACCCCTACTTTTCTCTCTTTTATATTTTTATGTCACCCCTCCCTCTCTTTTATATTTTTAAAATAAAAGCTATTTTTAACAAGTGGCTCAGGAAATTCCTGAAAATTTATCAGTTGGCTCTGGTGAGCTGGTATGAGCCCACTTCAGCACAGCCCAGTGGGTCATGCTGAGATCCAGCTGGCTGCTCTGGTCCTGTTGAGTGTGCCTCCTCGGGACCTCTCACATATGCCCTCCTTCTCCATCATTTTGGCCACCTCTGCCATAGGCAACTTCCTATGCTCCCACCTGAGTCGTGTCACTTCCTCTTCAAAACCTCTTGTTTAAATGCACTGTCTGTAGAATCAAGTCCAAATGCCTGGACTACCCTTGCAAGCCTCCCCACCCCCACACTGCACAATGTGATCCTAAGCTATTTTTTTTCTTTTTCTTTTTTTTTTTTTTTTTTTTTTGATCCTAAGCTATTTTTTCAATAGGGGACAACACACTAGCTCCCGACTCCCAGGTTTCTAATTCTCCACAACTTCACTCTTGAAGTCAGACCCACATAATCACCTGCCACCTGGAGTCTCCTCTCGGACATTCCCTCAGCATGTTCCAAGTAGAATGCATCCTTTTCCTCTCCCTCCCACCCCTACAGTGCTTCTATTCCTATAGTCCATGATTTTCATTTAGGCTCTCAAATTTACCCTTTTCTTGTCTCTCTTAATATTATTTGGACACTTTTTTCTTCCAGGAACATTTTTGTTTTCCATTCCACTCTCCTGCATGCCCTCCCTTATCTGTTGTTTTCTGGTGGACTCTCATCCATCCTTCCAGTCTCAGCTGAAATATTGCATCCTCTGGGAAACCTCTGGGAAGATTAGGGGCTCATGGCCCTCCATTTCCCTGTTCTTCTCATCATGGGATTTATTTAGCACACTGTATTATAATTGTGTATTTAATTGTCTGTCCCTCCCAGGAGACTGAGAGGTCCTTAAGGCTAATCTTGCTCACTGCTGTATCCCCAATATCTAGCCCAGTAACTGGCACATTGTGAGTGCTGAATTAATGAATGAGAGGTATATTGTGCAGTTCCCCTACAAACCCTTGCCTCCATCTTTCCTTATTGTTCCACAAGAACACCTTGTAGTTTTTCATTTTCTAAATTAAAGAGCCACAGCTTTTGCCTGTGCTTAAGGGGACAAGGTCAGAAAATGTCACCTTCTCAAATTGGAACTAATACAATCGACACTGAATAGAAGAGATCAGCCATCTGCAAAATAATCCACTTTAAGAGTTGGTTTGTAAATGTGGTATCAATGTGACAAGGGTGCTTCTTGGATCTCTATGGTGACCAGCATGTTGCCACAGGCTGGGAATCTGCCAAATACAAAGAAAGTGATAATGTCAATCAATTGTAACCTAATTCCTGAAGATAATGCTGTATAAGCAGGAGGGCCCTTGTCTACATGGGGTCTTGAAAAGAGTTGAGCCAAAGAGTGACACATTTTCTGTGTTTGATTGTCATCAAGTGTTCATGCAGTCCTTTGCAGTTTACAAAGCATCTCTGATGTGTTACCTCACTGAATCTCCATGATGATCCCACTAAGTGGGCCTTATTCGTCATTTTACAGATGACAAAAATAAAGTTCAGGGAGGTGAGTCAACTCACCCTAATTCGCTCCCTACCACTAACACCCACACTTTCACTAAACCTGGAGGAGTAAGAAATTTATGAATCCAAGGACAGAAATACCTCCAGAGCAGAGACAGAAAGTTCTTGCCATGACCAGATAGTCAACCCACTCAGTTGGGTTCAGTCTGATTCTGTGCTCAGTTAACAGCTTTTGGCTTTAAAGAAGTTTGGCTTATGGCCTTGGGCCCCTTGAAAGGAGAGTGGGGAGGGGTGCTGGGGAGGACTGCTGCCAGGCCAGGCTTTTGTTCATTCAGCAAACATTTACTGGACAACTACTATGTGCACAACAGTGCTAAGAGCTTGGGCTATAGTGGTGAATGAGACAGAGCTCCTCCCCAAACTGAGGGCCTAATTCTGGGAGTCTGACAAGTAAATATTTACAAACATTGTATGACAGAGGGTTTGAGAAGGGAAGCACGGAGTGCTCTGGGAACCCATAGAAGAGCCATCTACAGTGGTCTGGGGAGGATCTGGGAAGGCTTCCCAGGGGAACTGATACCTGAGGTGATACCAGAAGGGACTTAGCAATACAGAAAGGAGCTGGAGGAATCAGAGGATGAGGAAAAAAGAACTTTCCAAGGTTAGATAACCAACAAGGATCTACTATGTAGCACAGGGAACTAAACTCAATATTATGTAATAATGTATAAGGGAAAAGATTCTGAAAAATAATATATATTATATATATATATGTATAACTGAATCACTGTTCTGTATATCTAAAACTTAATCAACTATAGCTAAATAAATAATTTTTTATATTTTTATTTTAATTTTTATTTTAACACCAAAAACAATAAATCTTTTTTTAAAAAAAGAACTTTCCAAGGAGAGAGTGAAAAGGCTGGGGGGACAAAAGTTTGTGGCAATGAAAAGAAGGAAAAAGATGTGGGGCAGGGCCTTGTGAGAGGTGAAGCTGAAGAAATAATCATAAAACCCAAAGTAATATAATAATAATTTCATAATAATAATGTCTAATACAATATAAGAAGATCCATGATGTTATTAATTGTAATTATTCATCATTAGTTGATTCAACCAATAACAGTTCATATGACTGACACTGCTAACTTTATAATCATAAGATCTCACTTGCAGTGAATGAATAAAGCACATCTTGACAGGGCATGAAGCTCAGTGCATTCCAGGCATTATCTTCTGTCACTCTCACAATAAGCCTACCAGGTAGGTGCTACTATTGTCCTACCTTACAAATGAGAAAACTGCAGGTTAGAGAAATTAAGAAGTGTACTGAAAGTCACATTTGCTGTTAAGTGGCTGGTCTGACATCAAGATTGAGGTTTAATATCAACTCCAGAAGGAATAAATTAGGAGTCTGGGATTAACATTACACAGTACTACATATAAACAATGAAGACCTACTGTATAGCACAGAGAACTATAGTCAATATTTTCTAATAACCTATAAGGGAAAAGAATCTGAAAAAGAAAAAAAAATATATATATATATACATATATATGTGTGTGTGTGTGTGTGTGTGTGTGTGTGTGTGTGTGTATCATTGTGCTGTACACCTGGAACTAACACAACATTGTAAATCAACTATACTTCAATTAAAAACATAAATATAGACTCCAGAACCCTTCCTGGAAAATGGTTTGCCTAACAGATGTGTATAAGAATTTGGACTTAATCTTAAGAGAAAGTCATAGAAGAGTTTTGGGCAGAGGAGAGACACTCAAATTTTGTTTTCAAGAGCTTATTCTGGCTGCATGGTGGAGGACGAATTGGAAGGAAGAGAATAAAGGTAGAGTGGGCAGGGGAAGGCTTTGCTTTCTACTTCCTCTCTCAGATGGTGGTGGCTTGGACTAGGAAGGTGGCGATTGGGATGGAGAGAAGGCAGTGGATTCATGAGGTACATAGGAGGTAATATTGACAGGCCCTGGTGCCTGTCAGAGTGAGGGCAAGGAAAACTTGGAGAATGCCTTCCGGGTTTCTGGCCTAAGCAAATGAATAAATGGAGGAGCTATTCCTCAAGAAGAGGAGCATGGTGGCAACTACTGAGCCCATGTACCACAGCTACTGATGCCTGCAAGCTCTGGGGCCTGAGAGCCACAACTAATGAGCCCCTGTGCTGTAACTACTGAAGCCCATGTGCCTAAAGCCCATGCTCTGCAACAAGAGAAACCACTGCAATGAGAAGGCCGTGGACTGCAACAAAAGAGTAGCCCTCTCTCTCCACAACCAGAGAAAGCCTGTGTTCAGCAATGAAGACCCAGTACAGCAAAACAAAAAAAATAAAATAAAATCCAGGTGTCCTACATGAATTTCCAGTCTGCAAAACTATAAGCCTGTGAGACACACAGACATCTTCCTAAGGCAGCCTCTTAAGAAAGAAGACTTGTTTTCAGTTTTCACAGTGGCTACTAAGAAAATCAAACTTGTATGGGACACTTTTAAGTGTATGACCCACAAAGGATGCCCATTCCTATTTAATGTTTGATTTTGCTTCCCTTGTGGCTCAACTGGTAAAGAATCCACTTGCAATGTGGAAGACCTGGGTTTGATCCCTGGGTTGGGAAGATCCCCTGGAGAAGGGAAAGGCTACCTGCTCCAGTATTCTGCCTGGAGAATTCCATGGAGTGTATAGTCCATGGGGGTGCAAAGAGTTGGACACGACTGAGCAACTTTCATTTTCACTTTAAAAAAAAATACAAGGAGTTCCTTGGTTGCCTAGTGGTTAGGATTCTGGGCATTCACTGACAGGGCCCAGGTTCAATATCTGGTCAGGAAACTGAGATTCTGCAAACACACAGTGCAACCAAACAACAACAAAACACAATCAACTAAGCAAAAAAATACAGAGTTACATGGACATGAATTACTACTATGTAAAAATTATATATGCCTGTGTCAGGCTTAGGAAAAATGAAAATATCTGTGTTAAAGTAATAAGAGATATACTTATTGTTTGAAAAATATTTTCAATAAAAATGGAAAAACATTACAAAAAAGAGGAGGAGCATGGGAGGAGAAATGTTCTAGGGATGAAGACACCTGTAGAGTTCACACTGCAGGGCAAGTGCCAGGTTCTTGGAGGAAAGTTTAGAAAGGCAGCTAGAGAGATGGTTCTAGAGCTCAGGAAAGAGGTGTGGATCAGGCATCAGGAAAAAGAAGGGGACTCCAGCCATAGAGGGATGAGGTCTCCCACATGCACACAGAGAGCAAGGCAAGGGTGAATGTACCTGACCCGTTTGAGGGAGGGCCAAGGGAGGAGGGTCTGCAGGGAGCAGCCAAGAGTCAGCTTGCTCTTCTGGAAGGAGATAGCTGGCAGGCCTGAGATACATTTGAGACTTCAACTTCTTGAACTGAAAGCACCTTTGGAAAGTATTTAGTTCAAACCTCTCTCTTAATTATAGATGCCTCCCCAAAGAGGGACACTGGGCAGCCCAAATGCCAATTTCGGCACTCATGTATTTTGTAGTGAGCATGAGTGCTGGGGGACTGGGTCTCCAGCCATGGAGAGGGCTACTGAGAGCCATTCTCACTCCCTCGACCCATCCCAGCCCCCTTGGCATACAAAGCTCTCACCTGTGTGACAAGGGTTTGATCCAACTATTTGAAGAGACAGTATTGCATATTGGTCTAGCATATGGCCTTTGTTTAAAGAAATAGCTTGGTCTTTTTTTTAATTTAGTTTTATTGTTTTTAAAAATTTGTGTTGAAGTATAGTTGATTTACAGTGTTGTGTTACTTTCTGGTGTACAGCAAAATGATTCAGTTATATATATATATATATACATATATATATATTCATTTTTTTTCCATTATGGTCTATCATAGGATATTGAGTCGAGTTCCCCGTGCTACACAGTAGGACCTTGTTAAGCATATGGTCTTTACAGCGAGACAGTCTCTGTTCAAAACCTCCACCAACATTCACTAGCTGTGCAATGTTGGGCAAGTAAATTCAGCTCCTGCCCCAATTCTCAGCTTTCCCATCCATAAAGGGGGATAATAATTATACTGACATCATTTGTTGTGAGGATAAAATGAACTAGAACATTCTGTGGCAGGTACCAAACTCTAGCTGATCCTGGCCAACAAGAATGTATCTGATCCATTACAGTTTCCAAATCCAAATTCTTCAGGGCCTGATTGCTCAATAAAAATGCTTAGGGTTCAACACAGGAAAGATCAGAACTTTGCTGGACTTTCTCCCCCTTTTTACATTTTGTGATAAGTTTTGCTCTGAATCACCTACAAATAGCAGTAATATTGATGTGGAGTTGGTAGTGGGGTGTCAAGGGAGAACCTACATCTTTTTAGTACTGAACCTCTGGATTATAGTCTCAGGTATTTCCATTTGAGCCTCTCTTCAAGCCTGCGAAGGCAGTGTCATTTATATCTATCTTTGTAGAGATGGAAAATAAGGCTCAGAGAGGTCAAGAACGTGACCCAAGTTCACACAGTGAAAAGGGATTGGACTGGATGGAAACCCAGGCAGTCTGTTGTCAGAGCCTCCCAAGAAGTAGACATTTGGCGTTCATGGTCCTGGAGGGGAGTTCCTCAGTCTAAGTAGTCCCAAGTAAGGGTAATTCATACTTTCATACAACAGTAAAGGAGTAAGGGGGCCCTGGTGGCAGACTCAGGCCAGGGCAATTCAGGCCAGAAGGTAAAGATGGCTCTTTTGGAAAGCTGCCTTCTTCTAGTTCTGTGAAAAATACTGTTGGTACCTTGATAGGGATTGCATTGAATCTATAGATTGCTTTGGGTAGCGTAGTCATTTTCACAATATTGATTCTTCCAATCCAAAAGTCTATAAGCAATAAATGCTGCAGAGGGTGTGGAGAAAAGGGAACCCTCTTACACTGTTGGTGGAAATGCAAACTAGTACAGCCACTATGGAGAACAGCGTGGAGATTCCTTAAAAAACTGGAAATAGAACTGCCATATGACACAGCAATCCCACTCCTGGGCATACACACAGAGGAAACCAGAACTGAAAGAGACATGTCTACCCCAATGTTCACCGCAGCACTGTTTATAATAGCCAGGACATGGAAGCAACCTAGATGCCTATCAGCAGACAAATGGCTAAGAAAGCTGTGCTACATATACACAATGGAATATTACTCAGCCATTAAAAAGAATACATTTGAATCAGTTCTAATGAGATAGATGAAACTGGAGCCCATTATACAGAGTGAAGTAAGCCAGAAAGATAAAGACCAATACAGTATACTAATGCATATATATGGAATTTAGAAAGATGGTAATGATAACCCTATATGCAAGACAGAAAAAGAGACACAGATGTATAGAACAGACTTTTGGACTCTGTGGGAGAAGGTGAGGGTGGGATGATCTGAGAGAATGGCATTGAAACACATATATTATCAAGTGTGAAACAGATCGCTAGTCCAGGTTGGATGCATGAGACAAGTGCTCAGGGTTGGTACACCGGGATGACCCAGAGGGATGGGATGGGGAGGGAGGTGGGAGGGGGGGTTCAGGATGAAGAACACATGTAAATCCATGGCTGATTCATGTCAATGTATGGCAAAAACCACTACAATATTGTAAAGTAATTAGCTTCCAACTAATAAAAATAAATGAAAAAAAAAAAGCCTCCTTCTTGGGGGCATTATGTTCACAATCAGTATATGCACCTCTGGTCTGAAGGGTGGGGGTGAGGGAGCCTGTCCTGACCAGTGACAAAGCCAGATGTTTGTTGTGTGACTCCACACAGCACAGAGCTCACTACCCCTCACCAAGTTGGAATCTGTGTGCCATAGTTACAACCAGCTTCATCCCATAACTCAGAAGGTTTCAAAGATCCTCTGGGCTGAGGTTGGCCAGAGGCACAGCCAGGGAGGAGGAAGGTTGTCCTCCCAGCTCACACTGCCTTGTTGGGGTTCCTTTCCTCACACAGGACTTTCCCTCACATCTTTCTAAGCCCAGATGCTTCTTGTTCTCCTGCAGCTTTCCCCACCCCAGGATGTCCACTAAGGCCTGCCCAGCTATTGGCTCCATTTCACCCTGCCTGTTGTGAAGATGAATCTCTTTGCCCCTCTTTTCCTTCTAACAAAGCCCTATTCATCCTTACAGTCCCCTCCAATGTTGGTTCTGCTGTGAAGCTTCTTCAGCTTCCCCAGAAAGGGAAGGACAAGGGGACAAGTGATCAGGGAGCACCTACTCTGTGCCAGCTGTAGCCCTGGGGGGTTTGCACACCTCACTTCATTCAGTCTTCACAGAAACCCTGTGAGATTCTACAGGTAAAGGAACCCGGATTCGGAGACAGAAAGCAACCTGCTCAAGTTCCCACAGCTAAGAAGGGAAGAAATCTAGCTCAATTTAACTCCCAAGGCACTATGGACTTGAACTCTCTCTGGATTAGATGGCACTGCCTGTCCTTGATCACCTTCAATTTCTCTCTTTTTATCCCACCACAATGTCCCAGCAAATCCCATTGGCTCTACCTTCAAAGTTATATCCAGAATTTACCACTTCATCTCCCCAGACACCACCCTGGACTAAGCTCCCATCACCTTTCACCTGGATTACTTCAGTAGTACCCTGACTGCTCTTTTGCTCCCCACAGTGCTCCTAACCACTTCACCCCTACCTCTTATCACCCTTTGCCTCAACACACACATAGTCTATTCAAAACACAGAAGACAGAGGGAAACTATTAAAACACAAGTCAAATCATGTCATGTCCCCAGCTCAAAATCCTGCCCTGGCTCTTCTTTCCCTTACAGTATCTGTCCTTATGTTGCCCCTCATGGCCTGTGTGCTCTGTCTCTGCCTCTCTCTTAGCCCTCTCTCGCTCACTCTGCTCCAGCTATTCTGGACTTACTGCTGCTCCTCTGGATACACTAGACATGCTCTTGTCTCAGGGTCTTTTTTTCTTTTTTGATGTGGACTATTTTTAAAGTCTTTGTTGAATTTGTTATAATATTGTTTCTGTTTTATGTTTTGGTTTTTTGGCCACAAGGCAAATGGGAACTTAGCTTCCCAACCAGGGATCAAACCCACACCCCCTGCTTTATAAGGTAAAGTTTTAACCACTCAACCACCAGGGAAGTCCCTCAGGGCCTTTGTATTTACTGTTTCTTCTGTCTGGAACATTCTTAAAAATCTGCACAGCTTACTACCTCACTTCTTTCAAATCACCATTCAAATGATAATCATCTCAGTGAGACTTTTACTATTACCCTGTTTAAATTTTCCAACCCTGCCCCATCAACACTTACTATTCCTATTTGCCTGTTTAATTTTTCTCCCTTGTTAGCACTTATAACTAACTGTGATGGCTCATTTTATGTATCAACTTGACTGGGTCACGGGTGCCAAGATATTTGGCTAAGCATTATCTCTCTGGGTGTATCTGTGAGAGTGTTTCTGGATGAGATTTGACTGAGAAAAGCAGATTGCCCTCTCCAATGTGAGTGGGTCTCACCCAATCCATTGAAAGGGTGAATATGATAAAAGGTTGAAGAAAAAAATCCTTTTTCCTCTGCCTGAGGGATACCAGTTCTTTCTTGCCTTTGTTCTAGTAGTGGAACTTATACTATTGGTTTTCCTGGCCCAGGCCTTTGAACTTGGACAAGAACTATATATACCATTGGCTATCCTGGGGCTCTAACTCACCCACTGCATATCTTGGACTTCTCAGCCTTCAAAATTGCACGATCCATTTCCTTTAAATACATATCTTTATGTATATATACACATCCTATTTTATTGGTTCTGTTTTTCTGGGGAACCCAGACAAATACACCAACCAATAGTACACCTTTGCTATTTAAGGAAAAAGTTGTTGGTCTCCCATCACATCAACTTAAACTTCCTGAAGGCACAGATTTTTGTGTGTTTTTTTCATTGCTGTATCTTCAGCACAATGCTTGGTGCTTAATAAACATGTTGAATGAATGATGGCCCTTTGTACTTTGTGTGTCTTTTGTGTGTCTTCCAGGAGTCTGTGACATACTCCACCACAGACTGGCCTCTGCATCCCCAATGCCAGGCAAAGTACCTGCCACCAAAGGTTCCCAGTACATATTGAACGAAATGCCTTGATATGATCCATCCAGAATGTTGAACCAAAGAGGTATGCTTCCAGAACCAAAGAGGTATGGACAAAGAATGTTGGCCTGCCATTCCAGTAAACATAAAATGTTGCCGCCATCAAGCCCTGCAGCCTCCCCATCCCACCCCCAAGGCCTCCTGACTAGGTGCACCCTGAGGGGAATTCAGATGGAGAAAAACAGAAAACATTCCCTTGCTTTGGATATTGACTGGCCTTAGATAGTTAAGATGCATATCTAAGGAAGAATTTCAGTGACCCAGGACTCCTGCATCTTTTCAGAAGTAGAAAGATAATTAACTGAGATATCTGATCCTCATGACTAGCCCTAACTTTTCCCCAAGATGTATGCTTGACATTACCTATTTCTCAGGCAAAGAAAAATTCCTGTGAAACCTGACTTGTCCTTAGGAGCAGTTCCTGAGAGCTATGTGAGTGGTTGACTCTCAGGCTGTAGTCCTCAATAAGGTTTTCTTTCCCACCCTATCCCATGTCCCCCTCCCACCCCCCAAAACAACTTGAAACTGTTAGGCTGTGTGTTTTTCTTCAAAGGGCACAGGACTGAGTCCCTCCACAGTACCGAATGCAGGAAGACGCCCTGTCTCCCCCACTCCTCCTTGAAACCCCAGCCTCGATCGCCTCTGCTCAACCTCCCACCCTCCGTTGCCTCTTTCCTCCCTTCCCCCAGCTAAGCCCTCCTCGCCCGCCCGGGTACAGGCGATTATCTGAGGATGGTAATTATTGCGAGTAAATTGGAAGTTGTTTTGCACAGGGCTGTGTCTCACGCAGGTCGATTTGTATGCTTCCTGGGCACTTGTGGCACTCCAGAAATGCCATAGCAACGGCCCGGACGCTGCCGGGTTCCGGGCGGCGGGTAGGGCTCCCCCGCACAGCAGCCCTCCCAGCCCCGCCTCCCAGAGCCTCGGTTTCCCGGTAGCTCCAGCCGGATGCTATACTGACCCGCATGCCGGCTGTTGTGGGGCAGAAACCAGATAATGGTTGGAGCAATCTGTAAAAGTGTAAATCGCGGACCAGCTATGAGAACAATGACTATTCTTCTCCGTGGAATGGTCTCCTTTCCCATTTATTTCTCCCCGCCTTTCTGCGACTCCCCCTGGTCTCCTCACCCCCGCCCGGCACCAGCGTCTGCCATATTCCCCCGGCGCCTCAGGAGCCAGGGCCCTGCTGGCCAGCCTTTATTCAGTGCAAAAATCACGGCCCTGGAACACCTTTTAGTGATGCGGCCCACAGAGACACCGCCAGCTCATCCCGCGGAGGCCGAGCCGCTGATTAAATTGTATTCATTCTGCCTTTCGGTCATTCAGTTGGGCTGGGACGAGGCCAGCTGGAATTAGTGACAACTTTGAAGCTTAGAATATTGACAGAGAAAGGCCGTTTTATTGCCTGCGATGACACGCGATAATTCAAAGGAAGCTCCCGAGTGTTTCAAAGGAGAGCCTTAATTAGTGAATAGATACCAGATACCACTTTTGCTAATTATTTGGATAGATGCAGACCTTAAAAGTCCTTTAAAAATCAGTTTTGAGATGAAAAGCAAGAAGGCCTTCCTTCTGCAATGGCCTCTTCTCTCTCTCTCTAAATCTGAGATCTTGACCAGGACAAAGCTTTGAAAACAAGAAAGCACTATTGAACTATTCATTCATTCCAAACATTTTTTAAGCACCTACTATGCACCAGAACTATTGCAGGTGTTGAAGATCCAATTATGGAGTTAATGTTCTAGAGGAGGAAGAGATAATATGGAAGTAAATAAAAAGGAAATCATTTTAAATAATAGTAAGGGCTGTAAAGAATGTAAACAGGAAGGTCTTGAAGGAGAGGTGGCTGAGATCTGAATTATAAGGTGGAGCCAGCCATACTAAGATTTTAGGGGAAAGTGTTCCTGGCAGAGGGATTAGCAAATGCAAAGATTGTGGAAATGGACTTGGTGGTTCAAAGAAGAGAAATAAAGCCAATGTGGTTAAGGCAAACTGAACAAACAAGATGAGATTTGGACTGGCCAGGTCACTAGGGACTTGCAGCCACAGGAAGGAGTTTGGTTCATATTTTCAGTGCATTGTGAACTCACGGAAAGGTCTTAAGCAAAGGCGTGATGTTATCTGATTTATATTTTTTTAAAAGATTATTGGCTGCTATTTGAAGAGCAGATTAGATTTTCCTAATAAGAAAATGAACTGGGAGACAGGAATAGGAGTACAGGGGTGGTTAGGAAGCCATTGGTAAATGCCAGGTGGCTTAGGCTTGGGTACTTGCAGTTGGGTGGGGAGAGGTGGAGAGATTCAGGATATATTTTGAAGACAGAGCCCCCTGGTCTTGGTAATGGATTAGATGAGAGACAGAGAAGAGAATGTTTCTAGTTTCTGGGTTTGGGACTTGAGCAACTGAGTGGAGAGTGGTGTCATTTACAGAGATGGAGAAGACAAGCAAATCAGATTTGAGGGTTGGGAACTGATACTTCTCCTTTTGATGTTTTCAATGTGAGATGTCAGGAAGACCTTGATATAGGAGCCTGAGGTTCACCTGAGAGGTTTGGACCTAAGGAAGACATTTGGGAGTCCTTAATATTTAGCTAAGAGTTCTTGGAATTTTTGCTGATTTGTTCAAAGCTGACCCTAAGCTAGAACAAAAGTGGGAGGGGAATAACTGCCTGCCTCCCTGCCTCCAAAACAATACCCTTGCCCTCCAAAAGAATGTCCTTGATCTGTCTCAGTGCAGACTTACTCTCAGAAAGGCAAAATAAAATCATGAGGTATACCTTTTTAATAATGAGAAGGGTGAAGATCGAAAGGTTAGAAAGCACTGTTAGCAAAGATGTGGGGAAGCAGCACCCTCATATACTGTTGATGGGAATGTAAGTTTACCCATCCCTTTGCTGTTGTTATTCAGTCACTCAGTCATGTCCAACTCTTTGCCACCCCATGGACTGAAGCATGCTAGGCTTTCCTGCCCATCACCTACTCCCAAAGCTTGCTCAAACTCATGTCCATCGAGTTGGTGATGCCATCCAACCATCTCATCCTCTATCGCATCCTTCTCCGCCCGTCTTCAGTCTTTCCCAGCATCAGGGTCTTTTCTAATGAGTCGGCTCCTTAGAAGTGGAGCTTCAACATCAGTCCTTCCAATGAATATTCAGGACTAATTTCCCTTAGGATCTCCTTGCAGTACAACAGACTCTCAAGAGTCTTCTCCAACACCACAGTTCAAAAGCATCTTTGGTGCTCAACCTTCTTTATGGTCCAACTCTCACATCCATACATGATTACTGGAAAAACCATAGTTTTGACTATATGGAACTTTGTTGGCAAAGTAATGTCTCTGCTTTTTAATATGCTATCTGGGTTTGTCATAGCTTTTCTCCCAAGGAGCAAGCTTCTTCTAATGTCATGGCTGCAGTCACCATCTGCAGTTATTTTGGAACCCAAGAAAATAAAGTCTGTCACTGTTTCCATGGTTTCCCCATCTATTTGCCATGAAGTGATGGGACTGGATGCCATGATCTTAGTTTTTTGAATGTTGAGTTTTAAGCCAGATTGTACACTCTCCTCTTTCACCTTCATGGAGGGCACCTTAGCAAGTTCCATCAAAATGAGGAAGATATACAGTTTGACCCAACAACCCCTCTTTTAGGAAATTACCCTACAGATATACTCACATATATTCACAAAAATGTATGTACCAGGATATTTATTGCCACAATATTTGTGATAGCAAAAGATTGGAAGAAATATCCATCAATGGGACTGGCCAAATAAATTAAAATGCACTCTTACAATGGCATATATACAGCCATTAAAACAAAGGAAGTTCTTGATGTTTTTATTTATTTTATTTTTTAATTGAGATGAAATTCACATAATATTAACTTCACTATTTTAACCATTTTAAAGTGTAATGTTCAGTGTCTTTATGTTTTGATATTAAACACCATCTGAAATATATTGGTAAGTGCCTACCCTCACTCACCTTCTGTTCCCACCTCTGCTTGTAATAGTGGGAGGGATTTTTTTCCAATGGGCACCTTTGAAATGCCTCCATGACCCAGGAGACTGAGAGGGTTTGTTGCTAGGGAAAGGTGGTGCTAATCTTAATCAGTGGTTCTCAGACTGCTGCACATTAGTGCAGGGAAGATTTTTTAAACTCCCTTGCCCAAGCCCCACCTCTAGAGACTTTTTATTTAATTAATCAAGGGTGGGGAAGGGTGGGGCCTGGGCATGATTTTTTAAATTGAGGTGTAATTAACACACAGTAAAATGCATAGATCTTAAGCATATAGTTCAATGAATTGTGATAATTGTAGGCACTTGTGTAACCACTGTCCCAATAAAAACATAGACCATTTCCACTGTCCCAGTCAATGCCCCAACCCCTGCCAGAGGCAATCACCAGTCTGATTTCTACTATAGGTTCATTTTGATTGTTCTTAAAAATGTATATAAATGGAATCAAGCAGTATGTAATATTTTGAGATTGGCTTCTTTCACTTAACATAATGGCTTTGCAATGCTAATACCATCCAAACTGTTGTACTAATCAACTTCCTATTTATTGTTGTGTGGTATTCTCTTGATGTATCTTTGAAACACATCAAGGTTTGTTTAGCCATTCACACATCCAGGGACATTTGGACCAGGGACATATTTTAGAGTCAATCATTTTATTATTGATTTGGAGGAACTCTTTATATATTCTGGATACTAGTCTTTTGTCAGATACATGTATTGCAAATAAAATCACCATTTAAAAGATCCCCAGTGATTCTATCATGAATCTAGGGTTGAGAACTCCTGGTATACTAAAGATCAGCCCCAGAGGTGCCCTAACTTTATGGGTCCCCAAATCTGCCTCCTGGCAACTATGCCTGAGGTCTGATTCTTCAATCCTATGAATATCCAGGGCTATGAGGATTTTAGGAGTGAGGGGTGCCTTGTCAGCCTTCTGTGGATCTGTCTGGCTTCTTGAACAGGTCTATTCATCTGCACTGTTCTCTTACCCTCTGATGTGAGACCTTAGGTGAGTGTTTTCTTGTGTCTACCCTAAAATTTTCCTCATGTGAAACTTGATCTTATTGCTTGACCCATTCCTACCACCTTGAGATGGTGTGTGTCAAAGTGAAAGTGAAAGTTGCTCAGTCATGTCCAACTCTTTGCAACCCCATGGATTATACAGTCCATGGCATTCTCCAGGCCAGAATACCGGAGTGGGTAGCCTTTCCCTTCTCCAGGGGATCTTCCCAATCCATGGATCAAACCCAGGTCTCCCCATTGCAGGTGGATTCTTTACCAGCTGAGCCACAAGGGAAGCCCAAGAATACTGGAGTGGGTAGCCTATCCCTTCTCCAGTGGATCTTCCCGACCCAGGAATCAAACCGGGATCTCCTGCATTGCAGGCAGATTCTTTACCAAGTGAGCTATTAGGGATGCCCATGTGTCAAAGAGACAAAGACAAATTTTTCTCCTGAATGGAGCAAGATAAATCCCAGGCACAGAAGGAATGTGAATTTCTGTATCTCCTCCCACCCATTGTCCTCAGTCTGCCTACCTACTCACTGAAAGGGAGACTCACTTTCTAATAGCCTGGCAACCGTTCAGCAAGGGGCTGAGAGTTGATAGCCTGGTTCTGGTCTCTTTGAATGTGCTGTGCTCCTGCTGCATGACCTTGCATGATGCAATTAACCTCCCTGAGTTTTGATTCCTGTGGCTGATGAAGGAGAACAGTCATTTCTTGCTTGTTGTGGGGGAAATGCCTGGCATAAAGTAGGTGCACACAAAGCCATCAGTACTCTTGAAAGGGAAGCTGGGAAAGCTTGGCTTTAGGAGCAGTGCAGCTGTACTGTGAAAGGAGCTCTCTGCTTGGGGATTTGCCATGCCCTCAACATGCCCCGGTGTCATGTATCTGCTCCTCCTCTCCACACCTTCAGAGGCCTAGACTGGCCAAGGTCCCCCCTACTGTGTTGTCCTCGCCCTGCCCTTCTTGGATAATTTGAACAGAGTATCCCACGAGGGCCCCTAGGCTCTTTAAGCTCAGAGCAGATGGCTGGGAAGCCGGTTCTCTGGGACATACAGTTCCTGACTCAGATCTGGGCAGGGGGCCAAGGCCTTCGAAGGACTGGGGAAAAACATAACCCTCATCCCCCACTTGAGAGCTTGTAGTTTTTACTGTCTGTCTCTTTTAGTGCCAAAGAGGTAGGAAAAAGGACCACAGTGGTTAAGACGTTAAGATTAGGTACCACCCCCCCAATCCCTTGTTGGACTGGCACCAGAGAGGAGCCTTGATTCTAGCTTTTGGGAGAGGCACTCATCCATGTAGGGAGGGTTTCTCTGCTGCTTCAGGAGGGTGAAGATGCTGAAAAGGAACGCACAGGGAGCTCCCAAAAATGCCCCTAACATGGGAAACAAGTGAGTGCAGGGCTCAGAGAATCTACCAACACTTGGCCCATTCATCTCACAGCCATGCATGTGTGGCTTTGTCCCTGAACACGATTTGGGAAAGGAATAGAAAAGGAATATCTGGTCTCTGGGTGTAACTCAGATTCCTCTACACTATTTCCAGGTCCCTCTTGAGGCAGGTTCAGGAGGGAGACGGAGCAATGCTGGCAAGAGGAGTGGTTGGGACGGGCATGCTTGGACCTCCCCTCTTCTCTGGTTCCTGGTCCCCATTATTACTTTGAATGTATCAATCCCACTCACAGCCTCATTCGAGCTCTCAAACATGGTACCCATTGCTCTCCTTTAGGATTAGTGAATTGACAATTCATCCATCCACCCCTCCAACAAATATTTTGTTGTTGTTGTTCAGTCACTCAGTTGTGTCCAATTCTTTGTGACCCCATGGACTGCAACATGCCAGGCTTCCCTGTCCTTCACCATCAACAAATATTTACTTATCAGCTACTATGTGTAGGCACTTGCTAAACTCTGTGAAACTATAACTGTGCAAAAGAAAGATCTGTCCTTCACAGAGCTCATGTGAACATGGGAAAGGTAAGGAAGGTAGGGGTAATGGGAAAGCCAGGAAGGTAATCGGGCAGTCACATTCCATAGACTAAACCCAAAGATAAAGGCAGGGTATGTCACATTGCCTCACAGAGAACCGCTGCTGGGAAGGATCATGGAAGGTCCCTGGAAGGAGGGACACCTGAGAGTCATGGAATAGATAGGGGATAGTTAGACAAAAAGGAAAGTCCAGACAGGGGAATCAGCATGTGAGGGGGCCTAGAGGCAAGATTGAGTAAGTGGAGGTGGTTCAGTTTGAGAGGACTGTGGTGTGTGTGTGTGTGTGTGTGTGTGTGTAGGGGCCCGGAAGGTGGAAGATGGGACATAAGGTGGGAGAAGCAGTCAGGCACCAGACTGAGGGAGGCCTTGTAAGCCACGGCGAGGAGGAAAGATTTGATTTTGAGTGCAAGGAGGAAGCTTTGAAGGGTATAGACTGGCCCAGGACATGATCAGATTGGTGTTTTTGCAAGATCACTCTGATTTCTGGGTGCAGAGGGTAGGGAACAGGCATAAATATAAAAGCTGGAAGAAAGTCATGAGGCAATTGCAGTGAACCACACTAGAGATGATGGTGGCATAGACCAGAATGGTAGCAGTGGAAATGGAAAGAAGTGTTTAGATTTGAGATATATTTTGGAGGTGGAGTCAACAAAACTTATAGGTAGATTGGAAAGATGCCTCTCAGTTTCTGACTTGAACAATTGAGGCGTTGGTAGTGGTGTTCTTGGGGATGGGGATATTGAGGGAACAGGTATAGTAGGGGAGTTTGAGAAATGAAGTCAGTGTCATGTTGAGTTCAATCTTCCAGGAAGACATGTCTTGTAGCCATCTATACATCTAGGTCTGAAACTCAGGAGGGAGGATGAGGCTAAAGACAGAATTCTGACATCTTGGGAGTGAATGAGGTAGCCTGAGGAGAGTGGATGATGCCATGTTTTCTTTTTTGCAGCAGTGCCATTCTTCCTGTCAAAGGATTCCCTCCACTTTGGTGCCTGCTTCAGCTCAGACCGTAGGAGGTAGTTTAGAAAGCACTTATCACACTTTGCAATTTAGTGCAAAGACCCTGTGGATAATCCTAACTCTTGGCTCCCTCTTTCCTCTCAGTTCCTGTCATTTCCACAGCATCTTAGGCTGACTTGACCAGTTTCCAATAAGAATTTATCCAACCCTGGGGCCAGCCCAGCTACCATTCTTAGGAAATTTGGTTTCTGGCTCCCCCTGCTGGCAGAGCTGGAGATGACGCACCTCCTGGCGCAGAGCTGGAGGGCACGGCACCCTTCCTCCCGGTTCCAAACTGGCACAAGATCCCTCTCATCCTCAAACAGGGAATTAAGACCTTAACCTCAGTCCTCTTCTCCACCCGCCAAAAAAAAAAAAAAAGCCCTCCACTCATTTTAAAACACTAGATAGAAATAGGGGCAAAAAGCCTAATTAGGTATCTGGGAATCACTAATTAAATTTTTCCTGTTTCCAAATCACTTTCTTTTTTTCTGCCCCAAGCCCACTCTTGACCTCCTTGCCCAAGAAAACTTCACTTGTTTATTTATATCTATCTCTAAAAATACCCTCTCCTATTCTCAGTCCCCAAATGCAGCATTTTGCTGGCACCCAGTTGGCTTTTCTCCTCTTCATATGCAGGGAAGCCAAGGCTTGTGCTGGAAAGACCACTTGGCTGGGAGTTAAGGAACTTAGGTTTGAATCCCATTTCTGCCAATGATTCAGGTTGTAACCTTTGACAATCACTTCCTTCTTTCCAGTGGCAGTTCCCTCACCTGTAGCATTGCACTGGACTCCAGAAACCATTCCAACTCTGGCGTTCCTGGCTTTGCTCCAACCACCTTAGCTCTTTCACTTCTTCCCATGCATCAAGCTCTCTCCTGTCACAGGGTTTTAGTCATGCTCTTCCCTCTGCCTGAAATGCTTTTCCCTTCCCCCCCTTTTGTTTAAAATTAACTCCTCTTTATCCTTAACTCTCTTCTCAAATACTACTTTCTCAGAGAAACCTTTCCCAGGCCTTCCAGACTGGGTCAGGTACCTCATCAGATGCTCTCAGAAGTCCCTGGAATTTTCCTGCCTACAAACCTCATCATGGTTTGTAATTTTCTGCAGGCTTATGTGATCATTGTTTCAAGTCTACCTACCCCCACCCCCAGGCCCACATCAAACTTTAAATTCCTGATAAGAACCTGTCTGTTTTGCTCACCACTGTACCCCAGCAAACAGACTGGCAATATTGTAAAGACTTAACACATATTTATTAAATAAATGAATAAGAAATGAATGATCCCTTCGCTTCACCTATCAGCTTCTTGCATCATGTTTAACACCTAACTAGCATTATGTTTAAGAGTAAAAAGTCAAAAGCCAGGCTGCCTGGGTTTAGAACTCAACTTTACCACTCACAAGCTATACAAACTTGTGTAACTCATTAAATCTTCCTTGTGCCTCAGTTTCCTTATCTATCAATATACAGTGACTTTAACAATAGTATACACTACCTAACAAGGTTGTTGTGACGATTAATATAGGATTGCTGCTGCTGCTAAGTCGCTTCAGTCATGTCCGACTCTGTACGACCCCATAGACGGCAGCCCACCAGGCTCCCCCATCCCTGGGATTCTCCAGGCAAGAACACTGGAATGGGTTGCCATTTCCTTCTCCAATGCATGAAAGTGAAAAGTGAAAGTGAAGTTGCTCAGTCCTGTCCAACTCTTAGTGACCCCATGGACTGCAGCCTACCAGGCTCCTCCATCCATGGGATTTTCCAGGCAAGAGTACTGGAGTGGGGTTCCATTGCCTTCTCCAAATATAGGATTAAATACACCTATATTAAACTTAATATAGGTGTATTAAGCACATAGAACAGGGCCTGACACTCAAGTGCTCCATTAGTAATAGCTATTGTTCTTATTCTGCCTCATCCATTTCTCCATTTACCTATTCTGAACTCTCCCACAAGGTCTCATTATCTTATTTCTGGTCTGTGAGTATGGGTGACTCAGTGTAATTTGCAGACTAGAAAGCAAAGGGTCTTTTTTTATTATGGAAAATTTCAAACACACAGAAAAGTAGAGAGAAGAGGATAATGAACCTCTGTAACAAGCTTCAACAATTATCAACATTTTGCCAATCTATGTTCATCCATCTCTCATTTTTTTCTCTACCGAATATTTTAATGTAAATCCCAGGTGTCACATCATTATATCTGAGAATACTCCATTATGTATTTCTAGCAGATAAGGGCTTTGAAACATACAATACCATCATCACACTTTAAAAATGAACAATAATTAGGGAAGGTTTAAAAAACTCCATTCCCTTGAGAGAAGCTGAGAGAATTCAATCCCTTGCTTTAGGGGTAGATGTGAAATGAGGAACAGCCACGAGGGTTAATATAAGTGCTTTGAACAGGACCTGATATATAAATGGAATATAGTAGTAACTCTTATTTTTATCCTCTTTCATTCTCTCCATTTATCCACTCTAAATCCTCCCCAACCTCTCTCTTATTTTTGGCCTGTGATAGGAGGACTAGGAGTCCTGGGTGGCAAGCTTCCTGGGTTATTGGCACTCTGGAATGGGAACTGGGACCCCAGAAGACACTGAGAACAGCCCAAAGGAAGTGGCTACTGTAGGACTGAGTGGAAGGGAAGGAGAGCTGGAGGACTTAGTGGGTTTAAAGAGGAGTCTTGTGGTTGTCTGAAAATGGCACTGAGAAAAATCCAATAACCTAAAGGCAGGCAAGCAGGAGGGTTAGTCCTTTCATCTAACATCAGGGGAAGATATCACTGTCACTGGGAAACAGAGAGGGAGCAGCGCAGTTCCTGAGGGCATTCCTTTTAGCATTTCTCTAAAGGCAACATAGGGGCAGCTGCCTAAGGCAGCAGTCAGGGTTCTGCTTTGCTTCATCTTGAGTTTCCACAACTAGAGATGGCTTTCCTCAGACTTGAGATAAAGATTTTTGTGCTCCCATCTCTCTTTTCTTTCCTATGGCATTCTCTCCACCAGCCCTTCTTCTCACCACACATCTTCTGGGAACCCAGGGCACCTATACGCTTTACCCGCCCCACCCCGACTCCCAATCCCAATACAAACATGGCTCCAGGAAAAGAAGTGATTCAAATACTTCAACAGCATAAACAAACTCCTTCATAACCTGGCTTCTAACTACCCTTGCAAACTCATTTTCCACCAATCACCTCTTCTTTCCAGCAATAGGCAGTGTGACACAGTGAATGAGCACAGATTTGTGTCCATATTGACCTGGTATGGAATTCTGGCTCTGCCATTTCCTAACTTTGGAACCTTGAGCCAAGTCATTTTTTTTCTCTGAACCTCAATTTTCACATCCGAAAAATGGGGAAAAGCCCTCATAACAGAGGGCCTAAAGTATATAAATATATGATTTAAAATCATATAAACCAGGAGAGCAGACCATCTTCTCTCAGTTTCCTTTTTAACTCTGAATGACCTATAAAATTTATAAAAAGTTTAAAATCCTCTGGACATGTGGTAGGCATGTGACAGGGGCAATAGGTGAGTTTTCAAATGCTGTTAATTAGTTCATTGAGGAATCATAATGTCATGTTCTTACCACTATATGAACAAGAACAATTTTTGTTGGCTCACAAAACTATTTAGTATCACACAAGGAAGCCACTTGAAACTCAGTAACTGCGTTACCTGAAGCCCTAAGGTCTGCTTTTGAAAATATGACTGCATTTACTTTGGAGCTTCCAAAGAAATGGTGGTGAACATACACCACTGATACCTGGAGTAACAAGCAAGTTTGGCCTTGGAGTACAAAATGAATCAGTGAAAGGCTAACAAAGTTTTGCTGAGAGAACACACTGGTCATAGCAAACACTCTTCCAACAACACAAGAGATGACTCTGCACATTGACATCACCAAATGGTCAGTACTGAAATCAGATTGATTATACTCTTTGCAGCCATATATGGAGAAGCTGTATACAGTCAGCAACAACAAGACCTGGAGCTGACTGTGGCTCAGATCATGAGCTCCTTATTGCAAAATTCAAACTTAAATTGAAGAAAGTAGGGTAAACCACTAGACCATTCAGGTATGGCCTAAATCAAATCCCTTATGATTATACAGTGGAGGTGACGATTAGATTCAAGAGATTAGATCTGGTAGACAAGAGTGCCTGAAGAACTGTGGACGGAGGTTCATAACCTTGTATGGGAGGTGGTGACCAAAACCATCTGAAACAGAAAGAAATGCAAGAAGGCAAAGTGGTTGTCTGAAGAGGCCTTAAAAATAGCTAAAAATGGAAGAGAAGCAAAAGGAAAGGAAGAAAGGGAAAGATATATCCAACTGAATGCAGAGTTCCAGAGAATAGCCAGGAGAGATAAGAAAGCCTTCTTAAGTGAACAATGCTAAGAAACAGAGGAGAACAATGGAATGGGAAAGACTAGATTCTCTTCAAGAAACTTGGAAATACCAAAGGAACATTTCGTGAAAAGATGGGCACCATAAATAACAAATGGCAAGGATCTAACAGAAGCAGAAGAGATTAAGAGATGGCAAGAATACACAGAAGAACCATACAGAAAAGGTCGTAATGATCTGGATAATCACAGTGGTGTGGTCACTCACCTAGAGGCAGACATACTGGAATGTGAAGTCAAGGGGGTGTTAGGAAGCATCACTATGAACAAAGCTAGTGGAGGTGATGAAATGCCAGCTGAGCTATTTCAAATCCTAAAAGATGATGCTGTTAAAGTGCTGCACTCAATATGCCAGCAATTTTTTTAAAAACTCAGCTGTTGCCACAGGACTGGAAAAGGTCAGTTTTCATTCCAATCCCAAAGAAAGACAATGTCAAAGAATGTTCAAACTATTGTACAATTGTGCTCATTTCACATGCTAGCAAGGTAATGCTCAAAATTCTTTAAGCTAGGCTTCAACAGTACGTGAACCATGAACTTCCAGATGTTCAAGCTGGATTTAGAAAAGGCAGAGGAACCAGAGATCAAATTGCCAGCATCCGTTGGATCATAGAAAAAGCCAGAGAACTCCAGAAAAACATCTGCTTCATTGACTATGCTAAAGCCTTTGACTGTGTGGATCACAACAAACTGTGGGAAATTCTTTAAGAGATGGTAATACCAGACCCATGTTACCTGCCTCCTGAGAAGCCGGTATGCAGGTCAAGAAGCAACAATTAGAATGGGACATGGAATAATGGACTGGTTCAAAATTGGGAAAGGAGTATGTCAAGGCTGTATATTGTCACCCTGCTTATTTAACTTATATGCACAGTACATATTACACATACAGTAGATATTCTAGATGTTTAAGCTGGATTTAGAAAAGGCAGAGGAACCAAAGATCAAATTGCCAACATCCGCTGAATCATTGAAAAAGCAAGACAGTTCCAGAAAAAAAAATTTATTTTGCTTTATTGACTACACCAAAGCCTTTGACTGTGTGGATCACAACCAACTGTGGAACATTCTGAAAGAGATGGGAATACCAGACCATCTGACCTGCCTCCTGAGAAATCTGTATGCAGGTCAAGAAGCAACAGGTAGAACTGGACATGGAACAACAGACTGGTTCCAAATAGGAAAAGGAGTGCGTCAAGGCTGTATATTGTCACCCTGCTTATTTAACTTATATGCAGAGTACATCATGAGAAATGCTGGGCTGGAAGAAGCACAAGCTGGAATCAAGATTGCCGGGAGAAATATCAATAAACTCAGATATGCAGATGACACCACCCTTATGGCAGAAAGTGAAGAGGAACTAAAAAGCTTCTTGATGAAAGTGAAAGAGGCGAGTGAAAAAGTTGGCTTAAAATTCAACATTCAGAAAACTAAGATCATGGCATCTGGTCCCATCACTTCATGGTTAATAGACGGGGAAAACATGGAAACAGTGACAGATTTTATTTTCTTGGGCTCCAAAATCACTGCAGATGGTGACTGCAGCCATGACATTAAAAGATGCTTGCTCCTTGAAAGAAAAGCTATGACCAACTTAGACAGCATATTAAAAAGCAGAGACATTGCCAACGAAGGTCCGTCTAGTCAAAGCTATGCATTTTCCAGTAGTCATGTATGGATGTGAGAGTTGGACCAGAAAAAAAACTGAGTGGTAAAGAATCGATGCTTTTGGACTGTGGTGTTGGAGAAGACTCTTGAGAGTCCCTTGGACAACAAGGAGATCAAACTAGTCAATCCAAAGGAAACCATCCCTGAATATTCTTCATTGGAAGGACTGACGCTGAAGCTGAAGCTACAATACTTTGGCCACCTGACGTGATAAGCCAACTCATTGGGAAAGACCCTGATGTTGGGGAAGATAGACAGCAGGAGGAAAAGGGAGCGATAGAGGATGAGATAGTTGGATGGCATCACCGGCTAAGTGAACATGAGTTTGAGTAAACTCCAAGGGATGGTGAAGGACAAGGAAGCCTGGGGTGCTGCAGTTCATGGGGTTAACAAAGGATTGGACACGACTTAGTGATTGAAAGCAACAACAATACACCACAGCACTACTTCTTTTCTTTTTAAAATTATTTATTTATTTATTTGGCTGCATGAGGTCTTAATTGCAGCATGTGGGATCTTATTCCCTGACCAGGGTTTGAAACTGAATCCTCTGCATTGGAAGCACAGTCTTAGCCACTGGACCACCAGAGAAGTCCCACTGCTTATTTCTTAAATGAGACTTTTGGCTTGATTCTTCAAGACGCCTCTTCACGGTAAATTTAAATCACCAGTGAAGGAAAGTTACATGGCTCAAAATAGCCTGGAGTTAAAACTCCCCTCCAGGTCCTCCCCACCATTCTATGCAAAATAAAGAACTCTCTCACCCGAAGGAAAAAAATGGACATTAAGTTTGATTACACCCAACTCCCAACCAACCGGTCCAGCCTCTGGTCGATCTCCAAAATTCCTTGCTCCGGCCGTTTAAGAGATAACTACTCCGAACAACCTTGGAGAAGAACAGGCCTCCTTAAGACAGTAACTTTCCACATACATGCCTATATATACTTACTCTTTTCTTGGATAAGCATAGCAGCTCACTAATCTGACGGCTGCCCCTTCTGGCCTCCTTAAAGGTGATCTGTTCCTGTAAAGTGTCGGTTGTTCTTTTTCTGAACCTCACCTTCTCTAACTGCCTTGCCCTACAAGGAGGTCTATGCCTCCTAGGGTGTTTGAATTTAAAGCACGCTCACATCGCCCAGCAGGGAAAGGAGGATATTTGGGGGTGCCGTGGAGGAGCTGTCTAGGGGCCATTAAAACGACTGAGATCCTATTTCACCATAGATAATATACATGGTGTTCTTTCGAAACATCCCACCCTCACCTTCTCCCACAGAGATCAAAAGTCTGTTCTGTACTTCTGTGTCTCTTTTTCTGTTTTGCGTATAGGGCTATCATTACCATCTTTCTAAATTCCATATATATTAGTATGCTGTAATGTTCTAGATCACCAGCCCAGGTGGGATGCATGAGACAAGTACTCGGGCCTGGTGCACTGGGAAGACCCAGAGGAATCGGGTGGAGAGGGAGGTGGGAGTGGGGATCGGGATGGGGAATACATGTAACTCCATGGCTGATTCATGTTAATGTATGACAAAATCCACTGAAATGTTGTGAAGTAATTAGCCTCCAACTAATAAAAAAAAAATAAAAATAAATAAATAAATAAATTCAAGGATCAGAAAAAAAAAATAAAACGACTGAGATCCTTTGAGACAGTCTACTCCACTCACAAGGATATCTCACACACACACACGAATCTGCTGCAAACACACACACACACACACACACACACACGAATCTGCCGCAAACACACACACACGAATCTGCACACACACACACACACACGAATCTGCCGCAAACACACACACACACACACACACACACACACACACACACACACACACACGAATCTGCCGCAAACACACACACACGAATCTGCACACACACACACACACACACACACGAATCTGCCGCAAACACACACACACACACACACACACACACACACGAATCTGCCGCAGCATGATTTGGACTGGATTGAAATGCAAGAGACAAAAAGACGCAATCCAGCCCGCGCCACTGCGCTGGCGACCGCCTCTACACCCCCCAGCCCGCGTTTGCGCAGGCGCGCGACCTTCACGGGCGGGGCTCGGGCGGTGGCGCCAGAGCGTGATACAGCGGATTGGCCGCCGGGACGTCGACGGTTGGCCTGGCCCCGCCTCCATTCGCATGGCGCATGCGCAGGGCGGAAACGAGGGAAATTCAATCCCCGGCCGAGATACAGGAACTCTTCTAAGGCGTCATGGAGGCGTCCCGAGGTTTCGCGGAAGCTGGGGCCTTAAGCCCGGAGCAGGCTGCCAGTTACCTGAGGTATGTCTGGGACGATGGGCGGGTCTGGTTCACCGGCCCTGGCCGGGAGTGGGGATGAAGGCCCCTTGGACTCCCCCAGGGGCCCAAAGTGCCGAGGTGGAGCCTTAGGAGACGTGCGCCCTTGTCCTCCGAGGAGGGAGTGGGAATATCTGCAGATTTCTAAACCCTGGGGAGCCCCCGATGCCGGGTCAAATAACTCTCCCTAATGAACTCGATTGAAGAGCCAGAACTTCAATCGATCCAGGCTTTCTCGGGTTTTCAGCTTTCAAAATTACTATTTTGAAATCCATTTTCTTTCAATACGTAAAAAGTGGTGACACATTATGGTATTGTTCTTACTAAATTTAAATATTTTCCTTTATTCTATTTTGCTTTTATAATTTAACGTATCGTTTTCAGTCAGGGTTGAGGACTCACCTTTCTGTTTGGAAATAGTTAAAAAATTTTTTGAAATATAGTAACATATTAAAGATATAAAATTCACATTATATGTAGTAAAAATATTTTCCCTTTTTATTTTTTCAATGATTTTTGTGCATGTTGTGCGTTAATATACAAACATATACATTAATTCTAACATACCCCCCCCACAAAAAAAGCTTTTCTTGGGTCTTTCCAGTCTACCAAGCTCCAGGCCTAGGGGATACAGAGTAGTAAAACACTGTCCCTGCCCCCAAATTGCTTATACTCTAGTGGTGGAAAGAGATTGGTAAACCACAATTGGTATATTGCCTGATAAATGTGTAAGAGGTATAATGTACAAGGTGTACTACAAAAGGGAATGGTCAACTACAAGGGTCGGTGGGCTGAGGGAAGGGCTCACAAGAGGAGACTTTGGTGTTGAGAAAGGAGTGTTCATTCACCAGGTGGCTAAGGATGGGGGAAGGAACATTTAAATGTTTTTAAAAATTGTTGTAAAATACAACATACAATTTACCATCTTAGCCATTCTTTTTTTTAGATTATTTTTTATTAAAGTATAATCGATTTACAATGTGTTAATTTCTGATATACAGGAAAGTGATTGATTTATACATATATATATTCTTTAGGATTTAAAAACTTTTTTTAATTCAAGTATTGTTGATTTACAACATCATGTTGTTATAGTTTCAGATATACTTTTTCATATTCTTTTCCATTATAGTTTATCACAGGATATTGAATATGGTTCCCTGTGCTATATACCTTGTTTATCCATTCTATATGTAATAGCTTGCATCTGCTAATTCCAAACTCCAAAACCCATGGTGTAGGAGCACAGAACGGGTGGGGCTCAGGACACAGGCAGCCACTGAAGTGGCTTGTTTCCATGGAGAGAGGGGTGCAAGAAGGTTACTGCCAGGCCAGGTAGAGACTTCAAGGTTGATGAAGGACTGTGTGTTCTGGGTGAGTGGCCGTGTGTCACTCTGCTCATCCACTGTGCAGCAGCAACTGGCAACTTCAGGAGAGCCCCATCCTCCTTCAGTGTGCCTCAGGCATCCTTTACTGAGAAATCTTAGCATCATGCTGGCTGTAGAGGAGAGATGCTTAAAGGAATTCTGTCATCATAGAGCAGGTATTGAGGGGTGCATTTGGAACTGAGACGCAATAAATGATGACTGACAGAGTTATCTGACCTCTATTTATCTATGATCCACCCTCTCTCCCATGTCACTCACTGTCTGTGTCACTCTCTCTTTTTGTGACCCACTTGCTTGTCCTCTATATTGTCCACTCTCTCTTGCTGTCACCCATCTGTTCTCTTTCTCTGTGTCACCCACTTTCTTCTGCTATTTAATTTCTATTTAATTTCTACTATTTCTTCTGTTTCATTCTACTCCCATTGCTTTTGTCAAGGTCACCAATGACTTTCATATAGCTAAATCTAATGGTCAGTTCATAATCCTCCTCTTCCTTTGCCTACCAGTAGTACTTGACAGAGTAGAGCAGTTCTCCACAAAATGCTAGATCCATTTGGCCACTGGGGCCCCTCAATCTCCTGACTTTTTTCCTACTTCACTGGTTGCTGCTGCTTAGATTCTGCTGAGTCCACCTCATATTCTTGGTGGCTTTTTCTTCCAATGTACTTTAAAGTAAATTCTCAGGCACCATGGTATTTCATCCTTAAATATTTCAGTATATGTCTCTAAAGAAGAATATATTCTTACAAAACTACTGTACTATATCACACCTAACAAAATTAATTCTTCGATGTTAGCTAATACACAGTCCATATTTGCATTTACCAAATGGTCTTAAATCTTTTAATAATTGGTTTGTTTGAATCAGGGTCTGAAAAAGGTCCACAAGCTCCATTTGGTTATAGTTTGTAAACCTCTTTTTTTAAGATAACATTTAATATTTAAAAAAAATGTATTGATGTATAGTTGATTTACAATGTTGTGTTTGTTTCAGGTGTACAGAAAAGTTAATCAGTTATACATATACACATATCCACTCTTTTTTAGATTATTTTCTTAAGCCTCTTTTAATGTAGAACAATCCCTCCCCACTTTTATTTCTATGCCAGTTATTTGGATTAGTTTAATGATTTCCTGTAGTGTCATTATCTTGTTCTTCTATACCCTATAATTTGAATTTAAAGTACTGATAAATGAATGGATAAAGAAAATGTGATACACACAGAGGGATATCATTCAGCCATAAAAGAGGGAATTCTTGCCATTTGCGAAAGCCTTGAGATGGACCTTAATGGATCTTGAGGCATTATGCTAAGTGAAATAAGTCAGAAAGAGAAAGACAAATATTGTATGATCTCACTGTTAATGTGGAATCTAAAATAAAAACAAAATCAAGATCATAGATAACAGAACAGACTGGTGGTTGCTGAAGTTGAGGGATGGTTGGAATGAATGAAGGAGGTCAAAAGGTACAAATTTCCAGCTATAAAATAAATAATTCCTGAGATGAGATGTACAGTGTGGTGACTATAGTTAATAGTCACATATGTAGCATATGAGTGCATGCATGCTTGCTAAGTCACTTCAGTCGTATCTGACTCTTTGCAACCCTATGGACTGTAGTCCACCAGGCTCCTCTGTCCATGGGATTTCCAGGCAAGTGGGTTGGGATCTCCCCAGGGTATCTCCCCTACCCAGGGATTGAACCTGTGTTTCTTGGTCTCCTGCATTGGCAAGCCGGTTCTTTACCACTAGTGCCACCAGGGAAGCACATATATAGTATATAGTTTTATAGATAGACAGATAGATATAGATATACATATGAGAAAGTGAAAGTTGCGCAGTCGTGTCCAACTCTTTGCAACCGCATGGAATTCTCCAGGCCAGAAGACTGGAGTGGGTAGCCTTTCCCTTCTCCAGGGGATCAAACCCAGGTCTCCCACATTGCAGGCAGATTCTTTACCAGCTGAGCCACAAGGGAACCCAAGAATACTGGAGTGGGTAGCCTATCCCTTCTGGAGGGGATCTTCCTGACCCAGGAATCAAACTGGGGTCTCCTGCATTGCAGGTGGATTCTTTACTAACTGAGCTGTCAGGGAAGCCTTGTGTGTGTGTTAGTTGCTCAGTCGTGTCTTGACTCTTTGTGACCTCATGGATTGGGGTCCGCCAGGCTCCTCCGTCCATGGGATTTTCCAGGCAAGAGTACTGGAGTGGGTTCCCATTCCCTTCTCCAGGGGATCTTCCTGACCCAGGGGTTGAACCCAGGTCCCCTGCATTGCAGGTAGACTCTTTACTGTCTGAGCCACCAGGGAAAACTATATATATATATATATATATACACACACACACACACACACACATAATATATAGTGCATGTTTGAAAGTTGCTAAGAGAGTAAATCTTAAAAATTCTTAAAAGTTCTCATCACAAAAAAATCTATGTATGGTGACAGATGGTAACTAGACCTATTGTGGTGATCATTTCACAGTACATATAAATATCAAGTCATTAGGTTGTACACCTGAAACTAATACAATGCTGTTTGTTGATTATATCTCAATAAAAATTAAAAAAAAATATTCTAGAGCCAAAACAAAAAGATTTAAGGTTGAGTATTTTTGTCAAGAATTCTTCATAGGTGAGGTCATGTACTTCTTATTGCAACATATCAGGAAGTATACACTGTCTGATTTTTCTACTTTTAGTAATTTTATGATTGATCAGTGAGTTCAGGTAGTCATAGGCAGATCACTTCTTTGCAAAGTTGCATTTCCCCCCTTGTGATGAATAAATAATATGTCAGGGATACTTCAGTATCTTATGAATACCCACTTCCCCATCAGCCTTTCATCCATTGCTAATCATTATTATCAATAATATCATTATTATCAATATCCAAATCAGTTATTTCATTAAAGTGGTGGTTTTCTAATTTCACCATTCTTTCTGTATTAATTAGCTGGAATTCTTCTTTCTGTTAATGTTGGAATGCCATTTTAAAAATTATACTCCTTTCTTTGGTGATCCTATTCAGGTTCTTGGTTTTAAATTTTATCTTTTAAAAAAACTTATTTTGGGGTGCAGTGGGTCTTCATTGCCGCATACAGGCTTCCTCTAGTTGTGGCAGATGGGGGCTACTCTTCATTGCCTTGTGTGGACTTCTCATTGTGGTGACTTCTCTTGTTCTCTTCTGTTGGGGGAGCATGGACTCTACAGCATGGGCGTTTCAGTAGTTGTGGCATGTGGGCTCAGTAGTTGGTGGCTCACAGGCTTAGTTTCTCTGTGGCATGTGGGATCTTCCCAGACCAGGGATTGAACCTGTGTCCCCTGCGTTGACAGGTGGACTCCCAACCACTGGACCACCAGAGAAGTCCCTAAATCCTGTCTTTATGTTGTGAATTTTCACATTTTTGTCTTTAGTCCTGACCTATTCTGAACGCTAGACTCCTGTATCCAGCTATTTACTCTGTATCTCTACTTGATAATAGACATATCAAACTTGTCAAAAGCAGAGGACAGATCTTGAAAAATAACAAAATTGGAGGACTCATTGTACCTGATTTCAAAACTAACTACAAAGCTATGGTAGTCAGGATACATATATAAGTATAAACATAGAGATCAATGGAATAGAACTGAAGAGTCTAGACTCTTTTTTCCTGTAACAATATAAAGCACCCATTTTTTGTTGTTGTTTAGTCACTAAGTTGTGTCTGACTCTTGTGACTCCATGGACGGTAGCCTGCCAGGCTCCCCTGTCCATAGTATTTCCCAGGCAAGAATAGCTAAAGTACCCATACTTCAGATATTTACTAGGTGTAGGGGATTATGGTTGCTATAGTGTTTTGTTTTGGGTTTTGTTTTTTGTTTTTTTGGTCTGTTCAGCAAGCTTTCACATCCACCCTCTTCTGGTGATCTTATCCTTTGGCCACTAGGGTGGGCAAGATAATAGTTTTTTAACATTTTTGTTCTGAAATATAAGACATATATAAGAAAATGTAAATATTCAATTTAATGAATTATCATTGTAACTACTACCCAGGTCATGGTTTGTTTTCAGATTTATATTCTTGTCTTAATGGAAAGTCTTATCTGTTTGCACGCTGAGGTGGCCTAAAGGTTAACTGAAGGCACACTTGAGGGTTCAGGACTTTTTCCAAAACAACTCTAGGTTTGTTCAAATTCTGGGTTAATTGCTTGCTTGAAGCCCCAGAGTTTTGCGCTCCAGTGTCATAGTTAACCAGATAACCTTGGGCTGAAAGATCGAGGGCTGGAGGTACCAAGTTCTTTTCTACCATAAAAGAACTTAATATTGTTCCTGGAGAATTTTTCATTTTTAGTTAGACTTTATCCCGAAGGGCCAGTCAGGATGTTAACCACCAAATGCTCCCCCGAATAATGAAACTTTTTCCTGCTGAAGAACATTAGTTGGTATACTCTATCTGGATGCCAAAGCACATCCTATCTGTCAAAAAAAGAGATAATTTTGGTTTTTGCATAATTAATTAGCTGCTTTTTCTGGAGTAATTAGCAGATTCAGCTGCTTTCTGATGGCATGTTGTTAACATGTAAGAGATGCTATCTTCCTGTTTTTTCTGGTAGAAGGTATTTGTCCAGTTCAACCAAAATTTTCAGATCTTAAGTTAGAAAGAAGGTGGCAGATCCCTGTCTGCCTTTGAAGCAGGCCTCGCTCTTCTTGCCTCCTTATATTCTCTTTCTGACATGGTTCAGAGGACCTGAAAGAGCACTAAGAACCTTGGATCTCTTTTGGTCCATTTGGTTTGGTCCAGATAGTTCTTGTCTAGATTCCCAAGCCAGTGACACAGATAATAAATACTACAGAAAGCCTTAACTGTTTTAGGTAATAGGGGGAGACAGAGTACATATATGGACAATGTGAAAAGCTTGTGTAGGGTCTTATCCTCAGAGCCCTAAGCTCTCATTTTGGGGTAGGGGTGGGGGAGAGCATTTGGAGAAGGGATACAGCCAAAGTTGATGGTACTTTTTCTTTCTAAGATAAACCAGGAGTCATGAACTGGCAGTCCATGAGCCACATTCACAGATAAATTATATTTGTCCGACCCAGTGTTTTAAACAGTGTGCATTAGTTACTATTTGAAAATCAGGAGAAGTCACATAAAAATCAGAATTTCCAACTGTTTTTCAACCATCGGAAGATCTTGGCAACTCTGGACTCTTTATTTTTAAACTTTTTTTCTTTTTATTTTTTTAAAATAAATTTTTAATTTTTAAATCTTAGTTTACTACATTTTTTTAAACTCATTTCTCATTTTCCCTTTGGTTTGTTTTATTTTTACAAACCCTTGGAGGGCTGAGTTTCAATAGATTGCAGGGAGGTAGCTGCTCTGCTGAGTATGAAACCCAGACCTGGAGGCTGGTCCTCTGTGAATGGTTTATTTTTTTTTTTTCATTTATTTTTATCTGTGAATGGTTTAACACCAGTTTCCACAGGAGCTTGTGTGTGATGGGTAAGGGGGCGGCCACCTTTCCAGCTGCACCCTGTGTCCCAGGATGATGGGCTTTCCATACTGGACCCTGGTCCCAACATGCAGCAGGGCTGCCATGCCAAGCCCTGAGAACTCTGGGCTCTTATTCCTGTGTTGGAATTACCATCCAGAGATGAATTACAGCTTGCCTCCTTTACTTGGGGGCATATTCTTCAGTGTTGCTTTTCATATAGCAGCTTCACACCTCTCTGTTACTTGCCTTGTCCCTATAGATCTTTGCTTTATGACCTCTATCCTTTGGGTGTATTCGGCAAGGACCAAACCTGACGAGTTAAAATAGAATTCTGTAAGGTTTGAGGCCCACTGTTCTTCATCCCTGAGCCCCTCTCTTATATGCTCTAATAGCCCTCTATACTTTTCCTTCACAGCCATTACAACAGTTTGTAGCTACTTATTTATGTGATTCTTTGATAAATGTCAGTCTCCTGTACCATGAGCTGCATGAAGGCAGAGAGACCTGTTATGTTCTTAGCTGTATCTCCAGTGTTTAGCACAACGTTTGACATGTGATAAGAATCCACCTGCAATGCAGAAGACCTGGGTTCGATATCTTGGTTGGGAATATCCCCTGGAGGAGGACCTGGCAACCCACTCCAGTATTCTTGCCTGGAGAATCCCATGGAGCCTGGTGGACTACAGTCCATGGGGTTGCAAAGAGTCAGACACGACTGAGCCACTAAGCACAGAGCACAGCACAGTAAATGCTTAATACATATTTGATGAACAAGTGGATGTTCCATAGCTTACTTTGGTTGGTCAAATATCCTCCAGTGACAGTGGTTACAGTTTCACCAGTGGAGAACCCATATACATTGGGTGCTTATCACAGGGGAATATTCTGAGAGAGAGCTTACTGGGGATTGGTGCCTCCGTGCTACCTGTGCTAGTTCAGTTCTGTCACTCAGTCGTGTCTGACCCCTTGCAACCCCATGGACTACAGCACGCCAGGCTTCCCTGCCCATCACCAACTCCCAGAACCTACTCAAACTCATGTCCATCACGTCAGTGATGCTATCCAATCATCCCATCCTCTGTCCCCTTCTTCTCCCGCCTTCGATCTTTCCCAGCATCAGGGTCTTTCCAACGAGTCAACTCTTCGCATGAGGTGGCCAAAGTATTGGAGTTTCAGCTTCATCATCAGTCCTTCCAATGAATATTCAGGACTGATTTCTTTTAGAATGGACTGGTTGGATCTCCTTGCAGTCCAAGGGACTCTCAAGAGTCTTCTCCAGCACCACAGTTCAAAAGCATCAATTCTTCGGGGCTCAGCTTTCTTTATAGTCCAACTCTCACATGCATACATGACTACTGGAGAAACCTGTGCTAATTCAGAAGCAATTATGTCTCAGGATCTAAGCTTCTGCTGGGCCTTATAGCTAAGCTCAAGTTCCTCCATTAAGATCTCTAGTAGCCTGAGGTTTCAGCTACCAGAACAAGGCTGTTTTTAAATAAGGCTGCTTATAAAAATTATTTTAATTGTGTTAATGTTGCAGTGACTTTCTCTGAATTCTGCTTCATATCCTGTCTTGAAGGCAGTGGTTTTCAAACCTTCAGGTCTTAGATGGTCAGTCAGATTATAGTCTGCTAGTGAAGTTTTTGGAGAGTTGCAAACTCCTGGAAAGACAAAAGACTGCCCACTGTATCTGAAAGTTGCTTAACTTTCTGAGTATCCTGATCTCACCATTGCATGCCTTTGGTGAACATATACCAAATACCTCCTGTGGACCAGCTCACTCTGCTGGTTGCTTAGAATGCAGTGGTGAAAAACATACATGTCCTTATAATCGTGTGTGTGTGAGAGAGAGAGTTGCTCAGTTGTGTCCGACTCTTTGCAACCCCATGGACTGTAGCCTGCCAGGCTCCTCTGTCCATGGAATGCTCCAGGTAAGAATACTGGAGTGGTAGCCTTTCCCTTCTTCAGAGGACCTTCCCAACCCAGGGATCGAACCCAGGTCTCGGGCATTGCAGGCAGATTCTTTACTGTCTGAGCCACCAGTTTCATATGACGACATGGAAAATTTCATATGATAGATATAAAAACAGAAGGTATGTCCCCAATCCAGATTGTGTGTGTGTGTGTGTGTGTGTGTGTGTGTGTGTGTGTTAAGGGGGAAGTTGTCAGAGAAGTCTTCTTAAGAAAAAAATACTGACTTTTAAAGGTTAGTGGGAATTAAGCAGTGGGGAAGAAGCTGATGTACATGGCATACCAGACAGTTTTATGTGTAAAGATTCAGAAGCAAGAGGAAGCATGGCCCCTTCAGGGCAAGGTAGTTTAGGGTTGCTGGAATATGGTGAAGGTTGGAGGAGTGAAAGCAGATCTTTGGACCTTGATGATAGACCTGGGAAAAATATAACATGGAGGCAAGGTAGAATGATAGATAGAGCAGTGGCTTTGGATTTTTCAGGCTTCAGTTAAAATTCTAGCTCTGCCACTTGCTTTGCTAGCTGGGTAACTTCAGACAATTCATTTGACCATGACATGCTGAGTCTTACTTTCCTTATGTTATAAAATGGGGATATCTGGGCCCAGGTCAGTTGTTCTGTTCCTTCTCTTAGCCAAATTATTGTATCTCTTCCAGATTGCTCTACTTCCCACCTACCCACACCCATCCTCTTGAACAAATGGCAGTTCCTCAAAAAGTTAAACATAGAATTTTGATGTGACCCAGCAGTTCCACTCTTAGGGGTATACCCAATAGAACTGAAAACAGGGACCCAAACATATACTTGTATACCAGTGTTCATTGCAGCAGTATTTATAAGAGCTGAAAGATGGAAACAGTCCAAGTGTCCACTGACAGATAAATGGATAAAATAGGTTTCCATGCAATGGAGTATTCAGACTTGAAAATGAGTAAAATTGTGATACATGTTACAATATGGATGAACCTTGAAAACATTATGCTAAGTGAAATAAGCCAGGAACAAAAGGACCAATATTGTGTGATTCCACTTGTATAAGATACCTAGAATAGGCAAATTCACATAGAGACAGAAAGTAGAATAGAGGTTATTAGGGGCTGAGCAGGGGGAAATGGAGACAGAGTTTCTGCTTGGGATGATGCAAAAGTTTTAGAAATAGATAGTGGTGATAGTTTTACAACATGATGAATGTAATTAATGCTATTGAAGTACAATTAAAATGGTTAAAATGGCAAATTTAATTTTACATAGATTTCACCACAAAAAAAAATTCTCCAGAAATTTATTCTTTCATAGTTCCAGAGGCCAGAAGTCTGAAATCAAGGCGTCCGCAGGGTTAGTTTCTTTTTGGAGGCTGTGAGAGAGAATCTGTTCTGTGTTTCTTTTAGCTTCTGGTGGTGCTGATGGTCCTTGGAATTCCTTGGCATGTAGATGTGTCACTCCATTCTCTGCATCTGTCTTCACATGGCATTCTCCACTTTGTCTGTCTCTCTCTGTGCAAATATACCTCTTATAAGGACAATAGTCATGTTGGATTAGGACCCACCTTAATCCAGGATGACTGCATCTTAACTTGATTACATCTACCAATACCCTATTTTCCCAAATAAGGTCATTCATACATTCCAGGTCAACATGAAATTTGGGGGGATACTATTTGATCCAATAGGAAGCCACTGCTGTGGATAAAGTCTGGAAGAAAGTACATAGAGTCAGAAGGGCAATGACAACACAAAGATCCTTGGAAATACCAATGTCTATATGAGGATAGGCAGAGGGGAAGGAATTCAAGACTCAGGCTGAGAAGGAATGATTAGAGAGGTAGGAAGAAATCCAGGAGAAAGTGTTGTATACCACTATACCTGAGGAGAAGGTAAAACTTAATGAAGGAGATGGTGGTCAGTGGTTTTAAATGCAGCACAAAGGTCAAGAAAGACCACGAAATGGCCATTTGATTTGGCAGTATGGAGGTTGTTGGTGCCCTTGGTGAAAACAGCTGCATTAGGGTGCTTAGGTGAGAAGCCACATTGTCGTGTATTATGTCTCTGTTTTGTGAGCCTTTGAACTGAGAGGCAGCAGTCTATGAGCAAAGTGGCCCCCTCCTTTTTTTTTTGACCCACCACCTAGATTCTATTATTAATATTTCACTATACTTGTTTTATCACATATCTATTATACCAATTCATCTTATTTTTTGGATGCATTTCAAAGTAAGTTGTAGACATCAGGATATTTCCTCCTACTTCAGCATAATACAATTAACTATTTTTATTTTTAAAAATTTATGTATTATTTTTGACTGCTCTGGGTCTTTGTTGCTGGGCTCAGTCTTTCTCTAGTTGCAGGGAGGGGCTACTCTCTATTTGTAATGTATGGCTTCTCATTGTGGTGGCTTCTCCTGTTGCGAAGCATGGGCTCTAGGGAACGAGGGCTCAGTAGTTGTGGTGCATGGACTTAGTTGCCCGGCAGCATGTGGAATCTTTCTGAACTGGGGATTGAACCCCTGTCTACTGCCTTGGCAGGTGGATTCTTAGCCATTGAACCACCAGGGAAGTCCTATACCATTAACTAGATTTCAATATTTTAAGGTTTTTTTCTTTTGAAGTGAAATTTACATACCAAGAAATGCTTCAGTTCAGTTCAGTCGCTCAGTCATGTCCGACTCTTTGCGACCCCATGAATCGCAGCACGCCAGGCCTCCCTGTCCATCACCAACTCCCGGAGTTTACTCAAACTCGTGTCCATCGAGTCGGTGATGCCATCCAGCCATCTCATTCTCTGTCGTCCCCTTCTCCTCCTGCCCCCAATCATTCCCAGCATCAGGGTCTTTTCCAGTGAGTCAACTCTTCGCATGAGGTGGCTAAAGTATTGAGTTTCAGTTTCAACATCAGTCCTTCCAATGAATATTCAGGATTGATTTCCTTTAGGATGGACTGGTTGGATCTCCTTGCAGTCCAAGGGACTCTCAAGAGTCTTCTCCAACACCACAGTTCAAAAGCATCAATTTTTCGGCACTCAGCTTTATAGTCCAACTCTCACATCCATACATGACCACTGGAAAAACCATAGCCTTGACTAGATGGACCTTTGTTGGCAAAGTAAGGTCTCTGCTTTTTAATATGCTATCTAGGTTGGTCATAACTTTCCTTCCAAGGAGTAAGCGTCTTTTAATTTCATGGCTGCAATCACCATCTACAGTGATTTTGGAGCCCAAAAAAGTCTGACACTGTTTCCACTGTTTTCCCATCTATTTCCCATGAAGTGATGGGACCAGATGCCATGATCTTAGTTTTCTGAATGTTGAGCTTTAAGCCAACTTTTTCACTCTCCTCTTTCACTTTCATCAAGAGGCTTTTTAGTTCCTCTTCACTTTCTGCCATAACGGTGGTGTCATCTGCATATCTGAGGTTATTGATATTTCTTCCGGCAATCTTGATTCCAGCTTGTGCTTCTTCCAGCCCAGCATTTCTCATAATGTACTCTGCATATAAGTTAAATAAACAGGGTGACAATATACAGCCTTGATGTAATCTTTTTCCTATTTGGAACCAGTCTGTTGTTCCATGTCCAGTTCTAACTGTTGCTTCCTGACCTGCATACAGGTTTCTCAAGAGGCAGGTCAGATGGTCTGGTATTCCCATCTCTTTCAGAATTTTCCACACTTTATTATGATCCACACAGTCAAAGGCTTTGGCATAGTCAATAAAGCAGAAATAGATGTTTTTCTGGAACTCTCTTGCTTTTTCGATGATCCAGCAGATGTTAGCAATTTGATCTCTGGTTCCTTTGCCTTTTCTAAAACCAGCTTGAACATCTGGAAGTTCACGGTTCACGTATTGCTGAAGCCTGGCTTGGAGAATTTTGAGCATTACTTTACTAGCATGTGAGATGAGTGCAATTGTGTGGTAGTTTGAGCATTCTTTGGCATTGCCCATCTTGTGTGATTGGAATGAAAACTGACCTCTTCCAGTCCTGTGGCCACTGCTGAGTTTTCCACATTTGCTGGCATATTGAGTGCAGCACTTTCACAGCATCATCTTTCAGGATTTGAAATAGCTCAACTGGCATTCCATCACCTCCACTAGCTTTGTTCATAGTGATGCTTTCTAAGGCCCACTTGACTTCACATTCCAGGATGTCTGACTCTAGGTGAGTGATCACACCATCGTGATTATCTGGGTCATGAAGATCTTTTTTGTACTGTTCTTCTGTGTATTCTTGCCACCTCTTCTTAATATCTTTTGCTCCTGTTTGGTCCAATACCATTTCTGTCCTTTATCAAACCCATCTTTGCATAAAATGTTCCCTTGGTATCTCTGATTTTCTTGTAGAGATCTCTAGTCTTTCCCATTCTGTTGTATTTCTTTGCATTGATCACTGAGGAAGGCTTTCTTTTCTCTCCTTGCTATTCTTTGTAACTCTACATTCAAATGGGAATATCTTTCCTTTTCTCCTTTGCTTTTTGCTTCTTTTCTTTTCACAGCTATTTGTAAGGCCTCCTCAGACAGCCATTTTGCCTTTTTGCATTTCTTTTCCATGGGGATGGTCTTGATCCCTGTCTCCTGTACAATGTCATGAACCTCTGTCCATAGTTCATCAGGCACTCTGTCTATCAGATCTAGTCCCTTAAATCTATTTCTCACTTCCACTGTATAATCATAAGGGATTTGATTTAGGTCATACCTGAATGGTCTAGTGGGTTTCCCTACTTTCTTCAATTTAAATCTGAATTTGGCAATAAGGTGTTCATGATCTGAGCCACTGTCTTGTTTTTGCTGACTGCATAGAGCTTCTCCATCTTTGGCTACAAAGAATATAATCAATCTGATTTCGGTGTTGACCATCTGGTGATGTCCATGTGTAGAGTCTTCTCTTGTGTCTGACAGAATGTGGTCCACTGGAGAAGGGAATGGCAAACCACTTCAGTATTCTTGCCTTGAGAACCCGATGAACAGTATGAAAAGGCACAATGATAGGATACTGAAAAAGGAACTCCCCAGGTCGGTAGGTGCCCAATAAGCTACTGGAGATAAGTGGAGAAATAATTCCAGAAAGAATGAAGGGATGGAGCCAAAGCAAAAACAATACCCAGTTGTGGATGTGACTGGTGATAGAAGCAAGGTCTGTTGCTGTAAAGAGCAATATTGCATAGGAACCTGGAATGTGAGGTCCATGAATCAAGGCAAATTGGAAGTGGTCAAACGGGAGATGGCAAGAGTGAACGTCGACATTCTAGGAATCAGCGAACTAAAATGGACTGGAATGGGTGAATTTAACTCAGATGACCATTATATCTACTACTGTGGGCAGGAATCCCTTAGAAGAAATGGAGTAGCCATCATGGTCAACAAGAGTCTGAAATGCAGTACTTGGATGCAATCTCAAAAACAACAGAATGATCTCTGTTCATTTCCAAGGCAAACCATTCAATATCACAGTAATCCAAGCCTATGCCCCAACCAGTAACGCTGAAGAAGCTGAAGTTGAACAGTTCTATGAAGATCTATAAGACCTTTTAGAACTAACACCCAAAAAAAGATGTCCTTTTCATTATAGGGTATTGGAATGCGAAAGTAGGAAGTCAAGAAACACCTGGAGTAACAGGCAAATTTGGCCTTGGAGTACGGAATGAAGCAGGGCAAAGGCTATTAGAGTTTTGCCAAGAGAACACACTGGTCATAGCAAACACCCTCTTCCAACAACACAAGAGAGGAAATGCTTACACCTGTGTAAACATTGTAATGCTCTCTCATGGCTGCCCCCCTTTTATACTTCACGTCTCCTCCTTTTGGTTGTGCCCTGTGCAAAATAGGGCTTATACCCACCACCAATCAAGAAAGGCAATGGAAATAGGCAAATGCTCAAGGCCCATTGACAGTTGCAAGTTACATAACAATAGGCTTTGTTGTGCATGTCTTACCATAATTCAGTCTGTTATCATCAGATGTATATATGTGTAAATATTTATGAATGGGCTCCTAGCTGCCTAAGGTTACTTGAGGAAGCCCCTGTGGTTAGTTTGTATCTTCTGTGTGCCTAGGGCACATGTGCAGTAGTTGGAAAAGTCTTTATTTTTGTAGCATATCTTTGAGCTCTTCTGGGTGTGCCTGGGATGGGGTTTAGAGATCAGCTTGCATCCTTTTCAGCTAGGCCACCCCTTGTTGCTCATGCTTAACTTCCTACCTAACATTATGATAAATTATTTTCCACTTTGATTAAAATGATCACCCTGGAAGTAAGGCCAAAAGGCAGCTATCTTCCCAGGCTAATTCTATGATCCAGGCTTTGATGGACCAGTTTCCAGTACTGGTGTTCAGGTCATCTGCAATTTTTATGCCAGCCACACATGACTTATTGATTCTGATTGAGAATCAAAAGACTTACACAAAAGAATCATATACAAATTGTATATGATGTATCCACATGCATCTTGACAAGGGGACTGTAGATATAGAGATGTGTCAAGGAGCTCCTTATCAGGGGGCTGGATCAGGATAGGGGAACTGATTTCTTTCTTTTTTTTTTTTTTGGCTACGCTGGGTCTTCATTGCTGTGTGAGGGCTTTCTCTTGTGGTGACCAGAGAGCTACTCGTTGTTGTGGTGTGCGGGCTTCTCATTGCAGTGGCTTCTCTTGTTGCAAAGCTCGGGCTCTAGGTGCATGGGCTTCAGTAGTTGTGGCCCATGGGCTCAGTTGCTCCGTGGCATGTGGGATTTTCCCAGATCAGGGATTGAACCCATGTCCCTTGCATTGGCAGGTGGACTCTTAACCATTGAATCACCAGGGAAGTCCCTGAGTTCTTTTTTTAAAATTTTTTTATTGAAGTATAGTTGATTACAACGTTGTGTTATTAAATAGCAAATCACAGCAACATGATTCATATATATATATGTGTGTGTATATATATTCTTTTTTAGATTTTTTTTCCATTATAGGTTATAGGAGACTGAGTTCTTGTGGGAAGGACAGCCATAATTCTACTCACATGGACTGAAATTCGCAAGACCAGGCTTCTATACCCTGTGGCTGGTAGTCAGGTTAGAAAAGAGCAACTTCTGGTTGCTTTGCATGTGATGCCAATAAAGTTTTATTGGGTGAGGGTCTTTGCATTTAGTTCCTTATCCTGTCACATTCCAGAAGAACAGCATAGGGCATGTTGCAAAGGGCCCTCCAGATTAAGGAAAACCTAGTGCTCGTCTCTGCAGTTTAAGCTTGTGTCTTTTCAGCTGCTGATTTGCAAACACTGCTGTATTTAGTGGGGTTTAGCTTTTGGGGGTATAGTTATGGTATAGAAACCATAGCTAATTGATTTCTCTCAGTAGGAAAACATTGCAGTATCTAAGCCTGGCATTCCCTTTGTGGGAAATGCTTCTTCAGGGATCAGGCAAGCAATGGAAGGATGGAAGATGGGATGGGATTGTTGAGATGTTAGTTGGCTGTGGTTGAGGCAGATTTTTGCATCTGGGGAAACAGAAAGTGCTTTGGGGAAGAAATGGTTTTAAGTGGCTACTTTAAGGCAAAGATATTCAGGTGGGTTTAGGATCCAGGTAATTAGCAGCTGGGCAGTTCCACCAAGGAAAGGGTAGCTTTGCAGATAGAGGCTGTGTTTGATTGTTGTGTCTTTCTCCAGCAGTTGTTTGTATACAGTCTATGTGTCCTTCAAAACATTCCTTAAAGGGAACCATATTCTAAGCATGTAATTTGGGGTGTAATCATTAAAATGTAAAGGGTTTTATTATCCCTTGCTATGAAATTAAAATCTCTTTTGGGTTGATGGTTTTGCATCTGACTAGTTCTTTAACATATTAGAGCTTCATATGTAAATATCTTTTGAAAATTATTAAATTGGTAAATGAAAATAAAAACTGACACTCTCCCCCCACACTCTAGCACTCTTTTTCTCCTTGTTGTCCTGCTTGAGAGGATGTTCTTTCTGCTGAATTGGTTACTCTTCTCTTGTCCTCTTGGCTCCCAAGCAGTCCTGGCTTCTCCCTAGCCAGGCCCAAGGAGAATAGGGGAGCAATTTTGGAAAAAATATTTGAGCCCTTAAACTATTAGCTGAGTTCTCCAGATCATTAGGGATACAATGTGTTATAGATGGACACATGATTGCAGCAGGAGTAAAAATGACATGTTTTCCTTCCAAGCCCAGGATTGGAGTTTAAGTGGCTAAACCAAACTATTACAGAAAGCGTTGTAGTCTTGTAAATAACAAGATATCCAGAGCAGTGCTATAAAAAGCAGGTTTCATTTTTCTCCTAGTTCCATTATAGGGAAAGAATACCGTCCTAGGTCTAACTTTATTATTGGAGCAGACAGGGTGGAGGGGAAGAACTGAGATACAGTATTAGATCTGCTAATTAGGGTGTTCCAGGGACTGGGACGGAGAAGGCAATGGCAACCCACTCCAGTACTCTTGCCTGGAAAATCCCATGGACGAAGGAGCCTGGTAGGCTGCAGTCCATGGGATCGTGAAGAGTCGGACACGACTGAGCGACTTCACTTTCACTTTTCACTTTCATGCATTGGAGAAGGAAATGGCAACCCACTCCAGTGTTCTTGCCTGGAGAATCCCAGAGACGGGGGAGCCTGGTGGGCTGCCGTCTATGGGGTTGCACAGAGTTGGACACGACTGAAGCGACTTTGCAGCAGCAGGGACTGGGAAGGTAATCTGGCTGACAGCAGGGGTTTGACCCAGCCAGAAAACGGTGCTGTCCAACAAATACTGTAAACTCCAGTTGTGGTTCAGGCAGAAGGTTGACAACTGTGGATGTTTCAGAGGATGGGTAGAAAGAACCCAGAAGTATGAGTCTTGGACTGGTGGTAAGAAGTCTAGGCAGACAGTCACCATTTAAAATATTTTTTTATTTTTAGCTACACTGGGTCTTCCTTGTTATATACAGGCTTTCTCTGGTTGCAGCCAGTGGGGGCTACTCTTTGTTGAGGTGTGCAGGCTTTTCATTGCTCTGGCTTCTCTTGATGTGGAGCACAGGCTTTAGGCATGACGGCTTCAGTAGTTGTGGCACACGGGCTCTGTAGTTGCAGCTCGTGGGCCCTAGAGTGCACAGGCTTCAGTAGTTGTGGTTCAGTCACTCAGTCATGCCCCGACTCTTTGCAACCCCATGGACTGCAGGCAAGCCAGGTTTCCCAGAGTTCAGTCGCTCAGTCATGCCTGACTCTGTGATGCAATGGACTGCAGCACGCCAGGCCTCCCTGTCCATCACCAACTCCCGGAGCTTGTTCAAACTCGTGTCCATCGAGTTGGTTATGCCATCCAACCATCTCATCCCCTGTTGTCCTCTTTTCCTCCTGCCTTCAGTCTTTCCCAGCATCAGGGTCTTTTCCAATGAGTCAGTTCTTCTCATCAGATGGCCAAAGTATTGGAGTTTCAGCTTCAGCATCAGTTGTTCCAATGATTATTCAGGACTGATTTCCTTTAGGATGGACTGGTTGGATCTCCTTGCAGTCCAAGGGACTCTCAAGAGTCTTCTCCAACACCACAGTTCAAAATCATCAATTCTTTGGTGCTCAGCTTTATAGTCCACCTCTCACATCCATACATGACTGCTGGAAAAACCATAGTTTTGACTAGACGGACCTTTGTTGGCAAAGTGATGTCTCTGCTTTTTAATATGCAGTCTAGGTTGGTCATAGCTTTTCTTCCAAGAGTAAGATCTTTAATTTCATGGCTGCAGTTACCATCTGCAGTGATTTTGGAGCAAAAAAAAAAACAAAAACAAAAACACCTCTCTCACTGTTTCCATTGTTTACCCATCTATTTGCCTTGAAGAGTGTGACCAGATGCCATGATCATAGTTTTCTGAATGTTGAGTTTTAAGCCATCTTTTTCACTCTCCTCTTTCACTTTCATCAAGAGGCTCTTTAGTTCTTCTTCACTTTCTGCTGTAAGGGTGGTGTCATATGCATATCTGAAGTTATTGATATTTCTCCCAGCAATCTTGATTCCAACTTGTGCTTCATCCAGCCTTGCATTTTGCATGATGGACTCTGCATATAAGTTAAATAAACAGCGTGACAGTATATAGCCTTGACGTACTCCTTTCCCAATTTGGAACCACTCTGTGTTTCCATGTCCAGTTCTAATTGCTTCTTGACCTGCATACAGATTTCTCAGGAGGCAGGTAAGGTGGTCTGGTATTCCCATCTCTTGAAGAATGTTCCACAGTTTGTTGTGATCCACACAGTCAAAGGCTTTGGTGCAGTCAATAAAGCAGACATAGATGTTTTTCTGGAGCTCTATTGCTTTTTCAGTGATCCAGCGGATGTTGGCAATTTGATCTCTGGTTCCTCTGCCTTTTCTAAGACCAGCTTGAACATTTGAAAGTTCACGGTTCATGTATTGTTGAAGCCTGACTTTGGAGAATTTTGAGCATTACTTTGCTAGCATGTGAGATGAATGCAATTGTGCGGTAGTTTGAGCATTCTTTGGCATTGCCTTTCTGTGGGATTGGAATGAAAACTCATCTTTTCCAATCCTGTGGCCACTGCTGAGTTTTCCAAATTTCCTGGCATATTGAGTGCAGCACTTTCACAGCATCATCTTTCAGGATTTGAAATAGCTCAACTGGAATTCCATCACCTCCACTAGCTTTGTTTGTAGTGATGGTTCCTAAGGCCCACTTGACTTCACATTCCAGGATGTCTGGCTCTAGGTGAGTGATCACACCATTGTGGTTATCTGGGTCATTAAGATCTTTTTTGTATAGTTCTTCTGTGTATTCTTGCTACCTCTTCTTAATATCTTCTACTTCTGTTTGGTTCATACCATTTCTGTCCTTTATTGTGCCCATCTTTACATGAAATGTTCCCTTGGTATCTCTAATTTTCTTGAAGAGATCTCTAGTCTTTCCCATTCTATTGTTTTCCTCTGTTTCTTTGCAGTGATCATGGAGGAAGTCTTTCTTATCGCTCCTTGCTATTCTTTGGAAGTCTGGATTCAAATGGTTATATCTTTCCTCTTCTCCTTTGCCTTTCGCTTCTCTCCTTTTCACAGCTATTTGTAAGGCCTCCTCAGACAACCATTTTGCCTTTTTACATCTCTTTTTTGGGGGGATGGTCTTGATCCCTGTCTCCTGTACAATGCCTTGAACCTCCATCCATAGTTCTTCAGGCACTCTTATCAGATCTGATCCCTTGAATCTATTTATCATTTCCACTGTATAATAAGGGATTTGATTTAGGTCATACCTGAATGGTCTAGTGGTTTTCCCTACTTTCTTCAATTTAAGTCTGAATTTTGCAATAAGGAACTCATGATTGGAGCCACAGTTAGCTCCCGGTCTTGTTTTTGTTGACTGTATAGAGCTTCTCCATCTTTGGCTACAAAGAATATAATTAATCTGATTTCGGTATTGGCCATCTGGCGATGTCCATGTGTAGAGTCTTCTCTTGTGTTGTTGGAAGAGTGTGTTTGCTATGACCAGTGCTTTCTCTTGGCAAAATTCTGTTATCCTTTGCCCTGCTTTGTTCTGTACTCCAAGGCCAAATTTGCCTGTTACTCCAGGTATCTCTGGGAGAAGGCAATGGCACCCCACTCCAGTACTCTTGCCTGGAAAATCCCATAGACGGAGGAGCCTGGTGGGCTGCAGTCCATGGGGTCGTGAAGAGTCGGACACGACTGAGTGACTTCACTTTCACTTTTCACTTTCATGCATTGGAGAAGGAAATGGCAACCCACTCCAGTGTTCTTGCCTGGAGAATCCCAGGGACAGCGGAGCCTGGTGGGCTGCCGTCTGTGGGGTCCACAGAGTTGGACATGACTGAAGCAACTTAGCAGCAGCAGCAGCCAGGTATCTCTTGACTTCCTACTTTTGCATTCTAGTCCCCTATGATAAAAGGACATCTTTTTTGGGTGTTAGTTCTAGAAGGTCTTGTAGTTCTTGATACAACCATGTAACTTCAGCTTCTTCAGCATTACTGGTTGGGGCATAGACTTGGATTACTCTGATATTGAATGGTTTGCCTTGGAAACTAACAGAGATCATTCTTTTGTTTTTGAAATTGCACCCAAGTACTGCATTTCAGACTCCTTTGTTGACTGTGAGGGCTACTCCACTTCCCTAAGGGATTCTTGCCCACAGTAGTAGATACAATGGTCATTTGAGTTAAATTCACCCATTCCAGTCCGTTTTAGTTCACTGTTTCCTAAAATGTCAATGTTCACTCTTGCCATCTCTTGTTTGACCAATTCCAGCTTACCTCGATTCATGGACCTGACATTCCAGATTCCTATGCAGTATTGTTCTTTACACCATCAGACTTTACTTCCATCACGAGTCACATCCGTGACTGGGTGTTGTTTCTGCTTTGACTCTGTCTCTTCATTCTTTCTGGAGATATTTCTCCACTCTTCTCCATAGCATATTGGACACCTACCAGCCTGGGGAGTTCATCTTTCAGTGCCCTATCTTTTTGCCTTTTCATGCTGTTCATGGGGTTCTCAAGGCAAGAATACTGAAGTGCTTTGCCATTCCCTTCTCCAGTGGACCATGTTTTGTCAGAACTCTCCGCCATGACCTGTCCGTCTTGGGTGGCCCTACACAGCCTGGCTCATAGTTTCATTGAGTTAGACAAGGCTGTTGTCCATGTGATCAGTTTGATTAGTTTTCTGTGACTGTGGTTTTCATTCTGTCTTCCCTCTGAGGGATACTTCCCTGGTGGCTCAGAGGGTAAAGTGTCTGCCTGCAATGTGGGAGACCCAGGTTCAATCCCTGGGTTGGGAAGATCCCCTGGAGAAGGAAATGGCAACCCACTCCAGTATTCTTGCCTGGAGAATTCCATGGACGGAGGAGTCTGGTAGGCTACAGTCCATGGGGTCGCAAAGAGTCGGACATGACTGAGCGATTTCACTTTCATCAAACTGATCACATGGATCACAGCCTTGACTAAGTCAATGAAACTATGAGCCATGCTATGTAGGGCCACCCAAGATGGATGAGTCATGGTGGACATGACTGAGCAACATCACTTTCACTTCTGCTCTGAGGGATAAAGATAAGAGGCTTATGGAATCTTCCTGATGAGAGAGACTGACTATGGGGAAAACTGGGTCTTGTTCTGATGGGCGGGGCCATGCTCAGTAAATCTTTAATCCAAATTCTGTTGATGGGTGGAAACATGTTCCCTCCCTGTTGTTCCTAGCCTGGAAATTGCTCCCTGTGTTCTCCTAGGGAGAAAGAATTGATCCTGTCCAGCCTTCTCTTCCTCCTCTCCACCTCCTCTCCGCTCCCAGGCTTCCCTGTCCTTCACCGTCTCCCAGAGCTTGCTCAAACTCATGTCCATTGAGTCAGTGATGCCATACAACCATCTCATTCTCTGTCGTCCCCTTCTCCACTTTCTCCCTCAATCTTTCCTTGCATCAGGGTCTTTTCTAATGTGTCAGCTCTTTGCATCAGGTGACCAAAGTATTGGAGCTTCAGCTTCAGTATTTCAGGCTTCTTTGCTCCATATTATGTGGGCTCTTCCTGAACAAGGGATCGAACCCATGTTCCCTGCATTGGTAGGTGGATTCTTATCCACCGCACCAACAGGCAAGTCCACAAATGGACTTTTTTTTAAAAAACTTAATTCTAGAGTAGTGTTAGATTTATAAGTATATCACAAAGATAATAGAGAGTTCCCATATATCCGACACCTAGTGTACTGTATTCTTAACATCTTATATTTATGTGGTACATTAATTACAGTTAATAAACCAATACTGATACATTATTACTCAGTAAATCCATACTTATTTGGATTTCCTTAGGTTTTACCTAATATCCTTTTTGTATTCCAGCATCCTGTCTAGGACACCACATTACATTTTGTCATCTGTCTCTTTAGGTTCTTCTTGCCTGTGACAGTTTCTTAGACTTGCCAGTATTTTTGATGACCTTGACCATTTTGAGGAGTACTGATCAGGCAGTTTGTATACTGTTCTCCTAGTTGGGATTTGTCAGTGTACTTTCTCATGTTTAGACTGGGGCTTTTGGTTTTGAGGGGGCGGGGAGACTACAGAGGTAAATTACCCTTTTCATTAAATCATGTCAAAGTGAAAATGCAAGTCACTCAGTTGTGTCTGACTCTCTGAGACCCCTTGGACTATACAGTCCATGAAATTCTCCAGGCCAGAATACTGGAGTGGGTAGCCTTTCCTTTTCCAGGTGATCTTCCCAACCCAGGGATTGAACCCAGGTCTCCTGCATTGCAGGCAGATTCTTTACCAGCTGAGCCACAAGGGAAGCCCAAAACTACTGGAGTGAGTAGCCTATCCCTTCTCCAGTGGATCTTCCCGACCCAGGAATCGAACCGGGGTGTCCTGCATTGCAAGCGGATTTTTTTACCAACTGAGCTATCAGGGAAGCCAAAAAAGGGTATATAGTATCCACATGACTTATCTCTGTTGATGTTGACTGTAATCACCTGGCTGAGGTACTGTTTGCCAGGTTTCTTCACTTTATTTTTGTTTTGTTTTTGGCCACACCACATGGTTTGTGGGATCTTAGTTCTCCGACCAGGGATCAAACCTGTGCCCCCTGCAGTGGAAGCATGGAGTCCTCTAACCACTGGCCCACCAGGAAATTCCCAGTTTCTTCACTTTAAAGTTACTCTTTTCCGCACTGCACTTTTCCATACTGTACTCTTTGGAAGGATGTTACAACATGTACTCCACAGTTAAGGAGTAGGAATTATGCTTCATTTTCTTGAGAGTAGAGTATCTGTATAAATTATTTGAAATTCTTCTGCACAGGAGATTTGTCTCATTTCCTGTACTTATTCACTCATTTATATTGGACTAATATATCTGTGGACTCATGAATATTTATTTTATACTTTGAGTTGTAATCCAATACTACTTTATTGTATTGCTCAAATTGTTCTGGCTTTGACCATTGGGAGCTCTTTCCTTTGGCACCTGTGTCTCTTTGACACACTCCTATCATTGTGGGATGTTGTTTGTATTTGACCACTTCCTTAATTTCTGACAATACAGCATGCTCCAGGCTCATCTTATAGATTTCTTGCCATAACCCTAGAATGCCATTTTTCTAAGGAGGCCTTGTCCTTTTATTGGCAAATGGTACTAGAAATCAAGATCTGGGTGCTTGATGTGCTTGTTGCTGCTGGGGTTTCCTTGCTTCTAGGCCCTCTTAGCTGATAGAGCAAGGAAATATGTGTATATACTAACCCACGTATATCCACATGTCTGTAAATATTTTTAGGTTAACTATCTGTGTTTATCTATCTGGATGGCATCACCAACTTGGACATGAGTTTGAGCAAGCTTTGGGAGTTGGTGATGGACAGGGAAGCCTGGCATGCTGTAGTCCGTGGGGTCATAAAGAGTTGGACATGACTGAGCAACTGAACTGAACTGATCTGTATTTATGTTGAACATGAATTTATAGTGATGTTTCTAATTCTGATCCATTACCACCTGGATCATTGTAACCTTCTCTTAACCAGTCTATAAACTCCCATTCCAATAGTGAGAAACCTGGCTCCCACTATCTGCCATCCATTTACTTAATTCTTCAACTCTAGCATACATGCATTTCAGTATCAGAATTTTTACCTCATACCCCCATGGGAAACAACTGTATCCACTAGAGTACATGCTTATGTTTCTTTTAGTTTTACTCTTACAGATTTCATTCATTTCCTAGGTTACTTAGGTCAGCACATTTTCCCTCCACCCTCTTCAATGAGGTTGTTTCATACATTTGTAATACAGCTAGATTGTTTCATGGTGATTTTAATACAGTGTGTTAAATGTACTGATAGAGGTGAACATACAGGGGAGTATTGAGGTGGAACAACTGATGAGGGGAGGGGAGGGATGAAAGGCATCCTAGAGGAACCACAGGTGAGGCCTGATCTTAAAGCATCTCTTGAAATGTGGTTTCTGGACCAGAAGCATTAGCATCACCTGGGAACTTTGTAGAACTGCAAATTCTTGGGCCTCACTACAGAATCAGAAAATCTGATGTTGGGGTCCAGCAATCTGTGTTTTAACAAGCCCTCCAGGAGATTGTGCAGAACATTGAGAAACAGTGTCTTAAAGAATGAGTGAGGTCAGCTTGGAGAGGAGTATAGTCCAGAAGAGGAAGGTGGTGTGAGCCTAAGCTTTAGAGGACAAAGTAGTATGATGGGCACAAGGGGTTAAAAGAAAATGTTTGAGACAGGAAGTGGCAGAAGTTAAGGCAGAGAGATCAGCAGTTCCTGGCTGTATCAGTCAGGGCCTGGAATGCCAGGCTACAGAGCTTAAACTTCATTCTTAGGCCATAGGAAGCCACTGAAGATTTTGTTGTTGTTGTTGTTAACAGATTTGTTGAGGTACCATTCCATTCTCATATCATAAAAGCGTACAGTTTGATAATTTTTTGTATGTTCACAGAGTTGTGCACCCCATCACCACAGTTAGTTTTAGAACATTTTCATCACCCTTAAAAGAAATTCCTTACCTTTCAGCCATCATACCCTCTCCAGTTCATGAATGCCCCAGATGCCAGCCCCTGGCAACCACTAATCTATTTTCTCTGTGAATTTGCCTAACCTGGACATTTCATATAAATAGAATCATAAAACATATGCCCTTTTGTGACTGGCATTTTTATGTATAGTTGATGTACAATATTATGTAAGTTACAGGTGTATGATAGTGATTCACAATTTTTAGAGCTTATACTCCATTTATAGTTATTATAAAATATTGGATATATTTCCTGTGTTGTACAATATACCCTTGTAGCTTATTTTATACCTGATAGTTAGTACCTCTTAATCCCTTATCCCTATGTTGCCCGCCACCACCCCCATTCATCTCCCCAATGGTAACCACTAATTTGTTCTCTGTGTCAGTGAGTGACTGGCTTATTATTTCATGTAGCAAAATGTTTTTAAGACTCATTCATGCTGTAGCATTATTTCATTCCTTTTTATGGCTGCATAATATTCTATTGTATGGGTGTATCACCTTTTTATCTGGTATATCATCATTTGATGGACATTTGTGTTATTTCCACTTTTGGTTTAGTGAATAATATAATACTGCTATGAACATTCATGTGCAAGATTTTCTGTGACCAAATGTTTTCATTTCTCTTGGGTATATACCTGGGAGTAGAATTCCTAAATTACATGTTAACTCTATGTGCAACTTTTTAAGGAACTGATGGGCTAATTTCTGAAGCATCTACTCCATTTTACATTCCTACCAACAGTGTTATAGAATTTCAATTTTTCCACTTTTTCATGTTGCTGTCAACACTTGGTATTTTCTCTTTTTGATTCTAGTCATCCTAATGGGCATGGAGTGTTACTGTGGTTTTGGTTTGCATTTTCCTTGATGACTAATAATGTTGAGCATCTTTTTATGTGGTTGTAAGCTATTTGTATATCTTCTTTGGAGAAATAGTTAGATACTTTGCCCATTTTAATTGGGTTACTTGTCTTTTTTTTTTTTTTTTTTTGGCGGGATCTTAGTTCCCTGAACAGGGATTGAACCCAGGGCTGTGGCAGGGAAAGTGTTGAGTCCTAACCACTGGACCACCAGGGAAGTCCCTCTTTGTCTTTTAATTATTGAGTTGTAAGAGTTCCTTATATATTCTAGGTACAAATCCTTTATCAGGTACAAGATTTGCAAGTATTTTCTCTCATTCCTTGGGTTGTCTTTTCACTTTCTTCATGGTATCCTTTGAAGCACAAATGTTTTTAGCTTTTATGAAGCCCAATTTATTTTTTACTTTGGTTGCACATGTGTTTGGCATCATATCTAAGAAACCATTGCCAAATCCAAGGTCATGACAGAGTTACACCTATTACACCTAACTTTCTTGTAAGAGTTTTGTGATTTTAGCACCTATATTTAGGTCTTTGATTCATTTTGAATTAATTTTTCTGTATGTTGTGAGGTAGGGAACCAATTTCATTCTTTTGCACATGAATATTTAGTTGAAACGACTACTCTTTCCTCAGTGAATTGTTGTGGCACCCTTTCAAAATCTATCAACTGTAAACCACTGAAGACTTTTAAGCAAAGGACTGATAATTTCTTTTATGTTTTAAGACAATATCTCTGGCTCCTGTGCAGAGAATATGTTGGAGGGGCCAAGAGTGGACATAGGGAAACCAGTGAGTAGGAAGTTGCAGTTATCCAATCCGGAGATGATGGTGACTTGGACCACAGTAGTGGTAGAGATGAGAGAGCAAGACACAGGTTATTTTTGGGAAATAAAGTTAGGAGGGCTTGGGGGACTGTTGGCTAAGGGATGAGGTGGTTAGAAAGAGAGAAAAGTCAAGGATCATTCATTTGTGTTGGAGTCAAGGATGATCCTTAGATTTTTAGCTTGTATGGCTGAGTGGATGTTACTGTCATTTATTACCATACAAACAGAGAAGCATGCCTTAAGAGGGTAAATAATAAGTTTAATTTGGAATTAATTGAATTGGAGATGCCTGTGAAACTTTCAAGTGGAGATGTACAGAAAGCAGCTGGAATATGGGTCTAGACTAGAGCTTGAGGGCAAGCCTTGGGTTGGAGAAAGTGTTTTGGGAGTTAGGAACACATAGGTGGGAGTGGAAGCTCTAGGAGACAATAAGGAGAAAGGAAAAGGAGTGAGAAGAGGGCTAGGACTGAGCCTTTGGGGAGGAAGAATAGGGATCTAAGAAAGACACAGAGAATAAATGGCCAATGATGGGGGAGCAAACCAGGAGGAATCTATATGAATCCAGTGGAAGGCGGGATTTTCAAGGACAGAGTGATCAACAGTGTGAAATGTATCACAGAGATCCAGAAAAATAAGGCCTGAGAAGTGCTCATATATCTTCTTGTTTCCATGCTCCCACAATATAGGTTGGTTATTGTATGTGCAATAAGCTTTGCACATACATTTCCTACAATTAATACCTGAAGTTGTTGCTAGCAGGGTTTGGTGGATATTTGTGTCTTCTTAAGTGATGCCAGCTTTCATTGGTATCTTCTGTGCTAATCTTTCCCATCCTGAATTGAGGATATTGAAAGCTCAACTATGGTTTGGGTTCCAAAATGGACTCTAAAGCATTCTTAGACTGAATGTTCAATTCGTTTCCTTTCTTTCTAATCTTCTACCTTTCAGTCTCTATGTATGCATAGCTTTTTTTAACCTTATTTTTACAGATACGTGAAGGAGGCCAAAGAAGCAACTAAGAATGGAGATCTGGAAGAAGCACTTAAACTTTTCAACTTGGCAAAGGACATTTTTCCCAACGAAAAGGTGATGAGCAGAATCCAAAAAATACAGGAAGCCTTGGAGGAGTTGGCAGAACATGGAGATGATGAATTCATAGATGTGTGCAACTCTGGCCTGCTGCTTTATCAAGAACTGCACAACCAACTATATGAGTACCAGAAGGAAGGTGTAGCTTTTCTCTATAGCCTGTATAGGGATGGAAGGAGAGGTGGCATTCTGGCAGACGATATGGGGTTAGGAAAGACTGTTCAAATCATTGCTTTCCTTTCTGGTATGTTTGATGCTTCACTTGTGAACCATGTGCTTCTGATCATGCCAACCAGTCTCATCAGTATATGGCTAAGAGAATTTGTTAAGTGGACTCCAGGAATGAGAGTCAAAACCTTTCATGGTCCTAGCAAGGATGAACGTACCAGAAACCTCTGTCGGATTCAGCAAAGGAATGGTGTCATTATCACCACATACCAAATGTTAATCAATAATTGGCAGCAGCTTTCCAGCTTGAATGGCCAAGAATTTTTGTGGGACTATGTCATCCTTGATGAAGCACATAAAATAAAAACCTCATCTACCAAGTCAGCAATATGTGCTCGTGCAATCCCTGCCAGTAATCGCATCCTCCTCACAGGAACCCCAATCCAGAATAATTTACAAGAACTATGGTCCCTATTTGATTTTGCTTGTCAAGGGTCCCTGCTAGGAACATTAAGAACTTTTAAAATGGAGTATGAAAATCCTATTACTAGAGCAAGAGAGAAGGATGCTACCCCAGGGGAAAAAGCTTTGGGATTTAAAATATCTGAAAACTTAATGGCAATCATAAAGCCCTATTTTCTCAGGAGGACTAAAGAAGAGGTACAGAAGAAAAGGTCAAGCAACCCAGAGGTCCAGCTTAGTGAAAAGAGTCCAGATGTTGGTGCCATATGTGAAATGCCTTCCCTTTCCAGGAAAAATGATTTAATTATTTGGATACGCCTTGTACCTTTACAAGAAGAAATATACAGGAAATTTGTGTCTCTAGATCATATCAAGGAGTTGTTAATGGAGACACGCTCACCTTTGGCTGAGCTGAGTGTCTTAAAGAAGCTCTGTGATCATCCTAGGCTGCTATCTGCACGAGCTTGTGGTTTGCTGAATCTAGGAGCTGCCAAATTATCTGTTCAGGATGAAATTGAAGGGGAAGATTCCTCAGATGTGGACCATATTGATCAAATAAGTGATGATACACTGATGGAAGAATCTGGAAAAATGGTATTTCTAATGGACCTGCTTAAGAAACTGCGAGATGAAGGGCATCAAACTCTGGTGTTTTCCCAGTCAAGACGAATTCTAAACATCATTGAACGTCTCTTAAAGAATAGGCACTTTAAGATACTGCGAATCGATGGAACAATTACTCATCTTGTGGAACGAGAAAAAAGAATTAGTTTATTCCAGCAAAATAAAGATTACTCTGTTTTTCTGCTTACCACTCAAGTAGGTGGTGTTGGCTTAACACTAACTGCAGCAAGCAGAGTGGTCATCTTTGATCCTAGCTGGAATCCTGCAACTGATGCTCAAGCTGTGGATAGGGTTTACCGAATTGGACAGAAAGAAAATGTTGTAGTTTATAGGCTCATCACTTGTGGAACTGTAGAGGAAAAAATATACAGAAGACAGGTTTTCAAGGACTCACTAATAAGACAAACTACTGGTGATAAGAAGAACCCTTTCCGATATTTTAGTAAACAAGAATTGAGAGAGCTCTTTACAGTTGAGGATTTTCAGAACTCTGCAACCCAGCTGCAGCTTCAGTCTTTGCATGCTGCTCAGAGGAGATCTGATAAGAACCTAGATGAACATATTGCCTTCCTGCACTCTTTGAGGATAGCTGGAATCTCAGATCATGATTTGATGTACACGCGTGACCTGTCTGTTAAAGAAGAGCTTGATGTGATCGAAGACTCTCACTATATTCAACAAAGGGTTCAGAAAGCTCAATTCCTTGTTGAATCCGAGTCTCAAAATACAGAGCTCCTAATGGAAAGACAAAAACCTGGGAATGAGGGCATCTGGCTGAGAGAACCTGTATTTGAAACAAAGAAAAAACGTGCCGAAGTAAATAAACCACAGCCTCAGCCTTCATCTCGTCTACCTATTTATCACACCCAGGAAGGAGAAATCAGTTCTCTAATGGCCAGCGTAATCATTGATGATCTGCCCAAAGAGGGTGAGAAAGATCTCTCCAGGATAAAGATGAATGATACCATCCCACAAGATGGTAGGCACTCATGTGTAAGTACATTTGATGATGACTTTGTCACTACTTTACCCAAGGGGTGTGGAGATGTAGAAGAGATTTTCCCTGACTCTTTATCAGGGATGGCTGTACAAAAAGAGGCATCACAAGAGGGGTTTATGCAGGAGTCAGAGCAAGAGAGCCCTCTGGGAAGTTTTAATTATTTACCTAGCAAGTCAGTCAGAGTTGATCTTGGACCAAATCTAGATCAACTAGAGGATGATGTGATTTTACATCACTGCAATGCCTCGCCTGCTAATCCCAAAACAAAGGAATATCAAAGGCCAGAATCGAATGTATCTGTTATTAAAATAGCTGATGATGACTTAGAAGCAGCCCACAGTGCACTGCAGGATGCTCAAGCGAATGAGGCCAAATTGGAAGAGGAACCTTTAGCCTCTTCAGCACAGTATGCATGTGATTTCAATCTTTTCTTGGAAGACTCTGCAGACAATGGACAAAATCTTTCCAGTCAGTCTTTGGAGCATGTGGAGAAAGAAAATAGCTTGTGTGGCTCTGCAGCTAATTCAAGAGCAGAGTCAGTGTGTAGCAAAGCATGTCTCAGTGTGGATCTTACTGAGGAAGATGATGAGCCAGAGGAAGTAGTTAATGTGAAAGTCAGAAGAAAAGCCAGACGAATTGATTCAGATGATGAAGGTGAACATACTTTTAAAGATACTTCAAGCACAAACCCATTCAACACATCTCCCTTCCCATTTTTATCTGTAAAACAATTTGATGCCTCAACTCCCAAAAATGACATCAGTCCACCTGGAAGGTTCTTTTCACCTAAAATATCTGACAGTATAAATAAGTCTGTAAACTCTAGAAGATCCCTGGCTTCTAGGAGGTCTCTTATTAATGTGGTTTTAGACCATGTGGAGGATATGGAGGAAAGACTTGACAATAGCAATGAAGCAAAGGTTGTTGAAGATTATCTGGAGGAAGGAGCAGAGGAAAGCAGTGATGAAGCCCCAGAGCATACAAAAGAAGATCCTTCCAGAGAAACACTGTCTTCAGAAAATAAATCCAGTAGGTTAAGTACATCTAAGCTTGGTGCTCTGGCTCAGGAGACCTCTCCGGATGACCCTGAGCCTTTGTCTGGTGGGCAGTTGGTTGACTCTCCCCAGGATGAGGCAGTGGAGGCTGTGAATGACTATGACACTCTTGTCTTGCATGGAAAAGAACTGAAAGAGTGTGGAAAAATACAGGAGGCTTTAGACTGCTTAGTTAAAGCACTTGACATAAAAAGCTCAGATCCTGAAGTCATGCTCATGACTTTAAGTTTGTATAAACAACTTAATAAAACTTGAGAATATAACCTGTTTTATAGTATTTTAAAGCAAAACTTGAGTATGAGGTAATTTGTTCCCATAATTTGATTCTTTGGGAGCATGAAGCCTTCAGGCTTAAGGTGAGAGAACTCAAAAAATGAGTTTTTGTTCTAACTTTTTTGGTAAATATTGTAATTACCACCTGCTCCTGCTTTCCCCCCATACATGTATTTTGGTATTCTGAGCACTAGGTTAATGTTTCTTTCCTCAAATATTCTTATATTTTTCTTTTAGGCGTACTCTGTAAACTTAATAGAACTATGTTATTTCTAGAGAAGTTTTTGTAACATTACTCTGGCCATTTTAAATTTTACTCTGAGAATGTCAATTTTGTATATCACAGTCCAGATATCAATAATATTAAAGTTACTTTTCTCAAGCATTTTTCATTCACTTTCTTTCACTGAGATAGTTGATATTGACAAATACATGTAAAAATCATTTAGGCAGAAGTCTGTCATTAGTATTCCAGATCTAAGACCCATTTAACATACACTAGCATGTAGGCTGTTGGTTTACTACAGCCAAAGACTGGGATAAGGTACCTGGTGCTGGGCTGCTTTATCACTGGTGCCCTACCCTGGAGTCCCTTTGCAGACCATTTAGCCATCTGTCACTCATCACCACCTGAGTTCTGACATGTGCTAACACATCTTATCTTCAGGTTGTAGACTGAAAAGGAGTTTGGTTCCCTCCTAAAACATAAAGTGCAGCATAGCATTCTGTGCTCTATCACTGGAGAATTTATCAAGTACCATCTGTGTATTAGGTACTCTACATAGGTTTCTTGTTTAATCCTTACCATAATCCTTTGAGGTCAAGGGTAGCATTTCCATTTTTTAATTGAAGAAATGGCTTGGTGAGACTGTGACCCGCCGAAGATCACACAGTAAGGGGTGAAATGGATTGTTAACCATGTGTTACCTAGTGACAAGCCACTATAACTGAGCTGCTTTTACTCACATTTCTGACACCAAATGTGGGGTTTTTCCACACCTAGCAGTTCTCCATTTCTTTGCAGACACCAACTGGGTATTCTACAATTCAACTCAATCCTGACACTCCCTGGATTAGAGTCAAACTGCACACAGGTTTAAGGGCTAACTCCCATAAGACTGCCCTCACATCAGATGCCAGTTACTAGTATTAGGGCCCCATGTTATCCACACTTCTCTTCAGCTTGGCTACAGATTGAGGTTTCCTGAGGATGGCTGCTTCTTCGGGTTCATTAATTTGTTTGAGTGGCTCATAAAACTTAGGAAAACCTATTATTACTGGTTTTTATAACTACAACTCAGGAACAGCCAAATGAAAGAGATGCATGGGGCAAGGTATGGAGAATGAGGTGTGTGTGAGCTTCTGTGTCCTCTCTGGGCATGGTCACACTTCCAGCACCTTGATGTGTTCACCAACCTGAAGCTCTCTGAACCCTGTCATTTAGAATTTTCTTTACAGAGGTTTCATTGTGTAGGCATGATTGTTTAAATCATTTAAATCACTGCCATTGGTAAATAACTATTTCTAGCACCTGTCTTCTCCCTAGAGGCCAGGGGGTGAGGCCAAGAGTTCCAAGCCACTAATTAAGTCTTTCTGGTGACCAGGCCCCATCCTGAAGCTATTGAGGGGTCCCCAGCCACCAATCATATCATTAACATAAAAAAGGCCAAGTCACTGCATAGATTCCAAGGGAGCCATGTTGCCAGTAACTAGGGACCAAGATATTTTTTTTTATCACATACACATATGAAAGTTACATGGATGGAGGAGCCTGGTAGGCTACAGTCCATAGGGTCGCAAAGAGTTGGACACGACTGAGCGAATTCACTTTCTTTCTATAGTTTCTTTTGGAGAAGGAAATGGCAACCCACTCCAGTGTTCTTGCCTGGAGAATCCCATGGATGGAGGGGCCTGGTGGGCTGTGGTCTATAGGGTTGCAAAGAATCGGACATGACTAAGCAACACACACACATATGAAAGCTACTTGTAAATGACATGTAATACAGTTACTGTTATACATATTATGAAATATACAGATAGAAGCTTGAAAAAGATGAGCTGAAGCTTAAATAATAGGTTATCTATTGATAGTACAAAACTTTGCTCTTACCAAAAGAAATTATTACAGGTGTCCCTCAGATCCAAGGGGGATTGCTTGCAGGACTTTCTGCAGATACTAGAGTTCACAGATGCTCAAGTTCCTCATATAAAATGATGTAGTATTTACATATATCCTACATACATTCTCACATGTATTATATTTTAAATCATCTCTAGATTACTTATAAAATACAACATAAATGTAAATTGCGTAAATAAAGTATAACTGCTATGTAAATAGTTGCCAGTGCATGGCAAATTCAAGTTTTAGTTTTTGGAACTTTCTGGAAATTAAATATATTTTTGATCTGCAGTTGTTGAATCTGCTAATGCAGAGCCATGGAAAGAGAGGGCCGACTTATTTTAGATAGGGTGATATGATTGAATATGTATCATTGAAAAAAATCCCATTGTTAATACTGTGTGATTCAGCAATTCATAGTCTGCATCTAACTCCAGTTCCAGTTTCCCTACAAGAACTGAATGACTGTCGTCATGCAAGTGCAACACTGGCTGTGTCCTACATCTTAAAGTTTTTCACAAACACAAATGTTCGTGAAAATTCAACTAAATTGTTCTCTCCTTTGATACGAAAAAAAAAGGCCCCCACATGATTTATTTGCCTGCCAGGAGGCTTTCAGGGCCTGTGTCCACTTGATCTGAAGAGTAAGAGTTAAATTCCTAGATGTATTTCTCACTGAAAAACAACAGTGCTTCTTGAGTACCTATAATGACAGTTTGGTGGGGGGGAAATACATGCATATGGTAAAATGTTAAAACAGTATCTAAGGCAGGGATTTTTAAACTTAAGAATTCAGATGTCTGAAACTGGATGGGAAGAGTTACATCTCCCCCTCCTCCCCCACTACTGTACTCTATCTGAAATTTAATGTTTCCTTTCATTATGAATGTTGGCAACAAAGTACAGAAATATTAGCAGTACTGCAACTTTCTCGCTAATAGAAATCACAGAGATTCCATAGTTATTGCAGCTATTTCAAAATACCATTGATATTCATCACCACAAAATCATGGTGGGTTTTACTTTTTAATTTTAGCCATGCAAACACATGAAAAGATGCTCAACATCACTCACTATCAGAGAAATGTAAATCAAAACCACAATGAGGTACCATTACACGCCAGTCAGGATGGCTGCTATCCAAAAGTCTACAAGCAATGCTGGAGAGGGTGTGGAGAAAAGGGAACCCTCTTACACTGTTGGTGGGAATGCAAACCAGTACAGCCACTATGGAGAACAGTGTGGAGATTCCTTAAAAAACTGGAAATAGAACTGCCATATGAGCCAGCAATCCCACTCCTGGGCATACACACCAAGGAAATCAGATCTGAGACACATGCACCCCAATGTTCATTGCAGCACTGTTTATAATTGCCAGGACATGGAAGCAACCTAGATGCCCATCAGCAGACTAATGGATAAGGAAGCTGTGGTACATATACACAATGGAATATTACTCAGCCATTAAAAAGAATTCATTTGAATCAGTTCTAATGAGATGGATGAAACTGGAGCCCATTATACAGAGTGAAGTAAGCCAGAAAGATAAAGACCAATACAGTATAATAACGCATATATATGGAACTTAAAAAGATGGTAACGATAACCCTATATGCAAAACAGAAAAAGAGACACAGATGTACAGAACAGACTTTTGGACTCTGTGGGAGAAGGTGAGGGTGGGATGTTCTGAGAGAATAGCATTGAAGCAAGTATACTATCAAGGGTGAAACAGATCACCAGCCCAGGTTGGATGCATGAGACAAGTGCTCAGGGCTGGTGCACTGGGAAGACCCAGAGGGATGGGATGGGGAGGGAGGCAGGAGCAGGGATCGGAATGGGGAACACATGTAAATCCATGGCTGATTCATGTCAATGTATGGCAAAAAACCACTACAATATTGTAAAGTAATTAGCTTCCAACTAATAAAAATAAATGGAAAAAAAATTTTAGCCATGTCACATGGCTTGGAGGATCGTAGTTCCCTGACCAGGGGTCGAACCCAGGCCCATGGCAGTGAAAGTGCAGAGTCCTAATCACTGGACCACCAGGGAATTCCCTCACAGTGGTTTTTTTTTTTTTTTTTTCATGAAAACATTTTATGTTTAATAATAAAGGTGGGCAGAATTACATTGCAGTGTTTATCTCCATGTTATTTGATTAAAGTCAGTTTTTCTGCTTCTTACATTTTTACAAAAGTATAAACTTATTTCTATAATCTGATAATTGTTATAAAAAAGGAAAAAGTGAACACATCGAATAGCCAGCCTATAAAGCAGGAATTAGCTCATAAAACTTAAATGTTTAAATGCACTACACAGTAAATAAGTTCTTACCACATAAATGTGAACACCCACAAATGACATTTGAAGTATCTCATCCTTGCAGCCCCCAACCTGCATCTAATACTTCATGAGGAATTCCATCATTCCTTCTTTATTCAAAACCGCTGCATAAACGGAGGCTTCTCCAGGAAGCACCGTCCTGAGCTGGCATGCCCTCCACCCACCCAGCAGCTTCAGAGTAAGCCTTTCCTCTTTCTCTTAGGCCATCCTTGACCTTGCCTTGTGGAACCTGCCATGTCCTGTCTCCTGTCATTTCCGGCCAGCCTGAGAGACTGTTTAGGGTGCCCTGTTGGAGTCTACTCTAGCCATAGGCTTTATCTGTGTCCCTGAGAAGAGCCAGGTCACCTAGGACTGGCCTGGAGGAGGGGCTGTGGAGGTGCGCAGGATGGCACGGAAAACATAAGCAATCTTTGGTTTTCAGGAGGCAGAAAATAAACATTTTTTTTAAAGGTAAAGTAGGGGATGAAAGCATCTGCAGGAATCAAACTAGCTCTATATTGGTAACCATAATGTGTCCACTAACAGACAAGTCTCAGAGACATCTGGACCTGGGAGGCTAATGCTGGGTTTGCGTTGATCGAAGTGCCCCGGGCACCCTGCTTCTTTTTCCTTACAATATGAGGGTCATATATACCTCCAGCCCTTTGGTGGGATCCTTATCCTAAGCAATGAGGCAGTGAGCTCAGCTCTAGAAAAGGACAGAAGGCCTGTGCTTCTAGAGGGGGTTAAAATCCTCTCCCAACCACACTAGACGAACCAGCGCCCACAAACTGTCAGAATATCTTCCAAATGAGAGCCACTGCTCTGGTCTTTCCTGGAATGGTGTTCAAAACCTGCTAGGTGTGAAGACTTTTTCCCCTAAGCCGAGTGGGCTGCCCAGCAACCTGGTCTTTACCTTAAACCTGGTCCTGTTCTTACACTGTGTCATCCTAGTATCTCAGACTCACCTGGCTGTGCTGGGGAAGGAGGCAGGGTGGATGGGAAGAAGACATATCTTGTCTCCGGGTACTCCAGGGTGGCCCTGGGGCATCCATCTCCCCTGTCCACACCTGCCCCCTCCATCCCTTCATCTCTGTTGGGGACTCTGAGAACCATGTTTGGAATCTGAGTAACAGGATCATCAATCAGCCAGTTCCTCCCACCCCACCCAGAGGCACAATGGAGGGCAAGGTCGGACCCAGGGCAAGTTCTGAGGAAGGTCTACAGACATACAGATGGTTGGACGGACAGATAAGTAAGTCAGGCCATGGCAGGAGCTCCTGAGCACAGCTGCGTCCTGGGCCCAGGGCTGAGCACTCAGTCGTCCTCGATGGTGAGTTCGTGCTGGGTGGCCTCTTCGATGCTCTGAAGCAGGTGGAGTTCCCACTGCCTCACTCGCTCTGTCACAGCTGCCAGCCTCTTCAGGTCCCGAGGCCTCTTCCTGGCGGTGTCTGGGATCCCGGGCAATCCCAGGTTTGGTGGTGATCTCTTTGCTGGTGGGGACTTGCCCTGCCGCTGCTGCTGCTGGGTGACTGAGGCTGGCACGGGCGGGTCTTCCTCAAAATCAAAGGGGTCTGAGTTGGATCCGAGCTGCTCACTGGACACTTCAGAGGCCTCGATGGTGGAAAGCCGCCTCTTTCTGAAGGAGGCCATGAGGCTGACCCCTCCTGGGGATGACAGGAGGTCCCAGGAGGGGCGTGCAGCTCGTGGGGACCCGCCTGCAGGGCCCCTTTCCCGGTGGCTGGGGACATCACCCTGTAACCCTGAGTGCGAGCTGAGGGCAGCTCCCGCCGGGGTGCTGTGCTTCAGGGCCCACCTCAGGGATGACCGTCTGGTCACGAAAGAAAGGTTCTCATCCTCAGGGGAGCTCAACCCAGAAGCCTTCGCCCCAGGCTCCATCCTGCTTCCCAGCGGGGGCCGGACACCCGCAGCCCACAGTGGTTTTTAGTACTACTACTACATCTCAATGTATTAATAGAGCTATATATAAAACAACTATTTTGATTACTCAATTTCAGTATAATTGATGTTCTTTGTAGGTCTATGTATTCATTTAAAATGAACATTCTTTTCAGAATTTTTTTCAAGATTTTCAGAATTTATAGCCCTTATTTAGAGACAGTGTTTTAAATGTGGTTTTAAAGCAGTTTCATCTGATAACCTACTATTTTGATCATCCCTCTGTATCATGCTGCCATATCTATGCATTCCAGGGAGTGGGCAGCCTTTAGTCTGCTCAGTGGGGAATACTGCATAGAAGCATAGGTGGTCAGAAATGTCTAAAATGGGAAACAACTCTCTAAGGTGAATTGCTGCTATATGGCATAATGCGGGTATGTCAAATGCAGCTGAGAGAGAATACAGTGTGTTCAAAAAATCACTGTTAATCACACAGTTGTACTTGCAAAGTTTGATTTTTGAAGTAGTATAGTATTTATATTTATATACTTTTTTGTTATGTCATAAAGGTGGCATTAAAAAAATGTAGATACACAGAACATTGACCCTGGAGAGGATTGTCATAATGTAACCCATACAATTTGAGGGTGAAGGAATGTTTTTAGACTGACATCCCTCCCTGTCTTTTTTTTTTTTCCTTTTTTGGCCTGTGGCTTGTGAGATCTTAGTTCTCTGACCAGGGATCAAACCCAGGCCCCAGCAATGAAAGCTCCAAGTCGTAACCAATGAATTGCCAGGGAACTCTCACATTTCGCCCTTTAATCAGCAGTTGGTGAATGGCTACTGTTTAGTCTAGTACAAAAAACTGACAGAACTGAGTGTTTTTTTCTTTCAACAAACGTTTATTTAAAAAGAAAGGAGTTAATGTTGAATGGCCATAATGTTGAATGTGCCATGTGCTATGTTATGACAGTGGAGCTGATAACAACTGTCCTGGCAGATCAATGTTGGCTACCTTATAAAACTAGTGTCTAGTAGCTTATTTTATGATTTTCATATGCTAATCCATTTATTCAATGTCCAATTCAATCTGAATTGTATGAACTGATATTTGACTTTTCTAGAGAAGCTTTCTAAATTAACTTATGGGATATACTGAGAATCAGATAAAGCAGTTCTTAGAGGGAAGGGACTAACAGGTTTAAAAGGAGTCTGCTTGACTTAAGAGAACTACCAACTAAATACCTACTGTTGTGCACACCAACCTTTACCCACCTGATTTTGTACCCACAAACCCACAGTGACAGAGTTCATAAAATACAATGATTATTCAACACCTTTTAAAGAAATAATGTATAAAACATATGTAGTCTTTCATACAATTTTATTTTCTCCCTTCAACCATTATAATATGATACCCAAATTTTGTCTTTACTGGAGGGTCTGTAAACACAGGCTTATCCAGCACACTTATAGGCAAGGCGAATGCTGCTTCTTGAAATGGTCCCACCATGGACCCTCTGGTCATCCAACCCAAGTCACCCTGGAAAATCCAAAAGATATGTGATGTCAAGTGGCCCCGAAGAGGGAACAGTTCTACTGTAGCTTGAAAATTTCCCAACATGAATGCTAAGGTTCCTAGGTTTATTCATCTGGGCTGGAGAGAAGAAGACTCACTGAGCACAAAATGGGGAAGAGGTCCAACCCTGGGCTGCACACAACAAGCGCTCACAATGTTGCCGGGTGTCTACTCTGTACTTAGTCACTCAGTTGTGTCTGGCTCTGCAACCCCATGGTCTGTAGCCCTCCAGGCTCCTCTGTCCATGGAATTCTCCAGGCAAGAATACTGGAGTGGGTTGCCGGCTGCCCTCAGGGGAACTTCCCAACCCAGGGATCAAACCCAGGTCTCTCTCATTGCAGGCAGATTCTTTACCATCTGAGCCACCAGGGAAGCCCTAGATATCTGTTAACTGTGCAAGTTTGGTTATGCCAAGGTTTAGACACAGGTGACCTGTAGTCAACTGTTTACAAGTTGGACATTTCTGCTTTTAAGATCTTTAAGATATGCCTAAAACTAATGGCAAAACAGAAATAATCCCTACTGCTCTGTGTCCTCCATGAGGGACATTTTAAATGATGAGTGCACCATACCCCTTGCCTGGCTTTATCTTCACTATATTGTGCAGCCACTTCATTGAATTTCATTCCAGACTTTAACTTTTCCATGGCTTCCAAGATTTTTCCATGTTTTTCACACAGAATGTGTCTAACCTACAAGGAAAAAACATGTTCATGTAATACCTGGAGACCCAAACGATTTCTTTCCTCACAACACAGCAGTCACATCAGGATTACCCCCATACTAGTGAAAAAAAAAAAAAAAAACAACCTCATTCATTCATGGCAATGGAAAATCCTGGAAGTCTGCCCAACTGGGCAATAGCCCAATGGGGCAAAAACCCATTTCCCGTATCAAGACAATATCTTAGAACCCAGATTTAGATGGAAAGTGGGTACCTGGCTGTGGAATGTTCCCATCCTTTACCATGTACCTCAACGGTAACAGGAGGAGGAAACATGATAATGGTTGAGAGCTGGGTACTGGAGTCAAATCCCCACTCTCTTGTATGGTCTTAGGCATGTTTTAAATCTCTAAATGTTTTCCCATTTGTGCACTGAGATAACAGTAACTGTGTTATGAAGATTGAGATAATGCAGCTAACACTCAATAAAGGTTACCTATTAATTTATCAGAGGTGGAAAGATATGAAAAAAACCCACAAGGAAATACTTTTTACCAAAAGAGGCCAATTGTATAAAGCCCCTCCACAATTTAACACTTAGAAAAAGAATCATATGTTGAAGATTAAGAATACTCAACCCTAAAAAAGTATTCAAATGTAACTTATGTTTATATAAAGTCATGTTTTTTAAAAAATCACTATGTCCTTAGAAATGCTTTTGTCAAGATATGTTTTGTAGGATTTCCCATTTCTCATTCAAACAGAATCCATTATTCATTTCTTATTATAGGTGATACACTAGGGTAAGGCCTAAAGATGTCTCCTTTATAAATTTAGACAAACCATGTCCTCAGGGTTCAGTTAGTAAAACTGGGGATGACAGGATCCTGGACTGGAGGAGCTACACAGGAGACAGACACAGCAAAGAAAAGAATGTGTCAAAAAGCAGGGCTCAGAGAGGCAAACTTCTATAGAATGTGTCCAGCACTGTCTAGGGGAGACGGGGACAATCTGGACACTAGAGAGATACATGTTGGGGGATGAGGATGGTTCCTCAGACCTCATCTTAGCCTGGCTAAAACTGCTTCTCCACTGTTTCCCTCTTTGTGCTTCTACATTCACAAAGCAAACCTGGTTCAATGACTGGGAAAGTGCACACAGCATTCGTGATCACAGAAAGGGGATCCCATCTACCACTTTATAAATGAATAAACAAGTATTCTGGTTTTACACAGTTTGACGGGTTAGACATAATGAGTCTGTAGTACCTGTGGAGTTTGCAAGTGTGACTGACCAACTGACAACTGTATGAGACTGACATCTTAGAAGAGAGCCAAGGGTCTTTCCTGGCAGCCCAGTGGTTAAGACTCCATGCTGCCAATGCAGGGGGCCTGGGTTTGATCCCTGGTCGGGGAACTAAGATCCTTCATGCCTGGTGGTGCAGACAAAAGATTAGAAAAAAGAGCCAAGCTCCAGAGAAAATGTGGGAGTGATGAACATGGAGGTAGTGGATCACCCAAGGAGGCTACACAGAACAAGAAGAAGTACACAGAATAAGACAGTATGCTAAAGACTCATCAGTGGAGAATATTGGTGTTTAAACAATAAGCAAAGAAGCTCAACAAGCATAATAAAAACAACCAGACAGGTAGAGAGAAAGGTGTGTTAACAGAACTCAAGGCAAGAGAAAGTTTCAAGGAGGAAATGGGCAACAGGGTTAAATGCTGCAGAACAATAAGGATCCAGGTCCTTAGCAAAAGCTGTTTCAGAAGAGCGGTAAGTGCAGAAGCCAGGGTGCAGCAGATGACTGAGGAAATAATGGGAAGCAGGACAGTAATAAGGGTGTTGGTGGTAGTTGATCAGTTGTGTCTGACTCTTTGCAACCCCATGGACTGTAACCTGCCAGCCTCCTCTGTCCATAGGATTTCCCAGGCAAGAATACTGGAATGGGTTGCAATTTCCTTCTCCAGGGGATCTTCCTGACCCAGGGATAGAACCCCTGTCTCCTGCTTGGCAGTCATATTCTTTACTGCTGAACCACCAGGGAACTGCAATGTGAGTAGGGTTCCCCCAACTAACTGAGTTAGAAAAGGAGAAAGGGCTCTGGTCAGAGGGAAAGAGTCACATGCATTGATATATTTTAAAGATCCCTGGGTATATTTTCAGAATGAAGGGAAAGATGCAGTAAAGATGGAAAAGTTGAAGACAGAGCAAAGAAAGAGGGTAGAAATAAATGAAGGAGCGAGGCTAGGCATTCAGAGCACTGCTGGAAAAAGGCTAACTTTAGTTAGTCTTAAAGGAAGAGAGGTGAGAAGAATGAGGAGGGAGATGTGGTGAAGATAACTTTGCTGGTCAATGAATTCCTGACTATAGGTCTGGTCTCCATTTCTTGTGACAATTATAACAATATTTCAGTTATTGAGTACTTAATACTAACTGTGCTAAGTGCTTTACATGCGTGATCTCATGAAATCTTCACACCAACCCTGTGAGACTGGATCAGTGTTTCTCAACCTTGGCACATGTCAGAATCACCCCAAGAGCTTCTAAAAAATATACCAAGATCCAGTCCCCACCCCTAGAGACTGTGAGGCAGCTGGTGTGGGGTAGATCCCTAGGCATGGAGACTTTCAGAAGATCTCCAGGTGAAGTTGATGTATACCAGGGTTGAGAACCACTGGACAAAGCTGTCTGCTGATTGACTGGAGGAGGGTGGTAGATGGCTTGAGGCAAGTGGCAAGGGATCTCCATAAAGTTCTGATGGCCCAGCTCAGGGTAGAGACGAGAAATCAGTGGCCCCAACCCCCGAGGCTGTGTGACTCTCCAGTGGGCCCCAGAAGTTCTGGGTTTGAGTGTAAAAAAAGGAGATCACTGGATTGATTCTGAGTTGTGGTCTGGCAGGTGGACATAGTGGATCACCAAAAGGAAAGGAGTCAGGGCTCTATGATCCATCTAGTTTCCAGCCTACAAGACATACAGGGCTCAGAGAACAGACACAAAGCTTGGGAGAAGGTGAAGCGAACAGGGCAGGCTAGAGGGCCTAGAGGTCTGTGCATGGAGAGAAACAGACAGGATTGGGGGAGGTGGGAAACAAGAGGAAGGAAGGAAGCTGTGATCGGAAGGCAGGTTTGAGAATCTGGGCAGCTCTAAAGACACAGGGCAGGGCTGGATTCAGGAGTACGGTCTAAAGCAGAATGGCAGGTGTGGAAGGAGCCTAGACCCTAAAAGGCTGAAGGGTTTGGGGTCCCTCTGCTACTGGGGCCTTCACAAACACTGGAGACAAACCAGCCGTCCCCTAGCAGGTGAAAAGTTCAACACACTACTTTCATGTGTCCATGGAACACTACTCAGTAATACAAAGAACAGACTATGGATACACAACAAGTGGAATGAAATCTCCAGAGGTTTATAGTGAGTGAAAAAAGCTAACCCCAAAAGGCTACACACTGTATCATTCCACTTATAAGGAAATCATAAAGTTATAGAAATGGAGAAGAGATTAGCTGCTGCTCTGAGGTCATGGAGGGCAGGGGTAGGGGATCCATGGGGGAAGTGGGTATGGCCATAAAAGGGCAACAAGAGGGATGATGGAAATGTCTGGATCTTGATTGTAGCAACGTCAATCTCCTGGTTGTGCTAATGTACTAGGGTTTTGTAAGATGTTACCACTGGGGAAACAGGATAAAAGGTATAGCACTAAGTCATTTCAGTTGTGTCTGACTCTTTGCGACCCTATGGACTGTGGCCTGCCAGCCTCCTCTGTCCATAGGATTATCCTGGAAGAATACTGCAGTGGGTTGCCATGCCCTCCTCCAGGGGATCTTCCTAACCCAGGGATTGAACCCATGTCTATTACATCTCCTGCACTAGCAGGCGGGTTCTTTACCACTAGCACCATCTGGAAAGCCCCTGATAAAAGGCACATGGTACATGTATAAAAAGTACATCTATCCTACAACTGAATGTGAGTCTAAAATTATTTCAAAAGGAAAAGTTTAACAAAAGAGTTTAACCTTAACTGACTTTCCTAGCTAATTGATGCTTTCAAACTGGTGTTGGAGAAGACTCTTGAGAGCCCCTTGGACAGCAAGGAGATCAAACCAGTCAATCCTCAAGGAAATCAACCCTGAATATTCATTGGAAGGACTGATGCTGAAGCTGAAGCTCCAATACTTTGGCCACCTTATGCAAAGAGCCAACTCATTGGAAAACACCCTGATGCTGGGAAAGACTGAGGTCAGGAGGAGGAGGGGGCAGCTGAGGATGAAATGGTTGAATACTATCACCGACTCAATGGACATGAATTTGAGCAAACTCTGAGAGATGGTTATGGACAGGGATGCCTGGCGTGCTGCAGTCCATGGGGTCACAAAGAGTCGGACAGGACTGAGCAACTGAACAACCACCTTTCATATACCTCAAGTATAGCCACACTGAACTTATTTTTGTTTCCAGAAAGGGCAAGATGCCTCTTTAAAGCCACTTCTTCAGTTGGATGCCCAGACAAAGTAGCTGACTTGCATTTAGGCACCATGTTTTATGAAAATTATCTTTGGATACCAGAATCCCACTTCACATGGTGGGATGTTCATATGAGAATGAAGGTCAAGTATATATGGAAAGCAAATTCATGTCTCCCATCTCTAATCTTTCTATGGGTTCACAGAGTAGAAAAGTGGGCAGAATGGCCTTCTCTATTTACATTCCCTCTCCTTTTTTTTGGCTGCATATGTATAGGTGCATTTATATGCTACAACTCCACTATAGCTCTTCTCATATAGCAATGATATTTCTTTCTTTACCTAACTGCTCCCAACTAGACTGTGATAACAGGGACCATCTCTTACCTGTTTTTTTTTTAATACCCAGAATTTAGTACACTGCTTGGCACAGGGCAGATGTCACTAAATCCTTAAGGAATGAATGAATCAAAGTATGGAATCCCACATCCTAACTGAAACATGGAAATTGCCTTTTTATGTAGCATTAAACAGTATAATTCTATTTCAAATTATATTTTCCCAGGGCAGACATACCTCTGGCATTATGTCAAGAACTTCAAGTAATTATTTGCAATTGTCTCCCACCTTAATTTTCAAGGTCAGGGCTCTGGCTTGTAGCTTACCGGTGGGGAAGCTGTCTGTTGAGACCCATGCCTTTGCTTGCTCATCTCAGCTCTTGGTTTTGTCAAGTAGTATTTCATTCTGAGAAATAACTCATTCACTTACTTGGGAAGACTTAATACATTTTAAGGAAAAATACTAGAATATGAAGAATTTCTGGATGTCTGAGAAAACATTTAAGAAATATTTTAAAGGAATTACTTTTCATAAGTGAGTGATCTATTATTTTCCACTTTTGTGTTATCTTGATCTTCTGTCATTATTAGGCTAGCCTTAGGATGAGTTAAGCATACTGTCTTTTCCTTTTATGTGTTCCAAAGTAACAGATGTATATGTTATTTATATTTTTTAAAAAAAAGGAATGAGTAACTCACCTTTACTGCACTGCCACCACCTTTGGGACCCTGAGCCTTCTTCTCAGAACTCTCACTCCCAGAAGCTGCTTTTCCTTTAGAGAAGAGATGACAAGTACTCATTTAAACTACACTTTCACCTTATTATTCAACACAACAGTTGATACTTCCATCACAGCACCAAGCTTCAAAAGGGAACTCTGCAAACACTTTACATCAAGCTAAATTAACCTGTAACTCACCTCTTAAAACAAGAAATTTGTGCCCTACAAAAACCCTTCACAGAAAATGGATACACAAGTGAGTGTGCTAATAGTTGAATGGGAGCACCAAAAACCTGGCCTGGATTCTCTAGACCCAGTTTGAAATCCTGCCTTCTAAGAGCAAACCCTGGAGTTCTTGTGAGATTTCTAATAAGCACTGCAGCTATGTACTTGGACACTCACAATTATAGTAGGTAAAATGTCCAAGAATATATTTTAAATAAAGATCAAATTTCCTACCACCCATATTTGGCTAAAGAATACATTCATGTCCAAACTCCTGGAGTCAATGACACTGCCTACTGATAACCTTCCTAAGAAATTATCAATATTCAGATTAACACAAGGGACAGTATTTTACATTTTATTACTGTGTCATTTTGCTACTATGCCAATTTCTGTGTTTATGGCAGCATATTTACTGTTAGAGGCTGATGTTCCTAAGAACTATTGTTGATTGAAGTGTTCAGTTCATAAACGTTTCCTAAGTAACTAAGTTCCAGGCACTGGAGATACAAAGATGAACAAGCCATGGCATAATACCTTCCTTCAGGGGGCTCATATACTACTGGGGAAGATCGTTATGTAAAGTTATGTAAAAGATCATTTCAGGAGAGCGAACTATGCTCTATACATAGGGGGCTGTGGAAGCACAGAGGTACATTTTAGCCAGTTAGAGAAGGTTTCCTGGATGAGTAGAAGCTGAACAGGCAAAGAAAGGACAAAGGTGAGGAGAATTCCAGGGTAGGGAAACAGTGTAATATGTGGAATAAACTATGGACAAAGCCAAATCTGAAGTGGGAGTGCTGTGAGATGAACCCAGGGGAGGTGGCTGAGGGTTAGGGCATGAGGCCCTTTGGGCTCCATTAAGGAACTTGGAATCTACCCTAGAAGTAATAGGGACCTATTGAAATTTTATTCAGGAGACTCCATCCTGTCTTAGGAACCCCAATGCTGGGCACCCAAAAGTTGTTCAATAAATGTTCCACAAAACTGAAAATCCAAAATGCCAACCACCAAATGCCTAAGAAAATGTTACTGCCAAAGGAGTTTTATTACACTAAACTCTTATTTTCTCTAGAACAATGATGCCTTCCAGTCATCCCATTCTCTGCCCCAATGGATGCTATCATCTTCTGAATGCCCCTTCACTCCCTCTGACTAAGGACTCTGGCAGCAACTTCAGGCTTCCTTTCCACCCTCACTACTGCCCTAATCTTGGATGACTTCACCATCTATGCAGAGGAATCATCATCCAACAGCCTAACCTCACACCTTCTAGACCTCCCTCCCAAATGCCCATGCCTTTTAATCCAGGCCACCTGTTCCCAGGGGCACGTGATGGAACTGTGCCACTCACAACTAGTTCAATCTCTGGCTACAACTTTCTGTTCTTCCAGCCTTCTCATGCTAATGTCACAGAACCACCTCCCCTCTCCCCCCATTCAGTTCCTTTATCCTCCTATGTTCTCCTATGCTATCAAACTTCTCCTTCCCTTCCCAGTCTGGATCCCATGCTTGATCATCTGAACTGTGTCCCCAGTGGCACTCTTAATTCCCTTGTGTTGCTTTCCTTCTATTATCATTGTCCAACAAAACCTCAACCTTGGCTAAAAGTTATACTTAGCTCTCATCAATCCTGTATTGTGCCAATTATACGGTACTAGGTAAATCATGACTGAGCAGATTGTGTCCTCTACAAATTCATGGCCTTCAATCTTAAGCTCTCAGCCCTAAGGGCAATCCTTTTTTAAGTGTTTCATCCCCTCTCACCACCCCAATGACTATTCCAAACGCTTACCACTCTCCTCAAGACTCCTACTCAGTACTTGTCCTGCTGTTTTAAAAACTACCATTGTCTTCCACTTTTTACCACCACATCCATCTTCATCTCTGTGACGTCAAGCTTAAGATGTCCCTTCTCCTACTCAAAGTCAACTGCTCTACCCCTTTTCTCCCAAATTTCACTACCCTGTAGCTTTACCTAACTAATGGATCCTTCATGACAGCCTCACTCCCAAGATTTGCCCATTTGGAAGAAACTAACAAAATCAAACTTTCTTGTAATCTTTTCTCCTCTTCTATCCACCATCTAATCCCCGTGCTTTTAAATCAAAACTGAAGTCCGTATTGATTGTTTCTAACATCACTTCCTGGTCAGTCCTCTAGTCACTGGCAACCCGCTGCCTCCGCCCCGGACCCCGGCGGTCTGCTCCCTCCGCCTTGCTCCTCACCCAACCCCATTTCTTCTTGGTTGCTCTGGCTGCTCTACCTTTTCCCCCTTTTCCAGAACCGCTTTTTCCTTTCGGTGGCATTTCCAGAATCTGCCGTTGAACTCTCAACTGCTTAGGTTGCCGCACAAAGCCCCTTCAGGCCCCACCGGTGTGTCCTAAACATATGCCAGAAAGCGGCATCGCAATTGGCCATCCTTACCGTGGCTCCGGAAGCAGGCATATCTTGGGGCAGGCCCGGTCCTTTGACTCTCGGGCCAATGGGGCGGAAGCTCGGACCCGGTAGAGGGGCGGAGCCAAAGGTTGGGCGAGGGCGGGAAGCCACGCCTCTGTGCTTTTTGCGGCTTCTTTCACACGCCCTTCTTGGCGCCCTTTACCCAACTGCCCTACCCGCCTCCTCCACGCGTGCGTAGTGGAAGCCGGGGGGAGGGGAACGCGGGGGCGCCTCTGCAGTCCCTCGGCGCGGGGTTCCAGCCAATCCCGCGGGGCCGTTAGACAAAGGCATAGTCGGAAGAACCTCGGCTGCCGCCTACCCCTTTCGCGCACTCATACACACCGGCCTGCCCCTCCTTTCGGGTTTTCGGTTTTAGTTATTTTACAGCTTGTAGCGAGCCTGTGTAAGTGGCTGAATTTGCCCAAAGCAGTGCCTCAAGTAGTTCAAAGGAGAAAATTATGGGCAGAGGCAGACACAACTGAGCGACTAACACTACTACTGTTAAATATTTGCTATAGTTAGTACCTGTGCGGCTTCCCTGGTGGCTTAAATGGTTAAGAATTTGCCTGCAATGTAGGAGACACAGGAACCCTGGGTCAGGAAGATCCCTGGAGAAGGAAATGGCAACCCACTCCAGTATTCTTGCCTGGGAAATCCCATGGGCAGAGGAGCCTGGCAGGCTAGTCCATGGGGTCACAAAGAGTCAGACAGGACTTAGCAACTATACAACAACAATAACTATTGTTAAAAGCATGGATTCTGTACTTCCTGGCTTCAAATCCCTGCTCCACCACTCAGGTACTAGTTCTGTGACCTTGAGGAAGTTACCTCACCTCTCTGGCTCAGTTTCATCTTCTGGAAAATAGAATTAATAATAATACCTTCTTATAGGGTGTGAAGAGAATTAAACACGTTTGTATTTGTAAAGCACATAAAACAATGACTTGCTTGTGGAGTGTTAGCTTAAGGTGAATGAGTTTTGAATTTACATCCTCAAACTTTTTACCCTTATCCACAACCCCTCTTCTCCCAATTTTTGTAAGATCAGGGCTTTCCCTCCACTCCATGAGATAGCTCTCTCAGCTTGCCCATGCCAGCCAGAATATGTAGGTCCTCCAGCTCAGAGCTTAGTTTTTGAATTCAGTCTTGTAGGACTTCAGATGCTACGTGCCAGAGATCAGGTGTTTCTGAGACTGCCACCCCGAACTCATGCATTACAGGCAGCCCCCTGTTTTACTGCTGTCATTTCTGAACAGGCACAGTTTAGGCACTCCTTGTTTTGGATTGTGAGTGATCAACTGTGGGAAACACATCCAGAGCTGAGGAGATAATTGGTCCCTCACTTCTGAGGTGGATCCCACTTATGTATTGACTTTCAAAGTCCTGCTGGAGATGAGGCAGGGTGACAATAATAGTATGGCCTCATGTTCAACAGTTCATCTACAGCCAGAAGGCCAAGAGGGCACTTTTATTCTGGTTTTTCATAGGGGAAAGCCTTTCCTGTGACCACTGGCTATGGCAGTCTTAAGAGTGGAAATGAAGCAAAGTTCAGACCCCAATGAAGAGCCAGGATTAAATGGCTCAGGTATCTACAAATGCTTGGTGCCTGGAACATTGTGAAAGTTCTGTGTGTTCCAGCAGATAACAGCAACAACAATAATGAGCCTGTGTAAGTGGCTGAATTTGCCCAAAGCAGTGCCTAGAGGCCAGTAGTTCAAAGGAGAAAATGATGGGCATAGGTCCCAGGGTTTCGAGGTCAAAAGCGCTTTAGGACTGATAAAATCATGTACAATCTCAACTATGCAGTATGCATCACAAGCATCTTAAATGTTAGTTTTGGGATGTGAGTTTATGGCTAACTTTCTTTTTTTCTGTTTAAATTATGTTCTGTTTATATGAATTGGCATGCATTCTTTTTTTTTAATTCAAGAAAAAAGGCAATGGATGTTATTTGTAAAACAAACAACAGAAAAGCTAGCCTCTATACAGGGTTAAGTCTGCACCAGTCTGTGGAGGCCGACTGTGGAGGAATCTGTGGGAGCAGAGTGACGAATGAACAGCAGAAGGGGCAGGGGGGCAGAGCGGAGAAAACTTCAGCCTTGAAACCATGGTAACATTTGCGGGAGTGTGCACAGTGATTCAGAGCCAGGGATGGCTGCCAGTTGTATTTTCTGTTAATTATCTCCTCAGACTGATTCTTCCATGCATTTCTTAAATGAGGAATATCAGGAAGGGAAGCTGGCAGCCCGCTTCTCAGGACACAGTTTCACAAATCTTGACCCAAACTCACTGTCCCGTCCCAGCTGCTCCACAACCAAAGGGCTGCAGCTTCTTTCCCATTTGTGTTGCCAGCAGAGCTTATTCTGAAAGGGGGCCTTGAAGCTATAAAACACAGAGCTCTAGTTGATCCCATTCAGAGGTGGTCAGTGTATGCGGAGCTCTGGGCCCAAGACTCTAGGGACAAGGGTGGGAAAAGGTCACCTTTGGACACTGAAACCAGGAAAAATCAGTACACAGTAGATGTACACCTGCAGAAGTAACCGCCCATCAAGGCAAATGGATGCTGGGACATTGCCAATGGGATGTATGTGTCTCCTGAGCACAGTCAGTGGCCAGAAAAGTTTCTGTTTTCTTCATGCTGTTATAACATGTCTGACATGAGATAATGAAGCATTCAAGAACTGGTTTTTTTTAAAAAAGAATGTCAGAGAAGAAGATTCCATCTAGGTTTGTCCAGCCTTGCCTAAGCAAAAGAACTGCAGTCTTTGGAGGACATTAATATTCCAGTATCTACTGGGAGAAGATTTTCTTCAGAGGCAGTGTTCATTTGAGACAGTGAAAAACAATGGACACAAATGGCATATGTGGCATGAACTGGGCACTTTCTTTTCATTATTTCTTTTATTTTTCAGAACAGTCTTATTGGTCAATCACCATTGCCATTTCAGAGCTGAAGACACAGGCTCAGAGAAGTTAAGAAATCTGTTCAAAGTTTCACAGCTAAGGATTGTGGCATGGTTGGGCTCAGAACTTAAGCCCGTGTAGCTTGCAAGCTGGTACTCTCTGTATGATGAGACTGCAATAGGCTTTGCCATTCTCTAAATGAAATTCAAGAATACCTTTGTTCTGGGTGTCTGTTCTCCAAGTCAGCTTCCCCAGGGGTGTTTCTGCCTGAGAGGCACCAGGGCCAAGTTATGGCTCCACCATGAGACAGAAATAAACTTCCCTCTCATTTATGCATCATTATGTTGGTTTGGAGTAATCTAGAAGGTGATAACCTCTACCTACAGTGCTGGACCTCCCAAGCTCAAAAGCACAGAGGCAAGGAGAAGGAACACGGTGGGGTGGGAGCCAGTGGGCATAGTGCTGTGGCCAAGGCAGAGGAGAGGACAGTTGGGAAGAGGTCTTCTGTGTCCTCAGGAACTGGTCTCCATGTCCAGTGGATTCTGCCACTTAAACACCTCTTTATCTACACCCTTCATTGTTTTAGAGTGAGCAATGAACACTTCAGCAATCATCTCTGGAACAGCCTCCACACTGGTCTCTCAGCTGCCAGTCTCATCACCCCTCCGATCTACCCTTTCCAGAGACTGATAGAGAGCTCTCAGAAACAGATCTGACCCTCTTTCAGTGAAAACTCTTCAGTGTCTCTGACTATTCAGAGTCTACTTAGCCTGGAGACCCAAAGGCATCTGCAGTCTCATTTCATGCTGGTCAACACAGGTCTCTAACCATGTCGAGTTACCATCTACAGGCCTTCACGTATACAGGGCTCTCTTAAGACTCCATGCCTTTTCACATAATACTCTATCTGAAATACCCTTCCCCCATTTTTGATCTAGCTAACTACTGTCTAACTCAATGAACTTATGAACCATGCCACGTAGGGCCACCCAAAACAACCGGTCATGGTGGAGAGTTCTGACAAAATGTGGTTCACTGGAGAAGGGAATGGCAAACCACTTCAGCATTCTTGCCTTGAGGGGCCCATGAACAGTATGAAAAGGCAAAAAGATATAACACTGAAAGATGAACTTCTCAGGTTGGTAGGTGCCCAATATGCTACTGGAGAACAGTGGAGAAATAGTTCTAGAAGGAATGGAAAGGTTAAGCCAAAGAGGGAACAGCACCCAGTTGTGGATGTGTCTGGTGATAAAAGTAAAGTCTGATACTGTAAAGAACAATATTGCATAGGAACCTGGAATGTTCGGTCCATGAATCAAGGTAAATTGGAAGTGGTCAAACAGCAGATGGCAAGAGTAAACATCAACATTTTAGGAATCAGTGAACTAAGATGGACTGGAATTGGTGAATTTAATTCAGATGACCATTATATCTACTACTGTGGGCAAGAATACCTTAGAAGAAATGGAGTAACCCTCATAGTCAACAAAAGAGTCTGAGATGCAAAACTTGGGTGCAATCTCAAAAATGATAGCATTATCTCTCTTCATTTCCAAGGCAAACCATTCAAATCACAGTAATCCAATTCTATGCCCTAACTACTAATATTGAAGAAGCTGAAGTTGAATGGTTCTATGAAGACCTACAAGACCTTCTAGAACTAACACCAAAAAAGATGTCCTTCTCATCATAGGGGACTGGAATGTAACAGTAGGAAGTCAAGAGATACTTGGAGTAACCAGCAAGTTTGGCCTTGGAATACAAAATGAAGCAGGGCAAAGGCTAACAGAGTTTTGCAAAGAGAAAGCACTGGTCATAGCAAACATGCTTTTCCAACAACACAAGAGAAGACTCTACACATGGACATGAACAGACGGTCAATACCAAAATCAGATTGATTATATTCTTTGCAGTCAAAGATGGAGAAGATCTATACAGTTGCAAAAACAAGACCGGGTGCTGACTGTGGCTCAGATCATCAACTCCATATTGCAAAATTCAGACTTAAATTGAAGAAAGTAGAGAAAACCACTAGACCATTCAGGTATGACCTAAATCAAATCCCTTACGATTATGCAGTGGAAGTGATAAATAGATTCAAGGGATTAGATCTGATAGACAGAGTGCCTGAAGAACTATGGATGGAGGTTTGTGACACTGTATAGGAGGTGGTGATCAAAACCATCCCCAAGAAAAAGAAATGCAAAATGGCAAAGTGGTTGTCTGAGGAGGCCTTACAAATAGCTGAGAAAAGAGAAGTGGAAGGGAAAGGAGAAAAGGGAACATATATTGATCTGAATGCAGACTTCTGAAGAATAGCAAGGCGAGATAAGACAGCGTTCCTAAGTGATCAATGCAAAGAAATAGAGGAAAACAATAGAATGGGAAAGACAGGAGATCTCTACAGAGATACCAAGGGAACACTTCATGTAAAGATGGGCACAATAAAGGACAGAAACAGTATGAACCTAACAGAAGCAGGAGATATTAAGAAGAGGTGGCAAGAATACACAGAAGAACTGTACAGAAAAGATCTTAATGGCCCAGATAACCACAATGGTGTGGTCACTCACCTAGAGCCAGACATCTTGGAATGCAAAGTCAAGTGGGCCTTAGAAAGCATCACTATGAACAAAGCTAGTGGAGGTGATGGAATGCCAGTTGAGCTATTTCAAATCCTGAAAGATGATGCTGTTAAAGTGCTGCACTCAATATGCCAGCAAATTTGGAAAACTCAGCAGTGGCCGTAGGACTGGAAAAGGTCTGTTTTCATTCCAATTCCAAAGATGGGCAATGCCAGAGAATGTTCAAACTACCACACAATTGCACTCATCTCACATGCTAGCAAAGTAATGCTCTTCTCCAAGCCAGGCTTCCACAGTACGTGAACCAAGAACTTCCAGATGTTCAAGCTAGATTTAGAAAAGGCAGAGGAACCAGAGATAAAATTGCCAACATCCACTGGATCATAGAAAAAGCAAGAGAATTCCAGAAAAATATCTGCTTCACTGACTACACTAAAGCCTTTGAATGTGTGGGTCACAACAAATTGTGGAACATTCTTAAAGAGATGGGAATAGCAGACCACCTTTCCTGCCTTTGAGAAACCTGTATGCAGGTCAAGAAGCAACAGTTAAAACCGGACATGGAACAACAGACTGGTTCAAAATTGAGAAAGGAGTACATCAAGGCTGTATATTGTCATCCTGTTTATTTAACTAATATGCAGAGTACATCATGCAGAATGCCAGGCGGAATGAAGCACAAGCCAGAATCAAGATTGCCGGGAGAAATATCAATAACCTCAGATATGCAGATGACACCACCCTTACAGCAGAAAGTGAAGAGGAACTAAAGAGCCTCTTAATGAAGGTGAAAGAGTAGAGTGAAAAAGCTGGCTTAAAACTCAACATTTGAAAAACAAAGATCATGGTATCCAGTCCCATCACTTCATGGCAAATAGATGGGGAAACAATGGAAACAGTGATAGACTTTATTTTCTTGGGTTCCAAAATCACTGCAGTTGGTGACTGTAGTCATGAAATTAAAAGACACTTGTTCCTTGTAAGAAAAGCTATGACAAACCTGGACAGCATATTAAAAAGGAGGGGCATCACTGGGCCGTCAAAGGTCCATCTAGTGAAAGCTATGGTTTTTCCAGTAGTCATATATGGATGTGAGTGTTGGACCATAAAGAAGGCTGAACACTGAAGAATTGATGCTTTTGAGCTGTGGTGTTGGGGAAGATTCTTGAAAGTCCCTTGGACCTCAAGGAGATCAAAATAGTCAATCCTAAAGGAAATCAACCCTGAATATTCATTGGAAGGACTGATGCTGAAGCTGAAGCTCCAATACTCTGGCAACCTGATGCAAAGAACTGACTCATTGGAAAAGACCCTGATGCTGGGAAAGATTGAAGGTAGGAGGAGAAGGGGATGACAGAGGACGAGGTGGTTGGATGGCATCACTGACTCAATGGATATGAGTTTGAGCAAGTTCCGGGAGATGGTGAAGGGCAGAGAAGCCTGTTGTGCTGCAGTCCATGGGATTGCAGAGTCGAACATGACCGAGTGACTGAACACCAACAACTCTTGTTTACATTTCAAGCCCAGGATCAGGTGTTACTTCCTCCTGGAAGCCTTCCCTGCCCTCTTCTCCACCTTCTCCCAGCTTGGGCTAGGCACTCCTCTGTGCTCCCAAAGCACCTTATGCTTATATCTGCCATTTGTATTATTTGGAGTAGTAGGCCATGACATAGATCGCCCATAGTTTACTTAAGTATTCACTCATTGAAAAAATCTGAGTTGTTTCCAGTTTGAGGCTATTACAAATCAAATAGCTATAAATATTGATATTTATGTACAAGTTTTTGCATGAATACCAGTTTTCATTTCTCTAGGATGATTTCCAAGAGTATAATTGCGAGGTGTATGGTAATTGCATTTTAGTTTTGTAAGAAACTGCCAGAGTGTCTGTACCATTTCACATTCCTACCAGTCATGAATGGGTAATCCACTTTCTCTACCTGCTTGCCAGCATTTTGTTCCTTGTAAGAAAAGCTATGACAAACCTGGACAGCATATTAAAAAGGAGGGGCATCACTGGGCCGTCAAAGGTCCATCTAGTGAAAGCTATGGTTTTTCCAGTAGTCATATATGGATGTGAGTGTTGGACCATAAAGAAGGCTGAACACTGAAGAATTAAAATTTTTCCTTTTAGTCATTTGGATAGATGTGTACTGATATCACACTGTGATTTTAATTTGCATTTCTCTAATGGCTGATGATACTGAACATCTTTTCACGTGTGAATTTGCTGTCTGTATATCCTCTTCAGTGAAATAAATGTCATGTCTTTTGTGGAGTTTCTGAATGGATTTTTTTTGTTGAGTTTCAAGAGCTCTTTATAGATTCTAAATATGAGCACTTTGTTAGCTATGTGGTTTGCAAATATTTTCTCCCAGTCTCTTAGCTTGTCTTTTCATCTTCTTGAGGGTTTTTTTGGCAGAGCAAAAGTCCTTATTTTTTTTTATTATGGATTATACTTTTATGGTGTCATGTCTAAGCACTCTTTATCAAGCTGTAGGTCTCAAATGGTTTCTCCTATATGTTTCTCTAAAAGTTTTAGAGCTCTATGTTTTACACTTAAATGTATAATCCATTTGAGCAAATTTTGTGGAAGCTGTAAGGTTTATATTGAAGTCTATTTTTTTTTTCTTCTGGCGCATAGATGTCCAATTACTCCAGCAACATTTGTTGGAAATGTTGATCTTCATTAAATTGCTTTTGTACTTTTGTTAAAAATCAGTTGACTGAGGACTTTCCTGGTGGTCCAGTGGCTAAGACTCCATGCTCCCAATGCTGGGGGACTGAGTTCAATCCCTGGTGGGGGAACTAGATCCCACATGCCACAGCTAAGACCCGATGCAGCCAAATAAATAAATATTAAAAAAAATCAGTTGACTGTACTTGTGTGAATCTGTTCTGGATTCTCTGTTCTGTTCCATTGATCTATGTGTCTCTCCCCTCATCAATATTACACTGTGTCATGTAGCCTTCATTACTGTAGCTGCATACTAAGTCTTAAAAATTGGGTAGAGTGATTTCTCGTACTTTATTCTTTTTTTTCAAAAATTTTTTCGCTATTCTAGTTCTTTTAACCTTACCATGTACATTTTAGAATAATCTTGTCTATATCTACAAAAATGTTGATAAGATTTTGATAGGAATGTTGTTAAAACTGTAAAATACTTTGGGAAGAATTAACATCCTTACTCTGTGGAGTCCTCCATTCATGAACACAGTATGTCTCTCCATGTAGTTAGTTCTCCTTTGAGTTTTTTCATCAGTGTTTCGCAGTTTCAGCACACAAGTCCTGTACATGTTTTCTTAATTTTATATCTTTTCATTTTCTTTGAGTGATTTGTGCATGATATTGAAGTTTTTTTATTTGGCTGCATCAGGTTTTAGTTGCAGCATGTGGAATCTTCATTGTGTTATTCAGGATCTTGTCTTGTGATACACAGATTCTCTAGTTGCAATGAATGGGCTTAAATATTCCATGGCATGTGGCTCTTAGTTCCCCGATCAGGGATTGAACCCATGCCCCCTGCACTGCAAGGTGGATTCTTAGCCACTGGACCACCAATGAAGTCCCATAATATTGTAATTTAAGCTTTGGTTTTCACATGTTCATTGCTGATATTTAGAAGTACAATTGAGTTTTGTATGTTGATCTTGTATCCTGTGAGCTGTGACCTTGTTGAACTCATTTATTTGTTCTAGAAGGTTGGGTTTTATATTTGTTTTTACAGATATTTTGTGATTTTCTATATAGACCTGCCTCTTGAGAAATCTGTATGCAGGTCAGGAAGCAACAGTTAGAACTGGACATGGAACAACAGACTGGTTGCAAATAGGAAAAGGAGTACATCAAAGCTGTATATTGTCACCCTGCTTATTTAACTTTTATGCAGAGTACATCATGAGAAACGCTGGGCTGGATGAAGCACAAGCTGGAATCAAGATTGCTGGGAGAAATATCAAATATGCAGATGACACCACCCTCATGGCAGAAAACGAAGAAGAACCAAAGAGCCTCTTGATGAAAGTGAAAGAGGAGAGTGAAAAAGTTGGCTTAAAGCTCAACATTCAGAAAACTAAGCTCATGGCATCCGATCCCATCACTTCATGGTAAATAGATGGGGAAACAGTGGAAACAGTGGCAGACTTTATTGTTTTGGGCTCCAAAATTACTTCAGATGGCGATTGCAGCCATGAAATTAAAAGACACATGCTCCTTGGAAGGAAAGTTATGACCAACCTAGACAGCATATTAAAAAGCAGAGACATTACTTTGCCAACAAAGGTCCATCCAGTCAAGGTTATGGTTTTTCCAGTAGTCATGTGTGGATATGAGATTTGGACTATGAAGAAAGCTGAGCACCGAAGAATTGATGACGTTTAACTGTGGTGGTGGAGAAGACTCTTGAGAGTCCCTTGGACTTCAAAGAGATCCAACCAGTCCATCCTAAAGGTAATCAGTCCTGAATATTCATTGGAGGGACTGATGCTGAAGCTGAAACTCCAATACTTTGGCCACCTGATGTAAAGAGCTGACTCATTGAAAAAGACCCTGATGCTGGGAAAGATTGAGGGCAAGAGGAGAAGGGGACGACAGAGGATGAGATGGTTGGATGGTATCACCGACTCAATGGACATGAGTTTTGGTAAACTCCAGGAGTTGGTGATGGACAGGGAGTCCATGGGGTCACAAAGAGTGGGACACAACTGAGCGACTGAACTGAACTGAACTGAACTTATATAGACCAACATGTCATCTCCAAATAGGGATTCCCGCCCCCCTTCCTTTCCAACATGTATGCCTATTATTTCATTTTCTTAAGTGGCTAGGGCTTTCAGTACTGGGTTGAATTAAGAGTGGTGAAAGGAGACATCCTTGCCTTGCTCCCAGTCTTAGGGGAGGAAAGCATTTAGTATGGATGATGTTAGTTGCAGGGGTTTTATAGATGTTCTTTACCAACTTGAGGAAATTCCCCCCCTTTTCCTAGTTTTCTAAATGAATGTGTGGTTCTGTGCTCAATGTTATGTGGCAACCTGGGTGGGAGGGGAGTTTGGGGGAGAATGGATACAAGTATATGTATGGCTGAGTCCTTGTGCTGTTCACCTGAAACTACCACAACATTGTTAATCAGTTATACCCCAATACAAAATAAAAAAGTTTTAAAAAATGAATGTGTGGTTAATTTTGTCAATGCCTTTTTTTGCATAAGTTGATACAATCATGATTTTTTAGTATGTTAATGTGGTGAATTACATGGATTGATTTTCAAATGTTGAACCAGCTGCAAGGATTGATTGATGCAGATCCTTGGAATAAACCCTACTTGGTTATGGAGTATAATTCTTTTTATATATTGCTAAATTCTTTCTAAGTTTTTTAAATTGGAGTATAGTTGCTTTACACTGCTGTGTCAGTTTCTGCTGTACAGCAGTGTGAATCAGCCATTCATACACATGTATATCCCCTCTTTTTAAATTTAATTAATTAATTTGGCTGCACCAAGTCTTAGTTGCAGCATACAAATTCTTGGTTGCAGCATGTGGGATCTAGTTCCCTGACCAGGGACCTAACATGGACCCCCTGGCTATGACCTGGAGTATAGCCACTGGACCACCAGGGAAGTCCCCGTATATCCCCTCTTTCTTGGATTTCCTTTCTGTTTAGATCACCACAGAGCACCGAGTTGGGATCACCCAGGAGTGGGATTGCTGGGTCATATAGTATATATTGCTGATTTCTATTTGCTAATATTTTGTTGTGGATTTTTACATCTATATTCATGGAGGATATTGATCTGTAGTTTATTTTGTATTGTCTTTGGTTATTGTATAGGGCCTAGCCTCATAAAATGAATTGGGAAGTGTTCCCTCCTATTTTCTGAAAGAGATTATATAGAATTGTCATTAATATTTCTTTATTTTTTTGAAACCACCAAAACTGAATATTTCTTTTGGACAAACTTTTAGTTACATATTCAATTTTCTTCATAGGAATTGATCTATTTCATTTAGGTGTCAACATTTATTTTATTTTTTAAAGATTTTTTAAAAGTTATTTATTTTGGCCGTGCTGGGTCTTCATTGCTGCACAGGCTTTTCCCTAGTTATGATGAGCAGGGGCTACTCTCTAGTTGCAGTGCATGTGCTTCTCATTGGCTGGCTTCTCCTGTTGTAGAATACAGGCTCTAGGGCACACAGGTTTCAGTAATTGTTGCCCCTGGACTCTAGAGCACAGGCTCAATAGTTGTGGTGCATGGGCTTAGTTGCTCCACGGCACTTGAGATCTTCCCAGATCAGGGATCAAAACCATATCTCCTGCACTGGCAGGCGGATTCTCTACCACTGAGCCACCAGGGAAGCCCTCAGTTCAGTTCAGGTCAGTTCAGTCGCTCAGTTGTGTCCAACTCTTTGTGACCCCACGGACTGCAGCACGCCAGGCCTCCCTGTCCATCACCAACTCCCCGAGTTTACCCAAACTCATGTCCATTAAGTCGGTGATGCCATCCAACCATCTCATCCTCTGTCGTCCCCTTCTTCTCCTGCCTTCAATCTTTCCCAGCATCAGGGTCTTTTCCAATGAGTCAGCTCTTCTCATCAGGTGGCCAAAGTTTTGGAGTTTCAGCTTCAGCATCAGTCCCTCCAATGAATATTCAGGACTGATTTCCTTTAGGATGGACTGGTTGGATCTCCTTGAAGTCTCTCTCTCATGAGTCTTCTCCAACACCACAGTTCAAAAGCACCAATCCTTCGGCGCTCAGCTTTTTTTATGGTCCAAACTCTCACATCCATACATGATTACTGGAAAAACCATAGCCTTGACAGAATGGACTTTTGTTGGCAAAGTAATGTCTCTGCTTTTTAATATGCTGTCTAGGTTGGTCGTAACTTTTTTTCCAAGGAGCAAGCATCTTTTAACTTCATGGCTGCAGTCACCATCTGCCGTGATTTCAGAGCCAAAAAAAATAGTCTCCCACTCTTTCCATTGTTTCCCCATCGATTTGCCATGAAGTGATGGTACTGGATGCCATGAGCTTAGTTTTCTGAATGTTGAGTTTTAAGCCACCTCTTTCACTCTCCTCTTTCACTTTTATCAAGAGGCTCTTTAGTTCTTCTTCGTTTTCTGCCATAAGGGTGTGTCATCTGCATATCTGAGGTTATTGATATTTCTCCCAGCAATCTTGATTCCAGCTTGTGCTTCATCCAGCCCAGCATTTCACATAATGTAGTCTGCATATGAGTTAAATAAACAGGGTGACAATATACAGCCTTCATGAACTCCTTTCCTGATGTGGAACCAGTCTGTGGTTCCATGTCCAGTTCTAACTTGCATCTTGACCTGCATACAGATTTCTCAGGAGGCAGGTAAGATGGTCTGGTATTCCCATCTCTTGAAGAATGTTCCACAGTTTGTTGTGATCCGCATAGTCAAAGGCTTTGGTGTAGTCAGTAAAGCAGAAGTAGATGTTTTTCTGGAACTCTTTCGTTTTTTCGATGATCCAACAGATGTTGGCAATTTGATCTCGGGTTCCTCTGCCTTTTCTAAATCCAGCTTGAACATCTGGAAGCTCACAGTTCATGTACTATGGAAGCCTGGCTTGGAGAATTTTGAGCATTACTTTGCTAGCATGTGAGATGAGTGCAATTATGTGTTACTTTAAACATTCTTTGGCATTGCCTTTCTTTGGGATTGAAATGAAAACTGATCTTTTCCAGTTCTGTGGCCACTGCTGAGTTTTCCAAATTTGCTGGCGTATTAAATGCAACAGTTTCAGAGCATCATCTTTTAGGATTTAAAATAGCTCAACTGGCATTCCATCACCTCCACTAGCTTTGTTCATAGTGATGCTTCCTAAGGCCACTTGACTTTGCGTTCCAGGATGTCTGACTCTAGGTGAGTGATCACACCATCGTGGTTATCTGGGTTATTAAGATCTTTTTTGCACAGTTCTGTGTATTCTTGCCACCTCTTCTTAATATCTTCTGCTTCTGTTAGGTCCATACCATTTCTGTTCTTTATTGTGCCCATCTTTGCATGAAATGTTCCCTTGGTAACTCTAATTTTCTTGTAGAGATCTCTAGTCTTTCCCATTCTATTATTTTCCTCTATTTCTTTGCATTAATCACTAAGGAAGGCTTTCTTATCTCTCCTTGCTATTCTTTGGAACTCTGCATTCAAATGGGAATATCTTTCCTTTTCTCCTTTGCCTTTAGCTTTTCTTCTTTTCTCAGCTATTTGTAAGGCCTCCTCAGACAGCCATTTTGCCTTTTTGCCTTTCTTTTTCTTAGGGATGGTCTTGATCACTGCCTCCTATACAATGTCAGGAACCTCCATTCATAGTTCTTCAGGCACTCTGTCTATCAGATCTAATCCCTTGAATCTATTTGTCACTTGCACTGTATAATCATAAGGGATTTGATTTAGGTCATACCTGAATGGTCTAGTGGTTTTCTCTACTTTCTTTAATTTATGTCTGAATTTGGCAATAAGGTGTTCATGATCTGAGCCACAGTCAGCACCCGGTCTTGTTTTTGCTAACTGTATAGAGTTTCTCCATCTTTGGCTACAAAGAATATAATCAATCTGATTTTGGTATTGACCATCTGTTCATGTCCATGTGTAGGGTCTTCTTTTGTGTTGTTGGAAGAGTGTGTTTGCTATGACCAGGGTGTTCTCTTGGCAAAACTCTGTTATCCCTTGCCCTGCTTCATTCTGTACTCAGAGGCCAAATTTGCCTATTACTCCAGGTATCTCTTGACTTCCTTCTTTTGCATTCCAGTTCCCTATAATGAAAAAGATATCTTTTTTGGGTGTTAGTTCTAGAAGGTCTTGTAGCTCTTCATAGAGCTGTTCAACTTCAGCTTCTTGAGCATTACTTGTTGGGGCATAGACTTGGATTACTGTGATATTGAATGGTTTGCTTTGGAAACGAACAGAGTTCATTCTGTCATTTTTGAGATTGCACCCAAGTATTGTATATCAGACTCTTTTGTTGAATATGATGGCTACTCCATTTCTTCTAAGATATTCTTGCCACAGTAGTAGATATAATGGTCATCTGAGTTAAATTCACCCATTCCATTTCATTTTTGTTCATTGATTCCTAAAATGTCAATGTTCCCTCTTGCCATCTCTTGTTTGACTACTTCCAATTTACCTTGATTCATGGACCTAACATTCCAGATTCCTGTGCAATATAGTTCTTTACAGTATCGAACTTTACTTCCATCACCAGACACGTCCACAACTGGGTGTTGCTTTTGCTTTGGCTTGGTCTCTTCATTCTTTCTAAAATTATTTCTCCACTGTTCTCCAGTAGCATATTGGGCACCTACCAACCTGCGGAGTTCATTTTTCAGTGTCCTATCTTTTTGTATTTTCATGCTGTTCATGGGGTTCTCAAGGCAAGAATACTGAAGTGCTTTGCCATTCCCTTCTCCAGTGGACCATGTTTTGTCAGAACTCTCCACCATAACCCATGCATCTTGGGTGGCCCTACATGGCATGGCTCATGGTTTCATTGAGTTAGACAAGGCTGTTGTCCACGTGATCAGTTTGATTAGTTTTCTGTGATTGTGGTTTTCATTCTGTCTGCCCTCTGATGAATCAGGATAAGAGACTTATGGAAGCTTCCTGATGGGAGAGACTAACTGTGGGGGAAACTGGGTCTTGTTCTGATGGGCGGGGCCATGCTCAGTAAGCAACAGTTAGAACTGGATATGGAACAACAGACTGGTTCCACAACAGGAAAGGAGTATGTCAAGGCTGTATATTGTCACCCTGCTTATTGAAATTATATGCAGAGTACATCATGAGAAACGCTGGGCTGGATGAAGCGCAAGCTGGAATCAAGATTGCCAGGAAAAATATCAATAACCTCAGATATGCAGATAACACCACCCTCATGGCAGAAAACGAAGAAGAACTGAAGAGCCTCTTGATGAAAGTAAAAGAGGAGAGTGAAAGAGTTGGCTTAAAACTCAACATTCAAAAAAAAAAATAAAAAAAAAACAAAAAACAAAAAAAACCTCAACATTCAGAAAACTAAGATCATGGCATCTGGTCCCATAACTTCATGGCAAACTGATGGGGAAACAATGGAAAGAGTGAGAGACTATTTTTTTTTTTTTTTGGCTCTGAAATCACTGTAAATGGTGATTGCAGCTATGAAATTAAAAGATGCTTGCTCCTTGGAGGGAAAGCTATGACCAACCTAGACAGCATATTAAAAAGCAGAGACGTTACTTTGCCAACAAGGGTCCATCTAGTCAAAGCTATGGTTTTTCCAGTAGTCATGTATGGATGTGAGAGTTGGACTATAAAGAAAGTTGAGCACTGAAGAAATGATGCTTTTGAACTGTGGTGTTGGAGAAGACTCTTGAGAGTCACTTGGACTGAAAGGAGATCCAACCAGTCCATCCTAGAGGAAATCAGTCCTGAATATTCATTGGAGGGACTGATGTTGAAGCTGAAACTCCAGAACTTTGGCCACCTGACGTAAAGAACTGACTCACTTAGAAAGACGCTGATGCTGGGAAAAATTTAAAGGTGGAGGAGAAGGGGACGACAGAGGATGAGATGGTTGGATGGCAGCACAGGCTCAATGGACATGAGTTTGAACAAACTCCGGGAGTTGGTGATGTACTGGGAGGCCCAGTGTGCTGCAGTCCATGGGGTTGCAAAGAGTCAGACAGGACTGAACTGAACTGATGCTCAGTAAATTTTTAATATAATTTTCTGTTGATTGGTGGGGCTGTGTTCCCTCCTTGTTGTTTGACCTAAGGCCAAACTATGGTGGAGGAAATGAAGACCATGGTGACCTCCTTCCAAAGGTCCCGTGCAAACACTGCAATTGTAATTGTCAAATTTCCCTCCAAGGAGAGAAGACCAGCCAACATTCCCACTGACCATGTGTAAGGGCAACTATTTCTCTACTAAACTTTTGTTCTTCAAAGAGCTGCCTTAATTACTTAATTAGCTAATAATTTAACAAGTTCATTCTAGAAATCTTTCTCTGTATTCAGGCATAGTACTGCCTCCAGAAGGGAAGTTACCATCTAGGAAGCATCTACAATTACTTCAGAAATTATCCCCCCCTTTGCATCTCATCCAAGACCTCTGGCCTAATACTAAATTGGTTTTATGGGGAACAGTGCCATGGCAAGGTTCCAATGTGGTAGTCTTTGTTCTGCTGAAACATTTCATAAGCATAGTAAATTCATTACAGGCCTTTGGGGGCTTAGCTCCTTTGGGACTAGGATTACATCTAAAACATTTCAAGATAGTAATTTTTTTTAGCAAAGTTAGGCATGTTACTCTTGTAACCTCAACAGAATGCTTTTCTCTCAAAAGGATATGACATTCACATGGCCTAATGGGTCATTTTGGTGTCTCAAAGCTTTGCCCCTTATAACTTAATGATGTGAAAATATGTTAGGTCTGCTGTAAGAGCTTAGTATGAGTAAGGTAGTAATCAATGTGAATTGAATTAAAACAATACAAAAATTGATGTATGATGTATCTGTATATGGGAGTAGGTTTATAGTGAGTATAGTGACTATCTGGGTATGAATCCTAGTTTTGTCACCTACCAGCTGCAACATCACAGGTAAGTTACTTTTTCTGGCCTTGTCTACAAAGCAGAGTAATATTAGTATTTTCCACATAGGACATTAGGAGGATTACAAGAATTAATTTGAATAAAGCATTTGGAACTATGCTTAACACACAGTACACTCTCAACAAAGATAAACAATTATTATGTTTGCATGAGCCAGTATTTTTTCTTTTTTTTTGGGCAAAGTGTGTTAATTAACATAATCAAAGCTCTGTGAGATGATATCCTGGTAGATGGTAGGGTGTTTTACAGTATAAGGTGCCTTCTCCTAGCAAAACCTATAAATACCCTAAGAAGCTATTCCAAAAGCAAAGAGAAGGAAGTCACACATATAGAGATACATTAAACAGCAATGAACAATTGTCTATAAAAGACAGTTCATGCAGGAACTCAGAAATCACCACTGTGGTAGAAACTCCACTGTAACCTTTTATTCCAAATATTTGTCAGTAGAGGTTATTTACTCTCATCAGATATGTGAATGGGCTATTTGGAGGGGTTAGGGCTAGGGCCACAGCTGGAAGCTGGAAGGAATTGACTGAAAACAGGAAAGTGTAAATAAACAGGGGTCAAAGCTCACAGACAGGCTGAGAAAGAGGGACTACAAGGCAAGTGGATTTTGCACAAGGTTTACGTGTGTATCTCCCTTTAGGCTGTGAGCAATGTGAGGGGAGGGACCCCATGTATTAATCATCTCTCTAGGCTGAAGATGATTCAGTAAATATTTACTGATGGCACTAAATGGAATTAAAATTAAATGGGCCAAGAATGGTGTTAAGGATTCTGAAGCAAGCAGGAGAGAACAGGCAGAATGGATTCCTGCAGTGTTTGGGAACAGTGGCCCTGAACGCATCAGAAACAGATGGATACATGGAATTGGCAAAACACTCTTAGAAAAAAAAGGCAACAAAACATTGCAGAAAATTTGGAGAAACTATTTCTAATCATATCTCACTAGTAACAACTACAGTCATTTTTGTTTATTCCCTTGTAGTGGTTGTGATGCCATATGTATATTACTTTTCATTCTTAATTCATTCAACAAATGTTTATGAACATATGTGCCAGGCATGTTCTATACATGGTTGTACATGGTTTCAATCATAATTTTGTAGCCTGCCTCTCCATTTACTGTAGCATAAGCCAGGATTTCTCCCCTGTGTTTTGCTGAGCACAAGCCGCCCCATGAGAAAGTTTCCATGATCAATAACCTGGGGTGGGATGGGGAGGGAGGTGGGAGGGAGATTCAAGAGGGATGGGACATATGTTTACCTATGGCTGATTCAGGTTGATGTTTGACAGCACCAACACAATTCTGTACAGCAATTATCCTTCAATTAAAAATAAATAAATTTAAAATTAGAAAAAGAAGACTTGGGAACACTGCAATCTAGAGTTCTTCTCTTGATAGTTCACAACTCAGCTTCCTTTCTTGATTGTTCCTTTTTTGCTGGGTATCTAGACACAGGACAGCCCCAGGGCTCATCCTGGGTCCTCTTCTCTATTTTCTTTTGCTTCGTAGGTGAACTCATCCAATTTTAAGGTATTAAACCATCAGTTTCCTAAGAGAACTCCCAAATTTCTTCAAGCCCCGACCACTGCCCTGAACTGCTTATCTGTATATCCAGCTGTCCACTGGTATCACCCCTTGAATGTCTAATAGGCAATTCAGATTCAATATATATAAAGCATAATCTTGGTCCCTCCCAACTCCACTCTTTGTCAAATCTTCACCATCCTAATAAACAGTACCACCATCCATGCAGCTGCTGAAGCCTCAAACCTAGGAGTTTTTTTAATAATGATTTTTTAAAAAATTGAAGTATAGGTCATTTACAATGTTGTGTTAGCTTCAGGTATACTGCAAAGTGATTCAGTTTATACACACACACACACACACACACACACACACACACACATATATATAGTTTTTCAGATTCTTTTCCAGTATAAGCTATTACAAGACATTGAATATTGCTCCCTGTGTTACAGTAGGACTTTGTTGTTTATCTGTTTTATATATAGTAGTGTGTGTGCTTAGTCGTGTCCAACTCCTTGCAATCCCATCCAACCCTATCAGCCTCCTCTATCCATGGGATTTTCCAGGCAAGAATACTGCCATTCCCTTCTCCAATACATCATAGTGTGTACATGTTAATGCCAAACTAGGAGTCATTCTTGATTTCTCCTTTTCACTTGTCATCCACTTCCAAGTCACCAGAAAGTCTAGTTGTCCCAATATTCAAAATATAGCCCAAATGCTTCCATTTCTCCCCCATGTCCTTGGTTGCTACCCTTCCCCAAGCTGCTGTCCTCTCTGCCCGGCTTGAGGCAGTAATCTCCTCACTGGCCCTCTGTGTTCATTCTTGCTTCACCCCACTCTGTTCCCCACAGAGCAGCCAGAACAGTTTTGAAAACAAATCAAATAATGTCAGTGACTTTCCTAAAACCTCCAAGGGCTTTCCTTTGTTCTTAGGATCCCAACTCCTTAGCTTGGTCACTCTGCTTCACTCACTCTCTCCCAATCATGCCAGGCTTCTTTCTATTCTTTGAAAACAACAAATTCTCTCCCTCATCCAGGTCTTTGCATTTGCTGTTCTCCTGCCTGGAAGATTCTCCTTTCAGGCTCCTTGAGGTCATTCCAAAAGGCACCTTCTGTTACCAACCCATCTAGAGTAGCTCTTCTCTCTCTATTCCCATCTCCCATGTCACCCAGTTAATTCCCTGCACAGCACTTGCTGAAATCCCAAGTAATTTGGCATACTTACTTATATTTTGCCTCTTCTGATTGGAATATAAGCTTCATGGGGTCAGGGATCTTGTGTCTCTGTTCATTGCTATATTCCAAACATCTGGGTGTCTGACATATCCAAAAGATACTTGCTGAATGAATAAATGTATAATAAAAGCCCTGAGAAGTCTGAGATTGCTACTAAAGAAACCTTTAAAATCTGGTATTAAAAAAGACCTATTATGCCCACTCTCTCCATTATCACTCAGCATAGTTTTGGAAGTTCTAGCTATGGCCATCAGAGAAGAAAAAGAAATAAAAGAAATCCAGATTGAAAAAGAAGAAGTAAAACTCTCATTGTTTGCAGATGACATGGTATTATACATAGAAAACCCTAAAGATACTATCAAAACATTACTAGAGCTAATCAGTGAATTTAGTAAACTATAGGATACAAAATCAACACACAGAAATCACTTGCATTTCTATACACTAATAATGAAAAATCAGAAAGAGAAATTAAAGAATTAACCCCATTTACTATTGCAACAAAAATAATAAAATACCTAGGAATAAACCTACCTAAGGAGATAGAAGAGCTATATATAGAAAACTATAAGACATTGATGAAAGAAATCAATGATACTATAAACAGATGGAGGAATATTCCATGTTCCTGGGTTGGAAGGATTAATATTGTGAAAATGACTATACTACCAAATGCAATTCACAGATTCAATGCAATCCCTATCAAATTGCCAATGGCATTTTTCACAGAACAAGAACAAATAATTTCACAATTCACATGGAAACACAAAAGACTCTTAATAGCCAAAGAAAGAAGAATGGAGCTGGAGGAATCAACCTTCCTGACTCTAGACTATACTACAAAGCTACAGTCATTAAGACAGTATGGTACTGGCACAAAACAGAAATATAGAGCAATGGAACAAGATAGCAAGCCCAGAGATAAGCCCACACCCCTATGCACACCTTATCTTTGACAAAAGAGGCAAGAATATACAAGGAGAAAAGTCACTCTCTTCAGTAAGTGGTGCTGGGAAAACTGGACAGATATGTGTAAAAGAATGAAATTAGAACACTTCTTAACGCCATACACAAAAATAAACTCAAAAATGGATTAAAGATTTAAATATAAGACCAGAAACTATAAAACTCTTAGAGGAAAACATAGGCAGAACAGTCTATGATATAAATCACAGTAAGATCCTCTATGACCTACCTCCTAGAGTAATGGAAATAAAAACAAAAATAAACAAGTGGGACCTAATTAAACATAAATGCTTTTGCACAGCAAAGGAAACTATAAACAAGGTGAAAAGACAACCCTCAGAATGGGAGAAAATAATAGCAAATGAAACAATTGACAAAGGATTAATTTCCAAAATATGCAAGTAGCTCATGCAACTCAATACCAGAAAAACAAAAACCCAATCAAAAAGTGGGCAGAAGGCCTAGATAGACATTTCTCCAAAGAAGACATACAGATGGCTAAGAAACACATGAAAAGATGCTCAACATCGCTCATTATTTGAGAAATGCCAATCAAAACTGCAGTGAGATATCATTGCACCAGTCAGAATATCATACACCAGTCAGAACAGCCATCATCAAAAAATTGCAAACAATAAATGCTGGAAAGGGTGTGGAGCAAAGGGAACCCTCTTGCACTGTTGGTCAGAATGTAAATTTACACAGCTACTATAGAGGACAGTGTGGATATTCCTTAAAAAACTAGGAATAAAATTACCATATCACTCAACAATCCCACTACTGGGCATATACCCTGAGGAAACCAGAAGTGTAAAAGACACATGTACCCCAATGTTCATTGAAGCACAATTTACAATAGCTAGGACATGGACACAACCTAGATGTCCATTGGCAGATGAATGGATAAGGAAGTTGTGGTACATATACACAATGGAATATTACTCAGCTATAAAAAGGAATGCATTTGAGTCAGTTCTAATAAGGTGGATGAACCTAGAGCCTATTATACAGAGTGAAGTAAGTCAGAAAGAGAAAAACAAATATCATATACTAACACATATACTTGGAATCTAGAAAGATGGTAATGATGAACCTATTTTCAGGGAAGCAGGGGAGACACAGACATAGAGAACAGACTTATGGGTATGGGGATAGGGGAAGAAGAGGGTGGGATGAAAGGAGAGAGTAGCATGGAAACATGTACACTATCATATGTAAAATTCTTAAAGAGATGGGAATAGCAGACCACCTTACCTGCCTCCTGAGAAATCTGTATGCAGGTCAAGAAGTAACAGGTAGAACTGGACATGGAACAACAGACTGGTTCTAAACTGGGAAAGGAATACATCAAGGCTATATATTGTCACCCTGCTTATTTAGCTTATATGCAGAGTGAAAGTGAAAGTCACTCAGTTGTGTCTGACTCTTTGTGACCCCGTGGACTATACAGTCCATGGAATTCTCCAGGTGAGAATACCGGAGTGGGTAACCTTTCTCTTCTCCATGGGATCTTCCCAACCCAGGGATCGAACCCAAGTCTTCCGCATTGCAGGCAGATTTTTTACCAGCTGAGCCACAAGGGAAGCCCATATGCAGAGTACATCATGCGGAATGCCAGGTTGGATGAAGCACAAGCCAGAATCAAGATTGCCAGGAGAAATATCAATAACCTCAGACATGCAGTGATACCACCCTTATGGCAGAAAGTGAAGAGGAACTAAAGAGCCTCTTGATGAGGGTGAAAGAGGAGAGTGAAAAAGCTGGTTTAAAACTCAACATTCAAAAAACTAAGATCATATCATTCGGTCCCATCACTTCACGGCAAATAGATGGGGAAACAATGGAAACAGTGAGAAACTTTATTTTCTTGGGCTCCAAAATCACTGCAGATGGTGACTGCAGCTGTGAAATTAAAAGATGCTTGCCCCTTGGAAGAAAAGCTATGACAAACCTAGACAGTGTATTAAAAAGCAGAGACATCACTTTGCTGACAAAAGTCCGTATAGTCAAAGCTATGGTTTTTCCAGTAGTCATATATGGATGTGAGAGTTGGACCATAAAAAAGGCTGAGCACCAGAGAATTGATGCCTTTGAGCTATGGTGTTGGAGAAGACTCTTAAGAGTCCCTTGGACTGCAAGGAGATCAAATCAGTCAATCCTAAAGGAAATCAATCCTGAATATTCGTTGGAAGGGCTGATGCTGAAGCTGAAGCTCCAATACCTTGGCCACCTGATGCGAAGAGCCAATCATTGGAAAAGACCCTGATGCTGGGAAAGATTGAAGGCAGGAGGAGAAGGGGACGACAGAGGACGAGATGGTTGGATGGCATCAACAACTCAATGGACATGAATTTGAGCAAAGTTCGGGAGATGGTGAAGGACAGCGAAGCCTGGTAAGCTGCAGTTCGTGGGATCAGAGTCGGACACAACTGAGCGACTGAACAACAACTATATGTAAAATAGATGGCCAGTGGGAATTTGCTCTATGACACAGGGATCTCAGATCAGGGTTCTGTGACAACATAGAGGGGTAGGACAGGCTGAGAGGTGGGAGGGAGGTTCAAGACGGAAGGGACATATGTATACCTATGGGTTATTCATGTACATGTATGGCAGAAACCAACAGAATATTGTAAAGCAGTTATCCTTCAATTAAAGATAAATAAATAAGAATGTTTAAAAAATAAATAGCATACTAAAAAAGGCCTATTAGTAATGTCTTATGTCTTTGGGGAAAAAAAACTTCAAGAAATGCTAGAAGTATTTTTTTTGTTCACGTTACAGTGTAATGGGGGTGAAAATAACAGAATTTTCAATTCAGATAGATATGTACTCAAATCTTGGTTCTGTGCCTCACTAGCTGTGTGATCTTTGGCAAGTTAATTTGCTTCTCTGAGATTCATTTTCTGCATATTTTAATGACAGTAACAATAAAAGACTTTGGAGGTAGCTGCATTAAACTAGATAAAGTAATGCACTTAGTATAATACATGTTAAGATGTATCACTAAATAAATGTTAGTTTCCTTCCTTCCCATTATCATAATTATGATTTTTACTTAGTGGTGCTTAACAAAGTTTATTCAATGGTTTCCCTGTTAAGGGATACTTGAGTCACTTTCAGATTTGTTCATATAACCTTTCCTTCCTTTGCATGATTTTCCTAGCATAGATTCCCAGAAGTAAGATTACTAAGATGGCATGAGCATTTACAATTTCCTGATGCATATTGCCAGATTTTATTTTAAAGGGATCGTGTTTATTCATAGCATCAGCAGCCAGTAACTCCAGGCTTCAATTTGGTACTCTTTCTAGCCTGACATATTGTGATTTCTTCTGCCTCCCCTCAATTTTTGCTACTATGATAGGCAAAAAATGGCCATTCAGTTTTTTAAATTTTGTATGTCTTATCTCATTAAAAAAAAAGAGTATGCATTTCCCCATATGTTTACCTTCTAATGGGCTTCCCTCATAGCTCAGCTGGTAAAGAATCTGCCTGCAATGCAGGAGACCCTGGTTCGATTACTTAGGCTTGGGAAGGTCCCCTGGAGAAGAGATAGGCTACCCACTCCAGTATTCTAGCCTGGAGAATTCCACTGACCGTATAGTCCATGGGCCCGAAAAGAGTCGGATACACTGAGCAACTTTCACTTTTACTTTGCCTTCTAGTAGTATTCCCATCTGTTTGTGCCTTCACTTATTTTCCTCTCACGTAAGCACATTCTTGTCATGGGTGCAAAGACCCAGAATGGTAGCTCTCAGACCTGCTTGCAATGCCTCCTGTGGAGCAGGGGTGAATAGGAGTTGGTGCTGTGGTCCACTCCCTTTGGAAATTTGGCAGCTTCTTCTCTTCTGGTTTGCTGCCTGCCCTTTCTCTTTCCTATACTCCTTTTCCTGCAGCTTTTGTCTTAAATTTGGTGCAACTCAGAATTGTATCCTGAGTCTTTAAAAATATTCTTATTGTAAAATATAACACACAGATGTACATACAGAAAAGTGTTTAAAACAAATGTATAGTTTATTTGTATGCTTGTAATAATAGCTATAAGCGAACACCAGTGTGACCACTACTCAGTATCCAAAGCTAGAAATTTGCCAGCACCCTAGAAGCCTCTCCTGTGTCCTCACGAATTACAGTTTCAGTTCAGTTCAGTTCAGTCGCTCAGTCGTGTCCGACTCTTTGTGACCCCACGAACCGCAGCATGCCAGGCCTCCCTGTCCATCACCAACTCCCGGAGTCCACCCAAACCCACGTCCATTGAGAAGGTGATGCCATCCAACCATCTCAGCCTCTGTCGTCCCCTTCTTCTCCTGCCCTCAATCTTTCCCAGCATCAGGATCTTTTCAAATGAGTCAGCTCTTCGCATCAGGTGGCCAAAGTATTGGAGCTTCAGCTTCAACATCAGTCCCTCCAATGAACACCCAGGACTGATCTCCTTTAGGATGGACTAGTTGGATCTCCTTGCAGTCCAAGGGACTCTCAAGAGTCTTCTCCACCACCACAGTTCAAAAGCATCAATTCTTCGGTGCTCAGCTTTCTTCATAGTCCAACTCTCACATCCATACATGACTACTGGAAAAACCATAGCCTTGACTAGATGGACCTTTGTTGACAAAGTAATGTCTCTGCTTTTTAATATTCTGTCTAGGTTGGTCACAACTTTCCTTCCAAGGAGAAAGCGTCTTTTAATTTCAGGGCTGCAATCACCATCTGCAGTGATTTTGGAGCCCAGAAAAATAACGTCAGCCACTGTTTCCATTGTTTCCCCATCTATCTGCCATGAAGTGATGGGACCAGATGCCATGATCTTAGTTCTTGGAATGTTGAGCTTTAAGCCAACTTTTCCACTCTCCTCTTTCACTTTCATCAAGAGGCTGTTTAGTTCTTCTTCACTTTCTGCCATGAGGGTGGTGTCATCTGCATATCTCCAGGCAATCTTGATTCCAGCTTGTGCTTCCTCCAGCCCAGCGTTTCTCATGATGTACTCTGCATAAAAGTTAAATAAGCAGGGTGACAATATACAGCTTTGATGTACTCCTTTTCCTATTTGCAACCAGTCTGTTGTTCCATGTCCAGTTCTAACTGTTGCTTCCTGACCTGCATACAGGTTTCTCAAGAGGCAGATCAGGTGGTCTGGTATTCCCATCTCTTTCAGAATTTTCCACAGTTAATTACAATTTACCCTTTCTCTTATAAGGAGCCATTCTCTTAACTTTATAACAGTTTCCTTGCTTGTTTTACAAGTCTTTTTTTAAAATCATCTATCTATGTATCCCTAAGCAAGAGTTTAGTTTTGTTTATTTTTGTACTTTATCTAAATGGAATCATACTATATGTGTTTCTTTGTGCCTTACTCTGTTGTGTTTGTTTGTTTTTAGGGTGCATGGCATGTGGGATCTTAGTTCCCTGACCAGGTATTGAATCTGTGCCCTCTGTACTGGACTGAACTGAACTCCTGTACTGGAAGCACAAATTCCTAATCACTGGACCACCAGGAAAGTCCCCTGTGCCTTGCTTCTTTTGATCAACTTTATATCTGTATGTTCCATACATGTTCTTGCATGTGGCTATAGTTTAACTGTCATTGCTATATATTATTCCACAGTTTATTCATTCTGCATTTGGTGGTTCCAGTTTGGACAGTTATATGCAATGCTGCTATGTATTTTCTGTATATATTTTGGGAAAGATAGGCACACATTTCTCTAAGATATATAGCTAGGAGTGGAATTGCTGGGTCCTGGGGGATGTGTACCTTCAACTTAAATAGATAATTACAAACTATTTTCCAAAGTGGTTGAACCAATTCCAATCCCCACTAGGGGTGTATAATAGTTTCTATTCCTATACCTCTTCCTCAACCCTTTTTATTGTCAGACTTGAAAATGTTTTGCCATAAGATTTAGAAAACTATTACACATAGAATCTCTTCTTGATCTTTTCTGCTTCTATTAGGTCATTACCATTTCTGTCCGTTATTGTGCCTGTCTTTGGATGAAATGTTCCTTTGAGATTTCCAGTTTTCTTGAAGAGATCTCTAGTCTTTCTCCTTCTGTTGTTTTCCTCTATTTCTTTGCATTGTTCATTGAACAAGGTCTTTTTTTATCTCTCCTTGCTATCCTCTGGAACTCGAGATGGAGATCAAGAAGAGATGGAAAGAATACACAGAAGAACTGTACAAAAAAAAATCTTAATGACCTGGATAACCATGATGGTGTGGTCACCCAACCAGAGCCAGACATTCCAAAATGTGGAATCAGGTGGGCCTTAGGAAGCACTGCTCTCAGTAAAGCTAGTGAAGGTGATGGAATTTCAGGAGAGCTATTTAAAATCTTAAAAGATGATGCTATCAAAGTGCTGCACTCAATATATCAGCAAATTTGGAAAATCTAGCAGTGGCCACAGTACTGGAAAAGGTCAATCCTCATCCCAGTTCCCAAGAAGGGCAGTACTAAAGAATGTTCAAACCACTGAACAGTTGCACTCATCTCCCATGCTAGTAAGGTTATGTTCAAAATCCTGCATGCTAGGCTTCAGTATTACATGAACCGAGAACGTCCAGATGTCCAAGCTGGGTTTAGAAAAGGCAGAGGAATCAGAGATCAAATTGCCAACATTTGCTGGACCATAGAGAAAGCAAAGGAATTCCAGAAAAAACATCTACCTTTGTTTCATTGACTATGCTAAAGACTTTGACTGTGTGGATCATAACAAGCTGTGGAAAACTCAGAGATGGGAATATCAGACCATCTTACCTGTCTCCTGAGAAACCTGTATGCTGGTCAAGAAGCAGCAGTTAGAACCTTGTATGGAACAACTGACTGGTTCAGGATTGAGAAAGGAGTGCAACAAGGCTGTTTATTGTCACCCTGTTTATTTAACTTATATGCAGAGCACATCATGAAAAATGGTGGGCTGGATGAGTTACAAGCTGGAATCAAGATTGCCGGGAGAAATATTAACAACCTCAGATATGTGGATGATACAATTGTAATGACAGAAAGTGAAGAGGAACTAAAGAACCTCTTGATGAGGGTGAAGAAGGAGAGTGAAAAAGTCAACTTAAAAATAAACAACTTAACTTAGTTTTCTGTACAGCAGAAATTAACACAACATTGTAAATCAACTACACTTCAATAAAATAAAATATATTTTGTAGTCTGGTAGGTGTGAAATGGTATGTTATTGTGTATATGTATGTTTTACAGCTTTACTGAGGTATAACTGATGTACACCAAACTATATGTATTCAAGGTGACAGTTTGATGAGTAAACATCTGTGAAACCAGAACAATCAATATAATGAACATACCCATCACCTCCAAAAGTTCCACTGCTCCTTGGTAATCTATCATCCCTTAATCTTCATTTGTCTCTTAGATGAGGTTAAACACATTTTAATGATTATTGGATATTTGGAGTTCTTTTATAATGAGTCTATACAAGTCCTTTACCCATTTTTCCTATTGAGTTTTCTTTTTATTACTAATTTGTAGGAGTTCTTTGTGTATTCTGAGTGCCAGTCTTTTGTTGGTTGTATGTGTTGCAAATATCTTTTCTTTTACTGTGGCTTTCATTTTCAGTCTTTAAATGGTTTCCTAGTTTTAAAATAGTTGAATTTTATCAATTTTCCTTCATGGTTAGTGGTTTTGTGTCTTATTTAAGGAATCTTTCTTGACTTTGAGGCATGAATATATTTTCCTTCATTATCTTCCAAAAGCTTTATATTCTTGCTGTTCATATTTAGGTTTTTGTCTACTTGGAACCAATTTCTTAGTATGGTGTGAGGCTCACTTTTTATCATGTGAAATAAATAACAGAATGGTAGGCTTCTAAGTATTTATTGAACCCTTACAGCAACAAATAAAAATAAAGAATGAAGAAATACGAGAGATATTTATGTGGTAGAATCTGCAAAGCTTATTGAATGTAGCTTATTGAATGTAAGAAGAGACATCTATGAAGGTGTCCAGGCCCCTGGTTCATGCAAATGAGTGGATGATGAGATGATTCACTGAGGAATGAACCACAAGAAGAAGGGCAATAGGTATGACTGAGACAGCCCAGGGAAAATTTGTAAAGGAGAAGGAGGAGAAGGGCTGAAATACAGGCCTGAGGACTCCAACTCAAGAATGGAGGCTATTGAGAACAGCATGGAGGTTCCTTAAAAAGCTAAAAATATAACTACCATTTGATCCTGCAATCCCACTCCTGGACATAAATCCAGAGGAAAACTTGGTCTGAAAGGAAACACACAGTCCAATGTTCATTGTAGTGCTGTTTACAATTGCCAAGACATGGAAGCAACCTAAATATCCATCAACAAAGGGATGGATAAAGAAGATGTGGTATATGTATACAATGGAATATTACTCAGCTATTACAAAGAATGAAATAATGCCATTTGTAGCACCATGGATGGACCAAAAAATTTTCATGCTGAGTGAACTAAGTCAGACAGAGAAGGAGAAATATTGTATGACATCCCTTATATGTGGAATCTAAAAATAAATGATATAAATGAACTTATTTACAAATCAGAAAGAGACTCAGAGACCTAGAGAATGAACTTATGGTTACCAGGGAAAGGGTGGGGGAAGGGATAGTTAGGGAGTTTGGGATAGACATGTACACACTGCTATATTTAAAATGGGTAGCCAACAAAGACCTACTATATAGCACATGGAACTCTGCTCAATGTTGTGTGGCAACCTGGATGGGAGGGGAGTTTGGGGGAGAATGGATACATGTATATGTATGGCTGAGTCCCTTTGTTGTTCACCTGAAACTATTGCACTATCAGTTCAGTCCAGTTGGTAATCCACTATCAGTTCAGTTCAGTTCAGTCGCTCAGTTGTGTCTGAGTCTTTGCGACCCCATGAATCGCAGCACGCCAGGCCTCCCTGTCCATCACCAACTCTCGGAGTTTACTCAAACTCATGTCCATCGAGTCAGTGATGCCATCCAGCCATCTCATCCTCTGTCATCCCCTTCTCCTCCTGCCCCCAATCATTCCCAGCATCAGGGTCTTTTCCAATAAGGCAACTCTTCACATGAGGTGGCCGAAGTATTGGAGTTTCAGCTTCAGCATCAGTCCTTCCAATGAACAACCAGGACTGATCTCCTTTAGGATGGACTGGTTAGATCTCTTCACAGTCCAAGGAACTCTCAAGAGTCTTCTCCAACACCAAAGTTCAAAAGCATCAATTTTTCGGCACTCAGCTTTCTTCACAGTCCAACTCTCACATCCATACATGACCACTGGAAAAACCATAGCCTTGACTAGACGTATACTCCAACACAAAATAAAAATTAAAAAAAAATAAAATAAAATAAAGTGGAGAGAGAAGCAAGGGAAATTGCAAAGGAGTGCTCAGGTAAGTGAATGGGGAAACCAGGAGAGTGCAATGTCAGGGAGGCCAAACGAAGAAGCTTCTTTTTTAAGAAGAAGCTTATTGAGAAGAAGGTGGTGCTCAATGGTACCAAGTGCTTCAAAGGTATAAGACAGAACTGAAAGCATCACTGGAAGTTTTTGACATGGAGTTCTTCAGTGTCCTCAGGATAGCATGTGGACATGGCGGAAAGAGGAGGGTAGAACTCAGATCAGAGAGAGTTGTGAGAGGGTGACACATGAAGAACAGAGCTGGGCAGTGGTGACAATTCTTTCATGATGTTAATTTTTTTTTCTTGTTCAATATCTGTTGGTTTCATATTTGTTGGTTTGATATTAAGCAAAACCAAAGAATAGATAACTATCCTTTGGAGAATTTGAGGTGTTATAATTTTAAAATATATAAGTAAAATGACTTCTCATTAATTGCAAATGTTCACAAAATATTATTTCACACAGCAGTGCAGAGTTGAGACTTTTGACTCATGAAGGATCAAAAATTAAAATTTGTTTTCATTATCAACTCTTGAAAGAAATAAATTAGTCATAAATGTAGTTAATATTAAAGATTATCCTATCCTGATTTTTTTAAGTTGAAGTATAGTTGATTTACAATATTGTACTAGTTTCAGGTGTACAGCACAGTGATTCAGATATGTGTGTGTGTATAAATATACATATATATATATACATTCTTTTTCACATTTTTTCCATTATAGGTTATTACAAGATAATGAGTGTAATTCCCTGTACTATACAGTAGGACCTAGTTGTTTATCTATTTTATGTATAGAAGTGTGTTTCTGCTAATCCCAAACTCCTAATTTATCCCCTCCCCTGCTCTCCCTTTTGGTAACCATAAGTAAGTTTATATGTCTTTGAGTCTGTTTCTGTTTTGTAAATAAGTTCATTTTTATCATGATGTTAATTTAAATGAAAGGAGATGAGACACAGGATGGTAGCTGAAAAGTGATGTGAGGTTCAGGGAGAGTTATGTTTAGGATGGAGAGATATGGTGGTCTATGTTCCATCCAGGAGTTAGGAGAAAGAAATCCCAGGTTGCTGTATGACCTCCACATTGCCTTGTTATTTCCAGAGAGAGTGACCTCTCCACCCAAAAGGCCACACCATCTCAGATGATGGCTTTGCTTCCTATTTCACTGAGAAATTTGAAGTAGCCAGAAATGAACTTCCTCAGGCTCTTATATTCACACCAGTCCATAAAACCTGTGTTTATGCCCAAATACTCTGCTTTCTGTCCTCTTACTATGGAAGAACTCTCTTCACTCCTTATAAAAAGCCAGCCAACTCTTCCTCCTGTGTTCAGGGTATTATTCACTCTCACCTTTTCTTTCTTTTTTAAAAAATTTCTGAGAGAAAAGCATTGAAACATGTATATTATCAAGTGTGAAACAGATCGCCAGCCCAGGTTGGATGCATGAGACAAGTGCTCAGGGCTGGTGCACTGGGAAGACCCAGAGGGATGGGATGGGGAGGGAGGTGGGAGGGGGGATCAGGATGGGGAATACATGTAAATCCATGGCTGATTCATGTCAATGTATGGCAAAAACCACTACAATATTGTAAAGTAATTAGCTTCCAACTAATAAAAATAAATTTAAAAAAATAAAAATTTTATTGACATATGGTTGATATACAATGTAGTGTTAGTTTCAGGTGTACAGAAAAGTGATTTAGTTATATATATATATGTATGTATTACATATATATATGTATATACATATACATTCTTTTCCATTATAGGTCATTACAAGACATTGAATATAGTTCTCTGTGCTATACAGTTAGGTCCTTGTTGAGTATCTATTTTATATATAGTACTGTGTATCTGTTAACCCCAGACTCTTAATTTATACACCCCCTTTCCCTTTTGGTAACTATAAGTTTGTTTTCTATGTCTATGAGTCTATTTCTGTTTGGTATCATTTTTTTAGATTCCACATATAAATGATATCATGTGATAGTTGTCTTTCTCTGTATGACTGACTTAGTATCACCCTCACCGTTTCAATGGCTCTGCTTCATCAACAGGGCTGTAGAGTGAACTAGTCTCAGCAGTGGCCCCACTGGACTGTAAGCTCCATGAGGAATGGGGACAGTATCTGTGTTGGTCATTACTCTACCCTCAGCACCTAACACCCTGCCAGGCAGATTGCTGTTGTTGTTCAGTTGCTCAGTTGTATCCAAATCTTTGCGACCCCATGGACTGCAACATGCCAGGCCTCCCTGTCCTTCACTATCTCCCAGAGTTTGCTCAGACTCATGTCCATTGAATTGGGGATGCCATCTACCCATCTCATCCTCTGTCATCCCCTTATCCTCCTGCCTTCAATCTCTCCTAGCATCAGGGTCTTTTCTAATGAGTGGGCTCTTCACATAAGGTGGCCAAAGTATTGGAGCTTCAGCATCAGTCCCTCCAGTGAATATTCAGAGTTGATTTCCTTTAAGATTGACTGGTTTGATCTCTTTGCAGTCCAAGGGACTCTCAAGAGTCTTCTCCAGCACCACAGTTCAAAAGCATCAATTCTTCGGCACTCAGCCAGGTAGGTAGAAGGAGCCTGTTACATTTTTGCTGACCGGATGAATAACAGAAGTGGCTGGGGGAGCACACAATGTCTGAGCCATCTCAGGTGCTTGATAGATGCTGATACCATTTTATTCCTGGTATCTATGATGGATTGACTTATCCATTTGTATCTATGACATGCCCTCAGAGAAAGTTTGCTAATGGGCATGAATGAGGCTTGTGAAACACCAAAGGCCAATTAAGGCTACTGGCATGTATCCTGAAATGGTGACTACAATTTAAGAAAGCTATATACCTCATCAAATGAACTGTAATCTGTCTGAGGTAACATAAAATAAGAACTTGTGTGTTTTTTTAAAAAGATTTATTTGGCTGTGTGGGGTCTTCATTGTTGTGTGCAGACTTTCTTTATTTGTGGTGAGCAGAGTCTACTCTCTAGTGCTCAGGCTTCTCATTGCGGTGACTTCTCTTGTTGTAGTGCATGGGCTCTAGGCACACAGGCTTCAGTAGTTGCAGTGCATGGGCTCTAGAGCTCAGGCTCAGTAGTTGTGGTACAGGTGGTTAGTTGCTCCATGGCATGTGGGATCTTCCTGGACCAGGGATCAAACCTGTGTCCCCTGCATTGGCAGGTGGATTCTTAACCACTGGACCACCAGGGAAGTCCCAGAATTTGTAAGTGTTTAACCTGCACTATGCTTGGGAGAAAGACACCTGGGATGGACACAGAACTGTGTTGGCCAGATCCCCCTTCAAGGGCAGATGTTGCTTCAGCTGCTTGGAGTGCTGTCAGCCAAGAACTTTCTTTATCTGTCCCCCGCCTTTGGGGACTGCCTCTGCTGGAGAGAGTCACCTCACCCAAGGTCAGGCCCTTGGTGGGATGGCCCATAGCCAGGGACTGACTGAAGCAGGGTTGTGAAAGCCTGCCTTTGGCTTGTGCAGGACAACTCTGATGGGTCGTATTAGTGCCGGAGCTCTCTGTAGAGTCAGCCAAGGCTATGTGGCGCCTGCATTGCTGCTCTTTTCTCCTTCAGCCTAAGCCTGTTTCCTTCCCTTCTCTCCCAAAGATGTCTCCTTGGACGTTTCCTAATAAACATCCCACACACCAAACTCTGTCTCTGAGTCTGCTTCCCAGGAAACCCAACCACAACAAGGGGTCACAGGCTCAAATGCCTTCAGGAGCCTGGCAGGTGATATAAATGAATGAAGCTAATTAATTGGACTTCATATAACAGGGAGTGGTGGGGAACTGGGTAAAGTGAAGACTTTATGTTTTATCTACATTTTGAAAAATTAAAAACCAACATTAAGTACTCTGGGCAATGTATAAGAACTCAGTTCAGTCTGTGGGCTTCCTGTTGACCTGAATGACCTGTGCTTTAAAGGTATGCACTCTCTTTGGTTAAATATACTGGTATATTTAAAGTATTTAAAGGCAAAGTATCTCTTTGCCTTTAACATGTACTTTGTGACTTTGGTCAATGTGGATCAATCCCTCAAAGCTTCCCCAGCTCATGGTGGGGGGTGAAAGGGGGCCCAGACCCTGCTGGGATCAACACTAACTGGAACCACAGGGTCTCATTGAGGTACTGCATGCCATGAGGCCCACATTGAGTCAACCTCCTTCTCAGACCTTGGTCTTAAGTCTTGATACCTGCTATTGTCTGAAAGTAGCCCTGGCCCTTCTCCCTTCCCCTGTAAACTTTCTAGGTTGTTTCCAGCTCTGTGGTGTCTTTTAGGAATATCATTCCAGTGGTATCAGGGGAGGTGAGCTAGCATGGGGACTGGGAAGACAAGAAGGCTGGTTGCAAGGGCCTCACCCTTAGAGGCCTGGGCCAGTTGGGACCAGAGAACAAAGTTTTGAATGGGACTTGACCCATGAATATAGCTGTCACCACCAGTATGGTGGGACCATTCCCTTCTTGAGGGAGGAGATAATCTGAGCCATATCTGGTCTGCGTTTTTTGCTCCCAGTCCTGACTCACTCTGGTCTGCCCTGCTGGGTGGCTTCATTGAGCCAAAGAACAAAGAGGGAGTGCATGCCCTGAGCACAGTTGCTATGGCAACCTCCTCCCCTCAGGAGCCTGGTGACTGCTGCCCACTTCACCAGAGCTGTGTCTGTCTGAGACCCCTTGTTGCTTCCAGGAGTAGTTGAATGAGAATTCCTGAGACAAAGTCCTCAAGCATGGATTCCCTGCCCATATAACGTAGATTCACAGATGGATGGGTTATGTTTCTGTAAGACACTGTCCTGCATATCTGTTTTGGGCTCTCGGGGGTTTGTGAGAATCAAAGCTCATGTTTGTGGGACCCATACTTGTGTTGTTGGGAAAAGGTACTCACAAACTAGTATCTGGATAAATGAATAATTGCTACAATAAGAACCAGAGGATGAAACAGAAAAGGATTTTAACAGAAAAAGTTTATTTTAAGAAGACACAAACAGCTCTAGCTATATAAAGAATACAGTTCAATTGCTGGTAGCAAGCCAATAAGGAATGCTTTTTTTTTTTTTAAGGAAAAAAGAAAAAGAAAGAAAGACAAACAAGACCCTTTGTAATATCACCCCACAGAGGGCTCCCTTCCATTCTGTGTTGTAATTCCGAAAAGACTGAGATGACACTCTTCTCCTAGTTTATGTTGCTTCTTGAAATTTCATCCAGGGATACATTCTCATCACTGGGGGAACTGCCTCATCACTGTCTTTCAGTTTAGGATATTGGTCTGCAAGTTCCTATCTCCCTTATGTTTCTAGAGCACATTACACCCACTCAGTAAGCACTGAATGGTAAGCACTAACTTAACAAAAGTCCTCCTGACTGCAGAGTACGACTAGTCAATCCTCCTTCCTCATTTTGCTTTTGGCAAGTGTGCTACTTTTGCTGCTTTCGCGTCCAGGGTACAAGCCTGGTTCCCTCAAGGCTGGAAATCCTAATCAAAAGGCAGAAAGGAACTGTTTCATGAATGCTTTTAAATAGGGAAATCCTAAAGTTACTGGTGTCTCTGATCTTTTAAAAATGTAGATTTCAGTAAGTGGGTAAATCCCTGGGCTCAAATGACAGAAAGCAAACTAAAGGTCCCCAGAAACAAAGTTCTTAGATTTAAAAAATCCTGCAGCCTGAGAGACACGTCTAAGTGACAGAATTCATACAGGATTAAAGTCCTAGCTCTCTGTATGTTGGCCTGTCCAAAACTGCCCCAGAGGAGTATCTTCAAATGGCTTCCTGGGAGAAGTGAGCATAAGCCAATGGAAAGAAGGTTTCAAAAGACAAGAAAAGGGAAATGTCTCAGGAGCCCCCACTATCCCCTACTCCTTGACCAGCCCCATCAGACCTGGAACTGGACCAGAGAACTGATTAGAGAACTGGACAGTGTGTGTGTGTGTGTGTGTGTAAGATACACCAGCAAATGGGACCATCACAGTCCAGGTGGAGAAACCATGTTCTCACACACAGGCACATAACTTGTTATTCACTCGTATCCTCCAATATTTATACGAGCAAATGTGAAAATGTGAAACTGAGCTTTATGCTCCCAAGCAGCATGAGAGGTACAGACAGGAGTGAGATGAACAGAGATGTGGAGGAGCTTTAAGGAATCATTTTAGAGGTTCAGAAAACAGGAGGTGGCAGTGTGTTGAATGCCTGCTGGCTGTGGTGCTGCATGGGGCATCCCAAGGAGCTTATTCCTGGGACTGGGGGTCGGGGATGCAGGCGGTTTAGGCAGGGGAAAACTGTGGACATAGAACATCTTCCATACCTCACTGGTTTCATTGCTGGGGCTGAGTCTAGAACAAGTCCAAATCACATTAAAATGGGCACATGGACATTTCAGATTTTAAAACCAGCCATTGGAACCAAGAGAGCTGGCAATTTTCCTAGGAAACTGTAGATTGAACTGGAATCTCATGGCCTGGGCCACCAGACTTTCCAGAGATGGCCCTGAACACGTGATGGAAGTATTGGGCAAAGTGGGACTGATGAGCCGGGCCAGGGGTCCCCGACCATAGTTTGGAATGAACGAAATAAGAAAACTCAAAAAACCATCTTTCCTGCCAGCTTAACCCACACTTGAGGAAGCAGAGGCACATTAGATCACCAGTACAGGAGATCTGGAGAAAAGAATGAGGGTTCTACCCTGAGGTAGTTAGAGACAGGGACAGAGACAGAGACAGACGAGAGAGTCTATGAAGGGCATCTGTCACAGAGTACTGGTTGGCAAGTGCAACGCCTTTCTACCCACCTCTGTGCAGGTGAGTCTGACATTGCAGTAAATGGAAGGGCAGTGTGCACATCACCCAGCACACAACCCAGTCATCACGTGGGTCACAGAAATGCCCAACCCAGGAGTCAGTAAACTATGACAGGCAGGCCAATTTCAGTCTGCAGCTTTGTATAGCCCAAGAGCTAAGAATGGTATTTACATTTTTAAAGTGTTGTAAAGCAAGCAAACAAACACTAACAAAGAAGAAGACTATGTTACAGAGACCATCTGTTCCTCGCCCACAGAGTTCCTTGCCCACAAAGCCTGAAAGAGTTACTATCTGGACCTTTATAGTAACAATTTGTCAAACCTTGGT